>NC_132796.1:2400000-4800000 GCF_048418805.1 Vulpes vulpes | reverse complement strand
GAAATTGTACAGAAATGCACCATCTAGTATAGAATGTTATTTCCTTTTTTATTTCTCTGGCCATAAATAGCGTTATTCTGTGTTTGCTTCCCTAACCATCTCCTATGAATTGGCCCACACTCACTCTTACCCTGTACCAAGTAACTCTATTTTCTTCATGGTATTTTATCCCATTTAAAGCAATAACCTAGTGAAATATATTTTTGCTTGATCCTTCTCTGCCTCTCACTCCAACACAATGAAAGTCCTCCAGTATTCCTAGATTCTAGAGCAGCCCATTAAACAGCAGAACTGCTCAGTGAATACTGAAAAATAAAATTGTGGAGGGAAGGAGAGAAGGAAGGACGGGGTGGTGGTGCCAAGGAGAGTATTATTTGTAAAGAAACTGGTTTCTCTAATTTAGATTTTCTCTAGTGGCTGATAACATAAAGCACCTTAACTTCTGCAAAGTTGGGCTCTGCTCCCATGTAAGAACCTTCATTTCTGCCTTTTAGTTTTTTTTTTAAGATTTTATTTATTTATTCATGAAAGACACAGAGAGAGAAAGGCAGAGATATAGGCAGAGGCTGAAGCAGGCTCCAGGCAGGGAGCCTGATGTGGGACTCGATCCTGAGACTGCGGATCACACCCTGGGCCAGGGGCAGGTGCTCAACCGCTGAGCCACCCAGCGTTTGAGTTTTATGAAAAGAAAAACATTTATTACAGTTTTTTTCTTAACTCTGAGGGCAGTTTTTATTACACGTACCATGACTTCTTTGAGTTAAAATACTTGTTGGCTGCGGATAAGGGTTGAGGTTCTTGATACGTACAAACAAAATATAGTCCTTAAAAATATTGTAAGCAATGACTCTAACTTCTCATAAGTTTTCTGAACTGTACATGGGTCCCATATAAACACATATATACATGTGATCAAGAAATAAATTTCTTGCCCATTAGCTTATCCTTTGAAAGTTCAAATGCCTCCTTCTACATAAGCCCACCTGTGACTCTCGTCTTCTCGGTTGGAAGGATCTCTTCCTAACTTATACCTAATATCAACGCTTGGGACTAGTGCTGGGTTCCTCATGCCTGACATCCAGGACACTCTCAATTCTCATCACTTGACCAGGCTCGGCCACTTCTCACCCCCACAGCCTCTGCCTACCCCATGGACCTAGTGAAACAACGTCAATTCTCATTATGCAGTCGTTATGGTCTGTACAGAGCTGTCAACACTGAATTAGCGAATACGGAACCATGCCTGGGGGTTGGAATATCAAGTTAGATTTCTGGGAGCCGTTGGTCACCACATTTTTATCAACCAATCAACACGTAACCTTGTTGTAAGTGTGTTTCTGTTCAAAGACACCATATTTAACAGATTATTTTGGTCATTCGCATGGGGCCAAGGCCAACAATTCATGCCTGCAAGAAGTGTATCTACCTCATGATATCCTCCATAAGATACATCACGGACTTCTTGCACTTCCAAACACTGAACAGCAATTTAACACTATGCTCTGGGCCGTTTTCAGCAGTGACATCATAAACAAAGGGCAGAGAAATATAGAAAACTTGGCACTGAGTTTTCTCAGCTTTCCCCCCAAAGAGGACACTTGTTTATTGCCTGAGAGCTGAAACAAGAACAGAGTGTCCGCTTGGTCAACCCCAACTGGACATGTGCTTGAATTTTTCTACGCTCTGTGTATGTCCGTGATTGGTCCCCAAAGTACTAACAGTATGGATTTTAGAGACTGCAGCAAGTGGATGAATTTGCAAATATAGAGTCCATGAATAATGAGGAGGGGCTTCTGCCTCCTAACTGGTCTCCCTGTTTCTATTCTGGCCCAGCCACCGCAAGGCAGTTGACATAATTTGTCAGCAATATATATTAATCACTATTAGTCTCTTCTGCTTACAACCACACAGCAGCTTCCCAATGCAGTCAAAATAATACAGTTCTAGCACCTTCCAGTGGCCCAAGGGATGCACGTGTGGCTTGCCCCTTCCTATAAGGACCCACTCATAGCTTATCCCATCCTCCTAAAAATATTCCTTTCACTGCTTTGCCCTCGCTCCTGGCATTCTGTCTCAGAGTTTCCCTCCAACATCTACTTTGGCTGCTGATTGGCCCCTGTGGCAAAGCCAGCCCCCTTTCGGCACAGGGTCACTGTGTAAATACCATTTTATCAAAAAATTCCCAGATTTTTTGCATCGGAGGTCCTGGTTCATCTCGGCTTCTGCACTTGTCCTTACTGGTAGTGGGTTTATTCTTTTGCTGGCGTGTTGGCAATCTACACCTACATGTATACGAGTTCCCCGATGACGCAGTCCACCTTTCTAGCGCACAGGGCAACGTTCTGGTTCACAGCATACAAGTCGTGTATGAATAACTTGCAGAGCATTGCTGTGTACTATTTTATGGCAGTAATTTATGTGTTTGTCCTTATTTTGTCTCTAAAATGGAAGGTCTTGGCCAGCAGGAACAGTCGAGGTCTGGTTTCACACAAGAGAGTTTATACTATATCTCCCCTCCCTGCTGTGCCATGTAGAGTGACAAGGCTATGGGTAGCAACAGTGCCAACATTTGAATAGCTGTTGGATATTATTAGCTAAAAATACCTTTATTATGTGGCCCCAGGTCTGGCGCATGTGTATTTCATTTTTGTTTTGCTTCCTAACAAGACTCTGATACTTCCTGGTTGAAATCAACAGCAACCATTTATTTTATTTTATTTTTTAATTTTTCACAAATCTGCCATTGGAGCTGGCCTCAAGGGGGGTACAGCTTGTCTCTGTTCCATGTGGTGACAGCTGGCTTGCTGGAAGGATAGCTGGAGGCTGTCATCAGAAATGTGACTGTCTCATGTCTGGGGAAGACCGTCTGGGACCTCAGCTGGGCAGCTGGCAGGCACTAGCGTGTTACCTATCTGTGGCTACTTGGCTTCCCCAAAGCCTGGTGGTTGGGGCCCAAGGTGAGAATTCCACAGCCCTGGGAAGGATTTTGCCAGTTCCAGTAACTCTCTATGCCCTTTTGCTGTTGACTCCCTAAGAGGAGGAGAATGGAGAGAAGAATGCTTCCTCTTGCTCCCCTCTAAATGACATCATCTATTTATTTTAGCAAACAATTTTCTGAGGAGACGTTTATCTCCTTCTCTTCTGTATTGCAAATACCTTCAGGCAGCCTTTCAATGAATATCGCTGAGCAACTCTGTGTCAGGATCTGTATCAGGATGTGGAGATGCTGAGATATTTGTCACAATCTCTACCCTCGGGTGGCTCCTGGTAGAGGAAGACAACTAACTCCAATTCTTATGGTGTATCTCAAAAGCAAGGTACAATTTTAGTCAAACTCACGGGGAGTTTAAGTACTTAAATGCATTCCTTCACAGAGTCTGAGCAGGTGCTATGAAACGTCAAAGGCTTCTCCAAAATTAAAACAACCCAGCCAGTGTTGAAAATTTCCAGAAAGTTTCCAGGACATTCCCTCCTGAAGTGGGATCATTGCAATTATATGTAGATGTAGAAATAGGCACTAATAGCATGCATATACGTGCTAACATAGAATAATCAAATTCAACAAATGCATGTTGACTTATATCCATAAATACATAAAATGAATAACCTGAGAAGAATTGCTAGAATGGATCAATATCTATTTCCATAAAATTTTCTTCTTGGGCAAGAATGTATTACATCTGCAGGTGAGAATTTCCATAATGATTCAGGTGTACGAATATCTGGCTAAATGTGTGGCTGCGTTTTTGTTGTTCTGCTTTGATAAACCATCACCAAACTTCTAAATGAGCAGCCGTCTTACTCACTAATTGAATATTTTAACTTTTTTTCCTCTGTAGAGCTGGTGTGTCATTATATTTTCCATTTTGTGCCTTGCTTTTCATGCATTTAAAGTGCTGGAGCAGCTGTTTATTTGGAAAGGTTCCATTATGGCCATAATAATCTCCAACTAATTGCACATCAAATATTTATTTCTTGCACATTAAATTAATGAAGCAGTTTCAACAAGAGAAAAATTGGATCAGGTTGGCAAACAGTGCCTATAAATTCATGAAAGATTCCCAGTTCTTTTTTGGCAAGACTTCTTTAATACAGATTAACAATTTTTAAATGGAAAATTTTTCCATTATCTTGTTGTGACTTTTAAAAATAGGCAAGCTTTCTTTATTAAAGTGCTTTTCTCAATTTTTCTTGATATGTTATTGCTTTCAGAAATGAAAAGAAAAAACATGAGTTTCCTCCCATTGATTCTCACATCAATTATTTGGTATCTTCTTAGCCTTGAATTTAACATGATTTTTTTTTTTTCTATTTCTACTTTTGATACTGTAAATGGTTTTAGTGGCTGGACTTTTACTTCTTATTTTTTCAGCTTTATTGAGGTATAGCTGACATACTAAAAATGGTACTAATTTTTTAATGTGTACGACCTGATGAGCCTGGACACATGCACACATCTACAGATCCGACCAACACGGTCAGGACCATGCACATCTCCAACATGTCCTGAAGTGTGCCCTTTTGTTCCTTGTTTTTGTTTGTTTGTTTTGTGGTAAGAACACCTTATGTGATATTTACTGTCTTAACAGAATCCGAAGTGCCCTTATAACATATTGTTAACTCTTGGCACTATGTTGCACAGCTGGTCTCTGGAACTTAATCATCTTCTGTAACTGAAATTTTATACTCGTTGAAGCAAAACTCTCCATTTCCCCCTCCACTCAGCTCCTGGCAACCACCACTGTATTCCCTGCTCCTATGAGTCTGATGACTTAAGTAGAATCATGCAATATTCTGCATGACTTAAATAGACTCATGCAGTATTCTATCCTGGCTTATTTCTTCTGTAACTGATGTATTTCTCTTGCAAAAACATTTTCCTGATGAATACATACGAATGGCCAAACAGGTATATGAAAAGATGTTCAACACCAATAATTATCACGGGAATGCAGATTAAAACTACAGTGAGATATCACCTCACACATGTTAAGTTGGCAATTATTTAAAAAAAAAAACAAACCACCACAAAAGAAACAAGTGCTGAGGATGAGGAGAAATTGGAACCTCTGTCCACCGGTATTGTAATGTTGGGAATGCAACATGGTGGAGCACTATGGAAGACAGCATGGAGGATTCTCAAAAACTGAAAATTAGAACTACCATGGTATCCAGCAATCACACTTCTGGGTATATATCGAAAAGAATTGAAATCAAGACCTTAAAGACATATCTGCACCTCTATGTATTTATTGCACCACTATTCACAGTAGCCAAGATATGAAAACAACCCAAGCATCCTTCAAGAGATAAATGGATAAAGAAACTATATATACATATAAGAGGATATTATTCAGCCTTAAAAGAAAGGAAACAGATGGAACTGGAAGACATTGTGCTATGTCAACTGGTGAACTTAAATCTTTGCTGATTAAAATTAGCAGCTGACAATTTATTCTGAAAATCACTTTTTTACATTCAAGTGACATCTTTTTTTCTTTTGGTACATTCTCTGAAAGATTTCTGATACTATTTCCTTTTTGACCCATTGCTGGTGTATAGAAAATGACAAATTATTCTGGGGAAGAGTTTCAGGAAAAGAACTGCTCCAAACAGTTGGTTTGTGGACACTAAGGATAATGCCTGATTTCATTCATCAGAATAAATTATCTTACAGTTTGACAATAGCAGAGTTACTACCAAATATTATTGTGTACACTGCTCAACAGGAACATGGCTACAACTAAAGTATCCTGGATAAAGATTTTCCTAAACTAGTTACTGACTGTTAAATTGTATGAGTCATTGGTTGTCCCTTTCTGCATACGTTTTTGGGTAGGGTTCTTGGCTTTGGGTACTTGTGAATGAAGCATGGTTTCCATTTGTTTGCAGTAAGATCCTTTTAAAGCCAGTTGAGAAGTTCACACCAGGCTGTTTCCTTCAGTCACAGGACTGAACCGGACCACATATGTGTGTATATGCATGGCCCATGTGATTATGGAGGCTGACAAGTCCCTCGATCTGCCGTCCACAAGCCAGAGATGCAGGAAAACATATGGTTAGTTCCAGCCCAGGTCAACAGGCCAGAGAACTGGAGCGCTGGTGGTGTTAAGTGCCAGTCTAAGGACGGGAGAAGACTGATGGTCAACCCATGGGGTCAGGCAGAGAGTGCTTCTCCTTTCCTTCATCTTTTTGTTCTGTTCATGCCCTCAAGAGACTGGATGAAGCCTGCCCACACTGGGGAGGGCCATCTGCTTTACTAAGTCAACCAATTCCAACGCTGATCTCATCTGGAAACACCCTCACAAACATACCCAAAAATAAGATATAACCAAATCTCTGGGCACCCTGTGGCCCAATCAAGTTGACACATAAAATTAACCATCCTACATCTTGAGGACTTAGATGCTCTCTGGTGGAAACCCATGCCTTCCCCCTAGATTTTCTTTAGCATCTTTGGCTTCTTCTAGATACCAAAAGCCAGATTTCCAGCTCCCTCTTCACCCCCTGGTCATGACTACCCAGAAGGACCTCCAGACATTGCCAGGGATGTGTTGGGGCACAGTCCTCTGCTCCAGTTGAGCACCACTGACCTAGCTCAACCTCATTCCATCGGAATGTCCCCTTTAGAACCTTCTACATTTCCTGCCAGTGCGTTCCCTAATGTGAATTAAGTGTTCTTCAAGCAGTCTAATTATCAAAACGAACAACACACTCACAAGTGAGGATTACTCCACATGAATGAAAGACAGAGATAAACTTCTTCCCGTTCCTCTCACACAGTGTCTTGGTCTTTGCAAGGGAAATCAGATATTATCGCTAGGTGAATGGCATCCAAATTGTATGCACGCTAGAATCATCCAGTGATTTTTAAAAACTCCATCCAGTGATTTTTAAAAACTCCAAAGACCATATGACATGCCAGAAAATAATTCAAAATCTCTGAGAGCGGCACACAGGCATCACTAAATTTTGATAATCCCATTGCTTTTCCAATGTGGAGACACATTTGGAAACCACAGGCCTACATTTTTGCTAAATTAGAGAAGTAATGTAATTAATTAGTCATCACATTTTTTGTTGTCATCCTGAACCTAGTACTTACAAAACATCCATGTTATCTTGGACACAGTGCCACGTATATTTTTCTCTTAAGTGTTTTGGCTATGACATCATATGCTCATCACAAGCCTGAAAAAAGGGCATATGAATTCTAAGATATAGTGAGTGGCATCCAGAAGGTGCATAAACAAGAACAGTTACTACATAATTAATTCTTTCCATTTAATCATTTTTGAACATTAAAGTGAGTTCATCACTTTAATTACAACCGCATTTTCAATAATTGTCTATTAAGCTGAACAAATAATTTAATTAGTGGCTCATCATCAGCAAGAATTTTATGTTCATTATCCTAATCTTGGTACACTGGAATATATTTTCAAGTAATTTTTTTTTCATTTTCAGAAAAGCTACTTATATGGCATGTACCATGAACTGTAGCATGCCTGAGAATATCTCTCTGTTGCTTTCCTAGTTGAGTTGAATCTTAGGTTGAATTTGTGGCTCACAATTACTAACCCCTCCATATTCTATAGAAACCCCTTGATATTTTAGTATCCACTATTCCAGAGTGGCTTGAGACCAGTCCATTGTTGCTAACTTTCTGCATCACCTGTGTCATTTGCGAGGGGAGTTATGGATATTATTTCACTTTTATTGAAATCATGGTGTCTTCGTTTGGTTCTATTTTGATTAACTTCTCCTGAAGCCCTTTGAACCCATTCAAACTGGAATCATGTTTTCTCACTATGGTGACATTTTCTTTTGTCACAAATCCTATTATATCTGTTCCATGTGCTTTCAAATCACCTTCAAAACACGAATTATAAGTTGATTCTTTTCTTTGTCATTTATAATTTTAATCTTTTTCCATTTAAATCCATGTTCCCCATTTTTCTGCAGTCTGGGAAAGTGTCCCACATTTTTAGAGGCCAGAAAATTGATTTTGTGTGTGTGTGGGTGTGTCTGTTCCACTCTTTAATAATTTCAATGCAGATTTAAATTTGAGTTTTGGGGTTTTTTTGTTTGGTCAAGTCTATGCTCATCTTGCCCCGCTCTCTTCTTATACTCTATGAATGCTTTTGAATTTTTGCAATCTGCAAGACTAAGGTCAGTCCAAATATCCTAATTACAAAATAATCTCAATTCCCTAGAAAGCTGGTTATGTACGATGAAGATCTAGAACCTTTTCCAAATGATTCTTTATAAAGAAATTCTGTTTTAAATACTTTCCCTTTTCGAAGTTAAGGAACAGGTAAACCTAGAGATTTCTGTATCCTACTTGTCTTTCTCTGAAAAGCAGTTCCTTGCTGTGAACCATTTACACTTCTATAGATAACCCATACAGAATTAGAAAAACATTTTGAAGGACTATATTTGTCTCAGCCTTGAAATAGGTTTGATTCTCAGACCAGATTAGCCCATGCTGAGACAGAAGGCAGAGGGTTGAGTTAGAGCAGGATCTTACCCAGGCAAAGTCTATGGAAAGCCCATACCTCTCAGGACCTATATTTTCCTTCTGAAAGCCACACGTTCAATCAGTAGTTGCCATTGGATCAATATACCCAATGTGACCCTCCTTCCACGCGTCTTACAAGGCCCAGGGTAGGGAATGATTAGTTAGGCACAAGGCTTGCCTGAGGAAGGATGGTTACTGATGGAGGCTTATGGGGGAAGAATAAGATTTTGCTCATCACTCCAAGAGATGGCAGTGTGATTACTTATACAGCGTGTAAGTATCATGCAAGTCCTGTAGTGAAAGGGATGAATCATGCGGGACAGAGACGGAAGGTAAGAAGTCACAGGATTGATACCATTTCAGGAAAACAGCCACTCCCATTGTTTTGTTTTGTTTTTTAAAAATTTTATTTAAATTCAGTTTGCCAACATATAGTATAACACCCAGTGCTCATCCCATCAAGTGCCCCCCTCAGTGCCTATCATCCAGTCTCCCCATCCCCCCTACCCACCTCCCCTTCCGCAACCCTTTATTTATATCCCAGAGTAAGGAGTCTCTCATGGTTTGTCTTCCTCTCTAATTTTTGCTCATTCAGGTTCCTTCCTTCCTTTAAGGCCCCTTCCACTATTTCTTATATTCCACATGAGTGAAACCAAATAATTATCTTTCTTTGATTGACTTACTTCACTCAGCATAATACCCTCCAGCTCCATCCACGTCAAAGCAAATGGTGGGTATTCTGAAGGCTGAGTCATATTCTACTGTGTATATAGACCACATCTTCTTTATCCATTCATTTGTCGAAGGACATCATGGGTCCTTCCACAGTTTGGCTACTGTGGACAGTGATGCTTTGAACATTGGGGTGCAGGTATCCCATCATTTCACTACATCTGTATCTTTGGGATAAGTACCCAGTAAGCAACTCCCATTTTGTGATTGCTCTGTACTTTATACCCATTATTTTGCTTACATGTCCTAATGCTTTCACATGGCCATGGGGAGGGCTGAGCAAGCATTCAGAACTCCGGTTTGAGAAGACAGATGTGACTATGACCATCCAAGCAGCATGCCTGACAAGTTCCTAACCAGGTGGTATCTCCATTCTTCCATTTGCAGATGGGGTGACACGAACGCCTATGGAATGTGGTTGTCATACAGTTGTAAAGGATTCATGCGGGTTGGGCAGCTGACAATGAGCCCAGCAGTCAGAAAGGACTCTGCGTGCTAAACCATTCCAATTGCCCAGACTCAGAAATTTCAGCTTAGTGGGTAAAGAAATGTGTGCGACTTTATGAGCCAAGCACATAGGAGAGCCATAAAGTGTTTTGGGGACTTCACCTAGGGGACAGGAACAAAGAAAGAAATTTACTTGGGAAAAAAAAAGAAATAGCTGAATTCAGAGAAAACCACCTAAAGCCTGAACAGTATTCCTTCTAGGAAATACAGCATCTCCTGCATGGTCCTAGTCTTTCACTCTTTCACTCTGGGCTGAGAAAGGCCTGCCTTTGGCTTTAATCACTGATGCGAAGATAAGAGAATAAGAGATGTGTTGACTACAGGGTCCGCATTCCACAGCCCTCAACACACCTTATAGGGTGGTTTAAACTGGGAAACTATTAGGTTTCAGGAGAACAATTAGCCAGACCACCTGTTGAGCATTTCCAACAGGAAAAAAAGTTTCTTCTTGCATTCTTTAAGAAGATTCGCAGGCTGGTGCTTGTCACATCCAAGGTGGCATGTGGGGCTGTGGATGCTAATAATGAAGCTGCCATGATCTCACCTGGTTACTAGAGCAAGATCATCTGGTCAGGACAGGCTAGAGACCAGGCAGTGAAATTTAGCACATTCTTTTCAAGTTCCTCGGCCATAGGGAGTTGGAAGTGCTCAGACCCGCATTCTTTTCCTCTGGCAGATTTCATAAGACTTTGAACCAAAATAAGCACCTAAGGCAAACATAAGACACTATGAAGAGACCCAGGCACAGAAGACACGGCTCAGCTAAGCAGGGAACCACCATCCTTTGTAGTATGTGTACAGACTCAGGCTTTGTGCTTTCTGGGTGTTTTTCCCCCCTCCTCCAGAGGTAGAATGTCTTGCTGGAAGATTTTCATTTGAAGGAAAGCTTTTGGGATGAAGGGGTGAGAGACCAGTAATTGCTTACCTGTGGGCAATTCATGAATTTGAGAATTTGGTGTTTGTTGAAGTGGGAGAGTTTGGGAATAATATCAAAAGAAAATTTACTTCCACTCGGTTTAAACAGCTAGGTTTTCACACTCCTCTGTGCAGTCACACACAGAGCCACGGGCCACTGCTGTATGCTCTGCCAACATGGTTCTTTTTTTTTTTTTTTAATATTTTATTTATTTACTCATAGAGACAGAGAGAGAGGCAGAGACACAGGTAGAGGGAGAAGCAGGTCCCATGCAGAGAGCCTGACGTGGGACTCCATCCAGGGTTTCCAGGATCATGCCCTGGGCTGCAGGCGGCGCTAAACCGCTGCACCACTGGGGCTACCCCTGCCAACATGGTTCTGATTGTAGACCATCTGGGGACTGCGGGCTCTCGCTTACATTGTGCTTGTCGGGGAAGGCCCAATTAAGATGGCCATGTCCCCATGGGAGACCCAGACAGAAAAAGGCACTTCTGAGTCTATCAGACCTCTCAAGTGCCTGACATCCTGCCTCACTCTTTCTAGATGTCTGCTGGTGAATCTTCCTCATTAACCCGGTAACGTGGGCATTGACACATCACTCTGGCAAAGGAAGACCCTGAATCCCAGAGGTTGAGTCGATTCCCAAAGTTACAAGTGGGACCAAAAATACAACCAGGTCTGTCTGATATGGAAACCTACCCTCTTGTATTTAGACACAGAGCCGGCCACAGCTGGTGGGAAAGGAAAAGAGGGACAGCGGCTGGAGCATGCAGGCCAGCTCTGGTTTTTGCTCTGCTGGGTGGGTGATGTGCTGTCCTGGAGGTGTGCTTTGCTCTACGGTGACAATGCAACTGGGCTAGAAGGGGTAGAAATACACTTCTTACCTCCTCTCAAGCCCATATCCTGGAAATGAGCTTCGCCAGGCATTGCCAAGCAAGATGGAGACATTGTGGGCAGTGTCATTCTTTATGTGCTTATGAAGAAGCAACAGAATGGTTGATGTTTTGGTCCTTTATAATGAATTCCATTGACTGTATATAGTGCTCGAAAGGAAGTGACAAAAGGGCAGGAACATTTATTTGAGGGACTACGGGAGACAACTGGGCTATGACTGTACATGTCACTCTTCAGAGGTATACCACTCTTGCTTAAGCAGAAATTCATTGGGATTTCTTCAGTTCCAAGTTTGAATGAGTCTGGACTGACAGGCGATATTAGGGGATTGTCGGGGAATGGTCATCCAAACTGTGCGGCTGATAAGAACTCCCACACCTGCGCCTTTGCTCACATGCGTGTCTCCCTCTCTTGCATGTCACACAGCTTCCCTGGCTCTGAAACATTCAAGCATTCTCCCCCCAAAGTCATTTTGACTGAGTGCTATTTTGTGCGGGGGGTGATACTTGCTATTGCTCTTTCCAAGTGATAAAAAGAGCACAGGTTAATGTGCATCTCTGAAAGGCAGAGTTCATGCACAATAATATTATTCTGCTCATTTTCCCTCTTGAGGATCATGAATTACATGTTGGTATATTATTCAGCTAGAGTAACACCTGGGAAAAAACTTCAACATTCAATATAGGCACGGATTTCTCTAAGAAATGTCCGTGCGTATGTGTGTGTTTGTGTGTATTTTAAAGATGCCCATCCTTGCACCCTCTTGCAACTGCACTCATTCAATTAACGTATCCCTATGTTTGTAAAGAGGATGTGCTGGCAAAGCGTGAAAGAACAGTCCCTGCTTCTGAGCCTCCTAATTGAAGAACTCAACCTACTTCATCCTGAGTCTTTCCCAGTAGCCTTTCTGTTGTCAAGGTGTATTATTTATTAACTCAACCTGTGATGTGTATTCTTTGAAAAAATAAAAAGAATATATTTTAAAATATTTTAATCTCAGTAATAGAGTATTTAGTCAAATTTTTAACAGAAAGCTGTGATACTCAGTTCAAGAGCAACTGTACGAGGGAAAAATAAGATGAAGAGATACATCTGGGTAAGAGCCAGTACATAAAATGTGCAATGAGCGGAACAGCTGCCCCTTATCCATCTGCAGACGTTCTGCAGACACATACTTCGCGTGCTGCAGCTGGGATACAGAACTGTCCCTGTCACTGAAGAGGAGGTCACGTAGAGAAAATGCTCCCAGACATAGCAGAATGGATTCTAAAGCAAAATATCTGTATCAGCGAAGACCTTTTGAATCCAGTATAAAAAGGAGGGCTTTGCTGTGTTCTGCTGTGTCTCACTTGACTACATTATCAAGGCTCACTGTGGGCTAGATAGCACTCTCCTGCACACAGCAGTGAGCTGGAAAAAAAAAAAAAAAAAAAAAAGACCCAAAAGATTTCCTTCCCAGTAAGGAAAGATTTTATTATTGTAGGAAATCCAACTTTCGTTCTGGTTCTGTAGATAATTACTTTTTGAAGGGGAAAACAGTATTGAATATTTGATGGCATTTAAATCTTTCTTACGGCATCATTTGTTCAATTATTCAAAGTCTTTTTAGATAAACGTAAAATAAATAGGCACACGGACAAATGGTAGTGAAATATTAACGGAGAGGGTGGGTGAAGCCCTACAGGCACTGATATTCTTGTTTTAGGAAGGGATGGACTATTGCACAGACTCATGGTGGGGTTGTCCATAATTTGGCAGAAGTCAAACACCTAATGTCTACCTGCTGTGGACTGAGAGTCCGGCAGCCCTGGTCACCCCACTGCTTGGAGCTTCTGTTTGGTTTCTGGTCCCCCAAAAAACTGATCTCTTCATTTGGGAGTTTGGCGATCACTCTTCCGTTTTTACGTTTTATGTTTCATCTCTCTGTCCTATGTGTTAGAAGCAAGAACAGACCTCAAAGTGTGAGCTTAAAATTTCATCTAAACTCAAAGGTGCAGGGTACCTGGGTGGCTCAGTCAGTTAAGCATCTGCCTTCAGCTCAGGATGTGATCCCTGAGTCCTGGGATTGAGCCCTGAGTCAGGCTCCCTGTTCAGCAGGGAGCCTGCTTCTCCCTCTCCCTCTGTGGCTCCCCTGATTGTGCTCTCTCTTTCAAATAAATAAATAAAATCTTTAAAAAATAGAGAGAGAGGTGTTACACACTAAATTGCATCCCCCCCCCCAATTCATGTGTTCACATCCTGACTGCCAACATGATCTTCTATGGAGATGGGCCCATGGTACAGGACTAGATTTAGATGAGGTCATGAGGACAGGGTGCTCCTGGTGCTCTTATTAGAAGAGGAAGAGACACCAGAGCAGCGTCTCTCCAACACAGGAGGACACAGCTAGAAGGCTGCGGTCTATAAGCCACAATGAGCGCTCTCACCAGGACTCAACTGCTGTGTGCCCAGTGTCTGCATACCCCAGAATTCATATATTTAATCTTAACTCCTGGCGCACCTGGCTAGCTCAGTTGGTAGAGCATGCGACTCTTGATCTCAGGGATGTGACTTTGAGCCCCACATTATGTGTGGAGACTACTTATAAATAAATAAACAAATAAACAAAACTTTTTTAAAAATCCTAACTGCCAATGTGATGTTATGTGGAGGTGGGGCATCTGGGAGGTGATAAAGTCATGGGGCTGCACTCCTGAAAAAGAGACACCAAAGACCTCCCTCATCTTCCTGCCACTTGTGGACACAACGAGAAGATGGTCATCTATGAACCAGACACCGAATCTGCTCAGCACCTTGGTCTCAATCTTCTTGGCTTCTAGAACCATGAAGAATATATTCCTGCCAGTTCATAAATCACCCAGACTCTGATGTTTTGCTGTAGCAACGTGAATGCTGTTAAGATCACACAATGCTGACATCCTGATCCCTGACGTCCAAGCTCTAGAACTGTGACAAAATATATTTCTATTGTTTAAGTGTGTGGAACTTGGTTATGGCAGCCTGAGCCCACCAAGGCTGGAAGCCGCAGGAGATAAGATCCCTCTACTTACCAGGCCACATAAGTGCATCAGAGTGAGCCACTTGAGGTTGGCCCGGTGGATCTGCTACCAATATGTGGATGCGGCACGTTGGGCACATAACAACAGGCAAATGCAACTGAAATATTTTGGATACTGGCTGGGTTTTTTTTTTTAAGATTTTTATTTATTTATTCATGAGAGAGAGAGAGAGACACAGAGAGAGAGAGAGAGAGAGAGGCAGAGACACAGGCAGAGGGAGAAGCAGGCTCCATGCAGGGAGCCTGATGTGGGACTCAATCCCACGTCTCCGGGATCACGCCCTGGGCTGAAGTAGGTGCTAAATCGCTGAGCCACCCGGGCTGCCCTGGGTTGTGTGTGTGTGTGTGTGTGTGTGTGTGTGTGTGTGTGTTTAAATATTTCTTATTTGACATCATTCCTTGATATCTTAAACTTCATATTGCTAGAATCTGATATCTTCAAATTGAGGACAATAAATAGGACAATAAATAAGTAAGGATACCATTACCTAATACCTGTTACCACCTTTGAAGCTTCTAGGACAAGACAAGCTGTAGATAAATCAATGACTTAGACAGAAAATAGATGGATAGGTAGCCAAAAATATAGCATTAGTTCATGATTAGCAAGTGATTCAATCCTACTAGAAAAATGAAAAGCTTCTGAAGGGCAAAGCTAAATCTCTCCATTAATTACATACCAAATAAAGGAACTCTATGAAAAAAATAAACCCGCTGCAAATCCAGAAGTATAAAAATCAGCTACTTTTACATCACCGATGAGACTCATCTTTTCTATACAAGACAATATCACCTATTTAAATCTGAAGCTATTTTTGTGTTTGCCTCATCTGTGTAGGTACTATATTTAAGGCAGACGTGTGATGGAGGACAGCACGCCTCCTCCTGTGGATTAATTTAGGGGATTCACTTGAAAAATAGCCTTACCTTCCTCTAAATTAAGAAATATTTACTCTCACTCTGCAGATGTCGAAGGAGAAAAGAAATGATAGGGCTCTTGGTTTCAAGAGAAATGTCTCTTTATAGTGTTATAAATTGTGCCTTGCAAATTAAACTTCTACTAGCAAAAGTTTCCCTCTACTCTGGGAAAATAGACATTGTGAATACAAGGCTTTTCTTTCCAATTTTAGGGCTTCTGCATAAACTTAGAAAAAGTTAAAAATAGCTCAATATGACTCAGGTAACAACAACGGAGAAATAGGAAAACATGGATAAGTCAGTCACCTGATTAAGAAAAATATAACTATTAAAGTTGCTATAAAGAATAAAACTCTTGTTTCTGCAGAACCACACTACCTCTCTGCACCCCATTTATATCACATAGTGGCCCTAAATAGAATTTTTAGATAAGCGGGCACCTCGGTGGCTCAGTGGGTGAGCAACTGTCTTCAGCTCAGGTTGTGATCCTGGGGACCTGGGATCGAGTCCCACATCGGGCTCCCTCCAGGGAGCCTGCTTCTCCCTCTGCCTGTGTCTCTGCCTCTCTCTCTGTGTCTCTCATGAATAAGTAAAATCTTTAAAAGAAAAAGAGAATTTTTATTTAAGCGTAAGTTTTAAGTAGATATTTTTTGACATTTCACCAGATGGATGAAAATGATTTTACAAATGGAACAGTTTTATTAAACTGTAAATGTTCAATTAAAGAATTGTGCATTTATAAAAAAGCCAACTCACACACAAATGCACAACATCAACATGTTTTTAATTCAGGTCTATATGCCTGCGGATGCCAACATTAAACAAATCTAGTCTCCTACTTGAGTGTGGGGCAGCAAAGGATGGAGGTATGGTGAGGGTGAGTGTGGTGGGTTTTCAAATAGAAATCTCTCTGTAAAGAAAGGAGTTGCAGTTTCCATTAAAATTGGTGGAAAATGATAAGATAATTTGCAATTTTACCTCTGCCCTCAAGTAGCTTATAGAAATCAGGACATGCAAACAACTCTATCCGCCAGAATAAAATGCACAATAGAAGTAAAAAAAGAAAGAAAGAACAAGCCATGGTAGCGCTAAATCAGAACAGATTCACTCTGACAAGGCTGGGGCGTGAAGTTGAGAACAAAGCAGTGGACAATATGGGGCGAAAGGCCTTGCAAACAAGCCTTGAAAGAGAGATTTTTCCATTGTTAAGAAAATGGTCTGAGATACCACAAAAAATTAAGTCAGTTTTTATGCTATATGCATTTATTCCAACTTAGATGCAAGCTAGCCTCCTTTTGGAGGCTCCTGGAAAACTACTTACTCCAGCAATGTTCACTGGTGCAAGCTTAGCCTGATGGCAGCGTTACGGTGGGACAGGGAGGGAACAGGGGCACAGGCAGGAAGCGCAGGGTGGCAGATCCCGAGCAGAGCACAAGGCCGGTGCAGCATCCCGGCCTGGCCGAGGGAGGAGCCAGAGGAGGGTGGCGGGAGGGGCAGATGAGGGGCCGGATGGGCCATGGCAAAGGCAAGGCAGCTACTTCCTTCCTTGGCCTGGTGCTGGGCCCTGGCCGTCTGTTCGCACTCACTGCCCTCCTCCGTCGCTGGGCCTCCAGTGGGATCAGGACACAGAGACCCAGGTGATCACAAGGACTCTGAGGTTATGGCAGGGCCCGTGCCAGGCAGGTGACATGGGCAGGTGCCCGTGGGCAGCTGTGGCACCACGGAGCTGCGGGGGGCGGGGGACGCAGGGTGTGCACACTGGCAAACATGACGCCATAGAAGCCCAAGTTGGACCCAAAACATCCTTTTGAAAACTTCTTTCTTCTTTCTTTCTTTCTTTCTTTCTTTCTTTCTTTCTTTCTTTCTTTCTTTCTCTTTCTTTCTTTCTTCTTTCTTTCTTTTTCTTTCTTTCTTTCTTCTTTCTTTCCTTTCTTTCTTTCTTTTTCTTTCTTTCTTTCTTTCTTTCTTTCTTTCTTTCTTCTTTCTTTCCTTTCTTTCTTTCCTCTTCTCTTCTCTTCTCTTCTCTTCTCTTCTCTTCTCTTCTCTTCTTTCTCTTCTCTTTCTCTTCTCCTCTCCTCTCCTCTCCTGTCCTCTCCTCTCCTCTTCTCTTCTTCTCTTCTCTCTTTTCTCTTCTCTTCTCTTCTCTTATTTTCTTTTCTTTTCTTTTTTTTTGAAAATCAGTTTCAAAATCCCAAGCCCAAAATTCATTTCTCCGTGTACGATATACTAAATAATACATAGCAAGAGACCCATGAGCACGGTCCTTGACCAGATCGTCTCCAAAGCCTTTCTTTAACCAGAGTTTCAACTCAATGTTATTAAACGAGTAAAAAGAGAAACAAAACTTTTCTTCTCAATTGCTTAAAATTCCCTGATATGCTTGGGCCCTGCATGGATGGGAAAGAAAATGCTTTCAGGATGAAAATTAAAAATTAATGACTTTTGAAGCATAAAAGCCAAAAAAGAAAAAAAAGAATTGATTTTGCATTTTCTCCCTCCCTCAAATAGATTTATAGTCCCAAGCTTTTTCTCTGAAAGTAGACAGGATTTTAAAATAAATCTAAACACACACTTTTTGAAACATACCTCAGCACGTGATTTTTCATTGTATGAGGAGAGGGGCTGGGGAAGAAGTATCAGAAAACAAAACGGATGCTCACAATTGGGATGTGCTCTGGCGGCCAAAGAGGGTGGAAAATCACACTGGTTAATTATTTAAGATTGGAAAAGAAATATCCGTTTCCTGTAGAGAGAAGGCATCGCATACTAGCTACAAAGCCCAGCGAATAAATAGGCTGCAGGGGAACCTACGGACTACTCGCTTCAGTTTACCAACTAAATAGAAACAGTGCATTTTAACTAGTGGAACATTGCACGTGCGGAAAGAAGCGGGAGTATTTTTAGTTTATCGCAATAGTTACGCAACGGACGAGGAGTAAAGTCTATCATTTGGAATTGGTTTCACAGTGACCTGCTGGTGGTGGCTGATGAAGGCGTTTAGTGTCAAGTGTTAGTTTAGAATTAAAAAATCAGGACTCCCTGTTTACCTTGAAGAATGATGATTGATGGGTGCCATAGGTCCCACAAAAATAGAATTTATCGCTCTGCTCAACAACCTTGCACACTTGGAGGTCAGTAGTGGCCTTGCCTTGCCACATGTCCCCTGCTAGTGAGGACTGGCGGATAGAGAGCAACAGTATAAAATTCTGGAGGTCGAGGTGCCTGGGTGATTTAGTCGGTTTAGCGTCCGACTCAATTTCAGCTCAGGTCATGATCTCAGGGTCCTGAAGTTGAGCCCCCGGATTGGGCACGCACGAGGTGTGGAGCCTACTTAAGAGTTTCTCTCCTTCTGCTTACCGTCCCTCTAAAAATAAGATAAAGTGCTGGGGAAAGTGTATTCCCGTTTTTTTTTTTTTAAGTTTCTCTCTTGCTGGAATTAAAATTCAAAAATAAAAAAACTTAATTAATTTAAAAAAAAGTTTCTTTCTTCTATCACTGCCGACAGCAATCTTAAAAGCCTCCGATGCCCCTAGAGTCCACATAGGCTTTGAAGTCATCCCTCCTGCCAGCTTCTCCAGCTCTGGGCATACCCTTGGCCCATTCACCCATCACTATTCACTGTTACCTCCCAAGAATCTAACTTTAAGTCAGCAGCTCTACTGCAAAGCCATCTGGATAACCTGATTTTGTGCTAAGTCCTAAGCCACGAGTTCTCAACCTTGACTGCACACTAGAATAACCACACTAGAGTAGCGTTCAAAAGCTCCAGTGTCTCCCCAGACCAATTAAATTAGAATCTGGCAATACCGTTGCTTGTTTCCTATGCCCACAGCAGCTCAGGTTAGGAAATGGCCAGTGGTTCAGTGTATTCGCCATGAGGAGAAAGGCCTTAACACAGCAGTTCCTTTCGAGAACACTCCGTGGGGTGGAGTCCCAGATACTGGGGAGTCCAGAAAACTGGGGTTCTGCAGGCCTGCACATTGGTGAGTTGACACCTATTATGTCACTCTCCCAGAGATGGAACCGATAGGCCAAATATTCTAGAAGTCCTGGTGTTTAAAACATACAAGCAAAACAAATACAGAAAAATAAACTCTTTTTAAATGTATTTAATCCGGAACTTGCAACATTTTTTTCCCGGAGCATCTAAATTCGCATATGTCCAAGTGAGACTGTGTGGTTCCTCCCTGGGGAAGAGGCTGCACACGATTCCTTGTGGTGCTAGAACGTGGGCCCAAAGACAGGAGGGGGTCCATGAGAGGCTCCACAGCCTGCTCTCTGGCATTACTCACTTTTTTCATAAAAGTCTTGGCTCCCTCAATCTGTAAGTCCTCTCAGCACATGGAACCGGCTTTTCCTCGCACAGGAAGAGCCAGGCAGGGATTCATTTGGTGAGATTCACTTTACTTCCCTCCATGAGGAAATTCAGATACCCGACTCTGCAGCTGCAGTGACCCTCAGACCTTATCGAAGATGAAATGATAAAACTCCAGCTGTGAGTCCTCATCCCGCCAGCTAACGCCAACAGTCCCCAGGTCCATCATCTGTAAAAGCGAAGATGATGGAATTACTGGCCTCGCAATGTGAGTGACGAGGAGACACAGCTGTCATTTTCAGAAAACACGGTCACACGGCTGGCCCAGGGACCACAAGCAACAGACGAACACAACCTGTTCGAATGTTTTAAAAGGACCGACTTGGTGCAGACAGTGCATAGAGAATCCGCACAGGGGCCGCATGGGGAGGAGATGCCTGCAGCCCCCAGACCCTCCACCGCCGTGTGGCGTCCCCACAGAAGCTAGGAAATGGCAAGTGGCCAACAGAAGGAGAAAGAAGTCAAGAGGCTTGGAGGGGTCCACATGGACATTCGTACTGACAAGACCAAGTGGTGCAGGAACCCAGGAGCATCCATTTCATATGCGGAACAAGGAGGAAGCAAGGACAACAGGATGTCAATTCTTTTCTTCCAGGCCTTATTTTTTAAGAGCAGTTTTATTTTATTTATTTATTTTTTTAAAGGAGAGCTTTTCTTTTCTTTTTTTTTTTTAATTTTTATTTATTTATGATAGTCACACAGATAGAGAGAGAGAGGCAGAGACACGGGCAGAGGGAGAAGCAGGCTCCATGCACCGGGAGCCCGACGTGGGATTCGATCCCGGGTCTCCAGGATCGCGCCCTGGGCCAAAGGCAGGCACTAAACCGCTGCGCCACCCAGGGATCCCAAGAGCAGTTTTAATTTGCAACAAAACTGAGAGGGAGGCACAGAGATTTCCCATAGATTATCTCCCCCATCGCATGCACACTCCACCCCTCACCCCAGATACATCTTCATGGACACGTGATCATCGCCAGTCCCCAGGTGACCTTAGCTTTCGCTCTCGGTGGTGTACGTTCAGTGCGGCTGGACAAATTTATAGTGACATATATGTGTCATTAAAATGTCACACAGAGTATTTTTGATGCCTCTCAAAGTCTCTGTGCACTATTTGTGCCCCCCTTTCTCTCTGACAATCGCTGATCTTTTCACTGTCTGCACTGTTTCGCATCTTCCAGAATGTCACACACTTGGCATCATGCAGTAAGTAGTCTGTTGAGACTAGCTGCTTGTGCGTCGTAAGATGCATTTAAGGTTCTGCTGTGAATACTAATTCTTAAGAGTAATGGATGACACAGGGGCGCGTGGGTGGCTCAGTCGGTTAAGCTTTTGCGTTTGGCTCAGGTCACGATGGGGGTTCCTGGGATAGAGCCTCGCCTGGAGCTCCCCGCTTAGTGGGGAGTCTGCTTCTCCTACCTCTGTGCTCCACCCTCTGCTCTCACTCTGTCTCTCAAATTAATACAATCCCAAAAAGAAAAAAAAAGTAATGGATAATTCAGAGGAGGTTCTGATGAGAATGATTTCGGGTGGCACGAACAGTGGAAGATTTAAAAGTTAAATATTATCTATGATGCAGATTAGTTGGCAATTTTTAAGGAGAATGAGTTGGTCACAGCAGGAGAACTTTATTGATGTTAATATTTTTTGTTTTAAATACTACCTTGGAAAACGTGCACCATAACATATGCCCTCAGAAGTTAACGTCAGCATCTCGTAGGGTTGGTGTAAAATCCTGGAGAGTTCCCTGCACATTAGAAAGGAGGGTGTAGGTAGAGAAAATCAGATGTAATGCAGGTTCCACACGTGATGTAAAGGCACTTCTGCAAACACCAGATTAAGCTGCACTCACTAATTAAGACATTCTCTCCTAAGATAACATCTCATTATTGCTGATCTAATTGGGAATTCATGAGATTTAGATGTCGCCTAGCAAAATGTTATCTTTGCAAAAGCAAAGCTCGCTTTCACACATTGTACACATTTTTAAAGTAGCAAACCTGTAGACCTTCAAATCGTAATATTATGTAGAACCATTCTTTCCACTAATGTGAAGTGGTGAGGTTTACAGATTTTCTATTTTGATGCACAATTCATACTTCTGATTTTCAAAATAGAACATTTTATATGCTGGATCCGAGGCTTGTATTAATTGTACATCAATCATTTGTGCATATGATTGTAAAGGGTAAAAATACAAAGTATACATACTTCTTAAGGGTAGAAATGGTTCCCCCCTTTTTCATTAAAATGAAAAAGGTCTAATTTTAAGGGCTCATGAATCTATATAAAATCAGAACCATTACCTGGCCTGTCCGTTGCTATGGCTACATACTCATGTGATCTGTAGATCTGATATAATTCAGGTATCTGCAGAGCAATATCATTGCAAAGACATCAGAGAAAATTTAAGCAGCATAGGGAACCAAGAAAAATAATTTACAAAGAAGATTTTAAAAGAAAAAGGGCACTGGAGGAAACAAAATTTCTTACTTTATTTTGTAATATATTTTCTACCTTTATTATTAAATATTTGTACATATGTTTAATATATGTTCATTCTCTCCTAGGGATCTATTTCTTCCATTAAAACTGAAAAGTGCACACACTAACTGGACAAGAAAAAAGGTAAAGATTTCCTTAGCTATGGAATGTACTGCATGAAAGTAATGAAATACATTTGTAGAGAATAAAATTGTTGTTTTTGCTTTCAAACCATAAATTACAAGAGCCATGTTTCTGTAAAGAGATTTATCTGGCACCAAACCTCTATTATATTTTATTGAGTGACCTTTGATAAAATTACAGAGCTATGTTACCTTTGTAAACATTAACTTTCTGAGTTAACAGTTGGATTTGTCATCCAAAAGTAGAGACGAAATTTACAATAAAACAATGGTTAGGTATTGATGTGGTAAAAAAGGCAAGTCCCTTAGTATTCACACCTGGCTGACAGATATAAATACCATGTTCAGGGATGAATTGCATAATTAATTAACACCACTGGACATGATTTTCACCTGAATCTATTAGAGCCAAAGCAGGCATTCAGTTCCGGGGATCACAGGAAACCATGCTTCTTAACTGGCATAGTAAAGTGATGGGTGCATAGTGATTCTTGTAGGGATGGTATTTTGCACAAGTCTTTTGATGCAATTAAAAGAACACAGAATTGGCTTAGTTGGAAAAGCATGCGACTCTTGATCTCAGAGTCCAGAAGTCAAGCCCCATGTTGAGTGTAGAGATTACTTAAATAAATAAACTGGAAAAAAAAGAAAGAAAGAAAAAAGAATGTAGAATTACTGATGAAAAGTAGAGAAGAAAGCATAAAGATCAAGAGAGAGGAAAAATATTTGATGGCAAAGATGAAGAATACTGAACAAACAGGAGAGCACTCAGAAATCAAAGAAGAAATACTGAACACCGGTCCAGAAAGAAGCCCCAGACATGAGTAAGCAAGCCACAGTCAACATAAAAGAAAGTGATTGTGGCAACAGGAAAGTGACCTGTGACCCTCCGTGATCTAGCTCTGCCTCTTCATAATGACTGTATCAGTCAGGAGTTTCCAGAGAAACAAAACCAACATGATGGATAGATAATAGATAAACTGATGATAGATCAATTGATTGATGGGTTGATTGATAGGTGATGGATTGATAGATGGCAGGTAGGTAGATAGGTAGAGAGATGCCTATATAGGTTCTGGAGGTCTATCTATCTACCAACCAGATTGCTATATACTGAGATTTGCCTTTGGGAAACAGGCTTGTATGATCTAGGGGGCTGAAATTAGTAGGGCAGGCAGGAGGCTGGAGACTCAGGATGTCAGTGTTACAGTTTTGAAGCTGGATCGCTTACTCCAGGGACTCCTACTTTTTTGTATTCTAAGTCTGCAAAGGACTGGATGAGGTCCACCCATATTACCCAGGGTAATCTCCTTAAACACAATTGATAGGGGATCCCTGGGTGGCTCAGCTGTTTAGCACCTACCTTTGGCCCAGGGCATGATCCTAGAGACCCGGGATCGAGTCCCACGTCGGACTCTCTGAATGGAGCCTGCTTCTCCCTCTGCCTGCATCTCTGCCTCTCTTTCTCTCTCTGTAGCTCTCATAAATAAATAAATAAAATCTTAAAACACACACACACACACACACACACACACACACACAGCTGATAGCTGCTGCTGCTCACATCTACAAAACCCCCATAGCAACATCCACTCTGGAGTCTGACCCATCTTCTGGGCACCAGAATAAAGACACATCGCTGACCAACTCCTCTCTCCCTCTCAGGTATACACCTGCCTCTCGCATCAAAGCCAACAGATTCCTCTGTGTTGAGTTAGCACACGCTGGATAAATCTGCATTCTTTTCAGTTTGTTTGCACCCTGGCTGGTCACTGGAATCTCCAGGGCCACAGCTGCCGATGGTCAGGCTAGTTGTGTTTACAATGACGTATGTAAATGAGACGGAGCTGCAGAGACAGTGGACCCAGGCTCTACATTCGTGGACTCCACGGCTACAGAGGTTTGGTCTGTATGATCAGATCTCTTCATGCTTTCACACACTTCTTGATATTGTTGTGAGTCGCTGACAGGGGTGAGATGGTAGCACGGTGGCTTCTGTTATTGGGCTGCAGGGGTCTGATAACACCCTTGCCACTTACGAGCTGATGACCTGCAGAAAACTGGCTACTCTCTCTAAACCTTAGTCTGCTCACCTTCTTGCACCTGCTGTACAGCTATTAAGTACCAAGCTGGATTTTTGTCATGA
The DNA here is from genome assembly GCF_048418805.1 of Vulpes vulpes. Classification (NCBI taxonomy): domain Eukaryota; kingdom Metazoa; phylum Chordata; class Mammalia; order Carnivora; family Canidae; genus Vulpes; species Vulpes vulpes. The sequence goes on along the minus strand of NC_132796.1, from coordinate 4,775,309 downwards.
TGCCATTGCAGAATGTGTGTAAATTCGAAAGGACAGGATGTATCCAGTCAATACCAGCTACGGTTATTAGCCCTTGTCAGTCATCCCTGACCCAGACCATGGCAAAGTAAGGGGTATCTATAGTTGCAGGACGTGGGGTGTGTACTGAAGATGGGGTGGCCGTGTGTGACTCTCTAGAAAACTTGCTCTGCTCCAACAGTAAGTTGTCTGTAACAAGAGGTAAGGAGGTAAGGCTGATGTTCAAGTCTCTTATTTAAAAAAAAAACTCACTCCCGTGATCACACGAGTGCCCTAGCTCTGTCTTTCTGCTTCACAGCCAAACAGTAACACAGTTGTCTATGACCTGCTCTTTTTTCTCTAAGTCTTCAACCCACAGCAGCCTAGCATCTGCCCTAGTACGATTCTGAGATGAATCTTGGATCCTGGACACTTCTCACTGATTTGTCGCCTCCCAAAAAGCTCTTGTACATTTCCACCTTTCCAGAATCTTCCTTTGTGGTAACAGCCCCTTTGCAGTGTCGCAGACAATTTTCCGTGTAGTGGTAACAATGACATGAGTCACTCATATTCTGCATCAGTAAATAAATATATGCATCTTATTAATATTTTATATGACCTTAAAAAAGTGGTTTTGCAAATGCTCTGGGAGATCAGATTGATGATTCCACATCGTCCACACTGTCCCCCTGCCACCCTGCCCTGCAGGCATTTTGCAGCTCAGAATGATGGCCTGCACTGGGGCTTCTTGGGTTTTCATCTGTATTCATCTGCAAGTTTCTCACCCACCGCCTACCCACCACCATTTATGCTTCTCATCTGTGAAGCAGCACAAAGTGGTACAGTAAGTTGCTGACTTACTCCCTTCCTGACTCCCTGGGTGTCCTTATTTTGTCCTGATTTGATTTGAATAGGATAAGATTAGGAAAATGGAAATTTACCACAATGCCAGCAACATGGTTGTTTCTCGGGTGGAACTGGGTAGCAGAGGAAAAAGAGGAAGGAGGCTTATGTTTCACTATATGCCCCTCAGGACCTTTGAATTTTGTGCAACGTGCATGTAAGCTTATTGCACTACGTTAACTAAGAAAATGAGAGTAACTGAACAACCAGGAAATGAATTTAACTGTAGGATACCAAAATCAGAAACTGTCAACTTTTATTTAAAAAATTACATAGTCAAAATGCAATGTTTTCCGTAGATCTTATATTTTCATATTCCCAGTTACATGCTATAGATCACCACTGCCTTGCAGATTTCTTCCCACCTGGGGAATCTAGAAGTCAATGCAGAGACTCGGTACTTTTTTTTTTTTAGATTTCTGCTTTGTCAACTATCTTTCTTACGAGCGAGTGACCCCATTAGCAATATGTCACCTGGGAGCGTAAAGAACAACGGTACGCTTGTAGCTCTCAACACTTGCTTGGGTTTCACCTTTCTTTCTAGCCTAGCTGAAGACCATGAAAGTAGGCTCTCTCTCAACCTGGCCTTGACCCTGAAGCTCCTAATGGGATCAATGCCAGCAGATCCCTGGGGAATGATGCAGCTTCCCAGGCCCTGGGACAATACATGCTCTGCAGCACCAAAAGCATCAAAAGGCTGTTTCTCAAATACAGAATAAAGCAGATGCTTCAAAAATGCTCTCCTATGGGCTCACTCCAAACGCACAGCTGCTGCTCTGCAACCCTTCCCCGGCCGCTACTTTCTAACATTAGGTGAATCATAGAAGACCAGGTTTGGGACCCAGTGACATCACTGTATCAAAGAAAACCCAGGAAGCCTTCATCTTTTTCTCTGACTTGACACTGGATCTAAAAGCTCTCCTTCTCCTCTTTTTCGCAAAAAATACGGAAGAGAGTGCCATGCACAATGGACAGAATATCAGACATCCTCTTGCTGTCTTCGTATAGTCCAGAACATCCACCCCTCCTTTCCATGTAGGGTACACACAGCAACACTGCAAAGACTTGCTGTCTGAGATTATATATACATCAGAATAGATGGGAGGTGCTGCCTTGCAGACCTTGGACTGAGGCAGAAAACAGAGATGTCGTTGCTGGAGAAAGCCAGATAAAGGTTAGGCTAACACGACCCAGGGCATGTTCACCGTTAGAACTGCTTTGCATTCAAACTAACGTACGGTGGGGGATCCCCGGGTGGCTCAGCGGTTGAGCGCCTGCCTTCAGCCCAGGGCGTGATCCTGGGGTCCTGGGATCGAGTCCCGCATCAGGCTCCCTGTGTGGAACCTGCATCTCTCTCTCTCTCTCTCTCTGTCTCTCATGAATAAATAATAAAATGAAATCTTAAAAAAAAATAACATACAGTCATCTACATAGATGAGAGCACAGCGGCCCATCTTCCCAGTCTGATCTCTGTACCGTCAAAGCACACGCATCAAGACTGCTGCCATATTCTGTGTCATCTACCCCTTTTGCTATTTGATTGAAAATTATTTTCTCATTCTTTCCCATCCTTTATAGAAGCACATATTTAAAAAAAAATCTAAATAAAGATTATTTTTTTCTTTATCGCCAACGTCAGCCTATACTCTGTGGGAAAATCTGCTGTGAATAAGAATTTAAAGAAAGTGCCTTAGGCTACGAATGAGGCATTTTAAAAAACTTTTTTTTTTTTTAAAGATTTTATTTATTTGAGGGAGAGAGAGAGAGAGCGAGCATGAGTGGGTTTGGGTGGGGTGAGGGAGAAGGAGAAGCAGACACTCCCCACTGATCAGGGAGCCCAACTTGGCCCTGGGATCATGTCCTGAGCAGAAGGCAGCCGCTGCTTAACAAACTGAGCCACCCAGGTGCCCCTAAAGGACAGTTTAAACATTACTGAGATAAGTGCAGGACCTTACAAGTTATCTACTTTGAAAGGAAATGTATGGGATCCCTGGGTGGCTCAGCGGTTTAGCGCCTGCCTTTGGCCCAGGGCACGATCCTGGAGTCCCAGGATCGAGTCTCGGGATCGAGTCCCACGTTGGGCTCCCAGCATGGAGCCTGCTTCTCCCTCCTCCTTCCTGTGTCTCTGCCTCTCTCTCTCTCTCTGTCTCTCTCTCTCTATGTCTATCAAAAATAAATAAATCTTAAAAAAAAAAAGAAAGGAAATGTACATTTGGATAGAGGAGTTGGGTAACTTTTTTAAAGACGATAAAAACATAACTACTATAAACCAACCATAATCAACAGGCACATTAAAAAGCAAAAATGACTTCTCGGTATTTCTTTGCCCTCACACCTTGCATTATTTGCCTGTGTTAAGGGACATCTAACATTATTTCAATGTCACAATCTAACATCTTAATCTCTTGGCTTAATTTCACTTTTCTAGCCGACATAGAAAAATTTACAACTCATATCAATACCAGAAGGCATCCTATTTTCCCGGTAGCTAAATTATTAATAAATATGTCAAGGAAAGAAAACTAGCATCGACCCTTTCTGTAGCTTCACTACTCCTTAAGTCAATACATGCGGACTATTGACCCTGAAGTCAGTTTCCCACAGGGTGTAGTGTTTTGGAAGCTAATTCGCCCCTATCTGTAGGGAAGCAGATGGTGCAGTGACCAAAAACATTGTGTGAGAGACAAGGGACAGGGTTTTCAGTCCTCATACTGCCACCAAGGCACCTTTCCTTAGCTCTCCCTGACTTTGCAAGCAAAGGAAGGGCTGTAATTAGGACTTGGAATATCCCTTCCATTTCAGGATTCAGTGCTAAGGTGCTCCCTTCAACGTGAGAGGCAGGGGTCCATAACTAGAAATCTAGACTAGCATTTTCCACCAGGGTTTGTAGGACTCTAGAGAAATCTCCTTTTCATCCGTCTCGATGGCTATACTGGACAAGCTGCCAGGAGAAGACCTAGTATAAGTATGAGGCCAGAGCTTCCACTGTCTCCTCAGATTCATTGTTAAACCCTCCCTGGGTCATTTTTTGAGAGAGATGAAAAGAAGACACTGAGTTCTGAGAGAGTCCTTACTCAATTCAGGTGTAAGAAAACCAATCCAAAGATCAAATAGAATTTTCTTGGCATGTCCTTTGTAATGATAAAATCCCATTTAAGGTAAGCATCGTCACTCCCCTTGCAACGGATGAGACAAACCAGGCTTTCAAATGTTAGGGACCTTGGGTAGGGCCCTGGCCTCTCTTCAAACATGGCGCCATTTCTGATGTGGAATTCTCTCCCATGTGGTGGGTCTTTCTTGTGGAATCATACCTCCTGCAGTCAGTTTCTTCCCAAGGTCAAGATTCTCAGAGCCTTCAGTGTCACCACAGATAGGTAGCTACTCCAATATACCCAAGAGTCAACGTCTCTTGAGTGTGTTCAAGTGTGTCTAGGTCCTTGTCCACATGACAGATTCCAACCCCACAGGTGTGCGCCAGCCTGCAGGACATAATCCGGTCACCATCTCCTTCATTCCAAACACTGTTCTCCGAGAATGAAGCCTGAAATCTTACGCAGCTCTCGTTGTGGTCAATTCATATCTTCAACTTATTAAATGATAAGATACTTGATACCTTTTTTACCCTGTGCCGCAGATCCACAGCCTGTTTTCTTTGCAAGTTCTGTCTGGGCCGCCGGAAGGAAGGCTGGGCTACTCACACCATCAGCATTCAGCTCGGAAAAGTAGACTCAGTTCCGGTCTGTTGGTATCTTTTGCATGAGTTGGTATCTTTCCGATGAGCTGATGGTAGATGAGTTCGGAAATGTTCAAGCAGAGCTCTTATCAGACAGCTAACAGTAAACATGAAATTCTCGGCAGGAAGCTAGAAATAAGAAAGAAATGTTTACATAGAACCACAGTTCCTGTTTCTGATCCTAACTCCAGCTGACACTGAGCTAAAAGGTACTTTGGTCAGCGATGTTTGTGAGCATCCAGCCCCTGGATGCCCTTGCTTTGCCTCTACGGGAAGGCATAACCCTTCTTTTCTGAGGTGAACTGGACTGGGAACTGCTTCTGTGTCTGTCTAAGACTTGCTCCCCTTCTCTCTGTAGCCTCAGGGCAACCTCTGCCCGGTATCACTGTGGGGCTTCTGTTTTTCTGTCACCGAGGTCCTGGTGGGTGAAAGACACTTCTCAATGGACTGCAAGGTTCTCTTCCTAGATGTCAGGCCATCTTGTACTTGTTTTCAACTGTCTTTGACCCTTTCTCCTACTAGACCTTGTGACCTGCTAGTGGTTCCAACTGGTAGGAAGCTATTTAAAACTTGATTCAATTCACTAAGATATCTGTGATCCCTCTAAGCCTCAGATCTTGTGAAAACTCTTGAACATGCCTCAGGTCCTTACACTTGACAAATTGCTACTCATGTCGGGACGAAAGAACCTGAAATCCAAGACTCTCCCTGCTGGCGTGTTGGTCCATTCATGGACATCCTTCAGGCTGATCTTTCAGAAAACTATTCATTTGCTTAATTTAGCTCATCTCTTCTCATCTTGCCACTGACAGTTTGCTAGGGAATGAGATTTTAAGCTATATCCTAGAGTACAGGAACCTAACACAAGTAAAAGGGAAAAAAAAAGCCCCAGATGATTTCAGTAAAAAATGTGTCCATCTCTTCTGCCTCAGTAGATTTGTGAGGTAGGAGAAGAGAACAGTACTCTAATTGTATGGAAAAGCAAAAAAGGATGGTTTGGCAGAAGGCTGGTGAAAAAAGAAGGTTCATCATATGGAATTAAATACCAGTAATTGGATTCTTCTTAGTATTTGTGGAGAGAAACAAAGAATAGAATTCTTCTTTTTTTCCTTAGAGGGGGCAGGTAGGAACAGAGAGAGAATCTTTAGTAGGATCCATGCCCAGAGCAGGGCTCAATGTGAGCCTTGATGTCACAGCTCTGGATCATGACTGGAGCCAAAGTCAAGAGTATGAGGCCTAACAGACTGAGCCACCCCGACTCACCTAGAATTCCTTTTTAGTGAGTTTTTGTGCTTGGATTAAATACACTAGACACAACTGTGGCACGCACCAAGTGAGCCACATGCTCAGTAGACTTTCACATAAGCACACGCATGTATGGAAGCAGACTCTAAGGAAACAGTTGCTGGAACGTACATGCAGGATTTAATATGGGGAATCTCAGGAATGTGGCCAGCTTGGCCAGGTGTTTCAGCTCTCTGTCCTCTTCCTTCCTCAACGAGAAAATGAAGAGTGTGCATGACAAATCTAAAATTATGTCTGCCACCAGACTATGCTCTTAAAACTTTTACTTTCATTGATGACAGATAACATTGTATATATATTTATAAAACCCACCAGAAATTTAGGGGAATGGACTCAGTTTGTCAGGATCCACTTGTTCAGTCACTATAGGGAAGGATAAAAGGTATGCACAAAACACCAACAAAGTAGATGCAGCGGTAAGTTCCTATTAATTCCAACAAATTATTTTGTACTTCTTGACGTATTATCCTCTAAATCTGCCATCGTGCTTCAGCATCTATATGGCACCGTCCCAGACTCACATACAGACAGCAAAGGGAAACGTCATGTTGCAGTACTCTCTACCAGATAGGATTTTCATGGCAGAAGGAAAGTGAGTAACGGAGTTGCCTGTGCAGAGTTCCAGGAATGTAGTTACCCCTGGTTCATGATAAGCCAAACGGGATCAAATTAAAGGGCCAGGTGAACGGAAGAAACTGTTATAGAAGTTGATTGAGGCAAGACCATTGGGAGAGTAGAACAAAGTGGCATGCATGGGAAGGACAAGGTGTGCCTCGGAGGTGTGCTACATTGAGGGCAGCTGATTGAGAAACGCCTTCTATCAGGTGGAGTCCTGATGACACCCCTCATTGTAAAGTATTGATCTCCGCATGTGCCTTTGTGTTAATAATCACGGGATACCCTTAGAGAAAATGATTCAGCTATAAGAAGGAAGGAAATTCTGACACATGGTACAACACAGATGAACCTTGAGTACACAGTGCTACGTGAAATAAGCCAGCCACATAACACACATGACAAATAATGAAATTATTGCCATGAATTTGGCTTCCTGACTTTTTGATGGTCTACTCAGCAAACAGTTGATGTTAGAAACAAAGGTTTTATGTTCATTGAGCAAATTCTCTGGTGCATACACTTGACAAACCAAATATTTCAGATTAAAAGAAAATGTGTTGGAGCTTGCAATATTGGTGCAAAATTTTAAAAAATCTTCCTGTACTGCCTATATGACCCACCCATACCGTGTTATTTGATATTTGGATATAGAGTACATAAGATCAAATGGCATTAAGAAGTGGACCGAGTAGGGATCCCTGGGTGGCGCAGCAGTTTAGCGCCTGCCTTTGGCCCAGGGCGTGATCCTGGAGACCCAGGATCTAATCCCACGTCAGGCTCCCGGTGCATGGAGCCTGCTTCTCCCTCTGCCTATGTCTCTGCCCCTCTCTCTCTGTGTGTGTGTGACTATCATAAATAAATTTAAAAATTTTTAAAAAATAAAGAAGTGGACCGAGTAGAGTTTAAATAAACAATCCACAAGTACATTCTGCAAAGGAAGGAACCCCTGGATGTTACAGTCCCAAGAATTTCCATGCCCAAAAAACAAACATGAACCCTTCTTGCTCAACAATATTGTTCTTGATTCATCTATTTTTTATGAATGTCATTTCATCAAATTATTCAAATGGAAGTTTCACACTGTTCCTAAAACACCTCTGTAGAAATCACTGAAAAACAGTTGATTATTATAAATGGCAATTCAGACTCAAGGTCTTTGGAAGCTCTGTGGAAACCAGGGTAAAATCCCCCAGGTTTGTTTTCTATACTATAAAATATCTAGATTAGGAAATTAGGATGAACAAGTTTTCAGTGAAATGAGCTCTGAATGGGTATTTTGCACCTAAACGAAAAATCAGTGTTCACATCCTAATGGGAAACAGTATGCTGCCTCTCTTGAACCTCCAGGGTATTCGTTGGCAATCATTCCTAAGAAAGCTACTTTATACCACCTGCCTTGTCATGTGTGATACATCCTCAGCCTCCGCCACTAGTATTATATATAGTGAGGAGTATTATATAATGTCCAGTGACAGTTGTGAAGATTTTCACATTTTTAAATGTTTCTAATGAAACCATGATGTATTAAAATTATACTAGAAAGTGATTTTACCCAATTATGTGTAGTACATCACATGAGATTTTTACTTTAGGCAGGGGATCAAGGTAGTTGTGATTGTGTATCAGTGAGATCAATCCTGTTAGTGAATATTTAATTTTATAACTATATTTTCTCCTCTATTTCTGTAAAATCCATACACCCCTCTATCATTTTATCAATATTAAATTATATTAAACAGATAACAGTTTTATTAGATTAGCTGCCACAGAATGGTGGCTCATATTTTCAAATATATTTATTTACATGCAGATCATTTTCTGTGCCATCTTAATATTGGGAGAGAGGGAATGTCTGAGAAGATCCACATATGTGCTGGTGTGAACAGTCTTCTCACAAACTGTGAGACCCAGGAATTGGTAGAAGTAGGATGGGCAATTCCTGCAAACAGGTCAGATGACCTCCTTGAGTTTAACAGATCCACTGAAGGCAGTTTGTAAAGCACCTGGATTTCTAAACCATCATTTTCCAATCCAATGTAGTGTTTCTCATTGAAAATGACAGGCAAAACGTCATTTTCATTGGAGTATGAATTTCCTAGTGTACCATGTATGTAGGTGGCCTTCCTTGTCCTGTGAAATCCAGCCAGAAGAAAATCCACAGGAACCGAGTGCAGATTTCCTTTGCATCCCAATAAATAAGTAGTTGTTAAATGGCCAACTGGAGTGAGTGATGGGCAGACATCTGGGGGAAAGGAATGGAGCAGTGGAAATCCTAACCTAGACAGTTGTGTTTGTTTGATTCTGCCTATTTCCGTCAAATGGAATAATCCATTACCACATAAACCCAAGGCACTCTGGATGGAATCAATCACTGGGAAAAATAAAAAGGTCACATTTGATCATTTGTAAATTAAACCAATCCCATTCCCTGTCCAATCCATCAGCATTTGGAAAACAGGCTAAATTTTATTGAGTCTGCCAGTTTCAAATTGGAAATCCATATTTTATTATATTTTTACAGCAGAAATAGTGTAGGACATGCTAAGTGCAAGTAGCCAAGAAAGAGCTAGTTAACGTGGCCCTTTATCGTGGACTTTCTTCTACACGGATGGCAGTTAGCTGGCTGTGATGTTAATCTCTTATCTTAACATCACAGGGGAAGAATGTTTCACTGATCCAAGTTCTTAAAGCATCCCAAATTCCAAACACATGTCCAACCCACCATTTTGTGCAGTCAGTGAGAGCTCTCCTGCTGTGCTGCTAGGACAATCCAGTCAACTTTGAACTTTACCATTTGTTAGAGATACTCTAAAGCAAGGAAACTAAGGAAACACAAGGCTCACTCTTTCATATCAGGTAAGAAATGAATACCTTTGAATTGAGAAGAAATCCAGTTCAAGAAGCAAGAACTTAGGTCCAAAACAGAGAAGGTCTGAGTCAGGGTATTAATTTTGAGTTCAGTATCCCCCAAATACAAACTAGCAGATATGGAATAACCCCCAAGTAAAATGCATATCTGGAAGTCCTAAAGACTCGCGGGTAGGTCCTCGCAAGGTTAAATGAATCCTAGGGCCATGCTACTCAAATTGAACGTTCATGGGTCCAATATATTGAATATCTAAAGAGCTCCCAATTGATTCCTATGTAGATGGTGCACAGATCACACTTTGAGAAAAAAAGGCAAAGAGGGATGAACACAAAGGTCTAGTGAGAAAGTTCTTAGATTTGGCTTCAGATTAGACTAGTCCCCTGGAGAGCATTAACAAAGGCCTATACCCTGGAACCGCCCCTAGATAAATCAATTCAGAATATCTGCAACCCAAAGTCAAGCATCAGGTATTTTTATCCCTAACTCTATGGAGGTATTATTGACAAATAAAAATGGCATATATTTAAGGTATACGACATGTGTGGATATATGTATACATTGAAATGTTTACCACAATCATGCTAATAAACATCGCCATGACCGTGATCATAGAGCTACGTTTTTGCTTTGATGAGAACAATTAAGGTCTATTTTTTGCAAATATCAAGCAGACAATACAGCCTTGCTAACTACAGTCACCAAGCTGGCCGTCAGATCCCCAGGACTCACTGATCCTGCAGGTGTTTGGATGTTCTGCAAGATCGCCAGGTGACTCTAAAGTGGAGCCAAGGTCGAGAAACCATGGGCTATGCTCATGCTCTCACTTGCTAATATGTGTGCATATCACAAAGAAAATGTTGTTTAACTGCACACTGTGATTCAGTAAGTCTGGGTCAGGCCCAAGAGTTTATATTTCCAACAGGCTCAGGAACACTGACGCAGCTAGACCCCACTCTGAGTAGCAAGGCCATAGGTGACTTACCTGTCTGGCTGCACCCAGCATCAAGACCTCGTAATGTAGCACCAGGGTCCTACTGACCCTGATGCACAGAAGAGTTTTCTGTATCATTTCAAATATGAAGACATAGCAAGAAAGAACTTAACAGAAATACAGAAAAATAAATAGATGTATCAAATATATCTCATATGTATCATACACAGAAATGTTTATAGACTTAGTATATATTTTATATAAGTATGTCTAATAATATTTTTAGACATATATTTTATACAGGGGCACCTGGCTCAGTCGGTTAAGCGTCTGCCTTTGGCTCAGGTCATGATCCTGAGGTCCTGGGATCGAGCCCCGAGTCAGGCTCCTTGCTTGGCAGTGAGTCTGCTTCTCCCTCTCCTTCTGTCATCTCTCTCGCTCTCACTCTCTCTCAAATAAAAAAATTAAAATCTTTAAAAAAATATTTTTAATGCAAATATTCTTTACACGTATAAAATACATATTGTATTATTTATATAAAAATAAATAAGATGTAAAAATAAAAAGATGTGAGTAAATAAATTTCTCACAACGTTTATTCATTTGTATGACTAAATAAATTAGTCATGTGGGTTGAGGTTTTTTTAAGCCATCTTTTAATTCAAAAGCTATAGGTAAATAAATTAACCATATATTAAGATATGATTCAGAAAGCCTAATTTTAGCCCAACAAAGCCCTTCTCCAAACTGCCAATCACGGCTGCTACATACCAACCCCCCTGGCAGTCTAGAAAGGTCCAAACACAATGTTAACATCTCTCTCCTCAGGAGACTCTTTTGTGAGAGGGAGGGACCAAATTATGATTTTTTGTAGCTGTGTGAGAGCACTTTTTCTTTCCCAGGCTTTGAATGTACATGTGACCACAAAGCTGCAAAACGTACCAGGAGGTAAGTAAGACTCCAGGAAACCTAATTTCAGGAACACGGGTCTGCCTCTAAGGCCTGGGAGTCAGAAACAGCAGGTGCCGCCTGTGGTCTGGCGCACACACCTGGGCCTCCCCGTGCTCCTAATAGCTCCGAGCAAACCTCGACACCGCAGGCTCTGCACACAGGGCAACAGAACCAGCCTAGCAATTTTGTCACTCTCCCTGTTGTTCCGTTTTCTCCCATGTCAAGGAACTGCATTAAATGTTAAAGGAAAATCACAGGCCCATGCTGGCATCGCGTGGGTGATGGCCCCAAGTCGGTAAGCCAAGACTTAATGCCTCCTCTCACTGCCTTCCGAAAGCTCCCGATATGTAATCTTGAACCAGTGAACGTGGGCATCTTCCTATTTACTAGGAATTTACTAGGAATATTGCTGATAAACCCCCTCCGTTCCCCTGAAGAGGGCGGCCTGGCCTCACCCAATGGGTCCTTCGCCAGTAATTTCCTTTTTCTCCGATCCCTCTACCTTTCAAGACCTTTGTCTGTATCTGACTGGAGCTACCCTCTACTTGCTAGATGCGATGCTGCCCAATTCATGTCCGACTCCTAAAGCCTATGAGATCTTTAACATTTATTCAGCTGAACTGTTGTTAGTTAACCACATACTTCCATTTCCTAGTTTCCAAAGGCATTCCTGCTGCATCCATGTGTGGCCCAAAGCAGCTACGTATTGAGAACAGCTGGCAACTATTTCAAGAGAATATTACGTTATTCTTTTACTTCATAACAAAACATGGGACCACCCACAAAGACTTGGGGGCAAAGAGTATGGTGCCATCTGTGAGTGTGAGTGTTAAGTTATGCACTGTTAGGTGCATGCATTGTGTGTCTACAGCTCCGGCAACTGGGAGTAACACCCCCGTCCTAGCCCTGCTATGCCTGCAAAACTAGTTTATATGGAGAAAAAGGAAGATGCACCCACAATTATGTCCCAATCACTGATTCTCTGTGTGTTCGGGAGTAGAAATGCTGAAGAGAAGTGGGCAGGACAGATAGGAGGTGTGGCATTCCTTCACTTAAAGTTGATAAAAGCTTGAAGACAAAAGCAAATAATAATTTCATATAAGAAAACATTCAACACTCTACAGATATTTTAAGATGCCAGCAGAGGCAGATCTACATGGAGTCTAATGCTTAGAAAATGCAGGCAATTTATCAAGAGAGAGAAAAATGTTAAGAGTCCTGGAGGAGAACCAAGAAAAGATGCTGAAGTCTATCCTTCTTTAGCTTCAGGAGAAGACTAAGAAACAAAAAGAGGGGGTTACGATTGTATTGAGTGTGCTAGAGCATGGCTGTTAAGGTCACAGATTCTGAGAGTTGTACGGTTGTAGGTCCTGGAAGCAGCCGACCTCTTTCCATCATGGTGCTAGGACTTCTCAACTTCGTAATCCATGCAAATCAAGTTAACCTTCCATGCACGCAGTTTGTTCATAGGGCACTTGTGAGGGGTATTTGAAACAATGTGCACTGACTTCCATGTCACAATAGGTTAATATATTAAATTAAATTTAAAAGAGAATTATCAATACGAAGTTTTTAGACCATTACACCAACTCCTTAGTCTGAAAATGAGGGGCTGAATGGCTGCATTTCAGCCTCTGCTCGGCCTCTCTAGGAATTTTATTTCAGGGAACCAGGTTGCCGTAGGTTAGGAAGCAAAATGCTTCTTTGTTAACATGTGCAAGGTATAAATGCATAAGAAATGATAGAGTTAAAACAAATAATTTGTAAGTTTCTAACACATATATCATGGAAAGATCAGTGAATGGTAAAATCATTATGTAAAAGTTTAATGGTCAAAAAGAATAAAGTAGTTTGGGATTATTAACCCAAATTATTAAATAAATATCCACGAGTCAGGGCTCCTGGGTAGCTCAGATGGTGAAGTGCCTGCCTTTGGCTCAAGTCATGATCCTAGGGTCCTGCGATCAAGCCCTGCATCCAGCTCTCTGCTCAGAGGGGAGTCTGCTTCTCCCTCGCCTCCCTGATCACACTCTCTGTCACTATCTCTCTCTCTCAAATCAATAAACAAAGTCTCAAAAAAAATCTATGAGTCTGTGGTGATATAAATGAAATATTTGATAAACAGGTAGGAATACTCAAAACCCTCATGCAGGAGAGTTGCAAAGAATTTACGTCGTGCTCCAACTGTAAGAAGGTAGAGACTAATTCCCTACTTCTTCTAGATTTCCTTCTCAAGAGTACGGAATGGATGGAGATACAAGAAAGAAAGAAAAATAAAACAGTTAAATTTACAGGGGATGAACCTGAGAGACAACTCAGGTGAACAGGGTCAACATCCACAACGCTAAGTCACATATGCACCTGTGATATGATGTGAAGAAACGAACACTGTACCCTTACAGTCAGCATCCCTCAAGCCCACAACCCCAGTCAAATCGCGAGAAAAACTTGAGTCAAATTGCAAGAAAATCTTGAGTCAAATTCAAATTGACACACATTCGACAAAATACTGGCCAGCACTCCTCCAAACTGCCAAGGCTATCAACAAAAACTGAAAAATTATCACAGCCAAAAGGAGTCTTAAGAAGATGTGACAACTAAATACAGTGTAAGGTTTGGATAGGATCCTGAACAAAAAAGGACATTAGGGAAAAACTCAAGAAAGCTGAAGAATACATGAACTCCAGTTACGGAAATGTATTGATACTGGTTCATTAATTGTGAGAAATGTGCCATCCTCATACAAGATGTTGATAATATGGGAAATGGGTTGTGGCATATATGGGAACTCTGTGCTGTATTTGTAGTTTTTTTCTGAAGATTTAAAAGTATTCTACAATGTGGGCACCTGGGTGGCTCAGTTGGTGAAGAGTCTGCCCTCAGCTGAGGTCATGATGATCCCAGGGTTCTGGCTCCCACTCACTTACTTTGACATCACTCTTCGAATCTCTGTGGTGGACGACCAAGCACCAGGGGCCAACAGATGAAATTAAACGTTACCACTTAGGAAGGGCTGATGACTAACATGCTCACACTGTATGTAAAACTTGTGGAATTACCGTAATTAGGAAATGTGGGAGACAGGGCAAGTTAACACACACAAAGCACTTCAGCAGCTAACATGTCTTTTTTTTTTCCTTAAATACCAAGTCAGTACCATTAAAAAAATGGCAAGGCTGGGGTAATAAATGTAGACTTCAAGAAACAACTTTGATTAGATCCTGGTTTGAAGAAACCATCTATAAACCCTCTATATGGAGGCAATTGGGAAAATTTTAATATGGCTTGATGATCTTCAGAAAACCACTTCACTGGCATGAAAATAGTATTGTGATTTTGGTGGGAGATACTCTTACTTTTTTAAAGGATATTTTTGTTCCTTTGTTTTATTTTTTGTTTTCTAAAGATTTTGTTTTTAAGTAATCTCTACACCCAAAGTGGGGCTTACACTCACAACCCTCAGATCAAGAGTCACATAATCCACCAACAGAGCCAGCCAGGTGCCCCTAAAAGTTATCTTTTGGAATAAAATGCAATGATCCCTATAATTTATTTCAAAATATTCACTTAAAAATCAAATAAAGTATGTCAAAATGGCTAATATTAGTGAAATCTGGATGATGCACACATGGTATATGCGTCAGCTTCTGCTCCATAACAAAATTCCCAACCCTGAGTGATTTAATAGAGTAATTGTTTATTCTCTCTTGTATGTCTTTGTGTTACCTGGTGGTGAGTGGGTCTAGGCTGCACTTCCCTGGGCAGGACTATTATATTATGGGGCCAGTAAGCTGGGCCACGTTGCTGTCATGGCTGGGGCAGAAATTGAAGTGGGGAAACCTCATCCCACAAACTCACTGCAAGCTTCTCTTGCACCCTGTTGACTGAGACAAGTTACGTGGTCAACAGCACAACAGCAGTGGAAGAAGAAATACACTTTGTCTCTAGTGGAAAAAAACCCTCAAAAGTTATACAGCGAAGAGCACAGACGTTGGGAGGAATGGCGTTATGAGCAACAATGCATGCACCTTTCTTTTTCAGCAATGGGGCTTTATGATATCATGCTCTCATTCATTCTGTATGTTTAGAAATTTTCACAGATCCAACCCCTTGTTTTCCTAAGAAGATCTCAATAATGTTCTTTGTGTATTTACTACTCTCTCTGATTCTTCCCTAATTCTGTTGTACACGCAGCCAGTACACACTACATTCAAGTACGTGGGATGAGTATACTTAGCAAAGTGATCACTCTTCTGTATGACAGGGAAATATTATTTCCTCCATTTTGTCCATTCCTCAAATTTCCAGAAAGGCTTTTCAATAAATGTGAATTTTTGAAGATTAAATATCTACCTCCCAGACCACCATTTATAAACTTCCTCTCAAACCCCAAACTAATTTTGTGATTTATCATTCATATTAACCTATTCTATTATTGGCACAATCTCAGAGGAGTAAAGTGAATGAAAACTACTTCTTCCTTTTTTTTTAGATTTTTTGATCCAAATTACACTAACGGTGGGTGGCATCAGCCTCAAGGTACATTTCACTATTCTATGCATTTAAACCCCCACAAAAAGATATAAATTCAAAGGGCATTTCATTTCTGAGTTGCCTTTGATTTATACAAGTTGTCTTCAAAAGGGGCAGTGGGTAAGGCTGCTAAGAATGATGGTGTCCAGAGCCGTCCATCACCCCTCACATATCATATCTGATCCTGGGTCGCTTAGCATTCCTTGTGCAGTAGAAATCTGACCAAAGGATGACTTTAATTTAGCAGTGAACACTGGCACTGGCCTATATCGACATCATTTTGAAGAAATCACAGCGTTTGTAATAAATTGAGGGCAATGGGAATCAGGTGGAATCAATGTGGCTTGTTATGGTTACATTTCCTTTTTTCCTGTTTTCTTTAATTTCCCACAGTGTTTCTTTCTCCTTCTATTCCTCCTTCTCATTGTTATTCTTGTTTTCTTTTGGGAGGGGAAGCCCCGGATGCTTGTATCACTGCTACTAAACACTGACAGTCACTTCTTTATCCTTACGTAGGAGTTGTCAAAGGAACAGGGCAAGGATATAAATTCAACAGTTGCTATTAATAAATGTGAGAAATGAAGACATTTGCAAACAAGACTTTAAATATCTAATTAGAATGAAAACCTCTCTAATTATATCTGGTTTATGCTTATAACTATGTCCATTTTATATATGTTATGAAGAGTATTTAAAAAAAAAGTATTGTAGTAATCTCCCCAATCTTTTAGTTAAGTTGCAAACCAAAATGTTAATTGGATTTATGTGTGATTTTATTTATTTATTTTTTTGCTTTCTTATTATGGAATTGGCAATCTGTGGCATTTCCTTTCAGTTGTATGCTGATAGGATTCTGAGCAATTAAGAAAAAGAATATTTGGGGGATCCCTGGGTGGCGCAGCGGTTTGGCGCCTGCCTTTGGCCCAGGGCGCGATCCTGGAGACCCGGGATCGAATCCCACATCGGGCTCCCGGCGCATGGAGCCTGCTTCTCCCTCTGCCTGTGTCTCTGCCTCTCTCTTTCTCTCTGTATGACTATCATAAATAAATAAAATTAAAAAAAAAATTAAAAAAAAAAAATATTTGGTAACAGACTAAAAGAAATGGAATATTTTCAGAAATAGAAAATTGTTTTGTCTAACCAAAGAAAGATAGCTTACTTAGTCCCTGTATGCCAAACTATGATCAGAGGAGTAAATGGGCCCTAGAGAAGAATTTATGGTAGTCAAAACATGAAGAATTTAGAAATGACAAGGAATCAATAAATTTCAGTGCTGTGGAGGAAGAAGAGACATCGAGATGTGAATAATAACAACACTGAATGTTCCTTTGACGAAATAGTTTGCAAAACTTGTTGAGCATGGACAGCTGTGTGCAAAAACCCGTGCGGGTAAGAAAAAGGGAATGAAGATGCTATTCTTGAGAGGAAGAACCTTACAACTTCGGTACCTCTTGCTTTTCCAAAAGCTTTCACATCTGTGACCTTTTCATAGCTAGATCGTGCCTGGAGGGGTAAAGGAAAATGACTAGTTCTGTCTAAATCATTAACCTATCCCAGAGAACCTAGTGTACTTGACAAAGTTTAAGAGCAAGTGATTGACAACTTGGGTCAAGACTTCATTTCAATATGGTGGAGCGGGAAGCAAGGCCTGGGGCTTTACCTATTTGCAGGAATTGGTTTGAACCCAAGTATCAGCTGCGTGGCAGGGCTAACCATTGACCTTTAGCAAGTCCATCTCGAAGCCCAACTCCTTCCTCTAGAACACAGATATTATAACACATGGATTTTTACCAGAACTAAATGAAACAATGAGGATTCATGGCCATGTCCACTTTTGAGATAGTCATATACAACACAGGACAGAAAGCGTTTGCACAAAAGGGTGGCCGGTGTGCCAAATCAACAATACGTGGACAAACTTACAAATAAGATTTTACTAGGAGGTGGCCACACCCACTGGTTTATGTATTGTTTATGGCACTTTGATGCGGCAACAGCAGAGTTGAGTGGTCACGTCAACAGAGGCTGCATGACCCTACAGAGGGGCATCGTATTTTAAATTTTTGAGGGAAACGCAGAAACAACTGACTTCCGTCAGACCTCAGCAAACAACGTTCTGGCAGTTGTTCCGAGTTGCAACATTAAATCATCCTACCTCCTCGCAAAGCTGAGTCTGGGGCTGTGTGAAAAATCAAAGTGGAACAGGAAATGAGGGTGGGTGAGTTCAAGCTGATTCCAAAGTTTTTGCAGTTTTGCAGTGATTCACAGGCATACACATTGCTAAATAGATGTGGTCATTTAGGAAGGAAATTTTTAAATATTTCATGTATGTTATTTGTTTAAATGTTGAGTATGATGTTAGTGTATACATTCTTTATGTGTGTATGTAACTAAGCTATCTCTACATCCAACATGGGAGCTTGAACTCAGGCCCCCAAGATCAAGAGTCACATGCTCTACCCACTGAGCCAGGCAGCGCCTCTGTACATTCTTCTTAAGTTGTGTGGGTTCAGACTGTCCCATCTTTACCTTAGAGGTGCTATGAAGCAGCTGCTGAGACACTACGGGGCCATGGCCCCTGGAAGACTGGACATCTCTGACTCAGACTGTGCTGACACAAGGTAGGTGTGGCCTGGGGCTGATCTTAGACTCCCTGCCTGCATTCAATTTCAGCCTTGCTTGCTTATCCAATGCCCAAGAAGACTTTGCCTTGATGGGCATCAACATAGGTTTAAAGAAGCTGTCTTTCTGTAAAAACTGCCTTGACCTTCAGAAATGACACCAGTGAGTACAACCCCTGCCACCATGGCAGTGAGCAGGGATGACCCTACACAGACCAAATCCCCTTCCGTCACTTGCTTCTTCCTCCAAGAGTCTGCTAACCCAAACTTTGTGTAGGGTCAGATGGATGGCGAATCTGGCCTAATTCCATTTCTCATTTGGAAGCTGCCTCTCTGCTCTGCCTTGGGCGTCTTTCCATCCGCTGCCGGTAGCCCTCACTGTGATTTATCCACTAGGAGAAACTGGATACTGGGAGCATGTGTGTTTCTTCTCTGAGGGCCACAGCTGCTAGTTTGAAACGTGGAGCTGTTGGCCAGGAAATCATCTTCAGTGGACAGGATGAAGGGTTAGCCTACCACGTAAGCGCATTACAGACCATGAGCACTTATCTTCCTTTGTTCCAAGCTAAGGGATTCTTCACTCCTCTCATCCTCTGCTGATGATCATTGGAACCTCTTCATTTCTGATTTTCAACACTGTTATTATCAGGCTGATCTAAAGACCCCTTATAGACGATACCTAACAAACACTCACATACTAATTATTTTTACTTTTCCCTAGCAAGATAATAAAGGTGATTTTCATTCAGAATGCATTTTGTGGTTCAGAGACTCTGGCCTATTTACAGTTTTTGACTTTCCCATTTGAGAGATGAGAATAATACTAATAATTTTAACTGACAAAAAAATCCCACACTGATATGGATTTCCCTATTTTTATATTCCTATGCACAGGACGCTTTATCTTAAGTCTACATGATACTAAAAATAAAACCTTACCCAAGGCTACGTCTGTTTTGAAAATAAATTCACATAGGGATTAGGTGGGAAAGCAAAGTTTCCTTCGTCTGAAGGTAACAGCAGAGCTTTGGTAAATGCTGAACCGTTAGTAGCCTCGTGTGTTTAGCAGACTGATTTTCAAGTCTCTGGGTTGAGAGCTAAATGCAAGTCCAGTTCGTGCTATCCATACTGTGACTTTGATCCCCTGGACAACTCGCAGGACAAAATTCTGGCAGTTTGCCAAATGCCATCTTCAGGATGAAATGAGAGTTTCCCTGCAGTCTGGATGCAACTCTAGCTCCAATCATATGATCGAAGACTCAAAAGGAGACCTCTTATTCCTGAGCCCAGATGATCCCCAGGGGGCCCCTCTTCTCACACATGGTTCCTTTACATCCTGGAGGCTTATGTCCACTGTTGGTAACCTTTCCAGAGTCTAAACTCTTTTATTCCTAGAACGTGACTTTTTTTCTGGGAGACACTTGACCTTGAGAGTGTAACTTCCCTGGATTATGACTTGGTCATTGAGACCCTTACCAGTTGAGAAGCTTCTTGGCTTTGTGTCATCTACCATGTGTCTCTCAGTGCCTTCACACAACTGTTAGGTCGCCTTAAATGTTCTTGGTGACATCCTTGAAGATCCCTGTTCACATCCATCTGTTTCATATTGCCCTATGACCCTGGTCTAATCATCAAATGAACATCTGGAGAAACCAAGAAAGGTTTAGTATTTTCTGGAAGCTTTCTATTCTCTGCAAATAAAAACCACCCAACTTTAACGTGGAATGTGTCCTAGTCTCCCAGCCAACACCTGGACATCATCAGGCAACTGCTCATTTCTTAACTCTGAGGACTGTGCAATAAACTTCAGTTGGTTCTACATTCTCACCCCTGCCTTTTAATCCTTTGGACCCTGGGATGTGGAGGAAAGACGTTCATGACCAATGTAAATGGACAGTCAGCAAAGTGAGGATTTCAACGCTCACCTCATGGTTGGCAAAATTTCTTTATTTGCTAGGCCCCCTGAAGGGTGATTTTTCTGGACTCTTTCACGCTGTGAACCTAATCAATAAGCCATATAATTTTGCAAAATTTAATCAAGGAGCTCCCTATGCTGGCCCCTTCTCACTTGTTGGAGTGCTTAATTTACATATTCCTTCAGGTCAAGGGGGAAAGGTATGGTCATTGTCACCCCACTCCTCGAGAAGCCTATAGTTAATATATTGAGCATGCTTTCACTTTCCTGTATGGTTTACATTTAAGCAGACACAGCTTGAGGCTCCTTTATAAGAGCAGAAGTAATAGGTTTTAGTGAAAAAGATAAGCTTTTCCCATTCACTTGTTACTTTGGATTTGTAGTCTAACAAAATACGAATGTACACAGTTGATTAAGTTAAACTGATAAGAATGTTGTGGTAATTGCCTCAAAATGAATGTAGATAAGTAAAAAAGGAAGAATATCCCAATCTAAATGGGATGTTAAGCATGGGCTCTTTGGTCTTGAATAAATCAGATATGTATCTGCCACCAACAACAAAGTTAAAAAAAAAAGTCACATTTACTCTTTTTCTCCATACCTGGAGCGAGTTGCCCATATTACATATTGTCTACTTGTAAGACAGCATGCAAATATATGAGCTCTTATCATTTTATATATGAATTAAATGTATGACTTACAATTAAATATTGTAAAGAACATATGGTTATCCCGCATGTTACTTGTGTAGAGAAGGGATCCTCAGAAGTTGGTGGCGATCTCCCCCACAGATAACATTTAGCAATGTCTGGAAATCAGGTGGTTCTCACAGCTGCGGGGAGAGGAGGCCACAGGCCTAGTGTCAAGACCCAGGAATACTGCTAGACATCCTGCAATGCATAGGAAAACCCTCTCTACCCACAATAAAAATAATTATCAGGCTCCAAGATCAGTAGTGCAATGTTTGAGAAATCATGGTCTAAATACACATACATATTTTCTGGTGTTATATTCATTATGAACCAAAGGTGGCACTTAGAATCTCCATTTCAACTGCCTCACTCAATTCTCACAATTGTCTGATGAGGTTTTACCCCTATACAGATGAAAAAGTGGAGAATGAACCAGATCAATCTTGCTTTGCATCATGACTGTCCCTCTTCCTAGGTAAGGTTAATAAGTTCCTGGGCCTATCATTCTCCACTTTTTCTTTCTTTCTTTTTTCTTTTTTTAAAAATATTTTTAATTTATTTATTCATGAGAGACAGAGAGAGAGAGAGAGAGAGAGAGAGAGAGAGAAAGAGAGGGAGAGAGAGAGAGAGAGAGAGAGAAAGGAAGAGACATAGGCAGAGGCAGAAGCAAGCTCCATGCAGGGAGCCTGATGTGAGACTTGATCCCGGGTCTCCAGAATCATGCCGTGGGCCAAAAGCCGGCACCAAACCACTGAGCTACCCAGGGATCCCTTTTTTTTTTTCATGTCTCCCAAGGATGCCCCTCATTCCCACCTACATTCTAAGCACATTTCTCCACTCTTCCTGTTGATTATGCAAGCTGTTCAGTGTCTCTCCAATACTGACTCCTTCATCACACCATCAGCCTGCATTAGTTCCTGCTACAAATGCCAGGTCAACAGAAGTGGACAACACGAGGTAGCTCACCTAGGACAACAGTCACTTGATCAGAGGCGCCATGACATAGGTGGAATCTGAGCGATGTGTCTGAGCTATAAGATGGAAAAAGTGGAGACATCCACACAGAGAAAAGAGAAGCAGAAATGAAGAGGGAAGGGAAGATAAAATGTCACAGGCTACTTAAAGCAGGCCAGGGCCATGAACTAAATAAAGTACCTGCTCTGCTATTCCTGAGAGCTTACAGGTTTGAGGATTCGTCCTCACATGAGTTGTATTGGGATTCCAGTCTTAAAATATCTGTGCAGCAGGAATGCATGTATAGCATACACACACACAGCTGAATGCATGCCATGTATCTACTGCATACACATAAATACCATATATGTAACATATACACACATAATAGGAGTATTTATAAAGATATGTGGCGTACATATATCGTACACATGTGCATATGTGCTATTCATGTGGTATAAATACACACGACCTACATATAAATTTATACCTGTGTCATATAATATATACCATGGAGTAAAACTCTGGCCACAGAGCATCCGTCGCCTAACCACAAGTGTGCCTTGATGAACCCTCCTACTAGGTCCTGGAGTTGAACTAGTTCCTGTGGGAGGTGCAGATGATTACCTTCTGGGTTTCCTTTTCTCAAGGTGCCATGACTCACACATGGCAGAAACCCAGTCACAGTTAGAAGGAAAGGTGAAGAAGGTACATAAAGTGTGAGGAGCAATGCAATGGATAACAGGAAAATGGTCCAAGCTTCGAGACAAAGACATGTGAATTATCTACAGTGGAAAACAAAATGTTGCGGAGATCGGGGGGAGGAAGAGGACTGGACTTTCATGGAAATCTCAAGAAGACACCCACTTGAATGCCACTTGGATCGGTGGAGAAAAAGCCACTATTTTCCTGAAGAACACGTAGCATGATGTTAGGCATGTTCAGAAGAAAACAAGTGGATGTAACAAATAGTCATCTCAAATCAATGGCATTGTTTTTAAACACATGGTGCCAAGGATTACAAACATATGTAAGATTGTCTTAGAAGAAAAGGACTTTCAAGAAAGCTTGGAACAGAGAAGGTCCAGATTACAAAAGTCACTTCAATTAATAAACGATAGGAAGGGAGGAGTGAGTATAGGAAGCATCTGGACTGAATATTAGGAATACTTGAGTCAACTCAGCTTCGCTGTGCAGATGTTGCTAAAGTTGGCACATACAATGACAAGCCACGACTGACTAGAATGGTGAATTCGATACCTTTGCAAATGTAGAAAGTTAGAAAGTATTGATCTACTAGAAGGGAAATGAAGGGGATTTCTAGTTTCATTATCTTGCTACTGAATTGCCTGATGCAGTATTTTTACCCAACTGTGGCATTACTGACATTTTGCCAATTGCATAATCCTTGTGGTCAGTTGGGCGGTCCTGGGCATTGCGTGAATGTTTAGTTCGATCACTGGACACTACCTACCAGATGCCAGGAGCACCCTTCTCCAATATCAAAACGATAAATGTCTCCCTGCATTGACAGATGTCTTCTGCAGAGAAAATAGCCTCCAGCTGAGAAACATTGCTCTAATGTCTATCTTGCTGGCCTAAAATGAATGCTTGCCAATCCTTCAGAAAGGTTTTCACAGGTTACCCCATTTTAGCTCTCTTTCCATCTAATCCAAGTGTCTTACCATAAACTTTACTTTTATGGAGCCCAGATACTTCATCAAACAACTAATGGAATTATGGGAAATGGAATTACAACAGTAAATTCTGTTGGCTGGACAAGCAGTTGAGTGACAATGTAATTATCGCCAGCTATGAAGTTAGGAAATAATTTTACTCACATAATTCTCACAATCTTAGAATAATTTCTCAGCTCTCTTAGACTAAAGAATGATGGGACCCATCAGGTATGGAAATTCCCTGTTCTGTGCCATTTCTGATACCAAGACAGGCCCGCAGGAAGTATGAGTGGGGGTGAGGATGCTCATGAGGCTCAAGAGCCAACCTTGGCAATACAGGAAGCGGTTGGGTCTTGGGTTTGTGAAAGGATGATGCAGCGATGGGTACTGTCAATGCACACGGAATTCCTGGAAAATCTAGCTGTTGGTGTCCCTTGGAGACCATTGTTTCGAGTATCAGATCCACAAGATCTCCTAATCAATGGTGCATGAGCCTTTGTTCCTCTCCTTTGTTGTCCATTCTTATTCTCAAGACTTATGCAGTCTATGATTCCACAGTTTTCTTCCCACTAGTGCTGAAAGAGCAACCTGTCGCCACCTCCAGGCTAAAACTTAATGTGATCACAGGAGGAGCAAGGGGAGGGCTCCCCCTCACCCTCCATCTAATGGGCCACAATAAAGTTTAGCTGGCACCATCCTGTGTCCAAACTGTCAAATCACAAGTTTTACATGCACCTTTCTTTCTCCTGTGCCTTTTCTGTCTCAGAAAAGACTTCCATGCATTTCAAAAGAGGAATATATCCAGGGATCCCTGGGTGGCGCAGCGGTTTAGCGCCTGCCTTTGGCCCAGGGCGCGATCCTGGAGACCCGGGATCGAATCCCACGTCAGGCTCCTGGTGCATGGAGCCCGCTTCTCCCTCTGCCTGTGCCTCTGCCTCTCTCTCTCTCTCTCTCTCTCTCTGTGTGTGTGTGTGTGACTATCATAAAAAAAAAAAAAGTTTATAAAAAAAAAAAAAGAGGAATATATCCAAAACAGCAGCATGCCCATGCAAAAGAAGTAAGAATTACATCCATATTGTCTTCGTAGGTAGGTATTTCAAAAGCCAATTCTAGATGAGAGTCTTGTTTTTGTAACCTATTTTCCCAGCTTTTCCTTGAATCTGAAATTTATGGGATAATCTAAACTTTTAGGATTTGAAAAACAGCGTGGTAATCTTTTCATTTTCTATAGGCTTTCTTATTTTGAACTGCATCAAAAATAAATATGTTTTATGGCCCTGAACTTCTAGTAGGTTTTAAAAGTCATTTAAGGATATACTTCAGTTACGTTTGGGATCAAATCTTGATGAACAGCCCACTGTGTCTATTCCCTCAGGATAACCCACTACTTTATGATGTTGGACTATGGCTACTAAATAAGAATAAGAACAAATATCAGGAATCGTGATCAGAAGCAAAAGAGCCCAGCTGCTGCGTGAAGATGCCATGTTGGGAGATGTAGCACCTTGATGGATCTCAGGCCATGAATATGAATCGAGTCCAGTGAATAAGCAAACAGAGTAGATGTAAAGTAATGATAATACCCCAAACATAAAGCCTGAAAATTCAGCAAGCCAACAATTTCGGACCTATGAACATTAATTCACTTTTCTAGGTAGTATGTTATGAATGTGTGTGTCTTGTATTTCTCCTATGCCACTCCCAAGGATCGGATTATGATGTTACGGAAGAGGTGAAATGTTTAAAAATGACCTTCGTGACCGGTGTGAAATTGCTGTATGGTACTAGGCATACATGGAAAACCATACAGAGCATCTGTGGGAGTCTTGAAATGACAACACTACAATCTGAGACGACAAGTTTTCTGCAGCATACACCTTTTCTAGTCAACTTTCGGTATTGTTATTTTTATCTATAAACAATATGAAATGATCCTCCTTTCAAAACGACAGCTAGAAAAATCCTGAAAGAGCTGGTATTCTTTTAAAAAAAAAATGGGGTTAAATTGGGACGTCTGGGTGGCTCAGCAGTTGAGCGCCTCCCTTTGGCCCAGGGTGTGATCCTGGAGTCCTGGGATCGAGTCCCGCATCCGGCTCCCTGAATGGGGCCTGCTTTTCCCTCTGCCTGTGTCTCTGCCTCTCTCTCTGTATCTCTCATGAATAAATAAATAAAATATTTTTTAAATGGGGTTAAATTTGCAAAATTAATTGTTTAATGATTAGTCCCCAAATTAGTGAGATAAAGTTATTTCGCTAAGATAATCACCACATTTTAAGGGCACATACTCTGTGCAAATAAAGTGCCCTCAGGACAAGACAGCCAATATAAATAAGTGTACCAATGAGTAAGGAAGTTGTTTTTATATATTCTGAAATTCTGTAAAAAGAAAGGAACAAAAAAAAAAAAAAAAAAAGAAAGGAACAGAGTGAAAACTTATGGAGTGATCGGTATGGCTACTTCAGATAAAGCAGGAAATAATGCAATGGCGCTCAGACACATCAATACTGACTATATATCACAACATATATGAGGATTGCTATGATTTATCCCTTAAATCAAAAAGGAGTAAACAATAAACAACCAGAAAAAAAACCCAATAAACAATCAGAAAATTGGACAAAATGTGTGTAACAATTGCCTTCAGATATTGTACAATGGTCAGCACAGGAATGTGATCAGTGATAGAAGAAAATAATAAGGTGAGTCTAACGATCGCCCTAACTTTGTGCCCAGAGGAACATTTTAGGCTGTAAAAGCAGAGGAGGCAATCTAGCTGGGAAGACGCAGACCAAATTTAGAGAGGCTCTGTTGGCAACAACAGGCAGGCTGAGTTCCAGAAAGTATGGCACTCGTGAGTAAAAGCATCCTAAAACTCCTACCACAGGGGGCTCCTGCCTAGCTCAGTTGGTAGAGCATACTGACTCTTTTGTGTTTTTTTAAAGATTTTATTTATTTAATCGACAGGGAGAGAGAGTACAAGCTGGGGGAGCAGCAGGCAGAGGGAGAAGCAGGCTTCCTTGGTGAGCAGGGAGCCTGATGTGGGGCTTGATCCCAGGACCTTGATCCCAGGACTTCGTGATCATGATCTTACTCAAAGGCAGACGCTTAACCCAAGCCACCCGGGCCCCTCAGTAAAACATACTGAGTGTTGATCATGGGGTCATGAGTTCAAGCCTCACTTTGGAGGAAGAGTTTGCTTTAAAAAAAAGAAGTTTTTAAAATAAAAACATTAATAAAGACGTAAAACTCACTCCTACAAGAGATGCATCTTAGGGAAAAATACTTTGAGAAGAATCTTGGACACAAAATACAGTTATCGATATCGGGGAACACAAAAATCAAGGAGATTTATTTAGAAAGATAATGTAGCTGGCCAAAATTATAAACTGCCCAACACACTGTGTCGGTTACTCCAGATATAAAGTCCTGGGAGGGAACATCCAAATGGCTAATATTAGGTCCTGGTTCTCAGATTGATCAGGTCAGGGAGAGCCAGAACATGAGCTTGCAGCTTTGAAAGTAAATAGCTCAGTCTTCCCTGAAACCTCATAACTAAGTCCCCCCAAGCCCACCAGGGGTGTCAGGTTTCAAGTGGGCAAATGATTATGCATGTCCATTACAGCAACATATCTGTTGGAAGAGCTGCGTCTTTTCCTTTTTCGTTTAGACAGAATGTATTCATTCATTCCTCATCAAATGCCATCTTATTTACAATATTCTCTTCTTATTAAATCTAAAATGTTAAAATACTAAATTAATATTGCGATACAAAATATATTTAATGCTTTCAAACAAGATCCCTCTATTTAATAACCGTGCATTTAGGGAGGTTGTAGTATCTCATAAACTATTCTCCAAAATTTCACTGACTTCTTTGCTTGTTTTTCATTGAAAATCCTATGTTTAGTTACCTTAAGTTACTTAAAAGCCATAAATATAGGAATGAATAAGAAGAGTGTCTTCATCACAGAATTATCTTAAAGCTGTTTTTCTGCATTCTTGAATCTAGCACTTCAAATTCTATATAATATCTTAAAACAGAGAAACAATTACTATTTATTTATTTATTTATTTATTTATTGAAACAATTACTTTAGATCAGTGTTTCTCATCTCATGTTGGGAGGGGGTGTTGCTAATGTTCTTCCTAAAATGGCTCTTCAAACTTCATTTTCTGTATTCCCACTCAAATGACATATAATTTTAATACCACCTCTATCTAGGTATGCATTTAACTTTTATTTTTTTTAAAATTTTTATTTATTTATGATAGTCACACACACACACACAGAGAGAGAGAGAGAGAGGCAGAGACACAGGCAGAGGGAGAAGCAGGCTCCATGCACCGGGAGCCCGACGTGGGATTCGATCCCGGGTCCCCAGGATCGCGCCCTGGGCCAAAGGCAGGTGCTAAACCGCTGTGCCACCCAGGGATCCCTGCATTTAACTTTTATATGCTTAGGTAGTCTATGTATATCTGTGCTTTATAAATACAAAGAGCAGGATTTGTTCCTCCCCAAGAATTTTTTTGTTTTTCTTGGATGTGAGATCTCCCACTGAGAATATTTGCTCTAGAACAGCACTATCCAATGTAACTTTCTGTAATGAAGGCAACACTTTGTAATATATGGTACCCAGTTATTTCCTGTGGCTAGGGGACTGTTTTCACTGTAATTAATTTAAATGGGTACAAATGGCTGGTAGTTACCATATTGGATAACAAAGTTCTAGATGGGTAAGAAGAAAATAATTAGAACTCCCCAAGGAGTAGCTCATGAAGATCCTGAAGAAGCATATATGAAAGCCATGGTACTCAGTCAGGGGTGATTTTACTCTATCCCCACCCATTTCGGGGGACAACTAGCAAATTCTGAGGACATTTTTGGTTTGTCACAAGTGGGGCAGGTGCTAGGGTGCTAATGGCATCCCATCAGTAGAAATCAGGAAAGCTGGTGAACACATTATAATGCATCAGACAAGCTCCCCCTACCCCCGCAAATAATTACTGAGCCCCCACAAGAACAGTGTCAGGTTGAGAAACTCTGCGGTAAAGGCAGACTAGCTGAAACTAAAGCTTGGGATTGCAGCCTCTCCAAACACCTCCTTGCAGTTGGGAGAGCACAGGACCAAAAGGCACACTTCCTGCCATGATTCCTGAAGCAGAAAGAAGCTGCTGGGCTCAATGAGGGTGTGTGTATATCAAAGCTGTCTCTTGGGATTTGCATCAGGCTCAGGTAAAATGTCTGCTTACCCCTTCCCTTAGAGCCTAAACAACAGAGAGTAAAATGCCTGCTTCTGCAAATCTCCTGATGCATGCCCATCCAACTGAGGTGCACTAGTCACGTTACTAACGCGGGGGAGTAGTCCCACGGTAGTTTATTTGGCTTCCAGTAGGATTAAAAATATAAATATGGTTTCCATGCCAGTTTGGAGAATTGGCTCAGAAGATGGGAATTACTGGTAAACCATCTGTGGTTCTGCAAGAAAAATCTACATTTTCTAGTGAGATTTTGGGTGATGTAAACCACGTAGGGAAGTGTGACAGGGCATGTTCACAAATATTTGGCCAACAGCAATCCTATAGGAGTGGGGCAAAGAGCTCGAGGATTTCTTGGAGCAGCAAAGTCAAACCTGTACAGTATAACAGAGAGGAAAGTGAATCTGGCCAAATAGCTTACAGGTGACCACTGTAAAACTATTCTGTGATTCTGTTAGTTAGTTTCTTCATCTCTATTTTGTTTTTGTTGTATGAGTTAGGTTAAGCGTTGCCACCATGAAAAATCCATGGCATATAGTATTTCAGGAAAAGTGAGCGAGGGAGGAAATGCCTAGACAAAAGAAAATGATACTACCAAAAAGTTTGAGTGTCTGACAGAGGAATCTTACATATACTAGATCAACAGTTTCATACGGAGGGGGAGTGGTACTTTGTGCCCCTGAGGACACCCAGAATAAAGATTTACACTGAAACTCAGTGGCCTGGGGACTAAAGATTGGGAAAACCCAATCTGGTGATGCATGCTAAGTGGTGAAAATGTGTTCCCTTTGGAAACTTTTAACCATCTCTGTTTCTGGTTTAAATTATATATATAAATTAAATGTAAATAATATATATTATTATATATATAATATTTATATATTATATCATATATTATTATATATTTATATATTTATATTTAATTATATTTAAATATTTTATTTAATATAATAAATATATATTTATATATAAATTTATATATATATTATATATTTACATATATATATATATACACACACATACACACACACACAGTCAGTGGCCTAGGGACTAAAATAACTATGTGTGTGTGTGAGTATGTATAATTTAAACCAGAAACAGAGATGGTTAAAAGTTTCCAAAGGGAACACATTTTCACCACTTAGCATGCATCACCAGATTGGGTTTTCCCGTTCAACATCATGACGATCACAAATACGATCTGAGCACTCAAATGCAGTGTCAGAAATTCACTCCACTTCCTAAGGTTGTATTAATGCACGTTAGCCATCAACTCAGCTGCTGCCGAAAATCTCCTAGAGCAAAAGTATGACTCTTCTAATTCATTATGAAATAGTGCAAAACATTAAAATGGGGTTATTCTTTGCCAAAACGAAACCTCAAGACTTGCAGCAACAACCTACTTCTAAAAGGTGCTGGGGAAGGGGCCAGTTCCTGGAAGAAATCAATGACCTTCTGGGCTCCGTAGTGGGAGGAATTATCATCCCCTAATGGAATGTAGAAATATGCAGGAGAAAACAGAACCTAGAGAGAAGCCTATGGGAGGCAAAGTCTTTAAAGATCGAGAGGTAAATGAGGGATAAAAAGAAAAGTCTTTGGCTGGAGAGAGTTGCTCATGCATTCTCTGTACTTTAAACTTTTTTATTATAAAGATCCATCACACTTTATGAGGAACTACAGGAGATTTTATAAAGTAAGAGAGAAAAAGGCCCCCACTGTCATTCTTTTTTTATTTTTTTTAAATCAATAAAATTATATACTACAATAAATGAGACAAGAATGGGTTACAAGAATGGGATGATATTGGAGGTCCTGTAAATCAGTACAACTCTTGAAGACACTCCTTTGGAAACACGTATCCAAATGCATAAAATCCTATGCCCCTTGATTCAGTGTTTATATTTGCAAGAATCCATCCTAAGCATAACCAAACTCTTGTGTAAGGTTTAGGAGTGTGCCAAAAATGACCAGCAAGTGATCGATCCAGAAATACTGGAGATGCGATATTAATTTCCTGGAATATGATTTGGACGATGTAGCCACTTGAAAGTGTTCGCCTTGGGTTAGGGGAGGAAGGTATTGACCACTGCCTTTCCCATCGCTGCCCCTCCAGTAATAGCATGCCCAGGGAGCATGTTTGCAAAGTATGGAGAGTGTGTCATCCTAGAACTTAGGTTTTTCTGAGCCCTCCAGGTAGAGAGTGAGATGGTGGATGCTGTGGGTTAGTTATCTGTACTTCCATGCAAAATCCAGTAGCCAGTGAATTAGAAGAGAGATAAAACACCCTTGAAGTTTGAGTACAAGGGGCACAAGATTGACCTATCTGATAGATTCTTCTGCACAGTCTCTATTCTCTGCTGGAACTCCAAGGAACCACACCGGCCACTTACAAGTCTGAATAAGTCCTGGGCCTTCTCAGACCTACAGAAGACACCTTCTAGCAAATACGCAGGGAAGGGTCACCACAGTCTCCGCCTCACTCAGACCCTGATATAAGAAAAGGAAAGTCTTGCTGGTCCTTCAAAGCTACCTGAGTTAGCCACAGGCTGCCACAAATAAGGGTCGAGACATCACATCTTGCAGGCAAGGAAGAAGGAAGTGTGTTTCATTTATGGGGGTCATGCCATCTATAGAATAAGGCTGAGTCTCATATCTGGAGCCCATAGTACCTAATCCATAAAATAATGGACAATACAAGAGAAAAAAATTCACAAGTTTTAAGAGTTTTTCTTTTAAGTTATAATTAGGAATCCACATTGGCTGCCTGGATCTAAAATGATGAGTTCCGCCCCTGTGGAATTGGGGTCCAGGCAGGCTCGGTGCCCCCCACCCCCCAGTAAAAAATAAATAAATAAAATGATGAGTTCCTAAACAAGCAAAAACAAGTAAACCCAGAAAGAGAAGGATACCATGGAAAACTGAATAGCCTTGTGCAAGAAATTCTAACAGGAAAAAAAAAAAAAGAAATATTAAAAGCAGAAGTACAGGTGAGAGATGTGGAAGACAAAGCCCGAAGACGGGAGTGTATCCACCAAGACATAGAATATGCCCATAAATATGTGTGAGGATATTATTATATTATTCACACAAGTCATATTGTGCTATAATACCCATCTGCTTCTTGCAGCTTCTACCACTGTGCTCGAAGAGTCAGCAACACTCCAGTAGAACAAACTCTAGAAAATCAATTTATGAAAAGAGTTAAGAGCGTTGACCCTGATTCTTGACTCTGGGGTTGAAATTCCAGTTCACCCACTTGCCCCCTGTGAATTCCTTGACTTCTCTATACTTCACTTATCTGTTTTGTAAAAGAAGCACAAAGTATCACTGGCCTTATTGGGTGAATATAAGGATCGCACACCTTAAAACGCAGAACAAAGTAGAATGTTACCCAGGATGCTAATGCTACGTAATTAGAAACTGATGCTTTTTAACAACAGCCCCATATTTTATAGAAGGCACAGAACAGCTGCCCTATTACACACACACAGAAGCTTTCGTTCCCTCGCTGTAGCAAGCTGCCTTAGATGTAAGATCTTTGTTCATTTCTTCAAATGCCTAACAACTTACAATTTGCATACTTGGTGTCAAGTTCATTAACCTTGAAGAAATGTGAAATATTTAAAGCAGGTTTTGAGACTTGATGTACACAAGTAGGTTAGCTGTCTGATTACGTGTAATGGTGGCGATGATGACATTCATGAATAATAACCTATATCAAGCTCTCTTGAGGCATTATCCACTTCAGGCTGAAATCCATTTCAGATGGCACCTTCCATGAAGTGAAGCTCTTCTGAAGCTCTTCAGAGAACACACATCATAGTTGTGTTTAAAATGAAAAGGAACTTCCCTTCCATCCTAGTACCTTTTAAAACATTGGTGTCTTTTTTTGAAGATTTTATTTGAGAGCAAGAGAGCATGAGCAGAGGGGAGGGGCGGAGGGAGAGGAAGAAGCAGACTCTCCGCTGAGCAGGGAGCCGGACGTGGGGCTGGATCCCAAGATCCCAGGATCATGACCTGAGCTCAAGGCAGATGCTTAACCAACTGAGCCCCCCAGGCACCATAAACAAGTTGTATCTTGTATGTAATTGTACATACTTGTGCATATTAACTGATTTTCTGTATTAAACTTTCTATAACGGTATGTATTATGTTTCTCTCTCACAGTGTCTTTAGCTCCGAAGAGAGTGGTTTGCTCCCAAAAGAGAGGGAGAATAATCATAGCCAATACCCATCATCATAATAGGCTGGCACAGTAGCAGTGATCACAAGAGAATATACTTCCTAAGAGGTCCTGAGCTGGTGTCAGATAGATATTCACAGCCCTTAGATGTGTTCACTTGCGGAGCACAAGGTAAAAAAAAAAAAAAAATCATTTGCAAGTATTAAAAAAAAATCACATTAACAGCCCGAATTTGCTATTGCTGTTCTTGGAAGGTCACTTAAAGATGCAGCAATATCTGGACTTCTGTGGCCCGGAGGTCAGAGGTTGGAGCTGATGGGTAGCTGCTCCCTCTCAAAGGAATGTTCACTCTCTGGTTCACCAAAACGTCCCTCAGTTCTGCTATCTGGAGCCGTGCCCGCTGGCTTGGGGGATGCAATCTCCTGTGTCAGGGTGTGTCCAGCATTCCACTGAGGGCTTCACATTCATTATTTCATTTAAAACACAAAATTCTATAGAGGAATGCCCTTCCTTCCTTCCTTCCTTCCTTCCTTCCTTCCTTCCTTCCTTCCTTCCTTCCTCCCTATATTTTTAAAAAGGGTGAGGGGAAGGGGAGCAGAGATAGAGAGAAGAGAGTCTTAAGTAGGCTCCATGCCCACCACATGAGCCCAACACTGGGCTCGATCTCAGGACCCTGAGATCATGATCTGAGCCGAAATCAAGAGTCATACACTTAACCGACTATACCACTAGATGCCCCTGAATGTCTTTTTAATTTTTTTAAAAAAGATTTTACTTATTTATTCATGGGAGGTACACAGAGAGAGGCAGAGACACACAGGCAGAGGCAGAAGCAGGCTCCAGAGACTGAGATGCCTGTTGCACCAGCTCAGTGACTTCATCCATGACCCGAATCTCACTCCTTCCTTGCAGGAGCCTGCGAGGAGACACAGCTCCCAGACAGACTCCTGCCTCCATCTGCTCCGGAACCATCAACATAACATATTTAACAAGAACTATGAGGTCCTACCACGTGCCGGGCACCATTTTGGCTCTGTGGACACAAGAGAAAACAACACAGACGTGATCCTGGGCCGTGTGAGTCACGAGGGATGTAGAGAGACACAACATAACCGGATGAGTAAGTACAAATTATGTCATCACACACTGTGATTAGCACTAAAATATTAGTAATGATAAAGCAGGATGTGAGATAAGCAGGATGAGGAGAGGGATATAAGGAACACAACCACCTCCCCATGGTTATGTCTAACCTAATCTTCCCCTCTTGCCTCTCCATATAAACGTGTCCAGAAGGCTTATCTATTTTTGTTGTACTTTTAGTTTTTTTCAATAAAATATATATATATATATATAATTTTTAAAAAATTAGTTTTCTTCTGCATTCTAATGTTGTAGCATCCAAAAAGAATCTAGTCTACCTTGTTCCTTACCGTAGGCTCTCAAGAGCTGTTAGAGCTCCAATGTAAATATTTTTCAAGCTGCACACACACTAGGTCATTTGTTCTTTTGGTTATAGGGTTTCAGTCAAAGTGCCTGGAATTCTCTTTTCTTTGGACAGGACACATTTATTTATACGTGTTAAAACTTTCAGGGAATGTGCTGGGAACCTGCAGCTCCATCCCAATGGAATGTGTGGCAAAACCAAAGTGCATAAACCTCTACCCTTTCCTTCCAACACCTCAGTAAATAGGGGAGACCTAGGTGTAAACAAGTAATTCAGAAAGTGTCATCCATGCCACTTCTGATGTTCAGTCAACAGCAGTGATCGGAGAACACCATCTCCTCCTCCAGAGTAACAGAAAGCTATGTTATGTGCTCACCCAATCCTTCCATAACAACCCTGGGCAGGATTCTTTCTTTTTTTATTGAGAAGTGGGACATTGAAATATGTATTAGGATACTTCTGATTTCAAGAAGCAGACAATAATTTTTGTTACTTGAAGCACTAAATAGGAATTTGAATGTGGATTAGGTTTCTCACTAACTGTTGGAAAAACATCCCACAGCCCAGGGACAAGGGCAACTGCAAAGACTGCACCTAAAGAAGATGTTGCATCTCCCGGGGAGTAGCCACAAACCCCATAAACAGTCCAAAAGTGCCCATCTCTGTGTCTGTGTCTCAACTCCAGATTTGAGTCTGTTGATGAATCTGACAAAGGTCCAACCTGAATTGGCCATGTGATCTTGAATCAATCAACTACAACCAACAACAGAGCAAGTGCTCATCAATTTGGGGTTGAGCAGATGGGCCAACCTCTCAAAATTACCATTTGCAGAGAAGGAGGAAGTTGTAGAAGGACATGTTCAAAGGCAGCTCACCTCCTCCTTTTGTAACAACCTATGTGAGCAATAGTGAAAGTGGGATTGAGGGAAAGCAAAGAAGGTCGGAGACATTTACTTGGAAGGCTGACTCCGTAATTGTCATCGAGCAGATGAAGGGTTATTATGGAGAGAACTCTGGCCAATTCTTCTTAATCTTCATAGAGCTAGAATGAATGGATGTAAGTGCCAACCAGGGAAAGTTAGGTTTGAGATTAGAAAGAATGTCTTGACAGTAAAAGTTATTAAGCATTAACCAAAGACTGTTGGTCATAAAAGGCATTAGAAGAGATCCAATCTTCATTTTAAAAATCACTTAAGTTACCATTTCTTTTATAGAAAATTGATTGTTTTAAGAAGGTGTTAGGATAGAAAAAGAATTACCAGAAGAAACAAACAATTTTTACAGTAAAATTTGAGACCTGGGAATTAAGCAATCTCACAGCAACCAAAGAATGATAAATAATAGATAAGATCAGTTTAAGGTCAACTATTTTCTGGTCAAATACATACACTGGAAAGATAATGAAGGTCACTACAGTTTATCACTTTATGTTTTGAGTGCCGTGTCACGAGACTTTCCCTGGACAAGAACACCATTTTAATGAAGTGCTCTGGGTAATTATAATCACTTGGATGAGTTTCAAGTTAGCTACTCCATATTCCAAAACTGTGTCCTTATCAGAAGACCCTAAATTTGTTCTCGCCAGCTTGAAACACCAGGGGCAAAACAGAGTATCGCCAGAGTTGTCACAGAAATTTATTAGACAGGTATTTGTGGTGTATCCTAAGAAATCTTAGGTGTAAAGCACCCATGCAAGATGTAGAGAATTGGAAATGTGGGAACTTCTTGATGGAAAAGTGTAAAGTGCCAGTTGTAGGTAGGTAATGACATATACAATGTCAATGTATATTGACATATATGTCATCATTTGTCATCATATCATTTGTATAATGACACAAATGCTTGAAAGGAAACATCCCAATTTTTCCTTATATTATCATCCACCTTCTATCCACAGCAGTACTGGGTATTCAGTTAGATTTTTTTTTTCACTCACAAACCTTTACACCCATCAGCTGTTAACTCACTTTACAAAGTAAATGTTCAGTTTCAAGTCTTGAAGCAAGAACTGTCCAGGATACCAAGTGTTATTCTACGTGCGTTTATTTAGATCACAGTGGAGAAAATCGGGTGGATGAAGCAGTATTGGAATTGTTGAAATAGCTCCATCAGTTTCCACATTGTGTTCTTTACATGTAAGTCTGTAAATGGCAATGCCTCCTTGAATGCTCCCCTCCAAAAAAGCACAAGGCACACATTCACCATTTTGAGTGTTTGGTTGTTCTTGCTGCTTTCGTTGTGCTGCTGTTAGGAAAACAGAGGAAGCTCTTTTTTGTCTTATCATTAGGACCAAGTAAAAGAAAGTGTATGTGCAACAAAATAATCAGGGATTAGTTAAAAAGGTACAAAGCAGAATGAAACACAGACACACTTGCACACATAATGTGTTCTTTCATTCTAAAATATCTATGCATTGGGGCTCCTGGGTGGCTCAGTAGGGTAAGTGGCTGCCTTTGGCTCAGGTCATGATCCCAGGGTCCTGAGACTGAGTCCCAAGTCAGGCTCCCTGCTCAGTGGGAAGTCTGCTTCTCCCTCTGCCCCTTCGCCTTCATGTGCTCTCTCTCTCTCAAATAAATGAATGAAATCTTTAAAAAGATACATGTATGCATTGATTAACTCCAGTGTACTAAGGGCTTTACAAGTTAAAATTAGAAGCAAAGAGACAATCAAAATATAATGTAAATTTTTATTTTAATTAAGGAAGTTCAGTATGATGTTAAAACCCAGACTTTGTAGCACAGTGACCCAGTTTGTGCGTGTCATCTCTTTCCTGATGGCCCTGACTGCTGCATGCAATGTGTTCTCTAATTACCTACACCCAGAAAATGGTTTTACCAGTCTACTTCTGGGGTCACGTCACATTCAGACAAGTCTCCTGCTATGCTCTGCATGAAATGGAGTCTGAGAGGCAGATTTTCCCTTGCGCTCCCAAACATTCAAGGCATTTATTTTTTAACATTATTGTTGCTATTGACTTTTAAAATAATTTACATCTTATTTATCAAGAACATTAGCTTCAGATCCAAGGGAAATCCTAAACGATGGCTGTCTAGATCCTGCAGTCCAGGGTTAAAACAGTGAGCAGCGTCCTTCCATCTGTGCGGGCAGCCAAATCATAGACAGCAAGAGGTGTTGGGTCACTTTCCCCGAAAGCCTGCCAACAGCTGAACTGGCCCAGGGATGCAGAATCATAGGGGATTTTGAGTGTTTTCTTGATGAACGAAATAAACTCAGTCAACTTTTGGGAACTGCAGCTTGAAATCATATCTTTGAAACCCAGATAGAAAATTATTGATCTCATTTGTGTGGTCCACAGAATCAGAACAGGATACAGTTAATAAATGTGCAGCCTACTTTTTCAACAACAGATACTTGTAACTGGACACCAGATAACACCACAGCTGTGTGACAGAGCAAAGCACTGGATAATGTGTGCGTGTTGGGGGGAGGGGGTTGGGGAGTAGTGTTAAATGGTAATGCAAAGGTTGAATTGAATCTCATAAAACTCAGGACCAAAATTCCACTTATTGTGTAGAATCACCAGTTAAGTGAACAACAACCTGGGACTCCTTCAAATGCATTTATCCACTGAGTGTTAATTTGAAAGTTACTCAACAGTAGTACTAGCACTCAGTGGTATGTTCACTGGTTCAGGTGAGGGTCCTGCTTCTCAGTCACAGGCACTGTCTCATTTTGACTCCCCCAAAAGCAAATCCACTTCCCCAGGCAAGGATTAAGATGCACAACATTTAATTGAGAGGTGGTTCTCCCTCAGAAGGACACGGGTTTGGGAGACAGGGGAAAGAGAAAAGCCAATAAAGCTTGTGTTAAGTGAGTACCCTTGTGGAGAATAGGAGCTCAGTCCTCCAAGAAACTGTAGAGCAGCTCTCAAAGTTGTCCAACAAAGGGGTCAAGAAGCTGGGATCTTTTTTTTTTTTTTTTGATAGAGCACATGCACGAAAGCAAGGGGGTAAGGTAGGGCAGAGGGAGAGGGAGAGAGGGAATCTGAAGCAGGCTCCACGCCCATAACAGAACCCTGAGCTCATGACCTGAGCTGAAATTAAAACACAGATGCTTAACCACCTGAGCCCTCCCGGGGCCCAGAAGCTAGGACATTTCATAGCCACTCCAGCCCTGGCTAGTTGAGGGTCACTGGCAAAGTAGCTGCCCAGTGGTATCAGTCTGCTCCTTCCTAGAGTCAGAGAGTGCCCACTAGAGTGCCCTGTGAGGACGGTGTGAACAGGGGCTGGGTGACGGCAGCATGTTAAATTCCACACTGAGGTCCCATCATAGAGTTAGAGCTTCACCTAGACTAGCAGGAGGTCCAGTGTTGTCAACATCCCATCCCAAAAACTCATCCAGTGCTTTGTCCAAAATTGTCAGCGGACCTTGCACAATCAAGTGGTATCCTTCCCAACCAACACATTCATGGACACGGGACTCCTCCTGGTATCCACACGGTGTCAGGTACAACATTCCTTTCCCCAGAGTTAAGGATTTTACTTAAAATGGTGTGATTTCCTTCTATTACATCTTTCAGAGGGTAACATTCCTTCCTGTCCCCCCAAATTACCCCCCAAATTGTCTAGGTTGGCTGGCTGAGGGGGGAGCGAGTACCACATTGGCCACCCACTGAACCACATATGTCCAATTGGATGAATTCATTCAACCTGAGATTGTAATATTTAATTTATGTTGAAGCCTGTCTACAATGTATAACCGCTTCAAGACTCAAAGGGAAGAGATAGGAGTGTGAAGTACTTTCTGTTTAGGGCTTGGTGCATGTCTATATGTGCAAGGGGAGGCCCGTGGGAGGTCCACTTAAAAACAGAACCCTTCTGTCACGGAAAAAAAAAGAGTTCTGTTAGACTTTTCCTGTCCCTAAGTAAGTCTTTCTAGAAAAAATGGCGATACATGGAAATTGTCCCAAATGTGAAGAGCTAAAGTGGATACCCATTTGGCACCTTCCCATCTGTATAGCCAAAACCAACCAGCCAACCAGCCAACCAACCAACCTTGGCCCAATGCCTGAGTGTTGGCTCTACATTTCAGAATACATCTATTAATGAAGTGAACACTTCATCAAATATTTTATCCCATGTGCAGAAACCAAACAAACAAAACCCTTCACAGCCCTGAGACCTGTACTTCGAAAGTCAAGTGAGAGAAAAACTATCTTCCTCACATAGCTTTTGCTGCCTATGAAAATAACATCTTGTTTGTTCTGGCCTAGGTGTCATGCTGATTATGGTCAAAGCTCTCCAGACTCCCTGAATTTTTGGCAAAATCAACCCTCACTCAGGATAAATTTTCTTAGGAGCCGCTCTGAGATACACAGTAAGTACATTGCTATTTTAATTGTTAATAAAATGAAAAGTTAATTCTGATTGCTGAGAGTGTCCTCACACGAAATAATTATCTCTGGCTACATCTGCAGGCTCTGTCAAAAAGACAGACTTTTCAGGCATACTTAAGAGACGGAGTGAGCTAAATGCATAGAACACCATTCTATTCACACATCTGCTCTTTCTTATCACCTACATTATTGAATGTGACCTGTTTGGGCCACTTTAATAATGGCACTTTTCCAAGATCCAGGGAAGAATTTCCATTTTAGAATTGCAAATGGAACGTAGTAAAATTCAACAGTAGCAACTCCAAACTTGAGAAGTTCATCAATATTTATGCAGCTGGATTACAGTCATTTACGGATGATGCAATCAGCGTTTGAAGCTATCTTGTGGGAGTTAATTTTAAAGTTTAAATGTATGCTGCAGTCATGTTTGGG
The DNA here is from genome assembly GCF_048418805.1 of Vulpes vulpes. Lineage (NCBI taxonomy): Eukaryota > Metazoa > Chordata > Mammalia > Carnivora > Canidae > Vulpes > Vulpes vulpes. The sequence continues at coordinate 4,734,934 of NC_132796.1, read as the reverse complement.
TATTTAATTGTCTGTTACCTGGGTCTAAATGCCAGAGTTACAGCCACATTGAAAAATGCATATTGAAATAATCAGCTTCCATTTATTTCATCTTATATTCACACGTTTAAGTGGTAAGTTAATTGAAAGTGTGTGCAGTTACCATATTTCACAATTTGGATATGTATGGCAAAATATAGCTTTAAAATGCATTTTGCTTAAGCAACATAAAACGTATCATTTGGAGAGTTTCAGAAACCTTGACAATTAAATCCAAGTGTTCTCTGTGGTGTCTGAACATGGCAGGTCTAGATTGCGATTGACTTACACAATTGTAGCATAATATTAAACTGGACTTAGAAGCTCACCCAATGGCTCTTAAAGATGAAATGCAAATAAGTGAAGAATGTATTTCCAATGAGCAATCATCACGCCTCGGATAAACCTCATTGGTTACGATACTGCCACTGCGCAAAGCTGAAGAACGTATTTCCGTGTTAATTATTAATATGTAAGAGGACAGCAGAAATATTTGTTTCTGTAGAGCCAGGCACAAAGTATAACATACAATCAGTAATCAGTTCATGCTCATTAAGTAGATAAGTGAGGCTGGTGAGCAATCTTTAAACCATGCATGATCTGAAGATCAGGGCTTGGGGTGACAATATCCAGAGCCATAAGTGTGCAGTCATGGCATGACTATTATTCCATCATCTATGATGAAAAATGAGAACATTCTGCTGCAACTGTCATCAGGAAGTCTTTGATGATATTTGAGAAGCATCCCGTGGCACTGCTAGGAAAAGACAGCAGATTTCCGGCAATGGCAGACTGAATGTTTTGTGGAGAACTTTATCAGTTTGGATCTGTCGGAAATCAGCTTTTCTCACAACATTGTGGGAAAATTTCTAGAAAATTATGCAAGAGCAATGTATTCATGGAATGGTCATACATTTTTTTAACAGCAGAATTAGCCTATCATTAAGTGAACCTAAATGATGTCCTTGTTTCATGAAAAATATTATCATCCTAATAAATCACCAAGCTGCCCTTTGGTGTTACTGAGTATCAGTTTAGTGATTCCTTTTTTTTTTTTTTTTTTAAGATTTTATTTATTTATTCATGAGAGACACAGAGAGAGAGAGTCAGAGACACAGGCAGAGGGAGAAGCAGGCTCCATGTAGGGAGCCCAACATGGGACCTGATCCCGGGACCCCAGGATCACGCCCTGGGCCGAAGGCAGGTGCTAAACCACTGAGCCACTTGGGGATCCCCCCACTGAGCCACCCGGGGATCCCCAGTTTAGTGATTCTTAATCATTATAAAGGGTCTGTATGTGTTATTTCTTATGTACTTTATCTTTTGAAAACATGTTCTTGAATATTAGTATAAATAACTCCCAGATACTCTGCCTCAAGGAAACAAACAAAAATGTCCCATCAATCCAAATAGATACATGAGACAATGTAGACGTGTCTCTTTGATTTGTCCAGATGGGTGAGAAGGTCAGGAGAGCTGAATGCAGGATTGTAAGGTCACTTCTTCAAGTTAGGTGGTGGGTATAACCCAGAATGGGCACCCCTTCAAGTTACATGCTGGGTATGACCCAGAACAGGCACCCGTTCAGGTTTCCTACTGGGTATGACCCAGAATAAGCACTTCTTCATGGCAAGTACCAGATATGATCCAGAATGGGTTTTTTGTCAAGTTCAATACTGTGTGACCCACAATGGCCTTGGTCAACTTGGACTCATTACCCAATGCCTGTTTTTATATAGCCCACAAGCTAAGACTGGGGTTTACATTTTTAAATCAGCAGGGAATAAGTTAAAGGAAGCAGGATATCTCATGGCACAGGAAAATTATATGAACTTCAAATTCTAGTGTCTATACATCAAGTTTTATTGAACATAGTCTTGCCTATCTGGTTACATGTTCCCTGTGGTGAATTCCATGTCACGACAGGCAACACAAGTAGTTACTAGAAGGACCACGAGGTCCCTAGAGCCAAAACTATTTAATTTCTGGTCCCATATGGAAAACATTTCCTGGGATCCCTGGGTAGCACAGCGGTTTGGCGCCTGCCTTTGGCCCAGGGCACGATCCTGGAGACCCGGGATCGAATCCCACATTGGGCTCCCGGTGCATGGAGCCTGCTTCTCCCTCTGCCTGTGTCTCTGCCTCTCTCTCTCTCTCTCTCTCTCTCTCTCTCTGTGACTATCATAAAAAAAAAAATTAGAAAAAAAAAAAAGGAAAACATTTCCTGGTGTCTGGTCTGGAACTCTTCAATATACGAAGGTTAGATTAAGTTTTAAAAACTGTAGACTGATCTTGTACTGTAAAACTATAAAGTGATCTCTTTAATATTTTATAATACAAATATTTGAAAATGCTCAATAATACATGATTTGGATAAAGGAAATCCCAAGCCACTAAGAAGGACTAAGAAGGCAAAAGCCAAGAAGTTAAAGTAAGAGTGAATATTTACATGAAAAAAAAATAAGCTCAAGAATCTGTAATTATATATAAACTTGGCCCTGAGCTCCAGGCACACTGGCTAAAAAAGAAGAAAGGAAACTTCATCTCAATTTCCCTCTCAGGTCTGAGAGCAATTTCTCAAGTGTGTTTCTACCATCAGTTCTAATGAAACTTGAGTTTCATGAAACTAGAAAATACTGGTGGTAAGCTTCATGAAATAGGTCTTTGTTTACTAGGAAACTGTGCATGTAGAGATAGTCCCAAAGCTTGGAATTGTGGCCAAAGAGAGGGTGGCACTTAACTAACATAAATCTGAAATCTTCATTGTTAAAGCTCTTAGGAAATAAACCTAAAATGGTTTCTGTTTCTTTTTGGGATAAAGGTGGAGGGGAAATTGTATGTATGTAATATCTTAGCACTCAAAAATCTAATTTACTCCAGAAAAATATTTGTTCCATGAAAGGTCTCCATTTCACACGACTGTTGACTCTTGTTGCAAGATTATCAGGATGCAAATTTATGAAACTGAAAGAATTTATTTTAAAAAAAGTCCTTGGAAATAAAGAGTGAGGAGAAGTCAGCATCCATTGTCACCAGCAGGTGAGGTTTTCACTTACCATCTAAAGGAACACACTGAAAATAAAAATAAAATAAAATAAAATAAAATAAAATAAAATAAAATAAAAGGAACACACTGAGAACTCACAGCACTACAATTCTTTTGGAAAAATTTAAAATCAGAACCAGAATCCCTGAGAATTACATTTCAACTCAATGCCTCACTTGAATACATTATTTTATTGTAATACAAAGGCCATAAGTCACCAAAGGAAAACGACTTAATGGATCTTGTATTTTGGCCTCTTTTTGCATGAAATAGATGGAAATTTGTCTGTCCCAAGAGAGTAGTCACCTACACTTTTCCCTAAAAATATGCACCACGGAGGCATCTCTCCAGATGCAAAAAGGCATGACAAGCCTGGGTATAGGACTCCTGTCTGAATAGCAAATGTGGATTCCTCGTCAAAAGGTGAAACAAGGCAGCCCTGGTGGCACAGCAGTTTAGTGCCGCCTGCAGCCCAGGGTGTGATCCTGGAGACCCGGGATCGAGTCCCACGTCGGGCTCCCTGCATGGAGCCTGCTGCTCCCTCTGCCTATGTCTCTGCCTCTCTCTCTCTCTCTCTCTCTCTGTGTGTGTGTGTGTGTGTGTGTGTGTCTCTCATGAATAAATAAATAAAATCTTTAAAAAAAAAAGGTGAAACAAGGTGCAAAGAACAAGAACTCAATTCTTACGAACAAATAATTAGCTGTTATAAATGAACAGAGAGTCCTCATTGCTCATTGCATAAAGAACAATGTTGCCCAAGTGGATCCTCATTCAAAGTCCTCATTTCATTCTGGAGAAGACTAAAGTTATTTGCGAGTTGAACAAAACACAGATATTTTTTTAAAAAGTAAATATATGACTTGAATGAGGGCCCTGGTGAGACCTGGGGACCATTTAATTATATAAGATTTCAGAACATGATGCCTGAAAACCTCGTGGGAGGTCACATTCTCAACCCAAAGCTTAGATGATCTTCAGATCACTGTGAAACAGCGGACACACTGGGAAGTGATGCCTGCCCAACTGATCTGAATTTGTGGGCAGTCTTTTCCAGAAGTCACCTTGGAGGCTTCTTGCAGGAAGATGATTAGATCCGCATCACAATAGCCACCAAAGCACACTACGACAAGATCGGAAATTCCAGAAAACAAAAACAGACTAGTGGCCCCAGGTAAACTGTAAAGCATTGACCAGACTCAAACAGAAGCTACAACTAAAACACAGACTTGAAGGTCAAGCTTATTTATCCCATGACTCCGCATAGACGAGGCCACGTGATTCAAGCCAGAGACACAGTTTTGGTCTGTGCTGTGTCCAAAACATCCCTCCAGAACAACATCTTGGGGCACTTCCTGCCTTTATGCCTCTCAGGAAATGCACGTCATTTGTATCAACACTGCATTGACGTTATACGGTAGCAAATTTGTACAAGATACGCTGTTTTGGAAGTTCTGTGACTCTACCCACTGATACTTATCAATGTCATTCAAGATATTAGATAAATTAATAAGTGTGGTGTGAGATCAAAGCTACCACTGACCCAGTCCATTTCAGTCTTATGAAGTGTAATACGGAAACATTATGTCTCACTATCCAGTAACAAATTATTACTAATATATTCTGATAATTAAGAACTACACCATCATTCCTAAGGATCAATTGCCAAATTGCTTTTTATCTATTCAACAGTATCTTTATAAAAACAGGCTAAGCTTTAGTCTTCACAAGGACTGGAATGAACTCACAATATTACAAACCTAACTTATTATTGGTTATAAACTATCCATATGATATCTTTTTCTTAAAGATTATTATTATTATTATTCATTTGAGAGGGAGAGAGCAAGAGCACGACCAGAGGGAGGGGGAGAGGGAAACGGAGAAGCAGACTCTCCAATGAGCAGGGAGCGCGATGCGGGACTCAATCCCAGGACCGTAAGGTCATAACCTGAGCTGAAGGCAGATGCTTACCCAGCTGAGCCACCCAATTGTCCCAGATGTGAAATCATTTAAGAAAAAAGTCAATGTCTCCCTAGAGCAAATTTAGTGAACATTTAATTCAATACTCATTCGTGATACTGACCATCAGTTATACCGGCAAAGATGTAAACATCTTACCTAATAAACTACTACAAACGTATATAGTTCATAGCAAATGCGAGACAGAAATCGTTTCTTGTATTCTGCATGGAAGGCCACATACTATATAATAAAATAAGTGCATGCATTTATTAAAAGGATCAGGATTGGAAAGAAAAACAAATGCTATCATTGACTGTGGATGTAATGATTGCTATGTAATGATTGCTGTAATGGATGTAATGATTGCTATGTGGAAAACTTAAAATAATCCACCGACCAATTACTGAACAAATGCAAGAATTTCAAGTTAGGCTACCACAAGGATCAATGTAAAAGTCCTATTATATTTGAAGGTATTAGAAATGACCTAGAATACTTTTTAAATTATGGATTATCGTGAAATCAGTGGTACCTAGTAAAGTTAAACATGCTAGAAGTTTATAGAGAAACACCTGAAGGTTGCTTTGGATACATTCTATAGACAATTATAACTATTGGTTCAAAAATGGGTAATTCATGATTGGAAAAGCAGGAAGGAACTGACCCAGGAATATACCAATCCATGCATGGAAATATGACACAATAGAGAACTAGCATTACACAGTCTCCACTAATAGAGGGACTCCTCAATCAGTGTGATGCAGTGATTGGTGATCAATAGGAAAAAATAAAGAACATGGACTTTTACTCTATCTTAAATAAACTTCATTACTGATCGATTAAGAACATGAAAAACAAAGAAACTTTTGTTTCCTCTAAGAAACTTTTATAAGAAAATACACCACAATGTTACTCTGGAAAGGGAAAATGTTTTTCAGACCCAATCCATCCAGAAATGCCCCAACATTGGAAGAGGTGGGTTGTTCTGCCTGTGGCACTTATTGGGTTACCTTCAGATTTAAAAAGCTCACGTGTGCATATGATTGCAACGATTTCATTCTATATATAAAGGCGTGTTCCATTAAGATCAAATGCCTTCCGCATTCTTGCAAATTTTCAGAGGTACAAGTTTCTAACTTAGTGAAATGCTCCCTGGATGCTGCTGAGCAATTTTGTAAATTGAGTTTGTGAACTTGACCCTGAGTTCCTCCAAAGAATCGGAGTTTGATGAATGAATAATCAGATTAAGGTATTTGCATCAATCCTCTGTTCATCAACAATTATTAAAACTTAAAATTGCACAAGGCCCTTATGACCCCCCGTCTAAATGGGATATGGTGAAAAAAGAATTTTTCCCCACCATGGATCTGGGAAAATAAAGGACTTCTGTTTTTAACTGTGATGTGGAGGGCGGCACAGATTCCATTGGCAATTAAACCATTAGGGTAATAAAAAACAGCTCTGAAATCATCATATGCTTGAATACTTGGAGAAGACGTTCAAAAGATTGTTCTGGTTTACAAGCTATGCATTTTTCAAACACATATCCTCGGAAAGAAATCTGTGTGCAAGCACCACTGATAGGCATAGATAAATTACCGGGTTTCCAAAGTTCTTTAATTGTGAAGCTATAAAGTAGCCAGATCTCTCCTAAGACCAATAGGGGCAAGACATTTCATTTTGGTAAACTCTCCAGCAAAAATATGTTTTTAATAATACAACCCTAAGTGCTCAGTCCGATTGTCCGCACTGCAGTGCTTCGATCATAAAGACTGCATGGGAGCTGCACTGCCCGGAGCCAGCTGAAAGAGCAGAGGTGCGCTCGGCCAACTCAGCCAAGGGAGGCCTTACAACTCGCTTCACGGCCTACGAAGAAGTATTCCTGGACGGGTCTGAAGGGACGCCCTTCTTCTGCTCTGAGAAACACAATATATGATTAAACTTTGACTTCTTCCCAACCTCTCTATAAGAATGAGCCAAATGCCAAGGTTACTTTGTTGGATTTATTGAAAAAAACATTTTTGTTCCTTTACATAGTTGCATAATATCAGAGAATGAGATTAGGGACCTACATCCCACGTTCTCTACCGCACAGGAAAATGTTTTCATTCTTTACTCAGATGTGGAAAGAAATTTTATGACTTCTTGAATTATCAAAAAGGAGATATACGCTTTTCCACTCCGTTAAGAGAGGGAAAGCATCACATACTTTCAGCCCATCAAACCAGAGCATGACAGTATCTTCCATTCAGTCTCTTGTATGGCGTGGTCTTCTGGGTAAAGGTTCAGTCTTTCGTATCCCCACTGCCCCGTGCTTCTCTGCAATGTAACATCCATGTCTGTAGGCAAACTACCATGACCTCATGGTGCTCGGGAGAAAGAAGACTTAGATCCACACGGGTTCCCTGAATGCTCACTTTTCTCTGCAGCAGAAAAAAACCCTGTGTGGTCTGGCTCCTGTACTCGGTTATATCTGTGCAATCTATCCCGCTGGGTGGGTGTGCCACCATGTGTCTCTGGTCTCCAAGCTGTACCTCAAAGACTTCCCTCTCCCTCCCCCTCCCCAGCCGTCGGTGACCCTCTAACCTTCTCAGCACCTCCATATCTCCTCATTACACGTACATAAGATTCCCTACCTGTCACACAAAGGCTCAGCCCCATGCCACGTCCCTAAACTCTGAAGACACATCCCTCAGACAGTATCTCTGCAACCAAGTGAGACTATGAGCCACTGGGAGAACTGGCTTTGTCTGAGAGCTCTATCATGGCCCCAGCAGACACCATGGAGACGGGATCTAGCACTCCAGTGTGCTTCCATACTATCTCCCTGTTTCTATAGCTCCATCCTAAAACAGTTGAGGGAAATGAGGATCCTGGTTTCTAATCACTGCTCACCCCTGCTTACCATCTCCCAGGAAAAAGACCTAGGCTTCCCAATTCATTCCCCATGCCCATGTCATATCCTAAGTCAGGATGGCACCAAGAGCTCAGCCTTAAGAAATGCTACAGCTGTGCTCGCTTCGGCAGCACATATACTAAAACTGGAAGGATACAGAGAAGATTAGCATGGCCCCTGCGCAAGGATGACACGCCAATTTGTGAAGCGTTCCATATTTTTAAACGACAAATACCCACCATTTGCTTCGACGTGGATGGACCTGGAGGGTATGATGCTGAGTGAAATAAGTCAATCGGAGAAGGACAAACATTTTACGGTCTCATTCATTTGGGGAATATAAAAATTAGTGAAAGAGAATAAAGGGAAAGGAGAGAAAATGAGTGAAAACATCAGGGAGGGTGACAAAACATGAGAGACTCCTAACTCTGGGAAATGAAGAAGGGGTGGTGGAAGGGGAGGTGGGCGGGGGGTTGCGGTGACTGGGTGACGGGCACTGAGTGGGGGGGGCACTTGGCGGGATGAGCACTGGGTGTTATGCTATATGCTGGCAAATTGAACTCCAATAAAAAAAAATTAAAAAAAAAAGTTGGGAACTGAAATCTGTTCAGTTAGAAAGTTCCAAAATACCCTGGCTCAAATAGATGGAATTTTTTTTTTTTTTTTTTGAGGATACTGCTTTGTGAAAACTCAGAAATGTTTTTTTCTTTATAGGAATAATGCAAAATTGCTAAATCTACAAAGCTAATCATAGGAGCTGAAGCTAATTTTTAAAACTAAACCAAGTTCATAGTCAAAAGAACATTCAAAAACTTAGAATGAAGCTAAAATTAAAGTTGTCCTTTCAGTTTTTTGTTATCCATTTGTCCTTTCAGTTTTTTGTTATCCATATGTGTATTTTACTTGTTATGTACATGATGATTAAAGTCCTATTTTCTTCTTGTCTGTAATATAAAAAAAAAAAAGAAAAGAAAAGAAATGCTACAGCTGACTGTTAGTGACCTTCCCATATTCACCTCCAAAACCCTTTCCCCCATGGGATGGTATTTAGATATGGGGCTGATGGCAGGTGATTAGGTCATGAGGATGGAGCCCTCAGGATGGGGTTAGTACTCTTCTTAAATAGGCCCTAGAGAGCTCCCTCACCCATTGTGCAATGTGAGGCTCTAGCAAGAAGACGGCCATCTACGAACCAGGAAATGGGCTCTCACGTGACACTGAATCCGCCAATGCCTTGATCTTGGACTTCCAGCCTACAGAACTGTGAGGAATGCATTTCCCTTGTTTATTTTTTTATTTTTTATTTTTTATTTTTTTGCATTTCCCTTGTTTATAAGCCACCAAGTCTATGGTATCTGTTATCGCAGCCCAAAAGGACTCAGCCAGGGGCCCTCTCGACACCCCTGAAGAAGCCGGATTTGGCCAGAGATTGCTGTGGACATGGATCGTTCAACTGATCTCAGAACCACATTAACGAAAACAAAAATATCGTCCTCGTTATTCACATTTCACTTTGCAAGAGTGCAAAGAAGGTCACCAAGCAGAAGGACACGCCCTGATGGCAAGCCAACTTCATCTGGTGCCTTTTCTATTTACTATTGGACAACTACTTGACACCACCAGGCCACAGCAACATATGCCACCCGGGGCAGTAGGCCGCCGCCGCACACCACCCGTCACACCGGCAGGCGACCCCTTTCCAAGGACGACACTCAAGGAGGCTTGCGTTATAGGTTCGTTGAGGTCCAAGCAGTCATGCAGAGCCAAGTTTGGGAAGTGGCTGTTTCCCATTTTCAGGCCCCTGGAAGTCTTCCCTTCTGACCCGCCGCAGTCTCTCGATTCAGGGGCTGCCGGGCAAGCGTGTATGGGCTCCCTAGCAGTTACAGACCGCCCTCGACGGCCCAGCACTGCAATCTGATCAAAGCCACGATGAGCACAAAGTTGCCCACCAGGCAGCAAGGGACCGTTTCTGAGGCTGCAAAGCGGAGGGCGGCACAGGGAGGCCTGCGGCCACCGGCCAGACAAACTGTCCCCGCAACAGCACCCGAGCAGTCTAGACGCTGCGACCTGCCCCAGGCATCGGGTCTTCTCATTACTGACAACTCCTCGGAGCCGGACCACGTTGGCAGACCGAAGAGAGCGCTGAGCCGAGCCCCCGCACTCTGATTTGAACCGAGGCTCTGGATTCCGCCTTGTCTTTGGGTGAACGCAGGGCCCCAGAGTATCTTGCAAATCTGTTAGGGCAACTGAGGCGAAAGACAGGGGGCCGCTGCCGACAGGGACGGTGTCTGATCTGTGTGCAGAGCTGGCGATGGGCCATGGACATGGGGACGGGCGTGTTCTCTACAGAACGGGGGCACAGGTGTCACGGGGGTCAAACCACAGCAAGGGCGAGGGCTGCACACGGCCTCTAGGAGCAGCGTGGGTGGGGCCCTGCTACCTGCTGGCTGTCTGACCAGGGGACAGCTTCATGTCTTCTGGGCCCAGCATCCTGGTGGACAAACTGAGAACACTCACATCTAACTCTCAAGCAGTGGATTTATCACAAATCCAGTCCTGGACAAGAAGCCACTTCTCTTTCTCCTTAAGGACAGCACTGCCCATTTGGTCTGATCATGCTCTAAGCATAATTTCTTTTTCTTCTTTTTTACCCTATAAGTACCTTTTGTATATTATTTCATAACGTATACCATCTATGCTGTAGGAACCCATCCTTGGTCAAATCAAGTAGTGGATGTTCATTGGTAAATTCACTTAATACATTTAAAAAATAAAAACCTTATAGGGTTAGTTTCCAGCTCTGTCACTTACTAGCTCATTGACACGTTATAAATTATTTAAGCTCCCAGAGTCTCCACTGCCTTTGCTTCATAAAGGAAGTGTTTCACAGGGTTATGTGAAAATTTAAAAATTGCACATGTAAAGAAAAATAAGGTGTGTATGTGTATGCACATGTATGCAGGAACATAAAACGTGTACATGTATGTATATACATGGCACAAACATACAGACATGCATGTGTGTTCATACATATAAATATTTCATTTCCATATCTTTTGTCAGAATATCAGCAAGACTCTCTTATGCCCTATTCGTCACAGAAAGTAGCCTTCTATGGCTTATCATTATGGTGAAGGTTACTTGTGAGTTTTTGGTCAGAAAACATTTTCCAGGGGCACCTGCATGGCTCAGTCCAAAGAGCATAAAACTCTGGATCTCAGAGTCATGAGTTTGAGCCCCATGTTGGGTGTAGAAATGAAACAAGAAAAGAAGAGAGGAGGGGAGATGAGGTGAGGTAATGGGGAGAAAGAAGAGAAGAGAAGAGAGAGAAGAGAAGAGAAGAGAAGAGAAGAGAAGAGAAGAGAGAAGAGAAGAGAAGAGAGAAGAGAAGAGAAGAGAAGAGAAGAGAAGAGAAGAGAAGAGAAGAGAAGAGAAGAGAAGAGAAGAGAAGAGAGGAAGAGAAGAGAAGAGAAGAAGAGAAGAGAAGAGAAGAGAAGAGAAGAGAAGAGAAGAGAAGAGAAGAGAAGAGAAGAGAAGATTTTCCATATGAACTCACTGGACATTGATCGTTGGCACAAGCTCCTATCACATCAGGTTACACAGCTGCCCCATTGTTTCAATCCTAAAGAGTTATATTGCACTTTCTATGTCAAGTTCACAGTTTATATAAATTTAAGGCCTTCTGAATGTAGTCTGACACTAACATCTTACAGCAAGTCTATCCATCTTGAACAACACATTCTCTGCCATATTCCAAGACTTAGTCACACCCCATCAATGAAGAGACAGGTACGCATGTCTCCGCGTTAGTACACTTAGTTTATTATTCATATCCTGTGTTTCAGCCATATCCATACCTGAGGTTATATCTGTAGGTCCATCTCTGTGTCCTCTATGAGTATATATGGGATTTGAGCTACAACATGTCATTTATGGCTTTCACTGCTTTTGTAACTTGACTCGCTATTTATGAGGAAAAAAATACGAAGAGAGAAAATATTTGTAGACCTCATACTGTTCCTGTGTTTCAGTTACTCTGCTTTTAAAACCACATTGAGACCACCTGTAATGGCCCACACGGTAAGAGTGTCACAGTACAATGCACCTCAATGTTTGTCTCTCCAGGACCGGGTGTTCACAAAATATGAATTAAGTGACAACGTGGTCCTAATGAAGATCATGCCACAGAAAGAGACCATTTCCCAGAGTAATGGCCCCTTTCAGGTACAAAAATGCCAGGGCAAGGCAGGGGGCCTTCAGCTGGTTTCAGCTTCCCAATTCTGCAGGCTTTCTTCTGTAGCAGACACTGATTTAGGTATCAAGATCAGTGCGTTGGATTGAGAGCGATGGTTTGCTGACTTCCCGGCGTAGCCATTTTTCTCTTTGTCCTAGACCTTGGTTTTCATTCATTGCTGTTATCAAAAAAAGTCATTTTAAGAGCATGTTCTACATCTCCATAGGTGAACTATTTGATTGTTAAGTTTTGCTTTAGCTATCTTTGACAGGAATTATCTCTATGATGTTCCTTCTCAAAGATTCAATGGGGAGCAGGTGTAAACGCAGATTGCCACCAGGCCCCACACCAGACTGACCAAATGACATTCTGAAACCAAGAAGATTGCCAGGTGATCTGTACGTGTCTAAAAGATTGAGAAGCACAGAAGTCAGGCATGGCAAGGCATCTCATTTTGCAAATTTAGGCCACCGCTTTCCAAATTTGGATACACACTACAAATTACATAAGGAGATTTACTACGAGATTTTGTTATAGTTCTACGGAAGCACTGGCACTTTGTAAATATACCCCTCCTTTGGGGTAATAGGCAACTGCCAATGATATGGGAAACAGAGGTAGAAGAAAATATATTTCCTTACTACCTACAACAAAGACATCTCAAGAGTTCTTTCTTGGCCATCGGCTTCAAACTCTAATGTCTTCCCTACATCACCAAGATGAAGAACTTGGTTTTAATTAGTATTGAGAAGAAAATTAAAAAAAAACAACTCTAGGCTTTGCAAAAACCAAATATAAAAATTGATTTGTACCTCCCCACACACATACAAAGATTTTTTTTTTAAATCAAAGTAAAGAGCTGATCATGGATGATTAGAATTAAAAAATGAAGTCATATTTGGGCACCTGCCTGGCTCAGTCAGTAGAGCATATGACTCCTGATCTCAGGGTTGTGAGTTCAAGCCCCATGCTGGCTGTAAAGATTAGTTAAAAATAAAATCCTTAAAATAATACCTTAATAATGCATATAGTATAAAAAAACATGAACTGAGTGGATTTGAAATTATTTGCAGGGCCACCTGGGTGGCTCAGTGGTTGAGCATCTGCCTTTGGCTCAGATCATGATCCTGGGGGCCTGGGATTGAGTTCTGCATCAGATTCCCCACAGGGAGCCTGCTTCTCCCTCTGCCTTTGTCTTGGCCTCTCTCTCTGTCAGAGTCTCTCATGGACAGATAAATCAAATCCTTAAAAAAATTAATTAAAAAAAAAGGAAATATTTGCAAAGAGAACCTAGACACTATTGGGACCAAGTGGAACTTTTAAATACTGAGAATGTTTATTCCTGAGTGCCATACAACCATCTCATTCTGAGACTTTAAAGATGCTGACACCTGCACACATCAAGAACTCAAGTATCTGAGATTATTACCTACGTGCAAGTCAACAGGCTACCTGCAAGTTTCATTAATGTTGGTAGAAGACGAGAGATCCCGGGTCAGAGAAGAAGGAAAGACTGTTATTCACAACACAGCGGGAGCACGAACACTACCATATTTTCATCAGTTCCGCCTGCCCCAATATCCTTCAGGGTGACCCACATGTGCTGAGATGGAGCCCCCACAAGATGTGGGTTAAGTTATGGAGAGAAATCCTGAGTTTAAAGGAACCTGAATGCTTTATAACAGAAAGTACATACTGAGCACCAGCGTGGTACCCTTATCTTTCCAGTAACACAAAAAATAGCATACCAAAATTGTGAAGGATTGGGTTCGGTAAAACTTTAATTCCAACAGGTTAGGTCATCTCAATGTAATAACAGTAAACAAAAAAATATATATTTGAAAAAAAAAACTTGCAGTTTAAATTAATGAAAACTGGATTATGTACTTTTCAATTAGGCCTTCTTTTTAAAAAGATCTTATTTATTTATTCATGAGACACAGGCAGAGGGAGAAGCAGACTCCACGCAGGGAGCCCGATGCGAGACTCGATCCTAGGACCCCAGGATCAGGACCTGAGCCAAAGGCAGACGCTCAACGAGCCACCCAGGAGCCCTCAATTAGGGCTTCTTAATGAAGAATTTTGCCTTTGTGTGCGTCCCATCAGGCCAAAATTTTAAACAGTAATAGAAGTATCCATGGATATTTTTCCATTACTTTCATTAAATCATTTTTCTAAATCGAAGATTATTAAGTATGCCTTGACTCTTAACATATTAGTAAATTAAAGTCAAATATTAATGCTCATGTACCATAATAAAACACTGAAGCTGAGAATCTGTAAAAAGGAAGCATTGGGGGCGCCGGGGTGGCTCACTCGGTTAGGCGACTGCCTGTGGCTCAGGTCATGATCCTGGGATCTTGGGATCCAGCCCAGCATCTGGCTCCCTGCTCAGCGTGGAGCCTGCTTCTCCCTCTCCCGTGTCCCCTGCTGTTCTCTCTCTCTTTTTTTCTCTCTCTCTGTCTCTCTGTCAAATAAATAAATAAAATCTTAAAAAAAAAAAAAGAGAGAGAGAGGCACTGACCATATAATTACATTCTCAGTCATGAATTTGCTGGTGACATAAATTGAAGGCAATAGGAATGACAACTGGTATCCCTTAAGGGATAATAATTTACCAGGCACTGCGCTAAGCCTTGTGTGTAAACGTACCGTTTAATTTTAACAAAACCTTGGCGTCCATCCTGTTACAGGCATACCTATTTCATGCATCAGGATGTGGAGGTTTAGAGAATCTGCATAGTTCAAAAAGTCACATTAACTGCAGCAAGGCTCTGAAGGCAGACACAAGCAAGTTATTCACATCCACACCTCTGCCAATGAAAACTTAAATAAAGAACAGCTTAAACATGGACCCTAAACACATCTGATTCTATAGACAAAGTAATTGTTTCATATATCTTGCACCTGGGGCATACGTGAAACTGGTACATTGTATATCTCTTTACAGTGGATTGAAAACTATTTAAATGAAGAAAACACCTAAATTTGTGCCACCTAAGCCTTATGTAAAATTACACTGTATTTATGGTCTCCTGGATGTTAGGAACACATGCACATTTTCCATCTGCTGTCTCATTTTATAAAAACAAAAATCTAGGAATGTGCACAATCTCATTTTCTTTTAAAGATCTTATTTATTTATTCATGATACACAGAGAGAGAGAGAGGCAGAGACCCAGGCAGAGGGAGCAGGCTCCATGCAGGGAGCCCGACGTGGGACTCGATCCCGGGTCTCCAGGATCACGCCCTGCGCTGAAGGCGGCGCTAAACCGCTGAAGCACCTGGGCTGCCACAATCTCATTTTTTTAAAACAATAAGGCTTATTCTTTGTATTTCATTCACATTTCCTTCGTATGCAGGCACACATTTTACAGCTGCAATCTTGCCATGAATAAAATTTGGGTTTTGTCTTTGTCATTTAATTGACAAATGTTGTTCTATAAACATAGGAATTATCATTTTAATGCTGTGTGTTAGTTCTATCAGTTTATAAAACATTTTTCACTCCTTTACCCACTAATATGGGGTTATTTTAATTCCCCTTTTCATTCTTTGGAATGTTTATTTATTTAAAGCATTATTAAAGAGTAAAGTAGACATTCATTTATATTCTACTTTAAATGTCTTTATGAAATGGACAATCAGAAACTTTGAACCAACAATGTGTGATACCAAAACTCTCATTATAAACTTACTGGGAGGGATCCCTGGGTGGCTCAGGGGTTTTAGCGCCTGCCTTCAGCCCAGGGTGTGATCCTGGGGCCCCGGAATCGAGTCCCACGTTGGGCTCCCTGCATGGGAGCCTGCTTCTCCCTCTGCCTGTGTCTCTGTCTCTCTCTCTGTGTCTCTCTCTTTCTCTCTGTGCCTCTCATGAATAAATAAATAAAATCTTTAAAAATAAATAAAAAAATAAAATAAACTTACTGGGACAGTGTATTTTATTATATATCCCCAGTCTCTAAATGTATTAAAGTAAAACCAAGTGTCATTTTTTTTTGTCCGAGTGTGACTGGTTGCAGGGAGCAAAGCCATGTCAGGCTAACTCAAAAACCATTGGTACAATTTTCAACCACAGCTGGAGGCAAAGGTAAATCTATAAAACAGGGCGAAGAAGAAAAGAAGGGCTAAAGAGGAGGAAGACCAGCAGGAGGGGCTCCTGCCATTTTATTCACTTTCACTTGTCCTTTCCTACCACCTCTCCGTATAGTCTTCCAACAAGAACCAACACAATCTCTTGAATCTTTTAAGGACACAAACTCTCTAGAGAATATTCGAGTTACCCTCCATCTAGCCATGGATTCTGACCCAATTCCACCCTCCAGCCACTAACTTCCCCATGAATTGCTGACACAACCATTGTACCAGCGAGCAGGGATTGCCAGTTCAGCAGGACCTGGGAGTTGAGGAGACTCCTCAGAGAAGAGAGGAAGTTTTGTTGAAGACCTGACCTGCACTGAGATGACCTGGAGATCTGGGTAAAATGCAGATTCTGATTCTGTACCTCTGAGAAGCTGCTTTTCTTTCTTTTTCTTTCTTTCTTTCTTTCTTTCTTTCTTTCTTTCTTTCTTTCTTTCTTTCTCTCTTTCTTTCTTTCTTTTTTCTTTCTTTTCTTTCTTTCTTTCTTTCTTTCTTTCTTTCTTTCTTTCTTTCTTTCTTTCTTTTTCTTTCTTTTTCTTTCTTTCTTTTCCTTCCTTCCTTCCTTCCTTCCTTCCTTCCTTCCTTCCTTCTTTATCTTCTTACTTTCTTCTTTCTAAGATTTTATTTATTTATTCATGAGAGACACGCAGAGAGAGGCAGAGACACAGGAGGAGGGAGAAGCAGGCTCCCTGCAGGGAGCCTGACGTGGGACTCGATCCCGGAACTTCAGGATCAAGGCCTGAGTAGAAGGCAGGTGCTCAACCACTGAGCCACCCAGGTACACCCAGAATATGCTTTTCTAATAAATTTCCACGTGATGCTCCTGACTTGGAGACCAGGACTTGAATCACAAAAGGAATAGGCCACTGGTTCTCCAACTTGGCTGCATAACAGACTCACCACGAGTGGTTTAACATAGTAATTTAAAAATCCTGAAAGTGAGAATTACATTGCTTCTCAGCAAGGGCAATTCTCTTCCCCAGTGGATCACTGGCAATATCTGGAGACGTCTTGGTAACCACAAGGTAGACAAGAGATGCTAGGCTACATGCATGGAAAAGTTCAAGTGAAAGATGCTGCTTGATACCTTGGAGAGCACAGGACGACCCCCAAGAAAGCAATATCCAGGCCCAATGTCAATGCTCGCAACGTTGAGAAACCTTTGAGGAGCTCTTACTCCAAATCATGCCCAGCCCCCTTGCTGTTTACTTGTGTAAAATCAACATCCAAATACTTCACTGATGGATGGTTGGCGAATCCATGTTAACACATTAACTGAGCAATGGGTGTTAATAATTGGCTTTCTATAACCTTGACACAGAATCGCAAAAGCCAGTGCTGTATTCAGCTCTGCTATCAAACACAATAGGACGGGAGGGGAGAAGTCTGCCTATTTTGGCAAATTTTGGAGTGCCGGCCCTTGAAATTGTTCTTTAAGTTCAACGATGAATCCTGCAAGGCAGATTTCTGAGAATGATTCATTGTATTGTGATGCTTTTAAATCTCAAATTCCTTAGGAAAGGCTTCTCTGTGTGTTTGAACATGTTATTCTTTGCATTGTGCAGTGTAGCTAAGTGCTTTATAAACAGGGTGTTTTATGACCTACTTGAAAAGTAAACTACCCTACATCTGCAGGATGAAAGTGGAGGCTGGCTTGTACCACTGAATCAAAGAGATAAACTTAACACTCTGCAGAAAGTTGCAGGGGATGCTTCTTGGAGAACCACTCAGGAAAGGCTTTTTATGAATTTTATTTCATGCAGTAGCTTATCTTGTATTTTCTGTATTTCCTTCAGAACGCTGTGAAAATTCTTCACGGAAGGAAAAAACCCCTCAGTTGGCATTTTTCATTTTTCATGCAGCACAGAAATCAGATATATGTATCAAACAAATAAAAAGAAAGCATATTTGTTACCTAGAACTCCAGAAGCAAAAAAAAAAAAAAAAAAAAAAAGAATATCAAAAGACTGGAAAATGCTAATTATCAAGAAGTAAAAAATTGTAAAATTCCAAAAAATTACATTAATGAAAGTCTTCATTGCTAATACCAACTGTTTCCTCATAGCTACATAAGTGAAAAAACATACGAATAAACCAATGACCATCAACTTTTGATGAGCGTGTGTATATGTCTGTGTATGTGCACATAAGTATGGACGTATGAACGCAGAGGCCAAGGGTAGGATTTTTACATAAATGAGCTTTAAGCTTATGTTGGGGTTATTCTATCCGCATGAAAACACATCTATTTTATTTTGTCACCTTATTATTACATTAAAAAAAAACAAAAAAGGGGTGCCTGGATGGCTCCCTTTTGGAGCCAGCCAGCCAGTGATTGTCTGCCTTTGGCTCAGGTGGTGATCCCAGGGTCCTGGGATCAAGTTATGCATCAGGCTCCCCCTAGGGAGCCTGCTTCTCCCTCTGCCTGTGTCTCTGCGACTCTCACGAATAATATTAATAATAAAAAGACAAAGTAAGAGTAGTTAAAGAATAGAGGGTATCATGAACAGTATGACTATCACTCCCAACCGTTGAACTGATCAACCAAAAATCAGCACTGATTGCTAAATATTCTACAATGTTAGGTCCTTACAGAGACTCAGATTCCAAAGGAGCATATTTCAGTGCTTCTGGACATAGTCTGTGTATGAAACAGATTCAGACCTCAGCATTCCCCTATTTTTTTTTCAGCTTAAGAAATAAATTTTGGTTTAGTCCCAGCACATTAAAAAAATGAGAGAAACTGGGCACTCAGATTTTCTGTAAGAGCTCTGAGCTGTTCTTCCAAGGAAGAGCTGCCCTAGCTGTCCAGACCAAATCAAAGAAAACCTTAGCCAACCCCAACACAAGGAGTATCGTGATGGTGGATGATGTTCACGTTCCATTTTTGCAGGCAGGCACAAAGAAGAAGGACCTGATGCCATATGGTTTGGCTACAGCAGCACTTTCAGGTTTGTAGCATCAGACGCACGTCCCAAAGGAAGTCGTCGATTGTATCATCTTTGGTCCAGATATATAGGAAGTGAAACTAGCCATGTCGCTAGAGAGGCTGCATGTGGAGCTGGCTTCCCTGACAAAGACTCCTGCTCACGCTGTCACCGCGGTTTCATCTCTGTTCACCCAGCCAAGACCACAGGTGTTGGCTTGATAGCTTCTGGGCAGTGTGGCGTGGTCATGACAGTCTGATGTCTGTATTGTCATTCAAGGAAAATGAGGAAAATGGTTCTTGATCTCAATGAGGCCAAGACTCCAGGTCAGCAAGTGTCTTTAATCTCTAACTTCAGATTGAATTTCCATTGTGGGAGTTCCCTACAGTGACCAAGTTCTTCACCAGTGAGAAAATGGGCCCTTCTGCAGATGGGCTGGCCACTGCCTTAGCCGATTCCCAACCGGACCAGGATGAGTGCGTCCTGTGCTTACAGCGTGGCCACAGGACTCCTGTCTGATGCTGTATCCTTCAAAATACCAGAAACAGATACAGTTCACAACGATAATGGCATTTGTCCTTCATCTCTGGAGCAGATGGTCAAACTGAAACCTGCATCCATCAAGACCCGTGGCACACGGACAGCTGCAAATTCTTTCATGACTGATGGTAGATCTGCAATGCTGATTATAGGAAAAGAAAAGGCTCTGGCTACCCATTATAATCCAAAAGCATATGTGTGAGATTTTGTGTATGTTTCCCAGAATCCAAAAGATCAACTTTTACTTGGACCTCAACATATGCTACTCCAAACGTTCTGGAAAAGGCAGTATTAACAATGAATGAAATTGATGCTCTGGAGTCTCACGGAGCATTCTCAAGTCAGTTGGTGGCTGATTTTAAAGCCATGGATTTTGATTGGTTTGCACAAAACTACCCAGGAAGAAAAAGATCAAGGTTGGATAAGCCTCTTTGGAGAAATTTAACAACTGGGTGGACGGCTGTCCCTGGGACACCAATTGGGAGCTAATGGCTGCAGGTTGGTCAAGGCGGCTGCTAAGAGATGGAGGAAGAAAGGAGGCCAGTACGGCTTAGTGGACGCCTGTGCTGCTGGAGGGTAGGCCATGCTATGCTCCTAGAAGCTTATACAAAATGAGAGAGAGAGAGAGAGAGAGGTGACGTGGAGTTTCTGTGCCACACTCACGAGAAGCAGTGCCATTCTCGTGCGTGACGAAATGACATCCGTAGCTCTCAGCTCCTCTTAGGAAAACAGAATTTGTGGCCTTCTGTTAACTACTTTGCAATTGAGCCTTGCTGGTGTTCTGAGCTTTGCAGCAATCACGGCTTACTGCTCTTTAAGGGACTTCTTAGTGATCAGAATCTCACGCAGTGCTACGTTTAAGCAACTGTTTTTGTTCTCTATTTTCATTAAAGACTAACTGAGTGGGTGCAATTTGGGAAAGAATTTAGCTGAGATTTGGAATCGTGTCTGTAACATTTCCAAATTATACACCTTTGCTATTTGTGACCTAAAGATAAGTGTTTTCTATAAAATGCAAACCAATGTGCCTAAAGAAGCTTACTTATGGAAAGATAATTCAGTTTAAATGTCACTGAAAAACTTAACGGCAAATGTTTATTTTTTAAAGAGGTTATTTATTTATTCATGAGAGACACGGAGAGAGCGAGAGAGCGAGAGAGACAAAGGCAGAGGGAGAAGCAGGCTCCATGCAGGGAGCCCGATGTGGGATCACTCCGGGATCACAGACGCTCCACCACTGAGCCACCCAGGCATCCCACGGCCAGTATGTACATATATAAGGACCCTGTTAACCTTAATAAGGTGGGAAAGTATTAAAGAAAATAAAAGAAATAAATCATATATTTCGTTTTTTTCTTGTAAAAAAGCAAGTTGGGGGTATCAGCTAACTTCCCCGAATCTGCGATGGGGATTTGTATCTAGTATTTATGGAGTAGATGCTGTGAAAATTTTATTTACATTTCGTGCATGTGTCATCTTCACAGAAACATGCTGAAGTAAGATGCAATTTATATACAAAGAGAGTGAGACATGCATATTCTTTGCAGGAGGCCAATATTGGAATTGGGGTCTGAACCCAAAGCCGAGGGTCCTGGACCATATCTTGCTCCGTCCTGTCACTAGGGACATTCCTCTGTCTTTTCCAGGAGGTGGCTGCCCAGAGTCATTCGAATGCACATTTTGACTGGAAACCTGGACTGGTCTCCTCAGCATTTCAGCCAACACACTGATGGTGCAGATTGATTAGGTAAGAGGTTAACGGCCAATATGGAGGAAGAGGTGACTAAGACAACTGGGTGAGTTCCACCACAGCCAGCTCCCAAATATGACCCTGGATCTTGTCCCTACATTTGCAAGTGTGATTCTCTTCAGCGACCTGACTTCTTCCTCTCTGGGGTAGAGCAAGGTCTGCAAGGTTTGCAAGGTCTGTAGTGTGGACCTTGCAAATCATCCGCAGCTAACTAGGATGGCCTGCCAGGCCTGGGGATGGCCCCCTGCGTTCACATCATTTTACTAGGGCGTCCGGGGTGGCACTCCAGCAGCGCTGAGCAGGCGTGTAGACATGTGGGGGAGTCACACGCGGCGCTAGACACAGAACCACAGCCTCGTGAGTGCAGTAAAGTGGGGACACATTCCTGGAGGGAACACGGGAGCCCCAGACATGACTGGCTTCTTTGGGCTTTGGCCAACCCCTCGTTAATGAGGAGCAGTGATCCTGCCCTCCCACCATGCTCTCAAAGGACTTCTTGGAAGAATCATGTGCGAAATCATTCTGTAAACCGATGGTGGAAAACTCTGTACATCAAATCACATTATTACGCTGTGTGCTTTCCTGCTGTTAACAATGCAGACGCTACTCATAGGCACGTATTTTGAACCTCTGTGACTTTAGAGGTTAACTTCTGTTCATTATTACCAAATAACTATTTATTGTTTAATCTAATAATACATGTTTATGTTACATTAATAAGATGTGTGTGTGTGTGTGTATTCTGGGTGTACATTCTCTAGTTTGGTCATTTTTATCTTAAAAGGATCCTTTGAAATAAAATTGCTTCCCATGTGTTTCAAAGGACTTTCAAGCCTTGATTTATCGACAATTATCTGTGTAGGACTAAATAGGTGTCCTTTATGGAAATGCCAGACATAAGCCCTTTAAACTTTGAATTTTCAAGCTCTGTAGAGTTGGCTCTCGTGCATTACAGTGAGGATACGCTCTCTCTTTAGGGTCATCAGCTTAAAGATGAGCACAGGATGTTTGGCTAAATTAGGTGTACAAGGAGACGTTAGCATATGGGCTCAATTCCAGGCAGGGAGTCAGGTGAATGCTTGTGAAGGCATAGCTCCAAATACTGGTTTTCAGGTGAAGCCCCATGTAGAGAGGATGCACCACGGAGGAGGGGAAGGGGGAAACGCTGCAGGCATAGTTATTCTGAGGGTATGGCTATGCTCTGGGTGCAGCTACCCAGCTGTGTCCACTGGAAACTTCTCTGGCAGCATGGAGGCTGATGCTGACACAAGGGGAAATCACATGCACTCAGAACAGGCACTAAGTGAGATTAAGGGACAGAAGCCCGAGCCTTGTCAGCCTTATGAGTAAGCGATGGTGGATGTTGGTCTCGGCCTGCCATAAGGAACTCCCAGAGGCACAGGGAGGATTCAGGAAGGGAAGCAAAAGCTAGAGCCCAGCTAGGTTGCCAACCCATTCTCTCAGTGTAGACGCAAGCTTTATGTGGGCACAGCACATTGTCTTACACGGTATTCCATACGGAGCTGCAAAGCTGACCTGGACATATAGAAGATTGGGACAGGGATGGGGTGCTGGATGGATGTGAGTGAACTTGTCATAAGCCATTGGGTGGAGGGAAATATAAACAATGGGACTGATGCAGGGGCTGACTTGGCCACCTGCACGGATGTCCCCACATGAGATGCAGTGGTGCCGTGCTCCTCAGAATCAGCATCTGTCGCCTTTCCTCCATCAAGACAACCGCGTGTTCCAAAAGGCACATCTGCGCAGAATGTGTGTTTGCTACCGACGCACCCAGATATGTACCTAAAAGAAATATTTAAAGACCTCGCAGGATTCAGGGGGATCTGTAGATCACTCTATGTTTCAATTCCTCTTTCATTATTACTAAACTCAAAATCTACGTCTTCCCCAAAGGACTGATTTTTGTGTGTACACCGAAAAGCAATTCAAGGAACATGTGTTTTGTGATTAAAAAAAAAAAAGCATTTGGCTCTGTGATATTATTTATTTTTATTAATATTTTTAAACGTATGAGGAAATGTTGCTAAACTCTAAGTGATTTTAGCCATCCTCAAGTTAAGGTTTGTACTTAATATGTTCCTCTGGCCATCACTGTATGCATTAACAATCACAGCCACCAGGCATCGGGCTGTCAGTGGGAGGGAGGAGTGCCAAAAATTAAGTAGGTGTTTGTTAAAAACACGAAATCATAAGATTTAAGTTAAATTGAGAGCACAGCAAGGAAATGGTTTCCCTGACTGTGACAGAAATGAACACCTCACACCATCATCTGCTAATAATGTACCATAGTAAAATGTTATTACAACTAACCATCCCTTTGACGAGCAACCTGTTGAAGTTTTCAGAAAAGAAACAGACACAATTTCATTAAGTTATTTTTTCTTTCATATCCCCCATAGGTGTAATAAAAATCTCAAAAATAGTTTGAAATACCGTGGCTATGAAAGATGGTAACAAGCAACAGGGAAAAAAAATCTATATTCTAAAAATTTATCTCAACTTTTATTAGCAGTTGGGGAAGAAAAAGGAGAAAAAAGGATGAAGTGAATTTCTCAGATGCAAACTTCTTTTCTTAACCTGTAAATATTCATTTCTTTTTATGATGGCATCAATGTTGAATGATAGTTGAATGTGAAATTCAGACCGGCAAATATATTCCCTACAAAACAATACAAATTAGGTAGATAGAGCATATATCATTGAAGGGATTTTTCCTCATTTTACTTGCCTTTAAAAATATTTTATTATTTACTTTATTTTATTTTATTTTATATTTCTTTTCTTTAAAAAATATTTTAGATAAAACGCTGGCTTTTAAAAACCCTTTGTCCTCAAAATTGAGTCTAAATGTTATAATCTCATATAAGACAGATGAGAGGAACATCTCATGGATCCACTCTGTGCGACTTCAAATCTTTTCACAACAAAATGTCTTCTACGGCTCTTGATAAAAGATCTGAGCCATTCACCTGATTGCTCACACCTCAGTCATTATTAAATAATGCTCATGATGTGACACGGTATCACACTTGAAAGCCCAAGTTCTCCTTTGAGACACCTGACCTCCTGACTTGCCACAACAGGATGTGGTTGGGGTGACCGCCAGCCTCAAGGATCAGAGCTCTTTGCTTCAAGGTTTCTAGGGAAGAACACAGCTCAACGTGCCATGTGTGCATTTCAGAAAAATAAAGCAACTTAACCGTGCAGACCCTAAGCTCACGATTAGCCTTTCCAGTTTAAACAGCACTTCTGTAGGTTGATGATGCACCTTAACCCATTCTTAGAAAAGCTACAGTAAATAAGGAAAACTGCTGACAATCTAATCAATGAGAAGGCTGAATTTAATCTGATGCATTTCACGAAGGTAATGGTTACTTCCAAATCATTCAAATACAAGCCTCCCATAAAATGAGAACTTTTCTTCCATACTTTAAGATGAACTGCCTACGTAAACACAAAAAACAACAAAATAAAGCAAAAGCAAAAACAAAGACAGAACAGTAACACTCCTGACAGGGAGCATACATATTTTTTATGTAAACTGCGAGGAATGCATAAGGCTGTCAATTTAAGAAGCGTATGTGTGAATATTCCACACACTCAGTTCCGGTGGCCAACCGTGTATTCCACGTACGTTTACGCTATGCAAGCAGGCCCAGCAGACGGTGAATGAATGATTCGGATTCTCATCCCTGAGACCAGGGACTGCAGTGAATCTGTAAATATGTTCTCATTTCTGATGCAACAATGAGTTGGCTTAACTGAGTTTGATCAAATAACCAAACCCACTCTTATTTAAAATATTATGGTAAAAGTATTATGTAAAAACTAAGTTCTACATGTCATGCAAAAATAAGTTCTATGGATCCCTTAGAATCTTTTTAACATGATTAGATTTAAATATCCTATCACTTTAGTACTTTGACACTCTCAAATCTGAAGTTACTGGTATTAACGGAGCAAGAGAAAGAGAAAGAAGAAACAAAACAAAATGAAAAATAAGCCTAAACTGAAGTAAACTTTAAAACATTAGTGTAGGGCAGCCCCAGTGGCTCAGCGGTTTAGCACTGCCTTTGGTCTGGGGCGTGATCCTGGAGGCTCAGGATCAAGACCCACATCGGGCTCCCTGCATGGAGCCTGCTTCTCTCTCTGCCTGTGTCTCTGCCCCTCTCTCTCTCTGCGTCTCTCATGAATAAATAAATAAAATCTTTAAAAAATATATATTAGGGTAGGTGGAAATTAGTATCATACATACATATGTGTATTTATAATCATATATATACATTTACAAACATGATATTATTTTGTATATAATGAACATGATCTATAGGCATATATTATAGAACATGCATATTATGTATAATAAATACTCATGTTATATACATACATGTCGTACATGAGATCTAGACATCTCTATATAGATGTGTGTGTGTGTGTGTGTGTGTGTGTGTGTGTATACGTCAGTGGGTCCATTGTATATGGAGCATTATTTCACTACTTAATTACTTCTAAGAGAACATGAACTAAACACAACAAGTCTGAGTTTATCAATTTAATGAGTCTCCTTTTAACTACATCCCATATTTATGACAACCGAGTTGGTGCCACTATGATTCCTGACTGGGACTAGTGCTGTGAGCATATGGAAATGCGGGGTGGCAAAGAGACCAATAGATAAAACAAGACTCTGATTATTCCCCACCTGAAGTGCGGTATTCCTCTCTGCCATTCCCTTAGTTTCCTTCTGATCCCACTGATGCCTGAAAAACGGCAGAAGAAAATTCAGACATGAGCTCATAATTATGACTAGGAGATGGAGTGACATAGGTGTGACACGGCTCTGCTGAACGCCTGCTGTTACTTCATGGCTAAGTTCCGAGATTCAAATACTCCCTGAGATTTGGCTGAAAGCAACAGGTTTCCGTTCAGCACACTCATATTAATAGTAAAACTCAAAGGCACATTATTGACGTCTCATTTATTAAGATAGGCAAATGGAAGCACCGTGGGGATAAATTCTCAAAATCTGTCTCATCATTCCAGGAGAAAACAAACTTCTCATTAACTGCGTTATTAAATGTGCAGGATCCACAATAAAAGCAATTTGAAATAGGGGTCTTTAAACACAGAATAATATTTATTCTGTGATCAGGATCTTAAATGCTTTTCTGGGTAAGAATGTCTAAAGAATGTCATTGCAAAGTACGTGACTGAGAATGAGAAAATCCAGGCAAAATGAAGTGTAGGAGAAATCACTTTCCCAAAGGTTAGTCATTTGTACCCTATCCATCACTTCACATTTCCTAGAGTCCAGTTATAGGGTTTTCCCACTTTGATATCTTTTTCTAAGTACAACTATATTTCCATTTAAAAACACCAGTAGGTGAAGTCAAAAGTATTTCAAGTTTCTACATCACTATTTTTTAATAGACACAGACAAAAGTGCCTAAAGTCAAATCCTTTGAGGATGCATTCTTTTTATGACTTTTGATTACAAGACCAAAGACCGGTAATACGATTTAAAAACATATTCTTTACAGTAGGAAATATTAGCTATAAAACGGTCATTAAAAAAATTATGGCAGTGGTTACGATAATTTGCATAAAACAAATGCCTTTTGTCTTTGTATTTGAGAAAGCACATATGGTTCTAATAGCCATAAGGTATGTTCCTGTTACGTATGGAAAAGAGAGAAAAGGAAGTGTTATTTTAGGACTAAGTGCCTAAAGGCGGGGTCAGTCCATGTCCACTGGATTTCCATGTTGCTATGACAACGTCAGTACTTCACAAGAAACAAGATGGTAGAAGGTGGTTGGGGGAAGATACAACTTGTGTCTCTATAGGTTCTGTATGCATATTGGATAAAGTGTACAAATGTCATGAGCTCTGAAATAATAATCTAAATCTGTCAGCACATTTCGGTGCACATCACTCCATATTTAGTATCTGGCAGCTAAAAAATGGAGAATGTTCTAGAATATTTCATACTACATTACTAACCACTGTAATTTTTCCCCTATTCCTAAATCTTAATGGTTTTTCTTAACTATCTTTCCAAGTCCAAATTGGGACTTTGTCCCTGTATTATATGTTGGGAACCTTAAATTGTATGAGAAATGTTGACATTAATGATGTTCACGTATTAAATTGATCTGTCAGGGCTCAGTGAAGCCGTGAAATGAGTCCAGTGATTTGGACTCTCTCCATCCCTGGGATATTTTAATGCCATAAAGACACTTAATACCAACATATAATAGGTATACTGTATTTTAAACAACCTCCATCTTTCTGGAGGAGGTAATAGAATAACAATTTGTTTACTAAAGAGGCCAGGATGTAGTTTTATGTAAAACAAAGTACTAGTTCAGCTGCATTATAAACTCTATCATCTGAATTATCCCTGCCTATTATTATGGACTGTGCAGCCTGTTTGCCTACACAATTAGAAAGTCTGAAAATTTACAAAGTGGAGAGTCTAACATGCCATGACAACACCCATCAAAACCAGAGGTGTAAATAACTTGTCATTTCAACAAGGCTTAGCCACGGAACACACTTAATTACTAGAAAATATTTGTGAAATAGAAAATAAACACTGAGATTTTCCTGACTTTTCCTTAGACCCCTGACAATGATGTAAATACAGTTTCTCCACATTTATTATGTCTAATATTCTTTTAGTCAGTTTGTCAGAGAAAACAATTAGCTACAGAGAAACGAAAGTTACCAAAAAAAAAAAAAAATCTGCGAGCTAAACTATCACTGACATGTTATCATTATAGACTAATTCCAACCTATTATAATTTTTCGTTATGACTCACACAATTAAAATTTTAGAACATGTGACTTTAAAATGTTTAATTCATTACTTGCTATCTAGTTATAATGATCAATATTAGAAATGTATTAATCAAATTATTAGATGTTTATAAGACTAAATTGGTGAAATACCTATGTTAAAGAGATAGCTGAGTAGGGGATCCCTGGGTGGCTCAGCGGTTTAGCGCCTGCCTTTGGCCCAGGGTGTGATCTTGGAGACCCAGGATCGAGTCCCACATTGGGCTCCCGGTGCATGGAGCCTGCTTCTCCCTCTGCCTGCTTCTCCCTCTGCCTGTGTCTCTGCCCTTCTCTCTCTCTGTGTCTCTCATGAATAAATAAATAAAATCTTTAAAAAAAAAAAAGAGATAGCTGAGTATTTAAATTAGCCTCCGACTTCTACTGAAATCTTTGAATTAGCAGTATGCATATTTAGAATCATTGAATTTGATTGTCCCAAATTGTTTAGGTCTTTCTCAACACTCAACGCTTTAATCATTCTAAGAATCATTCTCTAACCAATCACGCTTTCAGAAAAATTTATCTGAGACTCTATTGGCCAAAGGACTTCTCATAATGAATTAATAATATTACTGTCATCTGTTATTACTATCACTTGCAACTAGAAAAAGCATCGGGAAGTAGTTTGTGGTTCTGAGTTCTTAACCATGAGAGAGCGCTAGTTACAAGGTGGTTCTATTTTGCTTAATTTTGCACCTGCTGATTGTGAGAACACATGGGAAACAGATGCGAGAGTTTACTCAGTGGAAAATATTGCTGATATTTTATCCAGGTGGTTGTTCTCAAGAGTATTGGCCCATCCTGGCACTTTGTCATGTTCACTTGTGCATTTTGCCCCCATGTAAATGTTTCTATTTCTATGAAAGTAGTCCACAGGCTACCGTACACGTGCCACCCAGGGAAGTCTATAAACTAGCTTACCCATAACTAATGGAGTCTGTAGACAAGCTTATCCATATCCAGTTAAGTCTATAGACTACTTTATCCATACCCAATGGAAAGTACAGACTAGTTTACTTAGAACGGGTGAAGTCTATAGACTAGATTACCCATTCTTAACGGACTCTGTAGACTAGTTTATCCGGTTAAGACTAAAGCCTAGACTACCTTATCCATAATGCAGTCAATTCTATAGACTAGCTTACTTACATAGTGAAGCCTATACAGCAGCTTACACCAAATGAAGTCTACAAACCAGTTTACTTAAGCCTAGTGAAGTCTATAGACTAGGTTAATCATTCCTAATGGAGTCTGTAGACTAGTTACTGATATCCACTAAAGTTTATAGACTAGGTTACCCATAGCAATGCAGTCTGTAAACTAGATTATTCATATCCAGGGAAATTAGACTAGCTTACTCATATCCACATTAGTATATGTACTGGCAAAATCACATCCAATGGAGAGTATAAACTAATTTACACCTACCCAAACACTTCTCTCTCAAATAGTCATTGCTCCCCGGTATCTAGTTATTTAAGCAAATCTTTCTATATGACACACATGTTTATTAAAGAAAAAGAGGATTTTCATATACCATTAGATTGAAATAACACATCTGTAGCCCTAACGCCGTTCTTCTAAAAGTCGTTGGGTGTTTCATGGTGTCCAACACATCTAAATAGAAGCACTGGGCCTCTCTTGAGGGACCCGGTTGACATCTTTGTGAATGTCTCCATTTTTCAATGCACAGAGCAAGGAGACAACAGGCCTCCTTCCATTTCCAGAAAACTCCGTCGGGACTAAATGTATTGCTCAATACTAGTGACCGTTTCACAGTGGTTCCTAATATAATTATATCCTCCTTTCTCTACATGGTTTCCAGTGTCTTTTTATGTTTATTTAACAATCAGACCCCAAACCAGTATGCTTCTTTCATTGTACCATTTTAATTTATTACTGTACAAGTATTAATTGAGTGTCTACTGTGTCAGGAATCAGCTTAGTACTAATGATAATGAAGTGAGCAAGTGATATATGATCTGTGTCTGCCAAGACTTTATTAATAACTAGGAAACTCTGAATTAATAATAAAACATCAAGAATAACAGTAATAGTAACTGTTGAAAATGTTGTAAGAGGCACACACATAAAAGGCATTAAAATTACTATTATAAGGAATAGCAATATTTTTGGAAAGCTGAATGTGCATCATAATGATATTAATGGATGTTCTTTCTGAAACAGTAGCATATTTAGAATTCTCACATCTAGGGCAGCTCTGGTGGCTCAGCGGTTTAGCGCCGCCTTCAGCCCAGGGCCTGATCCTGGAGACCCAGGATCGAGTCCCACGTCAAGCTCCTTGTATGGAGCCTGCTTCTCCCTCTGCCTGTGTCTCTGCCTCTCTCTCTCTCTCTCTCTCTCTGTGTCTCTCATGAATAAATAAAATCTTAAAAAAATAGAATTCTCACATCTAGCATATTCTAATGTCTTTGTTATCTCTACCTCCTGGTAATTTATGCCTCTGAGATCTAGATCTGCTCTCTGGAAACCAACAGTCTATGTTCATTTCTTCCACCTCGTGATTTTCAGTTATTTCAACAGAAAGATCCTGCCTTTTCTAGGAGTGCCTGGGTGGCTCAGTCAGTTAAGCACGCGACTCTCAGTTTTAGCTCAGGTCAAGATCTCAGAGTTGTAAGATCAAAGACCCACTTCAGGCTCCATGTTGAGTGTGGAACTTGTCATAGGTTCTCTCTTTCCCTCTCCCTCTGCCCTGCTCACATAGGCTCTTTCCCTGGCTCTCTTAAAAAAAAAGAAAAAAGAAAAAACAAAAGAAAAAAAGCTGCATTTCCTAGATTAAAACTCTCCACCTGTTCCAACATTGCCTAAATAAGAGTTTGTCATCATCTCACCCAATGCATGCAAGTTTCCTAGATAATCCCCATTTAAATAGCGGGACAGGGCAGCCCCGGTGGCACAGCGGTTTAGTGCCGCCTGCAGCCCAGGTCATGATCCTGGAGACCCTGGATCGAGTCCCATGTCAGGCTCCCTGCATGATGCCTGCTTCTCCCTCTGCCTGTGTCTCTGCCTCTCTCTCTGTCTCTATGAATAAATAAATAAAATCTTAAAAAAAAATAAATAGCAGGACAAGGAAAGGCAGTGAAAACCCCCAAAAGAGGTCGTTGGAACACGAGTAGATTGGGAGATTTTATATCCATAAACGCCTCACGCCTGCTTGTTGACACCCTATGATGTTTTTTTTCCGACACCCTATGATTTATGCTACAGTGAACACATACACCTATTAGCTTCTTCTTCTGCATGCTTTCTCAGAGCCCAGACCCAGACTTTCCTTTGACACTAAAATCTTTCTTTTAGGGTGAACACAACAACAGCAATGAAAACAACAAAACAGAGGAGCAGGTACAGACGCAATGTAATTTGTGGACAGGGAAGTGGCCACATTTCGTTTTCACTCATCCATCTGCAGTGAGCAAACAACACGGTCTGGAAATAAAACATGAGGTGCCTTCGTGAAACACTGGAATGTGGTGTGAGAACTCCGATTAAACCACTACTATCAACTGGAGTCTTTATGCTTCTATATATTTGTAGAGCAAATCAGTCAACTGGCTGAATGAAGTAAAAAAAAAAGGCGAAATTGCAATGGAGTGGGTGGGCACCAATTAGGAAGCGCCCAAATCATGACATGCTGAGAGCAAAGACATCATGACTCAAGTAAGTGCTTAATTAACACATGGCAAAAATGAGGTCTTTCCAAGGAAAGGAAATGTGATGGTGATGCGTTCTCTGGTTGTTAACTTTGAAAGCTGGTGATTTGAGATCTCCTCCTCTGTATTTTTAATATCTGTTTGTAAATCTGAGTTAAAGCAATAATTTCAAGGGGAATTCCTCTGTCGTCTGGCAGACTACCAGGCATTCCCCTGCGTTAAGACTCATGGATCTGCCAGGCACTGATTCATTGCTCTGTTATTTTCTATTGTATCTTTAGAAATCAACTCTACAGAGAATCGAAAGGGAAATTCATGTATTTGGCACACTTATTGCAAGATTGTCCTCAATCATTTTGTGGCCTCTGCAAGGCACAGGTGGTAGAGATGATAAATAGGTTTCTCTTTTAATATGGCTTCGGTCCTGAGCCACAGAAGTGGCTCGCTAGCAATTTCCTTTATCTCCTCACAAGTTTCCTTGTCCGGGGGTCGTGTATGGCCAAGTCCAGAACCGCTTAAGCACATGTGCACATTCAGAGCTGGATCGCTGAGCTGATGGGTGGTTGTCAATCAGATAAGAGACCCAGGAATGTCTGCCATGACCCAAGGTATACGAGTCCAGGGAAAGATGTAATTTTTCAAGAGGTCCCAGAGGTTCACTTCAATTCAGGACATCTACTTCAATGCAGACTGGAGAGCCAACTTTAAACTCTAAAAGGGCAATTACCCATGTAGCTTTCCAACAGTCTTCTAGCTAAGTTCAGACTGTATTGCATCCACCCCCCACTTTGGGTACGTATTCTATAAGGCCTGTGGGTGTAACTATTAGGCTTCCAGTCTACTTTTATGCACCTAATTAAAATTGGTATCAGAAAATCATGTACATTTCTACCACAATGATTCATGGATGGTGCTGATATGAAGCATTATGAGGTCATTTTTTAAATATGCCTTTCTTAAATCAGAGTGTCCATAAACTTAAAAACAAAGAAAATTTGAGTTTAGCTTTTTTTGGGGGGTGGGGTGGGGGTTAGAGACACCAGAAAATACACTTTTATTTTTATTCAACATCCTGTTAATTTAATTTTATCAGCATATTTCTAACCTATGAATATAGGACTAATGCAAACTTGTTTATGTTAGACACGTGCTCAAAGTTTAGCCTTTCAGTAGAACAAGGATCCAGAAATGTTGAGCTCTATTATGTTGTTGTTGTTGATGTTGTTGTTGTTGAGCTCTATTAAAGCAATTCCAAGAGTATAAACAAAAATTTTGATATTTTTGGAATATCTGGAATGCTGTCTTTGGAATCTGAGAACTCATTGTTTAGCTTCCTCTGTCAGAGACAATGAAGTAACACCTTGGTTTCTTATTCAGGAAGAAAAAACAAACAAACAACAACCACCACCACCAAGTTTTACAAAGTAATTTTGAATTTAGTTTGTGGTTCTCCTTTAAGGGTCAAGAAAGATTGGGAGACAACACACCAAAACTTTAGGCTCCAAAAAAAGACAGCCTGTTTTTACTTCTTTTCACTAATCTGTACTGTCAGCTTTTCTCCTAACATGTATTTATTTTTATCATTTTATTGTTTTTTAAAAATATACCATAAATTGGAGATTTCATAGTTCTGAAATTCTTCATGTAGCTCCAAAAATCACTAATGACTTGGGAGCATCAGCAAAGTTATCTGGCGTGTTGTAATTCATGTGATTAATCAGCCTAACAGAATACTACTCTGGATGGCCTCTTCCCCCATTTTCACATCCTATTTCAAACAAGACACCTCAGTTCTTGTAGTGCTTCCTCTAATCCCTTGGGCATGAGTCTGTTAGGAGAAAAAAATAATCATCTGCACCGGTTTCAAAAAGAGGCAACTGTCTGTGTCACAAACATTGTAATTCATGACTTCTCTGTAAAGCTTATCAGAATTCTACACTAATTTTATTCTCAATAAAGAGCTGTTCCCAAATTTTCAGGCCTATGTGAGCACCAAGCAGTCTTAATAATAATAACTATAATTTATTGAACAGTTAAATGTCTTCCAGGTGTTCTGCTAAGCATTCTGAATGTACCAGTGGATTTAATTCTCTAAGCAACACTCTCAAGAAGTAATATTAATAACCTCATGTTTTTAGGAGAAAGCTGATGCTCTGAGATTTAAAGGGTCTTATCCACATTCCCCAAAATGATAAACTATTTTGCTGGCATTTGAACACAGAGCTCCTTTCTTCCAATTTTAAGCAAGCCCTACTAACATTTGAGACCACAGCCAAAATCCATTATATCACCTTATCCTTCTGGCAAGAACATAAGTGCCAAAAACACGAGTTCTATATTGGTTTTGATTATTCAGCCAATTTCCCGGTGTTATTAAGAGTATTTGAAGATTTTTTAAAAAAGACTTTCCTGCTTTATCGTTTTATTTCATCCGCAGGGCACCAGGGTAAACTAATACAAGCATGCTTCAAAAGTGATAACCTCTGAAGCCACCTTTTCATCTTGGTGAAGCAGCTGTTAATCTCATGTGGTCTGAAACGCAATTGAACTCTGTCCCTCTGATATAACATAATCATTATAATTATTAGCATGTTAATTTAAGATGGGGCAGAGGATGTTCTAATAACTTAAGTTGATTAACCAAATGATGGTTGGATTGTAGAAAGAAGAACTCAACAACGGTTTTGTAGGTCTTGATAACAATTGGGTGTTGCACAATGTCTGGAATGACGTTCCAACCTGAGAGCCACAGCAATAAGGATTCTTCTTTCGATACTAGATCATAAGCTCCACTACCCTTGAGAACAATCCCATTAAAGACATCCATGGACACACTCTGAAAAGTTGAATTTTAGATGGTAACTTCTAACATAAAACAGAATTGGAAATAGAGACAGGTTGTAAAAAGTGGTTTATGGGCCATGTGAATCTTACACATTCCTTAGATTTCCTAAGTTGGAAAATTTGTTGAAATATGTCCCCAGAAATACTCACTGCTTTTATATTAGACTAATTGCCTTTTGGCTCAGCGGTTTAGCGACTGCCTTTGGCCCAGAGCGTGGTCCTGGAGACCCAGGATCGAGTCCCACATCAGGCTCCTGGCATGGAGCCTGCTTCTCTCTCTGCCTCTCTATGTCTATCATGAATAAATAAATAAAATCTTTAAAAAAAATAGACTAATTACCTTTGACTATTCATTAATTGCCTTTTTGAGTATGAGACAGCAAAAATTGTAATTTTTTATTTTCGTTAACACAGCTGCCATATATAAAATGTTCACAAGACAAATCCTTCTTGAAATTTGGTATCATGGAAATATCTGTTTACCTAACCAATCTGTTTACTTTAAAAGATTAAAAAAATATATAACTTCTTTTCCTCTAAAAAGAACAAATATTAGGATACAAATGTAATTTCTACATTAGTTTAAGTTTGAATTTAGTGTCATTATCTTTTACCAGGCTTTATATAAATATAGTTTGCAATGAATTTTCTAATTAGGTTTGGTCTCAGTTACCTATTGCTGCATAGTGATATACTCACGATTTCATAGCTTAAAACAGCAATTGTCAATTTTCTTACATTACTGGGGCTTCTTAATTTGGTCAAGACTCAGCTGAGGCTCATGTCAGTTGTTTGTGTCTTCTCTGGGGTCAATTTTCTGGGGTCTTGACTGGGACAGCAAAGTTGCCTGGGCCTCTGCCTATCTGATCTCACTTCTTCCAGGAGGATACACGGGCTTGTTCATACAGTAGCAGTTTTCAAAGAGAACAGAAATGCAAGCCTTGTGGAATTCTAGAAGTCCAGGTTTGAAACATTAATCACTCCAACACATTCAATTGGTGATAGCAAACTAAGACACCAGTCCTAATTCATGGGGTTAGGAAACGGACTCTCATCATTTGAGGAGCAGAACTGCACAAAATCCGTGCCCATCTTTAATCTACCCCAGCTACAGATAGTATAAAGTCTAAGTGATTCACCCTTACGTGCAATCATTACTGCAAACCAATACATTTTTGTCATTGTAATGAAATGATAGATTTCCACTTAAGGAAATGAAAATCCAAACTCAGTTGGTAGCACTTCAAATATAAATAAAAGTAATTCATGTACATTTCAAATGAATACAGGATTCATCAATTAAGGAAACATCCGAGGTTTCACAGTATAAATGAATTATAGCGTCAGTGAAACAGAATTTAATTGCAATATATTGACACAGAGTATGACATCCTTTCAAAATACTTAAAACAGTGAACTGAATTATAGTCTTCCTATGATTGAAAACAAAGTTTTATCTTGTTTTCCCTTATACCTTATCCTTTCCATTAATGCTAGACAGATTTTTAAATAAATAATAAGGGGATATATGTGTGTGGACGCGTATGTTAGTATGCTCCCAAGTGCTTTACAAGATGGAACATAGCATTATGTAAGAAAATATTAAAAATCTAACAAATAACTACTTCAAAGCCACCATTTCTTCTCTCTCTCTCTCTCTCTCTCTCTCTCCCTCTCTCTGTCTCTTTCTCACAGTAGCTCTCTGCCTAGAAATAGTCAGGTTTAGATATAAATTGACCAAAATTGAAAATTAATAAATTTAGTCATTGGAATTTAAAGAGAAGACAAATAGACATTTGTTTGGAACAACAAGAAACATTTGGAATTGTTTCTTACTAAGTATGCATTTCCAGATTCTTCTAAATTTATCTGATGGATAAATAGTAACTCTCCTCCTTCCCTAACCTGAGCTTGTTCACAATCATCTCAAAGATAAATAAGATGATTATCCCAAAGGCAGCATTTGAAAGCACGTATTTCTGTGTCCATCCCTCTTTACCCTTACCCCCATTCTACACTCGTCTGGAGATAATTGTAGCCTTTCATCTGAAGTGATTCCTAGCACAAGTAGTGCAAAGGCATAAGAGTGATCTTGACAGCAGGGCCTTTTTGCAAAAAGGAGCAAACAAAATGGCATTTTCAATTGGCTTTGATGGAAGACGGAGTTCAGCGGCGAGTGTCCAGTTCAAGTACCCAGCTTTCGCAGTTAGAACCAAAAGATGGGAAGGGATTGCTCTACCAGGGTAATTATAGGGCCACGGCCATAAAGCAATCTCCGTAATGTCTCTGTGATTTCCTGTCTCCCTTTGTGAGCTGGCACACCCTGGAATAGCCAGTATGGAGTCCACCTCCTCTGTCCTTTTGTGGGAAGTGTGTTATTTCACCATGAACTTGGGGCCGCCATTACTGTCATAAAAGTAGCTCACGGAATGTGACAGCTGAGAGTCAGAATGTGATCCCTGTAGAGGTTTACGAGGAAATACAGCACTTTCCTGAACAACAGTTCAGCATGCTTTTCCTCCCAGGGGACCGAGATAGAAACATATTCAGTGGGAAACTCCTCATCATGGTAGAGAGGCCCCATCTGAGAAATATTTATGAGACAGCCATTGTATTCGGGACCATTGTGGTGGCATAATTGTGAAGCACATCTTGTCCCAGTGGTCCAGGGCAATAGCTATTCTAGGCGACTAATTTATTGTCACAGGTCCAAGTTTATGCATAGGAAAAGGTGCATTAGCTTACAAATTTCTATTGTTGATAATCATATTGCTTGATATTGCACAACAATGGATGAGAGGCTCCAGGCTCGGAAGCGGTGGCCCCCAGATGAATGTATCCACATTTACCTACATGGAGTGCTCCAGCCTCATGGATGGAAGACTGCATGTGGTCAGGCTGCTACAGCCTTAGCTCTAGTGTGGCCTTCATTGATGAAATAAACATCCTCCCCCTCCGAGCTTTCATCATGGATGAAAACATTGGTTCATGCAAACGAGCAATGCTGTCTGTGATGGATAGTGATGGAGATCTGTCTCTGTCATATATCCAGGATGTATGGGCTTCCCTTAATTTACTAATCCAGAGTAGTTTTACAAAAGTACATGACAAACCTTAGTGGATCACTACTTTTGTCACTTCCATTTGTTGCAACAGTCTTACTATCCACTGCCCACACAAAGGCCATGTTTATTTTGGGTAACTTCAAGGTTTAATACAAGTTCTTCTGATATCAAGACAGGGAGGAAGGAAAGGAGCCCTCAGATGTGCCTCCACTGGATGGTCTTGACGATGTTGTAGTCTGCTTGTCCTTTCCATGACAGGCTGTACAGAACTGTTCTAGTTCATGAGGATGGAAGTGGCACCATCAAGCCCCAGGTCAAGCAGATCTCTACAGAGCATCATGGAACCATATTTTCTGTTTGATCCCCAGTGGGTAGCATCACAGCTCATACTTAGAGGGGACTTTTTATTGCTCAATGTTTGACCATGACCACAGAGATGGAGGCCTCCAGCGCCAACCACTTTTGTTAAATCCCTGTGCTTGGGACCTGTAGCATATACAGAATCCATAATCTCTCCTATCCTTGACCAAAGAACTCACTGAAGGGCAGACAGGGGTTTCAAAGTTTCGAACAAAAATCCACTATTACATTCATAGAAAGTTCAAAATCTAAAAATAATCTATATTTGTGAAGTTTTATTTTTATGGGAATAACTTAGAAGGTTGTATATGTAAGTAACAGCATCTCATAACTAAAACTTAAGTTTTTATTTAACTCTATTTGTATTTTTAGAATTTTAGTTCCTTTATAGCATTATGTAGAGTACTTTCCTTTAATTTTGCATTTGATAAAAATGCCCTGAATTTCAGCCAAAGATCCATTTCACAAAGGCAAAATGGTGGGAAGGATCCAGTAGATCCATTTATTATAGACCACAGACTACTTTAAGCATTGATGGGTTTCATCTTAGAACATCTGGTGTTACCCAACCGGAAACAAATCTGAGTAATCAAATAGTTTTCGAGAACACTTTCTCCTTGAATTGTCCATAACAAGGCAATGGGGTATTATGGAAAAGACCTTGGCATTGGACCTCAGAACTGGGAGACTGTATTCCAGAGATTTACCTTTTCTGACCCTCAGTGTCATCATCTGTACAATGGGGGTAGTGATAACTAACAGCAATTGATGAGAATTTACTACATGCAAGGCACCATGTGAAGATTTTTACCTGCACTTCACTTTCACAATATTTAGCTCTCACAAGTACTGACTAAAAGCAGAACTAACCATTATCACTATCTTACAGATAAGGCAGCTGGGACATGAGGCGATTATGTATACATGTAAGCTCTCCCAGGAAGAGGCAAAACTGAAAACTGAGTGTAAGTTTGCCTGGCTCCTGAGTTCTGATTTGCAGGATCAGGATATCCAGTTGATATTTATAAAGTTGTTCATATAGAAGAGGTGCTCAAGAGGAGGTGTATTTTATCATTACAAAAGCTTATGCCAATCATTTTTCTGAAAACCAGATATACTATGACTAAGGGATTTTTCTGGGACTATCAGTCTGGGATTAAGAAAAAGAAATGGGGAATGCAAGCTGGTGCAGCCACTCTGGAAAATAGTATGGAGGTTCCTCAAGAAGGTAAAAACAGAGCTACCTTCGTACTCAGCAGTTGCACTACTGGGTATTTACCCCAAAGATACAAATGTAGTGATCAGAGGGGCCCCAATGCTTATAGCAGCTCTGTCTACTGTGGAAGGAGACAGATGGCCACAGACAGATGACCGGATAAAAAAGATGTGGTAAATCTAAACAATGGAATATTACTGAGACATTAGAAAGGATGAATACCTACCATTTACATTGAGGTGGATGGAACTGGTGAGTATGATGTTGAGTAAAATGAGTCAACTGGAGAAAGACAATTATCATTTGGTTTCACTGTAGAATATAAGAAATAGTGAAAGGGACTATAAGAGAAGGAGGGGAAACTGAATAGAAAAAAATTAGAGAAAGACAAACCATGAGAGACTCTTAAATCGGATACAGACTGAGGGTTGCTGTAGGTGAGGTGGGTGGGGAGATGGGTAACTGGGTGACAGGCATTAAGGAGGGCACGTGATGTGATGAGTAATGGGTATCATACAGTATGTTGGCAAACTGAACATAAATTTAAAAAAATTAATGCCTTTTAAAAAAAGAAATGGGCAGAACCTTGTAAAATGTGTCTTGAGTGAATCCATGTTGCAAATGCCTGTTATTTTTTCTAAAATCCTAAATGATAAGTGCTTAAAAAACTGTTCTAGGGATGCCTCGGTGGCTCAGTGGTTGAGCCTCTGCCTTTGGCTCAGGGCATGATCCTGGTCCCAGGATCAAGTCCCACATCGGGAGCCCTGTGGGGAGCCTACTTCTCCCTCTGCCTGTGTCTCTTCCTTTCTCTCTCTCTGTCTCTCATGAATAAATACATAAAATCTTAAAAAAAAAAACTGTTCTAGAATTTGGCCCAGGATTTCATATCTCTGTGACTCTTGAACTATTTACTTTGTTGAAAGCAATTCCATTTAAAAAGACAACAGGAATAAGCATTCTTCAAATTCTAGAATGTAGGTATCCTACCGGAAATGATATGGTTTCCCCAACAAAGTGATGGCATGGAACAAGGAAAGAGGGAGTGCAAATAAAAGGTAAGAAACCTGAAGATATATTTCAGTGATGTATCACAACCTATGCTGTCAGCCTCTGATACTGATGAAATGAAGAAAGATTCCTACCCTACATAATTCTTTTATTCCTCAGTAAAATCAACCCCCTTCCAGAAACTCTGAATTTCATATTGAAAGCTTTCCAACCCATTCTAGCTACCTATCTTCCCTTATACTACCTACCTTGAGCCAAGGGAAAAGTACATTGCCTGTAAACTTAAGTCTTTTTTTTTTTTATGGCATAACCTGGACCTAATCATAAGGAGACATCAAGACAAGCTCAAAATGAAGTCATTCAATAAAATAGATGACCTGCACTCTTTAAAAGTGGCACATGACAGGAAAAACTCAGGAATTACTCTAGATTAAGAAAATAATAACTGAAGAAACACAGTAACTGAAGTATAAGATCGGATGTTATTCTTATAACTGGCAGCATCTGAAGAGGCCTCTAGATAGAGAATAATAGTACTGGATCAACATGAAGCTCCTGATTTTCATCATTATAATATGCTTATGTAAGAGAATGCCTTATTTTACTACGTACTATTCCTATGCCCTTTGTCTGTGCAAAGTCTTGGATTTGTTGCAGGAAAGCATAGTCAAATACTTGAATAAGATTCAAGTGTCTGTATTATGTATGAAAAATAAATCCTTTCCAATCTTGCTATCTTGCCTGCTTACCCAAAATTCCACAGTCAGAATTTACATATTTGTTCATCGATTTTCATTCAAGTAAATATTTTTTTGAAATGAACCACAGTCCCACCTCCCATCATAGCAGCCTGTTTTATTTTAAAGACCATCTAGTAGCAATCTCAGAACACAGGGATATTCATAGGGTAAACCAGGAACTACGGTTTTTCAGAAGTGGGCAAAACCATCTTCGGTGACTATGCAGGACAGGGAAGTTTGCCAGAATGAGCTCATGAAGCAGTGTTTCTCAAAGCGTGGGTTTCAGACTATGCACATTAGCATTCCCTGGGTACTGATTATGCTGGCAGATTCCTGGGACCCATTCCAGACCTCCTGAATCAGAGTCTCTAGGGATTTGGCTGGGAAATACACACTTTAAATACACAGCCCAGGTGATTCTGATACTTCAGTATTGATAAAATATTTTTTAGTATCTTCTGTGTGCCAGATGGCATTCAAGGTCCTGATTTAAAGATATAGTCAACAGCAAATAGGATGCAAAATGGTTAAGGCCCTTTGGAAGACCATTTGGCCGTTTCTTACAAAACTAAAACATACTCCTACCATAGGATCCAGCAGTCACACTCTTGGTATTTTCCCAAAGGAAATGAAAACTTAAATCCACACAAAAACCTGCACATGGATGTTTATAACAGCTTTATTCATCATTGCCAGAATTTGGAAGAAACCAAGATATCTTTCAGTAGGTGAATGGCTAAATTAAGCTGTGCTACATCCAGACAAGGGGATATTACCAGTACTAAAAGGAAACAAGCCATCCAACCATGAAAAACTAAACCTAGGGAGACTCTATAAAGATCAGCGGCAGTCGGAGGTTTGGGGGCAAGAGAGGGATAAATACTTGGGATACAGAGAATTTTTAGGGCAGTGAAATTATTCCGTATGAAACTGTAATAGTGGATACATGTCATTATACATTTGTCCAAATTCAAAGAGAACACAATGTCACAAGTGAATCCTAAGGTA
Source organism: Vulpes vulpes (assembly GCF_048418805.1). NCBI lineage: Eukaryota > Metazoa > Chordata > Mammalia > Carnivora > Canidae > Vulpes > Vulpes vulpes. The sequence continues at coordinate 4,692,647 of NC_132796.1, read as the reverse complement.
GACTACGGACAACAGGTGATAATGAAAAAGAGATTGCATCCTTTAAGGCAGTCACAAAATTAAAAAACAAAAAGCCAACTGTCTATGGGCTCATGCGGGATTGAGTGGCTCTGCAGTTTGAGAACAAATATCCCAAGGGATGCTTAGAAACTCAACTGGTCATGATTTGATGATAGAGCAAGAGCAACATCTCCTAGAAGGAAGCGATACTAATACCTGCAAAAATTAGGGAAATGCTAAGAATCAAGGTTTACATCATTTATAATGATCTTTTTATTTTAAGACAGACTTAGATTTACAGGAATGTTGGAAAAATACTACAGGAAATTCCAGCACATGCCTCTCACCCCTTTCTGCTAATGTTAGCATCTTACATAACTATGATCCACGTATCACAACGAAAAACACTGCACATTAGCGCTAACTACGTGGTACACATAGGTTGGATTTCAGTCATGGGACTTTTCTGTTGCAGAGCCCTGCACTGCATTAGGTTTGCATGTCTCCTTAGTTTCCTCTGGCCTCTTACAGTTTGTCATCACCTCGACAGTTTTGAGAAGTACGGTGCGGGTATTTTGTAGTATGCTTCTTATTATAGGCTTATATCCTTGATTTTTGTCCTCTCATGACTAGACAGGGGTTAAAGATCACAGAGGTGAAGGACCTTTCTGCTCACATCTTATCATTGAGTACAAGCCAGCACCCTAACTTCTCACTGGGAATGACCTTAATCTTCACTATGAACATGACTTGGTCACCTAGGCAAAGTAATGTTTGTGCTCTCCCTTTTGATGTCAAGGTGTCAAGAGGGAGGCTAGGAACAATTACTGAGGGGAAGAGTAGGCTTGAATTGTCAACGGGACATCCACATAGAATCAGCTGGAAATTCGGTTCTTTCAGAGGAAAATCTGGGACAGACAGCCCCTCCCAGGCACCTCGCAGAGCACCACACGTAGAATAGAAAAACAGCATCAGTCACCTGATGCCCTGGACACACCTCATCATGTCCCTTTCACTCCACGGTTCTCCTGGCACTGTTTTCCTTCACCCTGAGGACAAAGTAGCTCATCACTCGAACAGCGCTCAAGACTGAGAGTGCTCCCTCACAACATCAACACATTTATTCGAACTGAAAAATGGAATCACACTTTTTGATGGAAAATCAAATTAGGCTTTTTGATCAGATCAGGAGGATTCATTTTACAAGTTTCACTATATAATGTACATTTTTTTCATCAACAAAAACTGAATCTGCTGTCCAACATTTCTATAGAAATAGGTTTTAGATTATAGATACACAATAGCGATCTATAAATATAGGTGATAATTAAATCCTTCTTCAGCATTCACCACATAACAATTCTTAGAGGCCAACATTAAAATAGGTAGGAAAATATATAATACTGTTTCAAAATTATTCTTCCAAAATGAAACTGGACAAAGGGATCCCTGGGCAGCTCAGAGGTTTAGTGCCTGCCTTCAGCCCAGGGCGTGACCCCGTGGTCCCAGGATCGAATCTCGCATCGGGCTCCCTGCATGGAGCCTGCTTCTCCCTCTGCCTGTGTCTCTGCGCCTCTCTCTCTCTCTCTCTCTCTTTCTCTGTCTCTGTCTTATGAATAAATACAATCTTTTTTATAAAAAAGAAATTGGATGAAAAGTTTTTAAAAAGCATGTTTATGTTCAGTGTATCATTCAGAATTAACAGTGGAATTTGTAAGGAGCTGATCTACAGACAACAGTAATGATGTATAAAGACATGAGGACGGGGTGGGGGTTGAGGGGGCTGGGCATAGATTGGAAGAAAATTGGTGTGAATTGAGAGCAAATCATGGGGAGCCATCTGGTAGTAATAACAGCTTACTTTCCTGCATGTAATGAGACCTATTTTTATCATCATTTCAGACAAATAGTAAGGGATAGATAATAGAATCTCTATTCCACATTTTTGGGGAATTTATAAGCAAAGAAAGTGTTGGGGCAGAAGTCTGTTTGGCTTTACACAGGAACCTGTCTTGAATTTTGACATCCAGATTCTAAGGGCTATATACATTACATTTTACATTTCCACCAACAACATACAGCTATGTATCTCCATATGGAGCACTTGGAACTCAAAATTGGTCTATGGAGATGAGACTTAACAGGAGAAAACAGTAACTCATTTTTAAGCAGGGTTGAAAACAGGACAGTAGAAAAATCCTCCAAGTGAATGCATGGTTCACGTAATGCTACACAGGCAGATTGCAGTGAAGATATAGGTAGGGAGGGTGTGGAGGTGGTGATCAGGAGGGCTGGGGGCATTGTTTCGGTCTTTGTTTTGTTTTGTTTTTAAGATTTTATTTATTTATTCATGAGAGACACACAGAGAGAGGGAGAGAGAGGCAGAAACATAGGCAGAGGAAGGAACAGGCTCCCTGCAGGGAGCCCGATGTGGGACTCGATCCCAGGACACCAGGGTCATGACCTGAGCCAAAGGCAGACACTCAACTGCTGAGCCAGCCAAGCATCCCAATTGTTTTAAGAACAAAATAATAAAACATAAAAATAAGCCATGATAAAGATTAGAAGTTACAGTATCTAAGCCAAAATACCAGAGGATTTGATGGCTGAGTTCCCCAGTGAGAAGTTTGGGTAAAAATGAAAATACCTTGCAAATTCAAAGCAAGGTGAAATGCACGTGGGATACTTTCTAAATCCAAGTTGTCAATCCACAAGAGGAAGGGTAGAAGAAGAGAGTATGGGGTTGGAGAAAATGATCACAGAATTAGACATTGACAAGGAAAGACTGCTGGTGATCCTAAGCCATAATGAGTGACTTGAAGCCACAAGAGGTCGGCAGAACAGGGAGGCACTCCCAGGGCTATGAAGAAAAGAACGGGTAGTTCTTTCTGGGACAAAAAAAGCCAAGGCCTCGTACTCTCTCCCATAAAACACCCCTCACAATTTCTGAAGGAACCTAAAGGAAGACAACATTGTAGAATGCCAGATGAGAGAAGAGGATGAATAAATCCCCAGTAGAACGTCTTTCCACAAGTACAAACGTTGGCTTAAAGTATAATATTTTCATGGAAAAAAAGTATTTTCATGGAGTTTATCAAAATAAAGTGAACTGACGATTGTCAAACTGAGAAGAAAGTTCCTGAACGCACTTTTCCCATTATAGAATACAAAGTAATATAAATGGCATTGGTTAAACTTCGTTTCATAATTTAAAAATACACCATCCAGTCTTATAAATTCTAATAATCCATGATAACAATGTACACATGTTCTGTGTGATAAAATAAATTTGCTTTTAGAGTTCATTATGCTGAATTGAAATTATATCAGTTTCATGTATGTCTCTTGATTTTAGTGATGTTCTGTGAATAAAATTAAACTCTGAGATGTCAAATGAAAAAGATATTGACTTATATCCAAGGAGGAGTTATGAACTAATGGAAGGGGCCAGTATTTCATACAAATTAAATAGGTCCTTCTCAAAGAAATAATTATGCAGAGAATTAAACTCTATAGGTATGGGGACAGGTATAGGTAGTGAGGACAAGGATAGGTATTTCCTGAAAGGTCAAATGTATGTTTCAGCAGTACATATTTTCTAGCAGTTATATATATCAGGAGGATAATTATTTCAATATTGATATAAAGACAAAATTTCACAGATAATGAAGAGGATGGCTTTCATTTTTTTTTTTTTTAATAATTTTTTTTTAATTTTTTATTTATTTATGATAGTCACAGAGAGAGAGAGAGAGGCAGAGACACAGGCGGAGGGAGAAGCAGGCTCCATGCACCGGGAGCCTGATGTGGGATTCGATCCCGGGTCTCCAGGATCGCGCCCTGGGCCAAAGGCAGGCGCCAAACCGCTGCGCCACCCAGGGATCCCGAGGATGGCTTTCAAATAACAGTTTTATGTCTTGTTCATATTGCCAGAAAGAAAAGAGGAAGAAATGATCGAAAAATCAATCAATAGACAAGCACCCACAACAGAAAAGAGAAAAAGACATCAAAACAGTGATTATAATTGTATTCCATATGGTAAAAAGGTAAGGTGGTTACACTGACAATTAAAAATGACCCATATCAGATAAAAAATTGAATTCAAAGAGATGAAAACTATAGAATCTGAGGTAATACATCAGTGCACGTGGTCAGCAGATTAGACACTATAGAAGAAAAGATTAGTGAAGTTGATGTATATCAATAGAAACTATACAGACAGAAACACAAGGAGAAAAGAGGAATCTTTAAAAAATTGGATGAAATTTAGTAGAAATTATTGGAATATGGATCTTTCTGCAAGCAATGACATGTGGTGTAATCTTCTCATGATACTGGGCAGAGGCTGCAGCTAACAGTAAACCCGTGATCGATCACAAAGGTCAACTAGTGATACACTGACAAGCATTCTGTCCCCATACAGTGATTCTGTTTGTCACAATCAGTACGGTATTCAATAAATTCCATGACATATACAACATTTCATTATAAAATAGGCTTTGTATTAGAAGATTTTGCCAAACTGTAGGCTAATTTCAGCGTTCAGGACACATTTAAGGTAGGCTGGGCTAAGCTATGGTGCTCAGGAGGTTTGGTGTATTAAATGCATTTTAGATTTACAGTATTTCCAGTTTACGATGAGTTTTATCAGGACATAGCTCCATCATAAGTCAAGGAAATTATGTATTTTTTAAAGGCTCATTTATTTTAGAAAGCAGGGTGCATGAATTGGGGGAGAAGCAGAGGGAGAAAGATAATCTTCAGCAAAATCCCTGCTGAGTGGGGAAGCCACTACATCTTTTAATTTTTTTTTTTTATGGTAGTCACAGAGAGAGAGAGGCAGAGACCTAGGCAGAGGGAGAAGCAGGCTCCATGCACCAGGAGCCTGACGTGGGACTCGATCCCGGTTCTCCAGGATCGCGCCCTAGGCCAAAGGCAGGCGCCAAACTGCTCTGCCACCCAGGGTTCCCGAAGCCACTGCATCTTGATCCCATAACCCTGAGATCCTGATCCCATGGGAAATAAGAGTTTGTTGCTCAACCAACCAAGCCAACCAGACACCTCAAGGAAGATCTGTATTTAATAAATTATGATTTATGCATACATTTTATCTTCCAAATATTAAGCTCTCACTGGCTTCTCATTATTTTTCTGTGTTTTGATTCCTAAGGATCTATATGTAATTTATCTCCATACTCTTATTACTGGAGTCAAGAAAGTGCCTTTTAATAAGTGATTGGTTTGATCTATCATGAATATATAGCAGTTACAGAAATTCCTCAAGTAGCTTTCACAACAAAAAATATGACTGTTAAACTTTAGGAACATGTTTTATTGCCCTTATAAATGAGTGTCTTAAAATGAGTATTGAAATCTCATGTCATAACCATTTATTCTCAAAATCCTATCTTTTGTTATATTGTGTTCGGGAATTTATGGTCAAAAGAAGTCTGATTAGTTTCTTACTCTGTACCATCTTCTTCTGATATTTTCATCCTGCTAAATAGCTTATATTATAGGATTCTTTTTTTAATGTACATATTAAAAGTGAAAATCACTGGGACACCTGCGTAGCTCAGAGGTTGACCATCTGCCGTCAGCTCAGGTCGTGATCCCAAGGTCCTAAGACTGAGTCCTGCATCAGGCTCCCTGTAGGGAGCCTGCTTCTCCCTCTGCCTATGTCTCTGCCTCTCTGGGTTTCTCATGAATAAATAAAATCTATAAAAAAGCAAAAAAGCAAATCAATGGGATACATTGATATCTTTCATTTTTCCACCTACCTATAAAGACTCAAGATCTCTTACTCAGTCACCTGTGGTTCTGTTATTCCTTATGATATCTCTATTTTTTTCCTATTGTGCTGAGTGTCTGGATGCTCTGTATAACATATCTTCCTCTCACCAACTACACCTCTTTATTTTTTGAAAATCTGAGTTATAGGGTTATTTCTATATTTCACCTTCCAATTCACCTTTTTGAACATTCAACATACACTTCCCTACTCTAATTGTAATTTTAAATATTCAGACACCATTGCCATTTAATCTCTCATATTCGTGATCTATGGTTGCAGTCTTCCAAAGATTGCTTATTTCATAATCTCTCAAATCCTAATGACAATGCCCTTGAGAATATTTCTTGGGGATATTACAATGTCTGCAGTCACTGTTATGTTTGTGTTATATCTTTATTTCTATTTGGAGTGTTGGCAGGGAATGGTACACATTATTTGCCAGCCAGGTTAAGTATTCAGTGTTCATATAAAAGGGGTAAAAAAGAGAAATCAGGGTTCCTACAACTTCACATTTCTCTGTGGCCAAAGGTGTGACCCTTGCAGAGCAAAGAGATATTGCTATAGACTGAGGAAGCCTCTATAATGAAGAAGTTTTATTTCTTTGGTGTGTCTGTTGGTAGTTGGGGGGCATGGGGAGCAGTCTCGTTTAATATACGGTACTAGACATGGACCATAGAGCAAAACTCATGTTCTGCAGAGTCTTTTCCTTTGTGCCATCTCCATCAGATGGAGCTTCTTCCACACCTGGGTTATCCCAGACTCAACTGGATGCCAACCAACATCTTTTGTACAAGACAGTGTAAGAGTGTGTGTAGGGTGAAGCCTCCCTTCCCAAGGGAACTGCAGTTTGACGGAAATTTCATTCTTCCTTATCCTGTTTTTTTCTATGTGAGAAGGAGCCATTGGCACTTTCCAGAAATAGATTACTATTACGTTGTACATGCTTAGACCATTTTCATTGGATTTGGAAAAGAAAAAGTTGGGCAGCCCGGGGGGCTCAGCGGTTTAGCTGAGCCTTCAGTCCAGGGCGTGATCCTGGAGACCCGGGATCAAGTTGCATGTTGGGCTCCCTGCATGGAGCTTGTTTCTCCCTCTGCCTCTCTCTCTCTCTCTCTCTCTCTCTCTCTCTGAGTGTGTGTCTCTCATGAATAAATAAAAAAAATCTTTAAAAAAAAGGAAAAGAAAAAGTTAAATGTTGATGCTCAAGTTATCATGGGCTGAAAATCTCTCTTTCTGTCATTTTTAAGTCTTGGGCTAATCAAGTCCAGTCCCTTTGATTATCTGCAAGTAATTTATCCCTTTAATCTTTTTTAGCAATCTTCCCTAGCACCTCACAAATGGCATTAATATTCTTCTATAGAGAGTAGCATAAACTGGACAGAGTTCTATAAATTTAAAGAATATTATTACCCAGGGATGCCCTGTACTTCCACTCAACAATATCTTTTTTCTACAACTTGTATTATGTCCAGCACGGAAAATATCAGAGGGACACTGGTGTTGCAGAAGAATAGAGATGTGTCCCAAAACTCTGTTGGCTTTTCTATCCAGGCCTAAAAGCACAACACAATTCCTGCCAGGTGGAACCAGGTAACACGTTGGTGGGGTTCTGAACAACAGAACGTGGTCAGAAAGGATGAGCAGCATTTCTGAGCCAGGCTTAGAACTTGGTTTCTACATTTAAAAAAAAATGGGGCACCTGGGTAGCTCAGTGGTTGAGCATCTGCCTTTGGCTCAGGTCATGATCTTGGGGTCCTGGGATAGAGTCCACATCAGGCTCCCTGCATGAAGCCTGCTTCTCCCTCGGCCTGTGTCTCTGCCTCTCTCTCTCTGTCTCTCATGAATAAATGAACAAAATCTATTTAAAAAAAAAAGAATTTGGTTTCTAAGTTTGTGGTTTAAAAATCTTTTGTAGAAACTTATACTGCTGACTATGTTAACTAATCAATACTAAAATATAAGTGATGTTCAAAACTTTGAATTCTGCTATTTACTCCACAGATCTTGTGTGTCTCTCCAGGTTCTTGTGACCTCAGTGGTCTCTTGGTTTATTAACTTCATGTTCTACTTCAGTCATAGCAACATTTGAAGAATTCTACATCAGAATGGAACCAAGTAGATATCTCCTGGCGTTAGCCTCTTTGTGGCTAGACGATAAAGTAAATATTATACCATGGGGTACAAGTTCATCAATGGAAGACCAAAGACAGATGGAAACTCAAAACATTGATTCCTCACAATTTTCTTCCTACTATGCAATCTTTCCTTGACTACTGTGTTCTGCTCGGCTGTGGACTATTCACCAGGCTGAGCAAGGACACCTGTTTAAAGTTTTCTTATTATCTCTATCAAGATGCAAGATGTTATCTACATGTCATCATGATTTATTGGGAGAAGTCAGTGCAATGACACATCACCCTGCAACGTCTTCATCCTCATTACCCTCATCTTCCCTGCTCTGCTCTTTTGTTTTCAAAATAAAACAAGGAAACACAATCCTTTCTTCTGGCTCTGTTTTCCAGTGAAACCAGGATAAATCACAGCATTTTACAGGGAATTTGCATTTTTAAAATTAAGGGAAAGGAATAAGGAGTTCACGGAGACGTCACATTCAGAATTATGTTGATTTCAGCACAGAATTCCTAATAGCTGTGAGCCTTAGTGCACTGCACTATATCCATGGAGACACTCATTTCCAATGTAAGCCAGAACTACACAGGATCAGACAATAGTAGGGGTAGGACCATTAAGTAAGTATGACAGTAGTATGATCCTTCAAAACACTTCTTTTTTTTTTATTTTTATTTTTTTATTTATTTACGAGAGTCAGAGAGAGAGAGAGAGAGAGAGAGAGAGAGGCAGAGACACAGGCAGAGGGAGAAGCAGGCTCCATGCACCGGGAGCCCGATGTGGGATTCGATCCCGGGTCTCCAGGATCGCGCCCTGAGCCAAAGGCAGGCGCTAAACCGCTGCGCCACCCAGGGATCCCCCTTCAAAACACTTCTAATTCAATTCCTGTACCATTAATAAAAGTACTTGCATACTACATAAAGACCATTCTAGGGCTGCCATAACAAAATATCACTGTTGAAATGGTTTACACTACAGAAATCTATGTTCTCATGGATGAGGAGACTAAAATTCTGAAATGAACATGTTCATAGGGTTGTTTATTCCTGAGGCCTTTATCACTGGCTTATAGATGCTGTCCTTTCCCTGGGACTTCATATCATCTTCCCTCTGCATTTCTGAGTTGTAATCTCATCTTATAAATGCACCGTTCCTATTAGGATTAGAGCCTTACCCTAGCAAACTCCTAAAGATCCTGTCTCCAAATACAGTCATAAACTCAGATTCAGAGGGTTGTGTCATTGCTATCTGAATTTGGGGGAAATACAGTTCTGCCTATAGTAGTGGCTGTGTCTATGTAAACTTTGGCCCTGGAGACCATGGAATTTAAGAAACAAGAATACAAGCAAAAATTGTGATACCTGTGTGTGTCAGATAGGGATCATTGGTTGTAAACAATAAAACTACTCACAACTAACATGAGAGCAAAAGAAAAATGATTGCAAAGAATTGGGCATGGTCCATGAAATTCAAGGAATAACCAAAAATTCAAGGCCCAAGATGAAAAAAGCATAGGGCAGCTCCGGGGAATCTCTATAGCAAGAGCATAATAATTTCTCTCATATGTCCATACTGCTGCTCGGGGGAATGCCAATCCAATCTCATCCTTTAATCTAAGCAGGATTTGGTGTCTTAGGGGAGCAAAACTCTGGTCTAGCCTCTACCCTTGCTCATTCCTTCATAATGGATGGGAATTCATTTACATTCATAGCCCAAAAAGAACTGCATACACTCTGGGATGTGCAATTCTCCAAACACACACACATTCAAAAAAGAAAAAAAAAAAAAAAAGACCATAAAGAAGAAAAAAGGAGGAAGGAAAGGAAAGAAAATCCTATCTCCCTAAATTGGCTGCCATTGTTCACACCAATTGGCTAATTGCCAAGATTCTCAGTGTTGTGGACACAAATCTAATCTACAAAGCTGGGAGGACCTTAGCCCCTTCTGCCATTCTCTCCTTGCATCTGTATTTTATCCTCCATTAGATTTGGCATCACATATCATTATTTCTTTGGCCAGAAGCTGTGAGAACAGGAAGGACTCTGCTGATTCAGCAGGAAGTCCAGCCGCTTGTGTGAGAGAGATGCCCAAAGGCATGTCCCCTGCCATTAATTTTTGTAGTTTTCAATTATTGCTCTTTGCTTTCACAATGCTAAAATTGGGCCATATTTTTGTTATAGCTCTTTCAAGAAATCTTTGCTGCTTTTCTTACTGTTACAGCCTGCTAGTGGCTCTTTTAAAGAGCCCCAATTTTTTAGAGTAGGAAAACAATAGAATGCTGGCTATCAAAATAACTATAATAAAGAAATCTGCCATCGAGAGGTAAAAGGATGGCTGAATTTCTTGAATTTTTGCTTCTTCTGAAAGGAACATCTAACTCAGGAGGGATTTTTGTTCCACCTATATTAAAACCCACACATAGTATTTCACATATCGGAGGACCCCGTGAATAGATCTCATTTTACATAAATAAAATATCACACCAAATATAAGACAAGAGGTGACCTGGTGTTGTTAAAACTCTAGTGTCCTGGCCTTATGGTTCTGTATCTCATTCTCTTTGACAGATATCACACGTTCCACCTTCCTCCAACCAAAAAGAGCTCACATGTCCATTTGACAAGAAAATCACACATAAGCCCTTTGCCATCCCACATTAGCCATAGGTCTAGAATAGGAGTCACCAAAGATTTCTCTGTAAAAGGGCAGAAAGTAAATATTTTTGGCTTAGTGGGCAATAGGGCCTCTGATCCAACCACTGACCTCTAATAATATCATGACGAAATAGACATACACGACTTGCCAATAAATGGGAGAGTCTATATTTCATTAACGTTTTTGTACATAAACACGGAGACGTGCAGATTTTACCTGATAGGTTGTGGTTTGTTCACTCATGTCCTATAAAATTCTGCCTTCATCACTAATGTATTAAATTCTGACCATTTACACAACAGCAATTTAAAAATAATTACTGTATTTTTTATCGTGTTATATATCTATTTTGTAACAACACACCTGTGCAAATATACTAATCTCCATAGAAATCCAATAAGGTCACAACCTCTGCATCAAAAAAGACAGATTGAGCTCAGTTGGCCAATCTGGTTAAGATCTCCAAATCTTCCAAGTGAAGCTCCAGAGTTAGTAGTTTTGGGTGTGTCACTCAACTCACCATGGGTTGGACTGTGCTGTGGTTGTAAGAAATCCCAGAATCTCAGCAGTCCAATCACTGTAGGTTTCTGGCCTGAATTCACAGCAACTGTATAGTGAAAAAAACTTCAAGCTTAGAAATATCTGATGTGGGTTTAGGTTGTTAATACCTCCAGGAACCCTACAAGTGTACACACAAATCTTCCATAAAGGAGCTGAGTAAAATCACAGTCCACAAAGACTTCTCCTACATAAAGTTCCAGCAAACATAGCTCACAATCAGAAACCACAGAATAGAAGCAGGAACCAAGAGAATGAGCAAGAGTCAGGAAAATGAACGAATGGCAGAAACAGATACTTTAGATACTGGAACGACCCAATACAAAGCAATAAATAATAAACATATCATTAAAGAAAAAGAAATGTTCATACTCAAGAGTAAGGAGAAGTAGTATTAAAATAGAAAAAAAAAGTCTAAAGAAGTTGAAAGATTGAAATTATAAAAATATATATATTTGAAACTGAAGCAATAGCCAAAATACAGTATTGTTTACAAAATGCAAGACACAGATATAAGAATTTTAACACATTAACTCATGTGATCCTTATAACATCCCTATGGAGTAGACAATAATTACCCTAAAGTCACACAGCTAATACGTATCAGAACTAAGATATGAAACCCAGCTGTCTGCATCATAAGTAGACGTCTTGACCTCCCGACCAATGCAAAATACAATCTGTGGGTGGCTGCATCCAAGGAGCAAAGGACACAGAAGTAATAATTAAACTATCAAACTGGAATAGAGATGTGAGAGCATGGAAAGGAATGCAAACAATGAAATGAATGTGACACAAGTGTTAAGACTGCAAGGGAAGGTCTACAAAGAGTTCTGGGGGGGGGAGGGCACAGAAAGCAGGAACAACAGGGTGAGGGCAAGCACTTCGCACAGATGGTGAAATGCAAAGTATATCAGATTCAGTGACGACCATGAAACCCACACAGAGTGAAAAGACAAGGAATCCACACTTGAGAGACGGTAATGAAAATGGGGGCCCCCGCAAACGTGAATGTCAAAGAGGAGATGAAAAAAAAAAAAGGCTCTCTAATGCACACGCGCGTGCGCACACACACAAACCACCCAACCAACTATTTCCTGCACACAGTCAACTTCTAAATAGGATCAAAGGCAGTCAGAGGAGACAGAAAACCATTCTTCATGTTGCCCAGAAAATAACTATAACCCATAATTGCACTCCCAACAGAACAATCTTCTCAAGGACAAGGTAGGGATAGATTTTAGATCACAAAAACTGACGATTCACCATAAAGAGAGGCCTACTACAGAGTCTCTAAAGGAAGTTTAGGGAAGAGGGAAAATGCTCCCAGAAGGAGGGTCTAAAGTACAGAAAGGCTGAGGAGCAAGAACAAAAGGAGGATGTTATAGAACTTGCTGAAATCTTTTAAAATGTATCTGAAAATGTAAAAAGGGCCAAGAATCACCAAAATCATCCCAGATAAGGGTGAGTATGTGCTAGCAGATAATCAGCTCAAATCTAAAGTAGCCAAGGCAGGGTGCAATGCTATTCCTAACAGCACAACATAAAGAAAATAGAGAAAAGCTGAAAGCAACCTGTCTTAGTCGGCTGGGGTTGTTAGATCAAATACCACAGGCCGAGTGGCTTCAGAAACAAGTATTTATTTCTCATAATTCTGGAGGCTGTAAGTTGAGCATCAACGGAGTAGCAAGAGCGGGTTCTGGTGAGGGACATCTACCTGGCTGGTGGGTGACCACCTTCGTGCTGTATCTGCACATGATGGAGAAGAGACCAGGAGACCAGAGACCCCCTCTATCTTCCTCTTTTTATAAGTGCTTATATCCAACCCCATAGGTCAACCCCAGTACGGGTGGGTAGTGGAACCCTAAAACATCCTAAGTGCCCATTCTGAAATACCATCGCATTGGAGATTCACACAGTAGCATATGAACTTTGGGGGAGGTGCACACATCTATTCAATCCTCAGCACCAAAAGAACGACCATTCAAAGAAGAACGCACATAAATAAATTGTAGTTTGACAGATTCATAGTATGAAATCATAGGTATGGAATAGTTCACTGTAATGTGTCTTATTAACGTACTTCTTTTGTTATAAAGAAACATTTATTATCAGACAAATTTAATAAGACTTAATATCCTAAGATAGTGAAATGTACTCATATAAATTCAGACCATTTATCTCCCATTTCAAAGGACAGCCATTAAATGGCATTATTAATCTAGACAAATAATGAATAATAAGAAAGAGACTTTGGTATGGACCCAAATTGACGTTTTCATTTGTAAATAAGAGAATCTCAATGGATTGAAGTAAGTGGTTTTCAAAGGGGTGTGCAATGTGCCAAACAACTGCAAATGTCCCAACAGTACTGAACGGCAGCTGTAAGTCACACATCCTGCAAAGTGGTGGCAGCTATACGTTGTTTTCATTCCATCTGTCAACAGCAACCCTGCGACGTCCAACTATCCTTATAATACCAATGAGGAGCACAGCCTCAAGGATAGAGGGGAATTAAACCTCCCAAATCTTCTGATGGAAGGGAAAAACGCGGAGGGATGGCCAGTGTTAATTTGGCATCACCAAGGATCTGGAAGGTGCGTATCCTCACAACACAGCAAACCCATTCCGAGGCACTCCCCAGGCCCAACCAGGATTGAGAAGGACATTCAACGGCAGGCCTGGCTGTTGAACTCCCAAATCCTTGCTTTTTATCATCTCCTGCTTTGCCATGCATCTTCAATGCAGGGCCGAGGCTTGGGGAAATTCCTTCACAAACCATGCTCCTGACATAGCAGCCTTGATGGAGATCAAACTCTTCCTATCATTTTACCAGATACACTGTATCCCAGCACCAGGGCATCATTACTCTTTCTCCTTCGAGTACCCCTGCTGCACAGCTGGACAACAGACTTATTGCATCTGCAATCTACCCTTCCGATAAGGATTGCCATTTCCGCAAAATGGGAGGTCACTTGACACTCAGCACCAAACTGTTACTTCCTCTGTGTTACTTCCTGTGTGCAATATTTGACCTGGGTATTCCACGATGTGAATTAGTACGTAAGCCAGGTTTGCGATTATTAGCCTTTTTGAGAACATGTTAGCAGTGACTGTGGTGAAAATACTACATCTGACTGGCAATAGGCTGCGGATTAAACAGTTGGGAAATATCAGGAAGGGAGACAGAACATAAAGACTCCTAACTCGGGGAAACGAACTAGGGGTGGTGGAAGGGGGGAGGAGGGCGGGTGTTGGAGGGGAATGGGTGACGGGCACCGAGGTGGACACTTGACGGGATGAGCACTGGGTGTTTTTCTGTATGTTGGTAAATTGAACACCAATAAAAATTAATTAAAAAAAAAAAAAACAAACAGTTGATAGGACACAGTGCCTCAGTTGTCCGTTGCTATCGCTAGATGCGGGAGGAGTTGATAGCAGGTCCAGACTCAATCCTAAATAGGTATTGGAAACAGTTCCATCCTTATGGACAACCTCATCCCAGGTAGTCATCCTACTACATCATCACTTTTAAGGAAGTTTTAAAATATTTTATTTATTTATATGAGATAGAGCAAGAGCCAGCAAGAGAGAGAACATGAGTGGGGGAGGAGGAGAAGCAGATTCCCTGCTCAGCAGGGAATCTGATGCAGGGCTCCATCCTAGGACCCTAAGACCATGACATGAACCAAAGGCAGACATTTAATGGGCTGAGCCACCCAGGCCCTTATTAACTGCAAGTCACAATTCACTGGTGTAGATTAGTACCATCGAAATGGCCAAATCGGGAAATGGAAATCCAACTTTAGCTCCCTGGGGAACCACTTATAAGCAAGGTGAACTTGGAGAAGTTATGTATTTTCAGTGGAACCTAGATTCCTCATAAGATGAGACTTACGCTTAGGGTTTCCCTAGGATCAAGGGAGAGATTCCTTATCTCAGGTACCATCTCATGGGGTCTACGTGAGGATTCCCTAACCTGTAGCTAGACTTACGCTCTCTAGCCCAGAATAAGACCGTGGGCAAGATATTTGCAAGCAGGATAGTTAGAGAGAACCGGATACATATGCTCACCCATATGCAGGGCAAAACACTCTGTAAGTGTAACGTATGATGCCAGTTAGAGTTCTTCCTATCCAGGCATATAGCCAGGTGCTGTGCTTACTCTGCAGAGTACCCCAAGACCTGCTACATGCCGGCTGCAATGCGCACTTGGGGAGGATAAGTATTAGCACTACCACAGGGCAGGATGGATGCTTCAGATAGATTTAGGTAGATTTGCAGTCTCTTGTTTAGATTTCCCTGGAGGCTAAGGAGTCCACCAGGAGCAGTTTTCCAAAGACCTAATTTATTGGTAAGGAGAAATGAGCCAAATAAATGGATATGATTTGCTCTATGATAGGACTATGATTCTTTTTTTTTTTTTTAAATCTGATGCATAAATCAATGTAATGTAACACTTTACTCACTACCTGGAAGGCAGTCATGAGCAATATCAAAGACAAAGCTCTTCAAACTGATTGGGAATATCACTGTAAGGTGAGTACTTTCAGAGTCTTGACGACAAAGCCTCTTTTTCCCTACCAGAATTCTACCTCTATCAGTAAGATGTTCCATACAACATGATGTTGGGAGGTCATTTAAAAGTCTTTAAAAATCAAAATGGCAAGTGCTCCTCAGGAAAATCTATGTTAATAGACAAACCCACATCTTAGATAATTTCCAAAGGAAAGATGATTCATTACGATGAATTACATTAAAGTCTTAGTAAATGAAGATATTCATGGAAGAATTATTGATTATGATAAAAAAAATCATGATCAAGACAAATGCCTGGCATTGAATATAGCTTAATAAAGTCTGAACATGGGGCACCTGGGTGGCTCAGCCAGTTAAGTGTCTGCCTTTGGCTCAGGTCATGATCCCAGAGTCCTGGGATACAGTCCTACACTGGGCTCCCTGCTCAATGGGGGAGTAAGTCTCCTTCTCCCTCTGCCTCTACCCCTGCTTGTGCTCTGTCAAATAAAAAAATAAAGTCTGATAAGCTCCCCTTAGTCGCAGATATCATTTTACTTAGGAAAAGAGGCAGATGTGGGATATATTCTGACACATTTGAATTAACCTGAAAACGCCTTTAATCAACTCAAAACCTTTGACTGGAACGTTGAAGCCCTAATTACTGGCTTCACTGGAGGAGTTCCAATGCAAGTTGAGAATACTTTCAGAACATTCCTTGGGAATTCTTAATTGTGGAGCAGTTGTAAAACTCAACTTTACTATAGTATTCAGGTGACTAAAAAATAGCATATTGTCATGAAAACACCTTAGAACAGGATCATATGTGATAATAATTTATGTAGTTTTCCAAAATATTTCTTATTTTCTTATATTTTCCTTACATCTAAAATGAAAACACATGGTGCTTTTCATTGCTTTACATATTCACTCTGCATTCTCTCAAAATACTGTACATAGCCCCCTACACAAGCCCCCTTTATATGTGAAACAGACACATGTAACTGCAAAGAAAACCTAACAGGGGGCTAGTCCACGTGACACCTGAACACCACTCCAGGTGACCCCCCCATCTCTAACCTGTAACAAATACACTGCAAGGTGCAATAAATAGGACAGAAAATAAGAGAGCCCTGATGCGTAGGTCATTGTCTGTACTCCGTACTCCAACACACCTCCACCCTTCCGGATCTTCCACAGCTTTCTGACCATATGGTGGACACGCCTGATCCCACCACGTGACCCGTGAGCCGCGTGGCCCATCCAGGCATTGCCCACATTTCAGGATAAGGTTGAAGGTTTGGGCTCCACCAGCGTCTCAAGGGGCCAAAGAAGCAAAAGAGAAATGTAGAGGGCAAGTCTCTATGGGGCACTGGGGGCCAATGGGAAAGAGGAACTGGGAGGATGTTAGGGGTGCCTTCTGAACCCTGTTCCAAAGCGCAAACATGCCATGTTGTCCACATGAATGTCCTGCGGGGTCTGCTGCGAGCTGCTGTCCAATTTTCCAACTCCAGCTCTGTCTCTCAGATGCACAGAGAAGCCAAGTTGAGAATGCAAAGAATAACCTGCTTCTCAATCTTTTCTGCATCTGCCCCTCCCCTCCTCCCCTCCATGGCCTGGGACTGCTGCTTACAAGAAAGCACTGACCCACACTTTGCACAAGGTCTGGTTTTGGAGGCTCTGGGTAAGAAATTTGGTCCTTCTATCTCTCTCAATTAAACATGGGCAGGGAAAACAGGACCAAATGCATAAAAGAAGGTCCTACACATCATTAAGGGAAAACAATCGATTGACTTCAAACATCTCAACAAAGAAATAAATATACAAGTAAATGATAAGTAATGTGCAGCTGCTGCAAAACAAAGGCCACAAAAAACTGTAGGTATGAGTCAATAGTTGTCTTTAAAACATATGAGATGTCACAGCCCCAGTCCTATTACCTAGCGTTTTGGATTATTATTCTATGCATTTAAAGAAATTGTGTCACTTGGATATATCCCCTCAAAGACAAAATGATACAAAGGTTATTTGTGAGCTCAATATATGATTCACTCTGTCATGAAAAAGAGTGAAAAGAAAAACGTTCAGTAGGGATATTTGTTGCACATCTAATAAAATTGCAACAAGTCTGCATTGCTGGGAATGCTAGAGTACTAGAGTACTCTAGTACTAGAGTACTAGAGTCCTCAGAATTAAGAATATTAAAATATCGGGCAGCCCGGGTGGCTCAGCGGTTTAGCGCCACCTTCAGCCCAGGGCCTGATCCTGGAGACCGGGGATGGAGTCCCACATCGGGCTCCCTGTATGGGGCCTGCTTGTGTCTTTGTCTCTGTGTGTGTATGTGTGTGTCTCGTGAGTAAATAAATAAAATCTTTTTAAAAAAAAAAAAAAGAATATTAAAATATCAAAAAACAGGCCATTTCAGCACATAAAACATGAGCAAAGGGTTCAAAATGGCCCTACAGACCGCAAGTCTGTGCAGAAGGGCTATTTTACTCCAATGGCAATTAAACAATGAAAGTGTTTGCCAAAGGCATATGTGGTATCTTCAAACCTGAAAACAAAATAATAAAACGTTTTTGGGAAAAAAAAAAAAAGGACAGGGGAAATGAGGGGAAATGAGTAGCAAGGCCCCCTTGCTCTCATAGGGTAATTCTAAGATGAGGTCCCAGCATTTTCCTAGAAGAAGTAAGCTGCAGACATCCATGGAGCCAGGGGCTGAATATCACTTAGTTTACGGCTGTGCACTCTAGCACGGTAGCCACAAACCACAACTCTCCTGAGCCCTTGAAATGTGCAGCATCTCAATCAAGACGTGCTTTCCGTATCAAAGTTGCACATCAACTTTGAAGACTTAATATTGAAAAAAAGACATGATGTACCTCATTAATAATTTTGTACTCATTACATGATGAAATGGTGTTTTAGCTGTACTGGGTTAAGAAAAATCTATCTATAAAATAAACATTTTCCAGCGGTGGCCACCTGGGTGGCTCCGTTGGTTAAGCCCCCGCCTTCTGCTCTGGTTGAAATTTCAGGGCCTGGGTTGGATGCCCGCTCAGCAGGGAGTCTGCTTCTCTCTCTGTCTTTGCATCTCCTTCTCCCTCTCCTGCTCCCACTGTTCTTCCTCTGATTCAAATAAATAAATAAAAATCTTTTAAAAATTAAACATCTTCCCTGTTTTTCTATATAGTACAAAAATGTAGCTAGTAGAAAATTTTAAATGATAGATTTGACTCTCAGTATTTATCTGTACACTAAAGGGCTTCACCAATTGCCTTTCCTACCCTGTCTCATTTTCCCAATCACCAGGCCTTAGATTTCAAACAACCCACTACATTTGAACACTAGTCACCCTGTATAGTTACAGAGAAGCCCAAACTAAAGAAAATGATACATATTAATATGCCCCCCCCCCCCCCCACACGATCGACATAAGAAATTCTGTTTTTACTTTCTGGTCATGGAAAGTAGGTACAGAAAAACTCTTCTTCTCAAAATTATTTCTATGTTTGCATAAAGACATATCATAAGAGAGTCAAAAGTAAAACTTTCAATTGGTGTATTTATTGTGCAAAATAAAGTGTGAAGTCTTCAGTGCTATTATTTAGTATTTTGTATTCTTTGCTACATATTTATAAGGCGATGGTGCCATATATATGCAAAGTATTCACGGTTGTGCAACAGATCTCTACAACTTTTTCACTTTGTAAAACTGAAACTCTATTCCCACTGGACAATTAACTCAACATTTCCCCATCTACCCAGCTCCTTCCAGCTGCAACTCGACTTTCTGGTTTTATGAATTTGACTAATTTAAACACTTCATATAAGTGGATTCATATAGTATTTGTCTTTTGTGACTGACTCAAATCACTTAGAATAATGTCTTCAAGGATCATGCATTTTGAAGCATGAAACCGGATTTCTATTTTTTGAAGACCAAACAGTATTCTATTGTGTCTCTAGATGACATTTATACCACGTTTGCTTTATCTAGTCATCTATCGTTGAGTATTTGGATTTCTTCCACAACTTGGATATTTTGAGCAATGCTGTAACAAACATGGGTGTTCAATTATCTTTTTGATCCTGCTTTCAAGTCTTCTAGATGGAAATATAGAGAAGTAGACTTCTGGATCATGTGATGATTCTTTTTTTTTCCCCCAATGTTTGAGGTATCCCTGTACTGTTTTCGACAGCAGCTGTACAATTTTACATACCACATATTTCCCTACAACCTCACCATCATTGTTGAATTTTTCTATTAGTTTCTTTAATCCTGAACATCCTAATTGACATGCTATGTATTCCATTGTAGTTGTGGTTTGCATTTCTCTAATGATTAGTGATGTTGAGTACTCTCACATAATTATTAGACACTCATATATCTTTTTTCAGAGGAATGTCTACTCAAGTTTTTGACCATTGTTTCAATAAGGTTATTTGTGTGGTTTGATTGTTTTAAAGTAGGATTCATGCCCAGCATGGAGCCCAAAAAAGGGAGTTCAAGACCTCAAATGAGATCAAGAGTCAGACACTTAATGACTGAGCCACCCAGTCCATCCCTTGGGTTTTATGTATTTATTTGGGGGGGGGGGGTTATTTATTTATTTATTTCTATTTTTATTTTTAGATTTTATTTATTTATTCATGAGAGAGAGAGAGAGAGAGAGAGAGAGAGGCAGAGGCACAGGCAGAGGGAGGAGCAGGCTCCATGCAGGGAGTGTGACGTGGGACTTGATCCTGGGACTCCAGGATCATGCCCTGGGCGGAAGGCAGGCGCTTAAACTGCTGAGCCACCCAGGCTGCCCTGGGGAGTTTATTTTTTTTATTTTTTTATTTTTTTTGGGGGGGAGTTTATTTTTAATGTAGAGTTGTAGGAGCCCTCTATATTTTGCACATTAACCTTTCGTCAAATGTATGATTTAGAAAAATTTCTCCCATTCTGTATGTTGCCTTTTCATTTTCTTGATCATTTCCTTTGATGTGCAGATTTCAAGTTTGATATAGTCCCATTTGTCTGTTTTTAGTTTTAATTCCTCTGCTTTTGATGCCATAGCTAAAAAAACCATTAGCAAATGCACTGTAATGAAACTTTTCCCCTATGTTTTCTTCCAGGAGTTTTGTTTTTTTTTTTTTAAATCATTTTAACTCTTAGGTTTAAGTTTTTCATCCAGTTGGAGTTAATTTCTGCATTTAAGCTACAGTTCCATCCACAGCCTTTTCCGAGGGGATAACAAGTTTTTGCAACACAGTTTGTTAAAAGGAGCCTGCACATTCCTCACTCATTGTGTGGGGTTGGCACCATTGTTGAAAATGATTTGACCATGCACACCGGGGACTGCTTCTGGTCTCTCAGTTTTGTTCCGTTCTCCTATATGTCTGTCTTTATGCCAGAAGCACACTGTTTTGATTACAGTAGTTTTCTATTATGCTTTGTCATAAGGAAGTGTGAGGCCTCCAAATTTGTTCTTTACAAGAATATTTTTGTTACTTGAGGTCACTTGTGACTCTGTATTAATTTTAGGTTTTGTCGTCCTATTTCTGATTTTTAGACAGGGGAGGAAGAGAACGTGCATGTGAGCATTGGGGAAGGGGCAGAGAGAGAAGGAGAGAAAGAATTATGCAGGCTCCACACACAGCATGGAGCCAGACATGGGGCTTGATCCCACTGCCTTGAGACCATGACCTGAGCTGAAATCAAGAGTCAGATGCTTAAATGACTGAACCACCCAGGTACCCCCCCTGTTGTCCTAATATATATATATATTAAAAAAAGCAATGGAATTTTGAAAGGGACTGCATTGAATCTAGAGTGTTTTCTGTAGTATGAACGCTTTAACTATAGTGTCTTCTACTCCATGAGCACAGGATGACTTTCCATTTATTTGGGTCTTCTTTAATTTCTTTCATAATGTTCTACAGTTTGAAGTATACAAGTTTTTCATCTCTTTGGTTTATTCTGAAGTATTTTATTCTTTTTCATGCTATTTTAAATGGGGCTGTTTCCTTTATTTTCTTTTCAGAGAGGTCACCGTTAGTGTACAGAAAGCAAGTGATTTTTGTGCCTGGAGTTTTGCATCCTGCGGCTTTGATGAATCTATTAGTTCTAAGAGCTTTTGCATGGAAATTTTAGGGTTTTCTACGTGTAAGATCAACATTTGCATTTGTTACCCTTCATCTTTGCATTACTGCCCTTGCCCTTGCGGTGCCTCAAGAGACACAATTTCCTCGATGCAGAGCCCTACAAAGACATCTGCATAATTGATTCATTATTTTTTAAAAATCAAGCAACAGGCTGAATGCGATTAGCACAATTCCAAGCTGTTGGATGGCTGAGGCTCCAGAGCCTTTCACTGGGACATTTCAATAACGAAGTAAAGCAGGGAGGACCGCTCCTGCCTGCGTGCCTGGCTGCTTCCCCACCTGTTGGCAATGATGGGCTTTTATTCACATCCCAGGATGAGAAACATAAAATGTATTCAGAAAGCACCATGGGGAAAAGAGACGGCAAAAACACTCCAGAATTTTTGGCAGTCTCATCTATTCTACAAGTAACTTGTTAAAATGAGCCAATTTTCCTCCAGTGCTGGCTACTTATAGCTTGGCTGTTTCTCTCACAGTCATGGGTTTTTAACCTGAAGCGTGGATGGAATGCATGAACATGTGTGCAAATCTGAAAACACCTCTTCCCGTCATGGCGATTTAAACTGGCATCAGGACCATGACACTAAAATTTCAAGGCGCTAAATATTATAAGCTCCATCAGTCGATACAATAGGCTAGGAGTTTAAAACAAGGATAATATTCCCAGCATGAGAAGAAATATTACTCTGAATAATTTAAAGAATGCTATCATAAACTCACAGGAAATGAAGTTCAGAACTGCCCATCACTGAAAAGATATTGGCAGAGGGATGAAGGAGTATGGAAAGGCAGTAAAAGACCATGATCACTTGAATCCTTGATCGTGGCAATCTTTTCCCATTGGGGTAGAATTTGGAAAGAGTAGAGTAGAAGCATGTCAGTTACGCAGAGGAAAGAAAGCTCAAGGGTTCCAGTTTGAGGAGGAAGCAACCTTTCTCTTTTGGTTAGTAAAAGGCAAGACCCAATCCTAGCCTCACTTTGCTGGGTATCACGTGACCAAGTGCCAGGAAGCAAAAGCGTTGAGCTATGCTATGAAAACCTCCCAGCTGGGCTTCCCCAAGCTTTTTCAGCTTCTACCAACTCAAAGCTCCAATGGCCGAGAGCTTGGAAAGTACATGTGGAAGATGGTGCCTCCCTAAGATGCAGAGGCTCTGGGTCCACAGCCTGCATGGGGACAAGCTGCCCATGTCCCATCAGGTGCCCATGTCGTGGACTTTAAGGTACTCAGTACATGGGTCCATATGTGTTCTGGCAGCTCATGGAGTAAATGTGTAAGCTCTAATAAGATATTCAATGTGCCTCAAGACATTTGCTCCCCAGAAACAATTATATTAGCACAACTAGAAGGAAGGAAACAAAGCACTGAAAATTAAAATGGTTGGTTGCCAGCCTCAGTATTATCCTGATCATAAGCTCATCCGAATTTGAAATTAGAGAATTCTCCCCTCTGTATCATCTGGCATTTAAATACTATATTTCATCGATTCTAAGGAACACAGTTGCGATTAGCATGTGTCTTAAACTTGATGGACTGCTATAGTCAAAGTGACCTTTTAAAACAATTTCTTAGTGGTATATAAAATAAAGGCTCAAGTTTCAATCTTGCCATCTTCGATTTGACGAAGTAGAATGCTGTGTGCTGGTTATTGGGATTATAACTGCCACACGGTTTCTGTTCCTCCACAATGAAGACACCCTTCCCTGTGGCTTCTGAGTTACATTATCCCCGGAAAGCTATGATATTATGTGGTCAAGGCCAAATCGGTAATATCCGGCTTGGAAGTTAACAAGTAGCTGTGACTAGGGGCTGCATCTCCGGGTGATAGATTGCCTGGACATGACATCACAATAGAACCTTCCAATTTCCCCAAACCAAGTGCACCACCTGAGGCCCAAAGCCTTTACAGAATGGTTTATGGTTTAATTTTCCTCTTAGCTGTAACAGTATGGACATATGGAAATAGTAACAGGAATTTCAGTCTGTTCCTAAAGCACCAATTAGATATTTAGACTATGACTGATTTCCGTAAAGCTTTGTAAATATATTTTATATGTCCCACTGATCTGCAGCATCATAAAAAAAAAATACACAACGATTCAACAGATGGTTGATGTCTGCATTAAACATGATATCTGGAAGTTAAAATAAATATTTGGAAATATGAATGTGGTCTGAGTGTCTACTCTTCCAGGAAAGATAATCAGGATAATGCTTATAAAAAAATATACATGAACTCCTTTACTTCCTTGGGTCTTTTAGAGAACCGCTCAACAAACCGCAGCACCTGGAGATACAGCACAAAGCAGTGTTCCTTATTCTGTTCGGCCTGTTCTCTTTCTTGAAAAGAGCTTAATCTAATACCCAATGCTCACATGAAACACAGATCAGCAGACTATGGCCCCAGGGCCAAGTACAGTCCACTGCCTGTTTTTACACAGCTCATGAGCTGAGAATTTTTTGTTCTTGTTGCATTTTTAAATGTCTCAAAAGGTTTAAAAGAACAGTATTTTGTGGCATGTGAAAACTCTGCGAAATTCCTGTTTTTGGGTCCTTAGATAAAACCTGACATGCAACCACATTTATTTGTTTTTGCATCATCTCTGGCTGCTTTTGGGCTACACAGAGATCGAGCTTTAGGGACATACAGGATCTGCGCCGTAAAGCCTGAGATGTTTACTGTCTGGTACTTTGTAGAAGTGTGTTGATCCCCGAGTTTAAGCCCCATGACAACAAGGACTTCATGGCATCAGCAAGGCTTGGGAGCTTCTGTGAAATACAGAATCTCAGGCCCTGCCCCGCGAAAGACTGACATGAGAATCTAGTTTTTTAGTCGACCCTCAGCTGATTTATGTAAACATTAAAAGCTGACGAGTCTTAATCAAAATAGATACCCTATATATTAATCAAGAAAGATATGTCCATTTGAGGAGATACAAAAACACAGAATCTTAACTCATATGAGTCATGGGAAGTCGAAGATGAGATGTCAGATTTTATGCAGGAAAAATGTGTGGAGCGATCCCTGGGTGGCGCAGCAGTTTAGCGCCTGCCTTTAGCCCAGGACGCGATCCTGGAGACCCAGGATCGAATCCCACATCGGGCTCCCGGTGCATGGAGCCTGCTTCTCCCTCTGCCTGTGTCTCTGCCTCTCTCTCTCTCTCTCTCTCTCTGTGTGTGTGTGTGACTATCATAAATAAATAAAAATAAAAAAAATGTCTGGAAATTTTAGACGTAACCCCAAACAACAACAAAATGGAAAGAGAAGACAAAGGTAAGCCTAATTTAGTTTTCACTTGCTTAATCACACAACTTTTTTGTATTTATAATTGACCTAATTACATATGCTTTGCATACCTCACAATACGGAAGTGAATAGTGAACCAGGACAGCCACGTAAACTCCTTCATCCGTACACCAGTCACTACCGGGGAATAGGTGTTCTAGGGTTTTGTGCCAGAACAGAAACAGCACTTCTGTGGCCCATGTATCATCATAACCAATTCATCAATATCCAATTATCAGCAGTCAATTGCACTTTTCACGTTGACATTTTCAACTTGTTATTTCATTATCATCGGACAATGATTTCTTAGAAAGGGCCTATCTGTATTCCACATTCCTGAGGGGAGTACCTTAACTTTGTAATATTCTGTTTCCTAGAAACAAATGCATGCTCCTTCTGATGGTGACCCAGGCGGTTCTCGGGATTTTCTTCTCTGGTCATTAATCATGGATGAAGAACTGACAGGGTGAGGATTGTAGCTTTGCCTACAGCAAATAGAAACATTTCCAAGAGGAGGCTGTCATCTAGCCCTAGTAATGGAAGATGACCTCAAAGAACTAGCATTTACCAAGTTCCATCCTCCCAATGCATGTTTTCTATTACTTCAATTCCAAATAGGGTGAGCACCTCCAGATGGCATAACCTTCCAAATATTTGAGGGCAGGGGATGTTTGTAAAACATAATGACTGATGATAATCAGATAATGACTGATAATGTCTGATGAAATCTCCCAAGACAAGAGCCATACTTATCAATCTACTCCATGTACTTAGCCATCATTAAATAGATTTGAATAGAAATCAGTTATCACAGGCTATTTACAACATGAATCAATCATCTGTAGCTCTAAGTCTTGACAATGTGGTGGTCCATGTACACAGGTGTTTTCCGATTCAAGTTTAACCAGTGGTGATGGCCCTATCAGGTGTGGTTTACATCATCACCATGGCCTCATTTACAACTTGTCACAACAACTTTGCCCCTTCCTCATTCCTATCCTTCACATTACCAGAAAGCCCCTTATTCGGCCTCTGACTTCATGCCAAGCCCGACCACATTCTACTGCGGTGACCTGAACACCAGAATACTAATTGGATTTCCCATGAAAGGCATCCCTTCAATGTTAAAGAAATCATCATGGTTTCGACTGCTTTGAGTCATTTGCTGGAAGAATATACATAATAAAGATGTTCTGATTTTTATATTCAACCGTTATACTTACTAATACAATTCCCATAATAAATACACATTTTTTAAAGATGTTATTTATTTATTTATTCAACAGAACACAAGCTAGTGGAATGAGAGAGAGAGAGAAGTAGGATCCCCACTGAGCAGAGAGCTCAATGTGGGGTTCCATCCCAGGATCCTGGAACTATGGCCTGAACAGAAGGGAGATGCTTAACCCACTAAGCCACCCAAGCATTTAACCTGTGGGACAACTGGTAGCTAGCTGAGAGAGAGAAAGGAGGCCAGCATCCAATATGGACAAAGCATCTCCAGGATGCAAGTAGCAGGGACTGTTTGAGTGTTTCATTAGAGGTCAGCTCCTGGGATGAATCCAATAAAGCCCTTTTCCTGCTCTGTTTATCATGCAAAATCCCTAAAGAAATGATTCAGTTGCCCTAATTTACATGACACCTTCACCTAGTGATGATGCCAACTCAACCTCACCATCCCAAAAAGTCAGGATGGTATCATTGGGAGTGGGATGGGTAAATAGATATGTGATCATAAACAAAAATTCATCTAAAATTCCTGGTTTCTGGGGCACGTGGCTGGCTTAGTCATTAGCACACGCAGCTCTTGATCATGGGGATGTATGTTCTAGACTCACACTGAGTGTAAAGATTATTTAAAAATAAAATAGTGAATCCTGGGTGGCTCAGTGGTTGAGCATCTATCTACCTTGGCTCAGCTCATGATCCCAGGGTCCTGGGATCCAGTCTCTGCTTCTGTCTGTGTCTCTCATGAATAAATAAAATCTTAAAAAAAATAATAAAATAAAATTGCTGGTCTCTTATTATTCAGGAAAAAACCTCTTTTCATACACACATTTTCAAAATTCTCCTCCACCTCACACATATTGAATTCCACGTACAGTAAAAACCCGCATAATTCCTCCTCAAGAGGAGACAGCCTACAGCTTCATCACCTGGATGTCCTGCGGATGGCCCTTGCCTCTCTGTCTTTATTTGGATCCCAGTTGATATTCAACAATATAGGTTGTAAGGGATACACTGAACCACCACAGCCAACTTACCCTGCTATGTCAGAGGGAAGGGCAAGGAAATAAGGCATTAAATTAAAAACTGTAACTATAGGAGGCAGAATGAGACAGGAAATGCAGCTGGTGGAGCCTACAGGTGCCATATCATGTTCTTCACCTGCCTCTTTCACCACCTACTCAAGACTCTCCATACTCTAGGAAGCACTGCTACTCACAGGGGTTCTTTACTTGCTGGAGTAGGCTACATAAGCAATCTGAACCCTGTGAGTGATGCCCAGACAGGGTTAGGTTGTCTTCCATTCACCGTGACCACCAAGCATGGTGTGCAAGTAGTCATCCCACTGGGCTCTTCCCTGTCGCGACAGAGCAGGGTCCAATTTCCCCTTGAGTGTCAAAGTCAACATACAACACCCTAAACACATACAACAAGAACATGGGAAGCCCCCAGTAAACCAACATGGAAGCCTTAGCTTCACAAGATTGTTAGTGACAGTGTATCCAGTTCAGAAGGCACTTCAACATCAGGTAGTCCAACGTATGAATTACACGAGTTTAGAGTCAACTGGATGGAAAACAGACATGTTCTGAGTGTTTCATTAGGGACTGTCAGGAGCAGAGACAGACACACAAAGAGTCTGATAAAAAGAAAAAAAAAAGCATACACTTGTTTGAAGATTAAGCTATTATGGCAAGGAGAATATTGATTTAGAAATATTTGGAGTAGGGGACCCCTGGGTGGCTCAGTAGTTTAGCACCTGCCTTTGGCCCAGGGCACAATCCTGGAGTCCCGGGATCGAATCCCACGTCGGGCTCCCTGCATGGAGCCTGCTTCTCCCTCTGCCTGTCTCTCTCTCTCTCTCTCTCTGTCTCTCATAAATAAATAAATAGAATCTTTAAAAAAAAATAGAAATATCTGGAGTATTTGCAAAATGCTATGTATTCTTATCTCAAACTCTGCATTTTTTAACCTTAATGTTAATACATATTTCAATTTTTGTCTATATATTATGTGTACTACATGGTAGCAGTGTTACCTTGCACAAACTTCTTCAACCTCATGCCCAAAACCCTTTTTCATCTTTTTAAAGATCATTATAATTACGGTGATGCTATCCTTCACACGGCATTTTAAAGTGCTCTGAACTGGGACTTAATCCTAGAGAGTCATTTGTGGAAGGAACAATCCTGTCTTTTTAGATGGTAAGTATATTACTAGGGACTAGTGAAATAATGCTAATAAAGAAAACAAAGACCTGTGAATAACAAAACACAAAACATTATCAGGGCTAAGTTTGCCCGTTGTGATTATTTTTGCTTGTGCTCTTCCACTAAAAAAGGAAGAGGAGTTAAACTAATGAAAAATGCATAATAAAGGAAACTGTAGGCCTATGGATTTAGATGTGATTATTGCCAAGAGTGATAGAGAAACTGTCTAATAGGACAAAACCAATTACCTATTTATTACAACAGAGATGTGCTGAGCAGGAAAAATGAGAGTTTGTGCTTTTGCAAGGCTCATAAACCAGCAAACGGTACTGATTCTTGGAAGCAGGGTTTGTATTAGCTGATGTAACCTATCAATGCTCCCTTGGGAGATTTAGATTTCTTCATTTTTGATTGATCACAACAAAATTCTTTATTTTAAAGCACCGCGTACAGTTTACTGATTTACTAGTAAACAGGTTCATCCATTTGGGGACAGCATTCCGCTTATAAACAAACCATAAAAACATAAAAATTAATAAAAAGGAATAGCAAGGGAAATTTGGACACAAAATGAAGGTCATAAATTAAGGCAAATTTTTCTTTAGACGTGTGTTTTTATGACCCAGGCTGTGTTTTATTACAGAGAAGTAATGTGACCATTTGTTGTAAATGAAATAATTCTCCACTTGATCCTTTCCTACCATGAACAAGCTGGACAGTATTCTGTGCTTAAAGGAGTACGTCTTTGTTTGAAATAGTGCCTCAGTGTTTGATTTACACTTTCTAGCATTTTAACATCATAGAGTTTTACACGTGCATCATGATACCTTAATATTCAATCCTCAGCTTTTACCAGTATTTCCTAGCACACACAACAAAGCTACTTGAGGCAAACAACAGAATAGCATGCACTGGGAGACGGGGAGAAATTTCTTTCATAACCGTTCTGATTTATTCCTTAATTCCTTTTACAAAGAAATGTGCATGAAGTTATTTATGGCTGATTTTTGAGGACATTTAGAAATTATTTATTGGTGTCCCTACAGGAAGATCTTCACTAGTAAATGTGTCTTTTCTAGAAAGAAATGTTACTAGATTATAGTAATTCTGGATTCCTCATCTTTGGCACTAAAACATTTGGGATGGGATCACTCTTGTTGTAGGTAAATATCCTGTGTGTTATAGGATGTTTATTCTAGCAGCATCCCTGATCACTAACCCTTAGAGGTCTGTAAACAGCTTTCCCACTCAATCAGGGAAACCAAAAACTCCAACATGTAACCCATTCACTCCAACATTTTATTTTATTTTTGTTATTAATAGCTTTCATTTGTAAACGTCATTGAGGTGTTAAGCATTTCACACGCAATTTTGTAACCTTCATGTCTCTATAGGTCAGTGGCTTTCCTCTATTTTACCAATAGAGGAGCTACTGTGAAGACAGTCTAAGCATGTTTCTCAAAATATAACGTGCACACACATCAGCTGGGATTTGGTTCACCTGCAGATTCTGTTTCAACAGATCTGGGGTGGAGGTAGAGAGTGTGCATTTCTAACAAGCTCCCAGGTGATGCAGATGTTGCCGTTCCAAGGACGGGACATTGAGGAGGAGACCGTGAAACATGCCCAAAGTCCCACAGCTAGACACCAGTGCCGTCATAATTGGAACTCCAGTCTGTTTCTCATACAGGCTACGCTGTCTCATTCTGCCCCTGGGTGTGAATGTCTACACCAAGACGCTAGCTTTGGTCTTCTTGGAATGGCCACAGTGTCTAGCATTCCACCTCCCTTTCATGCCTACCAACAGGGCTCAGGTGTGATAAAGGTAGAACACAATCACCCACCTTAAATGGATTCACACTAATTGGACAACCACTGAATCCCTCTTTCCCTGTTCATACATTCATCTAATAAGTAAAAGGTGCATCACCATTTAGCTGCCAGGCAGGGGACCAGAGCCTCGATAAAAACAAAGACGAAGGGGAGAGAATCCTTCTCTCTTGAACTTCATCTTTAATTGGCAATGTCAATACATGAACAGATCATTATGAAACCGCATTCCAGATGTATCGCTGAAGCGGGAACAGGGAAATGACTGGGGCTAAGATCGAAACTGGTAACACTTCACCCCATCTCTGATAAACCCAGCCCCAGTCATGGCCCTTCATTCTGTAGCCATGGCAGTTTGGGGCCATTGTTTGGGATTCGTGTGTTGTATTTTGAACAAGCCCACCTGGTTCTGCCTCACAAGCTGGAAATGACAATGTATGTTTATTCTTCAGCAAGATATGTGACAAACAATAGAAGAAATGGGAAATTTCATTTAGAGAGACACATCATGAAATTATCTGTCCATCACTGTTACACTCATCACATTATGATTTCTCCAGCATGTGCGTACTGTGTTTTAGTGCATCCGTGGAATGATAGGCGATGTAGGAAAAAGATAGAAAAAGGTAGATAATGCTACTGATAGTAGAAAATGCTGCCTCCAGACCATGGGAGGTAAACGAGGCAATCTCTAAGTTATTACACATGGTCCATTTGTAAAATTGGGAATTGACCTCAAAGTTTCCTAATAAGTGTTTCAGGTTAAAGAATTAATCACAACTATTGTTATAAACTTTATCTGATCCTGAATTATTTGCAACTTCGCTCCAAACTTTTCTCACCTGCACCTGGAACATCATTCTTTCTACTGATACACACCTATTGCACATCATGAATTACCCCGTATGCCATTGATCTTTGGAGGAATGATGTCAGTATAATGTAAAAGTTGTGCTGGTTCATATAAATTTTATTCCAGAGATTAATGTTTCATACCACCAAGTCACAGCAACAGAATATAAAGCAATCAGCCACACAGGAAAGAAGAGAGCTGTAAACAATTTCCACCCACCCCAAACTCTCTTTCTGGCTCAGGTAGCCAGACATCCCCTCCATCTTTGACATGCTTGTCACCATATTCTCCAGGACGTTGGTGCATGTTTATCTTTCTTCCATATACTTCCTTATATCTCTTCCCATCAAGACATGATTATTTAATTTTCAATAATATTCTACACTCATCTGTGCATCCTTTTAAAATTAGTCTTTCGTGTCCTAGTGGGTTTGATATTACTTTATTTACTTTTCTTATTACTCTGGGCAGAAAATTCCAAAGGTTTTAAGAAAGACATTCCTCCCTGAAGGAAATGTGATGAGGTGTCTCCCAGAATTTTGTCCATGCGAGTCATCCAGGGCATCAACGTCATAGTATGGATGGCCTGAACGGGACTTGCATTTAGATCTCAACCCAGAGACCTGAAAATCAGTCTGCCAAACACATGAGGATGCTAATAGCTCACAATTTCTGTGATTACGAGATTGGTTTTTCAGGTATGTAAGTGTGATGTAATACCAAAAACAAAACAAAACAAAACAAAAAGCCCCCAAACAGCCAGCAATCAAAATAAATAGCCTTTGTATTTGTCTTCAAAATGTCCATTTGCTCAAATTTTTACTTTACTTTGCCTGCAAGAAACGTTACAAAATCTTCATTTCACTGTATCTGTCAGTGGAACCACAGATCTCTGGCTGTCTCTCATTTCACAACAAGATTTCGTAAAATATGAATCTCTAACAAGCATGTCCTCCTCACTACTGTTCAGTCACTGCTCAGCCTACTTCACTCTGGTTTCATCTCAATCCCTGCACTAACACAGCTTCTGCATTGGCCACAAATGGCCCTTTTGTGACTCCACAGTCAAAACCCTAGACACAGCCCGCATGCCCTTCCACTGGACACACAGACTGCAGGGTACCCAAACAATGCAACACCACCCGCAATGGAGAAGTGATGCAGGAGCGTGCATGAGGTTCATGCACCTCACGTGCATTGTGTAGAGTGAAAGAAGCCAAATTCAAAGACTACAACTGGCTATGTCCATCATATGTGACATTCTTGCAAAGACCATGTGGACAGGGAACAGATGTGAGGTGGCCAGGACTGGGTTTGGGGATGCTTACAGGGGCATTCTGGGGTGGGCTGGGGGAGGACGGAAGTGCTTATGCAAGTGGTCTACATCCTCATGGAGTGGTGTTCCATAAGTGTCGATACCTGTCAACGTCACAAAACTGACCACTTAAAAGTGTTGATTTTCCCCTGTGCAAATTATATACCATCCACATCTTCCCATCAAGCTTCCCAAATGCTCCAAAAAAATGCAGCTGTGTGGCCTTCTGTTCTGACCCTCTTGTCTTCCTGCTCTCCTGCTTACCAGCTTCCTCAACCTACAAGATGATGAACGGACAACTTGTCCAGATGGCTCCCCTGTACTCGGGAGTCATGTATGAAGTCATGTCTGGATGTCGGGGCCATGCCTGTCATGAGGGCTACACAGGGCTACCCCTCCCCACTCTCCAGCTGGACGGAACGCATCGCTGTTTCATATAGACTGGGGAAAAAACACTAACTTCATCTCTTGCTCATTCCCTCATTTGATAAAGAAGTCCACTCTTTCTACCCTTTAGGAGGTCTCACACCTGCTCCCTTCCATCCATGCGTATAGACATGGCCTTGGTTCAGTCTCCCGTCTCTCTGTGCTGGCTCTCCTCTCTGATTCCAATCAGCCACTTATTCATATGAATAAAATGGACCGAGTCCCTTCCACATGTCAGTGCTCAACACTTAATTTCAAGAGACTCTCAACCCAGGCAGCAGAGGCTAAATTCCTAACATGTACTCATGCCAGAAGATCCTCATGAGAACAGCTCCTAATGTATGTAGTTTTTTTAAAAAAAGGAATCATTTATTATATATTAAATGCTGAGACTGAATATACAAAGATGAATACTCTATGCTGCCCTCAAGGAAATAGGTAAGTAAATAAATTTAATAAAATGGCTCCTCACATCCAGCCCTCGAAGACACCGTCTGCAACACCTGTGCTTTCAAAATAAACGCTTGGTAAAGAGAGAGCCTGTCATCTGGAAGCGGTTTGCTTGTCTTTATCTCTGATTTTCCCCGAAGGAAGGCTGTAATTTTGCTCTCTTTCTCAAGTTGAAAATCAATGCTGAACGTAACTTCCTCCTCTATGTTGACTCAAACTAAAACGACTGTTTACAGTGAGAAATAAAACGTTCAAGTAGTAGATCCAGTCAATATGACCCAAACATATTCAGCTTCACTGAGGCATAAGTGACAAATAAAATTGTAAGATATTTAAAGTTTACAACATGATGATTTGACACCTTATACTTTTTGAAAGGATTCCCCTGAATACATCAAAAACATATTTACTTTGGGGGCCCCTGGGTGGCTCAGCGGTTGAGCATCTGCCTTTGGCTCAGGTTGTGATCCTGGGGTCCTGGGGTCAAATCCCACATCGGGCTCCCTGAGGGGACCCTGCTTCTCCCTCTGCCTGTGTCTCTGCCTCTCTCTGTGTGTTTTTCATGAATAAAAAAATAAGTAAAAATTAAAAAAAAAAAACATTTACTTTGGTGTGTGTGAGAACACTGAAGATGTACGCTGTTATCAAGTTATGCAACAGTGCTGTCAACCACAGTCACCATCGTATACATTAGATCCTCAGATATTATTCCCAATCTCCCTCTTTCTCCGATGCCCAGCAACCAACAGTCTACTGTCAGCACCGAGGCATTTAAATTTTTATTTGCTTTTTAAAAAGATTCCACATAAAAGTGATACCATGCAGTACTTATCTCTTTCCCTGTCTGGATCATCTATCTCACTTAGCATAATACAGTTGACATTCATCCACGGTTCCATATATGAGAAAATATCCTTGTATGTTAAGGCTGGAGCATAGTAGCTCACCTTTCTTTCTCTCACATGATCTTTTTCTTTTTCTTTTTTTAAATATTTTATTAACTAATTCATGAGAGACACAGAAGGAGAAGCAGCGACATAGGTAGAGGGAGATCCAGGCTCCCTGTAGGGAACCCAATGTGGGACTCAATCCCAGGACCTGGGGATCACAACCTGAACCGAAAGCAGACACTCAACCACTGAGTCACCAGGTGCCCCTGTCTTTTACACGTTCTTGATCAATTCATCCATTGATAAACACGTAGCTTGTTTCCAAACCTTGCCTATTGTGAATTCTACTGCCAGGACCATGTGGGTGTAGATAGGGTTTTGAGAGAATGCTTTTGTTTCCTTTGGATATATACCCAGAAGTGGGATCGCTGGATGATATGGTTGTTCTGTTCCAAGTTATGATGGGTTACGAAGATAGACACTGTTAAAGAAAAAATTATTCATGAGATTTGTTAAAATGGCAAAGGAGACTTTACTCAAGATTGCCGGGGTAGGTACAGAGACCATGCAATGAGGTTTTGCAAGACAGGAGAGAGAGTGGGCTCAGCCTCACAAACAAGGAAAGCCAAGAAGCACAGTATGGGAGGGTGGCAATGGTAGAGGGGGGCAGCGGGGCAGGGCAGCATTGAGTAGGAAATTACTGACAAGGTCGGGTAATTCTTTGCTACAACGAGCTGACTGGGTTCTTGCTGAAAAGCCAATCAAGCTGATCACACAGCACCTGGGGAATGATGAGCCACAGGAGATCAATTAGATATGCAGGACGTGGGATCCTGGGCAAACCACCTTGACAGGATTCATGCCAAAACTGGGCTGTTGGAGGACATGTCTAAGCTTAGAGCCTAGTCAGACTCAAAAAGGGTCTGGCTGGAGTTTGTGGAAGGACAAAATCTGTCAAGATTCATTCATTCATTCATTCATTCATTCATTTGATAGATAGAACATGCTCAAAGCCAGTGTTGGCTGGGAGGGCATAAGGGGAGGGAGAGGGAAAAGCAGACTGTGCAGAGCAAGCTGGACTCTGAGATCACGACCAGAGCCAAAATCAAGAGTCTGACACTTAACCCACTGATCCACCCAGGCTCCCCTATAGTTT
Source organism: Vulpes vulpes (assembly GCF_048418805.1). Classification (NCBI taxonomy): domain Eukaryota; kingdom Metazoa; phylum Chordata; class Mammalia; order Carnivora; family Canidae; genus Vulpes; species Vulpes vulpes. The sequence goes on along the minus strand of NC_132796.1, from coordinate 4,657,204 downwards.
ACACTTTTAATCACCCTAAGAAACTGATGAGAATGAAGGGGATTTGAAAGGAAAATTTAATTGCTAATGTCAGGAATCTTAGAATCGCATAAAGAAGACAAGAGGATAATGGTTTTTTAAATGCATTCTAAAAAGGAAGAGTATTGAGAAAAACAACACTGCAAAAAAAAAAAGTTATCTTAAGAATGACATTAACATTCATAAAGAGATGCCTCTATGGAGCTACTGACTCATGCGGACAGACGAGACGGCCACATGAGTGGCCCCCATCTTTTGCCCATCAATCTCTCGTAGAGAAGGCATTCTGTGTGAGAATGGAGTGCATCCACGCATAATGAGTTCAAAACTTGGAAATCATATTTCAAGGAAACTCACTCCATTTTTAAACTAAGCACACATAAAATATAGCCAGTTCCACTTGCAAAAGTATTTCACGTTGACAGACCTGGCAAAGTATGCGCTATATCAGGCTGTTTGTCAAAAACCCACAAACTGTATCCTAATAATTGTTCTCTTCTCTGTTTACCAGACAAAATATGTGATGCTATATATCTGAGTATGTTAAATAGGTACCATCTGGTCCCCCTCCCCAACGAGGGAGATGGGGAGAGAGAGAGAGAGAGAGAGAGAGAGAGAGAGAGAGAGAGAGAGAGAGGAAGGAATATCGTTTGTTACACAAAGTACTTTTTCATTACCTTTAGACATTTAGCAGACATATGGCAGACCACAGAGGCAAGAAGATAACTCTGTTCCTTCAGCCTCCGCAGAATCTAATACAAAGCATGAACTGCTCATGGGTAGCTGAATCCCCTTTCTCTAAATGAACACATTTGGAGGCAAATGTCTGCAGTGCCTTCAGGATGGTCATTTCTTCACAACATTAAGAATGATACTCTTAAAACCATCTACTCTAAAGTTTTATCAAATCAGAATATGAAGCTACTACCAATGGCCAATTTTGCAATAGTTAATTTTTCTAAAAAGACAGTAAGTTAGAGAGATAAGCCATTTGTGTATTTTATTTCACTTTCTCCTGCAATATCTGTATCACAAAAGGAACAGACCAGCATTGTCTAGAGAGTCGTGCTTTGCTAGCAGAACATCTTTCCCCAAAAAGAAAAAAAGAAAATATACGAGTCGGTAAAGACTCTATTGGAAGTGTGGATCAGTTCTACTTTGCCGGCCATTTTTTCCCCTGCATTTTAATATGTTTGTCTAGAGCTTGAACACAGAGGTATGATCCTTAACACAGTGTGCTCAGTCTTTGGAATCAAAAAACATAATGGCACTTTATCAAGGTACTTATACCTCATGCTACAAAATGGAAAAAATAATCTCCATCGAATGGACAGGGGCCAACCCCCAGTGTGTGAGTCACTCGGATGAGGAACACCTGAGGGACACTGGGAAAGTCCTCATCTGTGGTTCAAGTGAGCACATCACGGTGAGCTGTACATCGACTACCGACGGCAAGAGGTGATGTTTGCATGTGTTTATACGATTCACCCTCTCCTGCTCTGAGCCAGCTGGATGAAGGCGTGGAGTCCCCTATTCTTTGTGACGGGGACCCCCACCTGCAAGGATGAATACTCAGCAGACATTCCTTTCGACTGTGAAATGTATTCCTACAAGAGAAGATGGTCCACACACGACATGACCTTCCCTGGGTTTCACGCTATTGCTCACCAGGGCCGGGGTGAGAACACTACAGATGCACAAACTGGGCAATAAAACAGACCAGGAACTTCCGAGCCCCCCTTTAACGTGAATCAGGCAAGGAAACAAATGAGGAACGTCTGAGCCCTGTTAAACAGCATCCGATAAAATGTAAAACCGTTTATCAACCAGATCTAAACATCTTTGTTGAGTGGTTGACATTTCCTCCTCCGGTTCTGTGCTTTCCAAGAAAGAAATGTTTTGACTGAGTGCACGACTGACTAGTTGGAAGCTGCAGTGGGATACAGGAGAGAAGGGACTTACGCAGTCAGTATAAGATAATCCCCAGAACACTCTAGGGAGTCCTAGAGACTTCTTGAAATACGAGCTACAAGTAACAAATGACCTGGAGAACCTTCACCGAACATGACCACCCTTATATAGTCTTGGGAATTTGCAATTTGCTGGTAGAGTCAGGCCGCCTCACAGGCAGATGGTTCAACGCTAGCTTTGTACCATTACAGAAAATGTCTCTGCTGATCCGAATGCTCCTGGTGGAAGGAAAATATTGACTGTTCCAACCCGGGGTGGAAGTCCTGTCCTGGGTTGTGGAGCAGAGACTAGAGCAGAGCGTCTACTTACACCTGCAAACTGGGCTCCTTTGCTCAGTGGATGAACTTCAGTCTCATCTTTGTCTTCTGGTTTGTGTTCTGGTTTGTTAAAATGGGCCCATTAAAGCTGTGTTTCAGTGGAACCACGTGTAGTAGTTTTACATTGTGTTAATGCAGCTTTTCTGGTTCCATGCTTTCCAGAATTGATCTTGCTGTAGAATTCTGGGTGAGAGTTGGCCATACAGAAAATTCTGTGACACTGAAATGTTCTCTGAGATTGGGAAGCAGCTGTTATATGTTGCTGTGGGGCCAGAACAGGATGCATTCCTTCAAGTTGTCACTGATGCGCTTGACAAACTAGGTAGTGGTGGCAGCTGGGACCATAAATGTTAGCATCCTTCCAGAAAAATTTCATCACTGACCCCAGGGAGCCCTGACAGGCGCATAGCCAGTGCCAGGCAAAGAGCACTGGCTTCTTCTGCAGATCCCCATGGGTGCCACTTTATCCCAAAGGGACCTACTTCTCCTGGTAGGTTCCAAGAAGTCCCTATGGGTGCCACTTTACCCTGAAGGACCCTAGTTGTCTTGGTAGTTTCCAAGAGGTCCCCATGGAGACCAGGCTATCCAGGTGGAACCTGGTTGTTCTGGTGTGTATCAAGTAGTCTCCATGCCTGCCAGTTCATACGAGAGGGCCTTAGTTATCCTGGTAGATTCCAAGTGGTCCCCATGGATGTCAGGCCTTTCCAGAGGGTTCTAGTTGTCCTGGTAGGTTCCAAGCTGACTCTCCTGTAAAGCACTAAGTCCTGAAGGGCTCCAGTTCTCCAGGTTGGTTCAAAGCAGACCCCATGAGCACCAGTTTATACTGGGGGGTTCTCGTTGTCCTGGTAGGTTCCAAGGGATCTTCATGGCGACCAGGTTGGTCATCTTCACCAGCTCCTTTTGTGCACCGTAGCTAATGACTTTGCTCTGATTCCCCAACTGTCCTCTTAGGATCTTTTACCATCCTGGCATCTCTCACACTTATGTAAGGCCTAATAAAAATCCCCATACTTCTCTGTTTTGTTCAATTTTCTTTTAAATATTAACTTGTAATACTTGTTTTTCCATTTAATTCCTCTTACTTGTAGAACTTTTTAGTCATTTTCTTTCTATTTGGTCCTTAACCACGATGTAAAATAGTAAGACAGCACTTGATCTCTCCTGACTGCTGCTTTCCAGTAACAAACAAACGCATGTTCAAATGCAGCAGTATAGAGGGACTACTAAAACCCACTTCTGGGACGCCTGCGTGGCTCGTGGCTGAGCATCTGCCTTTGGCTTGGGGTGTGATCCCAGGGTCTCGGGATCCAGTCACTTATTGGGCTCCTTTCATGGAGCCTGCTTCCCCGTCTCTGACTCTCTCTCTCTCTGCCTCTCTCTGTGTCTCTCATAAATAAATAAATAAATAAAATCTTAAAAAAAATAAAACCCGTTGCCTATGATGTGAGAATATTCCTTTGATCATAAGATAGGACTGAACATCCCATCTATGATTAGCATTATTCTGCACTACCATGTTTGAAACGGTAGCATTGTAATCCACCCTCCAAAGGCCATCTCTTCCAAACAACCTGCTGTGATAGACCCAGATTCCCTGTAATCCCATATTCCTAACTTATTTGACACATAACAAAACAAAAATTCCTCCTTATTCCATACTGGGCATGGCACCTGACCTATGGCAATCAAGCATTTACAGAAAAAAAAAAAACATCAAATTTTCTTCTTCTAAACAGAAATATGTTAAAACCTGGAGCAGGTGTTGGGTACAGCTTGATCCACTTTAAAAGTCTTGGCCCAGTGTCCCTAGGATGACCTTCAGCAATCAGCCAAACTGCTAACTATAAGCTTTATCCTGATGCCAGGACTCCAGTCTTGGTTCCACGTCCTCACAGTCTGGTGTTAGTGGAAGTCCCTTCCAACCCCTTGAGGGCTCATCTTCTGATGTCATTACTGCCACAACCAAGCGCTGATGAGAAAGGTAAATTAATAACCCAAACAGTAACTATTACAACAAACATTGCACTATGTTTGCATCAACAAGTAATGGTAACTAGAATGTCATGTCATTAATTCCTCTGCCAGTCTACACGAAGTGGTTTTTATACACAGATAATAGATGACAGAGCCAAAGTATGAGCCCTGACCTATTTGTCTCTAAATTCCTTCTACTGAAACTCTGGTGTGATAAAATTTATAAGCCAAGGAGTCATGTCCCTAATGACTTGATTATCTCCCTCAAGGTTCTGGAAGATTCCTCGATGCTGATGCCAACATACCTGGACCTACATACCTTGTAACTGATACGCCCTTTGGAAACGTTGTTCTAACCATGTGTCCTTCCCTCCATCCATTGCTATATTCTAACATTTCCAACACAGGGGCACCTAGGTGGCTCATTCAGTTAAGCATCTGCCCTTCCGCCAAGGTCCTGATCCCAAGGGTAGGGTTTCCTGCTTAGTGAGTCTGCTTCTCCCTCTCCTGCTCCCCCTGCTTATGCTGTCAAATAAATAAAAATCTGTAAAAAAAAAAAAAATAATAAAATGAAATTCCTGAGATCCAATGACCACCTGCCCAAATGTCCTCCATGCTTGAACTCTTTGTTTCAAACCTTGGCAGAGGGAAGCCAAGGGGGGAAAATTCAGAATGTCAGTAAAAGCAGCAGCAGGGCAGGGTCGCACAACCGAAGCTAAATGTAAATCCTGAGAGGTAAACCAAAAGCTTCGGGAAAATACAAAGTCCGTGTAAAAACAAAGACATTACTGCAGGAGAGCATGCTGCTCCCCCAAATAGCTGTTATTCTGCTGTTTATCTGTGCTGTGCTCAACCACAGGAGTGCCTTCAAAGGGCCAAGCAGCTCTCACAGTAATTACAGAACAAACTCAATCCTTCTGTCTGTGTTTGCTGCAAGTTCAACAAGACAAAACAGCCTTTCTCCACAACCTGGCTTCAGGATATACGTTTCCAGTTGTTTCTGTTTTAACTATGTCTGTGCCAATGTGATCCCCTCCTGGCCAAACCCCTCCAGGACTCCCCCCCAAAATGTGTAAAACTGGAAATTATTAGAGTTTGTATTCTGTACTGCGGTATCCTGGGAAGATCAGGGAACCCCTGAAAACCCCTTTTCCCCTACGTTTGAAGGGTACCACCATAAACCACCCCATACTCATATGCGTCTTTGGCTTTGGGATTATTATGAACTGAAGGCGTCTGAGACCCAGGACACAGGAGAGAAGCTTTTACCTCCATCAGCCTCCATGCAGACTGCATCAATTTCCCCTTTTGTAATGGAAATTCACATTTATAAAGGGAATTTCCATTTGTAAAGATGTTTCCACACCAGGTGATGAGCTAGTCCAGGAGACATTTCTTCTCCCCTTAAAGAGATGCTTATCTGCATAACAAGGCAGCCCCATATTTGCCATATTTTCCTTCCTCTCCTTCCCCAAATCTGACTCCCCCACCAAAGCCTTGCTTTGTTTGGCTTAAAATGGGTGTATCGCCCAATTGTCTGGATGCCTACTTGTGCCACAGTTGTTTTTGTGAGCGCCATGGCATTAGCAATGTCTTTTTACCCTCTTGTTAACCTCTTATGTGTTTGATTCATGGCTCTAGCCACTGATCTCAGCAGGTAGAAGGAAAAAAAGATTTTTCTTCTCCCCTCTACGTTCAAGAAAATCCATTAAGGGGAGAGAGGAAAAAAGTAATGATTCTCGCCCATGGATATATGTGTGTGTGCCCATGTGTGCACATGCACGCACGTATGTGTGAGGACATATATGCACTTCAACGCTGCTCCCAAAGTTGGCATTACTCGTAATGCTCCTTTTCTGTGCTTAGATCCTGTCTGTGGTGACAAATGTCTTCAGTGGGCAGGAGCCATCTGCTTTGTGGGACTATTCTGGTCAAGTTGGCCTAGCTATCACGTTTGCATCCACTGAGTAGGGGCCACAGGCTTTCATGCCTTCTCAGGAGGGGACAGAAGAGTAGATAAAATACTTTACAAATAGGACCTAGCAGAACATTTGTTCTTGTGCAAGGAGAAGAGATGCAGACAGTGTTGAATTACAGAAGACTCATCAGTGAACTGCTTCTCTAACAAAATGCATTATTCCTGAGTGATCGCGCTATTGGTCTTGAATCGGAACATACAGACGCCGCCTTGCTGCCATTCCTGAAAACAGCGGGCACGTACGCACACATCACACAGTAAGGGGATGAAAATCCAAACTCGAAATAGACCCAACTCCTTTCAAATGGGAAACAAATAAATGTCGCTACGTTGGACCAGAGGGGACACAATATACAAATAATAACTACAAGACAGTTGCTCATAGAATCATCTAATAGTCAACGTTAGCAAAATACAACCAGCAGGTATCTGTGAGCAGCATTGGAGAGGTACTGTTTGCAACTTAAAATACTAACACTTCATTATATTTAAAAAAAAAATGGTTCAGATTTCCTTGTCCACCCTTTTTTCTTTTAGAGTCTTCCGTAGGCTTAGGTGAATCAAGCGCTTAGCTTAATCTGCTTCATAAAACATGCCTGCTCCAAAACATCCTCTCACCAAAGCCAGTGTAACAACAGGTAACTCTGGGCTTTATTGATCTTTGCTTTTCAAGTTCACGAGAAGGTAGCAGCTTACTAACGAATTTGCTTGAATTGACCCAACCTTTGTTAAAGAATTGCCTGGAAGTTTATAGCAGCAATGTCCACAACAGGCAAACTGTGTCAAGAGCCCAGGTGTCCAACGACAGATGAATGGATAAAGAAGATGTGTTGTGCACATATATACACATATGAGCATATATAAACATATATACATGTGGAACTGGAGGGTACTATGCTAGTCGAAATACGTCAATCAGAGAAAGACAATTATCATATGATCTCACTCAAATCTGGAGTTTAAGAAACAAAACAGGAGCATAAGGGGAGAGAGGAAAAAATAAAACAAGATGAAATCAGAGAGGGAGACAACCACAAGAGACTCTTAAACAAAGGAAACAAATTGAGGGTAATGCTTCATGCCTAACATCTCACTTTGATAAGTTTATCTAGTTATTGTTCTTCCTTTGGAAAAGGAGACCCAGACTATCCCTGGGTAGCTTGGGTGTGTGTGAGAATATAGAGCGCAGGATGGAGCCACTTAGGTTAAGCAGGTGGGTCTGTGCAAAGCAATGATGCGAGCCGTCCTAGGGAGTTATTGCCAATACTAGCACCAGTTGACACCCCAGAACCCAACACGAGCAGAGGAGGCCCGCAAGGCACCAACACTGATTAAATCCCTTCGGAAACGGAGGATATACAGGTAGACTTTTAAGTAGTCTCTACACCCAGTGTGGAGGGAGCTGAGCTCACAACCCAGAGGTCAGCAGTTGCATTCTGACCGAGCCAGTCAGGTGCCCCCCAAAGGAATGATTTTTGTAGCAAGCCATCAGACTCTTCAGACATGACCCCACTATGATCGTTTTGGAAAAGTACCTGCCCCTGCAGGCTGTGAACAGGATCGAGGCCCCAGGGTGCCTCCAGGAGAGCCACACATGCAGTGAGCCTGGGGGGCCCAGCTGAGCTGGGGCACCGGGTCCCGCCAGGCAGCCTTGGGCTCCTTACCTTCCCCCCCAGATGTCACCTTGCCTGTGGTGTGACTGGTCTTCTGTCCACTCTCTGCACTGGGTGAGAAGCCAAGTTAACTATGTGGTGAAATGGCATGGAGCGGGAATGTAGGACCTGCTTTAGGATTATGTTGACCTTGCTTATGGCCGAATAGGGCTGACGGTGTGGAAGGACAGGAGTGCGCATGCACCTGCACCGTGTGCTCAGGACCCCACAGAGGCACAGGTGTGGCTGTGGTCACAAGAACTGTAAAAAAAAAAAAAATTAAAGGAACTGTGATCATTCTTTGAAAGCTGAGTTCAGAAACAGAAGGAAGCACCCCCAGCAAACACACAAGCATCCGGTATCACTTTTCCTGGCGGTAGGTTTGGTAGTTCTGGAAAATGGAGGAAGATGTGGCAACTTCTGGGGTCTCTCACGTCAGCCAGGCTGCAGAAATAATCCTCACCCTAGTAAGAACCTAGCATGCGGGATCTGGGGGTGCGCTGCTCACGTACGTCCACTTGCTTCCAAAACCACCCCTTATGTGCAACACGAGTGTCTCTGTACATCCCAACAGAATCGGAGTCTCCACTCTGCAAACAGTGGTGCACAATTTACATTCGGAATGGAATTCCTACCATTAGAACAGAAGTTTGTTATGTTTGCTGTTTCCTTTAATTTATCAGTTGTCCAATAGGCTAAATGACAACTGGGCACTTGACTGTGGTTCTCCAGGGGGTAGATTGTGCCCCCGCTACCCTGGGACATGCGGCAATGACCAGAGACACATTTGATGGTCACAACTTGAGGGGTAGGGTGCTATTGGCAGAAAATGTCAGAGATAGGGACGCTGGTATGCCTCGTACTACGAAGAGAAGCGACGCCACATTCCCACCACCGCTGCAAAAACACGGCAGCCCTAAATATCAGATGCGCCCAGCGTGACGACTGGCACAAGAAGCAGGACGGTGTTCCTTCAGGTAGAAGCGATCGCTGCACCCCTGAAATGTCACCCCCCTTCACTAGCCCACGTCAGGCGCTGAACACTGGGCCACGATCCATGGCCCGCTCACACCAAGGCTCCACCGATGAAGCCCCGGGCCCGGCAGAGCGAGCCACAGACAGGAGAGCCTCGCCTGCTGACAGGCCCGTACGACACAGAGGCTGGGGACAAGAGTTCGCGGTGGCCGACTCAGGGAGGTGCCACCGCCCCGCGGCCTAAGTGGGCCCCGCCAACCGCGTCTCTTTGGACACCATTTACCTCAACGATGACAGTCACGGTGCCATTTATTGGAATTACATCTAACTTTCTGTACACGGAGAAGCCTGGAGGGACTTCCAGGGAGCCTCCCGAGGTGAGGGTCCTACCGCCAATACCGTCCAACGCTGGTGTAAGAGGCTGCAGAGGACGTGAGGCGGGGCCCGTGGGGCGGTGGTGGCTGCAGACGGATGCTTGTGGCTCCCTCCCTGCGGAAGACAGCGTGGGGCCAGCTTGGTTCCGTTGGCTGATGGATGAGTTGGCTTTACTTAAAAAGGTCAGGAGCCTGTTTCCGTAAGACTTCAAAATGATGGAGGTGGAGGTCTGCACGCCTCTGTCTCCCGCTCCCCATCGACAGGACTGGTCCCCTGCAAAGGGCTTGAATCATCTCACAGCTCTGTCCCTGACAACACTGCGCTGTCCAGCTGATTCACAGGTCCACCTCCCCAGCCACCATCTCCACGATGAATTTTGCTTCTCAGTGGAAAAAACAAACATTTACAGAGAAGGAGGTATGGGGTAGGGGGGAAGAGGAATGAAGGAGCAAGCTTTCTTTTTTTTTTTTTAGGTGCAAGTTTTTATGGATCAAACTGACCTTTGGGCCTTGTGACAAGACACAGACCATATTCCTACTCGGAACACAATCCCACACCCAGACTCCGAGATTGCCGTGCGCTGGCTTTTGTCCTTCACTTAAGAAATATATCCTGTATGTCAACACCAAGGTATTTGCATTCAGTGCCATAGAATTGAATAGTATTTTCCTTGTTATACCATCTTATGTCCTGTGCTATTTTGAAGTTTGCCTTCTGTAACAAAAAAAAAAAAATAGATAAGTAGATGCTAGATAGATAGGTAGATAAAAAGAAGATGGAGAGATGAATAGCATCATGGATTGGTAGCGCAGAAAAGTAAGCACAAAGGATTTTCACAAATACTAGCCTAGAAAGACCCCTTTCTTATTTAGAATAAGGTCTAAGAACAGCAGCGTTTCAAGTGATACATAAAATGGAGGGATGGAGAAGACAAGGAATGTGCACATCTGAATGGCACACAACGCGCATATTGATAACCGAGTCCGACCAGGCTGTGTTCCCTGGACACCGGGATTCAGGACGTCTTTCTGTATCTTGAGTCCACCCCTCTGCACTGGGCGACACAGACCCAGGTGAATCCACGTCAAATCAATCCGAGAACAATAAAAGCCACTTGAGCTGTTGGGCTGATAGAAATCCGATGGAGGATTTCCCGTGAGGCTCAACAGAGGGAGAGGATGAGGAGAAACCAGACTGATCACTTCAGCTGTATCATAAATAGTCCCTTTCCTGCGAGGATGCCCCTTCACACAGGTGGACAGCATAGGTCTGTCCACTAAGCTCCCCAAGACTGGCCATTTGGCCAACATGATAGCCAGCTCATTACCCAGCATTTGTAAGACCATCTTTCCCACACATGACAATCTCAAAGACAGCACAGAGTCTTATCCTTCACAGCCAGCACGTAAACGTTACACAACAAACGCTTATTAAATCCACAAGTGAACGAATACATGCATCCATCAGGGCAGAAGCCTGAAGCAACATGAAGGTTGCCATATACTAGTCACTGTTCTAAGGAGGTCAGTCAGCTAGGGCAACCTGACTAGCAAGCAATGGAGCTCAGAACTTCTTTTTTTTTTTAAGATTTTATTTATTTTATCAATGAGAGACACAGAGAGAGAGAGAGAGACAGAGACACAGGCAGAGGGAGAAGCAGGCTCCATGCAGGGAGCCCAATGTGGGACTCAATCCTGGGTCTCCAGGATCACGCCCTGGGCTGAAGGCGGCACTAAACCGCTGGAGCTCATAACTTCTTACACACATTTGCTGCAGCATCATAGTAATAGTTTAAGAAAAACAAGCAGAGATGGAATCAACATAAGTGTCCATCAATGGATAAGTGAGTAAAGCCAATGCGATCTATACCTGCAACAGAGTGACAAGGAAGAAAATTATGTCACATAGGACAACCCGCGTGGGCGGAGTAAGTCAGGCACGGAACGCCAAATATGTGACCTCTCTTATATGTGGAATCTAAAAACAAAAGTAAACAAAAATACTGAACTCCAATATACAGAGCTGCCAAAGACAGGAAAGTAGAGGACACCACAGAGGATGTAATATGTAGCAGAGTGGTGATAGTTAACAATACCAAATTGTTTATTTTGAAAATTGCCAAGTGAGTAAGTTTCAAAAGTCATAATCACAACTGAAAACTACAAAACGTTGTTGAAAGAAAGTGAAGATGACACAAGGAAGTGGAAAGACATTCCATGCTCGTGGATTGGAAGAACAAGTGTTGTTAAAATGTCTATACTACCCAAAGCAATCTACCCATTTACTGCAATCTCTATCAAAATACCGACAGCGTTTTTCACGGAGCTAGAACAAACGATTCTAAAATTTGTATGGAATCAGAAAACAGCCCAAATATAGCCAAAGCAACCTTGAAAAAGTAAAACAAAGCGGGAGGCACCATAATCCTGGACTTCAAGTTATATTAAAAAGCTGTTAAAAAACAAAACAAAACAACCTAGTCGTCAAAACAGTATGGTACTGGCACAAAACTATACACAGATAAATGGAACAGAACAAAAAACCCTAGAAGTAAATCCATAATTATATGGTCAATTAATCTTTGACAAAGCAGTGAAGAATATCCAATGGTTAAAACATAATTTCAAAAAACAGTGTTGAGAAAACTGGATTTTTTTTTTGTTTCAACATGCAAAAGAGTGAAACTGGACCACTTTTAAACACCACACACACAATCTCAAAATGGATGAAAGACCTAAAAGTGAGATAGGAAACCATAAAAAAATCTTAGAAGAGAACACAGGCCATAACCTCTCTGACATTGGACATAGCAACTTCTTTCTAGATGTTTCCTAATGGAAACAAAAAATACAAACTACTGGGAAAACATCAAAATAAAAAGCTTCTGCACAGCAAAAGAGGCAATCAACAGAACTAAAAGGCAACATACTGAATAGGAGAAGATATTTGAAAGTAACATATCTGATAAGGGGTTGGTATCCAAAATATATAAAGAACTGATACGACTTAATTCCCAAAAAGACAAATAACCCAATTAAAAAATGGGCAGAAGACATGAACAGACATTTCTCCAAAGAAAACATCCAGGTAGCCAACAGGCACATGAAAAGACGTTCAATATCACTACCATCAGGGAAATACAAATCGAAACTATGATATCAAATGAGATATCACCTCACACTGTTGAGAATGGTTAAAATCAATAACACAAGAAACACGAGGTGCTGGTGAGGACGGAGAGAAAGGGGAGCCCTCTTACGCTGCTGGTGGGAATGCAAACTGGTGCAGCCACTGCGGGAAACAGTGTGGAGGTTCCTCAAAAAGTTGATAATAGAGCTACCGCACGACCCAGGAATTGCACTACTGGGGATTTATCCAAGAAATACAAAAACACGAATTCAAAAGGATACATGCACCCTGATGATTACTGCAGGATTATTTACAAAGCTCAGGTATGGGGGCACCTGGGTGGCTCAGCAGTTGAGCATCTGCCTTTGGCTCAGGTCATGATCCTGGGGTCCTGGGATCGAGTCCCACATCGGGCTCCCTCTATGTCTCTCTTTGCCTCTCAATCTGTGTCTCTCATGAATAAATAAGTAAAATCTTAAAAAAAAAAAATAAAAGCTAAGATATGGAAGCAGCACAAGTATCCATCAACTGATGAATGGATAAAGATGTCATATCTATAAATGGAATATTTTTCAGACATAAGAAAGAATGAACTCTTGCCATTTGGAAGGACATGGATAAAGCTAGAGATTACAACACTCAGCAAAAGAGGTCGGCCAGAGAAAGACAAATACATGATCTCATTCATATGTGGGATGTAATAAATAAAACAGCAAAGGGGAAAAAAAAAAGGAGAGAGAGAGGCAAACCAAGAGAAAAAGACTCTCAACTCTAGAGAACAAACTGATGGTTACCAGGGGGAAGGGGTGTGGGATGGGTGAAACAGGTAACGGGGTTGGGGAGGGCACTTGTCAGGAGGAGCCCTGGGTGATGTATGGAAGCATTGAATCACTCTATCACAGACTTAAAATCAATATAACACTGTATGTTAACTAACTAGAAGTAAAGTAAAAACTTAAAAGAAGTTATAATCGCAAGCAAAAGAATGGTAACGATGTCTGTAGTGATGGACGCTAACTAGACTTAGTGCGATGATCATTTTGTAATATATACAGACATCGAAGCATTATGTCATACACCGGAAACTAATATAATATTATATGTCAGTGATAAGCAGCGAAAAATAAAAACAGAAGCATTTTCAAGATTGAGACTCTGATATTTTTTTCTCATGTGTGGAGCTAATGAAATAGCTTCCATATTGAAGAATAAAAAAGAATTCTTACGTGAAGAACTTAAGAACAGGGGGATCCCCGGGTGGCTCAGTGGTTTAGCGCCTGCCTTTGGCCCAGGGCGCCGTCCTGGAGTCCCGGGATCGACTCCCACGTCAGGCTCCAGCCATGGAGTCTGCCTCTCTCTCTCTCCCCTCTCTCTCTAGGTCTCTCATGAATAAATAAAATCTTAAAAAAAAAAAAAAAAGAACTTAAGAACAAAGCCAATGGACCCTCAGAAGCTATATGCAAATGAAAATAATAGCATTCAACAAACACCCCATGTGCCATCTAGTAGATGAGGGCATGGACCATCTTATTATGCGGTCATCGAATAAAACCTGCAACCCAGAATAGTAGGGCAAGGAGTCCAGGGTATTTAATTCTATAGTATAGGCAGATGGGATACAAAAATATGATAGGAATATTATATGGTCTCATTCATTTAGGGAATATAAAAAATAGTGAAAGGGAATAAAGGGGAAAGGAGAAAAAATGAGTGGGAAATATCAGAGAGTGAGACAGAACATGAGAGACTCCCAACTCTGGGAAACGAACTAGGGGGGGTGAAAGGGGAGGTGGGCAGGGTGTGGGGGTGACTGGGTGACGGGCACTTGACGGGATGAGCACTGGGTGTTATTGTATATGTTGGCAAATTGAACACCAATAAAAAATAAATTTATAAAAAAATTAAAATAAAAATTAAAAAGAAAAAGAAAATATGATAGGCATGTCTCACAGACCTAGATGCTCAAAATCCCAGGATTAGGTTCTGCAAGGACCTGCAGGGAGTCCGCCCAGGGTGAGCTGAGGCAACCCTGGTCTGTGCATGAGACGACGAGGTGCAGGGAAGCAACCCAGCTCCGCTCCTGCAGCCGCGTGGCCCAGACTGGAAGGAAGCCCCGTGGAGAAACACGAGCTGGGTCTATACAAGAGGCCTGATGTCAAAGCCCATGAATAAGACGCCGCATTAAGGATTCCAGACAAGTGTAAAGAGAGACGGGGCTGGCATGAGCTACTTTTTAATTGCTACACCTATTCCATTTTTTATTCATATATATACAAATTGATTCGTTCTTTCTACAAATAATTATTGATCATCGGTGAGAGCAGCTCTTCTTCAATTTTAATGAGCAATGAATCATCCAGGCGGCCCGACAGAGAATGCAGATGGCTCGGGAGAACCCAGTGGGCCGCGATCTGCACTCGGAATAGCCAACCCGCCCCTGCTGATGCTGCTGGTGTGTGGGCCACGCTGTCCAGGATGCGGATCCAAAGGGGATTTCTTGGGGATCCCTGGGTGGCTCAGAGGTTTAGCGCCAGCCTTTGGCCAAGGGCGCGATCCAGGAATCCCGGGATCAAGTCCCATGTCAGGCTTCCGGCATGGAGCCTGCTTCTCCCTCTGCCTGTGTCTCTGTGTGTTTCTCATGAATAAATGAATAAAATATTTTTTTTTTAAAGAGTTGTTTTCTTCTGGATAACAGAGAAAGAAAATGTTTTACAAAAGAAGCTGTTACCTTTGCAAACAGCAATGGATGCCCTGCTTTTAAGGCAGAAAATGGGAGGATTCATTCCTTTTTTGCTATCTAATTGGTTTTAGCTCTAATCCTTAGGCCAAAGCGGCACATTCGGATTCACCTTCATTTGCCATGTCAGAATCCTATAAACTGTTTCTTACTATTCTTTGCTAAGAAACACACTGCTCCTTTAGCCCCAGACATCTTTGGTATTTCGTGTGTATGACTGCTACTTTCCTTTATCTCTTAAAAAATCAAGAACCCCTTAGTTTCTAAGGTGTCCCCATTACACATAGGGCCATCCTCGAGACATTTCTAACAGCTTCTACTTAAAAAGGAGTCCGGAGGTGGCCAGTTGGGGAGACATGCAACTCAAGATCTCAGGGTTGTGCCTTCGAGCCTCACACTGCAGGTAGAGATTACTTAAACTATTTAAGATAAAAATAAATAAAAAGTAGCCGTTTGCATTATTATACGAGGAGTAGCTGTCTTTCCCTTCAGATTGTGGAAGCAGAGAGCACGAGGATGTACTCTAGGCACTCGCACAATCCATGGCATGTGACAGGTGTCTACAGGTTGTGCAGCACAGATGGATTAGATGCGTCCGCTGCTGGCTGCTAGGCACATCGTGTTGACTTACTCAATTCCCACAACTGGCCAAGTGTAGTGGGGCCTGTTCCCGTGTGCATTTCAATCAGAGGGAAAATTATAGCACTCAAGTAGGCAGGATTCATGCCTGGGTAGGCTGGTGTGGCCCCCAAGGGACCAAACACAGGGGTGGGGTGGAGGAGGAATCATGGCAAACACTTGTGCTACGCAGAATTCTTGAAAGTCTCCCCCTCCGTGTGCACATGTCGTGCACAGTGTGCACTGCACCTCCTTTCTAATAGTTTACAATCTTTTCCTGGAGGGGAAGAAAAGCCTGACTGCTGTTGAGGATAGGATAGGATAGGATAGGATAGGATACGATAGGATAGGAAAGGATAGGAAAAGATAGGATAGGATAGGATAGGATAGGATAGGATAGGATAGGATAGGTTAGGATAGGTTAGGATAGGTTAGGATAGGATAGGATAGGATAGGATAGGAAAGGAAAGGATAGGAAAAGATAGGATAGGATAGGATAGGATAGGATAGGATAGGTTAGGATAGGTTAGGATAGGATAGGATAGGATAGGATAGGATAGGAAAGGTTAGGAAAGGTTAGGATAGGAAAGGATAGGATAGGTTAGGATAGGTTAGGATAGGATAGGATAGGAAAGGATAGGATAGGAAAGGATAGGATAGGATAGGATAGGTTAGGTTAGGATAGGATAGGATAGGATAGGATAGGATAGGATAGGATAGGTTAGGATAGGTTAGGATAGGTTAGGATAGGTTAGGTTAGGTTAGGATAGGATAGGATAGGATAGGATAGGATAGGAAAGGATAGGATAGGATAGGATAGGATAGGATAGGATAGGATAGGATAGGAAAGGATAGGATAGGTTAGGATAGGTTAGGATAGGTTAGGATAGGTTAGGATAGGTTAGGATAGGATAGGATAGGATAGGATAGGATAGGAAAGGATAGGATAGGATAGGATAGGATAGGATAGGATAGGATAGGATAGGTTAGGATAGGATAGGATAGGATAGGATAGGATAGGATAGGATAGGATAGGAAAGGATAGGATAGGATAGGATAGGATAGGTTAGGATAGGATAGGATAGGATAGGATAGGATAGGATAGGATAGGAAAGGATAGGATAGGTTAGGATAGGTTAGGATAGGATAGGATAGGATAGGATAGGATAGGATAGGATAGGAAAGGATAGGATAGGTTAGGATAGGTTAGGATAGGTTAGGATAGGATAGGATAGGAAAGGAAAGGATAGGATAGGTTAGGATAGGTTAGGATAGGTTAGGATAGGTTAGGATAGGATAGGATAGGATAGGATAGGATAGGTTAGGTTAGGATAGGATAGGATAGGATAGGTTAGGATAGGTTAGGATAGGTTAGGATAGGTTAGGTTAGGTTAGGATAGAATAGGATAGGAATAGGATAGGAAAGGATAGGATAGGATAGGATAGGATAGGATAGGATAGGATAGGAAAGGATAGGATAGGATAGGATAGGATAGGATAGGATAGGATAGGAAAGGAAAGGAAAGGAAAGGAAAGGAAAGGAAAGGAAAGGAAAGGAAAGGAGGGACAGCACCCCATCTTACTATGGAATAGAAACAGACAAAAACACTGGGCTTTTGAATTATTGTTTCCTCATTTCCCATATACGTCATGGGAAAGGCATGACCCCCCTCCATTTTTTCAGACCTCCCAAGTGTTTGGGTCATAACATTCAGATACCGTAGATTCAGGAGTGGTTGCTAAGGAGGCAACACCATGCACCTGACAGGCCGGTTTCATGAATACTGTGACTCACGTAGCTGAGTGGACACCCTGCCAGGTATCTGGCCTCCCTTTCCTGTGCAAACACAGATGCATGCAAAATATTGCTCTGCGTGTGGATGCTCACCACAAGGATGCACAAGGTAAATAAATACTTAAACTTACACGTGAGACTTCTCTCAACTCCATCTGTTCGGAATGCTCCTGAGCTGAGGTTACTTAATGAAGCTGTGCATTAGCACCCAGATCAGCATTTAGAACAGACCGGGTGGAGCGATGCTCTGAAGCCACTCACAGTGGAAAATACTCTTTGTCTTCATTGATCAGGGATCTGTTAAATCCTCTGAATACACACGGCTCCACAGGACAGAAAGTGCTATCCACCCACCCACTCCAGGAACCAGTGAAACTCTGTCCATTTACACCCTTTTCAGGCTGCAGTGCTCCAGGCAATGGACAATCGAGTGTCACTGTGGTCTGAAGAAATACGCATCAGTTTCTATCACAATGTACAAACGGAGGATGATCCCAACAATGGCCAAATGCAGCGTAAGAGATAAAAGCAAATAAACACTTCTATAACCTATGAAAACACAATGCAAAGGCAAAACGCTCTTAGACACCTGCAGAAATGTGCTCAACCTACTCCATCATTTTGTTTTCTTTTTTAAAGCAAGGGAGAGAGCACACACAAGCTTTGGGGGGTTGGGGTAGAAGGAGAGAGAGACTCTCAAGCAGGCTCCATATGAAGCACAGGGCACAATTCTGGGCTCGATCATACCACCTTGAGCCAAAATCAAGAGCAGGATGATGAGCCGAATGAACCACCCAGGCACACTCCCTACTCGATCATTTTTAAATTTCACCAGCAATTTTTTCCTCTTTAACATAATGCACACAATACAACTGTCAACACATTGTTTTTGAGTTTGATATAAAATAAACCATATGGCTTTACGAGAGCAGAAATGTTACCCTGAATGTCAAATAATTTCCTTAAATGATCAAATGGTTCACAGTAAACAGCTTGACGGACAAAAGGCAATAGTCACGACTGACGAAAACCGTTCGAATCATTGTGTTGTACACCTGAAACTAATGTCACACTGTGTGTCAACTATACGTCAAAGACTATTCTTAAATGTACAACTACGCTTAAAGAAATAAATGAGGGATCCCTGGGTGGCGCAGCGGTTTGGCGCCTGCCTTTGGCCCAGGGCGCGATCCTGGAGACCCGGGATCGAATCCCACATCGGGCTCCCGGTGCATGGAGCCTGCTTCTCCCTCCGCCTGTGTCTCTGCCTCTCTCTCTCTCTCTGTGACTATCATAAATAAATAAAAAAATTAAAAAAAAAAAAGAAATAAATGAGAAGGCTTAAAAATATCACAACTCAGGAGGAATTTTCAGTAACATCACATGGTATTTGTAACAAAATAGTCATGGGAAAACAGTACAGCGTGTATGCATGCACCATGTACACGGGGTGTTATTATAATTAGACAACGGGAAGAATAGGACAGAAAGACATGGGTAAACATCTACTCTGTATATATATGCAAGAAAGTAGAAATAAAGGAAAAGCTCTACAGAGGTACACCAAAATCACAACTACTTAAGGACGTCAGGCGGGATTTTTCTAAAGACCCATGTTACAAAAGAATAGATGGAACCTACAACAATCAACATGTCTTGACCGTATGAGTCACAATTCATGACTCTTCCCTACATATTAAATTTAGAAAAATTAATTAATTAAATTAATTAATTAATTTGGGTCACCATATATGCTGTTCTGTGCATCTCTGTCCATGCATCCAATTGGATCTCCTCAAATTGGTTCGAACCAACAATATCCAGGGATATTCCATGTGAAATATCCAATAGCTGTTTCTATTTCCCGAATCACGCGGTATTTCATATTCCCAGTGACTGTAATCATTCTAAAGATAAATAATGTTAGGTAATGTTAGGCAGTTAGGCCACATGAGAACAACTAGAGAGTATTATTTGTAGACACACGCCGTGGCCTACACACATATATGTACGTATGTGTGTAACGTGTATAGGACCACAAGGATAAACATCACTGACTTAGTTGTATCACCAGCTCCAAAGGAGGGGATCGATGGGAAGGTCAAAGCCACAGCCTGGAGCCCCCTTCGCCATCCTGCTTCCTGGACAACACCGACTGGCATTGGTGGAAATCCCGCTCACCCACCTCATTCAAAAACATCCACTTCTCCCCTGTGAGATTTTGCAAACTCTGCTTAATGCCCCTTAGCCTCAAATTCCTCAGCCTATGAAGTGGCAGTCGTGACCACCACACCTGCTCCACTTTGTCTTGTGGAGATGTAATTCTCAGCCCCAGGTGAGTAGGCGCTAACTCAAAAACAACCACTACCTAGAGTTCGTGTGGATCAATGAGGGGCCCTCTTCCACCATCCCAACTTCCCAACGCATTCTCAGACAGAAGCCAGCCCTCACGGGTGCTGGAGGTGACGGTGAACAAGCGTTTCTATTCCAGAGCCACGACGGGGCTCCGCTTGGCCGACGGCAGGCTGGGGCCATGACCTGTGCACCGGACCCAAGCTCCCTTGAACCCAGCCACCCGCATCCGTTTCTGTGGGGTCTGTGGCTCCATTCACCCCGCAGAGGCACAGCGGGAGGCTCCCTGGCCCCCAAACCTTTACGTATTTACCATCTGGGTCTTTGCAGAAAGTTGGCTGAGGCTTGGTCTTGAGTCTCGATGGGGCCTGTGCAGGAGTTTCACTCTGTGTTCAGGGGTTCTTCATCTCCAGGGATGTAGGGCGCGTGGGACACCCCGACCCGGGGCCTCTGTTGTCCACAGTGCCACGTCAGGAGGTAACGGCCTAAGGATGAGCGATGACGCGTGGATCCGGGCTTCGGTGACCACAACGCAATGTCCTTAGGAAGACGCGGGCTGGGACTCGGTGCTAACGGGGTGCTGGCCTCACGGTCCCCGCTCTGGCGGACAGTAGCGCCGTGTCTGAGAAGAAAGCAGCCGCCAACAGCGACAAGCCCCTGTCCCCCAGCGTCCCCTCCCGTTTCACTGGCTGCATCGCTATGAGACTCGGTGATTTCAATTCATGTCTCATGCTCCCGGGGGGCTGCGCCTTGCAGGGACCCTGCGGGGTGGCTGGCCGGGCAGGGTCGCGGGCTGCAGGTGCAGGTGTCCCGAGGGACTCGTGGGCCCGGGACAGCCGGACAGTGGCCTGGCCTGCAGCCAGCGGCGCCACACGGCCCTGCTCCCGTGTGCTCTGGAGGCAGCGCTGCGCCTATGCAACCTGTAGGCCGGAGCCATCATTTGGGGCCCAGGGGAGACCCCAAGGCCCGCACTTCCCTGCCAGGCCTGGCTGTAGGGTGTGGCTCCCCCCACGGCAATGCCCGCCTGAGGCAGGTCACAGGGTGACCGCCGGCGACAGGTGCCCCCCATCCTCACCAGGAGCCGGCCTCGCCCGCTGCGACCCCCTAGGCGACGACGGCCGAGCCACCATCCTGAACATCCGAGGCGGGGCAGCGCCGGGGCTGCTCTCCTAAAACACAGTCTCAATACCACAAAAAAAGCAGAAGAGAGAGAGACAAAAATATCAAATCTTGAAACCAGAAGCAGAAACCTAGGAAGATGATGAAGGAAGCATCCTGGTGGCTGCGGTGAGACCTGCGGAGCCTTCGGGAAGCTCAAGGCTCCTCCCGGGGTTGGCTGGAAACCCAGACGCGCACGGGAGGAAAGAAAGACCAAAGGAAAGAAATCCGAGCAGCGCGCTTTTGTGTTTCCTCCGTGCACTTGAGGAATACGGAGGGCGGGCGTACCTGGGCGGCAAGTGCCAGGCAAGGTGTGCAGGGACCCCAGGCAAGGCGTGCATGGTCCCCAGGGAAGGCGTGCGGGGTCGCCAAGCAAGGTGTGCGGGGTTGCCAGGCAGGGTGTGCAGAGTCCCCAGGCAAGGCCATGCAGGGTCCCCAGGCAAGGCGTGCATGGTCCCCAGGGAAGGTGTGCGGGGTCCCCAGACAGGCCATGCAGGGTCCCCAGGCAAGGCGAGCACACTCTGCACGCCAGGAGGAGGCTGCTAGTGTGAAAACCAGAAAGGGCCTCAGGTCACCAGGATGCCGTGCGGAATAGAGCTTTACCTTATTCAAGACCCGAATCTCTCCTTCCTGCATGTTCTCTGTTTCCCGAAAACGGCTGAAAAGCGCCGAGGACGTTCTATAGAACCTGCTGGTACTGGGAGAGGAGATGAGCACGAATTGCACGGGGGGAGCTGAAGGACTTTCTCGCTCAGTGTCCATTCTGCACACTGCGTAGTGAGGCTCTAACACGGTGCACAGCAGAGAGTGCGCTGAGAACACCACCGCCCTGCTCGCTGTGTACACTGAAGCTATCCTAGTAGAAGCACCCGGATGATAGGATCCAAACCTCCACTCTGGGTTTTGGTGCTGGGGGAAAACACATTCTTCAGCGTGTTTGGGTTCTAGGGCATTTAGCTTTCCTGGCAGAGGTCAAAAAAATGGGTTGCTTTCTATAGTTTCTAGACCAAACTGGATCTCCAGTGTGTGTGTGTGTGTGTTGTTTTAGTTTACAGCCACACATCTGCAAAACTCTGCATGTGCTTCTTCCCCCCAAGATGCAGGGCATGCTGTGTCACTCTGAAAAGGGTTCGTGTGTTCACGTTGAAGCTGGGTGGAGAATGCAAGGCCTCCCGTCCAGAACGTGTGTTCCTCCACCGGGAATGCGCCCCGTGCAATCACTCTGGATAATGCCCCTCATTGGATTTAAAGGACTGTGACGTTCACACCACTAGAGCTATTTCGTTTTAATATTCTACGACAAAAGAAGATCAACCTCCATCACGACTTCCGTATGTATCTGCGCAAATTCCACCTTTTTTGAAACTGCACCCATTGTAAGGATGGCTGCTTCCGGCCAGGTGTGGGTCACGCGTTGGCTGGCAGGTTAAACCCCCTCAGACCCAGACGTCCTTACTGAGCTCAAGAGCTGAGGCTCTGGTTTCCACGTTAGGGAGACCTTCGGCTGTACGTTTGTACTTACTACCTGGCCAATGACGAATCACGTTCCACCTTCACTAAAGTCAGCGCAGCATTTCCTTTCATGAAATCGTCTGGCGGTTACAGCTTGGCTCTTTAGGACTTCACTGATGCTGTGTTTGCAGGCATTTACATATTTCCTAACAATTGCATATACCGAGTATCCAGTTAAAAACCAACTACTGAGTTGGCAGTTAGGACGAAGGAGAGTGGAATTGTAAGGTCCCAGGGTCATCCCTGGTTTTGCCACATGCCAGCTGTGTGAGCTCGAGGAATGCACCGGGCTCCAGGACGGCTCCTTGGTATTTATGGGAACACAGCGAGCACCTGATTGGAAGGGTTCAGGTGCTGTACGCAGGGAGTGCTACATCGTTGTCGGCCAACAGGATGGGAAGGCGGTGATGCCATCCAATCAACCTGCACATCAAGTGAGAAGCAAACCCAAAGCTGGAGCTCATGCTACCTCCTTCTGCCAAGAGCAGCTCCCGCTGCAAGTGACAACTCTGTGCTGCTTAAGGACTGTGGTGACAAAAGGGTCTTTATTAGAGCTGGTGCCTTTGAGGAAGGAAAGACACATTGTGGGGGGTGTGGTTTAGTGAGCCAGTTACATATCCTTTTGGGAATGGATGTACGACACTGAAGACGTTTGGTGATCACAGAAGTAGAGATGAATTTTAAAACAGGCCTTTTAAATGGCCTTCAACAGGTTCCCCAAAACGCCGAGATTATGCTTGCTTTGAGAATTTAAATAACGCGGCCTGAAAGCTTACGCAACATGAAATACGGACACCTGGCTGTGATACAGAAGTGAAAACAAAAACCACTGTTCCTACTGCAGTGCAAATGTGTCTGAGTACTATGGATTCTTTTTTTTTTTAAAGATTTTATTTATTTATTCATGAGAGACACACACAGAGAGAGAGAGAGGCAGAGACACAGGCAGAGGTTGAAGCTCCATGCAGGGAGCCTGACATGGGACTCGATCCCAGGCCCCCAGGATCACACCCCGGGCTAAAGGCAGGCACCAAACCGCTGAGCCACCCAGGCTGCCCAGTGGCTAATTTTAAATGTTTTTTCATTGCTAATTAAAAAAAAAAAAGGATTTGACAAAGGACAGAAGTAGACCAGCTCTAATACGTGAATGATCAAAGATCTTTTACCTAAAGTCAAAGAAAAAGGAGAATCTCCAATGGGGAAGAAATGAAAGCTGTCCTAGCATTTTATGAAGCTGGTCACCACTGTCCTGAACTCCTTGCACATACACACTGGAGCCTGTTGTCAATGGACGCTGCTTCCTGGGGACCCAGGGCACAAATTCAGTCTCACAATTTAGGAATTGATCTCCCGTTAGCTGAAATTTGTTTTCTGGCATGTGTGACAAAAGCCAGCTCCAGCTGCTAAGATAGCGAGCAGCTCTACCTTGCTGGGTGTCAGGTGAATAGTAATAACCCCCCCTGGATTGTGCACCTTCCTTGCTACGAATCAGATGGAGAGATAAGTCAGGTTTGGAAAGAGAGGAAAACCTGTCGAGGGACTCCCTCCCTCTGTCTCATCACATAGCCTCTTGGAAGTATTATAAATTCATGAGCAAACATCACCGCTTACAGAGGGATGCTACAATCACCGTGGCCCCACATAGGCAGATTCTGTTAGCCACCGACCATGATGAGCCACAGATATATTTCCAAGACTAAAGACCAAATACAAACCTAGAGAAAAATACATTCTGTAGTAAAAGAGAGTTACCACCATGTTGGCTGTTGGCTATTGACACAGTACGCTCAGGCACTCAGATCTTGGTTCATCTTACACATTCAACCATTCTTTCAACACATACGCAGTGGAGATACAATTTTTAGCAAAATAGGGCTTAGATTGTGTCCTCTGGAAGGTTACAGTCTAAGATGGAGTTCTATGAACTTAGTGGAAAAGAGAAATGTAATAAAAAAAAAAAAAAAGAAAGGTAGAAAGACACTCAAGGAGCAGCAGGGTGGCTCAGTCGGTTAAGCGTCTGCCTTCGGCTCAGGTCCTGGTCCTGGAGTTCTGGGATCGAGCTCCCTGAATGTCGGGGGATCTGCTGCTCCTTCTGCCTCTACCCTTCTCTTGTCTCTTTCTCTCTCTCTCTCAAATAAATAAAATCCTTTAAAAAAAAGATACTCAACAAGAATGAGAGAGAAGGAAGGAATGGAAGAAAGAGGAAGGAAGGAAAAAAAAGCCGGAAGACGGTAAATGTGACAGTAGCTAAGAAGGACAGTACATCACGTTTGGCGAAGCTCTTTTCCTATCACAGGTGCCACACGGACGATGAACCGACATTCAGAGTCAGGGGGGCTCCCTGAGGACAGCCGGGCACGCGGCCTCAAGAACAGGGTTTGGAAACTAAGAGCAGATCTAGGACGGTAAGAGCTGGGAGCAAGAGAATTATGCGTGTGCCTCATTATCTTCCCAAAGTAGGGGCAAGGCTATGAAGGGACACGTTGAGGTCGGATGGAGTCAGGTAAGAGGCACAGGAAACACCTGACAGATCTGTACACGGATGGGGGGACCCTATGCTCGTTTACCCCTCTATCACTCTTTCTTGGTTCCTTCATTAAGTTTTGGTGATGATCCGAGTATAAGAAAATAAGAGCCTACAGTTTAGAGAGAGAGGGGAAGTAGGGTAAGTACTAAGACTTTGGGGGGATGTGAAGCAACTGTTCTTGGAAATGTGCACAAAATGAGATTAAAAATTAATGGGTCACTGATTGTTGTGGGAAAAGGAAGCTTTTCTATTGCTTTAGGGTTTATTAGAGGGCATAGAAATTAGAGAGCTCCTGAATTAATGTTTCTTGAGTGCTGTCTCCAGGAAAAAAAAAAAAATCTAAAAATTCCCAGCACCAGATCAGAGCTTCTTAGCACTCATATTTTTTTCTTTTTTTTTTAGAGCAACCTAACATTAATATGAATTGTTCACAAGGTTCGGCTAGAAAACTTTTTTTTTTTTTTTTTTTTTTTGCTTTTCAGTCATAAAAGATGGAAAAGGAAAAACAGATTATAAACTCAAGAAGTAATGTTGGTGCATAATGGAGAGAGTTCTGGAGAACATGTAGACAGTGGCCCACCTGAATGCACTATATTGGAACTTCCTCGTGTACCTCCGTGGACTCTCCTGGCATACGCTGCCCTCCATGCCCTCACATGCTTCTTCACTGCGGGGACCCCGGCACCCACTGTCTACAGGGACTCATGTCTTGGGGGCTGGCACAAGGGCTGGGTCCCAGCTTGGCCGCACTATAGCAAGAGCTACAGCGCTCTGGCGTGCATTATAGTGTGGAAGCTCTAGCCCCCTCTTTCAGAGGTGATACAATGAAGTGCCAGTCCTCTGGGAGTGAGTATGGTATCCCCAGTGGTTGCCTGGATGGCCTAGAAGCACAAGACTGTTAATACCCTGTAGGGTACATCCCATAGGAAACAATAACTCTATCTCCCTTTCCTCCCCCAGTGGACTTCTCTGGAAGATCCCATTCTTCCTCCCTAGACATGCCCAAACTACCAGTGCGTTCTGTGTGTTTTCCCATCTTGCTGGGACCAGTTCCATAATGCACTGTCTTTTGCTTGATGTCCTTGGGTTTCTTTCTCCCAGAAAAGCATCACTGCGGAGGCTCTGCCTTTGGCGTGCCCTGCCTTCTAGGGAATCTGGCATAGACAATATGGACTTGGGCTGTAAAGCAGACCCACAGACAGGATTCAGAATTTACACAGCCCCACCTCCTTGAAGGAGTGGGGTCTGTACTGCGGGTGGTTGAGGGGTGATTACACGCCACAAAGCAGTGACCTCACAATTACAAAAGCTTTCATCCATGGAACATGGAAATAAGCTGCTGGGGGAAGACAAAACTTTGTGGAGATCGAATGGCTGTGGGCCTGAACTGGTATGAGGACTGTTCCGTGGGGTGAATGCTTTCAACGACATCCAAAGCCTTGGAAAAAGAAAAGGGTAAGTGGCTGACTGTCCATTTCATGCATGCTGGGCAAGCCAGGAGGCCCACGGGAAGCTCTCTGGGGCAGCACCAGGATGGAGAGTCATGGGGCAGAGCAGCCACGATGACTGGATGTGGAGCCCTGACCGGCCTGTTGTGTGAAAGCGGGCCCTGGTAGGGAAAGAGCAATCCCTGAGAACTGTGTTGGGCTAACATGAGGATGGCAAACCCCACACCCCAGGAGCCCTCCTGACCCCACAACCCACTGTTCAGAAGAAGCCACTTGCACCTTTGCAACCTCTCCTCCCTTTGCAATTGAGCTCACCCAGAGGAGGTGCCTCTGAAAAGTGTATATTCCTCAAGACAAACCCCCATCATCCTTTGTGTTCCCAAAAGCTGTGATTTTATAACTTGGGGCTGCATTAGAATCACCTGAAAGCCTCAGGCATGGACTCCTGAGCTCTGTGCTCAAAGCCTCTGAATCGGTGGCTCTGGGGCCGGTCCTGGGAACTCATCCTTCCCATACAATTCCAGGCCATGTTGTTCTTGTGACCTCAGGCCCCACAGTGAGCAACAACTGGTGTGGTCCTCTATTTAGATCTCATCACAGATGAGCGGGGCAGGATGAGCCCTACTCTGCAGAAACAAACAGCCTAAACCCCAAATGAGATGCATCACCAGCCTAACCGGAAGGAGCTACAGGGATCCGTGTGGAAGTGAATCCTGAGACAGGCCGGGAATGCAAGAGCAGCTACACGGTGAGGGAAGAGACGTCATTGGCAAGGCCGCACTCACACGTGACTGGGATTTGAGCTTCTGAAGGACATCTAGAGCTGGTCCAGTGAGTCTGCAGTGATGACATTTAGAATAGTGGACCCAGGAATGGCCTTCTGCGCATAAGAGGGACCTGCCAGACGTCACTGTAGAACCGAGAGACGGTTCGAGGGCAAGGGACTTTGGGGTGCTAACATGAATGGTTCCCGGAAAACAGGAGACAACGCCACCTGATGCTGTTCCCTGGCAGGATTCAAAGACCTCCCACATCACTGAAGCAGGAAGGATTGCACAGGTGAGGGGGGATCTGCACAGTTTAGAAGCCACTCGGCAGGTGTGTTCTGCACGCCAAGGTTGAGAATGGATGGTGCAGCCACACAACCAGATTCCCTAACACTGATGGCATTAAATGTTGGAATGGTAGAGGAAAGGTGCCAGCACTTAGCCATCGCAATGCGTCGTACAACGTAATTGGCATCATTGCAGAGCAAAAATTAGCATGTCTGAAGCCCACGATTCTGTGGATAACTTGGTGCACATTCAATTCTAACCAAAATGTACGTTGTTGACTATGTACAAAGAAAGAAGGTTGTGGGATCCCTGGGTGGCTCAGCGGTAGGGATCCCTGGGTGTGGTTTTGGCCCAGAGTGAGATCCTGGAGACCTGGGATCAAGTCCCACGTCAGGCTCCCTGCATGGAGCCTGCTTCTCCCTCTGCCTGGTCTCTGCTTCTCTCTCTGTGTCTCTCATGAATAAATAAATAAAACATTTAAAGGAAAAAAAAAGAAAGAAAAGGTTGCAATGCCTCCTTCAATAACAGAACTAACTGCCCTCCTTGGAGGGGAGGCACGAATCAGGGAAGCAGTCTCAAGCTGAAAAACTAAGTGTAGCACCTGCAAGTATTGCAGGGCAAGCAAACAGTTCAAAATAGAAAGTCTATTTCACATGAATGAAATTTATATGTAAATATAAGCATATGCATATTATTCTATGCAAATACATACACATATATAGTTCCTGAAAGTCATTATAAACATGATTTAAGTCTAACTCAGTCCAGGGTGCCTGGGCGGCTCAGTGGGTTAAGCATCTGCCTTCAGCTCAGGTCATGATCTCAGGGGCCTGGGATGGAGCCCTCGTTAGGGCTCTCTGCTCCGTGGGGAGTCTGCTTCTTCCTCTCCCCATTTCCTACTCAAGATATCTCTCAAATAAATAAAAATATTTTTAAAAATTAAAAAAATAAACATAACTCAGTTCAATTTAAGATGGCATCTTTTTTCAGACCATTGACCAGGGTGAAGGGTGTAAGGATGAACAGCACATTCTTCTATTTGGGGATATTAAAGTACGGAAGGAAAGTAAATGTAAACTCCACGCACAAATCGACAAGGTATGAGCAAGAGCCGAGAGGCAAGAGTGAATCGCAGTAGGGGTCTGTGGGGACAGGCGTCCAGAGCAAGAGGACCCTAGGTAGACGTGGGGCAAGTCACCATCTGGAAGGGACAGAAAGAGGGCTGGTGAAACAAGTGCAGAGGGAAGAGTGTGCAAAGAGACCCATCTGCGAGTGGGTGCCATGGGTGGCTGGTCCTAATGCACAGTTTCCACTGTTAACTTTGTAATGAAGTCCAGGAAAATTAAAGATAGAATCTTTGCAAGAAAAAAAACCCCCACTATCTAGGCTGGGATCTCAGTGCGCCTTGTGCAGAGTGACAGCCACCTCCCTTCTCGAGGACAACGCTGTGTGAGATCTTCCAAGTGCTTGAATTCTCTCTCTTGGTTTATGGTCATTGCTCTCCACGCAGAGCACAACTGGGGTTTTCTTCTTTATTAAAAAAAATAAACAAAGCTAGCGACGAGCCATCACCTCTGCCGACTTTTTAATTATATTTTGATGGCTTTTCAGGAATAACACCTTTCTGCAATCATACATCAAAAGCCAACAAAATTAAACCCACACCTGAGGGCCTACCAAATCACAGACATCTTTACTGAAACAACACAAAATTAATTTGAAAAATGTTGATATTTGAAAACATTTTTCCTCCCCTCACTATTAAATGTGTCTCCGATACATCAAAAGCGAACCTTTTTATTACTGTTCCTTTCTAAGATTGCTAAGCAGGCGCCACTATCTGTCAGGCTTGCGAGCGTCGGTACAAATCTTTCTGCCCCTGCGGGCTGAGCGCCTCAGGATTTCTCCTGCGGCCTGGCTGCCACTGCCCTGCAGGATGGGTCTCTGTCTGTAACCTCTGTCTGTAACCAGCCTTTGCACAATCATTTCCAAGGGTGATGAGCATCACAACCTGCAAAGAGGTAGCTCAAATCCCAGAGCGCTAGCTATGGGCAGCTTGCAGGGCCATCCCATACCCGTGTTAGCTAACGCACTGCCGCTCCTAAAAAGTCTCCACAAACCCTCCCTGTAAAAAGTCTCCACAAACCCTCCCTGTACCAGGATCCAGTATCTATTGTTGCCAGAGGAAGTATCCGGGGTCCCACGTGTGAGAGCTTTTATCTGCTTCTCACTACCTCCCAACTACACCTGACGACATCCGAATTTTGCCTCAAATCCTGGCCAACTAAATTAGACAACAGTTAAGTGGAAACATGTACGCTGCAGGGTCACAGCATTGAAAATATTAGAATTACATGCCTTTAAGTCATTAAACTCTTGGTTGTAGTTTTGCAGTATTTCAATAGCTGAACTTTTCAATAGTTCATTCAAGAAGTATTTACTGGATACCCCATGTGGGAGAACTCATGCTAGGTGCTGGGAATCCACCCATCCAATCTATCCTTCCCTTTCAACACGTATTTATTGAACACTTCTTGGCTCTAAGAGACAATTTTAGACTCTGGCGGTGAATGAAACAAATCTCATTAAAATCACCCTAAGAGAATTTATAGAAGTTCCTATAAATAATAAATAGCAAGAGATGATCCCTCTGCCAGTTGCATTAAATGGATAAGGACCATGGTGGTAATTGTATTAAAAACAAAAGTGACTTAAAAATAGAATGATCAAAAAAAAAAAAAAAATAGAATGATCACGACAGCAAAAAAAATAATAGGTACTAAGCTCTGGATCTGGGCAGCTTGCAGTACCGTGACTTTTTACAGGCGTTATAGTTGACCGACAACAAAGTAACCTGAGATTGGCCCCTTCAATACCTACTTTACATAGACCTTCAAGTATGCTTTCATACTAACTGGCCTAATATTACCACATCAACAAAAAAGAATGAAATGGTAAAGAACTACCTCCCACAACACGGATTAGCCTCAAAAAATGTGTTGCTAAGTGAAAAAAGCACAACAAAAATTACGATGCAGTATACTGCTCTATGTATATGGAAAGCCCAGCAGAGGCGGGGCACTTGCATGGCACAGTTGGTTGAGTGTCTGACTCTTGGTTTCAGCTCAGATTGTGATCTTGGGGTCATGAGATCGAGGCCCACATTGGGCTCCACGCTGAGTGCAGAGTCTACTGAAGTCTCTCTCCCTCTCCCTCTGACCCTCCTTGCCTTTCGTTTACTCTCTCTCTCTCTCTCAAATAAATATTTTTTTTAATTTAAAAAGATGGAAGTCCAGAATAGGTGACTGTATGGACAAAGAGAATAGGTTACTGGTTTACTGGTATCTGGGGGCCAGCAGTTGGAGCAGGGATCACACATGGACACAAGTGATCTTATTTAGGGTGATGGAAATTTTCTCCAACTGGATGGTGTGAGGGTCGCACAACTCCATAAATTATTAAAAATCATTAAACATGAGAGTTCTATGGTAAATGAATTACACCTCGATAGAGCTGTTTAAAAAAAAAAAAAAAAAAAGGAAGCAATGGCCCTAGCCCAAGAAGAGTGAAATATTTCATCTTTAAGGACCATTAATCTACTTCTCTACAGAGTTTCCTGTTTATCACCTTTCCTGCTTAGAAAAACGTACACTCCTGTATGTCTCCTTTGCTCTCATGCTGCCACCTCACTCAATGTACTTCTGGTGTTGAAAGAGGCTTCCCACACCAAGGAAGTCTGCGACACCAGCAGGACGACCTACGATTCAACAATTCTGACACTGTTTACCTGGAGACAGCATCGGATCCCACGGGTGAAGGATTCAGTGCCACAAGTCTGCCTCCTGCCCTTCAGACACCATTTATAAGTCCAGATTGTCACCTGTGCTTCTGACCCATGGGCTATGGATCGGAGGTCCCTGTCCTTGGGCTTGACTGATTTGCTAGACTGCCTCACAGAGCTCAGGAAAACAATCTACTCACGGTTTCCCAATTTCCTAGGAAAGGGCATGGTGCACAACAGAGAGCACATATGCATGGAAGAGATGCACAGGGTGAGGAATATGCGAAGGCTGAGGACCTTCTGGGCCATTTCTGGGCACCACTCTCCTGGCACCTCCAAGCATTCACCAGTATACAAGCTCCCCTAACCCTGTACTTCAGGGATTTTTATGGAGGCTTCATCATGAAGACACGATCGATCTTAAGTCCATTGCCAGCCCCTCCCCTCTTCCTGGAGGTTGGGGATGAGGCTGAAAGTTCCAAGTTTCTAATAGTGGCCTGGCCTTTGTGGTGACCAGTCCCCAACCGTGAGCCCATCAAGTCACCTCATCATAACACAAGATGCTCTTATCCTCCAGGGAATTACAAAGGATTGCGGAGCTCTGGTCGGAACTGCAGGCAGACACCAATATCTATTTTCCAGTAGCTGACATTCCTATATTAGGAAACTCCAGATCCTTTGCATGGCGTGTGGATCCAGCTTTTTCAGCTGAAATCACGCTGCCCTTCAGACACAGATATCAATCATTCCTGAACGCCTGCGTGGCCATCTGAGCGCTAAATGCCCGTGGTTTCATCCAAGTCCAGGGCACAGAGTGCTGTTCTATCTAATTTCTCTCCTCTAGCAAGTCAGTGAGCTTGCATGCTGGTGCACAGAAAGAGAAGTAGCATTTATCAAGCCCCTCATGCCTGGGCCAAACACAGCCACCTTGCAGAAATCTTTTATCGTTCCTCATAAAAACCTGGACAATGGGCTTCATCGACTCCCTGCTCAAATGCAGGCACTGTCGTTTGCAGAAGTGACATTATGTGGCCCAAGGTCGTGAAGACAATTGATGGCAGGGTCACAATATGAAACAAGCTCTCCCCACATCTAGGAACTGTCCTGTTAATTAATGCTATTAATTAATGCTAATGCTCCACAGCACCACCCAGTCTGAGTTGGGGTCCTTAAGGGGCTAAGACATCTGAAGCTTTGAAGCCACAAAGCACTTGGTGGTTGGACGAAGTTAAATAAGTACGTCAGTAGGGACACCTTGGTGGCTCAGGGGTTGAGCATGTGCCTTCACCCCAGGGTGTGATCCTGGAGTCTGGGGATCCAGTCCCACATCCGGTTCCCTGGGGGAGCCTGCTCCAACCTGTGCCTATGTCTCTGCCTCTCTCTCTCTGTGTCTCTCATAAATAAATCAGTAAAATCTTAAAAAAAAAAAAAGTATGTCGGGAGTCACTACACGGCACTGTGTCTCTAATCCTATTGTAACACAGTCATGCAAAATCCCCAAAGAGCCGTAACATTGAATTGTCTTTAAATAAAATATATCTTCAATTTCATTTTTATCACACCAATGAATTGGTGCCAAGCACACTTCAATTATTGTGTATTGTTTTTTTTCAAAATTCCACTTAAATCTTTCTCTAAAAATAAACATTTTCCTTGCTCAAGGGCATGTAGGATGAGCTAGGGGAGTCAACAGCGTACTGGTCTGAACAGAGGACAGAATGAACCAAGACAAGAGACTGGAGCACAAAGGAAGAAAACCACGAAACACAATCTTGTTAAAACATTTAAACAATGCTGGAGGGTGTTTATGGAAATGTAGTGAAGGAGACTGACATAGGGGCCATATTTCTGACAAGAATTCCTAAGACTGTATTTGATTTCAAGGACAACGATAGTTGGTGCTGTGGCGAATTAGTCACACAAAGTGTGTGATATACATCATCAGTCATGCTCAAGTGTAATAATCTCCCGTTGTGGGAGTTAACTGGCAATATATGCAGTTATTTTGTTTTCCACACTGAGGACAGGCGTGCTACGGGCATCCACTGTGTAGAAACCAAGGAATCCCCTAGACATCACCCAACGCACAAAGCAGCCCCCAACAAAGAGCTATTATCCAGCCTCAAATGTCGATGTGCCCAGGTGGGAAAAACAGGGTTCAACTGAGGCCACAAATCCATTCTGTGCCGCTAACAACCATCCTTCGGAGGATCACTAAACTGGTAATGATCTGGATTATATATTTTCTTAGAATCACTTGATATAATTTGCTAGAATTCTACAAGCCGGCTCCCACATCTGCAAACGGGAGCTTCGTCACAACATCTTCTTAAGGAAAACAGTCGTGTAGAGTACCTCGGCGACCAAAGTGTAGCACTATCACACGGTAGGGAGACTTGCACTTGGACGTGTGTGGCAGGTACCGCCATTCTTATAAGCAGGGCCCATGGCTGGGGCAAGTGCAGAATGATGTAAGGGACCGTGCAGCCATTCCCACCGGCCTCTGGAAAACCATCCACAGGATGAAATAAAGAGATTTTTTAAAATTCCTTTTACAAAGGAAGAACCTAGTCAGGACTTCTGTTTCCAAATTACCTTTCGCTAGGAGACAGTGGTTTATCTCTTTACAGATTCTTGTGTAGAAACTGTTCAGCTGTGGATGCTGTGGTGTTCAGGGTAAGTGTCGGGTCCTGATGGTTGAATGAAGCATCTCGATTGTGCTTGCAAAAGCCAGATTTAGAAATAAAGCTGCTCCATCCATTAATTTCCTGCAGTCATGGCAGCATTAATATATATTGACTTACTGGAAACCTTTCAGGTTCCTGTAGCTTCATCCCCAGTCTTATGCATTCATGAGAGCCATTTAGGTTTACCAGACAAAAAGCAGCTTCACAGTTAATAAACATTTTTTAAAAATTTATCTCTAAATTCTTATACAAAGGGACACTCGAAACCCCAAGTCAGTATTCTGTAGGCTCCCGTCAGAGTTTCTAACGAGAGGACCCCATTGTGGGGAGCCGCATTTCTCCTACAACCCAGGATGTGCCAGATGCTGTGTACTCTTGGGTCCTGCCTCTGGCCAACGAGGTAATTTGGTCTCCATTGTCCATTCAAAGCCAATGTTCTAGCTACAATCAACAATAAAAAAAGAAAAAACCCACAATAGAGATGACATCAGTCATAACTCTTCACCTGCAAGACTGCCATAACTCCTGCACTTGATGGTTTGGAAACTTCGCAGTGGCTTGCAAAGCCAAACCATTTACTGACTGGAGAAGGACTCTGCGGGCTAGTTGCGATCTTTAATGGAAAAAGCAGCAAGTTCTGTCACAGACATTATAAATAATGATGGAGTATTTGAGCGCGAGGATTATCACGCCTGACAAATTTGAATTACCAGGGGGGTAATGCTGATATTCAGAAACCACGGGAAACTACTTCTTTACCTGTTTTGTTTCCACAGAATTCATCTGCATGTGAATACGTGTTGTCTGCAAGCACAGAGAGAGGCTCCTTCTTTCCCACTTCCTGTGGATGTTTGCATAATATTTAAGCATTAATTATGTAATGTTTGTCAAGTGTTTGAAGCTCCTAGGGAAAAGGCACTATATTAACAGCATTATTATTAGCGTTTTCTCTGTTAAATTTCCATTACAAAATGCATCAGGAAATGAGTAGTGGCCATCTGTCACACAGCTTAAATGCTTGCATTCTACAGAATTTTGTTTATTGCTGAATGGAGGTACTTTGTAAGCGATATATAAAAATCATTCTCGAAAATGAGTTGAACAGCTGTTGTGTTCTATACTAATTTTAACACCTTGCTAGCAGCTATTATTTTTGATAATGTGAAAAACAAATCACAGTTACCATTTACTCGCTTTTAATAATGATCACATAAGCATACATTGTGTTAAACGATACGCGGTTTTGTTAATCACGAGCAAAACCAGAGGCACGTATTTGACTTCCTGATGGATTTCCAGGTATCTAGCGAAGTCACTTCTTGTCCTCAGCTTCCACTTGTCCTTGAGAATGAGCCCTAGATCAGGAAGGGCTCAATAAGCAGAAACATTTAGCCCAATTCAATCTTTACCTGCTCCTTCATCAACTCTGATTATTTTCTGACATTCGATCATTGTATTTGGCACAAATAGCATCTTTTAATTTGCCCATTTCCTCAATCCTGCCTAGAACTGACTGTTTTCCATGAGTACCAGCCACTGGTGCTTTATTTGCTCTGAATTTCTTGATCAGGTCCTTACCCATATTTGGAAAGAGGTGCGATCTTTCTGTCATTTGAATGAGAACTTATTTTAGAAAGAAAAGAATCATGGAAGGTAAACAGAGTGCTGCAAGCATGTTTTATTTCCCCTAAATCTTCATTTGCCTTTTAATTTATTTAAGGATTGGTGTGAAAGGGACATATATTTACAATACATGTTTTTTTGACTTCTAGGTTTAAGATGATGACTAAAAAGGACTTTTCTCCAGAGCAAAAAAGGAGAAGAAGAAGAAAGAGAAGTAGAAACAATGTCCATATTTGGATTTTTTAGAATATTTGTTTAAATTACATAAAATTTATTTTGGTGCAAATTATGAGGAATTCAGTTGCATTATGTTTTCAAATAGTTTTTCAGCTGCCCCATTACCAATTTTTTTTTTTAAAAACCTATTTTTCAAAAGTATCAACATAATCATGGACTCAACTTCTGTGTCTACACATTTTTCTGACATTCTACTAACTGCAATGATGTGCCTCTCAATTATTAGGTCAATACCCAATCATTTAAATACAGTCGTTATATTTTTGCACCTGATACCACCAAGATAAAAGTTGCGTTTCTTCCTTGAATGAGCTGAATGGGACTAGGCCAGTAAGCGCAAACATCTAAATGTCTCTCTATATATGAGAGAAATTAAATGGCAATGCATCCCCTTGAAAATATAGTTAATATTTTTATAAAGTGAAGCAATACATGAAAGTTTTCCACCACTGAAAATACAGAAGTCTTAAAAATGGTCCGGGGTTGATCAGATGTATTCTATTATGGCCACAAGATCCTGATGGGTGGGTTCTTACCAACTGCGATGATAATATTCCATCAGGATCTTTGAACATTGCCTTTAAAGGTGCAGAGCTGAATCCCACCATAACAGTTCCTCTACCCTAACAGGAGATAGAACCCTAGTATTTGATCCTAACTCCAAATACAGAGGGATGACAAGTTTGGCCGTCAGTGAGGATTTCCTCTGAATCCAAGTTACAGAAAACTCTGCTAGAGTAACTGACACAGTTACTTTAGTGACATAAATCCACAGGTAGATTTATCTCGGCAAACACTGTAGGCTGAGTGGGAGCAGCTCAAGAAAATGTACCCACTGCTCAAGGCTCCTTCTAGTTTTGATTCCACCCGGTCTTGCTGTCCCTGGTCAGCAAACGGCCGCAGAGTCTGAGGATGTCATACCAAATTTCCAAGCAGGAAGAAAAGGTAAAGGAAAAAAGTGCCAGCAGTAGAAGAAGCTACCTGTCTTGCTGGTCACTGCCATGTCCCATGGACACCCCTGGCTGCAGCAAAGCTTGGCGAATCAAGTTGCTTTCACAGCTTTCGGTCCAGAGGTAGATAAAGAGTATGAAAGAAACCCAAAACTAAATACATCCTGAGAAAGTGCTTATATTCAAAACTGGGAGAAACTTCTCAAGACTTCAGTTGCTCACCTCTTTAAGAAATTAGAGTATCCCAAAGAAAGTATCAAGTGAACTCCAGAATTGCTTCCAAAGTACAACCCCCAAGCAAAGAGGGACTTGGAAATTTAGGATCATAACTCACAAATCATACAAGCCAGCCGAGGAAAATTATTCCACCATGCAAAGACTCCAAAAAAAAATCAAATGCATGTTATTCTTTGAAAAATCTTCAAGAACTCCAAATACAGACAAAGGAATAAAATTAAAATACTCATCAAGAGAAATTCTGTATATAATTAAACTGTCAATGAGCAATGAAACAGTGAAACTCTTGGTTGGTGTCTAAACAGTTATCATGGTGATTAAATATAAGGCAAGATTCAGAATTCAATCTATAAAAGGCAAAACAACGTAATGCATGTTATAATATGTAAAATAAGATACTATTTTCTAACTGATATAGTTACAATAGCCTTAATCTTAAAAAACAAAAATCAGTTCATTTTTAACAAAATCTATTTTTTAATTTTTATTTTTTTAAAGATTTTATTTACTTATTCATGAGAGAGACAGAGACAGAGAGAGAGGCAGAGACACAGGCAGAGGGAGAAGCAGGCTCCCTGCAGGGAGCCCGACATCTGGGGTCTCCAGGATCAGGCCCAGGCCGAAGGCAATGCTAAATTGCTGGGCCACTGGGGCTGCCCAACAAAATCTATAGAGGGAAGTTAAATGATGCTAAATGCTAAAAATTGTGCTAAATAATTACTAAGGGGCAGAGGGCAATGATACTACTTTAGAACTAAATATCCAACTATGTTTTCTTTGGCATAGTTTTCAAACAATCATAGAAAAAAAGAAAACATGAGCAATTAAGTAAAAAGCAGGAAATAAAATATCAAGAAAGAACAAAAATCCAAGATTTAACAAAATGACCAAGAACCAAATATCAATCGTCAATTAAATTGTACTTATGTTGCTAATGGAATTGAAAATAGTTAAATTCATAGAATCAGAATAGAATGATGGTTGCCAGGAACTAAGGGAAGGTGGAAATGGGGAGTTGTCATTCAATGGGCAAAAAACGTTCCGTTGTGCAAGGGGAATGAATAAATCCTAGAGATCTCCTGTACAACATAGTGTCTAAACAGTACGTTCTTGTGCACTTACACACTTGTTGAAAGGTTAAAGCTCATATGAAGTGTTCTTGTGACAATGAACAAAAATAAAACAAGGAAATATTCGGAGGTGACGGCTACGTCTATTACCTTGACTGTGGTGACAGTACCATGGTGTAGGCATATATTCAAAGTCATCAAATTCTATATATTAAATATGTGTAGTTGGGGTATATAATTTATACTACAATAAAGCTGTTTTAAAACATTTCTCGGCAGCCTGGGTGGCTCAGCGGTTTAGCGCCACCTTCAGCCCAGGGCGTGATCCTGGAGACCCGGGATCGAGTCCCATGTCGGGCTCCCTACATGGAGCCTGCTTCTCCCTCTGCCTGGGTCTCTGCCTCTCTCTCTCTCTCTCTCTCTCTCTCTGTCTCTCATGAATAAATAAATAAATAAAATCTTTTTTAAAAAATTAAAAAAATAAAACATTTCTTAAGGAGCACCTGAGTGGCTCAGTGGTTGAGCGGCTGCCTTTGGGTTGGGTCTTGATCTGGGGGTCAAGGGATCAAATCTCACATCATGCTCCCTGCAGGGAGCCTGCTCCTTCCTCTGCCTTTGTCGGTGCCTCTCTCATGAATAAATAAACAAAATCTTAAAAAACTTCTTAAATAGAAGAAAATATAAAAATAATGGATAATAAAGTTAGTCAAAGGTAAGCCTGTTATGGGGATTAAGAAGTATCAGGTCCATCAGGAAGAACCAGGTATTGTGCCAGAAATGATTTACAGTATTTTTTTCACAACTCAAATAAATTAGTTAAAATAGGGCTTGAGATTCCAGCGTCAACCCTTGCTGCCTGTATGACTTAGACAAAATTATCTAACTTCTAACTCTTGGTTTTGTTTCTATAAAATAGGGTTGATAATATTTTCTGGTTCATGGAAATAATTTTAAGATTTTGAATTAATCCAGGAAAAGCCTGGGATCACACTGGGCACATATTAATGGTTCTTTAAATATTACCATTGTGCTTATTCCGAAGGAAAATATCTGGGAGTCAATGGTACCTCAAGGTCAAGTATCTCAACTAGAGAAGTAAAAATCTGGAACTAGAACATAAGTAGACAAATTGGTGTCTACCTAGTGAGGACACTTGAAAATAAGGGCAGGAGTCAGAAAGCTATATAAACAGTGATTTCATTTTTTTTAAGATTTTATTTATTTATTCATGAGAGGCTCAGAGAGAGAGGTGAGGGAGAAGGGACTTTATCCCAGGACCCCAGTATCACAGCCTGAGCCAAAGGCAGAGGCTCAACCACTGAGACACTCAGGCGTCCCATAAACAGTGATTTTAAAACACAGACTTATGTGTACATTATAACATTCAAAGAAAATGTAACTTGTAATGCAATTTAAAGAAATAAACCCCAAAATAAATAAATAAATAAATAAATAAATAAATAAATAAATAAATAGATAAATCAATCAATCAATCAATCAGAATTGGAACCAGAATGGTGCTTTCTATGAATTCTTTCAACTCTTGACTAGCTTTATCACTTCTACCATTTTGAAAGCCCTCCCCCACCCTAAAGTCAGGGGAATGTGGGATTCTTCTCAGCCCGCTGCTCTTGGACTCCAATTTGCCTTCACCTCTCTTGAAGCTTTGTATTTCAAGTTGTGATAGTTTTGAATTTCTGGCCTTCCTCTCGATCTGCTTGACGAATGTAGTCTTCTGATGTTTGGCATGAGGGTGATGTGGTGTTTACTTCCATGCGCTCCTGTGTTTCTTTAAGCATCAAATGTTGGCAGCATCACCCTTGATCTGTGAAAGTTCCTCCAAAACTGGAGCTTTCTACTCATTTGAAATATGGGCTCCGTGCTTAAAAAGGCAAAAAAAATCAAAGCAGTACAAAGAAGGTGTTATGAAATAGTTGTGTATCAGCTATTCGCCAAATCAATTTCTCCTTTGACACCTGTTGTTCAGCACGCTCGTCAGGTTCTCTTCCAGTTAAAGCTGACGCTTGACGATGTTCTAGCCAATGGCTCATGAGTAGATGCGATGTGTGTCCCATCCAAGCCTGGCTCGTAAAAATCTCCAATGAATTTCCTCCATGGTTCCCCGCCCCTCCTGCTGTGTGGGATATAGTGATGACCCTTCAGGACACCCTTGGGTACTGTGACTTGAAGATGGACCCCCTAAATGATTGCTGGGAACACAGAACTCCCTTCCACTCAAGTTTGCTCACTCAGGTCAGCCCACCCTGGACTCCTAGCAAGAAGACAGCTTCAGTGGATGAGAGTCTTATTCACTTGTTTTATTGGTTACAAATCCAGGAAATATGAGCTACCGGGGAGGGCTATCCAGATCAACAAGGTTTCTTCTCTTCTGCTGGGTGTATATCATATAGCGCCAGCTAATGCCAACAAGGTACAGGTGGAGTCTCAGATCTACTCCTTAGGAAGGCAAAATCTACACTGGTGTGAAGGCTCAGATTCTACTCCCTCTCAGTTCCCGTCCAGAGGAAATCCTGGTTACCACATTTTGTTTTAAGGATCACTTCCTACCTTTTGACCAGGTATAGGTATAGAAATTAGTAACAAGTTGGTGAAAGATTAATTGTTCTAAGACAGTTCCCGACAAAGTGTGTAGAAAACATAAATAAATGTTTAGGTGCTGTAGGATGACAACGTTCTAGCCAATGGCGTATGAGCAAAAGTGATGTGTGTCATTTCTGAGCCTGGCTCTTGAAAATCTCCCATAAATTTCACCCAATTTTTTCTC
Organism: Vulpes vulpes; assembly: GCF_048418805.1. Taxonomy (NCBI): domain Eukaryota; kingdom Metazoa; phylum Chordata; class Mammalia; order Carnivora; family Canidae; genus Vulpes; species Vulpes vulpes. Next base: position 4,616,243 of record NC_132796.1, on the reverse strand, counting down.
TTTCTGCTGTATGGCATCTGTTCCTCTTAGGGAAACCTTGGACACCATGAATTAAATAATAATAATAATAATAATAGTAAATAAAAAAAAACCTACTGCAGTAAGGATAATGCACACTGCATTTCAATAAAGTCATAACAGAGTAAGGAGAGGTCCAGAGAAGAAAACACAGGATGATTGAAAGTCCAGAGCTGCTGCTCTATGCAGACAGCCTTAAAGGATTAGCAGGATTCCATCTGCAAAGACCAAAGCTGACAGGCGATAGCACTGAAGTTTATAAACTCATAAAAGAAAGACCTGGGATGAACAAGGACTTGTTCACCAAATCCCAGTTTGCCACGATGCCCTTTCCTTTATAAGTAGAAAGAAGGCAATTTAAGGAAAACAGAGAAAAGGTGAGTTAACAAAACAGAGCAGGTAACAGTGGCCCTATGTGTAGAAATCCTAACCTAGAAAACCAGAGGCCAATATAGCAAATATGGGGGTGGGGGGCGACAAAGAAACCACTTCTAATGAGTACCAGAAAAATTCACACGTGACGGTTTCATTATGGGAGCTAAAATGATGCCTAGAAAAATTAAAGAGCCTAAAAGTGATTGACCTAAAATGAATGACTTGCAATTGGAAGACGCCTGGGTTTTGAACCTTCACAACAATGGCATTGCACACTCGTTCTTGCCAGCTACGCAGCTTTGCAAATTGCCCCTGCATTGCCTCTTCGGGTTAGCTGCAAAATACTGTTGCTGTTAGATTTATTTTGTATCAGGCAAAGTGTTGTTTTTATGGAACTGCCCATGGAGAGGAGCCGTCATACATTCTGAGCGACATGGAGAAGCCTTGGTAAACCACTAAATTTAGATAGGATGGAGCCATACACTGAAAGTCTTAAATGACCTCACTTTTCAAATCTCCTCCAGGCATGAAATAGACCCACTCGTGTAAGATGTAGTGTGAGCAGTTGCAGGGGGGATAAGGAGACGTTCCGCTATCACAGCAGGAATGTAAATCACGAGACAGTCACTGATGAAATCCCCGGATGCTCACAGATTAAATATAGTTACTTTTAAAATCAAGTTACACACAATTCTTGCTTTCTAGAGGATTGCTGTCTAAAGCAAGTAACGTGGCTTCTGGTTATTGCAAAAGCAACACTTTCATCTTTTTTAGGGATTCTTTCAGTTGGAAAAGGGCTCTTAGTCTTTGGAAACAATCCCGATTCCAAATAGCAAAGATTCTACTCAACTGATTAAAAATTAATATACGTTATGCCTGAACATTATGAGACACAATTTCTCAAAAGAGCAGTGAACTTCTAGAAATCAGTTTTAAGTATTCCTTACCACATTCTGGCAGGAGTAGTAAAAATGGCCACTGGCACACTTGTAAATTTAAAGATGTGTTTTGAATTAAGTGCTAGAGTTTGGATCATGACTGAATCTGTTTAATCAATGGACAGATGTTTATTAAACATTTACTGTCATGATTTACGTGGCCAGGAGGAACATTCATTGCAGAATTAAACACACACACACACACACACACACACACACACACACACACAAAGAACACAAAAAACAAAAATAAAGGCCAACAATGCCCAGCCGGGAATTTAATGTGCCAGAAGTTGTCTCGGAGCATCTCTGCACGGCATGTCAAATTCATGGTGCAAGTATCACAAGTAGCTATAGTGCTACAGCACATAACTGCCACCTTGGTACACCAACGGACATTTTTTTATGCACGTATGCAATTAACTATGACTCATGACTTCCTGTTAAAATTGTAGCAAATCCCTGCTGACTTCCTTTGCAAATTTTTAATAATAATGGTCATTAACTCTCATGGTAAAAAATTTTATATATACATACATATAAATTGAATTTTTGACCTTTAGGTCTAAAGAAATAAATACTGACCTTTTCAATAAAATGTTTTGTAATTATCCAAAGCAAATCCCTTTATACTCTCATCATTAACCCTAAAAGGAACGCAATCTTAACTTTGCTCCCTGAGATCCCATCCCATCTTTTCCTCCATGTCCCTAACGCTCCTCCTGTGTCAATGCATGGCCACCCTCTCTACTCCTGTTACTTCCTGTCCCCTACCTCTTCCTTTTATGTCACTTCTGGTCCAATCTCTCCATCTTTCCTTCCACCACCTGGCTCCTCCTTCTCTCAGGTCACTGGCTTCCTCTGCCTCCCTCATTTACATCATGTCTTGACCTTTCCCCTCAACCTCCTATCCCACCACAATGCATAATGAGATCTCCCCTGATGTCATGTCATGCCCCATAGATGAAGAGCCCAGGACTTGGTAGAAGGAAGAGTGGATTCAGAAGGCCTTCATGAAAAGCCTCACCTGATTTGGTGGACAGACGTCTGGGATGGCCCCTCAACATGGTTCACCCATAAAATGAAGTGGTGGACCAGTTCTTCTAACCATGCCAGGACCACTTACATTGAATGCAACCCTGCCCATGGAGGGAACGGAGGGACACACAGCCTTGGAAGAGGAGCTAGCTCTCTTTAACTGAGGGCAATTAAGAAGAGAGACTCAACTGAGGTCTGTCCACAGAACCCTCAGAAGATGAAGGAACAGGTGCCATGGTCCTGAAGAAGTCTCTGTGGAGGATACCACCACTTCCATGACCCTAACCTTGTCTACAGAACTGCGTCCTGTCGCTGGAAAGCACACAAAGATCATGAAAATGTCATCTGGACCTTACAGAAACATATAATTCCATTAGAGAAATGAGACACATATGCATCTCTGAGTACTACTTATTGACTCTCTCCCATCAGCTCAGAAAACTTGGGTTTTAATTGCTTTAAAATCTCTTGTGACTGAAAGCAATGCGCTCATAATGTCAAACGAGGGGGTCCATACAGAATGATCTTGGGGCCAAATCTTGTCGCTACCTATCTTAATAAATAAAGCATTAGTGAAGGACATCTTGTCCATTCATTATCTATTTCCCAGGGCTGTTTTTGTGTTGCACAGCAAATTATATAAGTTGTGACGAATACCACATGGCCTTCAAAGTCTAAATTACTTACTTTGCAGGGAAAGGTTGCCAACAGTCACATTGGGGCATTAGGATTCTTAAGGAATTAAGTGAAAATAGATCTGGATCAATCTTATTATTACAAAAAAGATGCCTTGCAGGATGGCTTGCAGGATGGTTGCTTTTTCTATAACACTGTATATAAACATTTTTGATGAGCCACCCAAAATGGACTTTCGTGGTGATTTCTCCAGCCCCACCACAACATAAGGAAGAAGTCCTCCCAATACTTCACAATACTACCCGAACAGCCATGGCACGACATGTTCTGGTTCTGTGCAGTTCAGAAATAAAGAATCCCACAGTACTCAGTAACAATTGCAAGACAAATCTATGTTTTGATTTTGGGGGAGAAAGCATAACTTACCAAAAAGTACTTGGCCCATTATTGTGACAGACTATAAAACACTTAGTTAAGGGCGAATGTGTTGAAAGTTACGGGTCCCTCTTCACTCCAGGAATCATGTTAATTTGTCCAACTCTGAAGGTATTTAGAATGACTTTATATTAACAAAAACAAATAGCTTTCTGTTACATAGAAATCCAGAATTTCTAAGTTAAAGCATTGGAAGAATCTCTAGCTCTCTGATGACTGATAGATGTGGCATATGTATATATTGAATCAATGAATTAAAAAATGAGCAAACAAATGGGGATGTCTTTCTAATCTTATCATTCACCACCTTTTCTTAATCTATCTTATACTTGCACTAAATTGAACGACTCTCAATTTATTAGATTTTATAGTCATTTCTGTGTTTCCCTCATTTTTCCTACTCAATTACAAATCTAAAAGGAAGTACTTTTCTTGCCAGACCTCGCATTCCCTACCACATTAAGTTTAGAGCCTCATCCATACTGCACAATCAATGTCTGAAAGTGGAGGGGATTGATTATTACTTAAAAGGCAAGTGACTGGCAAGATGATGACCTTCTACCACCACCTTTGGTTTCCATTTGTTACCATGTGTGTAAGCTTTTGGGTGTACAAATGCCAGAACTCACTCTGACAAAGTTTAAGGAAAGAGTAAAAGACTCAATGGGAGGAAGACTGGGGAGAGCTCCAGAAGAGCACTAAAAGTAGACCCCATCAGCATCAGTAAAGACAGCCCGGGGACTGTTCTTAAGGACCCCAAAGGTCAGGACGTCTCCCAAAGGCACTGACGTCGGAATGACTTCATTCCAATGAACACTTGAGGGACACTGTTTTCAAAAATGGATTCCTATTCAGTTTCTACCTGGGTCCAGCAGTAGCACCTCATGACAAAGGGACTCAAAGGCTTAACTAGGACCACAGGGACAAAAGAGAGGTAGATCCCACAGAATAGATAGGAGAAGGGGAAGGGACCTGAGCAAGCAACACATGAAGACAGCTAGACAAATTTCAGGGTCTTCTTTAAATAGATGGGGTAACAGGACTTTTATCTCCTAGTTACTAAGGCCCGGGAGATTGACTAGAAATAAAGAGCACGGAAGTCATTTTATCCAATAACTAAAAATTAGATCTTGTAAAAAAAAAAAAGTTAGGAAGACTTCTGGTAGAAGGAGCCATATAAAATACAGTCCCCAAATCACAGGGCCCTCAGCACTGCGTGTGCTGTAACGTCATCTGGAAAATCAGCCACTCAGCAGGCAATCTCGTTGACTGCATGGGGAAAGATAAAGCGCAAGCAACCCAAAAAGCACGAGACTCATAAAATGCAGAGGACAGTCAGGAGCTGAGGCAGCCTCGCCAAGTTCATAGGCTCCAGCCAGAAGTATGAGATTCAGAGGCCTCCCATGGAGGGAAATGTATGGGCAAGTGCAGAAATGCAAGTGGTGTCTGGGATCTTATCGTAGTGGCAGCTCATTATTCCCATTACCCGGAGAAGATAGTAAACACCACGGCCAGCATCCCTGTATAAGCGTGCTCAAAGGACCCAACTGGACCCTGTGTACAAAGAGTGTTTTCCAGAGGTGACACCAGACACATGAGACACAAATCTAGGCTTAAAGCCCAGTGATAGAAGTGGTCATTTGTATGCTACCTGGGCATCCAAAGCCACTTGCCTAAATGACACTTGAACATTTTCATCTAGATCTTTTGAATTATAATTTCTGGCTTTATTGCATATTTCATCTGGGCCACTTCCAAATGGATCTTCTGGCACGGTTCTACACTATGATAGAGCGATATTCAGTTTAAAAATCATTACCTTAATCATCTCTGCTAGTTTGATTTAGTGTGAGGGATGGTTGATTTAGTTTCCTTGTTTACTTTAAGAATTTTACTCACGGTGTAATTAGTTTTGTTTTAAATTGAAACCGTGGATTGCACAACAAAGGTTTAGAGCACATAGGTGTGGGGTTTGTTTCCAATACGCGGGTGTTATATCAAATTTGACAATGTAACTTTGAGCTGAACCATGTATTAAAATTTCGTGTTTCAGGGGCACCTGGGTGGTTCAGCCAGTTAAGTGTCTGCTTTAGGCTCAGATCATGATCTCAGGGACTTGGGGGATCAAGCCAGCATCAGGCTCCCTGCTGCTGGGGAGCCTGCTTTTTCCTCTCCCTCCCCATACTTGTGCTCTCTATCTGAAATAAATAAAATCTTCTAAAAAATGTGTTTGTTTCACTTTTTAAAGAGATTTTATTTATTTATTCATGAGAGACACAGAGAGGCAGAGACGCAGGCAGAGGGAGAAGCAGGATCCTCATGGAGAACCTGATGCGGGACTCGATCCCAGGACCCCAGGATCACACCCTGAGCCAAAGACAGACGCTCAACCACTGGGCCACCCAGGTGTCCCAAAATGCCTTTGTTCCAAATGAAGGAATAGAAGAATTAATTTTATAAGTTATCTTCTGAATGTAGTTGGAGAACACTGGACCATCTGGAGTTACAATAAACTCATTAGGAGTGAGACCATACCATATTATGCAATCTAGTCAGTGATGCCAACATCCTGTCTTTATTCAACTTGGCCTAATACCTGCATTTTGAAATGTTTTCTAATGTCTTAAAAATAGTTTCTCACAGGCAAGAAACATAAAAATAGGTTAAATTGAACTACATCAAAATAAAACTCCTGTGCATCCAAGGACACGATCAACATTTTGAAAAGGGTACCTACGGACTGCAAGAAAATAATTGCAAATCATCTCTCTGTTAGGGGGCTGATATCCAGAATATATAAAGAACTCCTACAACTACTCATACAAGCAGCAACAAGAAAACTAAATAACCCAAATTAAAAATGAGAAAAGAATTTAAATCTATATCTCTCCCAAGATGCTATACAAATGGCCAAGAATCCTAGGAGAAGATATTTAGCATCAATAATCACCAGGGAAATGCAAATCAAAAACCACAATGAAATTATCACTTCCCACCCATTAGGATGGCTACTCTCAAGACAAACAAAAATAACAAGTGTTGGGAAGGAGGCAGAAAAACCGGAACTCTTGTGTAGAGTTGGTAAGGATAAAAAAATAGAGTAGCCACTCTGGAAAACAATACGGAGATTCCAAAAAATTAAAAATAGCATCGCCATATGATCCACAGTTCCACTTCTGGATATATACTCAAAAGAATGAAAAGCAGTGTCTTCTAATACACATATGTATGTTTATGAAGCATAATTCACAACAGTCAAGATGTAGAAGCAACCCAAGTGCCTATTGGCAGGCGAATGACTAAACAAGATAGTATATATCCATAGCATGGAATATTACTCATCCTTAAAAAGGAAGGACATTCTGACACGTGCTATAAAAAGAATGAACCTGGAGGATATTATACAAAATTCTGGGTGATTATTTCATAATGTGTAAATGTCACAGCACATAATATAAACACAATCCTACCAAACCCAGCATACCTTCTCTAAGACGTGAACTCAAAAAAAAAAAAAAAAAAAAAAAAAGATGTGAACTCAGAAGATCTTATTGGGACAGTCCCAGGGTCCGAAATACGGGATGGACCAAGGGCTGGGAAATTAGCCCAATAAATGGGCTAATTTATTGTAAAATGTGTAATTGGAAAACATGGAACGTGAAAACATCCAGGTCAAGTTTCATAGTGGGGCTGAGGGAAATGGATTTTAAAGATCACTTGTGTTCAGAGTCAGGCCTGCAAGGGAGCTACAAGGGTAGACTTGCCACCTGAACAGCTATTGAACAGAAGCCTGTGCCGTGCACTGTCCAAAGAGAAACGCTTTGGCTCCTGTTCAGCAACCTCCTTTTTGGAATGCTGGTTTTAGGATGGCATGGATTCTGGCTACTTTGTTGTCAATTTGCTTGGACAGTGGTGCCTAAGTGGTCAACCATTACTCCAGATGCTGCCAAGAAGGTGCGCTGTCCATGTGCCAACATCTACCATAAGCTGACTTTCAGTAAACAAAATTACCCTCTTTCACTGGGTGGCTCAGTTGGTTAGGCGTCTGCTTTCAGCTCAGGTCTCGATCCGGGGTCTTGGGGTCAAGCCCCATGTCGTGCTCCCTGCTCAACGAGAAGCCTGCTTCTCCGTCTCCTCCCCTCCCTTGCTATCTCTGTTTCTCTCTCAAATAAATAAATAAAAATAAAATCTTTTGAAAAAGTGCTACCTCGGACCATAACGTAGAAATCCTTCCTGAGTTTCCAGCCTGCCCATCTGCCCTATGGGCCCGGGCCCAAGACTGCAACCTCAACTCCCTGCCTGACGTCCCAGCCCAGGGGCCTGTCATCCTGAAGAGAGAATTCAGACTCAAGATTGCTACGTCGTCTTACGTGAGTTTCCAGCCGGCCAGAGGAGCCTAGGGCAAGGACTTGCCAGGCAACGCACCTGCATGAGCTAATTCCTTAAAGTAAATCTGCTTCTCACGAACACGTATGTCTGGATACACATACAGTGGGCTATGCATCCTGCTGTCTTAGAAACCCCTACCTGATGGAGCTCTTAACCTAAGCAAGTAAGCTGGGCTCCGGAAGCCGACCCCTTAGCGGCAGACAACAGCAGCGTGGCCCACCAGCGGAGATCCTGCTCTTTTTTCCCCAATAATTACTCTTGCTTCACAAGGGCCGTGCCGTGATCTTGCTTCTCACTGTCGCTTCAACCTAGTGGGTTCAGGGGAACTGGGATCTTCCAAATTTCCCTCTTCCCATCACCACCGCTGATTATGAGATATCGAGGGAACATGTTGCCTGGTTATCAGTGACACGTCCTGATGCATAATTCATTCTGGAACTAGCTGTACTGTGGGCGCTACAGGTTGTGCCCAGGCTGGAGGAGAGTAAACACACATCTGAGGACTCCCAGTCTGACTTCACAAATCTTTTCCCTAGCAAGCCTCATAAATAAACATAAGCCGTCGCCGAAATGTGGTCAGCCAGCAGGGCAGTGCTCGAGAAAAATAGCTTCATTGTACAGGACAGCCGACCAGAGTGCGGAAGGCCTCTGGGCAAGCTAATGAAACATGCAGTGATCGTAAGGTGGGACAAATGAATTTCCTTCACCTACCCTTATTTCCAAGATAGATGAAACAGCTTTTCTTAAAACAGCATTATTTTTTTTTTTCTTATTTAAGAGAATTGGTTTTGCTTCCCAAGGTGGATAAATAATTAGAAACGTGCCTATAAAAACCGGTGCCACAGTAGAGTCGGATGTTTAAGAACAGACTAACTTGGGGCATGATCTTTGCATTTTTTTCTCTCCTCGTGGATGTTTTTTTTTTTTTAACTTTTAAAAATATTTGTATTTATTTAAGAGAGAGTGGGGGAGGACGCATGAGTGGGCGAAGGGGCAGACAGAGAGAGAGAAGCAGACTTCCCACTGAGCAGAGAGCCCAATGGGGGCTCGTACCAGGACCCCTGGATCATGACCTCAAGGCAGACGCCTAACCTACTGAGCCACCCAGGGCCTCTTCAGGTATGTTTCTATGCATAAAGGTAGATCGTTTCCAAGTAGTTCGCTGAGAGCATTTTCTTTTCCGTCCCACCTGCCTGTACTTTCTCTCAGTCCCAGGGGAATCATCATGCCCAGATCCCCCAAACTCCTCACTGCGTGTCTAGGGCATTATTAAGCTTTCCAGGTATTTCCTGGGACTTCTATTATTAGCCTGGACACCAGAAAGAATCAAGGTGAGGCAGACATCTCTCCACACAGCCTGCGGATAAACCTAATTCCGATCGCTCAGAGCTTTTCCTTGCCAATAATCGTGGCCCAAGGAAGATAAAGCATTTTGTCCAAACCCCCTGCTGCTGAGAATTGTGGCGAGTTTAGCAAAGGAAGATTTTCTAGCTCATTTTAACCATTTTTGCATGGTGAGATTTGCTATGGTGTATTAGAGAGCTCCGGGAGAAAGGGAAAGCCTCCTGGAATATCACAGAACTTATTTCTGTCAGTATATAGGTTGATGTGAGCTTTTATGAAAATATGCAACTAGACCTGAAGACAGTCATTTCCATGGCTGTTTAGAGAAAAATCATCACTCGAAGGCAGGTTCAAATTGCAGGATATCCAGTAAACACACCTACTGGCCTGCTCTCTAGGAAACGACCTTAACAAACAAAGATTTTATTCTGCAAAGACTTTTTCCCCCCAGGGATGAAAAAGCAGAAGATAAAGTGCAAAGTGTGTAACTTGAGAGCATCTTTATGATGACCTGAGAAGTTCTTTCTCATTTTCTTGTCTCCTCCTTCCTCCCAAACCCTCATTTCTTTTCTGCTTAGATGAGCGGTTTTGCATAAGGCAACAGAACGTTAAAGATGCAACTAGCACCCCCTTCAGCCTCTTTCCCTCTTTAATTTACGACCTACAGGTTCTTCCTAAGGGAAACCAATTTTGCGAGGTTGGGGTGTAGCTTCGCCTCCGTTTCTTTTGCAGTTGCAGTAATAGGACGGTGCATTGTGATCTTAATTTCTCTTGTCGATGGTACTAATCAGGCTCATTCTTTTCCGCAAACCTTCTGTACCCTCTCCCCACTTGAGACTGGGGGCTTTTGTACTGGCTTGTACCAATTCTTGATGTGCTTTGGATACAAACCGGCAGTCACTTGCTGGTGTTGCTAATATATTTCCCTAGCGTGTGGTTGTGGTTTGTTACTTGACGCATTGATGGTGTGAGACATACAGATGGTTTCATTTTTGAGGTGGTCACATTCACTTTCAGTAGGGAAGACGACATTTTTGCATTCCTGTCTGTCCCAGGCATCAATTAGCATTTTATGTAGTTGAGAGGGAGAAGGTGAGGAAGTTCAATAATCCAATATGCATATCCAAGCAGTTCTCTTGTTTGCACATTATGGCTCACTTACAACCATCATAAGCCTCGTTTCATCAAACGACAAGCCCTGATGACCCTCAACAAGCACCTGAGAAGAAAGGTCTTCCTCCTTCCCACATCAGCTACAACTACTCCTTCATATAGGTTTTGGCTGTTCCTCATTTCTGAGATTTATTCAAGCATAGAGCCCACCCCTCTCTCTATCATTTTCATTCTCTTACTGTCATGAAGTGGAGAGAGAAAATATCAGTGTGGGTGATCCATTCATCCCTTTTTAGTATGAAGACCACGCACCTGCTTCCAACTCAAGAGACCTCTTCTGATGAATGAATGCCCTCCCCTTCCCTTTGCACGGACAGGTGATGGGGAGGTGTCCAAGCTTCCCAGCAGATTTCTAGAGCTCCTCCTAGATATTTGGAGTGGCAAAGGGTATAAATGTGCATAAAACATGACATGGCAAATCACTGCTTGACGCTATGGAAGGTAAACGGATTTTACACCATGTTGTCCAGTTATGCAAGCAGAGCTCCGTGTCGCTCTGTTTTTAGTAATTACATATATCTCTGACTGCGCATTACTGCATGTAATGTATATCATTATTTACATAATCCTTCTGCTATTGTTGGGTCAATTTGCAGTTGGCCTATTCTTTATTTCAGTGATTCCAGAAGTGTGTAAGACTTAAGTAGCTGCATTATAATCACCTTAAAGGATTTTATAAAATCAGATTCCTTGATACTACCCAAAACATGCAGCCTAAGAATCTCTGATATTGATGCTTAGAAAATAGAATTTTAACCACCTCTCTTGTTGATTTACATATACCTCAAATTTTTTAAATCATGGCTTCATCGTGTACTCGATATTTCCATTTTGTTAGTCCAGCGCTGCAATGGAGAAGTGTATAAAACAAACTGATGGGCAGACGTTCACAACAGAAACAGAGACGCAAACCAAGGGCATGGATTTAAGCACGTTCCTATCCGTGACTAGCCCGCCGAGCTCCAGTTCCAAATGTCTCATGTACTGTGAACCCTCATGAATGTCTCACTAGCACTGAAAACTCCAATGTTTGGGACAGAGGATGCGTTTCCAATTAGGGCAGGTATGGAGACAGTAGAGGATGCTCTATGGGAACACAGAGTGTGGTTTGTGAATGCTGGGGGTGGAGACACAGAGTTGTCTTCTCAGAGAGGGCAAAACGTCAACCAGCTGTGGAAGTACCGGGAAAGCAACCATCATGAAATGGCAACATGCATTCCGTGGAGGGAAAGGACACCAGAAAGCGTATGATATGGGGGTGGTGGTGGGGTGTTGTCAATAAGCCAGCAGCGATTAGAAGACTGGCCATTCAAAAGGGGGAAAGCCATGTCTGAAACTAAACTATTCAGATTCCTCTGGGAGCCTGTCAACTGCACCCTGATAGGTCTGCATTCTAGAATCGATGCAGAACCGTCAGCAGATTCCTGCACTGGCAAATAATATTTGACCCAGACTGTTCTGGACGCATGCAGCCTGACCTTGACTATGCCCATATCCCGGTGCAAACTGATGAAAGCTTCGACTGTGGCTTCAGGTTGAAGGATGGAGGAGAGAAAACAGACGCACAGAGGATCTGAAGGGAACGGGAGATGGACAACCCCATCCGGAAAACAGTGACAATTTGCGTGCTAAATGACTAATTTTAGCAGTTAAGCTGTATTACTAAAGTGACACAAGTATAAAATAATTACTGAATGTTTCCAAATTCCTTCAGCTTCTTGTTCAAGCCTGACATAACTGTTACTTCTATCACAGCTTGCTCCTGCCTATATCGCAACCACACTGAAAACCCACGTACCTTCCGTTCTTGCTCATCCATTAGTACATGATCTAAGCCATCATTCTTACGCCTGCCTCCTCTGGGACCGTTTCATTAATTAGGGACAATACTGCTAGCCAGAAAGAAATGGGAATTAAAGCAGCCCAATTGAATCTAGTGAATTTGGTTACTTGATAATGATGTTGATGCACGGTTTGAGATGGAAAGTGTTTGAGATTATTGATTAAAATTAGGTTTGAGATTACCTGGAGATTTCATTTATCCTGACTCCTTCTTGTTCGTGATTAGCATAGATAGCAGAGTTGTATTTCTGCTAAGAACAAATTGTACTTCTTATCGTGTGGATCAGATTGATTTCACCATGGTATGACCCTGGGAATGTGAAACTCTATGAAAATTTACCTGCTACTTTTGCACCTAACTAATTGTTCACGTTCTACTTGAAATCATTCTTTTTCTTTGGTTGGGAGTGTTTCAGTTTGCTTATTGCTCAGGAGAGATAGAGATTGACTCATAACCCAATAAATAAGATGCACAAGAGAGAAGCTCTGTTCAAGCTTACCACATTCTTTCTGAATGGAGACTACGTGTAAAGACATAAGCATGATGAAGTAGAAGGAATTCGCGAAGGACCAGATTCCTCTCAATCTATAACCTATTCATCTGGCCTTCATGAACGAGAGAAAGTGTATTCTCCCAGTTTTCCTGACTTATGGACTCCAAACCACTTATGGCATGGATCAGATACTTTCCCCTACAACACTTAATTTAGCAAGACTTTAGGGATATAAAGTTGATATACAAAACCCTTTCTTGTTTCTATATTAGTAAGAGAAGTGTTTCCATGTTGGTAGAAAGCAACTGGAAGATGAGATTTAAAAAATGACCATCATCATTTACTCTCTCACCATCCACAAAAATCACTTAGCTATGGATTTCACAAAAATTGCCCCAAAATCTCTACACTCAAAACCACAAAACACTGCTGAGACAAAGGAACAAAGACATAAATTAATTGGGATATTTACTTCTTTCACAAATGATAGGATTCCATATTTGTGAGATGTCACTTCTCCCTACAAGGTCCACAGACTCCATGTTATCCGGATATAAGCCACAAGGAGGTTTTCTGTAGGAATTCTCAAGTTGAATCCTAAAATGTATATGAAAATGCAAAAGACATAGATCCTTCAAGCCATTGAAAAAAAACAACAAGTCTTCTAGCATGTGACAATTTGTGGGTAACATGCTTCTAACAGCCTGACTGTGGTCTTCAGAAGACAATTCTTCAAAAGAAGGTTGCCCTAGGATCATAAGGAAAGCAGCATAGGAAACGGGGAATGGCACTCAGAACCCACTGGCTCAGTCAGGGACAGGAAACAATCGTATCTTCCTTAATTGCAAACCCAGTGACTGGTTTCAAATGGAGTTAAAAAGTTAATATGGAACATCGTGACTGAGAGCCACCTGTTAGAGAGTCAAGTGGAAAGAAATGTTCAGATAGAAGTTGAGTCTGGGCTTCGGGGCAGGGGGTATAATCTGGGAGTCAGTATCATTGAGTTAACATGTAAACTTGATGTTAAAAGATTATCAAGGCAACAAATGTAGACGTGGAAGAAGGGATGCAGAGAATGGACACTGGGGCACACTCCAGATCTAGAATCTAGAAAAGAATCCAGGAAAGGAGAATGAAGAGAACTGGCACAAAAGTAGGAGGAAAATCAGCAAAGTATGCCTTCTTGAAATCTACGTCAAGGAGAATTTTAACAAGTAAAAGGGGTTATTCCCTTGTTTCAGATAACGTTAATACATCAAGATAAAATGATTAAGGATGGTTAGGTTAATTAATAGAAAGGTGAGATTTAATAATAGGAAGATCATCGGTGATCCTGAGAAGGTTAGTTTTCTTGGATGGTGGTAAGAAAAGTTCTAGTAAATTCTAGAGTAAACAGATATTTTAAAATAAACCATATACCCTTTAAGTAATATCAAATAAGTCAATGTTTGTTTGCAAATAACAAAGTATATGAATGCAAATGTTTAATATTTTCATTACACAGATGCCAAGTTTTTAGTAAAGATAAAAAATATTAATTGGCATATTAAACTAGTTGGAAAATGATTTTTAATCTTAGGGGGAAAAATAGTAAGGCCGAAGGTATTTTTCCTCAAGGTATATCCCCCCTAAATCTCTAGGTAAGAGAAAGGACACACTCAGAGGGAAAATATTTACCTGCCAGCAAATCCTTGGTCATTAGGGCCAAAATGAGAAGAGGAGGCTTTAGCCACAGAAAGTTTGATGTACCTAGGAGAGCCAGTGCAGTTAAGAGGACACAAGAAAGCCACCAGGATGCCAAAGGGCAGAGAGCTACAGGAGTAAATCAATCAGGATGTCAAAATGAAGAACACAGGACGTCTGAGAGATGAATTGAAGGGTTAGCAGGAAGTGTGCAGAAGCAGAAGCGGTGGCTGTAGTTCGACACTTCAGTATGAATCCTGACGATACCCCGATTCTGTGCGGGTTCCTCTGCATCAGGGTTGTCAGTTCCTGCCCTACTTGAGGTTACTTTTTGTGTAAGGGTCCGTTTCACAGAAGAGAGAAGTGAACTGAGAAAAGGAAAATATAAATAAAACAGATGCATCCTGCGATCGTGAGACACATTTTCATATTGCAACCGGCTTGGACCGGGAGCGTGTACCATTATGTCTCAGAGAGTGGTTCAGAATATAAATAGCTATTGTGAGGGGAGGCCCGGCCACTCTCTCTGCTGCCCCTGGTCCTCAGGACCACAGTGATGGAGATCGTCACTCAGGGCTGAGTCTGTACCTGTCAGCTCTGATTTATCAGGTACAAGGCAGGTCTGAATTGTCCTTGTCAGTCACCAGCCAAGCATACCAGGACGTGGGGCAGATCAATCACAGGTCTGGTGAATGGAGTATTTGGATTAATTTGTCCCTTGAATGGAATATTTGGATTAATTTGTTCCTTGAATGGAAAATTTGGATTCTTTTGTCCCTTACAAAGGATGTTCTCACCTCAAGGGTTAAAGCAACTACTGGATGCAAATGAACTTCAACACTTTGATGTGTTGCTAAGGGCTCTTTTCTTCTGACTCGCAAATCATTTACGGGACCTGCAGTTTTGTGTCAGTTTGTAAAAGACTAAAATATCTAATTGGTTTTTTTAAAAAAAGGAATCAATAATTGTAAACCATGGTGTCAAGAATTAGAAAAAGATTAATTGCAGGTGGTCCTTGCTTAGGGTGAATTAACAACCCCAGTGAGCAAGGTTCTAGCAATTAATAAAATAACCAGCCATAAGATTTACATTAGTGTTCAAAGGTCAATCCATTACAATGAAGGAGTGTATTCATTAGGAAAAGAAAACTCGAGGGAAATCCTCTAACTGCCCCTGATCCTGCATGATTGCATTAGCCTTTACACGGCAAAAACCTATAAAAGGAAAGATATGATGTTGTAGCGGTAATGGATATGAACTGCTCTTCACAAACACTGAGTAGTAACTGCATTATTGTTCAGCTCTTGAGCTGGCTGGCAGGAAACGGAATGAGAGCTTGGGGAAGCAAACGTGCAGCTTCGCTTTCAATCATACAGCAGTAATGGACTTATTCTCATCTGTAGGAACTAAAGAGGGCAGTGGGAGATTTTGTCCCCCCTCTTTTTTCTCCTGCAATCTACATGCTATATTTCTAACTCTTCCTCATGAGATATTGATAAAATGTGCAAAGCTGGGATGGTTAAGATTTCCAGTTTGGAAATTAAGGAGGAAAGAATGTCTTCATATAAAATAATGAATTTAAAAAATATACATAGTGTAGTGCACATTACTTGGATAGCGTGAAGTTAGCAGAACATGGCTTGGTAATTTTTCCTATACAACTGTGTCCCTGTAAATCAAATCTAAGATTAGGATATAGAACCTTTTCCTGCCTACCTGAAGGCTCCCTTAATTTCCTTTCCAGTCAACATTCCCTCATGGTTAACTATGGTTTTGATTCCTATCATACAGTGTACATGTTCACAAAAAATTCCTGTCATCAGAATCATACGACATGTGCTCTTATGGGTCTAGCATCTTTTGTTCCATATTATTTTTGTGATACCTATCCATATTCTTGCATGAAGCATCCATTCACTTTTTATTGTGAGATAATATTCCATTTTAAGAATATAGTGCAAGTATATTGTCTTGTGGCACCTGGATGGCTCAGTGGTTGAGTGTGTGCCTTCGGCTCAGGTCATGATCTTGACTCAGGTCATGATTCCAGAGTCCTGGGATCGAGTCTCACGTCAAGCTCCCTGTGGGGAGCCTGCTTCTCCCTCTGCCTGTGTCCCTGCCTATCTCTGTGTGTTTCTCATGAATAAATAAAATCGTTAAAAAAAGAATATAGTACAATTATTTTATCTTAATGATGATAGTTGGGTTCTATACAGTCGGAGCCGATGATGAACAAAGTTCCTGTAAACATGGGAGGCAGATGTACTCATTTCTCACAGCGACATACCAAGGGGTAGATTTCCTGTCTCATAGACAAGGCAAATTTTCAGTTTAAATTGATACTACGAAATGATTGTTAAATCCATTTACATTCCCACCAAGTATGGGTAAAAATCGCTTCCAAGCTCACCAACACTTGGCATTTCCTTTTTATGTTATCTATTCTGGTGAGTTTTAATGTCACACTTTTGATGTATATTAAGGTATATTACAAACACTCAAATTGTTTCCATATTGTTCAAACTAAAGAGATCTTGTAAAATCTAATTAAACACTCTATCCTTCATAGCATAGATCAGAGAAATTATCTTATATTAGTTGCCATTTTGAAACACCAAAAAATAGAATTTGCTAGGTTTATGCGGCATTTGTTGATTTAGCATGACTGGCACCGGTTTACATTTTCTAACACCCCACACCATAGCCGGCATTTAGGCTTGCTAAGCCTTGGCTCATTTTTATGTGGTTGTATATCCTGATCTTGGGGACCCTGACAAATATTTGTTCTTTTGCACGTTTAAAATTTTAATGTAATATATGCTTTACCAAGATTCTGCACTTGGCCCCTTTCTCTTCCTTTCTACACGCTCTCCCTGAATGCCTTCACCCATGCTCTCAGAGTGAAAGCTCACACAGAACTCCCAAAACAAACCTCAGGTCTCATGAAAGAGTGAAAAATTGAACCCTAGCGCTTTCAATACCTTTGGTTCCGTTGCACACTGTGAACGGAAGAACAGAACATTGAGCTGATATAAATTTGACTTATATACCCCAATGTTAGTGCATCCAAAATAAGCATAGACTTTTTTTAAGGTAAGATAATCCCTGAGTAGCTCTTTAGAAATAAAAGAATATGAATTCAGAGTTTCTATTTACATCCCTAAAATATACATTTACGGATTACTTTAGCAAGATAAGGCAAAGCTTAATGTAACATTCTACTATAATACTCATTCACTTCTTAATTCATTCTGCTAATATTTGTTGAAAACCTATTAGCATATGTTGTAGTTACCAGATCATGTTCTTCAATTAATATTTACCCAGTAGGAAGACCGAAATTAAGTAACCAAATAAATATTTAACAACGTCAGTTAATTATCCCTTCAGGTCACTTGGTGAGATACAAGAAACGTTAAAATCATTAAAATGTAACCCAAATCATTCATTCATTTGAAGATTTTAGACTAAACATTTCAACAGACCATTAGAAAAAAACCATCCCCAATCAGGAATGTCGACTATCACTATTTGGAAGCGGGAACCCGTTTTAGTCTCCCATCAACCAATACAAGCCACATTTCACATGAAAAATCGACCCGGGCGGCTTAAGAAACAGGTTGCTGATTGGTTCACTGCAATGTGACTCTTCCAAGGATCACTTTCATGAGCAGGCAATTCGAAGAATGATTTCCCAGCACCATCTGCCTAAAGCACCTGAAGACATTCGAAACTGAGCTATTTTATAAGGAAAATGTGCCACGAGAAAGGCAGCGAGCTCAGGTGCATCCATGAAATTTCCAGCAACACATCACACCAAGCTGATGGAGGGGACTGTCACCATCGGCCACCGGGGCTCACCTATGTAAAAGGATTTCTTCTTAGTTTAATTTTGGTTACTTCAGCAGCCTCTGGGAGCGATTTCGCTGTGTGTGTGTGTGTGTGCGTGTGTGTGTGTGTGTGTTTAGGACAAGGGCAATCTCTCACAGTCCATTTCCTTCAAACACATGAGTGATGGACGTAATTCAGCCCCCGCTCCATGCAGCAGACCATTTACAGACCCACACACGTATTCACGAGGATACAAGCCCTCCTATGGAAACTACTGAGCTAGGGAAGCAGGTTCACTTAACAGAAGTCGGATTGGGGCAGGAATTGCCCTTAGCACGTTCAAGGTCCTCATGCCTCCTCTAGGGACACTTAAACTACGTTTCTGGCGATGTGCACGAATAGCGATTTTGTGTACTGCAACCTGAATTTACTGTACCTCTCTAAGCTACTCTGCCTAGCATACGACACGTGACAAATAATGAACTAAGAAAGGAAGGCTCCACACGAGGAATACTAGTTTGTTATGATTTTAATTGAAATTTAACGCTTTGCTTACCTTGTAAATCTAAAGAGGGAGATGGTGCTTCAAAGGAATTGTGCACCTGCCAGCTCACTAGCGTATTGTCTACATGTCAAAAAAAAAAAAAAAAAACAACTAATGAAATAACTGGAGGTAATTCCTCTGCTTAGGTTGCCTTGAAGTTAAGGCAGGAGGGAAGCGAGGCTCAGGAGCTAGGCTGACCAAAGTCAAACCATTTTGGTTTTAGGGTGACCTTTAACCGAAATGTCAGCAGGTCATAAAAAGAACGACAAGATCCAACACATGGACACATGAGCGGGGACAACGCCCTGCTCCCTCCAGCTGTCTGAGCTGCACACACTGGACATTAAGAATTGCTCCCATAGGGCATCCCTGGGTGGCTCAGCGGTTTAGCGCCTGCCTTTGGCCCAGGGTGCGATCCTGGAGTCTCAGGATCAAGTCCCACGTCGGGGTCCTGGCATGGAGCCTGCTTCTCCCTCCTCCTGTGTCTCTTCCTCTCTCTCTCTCTCTCTGTCTCTATCATAAATAAATAAATAAATAAATAAATAAATAAATAAATAAGAATTGCTCCCATAGGTAATTCCACAACCCCAAGACACTAGAAAAAATAACCACCCAATGTACATATTAAACCCAACGTTGAAGAGTAAACCTCTCCCTACATGGTTAGCCAATTAGAAAAGACTTCTAAATTCCTTCACTGGAGGCAAGGGAAGGGGTCTTCTTCATCACATGGAAGGAGAGCATGCTACTTTGTCTATGAAGAAGCACCTTTCTCACTTTCCTCTAAATGGTTTATAAATGTTCGTCCCTTTCTCTAAATGGTTTTCTCTGGAATTCTTTCCCATACAAAGCCAAGAACCTTCTTGCCAAGAGCCCTGAGGCCATCCCTCTTAGGGTCAAGGGCCATCTGGCACCAAAGTCAGTGATTGTTCACGTGCATAAAGCCAACGTATCAAACGAATACCAAACAAAATGGTAGGTAACTCGTGTTCATAAGTTGCCTCCAAATCACCAATGGGTCTTTATGAAAACATATAAATATCTGGAAGGACATATTCCTTTTATGGAAGAATTGAGACAAGAGAGGATTTATTGATACAATTTACTCCACTGACATAATTACCGCAGGTAACTAGCCTTCCTTACACACCAGCTTTTCTAGTTATAAAAAGGAGGTAAAAATCAACTTCTTGGAGTAAAGAAGACAAGCCTCCTGTGATGGTCTTCTTGTAGAAGCAACATTCAGAGATTTCCCCATCAGAAGGTATTTTAAGAACTAGACTAGAGTCTATGGACCAAATCTTGGTCCCTGCCTAGGGCCTTTTATTTTGTTAATACAGTCACAATTGTTTCTTATAGACCGTCCTTATTACCTTTGGCTGCTTTTGAGAACTACCCCAACCAGAGAAGGGACTTTGCAACAGAAATGGTATGACCCCAGAAACATTCACTGGCATGCCTTTTAAGGAAAAGTTTGCACATACCTGAATTAGACCAATTCCCTCTTGTAGTGATGACAAGCCTGAGATCCACATCAACTCCAGGACCACCCCAGGCCAGGCAAAAAGCTCCACCCTAACCCCAACACACACACACACACACACACACACACACACACACACACAAACTTTTAAAACATTTCTGATAACAAGATCTGGCTGGAACAGCAATGTGTTATGGAGTAATTGGCATTCAGGACCCCTGGGTGGCTCAGCCATTGAGCATCTGCCTTGAGCTCAGGGCGTGATCCCGGACTCCAGGATCAAGTCCCGCATTGAGCTCCCTGCGAGGAGCCTACTTTTCCCTCTGCCTGTGTGTCTGCCTCTCTCTCTCTGTGTCTCTCATGAATAAATAAATAAATCTTTATTAAAAAAAAAAGAATAATTGGCATTCAGTGGTGCTTTCCAGAAAGGTCTCAGAATGAAGTACTGCCTATATTTGAACATATATATGGATATAGAACATACGTTAGAGTATATTAATATAGAATATGAAATATTAATCATGAATATAGAATCACATATAATACCTTGTAAATATAAAATACTGTGCATATATGTTGTATACAGTATATATATGTGGGTATACATTAGGTGGATAGTTATAAAATATGTATTCTATATTATATACTTATATATATGTGTGTGTATTATATGGAGATAAACACACACACAGTATACATGGAGGGAGGGAGGGAGGGAGGGGGAGAGAGAAAGAGAGAGAGAGAACAGGTCTTGGGCACACTGTGCCCCCAAGGCCAGATTCAGCTTGCTGCCTGATTTTGTGTGGCCTGCATGCTAAGAATGGTTCTTACATCTTTAAATAGTTCTCCCAAAATATCAAGACTATTTTATAACATGTGAAAAGTATGTGAAATTCAAATGTTAGCCTCCATAAATAGAGTTTTCATGTAGCACAGCCGTGTGTTTTGTATATGCATTGCCTGTGACGACTTTGCACCAGAATGGCAGAGTTGACTATCTGCGACCCAGACTGGGCCCCACAAAACCTGAAACGTTTACTATCTAGTCCTTTGCAGAAAAAGTCCAATGACCCCTACCAGAGAAGCTCTTGCGTGTCCTTGGTGTCCCTCGTGTCCCCCGAGGTCTGTGAAGCTATGCTTCTCTTGGCCCTCAAGGAGGCCCTCATTACATAGTGAAAAAAAATTTTTTTTAAAGATTTATTTATTTATTTATGATAGGCAGAGAGAGAGAGAGAGAGAGAGAGAGAGAGAAAGGCAGAGACACAGGAGGAGGGAGAAGCAGGCTCCATGCCGGGAGCCCGACGTGGGACTTGATCCCAGGACTCCAGGATCGCACCCTGGGCCAAAGGCAAGCACTAAACCACTGAGCCACCCAGGGATCCCCTACATAGCGAAAAATCAAACACTAAGACTTTGATTGTTCTCATTAAGAAAGTGCACCTTCTTACACTAGAAAGCGCTCACCATCTTCTCAAATGACCACGTGTCTCTAACCTCACCTCCTGTGTATTTCCACGCCCACCCCGTGTTCCCAAAAGAATCATCCTTCTTCCCCCAAACCAGTGCAATCCTACAAGCACCTTATTGGGCAATACTGTCCCCATGAATGTTGGGTATGAGCTTAGGTTTCTTGGCTTACGTAAAAGTACAGTAGCATAAAATGAACATGATGCAATGCTCTTTGTTCCCAAGCCGAATGCCTGGATTCTATCATTCCATTCCAGATGAGGTCTGCAAGGACAATATATATATTATATATATATATATTTTAAAGATGTTATTTATTTATTCATGAGAATATACAGAGAGGAGAGAGAGGCAGAGACACAGACAGAGGGAGAAGCAGGCTCCACGCAGGGAACCCGATGTGGGACTCAACCCCGGGTCTCCAGGATCATGCCCTGGGCTGAAGGCAGTGCTAAACCACTGAGCCATCCAGGCTACCCGCAAGGATAACATATATTAACCAAATACTGTACTACCAATTTGTGACCTGAGACATTTGGGAAAGAGTTAAACCTGTTTGCATGATGCCTGCATAAGTGGAGAGGGTAGTTGCAGAGGAGCAGAACCAGAAGGATGTGTATCTATGTGTGTATATGTGTGTGCGTGTGTGTGTGTATATACATACATTATAGGAAATATGTATTAAATATAAGAAACACATTATATCATATTCTATATAATTTAATACATATTCAACATAATATAAATTTATTATAGGGAATTAGCTCACAATATTATGGAGACTGGCAAATGCAAAATCTGCAGAGACAATTTCCCATTTCAAATGCAAAGGCCAGAAGCTAGCTAAACATCCTAGTTTAAACTGGAAAATTCTTATACCACAGAAGGTCGGCCTTTTGATCTCTTAAGCCTTGAAGTGAATAGTTGAGGCCCTCCACAACAGGGAGAGCCTTCCGCTTTACTCAGACAATCCACTTACGTGTTAATCTCATCCATAAACACTCTGGAAGAAACACCCAGAATAATGATTGACCAAATATGCAGGTACCTCATGGTCTGCTCCAGTTGACAAAAGGTATTGATGAACCATCACAGGAGCGCTGATGGACCAATGATTCATACTTCCAGTACCCAAGGGTAGAGGAGTTAGGCAATAGATTGTGTCTAAACTCAGAAATTGAGCAATTCTAATGGGCTTGACCGGGTGCCTTGGAGGTTTCCCTAGCTTACTACGCACGGAGTCGCTTACAGCGTTGAGCCTGCTGGACCGTGTCAGAAATCAACACCAAGGAACAGAAAGCAATATTTCTGTTATTGGTTAAATTCACTAAACAAATAAGCCTACCCCACTTTGAATGTCTTTCACCCTCTGCCTAAGGTTAAGAAAAATTTCAATTTGCATTTTATTTAGGTAACGAACCAGTGAAATTCTTTAAGAAAGCTGTTGCAGGATGCTGAGACCTCACACAATACATCTACAGATTTATCATTTTCAATATTCATCTCACCATCTTTCTATGTGTTCCAGTATTTAACATTTTGCTCTGTGTTCTCCTTTCTTTCTTTATTTAAACCTACTGTCCCTACTCTCATTTCTCCTCCCTGAGACTTTCCACCTGCATCCAACTCAGGAAATCAAAGTCAAACTCCTACGTCCAGTGTTTCTTAAGAGTTCTCGGCTTTCACTTGCTTTTGTGACACTTCTGAACACCGAATTACACCTGCCAGGTCAAAAGGAGCATGGGTTTAGGGATTATGCAGTCAAGATTTAAGTTCTGAAAGACTGTCTCGCACAAAGGAAAGTAAGGATAGGTTTGTTCCCAGGGCAAAAAGAGAAGAGAAGCTTATTTAGAAAATAAAAGGAAGGGGGCAGCCCCAGTGGTTCAGCGGTTTACTGCCTGCCTTTGGGCCAGGGCCTTATCCTGGAGACCGGGGATCAAGTCCCACGTCGGGCTCCCTGCGTGGGGCCTACTTCTCCCTCTGCCTGTGTCTCTACCTCTCTCTCTCTCTCTGTGTCTCTCTCTCATGCATAAATAAATAAAATCTTTAAAAACAAATAAGAAAATAAAAGGAAGGAACTCAATTAAAATTAAGTAGACCCTTTGGGGGAAAAAAAGAAAAGGAAGGGAGTCTAAGGGAAAGAACATGATGGAGCATGACAGGAAGCTGTCCCAGGCTCCGTCCAGGACAGTTCTTCAACCGATCCTGCAGAGAGATGGTTCTCATCATGGTTGTTGATGACAAAACAATCACGCTGAGCGAAGGCATGACCTACACTAGGTCACCGAGCTGCTAACATGCCCATGACCCTGACTCTCAAGTTCCGTCCATCATCCCAACTACTGAGATAATTATTATAAACGATCTCTCAGAACGATCCCAATCATCATGATATTCAGACTGAGCACCAAACAAGCTCGCAATATCAGTCTTTTTTTTCCCAACAGATTATAACTTGCACAAACAAGGAAAACTTTAGAAAACCACTCAAAACATCATATAATTATGTGCTAAGTTATCACCTTTCTAAGGAATGCCAACAATTCCTACTTTGGTGATCACATGCTCAAAAATAATCAGTACGACTCAGAAGGTGGCTGAGCAGGAGGTGGGAAGATGTCTTAAAACCAGAATTGATTTTCCCCACTAAATTGCTGATGACTAAAGAGAGATGGTCCTTAAAATTGTAGCACAATGTTAATGAAAAGAGAATATGAGAAGGTTATGAGTATGGCAGTTTTTTTCTCAGCAATTTGCTTCAACCTTCTTCTTGAAGAATCACTGGAAACGCTCATTAACCGAGCTGGGAGTTGCATGTGCTGCCGCGAATCCTCTGCTGTTCTAATTCACTGGTGATTATTAGCTAAGGGGTTACATGCACAAAATAATACAAATTAAAGTATGACAGTATGAGAATGTGAACTTCAACAGACAGTGTGTCACTGTGCGTGTCTTTTCTCCACATACTAGGGTCGTCCTTTAGAATACAGCACCTTAATTAACTAGGATTTTTAAGGCACCACATGTACTTTTAATAAGAGACAGGTGGCGCTTAAACACAACTATCAAGAAGGCTGTAAAAATGAATTTAGAATTTCATTTTTAGGAGAGAAAAGAATGAGAAACAGACAATATGATTTAAAACCTAAGTCTAAAAAAAATATAAAACCTAAGTCTAATAATGACCCTCCCCGGGGTGCCAATGCTAATCCCCTCGCTATTCCTCTATACCTCCTTCTGCCCCTCTGCAAGTACAGCGGAAGTTCAAGCAACCCTAATGCCTCACAAGATGATGAATCACCCAGAACATGATAACTTTTGTTCTTCGTACTCTATCTAATAAGACAAGAAGGTGTGCAGATATCATCATAGATTATTTGCAACAGGAGTAAAGAGGGTTGTGATAGCCTTAAACCGAACATTCAAAATCTGGCCACTCCATTCTCCGAATATGGCACGTGGCTACTTTTTAGTGTCTTAGGTAAGGAAGAAGGTGGGCTAATTTTACGATAGATGGGTAGATCCTCGAAGATATGGCTGTGTACGTACATCTAGGCAGAGACACAGATGCCCTAGACTGGGCGTCACTTTGCACACGGGAGATGCAGACACACAGCCTTGCAGTGGGTGGTAAACCCATCACCAGCGTTGTTCATCACCTGCCAACGGACACTTGCCTGACTCTCCGGCTTCACTCCTATTCTCTCGTACATTCCACTAGAATACCAAGAGGAAAACTGTGAAAAAAAATATGTTGATGACTATATAAGTTCTACCCACGGATTTTCACGAAACCAGTAGCACAGGGACTGGCCCTTCACAAACCCATGGAGCTTCCAGAAACCACTGCTTCGTTTAGTACAGGCTCTCAGGACACCTGTTGAGTACATCTTCTAGAACATTAAGGTTTATTGTCTAATTGACCAGGCTGTAATTTCCATAGTGTTATCCTTGCCCACAAAAAAAAAAAAAAAAAAAAGGCACCCCTGGGTGGCTCAGTGATTGAGCACCAGCCTTCAGCTCAGGGCGTGCATGACCCCGGGGTCCCAGGATCGAGTCCCACATCAGGCTCCCTGCATGGAGCCTGCTTCTCCCTCTGCATGTGTCTCTGCCTCTCTCTGTGTGTCTCTCATGAATAAATAAATAAAATCTTTTAAAAAATAAAAAAGAAAAGAAGGAAAAACTGGGCTCACATTACCCATCTCTCACCATTACAGTTTCTTATTCCCCATTTCTCAATGACTACTAGCAAGAGATAGAATTCACCTGACCTTAAATTTATTTTTAAAACCTGTGTTCTGGGCAGCCCCGGTGGTGCAGTGGTTTAGCACCGCCTGCAGCCAGGGGTGTGATCCTGGAGACCCAGGATCGAGTCCCACGTCGGGCTTCCTGCAAGGAGCCTGCTTCTCCCTCTGTCTGTGTCTCTGCCTCTCTCTCTCATTCTGAATAAATAAATAAATAAATCTTTAAAAAAAAAAACACCTGTGTTCTTACTGTTTTCCTCATTTATCAGAGGCTTAAGTCCCTCCCACTCCATTTGCTTTTATCTTCAAAATTTGAAGACCATTTTCTAGTGTAGAAAGGCAGAAGAAGATCAGTATTTGAAGCAGTCCTGTGCGCTCTCTCTCTGTTAACATCATCTGCTCTCAGGAGTGGGCTTGGGTTTTCTTGGACTTCTTACCCAAAATCTACCTCTAAAAATAGCTTTTAGATTTCCTTAGTATTTTCCACCAGCCTAGGATTCAATGTTTCTTACCATTCTTCTTTTATGATCTTATCACTACATATTTTTAAGTGTTCTTTTGATTTTTCAATGTCACCAGGAACAACATCTTGCTGTTCCCAACCCGACACTCTATGAATCCTCTCAGCGTAAAACATACGTAAAACTCCCATCTTAACCAAGAAAAAAAAAAAATCTCAGGTATTACTCCAAATGACTGCCTACCGTTAAAGCAAAATTTGTATTTTTTTCTTTTAAAAATTATTTTTAACTTTCTACTAGGGAAAATATAAAACATAGAAAAAGTTAATGTGATGGTACAATGAAATCCCAGTAATCTATCACCTGAGTTCCAAAAACTAGCAATATTTTGCCATTCTATGTCAGATACCTCCACACGTTTCTTGAGATAAAATATGCACACATCAAAATACAGAAAAATCATCTCAACGCTTTGCACAAACAGATACACCTCTATTAATCCAAAACGTCAATACCATATAGAACATTTTCATCTCTTCAGAAAGCTCTCATCTCTTCCAGGCCAATTTTCCAGCAAACACTGTTCTGCTATTCCTGTGCCATGGTGTTGCGTGCTTAGTTTTGCTCGCTCCCGCAGCTCCCATACGTGGAACCAGGGAGTCTCTAGTATCAAGGGACTTTCATTCATCATTATGTCTGTGAGCTTCACGGGGACTGTTCCTTAGATCAGGAGCTTGATCCTTTTGATTGCTAAGTGGTACTGCGGGGTAGGAGCATGCCATCAACCTTATGCCTCCCATATACAATGAACAGTTCGTCCATTCTCCTCTTCTGCATTCCGCTTGTTTCCGCGTTGGGGCATTTGTAAATGAAGACGATATTATCATTCTTGCATAATTACTTTTCATGGATAAACACCTAAGAATGGAATTTCTGGGTCAAAAGACAAGATGCAGATTTCATTTTATAAGAACCTGGCCAACATTACCGCAAAGTTGTTAGACCTAAGAGATTCGTCTCTCCCATGAGATTTCTATTGTCAATTTTTTTCTTTTTAACTTCAGCCATTCTGTTTGCCATACAAATGGTGTCTCATTGCACTTTCATTTATTTTAAAAGGATTTATTTATTTATTTATTTATTTATTTATTTATTTATTTGACAGAGAGAGAGAGAGAGAGGCAGAGAGCCAGTGAGCAGAGGGCAGAGCAGAGGGAGAGAGACAATCACAAGTAGACTCTTCACTGACTGTGGACCCCGACACGGGGCTGTCTCTCACGACCCTGAGATCATCACCTGAGCTGGAATCAAGACTCAGATGCTAGCCATCTGAGCCACCCAGGTGCCCCTCACTGCCCTTTGAATTTGGATTTCTCAGATGGCTAATGATATCCAACACATTTTCATGTGCTTGCAGCTATTTGTGTATCAGCTTTAAATAAATCTTTTCAGGGCAGCCTGGGTGGCTCAGCGGTTTAGTGCCTGCCTTTGGCCCAGGGCATGATCTTGGCAGACCCAGGATTGAGTGCCCCGTCAGGCCCCCTGCATGGAGCCTGCTTCTGCCTCTCTGCGCCTCTCTGTGTCTCTAATAAATAAATAAATTTTAAAAATAAATAAAACAAAACTTTTCATTTCTGTTATACTGAAAATTCCCCCAAATAATAGTTTCATTTTTGACCTTACCCCATGCTCCCTATGGCTGGTATTTTACATAGCCATGCTATAATTATCAACAAAGAGGGCAGCCCGGGTGGCTCAGTGGTTTAGCACCGCCTTCAGCCCAGGTGTGATCCTGGAGACCCTGGATTGAGTCCCGCATCAGGCCCCACCGCGGGGAGCCTGCTTCTCCCTCTGCCTGTGTCTCTGCTTCTTTCTCTCTCTCTGTGTCTCTCATGAATAAATAAATAAATAAAAATCTTTAAAAAATAAAAATAATAAAAATAAATAATTATCAACAAAGAGAAATGAACATCAATACAATGTCAACTGGATATTTGTTTACATGCATTTTAATAGGTAAAAGTATGTGATTCACAACGAAAATCATATAAAAAGAGTTATACTGAATAGTCTCCTGCCTACTTAGACCTGTCCTCCCATTTCTGGCCAACTCTCCTTCCAGAGCCTTTTAATTCCTGTATATTCAAATATGAATATACATCGTTACTCCTTTTCCTTAAAGAAAAAGTGGCACACCATATAAACTCTCCCGTCCCTCACTTTTTCTACTTACGAGCTTTCTGGAGATTTTACATTATCAGTGCATAAAGCCCTTCTCATTCATTTGGCAACTGCACGTTATGTCACTGTCAGGATGTACTCCCGTTTATGCAACTACATGCATTTTTAAAGATCCCTCCACCCTCATATTTGTCAGAGTGATGTTTTATGATGGTGTTGCCAGAACTGCACTTCAGTTCAGAATTTCTGAGCAGGGGATCATAACCAGGTTAAGTTCTGATGGGGGAAGTAGGTCTGCTTGACCCGGTTGGCCTCGGTTTATCATGCACCCAGACACAGGGACCCACAAGGTAAGCACATCAGCTCCTTCAGAGGACACTGCCGAAACCCAGAGAACATGGATTCCACCGACGGGGGGAGAGTGGCCCTGCTAGACTCTACAGAGAACAGAATGCCTCACAGACGATCCCAGCCCATCTGGCAGACGTACTAGCACAGACCAAATCCAGTATCTGGACGTGGTAGACACCAGAGAACAGAACCTCCTGAATCAGGCAGTGTTACTGATGTCTTTGGCATCAAGGGTGCATTATGTCCCCTCCACCCCCACCTCAACAGTAGGTCTCATCAAGTAACTCAGACACAGTCAGAATCATGGGATCCACTGGCTCTAATCCAGAACCCGCGTCAGCAGGGCTTTAGAAGCCATCAGACAGCTTCCCATTGGCTCTTCTTCTCCCTCTTGCCGTTCCCCAACACCCAGCAAAAGCTCTGGAGCCTGGTTCCTTTCCTGTCCCTGTTCTGCTAAAGCAGGACTCTGAGCGAATTCCTCACCCTCTCCAGCTCTCCATCATCTCATCTTTCTGTGCAGCTAACACATTTCAAGGGTTCACAGAGCAAGTCACTTTCCCTGCTGAAATCCCTGTGGTGACTCCCCACTGCCTCAAAGACAAAATCCCAAGTCGGCCTCGCACAAAGACATACAGCAGAACTCCATGCTTACAAGCCCTGGCACGCGAGAAAAGCAATGCGTTAGTTCAGAAAGCACGTCTCTGCCGTAGAAGGATAAAGACGTGAATAAGGGCGATCAACAATTCGGAAGAGTGCACATATCTGGGGAGACCGGAAAAAATGTGATCGGGGAGGGGCACGCAGTAGGCTCTGCCTAGTATACACATTAAATAAAAGAGAATGACCTCCCCGCGTCTGGTCTCCAGGCATAAAACCCTCGTGCTGCCAGCCTAGGCTTGGTTACTCGGCTCTCATGCATGGAATAGACTTGGCTGAACCTGCCTGGTACAAATGCCAGGATTCACACGATCCGAAGATGTTACAGATGGCGTCTCTGGATTAACAATGCCACGAAATAAAATTACTACAGCGGCATAAAAGTTTTTGTTGGTAAAAGAAAGCGGAAGCCAAGTTTTTAGGATCAAATTCCACCAAGAGTTGGAGACTTTGAGCTCTTTTTAATTTAAGCTTGAAGTGGTGACTTTAAGCATGGGAATAAACACAATTCACAAGTCGGTGGGAAATAAGACTTACAATACACTGTTTCACAGAGCAGTCAGGGGAGAAGTTACATTCCTGCTGTTTTTCCATTTACTTAATCATTGGACTGCAGGGCTTCCTTATCTAACCCCACCCTCCTCACTCCTTGAATTGAAACAAAAGAGAACATTTCTCAGTCTAGATGGATTAAACCTACATCTTATTTCTTGCCAATGTGCAAATGACTGGAACAATTTGATTATCATGTGTTTGGGGAGGGCGAGATTTAAATTGTTTACTAGGAGAACACCATGTCTCTGATAAATCCTTTACATGTGGATGTGTTGTTGGTATATTGATGGAACTCAAATACTATACGTTCTCTACTGTCACCTTTTCACTATGTATTCTAAAAACACAGAGGGGAGGGGGGGAGGAAGAAGGGAAGGAAAGACGGAAGGAAGAGAGGAAGAAAGGAAGGAAGGAAGTGGATAGAGGGAGGGATGGAGGGAGGACAGAAAGCAAGCAATGGAGCTCTTGTTAACAACTGTTGATGCCCTCCCTGGTATTTACCAAGTCAACACTGCATCCAGCAAAAGGTATCATATTCAGATGAGGTCTTTAAGTGAAGAATCGTGCACAAACCTGTGGGAACCTGACTCATGAAGGATAAGGAAGTGCCCAGGGGGTGTGAAAGGCCCCTGAGTCTAGATACAGAGGGAGCATTCCTATCCTGGGTCTGAAGGAGCAGGTGCCAGAATCCAGAACGAGGCAGCCCCCTGGGCCAGCTGGCGTGGTCTCGTACAAAAACAGCAGAGAGGATCACTGGCGTGACTCTACTCCCACCTCTTTGAATGTGCTGCCAATAATCTGCTATTTTCCGGAGCTCCAGCTGATGGTAAGCAAGGATTAAGGATGGGTCCGTGCAGTGTACTCCAGCCATCCAGAGCCCAGAGGCTGGACTACATGGAAGGAAATCTGAATTGCAGAATGCTTAGCGCACTGTGCAAGGCCGAGTCACGGCCACTCGACTCTGTGATGTTCACCTTGCACTTCACTATTTTTAACCGAATCCTTCGAGGGGCAGAGTGCCTGCTAAGATGCATTTATCTGATTGCTCACAACGTTCTCCTTCCACGTTAGAGAGCTAAGACCATTGTGCTTTCATTTTCTTCTAGCCCTAGTACTGCCTAGGACACTACTTGCCGATCACAGAAGTTCAAAAAATGGGTACTCAGGAAAGGAGACTGAAATCAGCACTATCCATATGAGACCGTGAGACACAAGGACAGACCTCAATGAACAGATGGCATTCTGTGCTGATTGCATCTCCCCGGCACCCAGATTTGCTCCCACGGAACCCCGTCTGTAAACTGAAGGTACAGGACCTGCCGCTACAATAAAAAGTGATGCCTTTTCCCCCAATTCACGGGAGGAAGGGAAGCACAAGTCAATGGTTAAAAATCGTCAATTTTAAGTTGTTCTTCCAAAATCTTGTCTTAGGTCTCAGGAATCTGCTAGTGCATGTCTGCTCATAAAAGACAAGCCACTCGAACAGAAGCAAATAACCAGCCTCAGGAAAAATTCAGAACCGTCCTATTAAAGATGAGTGTGTCTGTGGCTGAGGTTTGACACTGCATAGGGAGCATGGTCATATTTCCTGATGATAAAATTTCTCTTAAATACTTTTTCATGGGGTTAAAATATCAACATCCCATAATGTCCTGCAAAGAACGTGGTGAATTTCGGTCTCTCAATTAGCTGAAAATAGTTTAGAATCCCTCTCACAACCAAGCCAGGGTCTCTCTTTGATCTTCATGGAAAGCTCCCATTGGGCACATAAATCAAGAGTAAGATGCCCAGAAGCACCTTATTGGGAGATGTTCCATCTTCTCCGAATTTCACTTAGGCTAGATTTCAGGCAGCTTCATTTCTTGCTCCTGACAATTTGCATTATGAAAACAGAGGTTTTTCAGTATAAAAATGTATCACTTTATCGAGTATGAGGTTTCAGGCTACATACACCTGTGGCGCCTCCCTCATCCTACACTCTTAGGATACTGTTCATCCTCCCGAACCTACCCACACATATTCCCCCTGGCGAAATGTGTGCCCTATGCTTACTGATGAACTGTTGGCCAAGATCTGAGAGCCGATAGAGTCCCATCCTTAGAAACAGAAGATACGAGAATAATAAAGTTAAAGGAATACTTGCCAAGCAAACCACAACGTAGAAGCCAAATGACAGGAA
This sequence comes from Vulpes vulpes, assembly GCF_048418805.1. Lineage (NCBI taxonomy): Eukaryota > Metazoa > Chordata > Mammalia > Carnivora > Canidae > Vulpes > Vulpes vulpes. The sequence goes on along the minus strand of NC_132796.1, from coordinate 4,583,925 downwards.
AAAACCAGCGGGATTGTTCTGTTCCTTCCTCAATATTTATTGAGTCCCTACCTGTGCCAGAGACCGTCCTTGGTACTGAATATACAACAGGGAACAAACATAGATAGAACCCTTGCCTTCGAGGAGCTGACCTCTCGTAAAGGAAGACTATCAATAAACATAATGAATACACAGGTTATAAAACCTATTAGTACGTGATAAAAGCGATAGAGGAAAATAGAGCAGGACAAAGAGGTTTATATTGAAGATGAATGCACTTAGGTTTTAAGAGACTTTTCTTATTTGTTATTTTTTTTTATCACACTTCCTTTGCTCCCTCTTAGTCTTCGAGAGAGCGACCTTGAAAACAAAGCACTCTCTGAAGAAAGTGGGTGTGGTATGTTTTCAGGGCACCATGTCCGAGGCAGCCTCACTCTACATCCCGTTGGTGGACAATGTGTGGGAGTAGCCAAAGACAGAAGGTGACGTTTTGCAGCTTTAAAGGAATTTTCTGCATGTTTGAACGATTGCACGTTTTTAAAGTATTAAATTTAAAAATCAAACAAAGAGAGCAGGATTCAAATGGACTTTGTGGATCCCTGGCTTAGAAGCCAACTGGAACAAAGAAATATTTCTAGGATTTTAAGTGTTAAAAGTCCCTATCAGTTTGGTCCCATAGAACATTATTCTGAGATGATGGGAACCTACTAACGCCATGTAGCTACTGAGCATTTGAAAGATGGCTTAGTGCAACAGAAGTTATGTTTAATTAATTTAAAGTGAATTAGCCACATGTGGCTAACAGTTACGGTATTAAAGACCCCAGGTCCACAAATGTCTGTCATCTTCAGCATGGTGATGCCCAATGGCCTTATATTTCAGCCGAGTATTTCATAAAGCATCTGCACACAAACCAACGTCATTTCAATGCCGGGCACTTGGGTTGCATTCAGGGATGTGTATCCACCAACTAGCAAACGTCAAAGATGACGTTAAGCGCTGCAGACCCGCAGGGGAAGGGCTCTTGCCCTGGTATGTTTCTGTGACTCCTTGGGCCACAGGCTCTGACTCCCTCCTCTCCCACACCCCACTGCATCCCACGGCATCAACCAACACACCCCTGTCCTTGTCTCTTCTCCACGTCTGCAAATTACAGTCAGGGAGAACGACTTGAAACCTAGCTCAGCAGCTGTGCGTCGCAAGATGCCCCAGCACAGGAAGTCTTTAAAATACATAACTGCTATCCTCAGTCCATCAGTGGAACTACGTCATACCACAGGGACAATGAACAAGACATTCCTAAGAAGTACCTGGTTAATAAAAATTCTCCACGTAGGCACAACTAATTCTAAGAAAAAGGATGGTAGGTTTAGTCCCGCCTCCAAGGTAATGCACAGCTAAGTCACATCTTCATTTCTAACTAATAGATAAAAGATAAAAGTGGGATGCTGTGAGGGACTGCGGTGGGAAATGTCATTTTTTTGTTCGCATTCAATCCCATAGAAGAACTCTCAAAACAGGGGAGGGGACATCGGCGGAAAGGCGGGCAGCGGAAATATTTCTACTTGCACAGGGTAAGTCTTTGGGTGAGCACCGCGCCTCGAGGAAGAAAGGGACAAGACTTTTCTTCAGTCCTGCTCTTCCACGCTGCCTTCAAAAGGCCGAGTGTGACTCAGTTTACTAAAACAGAATCCGATAGAGCACGTGCAATTCAGCAAGCGCATGCACTAATGTTGCAAAGGAAGTAACGTCCATTCTTGAACAACAGCGGTGCACCAATCCCCCCACAGTTGGCCATCCAGGTACAACCTCTGACCCCCCCACAGGTTGACTACTAAGAGTCTTTTTTTTTTTTTTTTGACTAAGAGTCTACTGCTGACCAAAGCCTTCCTGATAACATGAGCAGCCCATTAACATCTATGCTCTAAATTCTCTGATTTTAACAGTGTTCTCACACTGAAGTCATCTAGAGAAAATAAAATGTGCTGACGAAAATCATAAGGAAGAGAAACTGAATTCACAGGACTGGAAGGTATTTATCAAAAAGTATCTGCATGTTAGTGGACCCACCCTGTTCAAACCCATGTTGTTCAAGGGTCAGCTGTAATCTGAATAAATTCCTACAGAAGCCCCTTTAGGGAAAAAGACGTGAAATGTAACCAAAAGGACGATCAAAAGAAACCGGAGACAGGAGTAGTCTGCTAGTGCACGACACATCTCCTTAATCAGAAACTGGACTGAAAAGCAGCTCAGGTCATAGGACCATAGGACGGCTCAGTTTTAGCTCGAGGAATAGACAAATCAAACTTTCAGCATCTGAGATCACCGTCACTGGATGGAGCTCTAGATCTGTCCCTCCCTCCGCTCACCGGTCTCTTTCAACCCGACTCCAGAGGAACCTGAAGCTGGAAGAAGCTTCACTCTGGAGAACAAGATCCAAGAAGGTAAGCGAGGCGGCCGGAGCACCCCTGAGCAGGACACAGGCTGAGTCTGGAAGTGGAGATTCATACTAATACACCAGAGAGGGGAACCCAGAGTAGTGGGGGAAAGGAACCCAGTTGGGTGTGTTTACACGATCCCACAGAATTTAGTGCACCACGACGACATTTTACTTTAATGGGACATGACCACACTTGGGATAGCCACTTAAATGCAGGCAACTCAGAATCATGTCGATACATTTGGCAAATGCTTAAGCCTTAATATCCCTGGCTTTTTAAAATAACTATATAATCATTAAGTTTACAGTTTAAAGTAAACAAAAAACAAATTCTATTTCCCAGACTGCTTCCGTTTGAGAGCTTACCCCCAGCCATATCTCAGGAAGGCTTCCATGCGTTTCCTCGGGAGATCACAAACTGTTTAAATTTACTAGTGTTTCGGTATGTCTGAAGAATTTAAGAGTATAGAGCAGGGAGCGGGTAATAAACATTTTCTCGGAAAATAATCCAACAACGCTTAATGTTCTCGCCTGCTGTGGACAGAGCCCAGAAATAGAATTATATTAGGCGCTCCACTGTGACCTGATTTTACGGAGGGAATGGGTATGCAAATACTCTTTTTTAAGGCATGATACCACTGTGAGTTCGTACCGTATATTTCCTTAAACAGAATCAAAATAGTTTATCCTCTCAAAGATCTTTCAAAGGAGATCCTTCATATATTTGGGATGGGTTGATTGATTGGAGAACCAATCAACTTCCCTCTCTCCCTCCTCTTTCTCATTGATTTTGTAACCTGAACTCTCTCCCATAAACATTTTGGCTTTCTTGTGAATGCACGGAAGGGAGTCGGGAAAAAAAGCAAGATGAAGATCCATGTTCTTTGAACAAAGCAGTTTAAAAACATATTGGATCTCATCTCATTCAACTTGAAACAGAGTCACGAAACGTGCTCTCCATTTACAACTTCTGTGACATTTTGCTGGCATTAAACCATCTGAAACAGATGATCCCTCCCCATTCTTCATGAATCCAGTATACGAGAATTGCTCAGTTTCTTCCTCTGTATGTGGTGAGAAAGTCTAAAATCCCAGGAAACGAGAGCAGCACATTCTCTCAGGTGGGTGACTCTGTTTCTCCTCCACTGGATCAGACCTAAGGTGAAAAACTTTGGTGATGCACACACGCAATCTGACGTTGGATTAAAAAGCCTAAGTACAAGGATCCCTGAGTGGCGCAGCGGTTTGGCGCCTGCCTTTGGCCCAGGGCGCGATCCTGGAGACCCGGGATCGAATCCCACATGGGGCTCCCGGTGCATGGAGCCTGCTTCTCCCTCCGCCTGTGTCTCTGCCTCTCTCTCTCTCTCTCTGTGACTATCATAAATTAAAAAAAAAAATTAATTAAAAAAAAAAAAGCCTAAGTAAGACAGAGGTATAGCTCGGGGTAAAGCACTTGACTGCAAAAACCCAAGTAGAAGAAGAAACAGGAGTTCTCAATCGTAAGTAATCACCCACTCAAGTTTCTCAGTTGGTAAGTCTTATTTCTGTTTTCATACCATGAACCAGCTTATACACTCTTGAATAACCTTCCACTAAACTGTCCATGCACAAGTATATAAAGATACTAGGCAAGACAAAAAAAAGGTGTGAATCTCCTTGACAGACTAAGCAGCAGTGTGTGATGACTTAAACAGATGCTCTATTTTAGCTCACAAGTGAATTTCCAACTTGCAAATCATTTCTGAATGTTAATGATCTCCATCCCTCACAGTGGGTTTCTGGGCAAACGACTCTCTTCTCACTGACCTGAATTCATGTTGTCTTTGAATTCCAGAAACAGGAGATGATTTATTAAAATACAGCCATGGGGCGCCTGGGTGGCACAGTTGGTTAAGTGTCTGACTCTTGGTTTCGGTTCAGGTCAGGATCTCAAGGTCATGGGACCCAGCCCGGCTTCAGGCTCCAGGCTCAGCATGCAGACTGCACAAGATTCTCTCTCCATCTCTCTCTGCCTCTGCCCCTCTCATTCATGCTCTCTCTCAAATAAATCTTTAAAACAAATAAAACAAAAGGCAGCCTTTTGTAGACATTCCCAAGGACATATAGAATCTACTTTGTGAGACCGTGATCTCGGAACTATGCTTTGAGGGTGGGCACAAGAGGAAGAACGTATGGGATCCAGCAAGTGGAGGGGAAACATGAACAGGTGGGCTCCTTTGCCCACCAGGCAAGCATGATGTAATTTCTTTTCTCTGTAGGCTTTACTCTAAGGAGATTTCTGCGTAAATACTGGAGGAATAGTTCAGGAGTAGCTTTATCCTCCTAAATGTCTCCTGAACAAAGAGTCTGGTTATGTCTGGGACTCCGCAACAGATAAGGGAAACTAATTTGCTTTCGATCTGTATTTTTGCTCTTCAAACTCACTCAGGAATGTGGGATCTTATGCCAATGTTGGATCAAAGGATCGCTGTGAAGGACAACTGGTTTCCAGGGGTCTCAGTCTGGTGCTTATAAAGTGGGGGAAGCAATGTCTATCCTGTGTTCCTTCACAAGAGATTACGAATACCAAATGAAATATTTTACTTTTTCTTAAATTTTCTTTCTTTTAAGTAATCTCTACAACAAACTTGGGGTTCGAACTCAGAACACTGAGATGATTTGGTCCATATCCTACTTGTTGACCTTATATGGAATCACCAACCAAGCGTCCAGCTTCACTTTCCTAAGACCCACAGGAAATATTTCTTTCCCTCAAGGAAATGAGAATCACGCAAACAGAAACCAAGAGGCCAGTGAGCAACACACTACTGAGGATTTGCAAGTCAGATGTGCCTCAGGATCATGGAAGTTTGAGGCCTTATATAGGTAGGCACTGCTTCCTTACATCTACACTTTCTCTCGATTTGAAAAGGTTTTCTGGTTTTGGGTTTTCAATAGGATATGACGTTGGCAAGTGCTGTTCCCGTTTGATAAATGAAAGCTTCAAAACATGAAGAGGATACCAGGAGGGGTTGGATCGCTTCTAGACGCTGGTGCCAGACTTGATGAGGAGGGTCTCCTTTGAGCGGGAACATGGGGTATGTGTGCAGAGGCACAGCGGAATAAGCAAATGCTTCCTTTAGACAGATTTTAGCCAGGAGGGAGGGGTTGACAAAGCACTGAGCAGAGAAGATGGGAACACAAGAATGGAAGAGTCAGGATGAAGGGAGAAGACGCGAGAGGTGCTTAAAGTCAACCATCCAAAGCACCACCAGTTCCACGTCTCATAGAAATACACGCAGGGCCCTTGTGAGAACGTTGCCATGCACGTCAGAAGTGATTCTGAGAAAATTACTCTAACACTGCATGCTTTGAATCCATATTTTTACACTTTATGCAAAACTACGAAAATGTGGAGGTTATCAGAAACACAGTATCGTTAGCTTTCAGAGGAGAAGAATCATTCATTGCCTACTCTTTGGGGTTTATATTTAAATCTCCCCAATCGCACAGGAGGTTACAGTTTATGAGGCTTTTAAAAATGAGTATTTCGAGGGCGCCTGGGGGAGCTCAGTGGGTTAAGTGTCTGCCTTCGGCTCAGGGCATGATCTCGGGGTCCTGGGATGGAGCCTCACATTGGGCTCCCTGCTCAGCAGGGCGCCCTCCCCCTCTCCCTCTGCTGCTGCTCCCCTGCTCATGCTCTTGCTCTCTGTCTCTCAAATAAATACACAAAATCTTAAAAACAACACTGAGGGAAGACCCGGGTTCTTACCATGATCGTAAGCATTCAACAGACCTTAGTTTTGCTGTCATTGCCACCGTACAAGTGGTTGTAGCTTTCGTTTTCAAGACATTTGCTTACCGATATTGCGATCTACTTGAGAAAATGTAAGCAGAGACGAACGTCCTGGGGGATACAGATAGTTTCGTCTCCAGAAGGGATGTAACAATAGAGCCACAGATATATTTGCATGAGAAACTCCTAGAACCACCATGAAGAATTAACTGGCCAGAGGCAGGAGCAGCTCCATTGTCTCAGCAGGAAACAGCTGCCAAAAGCCAACCTCAAAAACCACACCACCACCCAGGCCCACAGAAAACCCAGCTCGCACCTCAACCATGGGAGAGGCTACAAGGGGGTTTCCTTTGCATCGTTTGCTTATCAAGGTCTGGGACACAGAATCAGAACTTCCAACGGGAGGATGTGTAAAATGAAGAGATAATGCTTCAGAGGCTTTAAGCAACCCCGAATGTCACATGTGTTAATACTGCAGGTTAACAATCCGTCACTCACGGCCATTAACTTGATGGCTGTAGACTTAAAGCCAAACAATCGGTGTCTCTCCCCTTGGGGAACCTTCAAAGAGAAAAGATTGGCTAGGATAATCAGGACTGATGACCCTTATTTGTATGTTTGTTGGATAAATTACAGGTCTCAGGGAAGTTTGTGATTTTCGCTTTTGGTATTTGCCCTTGAGAGAAAACTGCTAGATTGATAGCTAAAATCTTAATTGCTAGCCGGGCAATTAAGCTATCCTCGGAAGCTCAGACGAGTTTACAAGACAGAGAGGAATTAAAGATGTTTGCGTTGCTCACATAAATAAATTTAATGGGGGTGACCACAGCCATCCTATTGCAGAGAGAGACAAAGGAAGGAGGAGAAAAATGAGAAGGGAGAAAAGGAAAAGGCGGCTTCTTTCATTAACAACAATACAGAGCTTTTTTTTCTTTTTAAGGAAAACAACTCATTTTGGTTATATAAGGTGCTCTTCTCTCCCAATATTAAGGAAGCAAATTTGCTGTTTTCATAGACAGAGCATGCATTTACCAGAAATCAGACAAAGATGTGCTGGACACAGCTGGAAGCCTGGCACCTTCCGCATTTGCTCCAGAGCACCGTGGCTACCTGGCGACTAGGACACTTGTTCTACTTGGCGACCGGGGAAGCACGGCCTACAGGGTCCGGCGCCAGGCATGTCCTTACACCCAGCACCTGGCATCCTTTTGTAGCCAGGGCTGAAAGCAGGAGGCACCTCCTCTTGCTCTCCTGTTTGTCAAACGCACACGCGAGGACCCCTGGGTTGCACTTTTGTTTGCTGTGCTTGGAGGTGAGTGGCGTCCTGTGCGCACTTAGGAGGGTTAGGATGTCGCGCAGCACTAGATGCCAGTCACACCCCCTCCTCCCCCTGCAACTTGGAACAACCTGGAAGGTCTCCAGGGGTTGCCTGATGTCCCTCCAGGGGCAACACTGCCCTCCTGCGTGTCAGGATCTGTTTTCTAGACGTGAAGTCAAAGAGAAAATCCTTCATCTTGGTACTACTCTGTTACATCGGAAGAGAGAGAAAAATGAAGAGGTTTTATTTGTTGTTGTTCTTTTTTAGATTTCAAAATCATCACAAAATATCACAAAATATCAACTCATCCCTCTAAGACCTTCCCTTCAAACCGACGAAGACAGAGTCAGATTAATCGGTGGCTTTTCTGGCTGAAGGAGGATGGGGACATTGATATTTTCTCTGCCCTCTGCACCTTGACACGACTTCTTTCCCATTGACAGAGCAGGCAAGCAGCCATAGAGTGTTACCATCTGCTTGCATCTAATTCACACCATTTCCTTCTGTGAAAATTTTCTCCCACATTCAACAAATGTCTAATTTCATTTTTATGATTTTTTTTTTTAAGGAAGATTGGACTCACTAAAAAATCAGAAGACACATCCACAGTGGAAGATTAGGTACTTTTTTTTTTTTTTTTCCAAATGACTGTGCCAGATTTCTCATCAGGCAACCAAATTACATATCTCTAACACCCACACAGTTGTTGGGAACATCATGCCATATTACGCGTTATGACGCATAAATCACTAATGCATTTAAATTTTAAATAAACAGTTGCGCCAATGCTAGACGCCTTTGGTTCTGGACAGGTAAGTTTTCCTTCTAGGTCTTGGCTAGAACTGACGATCTGATGAGAGATACAGATTCGATCTGGCCCGAGTGAAACTGCCATTGGAAACAATGCATTTTGTTTGTGTGGCATCTGGAAGGCAAGTGGGACCGGGCAGATTTTATCAGGGAACCTTGTTTTTCCTTTTCCAAAGACTTCACTCCCAGCTCTCTGAAAAGAATGACTCCACACAATACACGACACCCCGGGGATTCCAGCGGCACGTAATTAATTTTCTTGCCCGTGTTATGAGACCATTTGCAAGCTGTTTGGAAGCCAAGTCTCTGTCCTCTGGAATCATTTTTTTAAGACTAGCTTCCAGTTGTCATTCAACATGATGTATACCATGGGAGATACCTATTTGATTTGAAGTATTGGCAGTCGGTTGCAGGGTGGATCAATTTCATGCGCTGCTAATAAGACACAAGACGTATTTGTGAGGGGGGCAATAGTCTCCTTGATTACGTGTAAGCCTTGCTGGGTTGCGCGCAAAGCCAGGACTGCAAGGGGCCCTGGCGATCGGTGGCTCAGCCTCTCAAGATTTCTGATCAGTCTTCACCGGAACACACACAGTTTGTCTTCTCCCACTGGTCAGACTTCAGTGTGTTCCGCCATAGTCCCCATGGTGTGCCTTTTCCTAAGGAGTGGGCCTTGATATCAGTGGAAAGAGGTGATCCTTAGAGCCCACTGTGACCCAACTTGATAATTCTTGCTATGCTCCAGAGCTTTCTTACCTTGATGGATTTCTTTCCATTTTTTAATTTATTTTTTATTTTTTTTGCTTTGTGGAATAGTCTAGCAGCTAGCAAAGTACTATATATGATTGAGAAACTGTAGAAAAGGGGCACCTGGGTGGCCCGGTGGTTGAGCGTCCGCCTTTGGCTCAGGTCGTGATCCTAGAGTCCTAAGATCGAGTCCCACATTGGGAAGAAGAAGCCTCTTCTTCTGTGTATCTCATGAATAAATGAATAAAATCTCAAAAAAAAAAAAAAAAGAAAGAAAGAAAGAAAGAAAGTGTAGAAGATCTCCAGATTATTGAGATGTTTAGGGCATTTCGCAGCACAAATTATGGATCATACGGTTACATATCATTACATACGCATACGAACCAAGTGTGATTTTGTTAAACTAGATTTTCTAACGTCTGGACCAGAAGAACTTCCTGAATTTTCTCATCCACACTGGAGATATTTCCTCTCAAGACCCACCCCCTTGATCCCAGGGGAAAGATGTTGTTCACATCAAAATCTGGGGCTTAGCCTACAAATCAAAGGAAAATAAAACAAAATACCCGTCATCCCTTCATGTTGTTGCAAATTATTTCACTAGCTCTCATGGTTGATTTGTTTATATTTCCTTACATTTATCCATTCTTACACTACGGTTTAGGGGGAAAAATCACAAAGCTAATGTCTTCCAAGAGAGAGGGGGAGTTCTCCCTTGGATCTGTTATGTTGGGGAGAATACTTGTAGGTTCAGTTGTCTTCGTAGAGTTAGAGACACAGGACAGGACACCAGCTCCACATCCCTCGGAGTAAGGGACGTGAATAAAGAGATTGAGGTAGAAAAGCACAGAAGGGAGAAGGGAATTGCTAATGGGACAACATCCCCACGTGGCGGAACCAGTGTTAGAAACACAGATAATGTCTCTAAAACGATCATACAGTTCACTGGTGCCCCTGGACCCCATCACTAACTTCCCTCCACTACCCACTCCCTGTTGACTCAACCTGGTATCTCCAGCTGCATATGCTCGTGGTTTCAAAATTATTTACTGAGTATCAACCGGATGTCAGAATCTGTGTGAGACCCAGGGTGAGCTGGACAGCTACAGACCAGGCTTCACACAGTGCAAAGTCTATTGGGTCTTTGCCTTCCATATTTTACCGGGAAGCTGAAAGAAGTTCTATCTACAGCCACGGGCCAATGTTCATTTGAAATGGTCAGCCTGGCTTTCCGGGCTGTCAAAACTCTCCATCCTCTTCCCTGCTCAGGACTCTTCCACTTTTGAACCTATTTTGAGCTACCATTTCTGTTCCTTCGGTCCCTTTTGTCCCCTCTCCCAGAACACCCTTCTGTTGTTGTCACATATAGCCATGGATCTAGGCATGTTCCTCCAGCTGCTGGAGAGTGAGTGAGGAAGTGTCTACGGAAATTGTGGCTAAAGAAACTCTGAAAATGAACTGAATAAAGATGAATATGTGACTGGCTAGCCAAAGGTCCCTCTCCTACATTGAATCTTCACCCATCAACTTCAACCTAGACCTTCAGAATATCCTTTTGTAATGTGAATCATCTGTTCACTTACAAAAAACAGATTTATTTATTTGACGGGGAACGAGCATGAGTGGGGGTGGTGGGAGGGGTAGAGGGACAGAAACCCAAGCAAACTCCATGTCGAGCATGGAGTCTGATGTGGGGCTCAATCCCACAACCCCAAGGTCAGGACCTGAGGCAAAATCAAGAGTCTGGACATGTAAGTGACAGAGCCACCCAGGCATCCTTCACTGCGGAAGGCAGCACGCTATTCATCAGGAGTACCAGGGCTGATGTCCCAAGTGCATGCAGGAAAAATCCGTTCCTACGGAATGGAAAGAACAGAGACTTGGTTCACTTCGATCAGCCTTGAGGGATGCCTGGGTGGCTCTGCCTATCAAGATACAGAAAGAACACAAATGGTAACACTTCAAGACTGATTTTTTAAAAATATATATTTTATTTATTTATTCATGAGAGACACAGAGAGGGAGGCAGAGACATAGAGGGAGAAGCAGGTTTGTCTCAGGGAACCTGATGTGGGACTCCTTCCCAGGACCCTGGGATCACACCATGAGCCGAATAAAATCTTTTTAAAAAAAAAAATCAGTCTTGAAAAGAAGTGTTACCATTTGTGTTCTTTCTGTATCTTCAAAGATGGCTTACGTGTATTTCCGGAACTTTAGTGATAATATGGCTTATCAACACTTGTTTTTTTTTTAAAAAAATGCCCTTAATTGCATTGGATGGACATTGCCATTACAGTACGGAAATGCCCAAGGTAAGGCGGGGTCTCGGTGGCCTGCTGCTGCCTCTCCTGAGGGGCAGATAAAATCTTAATGGAGGAGGATGGGAGAAAGGAAGGAGAAGAAAGGAAAGGGAAGAGAAGGGGAGGGTGTAGCATTTAGTGATCCCCTCTGTAAGCGAGGCACCGTGCTAGGAAGGAGTCTGGGATACCCCATGCATTACCTAGAGTCCCTGCCTTTGAAGACCATGGTCAATTCTCCCCTGGAATCCAGTATCTTCCATTGATCCACTTGTCTGGAAAAGAAGACACCTAAGTGCATGTGCTTTTCCCATTATTCAAAAAATGTGAAATATTACTAAAGGATGGATCACTCGAAATACTACCTCCAATCAATTTGAGATCGTTGTGTTGGGTAAACCTCTGAATGCGTTTTCTTAGGCATTTTATTGGAAAATCGTGTTCGTATCATTAGATCATTATTGCTTATTCATGCACTCTCTCTGCTTGCAGAGGAGTCAATAATAACTCTACCATGTAGGGTGTATTTATAACGAGCTAGGCTTTTTACATTTCTCAGCTCCTTCTTCCTTAGAACAATTCCCTAGTGTGGTTGATATTATTTTCACCATTTTACAGATGAGAAAACTTAACCCGCTGAGACGTTCAATAAATCGTTCAGCTTGAGAGTGACAGAAGAGGACCCAACACAGGCCTGTGTGTCTACATTCACCCCCTCCGTGAATTATTACAGCAAAACATGCCCATCAGTATAACTAGTTCTGCTACTTAGGCACTGGCCTGCTGTTTTAATTCCTTGGTTAACCATGTAGTCTGGCAACAACTAGCAGCGATGATGATGATGATGAAAATGTAACAGGTCAGCCTATGCACCTGACATCCCTCATGCCTGTAATTACATCAAAGGCCAACTGCTTAATAAAAAAGAAAACCAACATTCAAAGAGTCTTCAAATTCCTAACAAGCAAAAACCTAGATCTCAGCCCTAAACATACGATGCATTCCATAAATGTTTGTGAAGAAAATAAAATTCTAGTTGCAATTCAGTCATTATTTCTATCCACCCTACAGAAGAAATCTTTCAGAGACCGAGTGATAACTTTCCCTGATTATTAGAATTCTTTTGAAAAATAAGTCTGTGCTTTTAGGTAGCTATTATTTTTTTAAAAAAGGGATTTACTGAGTGGGAAATATCAGAGAGGGAGACAGAACATGAGAGACTCCTAACTCTGGGAAACGAACTAGGGGTCGTGGAAGGTGAGGTGGGCGGGGGGTGGGGGTGACTGAGTGAGGGGCACTGAGGGGGGCACATGATGGGATGAGCACTGGGTGTTATATGTTGGCAAATTGAACACCAATAAAAAATTAATTAATTTAAAAAATAAAATAAAAATTAAAAGGTATTTACTTATTAGAGCGCGAGAGAGGGAGCACACACGGGAGGAGCAAGGGGGAGAGGGAGAGAGAATTTCAAGCTGACTTCACGCTGAGCATGGAGCCTGACGTGGGACTCGAACTCATGACCCGAAGATAATGACTAGAGCCAAAACCAAAAGTGGGATGCTTAACCGACGGAGCTAGCCAGGTGCCCCTAGAGAACTATTCTTTCTGCGTCAGGTACAGATTCCAGGGTTCTTGTACTCAAATGTATGGTTTTCGTGGTTACGTACATCATTTCTGTTCTTGCCAGCACCATACGGTGTAGCCCGATACTCATATATATAATGAGTTGAATAGGCATATATTCTGGCTCCAGAGAGATTTACAGATGCTCGTGGGCATACTCCAGGCCTCTTCTCGTATCTCTCCAATACAGGCCAAAGTGTAGGTACCCGGATAACGTGGGTGCGTTAGCATTGAGCCAGTGTGGAAGTACAGAAAGAGCCAATTATCTTGAAAAAGTCACGTAACAACAGCAGCAACAGACCTGAATAGTGGCTGAGGAATACAAGCAGCGCAACGGACAATGGTTTCCATTGTTGCCATTGGTTTTGTCGGCTCCACCCAAACCAAGTTTCCTGGACCAGGAGAGACCTCACGAAGTGCATTAAAGGATGCTGGCTGGAGTCCCTGAGGATGTGGCTTCACTCCTGTGCCCTGCACCTGCTAATTCTACAGACCTATGTGAACCACCAAGTCCTCTGGTCTTTGCCTCATCCCTCAAATCCAACCTGTACTGTCTTCAGTTAGAAAGCCTGATGTAAGTCCAATTCCCATTTAAAAGCCTCTGGCAATTTCTCAGTGCTTCTTGGATGGACCTAGAAATCCGTGACAGTACCGCCCACCTACATCTGGAGTTTGGGCCTTTGCACATGCACTAAGTGCCAGGGCCTTTGCACATGCAGTTTCCTCTGCTGTTACAACTGTCCAGCCGTCCTCTCCCAACTAGACTATATGCTCCCAGAGGGCAGGGAGCAGATTGGTTTTCTCCTCAGCTTTGTAATCTTGGTCATTAGATCCTTAGGGCCTGGCACAAGGCAGGTGGGTGGACTTTACACACATACACGTACAGTAGGAAGTAAGGCTGTGTTTATTTTTTTTCTACTCTGCTCATTTATCACCCACAACAGTGTCTCAGGCATAAGAGAGTTAGATATATGTGCGTGGAACAAACAGTAGCTGTAATTAACATAATTATTTTATTATCGGAGTAAATGGCAAAATCTTACCAAAGGAGTGTGATTGGGTGTCCTCCAAAGAGCCTGAGTGGCTTCCATCATCTATCACTTCACAGCCAAGTGGGACCTGCTATCTTTTTGTCCTCCTTGGACCCATTAATCATGCCAGATCTTGCCAGGGTACGTTGAATACTACAGAAGTGCAATTCCAATTCTGCTCAAAAACACGCAAACCACGGAAGATACTTCCTTGCCAAAGTGGGTCACCCAGCGGTGGCAAAAGTGATGCTCATCACCGTCTGTGTGACATTTGGTGCTGAAATAGCATCCGAAAGGCTCAAGGAGGGGGTACTCCCAGCCTCCACGGAGCCAGCGCCGGGGAAGGGGGTGAGGACCGTGTGGTGCCTGCCCTGTGCATGCAATTTCAGGAGGCACAAAAAAAAACTCAGTCAAAAAGATTTCAGAGTTTAAATCAAAATTCATGACATTAAAATCTTAAAAAATTATTTTTACAAGGAAATGCCTTGAGTAGGCATTGAAAGTACTACTCACGAAAGCAGGCTTCATGCCCGGAGGCCTGCGGAGGACGTATTTTACACACCCAGATGGGACAAATCCTGAGAATAATACAGTTGGAGAGGCAGACTCGAGTCATCTCATACCCTATTTTAATATTCCGTAATTGACTAAATCAGGGCAACCGAAGTTTAACAAAGCTCTCGGATTGCACCGCGTGCCGTCGATGCGATCAACAACGTTGTACATGTTGAAACCTCGCCAAGTGTCTACCGTGAGATCACTGGCCAAGACCACGCTCCCCGATTCTCAGATGTCCCTACACTTCACGTTTTCGCTTTGTGGGTCTCCCCAAGTCTTACTAGGGTTAAAGTCCCTCCTCTGACGCACATGATCTCGTCTACACTCCTCGAAACATTATGTTCATTGACGTCTGCAGGCCATAATCGCCGTCTATTTTCATGTATGTTGGCCTTGACTCCACAATTAGCTTGAGAGCGCTTTGTGCATTAGAACGTTTAAGTGCGTTCATAGCCAAATTACCAATTGGTAATTTGAAAATGAAGCGTTAGCCAAGTGTTTACTGGAATACTAGTAGATGATCCTTAAACATGTCCATTTACTTTCAAGCTGAGAAACCCAGGGGCAGCAGGTTGGCTCAGTTGCTGGCGCCTGTGACTTCTGACCTCGCAGTTGTGAGTTCAAATCCCATGTTGGGTGAAGAGACTAGAAATAAAATCTTAAAAAACAAAACAAACCAAAACACTGAGAAACCCAGGGTGCAATATTAAAAGCCACGAATTAACAACATTTTGGTTCTCTGTCATCCCGGTTAATGCATAAATCATTCTCGTAGGAATTGTATTGAATCGGAGGAATTTTTAAAAAATCCACTGTGTGTGAAAATTTCACAGATTTTTAACAGAAGGTAAAAGTGAATTTTTTTTTCCCCTTGGCAGCTGAAAGGAATATAAAACAACAGATTGACTTTCTGGGCATGATTCTCAGGATGAGAAAAATATAGAGTCACATATTGTAGATGAGAAGGAAAAAAAAAACCCCCACAAAATCTCATGAATCATGTGTAATATCCAAATTCTAAACTATTGAGACTTCCTCACTGGAAAATATATAGTAAGTGGAAGTTGCACATTTGATTTTCATGAGTCTCTTTCCCTCGTTGAGCTCAGTAAACACTTTATGTGGAATACGCTGTGGCTTCTACCTGCTTTAATAATATATTTTGTCATCTATTAGTTGGTTAAATACAACCAGTAATCTGAGCTGATCTGGAAAATGGGCTTCAGGCTGGCATGGTGTCATCTGCTCCTAATTTACGACTGGGACATCCAGTCCCCTTTTGATATACCCGACAATTTTTTGCAATGATAGAAATTATGTGCACATAGAGAAACACACATTTATGCCGCTGGTGTTGTTTCCAGAGATATTGTCTGATTTATGGCTCAGTTAGGACTTCCTGGTCTGTCTCTGCCCTTGTAAAGCCCCTGTTGTGTTTTGTGACACAAAGCATAGAACTTTCTTAATTTCACTTTGCTCACTCAAGCACTCAGCCGTTGTGCGTGGCCCACCCTGCACCCCATCTTTACGTGTCTTCACATGCACGACAAACTATGCTACAGCCTCATGAACGTTGCACCCGCATGGAGGTTCCTCTGGGGCAGGAGCAAGGGTGCTGGTGCTAAGGCATTTCTGTCGTCTCGCCACATGGCTTCCCAATGTGCCCCATGGTCCTGACCCTTAAGAGCTCGCCGCAGTGGACAGGTTTATCATCAGCAGATCGCACCCCGTGCGGCTACTCCAGGCAGTGACGGGCTCCGCTCTGATGTCACCAAAATGTATCCACCTTCACGGAGACTCATCGGTCATTGCCGAGGGCCCCTTGGTAGCTCAAGCACTGCCATTTGGGATGACCCAGCCAGAGCACACCGTGATGTCTAGCTGCCACCACGGTCTTCATGCACCGTGTCCACGCAGGCACAGTCATTCTTCGGATACTCGCCTGCACCACACTGCACGCAAGACGGCAGGACTTGCCTGTTCCCCTCGCCTTGCCAAAAGCGCGGCTCCAGCCTGGCTCATCTGGCGTCTTCAGCTACTTACAAGCTAAACCCACTGCCCCTTTGGACTAAGCTTCTGGGCCCCTAAAGTCATGGGCGGGAAGTAAAGCAGACTTTAAGCAACCGAGAACTTAAGGACAAAAGAGAACCTGCATCCCATTTTCCGATCTGCTTGAGACTCAGCCAGTGAGGGGTGAACAATTCATAGCAGGCAGATTAAAGACACAAACAAGTGTCTTGGGTTCTAGGCCGATCTTCCGTCCCGTTTATTCCCAGAATGACAAACAGCAGAAAAAAACAGTTCTGTAGAGAACACGTATAAGATTCATACTCCGCTGTCCTTCTGTGATCTTCTCTTCTTATCTTGTTTCATTTTCCGTATCCTTAAGTTGGACAATTATTTCATTATGTTTAAGCTCTTCTAAACGGTCCCTCCACATAAATATTTTGAGTCATTCATTTCCCTTTGATTTCATTTTAGTAGAATTTCACGTTTTTTCATACATAGCACATTTGTTTAGTCCTATTTTCTCGTTTTCCTCTAACATTTCTTCTCTAAACCATTAATATTTAGAATTACATTTTGAGAAGGCCTCGGGGGCACAGTCGCTTAAGCATGTGACTCCAGTTTCGGCTCAGATCATGATCTTGGGGTCATGGGATTGAGCTCTGACTTGGGCTCCCCAGTAGGTACAGTAGGCTGGAGATTTTTCTCTCCCTCAACTCCTACTCCCACTCACATTCAATCTCGCTCTCAAGTAAATAAATGTTTAAAAAAAGGAATTGCGTTTTAATTGTGAAAAATGTGGGATTCCAGTTATATTTTAACTTGATTTTTTTTAAAGATTTTATTTATTTATTCATGAGAGAGACACACAGAGAGACAGAGGCAGAGACACAGGCAGAGGGAGAAGCAGGCTCCATGCAGGGAGCCCGATGTGAGACTCGATCTCGGGACTCCAGGATCACGCCCTGAGCCGAAGGTGGCGCTAAACCGCCGGGCCACTGGGGCTGCCCTTAACTTGATTTTAAATCTAATTTCATCAAGAACAGGATCTGTATATGCTTCCTATCATATTGACATATGTCATGGCATGTAGCTATTTTTGTCCAGTTTTTTTTTTAAGATTTTATTTATTTATTCATGAGAGACACACAGAGAGAGGCACAGACGTAGGCAGAGGGAGAAGCAGGCTCCCCGCAGGGAGATTGGGGTCACGACCTGAGCCAAAGGAAGATGCTCAACCACTGAGCCACTCAGGTGTCCCTTCAGCTTTCTATTCTAACCTTAGATCTATATCATATGCACACACACGCACACACACATAAAGCACGTAATACATTTAAGATTCCATTCTAATAATCTATGATTCGGTCTTAGTTGATTTATATGTATTGTTATGCAATGCAGTAAAACCCAACTATAATGCAATCAGGTAAAGAAACAGGTGTGTCAACAAAAAGAATGGATAATATGACCCAGGCAAGTGCGAGTGGCCCCTAAGCCAAGCTTTACCCCCTCCTGACTGTAGTTCACTCCACTGGGTAGGGATGATCTCCCCTGAATTAAATGACACCACTCTAGTGATTGGTTGGGGTATTAGCATTTAGTCCAGGAGTGATGGGATTGTTTGTCACTTAGGGGGGACGCCTGGGTGGCTCAGTGGTTGAGCACAGCCTTCTGCTCAGGGCGTGACCCCCGGGGTCCCGGGATCGAGTCCCATGTCGGGCTCCCTGCGAGGGCCCTGCTTCTCCCTCTGCCTGTGTCTCTGCCTCTCTGTGTCTCTCATGAATAAATAAATAAAATTAAACAAACAAAAACAAAGTGGGATGATGGGACCAGGAGAATATTGGCACTTATGCACATTCTCCTATTAATTTTTTGTTCCCGAGTATCCCTGGCAAAGACGTATGTTACAAAATATGGTATATATTTATGTTTTGATATAATTAGTAAAACCCTAGTAACTCAGACAAAGGTGCCAGTATAGGAGTAACTATTGTTCTAGGAATAAAAGTCACCTTTCAGTTTGTACACAAATGTGGTCACTAAGCAAGGATATTGATACAATCAATATTTTCAAAAAAAAAATCTATTGTGTTGAGGATAAAATTCTTGGCACAGATGAAATACAAAATATTCATTCAAGAAAGAAAAAATAACAATGTGCATTTTTCAGTTGTTGAAGTGTTTACTTATATAGTTCTAAATGGATAATAGTTGTCAGACCACAATACTCAGATGTAATTGAAAACATTTATAAGAGCGATACACGATTTTTAGTTTAATACGTCAACTTTCCACACACCCAAAAGCTGTGCTATTTTCAGATACTGAAATTCATTACGAAAGACTTTACGTTCTAAGTAGGAACGTATGTCAGCGACTCATGAAAAAATGTCAGGGTGATATCAGCTACAAATAGTCATGGTTAAATACTAAACAAAATTCTGTTTTGCAGAACCCACCGCCACATTGAAAAAATGCCGTGACCAAGCAGGATTCACTAGGAATAAAAAAAATGCAAGGACTCAAAATACGTCTCCTGATAGTCACCGTTATGTTAGAGGCGTTTGCTCACGGGAGGAGAAGGAAATAAGCCCATAAATTGGAAGCTTAGGGATTCGAAGAAGAATGAATAAGTTAATCCCAGTGGTTTGGCAGATAATACCTGCAAAAGGCAGAGAATCGATGACGTCACTAACTCAAACTATAGGATAATTCATCAAAGTACCTGTAAGCATCAACATGCAAAGTGACCAATATATCCCAAAGCCTGAGTATTTAATGGAGGAGTGAACCACACACACACAAGATCATATCCTCAGGAATAGGCCTAAAAGGGGATGTGCAAAAAGAAACTCCTAAGGAAAGACTTTATGGATTTCTGGAAAGTACATGGGAGAGACGGAAAGAGGTCAGGTGGGAAGATTCCAACCGTAGAGATTCGCGTGGAAGTCAGCAACCTGGTTTCGTTTCTTTCTTTCTTTTTTTCTTTCTTTCTTTTTTTCTTTCTTTCTTTTTTTCTTTCTTTCTTTTTTTCTTTCTTTCTTTTTTTCTTTCTTTTTTCTTTCTTTTTTTCTTCTTTCTTTTTTTCTTTCTTTTTTCTTTCTTTTTTCTTCTTTCTTTCTTTCTTTCTTTTTTCTTTCTTTCTTTTTTTCTTCTTTCTTTTTCTTCTTTCTTTCTTTCTTTCTTTCTTTCTTTCTTTCTTTCTTTTCTTTCTCTTTCTTCTTTTCCTTCCTTCCTTCCTTCGTTTTCTTTTCCTTTTTTCTTTTCCTTCCTTCTTTCTTTCTTCCTTCCTTCCTTTTTTTTTTTTTTTTTTTTTGTGATGATCTCTGAAGTCCATGGTGGGACACTCCCAAACCAGTCCCGCAGCACGTCCCCAAGTCAGACAGGTGCCGAGTGAGATGCGGGAGGAGGCGCAGCCCCCAGCAGAGCCCCCGCAGCCTGCCAGCCCGCCCCGGGGGACAGTGATGTCAGAGGACGGGCCACCCACGTCCACACGCAACCCCACACCCGTGATCCCGGAACCACCTGCAGCCTCCCGGGGCGCCAGACACTCGGGAGACACCGGGCCACGGAGGGAGGACACGGGGTGCAGAGCAACGGCCAGACCCACGGGGCAGCCCAGGACCCCGCACCCACCGCAAGCCGAGCCAAACCCAGGTGCGGGCGCAGCCGGCTTGCCCCGACCAGCACCTTGCGGTGAACACCAACAGTCGGCACCATCCTGGCCTGGGACACGCCCTGCGGGTGCTCGTGCTCGGGGGCGGGCTGGGACGACGCCACTGCGGAGGAACCGATGTGTGTGCCTGTGCCTGTGCCTGTGCGTGTGCGACATACACATACACAGGTGCATGCGTGCACTGGCCCCAGGACCCTGCTCTCGGCGGCCAGAACCTGCTGCAGCCAGGAAAAGTAGCCGAGCTCAGAGGCGACCCAGGGCACTCTGGAGCAGGGTTGGGTAGGACAGAGTCATCCCAGGAAAAGTAGCCGAGCTCAGAGTCAACTGGGGGGGAGGGGAGGGGGGAGGCAGAGTCACTCTAGGAAAAGTAGCCAAGCTCAGAGTCGACTGGGGCACAGGGGTGGGGGGTGGGAGGCAGAGTCACTCCAGGAAAAGGAGCCGAGGTCAGAGTTGAGCAGGGCACTGTTGGGGGAGGGTAGAGTCACCCCAGGAAAAGTACCAAGCTCAGAATCGACTCAGGACACTGGTGGGGGGAGGGGCAGTCACCCCAGGAAAAGTAGCAGAGCTCAGAGTGGACTGGGGCACTGCGGGTGCGAGCAGAATCATTCCAGGAAAAGTAGCCGAGCTTAGAGGCGGCCCAGGACATTCGGGGGTGGGGTGGGGTGGGGCAGAGTCATCCCAGGAAAAGTAGCTGAGCTCAGAGTCTACTGGGGCACGGGGGCGGGGGGGGGTTGGGCAAAGGCATCCCAGGAAAAGTAGCCGAGCTCAGAGGTGACCAGGGCACTGGGAGGTGGGGTGGGGTTGGGTGGGCTGGGGCAGAGTCACCCCAGGAAAAGTAGCTGAGCTCAGAGTCGACTGAGGCACTGGGTGGGGGGGGGGAGGGCAGAGTCACTCCAGGAAAAGCAGCCGAGCTCAGAGGTGACAAAGACATGGCAGGTACGCGGTGCCCCCCGAGTCTACAGGAAGCCTGGCGTGGCTGAGCCACCGCGCAGGGGCTGTCAAGAACTCAGGCGGGCAAAGACAGTCCATGACAGAGGCCGGATCGGGGAAAGAACGGGCGTCCCAGCCATTCCGGGAAGGCTGGCGGGTGACCGGAGTTCCAGGGAGCACAGTCGCCGACCGAGCCACACTAGGAGAAACAGGCGGTCGCCAGGTCGTTCCAGGGAAGGCAGTCGATGACCGAGGCGTTCCAGGAAACACGGGTCAGGGCAGCCCCGGGACACTGATGACCTAGTGATGTCAGGAAGCGCCGAGGGTCACTGAGCCATTCGAGGAACAGCCGGTGACCCCGCCATTGCAGGGAAGACTGCATGGCCGAAACTTCCAGGAAGATGCGTGGATGGCAGAGTCGTTCCGGGAAAAACAGGCAACCACCGGGTTGTCCCAGGAATAACGGTGGATGCCTAAGGCGGCCGGAGGGTTGAGCCATTCTAGGAAAACCAGCTCAGGAGGAAGCCATTCTAGGGAGAGCTGAGGACCGGCCACTCTAGGAAAAGCAGCGGATGACTGAGCCCTTCCAGGAACAGCGGATGACCGAGGCATCCAGGGACGACAAGTCGATGGCTGAGCCATTCCAGGAAAACTAGTCAACCACCAAGTCATTCCAGTAAAAGGAGTCAAAGACCGAACCAATCATTCAAGGAAAACCAGTCGATGACTGAGTCGTCCAAGAGAAGAGAACGAATAATCAAGCAACTCCCGGATACAGAGCGGAGAGCCAAGCCAGCTTAGGAACGCTGCAGGCCACGTCACTCCGCACTGCACTCGAGGAAGCACAGGGGACCACCCAGCCCTTCCAGCAAAGGGTGATGACCGCTCATTCCAGGACACACAGTGGATGCCTGACTCACTCCAGGAAAAACAGTAGATGACCAAGTCATCGAGGGAAGACAATTCCATAAATGAGCCATTCCAGGAAAAAGAGCTGATGACAGACTCAGTCGCAGGAAAACAGTCCACGCCTGAGCCATTTTAGGAAAAACAGCTCCTGACTAAGCCATTCCGGGAATACTGATGACCAATCTTTTCAGGGAACACCCTGGAAAACACACTGGATGAGCAGCCAGTTCTAAGAAAACGTGACGACCAAGTCATTCCAGGAAAAGCAGTAGATGACTGAGCCATTCGAGGAAAATAGTGGATGAATGAGTCATCCAGGGAAAACAAGTCAAAAACCGAGTCATTCCAGGGAAAAGTAGTGGATGACTGAACCATTCCAGGAAACATAGGTGATGACCGAGTCGTCTACGGGGAAACAAGTCGATAATCCAGTCGCTCTAGGAAAAACAGTCGATGACTGAGACATTCCAGGAAAAAGAGTCGATGACCGAGTCATCCAGGGAAAACAAGTCAGTAACTGAGCCATTGCAGGAAAAATAGTGGATGACCGAGTCATCCAGGGAAACAAGTCAATAACTGAGCCATTCCAGGAAAAGTAGTGGATGACCCAGTCATCCAGGGAAAACAAGTCAGTAACCGAGTCATTCCAGGAAAAATATCGCAGTTGATAGGAGGGAAACCCAGGGAAAAGAGCTGAGGACTCGGTAGAGGCAGAGTCACCTCCCTAAGAATGGCGGAAACAGCCAAGGAAACCTAGTGTGTGAGCAAATCAGGCCAAAGAAGTAGATGCAAAGATAACGCAGTCACGGCAGGTAGCGAGTGGTCGCCTGAGGCTAAGACGTGATGCTCAAGTCATTGCAAGGCCCAGCGGAGCACTGGGTCAGGACAGAGTGTCCCAGAGCCCTTTAGGGGGAAAGAGTCCGGACACAGTGAGCGGAAGACAATCCCGAGGACTCACTCCAGGAAAAGCAGGGGATGACCGAGTCACGCCAGGAGATACAGTGGGTGGCCCACTCCCTCCAGGAAAACCAGCCGATGGCCGATGGCCAAGTCATTCCAGGAGAAACAATGACTCCTTCCAGGAAAAACAGTCAACCACCGAGTCATTCCAGGAAAGCAAGTTGATGACCGAATCATCCCAGGAATGACAGCCCATGCCCATGTCAGCGCAGGGAAAAAGACGGCAGACGGCCAAGGTGGTCCCGGGGCACAATCGCTGAAACACTCCAGGGAGAAGGTGGAGTTGCCGGCATGACTGAAACCTAAACGAAGAAAAAGAGGCCTGTTAACAAAACACAGCAAGGAAAAAACAAAACAATTGATGAAAAAAAAGCAGGCAGTGAGGGAATCTCCTAGGCCTGGAAACAGGTGAAGCTGGAGTCGCTGCACAGAAAACTGTCAATAAACATGTCAGGGGGAGAAGGACCCACTGCAAGGAAAACAGGTGAGGATCAAACCAGGTCAGGGAGGACTGTCGATGACCGAGCCACATCGCCCAGAGGGATGCAGGCAGGGAGAGGAGTCGATGACCAAGTTGTTCCAGGGGAAAGGCTCTATGACCAAGCCAGGGGACGGGACGTCCTCCATGACTGAGTCCAGGAAAATCAGTCAATGACCTACTCACCGCAGGAGGCAGGCCTGGTCACATGGCTCTAGAGAACCGCTGAGGACCGAGGTGGCCCTTCTAGGGGAAACAGTCGATGACCGAGCAAGCACAGGGATAACAGTCGATGACCGAGCAAGGACAGGGATAACAGTCGATGACCGAACAAGCACAGGGATAACAGTCGATGACCGAGCCACCCCAGGGGAAATAGTCGATGACCGAGCCAGCCCAGGGAAAAAAGTGGATAACCGATCCACCCCAGGGGAAATAGTCGATGACCGAGCCAGCCCAGGGAAAAAAGTGGATAACCGATCCACTGTAAGGAACACCTCGACAACCAAATACTGCGAAAATTCCTTGAGTGAAGAAAGGAGAAAATGGTGTGTCACCCCCAGAGAAGCCAGGGAGAAGCCACACCCTCGGGCCCCGCGGCCAGGGAAGACTGGAGACACCCGCGCCCCTGCAGGGGACTCAGAGGACGCGCGGGCATCAGGGCCACGGCGGGTCGGCACCGGGACGCAGCCTGGACGCTTCCGCAGGCAGGAAAACAGCGGGAATGCGCGTCCTTCCCGGTGCACACGGTGAGGACCCGGACGCGGCCCCGCCCCCAGGACCACCCGCGGACGCCAGGCAGGCTGGCCGAATGCAGCACAATCGAGTACTGAGCACCACGCCAGGAACAGACGGTGATCATCGAGTGGGGCGAGCCAGGAGACACAATCGATTACCAGATGTACGGATCTGCCCACGCTCCAGGAAAACCAGTGGATTTCAGAGTAATCGCACAGGACACACCTGCTCCAGTGGCAGGTGCCACTGCGTCCCTCCAGCGAACCATCTGACGCTTGGGGAGAGAAGTATGACGTCACTGACCAGCGAGGACGTAGAGCGGCCGGGGGTGCACCACAGTCCCGGAGGGGGAAGCGCAAGGGCAGAGCAGGTGGTGCCCAGGGCTCCCCGTGACCTCCCAGTGACCCCGGGGCACCGCCTGGGGCAGGACCGGGGGAGTTCGGGGTCCTGCAGGTGCACTTCTGCCCGGGCTCCCCGCGTGCAGCCCAGGATTTATCAAATCCATCAAAATATGAGGTCTTTCTCCCTACCGAATAAATTCCGCTCTTGCCTCGATTACGTATATATACACACATTACTTGTTACAAAGTTAATATTTGCATGTATCATGCACTTAGATACACATGTACAGATCAGTAATATGAGATTTTCCCATGGTTCAGCTGTGGTCGTGTGAAAATACTATCTACTTTAATAATTGAAAATATTGAATAGTATCTACATTGATACTTAAAATATTAAATAGCCTCTATTATAATAATTAAAAATATTAAAAGGTATGCACATTAAAAATATTATCTACTTTAATAATTAAAATATTATCTAATCGAGAGGAACTTTACGGTAAGTCTTGATTTCGGGTTAATTTTATTTCCGTGCGCACACAGACATCACTGCGCAAAACACTGCTGTTTTTCACAATATCGTTGGCTCTTATCGGAATATGAAGAATGTTTAATCCTTTTCATTTGCTCTTCTCATTCACCTGGATTTTTTTTTTTTTTTTTTTAAGGATTACTCTTTTTTTTTTTTATTTTTTTATTAATTTATGATAGTCACAGAGAGACAGAGAGAGAGGCAGAGACATAGGCAGAGGGAGAAACAGGCTCCATGCACCGGGAGCCTGATGTGGGATTCGATCCCGGGTCTCCAGGATCGCGCCCTGGGCCAAAGGCAGGCGCCAAACCACTGCGCCACCCAGGGATCCCTCACCTGGATTTTTTTAATCGGGATGCCTTCAATTTGCATATTTGTGTTTTTGTAAAATTAAATATTCAAATCCAAGTCAATGGACTATGTCTATAAACGCTCAGGGTTGGTTTTCTGTACCTAGGATGTTACAGATTTCTGCGTATGCGTTTTAAGCCTTGCTTATCCAACTTATTTGTATGAACTGATCATTATCAACATTATTAGAAGTTGGTAGCTTTTGTTTTGTTTTGTTTTTTTCAATGTTTTCTGGGAGATTATCACCATAGCAGAGAAACAAGAATATTGATTTACGGGGACAGCTGCGTGGCTCAGTGGTCGATCATCTGCGTTTGGCCGGGGTGTGACCCTGGGGTCCTGGGATCGAGTCCTGCATCAGGCTCCCCGCAAGGAGCCTGCTTCTCCCTCTGCCTGTGTCTCTGCCTCTCTCTGAGTCTCTCATGAATAAATGAATACAATCTTTAAAAAAATTGATTTGTGTATTTAACTCGTATTGATATTATTTTAGCTGGTTAAGATTTACTTAATTTCAGATTGCTTGTACTCCTCTCAAGTAGACTGCAAATAGCAATAATTTTGTCTCATGTTCTCATATTAAAAGAAGATTTTAGCAACTTCTTTTGTGTTTTATTATCTAAAGTAGACAAAAGGAGTTTAACAATAGCGATGAAAACTCATTTCATCATCCTGTACTAATTGGAATAGACATTTTCCAGAATCACTATTACACTTGATTGTTATTTTAGGTTAATAATATTTATCACTTATAAGCAGTTTCTTTCTCCATCTGTTTCATTTAGATTTTTTGGGTTTTGTTCGTTTGTTTTTTAAGTAGTCTCCATGCCCTGTGTGAAACCCAACATGGGGCTTCATTCAGATGTTTAACAGACTGAGCCACCCAGGTGCCCCTAGATTTTCTTATTTCTATGGTCTGTGATATTTGTCAACTATCTACATGACGTCAATACATATCCAATTACATCCACGTTGCTCATTTTCAATTTTTATGGTCATTAAATATAGTGATACCATTCCCGAAGTTGAGACTCTGAAAAATGAAATTTTACTCAATTATATTATTCTTTGCAGCTATACCTATAAAATACCTGCCAACATTTTATATAAAATGTGGTCCATGAAGAAACGTGGTCCATAAAGGACACTTTTCTATTTTGTCGTTTTAAATTTCACAATCCACTTCTTTAGTGTTAAACTCGTGTGTAAAATGGAACGGACAATTTGCATATTTTCTGTTGCAGGGTAGCATATTGGGCAACCCCAAAATACGCCACTTTGACATCAGGATCGTTTTAAATTGAAGGTGACTGAGAAGGAGCTCCCTTCGACCCCCTATTAGGGTAAAAGTAGGACATGAATATGCAAAGACAAAGGCTAATGATCCCTGTAGAGGCCACTGGCCTGAAGAAAGCACCAGAGGAGAAATCTCTAGAAGCTGAAGCCCTGACCGCGGCTTCTCCTTTGCCAGGCTGACCGGGTCCTGCACGAGACACGCTCTTTGTTGAAGATGCTACACGGCTGGAGTCCTAAGTGACCTGAGGGGAAACTCATTTTCCCTCGGTATCTCCCCTGTACACGGGAGCTGTACGTGTTAATAGACTTTTTTTTTTTTTTTGGTTTTCCTCTTGTTGATCTGCCTTTTGTTTCAGGGGTGTCAGCCAAGAGGTTGGAAGGGGAGGCAGAGAGGAAATTATTTTTCCTCCCCTTACACTGCTGTCTACAATATTTTAAACGGGAGCCTCTCTAACTTGAACGTGGGTTAAAGCATCACTCGGAAGCCTTCTTAAATTATAGATTCCTCTTTGCCGCATCTCTGCACCAAATGTGTTCCGTTCAGTAAGACCGATGGGGACCCATTTCCATCAAGCTTCCAGGTGGAGCCCACAGAGCCCATCCCCACTCTTAGAAATGCCGTAGATGGCCCTGGAATTGTTACACGAATAAATATAAATTAGCCATTAAGCCCATTAACTGCAATTTTTAATAGATCAAAAAAATTTTTTTAAATTCATGAAAGTTTCCTACATTGTCCACATCAATTTTGAAAGTTTACATCTTCTCAGAAATCATCCATTTCCCCTGTATCCTCCAGTAAGTGGCACTTAATCTTCTCCTGCAATCCACTGAACTCGTGAGATTTTCTTGAATTAACGCACATCTCTGCATTTCCATGATTTTCCAAATGCTTTGGAAGGTCTGTGCTACTTCAGACAGTTCAGAGAAAATTTGGAGGGTTCCTTTTTGTTCCATTTTGCCTTTTTCAATGATTAAAGGCCGTATTTCCCAATCAGTTAAGTCATCAGTTATTATAGAATTATTATTATCATCTGGATAGATGCCACATTCAAGAGTTGGGGAGAGATTTCTCACTGTTCATTAGTAAAAAGGGAATCCATTATTTCCGCAAAGCATGTTTTTGGTCCCAAGGATGGTGAGATACAAATAGATGCATTAAAACCAGAACACCACTGACTGGGAAATCACAGCACGAGTTTTGTGCTACCAGAGTCCGATGTGGAATCTCCTGTCTGGATACTAGGATAGAACACCATCGAATCCTTCACGTCAGGAGCCATCAAACGCATCCTGGCGTCACCCCCACTGGCAGAGCTGACCCCCCAACGATCTTCTGCAGAGAGTAGGGACTGTGGCGGCCTGGTGCTCTGCAGCAACACCACTCGGACGCCTGCTCAGGTTCTGAAATTGAGCATCAACCTGGCCACAGCAGGTGGATTTGCCAGACGTGGTTCGTAGCCTCATCATCGTGAACCACGTCCCGCTATTTTCTTCCAGGTTAAAACCGGATGCAAACTGCTTCTGTGGATCTTGCCAACGTTCCATGAAATACGCTGTTCTGGGCTGTTCAATGAAATACGCTTCCATGACGAAATATGGCAAGAGACCACACAGCTGGTTTCCATGAGGAGTTCACCATGAAAATATACTGCGGTTAATGCGCATTTTAAGACGACTCTGGAGCCATTCACATCCGTCAACCTCGCCCTGATTAACACCTACCTGCAAATGCATTTCCTGATTAGTCTGTGAGAAACCGCCAGTCAAGATTTCCTTCGTTTGCTTCTAGCTGGTGAGTGTTCCAAATAGTATGGAACACGTGGGTTCAGGAACTGACAATTCCTGCGTTGCAGCTTTAAAAAAACGATATGCCTCCAGAATCTGCTCCAATTTACCCAAGATGTCCACTGACTTTGCTTCTGTCTCTACAGAGAGGTCGTCAAGATGGCTTTTTGGTGCGATGCCGACTGTTGTCTTTGTTAAAAAAAACAATAATAATTACATGGCAGGGTGTCTGGGTGGCTCAGTTGGCTGAGTGTCCCACTCTGGTTTGCAGCTCGGGTCACGCACGCTCTCAGGGTCGTGGGATCGAGCCCGGAGTCTGGCTCCACGGTCAGCGAGGAGTCTGCTTGAGGATTTCCTCTCTCCCACTGCCCCTCTTCCCCTACCCTCCTCTCTCTCTAAAATAAATATATCACTTTGAAAATCACAATGCCAATTTGACCCATTTCCTTCTCCTCTTCAGACCTAAAATCCCTCAAATCATTGCTGAAACGATATAACTTGCACCCTCTATTTGCTTTTGATATTGAATGTGTGATAGATACAACCCCCGATTTTTACCTCTTAATTTGTTTCTGTCACTAACTTCTCCTTGCCTAGGACCCTTTGCTCTTAGTTCCCTGAGAAAATGCTACTTTATAATCAACATTTTATAGGACATTTCTAACTGTGCCTGTCTCCAGCTATCTGACCCTGGACTTGAACTTTTTGAAAAAATAAGAAAGCCGCAGTCTATACATCTTTTTGTCATAGTCGTGAGGCAGCTCAAAATTTTTTTAGAATCAAATTGAGCTTTGGTGGATTTTTTTTTTCCAGGATGTATTTCTGTTTCTCAAAGATCCTTCATTACAAATATTTTCCTCTGAAATTATACCTGAATCATGCTACCAAGTTCTCACCCCACCACGATTCACCATTATTTCACAGCCTTTTTCTAGATTATGAAGCGGACTATCGGTATATGCTCACTTCTCAACTTTCACAGTTTCACGTTAAAGGCAAATAACATAGGAATTATAAAGGAATCATGTCTTTTAAACTGTATTCCATGTTTCCTTTAATTGAAATGACAGATTTTAACAAGCTGTTCTTGTTTACTTGCAACTAGTTTGGTAAATAAGAACATTTGTGTTTCACGCCTGGCTGAGTAAACTGAATGCAGACCAAAACAAGAAAAGAGAGAGAGAGAGAGAATAAAAAAGAAAGGCATTTTATATCCCGAGCATTTGATCCAAGCAACAGGATTGCAAGCCCACAGAAAACATGTGCCATAACATTAAAGACTGATTTCTACAGTTGAAAACATAACTTAGCAACCGAGACCCACGCAAGAGCAATGGCCGGGCACATACAGGTTCCCAAAACACAACCATGCCCACTTCTATTTGTCAATCAAAAAACCAGTAGGGGTAGTAGAAAACAAATTGTCGCTTCATTTGAGATTTCAACACATGCCTGGTGCAGGATGTGATTTCAATTTTACCTGCAGAGTTGATCACATGAACCCTAGTTAACTCACTGACCATCACTGGAGTGAAGACCATGACCCAGAAGTAGGGTGTGGAGGAGATGTGGCCCCAGAGTCCATAGGTGTGAAACTCTCCAGCTGATTTTCATAAATATCTTACATTTCAGGAACACCTCAAAGGGGCGGTTCTCAAACTCACGGCCCCAGGGTTCCTTTATTCTTAAGAGACTACGGAGGATCCCCAGGGAGTAGGCCTCTTGTCATTTCCCAGACTGGAAATTAAAACTGAGACCTTTTCCTACTATTTACTTAGTCATGAGGCTATGTCAAAACATCAGTGACAGATTTGCAGAAAATAATCAAGTCCTTAACAAAAAGGTAGAAGGGGGTCATTGTTTTTACAACTCTTGAAAATCCCTGTAATGCCTGGCCTTTGTAAATGGCTGGATTCTAGTATCTGCCCCCGTTTTCAATCCGTGGTCATATGTTGTTTTGGTTGGAGTGTCTGAAAAAATCTACTCTTGTATAGCTATGTGGCTGGAAAACAGAGGAGGTATTTTAATAGCTTTTTCAGATAACTGCGTACGTTTTTTCCTTGACGTATCATCCACATTCTATGAGGAGTAGTTTCTTAAGGATTACTTGAAATTTGGAAATCTGTAGTCAGTAAATGTTTCATATGCTGTTACATATATTAAAATCCATGGGCATATCTTGCATTTTAAAAGGATCTTTTAGCCATGCATGATTTTGTAACATGATGCATTATTCATGTACAAAATATTGCTTCAGTACGTTTTGCACATCCTCTAAATATTTGTACATTGTACTATATAGCATTAAAAACCCCAATTGTTAAAATCACTACTGATGTCCTCAGAAGAGTGTGTAAGCACTGGAAAGCTGTCAAAGATTCTTGTCACTTGCTGTTCTTCTTGGGAGTGTCTAGGTCACTTTGGTCGCTTAAAAAAAAAAAAAAAAAGTCTTCCAAACTGTGCACTCCAAAGTGTATCTGGCAGTCATTCCTTCAAGTAGAAATGGCATTCCGCTTGAGAAAAGTGTCCCAATTAGCACAAAACTCACATAACGGGACGAGTGCTTCCCCTCACGAAAGCCACGACATTCCATTACCAGGAGAACCAGTTTACGCACGCTTCCCATTTTGTCACACTGACTATTGATAAGACTTAATACCCCAGTATTGAGATTTAGTGTCATTAAGACTGTTTCCTGCTTTGTCAAGGGCATCAAGGGAAACAGGATTGTCATAAACCAGCAACGTAGATCACAGGCGAACAACGTGACAATTCACCTGTTTAGCATCACTGCCATTATTTGCACCAAGGTGCCCGCAGTTTTGCCCTGCACTCCTTTTTGTATTATCAGTACAAAGTCGATCCAGCAAAAAAATGGCAAACAGCATTGTCAGTAGAGTAGTTCTGACAACCTTCTGAATTTGGAGATGCCCAGGGGTCTGAGCATCACACCTCAAGAGCCCACAGTTTAGTATCTTAGGGGATTGTTGGTTTCCACCAATATTTTTTCACTCTATTATATAAGGTGTGTGTGTATATGTGGTTTTTTTTTTCTTTAAAATCACTACCAAAAAAAATAAAAAAATAAAAAAATAAAATTACTACCAAATAATTGTTCTTGACTTAACAGATTCTTAAAGGTCCCTGTCTGATGTGTGGAAAGCTGTCTTCAGTTATGCCTGGTCTCCTACCATGTATGGAACATCTGTATTTGCAAAATGTGCTACAATCCCTTCAGGCCGAGAGGAATCTTGGGAAAGCAACACGGTGAGTGCAAAACTGTTGCAACGTATAATCATCTTCCACTCTCCAGAGTGAACAGTGGCAAGCCCTCATGAATTGTTGAGTCATGAATTATAACAAAATGATTGATCTAGAGGAGGTGCTAGGTAGAAAAATTGCTTGCCTGGTGAAATTGAATTAAGTTGGGTTCAGGAAAGCACAGAATGAAGAGAGGCAGCGTTCATGCCAATCCATCACTAGACGTCTGCAGGGAGGCCGATGGTGCCAGGAGAAAATCTTAGAATCAAGTCCTTAAGAGGAATTCAAAAGGCAAGAGAAAAGAGGTTCAGAAAAGAGAAAAATGCAAAACTAATAACTTGATCTCAGATCACAGGTCAGAACTGCCAATTGACAACTTGCAAGACACACAAAAGCAAAAATGAACTATCGGGACTTAATCAGGATAAAAAGCTTCTGCACAGCAAAAGAAACAGTCAACAAAACTAAAAGACAACCCATAGAATGGGAGAAGATATTTGCAAATGACGTATCAGATTTTTGCTGGTGGCAAGGAATACCTGAAAAGAACATTTCCTACTTCCCCATCCCAACGGGAATGTGAGTAGCCAGACTACATCCCTTTCACTTCCCCACTCTCTTGGGGAATAGACCCCACAGATGCTTCCCACCTCGAAACGTCATCCCGTATTGAAGACATAAGCTGGACTGCAAACAAACCTGTAGCGATTGCATGTGCTCTTGGGGGTCTTTTGTGCTGACCATACTATGCTGGTACCTTCTACCTCTAGAAGCCCCTTGGAATAAAAGATCTCATTGGAATAGGGGTGGGTTCTTCCTTCCAAAGAAAGAAGTTCCTTTGAGAATTTTAGTGCATTGCTTCTTTAAATGCACACCTACATGCACATGATTTTACACCTATCAAGGGATTCTTAGACCCTCTACAGTTTATCCATGATATCAAGTTAAAAAAAAAAAACAAACCCTATATAAGGGCTATCAGATTGATGTTTATTCCAAAGTTTGATGTCTGTAGAACATTTTCAAAGCATCTTTAATAGAATCATCCTTAACTGAATATGTCGAGATACCGCGGCCCTCTCTTGAGTGCATGAGGATGTTACTTTTAGCTCCTTAAGCTACAATACGTATCCTTCAACTTCTGGAAATTTCAACTTGGAATACCTAATGTAGTTGCTGTGAACTATAGTTTAATCAGAAGGGGCAGCCAAAGCAACTCCGAAGTAGCTCAGCACCTCATTTTCCCTGCCAGTCTTCAGCTCATAATTATGCAAATGAAACCTTGCCTTTTGCTAGAACTCATAATTCACATCCTAAGGGCTATTGGTCGACAACTGTTTATTGAAAAACTGCCACGCATCCAGAGCTCTGCCAGGCTCTCCCAATCCACGGCATGGTGCAGCGTGGTGCACTATCGAGGAATGTGCAATGCAAATGAAAAGTCAAGGCTCATACCAGAAAGGATTAGTGAAAAGGAAAACAGTAGGTGTAATCAAGTCCTGAGCCAGGAATATCAGTTGGAAGTGCTACAGAGTTCAGGGAAGAGGGATGTTTGAGTAAGGCACGTCACTCCCCTGCAGAAATTGGGTCTAGGGTAAATGGTTGGAGACAGAGTTATGTAACTGGCTAATTTCCACGTCCGGTCCTTTTGGGTGAGGTTGTGTGCCATCCTGGGCCTCTACATAGATACACCATCTGGGGTCTACAGATCATAAGCTTGGTAAATTCAAGGACGTTTGGCATTTCCCCCAAAGTGTGAGTTCTGATAAGGGCAACAGGAAATTCAAGATGAAAAAATAACAGAATGGCAAGGAAGTTATCTTAAAACTAAGGAATTATCTTACAGATAGCTCTTTTTCTCTGCATCTTTCCCACTGCTCATCCGGACTCAACAAGAGATGGGGCATATTTACACACCTAGCTGGGCCTGTTACTGTCTACTGCTCTTATATCAGATCATAGATAAACATCCAGAGGAAGGGCCACACTCTCTGTCCCTGCCATCATCCAATGGATACTGGGTGTCTTCTACCAGTGGAGAAATGCAGTCAGTATGTATGCAGATCTGTGTATAGGGGCTTGGGGGAAAACAGATGGGAGCAGAAGATGCAAGAATAAATATCCTATGCTCCATTCCCATGCCTAGTTCGCAGGCTAGCCAACAGGGAGCTGCAGAGACGAACCATCATGAAACAGCATCCTTAGGCTATGACGGAGCCATGTGGAAAATGCTGAAGGACACGGATACGCCGTGCGGAAGTGCCAAGCACCCTACTGACACGCTACAAATGAGAATTTAATGAAAAAGAAGTGCAGATTGAGAGCCAAAATGCATTCCTGCACTGCAGAAAGTACCACATCAAGTGGAAATCAATACGGAAGACCATACTGACAAGTTGACGGTGATATAACACTTAACTGACCCTCCGACGCGTCCGACTGCTAATGAACGTGTGTGTGGCGTGTTCCAGGAACGCAGAGTGCTCTACTTTCTTCTTTAATGGCCTCTGTAATTTGGGGAGTACGATATGTCAGTCAATAATAGAAAATAGGCAAAATACTGCATGTGCTAACAAAACAAGTATAAAATCTGTAAGGCTTTAAACTGCAAGAACAAAACCTAACATATATGAAGTAAGTAAAGGGTTTCATTTTTTTTTTTAAGTTTTTATTTATTTCTGATAGTCAGAGAGAGAGAGAGAGAGAGAGAGGCAGAGACACAGGCAGAGGGAGAAGCAGGCTCCATGCACCGGGAGCCCGATGTGGGATTCGATCCCGGGTCTCCAGGATCGCGCCCTGGGCCAAAGGTAGGCGCTAAACCGCTGCACCACCCAGGGATCCCAAAGGGTTTCATTTAAAAGGCAAATTAAGCCACACACAGCAAACCAACACACAAGTCTTTTAACTCATTACACACATAGGGTACAGCATTATCTTCCACAACTAGCAGTATGATCTCAAAAGTTGATTTCGCCTCCGCGCTATTGCACGGATATGCAGTCCGCCGTGTTGTTCCCATCTCTAGGTTTCTTGGTGGAAATGCCCTCACGATGACATACCTTGGTCAATACGTAATCCCACTGGAGAGATAATGACTAATGATTCCGTAGCTCTCCTGTACAGCTGACTTGTATTGCTGACCCCATATGCTTATTTAAGGACAATTTTAATGGGACAGTCACTGAAATCAACAGAACATGAAAATGTTCTTGGTGTACAGAAAGTGCTGGAAAAGTGTAGTGGCTAGTGGTTCTCTATACTGTCATTCTGTGAAAGACCAAAGGGCTGAGTTAGTAGAAAATTCTTTTGATCCAGGAAGTAAGTGGGGTTCATGCATTTTTTATTAGTGAATAACTAAAAACCAGCACTTTTTTCCCCCCACAAAGTCACTTATGGAATAATGTAACCCAGTCAAAATAAATTCAGTCCACATCTGAGTTTTTAAACTTGTTAATTTCAAGGTTCTCATTAAGGCCCTTCTTACTCTCCAAGATCTGGGTCTGCCATAAAACCTCAATTTCCACTAAAATAGCATCCTTCTTTCTCCGTTCATTGTCGTCGTCTTTGCCTGTTTTCCTGCCTGGAATGACACAGGATGGCACAGCACGAGAGTGGCACAGTTGCGGCTAATTTGTAATGTTGACGGTTAGCATAACGCTTGTTCTCTTGTAATACAGAATTCCTGTATTTTATGCCTCCTCATCTACAAAGTCCAGACTTTAGGACTCTGAAATCCAGGCTTCCCAAGTTCATTGTGCTCATCTTAGGTCTTGGTTTTCATCCTCATGCATCCCGATTGACAAGCCGGATACCTAATTGGCTTAGGAGTGCTCTGCCTTAATGCCCTTCCTCATGACTTTCTCAAACACAGGATGCATTTATCTCGTAGACAGAATGAACCAAATGGGCCTTGTCACTCCCTGGGACCGACACCGCATCCCCTCTTCTCTCCGGATCTCCGGTAGTGGACAGCCCCACACCCGCCATCATCCTACGGTCTCACTCCACTCCAAGCACCGAGGTTCCTGCCACAAAGTCAACACCCCTCAAATACAGGACTGTGGGAATCACTGGGTCAAGTTCCCTCCACTTCAGATCCTGGTATACCAAAAAATTTTACCAGAAATGTCTCAATGAGCTCTTGTGAGAGGTTGAACAAGTGCCCCCCCCCCCTTTTTTCTGTTCCACTTTTAATATGAAATGTTAATAAGATGGTTAGCTACATGGATACAGGCCTAATGTCCTACTGGCGTTTCTTTTTATAAAGAAACACGAGATTAGTGTGTTTCAGAGGTACCTTTTCTGTAAGCAGTGCTTCAAAGTCAATAGCTGAAGATTTGGGGTGACTTTACATCCAGAGACTGGTTAAATAGGAAAGCAAGCTCCACTATAATCTTGTCTGAAAAAGTGGTTGAAACAGAAATGGAAATTGCCATCAAACGCAGAAGATTGCTTTCGTGCAATTTCCCTGTTTTATGTTCAAACACATTTATTTTCAGAAACATTGTCTCTTCCTTTCCAAGGGATCAAATTCACAACTTATTCTTGAGTCTCTTTGCTTAAATGGCCTCAGAATTAAGCTGTACAATGCCTTGCTTTCTTCAAAGCACCCACATCCTGCTCCAGTGAAATTCCTGGAGAGACCACAGGGTGTCTCTTAGAACAGACAACACCAAAGAGGCTTCAGAGTTCCTCAGTGAAGCCTGGATGGCAGAGCAACATCACACATGTCTAACCGAAGTGCTTCATCTTCTATTCCCTTTCTTACAAACGCCCATAGGTAAGAAAAACCATATTATACAGAGAGAGCCTTCAGAGGTCTGTGCCTAGGATCACAGAATGCAGTAGGATAAAAACCCAGATCAAACAACCTCACAGAAAGAACTCCTGGAGTTAACTACGCTGGATCTTCCATTGGCTTCGCTTAGATGTAGCAAATTGCAGAGAAAAACGTCTATTCAGCTCTACCTACTTTCCCTGAATCTCATCCTTTCTCCAAAACCATCCGATAAATTGCCTTCCAATTGCTCCAATCTCCTCTGCTATCACAGATCACTCTCGGGGTTTGTTTCTACACAAAAATCAACCCTTAAAATGACGGATCATCCACTTCCTGCTTTCCCCTCCAATTCTCAGTATTCAGAACTTGTGTTTACTCTTTGCCTTGTTGACACAAGTCCGGATATGCCAGAGAAAAACAGCAACACTGAAAACCCACCATGATGGGCTTCCTGGGAAAGTGGCTCTCAATTATTAATAAGAAGCAAACAAAATGCAACATCACTCTAGTGTTCTTTGAGAAGTTAGCATGGATTCTTCTCATTTTTCACCAAATAGAAACATCCACAGCACGAAACGGAAATAAACTTGCGTCAACTACAACGATGGGGATGTGTTCGGCTTGCACCCGCGGCATCTACTTATATTAGAAGCCGTATCAAGCTGGTTGGAAATAAAAAGACGTCCTCCCCTTCCTCGGGTGAAAGCAAGCAGAGGCTGTTTATGCACAACGTGCTATAGATAGGGAGTCAGTCACCACTACTTCTGACATAGACCCCAAGGCAGGCTTCAGATGCGCAGTGCCTGCAGGCTATTGGCCGGGGGACCTAGGAGCACTCTAAATACAAGTCCTCAGTCTGGGGAGCATATTTCACTTCCTCTAGTTGGTCCTGAGCTAGAAGAGAGGCCAAAGCATTCTGAGGTGATTGCTAAAAAGCCTGGAGTTTGGACTCTAGAGGCAGTTGCTGAAGAGGTGAAGGTCTGGGTATTATGGCCATATACGGTCTGTCCACTGTCCATCTGTACATCCCGTCTCCCCAGTTCCTTTGCAAAGCCCCACTACTTAAAAAAAAATGTCCAGGGGCACCTGGGTGGCTCAGTTGGTTAAGCTTCTGCCTTCAGCTGAGGTCATGATCTCAGGATCCTGGGATCAAGCCCCAGGTTGGGCTCCCTGCTCAGCAGGATGTCTGTGTCTCCCTCTGCCTCTCCTTGTCCACTCCCCAGGCTCTTGTGACATCTCTCTCTCAAATATTTTTTAAATGTCCAGTTAGGATTAGTCATGAAATATTTATTTATAAGAACAAAATAGATTTTAAGGAAATTATAAATTGCAAATCATTTGAGGGCCAAACCAACAGAATTTTTATAATGATCATGAATATAAGTTACTAACATGATTTTTATGTATTTTTTTATAAAGATTTTATTTATTCATGAGAGACACAGAGAGGGAGGCAGAGACATAGAGGGAGAAGCAGGCTCCGGGCAGGGAGCCCAATGTGAGACTCGATCCCAGGAATCTGGGATCATAGCCTGAGCCGAAGGCAGGCACTCAACTGCTGAGCCACCTGGGTATCCCGATTTTTATGTATTTTTTTAAAGATTTTATTTATTTATTTGCCAGAGAGACAGACTGAGTACATACAAGCAGGGGGAACAGCAGGAGAGGGAGAGGCAGGGAAAGTGCCGCAGGGCTCCATCCAAGGACCCTGGGATCATGACCTGAGCTGAAGGCAGATGCTTAAATGACTGAGCCACCCACGTGCACGCTAACATGATTTTTATTTTTTATTATAATTTTTTTTTTTTTACTAAGATGATTTTTAAAGGCTTGTAAGCATTGGAAAGGATCCCAACAGTACTTGGGCCCATTCTTTTTCTAAATCAAGAAACCGAAGAATAGAATGACAACTTGTCCAAGGCCATACTGCTGATAAAAGTCATGGTCTGGACCAAGCATTTGATGCTCAGACTGCATCAATGACAATGCGACCTCGAAAGTATTTTCCCGCAGGGTTGTTCGGGGGTGCTTTTGCTTGGCACTTGTTCACTTCACATAAGCTACTTCACTCCTGAAGTAAAATGGCAATGTCCGGTTCTACACGAACCCGCGTTAGAATGGGCCGTTCAACAAATGCACAAACAGGACTTCTTATATGATCAATAACAACACATCTTGACAGGCGTAGGGAATGTGCCTGCAAAGGCCCCGACATCAATATTCAATGAAGAGGCCAACAAAGAAAGTATGAATCTGTTATAGCTCATACTTTGAGAAAATTAAGGTGAGCCTGTCTTACAATTACAGACAAGAGCATCTTCAGGTAATTGTCTCTGTGAGGGCGATTCTGTGATTTTTGTCTTAAGCATGATTGCTGCACTGCAGTTTTTCCTTCCCCAGCCTTTGATTTAGTGTGCATTTTCAAAGAAGTGAAGTCTATTTCTAGAGAAGGAATCTTGCAAACAATGATCAAAGTGTAAATGTATGCAAATTCAGTGTTTCACCTTAATTACCTCACTAGTGCCTGTCAGCAGCCACTTCCAAGGTTTTGCTGATTAGCAAACGATCCTAAATAATTATTATTTCATCTACAAGTACAATGATTCTGAGCCCTGGCTTCCAGCCCAGCAACTGTACTGCCTTCCTCCCTTCCGTCTGCTCCTCTGGAACTAAGCCACATCAATATAGCCCAAATTAGCAGCGACCCTACCCCATTTTAAAATAAATGTGCACACACTCGTTCCTTTATGATATTGTAAGCCAGGATCTCTTAGGGAGCGCTGCAGGCCACGATGGTGCGCAGAAGTGGCAAATGGGTTCCATGATGTGGCGATAAAGACCTTCTATGTCCCTGTTTGAATTCCACTCCCCACCAAATATACGTTTTCCAAAATATAAATTTTTCCAATGCACGCACGTGCTGGCTTTCAAAACTCACATTTGCTGACGAAAACTGGAATTTTCAAAAACACTCGACGCAGTGTTTCAAGAAAATAATTTCAACTTAATTACACGTTGGAAGTGGCTGGATACACATGATCCGTGTGCTGTTAGCTATGAGGAGGACTGCACTTCTATCTCATACTTGAGAGGAGTAATTCCTAATAGCAGAAACAATATGGCATGTGATTTAAGACCTCGGACACTAATATCAAGTAATAATATCAACTAAACGCAGTGAGGTGTGCCACTGTAGCAGAAAATGGGACGTCTTCCATTTAAGAAAAATCTCCCTTTTTTAAAAAATAGATTCACTTTTTCATGAGAGACACAGAGAGAGAGAGAGAGAGAGGGGCAGAGACACAGGCAGAGGGAGAAGCAGGCTCCATGCAGGGAGCCCGACTTGGGACTCGATCCTGGGTCTCCAGGATCACACCCTGGGCTGAAGGCAGAGCCAAACCGCTGCGCCACCCGGGATGCCCAGAAAAATCTCCATTTTTAAAAGAAATCCTTGGGGTACCTGGGTGGCTCCATTGGTTGAGCATCTTTGCTCTTTGGCTTTGGCTCAGGTCATGATCCCGGGGTCCTGGGATCCAGCCCCAAGTCAGGCTCCCTGCTCAGAGGGAAGTCTGCTTTTCCTTCTGCCTTTCCCCCTACTCCGCGGTCTCCATCTCTCACTTACTCTCTCTCAAACAAATAAAACGTTTTAAAAAAATCAAAGAAATTGTTGTTTCTATTGCGCTGCAGAAAGACAAAGCTCCTGGGAAGTACACGTTACACACTTGTTGAATGAAGAATGAATGAAGGGTTGCATGCATGCATGAATGGCTCCAATGAGCCTGGAGAAGAAATTCATAAATACCAGACGAATGAGCAGGTCACCAAAAGGAAGGGGTATCTGCATTGGTAACTTCTGTCGGCCAGCTTGTGGCCTTCCACCAACTTTCAAGGATTCAAGTGGTCTATATCCACAACTGACCTTCCCTAAACCACGTCTCCCTGGACAAGGGTGCTTCATATAAGTGGCCACAGAAAACGCCAACAGATGATGTGCGGAGGGTCTTGGGTGAACACCTGCCACTTGCCAGCCCTCCAGCAAATGCCTGCTGTAACGTGAGCATCCATTTTCTTTTGTAAAATCATGCGGTTCAGATTCACCTTGCAGAATACCTGTTAAGGATTTACAGACAATTTTGGTTGAGTCTCTCAGACACAGAGGCTTGCCAACAAAAAAATGGCTATTGGCATTAACACTGTAAGAATAAATGCCCTTTCTGTTGGCATAGGTGACTTCATGAATCTTGACATCTGGTCTAGGAATCTGCTCTATCTCCCCCACTTAAATGAATAAATGGTTGATAGATAGCACACTCTGAGTCTTGGTTTGCCTTATCCAATTATAGAGCTAAAATATTTTGAGTCACTCTTGAGAATGCACATGAAGCACTTTTTGAATGCGCGAAACATAAATTTTCTGCATTTAATACACCGCTCTATTTGTTCTATTGTTATATGGACAACTTACATGTTTATGAATAGAAAAGTACAAGAACTGTTTCATGTCTCCCCATGCAATTGTAGTTTTGGAAATGTTGAATGCTCGTCAGTATTCTTACATTTGTTTCCACGGAAGATTTCTTTTTTTAAAGATTTTATTTATTTATTCATGAGAGAGACAGAGAGAGACAGAGACATAGGCAGAGAGAGAAGCAGGCCCCATGCAGGGAGGCCGACGGGGGACTCGATCCCAGGACTCTGGGATCACGCCCTGAGCCAAAGGCAGATGTTCAACCGCTGAGCCACCCAAGCGTCCCTCCATGAAAGAATTTATTAAGACAGAAAGTATCAAATAAACACAGAGTAGGAGATTTCAGGTCACGGAGCAACTTGATTTATAAAATAGACTTTCAGGAATTTCCTTTAAACATTTAAAAAATATTATTTAATGTAAAATTCCAGAGGTTAAATAAGATTATTGACCAAGAAAGTGGACTATGTCCTGGGATAATAGGAAATTATTGATTTCAAAATGATTAAACAAGATTTTTAACTAATTACTTGTGGAGCTGCTTAAAACAAATCGATCCCAGATACGTGCCTCGAGCAGGCTCTAAATGTGGTGCATGAGTCTACTGGAGCTAGCACCTAGGCACGGAAACATGTTTATATTAGCCAAAAATTTTTCTCAGTTCAGAGTTTGGGGGGAAAAAGAAAGTCGCTTGTAGTTTTCAATGCCTTAATTTTACAGATGAGGAGGTACGCTGAAGAGATCGTGTCTCGCCTGAGGTTCTAATAAGGAATGGAAGGCTCTAAATGAGAATCCAAATTATACGAGAAATCCAGGTTCACTTATGACTTGTGTGTCTTTTAATAAGCTATGAGTAGGAAGAAGAGGCACCATAATTAAAACCACTAGACATG
The DNA here is from genome assembly GCF_048418805.1 of Vulpes vulpes. Taxonomy (NCBI): domain Eukaryota; kingdom Metazoa; phylum Chordata; class Mammalia; order Carnivora; family Canidae; genus Vulpes; species Vulpes vulpes. Next base: position 4,541,933 of record NC_132796.1, on the reverse strand, counting down.
AGAATAGGGTTTGGAATCTTTTTCCAACCAAGCTTCGGTGTGGAGCTTTGCTCCCCACCATATGGCATCAAACATTTTATTGTTGTTCCATGGGCTCTGAGCACCAGCCTTGCTCTACTCTGAGCTGAATTTAGATGCAGGCAAGCTCCTAACCCATTAACTTCTGATCCAAATTATGCTCTTATTTCAGTTCAAAGTAGATTAGTTCCATTCTTTGCTAGATGAGGTATACTGAACTAATTCAAGAAAGTCATAATTTGGGTGAAATGCCTTTTCTGCTAGCACTACCCTTTGGCAAAAGGTACTTATAGTTGTTGAAGACCACCGGTGAGTACATCTCCAAGCGCTGACATCCCAGGTTAAATTAATTCAGAATATTCATCGATGATGGAATAGTTAATAAAGTATTTCTCTTATTGAAATAGTGCCATTTCTAAGAAACTACCATAGTTTCAATATAGTCTATATTTTGCTATTTTTGGGGAAATGCTCTTACTAAGTGGCCATTTACATAAAATGAGATGTGCTTTTAAAGCATTTTTATGAAGATGAATTTGCTTCCAGCTTCATGCCACCTCATAAATGTAATAGGAAAACCTCCTTATACTGTAAATGTCTGCCCTTTTATCTATTTCAAAGTTTCCTAACAAAACTAGGAAATCCAACTGTGAGAAATAGCTCAACATGACAAAGCCATGTTCTTCGTTAAGTGTGAGGAAGGGTAAGAACTTGCAAATGAAGTGATGTTTACGGCACCTTCATTAGTGGAAACAGAATCTGCCCGAACATAACACTTAGGCTTCCTGAGAAAGACAAGGTCGATCTGCTGCTAATAATAATTACACACACCCTGTGTGCATAGTTGGGCTGGTAAAAGAGAAAAAAAAAAGTGAGGTGGAAGGGAGAAAAAGAAATGACAGAGAAAGATTAGTAAAATATTTGAAAGCACAATCTCAGGGTCAGGAGGTCAAGGACTATATTCTAAAATCGAAGTCAGAATGGAATTGGATGAAGGTCAAACTGCTAAAGACGTAAAAAGCACCGAGAAACCTGGCCATTTTCCAATGTGGTCAAACGTGTTTGGGGGCCAACAGATACAAACATTGTTTGACCACATAGAAAATGTAAAAATCACAAAACAATCTCTGTAAATCTGGGATATAAAATAAGCTCTGATCATCTAGTTAATGATAAACATTTTATAAAGGAAATTTTAAGAAGCTATATACCATCTGTTTGGCCAGTCTGGAAGTTAGCTAATAGCTTGCAGATGGAATTTCTAGTTCAATACAGTGTCTTAAGCCACACATTAGCCTGCCTCCCTCCTTACCCAGGATGCTACTGAAATGACAGTCAAGTCATAAAAGATATATGCTAACTCCATGATAGGGTCAGAAAGAAGACAGGGTATCTCTAACCCTTTGGAACATTTTTAAATGGAAATGAGACTATATGAGTCTAAAAAATGATAATTGGAGCTTAGAAATTGATGTGTGTTTGATCTGTAGATGGCATGCCTCAAAAATCACGGGGGTAACACACACACACACACACACACACACGTATATGCAGGTCTACCAGATAGCCCCTCACACCAATGTGGTTATGGATCGGCTGCTGAATCTGGGCCCGGCCAAAGGCCTCAAGGTCTTGCTTTCTAAATAGGGAGAGATTTTCATGGAAGAGCCCTACATATAGCCATGGAATTGAAAAGAGAGAAGATGGACAGAAACCAAGGAGATCTGAGGTCATTCTTTGATGGAAAAAACGAAATGAAAGGAAGGCCTGCCAAGGGACGAAAAGGTCAGGGTCCTCACTTTGCAGGATGAAGGCATCCCTTGCTTTGGTTTCATTGAGACCCCAAGAGTGCCATTGTGAACCCCACATGTCCTCTCAGAAAAACCCATCTGTGGACAGGACCTGTCATCCCCACATCTATGAAGAAAGCCGGTTAGCAACAGAGTCACGTGGCCGGAAGGCATTCGCTCCACCTACCTGAGTCTACTCACTCTTGTATTCAGCACTAGAAACAGCTGAACAAAGACAACCAGCTGGTAGAAAAACAAGCACATAAGCCAAATAAAAAACACCCATAAGTCATCACCAAGATGTCAAAGAACAACTAAAAATAGATGAGACAGGTAGAACAGAAGAAAGAAAATCCTCTTAAAGTCCAATTAGTATCTTAACAGACACTCAAGTGGATGTTCAGTAAGGAAAATGACTTTATGTCACCAAAAGGACGGTACAGGAGACGATAGCTACTAGAAATAAATAAAGTTCATGGAAAACCTCAGGACAGAATGAAGACAGCTGAAGAATAAATTTGTGATCTATAGGATAAAACTAAGCAAATCTTCCAGAACGTAGAACAAAAATTACAGAGAAACAGAAAGTAAATTGAAGAGGGACAGAGAGGTGAGTAAGGAAGTAAATTAATAAGCTCGGAGGATTTCTAGGAGGTGGGAACCCAGAGCAGAGAGAGGCAATATATTAGATGGAGTAATTTAATCATTTGTAGGAGAAATTATTGTACCTTCAGAGTGAATGGCAGTAAGGCAGCCTAATGAAGCCACAGCCACCCCACCCCACATGCCGGTGGATGCCCAGAACCACAGGAGGACAAGAAAAATTTCTGAAAGCGTAAAGAGAAGGAGGGGCTGGGGGTGGTGACCATATTTTTGAAAAACACAGATCTCATCACATCCTTGGAGACTGGAAGGCCTACAGCTAGGACTTCAAAGTTCTGAAAGAAACTGTGTTTGCACCAGGATCTTGTTTAAAGTAAGTTTTACGCCCACCTTGGGGCTGGAACTCATGACACCCAGATCAAGGGTCATAGGCTCTACCGACCGAGCTGGCCAGGCGCCCCTGGCACCAGGATTTTACGTCCACAAACTACTGCACCGCATGAAGGGCTTCTTTTGAATAATCAAGGTCTCACAATGCTCATGGCACACATGCTTGTTCTTTGAAAAACAAATCCTTAGGATACATCGGGCCACAGAATTAAGGGGAGAGACAAAAGATCCAAAGAACTACGCAGTGGATATGCAGTGAAGCGCTTCACAGCAATAAAAGCGGATGGTCTGCAGGTGTGCTGACCACGGATGAAGCTCAGCCACACCACGCCGCGTGGAAGCAGCCAGGCCCCTACACACCAGACACACCAAGACTCCTTCCCACCTGAGTCTGCTTTAATAGAAACACGCAGAAGGAATGCGCTCGGAGAGACGTCAGCATGCGTTCCCTTGGCGGGGGGGCTGGTTCAGAGCGAGCTTCTCACCTTGGTGGTGGCGACCCACGTCGGTTCATTTTGTGAAAATCCACGAAGCCGGACACGGGCTGCTTGTGCTCCCTTCTGTGTGTTCTTCTCCGAGAAGCAGCTTCACTCCAAACAGCAGTGAGTAAAGTGATTGCCTCTTACGTGCCACGAAACCTCTGAGGCTGTCGGGGTTCACGCGCTCATTTTACAGGGAGAAGGCCAACCACCCAGGCGTGAAGGAAAAGGCGGGCCCAGCACGCACAGCAGCTTTCCCTTCCCTGGTCTACAGGCTGGAAGCCCGCTGGGGGTGGCCAAAGGCTACTGGCCAACACGCAACTGTGCCCCGGCAGCGGGGGAGGGCAAGCTACGTGGGCATCGTGCTGCTCTCTTAGGCCCACAGAAAACTCCCCGAAATTGAAAACAAGCAAAGAAAGGGATGCACTGGCAAGAAGGCAGGCATCGAATCCCGCCGTCGGAGGAGATACCTGGCCGAGACCTGTTCCACGGGCTGGGGGGCCAGGGCACCGGGGGCTGGGTGCTGAGACAAGCGGGGGGCTCACCTCATTCCTGCCAGGCTTCAGCTCTGCTAGGACAGGGAACCTTCCTGATCTGCATGATGGCAAACGTTGGGCCAGACCCCAGATATGGGGTCTCCGGAGGCGGACCCCTCAGGAGGGCCGTCACAGGAGCTGGAGTCTGCCCTCCAGAGTCGGCGGGGCTGCATTCACCACCTCGTATTACCTGGACAGGGACGATGCTTTAGATCTGGAGTCTAGTCACTTGGTGATGAGAGTCTCGGACTTTTCCTTTTTTTTTTTTCTTAAGATTTTATTTATTTATTAATGAGAGACAGAGAGAGAGAGAGAGAGAGAGGCAGAGACCCAGGCAGAGGGAGAAGCAGGCTTCATGCAGGGAGCCCGACGAGGGACTTGATCCCGGGTCTCCAGGATCATGCCCTGGATGGAAGGTGACGACAAACCGCTGAGCCACCCGGGGATCCCCAAGTCTCAAGGCAAATGAGGAGAGAGCCTGTTGTTGTAGGTACGTCTGACACGTGGGCAAAGTGTGCCTGATGGAGTTGGAGTTGCTTAGAGCAGGTGTCTGACCCGGGCACGAGGACTCCAGAGCCCAGTGCCATGAAGGGTCATGATGCGCTGAGTCTGGATGAGAGAAAAGGAAGGCGGCGTGTGGCCGGTGTGCGGGTTTCTAGTTCTCTGCACTGAGGAACAGCCCTCATTCTATTCTACATTGCTCAGGTGAGGCCGTCAGGTGTACGTATCCACCTGTCCTCCAGGATAGCCTATCAGCCCCTGCAGGACTCTTGAGCCAAGATATCCCCCCATCTGAGCCCTAACGGGGCTCTCAGGCACAGGTATGCATCTGTCTCCCCCTCATAAGGATGCTCCGAAGAGCTGGCCCTGGCCCATGCTAGTCTCAGTCATCAGATACGTTCATCTGTCCCAGGGGTGAACTGTCACCTAGCAGGTCTGGTCAGTGTCCTTCGGAGTTTTGTGTACAGCTCGGTGATGCACTAAACCAGAATCCGCCAAAAAAATGGGCCTCTTTGGAATGAGGAATTTTTTGAGCTGATTATTCTGAGCAACAGCAGGCGCCGGAGCAGCTCTGAAAACACAGCGGAAGTTGCTTTGTTGAAAGGGAAATTTACATTTATAAAGGAAACTTCATTTGTGAAGGTGCATTCACCTCAGCACCAAGGAAAGCAGGTGAGCTAACAAGAGAGTCTCACCGTGGAGAAGTCGCCAAATTAAATCTGCATTAAAAAAAAAAAAAAAAAAAACGCATCCTGAGAAGCCTGGGTGGCTCACTGGTTGAGCAGCTACCTCTGGCTCAGGTCGGGATCCTGGGGTCCTGGGATCCAGTCTCCCACCTCCACCTCTTTTGTTAGAATTAGAAAGTATCAGAGGGGGTACCTGTGACCTGCCAGTGGCCGTCTTTCCAACCAAGTGCAAGAGTTGTGTCTACCGGGGACAGACTGACCAACAGCCTGCAGGTGCAGGACGCAGAAGGGGAAGTCAACACCTGTTGGAGCCACCTGGCCGAGTAATCTGGCCCTGGGAGCACACCTCTCCGTTTCTGGGTAAGCCGCCTTGTGCTAGGTACCCATCCCTGCCCCCCCAAACCCCCCCCCACCCCGCTGGCCAGGCCACGGTAATGTAAATATGACAAATGAGAACGGGCTACCGCTTGCTCCGTACCCTGGAGGCCTGTTGGACTAGCCACGTCCTAATCCCGCTTTTGATCGCGGAAATCACGTTTCTCTCTCACAGGGGATACATCTTATTTACTAATCCCACGGAGATATGGAAATTTGAAACTAAAGAAAAAACAGTAGAGCGAAAAGAAGATTCAAAGCAGATTCTGAAGCCTGAGCAGGAGTTAACACATGAAAGGAAGCTGTGGTTACCAGCGTCTACAAGCGTCCTGATGAACCCGGGTCAGGGCAGAGCCGCCAAGTAGCTACACACACACAAAAGTCATTTGTGATTATAATCTGTCCCTCTGCGAATAAGATCCTCCTCCACAAACGCACAGCGGTATTGGGTCTGGGAGGGATTTTTATCTCCATGTGCGTGATGCACAGTCCCGTGCATCTACTCACGTAGTAGGTGCTCAATAAAGGTCACGTCGATGGCATGAATCCTATAGGATTCTCCATGTATTCCGTTTCCCATCCAGTAATTCCCTCACTCTACTTACAAGCCCCCATACTTTGAGTTGTAGGGCCCTAGAACACCCAAATATTGTCATATAGATTATTTGCCACGACAGCAATTCCCCCCCCCTTTTCTAAAGGAAATTGATAAAGGAAATCTCCATTTGTAAAGATGGAAATCATGCATCAGATATGTTCATCTGTCCCAAAAAGAGAGCCAGTCGGGGAGATACCAGGTGACCACCTGAGAGGCTTATCTGCATCACAAGGCAGCACGTACATACCTTGGATTTCCTCCCTTCCCGTGCCAGAAGCCCCAATCCCTTTCTTTCTTTAAGATGGGAAATAACTCACAAACACGTGGCCACTTCCTTGTGCTGCGTCCATGCTTATGCATGCAATTAAAACCAGACTTTGTCCTGTTAATCTGCTCCATGGACGGGAACCATGTGTCCTGAAGGGGTCTGCTTCACACACGGGCAACGAGGCACACGTCAGGGGCAGCATTTACACATTTAATCATGCACCGGGTCACCTAGACAAGGCCTTAAAAGCAAGGAGGAAAAAAAAAAAAAAAGGCAAGGAGGGCCTGGTGTGATCCAGCACGGAAGGATTCAGTCTCCAGCCCAAAGAACCCTATCTGCTGTGTTCTCAGAGAGGATGGATTTACGCTGGGGGGGGGGGGGGGGGGGGGGGCGAGGGGGGAGTGTAAAGTAAAGCCCTGGATGAAAATTTACAGTAACAGTAACAGGGAGGACATGACAAAGCAGGAAGGAGGGCAGGAGGAAGAAGCAGCAAGAGAAGGGAGGGGAGGAGGAGGAGAAAAGGAGGAAGGGGAGCCGGAGAAGCAAGGGCACTGAGGAAGGAGGTGTGGGAGGGTAAGATGTATTAGGGGAAGAGTGGGAGGAGGAGCAAGAAGAGAAAAAGGAGGAGGAGGAGGAAAAGAACAAAGGAGAAGGAAGAGGAGGAGGTGGAGATGCAGAAGGAGAGACGTGTAGGAGGAGGAAGAGGAGAAGCAGGAGGAAGAGGAGGGCAGGAGGGGAGAGGCAGGAGGTAGAAGACCAGGGGAGAAGAAGTAGATGAAGAAGAGGAGGAAGAAGAGAAGGAGGGGAGGAAGAGGAGAAGCAGGAGGTAGAAGATGAAGGAAGAAGAGGTAGAAGAAGAGGAGGGGAGAAGGAGGAGTAGGAGAGGAACTGAAGGGGAGAAGGAGTGGAAGAGGAGGAGGAGAAGGAGTGGAAGAGGAAGAGGAGAAGGAGTGAAAGAGGAAGAGGAGAAGGAGTGAAAGAGGAAGAGGAGAAGGAGTGAAAGAGGAAGAGGAGAAGGAGTGAAAGAGGAAGAGGAGAAGGACTGGAAGAGGAAGAGGAGGAGTGGAAGAGGAAGAGGAGGAGTGGAAGAGGAAGAGGAGGAGGAGTGCAAGAGGAGGAGGAGAAGGACTAGAAGAAGAAGAGGAGGAGTGGAAGAGGAAGAGGAGGAGTGGAAGAGGAAGAGGAGGAGGAGTGCAAGAGGAGGAGGAGAAGGACTAGAAGAAGAAGAGGAGGAGTGGAAGAGGAAGAGGAGGAGGAGGAGGAGTGGAAGAGGAAGAGGAGGAGGAGAAGTAAAAGAGGAGGAGGAAGGGAGGAGGAGGAATGGATGAGGCAGAGGAAGAGGAGGAGGATGAGTGGAAGAGGAGGCGGAAGGGGAGGAGTGGAGGAGGAAGAGGAGGAGGAGTGGAGGGGGAAGAGGAAGTGCAGGAGGAGGCAGGGAGAAGGAAGCGGGGGATGAAGGCAGACTTGTAGGGGAGGGAACTGGGCTCCGTCGCCCGAGGGGGACAGCAGGGCACGCGGCCTGGCGTGTCGGGACACCCACCCAGGGCCGCAGGAACCCAAGGAGCGCGGCCCGCGGGCAGGGGCACCGGGTGTGACCGGGGAGGTCACCGTGGTACTTAGCACGCGGAGAGGCCTCCGTGTCCTGCACCCGGCTCCTGTCCTCAGGGCCCCCGGCGGCCGGGAGAGGGGGCTTGGGGCGCCGCGGGCCTGGACGAGGAACAGCCCCACATATCCACAGCAGAGCTGCACACCGTCCTGTCACTAGGAGGTCACGCTGGGTGGCGGATGGGCCGCGATGGAGCGCAGGGCCTGGCCGGCCCCCGGGAGCCCCGGCCGCTGCACCTGCCCGGGGTGGGCACCCTCAGGCCTGACCCGCTGGGAGGGCAGCTCGGGAGCAGCAGAGCCCAGGGCGCAGCCCTCCCAGGACGCCAGGCCAGCACCACCGGCCGCGGCCCCTCTGTGCGCCCTTGGTCCCCCGGGGTGAGTGCACCCCACACGGAACCAGCACGCTGCCGGGTGCACCCTGCACGCCGAAGGGGGGCTCCCCGGTGGACAGTGCGCTGGGTGCCACTTGGGGTCCTGCGGCCGCCTGAGGCCATCACCCAGGCCTGCGGCCTTCACTCCTCTGCAAACTCGGTGACCCTTCTCGACGCTGTCAACGCACAGCTTAGACACGACCCAAAACAATGGAAAATTAATTTCCCTAACAGCCCTTTTGTTTTAGAAAGTTACTTCTACACTTGCCATCCTGGCCGCGTAGGGCAGAATCAATCTAGACCACGGATTATCTCGGGGGCTTCACAGACCTTGGGGAACGCACGGCTTTTAGTCACGTGTTTAGATCAGATATTCGTGTGTACGCGCACACACACGAGCATGGAAAGCATTATACGACGGGACGGCCGGCCGGTGATGCATGTGACCCCGACCCCGGGGTTGTGAGTTCGAGCCCCAATGTTTGATGTAGAGATTACTTAAAAATAAAAAAAATCTTGGAGCACCTGCGTGACTCAGTTGGTTGAGCATCTGCCTTCAGCTCAGGTGATGATCTCAGGGTCCTGGGATCAAGCTCCGCGTCGTGGAGTCTGCTTCTCCCCGTCCCTCTGCCTGTGCCTGCTGCTCCCCCTCCTTGTGCTCTCTCTTTGTGTCAAATAAATAAATAAATGAAATAATAAAAAAAAAAATTTAGGGACGCCTGGGTGGCTCAGCGGTTGAGTGTCTGCCTTTCGTTCAGGGCATGACCCTGGGGTCCTGGGATCGAGTCCTGCACTGGGCTCCCTGCATGGAGTCAGCTTCTCCCTCTGCCTGTGCCTCTGCCTCTCTCTCTCCCCATGTCTCTCATGAATAAATAGATAAAATCTTAAAAAAAAAAAAAGTTTGAGAATTTCTCTAAGCAGCTGAAAGAGGTTTACCTTCCATTATTCTCTGTACACAGAACCAGTATCTTGTTCTCAGCACTTTGCTAATGGAAGTCACAAAAATGAAGACAAAAATCTAATAAAAATGTCTTCTTTTTACTTTATTGTTTTGGTACTTCTACACTGCAGAAAACTTTAAATCCTCTCCGAAGCACAAGAAATGCTCTGCAGTGGCCTTCCCTGACCTCATCCCCGCCCCCCTTCCCCCCAGCGCTTTCCTTGTTGGATCTGAACAAGCAGATTTGATACTCTGCACCAAGGAAAAAAAAAAAAAAACAATTTATTCGTCTTCCTTGTTCTAAGGACATTCGATGAAATCTCTGGACAAGTTTTAAAAGATTCATATATCCTCGAGGAAGACCTGCTCCTGACAAAATGAAGCAGAGACTTTTTTTTTTTTTTTTAAGTGAGGAGAGAAGAAAACACAAGCCTGTAAAATTATGTAAATTATGCAAATATCTGTTAAGATTCAGGCAGAGTGAATTCACAGTGTGGATTACTGCGGCTGGAACGTCTAAGGTCTGTAGCCCAATGGGGAGGAAAACCGCTTTTCCTTCCAGGCTGCTAGTTTCGGAGCAGATCCCGAAGCCTTCCATCAGCGGGACTCTGCTGGGCAGCTCTTGGTAAGCTGAGAGATATCTGGACGGGAAGTTTCCACGGAAAGCCAAGGCCAGGGAGTGGCCGCCACATGCCTTTGTCACGCTCCGTCCACAGCTCTAGGGGAAGTTTGCATCCTGAGTGTGCTTCCTCCAGACAGATGAGGGAGGCGCTGTATCTCCATCACTTCCCTGATGAGACCTGGCTCACCATTTCCCATGGACGAGATGGGAAGAGTAGCAGGCATTTTCAGTGGGGTCTTCTCCCTGGATGCCCCTGCGTAATTTCATCATTAACACTCAGATTTACCTGAAATGATCATATTTGCTCGTCTGCTTGCCTATCAGCTAAAGTCAACTCCCCCCGTAGGAGGAATCGGCTTTGGTTTCCATGACCCAGTCTGACCCTCGCTCCGACGAGTGACCTCGACGTTGGCACCCCACCCGTTCTTTTCTCACCAGCAAGTCAGCTCTGGATTCCGATCCTGGCCACACGTACACTCCCTCTGTAAATCGAAAAACTAACACTTAGCGGGCTCTGGCCCCACGTCCAGGATCGTTCTGTCGGCCATACAACTCCTGTTGTGCGCTTCGGCATCCCCATGACACAGCTGCACCATTTTCACCGATGCCCAAGAGCAGAAACGCAGAGGTTGAGATGGTAAACTGAAGTTGTTGGCTGCTGCTAAATTTGTGATAATTTGGTCTCTCACGGAAGCAACAGAAATCGGACAATCTTAGACAAACTAGAAGCGGAATGATTGCTTGTTGACATGGAAGGTTGTCTGACCTGCCCTTGAAATTGAGAAACACTGAACTTGGCAGGATCACGGTACTCACCTCTCACCTCCTGTCTTTGCTGCAAACTCCCGGCCCTTCTGGGATTCACCCCCTCACCCTCACACACGTCCCCCTTCTACTTCCCGCCTTTCGTAAGGCCAACCCTTTCGGTTCAATGTTTGCAGAGCAAAAGGGAACGTATAAATTCCGAACCCGAGTTGCGATCTCGCTTCCCTTCATCAAGGTGAAGATTAAAACCCTGCACTCAATCATCTTGTCTTCCTGGCCTCTTTGTCCTTGATGTTACCAAAACTGATATATTCCACCATGAATTTTTATGTTGGTCTTTCAACTGAATCATAACCCAGTGACTCCATTGTCTGAGCATCTCTCCCTTTCTCCGGTTGACGGTTTCCTCCAGTTTTGTGAACAAAACAGAAACACTGGAGATAAATACATAAGAAAAGTTGACAGGGGGATAAATGTATGTGGATCTTATTTCATAGCAGATTCTCCTTCAATTTGTACTAAAATTCAAGCTCCTCACCATGACCCTAGGGCTCCCCAGAAACCTGCCCCTGCTAATGCCCATCACATCATTCTTGACCCTCTCCCCTTTATCCACCGTTTTCTACACAGAGGACTGGCTTTCCTGGTTAGCCAGTCAACAGCAGCACCCTATAATTACGGAATTAATTCACTAACATAGGAGGGGCACTCCTGGGAATTCCTCACCTCTCCCCCTGGGAATCTACTGGTCTTACTGGGTTCTTGTATTTTCCTAATAGGGTCAAAGATGAAATGGGGCCATTATAATATGACACTACTGGGGCTAATACCATGGTCATCAACATTTGAGCCACAGGCATGCAATATCTGTGCACTAGGAGAGTTTTAGTAGGGCTAGCTGGGTCATCTCCATTTATGTACACTCAATGTGGGAATTTTTTGAAGATTCTATATTTGAGAGAGAGAGAGAGAACGAATGGGGGTGGGGGGCTGCCACCCCGCTAAGCAGGGAGCCCCATGTGGGGCTTGATCCCACAACGCTGGGATCATGGCCTGAGCTGAAGGCACACGCTTAACCGACTGAGTCACCCAGGTGCCCCAACATGGGCATGTGTCAAGAAAAATTTTAAAATACCTGGGGAAGAAATCAGTCTGTGAACTGGGTGTAGCAGTTTAACAATGAAATTTTAAGAGTAAACCTACAGGCATACTTCAAGGAAACTATCAATGCCTTTTGACCAGTGTTCGGTCTTTATTCTGGGGACTTGGGCTCTCCCCCGCTCTGGATCCAGAGACCCAGTCATGTGAGTTTTCCGTGTAGGGCGAAGGTGAGGTGGTACCTGGATGATGATGTGAACTGCTATCAAAAGATCCCGCGTCCAAGTGCCCTGGCATGACACGGTTTGACATCTAATGAAATCTAAACGGTAATGGTTTCTACCTCTACATCATACCTTTTGTTACCTTTTCATCATATTTAGTATTCAGGCTAGGTTTACCATAGAATCTGTGAGAATTACAGTTAATATAATCAAATTAAATAATAGCTGTGATGTTCATTTGCAATTATCATTGCAGATTATTAGAACAAGGTCAGTTGTGGATAAAGTAGTTGTTCTTCAACCAACCTCCACTTATCTGGCTCCCCAGGGGTTGATTGTTGGCTCTTTTTCTCTGTTAAACGTGCCAGTTTTAGATGCATTGACAAAATCTAGTCTCTGACCTGCTGGCTGAAGACCCTGGCAGGAGAGGGTAATTATATCATGAGATCACCAATCTCAAGGCCCCTTCTGAAGACCCAGACCACTGCATTTTTGTTTATCTTCACATTGGCCCTGTAGCTTACATATTCTACGGCGCCTATGCCACTAGTTCAGTGACAAATCAACCCTATATCCCAGTTAAGCGCTGACCACCAAATGCCAAGGAGCGTTAGTCAGAAAATAACTAGCTAAGGAAATGTTCCAGATAAAAGGAAATCTACATACAATGAGTCATCTTTGGGTGCTGATTGGGAAAGAGAAGTAACATTGGGGGAACTGACAAAAATACGAATGCAGAAGTAGATTAGGGAAGGGCATTGCATGAAGGTCAAATTTCTTTTTTAAAAAAAGATTTCATTTCAAAAATAAAAAAATAAAAAATAAAAAAAAGATTTTATTTCATTTTTGGAGAAAGGGAGGGAGACAAAGAGAGCAGAGGGAGGAGGAGAATCTCAAGCAGACCCCGTGCTGAGCACAGAGCCTGAGGTGGAGTTCAATGTCACAACCCTGAGATCACAACCTGAGCCAAAATCAAGAATGAGATGCTTAACTGATGGAACCACTCAGGTGCCCTGTGAAGGTCAAATTTCTTGATTGTGACCAAACCTAGTTACATAAGGGGAGGTCTTTGTGCTTAAAAAACATACACTGAGGGATCCCTGGGTGGCGCAGCGGTTTGGCGCCTGCCTTTGGCCCAGGGCGTGATCCTGGAGACCCAGGATCGAATCCCACATCAGGCTCCCGGTGCATGGAACCTGCTTCTCCCTCTGCCTATGTCTCTGCCTCTCTCTCTCTCTCTCTCTCTCTCTCTCTGTGACTATCATAAAAAATAAAAAAAAATTAAAAAAAAAGATTAAAAAAAAAAAAACATACACTGAGGGAGCTCCTGGGTGTCTCAGTGGGTTAAGTGTCTGCCTTCAGCTCAACTCATGATCCCAAGGTCCTAGGATCAAATCCCGCATCGGGCTCCCTGCTCAGCGAGGAGCCTGCTTCTGCCTCTCCCTCTGCCCACTGCTCCCCCTGCTTGTGCTCTGTCAAATAAATAAAACCTCACAAAAAAAAAAAGAAAAAGAAACATACACTGAAATATTTAGGAGTAAGACAGCCTGTAACTTACTTTCAAATGGTCAGGTGAGAAGAGGCAGATAAAATGGAGGCAAATGCATAAAATTGATTATATGTACATAAAACGGATACAAAATTCCGTGTACTCATTTCCCAAGTTTTCTGTAAGTTTAAAATAATGTTAAAATTAAAATGTTCCAAGGGATTAAATGGGGACACATATAAGCATTTACCAGCTCAGAAAAGGTGACTCCCAAGGAACAGGATATAAAACCTGGCAATGAGCGTATACAGCAAACACATGAAGTGTTGAGTTGCCATCTTTGAAGGCAGATATGAGCTATGGATCGAATGATGAATACATAAATATTGAATAGACTATACAAACCCATACATATGAGGCTGCAAGACTGCAATGAAAACAAATTTATTTCCATTGCATTTGTTTTAATCTCCAGCTGCCAGTTTTATGAGATTCACTACCCAATGTATTTTCAATTAATTCAACATCCAGAATGCATCTGTAGTGTGTTTACTGTAGTTTAAGACCCTAGTAATCTTCTTGATGGTTTCACCATCCAAAAGAAAAGAACAAGAAAGCACAAAATGCCTCCCTCGGTTGGCTTCGTTGTTTCCTTTTATATGGACACAGACCTCTTAAAAGACTTTTTCACTTAAAAAAATATGTGTTTGAAGAGGACATACACTTACATAAAAAGGGAATAAAATGATGGAATGCAGCATTGATTCTCGTGAAATCAAAAGTTCCGAATGATGGATTCTCAATTTTCACAAGCCCGCCCCCCCCCCCCCCCCATTGCCGCACCCATGTCTTTCAATGAATAGAGATTTGGGAGAATCTCACGTTTCGCAATCGCTGATAACCATTTTGGAATAAAAACCGTCCAAAGTTAGAAAATGATGCTGTAACTCCCAGCCCAGTGATCCCCCAGCCACGCATCACGTTTCGGGGATTATGTTAGACTCTTGCCTGTTCTCTTTCTTTGCTCCTACACCATGAGGCTGTGGATTAAGAATTATTTAAATTCAAAATCCACTGTCTTTGCTTTTGCTAGTTTATCTTACCGAAGTTCCGTGATGATGTTACATGTTCCCGAGAGTTCTATCTGCTGTGTCCTGACTTACCAATGAATAACTAAAATATTGCTAGAAGAGTTTCCTCTGCCAGAGCCCTTTTCAATCTCCCATGCCCTCAGGATTCGCATTTAATGTTAAGATGCCTCTGTATGAACAATGCAATCAAATTGTCTCCGAGGTTAGATAGAAAGGCTCTTACACTCTTGCCTCAATTCCACAATTGCTAGACAGTAAGTAAACAATAAATGGTTTTGTAGTGCCAAGGCGATAAAGCAGCCAGTAGAAATGGGAAATGATTTTTATCATACCAAACTCCAAGCAAAAAAAAAAAAAAAAGGAACGAACTTCTACAGTTTAAAGAATGACTGGAGATATAAAAAGTCTCAAATGTTTCTCCTAAAATCTACCTGTACTTTAAAATGTTTTAGATAACAGATTCACAGGCTTGAAGCTTCCTTGGGAAAAGCATTACTGTCATGAATTAAAAGAATTCCTACCTTTTTGTAAATTGAGCCTTGCTTCGCCTCTATCTTGTGCTCCTGTTACAGAGTCCCACCTATATTATGAAATAAATCAGATCCTGCAGACACAGTGGTTGACCAAGACCTTACTAAGTTAAGTTGAAGTGACTCCATCATTAAGAGCGGAATTGCAAAAAAAAAAAAAAAAAAAAAAAAAAGCAGAATTGCTAGCCGTGACAGAAAACACATACCAACAATGAACTTAGTCCTAAAGTGAGCCTGTGTCCTGGCAACAGATAGAACTGGGGTAAATGTTATGATCAAATTAGGGCCAGTTAGAGTTCTCCTTCTGGGGATAGGAGCTCAGATCTAAAAATATGTCATGGAACTATGTGATAGTTTCTTGAAATAGGAGACATCAGCTCCAGAGCTATCTGGAGGAAGACAAAGTACAACAAAACAAGAATCCAGTACATGGGCTTGTCCAAAGACACATTTTCAGGAGAAGGTGGTGAAGTCATGCCTGTGATATAGATACATTTAATTTTACTCTTGAAATAAGAGGGCAGCAGGCTTGGGACGCCTGGGTGGCTCAGTGGTTGGGCACCTGCCATGGGTTCAGGTCGTGGTCCTGGGATGGGGGATCGAGTTCCGCATCGGGCTCCCTGCATGGAGCCTACTTCTCCCTCTGCCTGTGTCTCTGCCTCTCTGTCTCTCATGAATAAATAAAATCTTTAAAAAAAGAGGGCAGCAGGCAGATGTTAGCATCTGTGGGAAGGCCATGTCAACAATGCACCCGAATTGCATATGGCGGCAAATCGTTCTTTCTGCTGGGAGGGGGAATGTCTACCTGAGTCTACAAAGTCTGCAGATCCATCAGTTAGCTACAGGGTAGAGACACAAAGCAGCTAAAAGACAATGAAGTGGGCTGGGACCAGACAGCCCAGAAGAGTGTGCTCTAGGAAATGCAGAGATTTCTACTGCAGAGCACCTGGTATGTTCCTACCTCTTCCCACCCACACCCCCACGTCACCACACCCCTACACCACTCACCACAAGTTCCAATCTGGTCTCTTATTCAGGTCCACATGGACTGCTAGGAGAGCAGAAAGCCATACTTAATTCCCTCAACCAGGATGTCATGGCAACGTCCTCCAGACTCCCAACAACTTTATCTGTCATTTTTTTTCCAGTACTTATCACACACTAATTTGAATTACAGTCTGTTTTGCATCCCCTTGATCTAAACCAGAGCCCCTAGCAAGCAAGGGCTTTACATAACACACATAATTCAATGAAGTTTTATGACATGAATGAATGGATATTGCTCATCCTGGTTGAAGGTCCCCCCTCTCCCTTCCCACAGATACCCCAATTCTGTAAGGCATGTATGAGTCGCTTTTACAGCCATTACACCGACAGGACTCAACAACTTTGAGTATCTGCTCTGGGCAAGAACCACTCCCAACCACCAAGAGTGCACAGCTGCACACACAGACACACACACTCTGTGTCTCACTCCTGAGAACTTCCCGACATTTCTAATCCTGGGCCCATTAAACATGCGGGCAGTGGGAGGTCTCACCCTCCGCCACACCTAACCGCACAAGGTGCCAGCTGAACACATACAAACACATCCTTCTCTATCAGGAATGTGTAATTGAGATTTAGAGGCACTGTCCCTTTGAACCGACATCATGCAAAAATCAGCATGGGATGAAACAGCCACGTCGCTGGCCTCATGCAGAATCAGAATCAGTAAAGGCAAAAGAGCAAAGAGGATTTATAAAATTAAAAAAAAAAAGGTGAAGCACAACTCATACAGATGAAAAATGAACACAGTGGGGCGCCTGGGTGATTCAGTCAGTGGAGCGTCTGCCTTCGGCTCGGATCATGATCTCTAGGTCCTGGGATGGAGCCTTGGAGCCAGGCTCCCTGCTCAGCGGGGTGTCTGCTTGTCCCTCTGCCCCTCCCCTCACTCATGCATTCCCTCTCCAATATATAAATAAAATCTTTAAAATTATATATATCTATAAATAAAAATGAACACATTAAAGATTTTATTGTACTCATTAATCAACAAGAGACCCAAACACACATTATATAGCTGGTTCAAAAAGGGAAAAGCACACATTCATATGGTGCAAAGGAACTGAACTGGGCAAAACTATTTTTTGATGGCCAGGGGGGTGGGGAGGGTCAGTCAAAAGTTTCTCGAAGGAGAGAGCGTTTGCATCTCTGTTACTTCCCATTTGGAGAGACGTCCAGCATGGTTGAGGGCATGAACAGGCTGAGTCAGAAATCGGCGGGGGGGGGGGGGGGGGGGGGGTGCACATGGGAGCCAACGCCAAGTGTTTCAGGGAAGTACAATTCCTTCTTATAAGGCCATGTAGTAAGAGGGAGAGAGCTACTCTCTGTGTTCTAGGGTCTTTGCTGTGCACGGTTTCATCCCTCAAGAGGCCCAGCCATACATCCTCCCAGGGGGTTTCTAATCGATGTTACGCTGGCCCTGTAATAAATTCTGTTTGCTCATCCAGTTGAACTCCTACAAGCGGTTTTCTGTTGTTTGCCAACAAAAGTGCCTCTGATAAGATACTCAGATGATCAGGAAGAAAAAATAGGTCAAAACTTGCTGATGAAACTCTCTGAACAACCCTAATTTCCTTCCTTTTCTGGTACAGGGTTTCCAGAATCGTTTTGGTCTAAGCAAGACCTAGGGAGCCAGGGATGGAGACCCTCACACAGCTACACATAGCCTCAGAGGGTCTTGATGCTGCTCTGTGGTTCAGAAAAACATACAAAAAAAATAAACAATGGAAAGAAGGCAATGGTCTTCGATAATTGTACTCGGAACAAATGTAAGGGTCATATCTCCAGAATCATTACCTAGGACATCTATCTTTTCTGGAAAAGGCGATGGTCGCGTACAACCAGCATTTCTACTCAGCAACCAAGGACTGAAGCCAGGTAGGGCACACCTGCCTCGCCCCACCTGGAGTTGCCACCCCGCCAGTCCTACCCAGTAGGGTTCCCTGCATGCTCCAAGCCCTGCCTCCAACCCCCACTCCACCCGCTGCAGGGTGTGGCCTGTAGGAAGATCCTCAGTACTTTATTACGCTTCCTTCCTAGGACACGGGCTGCCCCGGTCTATTTCCTAGTCCCTTTCAGGCCACATTTTCTTGTTTCTTGTTTCTTGTCTTTCGTTCACCTGGGGTGAACTTGCACCTGCATGCAAGCTGGCACAGCTGCTGGGGTCCCCCAAAGCGTGCTCTGCATGTGGATTAATGACACCCAACAGATTCCCGTGAGATTGCCATGCAGGCTCAATCTTTCTAAGAAACTCAATAAGGTCAAAAAAAAAAAAAAAAAAAAAAAAAAAGCTTTTTGTTTTATTTCCTAAGCAGGCTCCACAATAGACATGGAGCTCAATGGAGGGCTTGAACTCAAAACCCTGAGATCATGACCTCAACAGAAACCAAAATTCTGATGCTTAAACAACTGAGCCACCTAGGTGCTCCCAAAAAGCGTTATTTAAACATATTTTGACCCTACCACATACACAGATCACTACAGTAATTCCAGGTTAAATCCATTTCTCTCCCAACTGAAAACTTTTTTAAAAACATACTTCAAAACTAGAAAAATTTTTGAAAATTAGAAAACTCTTTTTAAAACACTTCAAAATTTAAACATCGGTTAATTCCATTTTGCCTTAGACTGATTTTAGTTGTTTTCACTTCTCAGTAATAATTCATTTGCTTTCAAAGAATGAGTTAGCTACGTTTATTCTTTTCTCATAGACATGCTTGATTAAAAAATGAATGACTAAAGTAGATAAAACAGTCTTTTGTTAGGAAAATTATAAATGCTAAAGTCACCGTAATATTTGTATCTTCTCATTATAATCAGGAGCTCAGTGGAGAATACCGAACACAAAAGCCTCTCCTTTTGAGCTATATTAAATTTTTTGCTCAGTTCCCTGACAAATAAAATACTCCTATGGATCTTAAAGCTTTCACCATTCCTTAATTAGGGACACTTCTTTTCAAATAAATCTTATCCAAAAAAGTTTCACTATGATAAAGACAGACTACAAGATCAGCAGAACTCATTAGGATATAAAAGGGGGAAAAAAAGTCCACCTATAGCAAAGGAAGAAAATATTTTTAAAAATTTGTATCTTTTTTAAAAAGAGTTTTAAAAAGTAGTCACCTGGACCAAAAAAAAATGTCTTTGTTTCAGCAAGTAGATCGACCAAAATGAAACGGAGTACTACCTACTGTCAGTATACGATAGGTGGAAAGACATCAAAATCTTAAATGTTCATGCCTTATCTATTCACCAGTTCCACCTAGGAACGTATCCCAGGAAGATCATCAGGCAAATGTGCAAACATGTACAAACATCCTTATCCCATTTTTATTTAAGAGAGAAAAGTTTAGAAATGCATTAAATATTCATCAAGAGGGCTGGTGATCCCAGATTATAGTACAATTTACACAACAAAATACCAGGGAGCTACTTCAAACGATCCTAGATTGAGACAGATAATGGACAGATAAGACAAAATGTCCTTCATCTATTCTAATAGGGGAGGACAAGCAAATACAAATTTTATATTTATTAGAGCAGCCTTGTGGTCACGGGCAAAAATCATGAGTTACATTTTTTTTTTTAATTCCAGGATCAGCTGATTTCTAAGCTGATAATCATCACCAGGGTTTGGAGCGATGAAGGGTCTATCATTCCTGGAAACGCTGGTGAAGCCAGATTCCTATCGGTCCCTGCAATTACGTAGATTTGATAATTTATCACCGTTCAGTGATGGGACTTTCCATTCAGTTAACAGGTGGGTCCAAGCTGGATAAAAGGAGAAGGTACTAATGGCATCTCCTACTTTTCTCCTGCTGTGGCTTGTACCCAGCTCAGGGAACTTGTATTTGATGCAGCCCAAGGAACAAGCCCGAGGAGAACTCTGAAAAGATTTTTCTCCTGTCTATTTGCACATTTAGGTGCCTTTCATTCGATGGGTCTATTATCCTCAGGACTTGGGACTCAAGAGCTGCGGCACAAAATGTAGAATTTATAATCCTAGGTCATGTTTCTGCACTGTGAGTTGGAAGGATCTTAGTCAATCCTCATTAGAGTGATTTTTCCCCCTCTCTTTTCTTTCAGTGAACAGATGGACAGAGACAGACGTTTCCCCCTATAATATCAAATGGAGTTTGTTCAACATTTGTAAAACTTGCTGCCTCGGAAACTTGATCAGACAAGTCTGGAGTTAAACCAGATATATGACAACAGAGCAAAATCGGGCCTCTCTCATTCTAAATTCAAACCTGCAACAAAATTATTAGGAATAATAACTGCCCAGGATCAAATCAAACGAGTATTAATTAAAGGTTGAGGAGGTCTCATTCCCAAAATCCTTCATGCTCTTTCACGACTCCTACTAACTTAGAGGAAATAGAAGCAACAGAAGAATACCCAAATCAGAACTTATTAGTTTTATTATCACTTAAAGTTCTCTGAAATGACCTCAATGCAATTATCTGGTCAAACTAATCAACAGAGAGCCCATTCCTTCTGCAAAACGTTCTGGCAGATGTGCCTGCGTGCTGAATTCCTCGTGGCAAACGAGCCAGCCTCTAAGTCAGGGAAATACACGTACACATAAAACATGAAGACTGGAGCCCATGAGATGCTCCACAAAATGTAGAATTTAAAAACTTCGGTCGTTTTCCTGCGCTCGGGAGTTACAAATCTGTATATATTCATGTATTCATAGTGTTTAAAGTGTGCATACATCGTTTTATACAATTCCTTATTTTAATGGGCTGTTGATTAACTGAATGATGATAAGCCTTGGTCTTTCTGGATAATAAAAAAAAAAATGAGGAAGCTCATCGCAATCGTCTAAAAAATGCCCTAGGAAATACCTTAGCTCTGTTTCAAACAGTCCCTGCAGTGCCAGTAAGTAGAACAAGACCCCCAGCTTTCTAGTAAAGGCTAAATGCAACACCAGTGGGGCTCCCAACAGTGCCCCCTGGACTTGAAGGTGGCCAAGGCCTCTCACCAAACCAAGGTGCATGAGAATACCCAGTCTGCGCGCTTGCCAGCAGGAGACCGAAGGTGAACGGGACGGCACTGGCCCCCCAAACACAGTACTCCTGCCCGGCGGCCAAGCAATTCTCCACTGGGGAGCAGCTGTGAACCAGGGCGGGGCGTGGAGAAGAAAGGCGGAAGAGGGGTACATACAGAATTATGGGGCCCTAAGTGGAGGCCTGAGCAAGTTATTTGCACGGCCCCGGTCTACGGTTCAAACTCGGGGTAGTCAGGGGGAACTGAAAATGCTATTAAGTCAATTAGATGCACGTAAATGAACTCAATGAGACTTAGAAACGCCATCAAGGTCTGAAAAAAATATTTATAGTATTTAGCTATGAATCAAAGTTTTTAAGATAATTTTCCCCAAAATAATGTTTAGCTTTTTTTTTTTTTTTTGCAACTCAGAGGTTTTTTGTTTTTTTTTTTGCATTTGAGAAAGAAGATCCAATATATTGGATAGCAGATGTCTCAAGAAATATTTGTCAGGCTCCACATACCCTTGAAGCTAGAGTTATTGGTAAATATACCAAGAAGCGTCTTTGGTTGTCATATTATTTTTAAATCAGGGTGATATGTTGTTTACCAAACTATTCAAATGGATTAGTTCCACGAACACAGGCTCCCTTTCTTTTGCAAATTATAGGCACTGTTGCAGGATGGATTCTTCTATCTAGATTCAACTATCTAGAACCGCACTCCCACTCTCTCCCAGACCTAGTGCTTTGGGGGTACAGAAGAGTGACAAAAACTTACTTTTTGTCCCTCGTGCACTTGACCGAAGCCTTGACCTTCCTGTGAACCCCACTCCTCTTAACACACTGGACACGGAAAGTTAATCACTTTCCTATAAATGCAACACAACAGGCAACGGGTTTTCTGGAAACACTGTGTTCCTAGGAAATGAAACTCCCCCCCCACCCCCCGCCCCTTCAGCGTGAAATCAATAATTAGCAAGTTCCAGCATCGAGTGTGGTGAGCGAGATAACACCGCAGGAATTCCACACAGAAGCCTCACGTCTCCAGATTTAGTTCAGCTGCTTACCTGCACATGGCATGGACTTTTTGACTTTGGAAGGTCTTTCACTTGTGGACTCCTTCACCTCCGGATCGGGCGAGGTAGTCGCGAGCACACCCGGCTCGCATGTGGAGAAAGCCTGGGGTGCACCAGCAAGGGGGGGGGCCAAGACCCACCGCCCCTCTGCGGGCTCTGTGGCAGGGAGGTGCGTTTGCACCTGAGCCCGGGAGGTGCCTGACCCAAACCAGTGGTGGCCTCTCGCAACTTGGATCCTCGTCCAAGACCGCCTTGCTCCCCACTGGACATGACATCAGAGGGCAGGCTTTCTTTATTTCCTTTGATTAGAGTATTTCCATCAACCTCCACGTCGGGTAAACCCGCACTGAGCTCCTACCTCACTGCCGCCAACGCCGTCAGAGCAGGGCCCAGCAGGACAAAGGGGCCATATGTGATGCCCCTCACGGCGTAGGCCTGTCCCTATGTGCGTAGGCCTGTCCCTGTGTGGGTAGGTCTGTCCCTGTGTGGATAGGTCTGTCCCAGTGTACGAGAACTCTAGGTGTACGAGAACTCTAGACGGGTGCACTGGGCCTCATTCCTGTGTATGCTCCCAACTCCAAGCCCCGCCCCGGGACACAGCAGGTGTTCAAGGAATACACCTGAGAAGAGGGGAGACAAGCTGTGCACCTTCTTATTTATACCTACATTTAGCCCCACATACACGACTGCAAAACCTCATTCTACTGGAGCATATCCTGCCGGGTAACAAGTGACCCCCTCGTGGCAATGTAGACATTTCCTGAAGCTCTCGGACTTCCTCGGTTTTTAGTTCTTCTCTCCAGTAGCTTCTCCCATTTGTGCGCAGGTGACTTAATTCAAGCTGCCGTCGGCCTGGTTTTCTGGCTGCGCGGGGACTCGAGCCCATGACGGGCCGGGGCCAATCGCACCCCACGGCGTCCCCAGGGGCCCGCTGCATCCCCGGGACAGGCAGGCTGGGGTCGCGGCCGGAGTGGCAGGGAGGCGGGACAAGGGCTCCCGGGGGCCTACACTCGGCCCAGCCCGCTGTTCTGCGATCCCCGCTGTCCCCGCCTGGCCCCCGGCGCATTCCCCGTGTCAGGGACGTGCTCCTCTCAGGTTTCTGTCACTGAAAGCTAGAAAATATCCCCAAGAGGCCTGAACACCCCACTCGTGAGCTGTCGTGACCTTTCTCCTCTTCCCTCGGGCCCTAAGAGCAGCCAAGCCAATAGACATTGGGCCCACTCGGCCTGGTTGACCAGATGTTTGCAGAAATGCCCGATTCGAGGCAGTCGTAGGAGACTATTTCACAGGGTGTCTTCCTCGGGCCACACTTCTTGGAGTCGCACAGTTGTGTGACAGGCCTCCAGGCCCTGGTATGCATTAGAACAGGGCAAACCCGGAGCCTCTGCAAATTCCCTGCCTCCCCAGCCCAGGGCTTCTCAACCTCGGCACTATTGGTACTTGCCCCTGGATCGCTCTTTGCCCAGGGGGCCATCCGGGGCACTGCACAATAGTTAGCGGCATCCCTGGCCCCGACCCACTGGATGACCATACACCGTACTACCCTCCTGTTGCAGCGATCAAAAAGGTCTTGCCAAAGCGCATCCTCAGTAAAAGCCGTATGTTACCACCCTGTCCTGAAAACGCACAAAGAACCACCACCCGGTAAACGCTCTGAAAAGTCCCGTGGTACAAAAACAAGTCGTATGGACAGCAGTCTCCAATGTATTTAGCCGTTTGCTAGAGGACACACCATTTTCTCTCACAAGAGGCAGACCTGAACAGAAGACTACTTTGGAACTACCGTCCTAGAAAATATTCTTCTTAACCCTATTCTAAGCACATGAGGCAAACACTTGACCTAATTTAGGCACTTGTGAAAATACGCCCCACAATCAAACGTCTATTTAAAACCTCCAATTATTGACTTATGAATATGAAATCCCACCTAATAGACACCTTTATAACAGAGATGATTACTCTAAGGTTATTTAATTACCATACGATTATTTGTGAGCGTATTTATCTAGAAATACATATTTTTACCAATACATAGGGCCCCCAACAGGAGCGCCTTGTACTCTTGTCATATTGGTGACGCATTATTTACTTATTTGTACACACCTCATGTTTCAAATGCAGTTAGTAGTTGATCATTTTTACAACTGGAATGCCACGGTCACCAGGAGCATTAAAGTCAGTTTGGACCCCAACTGCCTGACAACTCCCAGCTTGCCTGGGAAAATTAAACTCTTCCGATTTAAGAATGGGAGTTTTAATCCAGAAAACTAACATCAAAAAATATATATATATATAAATAAAAAAAAAAGAAAACTAACATCATGTAAGATTCTGGTCACTACATTCAACGTGTGGGGTTTTCTTGCCCACACGGCAAGTCAATTCTCCAGCACCAGCTGGGCGGCCTACAGTTCAACTCAGTCTACCAACCTGGTGAGAGACTCCGATCGATTCCAAGGTAAGAGCTCAGTCCTACAAGACTGCCCCCACCCCCCCCGCCCCAAACACAGACTTCAGATGCCAATGGCAAGTCCACTCTTACCTGTGCTTCTGACCAAAGGGTCCCCACACCTGCTTCCTTCGGTTCCATCAATCTGCTTGAGCGGCTCACCGACCTCAGAGACACCCGTTCCTTGCTAGATCTCCGGCTCACTGCGAAAGGCTAACTCAGGAACAGCCAGCTGGAAAAGACGTGTAGGGCCAGGTGGGGGGAAGGGCACGGGGCTTCCACGGTCTCTCCAGGTGCTCCTCTCTCCCCAAATCGCCACGTGGTCACCATCCCGAAAGCTCTCCAAACCCAGCCCTTTTAGGTTTTTATGGAGGCTCCATCACTTAAGCCCGATTGATTAAACCACTGGCCAGTGGCAACCGACTCAACCTCCAGCCCCTCTCTCAAGTCAGGGTTGTTTTCCGGGTTAGCTGTGCCCACCCCCCCCCCACCCCCCACTCAGGTGCATTCCAGAAGTCATTCGTTATCATTACAAAAGACACCCCTGCAGCTCTCTTTACAGGAAATTCCAAGAGTTTTAGGAGCTCTGAGCCAGAAACCATGACAAAGACCAAATACATATTTCTTACAGAAATCACAGCATCACACCATGCTTATACAGGAGACGTAAGATTATCTAAACGCGAAAATGCTCCTTAAATGTTGTATGTCCAAGACCCAAATGTACCATCTCCTGACCAGAGGGGGCGTGGCACGGAGAATTCTCTGACAGCTTTTACAAGTTTGTAGCTTTGCTAAAAGAAATTTGTTTCCCTACCCGTGAAACTCATATGACAATGTATGTTAACTATACTGAAATTAAAATAAAAATTGTGTTTTCTGGGCCCCCGGGGGGCTCAGTGGTTGAGCATCTGCCTTCAGCTCAGGGCATGATCCTGGAGTCCTGCATTGGGCTCCCTGCAGGGAGCCTGCTTCTCCCTCTGCCTGTGTCTCTGCCTCTCTCTCTCTCTCTGTGTCTCTCATGAATAAATAGAATCTTTTTTAAAAAAGAAAATATTCGATATTAGAACATGTTGTTTTTCTTGAGATCAATTCTGACCGTTCACACTCTCTGGGGATATTGGAAAACACAGCTGAGGAAGGAAACAAGGGCTGGGCATTTTGGAATTCCCCATACCCTAATGCAAAGGGACCAACAAACTTCTCCCAAAAAGGACCAGAGTAAATATTTGAGGCTTTGAGGCCATATGGTCTCTGTTGTAACTACACATCTCTGCTCTTGCAGCACCACAGACAACACTTAAAAGGATGGCCATTGCTCGGTTCTTTTTTTTTTTTTTTTTAATTTTTATTTATTTATGATAGTCACAGAGAGAGAGAGAGAGAGAGGCAGAGACACAGGCGGAGGGAGAAGCAGGCTCCATGCACCGGGAGCCTGATGTGGGATTCGATCCCGGGTCTCCAGGATCGCGCCCTGGGCCAAAGGCAGGCGCCAAACCGCTGCGCCACCCAGGGATCCCCATTGCTCGGTTCTAATAAAACTTTATTTACAAAAGCAGGTGGTGGGCAGGATTTGGCCCACGAGCTATAATTTGCCACCTCCTGTCCTGCAGTGTGAAATGCTGATAAGGAATGAACAGGTAACAGAACTTCAGAAAAACTGTCTCTAGCTGCTGGGACAGCTCCTCTTCCGTAATGACAAAAAAGAAAAGAAAAAAAAAAAAACCAGCGCCAAGGTGAAAACTCCATCCAAGTATGCCACTAAATGATCATTTGTTAAAACTTTTTATCGGGGAAAAATCGTGCACCTCTGAATTCTTTTCAAATCGAAGGTCTGTCATTGCTGTTGGACCGCGCTTCGCAGAATGTTGCTTTACTCCCAGGCAACCTGTTCACTGGAGTATTGATCACATTATAATCCCTCTGATTCAGCTTTTTCTGGCTGTTTTCCAAGTCATAACCATTTCTGCCACTACATAAATCTCCTCAATAATTTTCCCCAAATTAAGTCCCCTCTGTCTATTTTGATCAACCAATTTCCCTCCTACGAACTCCAGATTCGATCAGCCACACATGGCTGATGGAATCTGTTTTTAAAAGGACATTCTGTGATTAGGCAATTTTCTTCAAGGATGATTGCTGAGAAAAGCATCAACAGCAATATCATTTTCCAGGCAAGAAATATCTGAGCTGGAGATGGGTTTCCTTCTTTCCTTCCTTCCTTCCTTCCTTCCTTCCTTCCTTCCTTCCTTCCTTCCTTCTTCCCTCCTTTCTTTCATTCCTTCTTCCCTCCTTCCCTCCTCCCTCCCTTTTTTGTCCCTGAAGTCTTCAATTTGCCAACGATTGAATTGCTGCAGAATCTACAGGCAGACAGATTTCCAATTCAACAAATCCCCAGTGTCCAAGCTCGCCCATGCTGCTGTGGCTCTGCAGGTTGCCAGCACATCCTTTCCCACTTCTTTGTACCCGACATTCAGTTTTGGGGTGTCCTGCCTCCAGCAGCAGCCTCAGGGGACCGCCTGGGTTTGGGATAATGGAACAGAGAAGGAGGACCCAAATGCCCTCCTCGCTGTGCATCTCCATCACATCCTTCCCCCACATCCCAAATCGTCGCCAGCACTTGCATACGGGGTAAAGATGAATGCCCATCTCCCAGACCTGAGAGGTGAAGGAAAAACAAAACCACTAAGTCACTGTTTCTGCTGCAGGGCCCTCCAGAAGCTGGGCTGAGGCTGGGATTTTGCAGAAGTCACATTCTCAGAAGTCCCTCTCTTCCTTCCTGTCCTGCGTTCTCACTCCTTGGCTGGCTTTCCCTCCCTGAACCCCAGGAATCCTAGCCCAGGGTCTGCCTGTGGTGGGGGAATCTGACCTGAGTCTTAGGCTGTAGGAGGCACTATGCCGGGTATCAGGAATGTTCCTTCTTCGCCCCTAACTCCTAAGGGCCCCTGCTCACCTAGTTGGATACTGTCCTCTGGCACAAATATCTTAAGCCAATGCACCAAATATCTGCAGTAAGAAAATTGTATAAATAACATGCACAGAAAAAGTAGGTCTGTAGTCACTTACATTCTCTCTAATCTTCCCAACTGGCTATAGGCCATCTCATGTTTGGGGTAATGGGGGTGGGGGGGTCTCCTGCAAGACATCATAACAATTGCCGGACACCTAAACTAACCAAAGTGTTCCTTCAGCACAGGATATTTCTCTCTGGTTCCAACCGGTGATTGAGATAGCAAATGAGAGTAGGGCCTGATTGATTAATATGACCACCTCTGCTCTCAGATCAATACAGTCTGAACTGCCTCCAAAATACAATTTTTATCTATTTACCCGGCATCGATCAGACCCTGGTAAACTGATTCAGAATGATACAGAATAATTTATGAAACAAAATGTCAGCGTACATGACAGGCACGAGGAGGAAAGGCACAGGGGCCTGTTCAGCTCAGCCCACCTCGGCCACTGAGGATGTACCTGGGAAGCCAGGCATTTTATCACATGGTAATTTCTGTTGGAATTAGCGAAAAGTGATTTCAGACAGGTCCCAGCTAGGCTTCAGCATAAACGTCCTAAACCCTTCTACAGGAGGGATTTGCATGTGGAATTAGCTGGAAGCTTTCCTCCCTTCTAGCTCGCTGCGGTGGAGCGCTAATTGCTTGCATAATGGCAAGTGGCTGATATCAAAATGCTTTCCTTGTATTAGACTTTGTTTCACATCTATGTGTGCTCCTGTTCAGGTTGTTAATGATACTTTAGAGTTACACTGATTATCTTCACTTTTATTAGCGATTAAGCCTGAGCCTGTTATGTACATTTTATTTTCCATTCTTCAACTCTGATGACACGTCTTGCAAACTAATTATCTCACTGGATGGGTATTAAATACTTCGGAAGCCAGATGGTTTTGAAGGAGTGCTACTTTGAAAGGAAATGTAATCCACTGTACCCACATGTGAAAAAAAACGACACTTTAAAGCTTCAACAAGAAAATATATTAAAATGCGGTTATGACTTTGAGTAGTAAAAGTTTTCTTAACTGGTACAAAGAATACAAATCAAGAAGGAAATGACTGATGTGTTGATAACCTCGAAATTATACAATAAATTCCGTAGCCTTAACTCTAACGACCAGTAATAAACAAAACACATAAAACACAGCTGATATTGTTTTTTTGTGCATAAAACGGATGAAACTTTTATATCGATAATATATAATTAAGATACATATTATATAACCACATATATCTTAGGACACATCTTATATAAGTATATACAATAGAAGATATTTGGCATCACTAATATATGCATATATCTGTGTACGTGTATAAGCTTCAATAAAAAACAAAAGCCACGGAAAACTGGCAAAGAATATAAACAGGAAATTCTCAGAAAAGGTTATCTGGATAGCTAATAAATACACAAAAAGATATCTGAATGCACCAATAGTCACAGGAATGTAAATGAAAACACCAGCGAGGTGTTCTTCACAACAAGATCAACAACTATTAAGAAGTCGGCCACAGTCCAATTGTCAGAAGCTGGTTCAAACTCTATACCGTAGGGCGATACAAGGACGTTCCTGCCCTCTGAGCCAACAGTTTCATTCCCAATTACATATTTTGAAGAACCACCCAGATCTGTGTTCAAAACAACCATGTATAGGCAGCTTCCTTGAGGCATTTCCTAGAACAGCAGAAAATTGGAAACAACTTTCCATCAACAGACAAACCAAGTCGCATGTTGGATATTCTTTTTTTTTTTTTTTTTGCATGTTGGATATTCAAGCGATGAAAGAATTGTCCAGCAGATAAAAGGAATCAACTAGAGATAGGCCAACATGCCAAAATCTCTAACACAAATGGGGGGACACAGATCATAAGTACCAGAAGGCTATGCTCACTATGATGCCATTGATGTAAAGCTTTAAATCACACAAAACAAGTCAAAATATTATTTCTGAAAAGATGGCACCCACAGCAACATTTTAAAGACAAACAATGAAAAATATATACCAAATTTAGGATCCATATTTTTCTGGGGGAAAGGTAGGATGGGAATGAGTGGGGAAAGCATACAAAGACTATGTCAGCTCTGTTACTTTCTGTATATTTTTAAAATTTATTTATTTATTCATGAAAGACAGACAGACAGACACAGAGAGAGAGAGAGGCAGAGACATAGGCAGAGGGAGAAGGAGGCTCCATGCAGGGAGCCCGATGTGGGACTCGATCCCGGGTCTCCAGGATCATGCCCTGGGCTGAAGGCGACGCTAAACCACTGGGCCACCCGGGCTGCCTTGTTACTTTCTATAAATAAAGATGACAGACATTCATACATGAATGGATGGATGGATACACAGATAGATGATAGACAACCGATGTCAGTTTATCAATAATTCTCTGAGAAGTTATCCAACATATACATAAGTCATTACATATAATTGTATGCCAGACACTATTTATTGAGTGAAAATAAAAAAGCCTCATTATTTTCTCAAGGCAAATGATGTGTATCTAAACTACCCATGTCGGGCTCAGTGGTTGAGTATCTCCCTTCGGCTCAGGCTGTGATCCTGAGGCCCTGGAATCGAGTCCCACATTGGGCTCCCTGCATGGAGCCTGCTTCTCCCTCTGCCTGTGTCTCTGCCTCTCTCTCTGTGCCTCTCATGAATGAATAAATAAAATCTTAAGAAAAAAAAAAACTATGAACTGTCTACCAGCCCCCAAATTTTGCTCCATTTCTGTCCAGTTAAATGTGTTCTGAGTAATTAAACATTCATTTGAGGTCGCTTCAAGGTAGACATGAGTGGAAACTTGACTCTGATGCTAAAGATAAAGATGAAATCACAGTGCAACCAAATACAGCATTTTCTTCTGAATCCTTGTGAGCCCTGCATCGCGCCATGAGTGCGGATGTGAGAGCGTTACATGAGGGTTTCACTTAGAACTCAAGTCCCGGGCTTTATTTCCATACACGTGGTCTGGAGTGTGGAGATGATCGCATGTCAGTATTGTCTTTCCTGTTTGGATTCACAAGGTCATCTCAAGTGACAGAAGTCCTATCGAGTTTTTAGTGAAGTAACTCCAACTTGGAAGGACACACATAGAAAGAAATATGCAGAAGAGCGGTTCTCAAAAGAGAGGAAGCAATTAACTTCCTGCTCTGTAAGAAAGTCTTTGCAAATCATTTTCAGGAATTGTAATAAGAAGGTCAGTTAAGTCCCAGGTATTAAGAGAATTCAAATCCTGTAATGTTTAACGTCTATGAATCTCATCAACAGTCACGGAATTATTAATCTGATAGTAAATATCCCAGAGTTTATAACAAGTTGATATTTTTGAACTCACACTTGCCTGATTTGAAACAGTTCCAAAAAGTGACTTCAACCAAAGCAGCACAGAGCTGCAGATTAGAGAGTTTATTCATAATCACAGCTGATTCTATTAAAGAAATTGTGCTTCCATCCAGAGCTAATGGCCTATGACCTCTGTGGACACATAATTTGTGTGTCATGCCCTATTTAGATGACTGACATACACAATGCTTCATGTCACTCATGAAGGTTGATATCATTTACTCTTAATTCTAAGGCTTATTGAATCTTAAAGATGTGACTCATGCAGAATAAAGGTAGCAAAATGAAAACAAAGAACACAGCATCCAGGGTACGGCTTGGTGGACCGTGTTACACGGAAGGGAAAAGACACAAAGAACATTCCAGATGAAACACAAATGAGAGCTTCATGTCTGGCACCAGCACCAAGAATTGTTTTGCTGGATACCCTTTATAATACAAGCACCGGAGTATTAGGAATAGAACACACACATACCCAGTCCTCTTGCACACTACAGGTAATATGCACAGACGCCTATATCGTTTTATGGATGGAGACCTCACTGTTGTTCTGCTTCTACAGTAGTCACTAGAAGATTCTAAAGAAATATCATAAAACCAGAGCACTTCTTTGAGGGTCAAGGCATCCAATTAATAGCATCTGTCTGCCCCATCGAAGCTCTAGGGTAATTCAGAAAAAAAAAAAAATGATTTATGGAGACCAAAGTGTCCACTTTATTGACATCAAAACAGCAGAGATTGGAGAAGGTTGTTTCTCTCAGGGGCCACCGTAGTGTTGACCCCAAAATCACAGTCATGCCTTCAGTTCCAGCCAGCACTGGATGGAAGTAGGCTTCCCTTTAAGGCTTTCCCTTCCACAACATGGAAAAGCAGACAGGATGGACTTTCCCCACAGGCTGCTGACTCCCAGAAGAAAGGGGAACAGCTGCAGCTGCTGGAAGCATGCCCCTTACAACCCAGATAAGGCACCGCACTTCCCACGGGGATTGGGTGGGAGCAGGCAATAAGGGAAAAGCAAGAGAAGTTCCAAGCTCTACAGCCACCATCAGAAGGACGTCGAGCATGGTGAAGCATTTCCTCCTTCCTCAAATTTGAAGGAAAAAAATTATTTATGCAAGGACCTGAAATCCACAGTTACTCAACATGACATCTCTCTGTCACACAGATATTTGTTCAAACACCTACTATGCACCATGTGCATAAATGCAGAAAGCGTGCACTCCCGTGTTCACACTCACTGGAGTATGTGGGTCTCGTTGACACGTGACGTAGCAAGGATTTCTTTATGCCCACGGTGTGCTCATAGAACAAGAAGAGTTGGGATCCCTGGGTGGCGCAGCGGTTTAGCGCCTGCCTTTGGCCCAGGGCACGATCCTGGGGACTCGGGATCGAATCCCACGTCGGGCTCCTGGTGCATGGAGCCTGCTTCTCCCTCTGCCTGTGTCTCTGCCTCTCTCTCTCTGTGTGACTATCATAAATAAATAAAATTTTTAAAAAAATTTAAAAAATTAAAAAATTAAAAAAAAATAAAAAAAAAGGACAAGAAGAGTTGACAACCAATGAAACAGAGACTGTGGTAGCTACACAAGATTTATTTATTTTTTTAATTAATTTATTTATTTATGATAGTCACAGAGAGAGAGAGAGAGAGAGAGAGAGGCAGAGACACAGGCAGAGGGAGAAGCAGGCTCCATGCACCGGGAGCCCGACATGGGATTTGATCCCGGGTCTCCAGGATCGCGCCCTGGGCCAAAGGCAGGCGCCAAACCGCTGCACCACCCAGGGATCCCGCTACACAAGATTTAGATGTAGGTTTTACCCGTGAAATGAAGCAGAACGAACTAGTCTTGACAAAGCTGGCTGGGAGCCTTAGGCTCCTTCACATGGTCCCAGAACTACCACGGATTTAGAGCTACCCAGTGCATGGCCTCATGTTCTGGGGATGGGAGCAAGGGAGGAAAAGAGGAAGGAAAGGAGAAGGAAGGAAACAGAATACCATAAAGGCTGGAATGTCCACCTTGCTGATAATGCCAACACAGGTGAAACGGACGTCTCCAGCGGTTTTCAAGTTTTACCGACCATGGCCAACAGTTAACGTAGAAGCTGTGTAAGAGACACAGAGAAGTACTTACTCCAAACCAGAAATATTTGAAGAGTTAGTGAATGGAAAATAAAAATATGAAAATATGATTTATAACACTGATATTACTCATTGAAGAGGTAATGTTCTGAGCGATCGGATTAATCACCACTATTACTGGAACACAGGGACTCACTGGGCTATAAAGATACCTTTGTCTATAGAGAATAATGCCGCTAAATTTTTGTAAAACATTAAATTAAAAATAACTTATGTGTATCTCTATGTATTTGCAATGTAATTTTAACGTCAGTAGGCTCTATAAATTTTAATTTGTTAGAGATGCATAGCCCTTTCTACAAGAATAATTTTATGAGATCTTTTCCACTTACCTCTAGTTACACAGGTAAGATAAAGTGATTTTCTTTTTTGTTATATACCTCAGTAAATTTAAATCCAAGCCAACTTCCTCTGAGAAGAAAATTCAGATGTTAATTTTTCTTCAGTTTTATAAATATCCTTCTGTAGCTTTGAGTACAACCACTTCTTTTCATTTAAAGCTCTAGTATTAAAGAAATAAAAAGAAATTATAGTGGGAAAATCCAGTAACTACACGGTATGCTGTTACCTAATAGATTATAAAACTTAGGAACATTAGTTAAAGAACATTTTTTAAACCCGAGAAGCTCCATTTCCAGCATTATGGCCGATTGGATGTTGCAGGAACCCCATCCAGTATAGAAACTAAGAAAATGACAGATAAAATGTAAACTTTTTTTTTTTTTTTTTTAAGCAGATCTGCGCTGGTGACTGAGATTCAAGTACTCTGAAAGACAAGTCCCTGAGGTGAGCTAGCATGGAGGAGTGATAGCCCTGAAGATGCTTCTCACTGGCCACCACGAGCTGGTCATTTAAGGGGTCTATGTGCTGAAGACAGCAGTCCAAAGCTCTGGTCTGAAAAATGAAAGCGCTGCTTGAAACTTGCATGGATGGGAAGACTCAGGGTTACCAAGCTTTGTCCTGTCCCCGAACTGGTATATCAATTCAATTCAATCCCAATCAAAAAACAAAACAAAACAAAACAAAACAAAACTCCAAGGAGACTTTTATGGAAAGTGAGAAGCTGGTTCTAAAGTTTATATGGAAAAAAAAAATAAAAATAAAGTTTATATGGAAATTCAAAAGAGCTAGCAGAGACAAGATGTCCTTGAAGAAGAGCAAAGTTGGAAGATGTGCACTACCGCATTTGGGGACTTAGAATTGTGGAAATAAACAAAGACATCCCTCACTCTAAGTAAGAATAAGCCAAGGCTCTTCAGTCGGTTGAAGAAGCGGGAGGCATGCTCAGTAGAAGCAGGATATCTTAGGTGATTGGTCTGGGGAGCGTAGCTGTCTTTCCCAGGTTGGTCCTGAGTTGCAAGAAAGAAGAAAAATTAGGGCTACTGGGAGACACTGACCAGGTCGTGAGCATTCCAGGCCAACTGCTGCAGAGCCTGGGGTTTAGCTTCTGCACTGGTCCAAGCTCTATTTTCATATTTGATCTGGACATTGGCCATCTGATACTCAGTCTCTCAATATAAAGCTCATCCTCATTAACATGGTATGGTCATGGCTCAAAACTAGAACCACAATGAGAGTCCTCAAAGAAACCCACGCTTAATTTAGGGCGAGACTGTGAATGTAGCTCAAGTGGGGGGAAAAGGGGTCTTTTTAATACACGGTGTGGGATCAGCTGGAGATTCTCACGGGGAAAAACTGATTAATATTAAACATTAAAAAGCTAAATATGCATATTAAAAGAATAAAAACTGGACAACTTCCAACTAGTTGCAGACACAATGGGAAGGGGATCAGAATATGGTACCCCCAAATACATCACTTTGGCATGAAGATCATTTTGAGCTGCAGGTATGGAGAAGTAACAAATGCAGGAAGAGTTACTTGCCACCCAGTTATCTACCTAAAAGCAGGGCCTACATGGCCCTCGGAGAACGTTCCTGTCCACCCGGAAAAGAGTGGCATTCCTTATCATCACAGAGGGGAGTGGACACCATGGTTAATTTGCACAAACAGACCTTACTAAAATAGCCTGTACCTTGCACTAGTGGCCCCCTGCCCGTTTCCTAGTTCCTTTCACACCCCTGAGGCCCAAAGGGTATATAATCTTTCTTAAAAGGGTATATAAGTCCCTGAGTGAAATCATTTGTGTTTTCCTACCTTGCTGTGGACATAGAAATTAATAAAGATTCTGTGCCTTTTCTCTTGTTCATCTTTCTTTTGTTATTTTAACTCACACAGTCGCTTTGGCAGCACGTATGCTAATTCTCACACGCCCACGTAATGAACCTAAGAGGTGAGAGGAGACATTTTTCTTCCCTAGTAAATGAAGTCAGGAAAGAGAATTAAACCTGGGTCCCATCTGAGAGCAGTTCGGGTTTGCATTTTCTTTCCTGTACATCAATGAATGCAAAACTCATGGTTATAAAAAAAAAAAAAATTCTAAGGGACCCATGTTAATGAGCTGAATCTAATTATTAGTGGTGCAAAATAACAATAAGCAATCGCTAATGGAATACAATGGCCTGGCTTTTTAACGTGAGGCAATAAAAGAAGGTTAATCTGTGAATGGAGTCCGAGTTTGCAGGGGTGTCAACTGTTCTTTCAAATAATAACCTCAAAATGAGTTTGCTCTTCACCAAATTTACTCTACATAAGCATCCACATATGGGAGAGAGGGTAAGTTCTGAAGCTTGGATTCAGCAGTTAAAAGCTTGAAAGGGTTTGAATAAAGTGACGTGACTTAATGCGATAATTACTGCGGTGTGCTCCCCGCTACTGCAGCCTCAAAGCTTCCATGGCTGGCCACACATGCACCTGCCCAGAGCAAAGCCTCACAGAAGAAAAGCTCCATGGTCTCCATTGAGTGGTGTGTAAGGGCCCAAATCAGGCGGAGGCCCCAGAAGGGTGCATTATGCAAGGGGACATTAAGAAATTAGTATCATTAAGAAATGACGGTCACAGGGTTGGCAGGTCAGAAGGAGAAGGATGATGGCTGTTTCTTTATCTGCAGGCAGACCCGGGCACACTTAGACATCCGGGAGGGTCAGATGCTCCAAATACCTAAATCCACTCATGCAAAAAAGGCACTGGGCACATACATTCATGAGCACTTCGCCAAGTCTCCGAGAGGAGGGCCCCAGGGTTCTCCAAGAGCCCATTCAGGCAAGTGGACCATGCCTGCTTTGACAGCGCTACGAGCAATCCGATGAACGTACTTGTTGTCATACCCAGGAAAGCCGAGCGAGAAACCATCCAAGCCTGACAGAAGTGCAATCATTGCTTCAGATGAAACACTTAGGCGCAAATGTAGGCCTCTACGTCCTGGGTCAAGTCTGCTCTAACTAGGGAGTCAGCGCCATCCTGTGTGTTTGGCAGAGACGTAGATTTCCAAGAGAGGAAAAGGATCTACGCTTTTCTGCAATAAATATTCTAAGCAGAGGGAAGAGAGAACATCTCAACCCTTATTTTTCTCGGCGACAATTAAGCCTCTTATTTTTTTATTTTGTATTTGCCCTTACAGCGCTGGGCGGGGGAGTCAACATGAACGTCAAAGAGGAAGCTTCTGACGGGCTTCATATCATCCTTAGAAGCCCTCCGTCATTCACAATGTCCTCACATTTTCCAAAATGAATTCAGTTGCGCTAAGTGCTGAGACCGTCTTTGGAAACCCAGTTGGACAAGGTAGAAAAAGATATTTTAACTCTGCAGCCAAATTTAATGGTGTTTTAAAAAAAAAAATCCAGTCCGTTCTTTGGCTCTGTGTGTGGGTCACTGCTGCTAGGATGGAACGGGGTTAGGGGTGTAAGGGAGATGGACAGCGTATGTGTCTGTCTGCTCCGTCTCCAAACCTCTAGAAGGATGTCAACAGAGACGCATCATCCAATGTGGCCCACACATTGTAACGGTGTCAGGCTACAGGGATACCAATTAAGGAACTGATTTCAGAATTATTTTGACAACATGAGCACGTGAGAGAAATAAAAACTTATGGCTTCTCTTATGATTTAATGAGCACATCATTTATGCCGTGCTCTACCCAACACAATATTCTCCAAATTCCGATCCTGAGAGCTATAACCAGAGATGTAAAATCAGAGAAGTGCATGCTTCTTTCACCCAGCCTCCATCTGCGCTGTCATATAAAACACTTTATATTTTGTCACAAATAATCATCTGATTCAACCCGCACTTTGTAATCCTGACAGGAGAAGCTGCGCTGAGAAGTAGGGTCGGAGGCTCGCATGGGGCCTATGGCTTACTGAAAATCCGTAATAAGGAGAAAGAAGACCATCTCCTCAGATGTGTGGAGTCTCAAAGCCAACAAAGCCATGTGTGCTGACTGATGCCAATGCTGACCATTGGTTCCATTTCTTTCCTTTGTTTCTGGTTCTTACAGCCGTTACGTAGAGCTCTGGGGCTGGCTGCGTGGCATAGGACCTGTAGAGGCAGTCATACAGGACCCCATGCTGGTTTAATGCCCTGCTGTCCTCACTGAAATTCTTGATAATTTTTTTTTTCTTTGTACTTGTGTCTTGTAAGGGAGGTGCAATGGGAGAATGGAGCCATGCATGTGAGAAGAAATGCACACAGGATGCGTGTTCAGTGTTCCTCACTGGCCTGTTCACGTATAGCATGTGCAGTGTTCCAACAGCACAGGGTTCTGGGGGACCCCCCAAGAGATGGGGATCCATGAGGCTCAAAGTGAGGACGAGGTGAGCATGTCACATCTATAAGGAATAAGTGTGAGTGTTGAGAGCTCCGAGAGGCCATGCCTTCCATCTGAACCACAGCGTGCTTCAAATGCAAAAAGAAGGGAAGCGAATGACGTTCCGCAGAAATACAACGACACTGGAACTCATCGTGGCCTTTCTCGTGGAACCTCGCAATCACTCGGGCTGAGATTGCTAACACTGAGGGAGAGACAAAGCTGGGTCAGCGCAGGATTCTTTTCCTACACCGTCCTTCCTCATCAGCAACCAGTGGTGGAGAGTATTGGCAGATTGTGCACACAGAAAGAAGCAAGATACAGTTGATGCAGTTTTGTGCGGGGTTTCCCCTTTTGTATTGTTCTGGTGAGAACAAAACACATATGAATGTACCAGCGATGAAATATAAATTGGGTAATTTCAGTGGTTCTGTATATAAGTTAAATGCTCTTATATTTGCATTTAAAACTGACATTGCGCAACAGAAAGATGAATGGTAATCCCCAAGCTAATAATTTAAAATTTTAATTTCCTTTACTTAGAACAACGTTACATAGCGAATATAGAACACCATGACAAAGCAAGAGACAGAGTATGGAAGAAAGGACACAGCTTTACACCTCATTCCTTTGATAGCGTGTTTTTCCTACTTTTTGAACATGGGGCCTCACATTTTCATTTTGTGCTAGGGCTCCACACATTATGTAGCCAATCCTGTCTGGATCTGTATTCTTTATTTATATATTCCACCCACCTTTCTATTTTTTAAAAAAGATTTTATTTATTTATTCATGAGAGAGACACACACACACACACACACACACAGAGAGAGAGAGAGAGAGAGAGAGAGAGAGAGAGAGAGAGGCAGAGACACAGTCAGAGGGAGAAGCAGGCTCCATGCAGGGAGCCTGATGTGGGACTCTATCCCGGGTCTCCAGGATCATGCCCTGGGCTGAAGGTGGTGCTAAACCGCTGAGCTACTCGGGCTGCCCTCCACCCACCTTTCTAGAAGCTAGATGTTATAAAGAAAATTCTTCCATTCTCTTCATGGGCAGCTTTTTTTTTTTTTTTTTTTTTTTTTTTTTTAGCTTTTGTCTTTTAAGTAACCCTCTACACCCAACGTGGAGCTGGAACTCATGACCCGGAGATCGGGAGCCACATGCTCTACCGACTGAGGCAGCCAGGTGGCTCTTCATTGGCAGCTTTTATTTTTTTCACTTTGATATTCAAAAATATTCAGCATATGTATGCTGTACATACATTTACCTTTGGGACATTTTACAATCAATCCCTTTAAACAATCAATCCCTTTAACAAGTACACTTAAAAGATGAACTGACAATCTTGTTTTCAGGGAGTCAGTCTTGTAGGAAAGTACATTTTTGCCAGAACATTAATTGTCTCTATATCCCTTCCGCACTGGAAAGCTAACACGAACACTTGACAATCTTTGCCAGATGCTTGTGTTGAGCTTACCCTAAGTCAGCAGTTCTCAATCCTGACTGTACATTAAAATGGCCTGGGTAAAAATAAATCAATTAATTAATAAATTAATAAATTAATAAAGTAATTAAAAATAATAAAATAAAATATAAAATTAAATAAAATTAAATAAAAATAAAATGAAATAAAATAAATAATAAAAAAATAAAATAAAGAAAAGAAAAGAAAAGAAAAGAAAAGTAAAAAATGGCCTGGGTAGCATCTATTAAAAAAAATCCGAAACCGAAACCAGTCCCAGGGCTTCACTGTAGATGAGGTACTCCAAATTCTCCAGAAGTCTAAAATACAATCAAAGTCAAGATAAGTTCCCTAAATCTGTGACATGTTTTTTAAGTCTGTCTGTGCACAAAAATATCATGAGCACCTTGCTGAAATCCCAGACTCCTAAACAAATTAATTGAGTCCTAAAGGGTAGAGACTGTGCACATTTCAAAAGCACTCCCAGGTGATTCTTATGAGTAGGATCATTTAGAAAGCACTGCTCTAAGAGAGGAGACAGAAAGAAGAACGTGAAAAATGATCAGCAATGGAATTGCCAGTGATAAAAGGCTTTGAGGATAATGCTGTTTTTCTTTCCTTTTTTTTTTTTTTCATGCTGTTTTTCTAAACATACAAATGCTCCTGCATTGTGTATATATTTGCAACAAATTACTGTCAGCCTATGGGCTTCCACCAGCACGATTATTACCTTGTGGTCACTGGGGGTCAGGAATCCAGGTGTGCTTTAGCTGGGTCTTCTACTTCAGGGCCCCTCACACGGCTGCCATCGAGGTGTGTCGGTCAGGGCAGTGGTCTCATCTGAGGCTCAACCGCTTCCAAGCTCCTACGGCTTGTTGGCAGAATGGAGTCCTTGTGAACAACTGGACTAATAAGGGCCTCAGCTTCCCGTTGGCTGAACAAGGCCCTCAGTTCTCAGGGCGTCTGCAACATGGGAGCCTCCCTCTGCAGAGCCGGCAAAGGAGACTGGCTCCAAGTGATACGGGAATTAGAGCCTCGTGCCGTATCATCGCAGAAGTGGCGCCAAACCTCCTCTCTTGTGTTCTGTTGGTGTGAAGTGAGTCTCAGGTCCTTCCCACACGCAACACAACGCAATTACATGAGGGTGTGGATTCTAGCAGCGGAGAACACTAGGAGCCAGCTTAGAGTCTAATAAAAGGTTGACCAGTGAAGCCACTAAGAGTGTACATCGTCTATAGGGAGAGCCCCTAGGTTCACGTGCCTGGCATCCCATCGTACCATCATGTAACCTTCACACCCCCTTAGCGTCACCGGTCCTCAGTTTTACAGATCTGCACAAGGGGGTTAAAGTGATGTGTTCTTTATGGTTATTGTTGAAATGGTCACCTGAATTACTATGTGCAATGAGCCTGGCAAAATGGGCAGCACGTATTAACAGCTCCATGAATAAGAGGTTAGTATGGTAAGCATTTCCCCAAGACACTTGGGTCTGCCATATTCAAGCCTCCTTCTCTCCTTTGTCCTGTATCAGCGACCGGGAAAATGTGATCTTGTACAGTGGGCCGATGATGCAGTGGTTTAGCAAGGAAAAGTGTGCTTGACCCTCTTAAATGTGTACTCATAAAAGCTTGGTGCAAAAAAAAAACAACAAAAACAACACAGCGCTGTGCTTTTATCACATCTCTGCTACGGCGGCTCAGGACGGGGTATAAATGCTTCAACGTGTACTTGTGCTTGGTGCAAAGTGAATAGCATTGTGTGTCCATCACACCCCTGCTACTGGGGTTCAAAGTCGCTTCATTCACACGTTCCCTGAACACGGATCGTGTCAGGCACTGTTTCCTAATGCGCAGATAACCCCACTGGCCAAAGCAAGGCAGCACACCCACACAGCTGTAATAGGAGGAAGAGCGAAAACAGCCGTTCAAGGCACCACAAGCACAACACTATGGCAGTCCAGAGGGGAGAGAATCGCGTCAGGCCCCAAATTCCATGTACGTAGCATCTAAGGAAAGGGCAGTAAATAAAATACGTCACTCCTGGAAAGTCTACAGGAAGCCTGTTACTCAAAGAATGATGGGCGAGTGCATTTTTGGCTCAAAGAAGCGAAGCTTTAGTTGTTGCGCAGGATCCTGGCCTCTTCCATGGTATTTTTATTGCTCACGGCTGAGACTCAGCATCTGTTGGAGTCTTTCCACGGGGGTGGGTTGGACTCCCTTTTACTCACAACTTGGTTTAGAGGTCAAGATTGGTCACAGCACAAGCACCAAGAATATATGAAAAGATTCATTACTCACGTAATGAGTAATCTTTCCGGGGGAGAGCAGGGCTGGCTCCCAAACTGGTAGAAAATGGCTCTAGAGAGGATGGAAAGAGGCAGCTGAGCTCCCCGGTGGGCAGGGCACGGGGTTGGCCTGCCGGTTCCTGACACAGGCTGGGGCTTGCACAGCGTAAACCTCCCACCCTTGCCCACGGAGGCTGCCCGTGCGGCATTCTCATCATCTTGCTTGCAGGTAGGACCAGGGGGAGGCCTTCTCCTTAAAAGCTGCCAGCAGGCAAATGTCAAAAATGGACACGGACCCTTTAGTACAGTATCTTATTTATGCACGTTCAGTGACCAGGTCAGAAGACTTCCTCCACTTGCCCAGGATCGGGAGCCACAGCAGGAATTCCAGAAATAGCACGAATCCAGGCTACTTGTGCTCCAGGTTAAGCTTATGCCTGCTTCCCATGCAGAACAAAGGCTCTTCCCCTGCATGTGACCTCCTGAAATGCTAATCCAGGGTGGGGGATCACAGTCCCTCCTGACCACGTCGGAGAAGATGAGCAGAGAGACCAAAAGTCAAAGTCTGGGGACCAGGGCTCAGCTATGACAAGATATAAAGCATCACTCACTCCCTCTTTTTTTTTGTTGTTATACCCAGGGATTAAATACAAAGATTCTACACAAGGATTTCTCAAAAAAAAAAAAAAAAGGCATTTTTATGCCTCAAATTAAACACAAGTATTCTTTGCAAAGATTCTTTTAAAAAAAAAGTATTTTTATGTCAGGGTTATGAATTCTGCCTCTCTAGAGGAGACAGCTTAAGGCTCTTTGTTATGACAGTTTTATTATTTAAGAACCAGTGATCGGTATCATCCCCTCCTCTTCAGAGAGCTGGATTTCTTAGCAAACTGTGAAGAATAACACAAGTTTTCAGACAGGAGGGTCCTCCACTGAAGAGTCGGCCTCTTAGAAGATGTAAATAGAGGTCAAGAGGGATGGCCAAGGATGTAGCTATCTGGGGTGCCT
Organism: Vulpes vulpes; assembly: GCF_048418805.1. Taxonomy (NCBI): domain Eukaryota; kingdom Metazoa; phylum Chordata; class Mammalia; order Carnivora; family Canidae; genus Vulpes; species Vulpes vulpes. The sequence continues at coordinate 4,499,437 of NC_132796.1, read as the reverse complement.
CTTACCTCCAGTTAGCAATGTCTTTCATATGCGGATGAGAGAGTTTCAATTCCCGTTCTCCAGAACCCACTTCTCTTCCTCAGCAGCCAAACCCAAGTAGTCAACCTAAGTGACAGAAACATCACATAGCAGATATTCTCTCTTGTAATTAAATCTTCTTTTTAACGTTTGCAAACGACCCTTTAAATAAACTTGAAAGGGGAAAATACCAGGCGATGCTTCCACTGTCTGAAAGGTTGTTTTGTCGGAGGTTTTTTTTTTTTTCTCTTTTTTCTTTTCTAGCAGACAGGCACTCACTTTTTTTTTTTTTTAAGAAAGTTTCTTTCTTTTCTTTTTTTTTTTTTTTTAAGATTTTATTTATTTATTCCTGAGAGGCAGAGACACAGGCAGAGGGAGAAGCAGGCTCCATGCAGGGAGCCCGACGTGGGACTTGATCCTGGGACCCCAGGATCACACCCTGGGCCGAAGGCAGGCGTTAAACCGCTGAGCCACCCAGGCTGCCCTCCAGACATGCACTCATGTGTCTACAGGCATCTGTTCTGGACTGGGCCCTGGGGGTCACGCATGGAAAATATACTGACAAATAGCCAGGAACATAAAGAAATAAGTTCCGGGTGCTAAGACATACGGTGAACAAAAATAAAATGCATGGTGTAAATGAGCCGAAGCAATCTCAGACGGGATCGGGATGTAATTCAACACATTCTTCAATACTGAGCCCAAAGGACACTTGCTTTATCAAGATGTCTTCAACATTTTCCTCTTTAGTTTATTGTACATGGCCATTTGGGCTGTTCCCTGTGTGAGATGATTACAAACAGTGCTGCTAAAAAAAAAAAAAAACAACAACAACCAAAAAACAAAAAAACATTCTTTTCGGATACCTGGGTGGGTCAGCAGTTGAGCATCTGCCTTTGGCTCAGGGCATGATGCAGGGAGCCTGCTTCTCCCTCTGCCTGTGTCTCTCATGAATAAATAAATAAAATCTTTAAAAAAAAAACACATTCTTTTCTGCATGGACAGTAAACAAATGTGTGGTTTCTTAGACTGGAATTGCTAAGCCACAGGGCTGTGCATGCACTGCACTTTGGCAGGTGCTCTCCGTTTTACAAGCCAACCGGTGTGCACACCCATAAGAGTTCTAGTTGGTCCACATCTTCACCAACACTTAACATTGTCGGTCTTTTCCATTTTAGCAACTCCTGGAGGTTGTACAGTGACCATCCCGTGGGCTCACTTTGCATCCTGTGGGCTCAGTTTGCATCCTGTGGGCCAGGTGATAAATTCGAGAAGGTTTAAATATGCTTTTTGGTTGTTTAGATGGTATCCTCTCAAGGTGCTTATTCAGTCCATCTTTTCAACTGTGTTTTCTGCATATCTGGTATTTTTTTTTAAAGATTTTATTTATTTATTCATGAGAGACACAGAGAGAGAAGCAGAGACACGGACAGAGGGAGAAGCAGGCTCCATGTGGGGAGCCCGATGTGGGACTCGATCCTGGGACTCCAGGATCACACCCTGAGCCAAAGGCAGACGCTCAACCGCTGAGCCACCCAGGCGCCCTGCATATCTGGATTGAGTCCCGCATCGGACGCCCTGCATGGAGCCTGCTTCTCCCTCTGCCTGTGTCTCTGCTTCTCTCTCTCTCTCTCTGTGTCTCTCATGAATGAATGAATGAATAAATAAATAAATAAATAAATAAATAAATAAATAAATAAAATATTTTAAAAAAATTCCCTGATAACTACACCTCCCACCCCAAGCACTCAAAGGCACACATTTTCTTTCTTTTCTTTCTTTCTTTCTTTCTTTCTTTCTTTCTTTCTTTCTTTCAGCACACATTTTCGTCCCAGTGTTTACTAAATGCATCCAGGACAGCTCCCGACAAGCTGCATCTTGAGTATTTGTTCATACACTTAAATCATCATCCACAGAGCATATAATCTTCACCACAACAGGACTATCCTCTTCATCACAGTAGGAGCATAACAACACTCCATTTCTGTTTCTATAAATGTGAAGATTTAAGCAACACCATTTGTTTACTGTAAGAAAAAAAATCAGCAGGCAGTTTACAACGTTTGAAATCGTAGAATAGTTTCGTATCCAATGAACACCTTCTCGATGCATTAGAGGGGGTCTTTGTTCAATAGATTAATCCCCAATTTACCTGCGTTAGTCATTAGAGTTGCACGCAGTTGAGCCACATTCCGTTTATTTTCGTTCTGACATCCATCTGGGTTTGCCTCTGGGAAAGTGTAATTAGGAAAACGTTACGTCTTAGAAAGCTGGCTCAAAGCGGCATGTTAGCTTCATCCCTGACAATCACGGTGCTTGAAAGGCCAGTTCAAAAAAAAAAAGAAAAATGAAAAAAAGAAAGAAAGGCCAGTTCACCGGGAACCTGCCTGCTTGGTGCAGTGCTCAGCAGAGACAACTCAGGGCGGAGAAACGTGGGCTGATGTTATGTCGAGTCGGACAACATCGGGGCCGAGGATACGGCCGGGCCGGAGATGAAGGATCCGGGGGGCAGAGAGGATGGACGGTCTTGTAACGACGAGACACCCCCGACTGGGGGGAAGACAGATGGATCACTAATGTGCCAGCGAGGCCCCAGGCCAGCTGTCAAAGACAACTGGTCACCCCGGGTTTAAGGGGTGGGATCCCGAGGCCAACGGAGGCCCGCGGCCTCTGTCCACGTTCTACAGACGTCTCAGCCCCGACTTCTGATGGTGGCGTAAGTCCTCGCCAGCAGCTGCTGCCCTGTGCTGCCCGGGTCAGCGTTCACACACAACACCAACTTTCGAACTGAATGAAAATGCCAGGATCCGGGCTGCAGTCGATCCGGTTCCCAGGCATGCTGCTGTCAGCATCGCGGTAACCCTAGACGTGCCAGCAGGGGAGGAGGCCTCGAGCATCACAGGCGTGTCCAGGGCTTCACACAGACGAAGGTTCCGGAACGTTGCACAGGCCGCTGTTTCCTTGGTGGGGTCGCTAAGAGATGCATTTTATCTGAATTTTGGAAACCTCTCATCATGTTGCTAAGTAAGAAATAAGTCGTTTTCCTTGGATTTCTGCATGGAGACAGGTAGCATTTGCGTGCGTGAGAAATTACCTGGCCACCCCGTCCGAACACAGATTTCGAATCAACACGTCTGCATGTGGCCCAAAGCTCTGCATTTCTAACAAACCCCCAGGACACACACGCAGCTGGGCCGCAGATCATATTTTGTGTCACAAGGGGCAAAACCCCCCGAAGCCAATAGGCAGCATGCCACCCTTACGGGACATGCACCTGCACCCGTTTTCTGTGGCTGCTGTAACAAAGCGCCAGAGGCTGAGCAGCTTCAAACGACACGCACTCACCAGCTCCCCGTTCTGCGTTTCCGGAGTGCAGTTCAGAAACGCCAAGGTGTCTGTTGAGGGTTTCCCAAGGCTGGAGGTACGCTGTCACCCAGGCTGGCTCGCTACGTGCAGGCTCTGGGAAGAATCCGTTTTCCAGGCATACAGGTGCAGGGCAGGGTCCAGTGCCTGGAAGTTGCAGGGTGGAGGTCGCTGCCGCCCTTCTGGCCGCCAGCCGCGGGCTGCCCTTTACTCCCGGGCCCTGCATGTCCCCTAAGTCCCAGACCCAGAAGGGGACGTGCAATCCAATGCACCCCGCTGCATTGCTTCTCTGCTGCTGCTGCGTCTGCCTCCCTCCGGGACTTTATACAGGTGAACAAAGGGGGCCCATTCACACAATCCAGGATCGTCTCCCTAGTTCAAGATCCACAACTTTAATCAGATCTGCAAAGTCTCTTTGTGCCATGAGTGTGTCACCTTCATGGCATCTGGGGATGAGGGCATGGAAATCTCTGGGTGGCTATCTTCCCGCCTGTCCTAATGCCAGACATTATCATTGTGTGATCGCCTCGAGGTCTATATCCTCATTGCTTTAGGGGGCAGGTGTGAGATAGGTCTCAGGGTCGCTCTCGGAAAGACGGCTACACCCAAACACATGCGTGTGCATGCATACACACACGTGAGCACACGCATACGCAGTGTCCTTTCAGACTGCGTTCCTGCGCTCTAGTTGCCGTAACCAGGTACCAGTCACTACAGAGCTTAAGTAACAGAATTTCATTTTCTGACACGCATTTTTAAAAAGATTTTATTCATTTATTTTAGAGGCAGAGAGCAGGGGCCGAGAGAGGGAGAAGCAGACTCCCCGCTGAGCAGGGAGCCTGACGCGGGGCTCGATCCCAGGACTCCGTGATCACGACCTGAGCTGAAGGCAGACGTGTCACCCAGGTGCCTCCTGACACACATTTTTTCCATCACCTGTGCACGTACCTATGTGCAAATGTCCTCTTCTCACCAGGACACCATGCATAGGACCTCCTTTTATATTAATTACCTCCGTAAACACGCCCGTCTGCAAATAACAGTCCACATTCCGAGGTGCTGGGGGCCAGAGCTCCAACACATGAATTTTGGGGGCACACAATTCAGCCATAATTCATCACACAGGAAGGGCCTAGTCACCGGTCCCATTGCCAACACTCATTTTCGCCTGCTTTTGAGCAAATCTAAGCACTAATGAAACTGCCCCGGAAGCTGAGCTTCCATCCTCCGCTCTCTCTTACGCTCCAGGTATCTCAAATCTTTGCTCTTGCAAATGGACCCCCTCCTGCTGAGGGGACAGGGAGGCACTTAGAGAAAAGAGCTCGTCTGAGCAAGAAATAAAAAACAGACTAAACCTGCATTCCTCATAATAGCTTTGCAAAAGACCTGAACCGGTTTCAATTATACGGTCGTGCCTGTTTCTTATTTGTACTTGAGTTATGCTCTGATGTCAGATTTTAGTAAAGCAAAGCAATTAGCTGGAAAGGGCTTAGCAGAAAGCACAGAACAGAGGCAGGTATAAAGAGTGAGAACTCACTCGCCAGTATTCAAATGCAAAGTCCAATTGCAAGAATCAATAGTTTGCATCTTTGTCAACAATAGGCAGAGCTGCATCATTTTACCAGTGGGTTGTAGACTCTTGTGTCACCAGGTCGGCTTTGTTCATGAGGCTACTGACCCAGCAGGGACGGGCTGTTTCCTGCCAGGTAGAGCCAAATTGGCCTTATTCCACATATAGGCCCACCCTGGGCCCTGTAGCAAGGCCTGCTGTGTGCTGAAAGGGAGATTCCAGGGTTAGCGGTTGGACTGTGGGCAAGGATTCCAGCCAGCACTGCAGGGTTCTGACGCTCAAGCCTTGCTACTTCAGAAGACGGCTCTGGCCAGCTGTTCAAATCAGAAACAAGTGAAGGTCGCTTCAGACACCAAACCTATCCCCGGCTATCAAAATACCCTTGATCTCCACGTCTGTCACAACACACTGATTTTCTTTCTTCCTTAAGGTTAAATTAAGACTTCGCGCAGGATAAGGTCAGGCCTCTGTGAGATGCGCAGTGGAGCTGTGTCTCTAAAGGTAGCAGCCTTCTCCTTTAGGGAAACCAAGGAGTAGGGCTGACGGATGCTGAAAAGAGAGACTGTCTCATGAAATGCACCAACAAACAAGATCTTGGGTAAGGCGATGGTATTTTGAGGCAAGTGAGCAAAATGGAGGAGGTAGGCCATTGGAAATAACTTGGCGTCGAAATGAGTTAGAGTCACACATTCTGCCCACATTGGCTAAAAAAAGCACGTTACAACGGCATCTAGGCACAGGCAAGACTCCATGGATGACGCACAAGATGGCTCCAGGATGCCGGCAGGTGCATCTGTTTCCAGGTAACATGCATACCTGGTGCAAGGTGCCCGGGCTCTTCTTAACTCGGCCCAGGTGGCACCCACCTACATGCACTGGAATGTCAAGGCCACACGCTAACGAATATGACCTTCATTCTTGGTCACGGCCTTTGCATCCCTGTCCTGTCTCTTGTTCTCCCCTAATTTCTCACCTCCGTGTTCATCTCCCTGCCTTCAGGTTTTCACAGAGCAGCACCTGGGCCAACAGAGACATTCTTCCAAGTAGCATCAAGGAGGAGACCTTCCACGATCATTTCACCACCTCCCCCCAAGATCCACTTCCCAGCAATGGGGACGTAGGTAGAGAGCATCGCTTTCCAGAGTTCCAGGTGGGTCCCAGTTCCTGGTCACGAGCCACAGCCCCTGTTAGACCTCAGAGCTCTGAGGACCAGCCAATTCCATCACTGTCCTGGAATCAGCAGACTGGCTTTTAGAGCAGGAATCTCGCCCAGCATCATCCTAATTGCACCAAGAAAGGGGGAAAGAAGAGAGAAGAAGCAAGACGGCAGGACATGGAAATGCAGCTTTGGGGGAACCCTGGACTGTTTAGGGCACAGACAATGGGGAGCACAATGAAAAGGAAGGGATGATAGAAAAAAGAAAATCTGCCTGAATTAAAATCTCAACCTCCCACACGGGATCATGAACCTAACCTCTCTCTCCGTTATGCAATCACTTAATTTTCATCACCCAAAGCTGTGAATCAGCTAAACTTTTTTTCTAAATTTGACACAAATAACATAAGCATTTCCAACTATCATTTCTATTCAAAGAAGTGATTAATTCTCCTTATGCAAAATCAGATTTTTTTTTTTAAGATTTTACTTATTCATTCATGAGAGACAGAGAGAGAGAGGCAGAGACACAGGAGGAGGGAGAAGCAAGCTGCATGCAGGGAGCCTGATGTGAGACTCGAACACGGGACTCCAGGATCATGCCCTGGGCCGAAGGCAGATGGTAAACCACCGAGCCACCCAGCGATCCCATAATATCATGTTTCTTGAACAAGAAAGCCAGGTTCATCGTCCACACTAAATAATTCTGACTCGCTGTAGGCCCTCTTTGTCTCATGTTCCCTTAATTACTATTATTTTAATTCCATATTAGAGCGGTACAACATTGTGCTGTAAAACAAATGCTGTCAATAGGCTTTATTATCACCAAACAAGAAGTCAAGCAGAAGTGCATTGTGAAATCTCCGGCCTGCTTACATACAGCAGCAAAAAAGAAAAAAAAAAAAAAAAAAAAAAAAGAAAGAAAAGAAAAAAAAGGAAAAAAAAAAGTGGCAATGCTTGCTTTGTGCATATTTCTGGATGTTTGAGGAAAAGGGGTTTTATCCGCCCCAAACTATGCAGCTTGGGCTTCTTTCTATTGTGTCTGTTGTCAGATTTCGTCTGCTGAATTTCCTATAATTGAAAAGACGATTAGACTACATTTATAATTGTATCTATAAATATAATGGTTGAAAGTTTCTCTCTCCCCGTAGGGATAACAGGAAGATTTGGAAGATATGCTCTGCATAAATTCGTATTTTCTCCTAAGATCAACTCTTTCCTCTTTCTGTCAAGCCTACCTTTTAATTTTTCCCCGTGGCCATGATCCTAAATTTGACTCAAGCCCTCAACCACGTTAAACACTGAAGTGACAGCTGAGCTTAATATTACTAGAATTTAACAAGTCGAATAGGCCTACTCCAAAAGGATGACATTTCTGCATATTGGCTCCGGGTAGTCCTGAGTGCCATTTATTATTAATTGCCAGGGATATCAGGAGTGTTTGTGAATGCCCAAGATTTTTTTAAATTTTTTTTTTAAATTTTTATTTATTATTTATGATAGTCACACAGAGAGAGAGAGAGAGGCAAAGACACAGGCAGAGGGAGAAGCAGGCTCCATGCACTGGAAGCCCGACGTGGGATTCGATCCCGGGTCTCCAGGATCGCGCCCCGGGCCAAAGGCAGGCGCCAAACCGCAGCGCCACCCAGGGAAGATGTTTTTAGTACAGTTCTCCATCGCTCCGACAAAACTAGGAACCGTGTACCACTCTGAAAACCGACATCCTACCCTCCCGAGGTTTCCGACTTAATGAAGTTTGTCAGAGCCATATATTAAGCTGGCAAGGGTCCAACCACTTCCAACCTCATAATATCAGGAGTTTTGATAACCTCCCAGGAAAAGATGCTTCCAAATAGGACTTCTAGTGGGGTTGTAATCTCTGGGACCAGTCAGAGTTTTGGCAATGGCCATTTATACCCTCCCGTGATTAGCAGAGAGGCTTGCTCATCCTTGTCGCTCACGGACTGGCCGGTGGAAGCTGTGTCACCTTATGATGTCACCATGCCAACACGAGGTGTCAGGCTTTCTAGCAGCGGGGAATACACAACGGGAGAGGCAAGTCAAGGTGGCACCTCCACTCAGAAGTGACACACATCCCTTCTAGTTACGCCGCAAGGTGCAAAGTCATCTGACCACGTCGGCCTTCAGGGGCATGGCCTTTCCTCCGTGCTCCCAGAAGCAGAGGAGGACCAGCTGCAGGAGTGTAAAATGCATCCCCCAAGCGCATGGAGTACAGAGCATGCTTGACCCACGACGCCAAGCAAAACACAAGTCCCCTGACGTTCTCCAGGCCATCTTAAAGAACACCCAAGCGTTTCTCGGAGTTAATCCAATGCACCGGTTGAGCCATATTACGAACAAGCAAAATTGCCATGACTGAATAGTGCCTATTTCCGGCCCCTCTACATATTAATATTTATGGCATGGCACAAACAGGTCTGAAATAGCACGGATTAAGTAAATGACTCTGACCATGTCTGCATCTGGGGCAGCAGGGGGTACATCAGGCTCTGTGTGGGACAATAGCGGACTTTATAAGGGAGACACCAGAAGTTGAGGCTAATTGTGTCTCTCTGAGGCATTGGGGATTTACTTGTATTTATCTTGTGAAAAGCATAGTGTACAACTGTAGGGAAGCTAGAGGAGAGAGGAGGGAACTCTAGAAGCATGTTGATGTCTTATTCTGCTACAGTTTTGCCTCCCTCTCCTTCTGATTTTGTAGCTTAAACTGACCTGCAGAGCTCATGCAATCTGCTTTGTTTCACATGGAAAACCACGTCCCAGCAGGATGTGTGTCCTGCCCAGGTAGGTGCCCACCAGCTAGGAGGGTGGCTGAAAATTACTCCTATGGAATACGCGCATACACAAGATCCCTCCGGGGAGGGGGGCGGGGAAGGGAGCCCCGCTGGACACAGGTCACAAGATCCATTTCCAAAAAATTAGTTGTTCAACGTCATACAATCTTCTTTCAAAAGGGCAGCACCAAATGTTTCCAGAACTTTTCAAATTCTAATAGCAATTACATTCCTTTACTAACACCATTAATCTCAGCATGGTTACCAAAAAAATAAAAATAAAAAATAAACTAGTAACGGGTTTTATTTAATTTTTTCACTAGCAAAGGATGGTAAGCAAAATTTGGTTTTCCTATACTCTAAATGTTAGTATCTTGAGATGAAAGTATTCACATTCAGATGCTCAGTGGTTGAGCAGCTGCCTTTGACTCAGGTCGTGGTCCCGGGTCCTGGGATCGAGTCCCACGTCTGGCTTCTCACGGGGCGTCTGCTTCTCCCTCTGCCTGTGTCTCTGCCTCTCTGTCTCTGCGTGTCTCTCATGAGTAAATAAAATATTTTTAAAAAGAAAATATTCACATTCAAACACTTTGCACGGATCATGAGAATGTGAGCCGACAATGCCAATGAGATCGTCTAAGTTAATCCTGCAGGTATTCATAATCCTTTGGTCCAGAAGGCCAACATCATTCCGTTTTGCCTTCTGATGTGGAGTGTCCACGGTGGTGTTCTGGGCTGATGAATTATAAGTTTACAGTGTGCAGCACAGATGCCCAAAAATGTATACATTCACAGCCTTATTATGCAAGTTTTCCGCATATGTAAAGGCATGTGGCTGTGGTTACCAAGTAGGTGCCTCTGCAGATATTAGAGAGAAACAATAAAAAAAAAAATATGTTCAAGGAAAAAAAGGAAGCCACTACATCCACTTTACTTGTCCATATTTGGGAATGATTACACACAGATGGAAATGGGCATAAGAGTCTAATTACATCTTCCAGCCTCTGCCTTCCTGAGCTTGTAGATTAACGTTCACACTTGGCACATGTCCGTGTTTATTTTTACTTAATTCATATACAGCGTCATTTTATTTAGGGAGTGGCAAGAGAGGGACACCTGGGTGACTCAGTGGTTGAGCGTCTGCCTTCTGCTCGGGGCGTGACCCTGGAGTCCCGGGATCGAGTCCCACACCGGGGTCCCTGTGAGGAGCCTGCTTCTCCCTCTGCCTGTGTCTCTGCCTCTCATGAATAAATAAATAAAATCTTTAAAAAAAAAGTAGCAAGAGGAATCAAAACTCCTTGGGTCACACATAAAGGACAAACATACCTGACAGGTTCGGTGTCACACACTCACAGACCTGGCATGTTTTCCAACCTCTCAGCTCACGCATCTCTTGGTAACGACGGAGTCCACCCTGCATTTCCATGACCAGACCAATGCTTCCTCATGCCCCGGCGCAGTGGACATTTCTAAAATCACACGGATTCTTATCATATGGTTTCTAGCACCTCTCATTCTGCAAAAGCTGGAGCCATGCCTATACTTCGGGCAAGGAGAAAAATACTTATAAGGAACACTTCCTACTTTAGCTTTCTTGGGATAGTATTGTTTGAGACACCGGGCAACTGTTGAAATATTTCTCCAACTACCCATCTCTTTTTGGTCCATATGCTTACGACTTTCAATCATACTTTTTTTGTTGTTATTCACATGCATTTTTGAGTGTCTATGTTTCCTGATTGACATGACTGCAAAATATCCTCTTTTATATGCATTTCTCAGTATATATGATCAAGGACTGATCTTTCTGCGGAAGCTTTTCAATGGAACGTTGGATGCACAGGTTCCTGCCTATATTTGCGAGGCAGCAGCTCTCAGGAGGTTAGCCTGCTGCATGAAATGATGCAATGTAGTCGGTGGCGTGGATGAAAACTACTTTTTCTAACATTCTTCCTCTTTCTCATCAGGAAACAAAGACATGAAATATCAATTATTCCTCTAATATTTATAACCCAGCTGTTGACGTATGTGTGTATATATAGGTGTGTGGACACCTGCACACAGAGAGAATCGACTATTTTATAGGAATTCTATTTTATAGAGTATTTTATATTCTTTTCTTCCTGAATTCATGATACTACCAGGACTCCATTCTACATAAACCAACATATCCCTCATTACGCCATAAATATGTCGGAATGGCTGGCATTTGCTAAGCACGGTTCTAGCCACTGGGAATAAGAAACGAAGCCCCGCCCTTATATATTATTTATTTGATCTTCTGGCCAAGGAAACAATCACGATCCATACAGGTAGAGACATACATGCAATGAAAGTAAGATGAAAGGAAGAGAGTGCCAAGCTGGAATTCAGGGCTGACACTTGATACCGATCGCCACCATATCCTGCCATTTTATATACTTCGGGAAAGCCTTGCCAAGGAGAGCATTTTTGAGAAGAAAAGCGAACACCACGACAGAGCCACACAGCTTTCTACCCACACGGAGCCAACAGCGAGCACGACTGGTGTATCTGAAGGCTGTGTGGATGGGGAGGAGCTGCTCCAGGTTGTTCGGGGGAAAATACACATGGAATCCGGGATGATGGCCAATGGGAAAGGAATCTGAAAAAGGCGGACCAAGACTCTTGGAGTAGAGGCTCCCCCGCAAAGGAAACATAGGATGTCATTGCTCAAGGTCAGTTATCCAAGACTAAAAGGATGACCGTGAAACCAGCCCTGGAGCGTGGCAGGCAAGCTCTGCATGATGGACAAGCGCAGACAGGTAGTGGCAGTCAGCCCAGGCCCCCTCCGTTCCTAAAGGGGGGCTCTCCCACCAGGGGGACCCGGCTCCTTCCCGCCTCGGCAGTGCCCATTCTCCCCTGATAAGTCCACACTGAAGCTTCTGGTAACGCTCCTAAGAACCATGGCTTACCCTTGGTCCCTCAGGTGTGCTTTCACCCTTTCTCTGGTTTCTTACACCACTCCCTCGAAGGGGACAAAGAGCACATGCTCACCTTGCACGGCCAATTGCACGGCCCCTCCGTCCCTAATGCCCTCCACTTGTGCTTCTGTCTCAGCAATATTCCCCCCCCCTCCCCCCCGCCAATGCAGGTAACTCCCCCTTCATGACAGTCACGTACCTCTGGGGCCTGCTGCAACCTCTGGTGCCTTTGCTGCTGCAACCCTCTGGCCCCAGATCGGCAGCTGAAGACAACACCGAGTTATTCCCTCACAGCCAGGTCGTTCAGAAGTCGAGCCCGGCTCAACTGGTGCTTCTGCTCACGTCCTCATGGGCCAAAAGTAACCTGTGGGCCTCTAGGGACTTTCACCTGGAGACTGAGAAAGAGTCACTCCTAGGTTCATTCAGCTCATTGGCGGAATCCGGTTCCATGGAATTCTTGCACCGAGGTCCCAGCTTCCTCACTGGCTCACGCCCAGGTTGTTCTCAGCTCTAGAAGCTGTCTGATTTCTTTCTTTTTTTTTTTTTTTTTTTAAGATTTTATTTATTTGAGAGAAAGAAATCTCAAATTTCTTTTGAAAGAGAAGAGAGAGAGAGATTAGGAGCATGAGCAGGAAGGACAGAGGGAGAAGCAGGCCCCTTGCCGAGCAAGGAGCTCGATGTGGGACTCAGTCCCAGGACACTGAGATCATCACCTGAGCTGAAGGCAGATGCTTAACTGGTTGAGCCTCCCTGGCACCCCAAAGCTGCCTGAATTCTTGATCACATCGTCACCTCCATCTTTACACCAGCAACAACACATCGTGTCCTCCTCAGGCTTTAGCTCCCAGGACACATCTGTTCCTCTCAGTCAGGAATATCACCTGCTTTGAACGGGTCATGTGATTCCACTGGGCGCACCGCAATAAATCAGCAAGATTTCTGCATTTAAGGTCAGGCGATGAGTAACCTTCATTCTCTCCATAGAGTCCTCTTGCCATATGACCATTATGGGAGTTACGCCAGGGGCTGAAGGTCATGGGGGCCAGAATTATGCCCAGCACACCCACTGAACATCTCCATCTGAGCATCTATGTTGTTCCTCAAGCTCAACAAGTCCCAAATGCCTTCTCGTTCAAAGTTAACTGTCCTCTGATTTTCTTAATATCTGCAATGGCATCGCTACTCACCATTTCTGCCCATTCTGGTTTCTCCCTCTACTAGTAAATTTCTCAGTATCACACCTGCAAGATCCTGTGACAAGGTGCATGCCAAGCCTTTCCTTGTCCCAGCAAATACAGAAAATGAGCACATCTTTATGCCATACTGGTGTCAATACACATGGTGGCCGAGAACTCTAACCACTCCTGGCTCCGCTCAACCATCCCATGGTGGAGTAGATCAGTATCTCAGCATCACTTCTTTTTTTTTTTTACTTTTAAATTTTATTCTTAAATTTTTATTTATTTATTTATTTATTTATTTATTTATTTATTTATTTCCAGCATCACTTCTTAAATTACAGGGTTTTCATGGCCTGTAGACCACACCACTTACACCACCTTGGAGCTCATTAGAAATGAAGAGTCTCACATCCATCCCTGATAGACGGGATCCAAATCCAACATGGTCCCCAGTTGCTAGTAAGCCAGAGCTATAGAAAGAGGCCTTATATCTCAGGTTTCAGCATTTCCTTCGTCATCTTTAGGGTGTTGAAATATAATGAATGAAGCATGTAGATTCCTTATCTCTCTGAGTTTCAACCTCTTATCTCCTTGAGATATGAGCATCCTTGCATCCCTGACCCTTTTAGTTAATCTTATCCTGAATTTCTCCCACACTCGTTTACTGTCCATCACAAACACCAACTTCAGATGATCCTTCCTGAAGGTTCTTTGAGCACCATTGATATAGCTCATTTAATCTTGCTGGATAATCACGCATGTCTGGAGAGTTTCTCACGCATGCTCTTTCCCTAGATATGCTTCATGAGGTCTGAATAGCTGTCTACTTTGTAGGAACAGCAAGTGCACATAAATCATGCCAAATGATGTATCTCTGTGTGGTCTTGTTTTCTTTTCTTTCCATAATTCATATTGTTATCAGCGTTCATACTCATGTTCACAGATGGATTACTGCCTGGTTAAAATAAATATCTGTGATTGCTATTTGTTATTAAATGTTCAAGGTGCAATGGAGTTTGATTTTTTCTTCATTTTTGTAAGGCAAGGGAGAGGCTGAATTTTAATCTCGGTAATATATCTTCCAGTCTGCTACATCTGTAGGGAAACATGAATCTTAGACTTAAGTTGTTTATGGTGATAAATAGTATATCATTCAACAGGCACCATGTTCCTTGTACATTTAAAAAATGGGATTTAATTGCAAGTGTCTAAAACTATGATATAGGTTGGTTTCTGGCAATGTCCTTTAGGCGATCAGGATTTTTAGACGATTCACATTTTTTTTTGACTTTTAGAAATTAGAATTATTTCAAATCTTAAATTTCTTAAACGATGCACATTCCTCTTTTTTTATTTTTTATTTTTTTAGCAAATGTACTGGGCATAAAGAAGCCCAACACGGGGCTTGAACTCATGATCCTGACATGAAGACCTGAGCTGAGATCAAGAGTAGGACACTTAACCAACTGAGCCACTCAGGTGGCCCAATGATACACATTTTCATAACTATTAACTAAATGTCACGTTTAATGTAAGATATGTACTGCAATCCTATTATTAAAATGTATAACTGTGATATAATTTCTAAATATAGAAAGCAACTATAAAAGGACAAAACTGAATAAATACACGGACAGATTTCATTGTTATTCTAGACTTCCAAGCAGCTATGTTCCACATGGTTGGGAATTATTACAATTCAGTCAACGTGATACATTTTATTGAGCATTATGAGAATAAAAAATAAGGAAGAGGGGATCCCTGGGTGGCGCAGCGGTTTGGCGCCTGCCTTTGGCCCAGGGTGCGATCCTGGAGACCCGGGATCGAATCCCACGTCGGGCTCCCAGTGCATGGAGCCTACTTCTCCCTCTGCCTGTGTCTCTGCCTCTCTCTCTCTCTCTCTCTGTGTGACTATCATAAATAAATTTAAAAAAAATTAAAAAAAAAATAAGGAAGACACAGAGCCATCTTAAGACCTTATAATTGCCAAACACACTCATGAAAAGAGCAAGTACTCCTTTAGCACACCTGAGAGAAATTTCAGTAGACAGGAATGGCCAAGTGATGAATGGCTTTGTGCCTTAAAGCATAGCAGGATTTTGAACAAATGAAAGGCAGAGGGAATTTGGAAAGAAACCTCAGTAATGGGAATATGTGTGGTTGTCCCGAAGAAAGCCATGCTCTTCAAAGTCCTAATTATAATGCACCTCCTGATCGGGTTTTAAGTCTAGATAACCAAAATGGTGGTGGTGGTAGGGAGAGGGAATGAAGGAAAGATCTGCCTTAAATCCATTTCCTTAATAACAGCCATTTAATTTTGCTGTTAAACTATAAAATGCTTATAAAGCAAATAAGGTGTGCATAATACATAATCCACTGACATACCTCTGAAACATTTAATTATGGAATAAAGTTTAATGAAAAGACATTCATTAAATTCCCATGGAGTATTTTCTGCTTTGCTGCACTCATGATTTAATACCTTGAAGTTCTGGGGGGAAAAATCACGGAAAATTCAAATTCTGAACTTTCAGTGACAGAAGAAGTTTGGGAGGGAACAAATGATGTGTATTATCAATTTTCAAAGTTTGTTGCAAGAGCGGAACGTCCTCTCGGGGCCTTGAGAGATTCTTCCACAATTCACATGCCTTGCAAACGTATCACGTTCCTGATTTATTGCATCCTACAAACTGATGTCATTGGCCCATTTTCAGATCATGCACTATGATGACGTGTGATTTACAGAGGCGTGGGAAGAGATCTGGCCCTGGTGAGTTGCAATGTAGAATGGTCTTATTCTGTTCCCATTCGGTTTAGACATGATTTGTTTCCTGGCCTCCTGAATGAGTTTTATATCTATAGTTGCTAAGGCTTCTTGCCTTTTTATCTCTTTATATGGCTTTTTTGGGGGGCATCTGCCTAACAATGGCAGGATTGGTAGTTTTTGTATGTGTCTGCTTCTTTCACTAAATGGTAGCCTTTATGGGGCCTGCCTTAATTCTGCATCACTCATTACCTTAACATGGCAGGTGTGTGTTGCTTGGAAAGGAGGTAGGAATTGCCAAAAAAAAAAAAAAAAAAAAAAAGAAAAGAAAAGAAAAGAGCGAATGTAATTGAGTCCAAACAGAAACAGATCAAAGGCACGTGAGTCAAGAAACATTACATAATGAATATTTCCAACCTCATCCCACACGTGGTATCCAAATTCCCACCATGCTCAGTAATGGAGTGTCTATGAATTTTGGTTTTCAAGGTGGTTTCCATGTGTCACCTTACAGCCACACTGATGTGGACATTTCCTAGTGTGGGTATTTTCTTTCACTACCTTTGGGGTCAATGAGTCCTGCTCAGTGGCTTACAAATGGGACATTATTAAACGTTTGAACTAGAAGAAACTGCCGCTCACAATTTAGGCCAGAACCTAGGAACACACAAACCATACACACCTCTGAAGGACCGGAAGTGGGCTCAATAAAATTACTACGGCAGTTGGAAGAAGAACCTTCTACTCTGTCACAGTCTCCCCTTTACCTAGAAATATTTATTATCATATATGTTGTTCCCTGTTCCCTGGAGCCTGGAACTCAAAGTTGGAAAACCTGGGAGCCTGTAAACCTCCCCCCTCACACCACTGATAGCTGAAGGTTGCAGGGAGAAACTCTTGATGCCTCTTGTCACAAAATCGATACTTTCAGAGAGTTCGGGAAGGCTCTGCAGCTGTGCGTGTGACTTCATTCTAAGCTAGTGTTGAAGAGAATTTTTACACTTGAGTAGCAGCCCAGGAGCTATAAGAAAGACTTTACTAAAACAATAAACTTTATCACGCTGTAGCCCACAGAACTAGTTTTTCTCTCCTATTAGGCAAGCGCTTTATGTCTTGGTTTACGCCATTTTATTCAACGAAAACACACACATGCCTGACTTTTCCCAAGATCCTCCTTATAAAAATTTTTACTAGGAAGTGAAGAGTGCTGGAGGAGAGGCTACGTCTTGTCTCTACACGCTGTGTTCATCAGAACGACACCGACATTTTTGTTTTACTTAGTTTTTATTGTTTCTCTAAACTGTCTATCTGTCCTTCCATCCATTCTTTAATCCTTACTTTCACTGGATCCCTCCATCTAAAGGCCTCTCCCAGGAGCCCCCTTGGGAGCAAATCTCTAGTCTCTGGCACACCAAAAGATTCAAAAAACATTGAATATTATGATTAAGAAATAGCACGCATTTGCTGTGCGAGCATACGAGTTCCACGCGCTCTAAGGGGATGAGCTCTCCAACAAGTTTTATTTTATTTTATTTTATTTTATTTTTTTTATTTATGATAGTCATACAGAGAGAGAGAGAGAGAGAGAGGCAGAGACACAGGCAGAGGGAGAAGCAGGCTCCATGCACCGGGAGCCCGACGTGGGATTCGATCCCGGGTCTCCAGGATCATGCCCTGG
The DNA here is from genome assembly GCF_048418805.1 of Vulpes vulpes. Taxonomy (NCBI): domain Eukaryota; kingdom Metazoa; phylum Chordata; class Mammalia; order Carnivora; family Canidae; genus Vulpes; species Vulpes vulpes. The sequence continues at coordinate 4,481,973 of NC_132796.1, read as the reverse complement.
GCCAAAGGCAGGCGCCAAACCGCTGCGCCTCCCAGGGATTCCCTCCAACAAATTTTATACCTTATAACTAAAAATAATCCTGTATCAAGGAGAGCTACCTTTGAAACTCACTTTTTACTCAGTATCCACTTTCAGAGCGAAAGGCCATCGATTCCTACCTAGCAATGTATGGCCCAAATTCTCTTCCCACAATGGACCCAAAGAGACATAAGCTTAAAACGTTTTCCCCTTATCGCTCAGTGTTTACCACGTTTTATTCTGGACAATGTGTATTGTGGATTTTTCTGAAGCTATTGTATTGAAGTCACTCTATCTCGGACTTCTATAAACGAACATGACAAATTGCTTCTACTATTTCTTTGTAATCCACAGCCCAACAAGCTTCCCTAGAAAGGTAACCAGAGCTTTCGATATATTCTCCATGACTCACTGTGATCACCCACCTTTGAGAGCGAGGCATGACGGTAGGCAAGTGAACAAAAGGATGTGGCTGTGTTCTACTCTCCGGGTTGATGTGCAGAAAAGTGTTCTCCACTCCCTTGTCCTGTGATACTTTTACTAGGGCATTGCTGCATAATTATCTCGACTCAGCTTCCAATATTTCCTTCCTTTGTCTGGGAACTGGTCTCCCTCCCATTTATTCTTTGAAGTTGAGAATAATTAAAAAGCCATTAGAGTTCTCTCTTTGCAATGACACTACATAAATTAAATCTTGGTGGTGTTGAAAAGCTGTAACGTGACCTAACCCTTCCAAAGTGTCACTTTATCTACAATTCAAATTTCATTTGTGTGAACAGGTCTCCTTCAAGTGTTGTTAATTTGAAACTCAAGGATTTAGATGTAAATAATGAAAATATATTACTTATTATTAATGTGACAGCTTCTAGATTATCTTCAGTCTGGGGACGTGTATTAATCGGTAAAGAATAGTGTTTTCTAAAGGACCTACCACAGTAGGAAAGTCTCTATTGGTATTTTTAAAGCAAAGTAGATGATTCTCCTGCAGTTTTGGTAGAAGGAAGGTTATTAATCCTTACACTCTCTGTCAATGTTTATGTAGATAAAGAGGATTTTTTTTTACTGGTTTTCAAGTAGAAAGAATTAAGGTCTGAATGAATTGAATTGAGGGTGATTATGGAAACAAGCTGCAAAGACATTCAAGAGAGACCAACACAGTGTTCTCATAAATGTGCATTCACTTTCCCACCCTCTCTAGCTGAGTAGCATGCAACACTTAATGAAGATTCAGAGTTGAACAAGAGATTATTTTTGAGCCACTGAATCACAAGGGCTCATACATACAACAGCCCCACGAACAGAATTACAATGTAAGGGCAAGTGTTCTTATCAAAACAGAAATACTGGGGCAGCTGGGTGGCTCAGAGGTTGAGCATCTGCCTTTGGCTCAGGGTGTGATCCTGGAATCCCAGGATGGAGTCCCACATCGGGCTCCCTGCTGGGAGCCTGCTTCTCCCTCTGCCTGTGTCTCTGCCTCTCTCTGTCTCTCATCAATCAATAAATAAAATCTTTTAAAAACCCACAAATATTAGGGGTGGGGGAAAATTAATTTTACAGACAAAAGTATCTAAGCGTAAAATAGGAATGAGTTCATGGAAGAAATTCTAAGAAAGCAGATTAGTCTAGCTATAAAAGTTAAATAAAGAGTCAAGATTTTTAAAAGTATATATCAAAATCATTAACTACTGATAGGCACACCATATTGAAATCTATCTTAAAAATACCCTTTCTTATTTATATTGTGAATTAGCTGCAGTTTACTTAATCATCTATAAATTGTACAGTTCAAATGATGAACAATATCTGGGGGAAGAACCTGTTTCATGGGAGAATAAACAGGGAATTTAGAGAGTGTTTTGGAGATGTATTAAATGAGCTTGGAGAGCATAAAAGTCACATGCAAACATGCAGTGTTATATGGTTTCCATATAACACTCAGTATCAGGAGTATATGGTTTGGACCATTGGCAAAGTCAGCACAGGAGGCCTTGTAGGACAGCTGAAGTCACACATTTGTGACTCCACCTCTGGCCCCTTGAAGAGAAGTCAACTGCAAGCTTACAACATAGGCTGCAGTCCATCACTGGTCTGTTTCCATGAGCCCGGGGCTGTAAGAATCACAGAGATGCAAAGTCATTGGTATTGATGAGGTTTTCCTATGGACAATTGCAGAGGTGGATATGGAAAATTAAAGTCTTGCAAAAAAATCTGAAAAGAATGATGTGTCTACACTGGATTATAATAACAAAATGATCGTACGATCTGAAGATGACAGTACCAACAGGTAAGAGGGATTTGGAATTTAGATTAGCAAGAAAGAAAGGTGAATAGGAGGAGTATCTAGAGAAAATACTTATGAAATGGGACTCAAGACTCAAAAAGTCAATGCAAGGAACTAAGTAGAGCATAGAGTTGGGAGACCCTGAATGGGAAACATACATCCCACTTGACATTCTGAACATCGTAGTGACAATGGGTGACAGGACGGGCTGAAAGTATAACCAAAATCTAGGACAAAACCTGTCTCCCTCCACACCACCTCCCATGTCTTTACTTTTTCAACACCCTGTTTTCCAGAGAGGGAAACACAGGATCTCCGTTCAAAACTTTAAAAAACAAAAACAAAAACAAAAAAAGGTGTGGGGGGGAGAGGCTCAAAAATGTTCTGAAATAAAATACTCCTAAACTGATAAAGTAACACTTTGTGTGCAGGGTCTACAAACGTGCTCAAATGACTACCAATGAATATGGCGTGGAGACTGTCAAGGTTTTAGGGAGGAGATCTTCAGAGCCCAAACACATTGTGATCCAAAGGAAACGATCTGTTACGAGCATATCCCAACTACAAAATAAGCCAGGAAGAAGCTGCTTGGGTGAGTGGGGTGTACGTTATTCTTCACATTCTTGCTACTCAAGACGTATCTACTAGAATGCACGTGAGAGTTTTTTTTTTGGGGGGCAATCAGTATTTTATTTTATTTATTTATTTATTTTAATAATAAATCTATTTTTTATTGCTGTTCAATTTGCCAACATACAGAATAACACCCAGTGCTCATCCCGTCAAGTGGAGAGAAGAGATTTTTGAAGGACAGGCCTAATGCACGTGACAATGGAATATGCAATGATTGTACACGTTGGGTGTATATCTCAATAATAAAATCTCTATGGAAGGCTGTTTCACATTTCACAAACAGAGCTTTTATTGTGTCTTACTCTTGCCTAAAGGTCTGTCCCTACTACTCACCCCATAAGATCCAAATTCCTCCATGTAGCAATCAAGATATTATAATAATAGGACCTCTACCATGAAATTAACCCTAATTCAGCCCATCTTCCAAGGTGGGCATAACCCTGAGTGCTGCCTGCGTCCATTTGCTCCTATCATCGCCTCCTCTTTGAGAAGATCAAAATCTCCCCACCCTACAAGGACCACTGCCAATGACTCCAGGGTCAGTGGACAGTAGTGAGGATGAATTGGCTCTATGCCGTGTTCACAACACTAGTTAATAAAAGAAGCACTATTTGTGGCCTCAGGAAACTGCCGGGAAGACAGAGGTATCCAATACGTAAAAAAAAAACAACAAAAAAAAAACAAATAGAATCTCAAATTCTGAGCATTTCTGAACAAAACAGCAAGTGTTCTAACAGAATGATAAGAGGAAGCTCACTGAGATTTGGGCATGGAAAATAAGTTAATGAAAGTGACCTCTGACAGGTTTTAAAGAGAACTGTATGACCTAATTTATTTTTTCCAAGTCATCATCCTTCTTTAATTTTTTTTTAAAGATTATATATATTTATTCATTAGAGACAGAGAGAGAGAGAGACAGAGGCGGAGACATACGAAGAGACAGAAGCAGGCTCTCTGCAGGGAGCCCAATGTGGGACTCGATCCCAGGACTCCAGGATCACGCCCTGGGCCGAAGGCAGGCGCTAAACCACTGATCCACCCAGGAATCCCTTTCTCTAATTGTCTGAAACAGGTATTCTTTAACCAGTGACAGATTTTGCCAAACTATCCTGCTGCCCTGTGCATATTGGCTTCTTCTTCTTTTGTGTTGGCACGCGTTGGCGTGGCATATGATTGGGTTCTTCATGAATTAACACTATTATTTCTCTTTAATATTTTAACCCACCTCTTCGGAATAGTAGGTGGGAGAGCTATTGATATAGACTTCCCAACCTGAACCTGACAAATATTTGTTTTTAGCAGTCAAATGGGGCACAGGAAGAGAAATTGCTGGATGCTCCTGGGGTGGAGAATAGAGGTGACCGGAAACCACTATTATAAAGACATATCTTAAAAAAAAAAAAAAAAAAAAAAAAAAAATAAAGACATATCTTTCTCACCTATAAAAGGGAAAGCAACATTCAGGAATCAGAAGAATCGTTTCTGGATGCAAAAAATATTTGAATTGCATAAGATCATAAAATATATATTTATAAAATATAAAAATTCAGAATATATTACAAATTTCAGAAAATACTGGAAGTCAGAAGACATATTAGTACTGGCAGAAAAATAGGTGTAGAGGAATAAGTGATGAAAATATTGGTAATGTATTCTCTTAATATGATATGAAAAAAGAATTACAGATTAAAACATGAGGCACTCTCGCTTAGACTCCAGTACAAACATAAAAATTCTTCCGATTTCTTCCAGTTCCCAATGATCAAGCCATAGTTTAGTCGTGGGTAACCTTCAGAGTTAATGGTCCTCACTCTCCTAAAATTAAGGGCATGAGAAATTTAATCCTATTGCACCGTGAAATCAGTTTCACAAACATTGTAAGCCCTGTCCCTAGATCATAAATCCCCCCACTTCCTGTAACTTTCTCGAAGATAAGCATATTTTATACCTAAAATTTCACCATGTGTAACAAAAATTACGTCTCTCCCTTTGAATCTGACATAGTGACTCGTACCTAAAAACAAACAAACAAAAAAGGGTATTTGTGATAATGGGATCTTTCTAGCCAGGTATTTTTGCTTGCCAGCATAATTTCTGGACTTGTCTTCAGGAAATAGCTTCTTCCGAGCTGTCCCGATTTAACTGACATTTAAAAATATTTGTATTCTGCAATGGCAGATAGATGACATTATGCATTTTTCAAAACCCAGACAATGGCACAACACAAAGAGTGAACACCAATGGAAACGATGAACTTTGGTGAATAAGAATGTATCCATGCTAGCTCATTAATTGTGACAAATGTAGTAGACTAATGAGACATGTAAGGAACAGCAGAAACTGAGGACGCATGCAAGACAAGAGAATTCTGAAGGACAGGTCTAATAAACGTGACAAGGATATTATTATATTATTATTATTATTATTATATTATTTATATTTCTATTAGAGGAACTCTCTATACTTCATGCTCATTTTTTCCACAAATATAAAATCATTCTTTTTTTTAAAAAAAATATTTATTTATTTGACAGAGAGGCAGAGAGCACACAAGCAGGGGGAGCAGGAGGCAGAGGGAGAAGGAGAAGTAGCCTCCCCACTGAGCAGGGAGCCCAATGTGGGGCTCGACCCCAGGACTTTGGGATCATGACCTGAGCCAAAGGCAGACGCTTCACCGACTGAGTCACCCAGGTGCCCCATAAAACTATTCTTTTTTTTTTTTCCTCTTTTTTTCTTTTTTAAAAGATTTTATTTATTTATTCATGAGAGGCACAGAGAGAGGCAGAGACACAGGCAGAGGGAGAAGCAGGCTCCATGCAGGGAGCCTGATGTGGGACTCGATCCCAGGACCCCAGGACTACACCCTGAGCCAAAGGCAGACGCTTCACCAACTGAGCCATCCGGGTGCCCCATAAAAGTATTCTTAAAGAGAAAATCTATTAATTAAGAACATGTATACATGCCATAACATTCAAACTATTTAGAAAGGCATGTTTCTAAAAGACCGGTCAGATAATGGACCAAATGTAAATGGTAACTGGGGGCACCTGGCTGGCTCAGTCAGTGGAGTGACTCTTGATTCCAGGGTTGTGAGTTCGAGTCCTGTGTTGGGTGTAGAGATTACTTAAAAATAAATAAATACATAAATATATTTTTTAGAGTAAAAGTTAATCATGGAATGGGTTCTTCTCTCGAGTCACCCAAGGTAGAGCGTGAACAGTCTTCAGGAACTGGAAGTAGCTACAGATGGATGTGATGCTGTGAATCCTCGGGACTCGTCTGCAGCTGGCCACTAATTTAGATGCTTAGCTTCTTCATATGAGAGATGCCTCCAGGAGTTAGCCGAGCCTCTTGAGTATCATCCAGTAAGATGTGCTGCGTAGTGCAGGTCGATTAGGATTCAGCCCGATTTCTCGGTTCTTTCCACACCCTGAGCTCATGACTACAGAGCCCAGCAGAGCCTCCTATGGGCACTCTGGCCCAGGGCATGTCCATCAGGAACAGGATAGGTAGGTTCTAATGACTTGAGTTCTCTATTTCCCTTACTGTAACATGATTCGGTGGTGTTGGAAATAGAAATGTTTCTCTTGTATGACCACGATACACCGATCATTATGAAATAATCCCTTTGGGGAACGTATTGGCCATTTCTTATAAAGTTAAGCTTTATTGTTTTTAAAGATTTATGTATTTATTTATGATAGACATAGAGAGAGAGAGAGAGGCAGAGACACAGGAGGAGGGAGAAGCAGGCTCCATGCCGGGAGCCCGACGTGAGATTTGACCCCGGGACTCCAGGACCGTGCCCTGGGCCAAAGGCAGGCACTAAAGCGCTGAGCCACCCAGGGATCCCCCATTTCTTATAAAGTTAAACATGACCTAGCCATCCTACTCCTGCATATTTATCCAAGAGAAATAGAAATCTATGTCTACATAAAGACACGTACATGAATGCTCACAGCAGCTTGATTCAAAAAAGCCCCCAACAGGGAACAGCCTTAAAGCCCATCAAGAGGTGAAATAATTAAATATATTATGGTATTTTTATATCTGGAACAAAAATGCACAAAGAGGTTGAAGTAAATAGACGGAAGAATATAAATCTTGTAAACACCAAATAAACAAAAAGCAGTGTGGCTGTCTTATCAGACAAAATGTATTCTATGAATGAATCTCTGCTAGATAAACAAAATACACAGCCAGAGAGACTATAACAAAGCCTTAAAATACATAAAGGAAAAACGGAAAGAACCACAAGGAGTTATGAACAAATCTGTAGTTATCATGAGGGAATTTAATACATGTTTTCCAGGAACTAGTAGAGCCAGCAGACAAACACTAGTAAACAATTAAAATGTTTCAATTAGCACACCCAATAGACATATATTGCACTAAAATGAGAAAGCAGCATTCTCTGCAAGCGTACAGAAAACGTCCCCGTAAATGGATGCTCTACTGCACCAGAAAATAAGTCTCAATGTGTTTCAAAAGACTGAAAACACAGTGCAGATCTCTGACCACTGTGCAATTAACTTCGACATCCCCAGGTATTTGGAGATGTTTTTTTTTAAAGGCTGCATTATCCGCACGTAAATGCGGAAAGCATAATGGAAAATGAAAAATATTTTAAAATAAATGATCTGAAAAATGCATAGCAAACCTTTTTGGGTGCACCTAGAGCGATGTTCCTGGAAACAGTGTGCATTAGCAAAGACGAAGGGCTGGAAATTCATAAAGTCGTCACCATTCTAAAATGTTAAAAATTGGTAAATAATCGGGAAGGAGACAGAGAAGGAAATGGGGACATAAGAGCAGAATTTAATTAAATAGAAAGCAAATGTGTAAGAGGGCACATGCATGAAAATAAAAATTGGTTCTTCAAAAGGCCCAATAAAATGAGCAGATTACCAAGTCTGATCATTCAATAGGCAGGGAGAGAAAGAAGGAAGGAAGAAATAACCAACATTGCAAAGGAAAGTGGGGGTACCCTAAGATCTTACGGCATTAAAGAGATAATAGGAAAAAAACATTAAGGCAATAAATCCCTAAAAAGATGTCACTTAAAAACCAAGAGAATAAATAGAGAGCCTCAAGTCATATATGCTGTAAGAAAATTAAATTCGTAGTCAAATATTCCCTGAACGAAAATGCTAGGCTCACAGAGCTTCATCAGTGACTGTTATAAAGCACTCAGAGAACAAGTAATTCAAATTTTATTCAAACTCTTATGGAGAACAGAGAAGGGAAGGCTCAATAAATCATTTTATGATGCTAACATCATCTTCATTCCAATACCTGACAAAGCAGCATGAGAAAGAATACTTATGGGCCAATCTCCCTCAACAGATCCAATAAGAAAAAAAAAAAAAAAAAAAGAAAGAAAGAAAAGAAAAAAGAAAGAAAAAAATTTTTTAGCACGTACCTCCAGCAGTGTGGTACAAATGACAATGCATCATAAGCAGGTGGCTTTACCCTGGGACTGCGAGGGCTGGTTTAAGATATTAGCATCCTTCTGGAAACCATTCCCTCGGGACGACGTTTTGGTTGCATGCATTTGCATTTCCATGTGAAATTAATGACTTTATTGGACTGCTCAAATCAAAAACGATGCGAAATGAAAGATACGGTTTGTTATGAAAGATCCAATCCTTTGGGACATAAGGTTGAAAATAGGTCATGTGTCAGTTGGTCGTGGTTAAAGGCCAGGCGCACAGAGCTTCATGATTCCCACGTCACCCTTAGACACACATTTTTTTAAATAAAGATTTTATTTATTTATTCATGAGACAGAGAGAGAGAGAGAGAGAGAGAGAGAGAAGAAGAGACACAGGCAGAGGGAGAAACAGGCTTCATGCAGGGAGCCCAATGCAGGACTTGATCCCGGGACCCCAGGATCACGCCCCGGGCCGAAGGCAGGTGCTCAACCGCTGAGCCACCCGGACCTCCCAAGACTTTACTTTCACTTATTTTTAAATTTGAGTATAGTTGACAGAGCAGCCCCCGTTTATAACTCCCTTTGGGAGAGCTGTGCTAGGAATGAGGCTGCTGAGGTCCGCAGGTGGATCAAGGCTGTGCTTCTCCTCGGCGTCCTCCACCGCCGAGCTCAGACAGGACAGCGCCCATCGCCAGGTGACACGAAGCTTAACCGGAGCGTCTTCCAGCGAACGCAGCCGAACCTTCCTTGTTATGAAACTCTTACCTGGGGATCCCCGGGTGGCTCAGCGGTTCAGCGCCTGCCTTCTGGAGCCCCGGGATCGAGTCCTGCGTCGGGCTCCTTGCATGGAGCCTGCTTGTCCCTCCTCCTGGGTCTCTGCCTCTCTCTCTCTCTCTATGTCTATCATAAATAAACAAATAAATCTAAAAAAAAAAAAAAGAAACTCTTACCCGAGAAAAAAGAACCGTGAACTGGAACTCCGGTGGCACCGCGGACAAGGCCGCATCAACCTTTAGCCCTCGTGGCATGGGGGGGGGGGGGGGCGGGTGTCGGTCTCCTAAAAACAATCACCCTTAAAGCAGGGGGTTATATTCCACTGAAAGAGAGGCCAGGAGGGCATATCCTCAGGACACAGGACACTGTGACTATGTGACTTTAAAAGCAATCATAAAAGACGGGTTCAGTGTCAGGTAAAAGAAAAAAAACAAGAGCTCGGAGCGCTGTAATCCAGACTACCGGGAAGGCAGGCAGCTGAACGGGTTTGCAGAGCTGCGGCCCAGATTCCCAGGTGGTAGCTGCAGGCACCGACGGTCTGTTGTTCGTAAAGTTGACACAGACGCATATTTCAAAAGAAATTCCCACATCCTGGCTGCCCCTGGGCTTCGAAGGTCCCACCTGCGGAGAGGCAGGCCCTAGGCCGGAGCTCTGTGCGTTGCCCGGCATCCTGCATGCAGCTGCACCCACAGACAGGAAACTGGGGAAGACCACTGGGGGCCTGGACAGAAGGCAAGGGGAGGGGTGGTCCAGGCTGCGCTGTCTCGTTCATCCCCAAGTCTTGTGAACTGGCCAGTTGCCTTCTGTCGCTGTTCTTACCTTTTTTCACTCTGGGATGTAGGGAGTGAGTGAAGGCGGACTTCTGTAGAAGGCAGACTTCCAGCACGGCCCGTCCGTGAGCCCTGCTCCTGATACCCTAGCCCTTCTGTGACCCCCTCCTCTAGGGTGAGGGCTGGGCCCTATAAAGACTTCCTTGCATGGCACAGAGTTCTGGGTGCTGCGTCCGTGACTGGAAGGCCGGGGCTCCCACCTTGCTGGAAGAGTCTCTTCCCGCCCCTAATGGCACGAGAGGCAGTGTTGGAAAGACCCAACTGCACGTTGGCTGCTCCAGGGCAGGGAACGGATGGTGACCTCCTACCAACAGCTCGTAAGAAACAGGGTCGTGCCCATAACCGGTGGAGGAGCTTGAGAGCAGGGCCTCCCCCGTCAACCCCTGAGCTGAGAGTGCATTCCCAGCCGCCACCCTGACCAGGTGGTCTCATAAGAGAAGCCAGCTTCACAGCCCAGTAAGCCAGGCCTGGACGCCCGACCCAAAAAACCATAACATGAGAAATGGGCATTGTTTTAAGCTACTCGGTGTCTCTACTCTGAAAATCTAGGCTGACAAGGGGCGCTCCTGGGATGGGATGGTGGCTCAGTCAGTGAAGTGTCTGCCTTCAGCTCCGGTCATGACCTCAGGGTCCTGGGATGGAGCCCCACCTCAGGCTTTCTGCTCACTCTGCTCCCACCCACCTCTTGCTCGCTTGTGAGCTCTGTCTCACTCTCAAATAAATAAATAAATATCTTTAAAAAATAAAATAAAAATCTAGGCTGACGAATCCAGTGTATTTCTAGCAACCCACTAGTATTTTTTACCCAAGAGATCTTTAAACCCCTAAAAATGAAAGTAGAAATAATATTATGATCTCACAAAAGGGTTTGCATACCTGCATCAAGATCGCATTATCTACCGCACCGACGTCCTAGACAATGTACGGTATTTTTCAGGATTTATGATGATAACACACAGAATTGGAACTGCAACATGATTTTGGTAAAGCCCTTCTATAAAACTTACAGATATGCCCTGTGTATCGGGGTGGAAGGAATTACTTTTATTTCTACTTCATAGGAAGAAATGAAATTGTCTTCGAGTCACGAGATCTGTGATGGTATGATCGTATCATCTGTCATCCAACAGTGATAATTCACGAAGCTAATTTTGTAACTTGCCAAGTCGTTAGCAAATATTCCATAAAGATCTAACAACCGAAGTAATTGGCAGTCATTTTTCCTTCTGGATGAGAAGATGCATGATAAAATTGAAATTTGCTTCACTGTTACTTTAATTGTTTACTGCTCATCTTTGTTCATTTGTAGTGTTTTTACTTCTCAGAGTTTTGTTTTTGTGGGTTTTTTTGTTGTTGTTGGTTTTTTTTTGTTTGTTTGTTTGTTTTTTTGGTTTGGTTTAGTTTGGTTTGGGTTTTTTTTCATTTGATACTTGATACCAGCACTTCATGGCAGTGGATGTGTATTATCATTGTCACGATCATATAAAGAGTGATTAAAGTTATTATGAGACTTTCTCAAAGTCAAACAATTGGGGGGAATGGTCGTCAATGTAGAACTGCCCTCAAAAATCTCCATCTCAGGGATGACTGGGTGGCACAGTGGTTGAGCGATGGCTTTCGGCTCGGGTCATGATCCGGGCGTCCTGGGTCCTCCCACAAGAAGCCTGCTTCTCCCTCTGCCTGTGTCTTTGCCTCTCTATGTGTCTCTCATGAATAAATAAATAAAATATTTTTTAAAAACCCCATCTCAAATCCAGAAATGTTAGATATCATTCCTCTGCCTGCCATGTTTTCATGACAGATTCCTATGCTTTGTATTATTCTGTCAATTTTTTAAAGTCTTTTTTTTAAAATTAAACTCTACCCCCAATGTGGGACCTGAACTCATGAGTCTGAGATCAAGAGTCACATGTTCTACGGACTGAGCCAGCCAGATGCCCCTTCTTCTACCATTTTTTCTCAACTAAAATCTACTTTCCCCAATTTGAGTACCACCAACAACTAAGCAGTATTTCCTAATCATTCAAGGTGACCTCACCAATGAATCCTACTCAATGCCTGTTCATAATATCGAGACAGGTTTTGCAAAACTAATATATAGGTTCGGTTTTGCTAAACCAAGGACCCATTAACAATAAGAGAAAAGATATAGCAATTCCTGGTTTCTAAATTTTACCCTGACATATAAAGTCTGAAATAATCAGAAAAAAGTAACATTCAGTCAGAACAAAACTGGAGGTATCCCAATCCCTGATTTCAAGATCTACTACAAAGCTGTGGTCATCAAAACAGTAGAGTAATGGCACAAATACCGAGACATCGATCAATGAAACAGAATAGAGACCAGAAATAAACCCACATTTTCATGGACAATTAATCCATGACAAAGAAGGCAAGAATATACAACGGGGAAAAGTCTCTTCAACAAATGGTGTTGGGAAAACTGGACCGCTGCATGCAAGTGAACGGCACTGGACCACTTTCTTAAACCACACACAAGAATAAACTCAAAATGGACCAAAGGCCTAAATTGTGAGACCTGAAGCCATAAAACTCCTAGAAGAAAACATAGGCACTCATCTCGTTGACATCAGCTGTAGCAACATCTTTCCAGATACGCCTCCAGAGGCAAGGGAAACGAAAACAAAATTAAACTATTGAGACGTATTCAAAATAAAAAGCTTTTGCACGGTGAGGGAAATGATCAACAGAATATAAAGATAACCCGTCAAATGGGAGAGTATCTTTGCAAATGATATATCTGATAGGAAGCTTCTATCCAAAATATAGAAAGATCTTACACAGAGGCACTTGGCTGACCTAGTAGAGCATGAAGTCTTGATCTTGGGCTTGTGAGCCTGAGCCCCACATCGGGTGTAGGGATTACTTAAAAATAAAATCTTTAAAAACAGAAAGAACTTATATAATTCAACACCAAAAAAAAAAAAAACAAAAATAAATAGCACAATTAAAAATGAGCAGAAGACACGGAGAGACAGACTGTTAACTATAGAGAACAAAGTGATGGTCTCCAGAGTGGAGCTAGAAGGGGAGATGGGTGGATGGGGATGAAGGGCTGCACTTGTCATGATGAGCACAGGGTGATATATGCAAGTCCTGATTCACTGTATTGTACGCCTGAAACTAATATAATACTGCACGTTAATTACACTGGAATTAAAAATAAATATATTTTTTTAAAGAGTTGACACAAAGATGTTTAAATAAATGGATTAAAATCTCAAAAGGAAATATTCAATTAAGGTGTTACTATTCTCTATTAAGTGGAAACTTAAACATTTAAAAAAAATGTCAGAAAAAAAATGTCAGAATGCTAAAATCCTACTTCTAAAATCACTGTGCTATTTCCTCCGTAAAATCAGTTCTTGCATCACACTATTGATCAGAAAATTACTGGCAGCCACACTCCCACCCTTCAAAATGTGTACCTTTTCCATTTAAACACGTGGTCCTTTAAAATAATTTTTTAGGGCAGTCCCGGTGGCTCAGTGGCTTAGTGCTACCTTTGGCCCAGGGCCTGATCTTGGAGACCTGGGATTGAGTCCCACGTTGGGCTCCCTGCATGGAGCCTGCTTCTCCCTCTGCCTGTGTCTCTGCCCCCCGCCCCTCTATGTGTCTCATGAATAAATAAATAAATAAAATCTTTAAAAAAAATAATTTTTTAAAAGTAGGTTACACGCCCAGTGTGCTGACCAATGCAGGGCTCGAACTCACAACCCCGAGATCAAGACGTGAGCTGAGATCAAGAGCTAGACGCTCATCCTATTGAGCCAGCCAGGTGCCCCCCAGATTCTTAATAGTCCAGTAGGTACAAGATCATTGTAGGATGAACAGAGAGTATGACTGGAGATTTACCTGAAAGGTAAATCAGACGCCCCTAAACATAACCAAGAATAATCCTGAAATCTCACCATTCGCTCATAGCATGTCTGTGAGATCTGTTTTCTGAAATTATGCACTGCGTGGTGGTTGCCTCCGAATCGATAGCTGCGTCCCTCCAAAAATTCATACGTTGAAGCCCCGACATGGTGGCATCTGGAAAGGTAGGGGGGTTTGGGAGGTAATGAGTGGCAGAGGTGGTCATGAAAGGGCGCTCCCATGATGGGATTATTGCCCCCGTGAGAAGAGACCCCACTTTCTCTGATTCTCCCCTGTGGGGTCACAGAAGAAGGTGGCCATCCCAAAGCCAGAGGCGGGTCCCCAAACCTTTACGCACACAACTATTTCTTTTTATGCTAGTTGATTTAATACACCAACCCCAAACTCAATGACATTTTGTAGATATTGTCTCTTTCGCCCCAGAACCCAGCATGGTTTATAATATAAAGACAAACAAGCCCAAAGTCAGTAGAAATGGGTTTAGCTCCAGTTTTCCACCCAACAACTGATCTTCAATCACTTTTTAACTGCTATGGAAAAAAACCAAAACAGGCACGATCTGGCTGTGAAGATCCATGTGTTTGTGTGTTTCCATGTAAAATCCTTTGGCAACTGTGGATGTGATTCAAGTACAAAGCCTTGTTGTTCAACACATTTATCCTACTGCTGTTATTACAGGTCTTCAGCTAGAATTTGCTCACATGGTGTCTAACATCTCAATTAATAACATCTCAACTGTCCCGAGATAGTCAACTTATTAAGCACATGGAATATAATTGCTTTTTTGATGTTTGGATAATTTTGGAAATCATTAAGAGACCATTGTAGTCCAGAGCTCTTTCTCCGCAATGCATTTCATCAAACGCTTGAGAGGATGCACATGAACTGACCATTTATGTCTCTTTGCCGGGGGAAGGGAGGCCTCGTCAAACTGCACTCCCTCGAATCCATTTGCAGCGACTAGTTATTAATCTTATAACCTTTTCTAATTAACAGAGTAAACTGTAAAATGAAGACAAATTGAATGTATCCAAGGGTAAAATACACTCAACCACTAAATGCATGCTTCTGCAGGAATAAAAAAATAATCTATGAACACTTCACCACAGAGGAAAGCTGCTCTGTGCTTATTTATAGACAAAATGCAAAGATGCAAACTCACTCTTTTGTCACTTGCTTCTCTGCGTCTTCTTTCATGATGCCCCTGAAATTGTTAGGGATAAGTACTGTAAACATCATCATTACTGTTATTTATTTTACAGAGCACCCCTTTGAAGGATCCCAGAGCTGCAGAAGACACAGCAAGACACAGAGAAACAACAAACACATTTGTAACTGCAAGACACCCACAGGGAAAATCATAAAGAGTTGAAAAGAAGTAAGAGGCATGGATGGTAAAAATGAACTGGATTCAATGTTACGGCCCACAACAGTGAGTATTCACGTCTAAAAAAAACTCCAGAATGCAAAGGGGTGTGTGTGTTTTTTTTCCCTCTCTCTTTCTCTCTCCAAAAGCAATGCTTGAGAAACAGTCTATTAAGTCAAAATGCAGTGCAGGCTGTCCTAACCTCTATTGCTATTCTTATGCATTTATTTCTCTGCTGTCAGGGCGCTGTCCTGTCCGTTGCAGGATGTTCCCCACAGGCTGTGGCTTCCTGACTTTCTTCTAAGTGTGGCTGAGGGAATGGGAGTGAAGTGGTTTAGTACATACAACTGAAGTCTACCTCATAGGTTGGCTTTGAGTTCATTAAAGGGCAGATTATCTCAGGTGGGCCTTGCCTAATCAGGGAAGCCTTTTAAAAGGAGATCTCTGGACAAAGCAGCAAAACCGCACCACCTTGCAGCCAGTCAGTTGCTGGTTTTGAAGGAACAGGTTGCCACAAATGCTGCCATCTCAAGGAAAGAATTTCTCCCGACGTGCTAAGAATCAGATTCCCCCTCGGGTGAGCCTCCGGATGAGAACACAGCTCAGCCAACATCCTGACAGCAGCCTTCAGAGCAGAGGACTCAGTGAAGTTGTTCTCAGATACACAATCCACGGATTGTGTGAGATAATAGACGGGTGTTGCTTTAAGCTGCTATGTTGGTGGCTACTTGTTACACAGCAACAGATAACTGCCACACTATCCACTCCCATGCTCTGTTCACAAATATTTATTTATTTATTTATTTATTTATTTTTAATTTTTAAATTTTTTTAGATTTTATTTATTTATTCATGAGAGACACAGACAGGGAGAGAGGCAGAGACACAGGTAGAGAGAGAAGGAGGCTCCATGCAGGAAGCCCAATGTGGGACTCGATCCTGGGACTCCAGGATTACGCTCTGGGCCGAAGGCAAGCACTCAACCACTGAGCCACCCCGGCATCCCTGTTCACAAATATTTAAAAAAAAATTATTTATTTGAGAGTGGGGGTGGGGGATAGAGGGAGAAGCAGGCTCCTTACTGAGCAGAGGCCAATGTGGGGCTCGATCCCAGGACCCTGAGATCACAACCCGAGCCAAAGGCAGATGATTAACGGACTGAGCCACCCAGGCGCCCCGACAAACACTCTCTCTTTAGAAATCACACTCCCCAAAGTCAACCCTGGCTGGACTCATCACAGTACAAGGCATGGACGTGCACTCACGTCCGGTGGCTAAACCTCACGCTGGAATCACCAACAGCTTCATTAAGAATGGAAACCTCCCGCTACGTCAATGCCAACGGAAAGTGTGCAGATCCACCTCTTCTTCTAAGTACTAGTCTAGAGCATTCGCTATGACCCTCAACCAAGAACCAAGAGAGTGTGCAGTACGGGGGCCTTGGTCACCGAGACCTTGCTCATAGTTCACCTCTTGGTGGAAAAGGGAAGAGGACCACCTACAGCATGGATTTGGGTGGAATTTATCCACATGCATCATGAAGAGCTAACCAAGCGGCTTATTGCCACTCCCCCAGCACGCTTCATGCCTCCAAACTCTCCCGCGTTCAACATTTTCTGATAAAATCTCCTATAAAACTGAAGGTGAATTTTTAACATGGAAACCAATATCTATCTTAATATTCTATGTGGTGTTTAAATACAAATGAAGGGATAGGAAAGCTGCAGTCCCTACAATATTTCTCAGCCCCTTGGGCAGCCTGAATAAACAGCGGACGCCGCAAGAGATGGGGTAGAGCGTTCTGAGATGCGGCAAGCCTGGGAAGCATGGCCAGTGCGCCCGAATCCTGCTCACACCTGCCAATTCATTTTCTGCAGTCAGAAGAGATTTGCCCCGGGGCTGCCCCTGGGTTTTGAAAGTCCCTGACTTTCAGGAAAGCACAGATCGGTAGAGGGTCCTGGGTTTCGGTAAGGGCAAATTTGGGACAAAGCGGCGTGCTCTGCTGGAGCCCCCAGCGCAGCACATATAGTCCCGTGTCCAAGGGTTAGAGCTCATATGTGCATTCCCTTCAAAGTCTGGCTTTATGAGGTCCCTTCTGGGCCAAGGAAACAATCCCGAGGCATCTCACAGGGCATGTCTGGATTGAGTCCTAATTCGGATGCAGAAAGCAGCACGTCTTCCTTCCCACCCCCACCCTAAATGACTGGCCAATCCTTCTGACACGCCAAGTGAGGTCCAGCAGCGAGGGTTACCATCAAATATTAAGAAGAGGACTTTTATCTTAACTAGAAGGGCTAGAAGCAAGGATAATCCTAATGATGGACAGAAATACTTTGCTTGAAAGGGTCTTTGAAAACCAGGAAAAATAACGTAGCAGGATTTCCCTACAGTTACTGGGAGAGATTAAAGGACCTCTTCCCCTATTCCGTTTGTGCAAAATTTTAAAAGTATGTTTTCCAGAGGTTTCGGAACCCGAAGTACAGATAGAAACAAACAAACAAACCCCAATATAGTGCATTTGCTAGATGGACATGGCCGGACTCACAAATCACCGTCACAAATTGCAATTAAGGATAAAATTCAGGGATCCCTGGGTGGCGCAGCGGTTTGGCGCCTGCCTTTGGCCCAGGGCGCGATCCTGGAGACCCAGGATCGAATCCCACATCGGCTCCCGGTGCATGGAGCCTGCTTCTCCCTCTGCCTATGTCTCTGCCTCTCTCTCTCTCTCTGTGACTATCATAAATAAATAAAAATAAATAAAAATTAAAAAAAAAAGGATAAAATTCAGTGTGGCAAATTTGTGCAAAGAAAAAAGGGACATATATGTTGAAAATACGTAGACACACGCAGCATCACACGCGTGCACTGAGCGCGGGCAGTGGTGCACGACGTTAGAGTTCGAAACCCACAGCCACGGAGCGTGGACGTACACGTATGACCTTGCAAGCCAGCTCGGCAGAGCGATCCTGGGACCAGACCTCCACGCTCACCCGGGCTTTCATACGGCAGAGCCTTCGGGAGGCGCGCACAGCTGTGAGCCGTCCGGGAATCCACGGCCTGTCAAGGGGGGTGACTGAGGTGCGGGTGGGGGAGGATGTCCTGCGTGTTCGGATGGCGATGACCTGGGGAAGCGCTTCCTGCCCCCCACCGTCTAAGGAGGAGGCCGGGAAGGGAGGGCGCAGTGGCGCGCAGAGGGTGGCAGCGTGGGGCCCGCAGCAGGCCCGGCGTGGGGACACCCTGCTCCCGACATCGCGGGCGGCGGGCCCACCGCAGGCACCCGCACAGGAAGGGCAGCTCGTGCTGAGGGCCACTGTAGCCACGTCCTCGCAGGGACAGAGCGAGAGGGACGGAGGGATGGGGGGGTTTGTGCAAGAGGCACCCCGGTCTCCGTGACCCTCCCTCCCACTGATCTCCCACTGGCGTTCACCACGGGTCAAACCATCCTGAAGCCCGAGACACAGACTCCCCAGACTTGGTCCACACTGGCCAGAGACACAGACTCCCCAGACTTGGTCCACACTGGCCGAGACACAGACTCCCCAGACTCGGGTCACAGTGGCCGAGACACAGACTCCCCAGACTCGGGTCACAGTGGCCAGCCTCCCGGGGCCCCGGGCGAGGAGGAGGGCAGGACTAGGGCATCCCGGGGGGAGCAGGCCCAGGGTGGCCTGGAGACCCCGTCCCGCAGGGGCAGTGCTCACGACAGCCGCAGGCCCCGAGGTGCGGGGCGCACGAGCCACAAACACCCCCGAGCCCGGCTGGGCGCCCACTGCCTCCTGGACCCCCTGGTCCCGGGGGGCCCGCGCCGCCGCCGTCGAGCTCGTCACAGGCCAGGCTCTTCGGTGCGGGGGTGGGGGGGGGTTGTGAGTTGGAGGAGGAGCCGGGACCGGGGCCGGCCGCCGTCCATCCCCGCGCCGCCAGCCACGGCCACACGACACGGGCGGGGAGCGGACAAGCCGTCTGTTCGGTGCGCGCCCACGGCGTTCACGGGCAGGCTGGGCGTCAAACACGGGGGCACGAGCAGTCAAGTCACATATTCAACCGTGCTTGTGTACAAGAGGAAAAGCCGTTTGTCACTGTTTTCTCCGTCATCCCCAAATACCACTGACATGAGTAAAACCACGCCGACTCCGGACATCCAAACTGCTTGCTCCAAAGCAGCTTCCGGGTCCTTGTTGAGCCAGCAGTTCAAGCACCGTCGACTGTGGCATCCCCAGACTTGGTTCTTTGCCGGGTCCTCCCAGAAGGGAGCATTTCCTCGCGTGGGCTTTGCGGGCACACTCCAGCCCTGCAGTTCCTGGCACCCACCGAGCAGGATCTCCAACACCAGCAGCCACGCGAGCCTGGCATCGCCCTTGCCTCGGGCACCACAGCACCAGCCATCCGGGGCCCTGGACGGCTTTACCGCGCCTGAAGGCACACGTCCCCCTGACACCTTCCCTTCCAAGCTGGAGCTCACACGTGCCCTTGAGAGTCTTGCGTTTCATCCCATGTCGTCGTCCCCTTGCAATCACTTGCTAGAGTCTCAATGTTCCCTCCCAAATTCATATGCTGTATTCTGACCCCCAAAGGGATGGCATTTGGTGGTGGGGCCATTGGAAGGTAATCGGATCGCGAGGGTCCCCATGGATGAGATTAGTGTCATCATAAAGGAGACCCCAAACACAGCGTCACGTGTCCACCTTATGCTCACACAGTAAGAAGACAGTGTCCTAGGAACCAGGAGCGGGATCTCCTCAAGATCCCAAATCTGCCAGCACCTTGATCTTGGACTCTTGGACTTCCAGCCTCGAGAACTATGAGGAACCAAAGTCTGTTTGCGTAGAAGCCGCCCAGTCTCTAGCTCTCTGTCACAGCCGCCCACGTAAACCAGGACATCGTATGATAAAATAACACACGGCATTTTTAGCACCAGCACCTGGGAAGTTCTGCTTCCTAGGCCAGGTTTGGGTCTCTAAATCCTGTCGTCTAAGTCGAACTTGCAGAGCCTCTGAACAAATGAAAACCAGGAGAACTACTTTTAATACGTGGACACTTGGTGATGTGTTCTAGACACTAGGGCACTTGTGTTCTAGGGCACTTGTTTCCCACCCGCACTGTCTTTGTAGATAATTACGACAGTCAGAAGAGCAGAAAATTGAGCATTTCCTCATTCTCACGTAGGCAGGCAAAACATTTCTCCGCGGTCTTGGAAAAGAGGGATTCCGTTAGGTCAGAACTCACTCGTCCCTGCTGGGCTTTGAGGTGATGTAGAGATAGGACCATCTGAGTCTGGGGGTTTGATTTACGCCCCATGATCAAGGAGGCTGGACTGCATGAGGGCGTCTGCAGTTCGTGTCCTAACGGAGCTCCTAGTTGCAGATCAGGAACCAACGCAAATACATCGTTGGGTGTTTGTGGGTTCACACAGGGCCGAAGATAAGAGGGAAAATGCTCACCCTTTCCATGAAATTCGGGATGCAGCTGGGTTTCTCTAGTTTCATAGAAATCTAAAGAATCTGTGATGCTTCCCACAGTCGACCACAGAACCTACCTGCGCAAATGTCATGAAACAACAAACTGCAGTACGTCATCTATGCATTCGTGCATTCTGCTGAATTCCTGAAGGTTATACGTTTGATGGTGAGTTTCTATCCCACTCAGAAAATGTCATAATTATTGATGATGATCTAAAAGAGTCATTTTTCATCACAGACACTGAAGAAAGATAAGAAGACAGATGCTGTCCTAGTCGCGAATGTCTTTCATATTTTGGGGGCAAACAATCCTGAGTTGCTCTGGGAAAATAGGAAAGAAGACATTAGCATGCCACAGGTTAACGGAATCAGTGTAAATAACTGTGCATTTTAGACTGTCTCCTTCCAAATATTTGGAAGGCACGCTGAAATGATTTTCTGAGACTCTCACACGCTTCTGGAAAAAAATAATGTGCACATCTGTATTCCTGGAATGAAGATGACAAACAGCACATCTTCCTTGTAATATGTGAGCTGATGGTTTTGCCCTTAGGGGGGAAAAGAAGCATTTGGACCATTTTGTCTGGGCGCCATAGCAACAGGAGGCAAATGATCAAGTGTGGATTCACTTCAAAGGGCCGGCCTGCCACACGACACCTTAAACACCTGCTCACGTGGATGTCCACGGGCATCAGGACGCGGAGTTGAGAGCTGCAGAGCTACCAAGGTGGTTGTACTGTGCCGAGCAAGGACACTGGGGAGAGAAGGGCAGCTCGGTCCCAGAGCTTAGCTCGTTGCATTCGTTTCCTTTGGTTGCTGGAACAAATCTCTCCAGCTTCTAGAGGCTGCCCACGTTCCCTGGCTTAGCGTCACGTCATTCTGACTCTGCTTCTGTTGTCACATCTCTTGATCTCAGCTCAGACCTTGATCTCAGGCTTGTGAGTTCAAGCCGCATGTTGGGCTCCGTGCTGGGTGCATTTAAGCCACAAGATTCATTCCAGAAGCTGGAGAGAGCCAGGGAACACACTCCCTCCTCGACCTTCTGGAACATATGCCACTCGGTCAGCACCTGATTTTGCCCCGTGAACACTATCTCAGACTTAGGACTTCAAGAGCAGTGAGATAATAAACTCGTGTTGTTTGAAGCCACTAGATTTGTTCCAGCAACCACAGGAAAATGGAAACAACATTAAAAAAATGATAAGGGCTCCTGGATGGCTCAGACAGTTAAGCACGTGACTTCAGTTCAGGTCATGATCTCCAGGTCTTGGAATCGAGCCCCGCTGCCCCCCCCCCCAACTCATGCTCGCTCTCTCTCTCTCTCTCTCTCTCTCAGATAAATAAAAAAATCTTTAAAATAATTTTAACAAACTGACCGCCAGCCTAAAGCCTTCTTGGCTTCCTTTGGAGCCCTGTCTCTAGAAGAGAAATTAGTTTGACGAACATCGTAATGTGACAAACATGGAAAGCAACCGTTTACACCATTAGGAAAAGTTTATCCACTTTATGTAAATTGCTGAGGGCAGAGCTCATAGTGAGGAATGTCAGATATCATTGCTACGTCATCAGAGTTGTGACATAGGAGGGAGTTTCAAGAGTATTGCCCACTTGTCCTACCAGTAACGTGTAGGCTACACGGGATGTGGAGAATTCATTTATTTTTGCAATACTTTGGGATAATGAGTAATGCCAATATACCTCCTCAGTACAAACTCTGTGTGTGTGTGTGTGTGTGTGTGTGTGTGTGTGTGTGTACTACTTCTCCACCATAAGAAACATTTTTTTTTTCTCTTAGCGGCACTTGTATTCATTTCATTTCTCGAGCTTTTACGCAGCTGAAATCCCACTGAGAATTGCATTTATTTTTGAATGGCCTATCCAAAACCTTTGGAAAGATGTGAGCAAACAAATCCCTGGTTGTCTTGCAGCACGTTTCCTGTACTTGTAAAGGGTGTTGTTTTGTGCCAGACTCTTACGCGAGGTCCTTGGGGGGAAAAAAAAAAGTCGCTTCTCTATTTTAAACTGAGAAAATGAATTTTACATTGATTCAAACACAGACGTTTAATAAGGATCTCTAATAGACTTCATCGACTCTGCATGCCTGAGATAATAGAAGGATTAAATGCAAAGAAATTATACTTGAAAAACATAAAATATAGAGTAATGGATTCCTTGATCTATTATTCCAATCACGATTTCATTCCCTTTTCTTTTCCCTTCTTGTTTTATTATCTCCTGATTTTGTCTTAGCAAAAGGCAGAACCTCTATTCACAACAAGCAATCTCTCTCCTCCTAGACTTTAATCAGCATGCTCACATGGGTGTTCTAGGGGTTTTCTCAATACAGTGCCTTTTTAAAAGATTTTATTTATTTATTTGAGAAAGAGAGGAAGAGCACAGGGAGAGAGGGAGAGGGAGAAGCAGACTCCCCACTGAGCAGGGAGCATGACGCAGGACTAGATCCCAGGACCCCGGGATCAGGACCGGAGCTGAAGGCAGAGGCTTCACCGACTGAGCCCCCCAGGGGCCCCAATATAGTGCTTTCTTATTTCATTTTAGAAAGGCTCTTGATTCCCAACACTTTCTGGAAACAAACCAATAATGCTTGAAACTGAAGAACACGATTAAAATGTACTTTCACCTACCACTTCTCCCTCTCCCTACCACCCCAGTCTCTCCGCAGATGCTGGAAAATGTAGATTTCTTCTGGCTTTGACTTTAAAAAGCAGTGAAAAAAAGTAAAAAAATCTCTTGCTTTTAATGAGTTGTCTTTAAAAACTGATGGCTGGGTTTGAGATTACCCATGATTTGAGGGGATTGTAGGGAGATGACAAAAAGGGATGGAGGATGGAGGGCCCCTGTAAGAGAGAAAGCTAACCTATACCGACTCACTGCCCCTCCCATCTCTGAAGGTTCTCCACACAGAGGAGTCCCTCAGGCAAAAGACACCTACCAGCCTCACCACTCTCTATGCCATACTAAGGAGTCACGCCTGAGAAAGATCCAGCTCAGCCTAAGATTGCGCGAATGATTTCAATGTTTTTTGAGATCAACCAT
This sequence comes from Vulpes vulpes, assembly GCF_048418805.1. Lineage (NCBI taxonomy): Eukaryota > Metazoa > Chordata > Mammalia > Carnivora > Canidae > Vulpes > Vulpes vulpes. The sequence continues at coordinate 4,458,224 of NC_132796.1, read as the reverse complement.
TGCTCTTCTGAGAAGATGCATTCAAATCCCTCCCTGCTGGGCACATCATACAATCAAAATATTGCTCTGCAACCGTCAGCATGAGAACAAGGCCTTAGACGGAGAAGACAGCTACTCACTCAAGTTGGTTGAACTCACCGTTGCGTGAAAAACAGACTGAATCCTGCATCTCGGGCCACAAGGGACATGCCAGGCACGTCCCAAATGCCTGCTCATCTTGGGGCTTGCCTGCCCAGGAATGACAGGTCAGAGAGATGTGACGTGCATCCATGTCCCACCCCAGTGTAGCCTCGAAACCTCAAAAGGGCCATTCTTGGATGGCCAAGAATCCAGACTGCTACCTCGCGTGTAGGCAGCCCTTCTATTTCCCTGTATTCCTGTCTTTGTGGTCGTTCTAAGCAATGTGCCAATTGCTGTCACTCTCCTGTCCACTGTCACGACAGCCTGACTCATAACGTGTGGAATCGATGCTACTAAATCCTGAAGCTGACTTGAAGAAACACTACCACTGAGCCAGTTATAGGCATCCAGTGAGGACAGGGAGGATACACGAGATGATAAGCTGAATTAGAATAATGTCTCCTTCCAGCACAGAAAGCGATTAAGAAAATGTTTCTACCGAAAGAGACACAGATACAGACAAATGACATAAGACAACGTGCTTATGCCCGTAACTGAGATATTCACAAGGACGGGTGCGATTAATTTTTCTTGAGAAGGAAGGAAAAACAGAAGACACTGAAATTGCTCCTCAAGTCGGCGTTGTTCAAGAATGGAAGGAAACCATGCACAAAAGAAGAGAGGGGATGACAGGAAAAAGAAACGCGAAATTAATAGAGAGCACGGAAGACATGTCTCTTATTGAAGTAGGTTTCGGAAATGATTCCTTTTTTTTTTTTTAAGATTTTATTTATTTATTCATGAGAGAGAGAGGCAAAGGGAGAAGCAGGCTCCATGCAGGGAGCCCGACGTGGGACTCGATCCCAGGACTCCAGGATCACGCCCTGGGCCAAAGGCAGGCACTAAGCCACTGAGCCACCCAGGGATCCCTCGGAAATGATTCCTAATACATCTCCTCCTTCTTGAATTCTCACAACACATCAAAAATAAAAAGGCCCAAGAAAAAAATCCAGTAAAGAAACATATTTATAAAGACCAGAATTTCCCAGATGAGTTGGATACTGGACCCCCCCCTTTTTTTTTTCCCAAGGAATACCCCTTGGGACATACTGAGCCAAGGTACCACGTGTCTTGAGAAGACAGTTTGGGAAAAGACACTCCTGGAAAAGGGGCTTCTGTAGTTACAGCAAGCAGGGAGAGAAAGCCACCTTCCCATGGGCGCTCGAGCTGGAATCCCCATCCCCCTGCCCACCGGGGAGGTCTCTCCAAGCCAAGCGGTCGCTCAGGGGGTCTCCTCTTTAACGGGACGTGTACAGCAGAACACCAATGTGTACGTGTGCATCACAAATACAACTCCCGTGGAGACCAGCAGGACTGGACGGCCAGCCTGTGTCCTCCCTTCCTGGGCATCAGCATAAGAAACGCTAACCGAGCGGAGAGAGTTACTTGAGGAACACGTGTCTTGCTCTCTTAGGGCTGCCGTAACCCAATACGGTCTTCTCACAGGGCGCAAATATCCCATAAGAGGTAGGCTCACCCCATTAGAACCTTCACTCCTATGAATTCTGAGGCTGGTAGATTGTATCAAAGCTTACTGATGTGATCTCTATGAAATGCAAATAAACCGCCTACGACACATCTCTATTAAAATGAAAAACCGACTCCTCAGAATGCCCCGTTCCCTGGGTGCCTTTCCAACTTCCTTTGTCCGCAGATCCCTGGATCTTTATCTGGCTGGCTCCTTTAATACGTGCTCAGGATGCAATCCACTGGGGAGCATATCCATGTCTTGGAGGACAGATAGAAATGCTTGAAAAGTGCTGTTGAACGAATGAGGTAGTATCACTTTCATGCTTCAGCAGAATTAACTCTGTAGGCATGACCCAGGCTCAGTTTGCAAGTCTGGAAGTGAGTTGACAATAGTCGTACAAAGGGTATTGATTGGCCCTTGTCCTCAGGGGACGAGAGTGAATAAAAGTTTAATTTCACACTTGGTGCGCTCAAGGTAGTATATCAGAGACCCTGCATGTGAAGGGAGGGGCTGGAAAATGCTGGGGCAATCATCGGAAGGATTTACTGGCCATGGGCTCTGAGCCACGTGGGTGGGAGATCATGAGCGTCACACAGGAGTGTGAGCAAAGGCCATGCGTTTCCAGACAAGATCAGTGGAGGCCACTCATCTACCCCCAGATTGAACAGAAGTTCAAGAAATACTCCAAAGAGTGGACAAGGGGCCATGAAATGCAAAGGTCTTGACCCAAAAGGCTGTTGAGAAAAGCCAAGAAGGCTGAGCTGAAATGTAGGAACAAGCTCTGGGTTTGCCTTTAGGATAAAGCATGAGTTAGCAAGTGAGGACAAGATGCGTCTGGAGAGGGTCCAGAGCGCTCACATGGGTGCATCTATGCCACCCCATCATAGAGGCGGATGGCCCCACGCTGTGAGGTTCATGTGCTAGCTGCAAGACTGCTGCGTAACAAAGCCTCACACTACAAGAACCCATGTGTTGTTCGCGCAGCTGGAGTGGAACACGCTCATCCCCCGGGCCTGCTCACACATCAGGGGGTTGGCTGGATGTTGGATGGGCCTAATGGGCCCAAGGCGGGTGACGAGGGTAAACCAGTGCTGGTGCACACCGTGCCCCATTCCCCTGGACCTGGCGGCAAGCCTGGGCTCATCTTGTCCTAGTGGAGGCAAGGAGAAGAACAAATGGAAGCCCACCGGAGCTTTCTGCAGCCTCTGCCTCTGTCATATCTGCTCATGTCCCACTGTCTGGACATACAGGCAGGTCCATGCGATGGTGACAGGGGAAGGGACATGAATACAGGGTGGGGGAAGCGCAGGGACTGTCCGCGCTATACGGCTGCTCTCAGCACACGCAGGAGGGTTTGGAGCAGCCCCGTCCAACCACCATCCTCAATGCTTGTACTAGTTCTGCTTAAGGACGAACTGCTTCCCTTAACCCAACAAAGAGAGTTTTATACTGGAAGTCACTGGAAAGGTGGCAGAGTCCTGAAAAAGCAAACAGAGGCTGAGGTGATGGTGGTGGAAGTGGCTTTCATCCTGGGGCCGGACAGCAAGGGAAGAGATGATGTCAGACACCCAGGAGCATGGGGAGAGGAGCCCCAGGATCTGTGCTAGGACCTCTAAGGGATGACCCTGCCTAGCTCACATCTGAACCTCTGAGGGCCCCGGAAAATGGGTCTAGAAGGTCCAAAGAGATGAGGACCTTACGCCACGGCTGTGGCTGGAGCAGCAGCTGGGAATCCCTCTCCCACTTGTCACCCTGCTGTATCATCTCTCCAGCATCCCTGATGGACAGGCCCCAACACGAAGCCAACAGGCAAAGGGGAAAGTATATGGCCCTGCACCATGCGAATTGCCCGTATTTCACTGGTTTTGACCCGTAAGGACGTGAATTTCACAGGAACACACTAATACTTTCAGGAGTCCCAGCGCCAGCGTCGTAGAGCAGGGCGCAGAAGGCGGGTTGGTGGCTAAGAACGAGCCAGGGGTCACCCTCAGCGTGGCGTCATGGTATTGGACGGCGGCCTCCGCCCGCACCGGCCCGGGCTCCTCTAGCGTCCATAAGAACTTGATTCCGAGCCACCCGATGGAGCCCACGCTGCCCGGCGGACGGCCCCCGTGGGATGCCCTGCAGATGCCCAAGCCTCCAGCCCGGGGCTCGCCCTGCAGAGCCAGGGCACAGGCCTCTGCCGCTAGGGAGGCACCAAGGCGTCGTCAGCTCAGGAGCCACGGTGAGGGTACGCGAGCATGTCAGACCAACGAGCATCCAAGAACAAGGCTCAAGTCGCGCTCTCAACGGGACTATTTGTCCTTTTGTAGAAGCTTCACGGAGGGAGGATCAAAAGGCTGTGAACGGAAGGCTTCCGGAGAGCCCCGGCCCGCCACTCCTGACCTCCCTCGCTGGCTGCTGCAGCAGGTGCATTTATCGAGTCCGCACATGGAGTATTTTTCAGGGGCCGCGTGTAACATTTCAGCAGAACAGGCTGAGCAGCAAGGGGGTCTGTGCACAGCTGTGGGGCCTGCCAGCCTCAGAAGGATCGGGCCAGCCACGCGAGAGGCCTCTGCCGCAAAGCGTCTCCGGCAAGGCCTACTATCTTTCTTCGGCTTCTGGTTGAAGATAGGACACCTCCAGGTACGCCACATGATGAATAAATGAAATTAGAAAGTGTTCTTCAAGGCTAACCAGGGATTCTGCGTCACTGTATCGCACTGACGGGAAAGCGGACGGCTGGGCATACATTAGCTGAATCCATTTGTTTTCTGTTGATAAAAGATACCTCTTTCAGATGTTTCTGTTCCTCCCTTTCCTCTTTCTCCTCCCCTACTTATCTCTCCTTCTCAATTATTCCCCCCCCCCCTTTTTTAAATTTCTACTTATTTATTCATGAGAGACACAGAGAGCGGCAGAAACACAGGCAGAGGGAGAAGCAGGCTCCATGCAGGGAGCCCGATGCGGGACTCGATCCCAGGACCTCAGGATCACACCCCGAGCCAAAGGCAGATGGTCAACCACTGAGCCCCTCAGGCATCCCTAAGATTTCATTCTTACATAACATCTACACCCAACGTGGGGCTTGAACTCACCACCCCAAGATCAAGAGTCACCAAGTCCCCCCGACTGAGCCAGCCAGGGGCCCCCCAAGAATTCTCTTTCAATCTTTGCCTTCAGCTGGGTTACACCCCTGAAATGCCGACTCCTAGGTTCTACTCTGACACATACCCCTGAGCACAAAACCGACGCTACCGGGGGAAACTGCGTTTTGTTCGTGGATGTGGGCAAAACCGCCAAGGCATCTGAAGCCAGGAGGTAGATGGATTTTTGCACACATGTAAAATGTTTCAACGCGCGCTGTGATCCCGCTCCTCTGGCATAGGCACGCCACGTTCCCCGCTGGGACCTCTCCAACCTCTAAGCAGATACAAGAGTTGGACTCAAAACCCTTCGTGGGGCGAGCCGTGCAAGACTACCGCTGTCACAGCCTGCACCCGCCGCCGCCACGCACACATCAAGGTGCCAATATTGTAGCCCAGCAGAAAGGCAGGGGGAGTAGGAGTCAGGGCAGAGGGGAATGAGGCCTGACCAGGGAGGTGCTGGGGTCCCCAGAGCCAGAGGTCCCAGGCTGCCCTCCCTCCACGGCCTCAGGGTGGGGCAACGAGGAAAGACGGGGTCTCTCTTCTCTCTGCCCGGAGGGAAGGGCCCTGCAGGAAGATCCGCCTTTGCCTGGAGGACTTGAGTCTGCCCGGAGCTATAACGCGGCTCTCTGCATTGTCTTTGAGGAAGTACTTGACAATTGCTGGTCTTTATATTCTCCTCACCCTCTGCAATCACTCTCCCCTTCAGAATATTAGAGCTGAAAATTGCTACTTATCCTAACTATAAATATGCAAAACTGGCTTATTTCAATAACTAGCTGTAGGCAGGGAATCAGTGATTGCATAGAAAATACACATATATTAATACATAAAGCTAATAGTCTACTTGAAGCATTAAGCCAAAATAGTTTTTATGCCCCAACGATGTTTCTGAGGCCCTGCCCAGCACACCAGGGAAGCAGCACAAGGCATGCTTCAGGAGGAGGCCCGTGTCCCCAGAAGAGAGCAATGCAGGACCTCAGGGGAAGGCCCGTGTCCCCAGAACAGAGCAATGCAGGACCTCAGGGGGAGGCCCGTGTCCCCAGAACAGAGCAATGCAGGACCTCAGGGGGAGGCCCGTGTCCCCAGAACAGAGCAATGCAGGACCTCAGGGGGAGGCCCATGTCCCCAGAACAGAGCAATGCAGGACCTCAGGACGAGGCCCATGTCCCCAGAACAGAGAACGCGTTGCTCCATCTTGGTTGCACAGTAGACGCGTTTCCATCTTTAGAGATACTTGTGTCCGTCATGCCGGGCATTGACGACCAACACAAAGGCTTTCGGAGCTCAAAAGGCTTTTTGTGGTCAACCGAGAGCGCGTCATCCAGAGGGCTGACCCTGGCCTATGCCAACTATGGACGGGAAGCAAGAACAGAAGGCAGGAAGAACACCCACGGGCCACTCCCCACCCCCCGAGAGGATGTAGAGGCTCCCCGTGAACCACCTCGACGCAAGGGTGGGAGGCAGGTTCTGAGTTGGGCGAAGGAGGATTCCAACCTGGTAGGGAGTCTGATTCTGAATATCTACCCAAAATACAAAACCGGAATTCACTGCGCCAGCCTGGACCACCAGTGGAGCATTTGAGATATTTCTTCTCTTGTCCCAGCGCCAGTGCGCATGGACGTCTTGACTAGAAGATGAGCCCACAAACAAGATCATGAAAGTGACTCTCTGGCCCCCAACCCATGAAATGCAGTGCGAACCATTTTTTTTTTAAAGATTTTATTTATTTATTCATGATAGACATAGAAAGAAAGAGAGGGGCAGAGACACAGGCAGAAGGAGAAGCAGGCTCCATGCCAGGAGCCCGACGTGGGACTCGATCCCCGGGCTCCAAGATCACGCCCTGGGCCAAAGGCAGGTGCTTAAACCACTGAGCCACCCGGGGATCCCCCAGTGTGAACCGTCTTAACACATGTTTTGTTCTCTGGCTGTTGTGGCAAGCCATCCTTTCACTTTTAAAGGGACTCTTTTTTTTTTTTTTTTTTTTTTTTAAATTTATGATAGGCACACAGTGAGAGAGAGAGGCAGAGACATAGGCAGAGGGAGAAGCAGGCTCCATGCACCGGGAGCCTGACGTGGGATTCGATCCCGGGTCCCCAGGATCGCGCCCTGAGCCAAAGGCAGGCGCCAAACCGCTGCGCCACCCAGGGATCCCCCATCCTTTAACTTTTGATGGTTGTTTGGTGATGCATCCAACAGCCTGAGTCCAGAGCCAGAGAGAAACAAAGACTTGTAAAACCAACCCACACCACTGCCAAGGATTCTCTCCTCTGCCTGGACTGGTTCTGGGAATTTCCTACAAGCTGATCTTGATGCAAAGTAACCTGCCAACCTTACACCAATGTTTAGCCCCCATCGCCCTAAGTGCAGAGCTAGACACGTTTGGTGGTTCACGGGCTGCAGAGCTATGCACCTGCTGCTCACAACCGGCAGCGAAGAAACCTGACATATTCGAGGAGATTCCAGTCTTCCCAAGACGCCAGGCTGTATTTTCAGAGCTGGCACTGAGTGACATCCTGTGCATGTGTGCCCACACTATACCAGGATTATTTTGGAAAGCTATGGCCTTCGTCTGCACCAACCATGCGTGTATGCACACAACGCGTGAAAAACACGAATGACCACGTATGCATCCGTATGGCAAACAGCAATAATAATACTAATTCATAACAGTAAGATCCGATTATCAAGATGTGGGTGTTACACTGTACGTTGGCAAATGGGATTTATTTATTTATTTATTTATTTATTTATTTATTTATTTTTAAAGATTTTATTTATTTATTCATGAGAGACACAGAGAAAGAGAGAGGCAGAGACACAGGCAGAGGAAGCCCGATGTGGGAGTCGATCCCGGGACTCCAGGATCATGCCCTGGGCTGAAGGCAGGCACCAAACCTCTGAGCCACCCAGGGATCCCCAGCAAATTGGATTTAAATTAAAAAAAAAATGATCATGGGATCCCTGGGTGGCGCAGCGGTTTGGCGCCTGCCTTTGGCCCAGGGCGCGATCCTGGAGACCCGGGATCGAATCCCACATCGGGCTCCCAGCGCATGGAGCCTGCTTCTCCCTCTGCCTGTGTCTCTGCCTCTCTCTCTCTGTGTGTGACTATCATAAATAAATAAAAATTAAAAAAAAATGATCATAAAGCTGCACGTGACATTCTCGGGGTTGATCAACATGAACGCTTCATGTGGCAGAAGTGTCGGTTTCAGCATAGCTTCCCCTGGTGCACGCACAGCTTACCTTCAAGCTCCTCGGTGATTGACAGTTGGAACCTCAGTTATCAATACGGGGGGGTCCTTTGGTTTATTTTTATTTATTTATTTTTTAAAGATTTTATTTATTTATTTATTCCTGAGAGACAGAGAGAGAGACAGAGACAGAGACATAGGCAGGGGGAGAAGCAGGCTCTGTGCAGGGAGCCCAATGCGGGACTTGATCCCGGATCTCCAGGATCACACCCTGGGCTGAAGGCGGCGCCAAACCGCTGAGCCACCCGGGCTGCCCAGGGTCCTTTGGTTTAATGTGAGAGCACAACAGCACAGAACAGCAGTGGGATCCATCCCACGTAATGCGTTCCAAATTCTGCACAGATCCCACGTGACATTCGTAATACGCGGCACTAAGAGCACACGTGGCTTGTGCTTAGGACTTTTAAGTGCCTTGTATGTAAGGACAATTTTGAGAGTCATTGCCGATGCAGACTTTGCAATGGTAGCATCCCACAGGCTTGCCTGCGCATAAATCTTTCCTGCCCGGGAACTCCTCAAAACACCCCGAGTCTACGGCTGTGTTCGTGTGAGTGCTGAGTGCCGAGGTCATAAAATTCTCATCCAATACTTGTGTTCACTTCAGATCTATTTATTTAGCACCTACGGAGTAAATTACTCCATGTGAGAGCCATGTTTTGCCGATTAGTTTGAAGGACTGGATTCCGCTCCTCTCTTCGTTGTGTTTGTGACATGACTGAACTGACCACCTCTTTTCCCCCTGGCAGCCGGATCCTGCGTGCTTTTTTACCCTACTCCTGAGAAATCTGAGAACCTGGCCTATGAAAAACACATTGTGATAAAAAGGTGCAACAAGGAATACCTTTATAAGAAAGAGGTAAAAAAAAAAAAAACGTATTGAGGCTCATTTGTATGAAAAAAGAGCTCAATCATTTCATTAAAATTAGATTACGGAGTTTAACTATTTGACACATATTTATTCCAATTAATTTCAATTAGGAAAAACAAGTGCAAATGGATGTGTAGACATACAGTCACCAGGCAGCTTGTCTGAGATCATTAGCTGCGATATCCGTGCGTAACTATTAGTATAACTATCAGACAGTGACTCATTCCTTCTCATCATCAGTTCTACTGGGTGGAAGTCATGGCGTGACAATCCTTAAACTACATATCCATTAAGGATTCTAATCAATCTTGACAGGCACTTTTTTTTTTTTTTGGTTAAGAAAATTAATAATGCATCAGAATTACAGAAACCAACCAAAGCCGTCTTCCTGCCATCTCTTTCATCTGGTCCGGAGCGCTGTGCACAAAGCAAAGGCAAGGAGGGGCTGATACTTTTGAAGCCGACCTTCGTAATGAATATTCAAGACAGATTCCCAACGGGGTCGGCCAATCACGGCCCGTTTATCCTGGAACTCGAGATGTGCTATTACCAGTACAGATGAATAAATTACAGTAGCCATATTTGCAAGTGGTGTCCCTTTTGCTGAGGGTTCCACACCTGCACACCACAGAAGGTTGGCAAAAAAAAAAGACACCAGACACGTAGGGACTTTTCCTAGAAGTTTTTCAAGAAGCAGTACCTTCATGCACATGAAGCCCACACGATGCATGGAAAAACTCAGGGCATGTGAGCCAATGAGGTCAGGGCACAGGTGTGTGTGGCAGAGCGGGGGGGGGGGGGTCTCTTAGTCTCACTCGTGATCAGAGAAATCCCCCTGAGAACGTGTCTTCAGCAGGTGAGTGATGGGGATAACTGAGTACTCTTTAAAAACCCACTCCTCAGAGAGCAGTGGATCGGAGGAATCATCACGTGAGCATTCCGAACGGGCCTCATGAGAACAAATCACACCCACTGCACAGATGCGCCAAGTGTCGGACGTACGCGATGCCTAACTTTGACCACGCGAATGAACAGCCGACGCTTTTGCTCCCATTTTGCAGCAAAGGGAACCGAGGCTCAGAGGGGTGTCAAGGCACTGCCCCCATGACCCATCAGTCTTGTTAACGGGATTCCAAAGCCGCCCCGACACCGCCACGCTCAGAAGAAGACACACAGGTGGCTGCTTCGCGACCACAGGGCTCTCCGGGTTCCACGTGGGGCATCAGACACGCGGTGGTAACAGCAGGAATAGCGTGGGGTCCCCCATCAGGAATTTATACAAATCTCTCTCTGTGGCACACGAAGCGAGCTTGACAACGGGAAAGCCGCTGGGGCCCGAGCCTTAAGAGTCGCAGCTAAATTTTAAGATCGTTGCCTCATGCAGACTCGACTGATAAAAGGGCAATTGAAAAACACTTGCTTTTAGAGGTGCGCCGTCGTTCAGTCAATATTCACTTCAGCTCCTGTTTGTCTCTCCGAGCACGGCTCTGTTTGTAATCGCCCTGGTGGTGTGCGTTGCCTGGGGGGTCTGTGTCTCTGAGCCTTTCAAGGTGAGCTTGAAGCAGAACAGAATGAAAAGATCGCCTCCGTTTCTTTTTCTGTCCAATCCGCTCTTCAGTTATTTCCTAGCCACGGACAGCTGCATTCTCCACGGGGTCGATACGCTGAACTATATCACTATTTTCTTGAGAGTCTGATTAGATGGTGCACATTTCTTTATCTAACAGCGGTCTTTGAGGGGTTTCCTATTTCCAAGTGCGGCCTACTTCGCCAGGAAAGGCAGAGAATCTGCAAAGAGCTATCGAGTCTAGTTGGACATTTGCAAAAACAAGCACACGAGTAAACAATACTCACATGAGTGGTGCTCTCAGTGGGTGAGTAAAAGCTGCAAGGGAAGACATGACAATGAGATTCATTAACAACCGCAACAAGGAGGACCCAGGAGGTCCCGAAGACCCGGGCTCTGGCTCTGGTCCAAATAGCCAGTAATGAGTTTCTTTCTCGGGTGAGAAGCTTCATTGTGTTCTGGGGACCAGAGAAGTGATGTCAGAGAAAGAGGACGCCCGGCGGAGGCCTAGCCACAGAGCTGATGGCAGGGCGAGCAGGAGCTCCGTGGAAAGTCCAGCCTGACTTCCGGGGTCTCCCGACCCTCACTCAAGGGTGCCGCCTGCTAGATTCCGCTTGACTGGTTTTCAGAGTGTCAACCTCCGTCCCCTGGGAGCCTGGGAGACATTTGTCCCTGGGGCCCTGGGACACATCTTTCTAATAACACAGAAATGCACTGATCGTTTCCAGCGTGCAGACAACTCACTCGGGGAGCAGGAGCAGGGGCACGTGAAGGTGCTGTCACTTGATGCCTCATCGAGGCAGGGATCCCGGGCGGGGCCGACATCCATCACCACCGCGCTCCCGATTAAAAGGAAGCCACTTTCACTTAACGGTGTTGGCTAAGCTGTAAGAATCATGAACATTCTCCACTATCTCTTGAGCACAGGCCTTTTTAATATTCTGCATGATAAAGTGGGGAGTGGTCACGGCATCGTTCCCCTGCACGAGGAAGTCTGATGGTTGTCTCCAGGAAAACAAAAAGAAAGAAAGAACGGCATTGTTGGACTTAGCGACCTGACTTAGTCAACTACCATTTTCCCGTGATAGAACGGCTGACGCGTGTCTGTGGCAATTCAGACTTGGCTATTTTGGCAGACACGTCCTCAAAAATGAACAAAGTGAGTGTCACTTAATGGAAAACAACTGACAGGCCTTTGCTGCCAATGACAAAATATGAGATTTCAGGAAAGATTAGTTTTTTTTAGAAGTCTTCTATCTGCCACCATAAACTTGATGGCCTCCCCAAACTTAAATTCTCTTTTTTTTTCTTAAATTCTCTCCTAATAAAAATTGCTGGCAATGCTAATAAATGTGATTTTTCCGGGATCCCTGGGTGGCGCAGCGGTTTGGCGCCTGCCTTTGGCCCAGGGCGCGATCCTGGAGACCCGGGATGGAATCCCACATCGGGCTCCCGGTGCATGGAGCCTGCTTCTCCCTCTGCCTGTGTCTCTGCCTCTCTCTCTCTCTCTCTGTGACTATAATACATAAATAATAAATAAAAATTAAAAAAAAATAAATGTGATTTTTCCAGGTCGTAGGTGAAACGTGTGACCATGCGGAAGGCGTACACAACTTAGTGACCTGGTGTTTCCTGAATGAACTAATGCATAATGTCACAAAATCATGCACCGGTAAAATATGCAAACGATGAATTTTAATGTTACAGAGAATAAACATTTAGGGATATGGCTTCACAGGACATTTATTAACTTGTAAGAATCTACCAGTGTTCAGGTTTGCTGGAGTACCAGAAAAAGATATCTATAGCTATTAATTATCCCATTTTTTTCCCAACTACATAACGGTGGAGAGCCCGATTTTCTGAGTACACACCAACCAACATAATACACTGCAGCAGAATGAGTACATTAGCAGCCATGACAATCCACCTGTTGTTGAAATCAGGACATAAGAAAAGACTGGCAAAAATGGAAAAAAATGTCACACTACAGAGTTCATCATTTTGTCTTACTTTAGAAAATGCATTTTTTAAAATAATTTTTTTAAAGATTATTTATCTATTCATGATAGTCACAGAGAGAGGAGAGAGAGGCAGAGACACAGGCAGAGGGAGAAGCAGGCTCCACGCCGGGAGCCCGACGTGGGACTCGATCCTGTGACTCTGGGATCGTGCCCTGGGCCAAAGGCAGGTGCTAAACTGCTGAGCCATCCAGGGATCCCAGAAAATGCATTTTTATATAAACATGAAATAAGTTCACTACTGTTACTTTTAAATATTTTTAACTGTCTTCATTTTTACTTCCGATTTAGCACACATCCATAGCTATAGCCTGTTTAAATATCTCCGTGGGATCCTCAACATTTTTTTAAGATCGAAAAGGTAGGTTCTGAGACCAAAGCGTCTGAGAACAATTGTCCTGGGAGCATCCTGGTTCTGACATGCAGATGTGTGCTCTACTGTGTTGCCCTATGCTTGGAAGTAGGCAGGCGGGGTTGTTAACTGCTAGACTATTTTTTTCTTATTTATTCAAGGCTATGAACTCTGCTCTTAACCTCCATTCATTTTCTCTCCATGTACCAAGTCACTTTCCTGGAAGTACCCGCTCCCCCATCACCAAGCTCTACCAGCAGCTGCTCTTGTTCTGTCCCCCTAGAACACCTGCTCATAAACCTACTGAGTGACTGCATGTGGTTCAACAGCCCTGTCTCTGTAAGGATGGACGTGGCCCACACACGCTTCACTGACCCCCAGCGATCCCACCTTCTGATAATCCACACCTTTGTGTTACCACCTGCCCCGGGGTGGTGGCTGACCTGCTTCTAGCAAATAGGTGGGAGGTTGCTTCCTTCATTAGCTTCCATCATTATAATTTCACCTTGCTTCTGGCCTCTCCTGCCTTCTCAGCTCAAACACGTACAAGAAGCAAGATGCCAGGATGGAGTTGCCCACATGGTAAAGAACTGAGAGAGGCCTCCCAGTTGGGAGGGAACTGGGAAGAAACTGAATCTGCCAAAACCACACAAGCTTAGAGGACACCCACTCCCCAGTCAAACCTTCAGATAAGACCCCAGCATGGGCTGACATGCGGATGGCAGTCATGTGAGACAGCCAGAGCTGTGGACCCACTTAGGCTGTGGCTGCATGGCTGATCCAAGGTGAGTGTGAGATGACGAACCTATTCCAAATCTCTGAGTCTGTGATGCTTGCTTAGTCAGCAACACACAACTCATACAACAAGTATGGGGCATATTTCTCTTTCCACGTAAGCCAGAGTACACTGTGATGTGAGGAACACCAAGGATGATTTATGTAGCATGCATTTACCTCTGTACATTTTTTAAATAAAATTTTTTATAGATTATTTTATTTTTTTGTTTTTAATTTTTATTTATTTGTTCGAGAGAGAGAGAGAGAGAGGCAGAGATGCAGGCTCCATGCAGGGAGCCCGATGCGGGACTTGATCCCAGGACACTGCTGAGCCACCCAGGGATCCCCAGATTTTTTTATTTGAGAGAGTATGTATGTATATGTGGGGGGACAGGCACAGGGAAAGAGAGAGAGAGAGAGAGAGAGAGAGAGAGAGAGAGAGATTCTCAAGCAGACTCCCCAGTGAGCACAGAGCCTGATGCCGAGCTCAATCTTATGACCTGAGCTGAGATCAAGAGTCAGATGCTCAACCGAAGGAGCCACCCAGGTGCCCCAACATTTATTTACCTTTCTATTAATTGATGGCTTCAAATGGCTCATGACTGGGAGGTCAGTGTCTCAGACATGTCAAGTACTTCATACATATTTGCCAAATTATTCTAAACAAATCCATTTCATTTGACAAATGCATGTAACACAGTGTGCTGGATGCCGCACGTGAATATCAAGATGATCCAGGTGGATTTTCTGAACTCATGCAATTTATCACTGAGAGTGGGAGGCACACTTGTAACTTCCTGTAATAATATATTACATAAAGGAAGACAATGCACAAAGAGGATGTTTTAAAAAATTGATTAGAGAGAGAGAGAACACATGAATGGGGGGAGAGGCAGTGGGAGAGGGAGAAGCAGACTCCCCATTGAGCCTGGACCTCATTGCAGGGCTCAATCCCATAACCTATGAGATCATGACCTGACCCTAAGGCAGATGCTTCACCAACTGAGCCACCCAGGCACCCCATGGAGGACATTATTAAGTGCAACATAACCAAACAAAATCACTTTATGGAGAGTTTGCATTTCCCAAAATCAATGGGCTTTTGCATAAGTAGAATGCCTCCCCCAAAAAAGAGTTCCACAGCCTAATCCCTTGAATTTGTGGTTATGTAAAGTCACATGATGACTATTGTGAAGATGTCATCAAGGTTATGGATCTCCAGATACAGAGATCATCCTGAATTATACAGGTTGGCCCAATCCCATCACATGAACATAAAATGCAGGGAAATTTTTCTTCCTGGAATAGAAAAGATGCGCCACTAAAAGAAGTCAGAGAGATCTGAAGCATGATGCACGGAAGGACTTGGTGCATCTGCTGCTCGTCTAAAGGGCAGGGGGGCAGGGGGGCAACATGGCAGGGAATGCAGCTGGCCATGAGGAGTTGAGCATGGCCGCTGGCTGAGCCACTGGGGCAAAGACGATGCACGTCCCTACAGCTGGAAGGAACTGAATTCTAACCACCTGACGGAGTCTAGTCTATAAGCAGATTCTCCCTCAGACTCTCCAGATAAGATCTCAGGCCAGCCACCACCTTGATTTTAGCCTTATGAACCCCGAAGCAGAGAAACCAACCAACCAGACCCATAGAAAGTTTCTGCCTGACATAACTGTGAGATAATAAATGTGGGATGTCCTATGCTGCTAAGTCTGTGATAATTTTCTTAAGGCAGCAATAGATCACTAAGCCAAGACATGCACGGGGGAGAGGGATGAAGGAAAGTCATTCCAGACAGCAGGGTCTGTTAGCGTGAGCCAAGATTCGTGGCCATGACCAAGGAGGGGAAATGGCAAGTTATCTGATGTACGTAGAACATAATAAATACGAAGAGATGAGCAAACGCAGGAAGGAAGATAAGGTTAGGGATCGGGCGTCCAGGAAGACAGTCGTGGCGTTTATCTGCAGAACAGATTAGAACGGGCACAAAACCGTAGTGGGAAAGATGATCAATCAGAAATAATCCAGATAAGAGATGACAAGACCCTAAACCCAGAGCGTGGCATTTGGAATCGATACGAGTGTACAAGTTCAAGAGACAGTTCTAAAGTGGAGTCAACAGAACTCGATAAAATTAAATGAAGAGTTGCCAAAGACGAAAAGGTGACTTCGGTGTTTCGAATGAACCAGAAGATGGGAATGTAATTAAGCAAGAGCAAGAGTGAGGCTACATTTTTTTTTTTTAATTACTGGGGGAAGGGGAGCGTTATTGATTCCGTGTGGGGTGTGCTGAGTTTCCAGTGTCTGGGGAGGAATTCATAACGTGGCCTGCAACTGGTCTGAGCCCTGGAGTCCAGAGGGTGGGCCTAGGGCGCACAGGGCTGGAGACGTGGGCGGGGGCCGCAGCTCAGCAGCCATGCGGGGACAGGTTCTGCAGAGGGGATGCCACCCTGCCAGACGGCGGCCAGCACTGTGGGGTGTCCGTGGATGGCCAACGAGTGCCGGGAAACGCGTGTTAGCCATACGGTCTACATACCGCGCACACGCTGACGCATCACAGCACACGACAGCCGTCCACGGTGACGGGGGTCTGCACGGCCACCCCCAGGATGGCGACTGAGTGCACGGGCACCCGGCCAGCCAACAAGGACTTCCAGAGTGGGTCTGGGAGCGAGCAAGCCCATGTTCTCAGCCATGGCACGTGACAACATGCAAGGGGAGAGCCTGCCGCGGAAGCAGGACGCCTGTAGGGGAACGTGGCCACAAGGCCGGGCAGGATTCGGTGCTTACCCCCTCCCTCACCATCACCCTCGTTCAGCTCGCTCATGACCACCCGATGGATGGCTCCGCTCTACTTAGTGGAACAGCCTTCCTGGTGAGTCACCTAATAAGGCTCCGACTCTTGTAGCTGTTCACGGGGAAGGTCTAGTTTTTTTCTCCCCTTTTCCATCTAGAACTCCCCCTGCCTCCTCCCGATCCTCCAGGGGTCATCGGCCGAATCACTGGAAAGCCCTGGCTCGGCGTCAACGTACGTCGTCCTGAGATGTCAGTCCGAGGGCTGTCTCAGGACGATCGAGACTCTTCTGTCATATACAGACCAATGAACACGCAAAATATACTACGTATAAAATCCACATTTCTTGGGGTGCCTGGCTTGAGCATCTGACTCTTGGTTTCTGCATGGGTCACGCTGTCAGGGTTGTGGGATCAGGATGGAGCTGTGGGATGGGGTTGGAGCCCCGCATTGGGCCCTGCGTCACCGATGTCTGCCTTGGGCTCAGGTCATGATCCCGGGGTCCTGGGATGGAGCCCCACTTCGGGCTCCCTGCTCAATGGGGAACCTGCTTCTCCCTCTCCCTCAGCTCGTACTCTCTCTGCCCCTCAAATAAATAAAATATTTAGAAAGAATTCACAGAAAGCTCATGTAGCATACGAGAGAGGAAACCAAAAATAGCCAACCACCAGGGGTTCTGGTTGCATAAAAGACATCATTTCCCTCCCTCTGTCTCACATTGAGCTTTTCTTCCTTCTTCACCTCTCGGTTCTTATTGACTCCACCTTGTCTCTCAACCTAGACATTCCCCTATTTACCTGCTTCTCTCCATGACTCTGCCATCAGGTGGCTCCCAATGTCACCCCGTGGTAGACTCATCTCCCCCTATTTAATGCTTGTCTCCATGACTCCACCATCAGGTGGCTCCCAATGTCACCCAAGGTAAGACTCATGTCCCCCTATTTACCTGCTTCTCTCCATGACTCCCACCATCAGGTGGCTCTGAATTTCACCCCGAGATAAGACTCATCATCAGTGTGTTGGCTGGAGCTCTTCCAGACAGGTGCCTGTCTCCACGGTCACTGATTCATATTCTGGTAAGAAAATTGCCCCCACTGCCATCCTCACCTGCAGCTCCACTAGCTCATCCATGTCTTACCGGCCAACAGATGCATTCATAATGTCTTGCCAGCTGGCTGTGTGCATGTCTGGGCGACACCACAGTGAGCTAAGAAGGGGATTACCTAGTTCCAAAGCAGGCTTGGCCTCCTAGCAGGCAGGGGTTGCTCTAGAAGAGAGTTCTAGGTGGCCTCTTTACCTTGAAATACATCTAGTGCAGGCTGCTGTGCGTGGAATTTATAGCACCTACCTCCACCCCTGGCCTGCCACTGTTTATCTGATGGTGAAGCATCTTATAGGGCACCTCACAGTCAGTAAGGAGAAGGGAGGAAGGGCTGTCTTCCCTCCGACACATACAGGCTGGCAGAGATGTCACCGCTGAAGACGGCAACCAGTTTGCTGCATCTGCCACTGCTCGAATTCATTTACAATCCTAATGTGATTTGACTTTGCCTGTGGCATGACATCCGAGGCTCTTGCAAAGACACTCAGTGCGGAGGGCAGTTAAGGGAGAGGGGGCTCCATGGGCACCGGGGGACACCAGGGCCCAGCACCTGTGCATGACAGTCCCTTCCTGCTGCATCCTGAGGGGAATATGAGCCCATGGAGACGACGCTGTCCCTCCTGCAGGGCCTTCCAAGCCCCGAGCCCGGCTCACAGAAACCCGAGGACTCGTCTGAGTGTGTGAGGGGGCTGCTCATGGCCATGTGTCCTGTCTGCTGCCATCCAACAGCTTGGAGCCCGAGGCACAGGGCCCAACTTGCCACAAATACAAAACCTGGGATGCGTTCAACCGTCGCCCTTTGCCTGCCTGGCCCACGTGGGCTTGGAAGGTGCCATCGAGGCATGCGGACAGGCCCCTCTGTAGTCAGCTCTCAGGAACCCTGCAGCTGTCTTAAAACCTTGAATGCGTCCGTCTCTTTCAGCCCTCGTGATGAACGCACACACACACGCGGGAATTCAGACCCGCCCAGGTATGCACGCACACAGACACGCAAGCACGAGCATATTCAAGGGCTCACGATCGCTAGAATGTAGAGCACCATGTCACCCTCCCTTCCCTGTCCCTGTCCCACCGTCTGCCTCAAATTCCTTACCTGCCCATGGGAAACTATGTCCTTCCCCGAAGCACCCTTTGTCACTTGTAAATTGAGAAAAGGCTTCCTCCCTCCTGGATACAGCGTGAGAATAAAACGACCAAATGTAGGCAGGAGTGATGACACGCGGGGATGCCCGTCATCCCGAAGGGCCAGCGGAATCTATTCTATTCTATTCTGCGCATCTTGCACACAATTACGGAATCACCCGAGCCCCTAGCTCTCTGCGAAGGACTACATCTCCCAGACTCCTCTGTGGCTCAGCTGGGTCCACTGACCATGTTGTAGCCAATGAGAGATAAGAGCCAGCCGCTGTCCAGCTTCCAGGGCAAAGTGCTGCACAGAAGAGGCTTGCTTCCCGGCTCCTCCTCCCTCTCCCCAGTGACTGTGGTATCGCAGGTCAGTGAACCGTCTCGGAAAGCAGCACCCCGACGACGACAAAAGAACAAGCTGCAAGGACTACAAGCCCCTGACCAAGTCTGTACAGGAAGGCACCCAACTTTATGGGGCGGAGAAATAAAGTCCAGGATTGTGGAAGTCACATCGAATCGAGGTCTCTGCTACTAGTGCAAAGCCCTTGACCGTAATCACTATGAGTGGCCCTCAAAGCCCTCGATCCCAGCACTATCTGCAGTAATCATGGCTCACGTGAATGGCGAAAAAGCCAAAGTGCACTGAGAGTATCCATCTCTCTTCTCTGCACCCGCATCTTCCCGGCCCCGCTCTTCCCATCCGCTAACACCTCGCCCCGATGCTTGCTTGCATGAGATGGCGAAGCAGAGCTTGCACCCATCCCCTTTGACCCTCAGTTTGACCCTGAGACAATCCCGCACACCCGTCCTTCCCACAGAAGCCTTCCTTCAGACCCTGGAGATGGTCATGGGGGGCCCCAGCTACCCTCCACACATATTCATATTCCTGCTCTCCTGTTCTTCTATTTGTTAATGAATCTGCTTTATATGAACTAGGCCTTGGTTATCACGCAGCCTGACTGGTGACCTTTTAGGCTCCGCTCTGTGCTCAGCACCAGGGATCAGCAGTGACCGTAACACAGCAAGTCCTTGATCACATGGAACTGGCATTCCAGCTTGGGGGCGGGCGGGACGGCGAGCCACCACCACCACCACCACCACCATCCAGGTGCTGACTAGCCCTAGGAAGGTGCTGGAGCCTCAATTTGAAGAAGAAACGTGGCTCAGTCAGCTCAGGGTTCTTGGAGCAGGCCACATTTGAGCAAAGACCTGAAGAGACAGAGCCAAGGACCTGGTTCTGCCAAGGCCCACACTCAGAGGGGCTGTGGGAACTCTAAGGTGGCTCCAATTTCCTAGGGAGTGTTGCCCACGCTGGGAAGGGCAGAGGGGTTTGCTTCTGGCGCCCATCTCGGGTATCACAGACACCAGGCAGTGGGCAGCAGCGTTTCTACTGGAAGACTTAGGCACACCCGCTGTGTGGACCCTTCCTGGCCGCACTGTGCCCGCCTTGCCGCGTCACCTCCAGGACACGGTCTCTGAGTTAGTGCCACGTTCTGAGAGCTAGTGTCTTTGAGTATAGCGTTAGTATTCATCACCGCAAGAAAGAATCCTTCCTCCTCCTGACGTTTATTTCCGATGGACAGATTTTCTGAATTTGCTGTCCTTATCAGGCCTGGTGCTGGCTCCATTCCATCAAGACTTTTACCACCAAACCTCTCCTCCAGCTGCTCTCTGTGTCACCATGTGGGGCCCACACGACACCGACGTAACTGTTCATGCAAATTCCAATGGAGACTCTGAAATAACATGGCAGTGCTCAGGCATGGGGCGGCGGCCCACATCACCCACGAGGTTTAGGGGGTTGTGTTTGGTCTTGGAATATCAGTAAAATGATAAAGCAACATAAATACTTCTGTAGAGAACTCGCTCTCTGGCAATCCGTAGACTACAACTGGGAATCCTTGACCCAAAGTATATGGACGATCTTTACAACTGTCCTCGGTCCCCTGCTAGGGATTATCCTTTCTTTTGCCTCAACTTCTATGTCGGGTCAACTGCCAACTCCTGTCCGCTTCGCCTTTTAAAGAACCCTTGAATATGCCCATTTTTGACATTCTACAATGCCACATCCAAGGCCAGGCCACCATCATCTCTCACTGAGACCACTGACCCAGAGAGCCCTCACCCCTCAACACGTGGCTCCGTTCTCCCCCACAAGGTGCTAACAGTGATCTTTCAAATGTGATCAGCACTCTCCCCTGCTTAAAATCCTCCAACATTCTTGACTACAGGCTGAGATCTCGAGTGAGAGTTTCCACCCCTGGTGCCTGCCCTCTCCTAGCTCCATCTCCCTACGTGTTTCAACAATGCTCATGAACTTGGCATGCTCTGTGACGGTTAATTTTATTATGTGTCAACTTGACTGGGCCAGGAGGTGCCAAGATATTTAGCAAAACATCGTGTTCTGGGTGTGTCTTTGACGGTGTTTCTGGAGGAGATTAGCATGTGAATCAGTACACCGAGCAAAGCAGATTGTTCTCCCCAGTGTGAGTGGACCCCATGCAAAACGGGAGAGCAGGACTTCACCTGCTGTTGCCAGTTTAAACAAAGGGGAAGCTCTGCAGAAAGTGTGCGAAGGAAATTGATTCTGTGAATTACCATTGAGCTTGGAAGAGGCTCTGAAGCCCCAGGTGACAACTGTAGTCCATCCTAGCTGATACCCTGATTTCAGCCTGGTGAGACCTACGGTATAGAACCCAGCCGAGGGGGATCCCTGGGTGGCTCAGCGGTTTAGCACCTGCCTTTGGCCCAGGGTGCGATCCTGGAGTCCCGAGATCAAGTCCCACATCAGGCTCCCGGCATGGAACCTGCTTCTCCCTCCTCCTGTGTCTCTGCCTCTCTCTCTCTCTCTCTATGTCTATCATAAATAAATAAATAAATAAATAAATAAATAAATAAATAAATAAATCTTTAAAAAAAAATAGAACCCAGCCGACATGCACCGGGACTGCGGCTTACAGGAGCGTGAGACCACAAACAGGTTTCACTGTATGCTGCTAATTTTGTGTTATTCCTGACACAGTAATGCAAAGTATCTAACACAGTCCTCTCACCATCTGTGGGAGGCACAGACTTCCCCGCCACATGCACTGGCTAAAGAAATGTGGACAGAAATGGCAGTTATAGGCATAGATCTGAAGAGCAGCAGCTGTCTCTTCTTACCTTTTGGGGGCTTCTGTCCTCTACCCCTGGGTCCTGAATGCAAAACAGAGCAGAGCCACATCAGATAACCTGCAGACCCATAAGCATACGAATAATTGCATATTTATGTGCCGTTGAGTTGGCGAGGCTTACACAGAATTACTATGGAAATAGCTAACGAATCCATGACCACTTCCAAGCCAAAGCCTGGGTCAGAGTGATATACTTTGCTGAAGGTCTAGAACCATGGTTTTCTTTTTAAGATTTTATTTATTTATTCATGATAGACATAGAGACAGAGAGAGGCAGAGACACAGGCAGAGGGAGAAGCAGGCTCCATGCAGGGAGCCTGACGTGGGACTCGATCCCAGGACCCCGGGGTCACACCCTGAGCCAGAAGCAGATGCTCAACCGCTGAGCACCCCCGGGCGCCCCTCCAAACATGGTTTTCTACTACACAGACTTATACAGAATGAGGCACTAGAGCTGAAGACCAAAGATCGTTACCAAACAGGCTCACAGCCAAGAAACTGAGAACAAAAATAAACCCATGCAAGCATAGGCCTGTTCTGACCCAGATCCACTGGGTGCCACATTCTCTCAAAGCATATAAATGTTTATACAAATTAACCACGTCATAAATGGCTAAGACATTTTGCTATTTTAAGTCTCCGAATGACACACTTGATGCATTAACAATCTAGACAAAGTTGAGTCCTTCTGTGATTTGTCTGGACTGCAGTATGTGAGTCACTAAACTCTGGGTGCTAGCATCTGCGTGTTCAGTCAGATTCATTCCGTTTTGCCTTTGGAAAATCCAGGCCATCTTCAAAACATCAGGATTTAGGAAAACCGTTTCATGTCTTTAATCCCCAAAATGCAGAAATTAATGTAGCAATCAATTTGATGGATAGGGTATAACAAACAACACACAAGTTGTTTAACGCTGTCTTAAGGTTTTAATTCCAAGACTAAAGTTTAATTCTCATCACCAAACCCTGAGTATGTGATCTCTCAGACTGCTGAATTGTTACATATCATTAGGAATGATCTTAATCCCGGGCCATATTCCTCCTATTATCTTCAAACATCCATCCAAACTATTTTAAGTCTATATTATCTGTAAAAAAAATTAATATTTGTTTCATGGCTCTGGTATTTTTATTCATAGAGTTAGGTGAGTTTGCATTCTTATAGTTTATTGCTAAAAATTTAACTTTTCCAAATACACCACAGTATCATTGTGGATTTGACACCACCCAGAAAATGTTTGGAATCTGCCATTCTAGGACTATTTCATGAGATGTTCGGTTCATTTCAAAGTAGCCTAAAGTTGGGGATCTCCGGGTGGCTCAGCGATTGAGCGCTTTTCGGCCCAGGGTGTGATCCCGGAGTCCCAGGATCGAGTCCCACATCAGGCTCCCTGCACGGAGCCTGCTTCTCCCTCTGCCTGTGTCTCTGCCTTTCTCTGTGTGTGTCTCGTGAATAAATAAATAACGTCTTTTAAAAAAACCCCAAAACCAAAGTAGCCTAAAGAAAATGAAGAAGTTGTCCTCGAAAGGGATAAGAGCATCCAAATGACACAAAAGCAGTCATTGAGTTGAGATTTTTAGGCTAGTGAGAAATTAAATAAGTGCGTTGGATATATAAATTTAAATCATTACGATTCTCATGGGAACACTACTTGCAAGAGAGCCAATTGTCTTAGGGAATCTGGACGATCGTGAATGCAGCTGAGCCCATGTGGGTCTCTCAAGTGATCTGCACCTTCTGTGTGCCCCAGAGGTGGAGATGGTCCCAAAAGTGCGTGCTGCTTTGAAAGAGCATGCAAGCACCCCGATCTATGAAGGAACTTTCCAATGGCGTTGGATCACACGGAGGAAGCGCAAGCAAATACATACACTCTGGAGACAAACGTCGTCATAGCGATTTGTGCAGTGTATCTTGAAAGGTGAAAATGTCTATGTTCTACTCGTGGATGACGGATGCAAAAATCTTAAAATACTGTAACACAAGTGTGTTTGAAGATGGACACAGCGGTGAGAACTTTTGAAGCGTGGGGGGCGAGGTCATGGAGGGCTCCATACTACAGTCTCTGCTTTTGTGTGTGTGTGTGTGAAATTTCCCACAATACGTCACTCTGTTTTGTTTTTAAATTATCCTTAGCGACTGCGAGGCGCTCTTTCTACCCTGGCTTCTGATCTGGAAAAGTACAGACACGAGTGTATTTTTTATTTTATTTTATTATTTTATTTTATTTTAATTTAATTTTATTTATTTTATTTATTTTATTTTATTTTATTTTATTTATTTTATTTTATTTTATTTTATTATTTTATTCTATTTCATTTTATTTATTTTATTTTATTTTATTATTTTATTCTATTTCATTATATTTTATTTTATTTTATTAATTTTATTTTATTATTTTATTTTATTTATTTATTCTATTTTATTCTATTTTATTTTATTTATTTTATTTTATTTTATTATTTTATTCTATTTCATTTTATTTTATTTTATTTATTTTATTTTATTATTTTATTTATTTATTCTATTTTATTCTATTTTATTTTATTTATTTTATTTTATTTTATTTTATTATTTTGTTCTATTTCATTTTATTTATTTTATTTTATTTTGCGAGTGGATGTTGAAATTAAAATTTTCATGTGTGCCTCTCTCACGAAACGCGAGGCCGTCATCGTATTCTAAGCTTTTGTTCCAAATTGCTGAGGCTACAATGGGAAGATTGAAAGCACGTTCCTTTCAGCATAAACACAACGCAACGCCGTGCAAATCGCAAACAGACGGTCTTCGCTATCGCCGCCTGCAATATGAAAATGCAACGTGCACGGAGTCGACTCTACAGGTTCACATCGTCTTTCAGGCTTTGATGAAGATGTGCTGCTTTCGTAACACCTACATTACTGGCAGCTAAAATGAACCACAAAGTAGTCAGACAGCCGAGTTCATGCTGGAAAGAAGTCTCTATTTCTCTGCCAAGATAAAAGAAAATCTGGGGCAATGTGATTAAGTCTCTCCATTGGCAAATCCCTGCTGTATGGCCGAGGAAAATATTCACCGACCGAATAGGAAACGGTTCAGAGTACTATTTCATTTTGCATTTGTCCTTAAATACTACAGTTAAAACGGTAGGACACAAATACCCAAACAGGTCTTAATATGGTACAGCTGAAAACATTTCCTAATCGGGTAATGGTCTCTTATTAGGATAATTAAAATATGTTCTATAAAGTAATCGTGTTGGGATCCCCGGGTGGCTCATTTGGCACCTGCCTTCGGCCTAGGGTGTGATCCTGGAGTCCCAGGATCGAGTCCCACATCGGGCTCCCTGTGTGGAGCCTGCTTCTCCCTCTGCCTGTGTCTCTGCCTCTCTCATGAATAAATAAAATCTTAAAAAATTAAAAAAAAAATAAAGTAATCATGTTTAATCACAATGATGCCTTACACTTCAGCTGCCTCTATCTTCACCCTCCTGCCTTTTCGGGCACTAGCATTACTCCCGTCACAGAGTTTGAATTACCTCATGTTGAAATTCAATCCTCAAAATTAGTGATGTGGGGTATTACTAAGTGGCTGGGTCAAATCCTTTTCCTTCCATAGTTTGCAACTTTCTGTGCTCGGATCACGAAAAAGGAGAAATGGGAAGGCTGGCTGGCCAAGGGGTCGGTCTGCGTGAGCAACAAATGGACGGAAGGCGGTGCGGCCAGCTCCGAGCCGTCGGGGAGCGTGTGCGTGCGGGTGGGCGATGCTCATCACCCGTGGCCCTCCCGGGCTGAGCGTGCTCGTAGCTGCCTCGGCGGCGCTGAAAGTAGTTTTGTCATTGCCATTAATTCTAGAAGGGGCAACACGCCATGCAGCTGGTAGGGGCACGGCTCGCGGCCAGATGTCATCAGGAGATAAGCCAAGAGCACGGTCAGTTGCTGGAGTCCAGGCCCGCCTCGTCTCCTGTGTCTCCAGGGAACGTGCGTGCGGACAGAGCCCGGAGGCCGCGTGTGCAAGCCACGTGTGCCTCCCGGCCCGGAAAGCTGACGTCCGGGGCGGCGCGGGCCCGGGGCTTCCAGTCTGGCTGCTCCTCGGCCTGAGACGGCAGGTGCACAAGCAGCCGCAGGTGCCGAGGGCGCGTCAGGGGAGCCCCGGGCCTCCCGCCTGCAGTTCCCGCGGGCAGCAGGGGACGCGGGGACACGGCCACACGTGGCTGCCCAGGGCTGCGGCTGGTCACCGTCCTCGACGGGCAGCGTCACGGCTCCCGAGGCTCTTGCACGCGGCCTCGCCGGGCCAGAGGTCACGCAAGGCGGGTTTCAGTTGCCACGGAGGACAACGGCGCTGTACTGTCTCGCTTTTGGTTTTGGTTTCTTCAGCTAGACATCGCTGGGGGGGGGGGGGAGGGCAAAATTAATTCAAATGATGAAAAGGCCGAAAGATGCTTTACGTGCGTTCAAAGGCTAAACGCAGGATGCAAATAAGTGTTCGTGTTCTTATTATTGTTTTTTACTTAAAATCTGTTGTCCCCAACTTTTAACAAATGGGATGGAACATTTTAAACACACTTAAAATGGCATTAAAATGTAGGGTTTGGGCGCCTGGGTGGCTCAGTCCCCCGAGCGTCTGACGTCGGCTCAGGTCATGATCCCAGGGTCGTGGGATCGAGCCCCATGTCCGGTTCCAAGCTCAGTGGGGCGTCTGCTTCTCCCTCTCCCTCGGCCCCTCCCCTAACCCGTTCTTGCTCTCAAATAAATAAATAAAATCTTATTTATTTATTTTTTAAACATAGGGTCTGTTGTTAAAGCAAAACCATGAAACTTGCAGAACGGCTCCTGAATTTCCGTGTGATGCAGTCTCCCCAGTTCCCACTCTGGGAAGGTTAGCAGATGGGTCTATTTCTGAAGATACGGTCACCCTAAACCTTCACTTCTGTTTCTTTGCTTCATTTTACACAGGCCCGAAGCCGTCCTCATCTTTCCTCTCCTCCAGCTACTTGTGATGTCTACGTCCGATGAAGCCTCCAATCTTCCAGCGTCCACAGTGTCGCAGGATGGCTTAGCAGAGATTCTCTAAATGGGAGAAAAAGGAGCGACAAACTGTTTTCCAGATTTAATAATTATTCCCTAAGCAGGAAGAGGGTGGTAACAAGAGCTCCCCGAGGTGAATGGGATGTGCTCGCTCTGCACGGACAACATGCAGATCGCACTCACTAAAGCCACAAAGGACTAGCTTGTGGTCACCCTGGTGCTCAGCAAGGGTCCTCGGGGGCTCTGTGTGGTGTCCCCTTCGCTCTGACACCAGCCTGGGCGAGGCGTCTCCACCTGGGGTGTTGGGAAGGTGCTGCGGGATTTTTATCCTGGCAACTGATAGCCCTAGGCCCGAAGCAGCAGGTGCCATGTCTCCTCACGGCTCGCTAGCAGCCAGAGTACCACCGTCCTACGTGCCTGGACAGTCGAGCAAGGTGGACATCCGTAGCAATCCAGGGACGACACGGTGGAGGACGGTGAACAGACACACTCAAAAACAAGTGCCTTTTTCTTTTTAAATTTTATTTATTCATTCATGAAACACAGAAAGACACAGATAGAGACACAGATAGAGGGAGAAGTAGGCTCCCCGAGGGGAGCCTGATGTGGGACCTGATCCCACGATCCCCTGGTCAAAATCTGAGCTGAAGGCAGACGCTCATTCGCTGAGCCACCCAGGGGCCCGCCTTTTACTTTGAATGAAATAAATCAACTATTTTTTTTTAAATAAATCAGCTATTAATGTGAACTTGTATTTTCGTGATTGGGACGCTCAGATTGTTTCTTTCATTCTGAAAATATCTCAAATCTGTATGCTCGTGGGTTAAACACATGGTTTTTACTCACACACGACCCTTCTGTGCTCCTTGCCAGGCAAATCGATGTAACAAGTGCTACTGCCAACCTCTATGACCATCTACTTATACAATGTCACAGTCTAATCCATACTACATACAGTGGCACGGGTTGTGCACTGAACAAATTTAGGAAGCACTCTTCCCACTCCAGTGTCCCCCAGAGTTGTGTGCTATACAACATGTGCAGTCATATATGGAGATCATGAAATTCCATCCACGTTTCCTTTTTTTTTTTAAGATTTTATTTTTGGGGTGCCTGGGGCAACTCAGTTGAGCATTTGTGTGTTTTTTTTTCTAGTTAAGCATTTGGCTCTTGATCTCAGCTCTGGTCTTGATCTGAGGGTCCTGAGTTTGAGCCTCACATTGCACTCCGTGCTAGGCATGGAACCTACTTTATTTATTTTTTTTAATAGATTTTATTTATTCATTCATGAGAGACACAAAAGGAGAGAGAGGCAGAGACACAGGCAGAGGGAGAAGCAGGCTCCAAGCAGGGAGCCCGATGCGGGACTCGATCCCCCGTCTCCAGGATCACACCCCAGGCCAAAGGTGGCACTAAACCGCTGAACCACCGGGGCTGCCCTGGAACCTACTTTAAAAAGAAGATTAAGGATTTTAAGTAATCTGTACACCCAGCATGGAGCTCAGATATATAACCCTGAGGTCACGAGTCTTGTGCTCGGCAAAACTGAATTTAAATTTAAAAAAAGGAAAATAAAATAAAATAAAAATAAATTTAAAAAAAGGGAAAAAAGAGAATCATGTGCTCTACAGTCTGAGCCAGCCAAGTGCCCCATTTAACTTATTTTTCTAGATTATTTTTTTTAGATTTTTTTTTTTTACTTAAAAATTCTTTTTTTTTTTAGTTTTTTTTTTTTTAAACCAAGAGATCACTACATAAATCTAAGAACCTGTTTCCTGTACCTGTATCTCCATCTGCAACAGGACTATCATAACATCGATCCGGCTGGTGTGTAGTGAGGGTTAAGTAGATGAATGCATAGAAGTACTTGCAATCAAGCCGGGGACGAAGGGGCCTAACTGAACGCTACCCCATATTCCAGCCTCTCCCAACGGGGCGGCTCCTGGGCCAGTTCCTGCCTCATTTGCAGGGCAGTGCAATGTGCTGTAGAAACTAGCTTTATCTCCGCTGCGGATACGGTGGCTGGGGCCAGGTCTCCCTGATATAAGCTCCAACAGATGGCCTGCCCGATCCCCCTCTCGCCCAGCGGTTCCGCACCCCGTGCATCTCCCTTGTCTGGCACAATGCCACACGTGTCCTTTCTTGAATTATCTTAAACCCTGACTTCTCCCAACCCCGTCGCATGTTGACTTCAACCTGAGAGGCAACTACTTTCAGATCTTGCTGTAGAGCGTCCTGTGGCTTGCCAGTGACAGAACGTGTTCCACCCTGCCTTTTAAAGAAAAGCACAAAAATCATGAATCCCATGAATTAATTGTAAATATTAAACAGGAGTTATGCGGTGTTATTTCAAAGCGTGCTGAAAGAAGTTGGCTTTAAGGCATTACGCTGTCTTTTGATCTCTAAGACTACAATCTGATCAACAAAACTAACGCACCCCAGTCACCAAGAGCGCATTTACGTATGCCCAGGAAATGCGTTTTTAAGGATTTCGAAGGTTATAGAATTTATAGGGATTTCAAAGAATATTTTATAAAAATATGTTCTTTGGAAAAATGTGCTTTTATACAGACCATCAGCCCTCAATATGTGCAACATACTTTGAAATCTGCCATCCTCATCCAGCCAACGAAGCACAATTTACGATTCCATTTGGAGGAAGGAGGTCGACGTGGAAGGCATCATCAATGTGTTGCTTGAGCAACGTAGTTGACGCTGCCCACTCACTCGCTCGCTCTACAGTGGGATCATTTATCCTCAATTCTGGGCCCCCGCCAATTGCTGGCCAACGTCAGTGCTCAGGTTTATCTGATCAGCATCTTCACATCGTAGGAAAAATTCAAGGACCACATTTCCTTTGTCCATCATCCACCCACTTATGTTGTTTCCACATCTTGGCCATTGTGACCAGTGCTGCGACGAACACAGGAGAGCACAGATGTCTTCAAGATCCTGACTGCAATTCTTCTGGATGAACACCTAGAAGTGGGATTGCTGGGTTGCAGGGTAATTCTGGTTTTAATTTGTTGAGGACCCTCCATACTGTTCTCCCCAGTGGCTGCGCCATTTTGCATTTCCCCAGTGCATGAGGGTTCCCTTTTCCCTACGTCCTTGTCAACGCCTGCGTTGTTTTTGTTTTTCCAGATAGCAGCCACCACCCTTCAATCTTAAAAAGGGACGGAATCCCGCAACATGCAACAACACGTTGAACCTTAGGGATGCTATGTCACGTGAATGACGTCCATCACAAGAGGACAAATACTGCAAAATTCCATCCACAGGAGGCATCTAAAATAGTCTACCTTACAGAAGCAAACAGCCGAATGCTGGTGGCTACGGTCTGGGGGTTGCAAACCGATGGGTGTATATTGCCAGTTACGTCACGTGAATCTTGCAGGTATGCTGTGTAGTGTGGTGTCTGCGGTTACCAGTGTGCATTGCACACTTAAAAATCTAGCTCTCAGGTTAAGTGTCATGACAACAAAAACATGAAAATGAAAATATAAAAGAACAACACAGACACACAAGAATTAACGCATGGAGCTTCCGTTTAAAGCAGCACCAATCAGAACAAATCGTTTGCAATCCAAAGAGCTATCACGACCCGTCACGTGTATACAGAGGGGCCAACCTCCTGGACCAGTCAAGGTCGTCGGTCCAGCTGCTACGAGACGAACAACCTCTGAATCTCAGTGGCTCAGAAGAGCAAAGTTTGGATCTTGGTCAGGTGGCGATCACCGGGCGGCCACACAGCCCTCCGTGGCTGCTCCCAGGTGGTGATGTGCATGGCTCAGGGGTCCAGGCTCTTGTAACCAACCCCATTCTCCTTCCTCAGGGTCTTCCGCGAGTCCTCCTTACCTGCATGTTCTGCATTCGGCGGCCACAAGAAGAGGTGACGTGCAGGGACCTTTGTGAGCAGCCCTGAGCATCTCACAGTCCCAACACAACAATGAGAGCAGTGGGAAATGCCTCCCTGCCTGGTACGCATTCATGAAAAACCCTCCATTTGCTCCGGGAGAAAGTTTGGGCCTCAAAGAGACCCTGCCCACGAGGGAGCACGCCGTACCTTTGTAAATACGCCACTTTTCGTAAATGTTGACCCCGTAATTAAATCCAGACAGTATGCGGTTTGATAGTCAACCCAAAGTGTATAGTCAGAAAAATACATTCACTGGACATTTTTGCCTTCAGAAAAACACCACCGTAGACAATATGGTTTGTAACCCGAGACTCTCATGTAATCGATGAGGCCAATTTTTATTTTTGGAAGATTTTATTTATTTATTTATTTATTTATTTATTTATTTATTTATTTTCTTTTTAAAGATTTTACTTATTTCTTCATGAGAGACACAGAGAGAGAGGCAGAGACACAGGCAGAGGGAGAAGCAGGCTCCCTGCAGGGAGCCTGATGTGGGACTCGATTCCAGGACCCCAGGATCACGTCCTGAGCCAAAGGTGGACGCTCAACCACTGAGCTACCCGGGTGCCCCAGTGAGGCCAATTTTATATCCTAGAATTTAATACGACAGCGACGGTTTGCTTAGTGGGTAAAGCATATCTAGGCCTTGTGCAATCCGCCTCTATGAAGATGTGATGTGTCTGCCGAGTCACATACACAGCGCGACCCTGCAAAGCCATTCAGACCACTTGAACCTCATGAGTAGAAGCACTTTTAGGAGAAACATCTGAGGGTCTCCAGTGTGGTTTTCTTCTTAAAAAAAAAAAAAAAGGATGGATCCATCGCCCTGTGCACAATGTTTCCTCTGCGTGAACAGGTGGGTACGTTTCAAGGAATACCTAACACCTGTTCTAGGATCCTAATGAGGAGAAGCTGACATTTCCCTAATTGAAAAGGCTCCTCTGACATACTATTTGTCGCTGTTAAATATTGGCAAATACGACGACTGCTTTACTGAGAGCCCGTGAAACAAAGCGCCTATGGGATTACGTGACGGTCCACTGGAGGCGGCGCTGGCAGGACAGGAGTTCGTGGTTCCAGGGCCGCTGGGGGGATGGGGGCAGGGGGAGTCTCGGTGCACACGGACCTCGCCCTCAGCACCTACTGTAGGGTTTGTGCAGAGGCGTTGGGTCACATGTGCGCCCCCCTAGCGCCCACTGTTCCTGCACCTCTCCTTCGACCTTGTTTCCGCGGCTCGGGTTTACTCTGACTCTGCTTGGCTTTTGCAAAGGAATCCAGCCTCAAGACCAGACCAGACAGGTCGACGTTTTCCATTTCGAAATTTGGCAGCCTGGGTGGCTCAGTGGTTTAACGCCGCCTTCGGCCCAGGGCGTGATCCTGGAGACCCGAGATCGAGTCCCACGTCGGGCTCCCTGCATGGAGCCTCTCTCTGTGTCTCTCATGAGTAAATAAATAAAATCTTAAAAACCCACAAAATTTAAACCTTGCTCCCAAAGCCCGCCTGACGCTTAGGGATGCAATCGGTATTTGCCGAACAGAACCCTGTAGTCCTCCTCTCCTAGCACAGCAAACCCTCCACAAGAAGAGGTGACATGCAGGGACCTTTGTGAGCAGCCCTGAGCATCTCACGGTCCCAACACGACACTGAGAACATTGCTGAAATGAGTCACTCGGCAAATGAGTTGCTGAAATGAGTCACTCGGCAAAGCACAAAGCACCAGCACACGTTTTGTCGCCAATGCAAGTTTTATTTCAGCTTTGTGTGGACTTTAGAACAAGGTTTTGAGAAACCCGTATCGGGGCGTCACGTTGCAGACAGTGTTTTGCAGACGTGGACCAGGTACCTTCCCCGCATCTCTTCCCCACCCTTGTCTGTACGTCCCACGGCGATCTGACGTCTGCTCCCCTTCCTTGAATCCGGGACAACGTGGGCCGCGGTTCTGCTTTCCCACGCCGCGTTACCGACCCCGGAAAATGATGCCTGTGCACACGCGCCCGTTCGCTTGGCTTGTCACATGCTGCGAGTCCACAGGCTTCCTTTTAAAAGAATTTGTTCAAAGCTTCACAACGTACTAAAGTTTGGACGTGTAACCCAGGAGGTAGCACCCGTGAGACGTTTTGAAAACAAGCAGCCTGGCACAGCTTTGCAAAAATACAACATCGCTAAGCCAACTGGGTCATGACGAAGGTTGGCTGCGTGTCTTCTGAACAAAAGAATTCAAATTTCCTGCTGTGCGTCCCAGGCGAGACTTTCAGAAGACCTAGGAATTTTGCTTATTACGAATAAACCTGATTCCCAAATACCCTGATTCAAAACAGTCATCTCAGTTCTTTGGAGGCAAATATACTTTTAAAGATTTTATTTTATTTATTTATTTTTTTAAATTTTTTTTATTATTATTTATGATAGTCATACAGAGAGAGAGAGAGGCAGAGACACAGGCAGAGGGAGAAGCAGGCTCCATGCACCCGGAGCCCGACGTGGGATTCGATCCCGGGTCTCCAGGATCGCGCCCTGGGCCAAAGGCAGGCGCCAAACCGCTGCGCCACCCAGGGATCCCCTTAAGATTTTATTTATGTACGTGAGAGGGACAGCGCGCACGAGCGGGACGAGGGGCAGACGAAGAGGGAGAAGCAGGTTCCCCGCTTGAGGAGCGAGCCCCTTGCGGGACTCGATCCCAAGACCCCAGGGTCATGACTTGAGCCGAAGGTAGATGCTCTACTGAGTGAGCCCCGCAGGCGCCCCCGGAGGCAAATATATTTTTTTTTTTTGGAGGCAAATATTTTAAAGCTGATTTTATTTCTAGAGGTATCTGTGTCCTTCGTTTGCAGCTGCCACTGTACACGCTGAACGACTGTCGATAGAAATATACATCGGTGTGACGTGTAAAAGCGCTTCCGTTTGCTTAGTCCCCCAGCACACACTCCCCCCCCCCTCCCCCCCCCCCCCCCCCCCCCCCCGCCGCGTGGTCCGAAAGTCCAGCCGCACTGAGGGCGTTAAACGTCGAGCGAACTGATCCGCTTCCAACCCAAGGTTGTAAGAGTGGTTTGCGATGGTTCCCGCGTGGCAGGACAGCCAGGCCTCACCCGCGATGGGCTCGCCGGCTCGCTCCCCCGCGGCTCCTGAAGCCACAGGACACGCTCTGCGCGATTTCTGGAGATATGCACGTGGAAAGGGAGGCTTCTGTGCGCTTGCAGCCGTGCCCGGGGGTGGGAGGTGTGGAGAAACGGCACTTGCAGGTTTGCTGAGAGCGGGAACAAGGATGGAAGGTGTGAAGTCGCCCTGCTGGGTCCCCGAGGTCGCCTGCGGGGGACACACCAGAGCACGTGCCTTCCCTGCACGCGGCCACGTGGGCCCGGCCGTGTCCTGCAACCCAGCGAGCAGCGGGCCAGCTGGGGACATGCACACACGCAGCAAGACAGGCAGCACTGGGCCGTCCGTGCGGGCCCAGGAAGGGATCCAGACGCTGCCGCTGGGCGCTGAGCCGAGTCGGCGAGTGACAGGAGCAGCCTCCGCTCAGCTTGGTGCGTCCTGGGTGGGTCCGGGGCTGCACCCCCTGATGCTGCCACAAGCACACGTAAAACGGTACATGTCGGCGAGGACGCAGGGCACAGTGTCCCGTGGCCTCAGCCTACACGTGTCCTCATGAGCTGCTGCGCTGCCATCGGCACATCCTGCAGGAACGACATGCGTTGTGGGGGGCGGGTGACAGGTCTCCCCACCAGGTCACTCTCTGCTCCGCATGGGGAGGGATCCCTTGGGCTGTAGCATTCCCGGGCCCGGGGCAGCCTTTCTCTGACAACATCCATCTCCCCCTGCCCCCCGCCACAAAAAAAAAAAAAACCCAGGAAAACCCAAATATAGTATATTCTGAGATGGAAATGTGTGGAAATGTGTTTGGGGGAGATTGGTCTCAGGAGTTCGTAGTTCCCAGGGGATTTCACAAAGAGTCTGTTGCACAAAAAAAAAAACTACAGGTGAATCGCTTGCATTTGCCTAAATTGCAGAAAGCTTCTATTTTATGGTCTAAATCCCTGAGGCGTCTCGAGGGAAGAATTAAAGTGCGTTTGCAGGAATGCACGTCTCACGCCAAGCTTTCCGCGTGCGTCCTCAAGGACACCGGCCAGAACCGCCTTCCCACCCAACGCGCGACGTAGCGTCATCTGCCGTTGGCGAAGAAGATGCTCCTTTACTCGTCATCAGCTGCGGATGTTAAGATCTACTGAAGGCTTTTGAACGCTGTTTGCGCTCCCGCTGGTGCGCCGGGGATCGTGGCGGCGGGCACCGCGACACATGCTGATACGATGGCACGTCAGCCCGCGGCTCACGCGCATCTGCGGAGTGGTGCACGGGACCCGGCGCCCCTTCCGATCCGTGTGCCCTGGAACCGCCCGTGCCCGCTGAGCCTCTCGTGTTACGTTTACAGGCCTCCACGAATTTGGGCCACGGAAGCCCCAAGTCTGGCTTTGACCCTGTGTGTCTTACCTGTCGTTTGTCCCCTGGGGTCACTGGGGGGTTCTCGATGGACCACTGGGGCGGTAAGAGGGACACAGGCTCCCAGTCTGAGATGCCCACAGGGCCGGCTTTGCCCGGTGCCCCCCCCCACCACGCGCCCCGTGCACGTGTGCAATGCAGGAGGCGAGGCGGGCTCCGGGCCTGCGTCGTGTCCCCGCCTGCACCGCTAGCGGCTCGCTCCCTTGGCCTGGTTTTCCCGGTCACACTGGCAGGAGAGGCCGGAGGACGAGCAACACATCTGAAGCCACGGCTTCCAGAGAACGTTGCCCAGCGACAACTGATTGGGGACGGCCTGCAGGGTCTCGGCGTGGCGGTCGGCCGCCTGCTGCATGACTGCGAGGATGTCGCGGAACCGGGGCTCGGTCGCCGGTGACAGCGGGCTCCTCTCCCCGGGGTCCTTGGCAACATCGAAGAGCAGCGGCGGGTGGTGGCGGCTGACGAAGTGCCCGTGGCAGAAGCACACGTGCGTGGAGAAGCAGCCGTTGGCGCCCTCGGGGCTGAACTTGGGCGTGAAGAAGAACGCCTTCCAGACGGACGTGCCTGCGGTTCACAAGGACACAGGTTGGCGGGCTGGGGACACGTCAGCACGGGGGGGGGGGTAGGTGCGGCCGCAGGTGGGGTGCCAGGCCCTGGCGTCACCGAGCGCCCCGCAGGACAGGAGGCCCAGGGCTCACACACGCAGAGCGGGGCATGCACGAAGCGGGGCTGCGAGGAAGCGGTGCTCAAGCAGTGCTCCGCGGCACACCTGCAGGTGCCTGTGCGTTGCCCCGTGGTGCTCACAATCTGCCCCCCTTGCATGTATCTCTCTGTCTCAGTCTCTCTCCTTCCTCGTCCTTTTCCCCAACCCCCTGAAGTCTCAGGGATGCTGTGCAGACAAGAGGTCAAGGAGCCTGTTTGTTCTGTGTCTGGGACCGCCGCTGCGGCGTGGAGCGGCACAGCGGCCACCCGGACAGCGTCCTCGGACCAACACATTCTGGGCTCCCAGCTCTGCTGCCTCCCCCTCTCTGAGCTTTTCAGCCTGCGGCCTGTGTTTCCCTCTAAGGCCTTCCGGACGACCGAGGTTCCCCGCTCATTGCAACAGGAGAGATGCTAAAAGTGCACGCACACGCATGCATGCACGCGGCCACCACAACGGTCCTCCACACGCTAAGGCCTCAGATAACATCTTACGCCCTCTAAACCGAGAACGCCTTAAAGGAGCAACTCAAGAATGAGATGAGCCTGGTCATGAGGATGGGGAGCAACCACAAATGGGCAGTAGCTGGAAATGTCCTGATACCCGACTGGGACTGCGATTGGCTGTGCTGAGCTGCACACGTTTGCTAAAAATCGTGGAACTGGAATTTTACGGTAAGTGATGTCTTTTTTTTTTTTTTAAGTTATTATTTATTCATGAGAGACACACAGAGAGAGACAGGCAGAGACACAGGCAGAGGGAGAAGCAGGCTCCATGCAGGGAGCCCGACGTGAGACTCGATCTCAGGGCTCTGGGGTCACACCCTGAGCTAAAGGCAGATGCTCAACCGCTGAGCCACCCGGGCGCCCCGATTTTTTGATTTTGAACCTCACTTACCTCTCGTGCGGCTACGGGGATCAGAGAGGAGCTAACAAAGATCTGCCTATGCATCATGGAAATTCTAATAATAGCCAAGATTACGTCACCAAACAAGGAATAAAACCTTCCCTACCTCCTGTTTCGCAAAGAAGGCACCTTTGAAAAAATCGGACACGAATACATTTCTTTGCAATGAATTCTATTATCCTACAGCTTTTTGTTCTGGTTTTGTTTTTTTTTTAATTTTTAAATTTTTTAATTAAAAAAAATTTTTTTAATGCTTTTTTTTTTTTCTTCTTTAAATCACAGTAGAAAAGTTTCCGGCAAAGTCAAAGTGAAAACGTAGCCGGATTTGTGGGGCGGTCTGGGTTCAGCGTCAGGCGATAGCCGCGCGCCGTGGATTTTCGCGTGACCCGCTGGGCCGGGGGCTGTCGCCTTAACGCGAGCATTTACCTTACACGCTGTGTTCACAGGCTCGAAAATCGGTAACGGAATCCTAGAGCCAAGTATCCACCTGCTTTCTAAGATAGATTTTTATCCCCAGAATCAAGCTGGCGTCACGCTGAATTTTTAACAGCACCGCCTCATCGGCCCCAACGTGACGCCGAGGCTTCCGACGCACACTGCCCAGTCCGCTGAAGCTCAAGATTCC
This sequence comes from Vulpes vulpes, assembly GCF_048418805.1. NCBI lineage: Eukaryota > Metazoa > Chordata > Mammalia > Carnivora > Canidae > Vulpes > Vulpes vulpes. The sequence continues at coordinate 4,420,766 of NC_132796.1, read as the reverse complement.
CACCGAAACGCGACACACCTTATGCGTGCGACCGTAACGTGATTCTGCGATTTCTCCCACAATGTAATGGGAGTGGTGATATTAGCTCCTGATTAGATTATGTCATTCAACTGGCTGAGACAACGCAAGTAGGTAATTATTATAATCACGGAATTATTAAATTATAGAGGAGACACTGCAGATTAACAGTTAAAAGGGATCTCGTGTTTCAGAAGGGCGGAAACAGCACCGGAGCTCCCACTGTTTGGACAATAAGTGTTTAATAAGGCTGGGATTGCGGCACGCGGGCCTCCCACTAATCAGAACAAGCGCGGTCAGTGCTAATTCCCTGGTGCCGGTGACCTGCTGCGGAGCCAGCTCGCTCTCACGGAGCAACACAGCCTGGATCTGCGGCGCCCGCGGACTCCCGTCACGTCAGCCACATTTTAATGGCACATGGGGCAGATTCCTGAGCAAGCAGGGGCGGCTCCCCTGCAACTACATCCTGACCCTAAATTTCTGTTTTTTTCTCTAATAAAGTATTGTGAGCTCGGGCTGCAGGCTCCTTATCTTTGAGCATTAAGGAGGGCAGCCCGGGTGGTGCAGCGGTTTAGTGCCGCCTTCAGCCCTCGAGACCCGGGATCGAGTCCCACGTCGGGCTCCCTGCATGGAGCCTGCTTCTCCCTCTGCCTGAATTTCTGCCTCTCTCTCTCCCTGTGTGTCTCATGAATAAATAAATAAAATCTTTTTTAAAAAAAGCATTAAGGAGGGCATGTGACGTGACGAGCAATGGGTGCTGTGTACAACTGACAAATCGAGGAACGCTACATCGCAAACTGAATATGTGGGCTAACTGAATTTGTGTTAAAAAAAATTATGGACAACGTCCCTGCACATAGTACAGCAATCAGTGGCAACCTCCTCTCAAAGTAGGTCTGCGATGAGGCAGCCCACCCACCCACCCAACGAGTGCTGGCTGACACGCAGCCCCACACGGATGACAGTCACGCTTCCCCACGCACTTCTGCATTCCCAGTCTTGGGCCCGTGCACCGTGGCCTAGGTCATAAGTAACGCCTGGGCACGGCGTTTGCGGTGTTTTGCTCACTGACAGGCACTCATCCGAGCACGGAGGGTGCCACCTACTAGGCGCTCAAACACATTTGTGGAATAAATGGATAGATGAAGTATTGGATAAGCAGCCACAAAACCATGGGCGCTGGCCAACGAGCACTGCTAACCAGTTCCAGCGACAACAATGAGGCAAGTCAATAATAAGCCATAAAACTCCTGGTGTGGAGACCCCTGAGCCAGGCCCCAAAATACTGCCCTGTCTCCTTTCCTGCTGCCGGGTCAAGGCCGCAGACGTTCGACAGTCGCACAGGACGGAATGTCACTTGTGTGCGCGTCAGAGAAGCAAATTTTACCCAAGGGCCAGCTGCCTATGGGAATCTGGGTCTTGCTTTTCTCACGTACTCCTATTTTCTCTCTCTCTGTTCCTTTTTGTGTTTTTTCCTCCACAGGGTGTGCCTCTCCAGCCCCTGATCCAATATGTTCCTTCCATCTTCTCTGAATGGGGTGGTGGTGGGGGTGATGGCAGCGGTGGGTACAGTGGGGTGGGGGTAGGGGTGGAGGGTGGCTTTACAGAAATGCGATTCTGTGAGGTTCAGGACGTGATAATCACATTTCCTTCACTAGGCACGAGTCACAGACACCTCATTCTGGACGTTTCCAGCAGGCCCCGTATAAAAATAAGCACGAAGGGGGACGCTTCCCATTCTCTGGATGACTCAGACCTCACTGTGTCAATTAATCTGGAAAAAAAAAAAAAAAAAAACCATGTCCCTACGGACATTTGGAATTACAAGACACACTGATGAGATACAGCAAACAGAACGCTTCCAGGTCCAGAATCCAAAACCCGTGCTTGTCTCCTATTTATCTTCCAGAAAACACTGCGGGCAAGCCGCCTGGATTTGAAGGAGCAGCTCTGAAGGGTACACCCGCTGTGATTTCGGTGGCTAATGGAAGAGTTGTGATTTTGCACTTGAAACATAATGGAGAGGCTGCTCCTTAAAGAAGCCTTTGGTAAACTGGCGGGGTGCGTGGGGTGGGGAGCGGGAGGTGTTGAAACCCAGTACGATCGCCACCCCGAGCTCAACAACGAGCCGTCAGGTGGGAGGTCCAGCAGAGCGTAGCCTCTAGGATCAAGACCCAAAGCGTGACAGAGAGAGAGAGACAGAGAGAGAGAGACAGGGAGGTCTCCTTCACTGCTGAAGATGAAGCCGGAAATCCGTGCTCCGTATCCACCCGGCGGAGACGGTGCTCCACACGCTCCCGTGCATCTTAGTCACCTCAACGTCGCTGCCCTTCTAAGTGCCAATACAAAGAACTCTGGAGCCTATCCCTAATACCTCGGATTATGGCTTGGTCGCACCTGTCCCTTTACACCTGTTACAAACACGGCTCCAAAACTGGCATCGGAAAACCCAAATTCTCTCCCCTTTGGGGCAGAGTGCACCACGGAAAGAACACCAGTTTTCAGACAAACGAGGACAGGGAAGCATCTGAACTGAGCTCGAAGGTCTGACTCTAGCCCACGACCCTGCCACCTCTGGGCTTCGGAGAGAAAGGCACACACACATCCTAGATGCCGTTCTGCGGGACAGCGCAAAGCTACAGGAGTGCAGAAAGCACTAGACAGCAGGCACAAGGGGAACGTTTCAGGGGAACCTTGGCGGTGCTCACCAGCTGCTAAGCATGACCCAAAAGGCAAAAGAGGGAAAATCCTTTCAGGCAGATGATGCTGCACACAGCAGGGGAGGCTGCTGTGGCTCCAAGTCATTATTGAGAAGGAGGCTGTGCCAGGGGTGTGAAGCTGGGCAGCCAGCCTGCAGGGCACGAAGGAAGGAGTCTGCAACCTGGAGCTTCCTCTGCCTGGCAGGAAGGACTGCCAAGATCCAGTGATGTGCCAGCAACAGCACCAGAAGGAACAGGAAAAGACAGGACCAGGAGGAGCTCAAGACAAAGCACCGTGACCCTTGGAGGCACCCCTCGGCCTTTACAAAGCAAAGCCCACTTGCGGCTTCATCTCCTTGCAAGGCATTGGTTGCGAATGTACTACAAGCGTGGAGAGCTCTGTTTTACTCACTGTTCCGAGGATGCCAGCGCACGGCATTTAAGTAGAAGTTGCAGTAATGGAAGAGAAACTCGTGATCCGAGTGTTGGGTCTTCCCCTGAAGCAGTGGCATCAGGTCATGGCCATCGATGATTCTGTGGGACAAATCAAGCAGGCATCAGGTGGTGAACGGCCACACCATCCTTGGGCTAAATCATCCCAACCTTTGAGTCGTCCCTCCAGCAAATGAGACCGTGATGGAGCCACCTCGTTATCATTCAGCAACCAATGGAGAGAACACTCACTGACCTCCTCGGGTGCCACATGCAACTTCGCGGAGCCAGTTCTGCTCTTGTATGAACTCCTTTAACCCTATAAGCTGCACCATGAGTTGGGGCCATTATCATCCCATGGCGATGAGGTGGAGGAACATCAACCAGAAAGCGTCAATGACTTACCCAAGGTCACGGGATGAGGACCAGCCCATGGGATGGAAACCCAGCTGATTACTGGGCATCTGTGCTCTCAACTGCTCTCCCTGCTGCTCGTCCTAGACTCAATTTCCGCCTATTACCTCAGCACGCAGGAAGCTTTATTCACAAAGTATAGCTCTATGAAAAATAAGAACATCTAACAATTTGGGTGACAAAAAGGTAAGACTTAGCGTGGGAGCATCTTGGATTGGAAAGACGTCAGCGGAACCACATTTCTCAATGAGAATTAATTTGTGAATAAATAGTAATGATGACGATAGTAAACACCCTCTGGTTGCATTGTTGCCAGATGCAAATATCTCTCCTAGGCCTGGGTGTGTACGCAGACCAAGGGGAACTTTCCGGACTGCAAACAACTGATAATATCCAATTGGTCATGAGCAAAAAAAGATGATCTGGCAGTTAAAGAATGAAAAAAAAAAAAAAAAGCCAAACATATTTTTTTGATACCACACTTGATCTTAGCCAAAAGGCCGAGAAGCGATCAAACATTTTGTTTTGAGTTAAATATTCATTAACAGCCACTAGACCAATGGGAATCATTGATACCATTAGGCTCTGTTATCAAAAAGAGGGACAGAGACCCACTTTGAAAGAATTACATGGTTTCCCCTGAAGATTATCTTTCTCTGATAAAAAACCCTCCATCCCTGTGATCCCTTATGATGAGGAATTTAGAAACTGGAAGTCAGACTTGGCTGTATAATTTGGGTTAGCGTTCTTGAGAGGTCCCCATCCCCTGAGCTTTGTGTGTGGTTTATTTTGGTGTCACTAAAAACCCCCGTCATGTAATTACAGCCCTGTTGCTTAGCACTGCTCCAGCCTCAACCCTCGTTATTAATCACGAGCTCTGCGGAAGCCTTTGGAATGAAAATATTCTATTATTGTGAGTTAAAAATAAGAACAAAAGGCAGACTTGGCCCCCTTCCCAAGCCCATGTTCCCGTTGGCCATGAGAGGAGGAGAAGGAAGCGCGGTAGACAGGCGGTTCTATTGAGAAGTGGCGAGCGCTCTCTGAAACACGATTTCTGTGCTGAAATGGCAGTCATTGTGCCTTGGTCCTTTCAAATCCCTTTCGAGAAGGGCTCAGTCCTTACGAATATGCAAAGCTGCATGGGTGGAAAGAACGGAAGGATGTGCTAGAGTGGGTAGGCGTAAGAGCTGGAACAGGAGAAGCCCCCGCCATGGTGAAAAATGGCCTAGAGGTGGGGACAGAAGGACACACCTGTGCTCCCAGGACCCCCAACTCAAGTGCACAGCAGACCTTTCCAGGTAGCACTCAGGACGGAGAACGCGACTCCATTCCCAGGACACAATCTCTACCTACCTCTACTTGCTTGTGCTTTGGATGTAGACATAGAGGCGGGTTTTTTTTTTTCTTTTCTATAATATCCTACACCTAATGTGCTCATTGCTAGAAGCGGGCAATAAATCACGCTGCTGTGGAAAGCTCACCGTTTAAGAGAGCGACAGAAATATGGCCTGTCAAGACGAGGCTCATTTCTGCCATGAAAAATTGACAGTGACCCTACTGCACTCAACTTTTAAACGGTGTCTAAGCTATCAAAATACCCAGGATTGTTCTAAACCACGTGTGCGAGTCACACTTAGCGACGGCCATAACCCCGAGACAACATGTGTCCCCTGACGTGGCCCGTAGGGAAATGTTGCCGTAACGTCACGACCTGGGGGACTGGGGCCGAGGCCCTCTGAAAATGACAGGAAGCACTGCTGTTTGGTATCCCGAGTCTCCTTAATCGGCCTTCGGTGTCGGCAAACTCAAGTTTTCATAGCAAGTGTGCGCACACAGCTGCTGCTATGACGCTGGATGGGTTGTTTCACAGCGTCCGCTTGATCCTGGGAGAACTGTGTTCATCGGGGGTCGTGTTTAATTTGGAGGGTGAGGTAGGAATATTCTCCATGGGTTCCTGCCCCACAACAAGGGTGACGATTTCACGCATTTGTTTCCAAGCATGGTGATTTCGGAATGTCCGGTCAGATCAAATCCCATAGGGATGACTCCCACATCGCGGCAAAGAGCATGTTTTTGGGAATGTTCCTTGGGCTAAAGTGAAGCTCGTTCCGCCCTGGACGTCCTGGCCTCTCTCTGAGCTCTGAGCCAGTGAACCAACTGCCTGGATGTTCCTTCCTCGGCCTGGCTGGCTCGCAAAAGGATTTGGGGATCATACAACAAGCGAAAGCTTTGCGGGTGAGAGAAGACACCATTTTTGACACAGAATCTTGGACCCGTGTTTGTAGAGTTAGGCTGCGCGGTACTCAAAATCCAGGGATTTCTTCAATGTAGAAAGGGGACAGTGAAGAAGACATTTTTAGGAGAAAGTACATGCATCCTTCGTAACATAAAGGAAATCCTAAATTCTATCCCATTTTGGGTAGAGTGCACAATTTAAAGAACACCCAGTTTGGGGCATATGATGACATCGAGACGTTTGAGGTTTGAAGATCTAAATGTAGCTCATGATCTGCCGCCTGTGACCCTTTGGGAAGGAAGTCACATAAACATCTAATGTCTCCCCATGAAGAGTTTCACCTTTTATTCGGCAAAACACAAAGGAACTAGTTTTATTTGTTGGATTCTATAGAAATATTCTCCTGCGGTTGCCTAGCTATCGGGCAGCAAAATTAATTTATTAAATTAAATGTCTTCATTGGACAAAAACGGTATCAAGCATTCAAGTGTCTTCTTAAGTTGAAAAAAAACCATGAATTTTTATTTTATTCTGTTTATGGGATCGGAGACCTAGGTATGTCACCTGTAAAATCTGATTCTCAAGGATGTCGGCGCCCCCTCTCCTTCCCACCCAGCGGAACGGCCGATGGCCAGAATTTAGATGGTTTCCAAAGGTTTAACCAATTAGGTCATGCTGCAATTCTTTATCACCAGCATCTGTGAACAAAGAGCACGGTCACAGACTTCCTATGGCCATATTCTATCCGCTTGCAAAAATGTGATGAAATGTTTTTCATTTTCGGGAATTAATACATTTCATCATACATCCTTCTTATGTATGTGCTTGTTCCTGATGTTTTATATCACACACACAAGAAGGTTGCCCTCCATTTATTTCCAGAATCAGCTCATTTGGAGACACAGGGGGAATGATTTTTCTGAACACGCCTTAGGGTAATGGCCACCACAAGTTCTTTTGATCAACCGTGCCGTTGAATGCAAATGGATCACTGAAGTACGTGTGAATGAGAAATTCACCGTGGAGAGGAATCTCATACGGGCACGCCACGGGGTGGAATTAGAGAATTATTCTCACAGTAGCGCTGCGACTCTGCAAAGCGAAAATCTCCTCTGTGTATCCCCGAAGCACTGCTCTTTTGACCTAAGTAGAAACCCTGCATGGAAGGGCTTCTCATCTCCCACCAAGCTCTGATTGGTCAGGACGGCCACCCACTAGACACCAAACGCTTCTTGGGAACAACAAGGTTGTACCTGAGGGCTACGGGTCTTCTGAACAGAAATCCTCCTGTTCCAACAAAACACACAGAAACACGTGAGGGCACCTCATTAAGTCCTCATCAGACAGCTTGCGTTCGACCCTTGAAATGAGTTTATTCTCCTGAGAAATGTAAATCTAATACTGCTCAAGCAAGAAATCGGGGAAGCTGATTTCCACCAATCTCTGGGGGGAGAGAGTAAAGACTATTTTCTGAAGAACAGATATTTGTGAATCGTTTATGGATGGATATACCTATGGAGATACGGTCCAGATGCTTTCGCTGAGGATTTCCGATGACATTAATCCATTGTAACAATATTTTTGGTAAAAGATCCATGATGAACCTCAGAGCAGAATTTGTCACAGCAGCACCACTAACATGTTTCTGGGTTCTTTGTTCTGTGAAGCCATCTTGAGCCTTGTAGGAATGTTTAGTTGCATCCCTGGCCTTTGGATGCCACTAGATCCCAAAGGTACTTCTTCCCTGTACAGTGTGGCAGGATCACCAAAACCAGCCAGTATTCACTCATGTACTCGGCGTGCTCTCGTGCTTTCTGAGTCAAGACAATGAAAGTCAAGACAATAAAAAACATTTCCAGACATTGTTAAATGGCCCCGAGGGGAAAGAGTCAACCCAGTGAGAACGACTGCGTTAGATGATCCAAGTCTCCAGGGCAGATATATAAGGTTGTTCTCTGGATCTCATTGGTAACATGGTCTAAGTAAGACGTTGTGTGAGTAACTGTTATGTCCGTGAAGGATCTGGAAGTAGATTTCCATTTTCTCATCGGCAGAGTCTCTAGGATGATGGTGGCATCTCATGGGGTCTTGCATCCCAACCCAGAGGCAGCATCCTTGCATTGACCTTGGTCAACAAGCATTAGTGAGATCCATGCAAAGAATCCCCAATATTGCAAAGGGGGTCTTCCCAATGTCATGGCTCACACATGAAATACATTGGGCCTGCCAAAGACAGAGGCTGCTTCCTTCTTCCGTGGGCACAAAGAACACAGGCTGGCCTCCATGAGCCTCAGATTGCGGTGGTCAGGAGATGCGAGCAGCAACATTTCCCTTAAAGGATCTTCCTCTTTGCTCTCATCTTTCCCTTCCTGTATTTTTCCCCGATTGCACGGAAGCCCATTGAAAGATGCCGTGAAAGCCAACGCACTGCTGATTTTCGTATGATGAGCCATGAGAGAAAAATGTAATTAATCAAATTACGTGAACACTGTGTGTGAACTACTGAAGGAAAGACTAAGTTTTACTCCAAGTGTAAGAACAAAGACTGAGTAGATGAGACATGGAGTGAGATTTCCAGCTTCACATAAGGCAACTCTTCCCATGACTTTCTGTTACCACGTCTTCTCTCATCAAGGCGGCCAAGGAGTTGTTTGAGCAGAGTACATCTCACAAGTCCCCGTCAGCCCTGTCACCTGATGGTTCTATGATCCCGGATGAACAATAAATGTAGAAGAAGGAGCAGCCCTGAGGTACTTCTTCCCTGTACAGTGTGGCAGGATCACCAAGACCAGCCAGTATTCACTTATGTACTTGGCGTGCTCTCGTGCTTTCTCTCCTCCCATCGAGCCTCCAAGGGCAGCGCTGTTACTGAACCCGTGCTCCTGGCGAGGCATGAAGGCCCACGAAGTTAAACACTCACCCGGCACAGAAGCCAAGACTGGATCCCAAGCAGGATCCCTGCTCCTAGGCACAGCACCGGATGCTCTCAGAGTGTGGCTCAAAGAGCCATGGGGACCCCATTCAGGCGGTCCAGGAGGCCACGAATGTTCTCACAATAATACCAATGCTCTCCGCCTTTTGGCCACAGTGCACCGTGCCCGTGGATTCGTGGTGGGTGATGACACCATCACTGCCCGCCAATGGAATGTGCGCTGGGGTGCTCTCGTGTGTTCCAAGTTGTTTCAGGCTTTATGGTTTCTGTGATAAATGTTGACAGACATAATCCACATATACAAAAGGTCTTTGGGTCCTCAGTCACTGAGGAGTGTACGTGGGTGTTGAGACCACAAAGTTTGTGAAGGGCTGAGCTGTCCAATGCTCTGGTGTGTGTGTATGTGTGCGGGGGGAGATACACCTAAAGAACAAACTTGAAAACAAGAAGGAAACAATAAACAAAGAAACAAGCCTAAAAGCAAGGGGAGATGAGCAAACCTATCCGGGACCCCACTCGGGCTGAGCTGTGCTTGTCTGTCTGCTTTCCCGTTTCCTCTTCATTCTGCTGGCAGCTGAATTTAAACAAGATTTGCAGCCCGCCTGCATGACATTAGCCTGGCCTGCCACCAAACTAATGAAAACAATTAGTCAGCGTGCTTCACTTAAAACTCTTCAGATTGGTAATAACACTTAAGAAGAAACCATTGGCGATGTCATATGAAGTTGTATTTAAATTTAAGAGAAAGACGTTTCATTTAGAACTTGCTAAATGAAGACATGCTGGGAGGGAGGGCCGTTAACTGGGGAGCCAGCTGCCTTTCTCGCTGCTGCAGCGAAGAGCAGCTGAATGGGGCTGCAGGGAAACGGAAGGCAGCAAAACACGGTGGGTCAAAGAGGAGGCTGCCCAGCTGCCTGGTGACAAGCCCGTGGAGGGCACAGCCGGGAGAGGCAGGATCAGTGGGACATTGAGAGCGGAAGGCTCATGGAAGCCAAAGACCACACATGCACACCACCCCACGGAGCTGAGTTCCCACTGGGATAATGGGATTGGTGGTGGTTCTATGTCCGCGGCCCCACCAGTAAGTCCCATAACCGGACCTGAATGACGAGTCCAGCTGGCGACAGCATGCCATCACGCAGGCAAAGCGGAGCACACTCACCTGTGAGATCCCAATGACACAATACCGAGCGCCCCTGAGTCGCCATACCTGTCCTCCAGCAATGGCGATCCCGCGAGTTTGGCCACCGTAGGAAAGATGTCCATGTTGCTTGTCGGCTCGTCTATCACTAGTCCAGCCTGGATCACTCCCGGCCACCGAAGAATACCCGGGATCCGGATACCTCCTTCCCAGTTGTTTGCTTTCCCCCCTAAAAGGCCCAGAAAAGAGGCAACAGGGAGATGTCTTTTCAAAGCTTGGTTCAAGGCTCATTTCAACATACTCATTAATAGTCAACATGGGGCGGGGGATTTGGAAGAACCACGTGTTCTAATGACACGGATTCAATGAAAATTTTGTAAGCAATATTGCATACATTGTTGTGAAAAAAAATTATGACATGGTCACTACTATGCAGGACACACGCCAGCACTGCCTGGTGGTCATGGTCCATGGCTATGACCAGGGATACTCATTTCTCAGATCAATGAGTATGGAGTCACAAAGCTGAAATTCCATTTCCATTTCTCTCCAGCTGTAGTAGGCAAAGCAATGGCACCCCAAAACATCCATGTCTGACTCCTCAAAATCTGGGGCTATAGTACCTAATGTGGCAGACAGGGATTATCTAAGTTGCTCCAATGTGATCACAAGCATCCTCGTGAAGGAAGGAGGGAAGCAGGAGGCTCAGAATCCAGGCAGACAGAGGCTGGCTGATGCTACGCTGCTGGCCCTGACGATGGAGGAAGTTGCCCCACGGCTGCCTCTGAATGTTGGAAAAGGCACGGAAACACATTCTCCCCAGGAGCCTTCGCAAAGGAATACAGCCATGCCTGCCTTGACTTTAGTGCCCAGTTTGGATACCTGCCCTCCGGAAGTGTGAGATGTTCAATCTGTATTGTTCTGAGCAACCGGATTTGTGATAATTTGTTAGAAAAGGAAAACACCAGCTCTGTGGCTCAGTTATCTGAGCCTCGCACCCCCAACACATCCAGTTGAATATTAATGTGGAGTTATTCCAAGGGCCTGGGACAGAAGAGAACCAAAAATGGCTATGGCATATTTTCATCAATGTGAGACTTTACTAGCAGGACAGCTCTTACTGTTTAGTTGAAGAAATGAGCTTTGTCCACATGAGCTGACGTGACCATAACCAGGTAGAGCACGACAGGGGTGTGGGGAGTGGATGGTGTGTAAGGTAAGCTCCACTGCAAGTGGCTCTGCAGAGAAGATGCCGGCCAAGGTCTGCAACTAGTGTGTCTGGAGGGACACAGGCAGCGGCAATGCCAGCACGGGGCTCAGAGGAGTCAGGGCCGGATTCCCCAAGCCATGCAGGTCGCACGCGGAAAGATGCAAAACCAGATGCGTGGTTTCCCCTAAAGTAGCTCCCACAGCGTTAAAATGAGCTGGGCACAGCTCAGTACCACAGGAACAATAACCACTGGATGTCACAGGCAGGAAAGAAGGGAGGATGGATGTTCAGCTGCTTGAAAATACCTTTCCAGGGATCCCGGGTGGCTCAGCAGTTTAGCGCCTGCCTTTGGCCCAGGGTGTGATCCTGGGGTCCTGGGATCGAGTCCCACATCAGGCTCCCTCCATGTGCATGGAGCCTGCTTATCCCTCTGCCTATGTCTCTGCCTCTCTCTGTGTCTCTCATGAATAAATAAATAAAATTTTTTTAAAAAATACCTTTTCAAACTTTAGAAGAAAAATTACAGAGTTGAAGAACTGAAAGAGAGCCCTGATGCAAATGGCAGGTACAGAATGCATGCAAACGATGCCTGCTTAACAAAGGATGCAAATGCTTGTTTAAACTTTAAAAATGGATTGAGGGAGACAGAGGTTTAAGGGATCTTGCGGCAAAGCTTCACTTGGTCCTGCTGGTTTTTGATGGCGGCACACTGAATTCTGACCAAAATGGGAGCTGATGACTATAGACTGAACACCTCTCATAAGCAAGGTCTTTAAGCTTCAGGCAGTGAATATTTTGTGCGCACAGACACCAGGGAAAATCCACAAATAAATTAATATCATAGTTGGCGGTTTCTATAACGGCCTCCATGAGAAGTTAGAAGTATCAGGGTACATCTTTTCAACATGATCTTAAGGTAATTATGTGACAAATACTGCTACCCTTGCATCACAGATACCACATCAAAGAATAGGGAAGTTCAAATCATCTGCCATAATTTATTCCAGCTGTCGATAGCTGAGTGAGCTACAGGGGGAATCTCAACATGTGAATTAGTCTGATTACCCTCCTGTGAGATCAATCACAGAACTTTCACCTGCTTATTCGAATCAGGCTCACGGCATTTCACCTGCTTAGCCTTCTACTCGATGAAACTTAGAATATGCACCTGTTTACCTTTCCACCAGAACCAGATAATGGGATTTTCACCCGCTTATCCAAACTCATAGAATTTAAACTTGCTTATCCATCTGCTAGATCAAGCTCATACACTTTTCCTCTCTGTGTCCTTGTACTAGATCAAACTCACAGAATTTAAACTTGCTTATCCATCTACGAGATCAAGCTCAAAGGCTTCCAGCTGTTTATTCTTCGAGATCAATCTCACAGATGATGCACATGCGAATCCTTCTACTAGATGAACCTCATACAATTTTCACTTGCTTATCCTTCCATTAGATGAACCTCAGAGTATTTTCACCTGCTTATCCTACTGCATTAAACTCAAAGATTTTTCATCTGTTTATCCTTCTGTAAGATTTAGCTCACAGGATATGCACATGCTCTCCTTTTACATGAACCTCATAAAATTTTCACCTGTTATTCCATTAGATCAAGCTCATGGGATGTTTAAAAAAATCTATTCTTCTACTTGATCAAACTCCTAGACTTCAATCTTATTCTTCTTCGAGTTCAAACTCATAGACTGTGCACCTGCTATCCTTCTAGATGAACCTCATAGGATTTTCGTTTATCCTTCTATGAGATCAAACTCAGATTTTCATTTGTTTATCCTTCTATGAGATGAAGCTCATAGAATACGCACAGGACTATCCTTCTAGATGAACCTCATATAATTTTCACATTTATCCTTCTATGGAATCAAGCTCATAGAATATGCACATGACTATCCTACTAGATCAAGCTTATAGAGTCTTCATGGTTATCCTTCTAGATAAAAATTCAGGGTATTTGTATGTTTACCCTTCTACTAGATCAGTCTCCTATAATTTCACTCTAAACTTAAGAACAACAAAGTAGGGGCATCTGGGTGGCCCAGTTGGCTAAGCATCTGCCTTTGGCTCAGGTCATGATCCCAGGGTCCCCATGTTGGGCTCCCTGCTCAGTGGGGAGTCCGCTCCTCCCTCTCCTCCCCACTTTGGCTCTCTGTCACTATCTCTGTCTCCGTCTCTCTCAGAAATGAATAAATACATATTTTTATAAGTTTGCTATGTAACAAAACATCTTATTTAATTAACGGGTGGTGTATGTATTTATTGTGCCACTGGTTAACATAAAATAAATCAGAAGGTAGATCAAAATACCACAAAAGAATCCTTTAAAAATGTATCTTCTACATGCAATGTGGCACTGCAGATTGGATCTTGAAATGAAAAAGTGCGTTAGTGGAAAATGTATATAGTTCAGTTACCAGTGGTGCACCGAGGTTAATTTCTTGACAAATAACTGGTTATGCAGAAAGTTAACACCAGAGGAGGCCGGGTGCAGGGAAAGCAATAACTATCTTTAATACCTTTGTAGGGATCCCTGGGTGGCGCAGCGGTTTGGCGCCTGCCTTTGGCCCAGGGCGCGATCCTGGAGACCCAGGATCGAATCCCACGTCAGGCTCCCGGTGCATGGAGCCTGCTTCTCCCTCTGCCTGTGTCTCTGCCTCTCTCTCGCTCTCTGTGTGACTATCATAAATAAATAAAAATTAAAAAAAATAATACCTTTGTAATACTGTCTACGCTGATTCCAAAGTAAAAATTCTACTAAATACACACATGTAGATAAGTATATGTGTGTTCCCCCAGTTGACTAAGTACTTGGCATTGTCTAGATCACATCAGAGAAGACAATATGAATTACTGTACATGGTTTTATATGTACTGTTTTTAAAGTTTTTAAAAAATATTTATTTATTTGAGAGAGAGAAAATGTGCAAGTGGTGAGGATGAGTGGAGGGTGAGGGAGAAGCAGACTCCCCAGTGAGTAGAGAGCCTGATACGGGACTCAATTCCAGGACTCAGAGATCATGACCTGAGCCGAAGGCTGACGCTTAGCCAGCTGAGCCACCCAAGCGCCCTATAGGTACTGTTTCTGATGGGTAAATTTAATTGATCACGTACTATGTGATGTGGACGATGATATGCATTTCATCACTAAATCCTTACGTCTCACGAGGGTACTACTATGACTCCCCATCTACAGAAGCCAAATCTGATGGCCTATAATATGCATTTCATCTCATTGAACCTTTACACCTACCCACAGGGGTGGTACCATCGCTGTTCAGTTGACAGATGTGGGCTCTCTATAGCTACACCTGAAGGGGCTGAGCTAAGTTACACATGGAAGGTCACTGATCTAGTGTGACCTAGTGTGATCTAGTGTCACTGATCTAGCGAGCTAGAGCGCAGATACAAATGCAGCTCTGTGCAACACCAAAGCCGGTGAATGTGCACAATTCCTCAGTACCACTTCATCTCTGGTGCAGGAGAGAGCTGGAGCTGGCTTGCCTGTAAACTGCTGGAAGAAGACCACAGGTGGGCTGGATTTAGTAACTCAGACAAATCCAAACCATGGGATTAGAAGAACTATGACAGTGGACATGTTCCTTTATCTCCCTAGGACTTAACAGATGTATCTTTTTCAAGGAAAAAGGCAAGTCCAAAATCTACTGGGGCTCACCTGGCTGAAAGTCCACATGTGAGTGGGACTGAGAAGTCCCAACCTTTCCATGTCTTGGCTAGAGTTTCCAGGCCTTGGAAAAGCACTACAGTGAACATAGGGCATACATGTCTCTTCAAGATTCTGACTTCATTTCCTATGGATATGCACCCAGAAGTGCGGTTGCTGGATCACAGGGTAGTTATGTTCTTATTCTCATTCCTTCCCCATGAACCTTCTGCAAGGTAGGTGCCCTACATCACGGCGAGGACATCTCTGGCAAGACGACACCACAAGCAAGCGATAACACCAGGTGGAGCTCCAGAATCTGGGCTACTGACCACTAGGTTTTCCCGATTCTCAGAATCCCAGAGGGAACACAGAAAGTCCAGGCGTCCAACGACAGCTCAGAGGACCCCACCGTTCCCTCTGACTGGGAATCAACAGCACAGTGTGGGTATCTGGGAACACCGGCCCTGACTCAACAGCATCTTGATTTGGGACACAAAGGAGAAGGAAGTGCAGAAAAGTTGGAGGTGGCTTCCAGGAGAAAAAACAAACATATGGTAAGAAACCTGCTTCTTTCCCCCTGAAAATATATGAGTAGAGAACAAAACACAAGGTCTCGGTTTAAAATTTGGTCAAGTAATTGTCAAAGTCACATGTTTAACGTCTAAGATGGTGCTTTGCCACGATGAGAAGTCAAAGACGAACGACGGCAGAGTTCGTCTAGGAGAGTGCAGAGAAAATTCGATCGTTTACTACGAGACTCTTGTCAGGAACAGCTGCTTCCAAGCCAGGATTCTAACTTTACCCCCTCGAATGCAGCCACCTGGCAGGTCAAGTCACTTTCAGTGGCAAGAGCTCATGCCAGCGTTTCTTATGCGCGATCCGGACACAGAGTTTTATGAAATACTCTCTTCACCATGTGTCTCCCCTTGGGCGTCTCCATGCCCACAAAACACGGGCTCCCCCGATCCGCGCAGACCACGGTGGTGCGTGCGAGCAGTGCAATTTGCACTCAGTACTTTCTTGTCCAACACTATATTTTGCGCTTTTCTTGATTTATTCATTCACGGCACTAAACCCTACAAATTACAGATGGGAGATATGACGGAAGGATGTGGGTTCTATTAGCCTAATGTGGGGCCAAAATAAAGAGCACCAGTCTGCTGATGTCAGGGCTCCAAAGAGGGGCAAAGCATAGGAAAACACTCTTAAAATGAACTGACACAGCTCGAGGAGTCTAGTGTAAGTCCTTAAGGACGACCTCAAACCACTAACCCCTCTGCAAAGGGGTTGGCGGACAACTTCTCTCAAGTGCCATGTCGGGAACAGCTTAGTTTGGAGGTTGCTCTCCCAACACTCATCTCCGCTGTCCTGTGGTCAGACATCAAAGGATGAGTGCCGCTGTGTTTCAATAAAACTTTATTTGTAAAATCAGGCATCGGGCTCCACTTGTGGAGTCCTCAAGCCACAGTTCGCCAAGCCCTGCCCTGAGTTACCGAATTTAGATTGTGCAGTCCAGTGAGCGCAGCAACCAAATGTTATTCCACGATACTCACTCCTACACCGTTGAGGGGAAATGTCGACGAGGCTTCTACTAACAACATATTTTTTTCACTCAACTCAACACCTTCATATAATCTCTTGCGAGATGAAGAATTGAAATACGCGTCTTGGCCAAGAACATACAGCAAACTGCGTCCTGGGTCTGATCCACTTCTATAACATCACACCTTCGTAGAGCCAAGTCTCACTTAAGTGTCCTCAGGAAACAGCTCATCCCCTCTTGCCTTCTAGAGAGTTCCGTGTCTGGATGTCTGCTTTGCCAGGGTTTTCCCGCATCGCCAAATGGCTTTACACATCCTTGAAAGCCTGGACAACATGATGTTCCTCCCTATTTAATGAAGCCTCCTGCCACCACCACCGCAGGCGATGTTTTCCTACTGTCCATTTCCTTGGTATGTTTCCAGTCCCTTGTTTATGGGATGCCTGACAATCAATTCTGTGCACATCGTATCATCCCAGCAGGACCACTGGTGCTTGAAACAAACTCTAATTCACTGCTTAATCAACTGACGGCCACAGCATAATCCTGTCCAAATTACAGTGGCCAATATATTTCTTGAATGAATGAAATTATGGATTTTAAAAAATTTATTTGAGATAGAGAAAGCATGAAGAGAGGGGTGGGGCTGAGGGAGAGGGAGAAGCAGATTCCCTGCCAAGTGGGGAGTCTGACGCAGGACCCGATTGCAGTTACCCTGGGACCATGACCCAAGCCGAGGGCGGATGCTTAACCCACAGAGCCACCCAGACTCCCCGAATAATGGATTAACCAATGAACAGTATGGGTGGGGAAAATAAAATACTATCCTGTAGATGAGCGTGCTCAGAAATTCGTATTTCCAACCTTCTTTTTGTCTTTTGACTTTGCTAGGACTTTTCATCTCCCTTGTCAACTGCATTCCTGAAGTTGTGTCCTCCAGAGTCTTACCAAACTCAGAGGAGACCCTCACCTTGCATGTCATCCAGGACAATGAGCTCATCACCGTGAAATACCTCAACTCTCCGCAGGCCCAGAGCTCAGGATGTGCACCACCACCACATCCTTCCCACTGTTCTCCCACTTTTCCGCCACGCAACCTCAGCCTCCCTCTGCACGGACCACACTACACCGCATCACTACCACTGGCTCTGACTCAAAAGTGGGTAAATCAAACACCTGTCATTCAATCACGAACCTTGCCCCCTGATACAGCTTTTGCAACCTTGTGTCCACACTGCGGTATTTAACGTTGTGGCATCACGGCCATAGATTCTGCCAAATGAAAGCAGAGCAATGAAATCCTTCCGTCTCGGCAGTGAGGCTTTGCTCGTTCTGCAGCTCTCTTCTCTGCTCAGGTGGGTCATCTCAATCATTCCGAATGGCACTGCAGTGTCCCGGGTGCTTAGTAATCTTACCCCATCTATGTGCTCCTGACTGGTTGACTCAGATGACGGACACACTATTGTCCATCACACTCTTGCCCACCTACTGGACCTGTGCAAACTCTGATGTGAGTTGACATCTCCCCAGGAAGACACCAGTCCTCAATGAGAAATGTATCTGTTTTCCATAAATCTTGATCTTCTCAGCAATTTGACCTTCTCACCCATGCCTTGATGCTAAGTTCTCCACGTAAGTTTACCCCATGTAAGATCATCACATCACATATGCTCCAACCTCTCCCATGACGAGGCCCTGCTTACTACAGCCTGCCTCCCTGCACAAATTTCTCAAAAGAACATGATACAGTTTCCTCCTTTCCCACCCTTCCGTCCATCTGGCCTCTACCCCTTGCCTCTCCACCAAAAACACACCTGTGAGCATCATGTGGGTGATAAATGCAATAGACTGTGTGTGCTCATCTTATTGGGCTTTTTAGCAGCACTCATGTCAGCTGACCATGCCCTTCCTGAATCTTTTCTTTTTCTGGTGTTTTCCTTATTTCACAGATCTCTCTGTCAACGTTGTCTTTATGATATCATCACTGTCCATCTCAAGTTCCTCGGAGCTTGGTCCTTGATCCTCTTCTCTTCCTACACCAAACGATCTCCTACACCTCTCCACAGCCCAACAAAACACAGCTCTCTGCCCATGAATCTAAATTCATAAAGACAATCTGTATCTATCTACACAACCATGCAAGCCAAAAGCACAAGACACATCTTGAATGTCTTCTCTTTTCTCTAACCCAATATCCAATCGGCAGCCAACACCACTGGATTTACCGACGTAGTCATGTTCTCCCATTCCTGTCTCCATGTACTCAAACTATATAACCTTCAAATCCAAGCTCAAGTATTTTTCTTCCAGTTGTGGATTCAGTCAGAAAATATGAGGCAGTGTTGTAGATCCTGTGGATAGAGAGTAAAACCACACCTGCGCCATCACAGATCTTGTGCTCTCATGGATGACAGTAATACCTTGCATGTACTAGGTGCACTTGCAAACACTCTGCATATGCACTGAGTTGTAATCCTTGCAACATTTCTTCATGATATTCTTCTAATAACAATCATATTATTCCAGCTCTAAACATGAGGGAGCGGGTATGCAGTCTTGTTTGCATGCCTCTACCCTTTTCTTATACTGCATTTGGGCGATATTCACATGCAATTTTAAGCACTACCCGAACGGCAATGGTTATTTTTAACACATCCCTATCGCACAAGTTAACTTGGATGCGGGATACCTCATCAGCCTCAGCACCTGAAATTCCTTGTTTACTCTTTCGTCTCCAGCAACACCGAGCTGCTTCTGTGCTCACTGTAAGCATCTCACTCCCACCTAAAATGAATTGCTCACTTTTCCTCTCCTCGCCAAGACTTACAAACATCAGCCTGCAAAAGGTCATCTGCCCCTGGGAGGCTCTCCCAAGTCCAGGTTGGGCTGACGACTTGTCACCGTCCATTCCTGAGCGTTCCCTTAGCAGTTCGTTATTCAGAAATTCTCTCTGTAGATCCGCACGTCAACATCAGAATATGAGCTACAAGAGGTCAGAGACCCTAAACCTTGGCCTTTATGCCCTAGAAGCCAGCCCCATGTCTGGTATAATGTATGGAGTCAATACATGAGTGCTTATTGTCGGACATAACTGAATGAGGGCACTCATAAATGAAGATACCACGCGATCTTCTTTCAAAGGCGAAAAGGCCACAGATGCCTCCTGGCACACTAAATCCCATACCAGCAAGGCCGGGCACCTGTGCCTACTCTGGGGAAGCTGAAGAAAACACCTGTCAAAATCTGAAGACAGAACCTGAACGTTAGACAACCACCTTCTAATAAACCAGCAGACCCTCTCGCTGTTTATTTTTTCTCCCTCCTGCAACAAACGCATCAACTGCTCTCTGAAAGTTGTGTTACTGCACGAGGAAAAGACACGCCAACTCCAGCAAATCTAGGAAGCAACTCATAAGAGGTACAGACAAAAGGCAAATTGGTTGTTTTTGTAATTTGCACTTAAAGGAGAAACGCCACGAGTGGCAGTGCCTCGCACGCAGGTGTCAGGGAATTTTGAAAGTGTTTTTCTGCACATGGGGAAAGTCTACATTCTTGAACAGCTCGGGAAAAATATGCTTCTGCAGACACCGTCGATAGAGTTAATTTATCCATTCCATTGATATTTATGACTTGCCTTTAGTCAGAGTGAAAGGGAGATAGGGGGAGAGTCTCCTTCAGGGTGACCTTGGTTGGAGAGAGGAATGGAAATGAAGCCAGAGAGAATCTAACTGATCTCTTCCCAACACTACAGAGACTCTTCTGCTCTGAGAAAGAAGCAGAAAGCTCTAAGCTTAACTATAAGAAAATATCCGGGAAGTTATTCTGGTCCCAGCTCAAGAAGGGTATTTTTGTGGGGCGAGGGGAGTGGAAGATGCTTGGGTGTGGTACTGAGAGCAGAAGGAAGAGAAATCTGGGACATGGCTATTGACTGAGCAAGTGTCTATGGAACATCTATGGTGTGGTTATCGTAGGAAAGAGAGAGGTGACAAAGACACCCCACATCCCTGCTCCCCCAGGATTTACACTATAAGAAGGGAGACAGATCATGAGCACACAGATTAATAATCAGACAACAGACCAGATGCACAAGAAATGATAATAAGGTGCTGTGCTGAGTATCTGGTGGCAGGGACAAGAAGTTTTGAATTGAGTGGTCCAGGGAGATCCTACAGACACAGCATGTGAAGGAAGGCTCAAATGTAAGCAAACACCAGGGGATGAGCTTCTTACCAGAAGGAACTGCCCAATGGAAAGGCCCTACGGTGGAAATAGGATTAAAGTGTCTCGGGAACCCCAAAACAAACCAGAAAGGCATGGGGAATATAGAGCACTTCTAGGTCATGGTGGGACCATGTACCACCAAGGTGCAGGCTTCATATTTTATTCTCAGTGGATGGGAATATAGCAGAGTGTTTTAAGAAAGGAAGAAAAGCCTTGTGAAGACAGAGGAGGCAGAGATTGGGGTGATGCGTTCGTAGGATAAAGAAAGCCAAGGATTGCTAACGACCCCCAGGAGGCAAGGAAAGATCCTCCGGGAAGACCTTCAGAAGGAGCACGGTCCTGCTGACCCCTTGGTTTAGGACTTCTGCTCTCCGGAAGTGAGAGAGGGAATAGCCCTCTGTTGTTTGTAAGGCGTGCATCTTGTGGCAGCTCTGGGAATCTCAATACAGTACAGTGAGCGTGCGATTATTAAGCTCATCCAGGTGCCTGGGCGGAGAACGGCTTGACAATAAAGAAGGATCACCTGGAAGACCACCTGGAAACCCACTGGGGAGATGACTTGGAGGTGATGCTGGCCTAGAGGAGGCTGTAATGGCTGGAGATGAGACAAGTGGGTCAATGTCAGGTATGCTCAGAAGGAAAAGTTGATAGGACATGCTGTTGGAATAGAAGATCCAGGGCAGGTCAAAGAAAGAGGCTTTGGGGGCTCAAAGAACTCAGCTTTGGGGGTTCAATCCCTGAGTGAAGACTGGTGCACATCAATGAGATCGGTTAGTCCGTGAGACATGTGGTCTTGGGGAAAATGATCTCTACCGTGGATCGTTCATCAGGATAGATCTACCTACATATCTCGCATCATGCGGGCAGCTGGATGGAGGAGTCTGGGGTTCGCAGCCAGGGTCGAGGCTGGCTGTGCATGTTACCAGCACTCAAATGCTGCCTGAGGTTGTGGGATTGGATGCGATCATGTAGGGTGTATGTATAGGTAAAGAACGGGGTGCAGGACAGAGCCCCAGAGGTCCCCACCTTTGAGAGGCAGGTCAAAGAAGGAAAAAGAGCCAGAACTGGCAGGTTGAGAAGAAGCTTCCATGAGTTTGCTTACACCTATCTCTGCAAGAAGCACCCCAAGGGCTTCAAACCTTGACTTAGACATCAGCTGAGGTTGAGCGGGGCCAGTTGCAGCTTCCACACGAGAATCGCAATTTGTAGGACTATTGCTCTGAGCTCCGGTTAAACTGCCTTGATCCGGGTAGGGGTAGAATGAAGACGGCCTTTTCAGGACTCCTCCTCCTGTCTCATGTGAGCAGACCCGACACCTGCCCAGGGTCCAGTCACAGAGGCTGAGAGCCACAGTCTGTGCTTCCTGGAGACAGCTGAGGATCGCACGGAGACCCTAAACCCTCTGTTCCCCTAAAGCACTGATGCCTAATCCCCACTCTCAAATTAGCAACGTGCACAGTTTCAATATTTTGAAATTTTGAACAGCCCTGGTGAAATTTTTACACTTAACAGCTATAAGCGGTCTCAGGCCAATGTAAACATTATGGTATTTTGTTGTTCATTTATTTATCTTGCTCTTGGTGAAAATCCTAATACCTCAGTATGGGAACACTGTCAGGTTAACTAAACACGCTCGTGGAGCCCATGCTTCTTGAATTTTTATGTGTGAACACGGATTATTTCTTGGTAGACTAGTTGTATTAGGCTGACATGTGGTCAGTGGAATGAAAATTGATTTAGGAGGTTCTCAGAAGTAAATATTTCAGGAGCCGTGAAGATGAAGACACTGCCAAGATTGCGACAAATTCACTAGAGTCATATTCAAAGTCCACGCCGGACCCTACTTCTATCTCTCCATTTCCTTTTATGCAACAGCCTTTTGACCGGCACAGTTTACCCACCTCTAGATCTAAACAAGAAATTCATGCTGCAAACACATTTCTTTTTTTTAAAAAAAATGAGAGACGGTATTAATGGTGTCACTATTCCCTCACCCCGGTAATCTTAAATCCTTGTTTTTTTTCAAATGAACACTACCGCAGGGATCTTCTGTCCCTGTGATTAAAAGGAAGATCGTGTGGAGTCCCGGATAAGGGTGATTTAACTGTAGCCATTCTATCAAATTCACCCGCAGATTTCATTAGGGAAGCAGATTTGACTGGGTGACACGGCACAAGCACCAGCTTAGACGTGACACATCTATTCGAGAGGTTTTGATGGAGAGTAAAAATCATTAACTGCCCAGAAAAAGATGCTCTTTTTGATCAGGGAGTTTAAACAGCGTGATTCCTCTATGTGCCAGTGTGCTGGGAGTCTGCAGCTTTACAAAACGAGATGTGACATTGAGAAGAGTCTTGGGTCATTTCCTGCCGCTAGAAGGAAACCACATCTTTCTTTAGGGGCAGCGCATTTTAACGATGCTGCACCGTGAGCCTGATTTCAACTAAATCTGACAAAGGGATAATGCTCTGCAACAGAGTAGCGGCCGAGATATTAATACAGTGTCACACACTGGTGGTATTCCTAGCACTCAAGCAAAATAGTGAAACATCGCTAACACATCCAATATGTTTCTTTTAAAAAAGAAAATCACACAGTAGCTCCTGACATGCCGCTGGGACTGTAGGATGACCTCGGTTTGCGACCATCGTTTGGGACCCTTGACACGCTCTTTCTGACCCACACCGCTGATATCTTCGAGAGTCCACTGTCGAGGCAAAATGCTAACAGCACCTCCTCCTCTTGCTCATAAGGCACCCCGAGATCCCTCAGCAGGCGGTCATCTGGTCATCTCCCCGAACGAGGCCCCGCAGCACTCATAGGTGTGACTTTCTTAAATAACGTATCGCTTTGTAACCGCTTCCGTTACTGTGATTTACGAACGTGTCTGGTCGGCAGCTGCTGACCTACTTGGGGACGTCACAGGCCTTCAGCAGAAGAATAAATGAAAAGATGACCGCGTGCATGCAATGCAACCTGTAACTCCGTCTTTACAGACGTTGTCATCTCTACAATAAAATAAAAACAGCTCTCTCCGCACAGGCCATAACCTCCCTGAAATACAGCGGATACAACTAATCTGACTATATGGGACTGCAAGTTTTCTCCCTAGGATAAAATAAGGCTGTAAGCAGAGGGAGGGCTGGCCGACAGGGCGGCTGCCCGGGACGGTTAACCCCGCGCAGGTGACACGCTGGTTCCTTTGCCTGACCCGCGACAAACAGCATTCGTGTGCCCACCCTGCGAGGCAGCACATCCCTGGAGGGTCATCCGGGCCGCCGCGGGCCAGGAACCCTTCTGTCCTAGCTTCTGGGGAGCCAAAAGGGTAAGAAAGGTCCCTGCCCCGAGGTGCCCAGAAGTTACGAGCAGGCAGACATGCGTACGAAGGTGTAAACCGAGGTCCAAGCTATGCCACCCTCGGGATAGAGAACGCGCTGCCCTCTCGGCCCCGCTGCCCTGTGACACGGTGTGACCCATGTGCTGCTTCTCAGTCCCAGCACTAACGTGGGGGAGTGTTGGTAGGGCATAAAGAGCTAGAGGCAGAGCAGGAGAGCAAGCAGGCACTGTGGCTGCCTGCTTCCAGCTGTGCCCACTTTGGAAACATTTCCGGGGCCCCCGGGGCCTCCAGGGGCTCTCCTTGCTGTATGCATCACTATGTCTTGTGCCTATAAATATTAAATTGCGTGGTCTAGGCTTCTGCTCCCACCCATTCACTCACCCACCCACCCACCCACCGGTTGACCTTGAGTTTTATATTTATTGTATATTTATGAAACCATATTTTGTATTTATTTTTGCCTCAGGCCCAGGGCTCGATACACACCCCAATCAATATTTCTAAACCAGTTAACGGATGGAAATATCCCATTTATTATCCTTTCATATCTTTGGAGATAAGGTCGGATTCCCTGCAACCCTGGGAATCTCTGAAACATCCATATCAGAGACTATAAAGGGGCAATAAAGTACTTTATCACCTTATGCTAGGAAAATTTTAGAGTCACCTGCTTTTCTGTGTTTTATGCCTATAGTTGCCTTATGCAGGTGGCTCCCACCAGCTGGGACGCCATGCTTCACGATGATCACCTCCACTCCTCCTGCCCCATGGTGCAAAAACCCACGCCCACCACACATTTAGGTGGGTGGCCTAACCCTTAGCACTGATATGCCCCTTTGGCCCTCTCATCTAAGTCTCTGAAATGGGTCACATTCTATTATGATTAGTTACGTATGTCTTGTATTCACACTGCGTACGTGCTACGAGCAACCAGCGGTCAATCTACTTTTGATCATCTAATATCCTCAATGACTAGGCTGCTTGGTCATGGTGGTGGCTTTGCTGAGGCTGTGTCAGGAATGAAGCATGAGCCAAAAACACTGCTGCACACTGAGGTAGGCGGAATAACAGCCTCCCAAAGATGTGCACATCCTCATCCCCGAGAACCAGTGTCTATGGGACTATGCACACGGGATTAACAGCTCTGAAATGGGCAAATCTGGGTGGGGCAGATAAAATCATAGTAGTCCTTAGGGAGGCATATGTTAGAGTGAGTGGAGGACACAGGGTTACAGAAATAGAGGTCAGAGAGACAGAGGGAGGTCTGGAGAGTTTGCACTGTTGGCTTTAAAGATGCAAGAAGAGGTCATTAGCCAAAGAATGCAGGTGGCCTCCAGAAGCTGGAAAGACAAGGAAACCAATGCTTCCCCATAGCCTGCAGGAGGATGTAGCTGTGGTGTCACCCTGTTTTTAGACCAGTGTGAGACCCTTCTCAGAGTTTAGACCCCCAGAATAATATGTTAACAAACTGTGTTGATTGAAGCAGAAGTCGGTGTTATTTTGTTATAGCAGCAACAAGAAACTAATACATGTGGATTTACTGTTTTAACCAGCTATCCAATGTGAGGTTGCATTTACACTGGGTGAAAATGGCCTTATTCTAATATCTGCACATAGAATACATGCTTTTAATTTCCTCAGGAACCTAACAGAAATGACAACATGGTCATTCCCTGCTCAATGCCTGGGGCACAGTGATGTCTTATATATCAGAAAGTGGCAGGAGGACAACATCAAAACTCAAAGGTCAAGGCCAAGGTGACCAACGGGTGACCTGGGAGGCCAGAGCTTACTAATGTCGGCATTTCCCTGCTTCACAGATTCCTCACCTTTATAGATTCCATTACTTCCTCCATGAATTTCTCCTTTGGTGGTCACCTCTTCTACGTGTGCTCCTTGATCCGAGGTGAAGTAGACAAGGGTGTTATTAGCCAGTTTCAACTCATCTAGGACGTTCAGGATCTGCCCTGAAGGGGAGAAATGTTCAATTTTAATATAGGTCCATATTTACAAAAGAAAGGGTGATCATTTGCTCTCCTCGACTTGTCGTAAGATAGGAAAGAAATGGTCTCGTATGTCACAGCTTTCCCCACACTGATCCCAACAGGGGATGCAATGTAATCAGAAAGCCTAGAAGGTTTAGTCATTGAACCAAGTGTCATCTACAAGCATCCTTTGAAACTCTAGGCATCATGTAGTGATTCTGTACAGAGAGACACGAGAAGGCATTCTGGAAGAATCAGGCCCATAGATCATGAGCCACTTAGAGGAAGGCCCTATGGTCCTGAGGATATAGAGAAGCTTACCGGTTTCTCTTATTCAGTGCAAAACACCAAACCAGCGATGTTATTTAAAAAAAAAAAAAGATTCATGTATTTATTTGAGAGAGAGAGAGAGCGCGCAAGCAGGTGGTGGGGACAGGGAGAGAGAAAATCCCAGCAGACTCCATGCTGAGCAGAGAGCCTGATGCGGCACTCAATCCGAGATCATGACCTGAGCCAAAACCAAGAGTCAGATGCTTAACCACCTGTGCCACCCAGGCGCCCTCGCTCTTCTTATGTGAACATGTCTACCAATATTTTACAATGAATGCCCTCTTTTAATACTTATAGTAGATACTAACAGATATAGTAGAGCTACCTGTTCTGAATAACAATCTTCGTTATTGTTTCCTTTTTCTTGTCCTTATCATATTCTCCATACTCAACACTGTATACCACCCCACATAGCAACATTTTAACATAATCCCAAGTTTTTTTTAAAAAGATTTTTTATTTATTTACTCATGAGAGACACACACAGAGAGAGAGAGACAGAGAGAGAGAGGGGAAGAGACACAGGCAGAGGGAGAAGCAGGCTCCATGCAGGAAGCCTGACATGGGACTCGATCCTGGGTCTCCAGGATCATGCCCTGGACTGAAGAAAGACGTGTTAACAGCTGAGCCACCCAGGCTGCCCCACAATCCCAGTTTCAACAAAGGAGTAAGAGTAACAGGTACCGTCTACTGAGCACTCTGCCTGCAAAGGAGTTTATTACACACTCTCTTATTTAGACCACACGGAACCCCATGAGTAAACAGTGTAGGCTTCGTTTCTCAGCTGGGAGCAACAGTGTAAGAATGGTCACCTGCTCAAACTCCCATATTAGGAAGTTGAAGGCCCAGGAAGTAAGGGTTAAACGTTATTCCAAATGCCATGCGTTTGGTGGACAGACTCAATGAGAATCACAGAGGAGTAAACAAGACATGGGGTGGTGGAACTAGATACATGCACTGAAATATTCCTGAACAAAACTGTACAATAACCGTTTGTCTTCAAATTAGCATGGGAAGAAAGAAAGAGAGGATGGAGGTACAGACCAAACAAGACTGGGCATGAGTTTGTGGCTGGTAATTGCACATCAACGACAAGTGCAATTTTATTGTGCTTTTCTGTCTACTTCGATTTATGCCTGAATTTTCCATTAGAAAAAAAAAAAAATAGAAGTCGGTTGAAGACAGAAGAGGCTGAAATATAGACTGCCTGATTGGGAAGCTGTTGTCAGCTGTCAGATCAGAAGTAAATGACGGTCAATCCAGAAAAAAATACAATTCGTGATCTCCACAGAGACCCATTTACTCGTATGCCGCTGGTTTAATTTCATCAGCTAAGGCGTACAGTTACACTCTGGTTGAGGTGCTAGGGTCTCACTCCGCTTTTCATGTTGGACTGCTAAGAGTTCTCAAGCCTCACCAGTCCTCAACTGACTTGTGCCCGACAAGCTAATAAGAAAGCCTGGGTGCTGCCCCCTGCAGCGCCTGTGGGAGGGAGATTCAAGCTATAGCAGCTTTCCCCTGAATGCTCCACCCCATTCCTGCCTCCTCCCACCATGAAAGGTCAGTCTCCTTTCCTGCTGCCCGCAAGCTATTTTCAGACCAGCCTGGGAGCTACTGTACTCCCCCTCAGAAAGCCTCATTATGTGAGTAATACACATTTTGCAGACTCTTGCTGTAGGTGTGGCATCATTAGTTTGGACATGGGAACCCGATTTGGTGTGGGGTGGGAACCCACCTCATTATTGCAGGATAACCCCAGCAACTGACAATTTACAAGGATGCCAGGTATCCCTTGCACCAGGAACGATATGTGGATATGGGAACATCCTACCAAGCACGTAAGTCACGTCCCAGTTGGGACAGGGCCTCTACTTTGGGGCTGCAACTTCACCAATGTGGTCCAGAAAAGGGGGAGTTGGGCTGCAGACTCAACCCTCCATGGAGGTGGCACAGATGATTTCCGGAGCAAAAGCAAAACCCAAGTCATTTGTTACAAGACATATTTTTGCTATTTGATTGCAAATGCCACCGGCTATGGTATGTTCAATCGTTCTCAGTTTTTTAACTCATATAATAAACATTCCAAGAAGCCACACCATATACATAAATGTCATACTCAGAACCAAGGAAAAAGATGCATGAGGGCCATTTTAGATTTGTCTCCCATGATAAATCATTATCAGGCAGACACTGATTGTGGTGTTACTCGGTACAGCAAAGCAAATCACCTGTGTGCTTGGGGATATTTGGCTCTAACACTAATTTCAGCTGTATCATTTTGAATATGGTAATTAGCTTAATGAGTTGAAATAGGGAGAAGAAATAAGACGATATAACCCGCACTTATACTTTGAAGGAAAAAATGCCCTTTTGACTCATACAAGTTCTAAGTAAAATGATACAGACTAAGCAGTTAGCAGACGATTGAAGGTTTTACTCCCTTGTGTTGTAATTAGTACTTTGCAATAGGGTGTGCAACCGTGCACCTTCACTTCAAATATAATTCACCTTTCATTTATTCAGAAGAAACTTTTTTTTTAATGTGCCATCCACGATGACTTTTGTGGACACAAGATCTGCACGCAAATATCTACGGCAGTTTTATTGATGATTGCCACAACCTTGGAAACAACCAAGGTGTCCCTTCAGGAGGTGATGGGATGAGGTATTA
The DNA here is from genome assembly GCF_048418805.1 of Vulpes vulpes. Classification (NCBI taxonomy): domain Eukaryota; kingdom Metazoa; phylum Chordata; class Mammalia; order Carnivora; family Canidae; genus Vulpes; species Vulpes vulpes. The sequence continues at coordinate 4,391,919 of NC_132796.1, read as the reverse complement.
ACACACCAGATAATGGAATGTTATCCACACTAATGAGAAACGAGCCATCCAGCCGTGAAAGACATGGGGGGAACTTGATGTTATCAAGTGGGAGAAGCCAATCTGAAAAGGTAGTTCCTATACGATTCCAACCAGATGATGTTCTGGAAAAGGCCGAGCTATGGAAACAGTAAACAGATCAGGGAACAGGCTGGGGCATGGCTGAGCACCCAAGCCCTCAGAGCCTCCTGGAGACCCGTCTTCTTTGTTCAAGTCAGCTGCAGCCCCTGCCTACCGATTCCCCGGCCGGCTCTTTCCATCTCCAGATGAGCCTGCAGGTGCACTTGCTACCCAGACTCCTTCTACTGAGATGCATGTTACGTCTTTCCCCATCTCAGCTTGCCACCCACCCTGGGGATTTCCTCCAAATCCCGGCACTCCAAATGACCATGATAAGATACTCACTTAGTCCCCCTCAATTTTTCTCATTCGTTGCCTAGAGTCATGACTTCATCCTTTTGATCAAACGCTCCCCGTACAGCCAGGCTGGGATTGATACAAGGGAATCTAGCTGAGGCCGTTAGGCATGCACAAACTCTGGAATATTTGGCCAAATCTGTGCAGAAACTGTCAGGTTTCTGATTTCCTTTGAGTTCTTTCCTCCTTGGGAAAAAAAGCACTCTCTATCCCATACAGTTTAGGTCTTATGTCAGAATCTCATTTATAAGGCCTCAAGCCCATTAACTGTTTAAGTTTTCATAAGATTGATCCCAGGAAGGTCTAACCTATTTCTCTCCTAAAAATTCCGAACGGAAATCTCCCGAGAGAACAAATGCTGGTGTATTATTTCTTTTTTTTTTTCTGCGCGGTACATCGCGAGTCAGAGGTCCACAAATATGATTTTTCCGGCAGGTTCTCAAGGTGTAATGATACCAATTCGTCCAGGATGATAGTTTCGAATTACTGACGGTGGGCTGCAGGAGAGCTTATAAATGAAATGTGTTCTTCCCAAAGCCTTCTCACATTGTTCCCTGAATGAAACAAATACAGGAAATAAGCCATTCCAAGAGCACTTTGTTATTTTAACTGTGGACAACAGAGGGGGCTTATCAAAAAGAAGAACTTCAGACTTTTGTCAGCGGAAAGGACACACCTTGGAAATGCAGAAACCTGGCCCCTTCCTTCTCCAGGTGTGAACGTGGCTTCCAGAGGAAGCCTAGATCCAGCAGCGTCCCTTTGTTCCATTTATTCACTGCACAAACGAGTGTGAAACCACTGTTGGGAATCAGGCAGTGATCTTCCACGCAGGACACAGAAAACTTCCCAATGCACACGCCAGATTCCAGGTCTTGCCCCAGAGAGCAGCTCCCATGGAGAACTAAGTGCTCGGGCTCTGTCTCCTGGCTCCAGTAGGAGCCAATTTGGTTCGAATCCTATTTTCCCAGCTTGCTCAGTGGCGTTTTTTGCTTCTACGTCCCAGATGATCATGTAAAATAGCGAACGTGTTGCCAGGAAGCACAAAGGAGGAGAACCGCATCCAACACAGCCCGGGACTGGCCACACTATGATGGCTCAATGCACCTTAGCTCTTAAAATGGAGTTTTAAAAAAATGGGCTTACCTAATTGAAGACTCGTGATTTCAGCTGCTTTGGCTTTCTCTTCCACAAGGTAGCTCAGCTCAGATGAAATACTGGGGAAAAAGCGCTGTGAACAAACTATTTTACCCTTTTGGAGGCATCGTGCTCATTAAGGAAAAAAACGGTCTCGAGCAGCCACACAACATGAATAATTAAAATTTCCACCTTCTCAACATGGCTCCAGGGAACATGAGGAAACTCTAAAGAGTCCCCATAAAACTATTGTAGTAAGTCTTTTATCTGATCAACAGGTTAATGGGACTCGATCGTCCCGCTGAGGTCAGAATCTGAAGATAAATGAGAGCACCTAATTGTAGCACCTGGTGGCGGCTAGGACTGCGCAATGGTTGGCGTCTTTCTAGAAAGCTAGCCTTAACCTGTGTCCTCGTGCTCTCCTGAACCTGTTCTTGGCTGGCACAGAGAAATCTGGCAGTCAGTGGCCATAGAAAGACAATTCTTTGTTAGCTAATGTAAGATCAGAAGCTCAGCCAGCATCCCATACGTCGGGACATGATCGGTCAATGTGCAAATAGATTTACTGTCTCCAACCGGAAGCAGTGCCCATCGAATGCAGGTAAACTTGACCTAGTACTTCCATCCGAAACAAATGGTCAAGGTTTCCTACACTTCGGGCCTCATCTTCTCCAGGACATGGAGCTCAAGAGACCGCACAGATGAAGCATCTGAAGAACACCTATGGCTTACCTATAGTATAAAATCAACTTCAAAAACAAACAAACAAAAAAAGTAAAAAAACAAACAAACAAAAAACAATCGACTTCAAAAGCTTACCTATAAAAAAACAGTATATGACCAAAAATAAAATTTCTGAGATGGGATTATTAATCTGCACTTCTTAACTCACCAGAGATACGAATATGGTGTGTTGGCTTTTGTGGACTGTGTGTGGGGCAGGGGTGGGGCGGGGGAGGACTCGATGTTTTTTCTTATGACCTATCACTTGTTAGTTGAGGGTATTTTTAGAGAGAAGCTAGCGAAATACTGTAACAGTTAAATAGAAGTTGTAGCATTTTGCCTTAGAATCAGATCTAACTCGGGTATTGCCTGAAATGCTGCCTGGGTCTCCATGACTCACATGGTGCCAGCACGTCGAGGTCCGAGGAGGTCCTGAAGGTGCAGGATGATTTCGGATACCGAGGAAACGGGAGCGAGCGGATGAACTCGAGCCGGTGTTGCATACCCATGCCTGAGTGATGAGACAAGGCTGGCTCCCGTCTGTGCTACCAACAGGGCCAGAGAAAGGGGGCCCTCGCGTCATCCCCAGCAAGTGATGCTGCGGGCGAGGATGGAGGAGCCACGGAGCGATCCCTCTTGCGGCTTTTAATCCAAGGAGGACGCTCTCCCTGGCCACCGGTGAGATCTGCACGGACGCATCCAATGCCAGATCTTGTCTGATTTCGATTCAATCCGACTCACCATATACATTAAGTTGGGGATCACCCTTTAATTACCTCGCGGACTTTCACGTCTCCTAGGGTTACAAGAAGATTTCACTCCAGACATGTTTAGAAGACATGCCTACCCGTGTTGCAAAGAGCTTCGGCAAGGTAGGCCAACGTGAGACCAAGGCACTGGTTGGGCTGCTTCGGGCACGCACGTAGGTCTTTTGTTCTTCCTGCTTCTGGGTCATCGCCCACATAATCAAGACCTTGTATGCGGGACACAGGTTCCCTAGCGCATTCATAGCACACGTCAGTGTTCTTCCAATTTTAATGAGTTGATTGATCACCCTGGGAACCACGCTAACAGGAAGCCTCCGATTCAGTATATCGGTGGGACTCGGAATTTCTAAAAAGCTCCTAAATGACACCAGTCCGAAGACCATACTTTTAGAAGAACGTGTATGTGTGACTGAACGTTAAATGAATGCTGATGCATCATAAAAGGACGTGCTTAGCATTTTATGGATTGCAAGAACTGCCAACAAGAATGAGATTTGGGTACATTTTCAATTTAACACCTGAGTTTTCCTCCCAGGAAATAAACTTAATAACGTGGACTCAGGATGATCAGGGCAGCTCAGAAACAGAAAAGCCTTAGGATTTTAACGCTGCTTTTGCACAGGTGACCCCTTCTCTGCCCGCGTTGCCGGCGCTTCTTGCTCCGGTTACTTCCTGCCTGAGCTCGCACCATTTCTGGGAAACGCAGCCTTATTTTGAGCTGTACCTGTTTGTTGTGATAATGTTGTGATTCCCTCCATTAAACCTGTCCTTGCCCTCATCACAGTCGTCACGTGTGATTTATCCCCTGCACCTGCATCTGCTCCCACCATCTGGGGTGCCTTCACGGTTCTACTCCGCTATCTCCCCGGGTTAATAATAACCCGTGTTGCTGTTTTCTTTTCTTTTCTTTCTTTTTTTAAAATTTTTTCCCCAGGGTATCGCATTTGCTGGAAATGATCTGAATGATTCCAGCCAGTTCTCATTCTCAGAGAGCTCACCGGTGTTCTGCTGCATCGACGAGGCAAAGGCACGTACGACGACGGTGTCGCTGCGTCCGTTCAGTGGAGTCACGCACGTCTGTGAGAGGAAACCCAAGGCCGGTGTGCCTGTGAGCCCAGAGGAGGCCACTCCGAGTGAGCGCCTGAGGTCACTGCTCCACGAGGGTGCTACGCAGCGCAGGTGCACGGGCTGACCCGGGCAGCCTCTGATGAGGGCTCCGCTCAAGGTGAAGCACACGGCCTTGCCCCTCTTGACCCAGTGATGCCATCGTCCTGCCTGCACTTTACCGACTACTGCAAAATCAGCTTTGGGGATTCTGGGGAAGTCCTCTGCTCTATTGAACGGCCACCGGCTACCCGCTGAACCTGCCCTGGGGGGTCACCCAGGCTTTGCCGTGGCATGCAAGCTTGCCCAGATGCCCCTGGGGCCAGGCCTCAGATCAAAGCCAACACGATGCTCCGGAAACACGGCAGCCAGGACTTCTCCTGCAACATCTCACGGGAGGGGGCGCTGCCCTGAAACCCCTCTGTGAGCTGGGCTGTGTGCAGACAACGTGCAGAGCTGAAGGACAACTTTCAAGAAAACTAAACCTTTCAGAATTCTTATTTGTGATGCTCAACCACACCATCCACACTCACTTTTATTTTAGCACTAGGTTGTAGGTTGGTTTGTTTTGTTTTGTTTTGTTTTGTTTTGGGGAGGGGAGGTGACACTGGGTTTCACCATCTATAAAAACGAAGGTGCAAAATTACAAATTATGTTTCCTTTCAGTGATCCTGCACGTTAATCAGAGATTCAAGCCCTCCTGGGCTAACGCTGCACCACGCACCTCCTTATGGGGCCAGCTCAAGCTCTTAGGGGTAGCTCAACAGTTCCTACCGAGGCTCTGGGCCGACGGGCTCTTCTGGGGGGTGTGAGGTCCATCTCGAATATGAGGTAGAGCATCAATCATGACATTGAGAGAATACACAAGATGCTGTGAATTCATGTTTTTTTTCCATCACAGACCTTTTTCTCATCCATGAGCTATTCCTAAAAGCTTGAGATCTATCTCCCCGTCAAACCAACGCTTCGCCCTGGAGTCACGCAGACATTGCAGGGGAGTTGCACCCAGGCAAACTGAAGGTCCCGTTGACTACGAGGCATCATATGCCCGTTGCAAGAAAGATGTTTGACATATCTGGGAAATGATAATAATCATAGCAAGCAGTATTCGTGGAGCACTTTGGGCGTGCCAGGCACCAGGCTCCGTGCTCTAAACTCATGACTTCACAGAATCTGATTCATTAATCCCACTAATTCAAGCAGGTCGAAGGATCGACCCCTGCAGCGGGGCCATCGCACCTGATCTTCGGACGAGCCCTAATGGGGTCCTGACCTACAAGCAACAGGTGTTCAGATCTATTCCTGACCCGAATCCTGACCTCAGCTCTCAAATACACACATTGGTATTCAGCGCAATCAGGTCTGAACACGGCTCTAACTCAACATCCTGAGTCCTGATACATCTCTTCTTTTCCTGCCAGGAAATATTTATGGAGCAGATTAAATGTGTTAAACCGGTTAACCGAAGGCAGAGCAAGTACCACCCACAACACTCCTGTACTGTCCACGTCGACATTCAGCTGCATATTTTCTGCATCTGGAGTCTTATTTCAAATAGAGGTGTCTTTACGGTATCAGAGGCCGACTCGGGAGCGTGGGATTTGGTGGCATCTTAGAGTCAAGGAGCTGGAAGTTACACCATCACGCGGGCCTGTCTCGTGGCCCATGTGCAGTAGAGGGGAGCGCACAGTCCACCGCCCGACTAATTCAGCGGTACCTTTCCCTGCAGGCTCCGTGGAGGGGCTGCGGCACCCTGGCTGCTGGCAATCACACACCAAGCCACCCAACCTCCCTGAACCTCACTTTCTCACCTGTAAACGACACATCATAAAAACGCCTCCCGGCAAACTCATCCATCCGCGTAAAACATTTCAGTAAGTGACCAGAATATCACCAAATGATTTCACAGGTTAGCTGCCCTTGGCCGATCAAGGTTTCTCACTCGCCAGCTGGTGGCTGTGGCTATCATTCGTTTTATTAAAACGCACCCACATGTTTTATTAATCCTGTTTGAATTAATTGAGACTTGATTTCCTTGATAATGGATGATGTTATTTTCTTTATGAAAATGATTTATAAAACAGCGTTACAATCGATTCATTTTAATTCGAGATGTAAATTCAAGGTAAAATAATATCCGTCCAAGCCCGAGAACGTGAAATTAGGCTTTGGGCTCTCTAAAGACGGTAACGCTGCTACAGAGTTTATGAAACCCAGAGGTTAATGATTTATGAACTAAATTAATTTGGAGAACCAGAATCAATATTCTACACAATGCATTTCCAACTAAATATTACAGCAAAATGTTTGTTTGAATCACCAGACGTGCCTTGGTCCTGCTCTGGTCACCTCCCCCCACTAATGCTTCTCCATCCCCTACTCTGTAGTCTTTACACCTACGGGCTAAGGATGCAAAAACTCGTTTTTGCAGAAAATGGACTACTTTGTCACAATTTCGGTTTTACTGGAAACTCACATAGGAGCCAAAGAGAAGGGAAAACATGCACGGTGCACACTTTTCCTTTAGGCTTGCTGCCCCATCACTGGATTTTTCTGAAACGGTGATTTACATCAGGCTTTCCAGATGTGCACACCTGCAGCACACACATAAAATCAAGATCCGCTTAAGGGACAATTAAAAACGCATTGTTGAAGATAAGGGTGACTCTGTAAGAGCAAAGCAATGAAAAGGAAGACAGTCGAGAGCAGAGTCCAGGGCCGACCACAGCAACTGTGCAGCGTGTCCAACTGGTGGGCAAATGGGTCAGCTGGAGTCATGGAGGAACAGACAATAGGTAACTTTAATAGCGCCACGCATACAAGACAGGGGAAGCCGGGCGATTACAGGGTTCTGACTTCAAGTCCCCAGTGGCCATAAGGTGCCTGTGTCTTTAACCACACAGGAGTCCTCGTATTGGCTTGGTGTTAGGAATTCCAATCTTTACTCTTTAAAAATTACTGAGCCAGAAGCTTGATGGTCATGCTTGAGGGGCTCATGGCCAGTGGGCATGAGGGCCTCCACTCTCCAAAGCCAGAGGCTGCCCAAGGGCACAGATGTCTGATCTTGCCAGGCAGAGCTGACCTCCAGAGAGAGCCCATGGGACTTGCAGAGCTGACCTCCAAAGAGCTCATGGAAGTTGCAGGGCTGACTTCCAGAGGGCTCATGGGATTTGCAGAGCTGACCCAGAGAGAGCCCATGGGATTTGCAGAGCTGACCTCCAGAGAGAGCCCATGGGATTTGCAGAGCTGACCTCCAAAGAGCTCATGGGAGTTTCAGGGCTGACTTCCAGAGGGCCCATGGGATTTGCAGGGCTGACCTCCAGAGGGCCCATGGGATTTGCAGGGCTGACCTCCAAAGAGCTCATGGGAGTTGCAGGGCTGACTTCCAGAGAGAGCCCATGGGATTTGCAGAGCTGACCCCCAGAGAGAGCCCATGGGATTTGCAGGGCTAACCTCCAGAGGGCCCATGGGATTCGCAGAGCTGACCTCCAAAGAGCTCATGGGAGTTTCAGGGCTGACTTCCAGAGGGCTCATGGGATTTGCAGGGCTGACCCCCCAGAGGGCTCATGGGAGTTGCAGAGCTGACCCTTAGAGGGCTCATGGGAGTTGCAGAGCTGACCTCCAGAGAGCCCATGGAGTTTGCAGAGCTGACCTCCAGAGAGCCCATGCAATTTGCAGGGCCCATGGGATTTTCAGGGCTGACCTCCAGAGAGCCATGGAATTTGCAGGGCAAATGCATTTGCCAATGGCATTTGCAGAGCTGACCATCCCAGACCTGGATGTCATGCTTCCTCCTAAAACAAGGGCAAGCCCTGTGACCTCTCCCATGGTTGCTCGCAGAGCAGAAAGACAAACCCATATCGAATAACAGGCAAATGGCATTTCAGACATTGAGCTTGAGAAGAGATGGCCCTGGCCAGTGACTTGCACTTCCAGTGCCACGGAGACCCGGGTAGCAGCAAAGTAAGAAGAGCCCACCTCCACATTAAGAAATACTTTAGGTGGGACTCTGAAGCAATTGCAGGGGGAGGGATAAAAGCTTCCTTCCAGGAGAATCAAGACCCAACTCCAGGAAATGGCCTTTCTGGGGACGGTCACCATGGCACATGCATGAAATGCAGAGTGAGGTCATGAAACACAAAGCCGTGGGCAAGAGCAAGGAGATCCCACCTGTGGAGCCACAACCAGCTAGGGGATTTCTGGGCTTTTGGTGAGACAGGCCGTACGTGTGCAGTATACTGCTCACACTTCTGTGCAGGCATGCTCGTGCCAATCCACGTGTAGATGAGCACAGGCGCTCAAGCACGGGTCCTACCCTGAGCCTACTTTATACTGTTCTGGTCAAGGATTCCCTTTCTCTTCTCCCAATCCTAGACTGCAGCCCCTCCTTGGCCAACGGTGTACGAGCAACACTCGCTCCTCTCTCTCCGGGGTTTTGCAGAGAAGCATCCCCCTCCCGGGATGCCCTCCCAGAAGACCTCTGAGGATAAAAAGAAGAAGCATTGCTGAGATGGAAGCGTCCACTCCTCTTTGTGAATATGGTAATTCCTTCCGTTTCAAAATACATCGTAACGTCCTCTGACTTTTCTCTCCTTTGCTTGGCTGCCAGGCAGCATGAAACAAAACCACAATGTCAACCCGTGTCAACAAGGTGAAATGTTTTTTTTTTTCTCGAACTCAGTCCTTGAAGCTTCACAAACTGTCAGAGAAGCTTATTGACTGCAGGCTTCCTTCTGCTGAAAGTACGGGCTTATTTACTTGCTAAAATTCAGATGCATAAATGCATTTATGAGACGGTTGTTACTGATGAAACTTGGCAGGAAACATACAGCCGTGCCGACAAAGGCATCTGACAGGCAATTGTACCTTCCATTGCGTAAAGTTAAAATACTTAAAATGCTGTAATTTGGTCATATTTGTTCTCTCCCGAGTATTGTCTTACTTCAGAATGAAAAAATATTATGACAACGGTGTTCTTTCGATAACCACTTGCTATGAACCAGAGATGTGAACGTGTGCAGAAGCTACACTTTGCCACAACCGACTCACCGGAGACTTTACAGGTGAATGTCACCGGGTATTTGCTTCATGAATTCAGGAGCTGGTAAAGGTCAGAAGCCAACGGGGGCACCTGCTGTTAGTGAGCTTAAATGAATGACATCGGGTGTGAGGCCCCAGTTAACTCCAGAAATGACAAACATTTGTTCCCATTCTTGCATCGACGGCGTCTGCGGTCCCCAGTGGATCTTTTTTGCATTGAGAAGGAGTCATTTTTGGAAATCTGATACTTTATAATCTGTCTTTACTTTTTTTTTTTTTCCTATTGCTTGGGAACAAATAGAACAGTGTACAGAGTCCTGCCATAAAGAAATGTTCCTTCCCAAATACTTGCAACCCTAAGTAAACAGATGAGCCCTGAGCCATCATCATCTCCAATATAGAGCTCCGGCCGCCACGTTGAGAGACACGGCTCCAGTGGCTGAGCCCGGCCCTCAGCTCAGAACACAGACAGACTCTGGGTAGCAACCCGCAGACTCTGGGCAAACCTGATTTCCCACCCCACAAGGCTTCTTGGAGATGCAGCCCCAACAGATTGCAGGCAGACATTTATGCACCAGTGATCTCAGAGGACAGTCCATGGAAAGGGGCCATTCAGTCCATTTTCTCACGGACAGATATCAAAGCAACAAAAGCTCACAAGACGCTAACCCATGAAACTGTGTTTTGGACATCTATGGCCACGTGCTTCCCATCTCCACCAAACAAGCACAGGGAAGTATACGGAGAGAAATGGCAAAGCAGAGACACATAATGACAGGAGTGAGTCGGTGGAAGGTGTGCGCGCGGCCATCACGATATCAGCACACTTTGTAGAGCTCTTCATGCATCCGGGAGCATGCTCCAAGACAGCCCAGCAACACAGGCAATGGTATGACCCCCATTTGTGGATGAGGAAAGAGAGGCCCACTGAGAATGGTGACCTGCCCCAGCTTGGAAGATGGGGGGTGCTGGGAGTGCAGCTGAACCTCATGCATCTGGCCCCAAAGTCTACACCCTTCCCCAGCACCCCTACTGCCGCCAACATGCACAAGCCACATGTCATGGGGCCACCCTCTCCAGTTAAGACCACATGGGGCATAGAGACGTGGTCTCGGGTCTGAATTCTGTTCCTGCAACGTAACTTGTTGAATATCCTGGAAACAAGGTGGGCATATGGTATTTCTGCCCCCCTCCCTATGCCTAACTCTCTTTGAAAGTGAAACAACAAATCCAGAAGAAATAAGATTCGAGACCATCAAGGGGAAGCAGAGCAGAGATCCCAGAAGCACACCTGGAGACTTGGGGTGCAGGTGGGATCGCCAATGAGGTCAGGATGCCACCTGGCATCAGCCACCTGGCTCCCTCCTTGCTGCCCAGGAGGAGGTTGGGGAGCAGAGCAGGAATGTCCCTTTGGGGGCATTTGGAGACAGCCTCTCCCCTACGTGGTCTCAAGGTTTTGTGCCCCTGGCCATGAGGAACAATAACACCCGAGAGGAACAGGTAGTTGCTGGGGGTGTGGACAGCCATCCCTGCACACCCTAATATGCTTTAGCACCAAACCCACGGGTGACAACACAGGTATGAACCCATCACCAGTGCTCACTCACAGAGTAGACCTTGCCTGATGAATCATCTGGGGCTGCTCACTGTGGAACATGACCCCTGGACTACACCTACCCGAAACCAACAGCCATAGTAACAACTAATGACAACGGTCACACACACGTTTCTTCCCATAATTTAAGTATCTCACTGTAAAACAGGAGACCATAAACATATTTAGAAGAAACACGAGAGAAAAGGCACAGAATTTGGTAGGTGGAGAGACCCTTTTTGAAGCACATCATGAATCCCCAAAGTCACAAAGGAATTTGTGACCACAAAAATTCTATAAATAGAATACAAACACAAACAAGAAAACTATCTGTAATATACAACAAACTATTAATATCTTTAATATGTAAAGAGCCCATTTAAATCAATAAGAATAAAGATGGACAATCCAACAGGAAAGAAGTCTAGGGATACAAAAATAAAGAGAGAAAGCACAACAGTGGATGAAAATGTATAGTTTCAACTGCAGGTGCAACAGGAAGTAAAACTGAAATAGTGAAATAGCATTTTTCACCTGAGAAATGTAAAAGTAAACATCTTCTCAGAATCGTAATATCTAGAGTTGTTGAGGTCGTGAAAAAATTAGCATTCGTACAAATCATCAATGAATGTCCCACCGTACTGGGGGAAAATAAGATGTTTTAGAAAATATTTACTAATACTTAATTTTTAAAGATCCTTTGATTCAACATTTCAATTTCGGGAAACATTTCTTTCACGTATGCTCACACAAATTCAGAGTATTCACCTGTTCAAGCAGCACTGCTTGAAACAGAAAAACAAAGACGCAGTGGCAACCGAGCAGTCCCTCCCAGAGGTACGGTTCAGTACGCTGAAGTCTAAGAAACATGAAGTGGAAATCCAAATGCCACAATTGAAAAATATCTCAGAATTTACTTCTGTGAAACAAGGAAAACTGCAAAAACTGCGTGCAGAGTTTGCATAAAAAAATTACTCTTAATAATAAAAACCACGTCATAATATTATGACATAATATTGGCAACACAGAGGCAATGAAACCTATATCTTAGGTCATCAGTGAGGCTGCCCATCGGGGGTAGGTCACCTGCGACACCTCCTTTCTCTCCCCTCTGTCTGTGTTCCTTGGTTTTGCTGGTGACTGATTCCTTTGCAATTAGCAAAACGATGACACACAATGAGGAAAACTTTCAAATTAAACGAAAAATACAGATGGCAACGCCATCTTGCAAAGATGAGCTGTTGATGGATGGGTACCTCCAAGCTCTGCTCTTGAACTACGTGTACCCAGGACTCAGCTGTTGGCGTGTCCGGATGCAGGATAGCCCCTGCATGGCCGAAAACCACCCTGATCAAGAAGCACGGGAGGAAGCAAGACTCCAGGTCGGTCTGTGTCATCCCATGACTGCTGTGTCCTCCAAACCACGATGCACAAAGGGGTCCTCAGACATACATCTCAGAAAGCGACAATAATGGAAGATCTTGGCACCGGTGATCTTATTTTCATTTATCATAAATTCACTTGTTTTTTCTTCAAGGCTGGAAGTTGTATGAACCTAAATAAAAGGACATTCTAGGAACAACATCACACGTACGGTTTCGAGGAAGCCCTGTGTTTTGAACGTCTACAACAAGTGCTCCGACATGGCCTACTGAATTGTTTTGCAAGTGTCCTGAAGCTTCGTGTATACCTTTGCAGATCAAATATGTGATTTTTTATACTGTTTTTTGATTAAATCAGTCTGACAACCGTGGAGAGAGAAATTATATATACGTAAGTCTGTATTAGACATCCCTTTACAATTTATGGGTTCTCTCCACTTCTGAGACGTCTTCCTGAAGTTCCAACGACCTCGTTATGTATGTCGCATGCAGGTAAACAGTGGTCTGGAAAGGAGAACTATTTCATTTCTCTCCTGCCTAGATCTGCTGGAATAAAAAAAAAAATCTGTCCATTAAGCAGAGGTAGTGTAATACCAGGTCCTGTCAAAAGTCCCTAGGAAGATACTGGGTGCCAGGCTCTATGTCATGATTATCTCGGTAAGAAGTGCTTGCGGAGACAAGACTAGAGGTCGTATTTTAGCTGATGCAGAGCCAAGGTGCCACTCTCAGCATATACCCAAGATCTGATAGTGTGGGATACACTGGGAGAGTTCCTTTTTTTTTTTTTAATTTTTTTTTGGTTTTTTAAACATCAGTTTCCACTTTGGGGAATTAGCGTCACACTTAAGTTATTGAATTAAGCAGATTTTACAAACTCTGCCAAAAAAAGTGTGCTATTTAGGATGCACTTGGAGAGAAACATTACGCCAAAGAACCCCATGTAAACACACACACACACACACACACACACACACACACACACACACACACACGAGGCTCCCAAGCAACTTCAAATCCTCTGAAAAATTCCAAAAGGGGATTTTCAATGAAGAGAAGCACCAGTGTGAAAATAAAATCCAATTTGTTGCTTGAGTTGAGTTTTAATAATTGTGTCATAGATGCCTTGGGATTCAGAAATAGCAAGTGCTGGATGAATATTTAAAATATACTTTGTAAGTTAACCGGGTGGTAGGTAAGGCTGGTGGCAACGACTTGGAAGAGACCGGGAAGCCTTAGCTCTTCATCAGGTCATCCTGCGAGTAGGGGCTTAAGGAAATGAGCTGACCCTGCCGGATAAAGGGCAACAGATCGTTGTTGTTGTTGAATTAAAAAAAAAAAAAAGGCCAAGAGAAATCTCTGCCCTTTTTAGCAATCAATATAATGTGGCATCTATCATTTTAACAGGTTTTGTGTGTCACTCATCATGTTACGCAAGATTTCTGGGGAGAGAAATTATTACTACTGTTATTATTATTATTATTTTAGAAATCATAATGCTCAATGCAACCAACTGCGTAGTGAACCAACACAGTACACTGGCACAACTAAGTCCCTCTTCCAGTATTTATCTTTTAATCAATTTCTTTGTATAAATTTCTTCTAAGCTAAGGGATTTTCTCTTTATTTTATGTGAACCATGCATGTGCTTTTAAAGTGGTTTGTCGCTGGTACTTTATCTTTTTTGACAACCGGAGATTTTAGATTTTATATACATCTATCAATCTTCTCATTTATTTTTTCGCTTCTTAGAAAGAGCTTGCTCAAGGATATACTGGATAAATAAGGTCCAATTATACGTTCTTGCATTATTTTGTGGGTCAATTTTCCAAATTCAATCTGCGTGCGGGATTCATTTAGATGAATGGGGAATAGCAGCATAGCACAGAACAAGATTAACATTGTAGGTGTCCTATGCCACCTCAGTGAGCTTGGGTAAGTCACTCTAGTTTCCTAAACTACAGCTCCTCAAGAAACTGCCTTCTTTGTCTGTATTATCATCACTTCTTTTCTCTTCATCTTCATTATTTTCATCATTATCATCTTCATCATTTTTCATTCATCATCATTTTCTTCACCACAACCATCATCACCAACCCCATCATCATCACCATCAGCATTATCACCATCACCATCACCACCATCACCATCACCACCATCACCATCGCCATATCACCAGCATCATCATGTTCATCACCAACCCCATCATCATCACCATCAGCATTATCACCGTCACCATCGCCACCATCACCAACCCCATCATCATCACCATCGCCATATCACCAGCATCATCATGTTCATCACCAACCCCATCATCATCACCATCAGCATTATTACCGTCACCATCGCCATCATCACCAACCCCATCATCATCACCATCGGCAACATCAGCAAAATCATCACCATCATCACCAACCTCATCATCACCATCACCTCAATCACCATCATCATCACCCTCAGCCTGTTCTTCATCATCACCATCATCACTGTCATCATCACCATCACCATCATCAGCCTCATCTTATTCAAAATTATCACCATCATCATCGTCACTGTCATCACCATCATTATTAACATTATCATCATTACTTCTGTGAAACTAGTAATATTTCATCTCCCTCATCTTCTTCAAAATCATCACCTTATCACCATCACCACCATCCTACTCTCCAAAATCATCAACACCTTCATCACTATCACCATCACTATCATCCTCATTATCATCATCATCTTCATCATCACCATCACCTCCCATCACCACCGTCACCATCACTACCATGACCATCATCATCATCATCATTACAACCACCATCACTATCTCTTTTAAGTGCAAGCAAAACACTTTCCACAGTGCCAGGGACCAGTAAGCTAATTATAATGTCTCCAAAAGTTTAATCATCCTAATGCAATTAACGTATCATCTATTCTTAGCTGTCTGCCTTGGAAGGCCACCTTTACATTGACACGAGAGTCTCTTTCTGGGCTTCCTGCTCTTCTCCATCATTCTGTCTATTCTGGAGCCAGTGAGTCCTACCTGCATTTATTTGTATTTCAGCTCCACAGAGCACACTTTCAAACACAATGCAAATTAAAAACACATTTAAAAATTCACAACACATTCGATCTTGGCTGCACAAGACTGGAGGATATACTTGTTCTACTTGAGAAGTTTAAGAGTTTTATGACAAAATGCTTCCATGTTCTGCTTCCCACTGCCTCAGAGTAGGAATTGTCCCGAGCACAGTTCCCTGTGATGTGCACCACAACTGCAAGGGGACAATGAGTCATCTATTACTAGCATTTCCCTCTTTTAGTCCTGCCTTCATGCCATGGAGCTGACAGATGGGGCTCTGCTGTGCAGAGCTGGAAGCCAGCATGCTTTAGTGTGCAAAGACCACCTCCCTTATTCCCTGAAACCTACTAAAAACCTGTAACTTTGGCTGGTGACCAACTCTTGAAATAATTCTCAAGTCTCCATTGGGTGTTTGATAAAACCGGAGGCCCAGTTAATGAATGTGTGGTCCACGATCGCTCCCTATGAACTACACCATCACTCATCCCGTGTGCTGCCCAGCCATAAACGTCCACTCTGAAAGTGAATGAAGCTAATCAGCTATCCCAGCCATAGGGGAATGGAGCTTGGGGTCTTTCACGTGTGCACACTCACAACGAAGGAGCCAGCTGAGTGCTGTGGCTTTCCAGTCCCTTGATGTCCTTGACACAAGAAGCTTGACTTCTTGTCCTTTATCCAAACAGCTAAAAGCACTCCACATACGTGCACACACCCATCGTGATGCTACCTCGGCCATGTAAACGCTTTCACCTCCTCCCAGGCTTCCAATACCTTCCCTGCCATCTTGTTTGGACCTGCAACCCATCACCTCCCAAGCTACCAGCCCCCACCCTGCCGTGGTCAGATACTGCGGTCATTCCCTAATGCCCCAAACTCCAATGCTGAGTTGTCTTTTGTGATAATCCCGGTCAAAATTTCAATCATCAATCAATTCAATGACCCATCTCCCTGCCTCTGCATTGGACTGAAAATCACCCAATTCCACATCCTGAGCCAACACCTGACTCCTGGTCTCCCTCCAAGCAGAACAGAGCTCAGACACAGTCCAATAAGTCATCCCTCTGCCCACGTCCCTCCATGCTTCTCGAAGTAATATCCAGCCTCACTGACCCCAAGCTCCTCAAATATTGCTAGCTCAGCAATCTCCTACAACCGTAAAGTTTATAAATCGACTTGTGTCTTTTCACGTCTTCGTTTTTGGAACTGATTGTCCCAAGAGCATTTTGAAGTGCTCTTTACCCCTGAATTCTGATACCCCCACTTCTCCTCTTCTCAGCCCAGGGGTTCTTTTGCTTTCCTTTTGGGGACTGTTTCTATTTTGCCTTTCCCTCGAACGTTCTATCTGGCCATTCCATTTTCAGTATGCATCAGAAGCGAACATGTTATTTTCACGCTTTAGAGGAGGCCCCATTTATCAAGAAAAGGAGCATTTAAAAATTCAAGATAGAAAACTGATGTATTGAATCCCAGAGGGAATACACAGCCTTATGGCCCAGATTACATTCCTTAGACAACAAAAGAATCACAAAGAGAAAATTGCCATTACTTTTTTTTTTTTAGACCCTGTGATGCCAGTGGATGAGAAGTAGAAGCATGGAACCTCACTTCTGAACTTTTTTCCGTAAAATTTTATTTATTTATTCATGACAGACACAGAGTGAGAGAGAGAGGCAGAGACATAGGCAGAGGGAGAAGCAGGCTCCTCACCAGGAGCCCGATGCGGGACTTGATCCCGGATCCTGGAATCACGACCTGAGCTGAAAGCAGGCGCCTAACCACTGAGCCACCCAGGTGTCCCCACTTCTGAACTTTTACCTCAGAGTTCAATCCAAGAAAACCTAGAGTCATGAGTTACTCAACCGCTTTCAAAATCCTCACAAAGCAGTGTGACCCGCAGGTAAAATCCCACAGGTGGACCATTATCCACCTCCCCTAGCACTTTCAGCACGTCGGATAGGGCCTTGCAACTCTCCGCACCTCACCCCCATCATCTCGCCTCTAAATATGACTTACTGAGCCCCTGCTCTGCTCCTGGTCTGCAGCATCCTAGAAGCAAACGTCTTCTACGTGAACCCCACCAGAGCACTATGGCCCGGCCAAACGGACCTACCACGTGAGGGGTTATCCATTACACTCTGCATTTCAGAGTCTCACAAGTCTCTGAGAAAGAGTCCCTTTTTAAATGGATAATCCATTAGACTCATGCCCAATAAGCCAAACCCTGGTTAGGATCCTTTCATAGGTTTGAGGGGGTGTTGACCGACATCCAAGTGCCCTCACTGCGTGACTTCAGGTTCTTGTCCCTTCTCTGATCCACTAAATGAGATCTTGCAATGTATCCTCCATTCCTGACGATGGGTTTGATGCGTGGCCATCGATACTGCATGGCACGTGCTTAACTACATATCAGGCACGGAAGAGAGGAATTCACTCTGTACCATACCCCCACCTTGTCATGCATGAACCCGTCTGATATGTGTCCTTCTGGCTGGCTGTGTGTTCCATCCCTGCACCCACAGAAGGTGGCAGTGTTCAGCCCCACAGAGGCCAAGGCAGGGGCAAACTGAGGATCACTGTATCAGACACAGCCACTAGGGGAACCACATCACAGAGACCGAGCAACTAGGTGACTCCTGAAGACTCCTCCATGCCACCAGGATGGTTGGTAATTCTTCTACTAAAGAAAAAGGCTCACGTTTTTTGTTTAAAAGAAAAAAAAAGGGATCCCTGGGTGGCGCAGCGGTTTGGCGCCTGCCTTTGGCCCAGGGCGCGATCCTGGAGACCCCGGATGGAGTCCCACGTCGGGCTCCCGGTGCATGGAGCCTGCTTCTCCCTCTGCCTGTGTCTCTGCCTCTCTCTCTCTCTGTGACTATCATAAATAAATAAAAATTAAAAAAAAAAAAGAAAAAAAAAAGTCCCATCTAAGCCACAGAATCCCAACCCTTGAAGTGGCACGGATTTTTTTTTTTTAATTGAAAGGTTTGACTGGAAGGCAGAGGATTATATTAGCGTTCACCTCATTGCTCTCAACGTGCATTTCTCTTTGTAGGATATAGAATTTGCTAGTTGAATCTTGAGCCAGTGCTGATTTATGATTCCGTCTTGTACCTCTATTAATAGCACAGGGCTCTAAATAAATGCTGAGTGCATGCAAATCCCAACCGACAGACTGGAGGTGTCGTCTGGAACGGTACAAGGCACAGGTAAGAAACCAGTGGCGGGAACCACCTCTGTCCCTCTACTGGCTCCCTGGGCCTCGTTCCCCTTCATAGCTCTCCAGTAAATATCACTCCATTTCTGGGGGGAAGAGAAACAGCTACAATGGCACAGCCCCAAGATACTCGGCGCACACATGTGAACACACTGTGATTTTGCCCATTTGTTCCTCCCCAAAGCTCTGCAACTTCAGATTTACTTGGGATTGAGAACTGTGCTTTGCGACGGTGCCCTGACGGCCCACAGGATTCGACTGTGGGGGTATCCTGCTGAAATGAGATGATGGTCTGGCCCCATACGCCTACCCTTCTGCTCTCCAAACTCTCAAGCAATTTCTCCACATCTTTGTTGGGAAACTCGTTCATCAGTTTCCGCTCTGTGTTATTTTAAGATCTCCTAGAGGAATGTTAAATCCCTCAGTGGCTTTTAACTTCCCTTATGTCAAGGGACTTATCATTATTACACTCTCTAAGAAAGAAAAAAAAAAAAGGGCAGCCCAGGTGGCTGAGTGCTTTAGCACCGCCTTTCGCCCAGGGCGTGATCCTGGAGACCCGGGATCGAGTCCCATGTCGGGCTCCCTGCATGGAGCCTGCTTCTCCCTCTGCCTGTGTCTCTGCCTCTCTCTGGGTCTCATGAATAAATAAATAAAATCTTTAATAAAAAAAAAAAAAGGAAAAAAAATTAGGCACACAGCATTCAATAAATGTGAGTAATGAAGGAATGCGCCCTTTCCCTGTGATTTACTGTGCTTATGAGGCGGCCTTTCTCATTACAGGGAAGGCAGTGGAACCAGGTGCAAGGGACTTCATGCTCTGCTGGATTCCGGTTCCTGCTCATCTGTCATATTAATTCTGTAATTAATACAGCTGACGCAGCTGTATTCGTCTCCACCAACCCTCACCTGCCTTACCTGCAGAATGGGGATGATGACCCTACCTCGTGGTGCTCAGACGGCCCATGGCACAAAGGAGGGCACGCGGGCCAAGTCCAGGGCTGGGTGTAGAGCACGCCCAGAGCAGGCCGTAGCTGAGATGATTACAGAAGGCCAGCCACCCCTGGGGTTACTTAGAGGGATTCTAGGGTCAGGCTGTGAGCCAGCCACTGGGTATCTCAGCAGGGCCCCTTCTGTGGTCCTCACAGTGCATCTGTGAGCTCACGTGCATCGCTGACTATAACCATGCAGCACGGCACCATCACACAGCTAACAATAAGGCAATAAACACGGTGAGGCGGCGTGCAAGTCGCCATGGAGCGTAATTAAGTAATAAAGGTGCTTTCGTTGTGTATGTGCCTTTCCAGGTATAAAGAACCCTGCAGTGGAGAAGGTGAGGCTCCATGCAGCTAGGCTGCACCCAAAAATGTTGGAAGAAAATGCTCTGGATGACAGATGTGCACCCTCTGCAGCTTTCTGGTCTTCTCTCATAGAGCTCTCGTGCAGGATGCATCATCTTTAGGCAAATATTCCCATTTTATTTTACTCCATAATTATTCAGAGTGCTGCAGCCCCGTCAGCATCAAAAGGAAAGGCTTTTTTCTTGGGACGATGGAATGCTCCTTGAAACACTCGGGTGGACTGGATTGGTAAAACGGCAAAGACATCCCGAGTAATCAACGTCACGGCGTAGCGGGACGATTTCACTCTTTGGCAAAAAGAAAAGAACAGGATCATCTACGAATGTGACGTCAGGTTCTCACGCAGATCTCAGAAACCGAAACACTCTCTGTTTCATCCTAGACGGCACCAGTACTAGGGAAACACTGAAAGTCAGACTTCCTAATGAGTCAGGGGATGCAGATTGGCCTTATAATGAGATAAAAATCAGTCCACTTGATGGTAAGCAGCATGAGCTCACCTGCTAGCCCACCCACGGCTTAGAGTCGCGTAAGAAACCCGATCCTCGCAACGTCACGGCCGGCAAAGAGATGAAATAGTCTGATTCACACGGGTAACGTGTGCAAAGTGCAAGCTGATTCACCTGCAACATTTAAAGAAGCAGCAATGAAAAAAGTCACGCTTGTCCCACCGTGTGGACAAGCCCTAGGACAATGGATTTGTCTCGTAAATCTCACAAAGGGCAGTGTTCGTTCCGCTTCGGGCTCTCAGCACACATCCTATGGGCTCTCTGTTACTTTATACGATCACAGACCCTCAGAGAAGGACGTGTAAAGAGGAGACAGCTGAACCCTAGAAAGTTAAGACACGTCTCAAATTCCCAGAGACTGTAGATGGACAGCTAGAAGGGTCCGGTCCTCTTGTTTCTCAAGACCGTGCTCCTTGCGAGATTTAACAAAACAAGACAAACCAAGACTTGTTCTCGTGATCGGCACAGGAGGCAACCGACATCACGTTCAATGTGCTGCTGAAAACAAACCGATCAAAACAAAACAAAACAAAAAACAAACCACCAAGAAACACAAAGCTGTAGTCCTCGGCAATGTGCAGGGAGTTAGAAAACATCTACATGGAAGAGTCCAGAGCTGTCCGTTCCGTGCACAACGAGAAGGAGGAACAACGAGAGAAGGAGGGAAAAACGGGGGAAAGAAAACAAACACATGGGAATCCTAAGCAGCCTGCTGACTGGTGGCATTTGGACAACTGTGTCCCGTTGTGTCCACGGGGATTGTGCGACGTCCGCACCAGAGACGGCGTCACCGGAAAGGCCCAGCACTGAGTGCGGAGTTCAGGGCCCCCGGCTTCCCCTGCCTGCGACGGCGTAGATGCCGCCCGGCTCTGCAGAGAAAGCAAAGGCAGCGAGCGAGGTCGTGGTGATCTCACGAGGTGGAGGGCACACTTTCCTTTTTAAACTTTTTTTTTTTTTTAAATAAGGCGTCCTCCCAGCACCCGTGAAGAAAGCGGCAGGCTTTTCAGGACGAGAGTCCTGTGCTCAGGAGGAAGGAGAAGGGATGCCGAGGCCCCAGCGGCGTCCGGGTGCCCGCGGCCCGAGGGCCACCTGCCCGAGTGCAGGGGAGGTGGGAAGGGCACCTCGGGGCGCCCGTGGGGCTCAGGCTGCTGCTTGGCGTCCGCGGGCTCCCCGGCCTGCTGTCCCAGCCTTGAGAGCCTGGAGGCCCATGCGCTGTGCCAGGGCAGGGGACGCGGGGGGGCGGCGCGCACGTACCCACGCTCCAGTCCAGCTCCTCGGCAGCGTCCCCGTAGGCGCCGTGCTGGCTGCGGCCCGCGAAGTCCGGGGACGAGAACAGGGCCGTGTGCACGTGCAGGTAGGACAGCAGCAGCAGGAAGGGCGTCCCGGCGTTTCTGTGGGAGGAAGGGCCCAGGGCAAGTCAGCACCGGGCCTCGTGGGCACGTGGGCCGCCCAAGAGGCCGCAAAGCACCCCCGACGTGGCCTCGAAGGTCCCGGCACCCCCGACGGCCTCGCAGGTGCAAGTGCGGCCTGCCCGGTGCAGCCCCAGCCCGGCTGTGCACGGGAGGCCGTGTGCCAGGCCCGCTGCGCCCTCTCCACCCAGTGACCACTACGAGCTCAGGGCCCTTGCGGACTGTGTCCCCCGGGGCCAGGCCCACCCCCTGGGGCTGCCTCCTGGTGACAGCATCTGCGGGCCTGCCCACGGCTCACAGCCACGCCACGTGCCCGTCTAACACCAGCTGGGCTCTCCGATCCGCGTGTTGCCTGTCTCCCGCTGCTAAACAAGTGTCTGCGACAAATGCTCAAGGGTCAGCCCTGAAGTCTGGGAAGCTACATGGACCAGCCTTGGAAACTGGCCCAAATCGACAGTCTTGGGTCACTTCAAAAGCAGGTGTCAATTCAGAGTGGGTCAGGACCTCTGGCATTGGACCTGGTGGGAACACAGGGCTGCTGGAGACCTGTGAGTGGCTGCCAACAAGTGGCCCTGTGACAGCGCTCATGAGCCTGGGGAGGGTGCAAAGGGGGGCAGGGAGCTATGCCCAGCTCTGCTGAGAGGGGTCGAGGCGTCCCAGCACCTGCTCTTGACAGCCCTCTGATCTCGGAGGAATGCACTTGCTTGATGCATTTTGGTTTTATGTAACCAGTTTAGATTTTACCCTTGTCCAGGAAAGTCACAGAAATTCCCTTCCGGCTAAAAGGGACTAGTGAATAAATGCCCTTTTGAAGGCTGTGCGGTCACAAATGGAGTGAATCAAGGAACAGATTCGTGGCCAAATGCAATTTCTACTAGAGCGTCCAGTGCACTCCCCAAGAAGCCCTCACGTGCTTCCTCGTCCCACCAGACCACGAGCTGGGGCGTGTCACGGAGAGCCCTGTGCCGCCGGCACCAGCATGGTGACTGGCAAGTAGCATAAGCTCAGGACACCTGTGTTCGTGGATGAAATCCTACATGAGCACTCTGAGCTTCCGTGGGTCCGCCCAGGACCCCCGGGGACTGCAGGGGTGCATCAGTGCAGCATAGTTGGTGCAAAAGGTGCTCTAGACTAGGTACCGTTATAGACACCTACGTGATATATGTGTATATCTACATATAGATTACGTGCATCTCTATATACCTGTATTTATATATATACCTAGATAGACTCACACACGTGTATACTACGTACCTACATGCATATTAGTATAGGGCTGTGTGTACATATTTACAGACATACACCTGTACACATTAGTCGTACAGCTGTACATACACACACCTATGTATGTTATTAGTATGCATGTGTATATATGCATGTCCACACATATGCCTATACACATATTATTAGTATAGCTATAGACACACACATGTATATACTGTGCACCTGTGTATATATTATTAGCATATAGCTGTAGAGATAGACGTATATGCATATTATACCTGTACACACATGTACCTAAACACATACATATACTATGCACCTATGTATATATTATAATATACATACACATACACGTGTGTGTACATATTTTTTTTATAACATTGCATTACATTTTTTATTTCACTTTGGTAAAGAAGTGTATGCTACACTTTTTGTTCCAAGTATTCAAATAATATGTTCCTCCTGGAAATCAAAAGTGTAGCAGTCACCTGGACTACATAAGCAATGACCCTCAATAATTTGCAATGCTTTGAAGACTGCCAAATAGGTGTCAAAAACACTAATTTTAACTTCAAGATAATGTAGTGCATTTCTTTTTTTTATATACATATATAGCAGATACATACACATTTACTGATATATATTAATATAGGATTACACAGAAAAACATAAACATATACACCTATATATGTAATACTATGCGTGTATATATACACGTACATACATAGATCATTAGTATATATACTTATACACGCACGCCCATATGTTTTTGATAAAGGTATATATCTCTACAAATACATACACAGACACCTGTATGTGTTATTAGTATAAGCGTGTATATGTACATGTAGACACATGTATATACATATATTACACATATATGGATATACATATATTATATACACACATATATTATGCACCTATGTATACATTATTAGCGTAGGGCTGTGTGTATATATACATCTATATGTATATACATACAGACATATACATACACATTTACCTACGTACGTTATTAACATAGGTGTGCATACAAATATGTACATATGTGTCTATATGTTATTACTGTGTATGTATGTATACACACATATATATATATACCTGTACACACATGCACCTATACACACACACATATATATAGTATGCACCTACGTATATATTATTAGTATAGGGCTGTGTGTATATATACATCTATCTATATATGTATACACATACAGACATATATACACATTTACCTACGTATGTTATTAACATAGGTGTGCATACAAATAAGTACATATATACCTATATGCTATTACTGTGTATGTATATACACACACACACACACACACATATATACCTATATGCACACACACACATATATATATATATACTATGCACCTACATATTTATTATTAGGGCTCTGTGTTATATACATCTATATATATACATACAGACTTATATATACACATTTACCTACGTATGTTATTAACATAGGTGTACATACAAATAAGTACATATATACCTGTATGTTATTACTCTGTATGTATATGTACTCTGTATGTATATACACACACACACACATATATACCTATATGCACACACACACACACATATATATATACTACGCACCTACAAATATATTATTAGTTAGGGCTGTGTGTATATATACATCTATATGCATATACATACAGACATATACATACACATTTACCTACGTACGTTATTAACATAGGTATGCATACAAATATGTACAAATATACCTACATGTTATTACTGTCTATGTATATATACACACACACGTACATATATACCTGTACACACATACACCTATACACACAGACACATATATATATACTATGCACCTACATGCATATGATTAGCATAGGGCTCTGTATATAAATATATACGCACATATATACATATGCATGTTTTGATATAGATATACACGTTCAAATATATACATATATACTTATGTGTGTTAATAGTATGTATATCTATATATGTACACACATACACCTGTACGTACATTATTATTAGTATACACACACATGCACACCCACATATACTGCACACCTACGTCTATTAGTATAGGGCTGTGTGTATACACACACACAGACACACATACCCGTATATGTTTTTTTTTATTTTTATTTATTTATGATAGTCACACACACACACACACACACAGAGAGAGAGAGAGAGAGGTAGAGTGAGAAGCAGGCTCCATGCACCGGGAGCCCGACGTGGGATTCGATCCCAGATCTGCAGGATCGCGCCCTGGGCCAAAGGCAGGCGCTAAACCGCTGAGCCACCCAGGGATCCCCGTATATGTTTTTAATATAGGTACATATATATAAATACATAGATATACACCTGTATCTGTTATCAGCATATGTGTGTGCACACACACTAATAGATATATTAGTGATATCGCTGCATAGATACATATATACACACATGCAACCACACCTATGAATGTATATATGCTTTGTATAGCTGTGCATATATGCACATATGCATCTATATATATTAATATGCAGATGCATTATGCACCTACACACATATCAGTACAGGTGTACACACATTTACCTATGTACATTATTAGCATATGTATGTACATGTATACAACTACACGTGTATCATGGGTATGGGTGTATATAGCCACACACACATAAACCCACACATGCACAGCAGTATAGCTGTATCAGCACACATACACACCTATATGTTATTAGTACAGGTGTATATACATACGTACAAATATACACCTACTGGTACAGGCATATACGTACCCAATATGTAAACTCTAACTCAGAAATCTCTGATGGCTTCGACGGGACGGTCCCTTCTTGTTCATCATCTCTGCCACCCAAAAGAGCGCTCAAGAAACACTGGTATTTAATGAAATCAATGAGGCTTGTGTATATTTATTTAGCACCTTGAGTCCTCATGGTAACCAAAAACATCTCAAATTTAGAACTGGGTATCACAATGCTCGCTAACCAGTTCACCTCTGATAAAGAAACGAATACACACTTTGCCAAATGCGTTTTTAAAATTTCCTCAGGTTGCAGAGAGCTTGGGGCCATCCAGCCCACACGGGGTGGGGGGGATCACCCCTCAGATCTGCTGCTTATCACACTTTACACTCATGTTCCTCTGGACTTTGGAAACCAAAGGAATCATAAAACCTCGGACTCTGATGTCCCAGGGCCCTCCTGCCTCAAAATCAAATTGAGCCCGTTACTGTTAATCATCTGCATCGTGCTTTGGAGTTCTAGGGTTTGGGGTTGCAATCTATCTCTTTTCCTTTTTACGAGAGTATAAAATGAAGCAACAGTTACTATTTCACAACTTAGCTAACCAACTGACTAAATTAATAAATGACAACAACAAAAATCACAAAAACCCAAGCAGCAAACAAGCAAAAAGCTCCCAGGGGTCCCTGCCACCTGTGCCCACAAGTGGAACTAGCATGAGAATCCAAACCCGCGCGGCGCCCGGGTGGCTCAGTCGGCTAACTGTCAGCCTTCGGCTCAGGGCATGATCCCAAGGTCCTGGGATCGAGTCCCACAACGGGCTCCACGCTCAGTGGAAAATCTGCTGCTCTTCTCGTCTGCCTGTCTGTCTGCTTGTGCTCGAGCTCTCCTTGTGAAATAAATAAAATCTTTAAAAAAATAATAGAGCCGAGGCAGCTTACAAATCCGGCCCCCGAGCACGTACGTGGTCAGAGCTGGCGATACGGGATGTGGCTGGCACAGCGTGCTGAGGACAGACCCGTGGCGTGTGCCCATCGGCTTCAGAAAGAATAATAAATACATCAAACACGACGGAGAGCCGGCTGTCGGCATCACCGGCACGATGTCAAGGTGGGGGCATTTTGAAATGTGCGCCCGGAACAGACAAGCAGGTGACCCACTGGGCCGCAGGCCAACTAGGGAGCCGGGCCCAAGGCGCTGTCGCTCCGAGGAGGGGACACCAGAGACCGTGCCTACTGACAGCGGCCGCACCTGCCTGGCCAAGCCCGGCGACACGGCCCCCGGGCCGGGAGGGAACCCTCACTGTGCAGAACCTTCCGGATGGAGGGGCCACGGCAGGCCCACGGGGGACGTCTGCATCTCCCTTCCCCATGACCCTGACAACTCCAGGGCGCTCCATCACCTTTGTGGGCCTCAGTCCCGTGTCATTCGCGGGGCCACTCCAGTAAATAAAGTAAAACTTTTGAAAGTAAAAACTTTGAAAGTTTACTGCCAGTGTGTTGCTCGCTGGGTGAAAAGAAAGAATTTTCGGCGGCTACACGCCTTTGCTCTATTTGCAAAAGATACAGAAGGGGGCTCCGCGCCTTCCCAGCAGCCGGCGATCATTTCAATCCAAGAATCAAAAGGCTGACTTCTTATAAAGGCGGACTAAAATGCATCCAAGGGGATGGTGAAGCCGTTACTTTTTTTTTTTTTTAATTTTTTTTATTGGAGTTCAATTTGCCAACTTATGGATGCTGGACTCTGAAGCCATCCAT
Organism: Vulpes vulpes; assembly: GCF_048418805.1. Classification (NCBI taxonomy): domain Eukaryota; kingdom Metazoa; phylum Chordata; class Mammalia; order Carnivora; family Canidae; genus Vulpes; species Vulpes vulpes. The sequence goes on along the minus strand of NC_132796.1, from coordinate 4,364,440 downwards.
CACCACCGGCGATGCTCTTCCCCGAGACCCGCTGTGACCTGAGTGCAAGTACCTAAAGTCACCCTCACGCCCCAGCAGACAACAGATGCAGGAAACATGCTTTGCTGATACAGGTTGTAAATTCCCTGGAATGCATCCTTCATTATCCTAACCCAGACAGTGCAAGAAAAACCTACAAAACCTACAAAACAACCACCTAAAAAGATAATTTCCCTGTAGTTTAGATAATATGAACTAAGAAACAATTGGAACGGTTGTAATAGGAAATGAGATTCGGAGGAAGGAGATGGATTTTCCCTTTGTAAAACCAATCACATTTCTTTGCAGCCACTAGAAGGAAGGAGAACGCCTCCTTAGATGGAGCCTCCAAGGGAAAAAAGGAGGACAGGAGAGTATATTCACCCCCTCAGGGTACGTCCGCCCTGCTAGGGGATAGCTGTTCTGATTCAGACAAGCCACATGAGACAGATCGATCGTCTGTTCCCCACGTTCACGCTCAGCCTGGGAACGAGGAGAGAAGTCCATGAAGGACATGGGGACATCAATGGATGACCCTGGGAACAGTAAAATTGGGGTCTACTCAGTGCTGCAGAGAATATAGCAATCCATTTATTCCACAGTGGTTCCCAGTACTGAAAATGGAAAAAAAAAAAAAAAAAAAAAGCTAGTATCTAAAACATTGGGAAGTTTCCCATTAAAAAGAGAGAGAGGAAAAAAAAAAAAAAAGAACTTTCCCCCAGATAGTTCCACCTCAGAAATAGGCCTTTCTGCTTTCTCTGGATGAGCAAGAAGCTTGCGGCATGCTCGGCCTGGAGAGGGGGCTCATCAAAGAGCCAAAGATCCCCTCCATCCCGAAAGCTGTCTCTCGGTGGCCCATGCAACGACGGACACCAATCAAGGGGCATCCACCCTTACCGAGGAGACAATTCTTTAATGACTCAACCTTTCCGCTGGTGAACACGTATGTGCGTGTGTCTCCCTGTGTGTTGCCCTTACTCGTTAATCTGATGCGCTTTTCTCACCATGAATCAAGGATCAGCATCACCGCTATTCCTTTCTGGCTTAATCTCTTATTTAGGCTAATAAAGTCACCCCACGATCCCTTTCTTCAGAAGATGCTCTGTGAAAAACAAATAAATTAATTAATTTAAAAAAATAAAAAAAAGAAGATGCTTTGTGCCAAATCACAGCCATTCATTATGGCCACTTACACCCCGGTCTGTCTGGAAATGTCAAAGGCTGGGTCGAAGGTACCGTGTAAATGCATTTCAGGATTTCGACCGTGCCAGATATCGATGGCAGGAGAACGGGACAAAAGGTCAGGTCTTCCGACGATACATTTATCAGCCGCCCCAGTTTCAGGGCGATGTGAGGACGCCGACAATGTTTGCAGGAGGAAGCCTCTACCTCCTGTAGGACTACAGACCACAGGAGATGGCGGGGGAAGCTCTTCCCCACGACCCTCCCGTAAGGCAATGCGACCTGCCCGGTCACACATACTTCCCATCATCCCGACGGCACGGTCGCTTCCCTTTGTGGACTGGTCAGGAATTGGGGTTCGTTAAAGGATCAGAAATGGGATCTTATCACTCGGGGAAATCAACAGATTAAAAACAAAACTCTTATCTTTTCCAAATTTTGGATTCGTTCTCCAGTAGACCCCAAGCCGAGGATACAACAGAGGTCCCCACACTAAACATAACTGGAAATCACTGGTATTTCACTTCTAACGACGGCCTTTAAGAGGCACGCACACGCCGACACTGAACGTGTTCCACCCGGATTCAATACGTCCTGAGCTGGTTCAGTATGTGTTCAGCACGGGGGCCTGGACGCACAACGCTCGCGGTCAATGTCATTTGAATTGATGAATCCGGGCCCTGGAGCTCATCAACTGTACAAGTCACGTGAGTGTGTATAAAGCCGTCGTCCTTCTCGAAAACATCCTGTTGAGCCTGGACATCTGTATGTTCGCAGAGAAAAACGGCCCTTTCCTTCAGCAGACGTGTCTTTCCTAGCAACGGGGCGCTGCTTTCAATGTATCTGGGGGGCAAAGGGGCCGACGTATCTGGCCCCTCCCGCTGCAGAGTGACCAAGGTTCACCTCACTGTGTGGAGGACGATGAGAAACGCGGGTCTCCTTCTACCCACTGCCAGGAACCTTCTTAAATGTAGCCTTGACTTAACCAAACAAAACTACTTTGTGCATAAAATTAACTCACTGAATTCACCTGTCACTGTGCAGCCTCCGAAGCCTTTTCAGAACACGCAAATGCGTCTCCATCACCATGGTGATGACTGCGGGGGCATCGGAGCTCCTTTGAAAACCACCAGGATGCCTTCTACTTTCAGGGCGTGAGGCGGACTCTTCGGTTGACATCTCTCAGATTCCCTGTTGCACGGGCTGAGCCGGTCTCTACCATGGCCCGGAGCGCTTTCGCTATCCACTCCAAAGCGCCCAGCGTCAAGCTCCTCCACGAGAGGACATCTCTTCTTCCCATCTCAGGTGGAAGTTTTGTAGCGTGAAAGACGGGACGTGCGTGAAATGTGCCCGGGGTGACGTGTGGATCCCCAGTGCTTGGCAGGTCGCAGACAACTGGCTTACAGCTGAACACAACCATTTGCACTGCACCACCATTTGCACTGTGCACTCAACCCGACTGATTTATAGGGCCCTGAAGAGACCAACGGCCAAGGGAATGAGCCGGACGACTGCACGATCCTTTGCTCAGGGCACGAAAAGGGGCTTGCGAATGTCTAAGAAATCTACAGTTCATTCCTGCCTGCCTGTAAGAGCAACAGGGACTTCCTGCTAATTAGATTGCATTAAGGATGACCTGCCTCCTGCATTACTACAGAGCTTACAACATATGGTGTGTGGTGAGCCTGATTATCTAGTTTCCCAATAGAAGCAAATCCCCAAGAGGAATTCATCCCTCAGAGTAAATTAGGATGGGGCGCCATGGAGAGCACGGTTGTGTATTCCAAACCATCACTCTCCTCAACACAGAAGTGTGTGCTTTAATCCGGGGGCACGGTGGTCGCAAATCTGGCCGAGGGGACCTCATGTGAGAGCACCATAAACCAACACAGCATCTCCGCGTCACGCCCCTGCCATCCACAGCTCCACACCTCAAGTGAGCATCTTTAGTCTACATCGTTTCAGACACAAGGCTCAGAGATAGAGAATAAATTTTAGAAATGAGAGTTTTAAATCACTTTCTTCACTTCTTTTGACGTATTCATTGCATGGGAAGTATGCACCTGCCCAAACGGTCTTTTAGGTCAATACATCAAAAGTAGGCACTGGCTTCCATTGTGAAGTTCTCAAGTCGCATGCGTTTGGACGAATTTCACCAACACCATCATTGCTTTGGATAATTTCCTTCTGCTCCTCCTAAGTCTGAATCCATTTCTCACACCAAGGTGGTAAAGGCCTGCCTACATTCTTCAGGATGTGCTGGCCAGTGAGATAACACATGTAGGTGTGTCTTCGTATCCTTGTATATGTATATATAGAATATTTTTATATATATAAATATTCAAGGATATTCAGATCCTTGAAATATATATATATATATATTTTTTTTTTCTTTACAAATACTGCTATGTAAAAAAAAAAAAAGAATAAACAAATACTGTTATGTTTCTTTGGTTACCTAGTGAGGTGATTCTCAAGATGCTCAGCCATCACACACGGTGAATCAGACATCACACATCACACACGAGGACAATTGTAGCCAGGTCTGGTTTTACCCAGACACCTTCCATCTCTGTGTCTTCAGGTGACGTATGGGGGAAGCTTTCTGTGAATAGCATCATGGTATACAAACGCCGTGTTTGCACTAACGCTGACCATGCATGCACTGCGCCAACACGGGCAACAGGCCTTTCCACTGGACCCATCTTTTTTTTTTTTTAATTTATGATAGTCACAGAGAGAGAGAGAGAGACAGAGAGGCAGAGACATAGGCAGAGGGAGAAGCAGGCTCCATGCACCGGGAGCCCGACGTGGGATTCGATCCCAGGTATCCAGGATCATGCCCTGGGCCAAAGGCAGGCACTAAACCGCTGCTCCACACAGGGATCCCTCCACTGGACCCATCTGTCGTGAAGCATGAACCCTCTTGTACAAACCCAGTAACCCCAACCCTCAACTGTGGAGTTGCTAGAGCATCTTAAATCTCTCATTCTGCCCCAAAATTGCAGAAACCTGCATATCATCAAGATCAAATGCACAGGCTTCAATGCCTTTACGGTCAAATTGCTTTTGGTCGTCTCCCAAAGTGACGTGCCGAGGAGCCCATTTAAGATGCCTTGTAATCATCTGAATATTCATACTCTCTATAGATTCAATCATTCCTGTCAAAATAGCACATGTGGGAGAGAAGTGAATCATCTGGAAGCCGAGTATGATTCCCGAACCCTGTGATTTTGCAGGGGGCACTGTATTATTAATCTCCTCCCATATGTTTCTGAGAGATTGCTGGTCGATGCAGACCGATAGGTGAGTGTTCAGCTGTTACAGCAAATTTGGCAAAACAGCACACTGCTGGGTTTTGAGCTTCAATGGCCAGGTCTGCAATCCAGCGGGGCGCCATCCTATCTCGGAACGGCTGTCCCCCTGCTTATGAACGCAGCGAGGCTAACCCGCGAGGTAAGAGCTTTGTCAACCACGCAGACTGTGCCTCATTGTTGAGGTATGACATTAATTTAGTGTCACAGCCAGAGAGCTTTTTAAATATAAAACACAACACAATAAGATGGAAAGTGTCAGAAGTGATCGCTCTGCTAAAAAAAAAAGAGAGAGAGAGAGAGAGAGATCATTTCAGGAGCCTTGTTTCTATTAATAATCTATGTGTATCTGGGGCGCCTGGGTGGCTCAGTCGGTTAGGTGTCAGCCTTCAGCTCAGGTTATGATCCCAGGGTTCTGGGATCAAGCCCCAAGTCTGGCTCTCGGCTCAGTGGGGAATCTTCTTGTCCCTCTTCCTCTGGTCCTTCCCTGTGCTCATGTGCTCATGTGCTCTCTCTCAAATAAAGAAAGAAAGAAAGTCTACTAAAAAACAAAATACATAGATCTTACTGGGAGATGATGTAAAATGTATACCTTATAAGGTTCTAAAACTGGTGCATCAGATCCCAAGTCAGCATCCCCTTCTGAAAATATGTACGGATCTAACAATGGTTGTAGATTTTTGTGGGAAACCCCATCTATGCTCCAGTATTCTTGGGGTGTGCTAGGAGACATCTGGGCTAGACTCTCTCGGGAGCTGGTTCAATGGCGATGTGCAGCTTGGCCTCGGCACTCCACAGTAAGAGAAGAAGACCGGTGATCTTCAGTTTTCAGGGCACACTAAGGTTCTGCAAACCAAAGCCTGAGCAGTCGCTACTCAGCTGTGTGGGCCAACCGTTAGGCTTACGCAGGCATCACTAACTCAACAGTACATCCACATGCAAGTGATGACAACAGATGCTCAGGAGCATGACCACCAGCTTAAAATCTTCCTCCTTCTGTCAAGAACCGCATTACATCTTTCCTCCCGCCATTTTAGCTGGGACCAACTGGTTTCTCCAGTCTTTGGTGCCTGAACTACACATGTTCTCAGCATGCTCATGGCAAGTGACCGCACAGACCAGATGTCTGGTTTTCACATGACATTTCTACTCTTCTCTAAAGTTCCAAATGGAACAAAATGGTTTTGTCTGGTTTTGATAGCAGGTGTTTGGAAAATAGTCTCTCTCCTAACTCTGGGAAACGAACAAGGGGTAGTGGAAGTGGAGGTGGGTGGGGGTGACTGGGTGACAGGCACTGAGGGGGGCACTTGATGGGATGAGCACTGGGTGTTATGCTATATGTTGGCAAATTGAACTTTAATAAAAAGAAATTTTAAAAAAAGGAATATAGTCTCTACTCAGACCCGCCATCAACCTGTCCATGGATGGTCATTCCCTTTGCTGACGGCAACCCTCAACACTATGCACTCAAGGCGTCCTAACAGACCTGCACAAAATAATACGCTTCACCCAGGTTCCTCACACAGTTGTTCTGCTCAGAAATTTGCATAGAATATCTTGGACTTCCCTGTGGCGTTTCTGTTGCAAGGATGACACATGTGCTCTAGTCTACAAACAACGCACACACGAAGAATAATGACCGTGGTGATACCTAGGGCCCCTTTTGTCACCTGGGAGACATTTTTTGGCAGGACTTCAGAAGCAGAGGACGTGAGGGACACTGGCAGAGCCACCTGATGAGAGCCCACTGGGCTGCACCTCCCTTCACGTGCCATTCCACTGTCCACCCCCCTCCTCCTCCCGAGAGCTTGGCTGGAGGAACCTCCTCAGCAGGGAAGGGGAAACGTGGCTAGAAGGACCACCTTGTTTCTCCAACCTCCATGGCAATAACCAAGCACAGGCTGCAACAGGCAGCATCTGGATAAGAGGCGATACCCACCGTCGTATGAACTGGGCCGCGTCCGCCGTCAGCCTCTGCGTGAGGCTGTCATAGGACAGGGGCTGCTGAGTGATCTCATAGTTCCGCATCAGGAAGCAGTTCAGGGGTCGGAAGTAATGCAGGAAGCACAGCAGAAGGCCGAGGATCATGGCGGCGAGACACAGAAGGCAGAAGAAGACCACAGGGGGCACGTGGAGCAGCCCCAAGCACTTGAGCACCACCAGGGTGAGGAGCGTGATGGCAATGATCTGAAGGGGGATGAAGACCAGCACCCTGATGCCCCTGGTGAAGACGCTGCCTTCTCCGGGCTTGCAATCCCTCAGGTTGGTCACGGGGATCCCGTGGAAATAGTCAAAGCCGTGGCTCAAGGGGTGGTGGCAAAAGTCTGTCTTGTTGTGACAGTTGGTCCCAAGGTGCCACTTGCCTGAGAAGACAGATGGGTGATACGTTGATACGCAATGAACACTGTGACCTGGATGTCAGCCTCTGATTCCCACACACTGAAAAGCGGGATCGCTCTGCACATTTGTTAGCCAAACTCCTCCTACTCTGGAGAACCCCACAGTGTCTCGCTGCCTTTTCCACAAACAACAGGGCATTAACTACTCACTCTACCAGAAAACAACAACTGCTTGAGCACCGAAAACAGCAAAATAAAACAAAACAAAAGACAACCACCTGACATATTTAATAGGTAGGTGACAAAAATACACAGAAAAACACAATAATTTTTTAAGGACATTTCCTTAAGTCGTAGGACCAACTTGGTTTTTGTCCCTTAACTATTAAAAGTGAAAATGGATCCTTTCTCGGAAAACTACCCCTGAAGCAAGCATGAGGAAATCACGCTTATAGCTCAGCAATTGTTTTAAACATCTATGAACATTTCTTATAAAATGTACGTTATACCACTAAATTAGTGAGTGGTCACAAAAGAAAACCATGATGATGGTTTTATGACAAGAGGTGGGAGGAAAGAGAATGGTCATTTTGCTTTTGTGAGAGATTTTATGATTCATCTGATGACCTGCATAGACCTATGCTTACCAAGTAAAAATGGAGAATGGATTATTCCTATCAGTTGAACAAAAATCAATGGGAATGTCAACTGAGACAAACTCTGACACAATTTCACTATTAATATAAAAGATAAAATGTTCAATAGCATAATGTGTATATGTAGTTTTGTACCCTGTATGGCTGTGCATGATTATCTATTTATCAATCTATTAGCTATCATGTGTCTCATTTACCTCATCTATCCATTCATCCATTACCCATTCATCCAACTACCCATCATCCATTCATCCATCCACCATCCATCCATCTACCCATCACACATCCATGCAGCCGTCATCCATGCATCCATCATCCACCCATCATCCATCTACTCATTATTCATCCAGTCAACCACTCATTATTCATCCATTCCTCATGCATGTAACCATGATCCATTCATCCATCCATCCACCCATTATCCATCCATCCACCTACTATCCATTATCATCCATCCATCCACCATCTATTCATCCAACCATCATCCACCCTCCCACCCATTATCCATTCACCATCTACCTGTCCATCCAATCATCCATCCATCCACCCATTATCCATCTGTTATCCATCCATCCACCATCTGTGCATCCCACCATTAATAATCCATCCATCCATCCATCCATCCATCCATCCATCCATCCATCATCCATGCATCACCCATTTCATCTATTTACCTATCCATACGTGGCTCCATCAGCTATGTTATCTACCTTTCCATTTATTCATACATCCATCAGTCCATCCATCTGTCATTATCATCTATCAATCTCATCTATTTACCTGTCCAGACACACACACACACACACACACACACACACACACACATACACACACTCAAATAGCCCAGATAGGTGCATTGTGTTTTAATTTACAATTGAAATTATTTCTTCATTATGTGAAATTGCGCAAACTGTATCAGTGATGCCATCCTTAAAAAGCCAGTCATCATGCCCTCCCCCACTCACCCTGCCCAGGCCCTCGACTCCCACTCCTCAGCTGCCCTTACCTATCAGACCTGTTGAATAGCCTTGATTCTTGAGAAGCTTGGCAAAGGTAATCTCACTGGTTGGAAGTCCTCCAGAAGAGGCGGAGAAGATAAACACTCCTATGAAGGACTGAGAGGCCATTCCTGAAACAGGAGAAATGAACCATTGAAAGAGGGGGTCAGGGATGCCCCTAGGAGGACAAGAACCATGGCTATGGAGCCTGGGGGTTACCTGATCGGATGGGGTACCGGCCTGTCATGAAGGCTGCCCTACTTGGTGTGCACAGGGGCGACGCCGCCAGGTGCTGTGTGAGCTTCACTCCTTCTGCAGCCAACCGGTCAATATTGGGAGTTCTAGAACGGAAGACTCATGTCATTCATGATGACCTTGAAACATGCAGCTTCCACTGTGGCTTTTTACAGTGCATCACTTCTCAGCAATCTAGGGAAAGTTCCAGAAGTGTGGGTGATGCAGAACAAGCCATCCCGGTTGCTCTGGCAATGGACTTGCCAATCCTGTCAAGGAGTCATTCTACACTTGCTGGGCATTCAGAAATGAACCTTTTTCAGTTCTGGGCCATGCTGAGCTTTCATTCCACATCCTCCACTGGGAATGCAGCCCCTGCCTCTTTACCAGCCTGGCTACCTTCTATTCTTCAGGTCCTGGCAGAGACAGGATTCTCGTGAGCCTCCTAGGGCCATCCTTGTCCTGTGAGGGGGCCTGGCCCGTGTGTAGGACACAGATCCTATCACAGAAGCTTCCTCACTACAAAGGGACAGCACGGCCAACTGCCCTCTTACATGGATGTACAGAGACAGGAGCATGCATCTTATTCTCGTGGCCCACAGTCTCATGCTCCTGTGCCCACACAGAGAGCCCTTGGTGATGCAGAGCTTGAAGGTGAAGGTCATTTCATCGCATTGCTCAATCTGCTCCCCCATCCATGAATTCAGTGTATGCACGTTACAGCCCACCTTTCCACTGTGCTTCTGCCTCCCATTGCAAGGTTTAGAAGGTTTAGAAGACGGAATCTGCATATCTGACTTAAACTTCATCATACCTAGACTGTGCACTGAGACATCTATTTGGGGAGATGAGCTTATAAAATATAATGTGTTGGGCAGCCCAGGTGGCTCAGCGTTTGGCGCCGCCTTTGGCCCAGGGCGTGATCCTGGAGTCCTGGTATTGAGTCCCACGTCAGGCTCCCTGCATGGAGCCTGCTTCTCCCTCTGCCTGTGTCTCTGCCATTCTCTCTCTCTCTCTCTCTCTCTGTGTCTCATGAATAAGTAAATAAAATCTTAAAAAAATAAAATAGAATGTGAAAATATGTAATTCATAAAGAACTGGAATCCAATATGGAAAACGACAGATGTAGGATACGCTGTGACATAGATTCTATATTGTGATTGTAGACACTTTTTCTTTCCTTTTGAGATCTGTTAGACATAGAACATTAAGGCTTGATTGTAATTCTTTGATTAAAACCCCTGACTGGGTAAGGTTATCTGTTAGCTCAGTGAAGTTCAGGAATACACATAATATTAAAAATCATATGATGTTTGTCTTTCTCTGACTTATTTCACGTAGCATAATGCCATCCATCTAGTTCCATCCACGTCATTGCAGATGGCAAGATTCTGCTCTTTTTGATGGCTGATTAATAGTCCCTTATGGGATTTAAGAGATGAAAAAATAGATGAACATAAAGGAAGGGAAGGAAAAATAAAATAAGATGAAAGCGAGGAGACAAACCTTAAGAGACTCTTAACTCTAGGAAACCAATAAGGCTGCTAGAGGGGAGGTGGGTGGGGGGTAGGGTAACTGGGTGATGGGCATTAGGGAGGGCATGTGATGTGACAAGCACTGGGTATTATGTGCGATTGATGAATCACTAAACTCTATCTCTGAAGCTAATAATACATGGTAAGTTACTCAGTTGACTTTAAATGACAATAAATAACAGTAATCTAAAAATAAAGTGAAAAAAAATGAGCTAAATTTAAGAAATGAGTAGACATTATGACTCTGATAAGAAAAACTAAATTAAAAAAAAAGGAAAAGAAAAACTAAATTACCAGCAATAGAGGTATGACAAGTGTCCAAAAGTAACATCTACATGTTATACAAAATGAGGCCAAACGTGGGGCAGAAAACACACGTGGTCAACTGAAATCTCATCCGTGTCCATGTGTTTAAGCTCTAACACATGTCGTAGGTAAGCACACACTTCACAAATGACAAGCAGCACGTGATGCAAAGGTTCAGAGGTGGAACTGACACACATCTGGATGCCAGGTTCTCCCCAAAAGAACCACTTAATGCCTAATTTTTGTTTGCTCTGACACAAAGCTACGAAACACTCTTCCAAGGTGCACTGTTGTGTTGAAAAGGAGACGAGGAGCCAGAGTGACGGCATGAAAGCCAATCAGCATCCCTCAGCCCTTAAGGTGTGTCCATCCCTCCCCCTGCTTCACGTAGTTATTACTATTCATAGATCTTATGAGAAACTTCTACTAAAAGCCAGTGATCTCTTTCCCACCTCATGTGATTCAGTTTGTACCGATCGTTGGTAAGAGGAAGCTGAGAAGCACAATATGTCATCGTCTCCTCATGATTATTAAGAGAAAATGCAGCGTTGATGCTAATATGCTGTTACGCAAGGACCTACTCTCCTTCAATCACGGGCCCTTACGAGACGTCTGACGTGAACCCAGGGTTAGGCAGAGGGGCTGAGAAACAGAAGGTCCTCCTCCGTCCCTAAGTCTGGTTCCCACTGTGCTTCTGCCATCACCAGCGCCCGTGGCCCCTGAGAGGTTCTGTGATCACCCAAGCTGACGGTGGCTCAAGTAGCGGGGCCCACTGCAGTGCAGCTGGTACCAAACACAGGAGAGCTGCGGCCACAGGCAGAGCCAAGTGAGGATGCAGGAGACACGGCACAGTCGGCTCGGTAGGAAAGGGTCACCCTGACGATCTTTCTAGTGGTCCCTCTGGGTTTACACTGTTCAATGAGATCGAATCCCACCCGCCTTCCTGACGCCAGTCGGTCTGTATCCACGTAAAGTCCCAGGTGGACACGAGCGCTGTGAAGGGTTCGGACACCCGTCGGCGTTCTGTGCGTTCACGTCACCCGTGGCCGGGGCCTGCAAGGGGGGCCCCGGTGTTCACGCAGCAACTGCGTCACCGCACCTGAGCGTCGTGTTCCCGTAGCACCCGGGGTCTCCGATGCCGAGGTCGTCGGCCATCAGCAGGACAAAGTTGGGCCTGGGGGCCGCGTGGCCCTGGGCCTCGCACAGCAACAACAGGAGCAGCAGACGGAGCCGCATCTTCCTGCAGAGGGAAGCACACAGAGGGCAGTGAGGGGCGCCCGGGGCGCTGCAGCAGCCCCTTTGCTGGGACCTTCTTCCACCCCGTGTGCCCCGGCAACGCGAGCTCCGCATCCACGCAGACACATCGCCCAGCCGAGAACTTGGGCAGCGCTGCCACTTACAGGGGCCTTTGCAGCCCCACACCCGTGGGTGCCACTCAGCGGGTGCTGCAGACGGCAGGCCCCGAGTGGCGTCCTGGCCCGGCTTCAGCTGCTTCCTGCCACTGGAGTGGGTGCACGTGTGTGTGTGCGTGTGCAGTGCACCCCCATCCCTGCTCCTCGGGAGCCCCCGCGCCCCCACTCCCCTGGCCTGCCCCATGCACCCATGACCTGGGTGACCCACGCCTCCCCGTGCTCGCCCACCTGTGCTCTCCCCTGCGGCATCCTCCCGCCCGACAGCCAGCACTGCCGCCCCCCCACCCCCGCAGGACAACCAGGCCGGGCCGGTCGCTCGCTCACCCCTAACGTGCCCTGCCTGCCCTCGTGGCGGCTGCTCCCCCCTGCCTGCGGGGACCAGGGCACGTGTGCGCAGTCACGGCTCGGCGCCAGCCACGGAGCCTGGGGTGCAAGGCACGACCTGCCGCGCCGCACCATGGCCCGTGACCCCGTCTCCGCCTCGGGCCTCGGCCACACAGTGGGCGTGATGAGCAGCCGCCAGTCGCGGCCTAGGGGGTAGCCGGGAGGACACCAGGCCCCCGGCCGAGGCCGGATGCGGCCCCAGCTCGCTCACGGGGAACCTGCAGCAAAACGCAGGAAGCTGAACTCGCAGCCGCGGAAGTAACACCGGCTCGGGCCGGGATCGGGGAGATGTTGGTCCCAGGGTACAGGCTTCCGGTTAGACGACGAACACGTCCTGGGACTTGCGGGATGGCGCGGTCACGGCAGCTAACGACACTGTACGGAACTCGTGCTCCAGGCTCCACCGCTAGATCCTGAGCACTGTCTCCGCTCACCAAAAAATGGGCAACGATACGTGAGTTGATGACGCTAATGAGCTGCACTGTGACAGTCACTGCACAACGTATACCATGAAATCATCACGCGGCCACCTTAGATACAGACGATTGTATTTGTCAGTTATACCTCAATGAAGCTGGGGGGTAGGTGGGGAGAAACATCGTCCTGCCTCCCCTCAAGGGAACGAAAAGGCAAAAGCCTCCGAAATGATAAAGTGCGAGACACACAACCCTTGTTAGGAGGGCTTTAGTCTATCTACCTACACCTTTACAACCACAAGCAATTCACTGGCGGTTCCCGCAAATCCATGCCAATTCTACACACTTATCCGGGCAAAACCCGGATCATAGACATCGTGAGAGCCTGGGGATGGTTTCACGGTTGAATGAGCCACAGCACACCCCCGCATGCCCCCGGCTGGCCAAACGTGGGAATCCACAAGCACGGCGCCCACTCCAGCAAGCAATGGAGGGGCAAACGTGCCTTCTGCAGGTGTCGTGAGGTGAGGTGGAGAAACCCGGGACCGTGAATTCAGCCTCCCTGTTGGCTTGGCACTTTCTCATGTAAAATGGGGACAATCATACTAACAATACGCTGTAGGTATCACGGAGGAGATAAATTATACATTTAGCACTATGAATGCATAAAGGACTCATCACTAGGGGCCAGCAGTTGGTGGTGGTGTCATCGTGACTTTGTGTAGACCTTAATAAGGACAGCAACACAGTTTCAAGCAAACTGTGGCAGCCGACTACATGCTGGCCCCAGGCACACCCCTTTGGTATTCCCATCTTGTATCATCCCCTCCCCTTGGGCACAGCTGAGCCTCACAACCCGGTTCTCATGAACAGAATGTGGAAAACATGTGGCAGGTGATGTCTGTGGTTAGGCTGCAAACACAAAGTCTGGCCAGCAGACTCGTCCTCCTGCTGGATTTTAAGGAAGTGAGATTCTATGCCGGAGAGAACCCGTCTGCCCCTGTGACGGGGAACTGAGCAAGACTTGCAGGCAACAGGCAGCAAGGACACGAGCCCCTCATGCTGACGGCCTACAAGAAACAGAATCCTGCCCACCGCCAGCTGAGTCAGCTTGGGAGTGGAGCCTTCAGATGAGACCACTGCCCTGGCCGGCACCTTGATTGCAACGCACCAGCTACATTGTGCCAGATTCCTGACCCACCGACACTCTGAGATAACAAATGCATGTTGCTTTGAGCTGCTAAGTTTTGCACTCGCCTGTTACACAGAAGCAAAGAACTAAAACAAAGTCCAAGAGCTTCCGATAGGAAGTTCCGTTGCATTAATAAGGGCCTGCAGAGACGTTCCATGGCAAGAGCTCAGAGGTCATGCTCAACTTATTTTAAGAACATGCTTCATTAGCAGTGAGGTGTCAGAATTTATGTAAGCCGTTTAAAGACACATTGCTCAGCTCAGCAAACGATGCGAAAAATGAATTTTTGTTTTACGATCGAAAATTGAAAACACCAGGAATGGAAAATGTACTTATGGTAGGCCAGAGGGATACGGTTCACTTAGAGATTAAATGAAGCAAAATCTAGGCTCCCTGTGACTCTTAGTAAAGCTTCACCCCAAATCTAGCTATTCTGAGAATTACTTTGCCTACCCTGCTTTTAACATACACAAAAACCATAATTTGTTTCTTTTTTTTTCAAATGAACTTTGTCTCATTGTCTGTTCACTTTTATTCTCAATGTGCAGAAGGAAAATATATAAAGCCACAATGCAGAGAAGCACTCAGGTGGTAGCTTTCCCTCCTTGTCCTTTTTCCTGTGCTTCTTTTGCAAATGGCTGAAGGCACAGCATTCCTATGTGCGAGTGCCACTGTTTCTATGTTTTCTTTGTTTTTCCATGCAACACTCTCACTACGAGTTGGAGAAAAGGGCTCAGAGGTGGGAAGCACAAGCCAGGCCACTGGGGACAGGACGGGCAGGCAGTGAAGAATTTAATCCGGGGATGATGTGCATCCTCCATCGTTCTGCTGCTCCATGGAGGATGCATGTGGCAGAGGCCGGAGGGAATGTGCGCACAGTGGCTGTGACGCCACAGAGATGCTGGTACCCACACTAGGTGGGGGCAGGCGGGACAGAACAGGATTGATCTGAGATGCAATTAATACAACCAGGTAATTAACTGGATGTGACGACTCAGACAGCGTGAGAGTGGTCAATGAGATTTCAACCTTGCTCTCCATTGAACTTTGCAGAGAACAATGAAGACGCAAAATGTCCGGGGCCTAGATTATATCTGCTGCATGCCGGGATGTGGCCACCATAAGGATCCTTTGTACATGTGTTGTACATGTGTCCTCCATTGGAAAAAATCCATACCGATTTTCCGTGCATTTTGCTGAGAGGTTTAGTTCAGGTGCAGACCTTTTTGTTTTTTTTTTTTAATTAAAATTAAACCCAATAGGATCAAAGCCCTTTAATAATTATTAATATCTACAGAGTATGAATTTCTGAATCTCAGAATGGGTTTGGTTGGCTCAATGTGACATTATATCATTAATGGTACCTCCAAAATGTGCCCGTGGTACCTATCGTTAGGCGTCACGTGAGAAAGTAAAAAATGTTAGAAAATGTCCGTTTGCTAATAGTCATTTAAAATGTCACTGCATATAAATTATTATTGTCTGAAATAATCAGACCTGTTTTTCCTCCACACGCAGGGGCGTTTATAAAGATGTTTTAAACTATTAAAACACAGTTAGTTGATAAAAGTACTTAACAAATAAATGAAAGTGCTCTACTCTAACATATGAGCATGGCACATTAACTTCTGAAAAACTGTATAATTTCCCTCCTTAAAAATTAAATTATTTTTCTGAACAATCTTAATTTGGCAAAAAAGCAAGAGAACACTTTCATGAGGAAGTAGCTCTTCCTAAAACACAATTACGAAGGAGAGAGACAAAAGAACATTTTCGTAACTGGAGGTGTAATTACATTAAATTAGCTCATTAAAGAAAAATTAACACTGCGCTTACATAACAGAAACTTTACCATGGCAACAAAAACGTTCCTAATCTATTTGCTCAATGGGGAAAAAGGCACATGGAAAGTAGAGAAAACCCTAAATTACTAACCATAAATTTTTAGAAGACACGTGGTCTTACTCAAACTATATAGAAGAAATTTCTTGACCCATAAATTTGGTTAACAAAGTGTCACCTAAATAGATGTCCTGTTCTTAAACCATAGAAATTGTCTGACATGAAGACCGCAAAAACCTATCTGAATATCTGTTCAAAACAGGCGTTTCTATAGATTTAAATACCTGTTTACATTGTTTGTGATTTTTCTAGTGTGACATTGTGTGCCAAGCATACGTTAATAAAAAAAATAATAAATTGCTTGCAATTTTTCTAAAATAAATATTCATGTTTTACTTATTTAGCGAATCCCTATTTTTTATTGTCTATGCCACCGTAGACGGTGCTCGGGTCTTTGCATTTCTCAATACACTCAAGTATGCAGAGCACCATTAAGTTAATCACATTAATTTAACAGTATTAATCAAGAAAGCAATTTGAAAAAATTAAGTCTTACTGAGCCCCTTTCTTTACAATTGAAATCTTTAGAAAGTTTGGGGAGACATTCAGTTTGGAAAGCTGGAAGACCCCCGTGGTGCTCATGGACTCCCGTGTCTCCTTTGCCGGTACGGCCTACGCTCCGGAAGCCGAAGAGGAGGGTAGCACGCGATGAGTCCAAGCATGACGCTTCCCAAATTGCTGCTGACATTCCTTACCTGCCAACACGCGACTGAGCGGCTGGATGCTTGCACACGTCTGTCTACAGCTGTACAACACACGGGCTCCTACCATGACCAAGCTCCTGTAAGATTCATGTTCCCGTAAATATGGAGGAGACTAAGACTCCCTGGGACTGACTCTGTATTTTCTTTCAAGTTGATAAGACAGGGGTAGCCTCTGAAAGCATCGGCACAAAGCAAACTATCCCATGAAAACTGTAAAAAAAAAAAAAAAAAAAAAAAAAAAGCAAACCAGAGTCTAAGGAGCTTTCAACATTCCAGCACATTTGAGCTGCTGAAAGGCATTGCCCCCGTTGCTCAGGTAAATGCCCGGCTGCCTCACCCTGTGTTAGGTTCCCCGGCTAACACCGGACATTGGGAAATGCTAAGAGGCAGGTAGATGCTCTATGGCACTGACGGGACTCACTCTGTCATATTAGACCCCCCACTCCCGAAGCCCCGTCTAGGAGGTGGGGAATTTCTCAGGCAAAGGTAGCAGTGGTCCTGTAGTCTGCTCCAGACCCAACAAGGCCAGCCAGTGATGGGGCGCCCCTCCCCTGGAGTTCAGAGGACTATAAGCACAAACTCAACCCCAGCGGGAAAAGCAACGCCAAGACCACAAGGTTTCAGAATGAGACACGGTGGCCTCGGCAGGGGCAGGAGCGAATGGCCAAAGCAACAGGAACAACGCACACGCTTCGCTTTGTATCAGATCCTTAGCCTCCAGGTACCCGTGTTATAGAGACCACCATCCACTTCCAACTGCCCACCAGTGTGGCAGGCTCTGCGATGACTCCCAGTTTACAGATGGGGACAGTCAGCCTGACAGGTGACATTACGAGCTCAAAGGATGTGGCAAGAGACTGACAGGAACAGGGTCGACAGACCAGTACTGCTGGACCCCAAATCCATTCAAAGAGAAACGTGATGAGAAGGGCCTGGCCATGAGGTGCCACCCAGGGGCCAGTTGTAGATGGAAGGAGAATTCTATTCTACTTTATACATGGCTGGGCTGTTTGAATATTTTGAGTAATTATGTTTTTTTTTTTAAAAAAGATTTGATTTATTTACTTGAGAGAGAAAGAAGAAAAGTAAGAGAGAGCTCAGAGGGAGAAAGAGAAGCAGACTCCCCAGTGACCAGGGAGCCAGACGCAGGGGCTCCATCCCAGGACCCTGGGATCATGACCTGAACCGAAAGCAAACGCGTCACCCACTGAGCCAGCCAGGTGCCCCTGATTGTGCAATTTTTATTCTTTTTTTTTTAAATTATGTGATTTTTTTTTTTTTTTAAAACACAAAATCTAGAGAAAAGTTAACCAGCATTAACTGCACTTGTGGATTCCTGACTCTGGTCGTGGAATCCACCTTCACAGCTATTTGCAGGATACAAATCCGTGAACATCTACGCATTTGGAAACGACTGCATCAGGTGCATGCTATCAACATGTATGTTGCTATCTGGACCCCCACGTATAGGACATTTCATTAATGTACAACCCAAATGGACATTTTTATTCATCATACGGTCTCTCATTAAATTCTTAAATAACTTTGGGGTTAAATTCCTAAACGCATTTTTGGCATATCATATACGTGTATGTGCACAGCACGTGTGCTGTATCCTCTATATACACACATATGTATATATACATACATGGTCTGTGTATAAATATACACTATACACACACTCACACAACGACAAAAAGCGTGACAAAATATATACCTGTCTCTGGTGATAGATCCTCCACATCACATTCTATTAGTACATTGAAATGTCTACAGCATCAATGTCTTATAAAAGTCTCCATTCCAGTGTTACCTCAAGCGCTACAAGAGAAATTTTCATCGCTCCCGACTCATTATTTTCACTCTCGATGGCTGAATCTTTTGTTTCTGAATGTTTACACCTGATGGCTGGCTTTTAAGACAAAAGAGAATTATGCGCTCGCCCACGCTGCGCGCAGTAACTCGTAATTATCATAAGCAAACATTTTACTTATGGTATCACGGTCCCCAGAAAACATTTAATGCCACGGAGCTTTGATATAGTGTCATTTCGTGAAAAGTGTGTTCTGTAATGAGTGGACTGCCCTTAAGATAAGAGGTCATCTTAACGGCGAACTGCGTTCCTGTCCAAATTAAGGAACAAAGCGCGTTGTGAGACGGAGCTGCGCCATCAAGAACATGCAGCAGTCACAAAGGCAAATAACCCACGAGGAACGTCGCTGGCGGCACGGCATATCCTACACTTCGGAAGAGTAGTCTAAGAACAGCTGTTCTTCAGGGGCCTCGGAGCTCTGTAATTAAGACGTGCCTGCCATACGCCAAGCCGCCGGCAATGAAGCGTGATGACGCCTGTCACGACGGCGCACGCCACCACCAGGCTGGTGCGTTTCCACCTGGAAGACCTCTGGGTGACTTCACAAACGGGATACTCCTCTTGCCATTTCACTTGTAAGTGCTCCAGCGAGATGCCGGAGGTCCGTGATGTGGAAACCTTGCGCCTTGGCTGGGGCAGTGATGTCAACGATACTCAGGGTAAGGCAACTGTAGGGGACGCAGAAATCTGCTGCTCGGCCTTCTGATACTTCTCCGTGAGCTCCACACCTAAATGCTCTGTCATCATCCACTCGTGATCACGGCTCACCTGCTCATTTACGTAAAATGTACTGAATTTTAGGAACCAAAGGGGTCCTCAAAACTGCGGGCAAGATGAACATCCTACAACTTCGTCCCTGGCTTGTAGGGGTCACCACAGCTGGAGAGTTCTTGGTACCAGAGAGCAGTGAACAGAAGTGTCGTTAGGACTATGGTGGCAGGTGAGGGGGGGCACATTTAGGGGACCCGTTTATTGGCAATCGTGAATCACAGCAGGATTTTGTAATAAAAACATTAACTGAAACGGTCTTGGTCTCAATGATGCGTCCCCTTCTTGCACCGCAAAGAAATCAGATGTTGAAATCCTCACACACACACACACACACACACACATCGTAGGTGATGTTATCAGGAGGCAGGGCTTTGGGGAGAGGAGGCGATTTGCATCCTCATCAAGGAGGCTCCAGAGAGCCATGCGCCCTTGCCCCACGGGATGAGGGGATGTTGGTTGTCAGACTTGCTGACCCAGGACAGAAGCTCTGGGCGCATCCCAGTCTAACCTGCTGGCATGGTCTGGGGTTCGGCGCTCAAGCAGATAATAAAATGTAACCCTGGCCAACGAGGTCATTGCTGTCCACGGCGCTTTCTCGGAGACCCCATGGGAAGAGAGACAGAGCCTGGACCCACACAGACTGGGGACACCGGCGTGCTCCTGGATCCTCTGGCCAGGAAGCCTCCGACTCCTCCCACTTTGCTTTTCCAACCTCTATCATTTCTAATGTTCGGCATGAGCCATGACTCAAGATCACAAGCAAAAACGTGATCGTAGCTATTACGGATCGGGGCCGGGCATGACCACCTGAACCACAGAAGAAGACACAAGCTCCCAGTGCTCATGGCGTGCCGCTTTGCCTTCTCCAAAACCTCCTCCGCGTCTCAAGGTGGCTGACTCATATATGGGATAAAGTCCGGGGAGCATCGTTTGTGAGCACAGAGCACACATAAATGTTAGCAGTACATGAAGCGAGGGCCGGCCTTCCCGTGTCGTGGATCCTGCAGGTGGCACGTGGCTTTGGGGACCAGCTCACACACCCTTCTACTCCAGTGCCCCAAGAGCTCCTTGTTCACACCTGTTCCACCAGCTGCTGACTCTTGGGCTCTGAGTGTGAACCTGTTTTCCCAGAGTAGACCCTCAGGCCTCAGTATGCATCACCACGAATCTCTTGTGTGTCTTTTTGCCATCAGATCCTAAATACGCTGAAAGGGGACACCCCAGCGTGCAAATGTTGGCAGCCCATCTCTGTCCACTCAAGGAGGATGGAGACAGCTGAAAATGCTTACAGAGAAAAAAATAAGAAAAATATGAAAAAGGCAATCCACTTGTAGAGCTGGTTAAAATGCAAAAGTCGGGGAAGCTGGGTGGCTCAAGCAGTTAAGCATCCGACTCTTCATTTCGGCTCAGGTCATGACCTCGGGCTCACGGGTCATCTGGCTTCTCTCATTGAGCACAAAGTTTTCAAGGTTTCCGCATCAGCACTCTGCTCCTTCACACGGCGGGACACTGTTCCTTTGTAGGGTGGCATCACGTCTGGCTCAGCCGTTCATCTGCTGAGGGACATCTGTGTGGCTTCTACTTTGGGTGTACTTTTCTGACTAGTGTTGCCGTGAACATTCACGTACAGCGTCTTGTTTGGACGGGCCGTTTACAGGTCCTGGGGTGTGTTCCTAGGAGTGCAATGGCTCCGTCACTTGGGGATTCTGTGTTTCGCTCAGTGGCGAACTGCCAGATGGTCTTCCCCACCAGCTAGACCGTATGAGGTTCTCCATTAAAGTTGTAGTGGTGTCGTGCTTTTCTTTTTTAACGGTTTTATTTATTTGAGGGGGGGGGGACAAGCGGGGAGGGGTAGAGAAGCAGACTCCCATAGAGCAGGGAGCCCAACGTGGAGCCCAATCCCAGATTCTGAGATCATGACCTGAGCCGAAGCCAGATGCTTCACCGACTGAGCCACCCGGGTGCCCCAAAGTCAAAGCGGTTGTAAAAACCCATCAGACAGTGAAAGCCACATACACTAGAATCCAGAATGGGACGGCCCTTCCTACACAGGTGACCCTCGGTTGCTTGATGGGTAGACACAGCCTCTAAAACATCCGTAATAATGAGTAAGCACGCTAAAGGATTCATAAAAGAATTCAACCACGTCCACCGTCTTCCACCAAAAGCTCACACCGTGGTAGCGTTCGGATAAACAACATCTACAGGCTCCGTCAAGCCTTTCACAAGATTCAATGGATGCCATTCAAAATCGCCTTCAGCTGAAACGTCGGTCTTGATATAAATACATAAATAAATCCGATCTTCGGAATACAAAGTTCAGACACACACCGTGATGCAGAAGGGACGGCAAGCGTGCAGCAATTGTAAGCTGCAAGTCCTCCATTCAGGGCAGCGTCCTCTGCTCCCAGACGAGCAACACCGTGAAAGCCTTCGTACCCCTGGACACCTAAAGACGATAACTGTCTTTGGGTTCAACGCCATTTTGTACGAGACTCAAGATACCACGTGCAGCCCGGGGCACATGTCCCCCGTCTAGCAAATGTGTTGTGTCTGCTCAGACCCACCAGGTGAGGTCCACACTGAAGACCGTCTTCTCTACAGCAACACGCCCTTGGCCACGGTCTTCCCGTGTTGAGTGAGCTTACGCTGCAAGCTTATTTCCACTCTGGTGGAGGGGGATGACACGGGAAGCCAAGAAGATCCAAGCTCGAACACCAACATGATTCTCCTTGACAACAGGATACAAGTCTACGTAATTAATTAGCAAATACGACCACTTCCTGACTCCGTAGTGGTGTCCATGCAAACACAAACCAAGGACGCCCGATGCAGTCCCACAGCACGCTGACCTCATTAGGTAAATGTGCACAGACATACATTTACTCATCAGAGGGCCATGCTGCCTAACCGAGTCCTGTCATAAACAACCACATCTGGCCTGTAAGGAGAACAAGGTGGAGGTGGGAAGCCAGACCCGAGCTACCCGGCTAACACTAGGTGTCTTGGCCACAAGATTGCAGAATCAGTGTTTCTGCAGATGGTTTGTGTGCACCGAGGAAGCTACGTGGCGTTTGTCTGGTACCGTCCTGAGCCGGCTGGGAACGGGCCAGCTCTGTGCTCCTGTGACGTGATGCAACCAGACCTCTTCAGCCTCGGTAACACCAGCAGTGGCATGAAAAGTAACGCTAGCCAGGAATCTGGACATCGCACGTTGCGGGACCCCTGGGCGAAGAGCTATTGCAAAAGAGTGCTGGCCTGCAGAAGAGGCACGGCAGATGCGGAAGGTTCCCAGGACGTGCAGCACGGGTCCCTCCCGTTATCACTGGTACCAGTGATCTGTATGGCCGTGCCACGAGAACATGCATCCCACACGTAGAGGACAGCGTGCGCCTGGGAAGAGAAGGAAGTCTCAAGTCTCAGAAGGAGACTTGCTAGCGAAGCCTAACAAGACACAAACACCCGCAGGACCAAATCCACGGATGACACACAATGTGCTGAACGCGTCTCCTCGACGGCAGGAGGATGCCGATACCGGGCAGCTGTGGTCTCACTGCGTGCGAGTCACGGGAAGAAGATTGTAGCCCATGAAAACATAAGGGTCCGCGAGGGAAGCGACGAACGGACTCGGTCCCTAAGGCTAAAATCAACGCCCCTTTAGCGCACATCACATGAGGTGATGCATCCGAGACAGAGAAGAGGAGTCTCGGCCAACTCTGCACGCGTCGCACCATAGTCGAAATACCATTTTTCAGTCCGCATCTCTGCTATCGAAGAAGCAGACACAGGCTTATCGAGATGAGGGCAAATGACGGGCTCACGGGCACAGAAACGGTTCTGCAGGATGTTTCCACGGCTCAGGGATTGGTGACATTGCACCCGGCACACGGGAGGCAGTAGAAGCGCCTTTACGCTTGCTTGAGGACCCGTCTGCAAACGACGGAAAGGCTTTAGCTGCTGTCTCAGAGGCCAGAGCCAGGACTGTGTCCAAAACCAGGAGCACAGTCTTTAGAGCAGCCGCCAGACCACGAAATGACCAGCCTGTCACATGGCATCCTTCCCCGGCCGCGACCGGGCAGAGACTGAAACGCCCCATCTGGCGGGGACACTGTGCAAAGGCTGACATGGTGGAGGAGTAGGGGATTTGAACAGCGTGACCACCGTAATCCTCCCCGACCCCGCTGTCCTGTCCGTCCACACAGCGGCTCATCGTCTCAGCTAGACGGCAGCGGAAACGGAACACACACGTCTACCCGTTGAGAAAGAAACCGAAGCAAAGGAGCACTCTCATTGTTCTCTGCGAGGCATCCATCCGCACGATGCTCCTTGCTCTGCCCAGAGACTGTGCATGAGATCTCCTGATGGAGTGAACTCAATAGGAAGATGATAATTAAGAAATAATTTGGCAACATAATTTAATTACGGGTCATTTAAATGTTTGGAAACAGCCATAAAAGCGATTTGCATCTCACTAATTAGCCCCATTTATAACCCCTTCTAAACCTTCCCTGGCTAAGCATCACAGAAAATCATTATAATCAATGGAAATCACCAAGCAACAACGGATTTTAAACACCAGTGTGGACGATACGTGTTAAGAGAACATGCAATAGGGATCCCTGGGTGGCGCAGCGGTTTGGCGCCTGCCTTTGGCCCAGGGCGCGATCCTGGAGACCCGGGATCGAATCCCACGTCGGGCTCCCGGTGCATGGAGCCTGCTTCTCCTTCTGCCTGTGTCTCTGCTCCTCTCTCTCTCTCTCTCTGTGTGACTATCATAAAAAAAAAAAAAAAAAGAACACGCAATAGAAGCAGGTCACTGCCGAGCGCACCCCAGTGCCCCCCAGCGGGGTGGGCTTCGAGGGAAAGCCATAAGCGTGCCCGCCGGAGGCCGTGTTTCCCTGCACAGCCTTTTTCTGCTTCAGCCACCCGTGCTGCTGGGGACGGGCGCTGCTGCCCCCAGACACAGAGACGCCACGCACGGACCCTTCCCTACTGCTTCCTGCATGGGCAGAGGTTCCCCTACATGCCCAGGATGTTCCCCAGGGGAGCCCTGGCCTTGGCAACAGGCCGTGCCTGACCCAGCCTGGGTGTCCCGCGTGAACACAGCTTGGCTCAGGACGCAGGCACGCCCCCGTACGCCTTCTCCCGCCGTACCCCTGGCACATTTCCACCCTCGGAACTCAACCATGGCGGAGAGAACAAACGGCACCTCAGGTCCAGCCCTGCCACCAAGGACGTTCAGGTTCATGCAATCCCTGTGATCCGGGAAGACACGGCTGCGTAAGAAATAGCCGCGCTCTCTGTTTTGCAGTGACCTCAAGGAATGTCCCCTCCCTGAATGACTCAGATAAGACTTACAGGTGCTCCCAAGACAACCCTGCACAAGGCCAGTCATCACGGACCCTCCAAATCCCTTTCTTTGCCTCCAATGAGTCACAGAGGGCTCGCCTCCACTCATCCATCAGAAGGAAACGCGCGTCAAGACTTTGGTTCGGCCTCCGTCCTAGCCCCAGGGTCCTGCACTTGGGCCCACGCTCAGCCTGAGTCATCAGGTCGCCCCTCCCCAGGGAGCCTGGCCCCAGGGGACACCACTCTTGGATCTACGGTCCCCTCTCACCCTGCTTCCCACACCCGGTTCCCCGGCTTTGTTTACTTCTCCTTATAAAACAAAAATCCTTTTTGCCTAAGCTTTGAAATTATGCCGAGCCCATGGGTGGAGTGTTTTTCCTCTTGAAATAATGGCTTTGCATGAAAGTCTCTCCTCCCTGGGTGTGCAGTGATTCGGCTGCTTGTCCCCCATGCACACCAGGTTGTCCTGGGTGGAGCAGTCTTGGACTGGCCAGCCCGCAGCCCTTTCCGACTTTGCTTCTCACATCAAGCCAAGCTTCCCGTCTCGCGACAGATCGTGAAGAAGGCACCAAAGTCTCAGCCGCCCCGTGGACCATCCTCGCTCTTCAGCATCTCCAGGAAGCACGCGATGGGTGAAGGCGACAAGCTGGCAGTGAGGGCCCGCCACGGTGGCCCTGTCGTCTCCTGCTGCTGCGCCCCTGCCCCAGAGAACGCGAGCTGCCGGGGCTCTCCATGCCCGCCGGCAGTCCACGCGGTGACACGGGGCCCTCAGGCCTGGGGAGCCTGCCTGCACAACACCTGTTTCCCTCTTCACCACTACCCACTGACAGGTGAGCTGCCTTCACTCCACGAGCCAGGAGAACCCACGAGAGACGATCTGAGAACGACTGTATGGCCCGCATCTCCAGTACAGCATGCAGACGTCACGTCCTTTGTAGGCCGACGTTTCGACAACAGTCACCCGGAGACTGTAAGGCCGCAGGAGTTCATGGAGGATTTGGGGGCGGGGGGGGCTGCTTCTCGGGAAAGATGAAGACAGTGAACATCTAGATAAGTCTTCCCGAGGCTCCAATGTTGCATCGCACACAATCCGTCAGAAGCGATGTGACTTGAAAAAGCGAACGTGCTCGGGTGCAAAGGATGTCAATAGGATTTATCGTGCACCTGCTGTACCAGGCACAGCCCTGCAGGTGCAGTTCAAGGACGGTGATATAGCCAAAGAGGAGCTGAGAGCTCCTGGGGCCAGTACCCTGTGGTGGCGTGGGTACCCCGCGCTTGTTACACACGCGACCCCAGTCCAAGTGCTGTGCTGCTTGTCCTCATCATCGACACCTCCTTTCCCTCTCTTTTTTAAAAAAATATTTTATTGATTTATTTCAGAGAGATTGACAGCATGAGTGGGAGGAAGGGCAGAGGGAGAAGCAGACTCCCCACTGAGCAGGGAGCCCAATGTGGGGCTCGATCCCAGGACCCCAAGATCATGACTTGAGCAGAAGGGAGACGCTTAACCCACAGAGCCACCCAGCCGCGGTCCTTTCACTCTCAAAAACGCCCCGTGTGCAAACGAGTGTGACAAGGTCGTCCCACATCTAATCCTCACCATGGACACCCCGGTCATCATCCGCCTTCTCTCAGATTAAAGAGCTAGGAGGGGGTCCCACCGCTAATCAGTTCAGAAGCCATGACTGCAAGACAAGGCTGGTCCAGGGTGAGGGTCTGCATTCAGACACAATAAATGACTCGTTCCTCCCGGGCCCCTGGACTGCAGACACTAAGATCAGGGAATGTCTCCTTTGGATGGGAGACTGACCAGGGGAGAGCCTGGGGGGACTTTCCATGGTCTTGTGGACCTGCCTCCAGACACGCCCACCCGTGATAGAAAACATCCGCACAACGTGCTCTCTGTGGCTGCAGGTCTGGCACGAGTGCCCTCAGCGGTGACTGCAAAGGAGAATTTGCACTAAAGTCACAGACACAACCCCAGGCTGCAGGAAACAACCCTCCCAAATTCCAATGTGAGGCTGCCTACGAGACATTCCTATATACTTACACATTTATATATATTTTTATATGGGTTCCTCAGGGATGCAGAATGTTGAAAGAACATTTTTTGATAAAAAATAAAATTACTCCCGTAGGAAACTCAACCCATGGATACAGAAAATAAGGTGTTTTACTCTCACCATTTCCCGGGAAGGGGTTCAGAACAGGCCTTCCCAAAATGGGCCACTTTGGCGTGTGCATTATTATTTTGAGCTGAAGACAATGAACGCCCAAGAGACTCAGGAAGAGCTTTTTACCTCCCCCTTAATTGCCGGGGAGAATTTTGACAGAGCGGCTGGTCCAGGAAGATAGCAATCATCAGAGACAACCACAGAGTCTGGGCTGGCTGTGGGGGAGGCTGGGGGCGTGAGGCAGGACCGTTGATTCACATCCCCGTCGGCGACCCTTACCAAACACCTGCTCATCCCATCCACCTGTGAATTCCCTTCCTCCCCCTCCAAACCCAGACCCTGACCCCCCTTTCTGTTTAGCTCAGGATGGCATAAAAGCTTCAACTGCCTGATGGTCTTGGAGCCCCTCATGTCTTTGTACATATGAGATTAAACGTTTCTCCTTTTCCTCGGTCTCACACCGATTTCATTAACAGACCAGCCAGAAGAACGTAGCCGGTTAAGAAGGGAAAGTGCTTCTGCTCCCCCCACCCCATAGGAAATGCACAAAAACAAGTCTGCTTTTGGAACTAAAATCTAAAACATAATAAAGGTTCTAAAAAAGAAAAAAAAAAAACCACCAAGTGTCCACTCAAAGATATGGAATATCCTAGAATTCAGGTCCCAAACCCTGGTGATCCTGTGGGAATAGAACGTGAGCCCAGAATGTTGGCTCGGCCACCCTAACCCGCCGGCTGGCCCTGACGAGTGCCTCCTCCGATTTATCCTAGATATGGAAGTCTCTGTCATGGGGTGTCCCTTGAACTCGAAGAGACCAATATGGAAGACACGTGATGGGACACGCAAGCTGGAGTTGAGTCTGGCTCCCCAGGGCTGACAAGATAAGTCTACCAGGACCACCCTATTCCACAGCCTGAGTGCTCACCTCTGAAGCCAAGACCCCAACCACATCCCGTGTCCTGTGGTCAGTTCTGGGTTTCAGTGATGGGACATCCCATCAGTGATGGGATCCTATCTGCACACCTAACCCAGACAGACTGGACGCCCAGCAGTGACTTTCCCATGGGAGAGTCTGCATGCGGCTCTCTCAAAGCTCATCCACAGTATGTTCTGTGATGTAGGATTACAGGCAAGTCCTTTACGCTGGGAGGTCTACAAGAGCCCACGTAGTCTTCCAAGAAAAGCAGGTAACACTCTTTAGAGCAGATACACTGCGATGGGTTGGGCAAAGCAAAAATCCCAATGGGACACATAATAAAGCACATAGCTGGCCCGCGAGCATGGCTGTGTACGGTTCCTTTCCTGAAGTCAGAGATGGATAAAATTTTCACACGCAGAAAAGAAACGTGAGCAAACTTGCGTGTTGATTTAGACTGCAGCATTCCCCACAGCAGGGAGGTGTGTGGATACTTAAATAGCGAGCACTACACTTAAGGCTGATTACAATTATATCGTGCACATTCAGTAAAGCAGAGCCCTTGTCAGCAACACAACCATTTAGCGCAAGTCCCGATCACGTGCATCCAAAGGTAACAACGGTGGCTTACGTATGTGTACGTAAATCAGCAGGTGTTCTGGTGAGCTCAGAGGGATTATGTTCGGGATCATTGGGAGAATTCTCTCTTTAAAACAACCCACTC
This sequence comes from Vulpes vulpes, assembly GCF_048418805.1. Lineage (NCBI taxonomy): Eukaryota > Metazoa > Chordata > Mammalia > Carnivora > Canidae > Vulpes > Vulpes vulpes. Next base: position 4,336,041 of record NC_132796.1, on the reverse strand, counting down.
CGGGATCCCTGGGTGGCGCAGCGTTTTGGCGCCTGCCTTTGGCCCAGGGCGCGATCCTGGAGACCCGGGATCGAATCCCACGTCGGGCTCCTGGTGCATGGAGCCTGCTTCTCCCTCTGCCTGTGTCTCTGCCTCTCTCTATCTCTCTGTGACTATCATAAATAAATAAAAATTAAAAAATAAAAAAAAAAAATAAAACAACCCACTCCTGGGGCAAGAAGGCACAAAGCCCAATGGAAGCAGGACACAAAATCCCCCCTACGAATAGCACGGTCCCAGTGAGATCGTCTGACAGACCGTCCATCTGTGTTAGGTGTGCAGATAGGATCCCATCACTGAAACCCAAAACTGCCCACAGGACATGGGATGTCCCATCACTGAAACCCAGAACTGACCACAGGACATGGGAGGGAGATGGTCTATGTCTCCGTCTTGAGACATAATGCTCTTCTAAATACGTATCACCCCATGCCCCCCTCTCAATTGAAACCTTCCAGCTGTGATGTGAGTACACCTCTATCACACTTCTCTTGCAGTACTGAACGGTTCTGATGTGTGTGACGATGGGCAGACAGACAGGAACCTAAATTTGCTAGATGGATCTGCATGGGGGAGGCCCCAAGAAGAGGCGGGGCAGGGGGAAAGGACATTGCAGATGTTTGGATTCAATGCTAACCTTGCTTTTAGACTCGGAGACATACCTTCTACCCATTTGGGGGCAGGGAAGCACCACTTCAGCCCTGAGACTAAAAAAAAAAAAAAAAGCCAGCCAGTGTGAACAGTGCCCAAGAGCAGCCCAGCCTTCTCCCTGCACCGCACCAGCAGACACCTGCCGCAAACGAGGGGTGGCTCAGGCAGCTGGAGCATGCCACACAATGGATATAAGGACGAGTGCCTGGAAAGAGAAGGACAGCTGTTTGCATGGAAGACGACCTTCTGTAGAGGGTTGAGGTCCACGTGACAGGAGCCAGAAAAATATGGGTGTGACAGATAGAACTCCGAGACGGCCAGTGATATTCCCGCATCCTATGCGTGCTCTCTACAGTTCCCTCTGCTTGAGGAGAGGACAGGACCTGTGAATATGACCGATGCCTTTCCTGTAACGAGATGGCCCATCTGTTGACTTTCAATTCATTCAAAGGGGTATTATCTTGGGTGAGTGGGTCTGGCCCAATCGGATGATGCCTTGAAAGGTCCTGAGCTCTTTTGGAAGCCAGGTGAGCTCCAGGCAGCCTTGAAGAAGCACTAAGGAGCTCTGACACGCACTGCCTGTGGAGGCCGTGTGCCCAGGTCACCTCTAGGAGCTGAAAGCGGGCCAGGACCTGCAGCCAGCAAGGAAACAGGGAGCTCAGACCCAGAGTGCAAGGCGTTGAATCCTGCCAACGCCCTCTGACTCTAGACAAGGGTCCTGAGCCTCAGATGAGAAGGGAATCTCCCTGACACCTTGATGTCGGCTGGGTGACACCCTGAGCAGATAATCAATCTATGCCTGGCCTGGACTCAGGACCCACAGAGACAGGGAGATAATACAGGGCTGTTGCTTGAAGCTACTGTTTATTATGAACCAAGAGAAAGAAATACAATGGGAGCAGTGTTAAAGCAAATGTGCTCACATCAACACCTAGCAAGACCTCGGGCTAAGGGTATTTGGGTTACAAATGCATATACATGTCCCACTGAATGAAAAAAATAAAAAAAACAACTCTGTAGCCTTTATCTTTGCATCTGATTCTTTTTCTCTATTCTATCTTGAAATATACAGATATTCCACAACTTGTGGTGGTGTGATGTCCCAATAAACACACTGTAAGTGAAAAAAAATGTCAAAAAGCCAAAAATGCACCGAATACACCTACCACCTAGAGCATCCCAGATGAGCCGAGTCTCCCCTTACATGTGCTCACACACTTCCATTAGCCTACAGTTGGGTAAAATCACCTCACACAGGCGTTTTTTTATGATAACATGTTGACTATCGCATGTCATCTCATGACTACTGGAAGTGACAAACAGAGGGCTGTCGGGGAATGGAATGGTGGTCACTGTGTCGGTTCTGGGTCCCCCGTGACAGGATGATTGACTGGGAGCAGCCGCTGCCCAGCGTCATGAGACAGGACGGGACAGCATGTCTCCAGTCTGGAAAAAGATCCAAATTCCCGATCCCAAGTACAGTTTCCACTGACTGCAGGCTGCTTTTGCACCATCGTAAAAAGTCACATGTGGGAAGCTCCTAAGTTGAACCGTCGTAAGCAGGGGACCATCTGTACTGAGCTGCAATGCTTTGCTATGTGCTCTTCCAGGCTTAGCACAGCCCGGGGCATCTGACCAAGACCCAGGATGCATGGTCTGCACGGACCGAGCTCAGACCAGAAAGAACAAAGGGAAACGATGGTGTGCAGGAGAACCAACCCCCAAAGATGTCCACGTGCTAATCCTCAGAACCTGTGACTATGTTACTTTAAAAAGCAAAGGACTTAAAAGCAAAGCACTTTAAAGCAAAGGACTTTGCAGGTGTGTTTAATTTAAAGATCTTGTGATAGGGAGAGAATCCTGACTTAACGGGGCGGGCCCAATGTCATCACACAGGGTCTTATAAAAGTCCAATGGGGGAAAAAAAAAGTCCAATGGGGAGATACGGGAAGATGCTCATTCCACTGGCCCTAAAGACAAAAGAAGGGGTCAGGATCCAGGAAATGCAAGTGCCTCTGGATGCTGCAAATGGCACAGAAGTGGATTATCCCCTAGAGCCTCCCAGAGGGACTAGCCATGCGGACATCCTGACTCCAGCCTGCTGATGCTTGCTTTGCACTTCTGGCCTCCAGAACCCACCCTTTGATAATAAGTTTATTTTTTTTTTTGATAATAAGTTTATATTGTGTGAAGTCACCAGGTTTGCAGCAATTTGCTATTGTGGCCTTAGAAAGTTAATTCAGAAGCTAAGGGAAAAAATAGAAGGAAGGAGGGAATTGGGACACCTGGGTGGCTCAGCGGTTCAGCGTCTGCCTTCGGCCCAGGGCGTGATCCTGGAGCCCCGGGATCGAGTCCCGCATCGGACTGTCTGCATGGAGCCTGCTTCTCCCTCTGCCTGTGTCTCGGCCTCTCTCTGTGTGTCTCATAAATAAATAAATAAATAGAATCTTTTTTTAAAAAAAACGGGGGGGGGGGAATTGTAGGGAGGACACGAGAACATAAAGAAAGGAAGACAGGGAGGGGAAGGAGGGCAGGAGGTGGAAACAGCAATTATTTTTATTATTCAGGAATATCCAGGTCTGGAAGCACAGAAAATATGTCCATCGGAAACAAGAGTCCTTTACCACTGAAAGGCTGAGCAAAGCGCACAAGACTCCTGTCTGCACTACTGTTTTGTATCTCTCTCTGAATCTATAATTGTTTTAAAATAAAATCTTACAAGATGGAAAGGACACAACGGAACAAATAGTATGTTGTCATTTCTATATATTACCCCTAAGAAATTCTGGAAGGACACACACGTATCCAATTACAATCCTTAGTGTGGGTGACGGAATTATGGAGCTTTTTTTAAAGGCTTTCTGATTTTAGATTTTTTTTTTTTACAGTGAGCATGTCCTACTTTTATTTATTTATTTATTTTTTAAGATTTTATTTATTTATTCAAGAGAGACCCACATAGAGAGAGAGGTAGAGACATAGGCAGAGGGAGAAGCAGGTTCCATGCAGGGAGCCCGACATGGAACTCGATCCCAGGTCTCCAGGATCACGACCTGGACTGAAGGCGGAGCTAAACTGCTGAGCCACCTGGGCTGCCCCTACTTTTGTTTTAAAGATTTGCTTACTTATTTGAGAGAGCACGAGAGAAAGAGAGCATGCTCCAAGTGAGAGAGGGAGAGGGATACAGACTCTCAAGCCGAGTCTGTGCTGAGTGCAGAGCTTGATCCCACGACCCTGAGATCACGACCTGAGCCAAAACCAAGAGCAGGATGCTTAACCAAGTGCACCACGTGCCCCAAGCACGTCCTCCTTTAATGACTGCGATGAAAACAAACAAAAGCATTTTAAAAAAACAACAACAACAACAACACACAGGGCAGCCCGGGTGGCTCAGCAGTTTAGCGCCGCCTGCAGCCCAGGGCGTGATCCTGGAGACCGGGGATCGAGTCCCACATCGGGCTCCCTGCATGGAGCCTGCTTCTCCCTCTGCCTGTGTCTCTGCCTCTCTCTCTCCTCTCTGTGTCTCTCATAAATAAATAAATAAATAAATAAATAAATAAATAAATAATAAATAAATAAATAAAACCCCACAAAGATGTGAAGAATCAGGAAAACTCAGGACGTCATGGAGACAAGCAGCTAAATGCCCACGTTCCTGTTTCAGCCCATTTACACTCTCTTGCAAGTAGAGCAGCACAGGCCGTTGCCTCCCATCGCAGCTTCAGAAGCAAAGAGCCGGCTTTCCTGTAACACAGAAGTGGGCAGTTGAAACTCTGTTGGCTCCCGCAGCCTCCAACCTAACGGCTGTTCTTCCCGTTGTCTTAGCGACGTCGAGACGCCGGGGGACCATTCTCCTTCTGCCTCCTGGAATGGAGGGGGACTTAGAAACATCGGTCGTGCACTAATGTGAGCAAAGCTCACGATCTTTAACAGATACGCGTAACCCGGGAGCTGTCTCAAGTTACGATTCTTGAATTCAAGAATCATGTCAATGATTCTTTCCACCGGGTTCGAGAATAATTCTTCTGTTCTATGCAAGTTTACCTGTAGGTACCGATCGCTCTTCGGTTTAAAGCTCCAATTTGGAAGACTACGTTGAAATACCTTGAGCTCTACGTTTTCCTGCCAACCACTAGATTGGTGTTGTATGGTTAAACCTTAAATTGGGCTTTTTTTTTTCCCAAGCATTAATCACAAAGCCTTTTTCTCACATCGTTTAGAAAAATGAAAATTTTTGATTAATTTTCATGAGCTCAAGCAATGGGGCGACTGTCAATTCAAAGACAGGCCTTCTTGACTGAATCGCTGGAGATGACCAATACTGTGCAACCTTCCACTTGTCAGGACTGCCTTAGTCCTAACAGCCTCCCCGGGTCGTGGAGACGCTTGAAGGAAATGCCGACACAATCCATACGTGCAGCGCAAAGGGGGGATGACGACAGCGCCCTAGGTGTTTTCTGAATAAAAACGCGAAGCCCTGAGTAATGCAGAAAAATCAATCAGCACCCTCTTAAAAATGTGTTTCCTTTACATGAGGGGACAGAGGTGATTTTTAATAAAATTTGCAAGCTCTCGAAATAAATTATAGGAAACGAACATCACTTTGCTTGCCAAACCTAAACGAATAAATTATTTTCTCTGATAGCGACTGGGTCTGTGCGATCTATCAAATAATAAACGCGCAACATGATTTTTCAGCATAACTTTGGTTAGCTGTTCCTTCAGCGTAGGATATAGACTTTATTCAACGCGGAGGTACGCACGCCTTTTCTTTAATGCTTTGTGTTAAGCTATTATTATCATTGTCATGGAAAAGAAAAGCTTTAATTCTTGATAAATGGGACAAGGATTTTATTTATTTATTTATTTATTTATTCTTGATAAATGGGACAAGCGTTTTATTTATCTATTTATTTATTTATTTATTCATTCATTCTTGATAAATGGGACAAGAATTTTATTCATTCATTCATTCACTCTTGATAAATGGGACAAGGATTTTATTTATTTATTTATTCATTCGTTCATCCATTCATTCATTCATTCAGAGATAGACAGATTGAGAGTGTTCGCTCGTGGGAGTGGAAAGGGCAGAGGGAGAGAGAGAATCGTAACCATGGTGAGCATGGAGCCCGGCACAGGGCTGGACGAGGGAGCTGATGCCACGATCCTCAGACCGTGATCTACAGCCGAAATTGAGAGCTGGATGCTTAACCGACTGAGCCACCCAGGCTCAATTAGCAATAAATGGGCCAAGATCTTTTTGACCAACACATGAGGACAAAGCATTTGAAATGCCCATCCCTAGGAGTCACAAATGACCCTCAGGAGCGTCGTACGGGCTCAAACAGATACCACTAGGTGAAGATTACTGAACGTGAAGCTTGGCGCCAAAGGAAACGGGTTCCAGCCTCAGCTTTAACACATTACCTGCGCGTTTTCGGGAAATTCCGTAACCGTTTTGAGTCCTCACTGTCAAGGACGTATGAATACTGCTGTTCTACAGAGCGGGTGGTGGCACAGGAGAGTTCTAAGGGTAAAATGGTATCACCACGGATGGCCTCTAAATACCACTCAAAACTGCAATAAGGAAATGCTAAGTAACGACTAATACAGTCGGACGACGGCAGGTGGAAAGGAGGTGAGAGCCGATGGGTTTTTGCAGCGTGCCGGCCGGGGGGCCCGTGATACTGAAATGGGGTGAGCCACCCTGCCCGACACAGCCAGGGACCTCGTCCTGTGGGTCCTGCGGGTCCTGCAGATTGTCTGTGTCCCTCTCTGCAGAAAGTGGACATCCCCACACCGCAGCCCATGACAGCCACACGTACCGGATGGAAAGGCCAGCTACCCGACAACCGAGAACCGGGGAAGCGTGCCAACGAGCACAGAGCTTCGCCTCGGCGGTGCACAACCTCCCTGCTCTCTGTAAACTCAAGCAGAGGAGCAGAATATATCTGGAAGGACTCTGTAACGGGAGGATCACAGACAAAAGGACCCCCTCCAAAAAAAAGAAAATCTTTCTTTCTTTCTTTCTTTTTTTTTAAATCTTTCAATCATCGACCAACCAATCCATCCATAAGTAGACCAATAAAAGATGCTTGGAGAAAAGCACATTTGGAGAACAAAACAGAAGTTTTGGAAATGCAGCACATGACAAGTGAAATAATTCAGCCAGGAAGAGTAAGCGGAGGGTGTCTCAAAGGAAGATGCAGCCGAACAGCAAGGCGATCGATAACTGGGGAGCAGCTACGGAATCGGCACATGACACGCAGAGATCCGACTGGAGGAAAGAAGAAACAGAAAAGCACGTACGGGGATAAGTCACCAAGCGGCAGCCCGAGACAAGACTTTCAGGAGTTAAAGGATGAGCATCAGCACAGTGGAGAGATGACCGCGGGCCCGACACCATGACGGAGCACAGACCCAGAGGAACAGCCAGGATCACCCAATCCGAGGACATCGAGGCCAAAGGAAAGATCACACGTGCGTGCGAAGAGGAGATGCACGACATCCAGAAGGAGAAAGACCCGGAGTGGCTTTGGTGTTTCAATGGCCACCCTGAATTCTGTAAGACGAGGGTCTCCAGACGCAAAGGAAAAATTATTTCCAACCCGGAGCTGTACCCCAGGCAAACCACGGGGCCCCCAGTCGGGCGGGCCCCGGAACCGAGCCCGTGCACACAGCCCGGGCCCACCGTCTGCAACTCTGGCCTCCGGCCTTGGTGTAGCTGAGAGCGTTCACGGCCACGGCCTGCCTCTCCGGCTGTCACATGCTCCACTGACCTCCCCAAACAAGAGCTGGACAGCAACGTCACGTGCATCTTGGGGGGGTGGACAGTGACACAGGATTAATACACCGCCAATAATTACAGCTGCATTGCTTCTCTTTTACTGTGAAATCGGGGTGCTGCTGTTTCGGCGGTGAGAAATCGCTCTGTACGCCCAGTGGAATTCAAGGGGATGGGGCTCCCTCTCAGGGCTCGAATTCTACCCCGCCCCCTGCGCTGGGCTGCACGGTCTCATGCTTGGCGTGAGACCATTTAATGGGAAAGCGTGTGCTTTCTGCCTTCCCGTGAGGCCTGGGCACTAGACGCGTGCAAGCCCACGGCTGTGCCCTGTGACAGCGGGCAGCACAGCAGAGACCACCCTGCAGAGCAATGCAGGGTGCGAAGCACGGTGAGCGGACACAGCCGTTCAGAGGAAATAGGTCATTGTCGCCCGTCCTGTTAGGATGCAGAAGGATGTTACAAGCCAATGGCTAAAAATAAAAAAAAATATAGGGGCACCAGGGTAGCTCAGCCGTTGAGCGTCTGCCTTTGGCTTATGTCGTGATCCCAGGGTTCTGGGATCGAGTCCCGCATCGGGCTCCCCGCAGGAAGCCTGCTTCTCCCTCTGCCTGTGTCTCTGCCTCTCTCTCTCTCTCTCTCTCATGAATAAATAAATAAAATCTTTAAAAAGAAAGATTCACATTTCTACCTGGACACGTACATGTGACAGGTCAACGCATGTGCAGGCACACACGTACGTACTGGGAGGGAAAGACGGTGTGACTCCATCTATAACCGGTTTTGAGGGAGTGCGACGAACCTATTTTTACACATTCTTTCATTACTTTCTTGCATTTTATCAAATAGTTTACTTACTTTTCAAATCAGAAAAAGGAAATCCAAAAAAAAAAAAAAAAAAGAAAAGAAAAGAAAGAAAAGAAAAGAAAAGAAAAGAAAAGAAAAGAAAAGAAAAGAAAAGAAAAGAAAAGAAAATCCTGCTGAGCAGGACGTAACCAAACTGCCTTTGTGCCAAGGGATACGACGTCACAATTAAATTCACAAAACTCCTCAAATATGGTAATTTCCACTAATGGGAACGAAAGGACCATGAACCTGTGCTCCCAGGTGGCCTAAAGAGACCCTAATTGAGACGACTTCAACGTGATGAGCTCTGATTTTTAAATCATGATGTTTTGTCAAATGCTGTGCAGCTGGCCCTTGTCATGCAGTCATAAAAAAAAAAAGATTCTCTTTTTAGAGCCCTCGTTTTAAGCGGCGTATTCTTTTAGCACAAGCACATGGTAAATGCTTAATAAACAGTCATCGCAGGGAACTGAGTTTCCACAGATTTCTAATCTCTGGAGCTTTCCCGCTCGTGGAAGAAGCTGTGATCGTAGCAGGGCAGCGTGCGAGGGTGTCAAGGGCTGACACCGTGGCTCTAAACCCGTTTCATCCGGGGCTTGGTGGCATTTGCTGCGGTTACTGCGCTTCTGCGTCGCAGTTTTGTCGGTTTGTTTAGCTGGAAAAGCAGAAAACCACCTCCACAGTGAGGACGACAGGGGGAGAGGAGAAAGGCACAGACGCTGTTGCAGATTTTGGGAGAGGGGGGCACTGAGGATTTGACCTGGGGCAGCCAAGAACAGGACATTGGTGGCCACGACGGGCCGGGCTTGTCCTCGCCTGCGAGCCACAAGCCCAGGGGCCCGCGGAGGCCTCGAACCACGTCTCAAGGCTCTTAGCCGCTCTCACATTATATCATTGGTGGCTCCACGGCCCCACAAACCCACACGGTGGGACGGGAAGCGTCTACACCCACGAGCTGGGGCAAAGATGCCAGGTCTCCAGGGCAGCTCCCTCAAGTGGTGGGGGCCCACGGACACACCTGCCATGGAGCACTGGCATCTCGGGGACACCAGGACCAAGAAGCCCACACCTCCAGAGTGGCCCCGACGGGACCCAAGGGCAGGACGTAAAGTGGCTTCATTGCCAGTCTGTGGTGTCCCCTGTCTGAGCTGCAGCAATGGGCCCCTTAGCTCGGCCGCATGCGTGTGCGTGGGACCAAGATGCAGGCTAAGTAAGACACATAGCCGGGAGGCACCTAATGCCTCTGCCTGCGGCTCCAGTCCTCATCTTGGGGTCCCGGGACTGACCCGGCAGGGGCTCCCCGGTCAGCAGCCAGCCTGCTTCTCCCGCTCCACCTGCCCCTCCTCCAGCGTAGGCTCCATGTGTCTCTCAAAGAAATAAGTAAAATCTTTTTTTTTTTAAGATTTTATTTATTTATTCATGAGAGACACAGAGAGACACAGAGGCAGAGACACAGGCAGAGGGAGAAGCAGGGAGCCCGATGTGGGACTCGATCCCAGGTCTCCAGAATCACGCCCTGGGCCAGAGGCAGGCACTAAACCGCTGAGCCACCCTGGGATCCCTAAATAAATACAATCTTTAAAAAAAAAGCACGGACTCTGGGTTTTCACGTTGAGAACTTCTCGAAGGAGCATCCTTGTCATTGACTCGGAGCATGTCCCCGTCCAGGAGGTGCATGCTGCAGACAGGTGCGTGTGAGGCTGCAGAGGCGGCCAGGACTCGCATCCCTTGGCCGGATCCATGGAAGGTCCCCCACGTCCTTCAGACGCGGCCCTAGGGAAAGGGGCTAACTAAGCACAGTGCTACGGATGCTTTTCATTCCTGCAGACTTGTTCCCATCACTACATTTAAAAAAAGAAAAAAAAAACAGACCAAATTTACCTTCCTTCTTCCCTCTCCTCATCCATTGTTTTCCACGTTGGACCCAAAAAACATCCACATAGAAGAGGAGGAGAAAGAAGGGAACTCATTTACGTGCTTTTCAGATGCGGCCTGGCCCCACTGCACTCATCCTGCGTCTGGAAATCAGAGCGTGAGGGTGTTTATTGCACTCATACGGCCGGGAAAGAACTGAAGCATTTCTTCTTCCAGGTCACATACATCATGCGAGGGCTCGAGATGTGAGCGTCTAGAGTCACGACATACAACCTCGACATTTCCTGCACGCCTGACGTAGAATCCTCTTAGGGCATTTCCTCCTGGGTCCCGCGTGCTCTTCAATACGATGAAAAAGAACACGGACAACAAAACATGTCACTTTAATAGTGTCTTCAAATTATTCACAGGAAAGCAAGACCGTGGGACCCCGTTTTCGACTTTTCTAATGAAGATGACCTAGAATCGTATGTCGAATCAAGACGAGTTACCATCGAAAAAAGAAGTTCACAAAGTTCTCTGATATTTGAAACGTGAAGTCAATCCGAGTTGAAGATGACGTGCTTTTAGGCATCAGTATGACGTTCAGCATTATTACATGTGCTTAACACACTTATCTTTGCACTGGGATGGCGATGCCTCCAAAACCGAAGGATGCCGTGACGCCATTTCCCATCTTTATCAAGGAGAAACGTCCTTCAGAGGCCAATTTATCCTGGACTCAATGATTTTTCTTTCCCCCTCAGAAGAAACTACTCTGATGCTCATTTTTCTAAACCAAGAACATCTGTAAGTCATCAAGGAAGTGACTTCTGAGCCACTATCGTGAATATACACTAGCCGTGCACTCGATCAGCCCCTACCTCGAAGATGAGATCTTGAAATGCACAAACTTGACAGGTAATTGAAATCAATTGGCTCCGCATTCACCTAGTATGAAACGTAACGTGATTAAACACACGTGGGAAATCCCCTCAGGCCCTGGAAACAAGCTATAAAACGCTGAGGACCCCCACGGACTAAAGTACGGTGGTAAAGCCATAGGATTGAAAGGAAGGATGCACGTCGTATGTGACAGATGTGACAGAAGAACGATATGAGGGAAACATGATGCTCGCTGGTAGATTTCCATCCTGTCGTCAGATTCGAGTTGACCTCAATAAAAATAGAAACACTAAGCAGCCCAGGCGAACAGCACAGATTGAACACAGAGATCTACAGCAGCGCAGCCTACAGGCTGAGATACTACCACGCTCACCACTCTTCATCAACCCATAATTGTCTTAACATTAGAAGGCTGTGCCTCCACGTGATAAAATCAGTCTCATCGCAGGCATTTCATCGGTGTCTTCCAACATCTCATACGGAGAGATGACAACGGATCTGAAGTTGCGGTGTGGATTATTTCCTGACTTCAAACAATCTCCCACGTCATACTCGGAACTCCGGAGCAGTCAACTATCTTTCTACAGAGCCCACTCCGATACTGAAGAGCCTAATATGAGCTTTATTTTATTTTATTTTATTTTCTAATATGAGCTTTTTAAGGGAAGAAAACAATCCTGATCAACAGAACAGCCGACATGCAGTGTAGACGTAGGCAGTGTCATTCCTCTTCCATATTGCCAGCCACACAACCAAAGCACGTGCACTACAATGTGGCTAGAAGCGGGTGGGATCACCGCGGACCATGACCCCAGCCCTGATGAGGCTCCCAGTGGCCACGTGGGCAACCCTTATGCTTCGGACAGGAACGGACGAGCCGAGCACAGCTGATGGGCTCCAGCATCCTGCATGGTTTCAGGAGAACGGATGTCAAGGTCACAAGCTGAGTGTCTGGCTCGAGCGTATCTGTAGACGCCTTCTTAAAACAGAATGCTTCATTCCTTAGCGGCTGTGACGTGTGGTTATAAGAAAAACATACAATGAAATGATTGCTCTGAGTTGCGAAGCGAGGCAAGCAGGGCTTTCACGCTCCTGCCCTGATGCGAACACCCACAGGCCCGCAGCAGGTGAGCTGAGCCGGCTTCGGCCAACCACGCACACACCGGTGCAGGATGGGAGGTCGACAACACAGCTCGTTTGCATGCACCTGAGTCTACCCCCCCGGGTACTAGGAGCTCGTGATCAAGCTCTCTGGTGCACCCTGTGTCAGGGACGAGGAAGCAGGACTCAGGGTGGCACCCGAATTTGCCAATGACACCTTGTGCGTGGAGCCGCCAACAAGAGCCCACCGAGCACTCCATACCATGGAGACAAGCCACACAGAAAAGCAAAATGACGGCATCTGCAGTTGTTCCCTAAACATCACCCAACAAAGAAACGGGGACTCACCACCTTCAGAGTCCCAGGGATGACATTTTGCCGCGTATAGCCCACAACCACGCGACATGATGAGCCATCGCTCGCAGTCGGGCCCAGGAGATGCTGAGCGCCGCGGCCACACAGGCACCCGTGCTTCCGACACCCGAGGGCTCCCAGCGCGCGTGCCTGCTGAACACTGGTCCTCTACGAGACCTGAAGCTACGCGATCAACGGTGGCAAGGCCCCTCCTCGCACAGGAGAACGTATATGCCCGGAAACTTATTTTCGCCAACTTCCGAAATCGCAGAACAAGTGAAAGTACAAATGAACGCACGTATACTCGTTCACCTACCTTTACTAACTGCTTATGCTTTGCAAAAATGGCTTGTTTCGCCTCTGTGTGGACACACGCACGTAGACACACGTGCACCTACATGCATACACTTTGGCTGCATCACGAGATTCAGAAAGCACACGACACGTGTTTGCCTATCATGATGCTTCACAGGGACGTGCAGAGATCATACCCGTGGTGCTCTAAACAGCCGCACGTCCACAATAGGGACGTTTCCTCCAGAGGCACAACGCGGTCAGAGCAACCTCGCACACCAACACTCAATCCGTCGACTCACGAGGACACAGTCCCTGAATAGCTGTCCCACCTGGGCTCCTTTACCCATCCAGGACCCGTTCCACATTCGGGTACCGCTGTTCTGTTCCTCCATCCTTGTAAATCTGGAGCAGCCCCTGACCTTTCTTGGCGTCCCATGACACTATTTTGGAAGAATCCAGGTCAATCGTGTTTTACAAGGTGCTACACTCGGGGTTCGTGGACGCATCTCCTTGTGCACAGATTCCGGCGGAAGGCTTTGGGCAGGGACACGACACACGGGCGATTTCGTGTCCCGGCAGCTGCTTATCAGAAGACACGTGACACGAAGGTGCCCAGGGCCGGTGATCCCTCGGTCAAAGGTGCCATCTCCACACCGCTTGATCTTCTCTCACGAAGGATCTGATGATGAACCATCTCTCATTTGCTTTTTCTGAGACACGCAGTCTCCATAATTTTTTTTGGGGGGGGGCTGGAACGATCTTAACCCTCAACGCTGCTTATTATCACGAGTATTTGCTGCCACAAAATATCCTTCCTAAGGATGTACAGTCCCCTTGAAAAATCTTTTCATTGTCACCAAAGGATTAAAAAGAATGACTATCCTGGTATATATTTAAAGCAGAATAAATCAAGAGACTGCTGGCAGGTCTTGTCAAATAACGTGATGTCTCACGAAACGGAAATTTTTTTTTAGGGTTTCATAAGAAAAGTTTAATTTCACTCAGCCTTTTTTTAGAGGGAGGAGGAAAGAAAAATATCAGAGATAAGATGAAAGTATTTTGTTGATGATCAACAACCCACTTAAGGACAGGGGAAAGGTTTAATATGTTGTATTCAAGAGCCCTGGATTTTATTTTATTTATTTATTTTTTTTGAGCCCTGGATTTTGAATTGTGAGGTACATTAAAGTACCCCGTGAGGATGGCTTTTTCGTTGGTAAGATATAATGGATATTGTTATTAGGTATTTAGGCACAGATATTTTAGTCCCCACTGAAAGACTCCCACATCAGAACATTAAGAAAGAATAATGAATGTTGTATTAGTTTATCATGAATTAATCATGAGCCTTTTCAGCTGCATACTTCTAATTAGCTACTGAGTCTGTCAATTTTTTCTGAGCTCTTCTAGCTGGGCCCAAAGAATGTCCCCTCCAGACTAAAATGACACATGCACCACAAAAAAAAAAAAAAAAAAAAAAAAAAGGTACTCAAACAATCTCCCTGCAAAATGTACAGTTATTTTCTAGGGGAATAAAAATAAAACTCTTCTTAGCAGGTGCTTTCGGCTTTGAAAGCTATGTCGGAACTGGGAGCCAGCTCCTGCCTTAACAAGAAGTCGAGAAAATAAATGATTTTTCAAAGCCCTAGAAAAAGTTTGTTTCTGAAACAAAGAAAAGGAACAAACGAGCCTTTTAAGGAACAAATTACAGAAATCACAATAGAAAATGAATCTGTTAAGCCGCTAAGTATTAAGCATGAACCGCAAGCCAAGGCTTTAAGCCTCCTGGGACGTTTACTCCAATAGGAGAATCCTCTGCTGTGGGGTTTCAATGTAATAGAAAAAAAAAATCCTAAAAGGTCTTTCTCTCTTTGTTCTCTTTAATTCTTATTCTAACGCAGATCCTTGAAAGTAAAACACCACTGAGTGTTGCAGGAAGAGAGAGATTAAGTGAGCGATGGGGGGGTGGGGCTGGGGGTTCTGCACCTGAGGCCCGGGGCTAAGTGGAGCAGGGGCGGTGCAGAGCTGTGTGGGCGGGATGCAGGATGCAGCATGTGGAGCAGCACCTGGGCCTCTGCCCACCAGATGCCACCAGCAAAACTCCTCCAGGGTATGAGACCAAAAACGCCTCCCCACTTGCCAGACTGCCACCCCCGAGGGCAAGGTCGCCCTGCTGGAGGACTGCCTGCCTGCCATCAGCAACGCCACCGTCCACACTGCAGTTCTGGGCACGGTTACATCTCTCGGCCTCCGTCACCTTCGGTGCTGGGATCACCCTGGTCATCACCGGCTCTGTCCTTCCAACAACATCACCCTTTACTTTTCAGTCACCCTGGGCACCCCCATGTTACAGGAGGAAACGTGGACACAGAGCGCTTAGTCAGCTTCCCAGGGACACGAGGCCAGCGGGACGAGAGCTGCGATCCCAATGCCAGGAACCTGTGAGCCCATGAGGTGGCTCTGTCTGTGGAGCCCTCCCAAGGCCACTGTGAGCCCATACCTTCTCTCAAAGCATCTCTGTGCACATTTCTCCAAGCCCGGTGCCCCACGGGACACTGACACGGTCTGAGTGTCTAACAGCACCCACCCTGCAGACGGAGCCGCCCTGTCCTCCGCACGCACCCCCACCAGGGGGAGGCGCTCCTCCTGCAGGAAGGGAGCTGGCCTGTCCCTCCTTACTCACCCCCACCAGGGGGAGGCGCTCTTCCTGCAGGAAGGGAGCCGGCCCGTCCCTCCTCATGCACCTCTACCAAGGGGAGGCACTCCTCCTGTAGGAAGGGAGCTGGCCCGTCCCTCCTTACTCACCTCCACCAGGGGGAGGTGCTCCTCCTGCAGGAAGGGAGCTGGCCCGTCCCTCCTCATGCACCTCTACCAAGGGGAGGCGCTCCTCCTGCAGGAAGGGAGCTGGCCTGTCCCTCCTTACTCACCCCCACCAGGGGGAGGCGCTTCTCCTGCAGGAAGGGAGCTGGCCTGTCCCTCCTCATGCACCTCTACCAAGGGGAGGCACTCCTCCTGCAGGAAGGGAGCTGGCCCGTCCCTCCTCATGCACCTCTACCAAGGGGAGGTGCTCCTCCTGCAGGGAGCTGGCCCGTCCCTCCTCATGCACCTCTACCAAGGGGAGGTGCTCCTCCTGCAGGAAGGGAGCCGGCCTGTCCCTCCTCATGCACCTCTACCAAGGGGAGGTGCTCCTCCTGCAGGAAGGGAGCCAGCTTGTCCCTCCTCATGCACCTCTACCAAGGGGAGGTGCTCCTCCTGCAGGAAGGGAGCCGGCTTGTCCCTCCTCATGCACCTCTACCAAGGGGAGGTGCTCCTCCTGCAGGAAGGGAGCTGGCCCGTCCCTCCTCATGCACCTCTACCAAGGGGAGGTGCTCCTCCTGCAGGGAGCTGGCCCGTCCCTCCTCATG
Source organism: Vulpes vulpes (assembly GCF_048418805.1). Taxonomy (NCBI): domain Eukaryota; kingdom Metazoa; phylum Chordata; class Mammalia; order Carnivora; family Canidae; genus Vulpes; species Vulpes vulpes. Next base: position 4,319,805 of record NC_132796.1, on the reverse strand, counting down.
CACCTCTACCAAGGGGAGGTGCTCCTCCTGCAGGAAGGGAGCCGGCCTGTCCCTCCTCATGCACCTCTACCAAGGGGAGGTGCTCCTCCTGCAGGAAGGGAGCCAGCTTGTCCCTCCTCATGCACCTCTACCAAGGGGAGGTGCTCCTCCTGCAGGAAGGGAGCCGGCTTGTCCCTCCTCATGCACCTCTACCAAGGGGAGGTGCTCCTCCTGCAGGAAGGGAGCTGGCCCGTCCCTCCTCACTCACCCCCACCAGGGGGAGGCGCTCCTCCTGCAGGAGGGAACCTGTCTGTCCCTCAGGTGTTGGAAGCAAAGCAGTTGAGATCAACAAGCAGAGCCATAAGCAGAACCGCTCCGCCACTAGTTGTAGGGCTGGCACTTCTGGAGTCACCTAGAGGTCTCAAAAATGCCTTACTCCATTTATAAAACCCCCACCCCACATTGCTTGCGTGTCCCCCACATGTGCCATGTACTTCTGCTGTCAGAGAGCGTGCACGGCCGTCCTTCGGGGCACCCTGCTTGTCTAGAAAGCATGTGTGCCCCACCCGATGCTCCTCTTGGGCAGACAGGACCTCTCATGGGAAAGTCCCTTCCGAACAAAAGGGACGGGCGGGCTCCACGTTCCCGTCGTCCCCACCACGCCAGATCCTCCACGACGCCACCCTAGTGCTCTCAGGTACTCACACGTGACTCAAGCAATGGTCACGGGGAGGCGAGCACCGGGGCCACAGGCAGTGGTAACACAGTGGAGGGACCTCGCGGGTACTTGCTCTACTCACACTGGTACCGACTCAAGCTCGTCTCGGGCGGTTGTCCTCAAAGATCGTCGCGTCCGAGGCCACCGCGTGCGGGCACAGTGGCGGGAGAGGCTCTCAGCAGACGCGATCGAGGGGCCCCGGGCTCAGCCTGTGAGTTCATTCAAAGGAAGAAGAATCAGACGCTGCAAGGGCACATGCTGAGATGCTTCCGTGCAACAAGCCCCTTCTTCCTGGAGGATGTCCCTTCCCGCACGGCTCGTTCCACTCTCCGCCTAATCACCGCTTGCCTCCAGGCCTTGGCTGACTAGCCACCACCCCTGAGAAGCCCCCCTGATTACAAACACCAAGCAAATGTATGCCCCCATGGCTAAGTGCCGCAGCACCTGGTTCCCCCTGGGGAGCCTTCGTCACTAGGTGCATAATGATGCATGTAGGTGGTTTCTTCTTATTTGCTATGTGTCCTTCCTGCAGGCTCTAAGGATCAAGAGCTCAGGGGCCACTTGTTCGCCGCAGCAGCTCTCAGCAAGTATCTTCTGAACAGAGCAGGGCTTGCAAACGCTCACTCGCGGGACCATCCCTTCTCTGTTTTTATAACCAAGGGAGCACGTTTCTCACATTTTTAAATGGTTGAAAAAAAGCAAACTTTGTGGTGTGTGAGGAGTGGATGAAATCCGTATTTCAGTGTCCACAAAGACGGTGTGCTAGAACACGACCGCCCCACTCGGTGGCTTGATCATCAGTGGCTGCTTCCACGTGGTCACGTCGGAGTTCACCAGCCGCACAAGAGCGTGTCTGGCTGCACAGCTGAAAATATTTACTGTCCGACTCTCCACGCAGAGTTCTTCGACGTGCTCTCGAGTCCTGCCCGTGAAGGCGGACTTGAATCTACCCAAGTCTATGTATTTTTAGTTCGTTGGCATTTAGCATATGCCTTGAAACAATTATAAATCCATTGTTCAAGCTTTAAAACATGAAGTATGATCCCACCTGTTAAGTCATATTCACAAGAGAACAGCGCACTGGAAAAAAATTACTATTCTGTGGATTTTTGTAAATACCGATCGTGCTTTATGGAAGTTAAGCTTCCAACAACAATTTCTCAGGTTCAATCAGTGTCCCAGAAATGTTATCCATCCCCCCGCCCCAGAGATGGCATTTGAAACCGTAATCAATCTTCCCCATGGCATTTCATGGCGGATTCTTGTTGAAACGGAATGCTGTGCTGTCAGCTCTGATCCTTAACCTCCCACTGCTGGGAGGACAGAGCCAACGGGTAGGGTCATCTCGTCAGCCCACTCACCATGACATTGTTCGGCAAGACTAAGATCGTATGCATGTGGGTTTGAACATTCAGGTGACTCCCCCTTGCAAGGCAGGAGAGATCCAAATCACCATTTTCCTTTCTCTTGCCCACTCCTTTTATTTACAGAAAATAGATTTCGAGGTAACAGCATGGAAACCCTTTGACCCATGTTAGATACTTTGTGCTTACTACCCCTGGGGAGTGATGAAGAAGAAGAAACAGAGAGGAGGAGATTAAGTCACAATGCCTATCACAGCGGTATTACTGCAAGAAACACCACCTGCAGAAGGGGACCAGCACAGGATATCTAACGGCCCAGGCTCAAAGGACAGTTTTCAAAACAGTAGTGGAATCGTTCTCACCCAGGGGTGATTCCGCCCCACGGGGGTCATTAGGCAATGTCTATAGACATTGTTGGTTCTCACGATTGGGTAGGTACTACTGGCATCCAGTGGGTAGAGACCAGAGATGTTCTTAAATATCGTATGATGCACCGGACAGCCCCTCAACAGAGAGAATCACCCACCCAGCCTTCCACCACAAAGAGTGTGCTGGTCCCCAAAGCCATCAAGTCAAGGTTTGGAAACTGCACGACACTGGTCCAATAATCACTAAAGTGGGTGTGATCACAGAGGTAGGAAAAGAAGCTGGGAGGGGAGCGACGGGTCACGTCCAGTTTCTGCCAACAATCACACGCAGCAACAAGGTATGTATCAATGATGGTCCCACTGTTGTTAGGGTAAGTCACACAAAAATACGACTATTTAGAGATAACTTACAATCCAAGTTATAGTCACAGAACAAAACACTGAAGACCAAGAGGTGACGTCTGCTTTATTATCAGGAACCCGTACGCTGATGAGTTGCTGAATTCACAAATCATAAGCATGCTTCACTACCCCTTCCTGTCTCTGTTGATCTATCACCATCCTAACTGTCATGTACTCGGTCATCGGTCCATCACTCTCCAGCCCCTCTCCATTCAGTTGTCTAAGACTGCAAACCACAACAGGGGTCTAAGGATGTAGTCGGCATCCACCAACCCCTGTCCTTGATTTTGAGATGTAAAAAGCCCTGGAAATTAGAAAATGTTTGAGAACTCCAAGTTGTACGGGGCAGCAAAACCCAACCTGAAGAGACTGGCGGTATCCGATTGTTATGTTAACCTCCCAGCCTCTGCTACCGGCTAGGACGAAGCTGCTTTACTGTGACACCAGGCTTAATTGCACTGGGAAACTGCCCAGAAGAGTTCAAGACACCCCACGAGTAGCAGTGAGGGGAAGGAGAGGAAGCGTCTCTCACCAGCGATGGTGGCCATGTAGACTACAGTCGTACTTTACACACACAAGCCAAGTGTGAATAGTCAGAGGACCGACTGAAGGGGTTTAAGAAGCTAATGGAAACCCACAGTGAAAACCATCTTCTGAACACGAAGCAGTGGGATATGGTGCTGAGGACTCTGCAAGGAGAAGACCCTTGGGGATGCCACAGCAAGCATCCTGACACCAAGTGAAGACAGAGGTCACCTTCCCTGGCAGCTGCTCGTCCTGTTGGGAACGGATGGCTCTCAGCTAAGTGTGTCTTTGGGAACTGCTCTCAGCCAGAGAGAGCAGGGACCTTCCCCAAGGTGATGCCATTCCCCCACCTTTGACGTGGCTGGGCCCAAACGTGCACCCTCATTTCTTCAAAGTGAGACAACTCTGAGGGCCGTACTAGCTCCAGAGCTCCCTCCCAAACACGCTGAGGTCTTTGTCATGAAGGCATGACAACCCAACTTCTCCCTCTGCCTCATTTTCCTTACAAGTGTGGATCCTAAGAACTCCCACCATCACCACCAAAACTCGCCTTGTCCCATAATCTATTTCCTGGGTCTCAACACAAAACAAGAGCTGATGAGAGCTTTAGTCCTCAATACATGTACAATATGATGAAACCGCCCCAGCTTCCCGCCAACCTATAACCGTAGGCAAACCCTCAAAAGCGATGGGAGTGAGGTCTTCAAGCTCAGCCTGCTGGTCCCTAGGTGTGTCAATACCTCAGGCAAAGGCAGGATAGAGCACTCATTGATTAGAAAAACCAACAGTCAAGATGATTGCTATGTGGACTCAATTTCTTGTCTCATCATCATGTGAAGAAGGACTTTCCAGAGAATATTTTCTGAGTAATCCAAGGACCAGCATACCAATAAGAAATATGCTGGGCTAGGTGCAAACCATGAAATAATAGAGTTTCTGGTGTTCCTGCTCACATAGTTCCTATGAAATGCAACGCTTTAGGTACTTATTTGCTCTTTAATGTGAAATCTATGCTATGGCCTTTTGAGCAAGGAATTTTGCAAATAAACATTTTCTACAACTGTTTGTTTGCTACACTAATAAGCACAAGGATAATAGTGGTGTTAATGATCATAAACTTCTCAACAAGAGTGAAAAAAAAATCCCACAGAACAAGTTTTGGCCAAGTATGACTTGTGGGCTAAACATAGCCCACTGCCTATTCTTGTAAATAAGGTGTTACTGGACACAGTCACGTCTATGCCTTCATATACCACCTAAGGCTACTTTTCCACTGCTAGCAAATGGGGTCCTCAAAGCCGACAATACTTACCATGTGGCCCTATATGGGATGTGCTTGCCAACCCCTGACCTACATACAGTTGAAATGTGACCTGTTGATTGTTGGCCTCAGGAACCAGAGATGATGGTAGTTTAACAAGACAGATGACAATGAAAGATGTCTTTTAGAGGCTTGCCTTTCACGATACCATTCATCTCTGGAGACTCTTATCCCCTAGCCTTGATCACATGGCTACCTACCACCTAATGAGAGCCCTATGGTGGCCCTAGAGTACCCTCTTCATGAAAGGTAATCAAGCATCCAGAGATCATGAACATACATTACAGGGACACATACAGATAATTGACTTATTTTGACTTGGCTGTATCCGATGTTTTTCTTAGAAATAAAATTATTCAGGGTATTGAGACTCTATTATCATACAGTTTCATTTATTATTTCTATATTACTATAAAAATATAGTTTCAATGAACAATGACAGCACTTGTTGTCTTCATATACCGCATTTGGAGGGATAGTCATACATTTTTCTGCAGGAATACTAATGTGTTTGATTACTGAGTGCTGTCCCCACTTGATGAGGGTGTTCTGTGACATACGGCAAAGGCATGTACTATCCTCATAAAATATGCATAATTCTGATTTCTAACATACATCAGGCCCTCAAGGCTACAGATAAGAAATCGTAGATGTATATCGATATTCAGCATACGCTGAAAGCTTGTGTTACCTGGGATGGTGGAAATATTGGGAGTTAATCAGAGTATCAAGATATCACTCCATACATGAAGAACATCTGGATTATCCAACCAAATCAGACAGTTGCATTCCTAATTCAGAGGCCCCTTTCCTGCAGACACAAATTTTTAACTGGCAAAGTACAATGAAAAAGCAACAAAAACTATGTTGTATTTCCCATTTCACATGGTGGACACTCAGTCATATCGCTAGCAGGCTAGGTTTATTTCAAGTCCACAATCCAAAATACTATGATTTTTAGTACTTGAGTCAAACTATAAAGTAGCGTTTATGCCTGAAATAGGGCTGAGTTTTATAGATTTATGACACAAAACAAATTCCTTAAATCAGATAAACATAATAATGGTGACCCAATGGGGGAAAATAATTATAATCACCGAATTGTCTCTTGTTGCCATGGGGATGGTTTTAAATTTGCCAACCAACTTGATTTGCCTTGCCTTAGTTTTAGTCAGGCCACCTTTGGGCCTGCTCTGGATGGGACAGTTGCTATTGTTTTCAATCTATACAAAGGGTATTAAAATTTTCACAGGCTTAGTTGGCAATTTGACATTTCTAAAAAATAAATGGGAGAATATTGGAATCAACTATTCTCATCCAGGAGCTATATAAAGTAGCCAAAATCCACTGTAGATGCAATGAACAGGTCCTGTAATATGCTGTATACCACAGGTCGTAGAAAAACCTCAACTATGGAAACCAAGCCTAGCAAGATACCAATTCCAGGGCTATGACTTTATTAACTGTGGAATAACTCAACTGATCTTGGGTGAGTGATTTTGTCCCTCTGAGTCACAGCACTTGGTGGCAATGGGGGTGACGGTTACATCTCCTCTCCATAAACTGAATATATGATTTTCCATATCTTTGTATTTGCATTGTTCTAAAGGTTGGGTATAGCAGCAGACAGAGGGGGGTTTCATAAAATGTTTGCTGGATTTATATCTTAAATTCATTGTATAATGAGGTCTGGAGATTACTCTTTTTTTTTTTTTGCAGTTTTTCCATTTTCTTCTTTCTTTCTTTCTTTCTTTCTTTCTTTCTTTCTTTCTTTCTTCTTTCTTTCTTTCTTTCTTTCTTTCTTTCTTTCTTTCTTTCTTTCTTTCTTTTGATAAATTTATTTTTATTGGTGTTCAATTTGCCAACATACAGAATAACACCCAGTGCTCATCCCGTCAAGTGCCCCCCTCAGTGCCCGTCACCCATTCACCCCCACCCCCCGCCCTCCTCCCCTTCCACCACCCCTAGTTCGTTTCCCAGAGTTAGGAGTCTCTCATGTTCTGTCTCCCTTTCTGATATTTCCCACACATTTCTTTGGAGATTACTCTTGAGGAACTATGAATAGTAGTCTTTCGTAATCATAAGTTCAACACAGAACTGGAAATGAGGAGCTGTGAGAAAGGATTTCTTATAAATATCAGCATATTTTAAAAAGGCAGTAAGATAGCATGTATACAGTTGTCAGCAATCCCTGCCATGCCTTGGCGTGGAGATGCATGACTCTAAATTCTGTCTCCATTGTCACATGGACTTCCTCCTATATGTCTGCACATCATCCTCCTTCCATAGATGTCTGTCTAGTAGTCTCATTATAAGGACACCAGTCATCTTGGATTGGAGCCCATCTCACTCCACTATGACCACACCATAACTTCACAAGTATTTATTTACATCTGCAATGACTCTATTTCCAAATAACGTCATATGCTGAGGTTCCAGCAATAACATGGTTTGGAGGAATCACTACTCAGCCTACTACAAGCAGCCTTCTTTAAGGATGGATGTGTGTTGGCAGCAGGCTGGGGGCAGATATCTGGTCTGACTGCAGGCCCTACCCACCAACGAAAGCTTCTCAGGACAACATGGGGAAAGCGTCCTGCAGTTTGGTGTTATTGCATATCTGAAAAATGCATGATCTGAGCTGCTCAAGTCCAAGGTGACCACAGATTGGCCCCTAACAACACAGGGATCGAACCCTGTCCAGATACAAAAGGAGCCATTGCAGACAATTGGCATGAAGGCAAACACAGCTCAGCCACAACAGTGGGGTGCACAGAAGACACGTAGGAGATACCCCTGAAGCACCAGGTTCTGGTGATCAGGGCACACTGCAATACGGTGTGCTACAGGATCTCTTCTACATAAGGCAACTACTTTCGAGAGCAGGAGACACAGGTGACTTTCCTAACACACCAAAAAATGTGCAGAGAATTAGAGAAACCAAGGAGACAAATGAAGAAACAGCACAAAATCCTAGCAAGAAAGCTAAGCAAAACTGAGATAAGCAACATGCTTGGTAGAGAATTAAAAGTGATCTCGGTAGCACCCTCAACGAGACAGAAAATATAAAAATGAACCAATCAGAGGTGAAGAACTCAAGAACTGAAATTAGAAACACACAAGACGAAATAAATATTAGACTAGAGGAAGCAGAAGAATGAATCAGTGAGCTGGTGGACAGAGTAATGGAAAGCAATCAAAGTGAGTGAGTGAGAGAAAAATAATAAAAAATGAAAACAGACTAAGGCAAACAAAAGTTTAAGGAATTCATCACCACTAAACCAGCCATATGAGTGAGATATGTTAAAGGGGACTCTTTGAGCAGAAAGGAAAGGCCACAAGTAAGAAGAGTAGGAAGCACAAAAGCTGTAAAATTAAGTATATCCATAAAAGTCAGTCAAGGGATTCACAGAATAAAAGGATGTAAAGTATGACACCATATACCTAAAATGTGGCTGACAGAAGAGTAAAGAATAGATATAAACCTAAACATCCATCAATTTAATATATGCATAAGATGTTATATATAAACCTAATGATAACCACAAATCAAAAGCAGAATAGATACACAAAAAATTAAGTGCATCACTAAAGAGAGCCAGCAAGCCCTGAGAGGAACTCTCAGAAAGAAGGAACAGACAAAAACTATAAAAAGAACTATAAAACAAGCAACAAATGGTAATTAGTACATACCTATCAATAATTACTTGCAATGTGAATGGACTGAATGCTGCAATCAAGACGTAGGGTGATGGAATGGATAAAAAAGCAAGACCTATGTATATGTTGCCTACAAGACTTACGTCAGATCCAAAGATAGAAGCACATCAAAAGTGAAGGATGGAAAAGCATCTATCAAACGGAAGTGAAAGGAGAGCCAAGGTAGCAGTAGTTATACCAGAAAAAAAATACACTTTAAGACAAAGACTGTAACAAGAGATGAAGAAAGACAGTGCAACTGTAAAGCGAATAATCCAAGGAAAGGATAAAATAATTCTAAATATTCACGCACCCAACATGGGAGCACCCAAGTATATAAAGCAGCTATATAAAGTATATATATATATATATATAAATATATATTTATATATATATATATATATAAAGTAACAAATATAAAGGAAGTAAGCCAAAGTAGTACAATAAGAATAGGGAACTTTAACATCCCACTTACATTAATGGATAGGTCATCCGAGTTGAGAATCAAGAAGGAAAGAGTAGCTTCGAATGACACGCTGAACCAGATAGACCTAAGAGACGTATTCACAACATTTCACCCTAAAACAGCAGAACACACCTATCTTTCCAAGTGCACACAGAACATTCTCCAGAAGAGATCACAAATCATGCCACAAGAGAAGTCTCAACACGTTTATCAAAATAACGTCTCAACACCACATCAAAATAAAAAGCTTCTGCTCAGCAGAGGAAACCATCAACAGAACGAAAAGCAACCTCCTGAAAGGGAAAAGATTATTATAAATGATTTGTCCAATAAACGGTTAGTATCCAAAATATATAAAGAACTTATACAACTCAACAGACAAATAAACAGAAAATCCAACTTTATAAAATGGGCGCAAGACACGAATAGACATTTCTCCAAAGATGACACCCGGATGGCCAACACACACGCAGGAAGATGCTCAACATCATTCATCAGCGGGGAAGTGCGTATCAAAACCACAGCGAGGTATCAGCTCACACCTGATCAGGATGGCTAAAACCAGAAACGCATGAAAGGAGTGTCGGTGAAGATGTGGAGAAAAACCCTATGCACTGTTGGTGGGAATGCAACCTGGTGCGGCCACTGCGGAGGTTCCTCAAAAAATTAAAAATAGAATTACCATGTGATTTAGTGATTCCATTACTTGGTATTTACTCAAAAAATATTAAAACACTAATTTGAAAAGACAACATGCACCTCAATGTTTATTGTAGCATTATTCACAACAGCTAAATTATAGAAGCAACTCAACTACCCATTGGTAGATGAATGAGGGATAAAGAAGATGTAGTGTGTGTGCGTGCGTGTGCGTGCCTATGGTGGAATAAAAAACAGATTCTAGGGACGCCTGTGTAGCCTATGGTGGAATAAAAAACAGATTCTAGGGACGCCTGTGTAGCCTATGGTGGAATAAAAAACAGATTCTAGGGACGCCTGTGTAGCCTATGGTGGAATAAAAAACAGGTTCTAGGGATGCCTGTGTAGCTCAGTGGTTGAGTGTCTGCCTTTGGCTCAAGGTGTGATCCTGGCGTCCCGGGATCGAGTCCCGCATCGGGCTCCCTGCATGGAGCCTGCTTCTTTCTCTGTCTATGTCTCTGCCTCTCTCTCTGTGTATCTCTCATGAATAAATAAATAAAATCTTAAAAAAAAAAAAAGAAACAGATTCTAAACTCTCGAGAAGAAACTGATGGTCATCAGAGGGGAGGCGGGTGCGGGGGATGGGTGAAAGAGGTGATGGGGATGAAGGAGTGCACTTGTGATGAGCACTGGATGCTGGATGGGAGCACTGAATCACTACACTCTATACCTGAAACTATTATAATGCTGTAGGTTAACTGCATTAAAATAATAATAATAAAAAAAACCAGAAGAAAAAGAAAAAAAGAATAGATGGGTGTCCCTAGTTCTCCCTCCTACAGCCCAGGGAGGCAGGGAAAGGGAGGGCAAGTGGAGCTGACCCAGAATTTACCTATTTTTCTCATGCCCGCAGGCTGTCACATGTCTCATGGCCTCATTTCTACTGTTCGTCACACCAGCATCCACCAACACACCCCAGAGAGCTCATACAACCCACAGGCATTCATTATTGTTCCAACCACATTCCTATCCAGCATCCCACCCAGCCCTCTGGTAACAGGTGGTGCGACTGAGAAGACAATCTCTCCTGGTGACAGGTAAAAAGACCTGACGGGTCAAAGGCCAGAACTAACACTAGTCGTGACCGTAGTCATGAACACTGGTACAAAAGCTATCCCGCAGGCCTGCGGGGAGCTTCAGGTTGGACTTACCCCATAGAAGGAATAGTCATCCCGTGGTGGGGTCAGCGAGGGGATGCCGGGCAATGGGCACTGGAGGGCACATTATCAATACTGGTCAACACGTCCTATGCGCAACAGTTGTCCTTGGCTTCCTTTCAGTTAGCTCCCGACGGTTTCTGCGGCCCGCTGGGGGATGCGCTGCTGAATACCTGCCTCATGCAAGGCAGGGTCAAACAGTCATCAACTTTACAGCTGGATAAAGCCAATGGGGCGAAATGTCAGCAGTTCCCAAATCTATGATCATCCGTGTATCCCTCCTTTCAGTTACAAAGGATACACCAATGCTCATTCTCTCATCTGACATATAAGCGGGGAAAATTCCGTACGCAACAGTCGAGTAGATCATCAAAACACAGAACCTACGTGCGACACAATTAATCATAATGGTTTCTTAAGAGGTCATCCGTCTGGCATCAACTCATAGGACACACTTCATCTCAGCCATGACGGCGAGCTTCCGGACACCGCTGCTGGCTGGCTTGGAAGCCCGCTGATAACTCAACAAACCCGAAACGCCATGATGCTGGTGTGCGCTCATGTTCTACTGGGTGTCTGGTGGTGACGGTCAGGTGTGTGGCAGTGGACACGGGGCCATGGGTTAGGCAATTGCATCGGGGCACAGCAGGGCACATCTTTGCCAATTCCTGCCCTTTATCACATCACATCATGTGGCTGCCCACGTCAACGCCTCCTGGACAGCCAGCTTCCCAGACGGCTCCCTAAAACAGTGCCTGTCATCCTTCATCCTTACCCTTCCCTGGCCTGACATCACCCTACTCACGGGCGTTTTCATGAGGAGAGCATCACCAGACAGGTTTCCGTTTTACCTTGAGGACCCAGCAGTTGGGAGACTGGTCTCTATAATCCTAACATTCGATGCTACACATGATGTTATACTGAATTAATACGTGTAGGACTTTGAACATATATAAATGGTTAAATACCATTTTTGCGCCTTTTACCATGGAATAGAGTCCCACATTCGTTGGTTGGTAGACATACTCGCCCCGCTGACTCACACAGGAAGGGTTTCCTTGGCGGACGTCAAACACCCCCTCGTCTACAGGCACAGGTGAATCAGGGCTTTGACAGACACGCCATCCATGACAAATGCCAGCGTTGGGCTGTGCTTGCTGGTACCGGGCTGATAAGTGGTGTCTGACTTATGAGGACAGTTTGTCAACTTTTGAGTGTGGGTTTTAAAAAGTGATTTAGAGGCAGATTCATAATTACTTGCTTTCAGTGTGAAATTATCAATCTTGGGTGGCTGGGGGGAATTTATGGCACATGCCAGCTCTTTCAGGTGAAGACTTTTATAAATTACCTAATACTTGATTTGCACCCCACCCCCCTAAAAGTGCGGGGCCATTCATTAAATTAACACCTGGATTTACGGCCAGCTGTAAACTCAGGACACTGGATCTCAGATTTTAGCCTGGGAGCTTTGGGGGACATGGGTGTTGTGGTTCGACCCCCAGGGACTGACTCTGGAACTGCAGTAACATTGGGAGTTAACACCCAAGGACCTGGATGGAGCCCATGGAGGGTGGGTGTCCCACCCAACGTCGCACATGCAGCAGCTGGAAGTACAGCACAACCCCACGTCTCTGCTATCCAACCAACACCACCTGCCTGGCCCTAAGGACCCGCTGAGCCTTGGCCAGTCATGACAGCACAAGGTGACTAATCTCTGGTACCATATGCTTGTCCAGAAGGGACTTTAACAGGTAGGAACATTGACATTTCCTGCTTCATCCTCCACTGGGTTTAGAAACCAGAGACCCCGGCTCGGAATGCCTGTGCCACCCGCGGAGATCCAGTGATCCCCGTAGGGCCGCGTTGCTGTCCCCGTTTGAGGACACCCTCCGGCTTGCGCCGTCCCTTTTTCAGAGTCGCTGGCCAGGGGACAACATCTCTATTTTTTTTTTTTTTTTTTATCGAAACGACGCTACACCCCAGGGCACCTGCCCAAGGATGCTGGTCATTGACTAATTACAGATTTTAGAGGAGGACGGTCCCTTCTTCCCAAGGATCGCATCCATGGCCCATCACCAGCCCATTCTTCCTTGTCTGTCACAGTTTCACAGTAATATTTGTACCCGGGGGATGAAGTTTCCGGAAAGAAAAGAGTTCAGCAGATACTCCGCTTTTCGCGGGGCAAGACTCCCCGCGGAGGTCCGACGGCTGCCGTCCCGGATCCCCGCGGGTCGGGCCTCTCTGCCAACTGCTAGCTCTAGGCAGGGACTCATTATTCGCCGTCCGGGGCAGGCCTGCTGCTCCTTTGGGCCCAAATCCCAGCATTTGGGACGTTTGCTCTCGAGAATCCCTACCCAAGCAAACCCCCGGCGGCCTCCCACGTGCACATCTAAAGTTTTGGTTTGTATTTACGAGGCTGCAATCTGCCTATGGGCACTGCATTTCCCTTACTCGGATTCTTAGCTCTGTCTCTGGGGAGAAAAATCATAGATTTGTCCAGATGATAGCAGCTGGAGATGTACAGTGACTGCGGATTCCTTGACGGGGGCGTTGACTTGCTTCAGGGAAAATCAGTCTTAAGGGCCCGCGTGTGGGAAAGAATGCCAGAGGCATTTTGCAGGGAAAGAACCAGAGAGGAGGACAAAGCAGGAGCCACGGTACAGGGAGGGCGACGTGACTGCGCAGGAAGGCAGACAACAGGCCGGCAGTGCAAGCAGGGCTCACGGAGACACGCAGCTCGCAGAGCTTTCCTTGCCCCTTCCCCGAGCCACTGAGATCTGGGTCTTTCTAGGACAATGATTATAGGGTCCGGCCGTAGAGTGAGGTCACCCGATGGCCGTCAACAACCCGAGGGCAGTACTCATGCGCCGTCGGTTCAAAGAAACTGGGTGACCCCTCGAGAAATGTGCCTTCTTGAACGCCTGCTCAGGCAGGGGGACGTCACGGGGAAGAGGACGCGGCGTGAAGGCTCTCTGTGGGGTGATCAACATGCTCTCGCGCTCACTTAGGGCGCTCCCAAGACTCTGCAACCTGATAAAAACCACCGGATCGTACGAGCGGGTGAATTAAATGACGTGGAAAACGTGCCTCCGCGCTGTAACCATGCCTTTTACCAACTCCGACTGCATTTTTTAAGACAAATATATTCCCTTCGACTAGAGTGCGTCCTCATGGGCCCCCGTCCACGGCATAAGGAGCTGCACCTTGTTTGATTCCTATTCTTTCTGCTGAATGTGAATGTGCAGACAGGACGGAATTTTCTCCCCAGGCCCCTGTGGGTCTACACTGTAGCATGTCACAGGCTTGCTGGGACCTGCTCTGGCAACGGGGATTCGGCGGGCCCTGCTGCCCTAACTAGCTTTGCCCTCACGACGGATGCGTCCACACAGGCTGCTTCGTGTGGTCTCCGTGGGCGGCGGGTGAAGGCACCGAGGCTCTGCCCATCGGGCCGTCGAGCCGGGCAGGCAGCTTCCTGGGACGCCAGCAGGACGGCGGGCGGCTGCGGGGCGCCTCGACTGGGAAGGAGCCTCACCAGGGTCTCTTTCGGCAGCGGAGCCAGGACAGGGAAGCAGCAGGCTGTGCAGACTCGGGGACAGGGTGGCTTGGAGGGACTGCAGATTTCGGGGGGCGGGGACACACAGGATGCTGTTCATCACGCCTCTTTTATTTTTTTTTTTAAGAGGTTGTTTATTTGCGAGAGACACAAAGACACAGGCGGACGGAGAAGCCCGATGCGAGACTCGAACCCAGGACCCCGGGGGTCACACCCTGAGCTGAACGCAGACGCTCAACTGCTGAGCACCCCCAGGCGCCGTGCATCGCCCCTATTGGAAATGTGCACACCTGACGCTCTCAGAGTTCACGGATCCCCCGACGTCATGCCTATTAGTAAGATACCCAAAGAGAGAACAGTATCTTCAAGATTACTTCCTTGCGAGGGTGGAAGTTTTCAGATCACCGTATAATTTCTAGTATCAAAAGGCTGCCAGCGGTGCCGATTCTCTCCAGTCAAATTGACTTAAATTCAATTTTTGCTATATTGTACACAGAGGCACGGACAGAGAGCGCTATTCCTAAGCAAGCTTCTCACGAACGCAGCCCGGAGCGGTCGGCTTTGGCTTCCAAGCACGTGGAGAGAAGGTCCATTGCAGGACCTGCGTTCTTGTGACGTGCCTGGAAGAAGCACCAACTGCGCGTCGTTGCCGGAAACGAGCTGTGTTTCCTGCACGCCACGATGATGGATGTGGGAATATAATAAATGATGTGCCACACGGAAAACTCTCTCGGGGAAGTATCCATGCATGGGGGAGGCTACAGGTCTGGTTAAAAAACACGAAATCCGGGCAGCCCGGGTGGCTCAGCAGTTTGGCCCCTGCCTTCAGCCCAGGGCCTGATCCTGGAACCCCCGGATCGAGTCCCATGTCGGGCTCCCTGCATGGAACCTGCTTCTCCCTCTGCCTGTGTCTCTGCCTCTCTCTCTCTCTATGTCTCTGTCTCTTTCATGAATAAATAAATAATCTTAATAAAAGTAAAATAAAAATAAAAAACACAAAATCCTAATTCTATGCATATAGTTACGTAACGGTTGGCACCACTGCAAGCAGGCTGCCGAACGACCGTGACGTTGGTAGCAAAATATAAAAAGGCCGCGCGAGTGATCCCAAATATCCCTAACGTTTAACTGTTACAGATCGAAGCAGCGTTCACCTCTCCACCTTAGGTCCCGACTTGAAGCAACACAAAAAACATTATTCTCCGAGTATAACTTTTTGCACAAGGTTCATTCGGCGTACAAGATGCAAATGCAAAAGGCGTGACCTAAACTAAAGTCACAGGAAGAGAGCTTCGGCTAGGAGACGTTCCCTGGCAGGTAGCTTGCAGGCAGCTGGGAGTGTGGGGACTTCTGTATGTCTTGACAGAAAGTCCCCAGGACTTGGCATTGTCGATCTGTGCAATGGATCCGATCAAATACATAATTAGGTGGCCCGTGGGTGCCGCGTCCCGCCCTGTACCAGGAGATGTGCCGCGGCCTGATAAATGGCTGGGCAGTGGCCAGGAGCACTCTTTGCTGAGGATAATTTGTAATTACTCACTCAGCCACTTCTCTGCTATTATGTCTAATAAAATCCCTAATCTCATAATTTGTCAGCTGGATGCAATTGTACCGAGGGCGAGGACACAGGCGTCAGAAGCGCGATGGAAAGCAGCACAGCAAAGCCACACGTAACGGCCCCTGAGAGGCCTGGACTTGGATACTACTAAGGTGACGGCGCACTGCTCCGTCCTCCAGACCTTGGAGCCCATGGTTCTGTCCCCGGACCCAGGCGGCGGTGACACACCACAGGGGAGAAGCCAGGTGCTGAAAGATTCGGGGGTGACCCCCTGGGAGAGCTGCCGGCTGGGGATGGGTCCCGGCCAACCTGTTCGCTCCCGGCCCCAGGACCCAATTCAAACTCAGGAAGCAATTCGATTTCCCAAATTGCAGTCCTGGGAGGCCAGCTGGGATTTCCAGGCCTGGGAAGGGGGCTTTAAAAAAGACTTTATTTATTCCCGAGAGACCCAGAGAGAGAGAGAGGCAGAGACACAAGCAGAGGGAGAAGCAGGCTCCATGCAGGGAGCCTGACGTGGGCCTTGATCCTGGGACCCCGGGGTCACGCCCTGGGCCCAAGGCAGATGCTGAACTGCTGAGCCACCCGGGCGCCCCGAAAATGTGCAGGTATTAAAAGCTGTGGTGCAAAGCAGCTCGAAGAGTTGCAGAGCCCCAGGACGTGACCTGGCGATTGTGCCCGGGAGCAGATGCCCATGCACCCGCACACGGCTCAGTTCAGAGCCCCCAGCAGGTGGAAAGCACCCGAGGGTCCCGCAGTGCGTAAATGGATACACAAAATACAATCTATCCATGAAACAGAGTATGATTCAGCACAAAATGGAACAAAATACCAACACGCGCTACACCAGGGCTGAACCTTGGACACACTGTGCCCAGTGACAGGAGCCAGTCCCCAAGGCCACGGAGCACTGTTTACACGATGTCCAGAATCCAAGTGCCCAGACAGAAGTGACATTTGTGGTTACCATCGGCCGAGGGGAGGGGAATGGGGGGAAAGGGCAGTGATTCAGCAAGATCTAGAGCTAGACAGCCAGTGGTTGAATGTGCTAATGCCTCTGAGTCCTGTTCTCCACGATGATTAATCGTACTGTATGGAAATCGCACGCCAACAACAAAAAAAGCATTAAAGACACGCTGTTGCCCAAGCTGATTTTTTAAGTGTTCATCCCACCTTCTGCCATCAATTCTAGTCACATGAACATACTACACCGGACATCGAGGTGTGCACAAGGCCAACCCCCTAGTGTGACTGGAAGCAGGGCTCGCGGCCACAGCTGGTGGGGGTGGGAACCCCCGCTCTGTCTGGGGTGCAGGGACATGAGCCTGTGTTCTGGAACACGTTCAGGGTGGGCACCGAATCAGTGAGAGAGCCCATGCCGCTACATGGCCTAGTAGGACAGCGCATAGGCTCCAGGGCGAACCCAACACCAGCACGGTGGGGGGCGCACCCCCATGGGTGCACAAAGGGAGAGGCAGTCCCGGGCGACCTCATCAAGCCTGCCTGTCGGGAGGCGCACTTCTTGATCGCTGCCCGTTTTCAGAGGGGTCGCCAGCCCCCCAGACGTGTACCCGGGCAAGACGAGGACAGGCTGTGAGGACTCCGAGCAGATGCTGGCCTCACACTGTGAGATATTCCCTCTGTGGTGGGTCCCCCATTCGCTCGTTATTAGCAAATGAAAATAAATGATGGTAACAGGAGGTAGTGAGCACCAGTGCCGACAACCTTGGCACAAACGTCACTTTCTCCAAATGTGTGTTGGTGACCAGGTCATTCGGTTCCTGGCACACGTTTTCTACATCCTATTTAGGCTCCCAGCTCCACCCACGAGAAGGCACCTGTGCAGCACACGTTTCTCAGCATAGCCTCTCGGCTTTCAGCCCCTGGTACCCACACCTTTGTGTGATCCTCTCGTCTTGAGAGCGAGGGGACCTGTGATGTGCTTCTCAGCAACAGGATATGGGAGACGCGAAGGGACGTTGCATGTGTGCTTGAGATCTCTGATCAGCTGACCTTGCTAACCAAATCGTGGGTGGGCCTGGCCTAATCAGGTGCATCGCCAAACGCAGATTCCAAACAGAAGAGATGCTGTCCCGCAGGCGTTGATGACACAGTTACGATGTGAAATGTCTACAGGGTGGGTCAATCTCAGGGAACTAAAACCTCCGTGTTCCAATCACAAGGAACTAGACTTGCACACACCATGAGTGCATGAGGTTGGAAGAGGATCCCAAGGTCCACATGACCAAACAACCCGGGCCAACATTTTGATGCAGACGTGTAAGATCTTGAGCAGAGGGCCTAGTTAAGCCATGTCCACACACCTGACCTCCAGATCCTGCAAGGTAATCAGTGGGTGGTATTCGGAGCGCTTACATTTGTGCTAATTTGCAACGGATAGCAACTACCACGGTATCGACTTCCAGCAAAATAGTGACAACACTACAGGCTTTTCCCCAGGATGCAAACCCCACTATTTTCAGATGCAGTGCTCTGCCCCCATCAGCAGCCAGAAACAGCAGCTACGGATCATGTCCATCAGCTTCACAAAGACCAGTCCTCGATCCTACAGCTTTTCCCATGATTCTGTGACCTTGGCACATGTGCAACTAGAAAATCCCCTTCTATCCATAAAATAGGATATCAACTGGCATAACGCAGAACAAAGTTGTGACACCTGTTACCACATGGATGAATCTTCAAAATATGAGACGGAGTAGAAGGCGGCAATCACAAAAGGCCACACGGCGTAGGACTCCATTTACAGGAAATGTCCTGAATGAGCAAATATAACAACATCTGTGGTTACTGAGGGCTGAGGCCAGGTGGAATGGAGGCTTTGGGGGAATGATTTACAGAGTTCTGGAACTAGAGAGGCACTGGCTAGAAGGCACTAAATGCCTCTGACCTATACTCTTTCCAATGGTTATTTGTGTGCTATGTGAATTTCACCCCAATTAATAAAAGCATTAAAAAGAGAAAACAACACTGAAGTTTATTTATGAGTAAGGCCGCATTGAGTTTGTCACCATAACCCCAAACCCCCTGAGTCATGCACCCAGCTCTAGACACCTGCCACTATAACCTCCTTGATGAATGAGCTTGTCACTTGGGACTACTTTGCAACCAGAAGCTCTAGGAATCCACTTCATGATGCCGACTATGGTGAGTCGGCCCTCGTGATATGGGAATTCTTTGATAGAGCCCAGAATGCCCATGAAGCAGATGGCTTCTGACACCCCCTGGATGAGTCACACATGCGGTATGTGCTGGGGCACAAAAGCTCCTGACCCTGACACATCTATAGAACACAGGTTTGTTTTTCCCGTCTTTAAAATAGGGCTCATCACACAGTATCGCGTCAGGCAAACCAGTAATTGTCAACTGGGGGGTGACTCTGCCTTCCGGGGGACATTGGACAATATCTGCAGACATTTGTGGCTGTCACAGCTTGTGGACAGTGCTCCTGGCCTCCACTGGGGAGGGGCCAGGGATGCTACTAAATACCCAATGATGCACAAGACGGTCCGTGATGCCAGAGAATGATCTGGCCTGAACAAGAAGTCATGTTCAGGCAGAGAAGCCTGCTTTAGGTCAAAACTCTGCTACTAATTTTTCAGTGTTTTTCCATACCAGTGGTTGTGAACCAGGGTGACTCTACCCCCCCCCTTAAATATTTGGTAGTGTCTGGAGTGATTTTGCTTGTCACAATTGGGAGGGTGCTATTGGTGTCTATTGGATAGTATCCAAGGATTCAGCTAAATATCCCACAATGTGCAAAACCCACCCAAAACAAAGAATAATCCAACCCTGAATATGGATCTGCTCAGGCTGAGAATCCCTGACCTATAGAACGTGTGCTCGCCGAAGAGTGACTAACTTCTTCGCTAACCCAACATCGACTTTGTATTTGCGCTTAATGGAACCCAACATCTGGCCTTTCAAAAGTCAAGACATGCTGTTCAGTTCAGTATCCGGGCCATGGAATCCCAGATTGGGCCATCGTGACCCCCCGTAGATTTGAGTAAGTGGTCCTTGCCTCCCAGGTACACAGGCTGGGGAGTAGCTGGGGAGTAGCTGGGGAGCAGCGGTCAGAAGCTGCTTATCAATGGGCATGGCGACCAGAAGACACACAGGTTCAGCCCCGCTTTTCTGGCTGAAATTAAGCTTCTGACTATTCTCATCTTATTGCAAAGCTTGCAGAGCTTACAAAAGTCCTGAGGTTTGAAGTGGTGGAGGGTACCCCTGAGGGGATTGCGACATAGTTTGATACCATAAATGGGAAAACAAAACAAACAAACGCACATGGTGCAACTATCACATGATGGTTCAAAGTCACACACAGGCTCAAAATGAACCTTTCCATGCTTAAATTTAGAACTCTAGCTCCCCAGGCTCAAAACACAGACTCTTGGAGCCACGTGTTTTTCACAATTCACTGTTTTCTTTCTTTCTTTTTTTAGATTTTGGAAGGTAATTAAAAAATATATATATATTAAAAGTATGCAAAGACAGCTGCAACGTTGAGCTACCCCCAGGATGCTTTCTGATGCTCCTAATGGGCCCTGTTTTGTATAGAACCGCGCTCATTGATTTACACCTCCTAACAATTCCAAGAAACAAAAATCTGTACCCACATGAGGTGGTGGATGTTATCGGAACTTACTTTGCAATATGGATTGAGTCATCACCATGTGTATCTAATCATCCATCCTGTACTCTAAACCCACCTGACACTGTATGTCAGTTACATCTCAGTAAAACTTTGCCAAATACGTTCATCTGTTCTCTGGTTTTACTGAATGACAAATTTATACTCCGTTTTACTGCGATATAATTGACAGATGACGGAGAACTGGACTTCAAGGCACGCCACGTAATGATTTGATATCCATACATACTGCGCTGTGACGAGCAGCACGCAACACGCAGACACACATATATGCAAAGACACAATGGCAGAGCGGGCATGTGCCACGTAACACACCCTAAACGACGTCCTGGACACTCGCCTGCAGTCACACATATAAATACCTCTGCAGCAAAACAGGATGAGTATTTGCATTCCATGGGATGAATACAGACTGTTCAATTTTACATCAGTTTCCTGTTTGTTGCTGCAGAACTGACAAAAATAAGCTACCCCAAAACCTTAGTTTCCAATCCTCCTCTTTCCTTTGTTCTTATTGGTTATGGACAAAGGGGCGTAGGTGTGTAACTCAGAAGGGAGCTCTTGGAAAGGATTCAAGGGGTGCCTGGGTGGCTCAGTGAGTTAAGCATCTGCCTTCAGCTCAGGTCACGACCTTGAGGTCCTGGGATTGAGCCCCAAGTCAGGCTCCCTTGCTTCTCTCTCTCCCTCTGCTCTTGCTCATGCTCTCTTTCTAACAAAGAAATAAAATCTTAAAAACAACAAAAAAGAAGTCAACACACGAGACACTGGAAAGCCCGCCTATACTGAAAAGGATGCTGGCCAAGTCACTCCACCTTGTATAAGCCCACACGTCCCTTGCAACAGAGGAGGCAATCAGAGACACAGGACACCCATGCCCAATGGCAACCCAGGTCAGACCAGCCGGGACAACCTCCAGCACAACCCAAGAGCTTCCTGGAACCCTGGGGAACAGCTGAGAATTGTTGCAAGGCTGGTCTCCAGGCCTCTAAGCAAGCGACGGTGGCTCTTCCTCCCCAGGAAACACTTGGAATGTCTGTGGACAATTGCGGAGGGGGGTGGGGGTGGCGGCGTCCTATGGCATCTAGTGCCTAGAGTCTAAACATCCTGCAAGCACAGCTCGGTCTATTGACTGCCACAGCTGAGAAACCCCAGGGCAGACAAGTCACTTGTGAAGGAGGACGTCCCAGTCCTGCGTCTATCTCTGCACACGACTTCCCCCCACCCCTGGAACGACCAAGAGGAACAGCGGACCCGGGGCCCCCTCCGTCTTACCTCCGTGCTTTCTATCCGAGTGGAAAGTCAAGGGCGCTATAGTGAATTAGCCCGGTGTGACTCTCTGCCCTGCACTTCCTCCTCGTAATAAGCACCTAATTATTATTGACATTGGCACCTGCAGTATTTACACTGAGTGTTTGTTTTCCGTCTTGGACAACTCCAGAGGGAAGACTGGACTTCTGTGTCATCATTGCAAAATCTTTCATTACCTAAATCCCAAGGGTGCCAGGTAAGGGCTTGTTGACTCAGCCACCAAGTTTTACAGGGTTAATTTCCAAACAAGGTAGGAATGTTAATGAGAGGACAAGACACAAACAAAACAGCAGAGATGGAGAGTGGTCTGGAGGACAGGTCTTGAGGTTTTTACCCACAAACTTTTAATGCTTACTTCACATCAGCCTTTTAAGGGACGTCTGACATTTATTGCTCAGTTTTAAATGCAAATTAGAAGGAGTCCTTGTATCTGTTTTGTTTTTTTTTTTTTTCCTTTCTTCCATGCACTGAAAGCTTTTACATTTCTGGATCCTGATATCACCAGTTGTTATGTTATAATCTCATTATAAATGAAAATGGGGCAATTTCTCAGTTGGTAAATATTAATGTCACTGTAGACACCAATTCCTGGGGAAAATCTGTCAGGTACTATCACGCGTTTGTCGAGGCACGCGCTGCCTATCGTAAATGACCACGGAATGGAATAATGTCTCAAGAAGAGTTTCACCATTTTTAGTGACATCACCTCCAAAGACAATTGTTTTTATCACCCTCCAAGTCAATCCTCAAGGGCTAGCTCAGAGGATGGAGTCAATGCACACACGACAAATATTGCAGGGCACCTAGGTGGCACGGTTGGTTGAGCGTCTGACTCTTGGTTTCGGCTCAGGTCACGATCTCAGGGTCATGAGGTCAAACCCTTTGTCAGGCTCCGTGTCCGGTGGGGAGCCTGCTGGGGAGTCTCTCTCCCTCTCCCTCCATCCCTCCCGCCATGTGTCTCTCTCTCACTCTCAAATAAGTAAATAAATCTCCATAGAAAAATGCTGATTCCAGATAAGAACTAAGCAAGCACTCGAGGTCATGATTAACTAGGATCGTTCCCTTGCAGGAGGACAGCACGGAAGGTTTATCTGGAGCAGAGGGCAACACCGTCTGTGTGGCTGGCTCACATTCCCGGATTGCGGGTGGCATGCGTTACAAAGGTCAAGCTGTCCCGCATGCTTATCTCCTATATCTGATATGAATTTTCAGAATAAAGAGCGGTCGATTTCTGAGCCACTTATCACTGCTTCCTTAACCCTGCCCCTCCGTGAAGATGGTCTACGCAGCCAAACACGGCCTCCAACACCGGACTAAGGAACCCCGCACCCGACAACAAATCTGTTAAAAAAACAAAAAACAAAAAACAAGCCTGTCGAGCCACGTATCTACTAACCAGGATCACTTGCATTCTGCTTTTGTTTTCGAGAACACCTATTCAGTCATGACAGACTGTGTATCCGGACGCTTAAAATGAAAAATAAATATTTCAGAAAACATTTTGAAAAAGCTTACCAAAAAAAAAAAAAAAAAAAGAGCAGAGCTGCTATAATTCTGTCTCAAGTTTCCTCTTTAGAAAAGCAGCGTGTCGTAAGCTTAGGATAACCCCAACGTTTCAGGGCAGATGCCCGACGGCAGGTACATCTCCCTCCCGCTCATCCTATCCGGATCGGAAGCGCTGATGCTCAAATTTTGATAGACAAAGTTAATTCGATTTCTCTTTGGAGGAACCTACAGCACACGACGCACCTCTCCGTTTGCTCATTTCCTCTTGGGTCTCTCGCCTCTGGCCTTTCCATTATTCTCTGTATCAAGCCTGTGTTTTCAAACCACCACTTTAATCCAGAAAGGAAGGAAGGAAAAGTGTTTGGCAATCGCTTGCTTTCTCCCCGAAGACCTCCCTGTCTCAGGGCAAAGGGACAAATGAAAACAGGTGAATTCTTGTAGGCGGTTCTACAGGTTTTAAAACCCTAACACAACAGGCAGGAAGGGACAAAGTTTCACGATTCGCGCGGAAGATCACGGACAAGGCCATCTCCCGGGGCTCAGGCTTAGCTCTGCGACGTGTTTAATTGACGCTCACCCTGCATGCGGTTGGAGCATTCCAGAAAGGGGCCGACAGAGCGACTCTTAGATTTCATTTGAAGCAGCGACACCAAAGGAGCGGTAGCCCTTGGCTCAACGTCGTCTGTCGCAATGTGTGAGCGGCAGAGAAGCAGCGAGAGAGAATTGATGGGACTCACCAGCTGTGGCGCGGCCCGCGGGCAGGTCGCTGGCGAGGAGACTGAGGCCGCCAAGGCCACCGGGAGACAGAGGCCCTGTGCGCCTCGGCCCGGGGCCGCGCAGCTTTTCAAGGCCCCGGGGGCTGGCGCCCAGGCCCGGCGACCATAGGCGGCCGGCCCGGCCCGAGTCATCGCCGGCTAATTGGCCACCGATTGGCCGTCTCTCAGGAAGAAGCTACTGCACCGCCCGCCGGCCCCGCCGGGGCTGCCCTCATGGCCACATGCTTTTGCCGTGCATCAGAGGGCAGCGGCCCGGGCGGCATCGGCGGGGGCGGGCCGGGTGCCCCGGGGCTGGGGGTGCAGGCCCCGCAAGGCCGGCTGCCTGATCGGTGACCCACGGCCCGCGGGCCCCGAGGAAGCCACACTCCTGGGCGACACCGAGGCCGGGCGGTGAGCAAGGACACCCCGTGGGGGGCAGGCGGGCGGGCGACGCTGACCAAGCGGGCAGGCAAGTCCTTTGCTCCCAGGTCCTGGGGGGACAGACAGGGACTCAAACCCCAGGCGAGAAAGACAAAACTTCCCAGGAGAAGTAGTCTCTTTTTTGGTCCCTCTGTTTTATTTGGAAGAAGAAAAGAAGAATTGCAAAACCACACGCTGGGGTTTGATTCCATTATTCCACCTCTATAAATAAAGCCTTGCTCAGCTGTAATTATTTCCCGTGCCTCGGGCTCTGGTCCGCACTGGAATAATTAATCCACGGTGTAGTGGGTGCTAACACAGCTCCCACTCTTCCCAGGAACCCGAGATGCCAGCGTACCAAGACCTGAAGAAATATTTTATCATGAACGAGCCGGACCCGGCTATTACTACCCCACGGATGTCTGGTCTCCCGGGGTGTCTATAAAACTTACCTGTTGCAGAGATGTTTTACAAGCTAGTGGTCAGCGCTCTAGCACGCCCCGGGAGGCTTCCAGCCGCTGATGCTTTAGAGCTCAGAACGCGGGACGCCTGGGTGGCCCAGTGGTTGAGCACCCACCTTCAGCCCAGGGCGTGATCCTGGAGACCCCGGATCGAGTCCCGCATCGGGCTCCCTGCATGGAGCCTGCTTCTCCCTCTGCCTGTGTCTCTGCCCCTCTCTCTCTCTCATGAATAAATAAATAAAATCTTAAAAAAAATGAAAGAATGCAACACTGAAACTCTTCTGGTGAGACATCCCCAGCGAAAGCATGGTTTTGGAGGTCCTGGGTGGGGTGGGTGCATGCGGGGAGCAGCTCCTGGCTTTCTCATCTATGGCCCCGCCCACCCACACCTGCTGCTACAGTCCCAGAGCATGCAGTGAGCATGGAAAGATGGGGCCAAAAGGGCAGAAAGTTCTCCTCTCGAGGGTCCTATTGGGAGATGGCTTCAGGCACGCTGGAGACTGCCTCTCCCTCTGAAGGATATCTTCATGGGTTCTTGGGTGCCATCCAGCTGACTCCCGCCCATCCATAACTCCTGACACATGGGTGCTGGTATCTTCTCTGTTGGAGCCCCATCCTCCTCCTCCTCCTCCTCCTCCTCCTCCTTCCCAGAATACCAATGAGGGCAAACCTTCCCCCGGGCTGGGCATCCTCTGGTCCCCCTGCTGCAGGGCCTCCGATCTCATGGGGGTCCCTGCTACCGACATCAAAGATTCCCCTTCCCCACTTTATTTCTTTGCCCCTCTCCTGATGGGAGAGTAACGTTCTACGTTACTGCAATACCCTCCCAGAATGATTTATTTTCATGCAAAAAATACTTGGAGGCCGATGGATGTGAATTGAGTTCCGACTCTGGCACTGGCTAACGGTGTGACCCCAGAAGAGCACTTGAGCTCTCTGAGCACCAGGCCTCTTTTCTGAGTGGAAGGGAGGATTATGTTCCAGGTAGAAGCTTACTGATTAGGGACTACAGCCCAGGGCGTAAGGCCTGGCATTTTCACAGACGCTCCTTGTTGGAAGATTTTAGTGTGTGGAAGTGGAAATATCTCACCCTGTAAAGCACTGTGCTCTGGGGTCATGAAAAGAGGCTTTGTTGTATTAATTCACGCAGCCACTGAAGGACGTTGCTCAGCGTTGAACCTGGCTGGTTCCGGGCTGACCATCGGGGGCATTACACAGGAAGCCTGGAGCCAAGGCTAGATGTGCCTTCTCACTCTGGCCTCCAAGAGGAAGAGCCCACTGTTTGTTGCTGGAAATTCTCGAGTCCCACAGAACTAGTGCGCAATGCGGTGATTCAGGGGTTAGCAAGCAAAGACTCACTCTCTGAGACTGAGCACAAAGACCAAGGCTTGGTCCCTGTGACCTCGAATCAAGGAACAAGCATCTCAATGCAAATCAGACAACTGAGACAAGCAACACGGCGCTCACGGAAGGGCTCTTCTCTCAGCCGTGTGTGGGAAGAGAGGGCGTGGAGCTCCAGAATGCACCAGGCAGTCTCCCTATTGTGTTATCTACAGTGACACGGCACTAGGTGTGCGTAGCTCTGTGTACGTGAGCATGGGCCTGGCTGTTCTCCAGCAAGCCACGCACCACCCTGGTGAAGCCCAGAAATGCTAAACCATCTCTTGCCTTGAGACCCTCCCTGGTGAGCACAATGAATGCTCCTGGGGGAGCAAAGAAACCCTCGTGGGCAAAGCCCCCCGTCCCAACGATTCTTACGTAACATGGCCAGGCACATGCAAATGCCTCAGTTGTGTCCAGGCAGGTGCTTTTGGTTGCGACGGGAAGCGTCATCATTAAACCCAAAAGCAAGTCCTGGTACATCGCCTTCCCTAAAATGGCACGGTGGGCCACTCCAGGAGGAAGGATTGGGTCTGAGGCTCCTTCAGAGTACTTGAGATGGCCCTGGGGGACGCACTTGAAATACCCGCCTTTTAAATATTATTCATTCCACGTTAAATAGAGCGGCCGCTGACAAACACATTCAACTGAAATGTGCCAATGAAAGAACGAAACGCGCTTTCCTGAACCTGTTTGGTCCACCTGCTTCACTTAAACTAGTACACAACTCTCAAATCCGTACAATTATATAAAAACATGCCCACGTGTACGTTATACACAGAACACTGTTAAGTTTGCTGTAAGGCTTCACACGCATCTATTTACAGACGTGATACACACGTACACGTTAATCAAGTCTGCTGAAATGATACGTGATGACGTCTATTCACAGGTCTCTGAAAACCACAAATGTACGTATGGCTTATACGTGATATAGGACATATAAATGTGTACGTGTGAGATCAACGTATTTAAATTTTACGTGCATATCCTCCAGTTTCTTAAAAACACACACAACTAAGGACGCCTGGCTGGCTCGGTCAGGAGAGCGTGAGACTCTTGATCTTGGGGTCATGAGTTCAAGCCCCACGATGGGCACAGAGATTAAACAGACAAACAAACAAAACACCCCCCACCTCCACACACACTAGATTACTTACATACGTGACATAAATGTTGTCTCTATGTACATGTGTATACGCACACATCCCACTGCTCTTCAGATTCCCGCGATCTTCACTATCCGAGGTACTAAAGATGCTCATTTCATAGTTTGCTATGTAAATGTGCTCTGCTCTGTCAACGTGCTGGGTGTCACAATGACCTGCTCAGATCCCAAATTTCATATCAAATGATTGCTTTAGGACAGCTGTGATTGGATGGGATTTTTGAGTCTCGCTGGATTCTAAGCATAAGGGCCAGTGTGGCGTCTCTAAAAGCGTTCTGGGATGGACCCAATCTCATGGAAGTTAACAAATACTACTACTTATTTTTTAATTTTTTATTTTTAGATGGTGTGTGTGATGTGCTTGGGAAATGCTGTGCTAAAAGAAATAAAAATAAAAAATGAGAAGCCCAACAGAGCTTCCAGCAAATGGGTGGCTGGTGGATTTAGGGAGGATGGTCTGGCTCAGGTCTTGAGGGGTCGGGACAGGAGGCAGCCAGCAGGCAGCTGTGTGCTCCCACCTGCTGTGCTTGCCCTAGGAGCGGGGTGGAGCTCGGCCAAGGGCAACGCCTGTCCTCCTGCGTCTCACTAGGGTTAAGAGCTGCTGCTTTAATACAGTCACAGTCAGACACTGCCGATGCTGCTCGAGGGGCTCAGAGCAAGCCTCCCCCAAATCAAGCACGTTGACACGTACACCATTTTGAGCTGCAGACAGTCAAGATCCTGCAGGCTCAAGAGAAACCGTGGTCCACCCCTTAACTACCCAGAAGAATCTAAAGTGGGGATCTTTATCAGAATGACAGTTATTATCAGAGATAAATATTATCTGAGTGACCCATCTGTGTGGCAGGGCAAACATCTAATTACCAAACATATTCTTATTGCCCTGTGAACGGCCCTCCTGCCCTCCTGGGCCCTCATCCCATTCCTTAGCTCACGACGGCACAGATACCTCATTCTAACCTTTCTGAGGCACAAATACCTTATTCTAACCTTTTTGACTTGGAATCTCTCATGTGTGTGGGGTTCCTGTACCTATGAAATAAAATCTGATTTTTCTCCTGTTCGTCTGTCATGTCGAGTTAATTCTTTGAGCAACTGAAAGAATCTATGAAGGGTTGAGTAAAATTCCTCGTCCCCAACATTGCCATTATGGATTTATACCCCAAGTGCACAAGAGAAAAAAAAAATGTTTCTTGTTTATTTTTTGGATGTTTCTGTTCTTTTTCTTTCATTCTTTCTTGGATGTTTCTCTTCTTTCTTTTCTTTCATTCTTTCTTGGATGTTTCTCTTCTTTTTCTTTCTTTCTTGGATGTTTCTCTTCTTTTCTTTCTTTCTTGGGTGTTTCTCTTCTTTCTTTTCTTTCTTTCTTTCTTGGATGTTTCTCTTTTCTTTCTTTCTTGGATGTTTCTTTTCTCTCTTTTCTTTCTTTCCTTCCATCCTTTTTTCTTCTTTCTTTCTTTCTTTCTTTCTTCTTTCTTTTTCTTTCTTTCTTTTTCTTTCTTTCTTTCTTTCTTTTCTTTCTTTTCTTTCTTTCCTTTCTTTTCTTTCTTTCTTTCTCTTTCTTTCTTTCTTTCTTTCTTTCTTTCTTTCTTTCTTTCTTTCTTTCTTTCTTTCTTTCTTTCTTTCTCTCTCTCTCTCTCTCTCTCTCTCTCTCTCTCTCTGCTGTTGGTCTCCAGAACATTATTTTCCTCTTTTTTTTTTTTTTAACAATCATAAGTGTATTTGATTTTCACATTCGTCTTGTATTAGGGTTAAGGCTTTGATTGCTTACCCACAATATAAGCCACTTAAGAAGTATGCAGAAAAATATAAAAATAGACAGTTCTGCTTGTCGGTTCTTTTTGAGGAAGCAAGACCAATTTAGGTTTGACTCCACCTTGCTCCTTCTCAGGTGTGTAGCCTGAGGCAAGGCAGTTAATGTCTCTCAAGCTCCATTAACTCATTTATATATAAGGATAATCACACTACCTCCCCAAGCGAGGTTGTTGACATGGTTTATAAAGTAGGGAGCACGTCCTAGTCATTGGAGGGCTGGCGGCTTTTACTACAGTTGTTACGAAACAGAAAGCCAGTTTTAACCACAAACACCAAATGATTCTTTCATGTGGACTCTCAACACCTGTCTTGCATAAGCATTTCCAAGAACTGAGTGGGGCCCAATGCCTCTTGTATAAACTACCGCAGGGGATCAAAGCCTTTCCAACGAGGCAGTGGTTTTATCTGGGAAGTCCTATGGATCAACCGCATGTGCTTTAGCAGGTGAGGCTGAGCACTGAGTCTGTCCGCAGGGAGGAGATGCAGCACACGGGGCCCGGGCACCCCTCCTGGGGATGGAAGGAAGAGGCAGAAGGATGCAAGATGCCAACATCCCCATGCCTGTCTGCCATGGGCACGGCCACCCGTAACACGCCCTCGAGGGAGGGCACTCTGGCAGAGTAAATTTAGCCTGAGCCCAAAATCAGGAGGGAAAGAATTTAAATCGAGAGGGAGGTTGGGAGATGGAGGCAGGGCTGGGGGTGGCGGGCAGGCGACCTTGTTTGGTGCCACGTATCACAGTGGTCAACAGGGCTCCTATGGGGGGGGCACAATGAACCTCGGATGTCTGGTCACCAAAAGATCCGAAGGAGAGAGAGGAGACCCTAGACCATGCACCTCAAGCCCCCCAGTTTCTGAATGTTCATCCTCCCTCCATACGTGTGATGGTGGATGAGCACTATCTATTCATTTACCGATGCAATGTGTGTTTTTCCTTGTCTGTGAATGCTCTGCAGTTCATGCCACTAGTTATCTTTCCTTGTCATTAACTTGGACCTGCATTATACTTTTTTCATAGGAGTTTCTTTAAGCCCTTTATCCATTTTGTGAGGGTTGGTTTAAAAATGAAATAAATTCCCTATAAAAACACTGAACCCTGAAGCATACATTGCATTAACCTGAAATCAAATAAAACAGTAGAGGGCATGGATGCCGCCCCGTCTTTATGTCCCCCCACGATCCTGGGAAAGCTGATCAGGACACACGACCATCCACCGTGGTGATCACCCGCCAGTGCCCACGCAGATAATAAACACTGCTAAGGCCTAACTTATTTCCTACCCTTTTACATAAAGATGATCACCAGCAGAGGTTCTCATACGCCCCCATACCCTGATGGAGTACCTGGCATGTCCCAGGTGGCGGTGAGTGGCCCAGGCCACCGGGGCACCTGGCTGATTCCATAGGTCTGGGTGGGGCCCAATGTTCTCCATGTCTGGCAACAGGTGACATGATGATGCCCCACGTGGTGGACTGGTGTTGTCTACCATAGTAAGGAGCGAACTTGGCTCCTCTGCTGGAGGCAAGTCGTCCAGACTGTACCCTGATAGCAAAGAAGATCAAGAATAATGACCCTCTCCACAAAGCATCAACCACATCCTCAGGGAAAATGCCTGGAGCAGCAAGGTCATCCGTTTACATGTGTCAAGGCTCCCTTCCAGGGCTTTCTGAGCGTGTGGGGAAAAGAAGGGAGAATGGAGAATAAATCCAAGGCTCCCCAAGCAAAGGCCCCCCAGGTCCCTACTCTTAGGCCAGCTCCACGCGAGAAGAAAGGTGAATCCACAGTTAGCAATGAAAATCGGGTTGCTTCAAATGGAAGCCAGAGCTTCCTCCGACAGAGTCTAGGTCTCCACGGAGCCGAGTGGCCTCCGCAAGTTACAGGGGTCTTGCTTGCCTGCGGTCTCTCAGCAGAAGAGTCATGAGCAGGACACTTAACTGTTTTTAGAAGCATGGAAGTGCACACAGAGCAGCAGTGAGCATGTGTTTATCTGAGAAATGTTAAAAAAAATGAGTTGGTGAAATGTTTTGGCTGCACAGGGAGTATTTGTCGTCTTCCTCTTGGATCCAAGTCAGAGAGCTCTTCAAACTGGGTCATGACTTCTCGGAGTCAAGGGCTTTGGGAAAAGGTACTGCACACACAGGCCAGAACCTCTGAATGTCTGAACCTGCTCTCCCGCTTCATTAGGCTGCTGGATTCCAATATATGAGTCCAGTGTGTGTGCATATACGTGTGTGTGGATGGATGGATGGATGGATGGATGGATATGTAGACAGATCAATCCAACCATGCATCCATGCATCCATCCCTCTATGCATCCATCCGTCCACCCATCCACCCAAGAAAGTGGTACCAGCATCTATCAGGTAGAGAATACAGATACTCTTAAACATCCCAGTGGACAAGACGGCCCCCACCCCAAAGAATTACTGTGGTAATCTGCTAGGGCCGCCATAACAACACACCACAGGCTGGAAGTCCAAGATCCAGGCATGGGTATGATTGGTTTCTCCTGAGGTCTCCTCCCTCCTCCATGTGTAGACACCCTGTCTCCCCTGCATCTCCACGTGGTTGTCCCCCTGTGTAAGTCTGTGTCCTAATGTCCTCTTCTTATAAGGACACTCATCCCGTTGTATCAGGGCCCATTCCTAATGATGTCACTTTTAGCTTTGTTACCTGTTTAAAGATTCCATCTCCAAATTCATCCATACTCTCAGGTTCTTTTTTTAAATTTATTTATTTTTTTTTCATTTATGTATTCATAAGAGACACAGAGAGAGAGAAAGAGAGAGAGAGGCAGAGACCCAAGCTGAGGGAGAAGCAGGCTCCCTGCAGGGAGCCCGATGTAGGACTCGATCCCAGGATCCCGGGGTCACCGCCTGAGACGTTCAACTGCTGACCCACTCAGGCCTCCCCAACACACTGTCAAGTTCTGAGAGTTGGGGCTTCCATATATGAATTTTAGGAAACAAAACTCAGCCCACATCAATTTTCTTGCCCAAAATATGAACAGCGCAGAAAGAAAACCCTGGACTAGGGGTATGCAGATGGGTGGCTTCTGCACGTATGTTTTGCATCTCTACCCACATGCCAAAGCCCGTAGAGTCACCTGTAAGGACTCCTTGAATAGCACACTGTTGCACTGTGAGGCATCGTGCTCCTGCCCATGTGGAGGGAACACCGACCCACGTGGACAGTGAGGTATGGAGGTCTAGAAAACAACCTGCCCTTCCAGTCCTCAGTGGCACGTCTGGATGATCATTTAGAGCCACATGCATTTCAGTCACCTGTTCCCAACCACACCCTCCCCTTGCTTTAAAGGCCCAGACATATGGATCCTATCGCTACTTTGCTACCTTGCTGAGACTATTGGTTCAGTCATAACCTACCTGTACCTTATGTTGGGGCGGAGCCAAGGGAAGGCTGGCCATGACTCTGTGTCTGAGGGGTTTCTGAGGATGCCAGGATTTCAGGGTGACACCGGTAAAGTCCCAGGCACACTGTGTCCACCCAGTCACTCTACGTAGAAGAGAAGTAACTAAGGGCGTGTGTTATCAAACCTGAAAATAACCAACAGGCAATGGACAAATAACACTCCATAATGGACTTAATGTTGGCCCCCCCAGCCTGCAAATTCATAGGTTGAAGCCCTGATCCCCAGTGGGATGGTATGTGGAGGTAAGACATTTGGGATCATGATTCTGACACCAATTCCCATTTGTGGATTTTGCAACAGCACGAAGCGACGCTCCAAAAGCAGCTGGGTGACCTACAATTAAACTCAATTCTGATACATCTACCTGGAGACAGCACCGGATCCCACCGGTGAAGGCCTCAGCCTACGAGACTGCTCCTCCCACTGTGAGATGCCAACGGCAAGCCGGGCTTGTCGCCTCTGCTTCTGGCCAAGCTGCTATAGATCAGATGTTCCCGGGACCCCTTCTCTTGGGTTCCATTAATCTGCTAGTGGCTCCCAGAGCTCAGAGAAGCAGTTTACTGACTGCTCACCGGTTTATTATAAAAGGCTTATGACAAAGGATGCAGAGCGACCTCACACGAAACAGATGCAGAGGGTAAGTTGTAGGGAAAAGGTGTGCAGGTTCCAGGCAACATTCTCTAGGCACGTCCAAGAGTTCACCAGCCTACAAGCGCTCTGAGCCCCGTCCTTTCGGGCTTTTTTAAGGAGGCTTCATCACACAGGCATGATTGACTAAATCACTGAGCCCTGGGGACTAGTCATGGAAACTTCCAAACTTCCCCCCAGATCAGGGGTGGGACTAGAAGTTCCAATCCTCTAGTCACAGGGCTGGCAATGAACCACCATCTCTACGTGCATTCCGAAAGTCACCTCCTCAAGGTAGTGTACGAGCTCTTTATCTTGCTCTTCACTCACGGTCCTATGTGTAATAGACAACTCACGTGACAAGCACGATAACATACCTACGTACTAACGTATGCGTGGAGGGATAGGATATATTAATAAAAAAATTAACTAGATTCAGATGACGTCATGATGGACCCCTCATGATGGGATTATGGACTTTAAAATAATAGGGATCAGAGCCCCCAGCCCCACCCATGAGGACACAGAGACAAACGGCCACCTCTGAACGGTGACAGATAACTGCCTGCTGGTCAGGCCCCCCAGGCAGTGATATTTTGTTATAGCACCCTGGCACATTGACGTACTCCGCATCTCTCATCTGCAACGTCTGAAATGAACTTAAAAGTCTCTGAAATTGCCAGTCCGCGATCCTTAAGGCTCACGTAAGAGATCGTGGGTGCTTAAGGTTTTATTATCGTGTGCTAGTCATAGCTTAGCCGTATCAAATAGAAAAAAATATATATATAAGTAGAGATTCTTTATGGGTATGTGCACATCCATGAGGAATAAAGTACGTTTATTACAAAACAAAGCATGAACGTATACGTTGCATACACATATATATGCAAAAGTATGCATACTTCGATGCATGCCCTCCACCCCTGCACCATTAAGCCTGAAGCCACTCCCCTGCAAGTGCTCCAGCCAAAGGAAGGTTGAGCAACGCAAGGAACCCTTGCCGTCAGGGAGAGCACCATGGGCTCTCCGAACTCTCCGCAAAGCCTGACTGGTCCTGCCAGCGGCGTCCTCGAGCGTCCCTTAGGGCTGGCCCGCACACATCCCTCTGAGACCCAGCCCTGGCAAGTAGCTGGTGCAGGGCTCCACACGGGCCCCCTGCAGAAGGGCGCCTTCCATCAGCCTCCAGCCCTCTGGGCCCGGGTTGCAGCTGGGGCTGCTCAGGGGGACCGCAGAGCTGAGTCTGCTCCCCAAGCTTACAGCTCATAGCTGGGGCTACAAGCAGCTTTCCAAATACAACCCATAAAGCAAACACATGGGCACAAAAACCAACAGAACAAGATAAAGAAGCCGAAGGAAGCTAAGGCATCTATTTTTATTTTACAATGAATGGCACGTTTGAGTTTATTCATTGAGTGGGAAAGGATCCTGTTTTTAAATCTGTACAATCAGTTGTGAGCGTGTTTTTGATACCACTGTATCAGAGTTTCCTGGATCGTCTGCTGCGTTTTTAAGTTGTCAGGAAAAGTAAGCCATCATCCCACGGGGAAAACACAATTGCGCAAAAATAAATTGTACTTTGTGTAAGGAAATCCATCCTCCCTCCCCACAGAAGCTTTGACTGTTTCTTTCACTGTTAGGAGAATTAACAAAAGTTAAAGCGCATCTCGTTACTTGCATGGAAACCACTTCAACTGTGAATACATTTCCAGTATTTTCCCAATCTAGCTTATTGCAAAAAAAAAAAAAAAAGCATGACGGTTCTTACCGTTTATTTGGGTTTTGCTTTTTTATTTTTTTAATTTTTTTTAATTTATGATAGTCACACACACACAGAGAGAGAGAGAGAGAGAGAGAGAGAGAGGCAGAGACGTAGGCAGAGGGAGAAGCAGGCTCCATGCACCGGGAGCCTGATGCGGGATTCGATCCCGGGTCTCCAGGATCGCACCCTGGGCCAAAGGCAGGCGCTAAACCGCTGTACCACCCAGGGATCCCTGGATTTTGCTTTTTTAACACAAAGTGGTGTCTCCCATCATTGGCAAGCCTGTTTCTGAAGAGTGTGAAAAACAAGACTTAAAAAATGATGGGATGCCTGGGTGGCTCAGTGGTCGAGCATCTGCCTTCGACTCGGCGCGTGACCCCAGGGTCCTGGGATCGAGTCCCGCATCGGGCTCCCCGCAGGAGGCCTGCTTCTCCCTCTGCCTGTGTCTCTGCCCCTCTCTCTCTGTCTCTCATGAGTAAATAAATAAAACTTTTTAAAAAAATTACTGAGACCATGTTTTCAGGTCTGTAGAGAGAAGTCCACAAGAGTCCCCAATGAATCTCTTTTGCAATCGCACTGTCAGGTCAGAGGAGGTGAAGGGGAAACTCCCAGCTGGCACCTCGCTCCCTATAGGTGAACAAACTGGACTGTCTGCCAAGAGCCATGCCCAGAGCCACAGGGGCTGGAACAGGGCAAGGGACACACTCCACAAGTCTCCGTCCTAGGTTGTGTGACACCTTCCTCACCTGCATTTATGTGTTGGCTTATTTTTCCATTGAATCTGCAGAAATCCAGACAACTCCTGAAACTCTTTCTAAGGAGCCAACAGCCGGGGACAAGGAGATCAACCATAACATCTAGGTTATCCCCCGCAGTTCTGAATGCTTACTCCTGGCCCTGGGGGCTTTCTGCCCTTTTATCTAAGGAATCAAGACAAGTGCAGTGTTGTTACAATGCAAGGGGAAAAACATCCCCATCTGTTTCCAGACACTGTAGAGAAACCGAGGAGGAGAATTCTATAGGCTGCAGCAGGTGCGCACTGGCATCTGTAAGGACCCCACCAATCATCTTAGAACAAATCTGCTATGCGCCCAATTGTGTCCCTCTCCCAATATATAGTGCTCTCTGCTAACTCCTAGGTAGCTCAGGTGACTTGATTTAAAGATCGAATCTTCACACAGGGAATCAGATTAAAATGTGGTCATTACAGCTGGTGATTTACTGGAGTCCTACAAAGAGAAGAAAACTTGGATGCAGAAATAGACCCACAGAGGGGCGCCCGGGTGGCTCAGCGGTTGAGCATCTGCCTTCAGCTCAGGGCGTGACCCCGGGGTCCCAGGATCGAGTGCCACATTGGGCTCCCTGCATGGAGCCTGCTTGTCCTCTGCCTCTCTCTGTGTGTCTCTCATGCATAAATAAAATCTTAAAAGAAATAGACTCGTAGAGAGAAGGTAATATAAAGAGCTAAGGTAAGAAGGCCGCGTACAAGCAAGGAGACAGGCCTGGAACAATCCCGTCATCCCAGCCCTCGGGAAGCGTTAACCCTGACGGCTCGTGGTTCTCCAATTTCTGGCTTCCAGAACTGTAAACCCGGCATATCTGTGATGCAAGCCACGCAGTCTGTGCAACTGTGTCACAGCAGCCGAGCACCCTGGGGTCACAGTCCCCTCACTAATCGGCTGATACACTGCCTTCCCTGAGGTCCTCAAACAGAAATCATCATTGCATTTTGTCAAAGAAGAGCTCCAAAGACATCAGTTACCTGAACCCGTACTATGTGCCAGGACTAAGAGCTTGACCTGCGCTGTCTCCTTCACATTTGACACAAAAGGAAACCGAGGCACAGAGGTTGGTGGCCTATTATTTTGCTGCCCTTGCAGCATCCAAGCTGCGCCCACTGTGCTTTTTGCATTTTGCCAGAAATACAGCCTCACGGTCTGAAATAAGCTTCTGGAGTTTTCTCACATCACCTTCTTTAAAGTCGCTGTATCTTTACGCTTAAACATGCATATGCAACACCGACGCACACTACACAGAAACTGAGACCAAAAAAAAGGTGTTTCTGGGCACAGCTGGGTGCCTCAGTGGGTGAAGCATCTGCCTTCTGCTGAGCTCAGGATGTCAGGGTGCTGGGATGCAGCCCTGCAGGAGGGTCCCTCTGTTCCTCGGCTGCACTCATGCTCTGTCTCCAATACATAAAATCTTAAATAAAAGTTTTTGAGAGCAGCCAAAAAAAAAAAAAAAAACATTCAGAGTGCATGCAGAAAAGAGCTGAAAAAGAAAGGAAGCAGGGCGGCAGCGAGGCAGATGAGGCGGCCAGGCAGCTGGAGCCTCTGCAGCCCGGGATGCTCGAGGGGACCCGGGAGCCCGGGCCGCGGACCCTCCGAGCGGCCCCCTGCGCATGCGCGCTGCCATCTCCGCGAGGGCGGCGGGCCCGCGAAACCGAAAGGGCAAGCGGCGAGGGTCCCGGGACGGCCGCCCCGGCCCGGCGCATGCCCCGGCCCCTGGGCTCCCGCTTGCAGCCTGGCTGCCGGGGATGCCGACCTGAGCACCTTGGGCCCCCGGTGGGAAGCAGCCGGTGCACCGGGCCGGCCGAGGAGGAAGCTCGGCCTCGTCCGTGCGTCCCGCCCCAGGGTCAAGTTATGCATGTGCTGCCGCCGGGCCCGGGACGTCCGCCGTGCGTGGGGAGCGCGGTGCATGCGGGCAGACGGGAGCCCGCGCGGGGCGGCATCCGCACTCGGCGGCGGCGGAGGGGACCAAGCGACACGCGCCCGCCCGCAGAGCGGAGCGCGCGTGCGCGTGCGCGGCTCTCGAGAGACGCTCCCGCGGCGCGCGTGCGCAAGGCGGCTCGGGCCCCGCGGGGCGGCGCGGGGCGCGCGTGCACGGCGGGCGGCGCGCGTGCGCAGAGGCGGCGCGGGCGGCGCGCGCAGCCCCCCGAGCGCGCGGCCGTGTCCCCGGCGTGCGCGCGCCCGCGTCCGCCGGCGCCATGGCGGCCTCCGGGGCCCCGCCGCGGCCCGCCACCCACCTGCTCTTCGACATGGACGGCCTCCTCCTCGGTGCGTAGCCTGCGGCCGCCGCGCGCCACGCTGCCCGGGGACGGCGCGCTGCTCGGCTCGGCGCGGCGCGGCGGGGCGGGGCGGCGTCCGGGACCCCCGCGGGCGGCGGCGAGTGGCGGGGGCGCGCGGGGCGCTGGCGTCGGCGCCGCCCGGGGCAGCACTTCCGGCGGCCGCGCCGCGCGTGGGGACGGCTGCGGGGGGGGGGGGGCGGGGGGCGGGCGGGGCGCTCGGGGGCCGCGGCGGACTCAGTTTCCCGCACCTGGCCGCGCCGCGCACGCAGCCCGCTCGCGGCCTCCTACGCGGCGGGGGCCGGGGTCGTGACCTCGCGGGCGGGGGGAGGGGGAGGGGGCTGCGGCGGGACGGCAGTGACCCCGGGGCCGGAGGCTTGGGACGGAGGCTCCCGCGGCCCTGCACAGGAGGGGGCTGGGCGGAGGGGCTCGCGGGTGCACCCTGCGGGGCCGCACCCCTCCCCCCCCTAGCGCCCCGGCTCAGGCCGCACTCTTGACCCGGGTGCAGGACAGTTGGGACCTGAGGCTCAGGCTGCCCTGCACAGCAAGGGGCTGGGCGGGTGCACCCTGCGGGGCCGCACCCCTCCCCACTCCTCCCCCCCCCCCCCCCAGCGCCCCAGCTCAGGCCGCACTCTTGTCCCGGGTGCAGGAGAGTTGGGACCTGAGGCTCAGGCTGCCCCTGCACAGGGAGGGGCTCGCGGATGCACCCTGCGGGGCCGCACCCCTCCCCGCCCCCCCAGCGCCCCGGCTCAGGCCGCACTCTTGAGCCAGGTGCAGGAGAGTTGGGACCGGAGGCTCCAGCGGCCCTGCACAGGAGGGGGCTGGACGGAGGGGCTCGTGGGTGCACCCTGCGGGGCCGCACCCCTCCCCGCCCAGGCTCAGGCCGCACTCTTGATCTAGGTGCAGGAGAGTTTGGGACCTGAAATTTGGGGCTTGTAACCTGAAGTTCCTGCTGCCCTTGCACAGGGAGGGGATCGCGGATGCACCCTGCGGGGCCGCACCCCTCCCCGCCCCTTTCCCCCCAGCGCCCCGGCTCAGGCCGCACTCTTGACCCAGGTGCAGGAGAGTTGGGACCTGAGGCTGGGGCTGCCCCTGCATAGGAAGGGGCTGGGCAGATGCAGACTGGGGCGCCGCACCCCTCCCCGCCCCCCAGCGCCCTGGCTCTGGCCGCACTCTTGACCCAGGTGCAGGAGACTTAGACCTGACGTTTGAGCTGCCCCTACGGATGGAGGGGCTGGGCCGATGCAGACTGTGGGGCTGCACCCCTCCCTCCCCTCCAGCGCCCTGGCTCAGGCTGCAGTCAGTGACCCAAGTGCAGAAAGGTTGGGACCTGAGGCTAGGGCTGCCCCTGTGGAGAGAAGGGCTTGCAGAGAGGGGCTTGCGGATGCACATTGCGGAGGCCGCACCCCTCCACACCCCGGCTCAGGCTGCACTCTTCACCCAAGTGCAGGAGGGTTGGGGACCTGAGGCTTCAGCTGCCCCCACACAGGAAGGGGCTAAGCCGATGCACATTGCGAGGCCGCACCTGTCCCTGCCCCGGCTCAGGCCACACTCTTGACCCAGGTGCTGGAGACTTGGGACCTGAAATTTGGGGCTTGGAACCTGAAGCTCCAGCTGCCCCTGCACAGGGAGGGGCTTGCAGATGCCCACGGCGGGGCCGCACCCCTCCTCGCCCCTCCAGCGCTGGCTCAGGCCGCACTCTTGACCCAAGTGCACGGACAGTTGGAACCTGAGGCTCCGGCTGCCCCTGCGGTCGGCAGGGCTGGGCGGATGCACATTGCTGGGCCCACCCTTCCCCGCCCTGCCTTAGGCCACACTGTTGACCCAGGTGCAGGAGAGTTGGGGAAGCAGGCTTCGCCTGCCGTGGACCCGAGGGACTCTGGGTCCTCGCACTGCTGCTGCTCCCTGCGCCGCCCTTGTGCAGGGTCACAGCCAAGAAGAGTTGAAGCAGAATGACGCTCAGTGCACGAATCAACACGGAACCGACCGGAGCGCTGCCCAAACCCTGCGCACCGGGCTTCATGGCTTCATCCTCTTACAGGGTTCCGACCTCAGAGCCTCCGGAGCGCCTTGTAGAACTCTGAAAACGCCTGTGTTTTTTGCGGACGCTCCTGACCCACTGGAGACTTTTATTCCTCTACTGCCTCATGCCTTAAAACCCTGCAGAGGATGAGGAAGTATTTGCATTCCAATGAGAACACACAGTGCTGCAGCTCAGAGAGGTTAAGTCACCTGCCCAAGGTCGCACAGCTCAGGAACAGAGCTGAAGAGTGACTGCACATCGATTGGATCCTAAATATAGATGACGTGTTCCTCTTTCCTGCTGAGGGTGACCTTGCCCCCTGCTAGGTGGTTTGCTAGTAATAACACTTTTTTTTTTTTTTAAGATTTTATTTATATGTTCATGACAGACCAAGAGAGACAGACACGGCAAATGGAGAAGCAGGTTCCCTGCCGGGAGCCCCATACAGTGACTCGCACCCAGGCCCCCCCGGGATCAGGACCAGAGCCAAAGGCAGATGCTCAACCACGGAGCCCCCTGGGCATCCCAGTCACTTTATAAACCCAGAGATAGAAACAGATGAATACCTAAGGAAGGAAAAAAAAATTAAATCTCTGTACAGGTCACTAATTGCAAGAAACAGTGTATGCAGGTACTAAATCTGAATGGACTCAATTTCAGAAACCTCTTGGGATGGATAAGTATGGTTTGTAGACATGAATGTTCCTGCTCAGGTGGTCAGGAAGTTAATTGTCAAAAAAAACTCCTTCCCCTCTCGGGAAGGGTCCAAAGAACTTGTAGTGGGTGTCTCATGAATATGGATGCAAACTCCAAAGTCTCATTAAAATTAAATGTATTAAACTTCCAAATGAGCTGTACTCTTAGTTCTGAGTCCCAGATTCAGACACAGCTGTTCCCTGAAGCCTGAATGTGGCGTACGTGACCTGGTTCCGGCAGGGGCAGTTACTCGCTGGGGGCTCTACTCACTAGCTAAGGCCAGATTAATAGTTTAGCCCCTGGCGCTGTTACCCAATCCTTTGAAATGGTCAGAGAACCAAGAGTTCGTGCCATTTGGGAACATATCCTCCTTATTTCCTGCCCTCTTTTCTCCTTTCTGCTTTAACGCTTCTCCGAGGTAGTAAGGCTTTGCAGAACTTTCTCGGAAGTGCGCTTATTCCATTCTTTCACAGGATGTCTTGTATGAAACACCGCTTTCCAAAACATGCTGCTTTATCTCAGTCGGTCTGTCCTGCTGCTACCCTGCTGTAGCTCTAGCACCTGACTTCATTCCCTGTATCGGCTGTGTGCAGAACACTCCGCCATGCATTCATAATGAGTCCTCTTGCAGTAGGTCGGAGTTTGAGAATTGTGAATTCTGGAAGTTCCATTTGTCAGCGTCACCCCCAGGACTGGTGTTCTCAGGGCAGTGGAAAATCGAAAACAATTAGTTTCATGGGGGAAGGCTTCTTCTATTCAGGAGAAGCTCCTTTAAGCAGACGGGAATGAGGAAGTAAATGGAGATTTCTGCAGAAACATTGATGACGCCAGAGCACTTTCCAGTACATTTCCAGTTTGAAATGTATGAGGCTGCCGTCCTTCCAAATAGGAAAGACGCTCTCGGATTCTGTTTTTGTTGGTGGGGTAACGACCAACTACGATCAGGTTACGATTTTGGCTCCCAGATGCCATTTAGAGAAAGAGAAAAGGGGACTGGGATCGTGAACCAGGACAAGATATTTTCGAAGGTAGAAGATGACAGCGATTCCACAAGAGTCTCGGCTTCTGGATAGGGAAGATTATCTAGTTTGCAAATAACTGAAATTAGGAGCACAAGGGGTGGGCCCATTCTCTTTAAGACACAAGAAGTCTGCTGTGCGGAGCCATGCTGGCTAATAGAGATGGGACCGCATAAAACGTTCCACAGCACCACTGAAAAAGCAAAAAGATACAGATGAAACAAACTTTTTTTCCCTATCCTGACAAATCTAAAATACGTCTTTCCAAAAATAAATAAATAAATAAATAAATAAATAAATAAATAAATAAATAAAAATATGTTTTTCCTTACATCAATGTAAAAGTCCCCAAGATCTATGACCTTCATTTTTGAGGCCTAGTCCCTGAAATCCGTGGAAAAAAATACGTTTTTCCTTACATCAATGTAAAAGTCCCCAAGATCTATGACCTTCATTTTTGAGGCCTAGTCCCTGAAATCCGTGGGTATTTTACGTGTACAAGCAGGTCTCAGCTCGAGCCAGCCACATTTCAAGTGTTCAGTAGCCTCATTGGGTGAATGAATACCTGTCGTACTGGACAGTCCAATGCAGGGCTTTAGGAAGAAACCCGTATGTCTGTTATCGATAACGGGGCCCAGCGGACAGTGGACGTTAAGAATACTGAGACCACCGGAATATGTAAAATGCAGTGCACGCAAAATGTATATTCTAGGCGTCCAATTTTTTAACATCCATAAAAAATTACCAAAGGAAAATAAGCTTATTTTTAAATTCTTAAAAATCAGAAAATAACAAGAGAGGGATCGCATGAGCACACAAGAAGAATATTTGCAACTGTTAATTATAATTTACCCTCTGTCCTCTATGTAGTAGAATAGATGACCTACATTGGTCTTCATTGTGCTCCCTCAGTTTCTCATCTGCCAGATAATAGCACCCGAGACTGCTGGGAGGTGCCTGTTTGCCTGGGGCCCAGGACACCCTGTAAGCTCCTGGAGGTGCAGGAGCTTTGTGGTGCTCACTGAGCTCAGGAAGTTGCTGCTTGAGTCGACTGGTTTCGTGTCATGCCCAGGCTGTGGTCAGAATCCTTGTGAC
Organism: Vulpes vulpes; assembly: GCF_048418805.1. NCBI lineage: Eukaryota > Metazoa > Chordata > Mammalia > Carnivora > Canidae > Vulpes > Vulpes vulpes. Next base: position 4,276,797 of record NC_132796.1, on the reverse strand, counting down.
ACCAGGGTCCTCTTGTTCACCTTGTCTAGGCCATTTTTCCACCCTGGAGCATCCGTGAAGCTGATGACAAAAATGGAATTTCCTTATAGAATGTTAGCGCTTGCTCCACATTAATTTTCACAGGAACCAAAGCACGTGGTCATCTGACCCCCCATGTGACGTATGAGAATTTTTCTAAGCACAGACAAGGAGCTTTTCGTCTGCATTGGTTTTCGTGTGAATTGGTTCTTCTGACTGTCCCCCTATCCCTCCACTCCCAGGGTCCTGGGAGCATCTCAGGAAGGTAGAGCAGAGTGAAGGATTGTTGCGGTACGTCCGAATGCGGTTACCGCTGCCCCGAGAGCTGGCCGAGATCCCCCTCGGCGTGAGATGATCATCGCCTGCCTGCTCTACGTCTTGGAAACCCCTTTGTTGTGAGCGCTGGGGTCTCCGTGCCAGATGCCAGGGCAGCCTTGCTGTGGTGCATTCACATTCTTTTCCACCCTGCTCCCCCGGGAGCTAACAGCACGTGCTTGGGTTTGAGCTCAGCTTGCTAGGTGACACTTAAGTTCCTTCCACCTTTGCAAAGACATCTGCTGGAATTTGGAGGCCAGTTGGAGGCCTGGTGGTGGAGGAGAGCCCCCACCGCAGGCGGCCCTCACTCTGACTTTCTCCGTTTGGAGTAACGTGCTGCTGGGGGCCTGGGGAAGGCCCCCCCCCAGGAGGAAGGAAGGAAGGGACTCTTGTGTCTTGGAGAAAAGTCTTCGGTAATAGCAAAGCAATCCAAGTATGACAGAGCCTAGTTAACTGTGTCCCCTTGTGATGCTCTCTGGTCTACCTGGACTCTGTCCACCTCAAGGTCGTCCTTGTAGTTACTGGTCACTTGACTAGTGGTCACCACAGCTGCTCCTCTTTCGAGAATGCTTGAGGAGGGATTGAGATCCAATTTGCATAATCCTGCTGATAAACGAGTTTTGTCCAGCTGGCAAGACGGCTGAACTGTTCAGATTCCGGTCAGTACAGGTGTGATGCCCATCCTTGCTTTCTCCTGCAGCCCTCGACCTCCCAGGGTGCTTTGCTTGGCACCTTAGATTCACAGGGATTATAATCGTGGGAGGACTGTCGTCCTGTCGTCCTCGTATTTTCTCATGATCCAATTTTTACTTTGTTCCTCCTTTCTTCTGGAAAGGCAGTGTGTTGGGGATTCTTTAGTCCCTTTTGTCTTTCTGATTAATTGCCATTTACTCTGATTTTTTTTTTTTTTTTTTTTTGCCTTCTGTGATTTACATGTCGGTTACTCTGTCATTTTCCGAGGTAGGTGCAGATTGAATGCACTGTAAAAGAGTAAGGGAAGTAATGCCCGCAAGACATGTCCACTCCAGGCACTTGTGACATAGATGCCGAGATGACTGGTCACACCTTGGGATGAGGCATTTGAAAAGGGATTCAGGCATAGCCCATAGCTGGAAAATAGAATAGTGTCATACCAGAGTAGATGATATTTCAAGATAAATTTCCTACTGTCAAGCGTATGTGAGTACCAGTGACTAATAATCAGAGCGTTTGATCTATGAAAACCTTCACTTAATTGTGTTACAGTGGGTGGGGGTAGTCTTGGCTGTTTGTTGCAGATATATGTGGTTAAAAAGGCCTCCAGGGCATGTGTGGAGAGTTTTCTTGAAAACGTGTTATTTGTCACATCATTTCTGAGTTAAGAAGTATTTCCCCATTGGCTTTGTAGAGGTGGACTGCCATTCTGGCATGTTCTAGCAGACCTTTTGAGCCTTTAGCAGGCAGGTCACTCCTTTCCTTTATGCTGTGACTCCCTCACATCCTCTCCTGTGATCTCTACACTCAATAGCTAAGTGTCAGTGGGAAAAGTGTCTACGCAGAGAGGGCCCCTGTCTGGGAGGAGGAGGGTGGTCGTCTCCACATACTCTTGCCTGGCGGACCGTTTTCATTGGCATTGCTTGTGCTACGTTGACTCTCCTCTCCTGGGCTTAGGAGCTAAATCAAGGTATGTTCCTCTTTATGATCAATGGTACTCTCCTTAAAAATCTTGCAAATGATGTGGCTAGTCAAGGAGAGATCCAGGAACAAACCAAATTTGGTGCAACCTCGAGTAGAATATCCTATTTCTACACTAAATGAGAACAAGACCACAGTGGTAGTTTGCACATCTGAGCTTATTTGAGGTCTTGGGACAAAAGCCAAAGCAAGCAGCGGGATTCCCTGCCTCTCATGTCCTAAAATCCCGAGTCTCCCCAGCCTGTATATGTAAGGGAAGTGGGGTGTCCTTGATGAGAACCGTTGCTCTGCTCTCCAGACCAGCACTGTCCATCTAGCAGAACTGCCTGCCATATGGGAAAGTTCTCTATCTGCATTGTAGACACAAAGGACACCTGGTACCCGCATCCGTAAAATGTGACTAGTGCAGCTGAAAACGGAATTTTCCCTTATATTTAATTTAAATTTCAGTAGCCTCCTGTGGCTGCCAGCCACCGTGGTGGACAGCACAGCTCCAGAGGCATGCATTCCACTCCGCATGTCTGTTCAGAAATGTGCGGCGGCAGGTGCTGTACGGGATTCAAAACAAGTCTCTTCTCTTAGTCTCAGAGTCCAGATGGGATGTAAAACATGGTGAGTGAAATCGGTGCGTAACTTGCTAATGAACACGGCAAGGGCATAATAGGGACAGAGCAGTACTTTCAACTGAAAGCGCCTGGAGGATGTTTGTCGAGTACAGAAAGGACCAAAGAAGACAAATGGACATTCCAGACCAGGAGAAGAAATGGCTGAGCAATAAACATGTTTTCTGAAGCAGAAGAGAGTATTTTTTATCAAGCAGTGTGTTTGAATTTAAAAAAAACAGAGGGGGATTCATTCCCCTTTCTCCACATCCTCCCCAGCGTTTGTTGTTTCCGGCCTCGTTAATTTTAGCCACTCTGACAGCTGTGAGGTGGTAGCTCATTGTGCCTTGGATTTGTGTTTCCCTGATGATGAGTCATGTGGAGCATCTTTTCATGTGTCTGTTGGCCATGTGTGGGTCTTCTTTGGAGAAATGTCTGTTTGTGTCTTCTGCCCATTTCTTGTCTGGATTATTTGGGTTTTGGGTGTTGAGTTTGATAAGTTCCTTATAGATCTTGGATACTAGCCCTTTATCTGATGTGTCATTTGCAGATATCTTCTCCCATTCTGTAGGGTGTCTTGTAGTTTTGTTGACTGTTTCCTTTGCTGTGCAGAAGCCTTTTATATTGATGAAGTCCCAGTAGTTCCTTTTGCTTTTGTTTTCCTTGCCTTTGGAGACGTGTCTTGCAAGAAGTGGCTACATGTGGCCAAGGCCCGAGAGGTTACTTCCTGTGTTCTCCTCTAGGGTTTTGATAGATTCCTGTCTCATATTTAGCTCTTTCATCCGCTTTCAGTTTATCTTTGTGTGTGGTCTAAGAGCGGTTTAGTTTCATTCTGCATGTGGCTGTCTAATTTTCCCAACAGCATTTGTTGAAGAGACCGTCTCTTCCAGCAGATATTCTTTCCTGCTGTGTCGAAGATGAGTTGACTATAGAGCTGAGGGTTTATTTCTGGGTTCTCTGTTCTGTTCCATTGGTCTACGTGTCTGTTTTTGTGCCAGTACCGTACTGTTTTGGTGATGACAACTTTGGATGGGGTAAGTGGGTGACAGGCATTAAGGAGGGAACATGATGTGATGAGCACCGATGCAATTGATGAATTACTGGTTTCTACCTCTGAAACTAATGATGTGCTGTAAGTTGGGTGATTGAATCTAAATTTAAAGAAAAAAAAAGATTCTCAGTAATGACTATATTGGAACATGGAGGCAAGGATGGCTTCTGTGTCTAGGTGAAAATACGCTAGTGTTTTCCAGGTGGGTTCCTTGTGGTAGTTATGTGCCTTTATCCTGTTTTAAGTCAGAAAACTTCCCCCATCCCTCAATCACATAATGTTTATTTTCCCCCACGATAGTGACTTTTTGAAAGAGTCTAGGCCAGTGATGTTATGGAATGGTCTACACCCAGGATTTGCCTGGTTGTTTCCACCTGGTGTCTCCTTACCGGTTCCTCTATCCCCTCTATTTCCTCTAACTTAGAAGTGATACCCAGTGCTTAGCTAGACTCAGCCATTTCTGGCAATTATGTGCTGCAGCACCCTGTTGCCCGTTTGGGGAGATGTTGCATGTGGTCAGTTTTGTCACCCTAGTCGCAGCCTGCTGACCAGTCTTGTCCTCAGAAGAGCTGTCGAACCCATCTTGTCCTCCATGATGGCACATGGGGCCTCTTGGGCAGAAGTCCAGAGCCTGAGAGACCGGGGATAGTTGATGGCCATCGTGTCTGTGTGTCTTGAAGGCCTGAACCATTGGGTACAGAGATGGGCACAGAGATGGGCACAGAGATGGGCACAGAGATGTGGCTACAGGGGACGTGGAGGCCTTGCTGGCTCTCACCAGAAAGAGAGGGCGCTGTGGGAACCTGGGGTGGGTGTGTCTGGGCGGGTATGTGTGCGGCCCGCGGACCATACTCCTTCCAGTTCCACTTCATGTGGATCACATCTCCTGTGGGTCACAGGCTGTGATCTGAGTGCTTTTAGGGGATGCCGTCCAAGAGTGCAGCTTACCTTCAGATCGTCCCTTCCTCACCCAGTGGCCCACCCCTACAGCAGTGCAATACTTGCTTATTTCTAAATTCTTCAGAGCTATTTCTGTGGCCTTCCCACTGCTACTGCCTCTTTCTAGGCTCTCAGTGGCTTCCCCACCAAACCTGTGCCTGTTGAGAGCCTATCCTGTGTGCCCCGCGCTCTTGGGAGCAGTTGCCAGCATCACCTCACGTTGCTCTGCAAGCTGGCGGCAGGCGCTTAGTGCTGTCACTGTCCCTCCTGCAGTGGAGGCCTCGGGAGCTCAGGCAGCAACTCAGGCAGTGACCGTGACAGTTTCAGCCTCGTGCCTCCTCTCACAGCTGGAAAAAGAGGCAACATTTCACCAATCGCAGGTCTTCTCAAGGGCAATTGTGTCACCCCTGCCAACACCGCTGGTGACGCTGGTATCCTGCTGGTCCCGTGGGTGAACGTGCGGGATCCTGGCACCTGGGAGCATCTGGATGAAGAAGGCTTTGGTGGAGAAGAGTGAAGCCCTGGCCGGCACTTCTCCCCCAGAATGTTCCTACCTGTCTTCGACTGAGGAATTTGGCCACAGGCGCATCCCTGATACCTTTCCAAGAGAAAGAGCGTTCGTGCAGATAAAAATGATCGTCAGCTCTTCCCGTGGTGTGTCTGGTGCCCTCTCCTGTAGGCTGTGTTTTTCGTGCTTGGGTGTGTGCTCCTAACACAAACATGGAAGTCATCCCTGGGTCTGCCGGTTGCAGCCCGACGAGCTGGTCCCTTCCTGACAGCTCCAGCCCTATCTCAGCAGCCATCTCGTTAAACCAGTTGTGATCACCTTGCGTGATTGCCAGCAGCCTGATGAAGGCATTTAAAGTCGCCCCACTGGGTCACCTGAACAACACAGGTAGCCAGTCATCTGCAGCAGTTAAGGTGGTTTCCCGCTGCCAGACTGTCGGTGGGTCCATCCAGACGGCTGAACACAGGTGGCACTTCCTGCTGCTGACAGTTTCTCTGGGGGTAGAGTTTTAGGTTCAAATGGAATTTCAGAAAAGTGTGATAGGACAGATCCACAAGGGCTCTCGAGGAGACATAGATGGTCGGGGCATTTATTTAGTTCACGAATGCCACAGGCCTTGATAACCCGCCTGCCAGATGCCGGGTACCGCGACCAGCGCAGGGAGTGGATCCACCTGTTGCTTCCCGGGACACGGTCAGGGTGCAGTGGGCTGAGTGTTGGGGGAAGCAGACATTGCCATCCCACTGCATGGCCACTTACCTGCTTAGCTGACCCACTTTCCTTGGGAGCCAGGGAGAGGGAGCGGGCCAGCAGCCCAGACAGCATTCATCCTGGGGGCTCCATCATAGGGCTGAAGGAGTAACGTAGGCGGAGGAGGAAGGACGCTCGCGAGTACCCCAAGCCAGGAGGACACAGACCAGGGCAGGGCTTTGGCAAGAGGTGGCTGCGTGTGCCCTCTCAGAGAAGACGTTCTTCTGCAAAGGCTCTCCCAGGACAGAGCGTGCTGAGCCCGTGCCAAGCTCAAGCATTATTTCCCCTCATTGCCGTCAGAGCACCAGCCTCCTGGAGCACAGGGCGCCATGGGAAGCTGTATTTGGTGACGTGCATGAGGAAGGCATATGCCGGGGAGACCGGCTAGGCGGCTCTTTCACTTGCCCAGGGGGCCACATCCCTCCCATGTGTGCACCCCTCTTCACGTGGCTTCCCTGACTCTGGGTTTCCTCTTGTGTGTCCCTTATAAGGACACCTGTCATTGAATTTGGGACTCACCCTGCTAATACAGGATGACATCCTCTTGAGATTCTTGATGTCAGCACAACAGCAAACAAGGTCCCCTGCCCAGGTTCCAGGAGGACAGGACATGGGTACATCCAGCAGGGCAGGACAAGGGCACAAACGGCTGGTGTGGAAGGAAGAGGAGAGGCTTGACTCAGAGGCTGTTTAGTTCACGGCAGGGTTTGCAGGGACATGGAGGGGCTCAGGCAGGGCATCGTAGGCTGAGGTGAAATCACAGGCCGTTCTCGGGTGAGCTCAGTGAGTGGTCCTGCCCAGAGGGGCGCTCCTTGCAGGCCGAGGTGTTTGCATGCAGTTGGTGCTTTCCTGCGGGGACCTGGAGCAGGCGGCATGCTTGCAGCCCTCCGACGGCGCACAAGAGCTCCTCCTGACTCTGAAGGCCGGAGGCAAATCCGTGGGCAAAACACCGGCTTCTTCTAGACCATGCCCTCCATGGAGGTTTGGATCTAGGTCACTGGTGTGGACTCCGTGGGCCCGAGCTCTTGGAACATTGTGCCCAGACGTGGTGTGGGTATCGGTGCAGAAACCCCGGCCATCACCCACCTGTTTGTGAGGATACCCGCTTTATATACGCTGGGGATGGGGTGGGGGGCATGCTTGGTCTCACACACGAGACCCTCCTGTGCCTCCAGACTCCCATTTTCAGTACGATGCAGCGAGCATGAGAGTAGAAACTAGAACAGAACCTGGGCTATCCCTGGGTGTGTGCCCTGTGATCTTTCAGTGTTGTTAACTGTTGTTAATGAAATGTTGGGCTGTAACTAATTACATCCTGGCACCTCTCTCGTATATACTCGCCTTCTCTAATTATGTTCAAAGCCCTGGCTGCCAGAACTGCCAAGGGCCAAGGACTCTTCTTTCCTACCTTCCCACATAGGAACCGTGTTCACCTTGTCATTTCACCCGCAGGAACTCATAGTACACCTGCATTTAAATGCAATTAAACTTAATACACAGTTGCCAGTTACAAAAAAAGAGATGAAGGGAGCCTGAGCTGGGAACTTATAATCTATTGCACGGATTCTCGATTCTTCACGGGATAATCACCTTGGGCCTCGCTCATTCATCTGATAGCTGTCTGGATATTGTCCTCAGCATCACGTGTGTGCGCTGACACTAGCCCGTACACGAAGGCCCTAAAACAAGTTGGGTGTGTGGTACGTGGGTGATGGGAATGCATTTCCGGGGGTAGACATGTTCTAAGTGGGAAGTGGGTACCCAGATTCACGTTGACAAAACCCTCCTCATACATGAGGGGCTGACTTAATCCAGAGGCCCCCGTCCACGAGCCTTACTGAATGTGGGCGACTCCATTCCGGGATCAGCTTGGGGTGCCAGGACCACAGCTCTGCCTCGGGGTGGTGATTTCTCCCCACCGGTGGTGGATGCCCATCCGTTCTCAGCCTCCGCTCCTATGTAGCCGATGGACACAGGCCATCACAGGCCCTTGCTAGCGCCAAGGGACACATGGCCACAGTACACCTTGGCTTTAAAGATCTGTTACTATTAACGTTAGCGGTTCAAAACGTACGTGTTGCTTAAACATTCAGTTTCGGCTTATTCTGGGTACAAATGTAGTAGATGTAAAGCATCACCCTTCAGATGCCATGATAGTGCTTGATCCTATTTACAGTTTCTTCTATCAGCGTCAACACCTTTACGGTCAGTAAAGCACACTTAGAAACCCAGTAGGTTTTATTTCCTTGGCCAGTGCTGCTCCTGTCCGAATTAACAAATGGAACCTTTTGGGAGAGCCGATCATCACTTTAGCCTAATATGTGAACATGATGAAAATGATGAATGTGAAGTTCACGTGACTTGTTCCCGTCGCGTTCAGATAACGTCATCTGAAATTGTGAGTGAAGATTAGTAATCTGAGTATGCATTTAAGAGTGTGTTTACAGCACCATTGCTCCAACAGGCCAAGTTCACTTAAAGAATAGAAGTAATTCAATAGAATTACGCAAGAATTTATTCAGTGATCTTCCTTCTTCTAAATGTCACTTAATATTTTGGGCACGGGATGAGCTTCCTGGGCATTAGGGAGAACTGGTCCTCTAACAGGTATTTTCCATTCCCACTCAGCTGATTAGATTTTGCATTTTTTAACATGTATGTAAGATGTCTTTCCACCTAAATCCAATAATTGTTGAACTCAACAAGAATTCTACATTCTCATTATACTTGCCAGGCTTACGCAGATGCTGGGGAGGGGCTGTGAAGATGACATCGGATGGAACGCTGGGTCTTCCGTTTACGTTGAGTTAGAGTCACAGCTTATGAGGCATGTAGTAATGTGAGTCCGAAAATGAACATGCAGCCAGCCTTCATTCTGTGCCCAAGGAGCCTCTAGGGTTCCCACCGAGGCGGCCTCTCAGCAGCTGCCACTGTGCAGCTGGAAATCAGATACCAAGCTTGTCCCCTTTGGTCCAGGTGGCTCGCACAACACTCCTTGTGAGCACCAGCAGTGTACTCTGCATGGAGAGAGGGACCCACAACTTACTGCTCTTTGGGTCTCTGCAGAAATCCTGAGTACGGTTCAGTAAAACCTGAGGTGCGTAAACCAGTTTATATTCTCTAAGCCTATTCTTTTAAAAAGGATCTGGATTCTTTTTTTTTTTTTTTTTTAAGATTTTATTTATTCATTCATGAGACACACAGAGAGGCAGAGCCACAGGGAGAGGGAGAAGCAGGCTCCATGCAGGGAGCCCGATGTGGGACTCGATCCCGGGTCTCCAGGATCACGCCCTGGGCTGAAGGCAGGCGCTAAACTGCTGAGCCACCAGGGCTGCCCAGGATCTTGATTCTTGATTCTTGACTATTCTCTTTGTCTCTTCCCCTGAAAAACAAGATAGACAAGGATAATTTTAAGTGGTTGGTTGCCTTTGCCTTTGACACAAATACCAAACACGTGAAGATCTATAACGCCGTGGGGTGGACTGAATTGTGTCTCCTACAAAATGCACGTGTTGAAACGCTCACCCCAGGACCTCAGAATGGGGCTGTGTTTGGAAGTGGGGTCTTTAAAGCGGGGATTAGAGTAAAATGAGGTCAGTTGCGTAGGGCTGCTGTGCTTATGGGAAGAGGAGATGAGGACACAGACATGCTCCAACACCGGAGCACATGGCGTCTACCCGCCCAGGAGAGAGGCCTCATGAGGAAGCAGCCTCAGCCCTGTCTGGTCTCAGACTCCCAGCCCCCAGAACCGGGTTGGATAAATGTCTGTTGAAGCCGGCCAGTGTGTGTTCCTTTGCTGTGGCAGCCCTAGTAGACCAGCGCAGCCAGGTTCTGTGATCCCAAGCCATCTGGACCACTTCCCACTGGACCAGGGGGCAGGCTGCACCAGGGCGTTGGATGGTGAACGCTTAGGGCTGCTGGCTGAGTGCCGCGCCCACGGGACTACCGTGGAAGTTTGTCCATCTTCACTTCTCCCTCCCTCTGCATGCCGCTCTGCCTCCTTGTGCTCTCCCTCTCTCTCAAATAAATGAGTAAAACCTTTAAAAAAAAATAGAAGGAGAAGCAGTTGGTACTATGTAGCCCTGATTTCAGCTCAACACGATTCCTAGATTTTGGAGTAATTTGCATCGCCCTAAGTATTTTTGGCATTATCTCCATATCAGTGCTTACGCTGCTGACGTCCTGTTCCAACAGGCCCTCTGGAGGGGCTTCCTTCACAGAGGACTGGCAGGATAGGCTGCTAGAAGGTAGATGCCGAAAAGAATGGAAGCTGTTCTTTGCGTTGGGGGAAGGACGTCTTTAAAGTTTGCATTATGTGGAGGACATCTGCTGGTTTTCATTTATTCAAAAGGCATAAAAATATATAGATTCACCATTAAGCCATAAAGCCCGGGGCGGTGGGAAGCTAATTCTTAACAGGGTGTGTCCATCGAGGACATGAGAAAGACACATCCATCTACAACACCGTGGTCATATGTTGGTCTCTTAAAATTCAAGAACTTAAATTATTGACATTCACTCAATGGAAGTGTCAGGATGTGACAGTGGGAAATGAGAAAAAAGGACCAGTGATTAATAAGGTTTATACATGTGCGATTATGATGTAGCGGTAAGAAGGGCCCAGGCCGTGGTGCTGCGTAATGGCTGGTGGGCAGCCTCGGGGAAGCTGTTGCACGGACTTCTGTGAACTGTTGGTAGCCGCCGTTGATCTTCTGTGGTTCAAGTCCTGTGGATGAGATGTTCAGAAAGGGTCATTCTTACGTTGTGTGTTTGGTGTGTTTAAGCGTCCTTGTTCGGGGGGGGGTGCCTGGGTGGCTCAGTCGGTCGAGAGTCGAATGTTCATTTTGGCCCAGGTCATCATCTGTGGGTTGAGGATTTGAGCTCTGAGACGGGCTCCCGTGCTGGACGGTGTCTGCTTGAGAATCTCTCTCTTGCTCCTCCCCCTGCCTGTGTGCTCGCTCTTTCTCTCAAATAAGTAAATCTTAAAAAAAAAAAAAAAAGTCGTTGTACAGTAGTCCCGTTAGGAAAAAAAGAAGCATAGACGCTCAAGAAAGTTTCTTACTGTGTTGGGTTCTTGCTGCCGGACTGACCGCTGGGCCACAAACCAAGTGGTATACGACCACGCGAGTATTAGGACCGCGTGGTTGTGGAGGTCACAAATCCCTTGTCAGTCTCCTCAGGCTAGAATCAGGGTGTGTACAGGGTGGCATTCCTTTCTGGAGGCTCTAGGGGAAAGAACCGATTTCCTTGCCTTACCCAGCCACGTCCCGCTGCCCGTTCCTTGGCTCACAGCCCCTTCGTCTTCTGCAGCTCCGTCGGCACGCTCCACATCTCCGACCATTCTGCATTAACGTAGGCGTGTGTAGCCATCCACTTCCCTCCAAGCGCTGCTCTCCTTGCACCCCGTAGGTTTGGGGCTGTTGTATTTTCGTTTTTCACTCATTCATCCCACAGTCTCTCTGAGGTTCCCTTTTAATTTCTTCATTGAGCCTTGAACATACAGGTGCATTGTTGACTTTCCATGTGTTTATGAATTTCCCCCATCTTTTTCTATGATTGACTTCTAATTTCATTACATCGCCGATTAGGGAGACACGCTGTATGATATCATTCCAGCCTTTGCCAATTTATGGGGTCATGACCTAGGACACCGTCTTTTCCTGGAGAAGGTGTGTCAGCTTACAGTTGGGTGCAATGTTCCATAGGTGTCTGCTAAGTCCAGCTGGTTGGTGCTGTTTTTTTGTTGTGTTTTGTTTTGTTTTAAGATTTTGGGAGAGAGAGAGAAAGAGAGAGCGCACACGCAGGGGGAGAGGCCGAGGGAGATGCAGGGCGTGATCCCAAGATGCTGGGTTCATGACCTGAGCTGAAGGCAGACGCTCATCTCACCGAGTGAGCCACCCAGGCGCCCCTGGTTGGCAGCGTTTTAAGTAGTTAATGGTATTAAATCTGGGCTTCCATTTCCTTACTACTTTTTAATCTAGTTCTATCCATTATTAGAGCTCTGATATCCTAATCTCCGACTACCACTGGTGAATTATCTGTTTCTCCCTCTAATTTTTTTCAGTTTCTGGTTTATGTAATTGGGGCTCTGTTGTTGAGTGCATACAGGTTTATAATTGCTGCATCTTTGGAATGCGGAATGATCTCTCCATAAAATGTTCCTATTAGACTTCTCTGTGTTGTTTGCAGTAGAGATATTTGCTTGAGTCTGTCTTGTGTCTGCCTCTTCTCCTACTGTAGTTGGCACTGGATACCTTGGCCATCCTTTAAACCGTCTGCACCCTTCAATCTAACTGTGTCTTCTAGGCGCCAGTCACGTTGGGTCTGGCTGGGTCACGTTGTTTTTCTTTTTTTTTTTTAAAGATTTTATTTATTTATTCATGAGAGACACAGAGAGGCAGAGATACAGGCAGAGGGAGAAGCAGGCTCCATGCGGGGAGCCCGACGTGGGACTCAATCCCGGGTCCCCAGGATCATGCCCTGGGCCGAAGGCAGGCGCCAAACCGCTGAGCCACCCGGGTGTCCCTCTTTTTCTTTTCTTAAAGCCCACTGTGGCAGTCTTTACTTTTTAACTGGGGGTCTTAGCCATTTACATGAAATGCCATTCTTGATCAAATACGATTCCTGTATGGCATGATTTCCATATATGTTATTTCCTTGTCATTCCTTTATTTTTCCCGAGACTGCCTTTTCTCACGTTAACTAGATATATTCTAGTGCACGACTTTAATTCCCTTCGCGTGTCTTTTATGATGTGTTTTTAGTTATTTTCTTGGTGGTTACTCTGAAGATCACAGTTAACATCTGAACACGTGACCGTCTAGTTTGCATTAATGCCAACATAATTTAAAAAGTATACGGAAACTTTGCAGGGATATGGCTACGTTCAGCCCCCCTCCTTTGGCTGTTACCGTCATTAGGATTACATCTTTCTACATTATGTGCTCATAAATAGAGATTTATAATTATCGCCTAAGCAGTTGTCTTTTAAATCAGATAAGAAAAAAGATTTGCAAACAGAAACACATTTATCTTGTCTTTTATGTCCCCCGGTGAGTACAATCACCCCGTTTGTGAACCATTACTTGAAGGTATGAAAATAGTGTTATAACATCCCGATTGAGCATAATTTACAAAGATTGTCAAAGGAATGTTTGAGTTGGTCATTGGATAATGAGCCAAGAAAGAAACATTCATGTATAAGCAGTATTGCACGTTTAAGTATTCCTTTTTCTTTTTTTTTTTTTTTTTTGAATATCTTATTTATTCGTGAGAGACGAGAGAGAGAGAGAGAGAGAGAGAGAGAGAGGCAGAGACACAGGCAGAGGGAGAGGCAGGCTCCATGCAGGGAGCCTGATGTGGGAGTCGATCCCGGGTCTCCAGGATCACACCCTGGGCTGAAGGTGGCAGTAAACCGCTGAGCCACCCGGGCTGCCCACATTTAAGTATTCCTAAACCACGCGTGACGATACTTTCCAAAACAAAAAATGGTATGTGTGATTGTTGGGTTACACACCACCTCCAAGTGAGAACTTTTCTTGGTGTGGTAAGCTCTGTTCAAATCCAAAAACTGTTGATGGAGAAGGCACATATATGCACCGTTGTAAGGACTGTAGCAGTAGTCTGAGCTGGGGAGAAGTCTGGGAGGAGAAAGCGGTTGGGTTTTATGCAGCTGCAGGGTAAGGGGGCGTGCATGGCAAGCTGCGAGAATGCCTCTCTTACCTTACACGCCCTAAATAGGGGTTGGTTAGCAAGTGCAGGATCAGAACGCGATCCTGCTGCGTGGGCAGGCTTCCTAAGTCATCCCAGGTGCGGGCGGAGCCTCGTCCGTGGTCGGGGATGGCTGCAGGCGGGAGGCAGAGGCTGCAGCCCAGGGCTCTTGCTGGTGGAGCCCCCGTTTGGAAGCAGGGGCACATCAGCGTGCTGTCCCAGGAAGGAGGGGAGCACGCTGTAATCAGCGTCTGCACCGTCTGAGATTCCGCTTTGAACAACGCACGTGGGGAACGTAGGACAGCGAGCGTCTGTCAATTTGTGGCATGATGAAAAAACTCGTCTGAAAAGCCTTTTATTCCACATGTGATCTGCTAAAAGTACGCATTTTTAAAAATATACTTTTTATTTATTTTAGAGAGAAAATGAGAACAGGGGATGGGGCACATACAGAGGGAGAAGCAAGCTGCTCGGTGAGCAGGGAGCCCGATGCGGGACCCCAGGATCATGACTTGAGCTGCAGGCAGATGCTTAACCCGCCGAGCCCCTAAAAGTCCGCTTTTAAGAAGCCAGAGCACAGGACGCCTGTGTGCAGTGCATGCCGGAGTTCCAGCCTTCCGGGCTCCTTCCTCTTCATTCTCTTTGTACAAATGAATGTAAAAGCGCCGTGTTGGCTTTGCGTGCGCTCCTTTGGGCAGCTTGACTTACTGGCCGCGTAGCTCCCTCGATTCTCCGCCTGCACGCCCGGGCTCTCAGCACCATCCCGTGGCCGCGGGGCGTGGCGCGGAAACCACGACACCGCGCACCACACACGGCGCCCTCCCCGTGGCCTGCGCGCTGTGCTTCTGCTGCCAGCCTGGCACCTGCAGCGGCCCCCGCGCCTCCCACACACCCGCCTCCCGGGTCACACCTGTCTGTGGGTCCTGTCTGTGCGCCGAACCTCCCGGCTTCACGGATGGAGCAGGCCGTCAGCCCGGGAGCCACGGCGTCTCACTCTTCTCTTCAGTTCCCCCTGCCAGCCCGCCTGCCCCACAATGAGAGGCCAAAGAGGACTGGCACCTGCTTTTAGCCAGGACGGTGGGGGGTGGGCAGACGACCCCCCAGGTTGCATGCAGTCAGTGTTTCTGCCGCCCTGTGCCCGCCCGCCAGCCACGGAGCTCAGTGGAAGACGTCGGGAAGTAGGGGCGTGCCCTCCTAGAGACGAGGCCGGCGACGCTGCCCCCGACGGTCCTCTTCCCTGCCTGCTGCCCTTGGTTGTTCATGCCGGGCTGCTCTCCCGCTGTTCTTACGTGTGTCCTCCTGGGAGCCCATTAGGAAAAGCGCCTTCGCCTTGACTTCCACCCTCCCCTTATGGAAAGCACATGCTCTCCTCTGGCCGATTTCTTCCTGGTATGGTTCGTCCTCAGACCACCTCAGGGGACAGGGAGTGTCCTCCCCATTGCCCCGTTGAGGAAGCTGTTGCCAACGGGCTTTTCCTCTGACAGCGTGACACCGCCACAAAGGGGCCAAGGCGGCATGCGAACCCATGTCTGCAGCTTCTGCACCTCTGGCACCAGATGCCCCTGCTGGCACAGGTAGCTTTGCACCCTGAGGATGGTGCAGCCGTCCCCGTGGGGGCCACGTGGAGACGATGCCCCTGGCGTTGAGCAAGCTTGCCCCGTGCCTGGATGCCAGAGCAATGTTTCCCTAGCGGGCAGTGGTACCTCCCCTTGCCACCCAGGCAGGCCCCACACAGCGCCCCCAACGCCCACCTCACTCCTTTCCAACACCGCAAGAGCCTTCAGGCTCTGACACTTTATCATCTGTTTCTCACGCGACTCTACCGACATGAAAATGGCACGGACCATCACCTTAGCTTCTCCGTAACGGATGGCTCGACGCTGTTGCCTCGGTTAGTGCACCCCCCGGACGGCTGAGGCTCCTCTCCTAGCTGTCCAGGTAAGCCTGTCACGGGGCAGGTGAAGGATAACGGCGGGCCTTTTCAGGCACAGGTTCCCTGTAGGAAAAGCAGAGGATAACATGCCTGTGGCACTCGGCTCCTGCAGCGCTCCATGCCCAAGTGTCCAGATTCAGGGAGTGCCACGGCCCGGTGTTGCTGCTCCCAGTGTCTAGAACCGTCTTTGCAACGAGAGCGGATGAAGCAGGGCATGTGTGAGACCTGGAGCCTGGGTTTGCAAAGGAATGGTGTCTGCAATTCAGAGGCACCTCGCCAGCGCCCATGAGAATCCGGGTGCCGTTCCTAGGACACGCAGCTGTGGGTGGCGCCCGGGAGCCCCAGGGAGCAGCAGGGAGACCAAGGGGCCCTCTCCCTGCCTCCCGTATGGTGTAGCTGCCCGTGTGGCAGCCGGCTCTGGCGTGCCCCTAGCACATACAGCGGATGGTCGTGCAGCTTCCAGTGCCTGTCACCCCGTGGGAAGTGCCAGCACCGGTTGCCCCTCTGCTCCCAATTACTTTCCGTCATGTCCTGGCCGTGAACACGGATGACACATTAGCTCCGTGGTTCTCACACTTGGGCAGGTGTCAGATGCGTCCCGAGGGCTCGTTACGACCCACGTAGCCCGCGTCCCAGGCCCTCCTGTTAGGAGGGGCTGCATGGATCCGAGAATTTGCATTTCCCTCCAGCGCCCAGGTCGTGCAGGTGCTGCGGTCTGGGTTCCACACCTGGACACGCACGGCCAGAGTCCCGGTGCCCACAACTCAGGGTCCGTACAGGGGCCGCGTGTGGAAGAGACTGTGCACGGGATGCCAGTGTGTGTCAATCCCAGATGACCCCCAGACCTGAAAGAAGCCATCCAGACTCAAAAATCTCATCTTATTCTTATTTATTTTATCCATTCATTCACTCATTAAATTTTCTTGATTTTAAACTGGCCTAATAGCATCTGTGTATCAGTAACATACCAGTAAACATCAAGAGCAGGCAACGCTTTGTAAACTGAGTCCCAGGCTGAGTTTGGGAGATGTTTAACTTGGAAGGCACTTTTTTACCGCTTTCAAATTCCACAGTTATTTCCCTGAATTTCCTCCTGTTTTAGAAAATATTCGTCCCCAATCTGGCGGTTTCCTGGGGCTCAGTAAATATCCGCTCTTTGCCTGTCTGGGGACACCTGTCCTTGAGCTGGCAGGTGTCCAGGAGCACCTGGGGTGTCCCTAGGGAAAGCTCCCCTCACACCTGAAACCCTGAAAAAGCCTTTATTTCTTCCTAGGCTGATGGTACGAGGCAACACTACTACCTCTTTTGTCCTTGGTTACAAACATCAGGATTTCTGAAAGACAGCTTGGTTTTTGGTGGGCAGAGAACCATGTTGTGTGTCCACATTCTCGTCCTCATACCCCTGGGCTGACCCAGGGACAGCTGCGTATTCCACAAGCATAGCACCACGCTGTGCTCCGCACCCCCTTCCTGACCTTGTCCTGCAAACACTAGATCTCAATGGCCGTTGTCTTAATGCATCTGTCCTGACCTCCCACGGCCCTGCTTTTAAGGCAGCTCTGAGACCCATGGGAAGTCTTGCGGGATTTTCGCTTCAGATCGTCTCCAACCCTGGAAGGGCTCAGTTTTGTGTAAGACTGCCCCTGTTTTGAGGACATCACGATACAATTTGAATGGAATCGGCAAATTTCCTCTACAACGGCATAGAAATGACATTTTACGTAGAAAAGTCAAGTCCCAGGAAACTGTCATCATGCTTGGCTTCGAGGATGGTTTAAAGTGTCCGGGTGGATCCCCTGTAGTGTGACGCCGTGTCCACACTCAAAGCAGGGATGTTTCCGTAACTCCCAAAAGTCTCATGCCCCTCCAAAGAGCCTCCCTCTTTCCGTTCCATCCCAACGTAGGCGGCAGTCTGCTTCTCAAACTACAGAATGGTTCCCACTTCTTTCACTGACCCTAGTTGGCTTGAAACTCATTCATGTCTTGTGTGGACCGATAGGTTGTATTTTTGTTTTTATTGCTTCTGCTTATACGGTCGGCCTACACTTAACTTTGCAGGAAACCACCAGACTGTTTACCAAAGCGGTCTCTGTGCTGGGTTGTGTATTACGTTCTTATTGATGCTGTCACAAATTATCGCAAATGGCTTCATGGCTCGTGGCTCAAAACAGCACGAATTGATTGCCGTACTGTTGTGGAGGCCACAAGTACGGCATCCGTCTTGGTGGGCGAAAATCAAGGTGCTGACAGGGCTGCATTCCTTCTGGAGGCTCTGGCACGGGATCCCTTTCCTTGCCTCTGAGGACCTTCCTTGCCTTGCTGTCATCTCACTCCCAGCGTGTGTGTCTGTGCTCACCCCTCCTCTAACTCTGCCCCCCCCCCCCCCCCGGTAAAGACCCTTGTGATGACTTTGTGCCTGCTGCATCATCAAGGACCATCGCCCCATCCCCAGACACGGGAGCACGCTGCAAAGTTCCTTTTGCCTTGTGAGGTCCGATAATTATAGGTTCTGGGGATTAGGTTGTAGATAGTGGAGGTGTTTGTGTCATCATTGACTTGTGATGTTAGGTTCTTTATATATTCTAGATGCAGGTCGTGTGTGTTGTGTTTTTTCCTGTGTTATGACTTGCCTTTTGTTTTCTTACTGATGTCTTCTTTTAACTTTAACGGACGCCCCTTTATATGTGTGTTCTCCTATGGCTCTTGTGTTCTGGTATGAAAACTTCATAGAACCTAACATTGCAAAGATGCCCCATGTTTGCTTCTTCAAGTTTGATAGTTTAGATTTTATGTTTAGCTCTGTGGCTCTAAGCACCAAAATGTCCATTTTTTGCCCCCATTATACGGGTATATTTCCATTACATATAGGTGTGATCTAGCAACATTTTTTGAGCCAGTTCATCTTTTAAATGACTTTTTGGGGCACCTGGGTGCCTCAGTTGGATAAGTAGCCAACTCTTGGTTTTGGGCCAGGTCATGATCTCCGGGTTGTGAACTTGAGCCCTATGTCAGACTCCGTGCTCAGTGGGAGCCTGTTTCCCTCTGGCGCTCCTTCCACTCACACACTTTCTTTAAAATAAATAATTTAAAAAAAACACCTAGTTTTTAAAATTGAGTATGGATTACCAGAAAAAACAATCCTTAGACTGACACCCATTCGTACTAACTGGAATGATTGGTAATGCCAGCGAATCACGTCAACTGCTAATCAGAAGCTTGACTTTACAAAGGACGACTCACATAGCTATTACTGGTCCTTATTTTGAGCAGCCACATTTATTATCACTCCTCTACAGTTGAAAACTGATAGTTTACCACCACGGGAAGCTATATATCAAATGCTTAAATACTTCTCTCTCAGCCTGCTGGAGCAAGCAAGCTTCCAGTTTGAAGCGAATATCTCCGTGACTCATCATTTCACGCTCGTCGTTTATTCATTTCCGTCGTTTACGTCCCTGAACATAAGGAAGCGAACCTTTTCCATACAACTTCATTTGAAAAGGTTAAGTAGCTACCACAGAGACAATGTGAGCATCCTTATGCCATGGGTATAGAGCTTGTGGGGTGTCTGTGGACATGTGGGAGAAAGCACCTGAGTGCCAGTGGTGGACAGGAACCTGCACTGTTTGCTGGAGAACACGTGCCTGGCCTTCCTTTCCTCCTATGTGCTCACCATCTTATTATCTTTTTTCTCCTGCCCATACTGCCAGCAGTCCATGTCCTCACACACCATCCCTCTCTGCCCGACTGTCCAAAGGGACCTTTCTTGTCATGCAGTCATTGGGGTTAGGGGATGGTGACATTTCGGTACATGTTGATAAATAGATTGATATGTGGGCAATTTCTCAATCATAGTCTTTGCAAAAGTGTTCCATATTCTTGTATGTATTTGGCTGTTTCTGTGTTTATTTTTATCAACAAACATGCCTGGGCTGTTTGATTCTGATCAGAGATTTATGTCACTTCCAGCAACGCCTGTATAAGCTTTAATTACTGGGTTTTTCTCAGGGCCTATCACACAGTAGGTACACAATGTTCATTTGATCGAATCGACCATATTTGTACCATGTGCCATTGCCGTGTACCCAAGATCGTCAATGTCTGCTTTTTTTTTTTTTTTTTTTTTTTTACGGTTTTATTTATTTGACAGAGAGATTGTGCACAAGTGGGGAAGCAGAAGGTAGAGGTAGAGGGAGAAACAGACTCTTCACTGAGCAGGAAGTCCGATACAGGACTCGATTTCAGGACCTTAGAGTCATGACCTAAGCCAAAGGCAGATGCTTAACTGACTGAGCTGCCCTGGCACCCCAGGGTCTGCTTCTTAAGATCGTTCATCTCAGCTCTGCTCCATGGTGCATGTCGTAGTGTGACTTCTGTAATACGAGACGTTTCTAATTCATAAATATCTGTTTCAGAAGAGTCTCTGAGCGCAGTCATTTGAAACTTGGCCTAAAGTTTAACTGTGGGGGAATGAAATCAATTTTATGTTGGTTTGGGTTCTAGCTTATATCATGACAGGTTGGTTGTTTCCCGTATCCAAGGCATAAATGAAATAATTTGTATTGCATTGAAGAGCAGAGAGCAGATGATATTTTTGGATCACCAGTACTTAAGCAAAGTGGGCGAACAGTACAATTAAACATCAAGGTAGCTTTATTTTTTGTTGTGGTTTATCGCGTCTGCTGTTTGTTAATGGAAGGAGATCTGGATAAAGATTTATAGCAATCCTGAAAGGACAGGGTTTCTGTTTGTGGCTTTCCACGGCACTAGATTTTTTTTTTTTTAATAATAAATTTATTTTTTATTGGTGTTCAATTTACCAACATACAGAATAACACCCAGTGCTCATCCCTTCGAGTGCCCCCGTCCACGGCACTAGATTTTTACAAAGCTCTTTGCAGGGCGGGGACTTCCTTTCCTTGGGACATACTACGTCTGGTTTTTGTTGGCACACAGCTTCACTCCGGCTTTGAAGCGTTTCCCACGAACCACCCTCCCGAGGGCAGCAGAATCCTCGTGATCCGCATCAGATGAGGGAAACGATGTGGACTGCGTTAGTCCCGGGCGTGGAGCTTGGGGCCAGAGAGTTGAACCCAAATGCAGCCGTGTTCATGCCCGTGCCCACCGTTGTAAGGCTTCCTGACTGTTGCAGTTCCTCCTAGGCACCCTGTCGTCCTCACCCAGGGTTGTTAGCTGTGGAGGTGCCGGGGGATACTCCATTCCGAGCGGCCACAGCCACAGCAAGGCTCGGAGGACGCAGGTGTGCCTGTGTGAAGAGGTGTTCGGGCGGGGCGGCGGACGGTGCCGGTGAGCGCCTGCCTGGGGTGTGATACAGGTGTGCTTACGGGTGGCTGGGTGGCCTGCCCGCAGCATCCACACGGGGCCCGCGCCCCTCGGCTTCTCACTGGTCACTGACGGTTTCCTCTGATGGGACTGGAACGTGTGGGGCCAAGCCAGCACCGTTTCCACCCTTCCCAGCTCACCAGGTGGCTCTGCGTGTTGGCATCTCATGTCCTTAGGATACAGACCTCTGCCCTGGGGTTGCATGCTCGTACTTCCCCGTGCTGGGTCGTGGTCCAGAGGCAGAGCAAGGATGCTCAGCCTCCCTCTGTCGGGGTCCCGGTGTCATGTAGCACCTTCCTGCTACGCCCGGGGGCACTTGCTGGGGCCCTGGCTGGTCACGGACACTCTGAGGCCAACCTGCGCTGGCAGGAGCGTGCCCCAAAGCCACTCGGAGCCACATAATAGCTCCGCCAGCGGGATCTGGGCTCTGCTGTGTGCCAGGAGCTGAAAGAACAGCATTTAGCGGCTGTTGCCTGCAGTGACCTTACACAACAGCTTTTGCCTTTAGGGTTCTAGCAATTATTAAGCAAGCTTGGCTGCCTTAAGAAGTCAAGAAGAGCCCAAGGCAACCTAGATATCAGATCTAGCGCTTTCCTAGACGGCTTGACTCCGGTCTCCCGTGAATCACCGGTTTCCAGGCCCATGACATTCAGAGCTCAGTGTTTCAGATAGCTGTGCCACTGACCCAATAGTCCATTTTTGGAAAAGAACTCGTGTTTTTCAGTGATGTCCTTCATAGGGCCAGAAGTGCTTTCACTAGAGGGAATCAAACCCCACACAGGAGTGTGCAGATACCAAATGCGAGGGGTGGAGTAGCCGTTCTCCAAACAAGGCCACCAATGGCAACTACGACTTTGATTCTCTGGTCTCAGTGCTAGAAAGTATTTTCTTAATTTCCAGTTGAGAGAAGAATGAACCAATTAACTGATTCTTTCAGTGTGTTTTATTAACGTGGGTTCCGTTAACGTGTTCCATTAACCCGCCTGCATTTTTATTCCTTAAAACAAAGTGTAGAGTGTGAGGTGTTTTTGCAGAGGAGGTGTGCCCTTGCCGGGTGTGACTGTGCTGTGCAGGGTGTCCCCTGGCCCCCTCATCTCCTCCCCGGGGCACCCAGTTGACTCCAGTTAACCGACAACTCCAGTTAACAGAAGTCGTTTGCTGCGGCCATTAACTTTAGAAACAGGGGGGCATATTCAGAATTTCTTACCTTCAAAAACGTTTCTTCCACGAAAAACATTAACATGCATCTCATCTGGGGTTAAAGAAAGGAAATAGAAACATCGACGTTGGAATTAATGTCATAGGTGATTTTTTTCCCCTTAATTTCTATTCATACATGTATACATGTCATTATTCAGATTAAGGTTTTCTGAAAGTTGATCCATTTTTAAAATTACTGATTTTATAAAACACAGGGCTTTGGTAAGCGCATCAGATAAGTGGGTTTGGGTTTTTTTGTTTGTTTGTTTTTTTAAGATTTCATTTATTTGAGAGAGAGCATGAGGAAGTGGGGGACAGTTTGCAAAGGGAGCAGGCTCCTTCCTGAGCAGGGAGCCCGAACGAAGCTCGATCCCAGGACCCTAGGATCGTGACATGAGCTGAAGGCGGATGATTTGCCGACTGAGCCCCCCAGGCGCCCCTAAGCTGTTCTGATGGCATGTGGTAGGTGCCTGGTAGCTGCCAGACAGTTTTGTTGATTTCTTCTTTGTTGATTCCTTTCACCTAATACAGTCTACTACTGGTTTCTGATTCTCAAAGTGTGGTCCCCAGAGAAGCAGCATCAGAAATGCAAATTCCTGGTCCCACCCGAGATCTGCAGAGTCAGAAACTGCAGTGGGACCCTGCCATGTGTGTTCTATCAAGAACCCGCATGGGAGTCGGGTGTGTGCTGATGCTGAAAACCGCTTACCTGGGGTGCCTGGGTGGCTGGGATGGAGCCCCATGTCAGGCTCCCTGCTCGGCGGGGAGTCTGCTTCTCCGTCTTCCTCTGCCTGCCACTCTCCCTGCTTCCGCGCTCTCTGTCAAAAAAAAAAAAAAATCAGCTTAGAAAAATGACACCCCCAGTTTTATCAAACTGTATTCAACGCTGGGTATTTATTATTAAAGCTATTTTACAGTTAAAATACGGAGTGCTCACTCCGCCCCAAAACACTGCTGTATTTGTGAGAGAAAGCTGCCAGACAGCTCCAGCATCGTCTTCTGATCTGCCCGGTTCTGACAATTTGATTTTCACTCAAGATGAGCTCTCCAATGTGAAAATGTGTTTGTGTCTTGAAGAAACTGACCTGTCACACAGACTCTGGCTTTTGATCACCCCACCCCACCCCACCCCCTTTTTTTTTTTTTTTTTTTGGTAATCGCAGATAATAAAAGTACCACTGTTTTGGAGATGACGTTAAGTTCTGGAAGGAAGCATTAAATTGGTCTGTGGTGGTGTGCAAGGTGCACCAGCTGTAACCTGCCTGGCGAGCAAGCACTGCGGTGGGTTCAGAGTCTGTTTTCCTGACCATATGGAGCTAGTTGTATTGAGATTTTTACATCATAAATTTAAACTTAAAATCTTTTATAACACGTGTGGCATGGGACCTACATAGGAGGTAGGGTGGGGTCTGGGGCAGCACCCATGTGTAAACCTACAGGGATTCCTACAGACAAGAGTATGAAAATTCACACAAGGAATAACAAATAATCCGCATTAAGCCCTCCTCATGCCGGTGCAGGTCAGATGTTGCCACTGAATCAGAGACTTTTCAGGTTGCAGATGTTTATGGATTAAGGATTTGGAAATGAGAGATCATGTTCTTGTACGGGGCCGGGCAGTGAGTTAACAAGTGTCGTGGAGCTGTTTCCACATGCCTGGCAGGTATCGTACTTTTGTGAATACATTCCAAGCAGGTGGTGGGTGTTTGGTCTTTGTTTCTAAGTGAAATATGTCTGGCAGGGCCCTATGACTTGTCATATTAAACAGGGTTTCGCCCTTACTGGAGCACTGCTGTACGGAGACAGGCAGATCTTGAGGTCTCCTAGGTCAGGGATGCTTAGTACTTACGAGTCCTTCCACAGAGCAGGTGCGAGGGAGGCGTCTTCGCACCCCCCCTCCTCCCCCTCCGCTGAGGGTTCCACATGACGGTGCAGGACTTGCCCCTGGCCAGGCGCTGCACTCACAGCTCAGCACAGACTGTTCCTCTTCACCGACACGACACGCCAGCCAGGAGGTGTGTGGTATCCGTGCTACTGTCCCCATTCTGCAGATCTGTCATCCAAGGCCCCGCCGGGGGCTGAGCACCTGCTGGCACATTTCAGTGGCTTGCAAGCTGCAGGGCAGGGTCGCAAACCAGGTTCCCGCCTTCAGAGCTCCTGTGGCTGCCTACACCCAGCATCTTGTCACAGCCAGCCCTGCAGGCCAGTGCTGCCTACGTGCCACTGCTGCCGGGGCACAAACTACAAGTCAGGAACGTTGAAAACCCGACCCAGGACTGGCAGCTACACAGTGGCCCAGCTGGGAATTGACTGCTCTTCTTTCAGATTCCTGATGCCCGTTCTTTCTCCGAATACCTCATTCCAGGTCTGGCTTGGGAGCGGAAACCGGAATGAGCAGAGAAAGCAGGTCTTATCGTACGCGCTGGTCTGCTCTGAGGCAGAGCAACTACTCTGGAATTAGGTGCCTGTTTGCCTGTTTGCAGGAGCACAGCTTCCTGCACAGGAGATGTGGGAAAACACCCTCACCCCTACTCATTATGGGGTAAAATGCAAACTGGCACGGTCCTCTGGGAGCAGGGATGGACTCGGCAAGCATTTCACTACATCCTCAATGACAAGAAAACAGACAGCATTGTAGGACCCGGGCCTGAGAGGCCGCCGTGCCTAGCCTTCCTGCGGGTACAGGGATGCCCTTCTGCAGCACGTCGATGAACTTAAACCTAAATGCGTCTCATTTCCCCACCTGGGAGGGCAGCCTCGTACCCATGATGACACCCACCTTGTGGCTACTGTACCCATTTGACTAGGGGCTCGTCTCCCATCTGACACCCCCGTGTCACCACTTACCCGATCAGCTCAGCTGCATCCCATCAGCTCAGCTGCATCCCATCAGCTCACCTGCATCCCATCAGCTCACCTGCATCCCATCAGCTCAGCTGCATCCGATCAGCTCACCTGCATTCCATCAGCTCACCTGCATCCCATCAGCTCACCTGCATCCCATCAGCTCACCTGCAGCGGCTGCAGCATGCACTGCAGCATGGGTCCCCCTCTTCCAGCAAGAAGGGAGGCTCTCCTTCACGAGGAATGCTTTCTTAACACCTACGGACCGTCGTGCCTTATATGGCCTGTAACATGCGACAGTGATGTTCTTGTGTAAAGTGACACAGAAGCAAGTTGCAGATCTTGGAGCTCGCTGCCTCGCTTGTGGACAGGGGGACCACACGGCCCTGATAGCTTGCTGGGGTTCTTTTGTGCTCATCTTTGGAACTTCTTCCTTTCAAAACGCTGTCCCTTTAATTTCTAAGCATGCTGTCATGAGCTGGCGCAGTCATCGTTGGGTCTGAGGACTTTAATTACTTGTTTAGATCCTCGCTTATTCACTGAGGATTTGGGATGATTTTATCTACATTGTGAAGAAAAGTGGTCTGCACAGTCTCCTGCAGATGCATAATCCCACAGCTCAGTGTCTTTTAAATTAAAAGCCTTGACACGAGGCTTTAAATAAACACTGTTTAAAGCATTTTAAAGGCCATCGCTACGTTTCTGTCTTTGGGATTAGTGTTTCTTTCACGCCCCTTTCTTCCTTGTCGTCCAGTTGGCTTACCAAGAGTCCCCGAATGCCACCTCTGTCGACCGCCCGGCCTCTGCTGCTTCCCACGCTTGACTCCCACGCTTGACTTTGCTCTTTAGACCCGACACTAGTTTCTTGCTCTCACTTAGTGCCTGTCGTTTCCTCCTGTTGGACATTTGGAGTCCTAGAGGCTTAGTCTGAGTACCAGGGAGGAAAGTAAAAATGTGCACTACGGCCTGTCCGTCCTTCCCCATCCCGCAGAGCCCTTGCTCTGACCCCCGTGGAGGGGTGCACATAAAAGGAGCTTTCGTTACCGGAGACCCTCGGCCACGGAAGGCTTGAGGACGCCTTCCTGCTGCTGCTCATGGGGAGGAACCAGCCCTCCCTCCATTGTCTGCCGCCTTCAGGAACAATATATACAGGTGCAGCGTGGGTTCTAGAAAACCCCGAGTCACTCAGCTGCCTATCCAAACCATGGCTTCTCTACACTTGACTGACCCCGGAAATGTTTCCTTAAAGCCTCACCATCTTTTCTGCCAGCAAAAGAAAACCAAACCAAAACAGGTATTTCCCTAACACAGAGGTCACATGGGAGCCGTCTCAAGTGCCTGCAGGGGTGGGGCGCCGGGGACTTGTTTGTTCTGCACATTTTCCAGTGCCGCAGGAACATCCAGCCTGTGCCAGAGAAGCAGAGGTCCCAGGTAGTTCAACTGCCGAAGATGAAATGGCACCTGATGCTTGGCTCTCGCGAGTTGTGCCTCAGCAGGTGTCACCCACCCTGATGGCTGAAAGGAGGGCTGGGGCTACATGGGCCAGTAGGTGCCGATTCCCAGAGTCCACGGGAGAGGCGGTGAGGGCAGCTGTCCAGCTCGGGTCCGAGCACGAAGAACCAGGGATCCCCCAGCAGGTGCAGGGAGCCCCAGGAGAGGGATGCGTGAGTGGTGCCATCCGCGGAGCCCCTGGCCAGAGAACTGTTGCTAATCCATGAGCAAGCCCGGGAGTGCAAAGCCAGGGGAGCTGTGGCACAGACTGGAACAGGAGGCACCGCCCGCAGAGCCCTTCGGGCGTGGGCTGTAGTGCCACCCATAGGAGGCCTTCACTTGCAAGGGAACTCGCTGCCCTTTGTCCTTGGGCCTTGGGCTTGGCACAGAGGTGGCGGGTGTGCTGTACGGCCCAGGTGTCCCTTTACCTGCCGTGGGACAGATGCACACACAGGTGACAGCAGAACAGCCACGGCTCCCGAGCGACAGCGCCGTGCCTCCTGCCGTCTGCAGACTCGGTGAAGTTGCCCCACGCACAGGAAGCGTTCTTGTTATCGGGCCCAACCGTACACGTTCGGTTTAGACTGTGCAGCGTTTCTGTGGCTTCACGCACTGCATGAGGCCCTTACTGCTGAGACTAGAGGGGCTGGTCTACCTCCTAAACCAGCCGGAACGGGAGACGTGTGTGTCTTGCCAGCCGTGTGTGCGCAGCCCCCGTCCG
The DNA here is from genome assembly GCF_048418805.1 of Vulpes vulpes. Lineage (NCBI taxonomy): Eukaryota > Metazoa > Chordata > Mammalia > Carnivora > Canidae > Vulpes > Vulpes vulpes. The sequence continues at coordinate 4,249,698 of NC_132796.1, read as the reverse complement.
TCACCTCCTGGCTTCGCCGAGTGCCCGTGTGGGTGCCACCACAAAGAGTGAGGCTGGGGCCCTGAGTACGCCTCCGGACACGGCCCTTCTGCCTTCCTTCGGGCACCTGCACTCAGCCCCCTGTGGCTTCCCAGATCTGGAAACGCTTGCCTTTGGAGACGTGCATCGGGTCTCAGCAGCATGTGTCACCACGTTTGCATTTTCAGTGAACTGATCTTTCTACGAGGGCCCACGGTGGCCCACTGGTGATGCTCACGGTGACACCTGGCATTCACTTGTGATTGGCTTTGCAGTGGGGATGGTGAGCAGTCCTGTGGGAGTGAGCACCTTCTACGTTCAGGATAACCAAAAACAATATCCTGTTAGTTTCAGGTGTATGTCATAGTGATTTTTACATTTTTATCCATTTAAATGACCCTACAATACATCCAGTTGGCGTGGGTCAACCTCGCGGGTCCCGTCCAGTTGGCGTTGGTCCACCATGGGGGCTCATCCAGTTGGTGTGTGTCCACCTACAGGGCCTGACCAGTTAGCATAGATGCACGACAGAGGGCCCAGCCAGGTGGCCTGGGTGACTGCACAGTTATCGCAGCCGTACTCACTCTCTTACCCGTGCTGTCCTCTCTATCCCGAGACTCATTTCATAAGTGGAGCTCGTACTTCTGAGTCCCCTTCATCTGTCTCACTCATCCTCTCACCCCGCCGCCCCTCTGGCGGCGTGGGTACAGTTGGCATGGGGCCACCACGTGGATCGCATCCAGTTGGCATAGGTCTGCCATGCAGGTCCCATCCATCCAGTTGGCGTGGGTTCACCATGCAGGTCCCGTCCAGTTGGCATAGGTCCACCACGCAGGTCCCGTCCAGTTGGCATAGGTCCACCACGCAGGTCCCGTCCAGTTGGCACGGGTCCACCTCGCGGGTCCTGTCCAGTTGGCATGGGTCCACCATGTGGGTCCTGTCCAGTTGGCACGGGTCCACCTCGTGAGCCCGTCCAGTTGGCATGGGTCCACAACGTGGGTCCCGTCCAGTTGGCATGGGTCCACCACGCGGGTCCCGTCCAGTTGGCACGGGTCCACCATGTGGGTCCCGTCCAGTTGGCATGGGTTCACCATGTGGGTCCCGTCCAGTTGGCATGGGTCCACCACGTGGGTCCCGTCCAGTTGGCATGGGTTCACCATGTGGGTCCCGTCCAGTTGGCATGGGTCCACCACGCGGGGCCCGTCCAGTTGGCACGGGTAACATTTGTGGGTCCCGTCCAGTTGGCACGGGTCCACCGTGCGGGTCCTGTCCAGTTGGCATTGGGCCACCTCGCAGGGCCCGTCCAGTTGGCATAGGTCCACCATGCAGGTCCCGTCCAGTTGGCACGGGTCCACCACGCGGGTCCCGTCCAGTTGGCATAGGTCCACGACGCAGGTCCCGTCCAGTTGGCATGGGTCCACCACATGGGTCCCGTCAAGTTGGCATGGGTACACCTCGCGGGTCCCGTCCAGTTGGCATGGGTTCACCATGTGGGTCCCGTCCAGTTGGCATGGGTACACCTCGCGGGTCCCGTCCAGTTGGCATGGGTCCACCACGTGGGTCCCGTCAAGTTGGCATGGGTACACCTCGCGGGTCCCGTCCATTTGGCATGGGTTCACCATGTGGGTCCCGTCCAGTTGGCATGGGTCCACCACGCGGGTCCCGTCCAGTTGGCACGGGTAACATTTGTGGGTCCCGTCCAGTTGGCATGGGTCCACCATGCGGGTCCCGTCCAGTTGGCATTGGGCCACCTCGCAGGGCCCGTCCAGTTGGCATGGGGCCTCCTCGCTGGGTCCGTCCAGTTGGCATGGGGCCTCCACGTGGGGGCCCGTCCAGCTGGCATGGGGCCACCACGCGGGGCCCGTCCAGCTGGCATGGGGCCACCACATGGGGGCCCGTCCAGCTGGCATGGGGCCACCACGGGGGGCCCGTCCAGCTGGCATGGGGCCACCACGCGGGGGCCCGTCCAGCTGGCATGGGGCCACCACGGGGGGGCCCGTCCAGTTGGCATGGGGCCACCACGGGGGTCCGTCCAGTTGGCATGGGTACACCTCATGGGTCCCGTCCAGTTGGCATGGGTTCACCATGTGGGTCCCGTCCAGTTGGCATGGGTCCACCACGCGGGTCCCGTCCAGTTGGCACGGGTAACATTTGTGGGTCCCGTCCAGTTGGCATGGGTCCACCATGCGGGTCCCGTCCAGTTGGCATTGGGCCACCTCGCAGGGCCCGTCCAGTTGGCATGGGGCCTCCTCGCTGGGTCCGTCCAGTTGGCATGGGGCCTCCACGTGGGGGCCCGTCCAGCTGGCATGGGGCCACCACGCGGGGCCCGTCCAGCTGGCATGGGGCCACCACAGGGGGGCCCGTCCAGCTGGCATGGGGCCACCACGGGGGGCCCGTCCAGTTGGCATGGGGCCACCACGCGGGGGCCCGTCCAGCTGGCATGGGGCCACCACGGGGGGGCCCGTCCAGTTGGCATGGGGCCACCACGGGGGTCCGTCCAGTTGGCATGGGTACACCTCATGGGTCCCGTCCAGTTGGCATGGGTCCACCACGCAGGTCCCGTCCAGTTGGCACGGGGCCGCCACACGGGTCCCGTCCAGTTGGCACGGGTCCACCATGTGGGTCCCATCCAGTTGGCATGGGTACACCTCGCGGGTCCCGTCCAGTTGGCATGGGTTCACCACGTGGGTCCCGTCCAGTTGGCATGGGTCCACCACGCGGGTCCCGTCCAGTTGGCATAGGTCCACCACGCGGGTCCCGTCCAGTTGGCACGGGTCCACCTCGCGGGTCCTGTCCAGTTGGCATGGGTCCACCACGCGGGTCCCGTCCAGTTGGCACGGGTCCACCACGCGGGTCCCGTCCAGTTGGCACGGGTCCACCTCGCGGGTCCCGTCCAGTTGGCACGGGTCCACCACTCGGGTCCCGTCCAGTTGGCACGGGTCCACCACGCGGGTCCCGTCCAGTTGGCATGGGTACACCTCGCGGGTCCCGTCCAGTTGGCATGGGTTCACCATGTGGGTCCCGTCCAGTTGGCATGGGTCCACCACGTGGGTCCCGTCCAGTTGGCACGGGTCCACCTCGCGGGTCCTGTCCAGTTGGCATGGGTTCACCATGTGGGTCCCGTCCAGTTGGCATGGGTCCACCACGCGGGTCCCGTCCAGTTGGCACGGGTAACATTTGTGGGTCCCGTCCAGTTGGCATGGGTCCACCATGCGGGTCCCGTCCAGTTGGCATTGGGCCACCTCGCAGGGCCCGTCCAGTTGGCATGGGGCCTCCTCGCTGGGTCCGTCCAGTTGGCATGGGGCCTCCACGTGGGGGCCCGTCCAGCTGGCATGGGGCCACCACGCGGGGCCCGTCCAGCTGGCATGGGGCCACCACAGGGGGGCCGTCCAGCTGGCATGGGGCCACCACGGGGGGCCCGTCCAGTTGGCATGGGGCCACCACGCGGGGGCCCGTCCAGCTGGCATGGGGCCACCACGGGGGGGCCCGTCCAGTTGGCATGGGGCCACCACGGGGGTCCGTCCAGTTGGCATGGGTACACCTCATGGGTCCCGTCCAGTTGGCATGGGTCCACCACGCAGGTCCCGTCCAGTTGGCACGGGGCCGCCACACGGGTCCCGTCCAGTTGGCACGGGTCCACCATGTGGGTCCCATCCAGTTGGCATGGGTACACCTCGCGGGTCCCGTCCAGTTGGCATGGGTTCACCACGTGGGTCCCGTCCAGTTGGCATGGGTCCACCACGCGGGTCCCGTCCAGTTGGCACGGGTCCACCTCGCGGGTCCCGTCCAGTTGGCATGGGTCCACCACGCGGGTCCCGTCCAGTTGGCACGGGTCCACCACGCGGGTCCCGTCCAGTTGGCACGGGTCCACCTCGCGGGTCCCGTCCAGTTGGCACGGGTCCACCACGCGGGTCCCGTCCAGTTGGCACGGGTCCACCACGCGGGTCCCGTCCAGTTGGCATGGGTACACCTCGCGGGTCCCGTCCAGTTGGCATGGGTTCACCACGTGGGTCCCGTCCAGTTGGCATGGGTCCACCACGCGGGTCCCGTCCAGTTGGCACAGGTAACATTTGTGGGTCCCGTCCAGTTGGCACGGGTCCACCGTGCGGGTCCCGTCCAGTTGGCATTGGGCCACCTCGCAGGGCCCGTCCAGTTGGCATAGGTCCACCATGCGGGTCCCGTCCAGTTGGCACGGGTCCACCACGCGGGTCCCGTCCAGTTGGCATAGGTCCACCACGCGGGTCCCGTCCAGTTGGCATGGGTCCACCACGCGGGTCCCGTCCAGTTGGCATAGGTCCACCACGCGGGTCCCGTCCAGTTGGCACAGGTCCACCACGTGGGTCCCGTCCAGTTGGCACGGGTCCACTACGCGGGTCCCGTCCAGTTGGCACGGGTCCACCACGTGGGTCCCGTCAAGTTGGCATGGGTACACCTCGCGGGTCCCGTCCATTTGGCATGGGTTCACCATGTGGGTCCCGTCCAGTTGGCATGGGTCCACCACGCGGGTCCCGTCCAGTTGGCATGGGTCCACCACGCGGGTCCCATCCAGTTGGCACGGGTAACATTTGTGGGTCCCGTCCAGTTGGCACGGGTCCACCGTGCGGGTCCCGTCCAGTTGGCATTGGGCCACCTCGCAGGGCCCATCCAGTTGGCATGGGGCCTCCTCGCTGGGTCCGTCCAGTTGGCATGGGGCCTCCACGCGGGGGCCTGTCCAGCTGGCATGGGGCCACCACGCAGGGGCCCGTCCAGCTGGCATGGGGCCACCACGCGGGGCCCGTCCAGCTGGCATGGGGCCACCACGGGGGGGCCCCTCCAGCTGGCATGGGGCCACCACGAGGGGGCCCGTCCAGTTGGCATGGGGCCACCACGGGGGTCCGTCCAGTTGGCATGGGTACACCTCACGGGTCCCGTCCAGTTGGCACGGGTCCACCATGTGGGTCCCGTCCAGTTGGCATTGGGCCACCTCGCAGGGCCCGTCCAGTTGGCATGGGTCCACCACGCGGGTCCTGTCCAGTAGGCATGGGGCCACCACACGGAGCCTGTCCAGTAGGCATGGGGCCACCACGCGGGGCCCGTCCCATTGACCTAGGTCCACCATGCAATGTCTGTCCAGTAGCATGGTTCTACCACGCAGGGTCTGTCAGTTGGTGTTGATCCACCATGGGGGCTCATCCAGTTGGTGTGTGTCCACGTACAGGGCCTGACCAGTTAGCGTAGCTGCACCACAGAGGGCCCAGCCAGGTGGCCTGGGTGACCCTGCACAGTTATCGCAGCCGTACTCACTCTCTTACCCGTGCTGTCCTCTCTATCCCGAGACTCATTTCATAAGTGGAGCTCGTACTTCTGAGTCCCCTTCATCTGTGTCACCCATCCTCTCACCCCGCCGCCCCTCTGGCGGCCACCACGTTGTTTTCTGTGTTAAAGACTGTTTACTTTCTTTGTTCTGTCTTTGAAATTTCACATGTAAAGGAATCTGTCGATTCTGTGTCTTACTGTGACTTTGCACGACACCATGTAGGTCACTCTGTATTGTCACCAGTGGCAAGATTTCATTTGTTTTACGGCCAAAGCAGTATTGTGTTGTGTATAGCACGTCTGTATGCACGCATCTGTTGATGGACGCTTACGTTGCTTCCCTATCTTGGGTATTGAAAATAAAGCTGGGGTGAACGTGGGGGTGCAGAGGTGGTTTTGAATTAGCCTTTTGTTTTCCTCGGGCAAACGCTCAGTGGTGTGATTGCTGGCCTGTGTAGTAGCTCTCTTCCTAACTCTTTGGGGACCCTCCCTGCTGTTTTCCAGAGAGCCTGCACCAGTTTGCATCTCCACCGACGGTGCACGAGGGTTGCTTTTTTCCAACATCCTCAGCCCACTCGTTGTACTTGTCTTTGGGATTTCAGCTCGTCTCACGGGTGAGCTGATGTCTCCTTATGGTTTGGGACAGAGCCCTTTGCCCATGGGACCTGACCCTGTGTACGGTGTGACAACTGTGTGGAATTGTAGGACACCCGCTGGCATCACAGACTTGCTTGGTGTGGGGAAGCCCCTGTCCGGCACACACAGCTGGTGTGAGAGGTGCTCTGAGTGTGAGCGCAGCAGAGCACGAGCCTGTCCAGAACTGGTGCGTTCTCACGTGGGAGCTCTGCAGCGGCACCCGTGGCCAGGCGATTCTGTGCGGACTGTCACGGGGCGGTGGAAGTGTCCCTGCCAGGAGGGGTCGCCCACACTGACCCTTGTGTGCAGCTGGCCTTGGCAGCTTGAATACCCGGTGATGGCGTCACGGCTTCCGCCGCCCCAAGTGCACATTTGGGCTCACACATGCACTTGTCTGTATCAAAGAATTATCAACAATAAAATGGGCTTCATTTCTTTCCCAGTTCTTCACTTTCCAGATCACAGCTGCAAACACAACTGCAGCACAGCATTGTCCCAATGACCTGCGACATTTCCGGTATTTGCATAGATGTCCGCGCAGATGGCCTGCATCACACACACGTATGTACCTAGTAGAGACCCGAGGCATAGCACACACCCCTAAACATCGCCCTGTCTTTGTTTCTGCAGATACGGAACGGCTCTATTCAGTGGTGTTCCAGGAAATATGCGATCGCTACGGAAAGAAATACAGCTGGGATGTCAAGTCCCTTGTTATGGGGAAAAAGGCAATGGAGGCGGCCCAGATCGTAATAGACGTCCTGCAGCTCCCCATGTCCAAAGAGGAGCTGGTGGACGAAAGCCAGATGAAGTTGAAAGAATTATTCCCCACGGCTGCCCTGATGCCAGGTACGTGCCCCTCCGTGTGACGGGATTATATCCGCACGCCTTTGCGGTATGTTGTAAATCCTGGTCACCGGCCCGTGCCGGGCTTGCTTTTGTGTCTTCCTTTGTCTTGATGGCTTCTCAGGAAAATCTCGTCTTGTTTGAGGCTCACAGAGAGAGTTTGCTTAATCCTATGCTGTGATTCCATCAGGTCTTTCCAAGGGAAGGAACCACCGAGTCCCGAGGTCCAAAAACATGTGAACTGTGCTCGTTCCGGTGTTGTACCAGTACCACACTCACGACGGAATCGCATCAAGGTCCGATAGGTGGCTTTGCCTTTTCTTGTTCAAAATGAGACACGAGATTATTTTAGCGAATATTTAAACGTGAGCAAATTGATGATAAGCAAGCCGCTAAATCTTCCCAAACAACCTTCTTTTTATTCTTTTTTCTTTTTTTTTTAAGTTAAGGGCATAATTCATTTTCAACACATGTGTTTACATGCCCTTCACTTGTTTTCCTTTGAGAGCAAAGATGACTTTTCTCCCTTGGGGCTTGTTAAGTGAAGATCGATCAGAACTCAGTTGTCTGCCGTTTCTTGCTAAAAGTCAGAAGGTCGAGAATGTTCTAGATCACAGGGCTGAAAGATGCCTAAAAATGGAGTGCTATTTTAAGAGTCTTCCAGGGAGAAAGGTGAATACTCTGTCTTTGGAATTAACGGTGCAAGGACAGGGGGGAAAAAAAAAGTGCAGTTACAGCCATAATTTTGTATTTACAATTGTATTCCTGTGAGTCATAGTTTTGAAACATGTGTGTTTAAAAAATATTTACGCATGCATCCAAAAGTGCAGATTGAATATTCCCTGGGAATAGAGAATTTCCTGTAAACGACCTGCTAGTACCACTGCCTGTGTCACATAGAAACCACATACGTGTGCCGTGCTTGGATGACACACAAATCTGAATGTCGGGCGCAGGCACGAGCTGTGTGTCCGCTGCCATCCTGGACCCTTTGCACACGGAGCTATCGCGACAGCCTTTAATGATGGAAACACGTCCATACAGCTCAGTTTTCAAATCATGGTAGAAACCAGACCTGGTAAAACTGACCGTCTCATCCATCTCTAGGTATCTAGTTTGGTGGTGTCGCATCGCGTCACGCTGTCGGGTCACGGCCCCCAGCACCCATCCCTAGAACTTCTTCATCTTAGAAAACAGACACTCTGACCCCGTCCACCACTCACTCCCCATTCGACCCTCCGTCCCGCCCCTGGCACCATCATTCTGCATTCTGTGTGTGTGAACTGGACTATTGTACGTACCTCGTTTGGGGGGGGGGGGGGCTCATACAGGATTTGTCCTTTCCGGATTGGCTGTTTGAACTTCGCATCACGTCCTCAAGGTTCATTCATGTTGTCGCATGAGATAGGACCGTCTTCCGTTTTCCCCACCCCGGTACAGCTAGGTCACGTTGTGTGTGTCCATTTGTCTCTTGATACTCATTGGAGTCCTTTCTCTTCCTGGCTATTACGAAGGATGCTGCTATGGACGTAGGAATACGGAGACGTTTCTGCGACCGTGCTTTCAGTTTCTGTGCTCGTGTACCCGGAAGCGGGCTCATGGAGCGTATGGTGGTTCCGTTTGCAATCTCTTGAGGAGCCAGCCTACTGTGTTCTAGAGTGACTGCACTCTAACTGTCCACGAGTGTTCCCGTTTCTCCACATTTTCACCAACACTTACTTTCTGTGGTTTTTGGTTGTTCTTGTTACTAGGCATTCTCAGATGTACGAAGTAAAAACTCATTGTAGTTCAGAGTTGCATTTCTCTAATGATGAATCATGGAGAACCTTAGTTTATATGCTTTTAACTATTTCTGTGTTTTCTTTGGAGAGCTGTCTTAAGTCTTTTGCCCATTTTTAAAAATAGGGTTACTTTTTTGTTGTTATTTGGTGGGAGTTATTTATATTTCCTGGATAAACCCCTTATCAGACACTTATCACTGTGCAAATAAATATTTTTTTCTTCCTATTTCAATAGGTTACCTTTTCATCCTCTTGCGTGCTTTGATGTGCAAGATTTTTTAAGTTTCATGCAGTCCCATTTGGCTCCCAGTTTGCTCTCGTTGTCTGTTTGGTGTTCTACCCAAGACATCAGTATAAAATCCAATTTCCTAAAGCTTTCCTCCCATGTTTTATTCCAGGAATGTTACAGCTTTAGGTCTTTAATTTTGAATTAATCTTTGTATGTCAAACCTCAGTCTTTTGCCTGTGGATATCCTAAGTATCCCCAATTTCGTGGGAATTTGTCAGAGACCGGCCTTAGGCTCTCGAGTGGTCTTGGCATATTGTTGAAGATTATTCAAACCACGGGACGCCCAGGTGGCTCAGCAGTTGAGGTCTGCCTTCGGCCCATGGCGTGATCCCGGGGTCCTGGGATCGAGTCCCACATCGGGCTCCCTGCATGGAACCTATTTCTCCCTCTTCCTGTGTCACTACCTCTCTGTGTCTCTCATGAAGAAATAAAATCTTAAAAAAAAAAAAGAGATTATTCAAAGCATATATGCAACAGTCTATTTCTGTGCTTTCTCTTCTGTTCTGTCGGTCTTCCTGCCTGTACCGCACTGCTTTGATAACTATAGCTTCATAATGTGTTTTCAATCAAGGAGTTCAAGACCTCCAACTTTTATTATCTCTTTTCAATATTTTTATGGCAGTTGAGAGTCCCTTGAATGTCCGTTTAAACTTTAGGATGTTTTCTGTGTTTAATATGCTTGGGATCTTGGTAGGGATCACTTTGAATGTGCATATTGTTTTGGGTAGTATGGACATTTTAATATCAGATTTTCCAGTTTATGAACATGGGATGTTTTTCCATTTATTTGTATCTTCTTTTTTAATGTTTTCAGCAATGACTTGTCGCTTCAGTGTACAAGTCTTTCACCATCTTAGGAGTATATTCCTTTTTGATGTGTTATAAATGGAATAATTTTAACTTTCTTTTCCGATTGTTCATTGTTAGTATCTAGAAATGTGACTTTGCATGTTGATTTTTGTGTCCTCCAGTGTTGCTGGATTCCTTTACCAGGTCTAACAGTTTTGTTTTTGTTTTTGTTTTTGTTTTTGTTTTTTTAATTTTTATTTATTTATGATAGTCACAGAGAGAGAGAGAGAGAGAGGCAGAGACACAGGCAGAGGGAGAAGCAGGCTCCATGCACTGGGAGCCTGATGTGGGATTTGATCCCGGGTCTCCAGGATCGCGCCCTGGGCCAAAGGCAGGCGCCAAACCGCTGCACCACCCAGGGATCCCTGATCTAACAGTTTTTATGTGTTTGAAACCTGTAGGGTTTTTTACTTATGAGGTCACGTCTTCTGCAAATGGGGATACTTACTTTCTGCCTTTACAGTTGGATGTGTCTTTGTTTTCCTGCTTCGTTGCTCTGGCTAGGTCTTCTGGCACTATGTGTAGGACTGTTATCTTGTTCCTGATCTCAGAGGAAGAGCTTTTTCACCTTCTGTGAAGTATGATGTTAGCTGTGGGCTTTTCAGGTACGGTCTTTGTTATGTTGAGGCAGTTTTAGTCAACCTACTTTTCTTTTTCTCAGTTTCAGTGTTGGTATCATGAAAAGGTGTTGAGTTTTGTCAAATGCTCTTGCCACATCAATGGATAGAATTATATAGTTTTTGTCATTCACTTTGTTGATATGGTGTATCACAGTGATTTTGTGTGTGTGTGTGTGTGCTGTGAACCATCTGTGCCTTCCAGCAATAACTTCCACCTGGTGATGGCATATATTGCTCTTAATGCACTGTCAAAATCAGTTTGCTAGTATTTTTTTGAGTATTTCTGCCTCCATACTCATTATAGATATCAATATATAGTTTTCTTGTAGTGTTTTTGCCTGGTTTTCGTATGAGGGTAATGTTGGTCTCATAGAATGAGCACACATACACCTTTCTCTTCAGATTTCTGCAGGGGTTTGAGGAATATTAGTTTAATCCTCTTTGTTTGGTAGGCTTCATCACAGATGGGGTTTCCTTTGTTGGGAGGTTTCTCATCCCTGAACAAATATCCTTAGTATTTTATATCTGATCAGGCTTTCCGTTTCTTGATTTGATCTTGACACAAAATATATATATATTTTTTCTTTTTTAAGATTTTATTTATTTATTCATGAGAGACACGCAAAGAGAGGCAGAGACCTATGCAGAGGGAGAAGCGGGCTCCCCATGGGGAGCCCGATGTGAGACTTGATCCCAGGATCCCAGAATCACAACCTGAGCCAAAGGTAGATGCTCAACCACTGAGCCACCCAGATGCCCCAAGGGTATTTATTTCTAACAATATATCCCTTTCCTGGTTATCCAGTTTGTTGGCATACACTCTTTAGCATTATTCTCCTAAATCTTTTTTTTTTCCCCTTAATTTCTGTGGCATTGGTTTTAATGTCACCCTTCTTCATTTCTGATTTTAGTTATTTGAACTTCTCTTGTTTTTCTCTTAATCTAGCTAAGTATTTGTCCATACTGTTAACATTTAACCTGGATTATCTTTCATTGTTCAACATGCTAATAAGTACCCATAATGTATTAGGTATGCAAATGTATTTTCCCTACATTATCCTCTCAAACCTTTCAAGTGCTGTTCCTTCTTGTATTTTTGTTCTGTACTCTAAGAAACACTTGAGATATGTTCTATTACAATACCCAGAAATGTGATGTTTTCTCAAGCTAGTGTGGTAGTTTGGCTGGAATACTAAGAAGTCTACACCATGAACTCTACTTGGTGAAACCAATTGATGCAGTGTTCTCATTTAGCTTTGGCAGTGACCACACATCACTTATGTAAGATACTCATCATAGATGATTACAGATCACTTAATTCAGAAATTTCTGCTTTAAAAGTAAGGCAGGAGCTAGTTCTAAAGATAGCATAATCCTACAAAACTTAACCTAGATGACTTCTTTTTTGGACCTCTTGTGTATTGTCATCAGTGAGGCTGGTGAGAGTTAAAATAACTATACACAAAATATCTTATTTGATTCTATGAATCTTACGTAAAGTAGGGCAACGTTTCTACCCTAAAGGACAGGCTTCACAAACCCCGTCTTCCTTCCATTCTGCAACCCACCCTTCATCTCCGTACCTGAGCAAAACCTGAAATCCCCTGAGAAGGTGATCTGGATTCTGGGTGGAGGGACAGTGTTCAGAAAAACTGGCCGCCGTCCTCTTTCTAGATGTGGGTGTTGATTCTCTTCACCTCGTGCTTTGTTCCCATTATGAAGCTGAGGATGATCGCATAACCCGTGGCAACTTTTATCTCTTCTCTTTCTGAAGGTACTTTCTGGTAGGTATTTTTGGTTGTGGAAGTCACCTTGGGCTTATTAGACAAGAAGGCTGCCTGTCGAGAGGCTGTATTATTAATTCACTAGCATTCATTTTCTCATACTTTCAAGGTGAAACCTGCGGCGCACGTAGGTATTTAACAAGTAAAATAGGAGACGGGATGGCAGGATGCCAGGGGGCTGCAGCCACCAGGTAGATGTTAAGAGTATGTCCTTCCTTGGGCCCATCACCAGGGTAACAGCCACAATTGTGATGTAAGGATCCATGACCAGGATCAGCATTCCAAATATGATGCAAGGGGTGTCCCTCCCTGGGCCATCACCAGGGGCAGCAACCCCCACCCCAGATATGATGTAGCGTGTGTCCCTCCCTGGGCCCATCACCAGGGGCAGCAGCTTCCCCAGTTATGATGGAGGGTGTGTCCCTCCCTGGGCCCATCACCAGGGGCAGCAGCTCCCCCAGTTATGATGGAGGGTGTGGCCCTCCCTGGGCCCATCACCAGGGGCAGCAGCTCCCCCAGTTATGATGGAGGGTGTGTCCCTCCCTGGCCCATCACCAGGGGCAGCAGCTCCCCCAGTTATGATGGAGGGTGTGGCCCTCCCTGGGCCCATCACCAGGGGCAGCAGCTCCCCCAGTTATGATGGAGGGTGTGTCCCTCCCTGGCCCATCACCAGGGGCAGCAGCTCCCCCAGTTATGATGGAGGGTGTGGCCCTCCCTGGGCCCATCACCAGGGGCAGCAGCTCCCCCAGTTATGATGGAGGGTGTGTCCCTCCCTGGGCCCATCACCAGGGGCAGCAGCTCCCCCAGTTATGATGGAGGGTGTGTCCCTCCCTGGCCCATCACCAGGGGCAGCAGCTCCCCCAGTTATGATGTAGGGTGTGTCCCTCCCTGGGCCCATCACCAGGGGCAGCAGCTCCCCCAGTTATGATGTAGGGAGTGTCCCTCCCTGGGCCCATCACAGGGGGCAGTAGGCTGCAGGTATGATTTAGGGCTATGTCCTTTACTGCCTGCAGGAATAGGACTGTCCCATGGGGCTCAACACAGAGGCAGACCTGACCAGAATCCCTCTGACGTCAGCTGGACTGTGTCTTAAAGGAAGCCTCTCTCCTCCACAATGGCCATGCACCTCCTCAGTACAGACACTCTGGAGGTGTTTTCCACATGACTTAATAGATAAATGTGAGCCCTGTGTTAGTGCACGGTTTGGTTATTTTATGAAAACAGAGCTCTTTTGAATTGTGCCAAAAAATACAGAAAAAGAGACAAAATGGATCATCAGTTTTAACTTTTCTGGGGTTTTCATAGGTTGTATGGGTTCACCACTTGAAGTGCATCTTGCAGTCCACTAGGAAAGTCCTTGACTTGGCATTTTAGGAAAACCTTTTAAAAATCATTCCCCATGAAAGGTGTCAATAAGCTGTATTTTGGCTTCGACAGATTCCTTCATCCTCAGGTTCTTGGAGGTTGATAAAATAATGTAGTTGGCATAATTTTCCAGGCGTCACTTGGCTTAGAGGTACCTCCTATGGTATGGAATCCTCCAGAAGGCTTCCCTGTTCTGTTTTTTCTCTGGCTGTGGCATTTCACAAGGAGACCCCAAGACATGGCCTCCAGGCCGAGTCGGAGGAGTGTGACAGGCCCGGCGTGGGCCCTGTGCTCGGCTCTGCACTGCTCCCTCCCCGTGGAAACCCCTTCCTCCTTGCTCCTGAGGACGTCCCTGCAGGGGGACAGAGCGCAGATGACGAGCTGGGGCCCTGGTGCACCAGACAGCGAGGGCTGTGGCGTCCAGGGCTCCTCCGCAGGGACAGGCGGCTAAGGAGGGGAGCTAGCAGGTGTGTGGCCTCTGCGGTTGAGGTGTGTGTGTGTGGTACGGGGGGCAGATCAGTCCCCACTCTTCCACCGGGCTCTCCGAGTGCTCTTGGGGTCAGGCCCCCCGCCCCCGCCCCCGCTGGAAACTGGAGGTGCATTTCCATGGTGGAGTCTTGCTCCAGTACATAAACTGGGGCGTGCGGGGGTGGGGGCCTTCCCCAGGCAGCATCCGGACCTCACGGGGGGCTCACAAGGCACTCATGCTCTCCTCCATCTCTGCTCAGCTTCATGGAACAATGCGAGCCATCCGAGACGTGGGCACATCGTCCCTTGTCTGCCGAGTCCCTTCCTCCTCGTGTGCCAGGCCAGCTCCTCCTGCGTCCTGACGTCTGATGCTCCATGTGTGCCTGTTCTTCCCCTCCTTTCCTCCTCCTGTGCTTCTTACAGCCTTACTCGCCTGAGGCCGTCAGCAGGGGTGTGCACAGCCCCCCTCCTTTGCGGCTCGTGCTCTCATCCCCACAGCTAGGCCCGAAGGCACTCGGTGGCTGGGTGCCATCCTGCAGCTCTCGTGCCTTATCTTGTAGCCCTCCCAACCGTCCGGTGCCGAGTGAGTGCTCAGGGGGACCCTTTGGCCGGGGTGGGTGTGTAGTCCGTTTGGAGGACGAGCAGGTCCACGCATGTGAAAGCCCACAGCCGCATACAGGGTCACATCAGAAGGAAATTGCAGACTGGGTGTGGATGAAAGTAAGGTACGCTGTGCTTGGAGCAGTAGCAGCTCGGTGGCTGGGCTTGACGTTGGGGTCACCTGAGGAGAGCACACGACACAGGGCGGTGAGCCCGCACGGCATGGCCGTTCAGATGCAAGGGGGTGGACGTGGCGGATTCAGGCAGCCAGTGCACTTGCTTCCGTGACAGCTTGACGCTCGGCCTCTGCTCGTGCATGTGCTCGTGGAATAATAGGCCTTTCAGCTCGGTTCCTGAGGGTCCGTGCTCCCGAGCTCATCTGTTTGCTACTTCCCACAGTGGGAAGCCATTGGGATATTGAATGGGAGTTGTTCCACACTGAGTCCCCCGTGCTGGGGCGCAGCGGGTCCCTCTGGGTGTGGCACTTGGTGACGAGCAGCGGGCAGGTGTGCCAGAGGAGGACCAGGATAGAAGGACGTCACCTGAGGTGGAGCCAGAAGGTCTCAGCAGACCACAGACCCAGTGACCAGTGCTGCTGCCAAAAATCAGTACTCACGTGACAGACCAGGGCTGCAACTCCATTAACACTTGGTCCTTGAACATTTGAGGCTGTCGCACTGCACAGGTGACAACAATCTTAAAGTGCTCCCCAGCAGCTTGTAAGGATGGAAGCTGAGTCTCCGCATGGGTTTTCACGTGTCGAATGTGTCTCTACAGGAATAAAAGGATGGGGGATCCCTGGGTGGCTCAGTGGTTGGGCGTCTGCCTTCAGCCCAGGGTGTGATCCTAGAGTCCCGGGATCGAGTCCCGCGTCGGGCTCCCTGCATGGAGCCTGCTTCTCCCTCTGCCTGTGTCTCTGCCTCTCTCTCTCTGTCTCTCATGAATAAATAAGTAAATAAAATCTTAAAAAAAAAAAAAAAAAAAGGAAGAAAAGCATAGTCATTCATATGGAAGCTGTCCCTTCATGGCCACAATCACGGTGTCAGTCCTTTTACTGCTTTTGTCACGAGGGAAATCACACACTTGCTTCATATACTAGAAGCGTGTAGACACTGGAAGCCCCTCCCGCTGAGTCCTGCTCCGTGGACGTGACCGTTCCTTACCCCTTAACCACCTGGAAGGCTGTGTCCTTGCACACCTTACAATGCCTCTACATGTGTGGGTAGACGGATATGCAGACTCACACTCACTCGTGCACCCCTTGAAGGAATAAAATCATCCATGTAGATGTATAGAAAATCACATACGTGATTCATAGCAGGAAAATTCTGAATGATTTGAATTAAGTTGACAGTGTTTCTAGGACAAGACAGATTTGAAGCAAGAGAGAACTTTCCTGGGGTGCTAGGTGCTTGTGCTTCGTGAGCCCCTAAATGCAGGGTGTCCCTGGCACACGAGGTGCACAGAGCATCCTGTGTGCACGGAGCAGCTACAGGCTTGAGTTCATTTGCTGCAGGACCCCCATGAGGCTTATGCCGAGTGCAGTTTGAAGAAGACATCAGCAGGTTCTGTGCCACTTACGGGGTCCGTGTGTCTCACTAACACAGAGCCTGGGCATCCCCAGAGGCCCCAGAACACTCTCCCTCTGTCCTGTCCCAGAAGGACGCTGCATGGCTCTGCAGGTGGCTCGTGGGTGAGCATCCGTGATAGTGATGGTCACCAGCGAGCCTTGAGGACCGGCCCGCGTCGGGTCCTCCCTGTTGTCACAGGTGTGTGTGCCTGTCCACCTCTGGTCCCTCGTGGCATCTGCATATCACAGACGATGCCATCGGGGCCAGCGGGATTCCGGTCATGTGCCCCAAGACGACCAAGGGTGGCGCTCGCACTGCAGAATGCACAGCTCCTGGCCTACGCGCTCCGCTGCCCCGACCATGCGGCAGTGGCCTTACAGCCGCGTCACCGGCTGCCATACAGTGAAGTAAAAGTTGTTTTACAATAGATCTGCTGTTGTTTGGGTCGCATTTTTGGATGCCCGAGGCAGGCAGAAGGAGCTGCTGCGGATGGGAGCTGTTTGGCAGGTGCTCACCTTTCTTGTCCCTTAGCACATCCGGGTGCAGACCCTGGAGTCCCAGGTCTGCCTGTCTCTTCATATCGTCTGCAGATTTAGCTGCCTTCTGTGCCGGCCGGGCCCGTGTCGTCTCACCGAGAGGGTGGCCCGCAGCTTCAGAGAAGCCAAGAGAGCAGTGAGCTCTGGGCCTCGGCCTTGAGGCCCATTAGCGCGCGGCCGGGGTGGAGAAGGTCGGTTCCGCGGCTCGGTCTGCGGTGCACTAGACGCACTAGTTGAGGCTGGGTTTTCTAGCGCGCCCACTGCTTGGCTGCCTAAGTGACCCTAAAGAGTTTTGTCTTACTATTCGGAGCTATCATAGAGGCTCCCAAAGATTCACTGAGCTAGCTGCATTTCTTGGGATATTTTTCTCCTGGGCTATAAATAAAAGGCGATTTAAATAGGTATTTTGTACATTGATTTTGTAGTTGCAGATCCTTAGAAGCAGGGACACTACAAGTGATTCACAGTAAATAAAGTTCACACTTTAAGCAGCTTTCCATCAAATAAACAGAGGCACAGAAGGAAATTTTAACCCACAGTTGTCAGTGTTTTGAAACACGGATTACCCTTGACCTACGTGGGGCCAGTTAAGGCGCAGCTGTTTTTCTGTAAATGCAGTACAGTACTGTGAATGTATTTTTTATGATTTTATTAATTTTTTAAAAAGATCTTATTTATTCATGAGCGACACGGAGAGAGAGGCAGGGATACAGGCAGAGGGAGAAGCAGGCTCCCTGTAAGGAGCCCGATGTGGGACTCGATCCCGGGTCTCCAAGATCATGCCCTGAGCTGAAGGCGGCGCTGAACCGCTGAGCCACCCAGGAGACCCTATGATTTTCTTAATTATTTTTTATTTTCTCCAGCTTACTATGCTGTAAGAACATAGTATATATCACATACAAAATATGTGTTGATTGGCTGTTTCTATCATCGGCAGACTCTTGGTAGTTAGTGTTGGGGACAGTCAGAGTTACGGGTGCACTTTTTAACTGTGAGAGGCTTAGCACCCCCACCTCCTTGTTGTCAAATGGTCGACGGTAATTGGACACTCTCTTTAAATAGTAACAAAACAGATGGACGAAAACCTCAAAACTCAGTAACTATTTTTAAAAAGAGTGTCCCCGTTTTCTGCAGTTTTTCTGGAATTCGTGCAAACCTAGAAGGCCCGAGTTACTCCAGTCAGGTGAGAAGATACACCAAGAACAGACTGCCAGGTGTTCCCTTGCGTCCTCCCTTCAGCACCGACAGCCAACCACACCCGTTGCGGAGCCTCCGTAATGACCCCTGTCATTGCTAGTGTGAGGACGGGGCTTCCGAGCATAATGGATTCTCCTAATACATGCATGTGATCAAAGTGTCCCTCAACTACCCAAGCTGAAAATGGTCATTTCCTGAATGTCCCACATCTCGGAAAATAATGTGCACCTGCTTACAACTCACATACTCTCTGGGTCATGTGAATCTTACTTGACTGATTTTTCTCTGTCCACGCACAGTGTATTGAAGGGGCAATTTAATAAGGAGATTTTCGGCATGTTGGTGTATTGGAGTGATTTAATTTTTATATACACAATTTTTGCCCATTAGGGATTCCTGCAGACTAAATTTCACAAGATGAAGAAAATATTTTGCAGATTCAAGAATTATGCTCCTTTCCAGTTGCACTGAAATGGTGAACCTCTGATGAATAAAATATTCTGTGTGTGGTAAATTATCCAACATCCGTAATGAGATTTAACGACAGCACAGAAATTGAACTTTAGACGTTTATAAACATTAATATACCTGTGTGCTCTGCATTTCCCCACCGGATGCCCCGTTATATTTTACAGGGCGTACGATACGTACGTACTATAGACACTTAACCTCAACATTGTTTGGACAGTTGGCTCTACTAATGCTCCAGTGATCTGAGCATGATTCCCGCCCGAGTCGTTAGTTCAGTGCAAGCTAGAAGACGGCGCTGGGACTGTGGATTCCTTTTCTGAAATGGCAGTTCCCTGGTAAGGTCTCCAGAAGAATCCCTGTGAACTATGATACTTCTCGCTAACATCCCTGGCTCAGAGGCCAGAGGACTTGGATCTCAATGCCTGGCTCGCCTCCTTCACTATGAAACTTACCTCTCATTTGCGTGTCCTTTCAAGTGGTTTTTCCTCAGGTGTGTGCACGAGATCTGTTTGCTATGGAGCAGAGATAGGCAAACTTTTTCTGTGTTTTTGGCTTTGTAGACCATGCACGGTGTTCCTGTCAACTGCTTATCTCTACCTTTTGAGCTGAAAGCAGCAGTACGCAGAGATATGAACGAGTGTGGCTGTGCTCCCACAAAGCTTTCTGTGTGGACTCTTGACATTTGAATCTCAAATCTTTTTCATGTGTCACGAAACAGTCTTCTTTTGACTATTTTCCCATTTGAGAATAGGCAGCAGGCTGGATGCATGTTTCAGCGAAGGCAGGATAAAATAGGGCAAAAAGCACTGCAGGGCGGGTTGAAATCTTGGATGCAGGGTAGCTGGAAACCTGGGTTCTCTGTATCCAAGATGCCATCCTCCCCCACTCTGGGCAGAACACAGTATTCCTTTTCTGAACTGAACCAGAGAGGCTTCAGATGGCCAATGATAAGACACACGGAGGATGCAGACAACATTGAAGATGAGGGGGACATCTGCCCACTGAGGCCCCTCAGCTGAACAACCAGCAAGATCCTGGAATGCTCTTCTCCAGAGACGTGAGCCACCTCACAGCAAAGATGCAAACACTAACCTAGCAAAGGCCCCCCAAGGAAAAGGCCTACCTCAGGTGATACCTTTCACTTGTCTAAGGCTCCCAGCTGGGCCCCAACCCAGCACTAGGAGAGAGGGTCCTTCCTTCCTTGTCCAGCTTCTGCGGGCTCCCGGCTTCCCTTGGCTTGTGGCCGCGTCCCTCCCATCTCTGCCTCTGTCTTCACATGGCTTCTTCCCCACATTTCTGCATCTTCTCCTTATAAGGACACCGGTTGTTGTACTTAGGGCTCACCCTGTAAATCGAAGATGACTTCATCTCCTGATTTTCAATCATTTACACCTACAAAGACCCTATTTCCAAATGAGGTCACATTCTGAGGTTCCAGGCAGACATGAATTTGGGGGACAACACTCTTCAACTCTGTACACCCCAGAAACCTGATTGGGAGTCTTCTGTGTAGGCCTGGTTGGCTCGTGGGCTTCACTGTGGGGTAACAAGGTGGAAAGTGCAAACGTGATGTGTGGGAGGGTCAGCTGGGGATTGCATCTGAGCCATACAACTGAGGGGAACTTTCCTCCTCTGCCAAGTTTAATAACAGAAGGACACTAACTGTACCCAGCATCTTCCAAGACTTGAGGGTGTAGCCTGAGCATAATGTTTTCACGTTTGTGTCTTAGCTCCGGCTGCCATACCAAATGGGCGTCGTAAGTCACAGACATTTATTTCTCACAGTTCTAGAAGCTAGAGGTCCAAGGTGTGGGTGCCAACGTGCTGGGTTCTGGTGAGGTGTGTCTTCCTCTTTCTTTTTTAACTTTAATTTTTTTGTCTTCCTCCCTCTTTTTATAAGAGCACTGATCTCATTAGGGGGCTCCACCTCATGGCCTCACAGAACCCCAGTAACCTCCCCATCTCCAGCACCACCCCTTTGGGGCTTAGGGCTTTAACAGGGGAATTTCATGGGGCGGACTTCAGTCCATAGTAGTGACTTTATCTTGCCTGGAACCATGGGATGAGGATATCCAACCCCATCCCATTTTATAAACGACCCAGCTTTCAGAGTGAAAAAAGTGAAAGACACGCAGGAGCTGGGAGAGCGGGACTCACACTAGGTCCGTGTGACCTCAGACAATGGTTGAGTTACAGAGAAGTAGAGGAGGTGGACATGAAACATTGTCATGAGCACACTGTGACTTGCTGGCATGTGGACCCCTCTCGAGGCTATGAACCCTGGATCAGAGGAACACGGGATTGTTCTTTCTTATTTCTTATTGTACCCTCAGGCCTGCTCTGATGCTGGACTTGTGGGAAGAGCCCAAGTTCCTCTCAGAAGCCAGAGTTTTCAGAACAGAGTCTCTCATGCTAAGGCAGGGCTTCTCAGCCTTAGCAGTGGTGACATTTGGGTCTGCATCATTCTGCTTGTGGGGTGTCCTGTGCACTGTAGGGTGGATAGTGGCCAGCATCCTTGGTCTCCACCTACCAGGTGCCAGGAGCATTCCCTTCCTCAGTTGTCACAACAAAAAAACAGAAAACAAAACAAAACAAAACAACCCTCCAGACCTTGCCAAATGTCTGTCAGCAGGGGTGGGAGCAAAACTATCCCCCCGACGTGAGGACCAGTGCCTTAAATAAAATGGTAGACCAGGCAATCCTTGTCATGTCCACTTGAATACGGTGTGAGGCTGATGGGGATTTCGGTGCTCCTCAGCCACCTTCACAGGGAAACATCGCTTCTTGGAAGGGGAGCCCGTCACCTGAATTGTCATCACTTAAGAAGAGCGTGTCGTTCAAATCCTGCATCCTGGCACGAGGGTAGAATGTATGGTCCTCTCCATCACTGTCCCCATACTTAGGGCAGAAGGAATTAGAATCCAGCTGTGAAAGGGCCTGGCCTTAGTGTGAGTCCATAGGAGTTCATGTCCCCTAGGACTATGAGCACTCCTGCGGGGCTTCCATCTCAACGCACTGACTAGAAATCAGTCAAGTGTAAGTCCAGGCACGGCCGACGGTCTCCTCTGAGTGAGCACAGGTGTCAAAATACCCCTGTTGAGAACCATCGCTCCACCGTCTCCCAGGACCTTCCACGCCCAGGGCACTGACCGCCCCTTGCAGGCTCTTTGGGTCTTAGAGTCGGTAGCTAGAGATTCCCAGAGCATCTTCCTCCCAGAATGCAGAGCATCTGTATGGGACCATACGTCCTCCTGAAGCTTAGTGGAGGATCCTTCCTTGTGTCTCCCAGCTTCTGAGGACTCCAGGCATTCATGGACTCGGGGCTGCATCCCTCCATGTTCTACATCCATGGACACAGGGCCGTCTCCCTGTCTCTCCTCTTGGCTAATGGGGACACAGTTGCTGTGGTCTGAATGTGTGTGCCCGCCACAAAATTCATAGATTGAGTCAATGTGTGTGCCCGCCACAAAAATCATAGATTGAGTCCCTAGTCCTCCAGTGTGAAGGTATTAGGAGGTAGGGTTGTCAGGAGGTGTGATCAGGTCATGAGGGTGAAGCCCTGACGAATGGGATTATTGCCCTTATAAGACGGACCCTGTAGCACTAGCCCACCCCTTCCACCATGTGAAGACACAGTGACCTGTTCATCGTGGGCCACGGGGGCCTCACCAGCTTCAGAATCTGTGGTGCCTTTATCCTGCCTACCAACTTCCAGAACTCGAGAAATAAAAATCTCTTGTCTTTAAATCACCCGTCCTGGGGGTTGTGTACTAACAGCCCAGACAGATTAAAATGCTAGCCATTGCATTTAAGACCCATCCTAAATCCAGGACGATCGTATTCTTAAGACCCTTCGCCATATCTACAAAGACCTTTGTTTCAAATAAGGTCATTAGACCCAGGGTTAGGACTTGGACATATCTTCTTGGGCGTCACCAGTCAACCCACTACACCTGATCACAGGCCTTTGATTTATCAGATCAAGGTGTTCACCTACATTCCCCGCAGGCAGTTGTGCGACCTTCCAGGAGAGGCTCATCCCCGCGGATGGGTCGGGTAAAGAAGGGCCATAGCTGTCACCAGAATGCAGGTGTAGGGGGTCTAGGCTGGGCGGAGTCCTACACCCTATATCTGGTCCCAGGACAGCGCTGGTGTCTAACTCTGGGTAGCTGGGTGGTGTTCATCAGCTGACCGCATGGCATGGCCCCAGTGGCACATGCCATTGTCTTCCTAGGCCTAACTCCAGAGACACCTAGACTCTGTGCCCACATCACAGTTCCTAGGGGCATGCACATCTCTGCAGAAGTTTCCCCTCCGCCCCATTATTAACTCCTCACTATAGGTCTTTGCATTTAGGGTGACGTGCTAAACACAAGGCCTGAGCTAGTGGGATGTCCGCGGATATATCTGCTCAGTGAGTGAATGCCAAAGAAATACCTTAACTCACGTCAGCGCTCTGTCTTTTCTACATTTCTCCTTTTCCAAGTCCATTTTAACGGCAGCATCCATGTTCTCTCTCATCCATCTTAGGTCTTTAGGATGAAGTAAGAGGAAAGCATTCTTCCTATCAAGACTGCTGATTCTTCACATTTCTTATTTCTTCCCCTGTAGATGAATATCCTCTGAGAGCTGATTCTTTGTAGCAATACGTATGTCTCTGTGCCCTTCCCTTACACCAACCCAAGCACACCAAGGGCCAGAGGCTGTTAGCGGGATTTCATTTATATACTTAATTAACCAGCTTCCCTGCAGGACAGAACTCCACTTTCATTTTTAGTCTTTTACTTCTCAGGGGCAGGGACTGAGTAAGAGAAAGGTGGTGTACAGTAGTTAAAGGATACGGGAGTTTTTGTTTTGTTTTGTTTTTGTTTTTGTTTTTTTTTAAGGAGTCAGCCAGCTATATCTCCAGAGACTCCAATGATTTCTTAGCGATGATATCTTCAAGTTTTGCCTGATGACTAGACAATGGCCAACGTTTATACGGGTCTTACGGTCACGCCGGTCAAGTAGTCACCCAGGTGATTTTACGTGCGTGACCGTGTACTTGCAGTCCCCTGGAGCAGCTCCACGAGCAATGCTGATCATTGCGATTTGTTGGGTGATAACATTGAGCATGAAGAGGATGCCTGCTTGCCTAATGTCCCACCCGAGGACTGTGGTCACATCCTTCCCTTGGGTCACGTTCACTCTGGTCTCAACCACATTCAGGACGCTCAGTATCATTTAAAAACAGTCCTGCGGAACCACTTGTGACCCATTACCCTATCTGTACAGATTTTGAGTATGTTCCCTGCCGTAGAGGTTTGTTGCTGTGCACTTGTTTATGCATATTTCTGTACTGTTACATCAGGAACATTAGAAAACATTCCCAGAGCTGGAAATGTTCACGAGATTAGCTAACGTGATAGGAACTGTGTTTGAATTTTTTTAAAAAAATGGTGGCACAAAAGAATATTTTCAGCAAACTGTCTTTTCCTGTGGGTTTTACAGAGAGCAGGGTGTTTAAATGCGGTCCATTTTTTTAAAATGTTGGTTTATTCTAGTGTAATTTAGTAATTTGAAAATCTGGTTTTAAATTCATATCATTTTGAGACCGGGAACATATATAGGGAGAAAGCTCCCTAAAGTGCATGCAGGATACTAGAAGGGAAGGCTGGTGGGTGAAGCAGTCCCACTCAGTGTCAATCACAGAAAGAACGATCAATTACAGTGTGAACAGGAGAATCCTTAACACGAAACAGTCATCACTTAGAGGCCCCAGCGGGGAGACATGTACCCTGCCTCTCCTCCCAGAAACCTGCCACCCCTGCAAGTCAGCCCGTGAGAAACCGTCATCATTCTGGACTCTGAATTTTCTCCAGTGCACATTTGTCCACAAAAACATGTCCAACTTCCTCACTTCTCCGTAAAATAATGCCCCCGTCTATTGTTTGTTGGACCTGCCTGTGGATTTGCTGTAGCTCGCTTGTGCTGGATTGTGATTGTCTGCTGTTCCCGGGTGAGCCCATTTTTACTCGTAGAACAAGTGGCAGTTTTTTTGTTTTTTTTTTTTCACGGTTAACAAGACTCACCTTTAATGACTATATCCAGACAAAGTTTTGTTATTGGCTGTATTTTTATTATAAGCGTTCTTTCCTGCCACCCGCCAGTTAAGTAAAGGTTTCTAATTGAAATTTAGCTAATTGATTTAATCCATGATATTAATCAATGGTTGTTGCAACCTCATTGAGTGTTTCGGCATCTTCATACTTTCAACTCATGTATTCAAACTGCATGGAAACTGCTGACATACAAGACTAGCGACGGCTGAAACTGTCTTTAGGTGTGACGGTATTGAGGTGGGATATACGGATCTCTGGTTTTCTTGTCTGCCTTTTGTGCAGCTCTCATATCAGAGAAATACCTGGTCTTGTGAAATGAGCTGGGGCATGTTCCCTCCTGTGTTCTGAAAAGCTTGCTCAGAATTGGTGTTTCTTTCTCAGGTGTGCGCTATGTTCACCAATGAGGCCATCCAATCCCAGATACGAGAAAGTCTTTTAACTACAAATGCCTTTACTAGGTATAAGGCTGTTGAGGTTATTACTGTCTTCTTGAGTGAGCTTTGTCTCTTTTATTTTTTTTATTTTATTTTTTTAAATTTTTATTTATTTATCATAGTCACACAGAGAGAGAGAGAGGCAGAGAGAGACACAGGCAGAGGGAGAAGCAGGCTCCATGCACCGGGAGCCCGAAATGGGATTCGATCCCGGATCTCCAGGATCGTGCCCTGGGCCAAAGGCAGGCGCTAAACCGCTACACCACCCAGGGATCCCAGCTTTGTCTCTTTTAAAAAGTCTGTCCATTTGATCTAAGCTGTTGAGTGTATTGGCATAAAGTTGCTCATAGTAGCATCTCTTAATCCTTTTAATGAATTTAAGGACCTGTCGTTATGCCGTCTGTTCGATTACTAGCGCTGTTAAATTTGGATCTTCTTTTTTTTCTTGATCATTTTGGCTAACAATCTGCCAGTTAAATTGAACTTTTCAAAGGACTCGCTTTTGGTTTAATTGATTTTCTGTATTCTCTTTTATGCGATTTCATTTATTTCCCCCCTTATTTTTTTCTTCCCTTTCTTTGCTTTAACTTGATTGTACTTTCATCCTTCACTTTCTCAGGGTGGAAGCTTACATCACTGGTCTTCTTTGTTCGCATCTTTTTTGGCTTAAATTACTGGTTTGTGACCATCTTCTTCTGTAATACAAGTGTTTAGTGCCATCAGTTTTCCTCTAAACACTGTTTTAGCCACATCCCTCAAATTTCGATGTTATCTTTTTGTTCTCCATAAAATATCATCTAATTGCCCTTTGTGACTTCATCTTTGATTCATATCTGACATAGAAGTGTATTGTTTAATGTCCAAATATTTTTTTCCACATACACTTCAGTTATTAATAACTGCTTTAATTCTTTTATGGTCAGGGAACATATTTTGAATGGTTTCAATTACTGTAATTTTTTTTTTTTTTTTTTGTAGCTCATGGATTCATGTTCTAGCTTGTTGCGTGTTCCAGGTGCACTTGAAAATAATTTGTATTTTGCTATTTTGGGTGAAGTGTTATATAAATGTCAGTTCAGTTAAGTTGCTTGATAGTGTTTTTGAAGTCTGCTGTATCCTGCTGTCTACTTGTTCTATCAGCTAGTGACAGGAGTTTAAATCCTCAGTCTCTGCATTCACTTCTATTAGTTTTTCCTCTATGTGTTTTGAAGCTCTAAGATACATACACATCTAGAATTATGTCTTGTTGATCAATTGACCTACTTGTCATTATGAAACGTCTCTAGTTATCTCTGAGACTCCTCATCCATTCTTTTATTCTTTTTTTAAATTTTTTTTAAATTTTTATTTATGATAGTCACACAGAGAGCGAGAGAGGCAGAGACACAGGCAGAGGGAGAAGCAGGCTCCATGCACCGGGAGCCTGATGTGGGACTCGACCCCGGGTCTCCAGGATCGCACGCTGGGCCAAAGGCAGGCGCTAAACCGCTGCGCCACCCAGGGATCCCCTCATCCATTCTTTTAAAGCACACTTGTCTGCTATTAATATAGCGAACCCTACTTTTCATTAATACTTTCAGATATATGGTTCCCAATCTGTTTATTTTTAACCTGTCTGAATATTTCATTTAAAGTGGGTTTTCTATAGATAGTGTGTAATTGGATATCACTTTTGTTTTTGCTTTATTTTTTCCACTCTGGTGGTTTCTAACTTGGGCATATGTATGATGTTTAGAAAGCTGCTAGAAAGTCATGATCTGCTAATTCCTTCCGCTCAACCATGTCTCTGTTCATTTGTATTGATTGCTTTTTTTCTCCTGGCCATGTGTCGTGTTTGTCTGCTTACGTGTAGGCATGGTAACTCTTGATTGGGTGTCAGACGTTACGAATTTCACATCCTGCGGAGTGCTAGAGTGTGCTTTCCTTTTAAAAAAGTTTTAACGTTGTCCTGACGCAGAGTTCAGATCCACACCTTCCTTTGAACATCTCAGGACTCTCTGTTAAAGCTCACGCACTCCAGTGTCTGTTGTCTTCGTGAACAGCTGAAGGTGTTTGAAAACAGGGGGTGTGTCCGTCTTTTCTGGAGCAATTAAGAAACTAGGGACATCGCCTCATGCAGTTACCAAAACAGTCTTGGTTATATGATTATTCACAGGAGTATTTTCGATAACGTGTGTGGATTTAGACGTTACTGTCATGCTCGGCACAGGTTTCAAGGTGGGGGGTCCTGTTGTTTTCGACACATTTCTGATAACCAGCCGTCTCCCGGTCGGCTCTGAATAATGATGTTCGCCTGCCTGTTCCCTGACTTAATCCTTACAGTTACCCAGAGTGTGGGGAACGTTCCGTCCAGGTGATGCGTTGCTGCTGTTGCTCAGCTGCATTCAGCAAGTCTGTTTCGTTCTCTGTTCCCTTCTCAGGTAGCCCTGCAAGCTCTCCCTTCAGCTCTGGCCTTTGTCCTCAGCCTGTGGTAGAAGCCCTTTCAGCATTTCCTCTCCCCGGCAGTGTGACGAATGACTGAATTGCTTTCCGTTAGAATGGCCGGTTTTCTCAGAAAACACTCATGGCATGATCATTGCATATTCATTGATCCAGGAAAGAAACAAAACATGGTCCACCAAGTGCAGAGGCACCTCCCTGGGCTCAGTCTGCCTGGTTTCCACGTCTCAGCAAAAGAGGACCAGCAAACAAAGCCCTGTTTCTTTCCAGTAAAATTGCCTCCTGTTACTTTGGGAAATGCTGTAGCGAACCCTGAATTGCTTTTTGAGTTTTGTTTTGAGTAGGTGTGTTGCAGAGCCCTGAACCCCTCCCCCTGCAGCCCGTTCAGGAAATCTGTGTCAGATCACGTCATTCCTGAGGACAGGTGGCAAAGAGTCCAGGTCACAGAGCTAGCACAGCGTCCGCAGGGAGCCTTGTGGCCCTCCACCTTCTCCACCTCCTCTACCTCCTCCACCTCCTCCACCTCACTCAAGGCTTTCCCTTCTCCTTCCCAGGAGTAGAAAAATTGATCCACCACCTGAGAGAGCATGGCGTGCCCTTGGCCGTTGCCACCAGCTCCAGCTTACTGTCGTTCGAGATGAAGACCAGCAGACACAAGGAATTCTTCAGCTTGTTTGACCACATCGTTCTGGGGGATGACCCCGAAGTGAAGAATGGGAAACCGGATCCCGACATATTTCTCGCCTGTGCCAAGAGATTTTCTCCTCCTCCTCCCATGGAGAAGGTAAGCCTTTCTTCAGTGGTGAGAAGTGGCCCCAGCGGCCCTGTTGCCCAGCACACCACCGAGGTGGGGTTTGCCCACTACCAGAGGGCCTTGTGTTCACTGTCGGAGGGTCACTGTGCAGAACTCCAAATGCTTGGCGAGAAGGGCCGTGGGGTGGCCAGGGGATGGTAAGGTCACATCAGTTCGTGGGGGAGCATGTCTCCCTGCGTCACCAGGTCAGTGATCTGGGATACACGGACGTGATCATAGAAGCTTATCTTTGGTAGAACACTGCCCAATGAATGGTTTGCAAGGAAGGGTGGCAGGACATCATCCTTGTTTGGAGTGAGCAGACTTCAAGGAGCATATGGATTACAACACACATGTAAATCATCAAGACCCACTGTGCTCTCCCCAAATGCTTGTTGAGGGCTATTTCGTTACTGCCAGGATTTTGCTCATAGTGACCACTGGTTTTATCATGACGTTTCCAGGCGTCTGTTTTTCTGCAGGATGGGGGCACTCGTAGACTTTGTGCTCCAGTGTCCTTTCTCCAGCCTCTGTGCAATACTTCATTACACAGAGTCCACACTGGAGATGAAGCAGAGAGTTTCAGTGACGTGGAACCTCGTTTAGAGCTGGTGGATAGTGTTTACCCAGCTTTGCTTCAGATTCTCCTCTCTGCACTGATACTGTTAGGATGGATACTTAGCCTCCGCTGTGTGCTTATGCAAATTCCAGAGCAAGAGGGAGATGGTCTTCGGTGGTGGTGGTGGGGTGCTGAGGTCTGTGTGTTGTGCAGATTCCAGAACCTCAGGGAGATGGTCCTGAGAGGGGCGGGCTGAGGTCTGACTGTGTGTCGTGCACATTCCAGAACTGCAGGGAGATGGTCCTGAGAGGGGCGGGCTGAGGTCTGACTGTGTGCCTGAGCACATTGCAGAACTCCATGGGGCCTTAGTTGACAGGGTGTTCCTGTGGGTGATGTGTGAGTGCCGGCAGCAAGGTGGGCGTTGCTCAGGGTGACAGTGGGCTCTGTGTTCCCTGTTGGTCTCTGGTTTTCAGGACTTGGGGTTACAGTCAGTTCAGGGAGGAACAGTTGGTGACAGTTCTTTTCCGGCTGTTTCCTCCCCTCACTCTGCAGAGAGCCAGAGACGGGACGTGGCCCTTTTTGACACAAATGACAGCCACCATTCAGACCACAAGAATGACTCAAAACCCTCCTCCAGCTGAAGCCCAGTGACTGGCGCATGTTGTTGTTTTTGTTGTGTTTTGCATTACCTGGCTCGGGGTCCACCTCCCTCCGGGGAGCATGCGAGGCAGTGACTGTGTGTGCGTCAAGTGCTCCTCTCTGTGCCTTCCCACACTTCACTTCCTGTCTCACACCAGGCGCCTGAATCCACACACACCCCCAGCCTCGCGGCTCGGTCCACAGCATGCCACCCGGATATGGGGTGCCCCTGCCACCCACCCTTCCGCCTGGCCAATGACAAATTGGGCGTGGGATGGAATGCTCAGCCCCCTTTCTCAGTTTCAGTCGCTCACTAAAATGAGGCACGGCACCCAGGGAGACATCTCGTGTGTGTTTTCTGATGTGTCAGGAAGGACACATCTCGGGAGCAGCCCCGTGGAGGGGATGCTTGGGACAAGGGCCGGGTGGCTGAGGACACTATGCTCCCATGCCCTCTGGGTGCACCTGTCCCAGCACCTCAGTGTGTCCCTCAAGCCAGAAGCTCTGCGAACCCCTTGCTCTGGGGCTCGTACTGCAGGTTTCGTTACATAGACGCTGGGGCTGGAAGGTCCATCCCTCTAACCGTGCCTTGGTCTTTCTGGAGCCCGGCCCAGAGCCATCTCAGGAACCAGGGACAGTCACTCGATTAGCGGAAACTCAAGAAAGGGGTTGATCACAAATAACAAAGATGCTCCGATTGCTCAAGAAATTCCAAGGATTTTGGAACTTCTGTGCCAGGAGCCAGTGACGGAGACCAAACATGTTTTTTATGACATCACAGCCATGAAGGATCATTGAGTGATAGAAGTACCACCATAGTGTCATCGATACACAGACATGGACTGGTTCAAATCTCATGACTGAATACGGCTCAACCGCAGTTGGTGATGAGGGACGAGCGCACGGTCACCCGGCCCCCAGGCCATAGAGTGAAAGACAAGCCCCTTTCTTTCCAGGGCTGCCCGGACAGATCTGGGATGGAAGGAGTGTCCGCTTCCTGTGTCAGGCCATTGATACGCCCGCATGCTTGGCACCCTACTGCAAGTTCCATAGAAATTCATTCTGTTTCCTAAGAACCTCGCTTCCTGAGCTGCTCTGCACCTTCACATTATGAAGCCCTCCTGCCAGGAGAGCCATTTTACTGTTTGGTGCAAGTTGCTGTTTGTTCACAAGGGACTAGAAGCGGCCACACTGGACAGACTGGGTCGCAGAGTGCTCCAGAGTCTGCAGGCACCTCCCTTCGTTACGATCTGTAGGACCTGATAAACGCTACGTGCGATAGTGGGATAGTGGCCCTCACGTGAGCTGCTTGTAAGGCGGAGGCAGTTAAAGGGAAAAAAGAGAGTACGATGCCTCCCGTGATAGCCGTCCTCCTTTTGCAAGGCACCATATCACTGGAACGTGGTATTTCTGTGTTTCAAAGCGCGTAGGGAAATAGTCGATGGGGAAAGCACGTGCTCGCTCTCACGTACTCACTTTGCATGAGGCCATTTGCGAGGAAACCGTGCAAAGCGAAGAAGGCACAGCTGCAAAGTGAACGCAGAGCTCCGGCGCTCCCATACTGTCTGCACATCCCTGTGTGTCTTCTCACTGACAATGTTTGTTTTAGACTTGTCAAAGAAAAATGAGCAATTGCAGATCTGAACGGTAATTTAGCTCATAAAGTGTTCTAGACGTTACCCTTGCTGCTAATCCGTGTTTGTTTATGCGTGTATTTGTCTTGCAGAAATGAAACCTTTCTTGTCATATTTCTTAGGCAAACACAGTCCAGGCTTTTTGGGTTTCTCTTCGGGCGATCCGCATGTGGTGATACCAGCGGAAGATTTTTAACAGGCTCCTTGTGGTGGACACCCCCTTAATTTTGTACTTGGATTCTTTCTTCTACCTAATACACGAAGCACTTGCAAAGACGGCTGCTGAAATATGAGAAGCTTCTTAGAACATGTCCTGCTGCTTTCTCGTTGATGCAGTGCAGGCGCATAAGAGTGGCGCGCCTGCCAAGTTCAAGGGCATTTCATACGATTATTAAGTCGCTGGAGAGATTCACAGTTGCCGTTGGGGATTTATTATGCGGTGGGTGTCATCCAGTTAATTAGGGACAGTAGTAGTAACAGAGAGGAGTAAAAAACAAGCAGTGTAACGGGAAGGAGAAGTGATGGTGAAGCGTTAGTTACCATTTTGCCAGGAGATAATGCCTAACGGAGCTGGCGTGAAACAAGTTCTCACTGAAACCATTATGTCTAAGCTATGCATGTGTCATTCTTTTGTGCTAAAAATAAGCAGAAACGGTGCCATCTCCACAAGTCCCCGTAAGCCTCCTCAGCACTAACGAGGACTCATTGAGTGCCTGCCGCGTGCCAAGGAGGCAGTTGGCGTGTCCTCCCCCGGCTGTCGGACACCCCGTGGGGAGACCCCGTGGGCGGCGGTCCCCTGGGCTCCGGCTCCCACGGCACACGCGCTTCTGCAGGCTTGCAGGCGTGAGCGCCAGGGCTCCAGGCCCCGAGGCGGGTTGTGAGACAAGCTGGGAGTCACCCCCAGGCCCTCGGGCTGTGTGGTTCTCCACTCGAGTTCCCAGTCCACAAAGATGCACGTCTCTGGTGAAGAATAAAAAGGGTGGCGCCGTGTATGTGTGATTTGTTGGTTGACGTTTATTACAACTAATCCTGAAATCGATTCCAAGAAGCATAGTAGTTACTACTTGGCCTATCTTAGTTTTCTTGTTAATGTTAAGAACTGAGTTTTAGGTTTTTTTTTTTAATTCCTCTTTTATTTATTTATTTCTTAATGATCTTATTTATTTGTTCATGAGAGACAGAGAGAGAGAGAGAGAGAGAGAGAGAGAGAGAGCCTGTGCTAAAGATAAGGAATGAGGTAGAGACCCAGGCAGAGGGAGAAGCAGGCTCCATGCAGGAAGCCCGATGCAGGACTGGATCCCAGGACCCCAGGGTCACGCCCTGAGCCAAAGGCAGACATGCAACCACTGAGCCACCCGGGTGCCCCAATTCCTCTTTTATTTTATTTTGTTTTCAAGGATGTTCTGCACGTTAAGTGTTTATATACATAAAGAGAAAAAAAAATTAAGTGCATTTTAGTTGGTGAATTGTAATTGAATAATGTCTTCTTCCTGGAAAACTAAGACCATTCCCTCAATTACAGAAGTAATCACCTGAGCTGGCTTTTTGCTGTGGGCCGTTAATATGTTTTACATGACCTCCTGGCAAAGAAACGTGTTAAGAATCACTCTCAGTGCCTCTTTTTACCATACATTGTCTCTGTCCCCAGAGTCTACAGACAGGTGTGGCCTGTCAATGTGCCGCTGTCATTTTTGGGTCCGTGAAGAACCACCGAGAATAATGGGAAGCAAGCATAGCTTGTGTCAAATTTAAAATTAAACTGATGACCAGGTGAGCTGTGCTGGGCCCTGAGTGTTTGGCCAGGTGAGCTGTGCTGGGCCCTGAGTGTTTGGCCAGGTGAGCTGTGCTGGGCCCTGAGTGTTTTACGTGATTGGACGTTCCTTAGTTCTTTAGCCTCCCACTGCCAATACCCCCAGCAGAGGCATGACCGTACTGGAGCACCTTCTGGGGGTGAGGACAGTCACCGTGCCATCGTAGTCTGCCATTGCCATCTCCAGGGGCGTCGGGGACCCAGCAGCCTCCACCATCCCTGGCCAGGCCTCACCACCACTTTCTCCTCCTGTCACTCACAACCACTAAGCAGAATACAATGGCTTCTGTATCATGTCATGTCTCCTGCCCCAGGATTTACCCAGCCCTCCCCTTATTTCATGAAAGAAAGAAAAAAAAAATCTCAGGCATGTTAAATATTACCTATGTCAAATATTACCTACTACCCTTTTATTTCTTTTCTTTCACTGAACCTACGTTTGCTTGGTGTCACTAGTGAGTTTCCAGGGACGAGGTTGCTTGCTTTTCCAGGTTCCGCTGTCGGGGAGGAAATCATTTTCCTGTACTCTCTTAGGTTCTGTATTAGGTGTGTGTAAATTAAACTGACAAAAGGCATTGGTGACAGTTAACACACGTTTTTACTCACTTATGGTTTGGCAGTTCACAGGAAAAATGTGGTTCACGGAGGCAGTTGGAGTCTGGGCCATATATACCATTTGAGGAGGGCTTGGAGAAAGAGGGACACTTTGAGGAGAACAAATGACTCTTAGGAAAAATAAATGCGCTCTTAGGACGGGTGGCAGATGTGATAGCTTTATGACAGTGTCATAATGTTTAGGCGATTTCTTATCCAGGTGCTGACCTGTGCCGACTTCTCTTCAGCAGTAAGAGTCAACTTCCCCTGGTTGTAAAACTCCCAGGGAGGGCGTTTGTGACAGTTGAATTCTTTAGGGAGCCTGTGCTTTTAGGAAGATAAGGAGAGCTCACAGAAACTCTAAACTGTCCCCAGTTCAACATAATCCTTGAGCCACTGTAGCATGTTCTGGACCTCCTTGACCCCCAAGGGCCCTTTTTTCCTTTTCCAGCCATCCCTGTGTCACTTCCTCGTTACGTCCGCTGCTCAGCATCTCACTGGCCAGACCCTATGCCCTCCCTCTCTGCTCAGCTCCCACGACCTCCTCACTTTGGAATGAGCTTGCCTCTGGTTCTCAAGTCTTCCCTTCATCCTGGACCGCCACCCCAGGGGCCAACGGGACTTCCACATTGGTCACTGTGATCCTTTCTGGCCACACTCTTGCTTTATCTCTCCGCCTTCTTGTCCATCTACTCTCCAGCCCGTCAAGGCCTCCCCTGGGACGCTTTCCTGCCAGGTTTTCCCTTCCCACCCACGTGGCTCCACTGCCCTGCACATAAAGTCCAGGTGTCCCGCCTAGTGACATCCTCCATGCTTAGGACCTGACACATGCCCACCCCCCCATCTTCCCAGACCTTCTGCAGCATGTCCCCCTGCTGGCAGTGCCCTTGAGTAAACACAGTATAGGAGGGACGCCTGGGTGGCTCAGTGGTTGAGTGTCTGCCTTCGGTTCGGGGTGTGATCCTGGAGTCCTGGGATCGAGTCCCATGTGGGGCTTCCCGCAGCGAGCCTGCTTCTCCCTCTGCTTGTGCCTCTCATGCATAAATAAATTAAAAAATAAAAAAGACAGTATAGGATGGTCTTCACTTGGGGGTGAATGAGGCAGCCATTCCTGTCATTAAGAAATGGGCTAGCAGCAATTCTTAGGTGGAGAGTACTTACCTATCAATACCGTGTTTGCAGGAACCACGCACGTAATTACCTGGTGTTCCCTGTGGCTAATGGCACATTGGGAGAGCTGTGATCTCCCTGGACAGCAAATACAACCTGCCTCCCACGCGCACCTGTGCCCAGATCAACTGAACGGGCGTGCGTCTTCATTTCAAAATCAGGCGTAGTTAGTAACGGTTCTTGACGTTTGCCCGGCACCTTCAGATCACCTGAATCAAATAAACCAACGTGATGGCGACACCGCTTTCCTCTGCAATTACAGAGACCGTTAACCCACCAGGAGCTCCGCACTCATCTATTTGTGCTGTTTTGGTTCAGTTTTGTGCGTGACTCCCGCTAAACCCATCACTAAGCAATTAATTTTTTTTTTCTCATTCTTGAGACTCATACGCACAGACACATACATCACACAAAATGTAAACTGCTGAAATGGTATGCCAAACGCGACTTTTGTTACCATGATTTGTGACATTACCGGAGGGGCTCCTTCATAATTTATTCTTATAATGTGGTTGTGCCAGCACAACTGCTAAGCAGTTTTCTCAGTTCGGTGTATGTTTGTGCATGAGCTTGTGCAGTCTTCACGTATCAGCTGTTTCGGAGAATGATAGTTCTCATTAGGCCATCATAACACCATGTAGAATATGACGTATCTGTATCAAGCCACCACGCGCCCAGGGAAAATTGGACACGATATCAGATATTGCAAAGGATGACTTGTATCTTGGGTTTCTAAAAAATTAACTAAACAGCCGTGCACTCCAGTCCTCCTTAGTAGACAGCAGCGGCATTGCTGCAATAGGCGAGCAGGGAGAGCCGGCTAACGGTCGTCCGGGTTTCTCCGTAAGTCAGTGCCTTTGCCTTTTGGGGGTTTGTAAACACTGGTATGTGGTTGCGTCATTGTGCTCGGCTCCCACGAGGCCCCCACCACCTCGCAAAGCGGGAGCCCCTCAGCCTGCTGGCTCCATCCCTTGCTAGTTCCTCCCGCATTCCATCTTAGCCTGCTTCTCTGTGTCACAGAGGGAGCCTTTTGGGGGGAAATGCCTGCAAACCCTGCGTAGGGAGTGATAATGAGTAACGTGGTTAAGAATCTCGGGATTCGTCACAACCTGGGTTAAATAAATCCTGAGTCCACAGTCCCCAGCAATTTCCAGGGGTGGCCTTTAACAACTCCAGGGGTGATTTTTCTGGGTTTTTTGAAATGGCTTTTCCAAACTAGGACATGTCCCCATCACTCTGCATGTATAAGCTGGGGTGCATGGGTCACCTCGAGTAGATGGAGACTGTCGCAGCTGTAGCCCCGAATCTCTGTGTCCTGGGAACTCAGTCCCAGGCCCTCAGGGACATCAGGCCACCTGCTTCAGCCCAGACTTAGCAGTGGCTTTGTCCAAACTCTGCGTGAGAGGATCCCAATCTCTGAGGGGTGCTGGGGGCCTTGGACCCGTTACTCTTGAACACTTCCTAATTCTGAAAGTCCACAGCCCCATCAACAGGATCAGAATGCAAGCTCTCATTATTTGCTGACATGAAACATGGTCCCTCAGATGAATATGCAAGGAATTTGGATGTGCATTTTGCACAAATAAAGCAGATTGGCCATTGGGATGGGAATTCTTCACTCAGCCATCCGCAAATCAGCATACATCCTTCCTTGATCCTTTGGGGAGGAATGGATGGTTTGTTTTATTAGCTAAAGACATCTGAGCACAACCAGAGGGTGTGTCTTTTTTTTTTTTTTTTAACTTTTTTTCCACCATGATTTATAGATTCTATAACTAGGTATATTTCGAAAGCCCTACGTGTGAATTCTGAGGCTTCGCCTTGGACTAGTCCCTTGTATTCACTTTTCACTGCTGCCATAACCAATCACCACACATTCGTCACCTGAAACAACACTGGGTTTTATTCCTGGGTTCCATAGGTCAGGATTCATGGTGTGGCATTGGTGGTTGCCCTTGCTCCAGGACTCAGGTGTGCAGTCAGAAGTCAGCCAGGCGAGGCTGGGCTCCTATCTGGAGGCTGGCAAGAACCCATTCTCCAGCTGGCCAGGTAGCAGACAAAAATCCAGTTCCTTGCCGAGTAGGCCTTCCCTGCTGGCTGTCCCTGGGCTCTGCCTTCAGCTCTTGCAGGCCTTGTCTGGTCCTATATCTCAGAGCCTAGGATGTAGGTGCATCGAACCCTTCTTACTCTGGAAATCTCTGCCTCTGCAGCACCTCTCCCCCACTCCAACCCGAGAAAGTTCACAGCTTTCCAGGGAACACCTGATTCCATCAGACCCACCCATTCAGTCCAGGGCACCTGCCCTGTCTTCACGTCCATAACCTGAATTCCATCTCCAAAGCCCCTTCGCCATGTGAGGGACCCCAGCCCCAGGTTCTGCTCAGGAAGGGATGGACACCTTTGGGAGACATCCTTCCCACTACCATGCCTACGTTCAAGTTTCAGTTTTTCCCACTTTTAAAATGCAGGTAAGACTATCGGGGGGTGTTGAAATTACGTTTGCTGCAGGAGTAAAGCTGCTGCCAGCCACCTAGCCCTGGGCTTTCTCCCTGGGCTCCTCCTCTGCTGGTTCTAGATTGTCATCTAGGGGTTTCGATTCCTGCTTCCTGCAGGATCTTGTTGCTGACCTGCTGCTACTCGCCTCCAGGTCCTGAGGTGCTCCTGGCAGGAGAAAGCTGGTGCCACACTCACAGGCCGGGGTCTAGCCCCTGCGACCACTCATCCAGTAGGGATGTCATGTGGCTGAGTGTGGGTCGGAGCTCCTGCCTACCGCTGTGTTACTACATGGAGAAACTGCTGTGGAAGCTACAAAGGTTGAACTCTGCAAGATAAACCCATGGGAGGTCAAAGGATTCTGCTGTGTATTCCCTGGGTAGAGCAGGAAAGCCGAGGTAATATGCAGTGTCTGCTGGCCAGCCTCCCAGACGCAGAAGACCTGGAGTGTGGTTCTGTGATCATGGATATAACTCTGGACAGGATTTGGGACCGCTTAGACTCTTAGTAACAAATGCTCACCACATGCCTTTTGCAAACCCCAAGAAGAGCCTTGGAAACTTGGGGCTTGTCCTTTATACTCCTGAGAGCTCCTCTCAGCCTGTATGGACACAGGACCCTTTGCCAGCTGTTCCCCGCCCGTCTGCAGGGGTCGGGCGCCCTCTCTACAGCGTCCCCTGGCTCTACCCACCAATGCACCCCTCCCATGACCCTCCTGCCAGGCTCCAGGGCATCATTGTCCTGCTCTAGTGCACCTTGTCCCAGCTAGTCTCGTGACAGGGTCTCTATCTGAACCGCTGCTTGTAGATGGGAAGGAGAGATGCCCCTCTGTATACCAAGATGGAGACAATGTTTGCACTCCTCGTCTCTAAAGGAAAGGGATGGTGGGCAGGACACCTCCCTGGTGACCTGACCATGTGTCCCTTTGGTTCATTTTGTCCTGGACACTCAGCAGAGCCCACACCTGAGCAGGTAGAGGAGGGAAGGGCAGGAGTCTCAGAGCTCCTTATCTTTTTACTCACTTCTATTTCTAATGAAATAAAAACAGAACCTCAGTGCTGAAGTGTAGACATTTAGAGTAAAACTTTACGTCACCTGCTTTTATTTATTGTGAGCCCCTTAAGTCAAGGGGATTGTGAAAGGCAAGATTCAGAATATCTAGGAAAATAAGACCAGTGAATTTTATTTTTATCCATGTGAGTTATGCCACGGTCAGGTGTATCTGGTGGGAAACTTCCCCCCAAATACTATTCCTCAGAGCACTGCTTTTGGGCACGTTCAGTGCCTCCCTCTGAAAACCAGGCTTCTACACTTGCTTCGTAAGCAAAGTGGACACAGGAGATTTAGGCACAAGCAGTACTTCTAGGATCATTGTCGTCCTCATTGTACATCACAAATGTACAGTCCCATCATTTAACATACAGAATCCGCTTTTGGCAAAAGATTTCCCTGGACCGATGCATCAGAGAACATTCTGGAAACCCTGCACATAATGACATGCTAGTGGACAGTTTAGAATTAAACATTCATAGGAGCCTCAATAGACAAGGTGAGATGATCAGAGGCCTCACCTGAGAATCAGCACACCTTACCTTCTGGAAATGCTGAGTTTGCAAGGGCGTGGTAGGAAAAGCAGCTCTCATCTAAGGCGTGAGTGGGCGCCTTAGATGTTTGACCGAAGGAGAATCGGGGGCATCTTTGTGAACACCACAACACAAGTGCGTTTGCTGAGCTCTCCTGGTCAATGAGGTTATTGGGTGACCAGTAGCAGGTGCCAGGACCCAGATGCCCAAAGACACACCTCCTATGTTGGCAGCTATGTCATGGGCACTTCACACATGACAGTGCTTCTGTCGGCTGGCTTGGAGATCAAGAGGTTAATCCCCTCTAGGTCCAGTGACTTGGGTTGGCTTTCCCTGTGTGTGTGTATCACTTCCATAGTACTTGCCAGCCTTTCCTGACACGACAGACACCTCAGAAGAGTCACGTCCACAGATCAGCAAAAGCACTGTCTTTGCCCTTGACCATTCCTTTTCCTTAAGCCTCTGCAGTCGCTCCTCAGGAGCACAGCCAGATGCACGTGTGCTTTTGCTGTTCTAGGGACGTGTGGAGCTGGGCCATGGAGGGAAACATTTATTCCCCATGATCTCTGAGTTGTCTAAAGGCAGTTCTTCCACTGAGAAAGTGCTACTTGACAGTTAAATACATAATGCTCTATATGTTGTGATAGTCTGCTTGGGCTCCATAGCAAGACCATAGCCACCACAGACCAGGTGGCTTACACAAGGACATTTATCCTCTCCTGGTTCTAGAGGAGGCTGGAAGTCCAACATCAGGGTGCTGGGAGGGTTGGTTTCTGCTCAAGACTTCCTAGATTCTTTGTCCTCACATGGCTTTTCCTCTGAGGATGGGAGTGGGGAGCAGAGCAACTGCGCTCTTCCTCTCCTATGAGGACACCCTCCATGGCCCATTTCACCTTAAAATTCCCCTAAAGACCCAGTCTCTAAACACAGTCACAGTTACTGTTCAATGTAAATTTGAGGGGAACTCAGTTCAGCCAGTATATCACATACGTATGCGTATTAATTATGTTGATGGATAACCTTCAGGAGGCTAACGTCATAGTTTAGCTGGTAACACAGAAAACCAACAGGGGCCCCAGGTCACACCTGTGTATCAGGATCATGCAAAACCCTGAGGAAAGCCAGTGCAATTTTGCACATGTACTTGAATACATAAAGTAGGACAAGGCAAAAAAGGATTCTCTTGACCGTCTAGAAACTACTAAGACTTATCTTATGAATCTTTAAAATCCCCGGTGCCTTTGAGAGCTTTGTTGGGCTTTTTAATGGCTCCTGACAAATTTGGTGGACGTGAAATCTATATTATTAAGATAACATTACACGAAGGTTTCTGAGCTATGTCAAAGTCCTTTGCTCAATGGTTAGTTGGCACACATACACTTTAAAATGGACCCTGAGAGCCTCACCATATAGTTTTCATGAATAAAATGAGACAGTTTCTCAGGAGGCCTCCCCCATATGCCCACAGCCACCAAGTTGTTAAATCCTACA
The DNA here is from genome assembly GCF_048418805.1 of Vulpes vulpes. Taxonomy (NCBI): domain Eukaryota; kingdom Metazoa; phylum Chordata; class Mammalia; order Carnivora; family Canidae; genus Vulpes; species Vulpes vulpes. Next base: position 4,209,632 of record NC_132796.1, on the reverse strand, counting down.
TTCCTTGAAAGGCTTTTCTTAAAAGGGAAAGGAATCCATAGAGTGGTGCCGTTCATTCATGTATGTAGCTTGGTACTCTGGAGGATTTGGTTATGAATATGTTTATGTCAATGCAGGTTTTATTCTTTGATTTCCAGACCAAAATTAATTCAGGAAGACAATAGCTCTGCAGTGTGCAAGGTACTTGTCATAGTACCAAAGTACTTGTCAGATGTGTCAAAGTCAGACACTCTTTCTTAGGGGACCACAGCACAGCTAGGATCTACACCTACAGGTAGGGAGATGGGTGCCTAGGTTGGTAGGTAAGTAACTAGGTAGATAGATGATAGATATCAGATGGATGAATGGAGGGATGGATGGGTAGGAGGCTGATGGATGGGAGGGAGGGATAGATAGATGATGGCTACATGGATGGAGAGAAGGAGGGATAGATGGATGGATAGATGGAAGGGTAGATAGCAGATGGATGGATTGAAGGAGGAGGGATAGATAATGGATAGATGAGGGAAGGAAGGAAAGATAGGTAGAAGATGGATGAAAGAATGAATGGAAGGAGGGAGGGATGGGCAGATGGCTGAGGGAGGGAGGGATAGATGATGGCTATGTGGATGAGGAGAAGGAGGAATAGATAGATGGTTGGATATAGATGGATGGATAGATAGCAGATGGATGGATGGATTGAAGGAGGAGGGATAGATGATGGATGGATGGAGGGAGGGAAGGAGAGATAGATAGGTTGATGGATGGATGAGTGAATGGAAGGAGGGGGATGGCTAAGGGATGGAGGGAGAGGTAGATCATGAATGGGTGGATGAGGGAGGGATGGACAGATGATGGAGGGAGGGAGGAGAGTGGATAGATACATAGCTGATGGATGGATGATTGAATAGCTGATGGAAGGATGGATATATGGATAGATAATGGATGGAGAGAGGGATGGAGGGATGGAGAGAGGATGGGTGAATAGATAGGTGGAGGGAGGGATAGATGATGGAAGGATGGACAGATGGATAGGTAGATAGCTGATGGATGGATGGAAAGACAGGCATGAATACATGGTTGGGTGAAAAGATGGGTACATGGATGGACAAATAATATAAAGAAAAATGGTAATTAATAAAATACATGGCAGCTCTCAGTTTTATCTTAAAGGTTCATTATTTCAGTAAACACATCACAAAGTGTGTCCGTCTTCATCAACACAATACCGTGGTGTTGTTTACACTCGTCCACTGTCTGACAAAGAACATGGAGACAAAGAGAACCGAGGCCAGCCGTGAGCCCTGCTGACTGAAAACCCATCCAGAATCAAGTCTGAGGCCTTCAAGCTTTGATGTCTCATGATGTAAGAAGCGAACTCGATGTTACAGAATTAACACAAAGAATAAAATCTACAAAACCTCATACAGTCACAGCTTGGACTTAAAAATGGTGGTTCAGTGGAACGAACGCTGCTTTCAGGGATTCAAGTCAGATCGTCTCCGGCTTTATAGACGGTGAATCACAGCGGGCGCACCCATGGGAGCACTTAGCGTGCGCACACAGACAATCCCGGATCGTCTTCTGAGGCTTTTGCAAGTGAACCCGGAGTGACTTCATATCAGACGTTGCTTCACCAACAAAGGGAGAAGCCCCGCTCCCCAGAGACGACGTAGTCACACCGGAACAGTGTGCTGGCTCCAGAACCGCACGTAACTTCAAAGGGACGCTGGTAACCGTTGAAAAGACAGGGTTAGTCAGCAAGTGGAGTCTCAAGGCCGCCTGGACGCTTCAGTCCCCAGGGAGCATGGGTGCCGGGGTGAAGCCTGGCCTTCCCTGGGGACAGCCCCCCCCCCCCCAGCCCTTCCTAGGTCTGCTGAGCCGAGCGGGTGCAGACACGTGAGCAGAGGGGGCACACTGACTCCCTATGTGTGCGGGTTGAGCCTAAAGCATTAGCCAGAGTCAGAGCACAGGGGGGTGGATAGGACACTGCCGGGTGGCCGTCTCTCCATACCTCCGTCCCTCCATCCTTCCATCCCTCCAGCCCCTCCACTGGCCCTGCTACACCGCCCCCCCGCCCCCCCGTGTGTTCTGTCCCTCCTGGAAAGCATCGCCGGAGTCAGAGCACAGGGGGGTGGATAGGACACCGCCAGGTGGCCGTCTGTCCATACCTCCGTCCCTCCATCCTTCCATCCCTCCAGCCCCTCCACTGGCCCTGCTACACCCCCCCCCCCCCCACACACACACCGTCTGTTCTGTCCCTCCCGGAAAGCATCGCCGGAGTCAGAGCACAGGGTGGTGGATAGGACACTGCCGGGTGGCTGTCTCTCCATACCTCCGTCCCTCCGTCCCTCCGTCCTTCCGTCCCCCCAGCCCCTCCGCTGGCCCTGCTGCCTCCCCCGCCACGTCTGTTCTGTCCCTCCCGGAAAGCATCACCAGAGTCAGAGCACAGGGGAGTGGATAGTGCACTGCCAGGTGGCCGTCCCTCCGTCCCTCCAGCCCCTCCGCTGGCCCTGCTGCCCCCTGTCTGCTCTGTCCCTCCCAGATCTGAGCGCACCTGGGCTGCCCGCGCACTCCCTGCTCACCCCCGTCTCTCTGCAGTTGTGGCTGGACACGTGGCCACTCAGCCCTGCAGGCTCCTCATGTCTGCTTGAGGCTCCTGTGGTGGCCTCACCCTTGGCCTGTCACTAGAGCCAGCTGCCTTCCACCAAAACAGCGGCCCCACACCCGCCCACCACGTCACCAACTTGGGATTGATCTTTGCCTTCTTGTCCCACGTAGTCTGTCAGACTGTTGTGTGGCCCAACCGTTCCCTGAACCCCACGCATTTCTGTGCATCCCCTGCTGCTGCCACACGAAGATTCTGTGACGTCCAGCAGAACGGAACGTCAGAGGTATATGGTCGTTATGGTTGGAAGGTGGGGCGGCAGGGACCTCCTGCGGCCCCGCGTGGATCCGAGGAGCAGGCTGCGAGAAGATTCCCACCGATGCCACCCAATGGGCCGCGGCCCTGCCTGCACATCTTCATGGGCCGCCCAGCACCTCCGGGCAGGAGCCCCTGAAATGCTTCACCTCCCCGATACCTGCAAATGTCATTCTTTCCAAATTAAACCCTTCGGGCTACCGTGTAATTAAGCTCGTCTCCTCTTCTGGAGATGGAATTTTAGATTTATTTTAGCCTCTGGCTTGTAAAGTGGAAAGAACATTACCTTGCGGAGACCTGGGCTCTGGTCCTAAAGTCTGTCACCTGCGTGCCTGTGTGATCTTTAGCTCATTTCCAAACTTCCTGTGGCTCAGAGCCCTTCCCTGTGACAAAGACGGGCCTTGGTCACCCGTTGTCCTCCAGCTCGCACACGCTGTGGCCTCTTTGTTGCTCTAAGTCCTGGGCCAGGACACCTCCAGCATCTCCTCTAAGGTAGCAGGTTCTCCCCAGGTGCTCACTGTTGGCTCTGGCACCCTGAGCATGTGCGTGGACTCTGGCCCTGCGTCCTGACAGCCAAGTGCCATCCTGGCCCTGTGTGCACAGCTGGGAGAAGCATACTCTTCCTGCCCAGAAGCTTCCTCAAAGGTGCAGAAGCATGTCCTCGAGTCCCCTCTGCCTGTGCTCTCCTCCAGAAAACCACTGCATTGATTCTAGTGCGCTAAACACGCTTGTCCACACAAGTCCACATGGGGACCTCATGGCACAGGGCCAGGATGCGGGGTCAAGGAGGGACAAAGCTGTCTGCTGCCCTAACCCTCCTTCCTGCAAAGGGCAAAGTCAAGCATGTAATTCACATTTTGCAAGTGGGTGTGAATGAGTTTGAGGCCCAGGGTAATGAGTCAGTGCTGGGTGCGGAGGGTGAGGTCCGAGCTACAGGAGCACAGGACGTAAATGAGGATGGACGCCAAGCCTAGCGGGCTGAAGCTCCCCTTCTGTGAGCCAGGCGTGACAGGTAGGAGCCACACAGAGACATGCGTGTATTTTGGTGAACCGCACTCCCCCTGCCTGCGTGCGTGGACGATCTGAGCGGTGTTATTCTAGCTTAGAGCTGTCGATGGATTTACGACCCGTGAGCGCAGTGATTATAGGTAGCATGGTTGTGGGTAACTCTCAGAGATTCATGTTTGGGTTTCGGCAGGTAGGTAAGCTACGCTCTGACTGTTGGTAAAACATGTGGGTGTTGGGGCAATGGGCACTCTCTCCCATGTGTGGTCCTCAGAAACACGTTAGACCTTCGGAGCCAACGTGCAGGCAGGCAGGCATAAGAAACTTTTGACACCTATTTATCAGGCGTTGTTGTGCTCTGCAGTTGTGCGTCTCAGAGGAGGCCGGGGAGCGTGTAGGCTTCCACGTGGGTGGCATCATGAGGAGCCGTGTCCTGGATGCGTGGACCCAGCCCCAGGGTGGTTCCGGCAGCGCACGTGTTCGCTGTCCTGCGTCTGGCTACTCTGACTACTCTGCAGGGGAAACAGCCTACGCACACTTCATGCCCACTTGCCGCGGGTTCCTGCCCCCGCCTTGCCCCACTCGGCCTCCAGGCGGCCGGCCGCTGAGCCTCCAAGCCCCTGACGGCCTGGTTCAGCACCTGCACGTTTCTCGAGTGGAATCTGGGGAGGCGATGGGTGATGTGGGGTGCAGCCTCCTGAGAAGGTGTTTGGAAGGCCTCCCCGTGAGGCGGCCACGAGAAGGGAGGGGGAACAGAGGCATTTCGGCGCACAGCCAGGGTGCCGCCCCTGGCCTGTGGCCACAGTGACCCGCAGCCGCGTCTCTGTCGTGGACCACAGCGGCCTGCCACCTTCACGGCTGGAGGCGTCGTCTGTGGCTCAGCTGAAGAACAGCACACAGCAGCCCGTGTCTCCGGCTGTCTGCTGTGTCGTGTGACCCACCGGTCTCGCATACTTGTGCTCAACGACACGTTTCCCACGGCCCTTCATGGCCTGGCCGGTTCTCGGCTCCCGGCCGCTGCTGAGACCGCGTCGCCCCACCGACGGCTCGCTGCTCTGTATGCCTTCCAGGGCTTCGCACGTCCTCGTGGGCATCACACACGCGACAGGTCAGCCCTCCGTGCCCTGTTGGGGCGATTGCTTCTGAACTGAGCGGGGACAAGGTATGAATGGAAAACACAGAAACCAGGACGCTGTGCGCACCTTACGAAGCCGTCCGAGTCTGAGAAGGAGGCTCGCCAGGTACTCAGCGCCGTCACCATCACGCCTGTGCGGCTTTTCCGCCTCACTCCGTGCCGGCATTTCCTGGAACGCAGCTCTCAGGTGCGGATGCTCTCTGCGCTGTTCACGGCCCTCTCGTTGGCAAGTGACACGGTTTCTGAGGCACCAGGTCTCTCCTGCCACGTCCCTTGGAAGGAGCCTCACGATGCAGACTAAAACCTGCTCTCACGACGTTGCCGAGTACAGTTACCCTGAGGGATCAACACAGTCTCCTCCTCTGTTCCGACTGACATTTCACAGGTGGACTGCACGGAGCTTCCAAATCCTCGGAGAACCCAGGGCATCATTCAGACACACAATGCCACAGGACCTTTAAGTGCCCATCCATGGTCCAGATAAAGCGATCGGGGACATTTAGAATGCCATTAGGTCGTAACTGTGAAGAGGCAGGGACGGAAATGTCACTAACGGGAAGTCTCAGAGGCAGAGCTAAAGGACAAAACTGCCCGTTCTCAGCAGACCCAGCCCCATTCCAACGGAAGCCATTGACTCCCGGCGGAAGCAGGGGGTTGGAAAAGAAGCCAGGGGCCTTTGCAGGTTCTTAGAGGGACTCAGTGTTCTCTCTCTCCAGATCTGTCTGGTGCTTCGTGCTCGAAGGCCCGTGTCCAGGGCCGGCCAGCTCTCTCTGTGCGGGTGCTGACACTGCAGTGTTATGATGCCTGGGGCCTCACGGAGTCTGCTCATGAGTGTGCATATGTGAATCTCTGTGCATGTTTCTCTGTGTGTCTGAGTGTGCCTCAGTATGTGCAGGTGTCTGTGTGCATGTGAGTGTGAATTTGCACATGTGTCTGAGTTTCTGTGTGTATGAATGTGCACACGTGTATCCGAGTGCAGGTTGATGTGTGTGTACATGAATGCGTCTGTCTGTGCACATGTGTGGGAGGGCACATTTCTGTGTGTGTGAGTGTAGGAGTCTGTGCATGTATCTGTGTGAGTGTGCACACATGTCTGTACATGAAGATGTGTCTGCATGTGTGAGTGTGAGCTGTGAGTGTAGGAGTCTGCATGTGTGGGTATGAATGTGCACACGAGTGTGTGTACATGAATGTGTCTGTGTGCTTATGTCTGAGGGCTCATTTCTGTGTGTGTAACTGTAGGAGTCTGTCCATGTGTGTCTATGAGTGTGCACGTGTGTTGGAGTGCCAGTTCATGTGTGTGCACATGAATGTGTGTCTGTGCACATGTCTGAGTGTGAGTTTGTGTAGGAGCATGTGTGTATAAATGTGCGCATGGGTCTGAGTGCCAGTTCATGGGTGTGTTTGTACATGAACATGTGTCTGTGCATATGTGTCTGAGGGCAAGTTTCTGTGTCTGTGAGTGTACAAATCTGTGCATGTGTGTCTATGAATGTGCACAGATGTGTCCAAGTGCCAGTTCATGTGTGTGCACATGAATGTGTGCACGTGTCTGTAAGTTTCTGTGTTTGAGTGAAGGAGACTGTGTGTATGTGTGTTTGTGCACATGTCTGAGTGCCAGTTCATGTTTGTGTACATGAATACATGTCTGTGCACATGTGTCTTGAGTGTGAGTTTCTGGGTGTGTGAGTGAAGGAGTCTCTCCATGTGTGTATGAGCATGTACATGCGTCCGAGTGCCGGTTCATTTTTGGGTACATGAATACATGTGTCTGAGGGCAAGTTTCTGTATGTGTGACTGTGCATGTGTGTTTTCAATGTGCACACGTGTGTGTGCCCATGTGTGTGTTTGTGTCTGAGTGAAAGAGCCTGTGTGTATGAGTGTGCACACGTGTCTGAGTGCCAGTTCGTGTTTGTGTACATGAATATGTGTGTCTGAGGGCAAGTTTCTCTGTGTGTGACTGTAGGAGTCTGTGTGTGTATGAGTGTGCACACGTGTGTCTGTACATGAAGGTGTGTCTGCACATGTGTCTGAGTACAAGCTTCTGACTGTAGGAGTCTGCATGTGTATGAACATGCACACGTGTGTACATGAACGTGTGTCTGCACACATGTCTGAGAGCTAGTGTGGAACTGTAGGAGTCTGTTCATGTGTGTGTGTGAGTGTGCACACGTGTGTCGGAGTGCCAGTTCATGTGTGTACATGAATGTGTGTATGCGCACATGTGTCTGAGTGCAAATTTCTGCCTGTGTGAATGAAGGAGACTGCGTGTGTGTATGAATGTGCACACGTGTGTCAGAGTGCCAGTTCATGTGTATGCACGTGTCTGAGTGCAAGTTTCTATGTGTGTGAGTGAAGGAGCCTGTGCGTGTGTATGAGCGTACATGTGTCCAAGTGCCAGTTTATGCGTGTGTACATGAACGTGTCAGTGCACGTGTCTGAGTGCGAGTTTCTGTGCGTGTGAATGTAGGAGTCTGTGGTGCCTGTGAGTGTGTGTGCCTGTGTATGCGTTTTCCACTGACCTAAAGGCAGGGGAGGACACAGAACTTCTAGTGTCCCATTGCACCCACACCGGCGTCTGTGAGGCTCGCTGGTCACCAGCACAGTGAGCTGCCACTGCCCGCAGGGCAAAGTTCTCGAGATAAAAGGAGGGGGACAAGGGGCTGGGAGGGTGGAAAGCTGTGACCTTGGCACGTCCTGGCAGTTGGTGGTCACCTAAGGACAACGGCGGGAACAGTGGGAGAGATCGCACAGCCGTGACCAGGGCCCCTTTATACACGGCTGGCCCCCACGGAGCCGAATCTTCACTGAGAAGTAAGGACGCTGTTGCCAGGACCCCAGGGCACTTTGTAGGCACGTGTCTTCCCTACATGGACACTGATGGAGGATGGAGAATGATCTCCCCTCGCGTGGGCTTAGGATCTCGTTTTATGGCGTTCGCGGGATGGCACGGGGTGGAGCCCCTCGTAAACACAGTGCACAGAGACCCTGTTTTACATGTGGGTGCAAAGGGCCAGCGGTCGTCCCGAAGATAAGGTGGGGTGACACAGTCAGCTGAAGGGGCTAGCGCTCGGGGCCCCTGGGCTTGCTTGCAGAGATTTTCACGGCAGGCCTTGGTCCTCACACACAGGCTCGGGGTTTCACTCACATGCTTTAACCGCTCACTTTCCAAAGTGCAGTACCCAAAGCGTGATCAGCTCTGCACTGATGTCACACTTAAAACGCATGTTTTCGGGCGCCCAGGTAGCTCAGTGGGTTTAACGTCTGCCTTCTGCTCAGGTCATGATCCCAGGGTCCTGTGATCGAGCCCTGCATCCCCCCTGAGTGGGGATCTTGCTTTCCCCCCTCCCTCTGCCCTTCCCCTTGCTTGTGCTCTCTGGTGTGCTCTCTGTCAAATAAAGAAATAAAATATTTTCAAAAAAATTAAAAAAAATGCATGTTTCTCCCCCCCACCCTAGTTTACTCTTGTGCTCTGAATGTTCAGTGATTGACTGCACAGATCTGTAGGATTCCAGTAAAACAAACTTTTAAACCCAACGTCCCTACTTGCCACCCAGCACCACATGTCGCTAGCGCCTCGGCAGCAGTGATGGAACCCTGTCCCCTGTAAAGTCGCGGGTGCGGAAAGCCCGCGGGACCATATGTAAGGACTGGAGTGCCGGCCTCCCTGCGGTTCACAACCTGGAAAGCCTCCCCTTCATCTCTGTGTCCCGTGCACAGTGACAAAACCGATGGGCGTGTCAATACTAGAAATCATGAGAACCCGGTCTAGATGCTTGGTTACGGGAAAGGCCGTCTCAACCTTGTCTTTCTTCCTCATCCTACAGTGCCTCGTCTTTGAAGACGCTCCCAACGGCGTGGAGGCGGCCCTTGCAGCCGGCATGCAGGTGGTCATGGTTCCAGATGGGAACTTGCAGCGACACCTTACGTCCAAGGCCACCGTGGTGCTGGATTCCCTGCAGGACTTCCAGCCCGAGCTGTTCGGTTTGCCACCCTATGTGTGAGCAGCCCGCTGTGCCTCCCTGGGCGTCGTGGTCGCGGCACCCACTCGGGTAACCCATGGCACCCGGGAAATCACCGTGTGAGGGGTCCTTCAGCCTGCGAGGCCGGCCTTCTGTCCCATGCGGGCTTGGCCTACCGTGACTAGTGCTGACATACCACAGCGTCCCAGCTGAGAGAAGGCAAAACAGAGGCAGCCACCAAGCCCTCATTTGCACAATCATACATCCTACGTGAATGATCACACGGTGTCATTGCACCTGAATAATCCATGTAGGCGTCATAAGTGGCAAATACACACACATCCACATGCTTGTGTGTGAGTGCTTGGGCATGTATGTGTGTATGCGTGTGTGCATCTTTACATGTTTATACATACGCATATGCATGTAAAATACTTCCTTTTCAAAGGCGGAATGAAATTATATTTGCATTCATTTCCTTTTTACTTTCTCTAAACTGTGGCTTGAAAATGTAAAATATGCGTACGTATACGTATATGCTTACATATATGTGTATATGTGTGTATGTACATATATGTTATATTTATCTTTTTCCTGTATGACTCTGCTGTCTTAACTGTTGTCTTAATGTGCCATAGCGGCTGGTACAACTGAGATCGCAGCTGTGTTTTGTTTGTAGTCTGAGTGGAAAAGCCAGGTCATGGATGAGTCCTGAGAAACCGTCCTCCCTGTTAGCAAAATTGACCGTCTTTCTGGCCCACACAGCCTCTCGGCACACCTCCGCCCAGAGGCCCACTCTGAACCGTACCGTCCGTAGTTTGTTCTCAGTGTGAACCTAACTGTGGCCTGTACCTCACATCATCAGGCATATGTCTACACTTGAGGATGTGCTTTCTACCTCAAAAAAACCATCCTCTTTTCTAAAAACCGGTAGTTTTCTAACACAGCCTTTGTGCAAATATAATCTGAATTCGGAATACATACCTAGTGTGACCAAGAGCCTTATTAGCACATTTCTGGGATCATTTACCCGATGTTAACACTTTGATGATGGACCTTTTTCTTTTTTTTTTTAACTTCTTTTACTTTTTACTAGATTTACTCACCCTTTTGCGGTGGGAACATTGAGAAAGGCATTGGAATATGGGAAAAACAATCCTGGCGCACCGTGCCTGCTGGTGTGTCATTGCTTGTCACGGAGCTAATTTCCATGTGGTGGGAAAGTCATGGTAATGAATGCGAATGTGCCCATCCTTGGTCATCTGTTGATGCTTGCCTCCGGCTGTTGACCAGTTTTATATCCGTTCAGCAAATTCATTTCCGCATTAGTCCTCGCCAGTGTGTATGGGTCTATTCTGTGAACTCTCTGTCAAACTGGTTGTAACATCTTACTGGATCCCTCACCAGTTAATTGAGTTGAATAAAATCCTTGACATCAGTTCACATTATGTATGAGAGTTTGATTTTACTTTTTTAAAAACGTTATGCTTGAACAAATGTAAAACAAAAATGTGACTCGACTTTTTTTTTCTTTGGAAGCCAAGCGGCACTCACATTGTAAAATGGCATTTATGCATTAGTGCCCTTGTGTGCAGCAAACGAAAGATCTCCCTGAGATGATCCCTTGTTGGATTTGATATCTCCTTTTAATAAAACATGTATGTTTTATCATCTTCCAGCCATTTTGTACGAGAAACACAAAGCGCACGCATGCGTCTCCCAAACATGTAGCTGTAGATCAGTGTACACTTTGCTCTACGGTAAATTTGAGCTCAAGTACGTTGTTGTTACAACCAAGGTGAAACTCTTATTTTGTTGTACAAAGGAAAATACTTATGGTTGGCCAAGCCGCACATGTTCTTTCTTGTTCTCCTACCTCAGCCTGATTGACCCAGTGCCTCTTAATGATGACATCCCACTAACAACCCATTGATTTCACAGAGGAATAATAGTAGTGCCAATTTAGACCCGGATGACTCCTGCCGAGAAACTTTAAAGAGACATTGTGGTTTCTTAATGCGTTTAAAGACATGCAGGGATTAGTGGCTGTTACGTGATGTTGCCCTAGTGGGCGGCTAGCATTTACCCATCCCCTGCACCTCCTTTGGAAGCATTTGGTACTGATGACAGCCCCTGAGAGGCGATAAAATCAGTCTCTTCTTAATTCCTCTTCAATGAGACATGCACAGCACTTTTAGGAACGTACTAATGACTATGTATTAGGGTTCTTCCTTCCACCCAATACTCCCTCAGTTGGAGTTCAGCGAGCCGTAGAAGAGAAAAGGGCGTCTGGAAGACACTTGCTTTACCCGGGAGAGACTTGCCTTATCAAGACACATGGATCATTTCTGCTCTGCAGCACTGCTCAGTGCTTAGCCATTGAGGTTCCTGTTTCTTTGAATATAATAGTTGGATGCTAGATTTGCCGTGCTTCGAATGGTGTTACCTATTCTTAAAAACACATTTGCACGTGATAACCAAGTTTTATAATAAAAAAAAAAAAATGCATACTAACTCCTCTGCCTCACATTGTGTACGCTCTCCTGTTCCACAGGACAAAGTTCAAACCTTGGCCTCGTGGAGGCTTTCTGACCTAAGTCTGTCCCCAGCACAGCAAAGGATTTCAAATTAGGCAGAGTTCGATTTTCTATGCATCTTTTGACCCAAGTGGATTTTGAAGGACCAAATAGTTAGCTCTCTCTTCCTGGTTCTCCACGGAATGACAGGTGCCTGACACAAAGTGTTTTTGGACACTGTCAGACTATCCCATTAGTATTAAGGCATTGCATGAAAGCATTGCTTTCTGTAGACTAAAACCCATGATTGCCAAATTCTATGTGCGTTGCTCCAACATCGCATATGAAATGAGTATTTACATTAAATGATTTGCAGTTTTTACTGTAATGTTAATAATAAATTTCTCTAGGACATAAAAATCATAAAGAACTATTCAAGTATCCTAATGTTTTCTAGTTTCTTTTTCTTTTTTTTTAATTATTTTATTATTTTTTTATTTTTTTGTTTTCTAGTTTCTTAACAAGCATGAGGTCTCGGAAACATGCCATCAAATACATCAACTTATGAAAATCCTTGACAAAGGGATGGGGAATTCACATATAATGCAAAGTCACTTAAAATGGCATATTTTCAAAATCCACTCAAGGAAATAATGGATATGCATTTGATACTAGGCTCCAACTGGTTATGAAGAGTGGAAAGTACGTGCTGGGGTACGAGCAGACCCTGAAAATGATCAGACACGGCAAAGCGAAACTGGTCATCCTGGCCAACAACTGCCCGGCTTTGAGGAAATCTGAAATAGAATACTACGCCATGTTGGCCAAAACTGGTGTCCATCACTACAGTGGCAATAATATTGAATTGGGCACAGCATGTGGGAAATACTACAGAGTATGCACACTGGCTATCATTGATCCAGGTGATTCTGATATCATTAGAAGCATGCCAGAACAGACTGGTGAAAAGTAAATCATGCAAAATTTTTCTTTAATAAAACTGGCCAGAGCTTGTTTAAAAAAAAAAAAAATTATGGATAGACATTTAACTAAACAGTAGTTATTTTTCTGTAAGTCACATCGATTCTATACTTGGTGGTAAAAAAGGCATTCTATATAAAAGTCAGAAACAAAGAAACCAAGTAATGAGTAAACTTTTCATTGTTCTAGAAATCATAGTCAACAAATAACGGCATTGAGTGTCTACATAAATGGGTTTGATGAGGACAAATTATCTCAGTAATTTGTCTAATCATCGTTTCTCTCACCACTTTTTAAAGCCGTCTTCACTGAGTATTGAATTGTGGTTAATTGAGATTAATTACCTCTTACCCTTTAAAGATATAGTTTCTATTATCTGACTTCCATCATTTTGATTAAATTATACCAGTTATTGGTCCTGTGTTTGAAAGCAACCTGTCTCTTTCCTCCAGCTGTGGCTAGGATTTTGTTCATGGTCTTTGGCCTTCCCAGGAATGGCTTGCTATGTTTTGATCTAGTGTGAACTTTGTAGATCTCCCTGAGTCTGTGGCTTTTATGAATCTCTAAACTTCTCAGTCATCACCCAGATTTTCCTCTTGGGGTCCCTTCCATATATAACCAAACAGCAAGGGTGAAGTCTTGGCAGTGTATATAATCAGTGCGTCATGCCCAAGCCTGAGTTGTGCCGCCAAGGAGAAGGCTCAGGGACTGGGGAGCTTGAGTGAGCTGGCAGGGCAGGTGAGGAACCAGTGCCAACGGGGCCTTAGGGAACACTTGGAATCTTCATGATGAGCCCACACACTTAAAAAGGATTAGAATTCTCACTTGGCCCGGAGGCAAGGAACAGTGATACCAGCCAGGAAGAGTCAACCACCCAGAGTTGAGTATACCAGTAGTCAGAAATCCAGAGAACCAAGACAGCCAAGAACCAAGGGATCCGTAGAGGGACCAGGACAGAGCCATCAGCAGAGCCTGTGCTCCTCGTAAGAACCTGTGCTTCACCTCTGCTCTGTGGGTGCATGTTCTGTGTCTTCTCTGAAGGCAAAACCAAGACCCACTTGACTCCTATAGAAAGGAGCTTACCTTGAAAAGAAAGGCAAAGAGCCAGATGCTGAAATATGAAAAACTCATGGAGAACAGTTTTAATTAGGATGAAGTATTCACATATGCAGATCACTTGAAAATTGCAAAACACTCTAAATTTCTGCATAAACTAGGTCGTCTAGCATTTGTTGAGTGCTCATCGTGAGCTAGGCACTTTTTATTTATGAACGTACATCCTTGCCTTTTGCTTTGCCCTTTTTGCTCTCTCTGCCCCGTTAGTGGCTGAGAGTACTCCCAGCTTCCCCTCTCTTACCTCTAAGGGTTATGTTACATAATTAGGTTATGCACCCCAAAGGCCACTTGGTTATGAAGCGGCGGGGCTGAGGATAGGGGTCATAAGTTACACGTGCTTCACACTCCAGAAGATGTAGCTGTTCCCAACGTAATTATCGTCAACCATAGGGAAAGAAATACGTTTCCTTGGTGGTTAGAATAAAAAGGATGTTTGTCGTCCCGTCGACACCGTGGCATAGACCCAGCCCACACGGTGTTGCCGGGGAGCAGTGAATCCTACGCTTAAGTATCTTCTCTACTCACACTGTCGGTGGCCGCAGAGAACACATGCCTGACTTAGCTCCACTAGCTATTTGTATCAAGAAAAGTACTTGCTTTAAACAAGTTTGAGATGCCCTCTAATTGGGAAAATATTAAGGGCCTTGGACGCTACCGCTTGTCTATGCATGAGACAGCTCCCTCATTACTTTGGTCTTTGGTATTCTCAACTTACCTCCAGAAAACACTGCAAAATGTCATTCTTGAGTGCCCTCTCTTTGCAAGTACTTATCAGGCGTGTGTGTGATGAGCTGTTTGTTCTCTGCTGATGCTCTTACTGATGCATAGTCATGTTGATGAAGCAAGTTGTTAGCCGGTTCAAGCCTGGAACGGAGTCAACAAAGTTTGCGAGTGCTTCCAGCCACACAGTGCAGGCCTCTGAAAATCATCCCTTCCCTCGGCCCCCAGCTCCTCAGGAATAGTGTATGGTTGTTCCTAGGGAGGGTGTTGTTAGGGCCTCTCAAGGATTAAGACCTGAGGCTTTTCACCCATCACTCCCCTCCGTTAAGACCATTTCCAACACCAGTTCTATTTCTTGACCTTGATTTCTTTCAACTCTCATCTGGTGGTCCATCCCACCACCACCACCCCACTACATCCAGGGAGAACTCGCCCTTAGGGTGATAGAAGTCACCAGCCTTGTGCCCCTTACCTAAATTCTTCCCAGGGTCCCAGCAGTGGTCCCAGAGAAAGGCAAATCGAGTCCTTTGACGGCGCCTGTAGACCTGCATGCTATCTACTCCTTCGTGGTAGCTGTGAACGCACACCTGCTTTTCTCTGGCCAGAATCTCCTTGAGGGGGTAGCTCAACATGTATCCCAAGAGTTGGAAGGCAGAAAAAGTGCCACTCAATTCCCCTATTTTGTTTCCCAACAATGTAAACCACATAAACGTGGTTCAGACTCCTCCGTGCAACGTGTAATTTAGTATGAGAGACATGATAAGAAATCACACACGTGAAGGTGCAATTGTAAATTGTCAGAAACACTGCAGAGTGAGAGAAGATGATCTAAGAATAGCAGGGTGCACC
Source organism: Vulpes vulpes (assembly GCF_048418805.1). Classification (NCBI taxonomy): domain Eukaryota; kingdom Metazoa; phylum Chordata; class Mammalia; order Carnivora; family Canidae; genus Vulpes; species Vulpes vulpes. The sequence continues at coordinate 4,194,446 of NC_132796.1, read as the reverse complement.
TAATTTAATTTGGGGCTTACAGGGTCAAGGAAGGGGGCAGCACTCAGCGCCTGGCCAGTTTCTGGAAAAGTACAATGTATGTTGTCCATACAACCCAGCAATCCACTCTTGGGTGTCTGCTCGAGGGATGTGAAAATGTCCACCCACACAAACACCTGTACACAAGTGTTCATAGCAACCTTTCTCGTAACCATCAATGGAGGAAAGTACAGAAGCCAGCAGAAGAGAGAGGTCTTGGTAGAAGTTGGCTCTGTGATGAAGTTTCACAAATTCCAATGTTATTGGCACTTCTTACCAACACCCACATGTTGTTCTAATTAAATTGTATAAAAGTACCTTCCTGTATTTCTAACCAGTTATGTAATTTGGACAAATCATCGATGGAGATTTCCACGTGGAATTCAGAGTACGCCCAATAAGTCAATGGACTTGGTCCATTTTCTAGTGTAAAATATGTGCACTTTTAAATAACATTAATATACTTAGTGATGCGTGATGTCAGTAAGAAGAATCTACAGAGGTGACAGTGGGAAGAAGGAGCTCAGATCACTCCATGCTTTATATTTTATTACTGTTGACATTGTGGTTCTGCAGTTGGGCAAGATAAGGCAATACCCAGCTAGGAGGAAGCTGCGTACCTTTGGGGGAGCCTCGGTCTTCATAAGTGAGATGGTGCCTCATGAAAACTGGTGGAAGGGGACTGGCTGTGGCACCTAGGAGAACACTAAGGAGCATCTCATGAACGTGAAGGTCAACCTTGCAGTGCTGCTAAGAGACCAAGAAACTTCAGGACAGAGGACAGACATGGGGTTTGGTTATCTGACCTTGCACTGATCAGCTCAGGTGACTGGTGGAGGTCAGAGCAGACTACAGAAGAGTAAAGTGAAGTGGAGACCATCAGCACAGAAGACTCATGAGCAATTGTGACAATCGGAGCAAAGAAATAGGGCTGTCACTATAGGGCAGGCAGGATCCAGGAGGGAGTCCTTTGTGTTTTTGGGAGTTCAGGGTGGAATGAAATTCTGAAAGCAGAAAGAGAGTGAGAGCTTCTCAGCTCCAGATGCTGGGGATTCTCATGAAGAAACCTTAGTTTTATCCTTAAAGGTAATGAAGACCCGTCGGACATGCACAGTTTCCATTTCTCTTTCAAGAAATGAGGCCTCCAGGACAGAGGGAAGGAGAGAAGAGGCTGTGAGTCTGGCCCGGTGGAGGCGAGGCATAGAGGAAAGGACTCCCCATGAGTCATGGTGGCATTTTCCCCCTAAAGTCCATTTAACCCCACACATCCAACCCAGCCCACCAGCTGAAATTCTCTCCCATTGCCGCGCTCTCTAGATCTTGAGATGCCGCTCATCGGAAGCGATGTTTGTTTACAGCTCCATCAAGGGAGCAGCCACAGGCTCCCACGATTTAAACACCCCTCAAAATACTTCCCACCTCCCACATCTCACTTCCTGCACGGAAGGGAGCTCATTCCTGCTGTCCAGTGCTCTGCAAAATTCCATGCTGACAGTGTCAAATGTGTCCCCTAATCCCCTTGTGAAAATGCAAATACCCCTAAGAACGTGACTCCCCTCTTAACCTCCTTAATCAGACCGCTTCCTCCTCCTTTTTCGCTGAGCACTGCTCGCTGGAAGGAATCAAATTTTGATGCAGGAGGGTGGATAGTGAAGGGCTTTTGAATAGGAAGCTTGGGAACGGGGGAAGTAGGTTTGAGTGGGCACTTCACAGGATGAAGACAGGCTGAGGGAAATAGGAGTCCAGATAGGAAAGGGGAAAAGAGAGATGCCACAAGGTAGGCCAGGGTCACAGCAAGGGGACGACCGTGGGCATCCACCATCTTGCTAGTTCTAGCTCCTGTGATTTAATTGTCGGGTGCAGGCGGTGAGCGTGCATATAGCAGCACGCAGTTAGGAGGCCCTCATCCGAGCTCCCCGGGGCCTTTCTTGAAGATCACAGGAGCCCGGCAACATTCTTTGTGGCCTAGTAGTGCATGCCCGCTACTGTGTGCCCAAGCACTTATTTTTCCTGGAAAACCCAGCACCTGCTGTCTTCTCTGAAAACTCAGCAAAGCTCCCACCACGGGCAGCACAAACACAGCAGGATCGGGTTCTGAGACGTGCGTGCCTTTTTATGGCGATGTGTCCCAGGGCAGTGTTTCCCGTTTGTGTCCAGCCCTGCAGCAGCACACATTGAATTCGGCTGGCTCTTCCCAGTGGTGGGTATAGACTGGGTCAGGAGGTCGTGTCCTAAAACCACTTCCTGGAGTAGGCTCCAAGCTCTGGGGTGGCACAGATGGCCACAGCTGGGGCTCTGAAGATGAGAGTGGTTTCATACTGGACCAGTTGTCCTGGGAAGTAGAGATGGGCCTGACTCTGCAGCCCCAGTTCATAAAAAGACTCTTGTCTCCAGCCCAGTGCCCACAGATGGGGTTGTTACCCGGAGGGCAGATAGTCACTGCTGTGAGATCTCTATGCTGAACGTTCAGCCTCATTCGGACAAAATATTAAAATGGGAGGTGTCCATGTGATGTCCCCTGCTATGCCTCAAGCCCTGTCCTTACCTGTGCAGTTCAGAGACAGCTCACTGATGGAAAGAAATCTATATGCACCTTTTAGGATGGGAATGGTTGGTCTTCCCAGTCATGACCGAAACCAGATGGTGGCTTGGAGAAGATGTCAAAAGCGAAGCATTACTCTGTGCTATTCTCTCCACTTACCAGAGTCAGAATTTTCCTAGAAGAATGCCAATATTGTACCCTGAAAGTATACACTTACCACAGCAGCACCCATAGAGATAAATTGTCTGCACTTGCCACTGGGTAGTCATTTCCAGTCTAACATCATCACGCATGTTTTAAGAAAGTCCTGTTGGAAAATAAGCTCATAAATATCACATTAATTCTGAAATAAGCCTTGATAGTGACTGACTCAAATTGGCCATCCTTTAAAAAAAAGGGGGGGGGGGCGGGGAGATGATGCTGCATTAGAAAAGAGGAACAATCAGAAGAAAGAAAAATATTCATCCCAATGGGTTATGGAGCTCTGAGTCAAACACAGGATTTATTTCTCCTTTTAAATGTATGAATTTTTTCTCCTAAAGTTGCCTTTTTACTTCACTATAAATCCCATATACCATGAAATTCCTAAGTAACATTAATTTCCACACAACAATAATGGTATGAATTTTGAGAATTATGTTGGTCTATTTCTCAATTTTGATTATTATCTGTACGTACTGAGCAATGGTAAGGGGAAGAACCCTCTTCCTTTTAAACCTTTTATGTTGTTGAAATACATCAGTTAGTACAAGCAGAGGTATCAAAACTATTATCTTTGTTTAATCCTCTTTCCAAAATCACACTTCACCTAATTTTAACTCTATTTCAAAGGTGATCCTAAGCACCGCGAAAATAAGCAGCAGCCCCTATGTGTTCACTCTTGGGGGCTCTCAGGATGATTTATACAACAAATCAGAATCCCTCTTCTTGTATTGCCAACATCAGTCATGCGCCCCAGATGGATCCTTCCCTGCTATTTCATGTAAATATCTACTGTGCTCATCTGGGCCAACAGACTTTTTGCACAACGGCACATCGAGCTCAAACAGGGAAAACGCACTCTGCGGGCAAAATCAGAAGGAGATGGAGAAAACAGAAATTAAGGTAAAAAGAGGGGAAAAGTATATCCTTTAGCAAGTTTTGATCAAAATAGCTTATAAAGAAATTGAATGTGGGTATCTATACATGCAATCTAATTATTTGGAATTAAAGACAAGAATTTCTATGGCTCATATAGCATCCATCTGATTGAGGTAACATTTTCTGTCGGGTTTCTTCCTATAGCTCTTCATCATCACTCATATTTTTTAGACGGCCCATAATAGCATCAAGAAGTGCATCATGGCTCTCTTAGACTGTTCTGTGCCCTATATCCGCGACTGTTTGAACATATGTTGTTGGGTATTCTCTTCAAGTCTTCTCTCTCTGGTATTGAATTCTTTGGGAAGAAAAAAGAAGACTAGATTGGAAGAAAGAGATGACTTTCAATTTCAAATGGTTGTATACACATAGGTCGGTTTTGATTCTTCTATGAAACCAACCCAAAGTAGCCCAGAGACCAAAGAGACAAAGAAATGTTATCTTTGGTGAAACTAAAAGGAGACTAATATTCTTCCAATTTTTAAATTTATTTTTTAATTGTTATTATTATTAGTTTAGAGAGAGTGCTGGTTTGTGCATGCGAGTGGGGTAGAGGGCAGGCAGAAAGAGAAGGGGAGAGAGAATCTTAAGCAGGCTCCATATCTAGTGGGGAGCCTGATGCGGGGACTCCATCCCATGACCCCAGGATCATGACCTGAGCCAAAATTAAGAGTCAGCTGCTTAATCGACTGAGCCACCCAGGTGCCCCTATTCTTTGAAAAACTTTTGAAAGAAAATCCAATAGTTCACACCATGTTTATTCACTTTATGCAAATAATGCTATAAGGACTAACGATAGAGACATTAGTAATTCTTTAATATCGGAAGAATATTTGTTCTTTCATTCATGAGCAATTTTCCCCCATTGGTGATGATATTAGCTGTGATTAGCTGTGGGTTTTTCATCGATGGCATTTATTATGTTGAGGAGTATTTTTTATATTTTCTCTAAATGTACTTTGTGGAGGTTTTTTTTTTTTTTTTTTTTTTTTAAATCATGAATGGGTATTGTATTTTGCCAAATGTTTCTCCTGCATTCTTCCTTCTACCATTTTGGGGTTTTGTTCATTCTCCTTTTTCTATCTCCACTAGGTGTGACGTCAGGTTGTTCGCTTCAAGTTTGTTTTGTTGCTTCTTGAGTTAGGGCTGTGCTGCTATAATCTTTCCTCTTACATCCCAAAGATTTTTGGACCATTGTTTTTTAATAGTCACTTATACACATGTATTTTTTATTTCCTCTTTGATTTCTTGGCTGACCCCATTCATGGTTTAGTAGCATGTTACTTAACTTCTATGTATTTGTATTCTTTCCAGATTTTTTCTTGTCGTTGATTTCTAGTTTCATAGCATCGTGCTTGAAAAAGATACATGATAAGACTTCAATCTTTCTTAATTTTTGATATTTGTTTTATGGCTTCTTATGTGATCAGTTTCAGAGAATGTTCCATGTAAATTCAGTCTTGAAAAGAATATTTTTCCACTATTTTTGGATGGAATGTTTTGAATATATCTGTTAGGTCCTTCTGATCCAGTGTGTCAATCAAAGCCAACATTTCCTTGTTCATTTTCTCTTTGGATGATCTATTCATTGATGTCAGTGGGGTGCTAAAGTTCTCTACTGTTACTATATTACTATCAATTTCTTCCCTTATGTGTGTTAATAGCTGCTTTTATGTATTTGGGTGCTCCCATGCTGGGCACATAAATATTTACAATCGTTATATCTTATTGTTGGGTTGTTTCCTTTATACTTATGTAGTGTTAATGGACTTGATAATTTTTCAGAAGTTTTAGGTTTATAGAAAACTTGACTGAAAGTACAGAAAGCCTCATATATGTCTACTGTCCCAGTTTCCCCTATTATTAACCTCTTGTATTAATTTGGTACATATGTTACAATCTATGTGGCAATATTTTGATGCTATCATTAATATAACAATAGTTTATATTCCAGCTCATTCTTGGTGTTGTACATTCTATGGATTTTGACAAATGTATCCACCATTGTAGTATCATATAGAGTAGTTGCATTGCCCTACAGTGTCCCATCTGTTCATCCATCCCTCCTCCCTACCCCCTGCTAACCATAGTTTTGTTGGTTGGTTGGTTGGTTGGTTGGTTGGTTTGGTTTGTTTTTTTTACCATGCTTACAGTTTTGTCTTTTTCAAAACATCAGTTAGGATGGTAGAGTGTGTAACCTTTTCAAATTGACTTCTTTCATTTAGCAATATGCTTTTAAGGTTTTGAAGATTTTTAGAACAAAACAGTATGATTAAAGATGGAGAACAATCAGGAATTATATGTTACCTTAAATTGGAGTCACTTGATTTTTCTAACATTTAACGTTAAAACACTTACTTTTAAGCAATATGTTTGAATGTTGATATATTTATTTTCAATGCCAGCCTCATTTGACACATGCTTTGTATGCATTTTCAAACACATATTTTTCATGCATTCATGGAAGAGTTGTGTTCATAAAGCCCTTGCTTGAAAGGAGCTAACCACTTCTTTTGTGATTTTTATTACAAATAGTAGGTCATATATGCATAAGTTTTTATCTGAAGTGAGAAAATATATATGCCAATGATCTTTGATGGCAATCAAAACATGATGGTGTATTGAAAGGTTTTATACACTATATTTTATGTGCATTAATATTCATCTTTGATTTTCAATATATTTCACTGTGACATTTATCTGGTTTTCAGTTGTGAGTTTACATTGTCTTAAGAAAGTTTCCATCCCTTAACTGAAGTTTTCAAATGTGTGAAGAACAAACATATTATCTTCCTTGAGTTAAAAATACTTGTGCCCATAAACATAACCTATTCAAAATCATCAAAAAATCTTTCAATTTTGATATCTAATAGCTCCCTAATAAAAGATTTTTCCCATAATGAAATTAAAATACCCTCTCCAGGGATCCCTGGGTGGCGCAGCGGTTTGGCGCCTGCCTTTGGCCCAGGGCGCGATCCTGGAGACCCGGGATCGAATCCCACGTCGGGCTCCCGGTGCATGGAGCCTGCTTCTCCCTCTGCCTATGTCTCTGCCTCTCTCTCTCTCTCTCTCTCTGTGGCTATCATAAATAAATAAATAAATAAAATTTAAAAAAAAAATAAAAAAATAAAATACCCTCTCTGATGATAGAGAATTAGAGCTGGTATTGTTAAAAAAGAAGAGAAGAGAGAGAAGAGAAGAGAAGAGAAGAGAAGAGAAGAGAAGAGAAGAGAAAAAAGAAAAAAGAAAAGAAAATAAAGAAAATAAAAGAAAAGGAAGAAAGAAAAGAAAAAAGAAAAGAAAAAGAAAAGAAAAGAAAAAAAAGAAAAGAAAAGAAAAGAAAAGAAAAGAAAAGAAAAGAAAAGAAAAGAAAAGAAAAGAAAAAAGATTCCACCCGGACATTGCAGGTTTTCATGAGCCCCAGTGTTAGCCCATTGGATATGAGCTGTTTCATTTACTATTTCACAGCCCTGTGTCCAGAAATTTGATTTTGAAGATTAAAAACAAGTGCAGGAAGAACATGGAGCAGTACTGTAATTTTTAGTTTTTCATATATGTGTATATATGCATATACATTTGTTTATTTGTGTAAACTGAAACTAAAATAGCCACATGGCTGTACAACAATAATTAGACCCAAATCTCTAGGAAAAGTATGTCTGCATAGTCTGGGCTAGAAATAATATTCTTTTCTCTTTTGAATACCTTTCTTGAAACAGTTGCATGACAATGACCTCTTTAGAGTACTATTGAAAAATCTTGGGCGCCTGGGTGACTCAGTGGTGGAGCATCTGCGTTCGGCTCAGGTCATGATCCCGGGGTCCTGGGATCGAGTCCTGCATTGGGTTCCCCACAGGAGGCCTGCTTCCCCTCTGCCTCTCTGTGCGTCTCTCATGAATAAGTAAATAAAATCTTAAAACAAAGTAAAAGAAAACAAAAAATCTCCAAATAGAAATTCAAACTTTTCACGCAAAAACGTGTTACACAGGTGAATCTGAAAAATGTTTTCATGTGGCTGAGTGACTTGGTACCACCACTCATATTGGTTGGGATGGTTCAACTTCACATAACATAGTACCTGACTCCACCTGGGTAAAAGAGTACTGACATGTACTATTGAAGGAAGAGAGAGATGAGAAGTGGGGCTGGGCTTCCTGCTTGGTTGTTTTGGTTGTTCAGTACTGTGCTAAGGATGTAGGATCTTCCTTTTTCCACTGTGCCCTCACAGATTTGGCTTCCCCTAGAGGTCACACTCTAATGGTCTTCAGATGGCTGTGGCAGTAGCAAAGCACACTGTTTCTTTGTTCCCTCCAGGAGGAGAAAAGGGGAACATGGAGTCATTTCGTCCGTCTGATGACTCAAGTTAAGACACAAGGCCCTCTGAGCCTGGATTATGGCTGTGGGCCCAGGGATATATACAGGTTGGCCTTTCAGATGAATCCAGTCACCGTTGAGTCTGATGGGCTACTTACGGGAGTGTTCAGAGCTCTGAACAACTGGGGTTCTGATCAGAAGCAGGAAGGGGAGAGCAGATATGGACCAGGCAATTTCCATCTCCTGCTCTCCTCCATGAAGGATACATAGCAGTCATGGTCACTCTAGTCCTTGTCCTCAGTAGGCAGCCCAGTGCCATATTGCTTGTTTGCAGCAGAGTTTAGAACTTCAGATTTATACCTGATTGCATTGGATTGACCACCATACCTCTCATGAACAGTGACAGGTGCGGCTGGTGAGGTAGCAACGGCAGTGAGGCCCTGCTAGTATGTCAGATCAAAACCCAAAGATGGCCAGATGCCTTCCTGCCCTGGTGCAGCCAACTGCCGCTGGTCCGTGCTTCCCTGTAGGGGATTTAAGAGGCAATCCACTGTAGGTACTCGCCATGCTGCAACCCCAGGAAGCAAGAGGGAAACTGAGAACAAAGAAGAGGGTGGAGAAGTCACAGGATAAATGAGAGACGTGAATTCCAGCATTTTTTCAGTGCTCATCTGCAGCTTCTAACTCCACAAGTCAGATCACTTTACAGATGCTTAAGCAGCCCCTATTGTCTACTCAAGACGCTGCATTGAAAAGGATCAATGTGGTTTCTACCCTGTTTACAACTCACAGCCCATGGCTCTTCCATTCACTACTCCTTTAATCTAGTCCTCCACCTATTGCTCACATAATGCCAACTTTTCAGCACCCCCAAAAGAGGTATAAAGATTACATGTAAGTGCATGGCTGTTCCAGTCCAGTTATGCCAAAGCCACTGCAACACATCATCCTGAACGTATGCAGACTTTGATCCTATCAAACAAATTTTAGAAGAAGACCAATACTTGCTTTAACTTTGTGGAACATACATTTTGTTACTTACCAGTCTGGAGCCTGTTAACTCCCCACCTGACTCAAACATAGTCAACTGAGAATAACAACCATATAAAAAGCTATTGTTCTCTAACATTGATGAGAAGAAAAGCAAATTTTCAGGAGAAACACCAACATGGTTTTTCTAGATCCACACTGCAAATAGGAAAAAACTGGAAAGATTTTCTGTACTGTGTAAAAACTGCATGTGTAAAAATTGAATGCCCCCATGTTTCTCCCTACCACCCTTGTAGTCCACGCTCCCATCCAATTTCCCTCTTCTAGTCCCACCTCCACCAATGACACATAGCCAGCTGACTGCTGGTTACTTTCACCCTGACTCACAAGTCCTGTGTGGGCAGTACCATGTTTCTTGCTTGGAGTAGAGTAGGAACTCAGTGGGGTCACATCACTAATTTTGTAGGAGTAAGGAAAAAGCGGAAGGGTGGTTGACAGCTTCATATATTTTGGGTAACACTGTCTTAGTAATAGGCAGAAGAGGAGTTGAGATCTGAGCTTTAGGTGCCATACACCACCACACACATTCATAGGCACTGATAGATCCAGTTCCCCACCCTGCTATTTTGTGCCTGGGAGGCACCTGCTATCCTGGAGTTTCCCACTACTTTTTAGTGTGTCTTTTTCATTCATCATTATTCAGATGTCCCCTCAACCTCACAACAGTATGGAACTGTCCCAAAAAATATGTTGAAATGGGCCAAATGTTGTCCCCCTTTCCCCAAAGTTTATGTGTTGAAGTTCTATACCCCAAGAACTCAGAATGGGTCTGTATTTTGAGGCAGGATCTTTAAACTGGTGATCAAGGTACCATGAAGCCATTAGGGAGGGTTGCAAGAAGGGGATGACCATGTGAGGACGCAAGGAGAAGACAGCATCTACACTCCAAGGAAAGAGGCCTCTGGAGAAACCAACCCTGCCCACACCTGGATCTTGGACTTCCGGCCTCCAGGACTATGACAAATAACTGTCTGCTATTGAAGCCACCCAGTCTGTGGTACTTTGTTATGGCAGCCTGAAGAGACTAATACAGATACTTAAGAATTGTTTCAATCATGGCAAGTCTTTAAGTTTAAGTGTCACTTCTTGCTCATTCCATTTGGTGGCTGGCAGCCGCTGAGTGCCACTTGTGTCCTGTGACCAGAGAACTAAGCACTGTTAACTACCTTGTTGCCACTTTTGTCCAGCAAAGTGTATTTCTCTAGTGCCCTTCTTCCTTTCTTCTTGGCCTGACCCATAATTTTCCTCTTGCATCTCTGCATAGACAGCCTGTTCCAGCATCCCTTGTCCTGACTTAAAATTGGTAAATGGAAGCCTCTCATTGTTGTGACTGGTCCAAGCCATTCGACAAGATGATAAGACAGCCAGATTTTTTTTTTTAACAATTATGTATGGTACCTTGCCAAAAATTTGAATCTTCTTGTCTCTGTTGAGGTATCTTTGCTGAGTAACACACGTTTATGGATTTCACCTTGGATAAAAAGTGAGCTATCTACCTTTCTCCTTCAAAAAATATATAGAATCCTGCCACTTTGCAAATGAAGCGTAAAAATGTTCTCTTAGGATAGGCTTGGAGAAATCAGCAAAAATATTAGATGACACTCACATATATATATATATATATATATGGTTCTTCTTGCAACAAAGTTTATTCACTTGAAGGCAGGCAGCATTTCAGAGGACTTTTGAGGTTGGCATTGTTAGATGTTGGCTCACGGCTACAGTTGCATCCAGGGAAGCAAGGCCAGGTGGGAGACCTTCTAGGAACCGAGGATGTGAGTGCAGGGCTGGAATGGGAGGACGAGCTGAAGCAAGTGTGCTGGGGATGGGTCTCACATGAGGGTCTGTGCACACTAAACACAGCACCCCACACTGATGTATGGTTGGGGCAACATGGATATCTCCATGGTTTCCATGTCAGGCACACTCGGGTTTCCCAACCTGCGCATTAGTGATGTTTGGACAAGATCATTCTTTGTTGCAGAGTGGGGGTAGGGGACTATCTTAGCATGTTAGAATGCTGGGCAGTATCCGTAGACTCTCCCGACCAGATGCCAGTTGCACACATGCCCAGTTGTAGAGACCAGAAATGTCCCTTGACATTTCCAAATGTCCCCCAAATGGGAGAGGGAGATTACATCATCCACAGTGAAAAAAATCACTGAGGTTTATGGAAGGAATGGGTGCCATACAGGATCTCAGCCCCGTGGGCAAGACCGAGGAAAGTGAATCTGTGCTGTGTCCAATTCCCAAAACGTCATGGTGGAGCTGGATTTCTGACACACTATTTGAGATGGATTTGAGGCCAAGCTTTGGAGGAAGGAACTAAATGATCAATCAGTGATGTGCACGTGAAATGAAGGATGCGGAGATGATCCTTCTGCCGCCTGTTTGTTACTCCAGGACCCCGGCAGGTCAGAGAAGGGATGCTGTGGCCTCAGATCATGTGGCCACTTTCCAGCAAGACTTACCACCTTTTTGTGTAAACAGGGGACACCAAGCCTACTGATTTTTCCCTTTTATTATGCTGTCATGATGGATGCTGGGGTCAAGATGGCCCGGGCAGCCCGGGGGCCCTTGTAAGGTGTAGCTGGACATAAAAAATAACTCACTTATAGTCCAGAGAGGTCATATAATGTAGATTCCCCAATTTAGTATAAGAATAAGCAGTCTGTTCTCTAAGACCCTAAAGACTTATGGCAGAGACCGACAGACACTAATGTAGAAATCCAGCAGAAACACCTGCTCAATGAGTTGTACCGTGGTCTACCCTCCCTTTCACATTTGACTAAATGATGGGCCCCCATCATGCCAACCGATGTCTGATCATGTAAAACAATTAAGCAAAAGCGTCTACTTGCTTACCTAGGAAAATCTGAAGTTTTTATACTGCAAAGTGTTAAACGAATTTTCATGGTTGACATAGTATATTTATCACTTTATGCCTAGTGGTCTTTCTATGATGAATTGTCGTAAGTGCCGTGCCCTGGAGGATTAGCACAGATTACCTTTTTAAATAAGGGGAAGGCTGAAGTGACAACCTTGTCTCTCTTGGGGTTTAAAGATGCAGTTGTCTCTCTGCATAGGGCATTGTGAAATTGGAAGACCTCTGAACGTTTAGGGTGAATCCCAACTGCAAGCCACCCATTCACCAAGGGGTTAAGGATCAGGAAAGTCAGGCCCAGATGCATGAAGTGATGTGTCCCTGGTTTCGAGCAGGGAGTTTTCAGTCCATCCTCATGACGGTAACCCTTTGCTGCCTTCCACCATCACCTGTCTTCCCTCTGAATTTTATACATCAAACTGGTGTATCTCCACGATCACTGAACAGTGCGTGAAAAATGTGGAGAGAAGCCTTGCTTAGAAAAGACTTCAGGTGTAAAGGGAATTTGGGGAAATGCAAGTTCCAGTGAACGGCATTAGCGTACAGAGCAGACCAAGAGAAGTCTAGTCGCTACCTGGCCGCGTGCATAGACCTGTGAGCCCTGAATACACCCGCAAAGAAGAGGACAAGCTCCCCCAGCCTAATTGTGGTTGATAAGAAAGAAAACAAGGGGGGCAGTTATAGTAGCTGAGCAGCGAGCAGTGCCTTCCTCCTTTGAGGAGACTCTGAAGGGACCATCCCAGCCAATACCACCGTAGTGCACGAACTGGAATCACACGGCCATGCAAGGGAGCCCTTTATACCTGGGCAAATTTACTCTGTTCTGTTCAGTTGCTTCTGAAGGCATTGCTCAGATTCCAGGGCTACCCAGTAGTGAAGGACTACGATACCGTCCTGTGAGTCACAGTAGAGTAGAACGGAACATTGTCATTGTTTAATCCTTCTCACACAGCTGGAGCAGATAGTGTGTGTCACAGAAGTAGGCTACCATTCAATACTGTTTTGAAACATTTGAAGAGCAGTCAGTGTAATCTACAATATTATCAAACTACCAAAAAAAAAAAAAAAAGACCTCAGTAAATGTAGGGGAAAAAAACCCAACCATTTTATTTTATTTTATTTTATTTTATTTATTTTTTATTTTTTATTTTTTTATTTTTTTTAACCCAACCCTTTTAAGCCCTACATCCAGTACTGATTAAAACCCTGCAGGAAAGTGGGAGTAGAGAGGAAGTTCCTTCGCCTGATAAAGGGCATCTTCTAAGAAGCTAAAGTCAACATCATGGTAAATGGTCGAGCTCAATACTTCTCCCTTAAGTTCAGGAACAAAATAGGAGTGTCTGGTTTCACCTCTCCTCGTCAACATCATACTACAGATTTGAGCCAGTGCATTAAAAAATCGAAATAAAATAAACCTAGTCACAAAGGAAGACCTAAAACTGTGCATAGAGACAGGAGCAAAAATCCGATGGGATATACAAATAGTTACTAGAACTATTGAGGTCTTTAGACAGAAAATCAACCGCATGTATTCATTATGAACAATTAAAAAACTAAATAAAAGTCGATACGGTGTACAGTGCATCAAAACGTGAAATACTCAGGGAATGTAGCAGGAACTGGGGAGTTAATCCAGTCCTTGTTATTGTTTTTTGGCTGGAAGTGGAAGTTCTTGTATTGCTCCTATTGAATCCCCTGGAAACAATAGCAGACAATGAATAACCTCACGTAAAAGAGGAGTAAATGAAGTAGCAGACATCTCAGGTGTCTCACAAACATTAGGGAGAGCTCCAGAATAATCGTGCCCTGTGTCACCTTTGCACTCAGGACTTCCCGAGGTAAGGATCCAACATTTGTCGACTTTGAGGCATGCCGTCCAAGTCTAATTCAGCCCAGAGCCGTGAAACGGTAGAGGGGATTTTTCCTTTATCACACGACCAACAAGTTAGATAGAGGACCGTGCCAGAGTTGAAGAGACTGTGCCCACAATCTAGTTTGTTCAGGACGTGGATGACGTGGATTTCGAATGATGATAAACCAAAGGATGCGGCAAAGACCGAGAAGAACATGATTTTGCAGGTGCCTGAGAAAACCCGTTAGGCAGAGGATCCTGCAACCCTTAATGCTGCAATTAATTTTGCATAACATCAGCCATATAATACTGCCCTGAATATTAGGGAGCAGCCTGTTTACGGACTTCCAGGACTTTGCAGGTATGGAAAAGGGAAGCATTACAGTGGGTGCGACGTTCCAGTGAACGTCTCTGAAATGATACCCAGCGGTTGCCGGTTCTGCCCTCGGTGCCAGTCTGCACGCCTGCTCCTACAGCTGCATTCCTGACAATCTGACCATAAAGTGCGTGTCCATGACAATAAATCAAAGAGGCATTGTTGAACGGGTGGCGGCGAGCCCCACCCGTAAGAGGGGAGATGCGTACCTTTTCAAGCAAATCTGCAACCAAAACATGTGTACGTCAGGCATTGCCAGCACAACGCGTTCACCAGTGGTCCTGGACAGTTCTACTGAACCCACCTGCCCCGGCGCTGTCGATAAGCGGGATGGTAGGCAGTAAGGAGGTACACGGGGCTTAAGGATATTGGCGGGGTGGCGGTGCGGGGATGCTCTATTTGTTTTCTGTCCTTGCAACTTTGAAGTCTATAAAAGAAACCCTTCTACCTAATTCTATTTCTAGTCTGCTACATGAGTAGATCCCGGTCCAGGTGGCCCATTGGCTTGACTCTTCTTCCTAACAACGTCATAACCAATAACAGCAAAAGTAGCATTTCATGCAGCTGCCATTGAAATAAGAGGCAGTGCATTAGTTTGTTGATAAAGGGGCACTTGCCTGAGCACAGCACCGTTTGTAGCGGGAAATGACGAACGAGTGGCAGTGGCGGAAGTCGTAGGCTCTCGGAGCCTCATCAAGCACCGATGTGCGCTCGTGAACTTGGTAGAGACGTGGAAGGTCAGGAGAGGAGCCAGGAAGGCCCAGCCTGGGCAACCTCAGCGGACACATCATGTGGGTTGGTTGTGTGGCTTCTCAAAACCCATCAGGCTTCTGCTCTACGTGGCTGTGGGCCCCTTTTCCCCTGGCCAGTGCAGGCTGGTTCTGACTGCACATCCCGTTGCTAACACACAGGGATGTGTGACCTCTCCAGCCGTGGGCTGGGTTGTAGGCACCAGGCTTTGCCCAGTCCCCTTGCTACCTTGGCTGGCACCTGGGGAGGGATGAAGGTGAAATCACGGGTCCTGGTCGGCAGAAAGACCCAGAGGAGCAGCAGCACGTCTCTGTTTACCTTTCATCAGAGCATGTCCCTAATACCATTGAGGTTAAGGAACTATTCCCAGGTGAGAACGAGCGTTTTCACCTGGAAGGTGGCAGGCAGCATGAAGGTGGCACCTTAGGCCGTCACAGCGGTCCTGCTGCCCGCCCCTGCATTTACACTGGCCTTGCAGATTGCTCCCGTGAGCCAGCCTGACACCACACACGGCACTCTTCCCCTTCCAGTTTCCATGACAATGGGGGGCTTCTAGGCAGAGGGACACGGGGGAGACCGGGAGGTGCTGAGGGCGGCAATGACTTAGGTGCGCTTCTGCGGGGAATCCCTGAAGGCTTTAGCTGAATGCAAACTCTGCGTGTGTCAGTGTGTTCGCACTTTGTTTGCAAACCACGCTGATGAGCCATCAGGCTCCTTTCACGTCGAGCTGGGCAAGCTTGTGCCCCACCTCAGCTAGGCATCCCGAGGCACTGGATCCCAGCTCTGACGTCCAGCCAAGTCTGAAAAGTTGTTGACCCATCTTCCAGCTTCCCACACGGACTCTCTGTCCCTCTGCCCATCCCTCTCTCTCTGGCTTTGCACTCACTTTTGGATATTCTTTGCTTTGTTTCTTGTACCTAAGGATGATTCCTGTATTATTAAATACTTAAATCCACCCCAGCATCATTCAAGAGTTTTCCATATTATATTGGAATCCATTATCCTAATAAGCATAACAGCACCCTTTCCCCAGAAAGTGACCAGCTGGACCCATCATCTTTCCTGTAAACAGAGGGAGAAGAGATGTGGTCTCTTGTAAATCAGCATTAATCTTCTCTTTTGTGTGTGTGTGTGAGTTTTTAAGATTTATTTATTTATTTGAGAGAGAGAGAGAGAGCACAACCAACGGAGGAGGGGGATGAGCAGTCGAAGAGAGACAAGCGGACCCTGTGCTAAGCGTGGAGCCCTACGGAGGGCTCGATCGTGTGACCCTGAGGCCATGACCTGAGCCGAAACTGAGACAACCAACGGAGCCCCCGGGGCACCCCGTCTTTTTTGCCTTTTTAAAATAAATACCATTTCTCAAGGTAGGAAACGACCACACTCCTGTTAGAGTCTGTGGTTAGAAGCCCCATCACTGGGGCAGAAACAGATGCACGTGGCTTACTTTGTAAAAGATGCCTTTTTGTTTTCTTTGGTCATTCAGTGGCGCTTGGTTTACCCCAAAGTCCTCAGATACTGAACATGTGTCTGTTCGGTCTCTCAGCATTATCTTCAATTTGTATTACCTAAAAAGATGTTTAGCCTTGATGCCTCGAAAGTGTGGTCTTGCTGGGACATTTGGGATCGTGACTCTAATACAATAATGTAGTTTTTCTTATTTATGCTTATAGACATTTAAAATGTGATGATCAGGAGGTAGAAACGAATGTTCCACTGCTTTTCCTTTGGGGGAAAAGAAATGGGTGGGTTTGCACCCTGACAGCTAATCAGGTCTCGGTGTGCATGAGGCAGGCCGCGTATCAAACAGATCATCCATGACATCCAGTTTTAGGAAGAACGCCAAGAAATCTCAGCTGCCAGGAGAAAATAAAGACTTGCTTTTCGTGCATTTGCCCTGCAGGCAAGGCCAAGTCTGTTCTTACTTCCTGCGGGCCCATCAGCAAAGGCTGTTTTAACGGCGGGCAACCTGAAAGGAGCGCTGCGATCAGGAACGTGGAACTGACGTGCTGTCTGCCCAGCCGCGCCGGCCCCACTGCACCTGGCTGTGCAGGCCTCGGAGGAACGGGGTTTCCAGAATCTCCCAGGGAGCCTCAGCTGCGGGCTATGTGATACGCCAGTGTTACTCTCGTCACAGCCTTCGAAGCAAGCGCCTTGGGTTACTAATTGTCGCTTGACCCCTCCTGAAACAGAGTGAACGGGGCTCTTTACGTGCGCCGCCTGTGCTGGGTGCGTTCTGTTACTTTACACCCCAGCTACAATGCTCTCCTGGATCGTCACAGAATAACAGTGCTTTCCAAATAATATCAAACGAAATCGTCTGATATTGCACGTTTTTTTTTTTAAGATTTTGTTTGTGAGAGACTGAGGACACAAGCAAGAGGAAGGGCACAGGGAAAGGGAGAAGGAGCTCCCCACTGAGCAGCGAGCCCGACGACATGGGGCTCCATCCCAGGACCCCGGCATCATGACCTGAGCCGAAGGCAGACGCTCAACCGACTGAGCTGCCCTGGTGCCCTGCAACGAATTGGGGAATAATGGATAATTGACACTTACTATGATGTGAATTCAGGGTGTACAAGGGGATGAGGTGATATATATTGCAAAATCATGACCAGTTCATGCACTCACATAATTCCCATTGTGTGTGCGTGTGTGTGCGAGTGTGTGTGTGTGTGATGAGAATATTTAAGATAAAAAAAAAAGTAGAGAATATTTAAGATCTACTCTCAGGCAGCCCGGGTGGCTTAGCGGTTGAGCGCCTGCCTTCAGCTCGGGGCGTGATCCTGGAGACCCGGGATCGAGTCCCACGTCGGGCTCCCTGCATGGAGCCTGCTTCTCCGTCTGCCTGTGTCTCTGCCTCTCTCTCTGCGTGTGTCTCTCATGAATAAATAAATAAAACCTGTTAAAAAAAGTAAGCTCTACTGTCTTAGCCACGTTCACGTACACAGCAGTATTGTCAGCCAAAGTCGCCATACTGTGTATTACATCCCTTGGACCATCCATCTTAATGTTTGACAGTGTGTTCCCTTCGGCCAACATCTCCCCATTTCGGCCTACCCCCCAGCCCCTGGCAACCACCCTGCTATTCTCTGTTTCTGCGAGTTGGGCTTTTTTAAGATTCCACATATGAGCGAGTTCTTCCAGGATTTGTCTTTTTCTGGCTGACTTACTTCGCTTAGCATAATGCCCTCGAGGTCCTTGCATGTTGTCACAAGAGGCAGTATTTCCTTCCTTCTTGTGGCTGAGTAATACTCATGCGTGTGCTAGTGCGTATCCCGTCTTTATCCGCTCATTTGTAGACATGTGGGTTGTTTCCATATCTCGACTGCAGTGAACATCAGATGGCAGCCCTGTCTTGTCTTCAATATCCTGTTTTCATTTCCTGTAGAAATACACCCAGAAGTGCGATTGCTGGATCGTATGCTGGTGCTGTTTTTGACTGTTTGAGGACCCTCCACGCGGTTCTCCAGAGCGGCTGCACCGGTTTGCATCCCCACCAGCGGTGCACGAGGGCTCCTTTTCATCCACATCCTGTCCAGCACTTGTTATCTCTTGCTTTTTTGACGATGGCAGTTGTGAGAGGCGTGAAGTGGTGTCTCATGATGGTTTGATTCCCGTTTCCCTGATTAGCAGTGATGTTGAGCATCTTCTCGTGTGCCCGTTGGCCACCTGTATGTCTTTGCAATCCCGTCTCTTTTCCTGTCCACACCCACCAAAGGTCTCTGCTAGTGGCGGGCTTGCGAGGTACGTGAGCATCCTCAAGGCGGGAAGCTCTAGATTCTGGTATGTTCTTCCCTTGAGATTCAATACTGTAGAGCCATGAGCTTCACGTGGATGTCAGTTCACAATATGGAACACTATTTAATTTTTCCCTCCTGAGTACAAGGAGGGAAGAGGTGAGTTAGATACATCTCGTGAGAACAGTAGATGAAGGTTACACGGAGGCAGATTTTAATTTAATATTAGAAGACACATTAAAAATTGATATCAATTATCTGTGGAATATTACAGTTTGTTGAATCTTGGCTTTGCTTCCCAGGACATACTCTAACCTTCCTGGTCCTGCAGATTGGGTTAAATGCCTCTCTTTTGTGTTCCATAGTATGTCTAGAATGTTCTAGATAAGATATCTGTATTTTGGCTGTCTTCCACGCTAGGTTGTCAGACTTTTAAGGGCAGGTGTCTTACTCATCTTTGTATTTCTAGCATAGAACACAAGTTTCCGATACGGCAGAGTTACCGGAGAAAAGAAGCCCTTGACTTTAAATAGGAAATGTGCCTTTCAGAAGCAGTTTTACTGGTTGAGAGGTGGTATTTGATGAATATAAAAATCCTCCTAAATTTTAAGATTCTCTGAGTGCGCTCCCCACCAAAGATTCTTATGCTAACCCGCCATTACCAAATGGGATGCTTTGAACTAACACCCAGTAGATTTGAAAAGATTCACTCTTGCTTTCCAATTTCCAAATTCCTGGTTCCTGTTATAGCCAGAAATTCATGAAATGGCTAGTTGTGGGTATGGATTAGAGCTTAAATATCCTGGAAGAGACCACAGCCAGCACGATGTTTTAAGCAGCTTAGCCTGCTGGCAACGCACCATAAAACTGAGGAAATAAGTTATTCCCATGGAAAAAAAATT
The DNA here is from genome assembly GCF_048418805.1 of Vulpes vulpes. NCBI lineage: Eukaryota > Metazoa > Chordata > Mammalia > Carnivora > Canidae > Vulpes > Vulpes vulpes. The sequence goes on along the minus strand of NC_132796.1, from coordinate 4,174,878 downwards.
CTCCAAATCACTGTTACCAAATTATCACCTTTTCTGTAAAACCAACACATGCTTGCCACCCTAATTATTTTCCTCTTATTTCATTTCTGGTTGTTGGCCTATTCCCTTGAAATTCATATCAGATGGACTGGATCCCACATCCCAGGAGTAGAATTTTTATTTTTTATATTCTTTTAAAAAATATTTTATTTTTTTATTTATTTGAGAGAGAGCACAAGTGAGAGGAGGAGGGAGAGACATACCCGCCCCCCCACACACACACGCACACAGGACCCCAGGTTCATAACCCAAATGGAAGGCAGGCGCTCAACAGTCTGAGCCACCCACGCGCCTCTCCTGGAGTAGAATTTTTTAAAAAATCACTCCATTTCGTAGTTTGGAAAATCACCCCTAATCTCAGCTGTCATTTTACAAGACCACTGAGTGAATACCCGTGTGATCCGCTAAGCCAGTGCTCATGAACCAAAGGAAGCTTTTGACATCATCAGCTCAGATAATTTACTGTCATAGTTTTCCTTTCCTGTGCCTGCATACATCCTGAAAACTAATCAAGAATACGTCCTATGAATTCTACTTTTATTTTAATCTTTAAGGACTTAATGGCATTAATCATCTAATTTATGCCCTCTTGGTATTTCAGTCTTGATTTACAAAAACGGAGAAATTAGGAGTGAACGCTATTCACACAGCAAGGATCTCTCTCTCTCCTCCCCCTCCTCCTCCTCCTCCTCCTCATCTCTCTCCTCCTCTTCCTTCTCTTTCTCTCTCTTCCTCTCACTCTTCCTTCTCTCTCGGAGGCATTTCTGTATGCACAAATGACCTTTCCCCGTGTTGCTGGATGGAGAGCACTTCCAACATAAAATGATTTCTTCTAGATCAGCAGAGGACATTATGTTGAAGACACTTCAGGAGCAGGTCTCCTTCTGTGGGAGAACCTCTATGTCCAGGGGCAACCCACTGGCAGGGGACGAATCCACAAGAAAGCTCCATCGCGTGACGGAGCATTTGCTGCAACAATTTTGCACGCTTTCTCTGTACTCACCCCTGCAGTGTGCCCCTCCAGGTCAACGGTCCCCTCCACAGAAGGAACTCCTTTCTTTGTAACTCCTTCCCACCACCCAGGTCCTCTTGCTGGGATCGGCACCTTGTCTACCTGAGACTCCGCCAGACGGCATGCCTGTCTTCTGATGCTCAGAAGCCAGTCTGCGCCAAGAGCCCTGGCGATTCTCGTGGAGCGAAGTGGATCTCTGTAAAGACAGAGCTATCAGGAACATGTGTCCAGGGGCTAAAGATATGAGGTTTTAGAAGAGAAATACTTGTCAGTTTCCAAAGATAAAATCTCCAGAGCTTGCTAATAATATTTATGGAGCAGCTAACTGCCAGAAGCTCAAAGCTTTTTTCTCATATAATCACATAACGGCTGGCATCAAAACATTACTCTGAAATGGCTAAGGGGTGTCTATTATCCCGTTTTCCCACAAAGGAAACCAAGATAAAAGGTTTAAGTGGCTTTGCCCAGAGGGACAGAGAAGAATTAGAGGTAGTATTGGAAATAGAGGAGAATTGCTCGATTTATACTCTAGCCTGGGTTATATCATACAATTTTGTGAAATAAATAAATGCTTTAATTTGTATATTTTATTGCATAAATCACACGTATACTTCTATTCCCCAGCTGGTAGAGTACACTTGATATTTCAACCTTCCTTGCCAAAACCTGAACAAAAATACCTGTATTCTAGTCCTAGCGTTAACCTTCCTATAGGCCACAGATTCACGTGTCAAACCACAGCAATCACGTCTTTCCTATGGATATCCTTCCCAGAAGGTAGGTCCCTACGCCCTTTCTTTTGAAATCTCGAGTTTAGTTTCTGAGCCATTGGAGGAGTAGACAGGATTAGAGAGAGCTTGCTCTGAGGAGTGAAGCCACAGATAGACACTAAGGAGGGAAAGCCAGTGAGCAAATACAGCAGGACAAGTAGGGGCTGTGGCCTGCTCACTGCCCCGTACCCCCTGGACGTCTCCTCCCTCATGCATTCCCGGTCTTGACATGATAGAAAGCGCCCTGCTGACAGGGAGGGTGATGATGTCCGTGAGTGAAAGCATTCGTTACTGGAGAAAAGAATGGCTGAGAGACTGTGCTTTCACTTGTAATAGTTAAATAAAGGAAGGAAGGAGGGAGGGATACAAGGAACGATGGAAAGAAGGAAGGGTGGCAGATGGCAGGGAGGAAGGGAGGAAGGAAGAGGGAGGGAGCCACGCAAAAAAACAAGTGGCTAGGCACTTTTTGTCCAAAGGCAATATAGTATTGTCACCGTACAACACCTATTGCACATTTCCCATGCCAGACACGACGGCCAAAAAGCTCTTTCTCATTGACCATCCTCCATCAATATTTTGTTTTTGTTTTTGTTTTTTAATTTTTATTTATTTATGATAGTCACAGAGAGATAGAGAGGCAGAGACACAGGCAGAGGGAGAAGCAGGCTCCATGCACCGGGAGCCTGACGTGGGATTCGATCCCGGGTCTCCAGGATCGCGCCCTGGGCCAAAGGCAGGCGCCAAACCGCTGCACCACCCAGGGATCCCCATCAATATTTTGGATCTCTGAAACAAAATCTAGAAACCAAGCAGGTTACTCCCTAATTGATGCTCATGATTTCATCAAGAGAAAATTCTGTGGTTTCACACACAGTGAAATCAGAGGGAAGTAAAGACTTTGGAAGAAAACCAGGCAGTATGTCTCACTCTTGTGACGATGTCCTCAGTGTCTACCTACATTTGGCGTGGTCTCCAGTGGCCTTCTTATAAACAAGAGTGAGAAATGCATCCAATGCCTGTGCAATCATGTTAACTAAATGCCATGTTAACAACCAAACCCAAAGGGCTCGGCCATGATCAACATAATAAGAAATTGCTAATGATGAGTCTTCAAAACCAGCTTGAAAGAACTGATCATGGTTCGGTTGCTAAGGTTTGGCACTGGCTTTTTTGACATCGGTCAAATCTGACTCTCGATCCTGTATAATGATAGCACCCACTCTCTTGGATTGGAATTTCCTTTATTAAATGAAACAAAGGGTTGGTTAGCAGTCCGTCATCCTACTGCCATGAGAGGGTGCCAGGGAAGAGAGGGTGGTCACACTGCTGCACGGCAGTAGGCTTCATATTTGATTGCACATCACTCAATCATGGAGACATTTAGAAAACCCCTCATGGCCAAGTCCCACCACACAGCATCAGGTCAGGGTCTTGATTTTTGGGATCCAGCCTGAGTATCATTAAGGAAGGTGATTCTCCACGTAGGGCATCTGGGTTTGCAATATTGATGTGAAGTCTCTGCTTTTAGTTTCCATCAGCACCTTACGGATGAAGACTTGAGGCCGTGCACATCGAAGTACATGAGCTAGCAGCGATCTTTTTCTCAGATGCTATGGGACTCCACACATTGTTGACAGAGCAGCGGGTCCCATTTAAGAAGTGCAGTGTGACTGGACATAAGCATTTGCCCTTCCATTCAAACCTCATGGTGGAGAATCCACAATGGGAGTCTGTGGCTTGGCAGCAGCAACCACAGCATGGCACACGAGCAAGATGGTGGAGTCTTGGCGATCAAACCCTAGGAAGAGTAGAGGAAGAAACGGAGAAGGTTGGTGATTAGAGATGGGAGACTTGTGTGGGATGACTGTCCTGGACATGAAAAGGCCGCCACATGAACCAGAGTTGAATTCATCGCCTCCCATTCTGCAGTACAAGCATCTTGAATAGTTTTCTGCTTGCTCTCAAAATGCCAATGTGTCCTCACCAGATTGTCTTCAGTGATTGTTCCAGGGGACAGATTGCTGGAAACGATTCATATTTGCCTTTTCCCTTGCCTGTGTGTGTGGACCCAAGGGTGGGTGGTTGGGAAGGACAAAATTGAATATTATCTTTTTCATTATCCCCGTTACTGGACCCTCTATACGAATACATGTTAAAATTTGACCTTGGAACATGCAGGGGTCAAAATTCCTTAAGCTTCAATTCTACACATCTAGAACATCTTCTTTTCTTTGAAAAATAAATAAAAACCAACCAAACAAACAAAACACACAACCACCTTGGATATTGTTCTTACCCAGCCCAAATAAATGTAAAAAAAAAAAAAGATTAAATCTGGTCATGTGTCATTCCCCTCCAAAGTCAGTAATGTCACCGTACCAGTGACATTCCTAACAGCAAGGTTAATTCTGTGCTCACTTTGGTTCTTCATCACACAGTCACTTGCTAGGATAATTCACCTTTTTTTTTTCTTTTAGAGTCATTGCATACAGTCTTTCCATCTGTCTGTAACTCTGTTTTGGTTTTCTACAGGGAGAATAAAAATGTTCCTTCAACATCCTAACTATCTGCCCATCCTGGATTGCATGCCCTCCCTTGCTTTTCTCAGATTCTCAAACTCATCTCATGTCCTTCATAACTTATGATCATGACACTGTATTCTTTTGAGTCACAGCAAGAATGTTCCAGATCCCCTTTCACTAACAGAAGTCCTCCCACTGCCAGCTCAATCCCAGAGACACTTGATACCCAACATTTATATAATATAATATTTGTATTTCTGCCTGTGTCAGGTATTGGTTGAATAGTCTATGTATTATCCTTGGCTTTGAATTTTTCTGAAGGTTTTTCACAGGTGATACAGGTTCTTATTTTTCTTTGTTAGAGCAGATATAATTTTATAAAAGCCTCTATCCTTATTTTCAAAAACTCCTATTTCTACTTCTACCTCTCAACAACTTCATGAACCCATACATTAAAAAAAAAAAATGTGAACAGTTAAATAATGATTTTTTTTCTTGACCTGATTGGTGTTAGGCTACATTGCAAACCCCCCAGCAAATTTCAAGTAGTATTATTCCTTTTTAATTATTCATGCTCTCTGCCCCATGTGTTATCCTTGGTATTTGGTGACTGCAATGCCACATTATTTGGTCAAAAACCTTTGAATGTGGACTTTTCCTTAGGCATAATTTTTTGAACCATTTTAAGACATGGGTTTATTTTATTTCATTTCAAAGAGTGGATTATGATGAAGACAGAACCACATCTCAATGATGCTTTTTTTTATGTCCCTTTTAGTTACTTTGAGCATAGGATTTGCAAGGACGGCATTACAAATGAAGCAGTTAGGTAAGCATTTTTCCACTTCCAGTGAAAAATCAGAGATTGAAAATTGCTTTTAATGCAGTAGCCTGAGATGTAGAGAAAGAATACGCTGTGCCGTTAGAGTTGCCACCTCGTATTGATCACAGGCGAGGGGCCACCTATTCCTGAGGGTTTCCTGCCTTGCAAGGATCATATAGGTGTGTGAGTGTTATCTGCAGGAAACGTAACTTATTTCAGCATCAGATAAGACAGGATACACTTGGTTTGGACGTGACTCACTACCTCCACATTGTATTCAAAAGAGAGTGCTTTTATTCTTTCTCATTTCTTCAGTTAGCATAAAAACTTCATCATACATAATACAGCCCTTGTGTACCTATTAGACTTTGGCATTTAGATGGTCTTCTTGGGGCTTCAAAGAATGAGATAATCATTAATTAATGCTAAAAATCCCCCCAAATCCTTTTATGTTGGGTATTTCCATAATGACCTTCATTTAATCCAGGAGGGAGATTAACAAACTAATCCTGAAGTCTGTGTCAAAGTCAGTCACAAAGCTGGCATCAGGCGTTGGACCTCCGCGTCTGCTTCCATGCCAAATGATTCGCCTGCGAGGGAAGCATGAGGCACAATGTAAGCTAAGCCACCACTTGCCGTGCTCCCGCGACTGCATCTGCTGAAAGTCCTGGGCGATGGGCGGCAAAGGCAGTATCTTCAGGGATGCCTCATTGTTGTGAAGATAACTAAGTAAGAAGAAGGAGGTGGCCAAGTAGTGACCTTCACAGCCCTGGGTGTTGGCCCCAGCAGTGGCTTGAGTGGCAAAAGCTGAGCCAGCTTAGTAGCGTGTGTCTGCACTGTTGCATTTTCCGTGCATTAGCTCATTTAACCCTCACAGTGATCCTGTGGGGAAACTGGGCTCAGTTTTGCCGTTATATAACAGGGCTGAGATGTGAACCCCAAGTTCTAGAGTCTTCAGTCTTGATGCTGTCTCCACTTTTCTGCTGGGCTCTTCCTCGAGGTGACCCCTGCCATGGTTAGCATTATCTTTCTCCAGTTGAAGGCATTACCTCTCCTTGCAGCCTGCTCTGATGTTTCACACCTGTATCACCATCTCGTGGGCATTAGACAGAAATTCCTGAGTCAGAGAGCACTCAGGATGTACTCTTGCCCTCCTCAGACCCTCCCTAGCTTCAGATGAAACCCACACTCCATCTTGAACAAGGCATTCAAACCCATCTGAGCCACGATTGAAATTTGACTCAGCATTCTCAGATTTAATGCTTGTTGTCGCTCCTCGTGACATCAGTGACCCGGCCTTCCAGAAACATCACTAGTTTCAAGGTTGCCTAACTCAACAACAACAAAAAAAGTGAACAATTCAATTTAAAAAAACAGGCAAACGCCTTGAATAGACATTTATCCAAAGAAAATATACAAATGGCTAACAAGCACGTGAAAAGATGCTCAACGTCTTTCAGTGAAATGCAAATCAAAACCACCAGTTCTCATTGGTGGGGGGTGGCTGTTAAAAAAAACCAAATGGAACCACAAACACACTAAACCATAAAGGAACGAGTGCTGGTGAGGATGCGGACAAATTGGATCCCTTGTACACTGCTGGTGGGAATGTGTAATGGAATTAGAAAATAATTGGGCAGCTCCTCAAAACGAAAATGTAACTGCCGTATGATCCAGCAATTCCGCTTCTGGGTTTGTCCCCAAAAGAACTGAAAGCACGGCCTCAAAGAGATAGTTACACGCTCATGGTCACAGCAGAGTTATTCATGACAACCCAAAGGTGGAAGCAACCCAAGTGTCCCATTAATGGATGGATGAATACGCAAAAGGTGATGCATACACACAATAGAATACTATTCAGCCTTCAAAAGGAAGGACATTCTGACACTTGCGACAACGTTGATGAACATTGAAGACATTACGCTAAGTGAAATAAGCTAGTCCAAAAAAAAAAAAAAACACTATCATTAAATGAGATAGTCAAATCTCTACAGCTAGAAAGCAGAAGGGTTGTTTCAGGGGCTAGGGGAGGGGGAATGGGGAGTTGTTGTTTGATGGGTATAGAGTTTAGTTTTGCGGGATATAAAAAGTTCTGGAGGTGGGTGGTGGTGATGGTTGCAGAGTGTGAACACACTTAATACTTCTGCTATTTTACCACGATTAAAAAATAAGATTACCTCACTTCGCTGCCCCTGCCCATTCTGACCTAGTTTCTTCCCTCGTTGGTCTTCCTTTTAAAATCCAACCAACTCCTAAAGGTCTAGTTCAAATGTTACCGCCTCTGTGAAATATTCATTTTTGCAAACGGTTGAATTGAACGGTGCTTTCTCTCGGTAGCCACCACAGTTTACTTAGCTTTTGATCACAGCACTTGATGCAAAAGCTTGTGTATTATTACTTAGTGCTGGTCCACGCAGGTCACCCTGATTTCCCCCTGCCGTCCCAGGAAGACTGTAAAGTTCCCGGGGATTAGAGTCTTGATGTTTTCCACTTTGTAGCTCGCACAGTGACATACATAATAAGTACTCAAATTGAATAATTTGACAGCTCCTCTCCCGTTTTTTCCCCTCTTTTTGCCAGAACTTCAGGGAAGATACTGGAATTGTCTGCAGTGCTTACTCGATTTTGCATTCTCTCAGTGCTTGGCCACAGATGGTCTTTTGTTGAGCAATTTAAATTTTGCAGAAGGACCTCAAAGTGGCACGAAGCTCTTTGAATGAGTCGAGATAAGTTCCTTTCTGCAGAAGGAACTTAATGACCTCTTAATACGACTTCCGTGCCCTAATCTTTAAATAACATTTCTAGCAATAATTCCATTTTCCACATACATAGCGGGAGATCTGCATATCATCCAAATATAAAATCACTGTTTTTCAAATATTATTAAGTCTCTCTTCACTGCGCAGTAATGGCTCTGTCAGGAGAACGGATATAAATGTATGGTCTATTAAAGAAAATAAAAGGCAAACTGTTATTTATGATCTTTCTGTGATGATAAGTTGTAGATGTTTTATAGGCAATTGTGAAAAATGAGTAAAGTGTTAGGGATGGACAAATAATTTCATATCGGTCTTTGTTTATTAATTACTGTGATGTCAAAAGCAGTCTTCTCCTTCTGCCTGGCTCCAACTTGATAGATCCGGCTCACAGTAAATATTTATCGTGCTATTGTCCTGGTTTTTGAACAAGTGATTTTCAGAATTATTGAACAGTCTCCTTTTCTCTTACTTTTTTCACCACTTGTATTATTTTTTTTTTGAAAGAAATTGGTTCAGTTCTTCAAATCATGAATCTTCAGATCATGAATCTCTTGCGTTTCCCTCCTGCTGTTTCCTGATATTTTAAGCTGCATTTACTCATTTTCAAATGGATCCAAGCAGGATCCTTGTGCGCACACCTGCCATACCCAGGCTCATCTTCAAACACCGTCTTTCAATTCACGATCTCTCTATTCCCCTAGTGTTGTGTAGGCCTGGCTTCAAGGCAAGATGTGAGTTGTTGGTTTCGATGGCTCTCAGACATGTTCTGTTTGTGAACTCCTCAACTGTCTGTCCTCCACTCTTTCCTCTTCCTTGGAGCACATGGCGAGTTTGCTTGCAGCTCAGCCCATCTGCACCTTGCTTGCCGGTGCAATTGGACTCCGTCCAAGGCTAACATTCTCTATACTTCTCAGGACATCAACGAGTCCTGCCACCATTTCTCAGTGAAACTGAGTTCCCTTCACATCACTCTTTAGCCAAGATGGGGTTGGGGGGAGGCGAGGGTAGCATAAGAAAGAAACTCTGTCTTTCAACACAAAATATGTCATTGGAAATACTGGCATTTGAGGCTGACTGGAACACCTGTCGAACACCTGTCACTTTTTAAAACCGTAATTTTCTTCTTGTGCTTACCTTTCTCAGGAATCACGATGATTGTTCTAAGCTTTGAGGAAGCAACGTGTGTGAAGTCAGGGTCATTACAGATATTCCACTTGTTTATATTCCTTTTCTTTGCTCCCCTCCAAAAATTGATAATATTTGATGTTGAGAATATTAATCTTTGTAGAGTGACTATAATCTAATATCAAAATCAGGGCAAGTAGAGAGTGAAAGGCATCTTTCATAATTAGCAGGGCAGCAGGGGTCAACCAGTATGCTTCCTGGCAAACCAGTGCAGAGAGTGTGAATACCCTAACTCAGCTCCCTGGAGACCAATTTCTAGCGAGTCTGACTGAAGGAGTGGAAAAAGCCATAACATGTTATGGAGAGAAGAAGCCATAAATCCTGACTGTAATGACTTTATCTCTGTGGGCATGCCCACAGGCTCCTCGCAAATAAAACTTTTGCTTAGCTCTCCCCATCCTACAAAGTTAATTGAGTCCAATTTCAACCAGGAGGAACAATGCAAGAATCAACACAAGAATAAATATAGCATTCATTCATTCGTTCATTCATTCATTCATTTATTCTTACCCAAAATGCCATTCCATCCTTATCTTGTACAAGTTCCCAGTGAAGACAACCAGAAAGACCAGGCAGCAATTACAGTATGCTGTGACAAGGCCCATGGTGGAGGTATGCCCAGCAGGCCTCGCCTTGCTTTATGCCTGTGTTTGTGAGAATTTCTCAGAGCAGCACCAGGACGCTGATCCCGGGTTGGTGAAAGCTTCCCCAGGAGATCTGTGCTCTGGTGAACACGGAGATGAGCCAGATGAAAACAGGCAGGAACTCCAGGGGGACCCAGCAGGGACGTCTGCCCAAACGGAGTGAAGAACACGGAGATGGGAGACACAGGGCAAGCAGGAGGCCGTCGTACTACCAAAGTCGGAAACCTAGAGCCTTCCACAAAGCCTTTTCTAAGTGACAGGGATACAGAGCACAGGATTAAAAAAACTATTTACAGCAACACAACTCCTTCCATGTGGGAGAACCCCTCCAGCGTGCACAAATCATTGTGACTAGTTACGCTTTCAAGGAGCCTTCAGGAATCTAAGATGTATATATACACACAGACGTGTACATATGTATGTAATATTTGGATAGACTTAAAGCAGCTGACAATCTAGTAGCACATCCCATCATCCCATATTTCATTATGGCAGATTGTCTAATCTTTATGTTTTCCTCATCAGAACAGGGAGACAGTCCCACCCGTAACGCCTGCATCCTAGGGCTCGTTGAGAATTAATGGAGTTTGGGACATACACACTCAGCAAACAAGGAATAGCTCCCTATTACTTGCAGTTAACAAAGAGAATAGCCATGAATGCAGGGGAAATACGAGAAATGACTGTTCAGTCATCTTTGGTCTTAGGATTGTTGTTAAGTGGCAATGCTCAAAAGCCACAGAGAGGGAGTATCATGTATCATTATTATAGTTTTCCACTACTGAATGGGTGGAAGGGTAGATGGAACGTCGGCTCGCCCTACTGAACCCAACTACTGTTTTTAGGGTGTCTTCAGCACACTGCACACTGCTCTGAGACACAAATGGGGCCCTGAGTTCCTGCGGTCTGCATAACGTCGACCTATGTGAGAAGACACACATGCAAAGAAAATAATGTTATTTTTCATTACTCCAGTCATTCACTCTCATTATAAAAAGCTAGGACATCATGCAGAACACTAAACCACCAAAAACTCGACCATCTGGACATAATCACTATTAGCAGTGTGGATATTTTTGGAATCTTCCTGAAGTCGCCTGCCTCCCTGTAAATCCTCTCATCCTTGCCTACACCCCATCCCACTTTTAAAAAATCCTACAGACATGTGCCCATTGCCTAGGGCAGAGAAGTATAAAAGAATGGCATGGAGAGAGAGAGAGAAGAAAAAACCAAACTTCTTCCTTTGCTCTGCAGATCCCTGAAAGCACTAGGGACCTGGACCCCTAAGGGCATAAAAACTGTATTTCAGATCATGGCATGTGAAAATTGAAAAAAAAATAAGAGAATTTCTTGGTCAAATAAAGAGTCTGTTACGTTGTCTTCTAGTTTTTTTTTTTAAATCATTTTTCTTTAAATGTTCTTTTTTATGTTAAATATTGACTCCTTGCAAAAGCACATATAACCAATGATTAAGCACCAGGGAAAAAGAACACATGAGCCAACTGTATCCACCACTGCAGAGCACAGAAGGTTTCCGGCAGATCCATCGCCCTGATGTACCTCGTCCTGGATTCCACCCTGCTCCCTCCGCTACCCACTAGGAACGGGCTCCCCAGATTTTGTTTTTTAATCGTTCCCTGACCGTTCTGTATAGTTTTACCAACTGTGGAAATAATATCGTGCCAGAATGTTGAACAAGTGTGGTACATACAGTTTGGTCTCCAAATATCCTTTTTAATTTTTATTTTTTATTAAAGTTTTTATTTACTCATGAGAGACACAGAGAGAGAGGTAGAGACACAGGCAGAGGGAGAAGCAGGCTCCCTGCAGGGAGCCCGATGTGGGACTCGATCCCGGGACCCCGGGGTCATGCCCTGAGCCTAAGGCAGATGCTCAACCACTGAGCCACCCAGATGCCCCCAGATACCCTTTTTGAATGCTTGCAGATGCTCATCATATTCACAACATGGAATAACTTCCTGTGACTTTTGTTGAATGGGATTAAAAGGTGAGAATCGATGTAAAGTAAATTCTGATCTTCACCCACACGTGTTGCTCAAATATTGGTGGATAAAATGAAAGGATATCTGGGAATTGCCTCGGTATAACCAGGTGTAAGGGTTGGGAGGATGCACAGAGATGTGGTCATAGTAGCGGAGGCCAGCAGTTGAGAATTGTTGAAGCTGAGTGATCCGTTACTACATGGTGTTCATTGCTATTTTTGCTCTACACTTTATATGTTTCAGCTTTTTTCATTTAAAGAGGCTAAAAAAAAAAAAAAACATGTTTCTTAAAATTGGCATATGAGATGCTTAAGTGTCTGACTCTTGATTTCAGCTCAGGTCATGATCTCAGGGTTGTGAGATTGAGCCCTGTTGGGGCTCAGCACTGGGCATGGAGCCTGCTTAAGATTCTCTCTCTCTCTCTCTCAAAATAAATAAATAAAACAATGAAATAAATTCAGCATGTGTGTAATAAACTTTCTCTATGCACTTATTATCATTGCTTACCCACTAATAACTGCTTATTAATGTGGTTATTCCCATATTCCTACATGACCAGCATAAATAGCATTTTGAGTGCAAGTGGGTTTTTTATTGTTGTTGTTTTAAATTTTATTTATTTATTTGACAGAGAAACAGAACACAAGCAGGGGAAGCAGAGAGAGAGAGAGGGAGAAGCAGGATAATAAATAATTATTAGCCTGTCCACTAACTCACGAATGCCAGACTCTACTCCCTACAGAGTTCATTCTTCCCCATGTTCTAAGGACCCCATCCCTTCATATATTTTATTTCCTTGAGCTACCTTAGAAAGCATCTATCCCAGTCCAGTGTCTTATAGATGTGAAAACTGTAGTCAAGAAACACTAAACACTTTTGCCTTTTCTCAAATCATAGAGTCAATAAAAGACAAGAAAAAAAAAAAAAAAAGAAGCCAAGGGTAACACCCAAGTCTTCACACTACACTTTTCCATTCATTTATTCATCACCAAAGGATTTGTGAAGTACTGTCCACGTGTGAGGCAAAATAAACACTGCAGACCAGAGTCAGGCCCTCACGCGAACACGCAAGTGGCAGCATGGTGCCCGAGCACGGGAGTCAGCAGTTCCACTCCTAGTTGCATGTTCAAGAGAAAGGAACCATGTACACAAAAGAAAATTGTGCATGGACGTTCATGGCAGCATGATTCGCAACAGCCAAAGGGCGGAAGGCAACTCAGATGTCTTTCAGTCCGTGAATGGATAAATAAACTGTGGTCTGACCATATAATGGAACGTTATTCAGCCCTGCAAAGAAAGGACGTACTAACACATGCTACAACATGGATGAACATTGAAAGCATCCTACTGAGCAAAAGAAGCCAGTCTCAGAAGAGCACAAACTGTATGAGTGTATTTCTTTGAAATGTCCAGAGTAGGCAGGTGCACAAAGAGAGAAAGTACATTCCTGGCTGTCTAGGGCTGCAGGTGTACTTGCATTGGGGATAGGAGATGATCGCTTCAGGGTGCAGGGTTTCTTTGTAGGGTGATGGAAACGTTCTAAAATCGACGGTGGTGATGGTTGCACAACTCTGTGAACACACAAAAAGCCATTAAATTGTACAGTATGTGAAAGGTATCTCCACAAAGTTAATTCCAAATATATATATATATAGATATATACAGGCCATGATTGTGCCACACAGAAAAAAATTAAATGGGAAAGGTATTTAAGAAGTGCCAGTGGGGTTAAGTTTTAGTACAGTGCCTTACGCAACATTCTCTGAATTCCTATAAATAAGTAAATCTTAAAGGATTTTTTTGACTCACAGCCAACTAGTGACATGCCCAGAGGTACCCACTACCCTCCTGCCACATTAATTAAATTGTATCACCACGGGCTTAAAAAACATCCAAATGATTTCTGGCCCCAGGAAACTCAGGGTTTGACCAAGAGAACGCTGCCTATAAACCCACGGGAGGATCCTGCCTCAGGGATGAGAATTCTATCTGAAGACTAATTGGGTTTCACACAATGTGCTCACCCAGGGGCTTTGCTTTGCAGGCATAATCTTGGATGAAAATTGGGTGGTTTAATAGCCACAGGCCCACTGAATCCACCAAGTCAAGAAATCAGTGCCTTTCTGGCCATTGTATCCTCTCTACCTATGTGTCATCACTTCTGGCCCTTGTAGGGCAAGAGTTTTTAAAAATAAGTACACTTGGTATCTTTCCAAGTTCTATTCCTGAAGAGTGCTGTGAGGTTTGTCAAGAGTTCAGCAAGTTTTCCCAAGAATGGCCAATTGGGAGGCATCCTCTTGCCCCGTAAATATTCTCAGAGTGCCCACCTTCCTGAAGCCACGATGCAGCCGCCGTCTACAGGGTGGCCTCGGCAGGTGTGCCCGCTGGCGCTTGGCTGTTGTATCCAGACTGCACCTGCTGCCTCCAGCCCCAGACAGCCCAGGTGCCTACTCTCACCAGCGACAGATCCATGACAGCAACAATCCCGAGGGGATTACAACTACCTCTTGAGTCCCTAGGGGACACACAGACTTGACCCTGTACATTTATAAGATCTAATAAATTGTACCCTCCAGAAGGGATGCCCTTGAAAGCGTTATAAAGGCATAACTTGACCACGAAGTGGAAAAGTCAGGAAGTTGCCGAGGGCTCTGGTCTGACCTTTCCTTGCACTTTTTTGCTATTTCTGTGGTTACATTTGGCTCTGAATTTAGAGTCCTCTCTTGGGCTTCCGAGGAAACGTGCATCCTGGATAGCCGCCAGCCCTAGCGGGTGATAAAGACTAGCAAATGTGAAATATAGATTTAGAGGTGTCAGAAGAAAATAAATTGGGTTCACATCGTATTTTCTTCTGAATCTGAATGTCCCGAAAGTAGGATTTCATTTCCAGTCTCAGACCCGAGGCAGAGATGGCCTGTTGAGCCCCTATGAATCAGAAAGTTTGGACACAGCCTTCTCCAGCTGCAAAGCCCCCCGTCTCATCTGTTCTCCAACCAAAATAAAATTAAGGTCTGGAAAGCCTGCTCTGGGCAGTAACTAGTTATGCGGGAAAGTTAGAAAACTGGAAATCACCAACAAAGAGCATAAAATGTGTGACTGTCACGCAGGTAAGATGTGATGGATTCGGACAAAACGGAAAAGAGAAGGCCCAGGAGGCATGCATTAAAAGAGTACACAAAGAAAAATGCAAAATCCACCATACTTGGAAGCAGCAGATGAAGGAGAGTAGATGAGAAATACCACAGCCTGAAGAAGAATGGACACCTCTGTTTTCCTAAAGAACGTCAGCGTCATGAAGGAGCGTTATCAAGTTAGGAAGGAGACGCCATAAGGTAACCAGCTACGGGTGATGGAAATTGGAGATACAGCATTTCATTTTCTAACTAGTGTTGACCACGTGAATTTCTTACCATCCCTGGGCTCTCCTTCCAAGAGGAAAGACCGTTGATACCTACTTGTCAGGGTTGCTGGATTGTTAAGTTTCATAGGTGACAGGAACTAAGAGAAACCACTTAATAACATAAATTGGGTATCGCGACCCACGGAAAATGTTCTAGATGGGGCTCAGGACACTATTCCCACGGGCCAGATGCAGCACGCCTCCTATGTCTGTAAAGAAAGTTTCACTGGAACACCATCATGCCCGTTCAGTATGCATTGTCCGCAGGTGTGTTCCTGCTACAGCTGCAGAATCGATTAGTTAAAATTGAAGCCATATGTCCGCCAAAGCTGAAGATATTTGCTATCTGACCCCTGACAGCAGAAGCTCGCTGACCCCTAGTCTAGAACATCAGTTGATCATCCACTTGGAAATAGAAATAAGCTTCCATTTATTGGTCATCTGTTACGTCTGCTCATGGATGATTTCATGGAGTCTTACAAGCTAGGTGCTGTTATCTCCACTTTATTTTTGAGGAGAAGGAAGCATGTCATTTCTGCAAAGTTACATAATGAAAACGAGCGGAGCCAGAATTCTGATTTCAAAGTCAAGTATACGTCATTTCTCATCATCATCATTTTATTCTTTTTTTTTAGAAAGCACGTGCACAAGCACAGTGGGTAGAGGTAGAGGGAGAGAATCTTAAGCAGCTCCATGCCCAGCACATCATGGGCTTGATCCCATGATGGAGATCATAACCTGAGCTGAAATCCAGAGCTGGACGCTTAACCAACCAAGCCACCCAAGCACCCAACTGGCATTTTAAATTTTTTTTTTAAAAGAAGGATACAATGCCAGGAGAGAAAAATAAAAATAACGAATTGAATAGAGATTGTTCAGCCAATTGATATAAGGTGAAGCACCAGCAAAGAGAAGGAGCCACCCTTTGCTGGTGGTTTTATTCAGAATTGCAGAAATCCCAGGCAAGGCTCCGCTTTCCTCAAGGACCCAAGATGGGCCCGCAAGAGAGGATTTTGGTGCTTTAGTCTCTGCTCATCTTTTCAGTCACACTTCCTATCCCACCCAACCCTGTACCTTAAAATGAAGTAACTCACAATGAGAGGGAGCTCTGCTCTCAACTCACACCCTAACCTCACAGGTGGACACATATGTGCATGTGCTTGTGCTTGTGCTTTCTTCCTCCTGAGAATACAAGGCAGGGGTCTGCATTCTGAACCCTTCAGGAGTCCTTCTCCAGCTCCAGATGGAACCCCTCTGGGCTCTCGGTGCATTCCATTTGCCATCCCTGACCATCCCAAAAAGACCTGTCTGTTCGCCCAACTATCCCAATGCCCTGGGGGCATGTTGTGATTCAGGGCCGGGTCTTTTCTTAGCACGAGGTGCCCAGCTCAGTCTCTAGTAGTGAAGCAAAAATCACTTATTTGAACCAACCTTTGCAAGTGTCCCATTAAAGAACAGATAATTCTAGAAAGAGGACTCAGTAGAAAGTTCATTTGCAATTGCCAATCTGTCTCTCCCATCCAAAGTGTGCTCTGTTTGGTGCAACTCTTCCCCCAGTCGTCTGTTCACTGTCGCCAACGCTTCCGTCAGAACAAGAGGCGAGCTTTCCAAGTTCCAGAGGGGTGGGGGTAGGGGTCTCTTCTCAGCAGATGAGGGGATATAGCAAGGAGGAGGAAGAGGGAGAGCTCACCTCATTGTGAGTGAGTAGGACTTCAGGGAGAGCTTGTCCTACTGAAGTTATGGGCTTAGAAAATCGGGATTGGTCTCCCTCCAAAAAAGGGCAGACTGTCACGTGGGCGAAATGGCATGTCTCAGGCCGTCTCAGGCTCTTGAGTGCTGAGTATGAAGAATGTGAGGGTAGAAATCTCCTTTGCTCGTTACTAAATCCTCCTTTACGGAGACCTCAGATAGAAAGCCTCTGTCGACAGGTTGGCGGTTATCGTGGCCGGGCTGATGCTTCCTTATTCACATCCGAGCAAGCCTTTACTGCCCGTGTTTGGCTTTTCTCTGTTCTGAGCTGCTGCCGTCGATGTCAGGCGTGGGCTTCTGGCATTGCCTAACATTTCACGAGTCCCACACCTTTTTGACAATATGCTTCTCCAGGACATAGCTGGCCACTGTACTTCTCCCAAGGAAAAGCTTTTTCCCTCAGACTCCCATACATGGAGCTGGTTACATTTTGGCTCTAATTATCCAGTTGACCACACAAAACCAGTTAAGTTTCAGTCTGTCTAAGAATTCTTTCTTGCCTGTCCTGCAGGCAAGTATCTTCTTTGTGACTGTGAAAACCAGCTGCTTAGATAACCTGTCATGGACCATTATTCTCACCATGTATTTGATTTTTTAAAAAATCATTTAAGGGGCACCTGGGTGGCTCAGTCGGTTAAGCATCTGCCTTGAGCTTGGGTCATGATCTCAGGGTCCTGGGATCGAGCCCCGAATCGAGCTCCCCACTGAGCAGGGAGCCTCTCTGCCTCTGCTCCTCACTCCTCCCTCTCTCTCACAAATAAATAAAATCTTTTAAAAACCATTTAAAATAGAAAAAACAGTGACTGACAAAAATATTCTGTTGATACCATCTTCTGGGAAGAGAGTAATTTGAGACTGTGATCAACATAAAGGACAAAAATATGAAAATAGAAAGGTGTTCATCACTGAGGAACATATCTCTACATGCCCTGGATTTACCTAATTGTCACATTTATGCTAATGACATACATTATCTTTTATTTTTACTTGGAGGTAAGACAAGTTTGAGTAGCTGCCAAGTTGTTAAGCTTGAGGGTGATGCTGTATGTTTCTAAGGACATAGGTGCTGTTCCATTGTGTATACGTGTCTACTGACCTGACACTCAAGTTCAAAACAAAGGCATTGGAGAGAACATGAGACTTGATCTCAGGAAAATTAGCTCTACTGCTCACTAGCTGAGAACTTGTGCATCTCTCTTGGCATCCTGGCCTCAATTCCTCAATCTGGGACATAAGGGAGCTGGAGTTAGATCCTAAGAGTGCTTCCCATTCCAAAATTCCCTGGCGTTATTTATCCACAGGAAGACATAAAAGAATGCCAAAAATAGGAAGCAAGATACAACCAGGCTGAGTCTATTCATTGCCAAGCAGCTATCTCTGAGTTTGTGGATAAGATGTGGAAGAGGACAGTAAAGAAATTGTTCCAGGAGACTTGAAACAAAGAAAATCCAGAGTCCTTCCAAGAACCTGGGAAAGCTGCATTCATTAGGACACATGCACTTTTTTACATGCATAAAGAATCAATCTGAAGTACACTTGATACGTGGATTCATAAGTGAGTGAAAAAGCTTATTTGAAAATTGAGGGAAAAAACAGCCACATTGAATGATGTCATCATCTGAAAATTCTCAGTGTCGTATGTACAAATAAATGTGATCAAATTTGTATTGCTCTCTCCACCCCAAAGACTGTTATATCTTTTTATGAAATGAGTAGAACATAACATCATTTCTCTAATTGGGCCAATTTGACTCAACAACCAACCAACATGTGCTAGATGAATCAACTGTTGTGGAATCGGCAGTCTTGAAGGAGATATGGACCAAAAAGTAAAATATTAAAAACATAAGGGGCCCATATGTGATTGTATGGCTATTTCAAGGGAGATAATTAGTGTATTTTATTTTATTTGTTTTATAATTCACAATTTCAGAAATAAGCAGAAATAACCCAAGTTCTCATTCATAATGTTATAGATATCTCTGCTTTCCTGACCAAAGCAATGGAACACAACAAACAGAAGGGAAATGTTAAACTTCATCTTTGATGAAATGAAGAACCACATAAGTGTTGAACCACCACCATATAACGAAAACCTGCTAGTGTGAGTAAAATTTGGACAGTGGGAGGAGGAAGGAGATGCCGAAGCAGGAGGAACACCACCAATATGTTTTTCAGGACGTGGCAAAGCCCAAAAGGCAAAACATTGTTTGGAAAAATGCAAATTGGGGATGCTGTTGGATGATGCCGAAAAGAAGCAGGGTAAGCAGAATGAGTCAAGGAGCTATGCAGTCATAGCACCTTTGCAAGTGGTGGCTACAAGCATGGCATGATGGAACAGATTTTAAAGATGGTAGCAATTCTGCTGATCTGGCTGAACAAAATGGGTGAGAGTTTTCACTCCCCCCCCCAAAAAATATTGTGAATTTAGAGGTGGGGAGGCCCCCTAGTAACTGGGAGCAAGGGTGTATTATAATGCAAGGTAGTGATGGGCAAAAGTGCTTGGAGACAACAAAAACAGGCATAGAGTGTCCAAGGTACATATAATCTGTACTTTCATAAACATAAGAGGAAAGCACAACAGGAAAGAATTACAAGTTGGAAAAGATTTGACGAGAAATGGCAAGGAGGGTCACATAACCAGGGAGGAGTCTAAAACCTTTCTGTGGACTTATAAGAGTTTATGGAGAATTCTCAGTTTCAGAAGGAGGTGTGGCTTTCTTTGAGCGACAGTACTTAAGATACTAATCAAAAAGAAGTTGTTCATTTACACGTGGAGCAAGAACAGAACAGACAGGCAATTTTCAAAAAGAACAACATGACAGCCGGCACCTGGGTGGCTCAGTCGGTTGGGTGTCTGCCTTCAGCTCAGGTCATGATCCTGGGGCCCTGAGTGGGGCTCCCTGGTCCATGGGAATCCTATTTCTCCCTCTCCCTCTGTCTGCTACTCCCCCTGCCTGTGCTCTCAAATAAATCAATAAAATCTTTAAAAAAAAAAGGGGGGGGGGAGAAAAAAAAACATGACAGTGCAATGGCAAATAATCCTAATGGGTACAAGAAGGCTGACATTTTAACAGAAATTGTGATGACACGAAGAAGCCCTCTAAATGAACTCAGAACAAGAACATGGGCCAATTATGAGAGAATGGGCACAGAAGCAATCAAGGAATATAAAGTCTTTGCAGAAATCTTTAAGAAAAGTATCAAGAAGTCTTAAGCCCAGGGGTGCCTGGCTGGCTCAGTCAGTAGAGCATGTGACTCTTGATCTTGGGACCATCAGTTCCAGCCCTATAGAGTTATTTATTTATTTTTTAAATTAAAAAAAAAAAAAGTCTTAAGTTCAGAATGAGTCAAGGCATCTAAAACTATGAAAGATATCACAAGAGTTTTGAGTTTACACTGTTAACTAGAACATAGAAGATCTTACTCTGTGTTCTATAGGATCAGCTAGCTAGACAAAATATGTGAAGCCTTCATGGGTGCTTCTCTGGATTGACTGAAAATTATCCTCCAAATCTTTCTCTCACAGGATCCAGGTAGTTAACATTCTCATTTTTTAAAAGTAGGTTATATGCCCAGCATGGAGCCCAGTGCAGGGCTCAAACTCACGATCCCGAGATCAAGACCTGAGCTGAAATCAAGAGTCTGAGGCTTAATCAGCTGAGGCACCTAGATGCCCCTCTCACTAATTCGTTATGACTGTCACTATCCCTTCCATCTACTGATGTTCCTCTCACTGTCTCCCCCGCCAAGCCAAGCTATAGTTTAAACAGTCATTCCTGATTGCCATTTTAATGATAGTCCTGGAGAGAAGGATATATATTATTTTGTCCTTTAAGGTCTTAGCTAATCATCGATAAGTAGTAATATATAAGCTGTAGTAAATTTGGGAAATTTAAAAAGTCTCCATCCTGTGGCATCTAACTACCTCTCCTTTACTTTGGAGCACTTCACATCTGTCCACTTTCTGCAGACATTTGTCTCTTTATGCAAAGTTCACACTGTCTTTAATCCTTTATTAACTACAGAAGGAAGGGCTTAAGAAACAAATAGCAAATTTTTTACCGACTTCTTCCCTTATAAAGGCTACTAATTCCCAAGATAGGACAATAGGTGGGAACTAGCTCTGCTCAGGTAACTGCTTATACTCAAGTAATGGAAATTTTGGAGGAACCCTCCCAGCTTCCTGACAAGCTTAGTAGTTGCCCTGTGCAACACCAAAGTTTCCTTGGATCCTTGCTTCTAAAATAATGTGATTGCTGTAGTCTTTCCACAACTACCTAGCATAACAAAATGGACTAAACTTTAAATATTTCCTCCCACAATTCTTTTTCATTTTTCTTTTTTTTCTATTTTCCATAATTGGCTTTCATAACTGTTTCACATCCTCTCTGTTCTCTGATTTTTGACTACCACTCTCCTAAAACAAACAAAACCAAGCAAGCAGTTATTAGCAGAAAAGCCCAGAATGGGATGATTTTGTCTGGCCAATTGGCCAAAAGATAAAGAGCATACCAGAAATTATAGTCTCTCACAATATCAAGGGGTTCCACGGAAAGAACTCTAAATTATGGATGTTCCATCATCCAAGTAATTATGCAAAGCATTGACTACTTCTTTCATAGGAAGAATCGCTCTTAGACTTTAATTTTGCTTCTTCTGCTCTGTCATTGAGAATAACCTGCAGACAGGTAATTGTGAAACTAACATTTAGAAGGACATTAAAATCCCAAGACCCGGAAGAGGTTAGAAGGGGAAACCAATTTTGGAAGAAAGATTTTCTAGCCTGGATAAGCTGCTTCTCAAATTCATGAAAGAGCTTACAAATTGTCTGGACTAATTATCATTGGCAATGCTGAAAAGTCATTTATAAGA
The DNA here is from genome assembly GCF_048418805.1 of Vulpes vulpes. Lineage (NCBI taxonomy): Eukaryota > Metazoa > Chordata > Mammalia > Carnivora > Canidae > Vulpes > Vulpes vulpes. The sequence goes on along the minus strand of NC_132796.1, from coordinate 4,153,097 downwards.
CAGCAGCAATTTCCATCCAGAAAACTGAAAGTGACCAAATGTTTTGATTTTTCAAAGAACAAGGAGATGAATTACACAAATGTGTGAGCAAACAAGGTGGGGTGTTTGACAATGTCAAATGCCTTGAAGAGGTCAAGCAGGGGTAGCTGAGAAGAGGACGCTGGACTTGATGATTGGATCTCGCTTGAGATCACCAAGAAAGCTGTTTAGCTCTGAGAGAACATGAAATTAATGTCATCCCTGAGGATAATTTGGAAATGGATTATTTTAGGCTGGCTGGTGAACACTTAAATTAGAAAATGGAGGTCGCTATGAGTCAGGGTAGGCTCATTATGAACAAAACATGCCTGATTAGAATCATTTCACTGGACTGATAAATACAAGAAATGTAGTAGACCTGAAGGATCGTATCTTTATTTGAGCAAAAATTTGATGAAGTTTTTTTAATCGTAGCTTTGAGGACTGGGTGATGATATAATCAAGATCAGGTTAAAATTATGGAAATTAATGATTAAGGGATATTCACATGGGGGGTTGTTTCTCATAGTCTCTCCGTGGCTTGCTCATTGGTCGTCTCCCGTGGACCATTTTAATTAATAGCTTGGATGAAGAAAAAGATATCCTGCTGACCAGGGTTACAAAGTAGTAGAAGCTGGGATGATTAGCTAATGGATTGAGTGACACACTTGAGACCAAACTAAGCCAGGGCTATGGCTGGGCTGGATTGATTGAATAAATCTAACAAGATGGAGACTGATATCACCCAAGTACTTGGTCAAATACGCCAGCCTCTCAAGTACCAATGAGGAGAGATATGCCTCAACAACTAAATAAAAAAAAAAAAAAAAAAACTACACATTTTAATTGACTCTCAGGGCAATGCGTGTCTTCAGTTAATCCATCTAACAACAACAGAAACTTACCCAACTGCACACACTTACAGAATAAATAAGATGTTGGGGGTGCCTGGGTGCCTTAGTCAGTTAAGCATCCAGCTCTTGATTTTGGCTCAGGTCATGATCTCAGGGTTGTGAGATTGAGCCCCAGGTTGACTCCTGTGCTGGGCATGAATCCTGCTTCTGATTTTCTCTCTCTCTCTCTCTCTCTCTCTCTCTCTCTCTCTCTCTCTCTCTCCCCTTCTCCCCCACCCTGTCCACACTCCCTGCTTTCTCTGTCCCTCAAGAAGAAAAGGAAAGAATGAAATGTTGAACACAATGAAAGTAACTCCAGTTTGGACCTCACTGTAGATGATTGCATTTGTTAGAATAATACAGAGCCTGGTAACTACTTAAAAAAGCCTTTGGTATTTATATAGGCACATCCCCAATCAACAACAAATTTGATAAACCATGTAACTTTTGGCCTGGAAAAATTCATTTATGGGTTGTGAGTGTCACTGGAAACTCTACTGAACTGATCACCCACAGAGTTGTGCAGTTCTGTCCTGAGGGCCCAAATAATATATTTCTAGAGAAAGCCAGATATGGTGGTGAAGGACCAAAAGATAGGCACATGGATGGATGGAAGAAAGAGGAAAGAAAGAAAGTCATGAGGGCCTCGTGGAGATAGGGAATGGGATAAGAATGGAAGAGGAATAGGGTGGAGGGACAGACATGTACTTGAACCTTTCTTGATGATTCATATACTTGGGTGATTTCCCTGTACTTGTATCCAGACTTCTGAGTACAGCTGGTGATGACTAGCATACCGTAGCTACAATACCGTATCTCAAACAGAACCTTCCTCATTGCACATTCCCTTTGTGACATTTCACACAATGATAAGTACCATGTGAGTACTCCTTTCTCTGCCCCACTAGACACTAAGGTAGGTCCATGGGAACATACACTGTGTTGGTCTCTGTCATCACTGTATTTTTAATGCTTAGTATATAGGCATATGTAAGCATGTGCTAAGCACTCTATAAACGTATTTGAATTAATTTTTGAACATTGCTCAGCAATTCAATAACTTTCCTCTAAGGTGGAAATCTTTTAAACAGAATTGGTATGATGAAAAGAAAAATGCCTTTCGTGTTAGCATGTGAATGTTGCCGGTGACAAAGGAAAAATGCATTCTCTCATAATACATCGAATGTCAATGAAATTTGAACAATTGGTTCATAAAGCAGATTATTAGTAAACCTCTTCAGGCTGGTATCATATAAGTCACATTTTCTCTTTATAATGCCTTAAGTTAGAAATCAAGAACAAAGAGATAAATAGAAATCAAGAACAAAGAGATAAATAGGTTAGTACAGATAAATAGAAACAAGGAAATATTTAAAATTTTAAAGTACACATTTTTAAAAACTCATGGGTCAAAAAAGAGATCATAATAGAATGGAAGATATAAAGAATGATAATACTATATACTTTACAAAGGGGAGATACTACAGAGCAGTAACTTAAGGGAAAATTTAAATCTTGAGTGTTGCTTTAGAAGAGAAAGTAAGATGGACATAAATGAGTTGAACATCTACAGTTGGGTGTTAGGAAAAGAACAACAGATTAACCTTCTCTGAAGTCAAAAGAATAAAATAGTAAGACTGAAAAATCTCTGGCAAGATTGATTAGCAGTCACAGAAAAAGATCTGAGAGAGAGATAAATATACTATCAGAATAAAAAATATATAGAGATACTGCTGAGATCAAGAAGATAATAACACGATAGCATTAACGACTTTACACCAATAAATTAAAAAATGTAAATTTTCAAAATCCTAGAAAGATAGAATTGACTCAAAAAGAAACATAAAATTTAAAAGCTGAAGGAAAGGCCTATACCCACATGGTTTTTATATATTGATTCTATCAAATGATCAGCAAATAATTCCAAACCAATACAACTCTCCCAGAGACCAGAAAAATAAGAAACTGATCTCAACTTAATCTATTACACTACCTAACTTTAATAACCAAGTTATCCAAGGAGAATAAATGTTAAGTCTAAGAATGAACATCTTAAAATAACAATAAAATAATCTAGTAGTGTATAAAGAATAATAATCACATCATGGGAAAATTGGGGTGGTCTTAGAAATACAAAGCTGGATTAACATTAGAAAGATCATTCTATTGAGGCGCTTGGGTGGCTCAATGGTTGAGTATCTGCCTTTGGCTCAGGGTGTGACCCTGGGGTCCTGGAATCAAGTCCCACATCAAACTCCCTGCTTTTCCCTTAGCCTATGTCTCTGCCTGTCTCTCTCTGTGTCTCATGAATAAATAAAATCTTTTAAAAAAATAAGAAAGAAAGATCGTTCTATTAATCACCAGAGAAAAACCTATATGATCATTTTAATAGGTTAAGAAAAAGCATTTGATAAAGTCCGAATTTATTACTCACTTTTTTTTTTTAAAGAGATCCTTACCAATTAGGGCTAGAGAGCTACTTTCCTACTCTGACAAATGTCTATTTAAAACAAACTGAGGGGCCCCTGGGTGGCTCAGTCAGTTGACCATACGACTCATGATTTTGGTTCAGGTCATGATCTTGGGGTCATGGAATTGAGCCCCATGTCTGGCTCCACCCTCAGTGGGGAGTCTCCTTCTCCCTCTCTCTCTGTTCCTCCCTCTGCTCACTTGCTCTCTCTCTCCAGTAAATAAATAAATAAATAAATAAAATCTTCTTAAAAAATAAAACAAAACTGAGTTGAAATATATTTAATGGTGAAAAGGTAAAAGTATTTCTGTTTAAGATCAGGAATAAGAATGCTTTTTATTACCACCTCCATTCAGCTTTCTATTGGAGGTACTAAAGAATAAGAAGAAAATAAAATCTATGAAGGTTACAAAGGAAAGAGCTGTTATCCTTCAGAGCTTATTCATTGTCTACCTAGAAAACCTCGGGCCTCAAAGAATACTGAGATACAATTGTTCAAAACAATGAGGTTTTATCACAGTTGCTGGATACCATATAAATATTCCCAAACACTTGTATATTGATATACTGGCCATAATTAGGACATACCTTTTTAGAAAATATCTTTCACAAAGGCACACAAACATAAGGAACCAGGAATTAATAGACTACAATTGGCAAAAAGACTTTATGAGGATCTTCCAAACATATATTGAAAAATAATAAAGGAGATAAAATTAATGAGGCATTAAACATAACAGTGATACCAATGTTAGAGAGTGCCTTTCACCTTGAAACCATTGATCAGGACCAGCCAAAACTGCTGGGATCTTTGCTTAGTCCTAGCATGTCTGTTACTCCTGTTTTGCAGCAGAGAACAGGAAATGCCCCAATCTGTGTCTGAAAAGGGTTATCAAAGCATGAGATCCCATGCTGTGTTTCATCTTTCAATAAGATGGTTGTTAGAACAAATACATTTTATTTTATTTTAATTTATTTTTTTAAAGATTGTATTCATTTATTTGAGAGAAAGATAGCATGTAGAACCAGGGGGTAAGGAGGGGCAGGGGCAGAGGGAGAAGCAAAAGAGTATCTCACCCATGATTACTTTGGTGACCTTTTGTTTTTTATTAATGTATATTTCCCCCTTGTATTCCACTCGTTACATATGCCTTTGGTGCCTATAAAGTGACCAGCATATGCCTCTATTTGTCCAACCTGGTACCAGCTTACTTTTCATTTTTACTTTTTATCTCCAGAGATTTGGGGGGAACAAATATACCAAGGATTTAGAACCCTATAATTTGCAATATCACTCTATTCCCTTCAACAATATGTCTAGGAAAGGCTGGAGAGAGTGTCTTTTTTGCTAAGTGTTTTCTGGATGTATGCGTGGGAGGGGTGGTAACCAACTTTGATTCAAGAACTAAGCAAAATAAAAGAAGGTACTTCCTAAAGATCCTGCATTGTATCTATTTTGTAATATTTTAATCACAGTATGTTGATTTGTCCTATCAAATGCCTGCTGGTTTAGCTGCAAGGAGACATAATTTGGAAGATAACTTACATATAATGTATTGTCAGATACCATGACATAAATTATTACAGTACTATATTTTATACTTTACAACGTTAAATAACAGTGAATAGTCAATGATACAATGTTAATCCAGAAATAAATCACAGTCATGAGTCCTGAGGTGTTATTTTTTGTCTAATGATGCTTATCCTCCACCCGTTTCTTGATATGTGATAACAGAAGTGTCTGCTTTGAGCTTCTCCAGATCTTTAACAACCAATCCTATTTAGCAGTTGTTTTGAGGTCCAAGCTTGGACATCTAAAGTTCAGAGGTCATGAGGTCAGTGAATGGACTTGGTCATTCATGGAAAGTGGATACAGTTTTATCAAGACACAGGAAACGTAGATTGTGGAGTATACTTAACATTTTCTGCTGTATCAGGAGTCCTACCTTTTTGCTTATGGTGAAAGTTAAGACTGGTCATCCCAATCTATGAAAAGATGCCTTGGCTAAGATGGCCCAGAATTCATTCTTGACAGGCTTTTTTTTTCCTTATTTGTTTTGTTATATCTTCTTTGTTTTTTTTTTTCTTTTGTTGTTGTTATTAGTTGTTTTTAATCTGAGAGGATGACTGTCATTCATTTTTTTTTGTTACGTAATCTTTAGTCTCATTGTTAGTGTATAGAAATGCCATTGATTTCTGGGCATTGATTTTGTATCCTGCCACGCTACCAAATTGCTGTATGAGTTCTAGCAATCTTGGGGTGGAGGCTTTTGGGTTTTCTATGTAGAGTATCATGTCATCGGCGAAGAGGGAGAGTTTGACTTTTTCTTTGCCAATTTGAATGCCTTTAATGTCTTTTTGTTGTCTGATTGCTGAGGCGAGGACTTCCAGAACTATGTTGAACAGCAGTGGTGAGAGTGGACATCCCTGTCTTGTTCCTGATCTTAGGGGAAAGGCTCCCAGTGCTTCCCCATTGAGAATGATATTTGCTGTGGGCTTTTCGTAAATGGCTTTTAAGATGTCGAGGAAAGTTCCCTCTATCCCAACACTCTGAAGGGTTTTGATCAGGAATGGATGCTGTATTTTGTCAAATGCTTTCTCTGCATCTAATCAGAGGATCATATGGTTCTTGGTTTTTCTCTTGCTGATATGATGAATCACATTGATGGTTTTACGAGTGTTGAACCAGCCTTGTGTCCCGGGGATAAATCCTACTTGGTCATGGTGAATAATTTTCTTAATGTGTTGTTGGATCCTATTGGCTAGTATCTTGTTGAGAATTTTTGCATCCATGTTCATCAGGGATATTGGTCTGTAATTCTCCTTTTTGGTGGGGTCTTTGTCTGGTTTCGGAATTAAGGTGATGCTGGCCTCATAGAACGAATTTGGAAGTACTCCATCTCTTTCTATCTTTCCAAACAGCTTTAGTAGAATAGGTATGATTTCTTCTTTAAACGTTTGATAGAATTCCCCTGGGAAGCCATCTGGCCCTGGACTCTTGTGTCTTGGGAGGTTTTTGATGACTGCTTCAATTTCCTCCCTGGTTATTGGCCTGTTCAGGTTTTCTATTTCTTCCTGTTCCAGTTTTGGTAGTTTGTGGCTTTCCAGGAATGCGTCCATTTCTTCTAGATTTCCTAATTTATTGGCGTACAGCTGTTCATAATATGTTTTTAAAATCGTTTGTATTTCCTTGATGTTGGTAGTGATCTCTCCTTTCTCATTCATGATTTTATTAATTTGAGTCTTCTGTCTCTTCTTTTTAATAAGGTTGGCTGATGGTTTATCTATCTTATTAATTCTTTCAAAGAACCAACTCCTGGTTCTGTTGATCTGTTCCACAGTTCTTTTGGTCTCGATATCATTTAGTTCTGCTCGAATTTTAATTAACTGTCTTCTTCTGCTGGGGGTGGGGTCTATTTGTTGCTTTTTCTCTAGTTCCTTTATGTGTAAGGTGAGCTTCTGTACTTGAGTTCTTTCCAGGTTTTGAATGGATGCTTGTATTGCGATGTATTTCCCCCTCAGGACTGCTTTTGCTGCATCCCAAAGATTTTGAACAGTTGTATCTTCATTCTCATTAGTTTCCATGAATCTTTTTAATTCTTTCTTAATTTCCTGGTTGACCTTTTCATCTTTTAGCAGGATGGTCCTTAACCTCCACGTGTTTGTGGTCCTTCCAAACTTCTTGTTGTGATTAAGTTCTAATTTCAAGGCATTATGGTCTGAGAATATACAGGGGACTATCCCGATCTTTTGGTATCGGTTCAGACCCGATTTGTGACCCAGTATGTGGTCTATTCTGGAGAAAGTTCCATGTGCACTTGAGAAGAATGTGTATTCAGTTGAGTTTGGATGTAAAGTTCTGTAGATATCTGTGAAATCCATCTGGTCCAGTGTATCATTTAAAGCTCTCGTTTCTTTGGATATGTTGTGCTTAGAAGACCTATCTAGTATAGAAACGTAATCTTTGTTTAAACATTATTACCAACATCTGACCTAAATTGAATCAATTATTGCTGCTTTTTCATCCCATAGTGTTGATTTAAATATGGACAATGGTACAAATCCATAAAAAATTAATTAAGACTAAAACTACTGGCTACTTTTAAAAATTCTCAAATGTTAATGACATAAGGAAAAACAAATCCATGTTTCTATTGTTGATTCATGTTCTTCTTTCTCTTCTTTTAGAACTTTACATGGTATTACCCACTGAAGATGGAATTCAACGTAAAAACTATCTTGGGCTCCATCAAAGAGATCACTGAAGCACCGAAAGGCCTCCAGGATGTAGCATCTTATGATATACAGAGGGCTACAGTGTATTCTGCAGAGTTGGGTTCGAAAAAAGAAGATAAATGGAAGTTATAGGGAATTTCAGGAAACTGAAACTTTCTTGAACCCATGGCCATCAACCCATTGAATGAATGCTGCATGTCCTTGAAGCACTGTTGACTTGCCACTTGCTGCATGAGGACTCACAAGGGAAGCACCACTTCATGACAGCCTGCAACTCTGGCCTCCAAACGTCAGTGTCCAGGAGTATGGGGCTGGACCACGTAAAGGATGCATTTTGTAGAAAGGGAGGTCACGAGGTCCTGGAACCCAAACAGGTTCCCAGAAGTACCTTGACATCTCCCTACCAAATGCATGGTCACCCTATTGCAATAGTAGGGTGCTCACATTCATATTCTCACTATGGATCCCATGCTTTTTTTCATTGTGTTGACTTCCTTTGCCATGATGGAGGTTTTCATGGTCTGGAAGGATAGGAGCCTCAGCATTTTAGCATCAGTTGGTAGAGACTCTTCCTCCTTGCCTTCTGTCTATCAAATCACTGACCAAGGAGCAGCATCAATGGAGAGCCTCAAGCAAAGGTCTCAGGTAGCAATCCCTGGGATGTTCTGGCTCTGGTGTTCCTGAAAGTTTGCAACTAGGTTGATATCCCTTGGCTTAACGATGGAAGGGTCCAAAATCATAAATTCAAAGTACAATAGAAGAAAATAATAATTTATCCAGTGACTGCAATAAACACAGTCTGATGTCTTAAATTTATTCCATTGACTATTCGTCAAACCAGAAGAGATGTGTGTCAACATAGAAATGGTCTTTATTATGGGGAGCAAATGCCATGGGGACTGTTGATTCTCGGTCACTGAAGCCAGTTTCTTATTTGTGGGACAAGGATGTCTTGCACAAAGCTCTCTCCTGTAAGCTAATGGCAACTAATACCTTTGTATCTACATCTAGTAGTCTTGATATCATAGTTTTTACCTGTCTTAGATGAGGGGCCTCCTGTAGTCCCCACAATGGGATCCAGTTCTTTCTGCACATTCGTGGAGCGACTTGGAGAACAGAAAGCTAGTTTGCTGAAGGACCACTGGGTAGAGAGGTAAGAAACTCCTCATTTGTTTAAATGCAAGCTTAACTATGGCAAATATAGAAAAGCATGTGGGAAGATTTCTTTTACAGAACACATTTCTGTTGCCTAGGATATGAATCCTTAATGTCTTTCTAAGTAGTGATTGGAATTTACAAACAGAATCTTCCCTGTTTTGCATGACTCCATGTGAGCTAATGTTTGAAATGCCTTTGGAGTCACTAGTTATTTTGTTTGTATTCCATGCTCAGAAAATCAGAGGGGAGGGTTTTAACCTTGATATTTCGGCTCCTAGAATGGTAGGTACATGAGAAGCTCTAATTTTCATCCAAGGGATATAAGGTGGGTTGCAATCTCTAAATAAACAGTAGTAGGATGCCCTTTGTTGCTATATTGTTCTTTTAATGGGACCTGCATTCAGAATTCTCTAAGGAAGTAGCTGAGAGAATGATGTTTAACCTTACTTCAAAAGGGCTATTCTCAAGTCTCCTTGAGTATATTCATGCCCAGAATTATATCAGGAGCTGCTGTGCACCGCTTCAGGGACACAATTGACCTATGAAAATGTATCCATCAGCTCATGCCATTAACTTGGGCAACCATCTAGTCAGTGGTATGATCTTGACCCTTGTAGGGGCCAAATCTAGGAATTTCTCTGATATCTATTGATCCCATTCATCCTAAAAGTTTTTCTCTCTTTTCTATAGTCTAACTTTATGGATGAAAGTTTGGCTTGTTAAGTTAGTGTCTGAATTAGATCCTGAAAACCTTGAGTTTGGAGCCACATGGGGAGCACTGGTTATTCCTTTATTTAAAAAGATGAATAGTGGATGCCTGGGTGGCTCAGTGGTTGAGCGTCTGCCTTTGGCTCAGGTCATGATCCTGGGGTCCTGGGATCGAGTCCCACATCAGACTCCCGACAGGGAGCCTGCCTCTCCCTCTGCCTGTGTCTCTGCCTCTCTCTGTGTCTCTCACGAATGAACAAATAAAATCTTTTTTTTAAAAAAGATGAATAGTTATTCTCTTGGGAAATTTCATTTTAGAAGATGATTGCAAAGAGTTCCCACAGATATGTCCAGATAGAAGTCCAGCCTATTCTGCATGCCATCATATCCCACCCCAGGTACATTCTTTCTATCCTGAAGTTTGCTGGAGCCCAGTGTCCATCCATGTACTGGCCCTGTTCCCATCAATAAGAGTCCCTAAAGTTATTTTTTTCTGCCAAAAGGAAATACATATTTCAAGAGTCCCTTTGCACATAGCTTCATGCATTCTACAATGTTACATGACACAGAGTAATTAAAACTTCTAGTTTTAAATAATGGCATACCTTCCAAAATGGTGTGATTTTACAAAATCTGCTAAATGGTTCATGAATGGTTCCTTTGCTATGTCGTGTGAAGTCAAAAATCTATTGATAAGAACTACAGGTCTTTAGAGGAAAACTTGTATTTTTTCATTCAGATTTGCTAAGACAGAGGAAAGTACTCTGTGTTTAGAAGCATGATTACACCTCCAATGTCCTCAGATACAGGAGATTGTGCCCCATAGTGAGTGGTAGTGCGGTTTACAGACTAATTAGGTTCTGCAGAGAGATCGGTTTCAGAGAACGGGTGAGGTCTGCCATTATTCCTAGCATGGTCCTCCCGTGGGGACATTTCTTCACACCCACTTGGTTGCTCACTAAAAGAGAATCTTGATACACCTGCCAAGGGACAATGACCCGTGTGGGCTCGGAGATGGATCACCAGGCTGTCCTGCTGTCTGTAGACAGTAAGGTGCTGTGCCTATACCCATTTTAGGAGCAAAAGTCTTTAGGGGAAATTTATGTGAGCAGCAAGGTTTATGATCGTGTATCCCACCCTTTGCATACTTTTGGAGCCATTCACACCCGCCCTGCTCACAAGGACTCCACAGCCTTCTCCTCACAGAGGTTTTAGGGACAAAGCTCTCTGTTGTTTAAGAAAGACAGTCCATATATTTGGGGAGTTGCTGGTCAGTAAATCCTAGAAGTGAGTCAACTACACTGGCCAGTGCTGATGTGTGAGCAAGATTTTAGTGGTGATGAAGGATAGTCTATTGGACATACAGGACACAAAAGAAATGGAATCTGATCACTGTTTACCCTCCACACCTTAGAGAGAGCCCCATATTAAGCCAGGCAACCCCAGCCTCATGGGTGGATGGATAAATCAAACCACTTTCCACAGAGGATGGGTTGGCATCACCATATAGGTCTAAAGCTCATAGACTCTAAGCTACGGTCACGAGATTCATACCTGCCTCCCTCCAAATGCCAAACCATGTCCCGGATCTGGAGTTCTGTTGCTCAAGGCACAGGGTAGTCAGTTCCCCTCAAATGTGTGAGGATCCTCATGGTAAGATTTCTTCACACACTGCCACCAGCCCAACCACATGGGACATCCAGGTAAAACTCATGCTTCCAGTATGAGTATCAGTATCATGCTTCTCTCTAGAGAAGCTTTTCTCTTTTTTGGTCTCCTAGGAAAACCACATTTCAGAAGGGATTATTGAATCAATGCCCATATCCTTGATTTTGGAGTTAAATAAGAACTTGGGTCTTGGCTTTTTGTGGGGACAGACTTGGATAGCCCCCACTGATCCCTTTAGCAATACATAACTAATGTACTCTTCGACCTACTAGATGGATAACCCAGGGACAATTTGCTTTCCTCTCTATTCAACCCTCATCTTTAAAAACTGAGTGTATAATAGCTACCTCGTGGACTATGGATGATCCCTTCCAGAAAGTCTGGAATACCCCAAATACCAGAGGCTGCAGCTTTTTCAAGTATAAAGTGAGAATTCTATAATCTGATTTTCCCAGGAGACTCACAATAAGGACCCTATTTCTGAGAGTTTTCATGCCACTTATCCTGAAACTAGAGCTTTTTCTTGGCTCTGTGTAAAGCAACCCATATCTCAGAGGCCCCCGTCTAGAATGCAGAGTTTATTCATGCACGGACGTTGGAGCACACTCACAATTGCAATGATCTCAGGCCAAGCAAAACATCTTCCCAAGCACCTGGAGTCCCCTCAAGCCAGGGGAAGCAGGTGCTCTCTGTAAGTGTGAGAGTCCTGGGGAGTAAAGTTCTACTGGGATGGTTCTTACCCTTGACTGTACATCAAGGGTACCCTTGACTGTACCCTTGACTGCACATCAGCACGACATGGGTAGAGTTTCCGTGACATTCTCATCTTGAGCCTGCATCCTACCTTAGCACTAGCATTTCTGGAGTGGCCCCCTGGCAGTGGTATTTGTAAAAGCTCCCTGGGTAATTCCACCGACACCGTGGACTAGGACTTCTCACGCCCCCGCCCAGGAGATGAAGTCTGGTTGTATGGTCATCACAACTACATCTCCTGAACTCTGGGTCCTCAGCCCCCAGGCTCTTGGCCCAAAGACTCGCGCTGCTCTTCTCCTTCTGGGACATCTGTTCTACAATGAACAAACGCTTCCACTTTTTCAACCTTTCTCCCACTGCCTGGGTCTTCCCTGGGGCCGCCACTGCCCTGCAGTGCTCTCCCACGGACAACCATCCATCTGTACCCTGAGAGGTTCAGGGGAGTAGCTCTTATCGAATACTTGGTCTTCTCCCTTTAGCATCTGCTCCTTCGTTCCTCTCCCGCCACCTCCAGAGGCATGCCCTGCATTTATCTTCTTGCCGTACTAACACCCGCCTGAACTCCCCACTGTGCACATTCCTCTCTGTGATTTACACGTTCTATAGCATTGCCCATCAGATGAATCTTCCTCCCCTTGGGCAAGCTTTCCCCCTTGTCTTTCATGGCCTCAGACATCCCAAGTCTCCTTTATCTTCTTAAACCTCTAGCTAATCCTCCCCTTGTATCTATCCATTTTCAGCCCACATTTTGGGCAGCTTCATCCGGTCCTTCAAAGATATCATTAAGTGGCTCTCACGCAAAGCATTCTCATAGCACCTCATGCTGTGGTGAGACCCATCACAGAGCATTTAGATTGCCTATTTACCGCAGTTCTCCCCACCTGAATTGATCGGGTTCTCTAGAGAAACAGAACAAATAGGATATCCATAGGTATAGATATAGCTACATAGATATAGGTATGTAATGCCTATCCATCCATAGATCTATCTAGCTAGAGAGAGAGCCAGAGATAGATCTGTCTTGATAGAAAGACAGGCAGATGCATAGGTGTATCCAATATATCTTTATCTCAATATAATTCCATTGGATCTACCTATTTATCTATCATCTATCTAGAGAGATGTGGCTCTGTCTCTATAGAGAGCTATATTTTTATTTCTATCTGTCTGTCTAGTTCTCTCTCTCAAATTATTTTAAGGAATTGGCTCATATGATTGTAGGGGCTGGCAAGCCCAAAATCTGCAGGGCAGACCAGAAGGCTGGAAATTCAGCAGGGATTCTGAGTTGCAGTCTTGAGACAGAATTGCTTCTTCTTTGGGAAACTTCAGTCTTTGCTCCTAAGCCCCTCAAATGATTAAATAAGACCCACCTCCAGGCCCCATCCACTCCCCATCCATCGGCATTATGGAGGAAATCTCCTTTTCTCCAAGTCTGTTGATTTAAATGTAATCACATCTAAAACATAACTTCAGAGCAACATCTAGGCTAACGTTTAGCTGAAAACTGGGCACTGTAGCCTAGTCAAAATATATTTACATCGCACCACCTGTCTCAAATATGAAGCAGAGCGCGGTAGCTGGCCCTGTGGATGTAATTATTTTGTATATAACTCCTGTATAACAATAATAGTAGCAATGATCAGGAAAGTTATTGAGTTCATACTGTGTAGGTAAACTATACACAGACTAGTCTATGTGCATCCACTATGTGTTTGTTCTTAGCTTTTGCTCACAGTATTGTATTTGAACTTCACCACTGTCTTTGAGGCGAGTAGTTCTGCTTTATCTGAGGTGACTGAACTCAAAAAACCTTGATTTGTAAACCAAATGGATATCATCAATGAGAGGCAAGCTTGGGATTTAAATCTAGGTCTCGCGGCTTCTAGCCTTACCCCCCAAATCCTAGCATCTTCCTCTCTTCCCCTTGCTTCTATTGCTATTAGGCTATAATCATGTGCTCAGATGTAAGAGAAATGTGTCTTTTCTGTGTCTCTTGAACTGTTTCTGTAAATGAGTATTTATGAACAATCTTTCTCCTCTCAAGTGTGTAAAAAAAATTCCAAGGGTCGCATTAAGCCTGTTATAACCCGGAGCCTCTCTCTTGACCCCCAGCTGCCTCTTGTTTTAAAACAATACTTGGAAGAAAATAAATTGTTAGCTCTCATGGCAGAGCCTTTATGCCAGGCTTTAGGGGATCATTACCATAATATTATGCGTCAGGAAGCAATTTTCCAAATGACACTTCAGTGACCCCAAAGAGCCTTAAATCAAAGAAGAGAGCCTTGGATTGTGACTATTTAGTGCAAAAATAGCCATCGACTTCTGTTTTTTAAAATAATCAAGCAGATATCACACAGAGGACAAAGTTATTTAGCTTTTGGTTCTTTGGACTATTGTCTGGGTTCAAGTGGACATCATCATTTTGTTGGTGAAGGCACTAAATTTGGATGGTATGAGGACGGGGGAAAAACAAATAAACCCAAGCTTAAAAATGTGTCATCCTTTCGCATAACAATTGGAGATTCTTGACTGAAATATTCATAAGACTAGATTATAAATGTCTCGGGAGAAGGGACCATATGTTATTCAATGTTTTATCCCTGCCTGCCTGATCAGTGCCTCATTCCAAACACAAAGGAGCCCAAGACCCACTTCTTGGACTGAGTTATTGAACTTCCTCAAAGTAGAGAATCAGGCCTTTCAGTAATGACTTGGTTTTCCTCTTTATTCAATAGTTTAGTTCTCCCAAATGCACAGAGAATGGGCCTTCTTCCTGCAGTTTCCAGTATATTTTCCAGAAAATAAGATGTATGCTAATGTCATTTCAATTGAAAGAGCTTTTGACTAGGAGTATTATGGTCATTTGAGAATAATCACTTGCTGTTTGTATTATGCAAAAGACTTTGTCTAAAACACTCTGTTTGTAAATAAAGCCCAGAAAGTGCCTATAATCTAGATGTAGGTCCACCATTCACTTCCTAGAATACACTTCTTGATAAAGTACCAGAATAGGCACGCTAATATCAACCACTTACTTCTGTGCGGTTAGAACAGTTGTGGTTTTTTTGTAGGAAAATGGGGCAGATGAAGAACCTGGCAAAGAGTCTCCAAACATTCAGTTCCTCCTTCCCATAGAGTCAAATTTTCAGGAGACTGAAGTGATGGTTGTCAACCCTGTTTTTTCTTAGAACAGTCCACAGAATATAGGACAGGAAGGGATTAAAACCAAGAACTCAAATGACTACCCTGGAGGAACATTAGTGCACATAGTACAAAGAACTTATGGCCATCCTCCTTGTCCCTGTGTAGTGGGAATACCAGGCTAGAAATGTGTTAATAAACACTCAGGATTTCAAGAAAATGCCAATTAGAAACTAACTCCATAAAAAGGAAGAGTTCTGCACACACATTAGCTGGGGAGAGAGAAGAAAGTACCAAGAGAAGATCCCTACCAGCCTCGATGGGCCATGGCCCCCTATACACGAGCATTGCCCAGCAGGCATGTGGGAACATGAGGTGTATCCTTTGTAACCCACTGTGTTGCGGTAAGTCACAGTTCTCATCAGAGTAAGCCGTCAGTTGCATCATCAAAAAAGTCCTTTTACCTTCTTCCAAGAGTTCCAAATCAAACATCTCCTGCATGGATTGCTGTGTCTTGAGAATCTGATTATCAGCAGTAATTCAACTTGTTACAAGAAAACAGAGGATGGAGGAGCTCCACGGATGAAGCAAGGAGACGTATTGATGAGTCCATTCCATCAGCACTGAGGAAAGTAGCCCAGGGTAGGAACTAATGATGGTGCTGGGAGGATCCACTTGTCAGTTTAATCCTGAGGGCCTCGTGTGGGTTTGGGTGTCAAAACACAAAACAAATACCAACAGAAACCAAATCCAGACTTAGGAGAGTTGTATTCCGAAAGATTTCTGCAAGGGGGGAAAGCTACTAGGGGCATGGGATCTCTGGAGTTTGGGAGGATGCTCTGTCTATAAGGTCAGCAAGAACAGTTAGGCAAAAGAGGATTGTCTTTTTATGGAGAGGACCAATCCTGACAGTCATGACCTATAAGTCTAGAAGGAACCAGGCATGGGGAAGTGGGATGAAAGTTGGCATAACCCAATGGTAAACCAGCGCTTGTTTTCCCCTGAGCCAGCCTGTTCTGTATGGAGGGGCTGTCCTTGCTCAGGCTGAGGCTGCCAAACAAAAACTAGCTCAGTAAAAAACTCCAGGGCCTTTGAGCGAAGGAGAACAGCTGAGGCAAAGTTTGGTCAACAGGCATTTTGTTCCCGTGGATCAGTGGGGATGAGCTGTCCAGTGTATTGTTCACAAGGCCAAGAATGGGAATCTGGAGGGCGGAGGGCGGTGTCTGACCTCTCCTAGGTAAACCAGCGGGCCTCCATGAGCCTTATCTAACCCACGTGAGGAAGAGTGGTTCTTTGCAGTCTGCAGCTTTCCAGAACAGAGGCAGTGGGGTAACTGCTTAGCCTTCCCCCTTTTGCAGGATCCCAAGGTTCAGGTAGAGTTCACCATTGTCCTGGGTCGGTCCTTCGGATGAATCTTGATGGGAACATCAGTACTAATGGTCCGTGCCCTGGCTGCTCAGGCTCCATGCACTCAGCATAGAAAGAAGCAAGCTCGGCATGTGCAGAGGGAATGTCTTGAGGATTCCCATTTCATGGGATGTCCCCAGTGCCGCGGTTATGTTGCTACGACTGGTCTTGGCCGTGTTGCTGAGGAAATCCTCAGGGGCGCTGCAGTCTCTTGGAAGCAGCGCTGGAGGAGGCCTCTTCCTTGACCCTTTGGAACAAGCTCACTGCATGCGCCTTAGAAAGGGCTTCATTTCTGTACAACAGCTTCATTAAGCTGGAATTCACATGCCGTTCAATTCACACACCTCATTCTACAACTCCGTGTTTTTTAGTAGATTCACAGGGTTGTGCATCCGTTACCACAATTTTAGAATATTTTTATTCCCCTTAAAAGAAACCCCCATACACATCAGCAGTCATTCTCCATTCCTCCGCCTGCCAGCTCCTGGAAGCCACTGGTCTCTCTTTGTTCCTATAGATTTGGCTTCTCTGGACATTTCACGTAAATGCAATCTACAATACGTGGCCTCTTGTGTCCGGCTTCTTTCACTGTGCATAATATCTCTGAGGTTCCTCACACTGTAGCATGTGTCAGAATGTCGTTTTTTATGGCCAAATAATGTTCCGTTATATGGATGGAACATATTTTGCTAATCCATTCATCACTTGGTGGATGTTTGGGGTTTCTCCACATATTAGCTATTATGAAGAATGCTCTTGTAAACATTCGTATAGGAGTTTTTGCGGGGACAAATGTTTTTATTTCTCTTGGATAGATGCTTTTATTTCTATGACACTCTCATGACCCACAGAGGCTGCCCACTCTTAGAGAGTGGGTCCCAGTAGGTACCTACTTGCAAGCACCTGCAGAATCCAGGATTCTGGTGCTGCAAACCCTGGGCGGAAGTAAATAAGCCACACCTACCCCAGACCTTATACTCTTGACATGGCTCATGCTATCTGCATGTCCCATAACTTAGGCTTGCACTGGATGTCTTAGCGCAATCGTTTTCTCAAGAGATTAAAAAAGCCCATTTCCTCCTAGAGGAAAATGTTGGAGGGTAGGGGGTTGGCCTGGATACAGTGATGGCTGTATCCCCTGGCAAAAAATGTTTGCAACAAAGAAG
Source organism: Vulpes vulpes (assembly GCF_048418805.1). NCBI lineage: Eukaryota > Metazoa > Chordata > Mammalia > Carnivora > Canidae > Vulpes > Vulpes vulpes. The sequence goes on along the minus strand of NC_132796.1, from coordinate 4,135,476 downwards.
CAGTCCATTTGATCCCATGATACGTTAAGTCCATGCATTCAGGAAGTGATGGATAGAGAGAAGACACAGGATTTGGGTCAGAAGAACTTGGCTCAGTCCCATTTGGGCTCTTCCTTAGCTGTGGGAGAGACCATTTGCTCACCCCCTCTTCCATATGCCCAGGCATGCCCATTTCCAGTCTTTCTCATCGTTAGGTGCGCCCAGGTGCCCAGGTCCTCCCAGAAGTAAGCAGAAGTGAATGTGCTAGGCATAACTATGGAACTCTGTCACAGGATATCCCTCCTCCCACCCCCCCACCCCTGCACTTCTTTCCAGCTGACTGCAGCGCTGATGCCCAGAGGGATGCTGCGAAAGGAGGGCTGAAGATGGTAGAAGCGGGACAGCTTGGATCCCTGAATGACCGTGTGGACCAGAGGCTTCCACCGTACCGCAGCACAAGCTCTCCTCTGAAGCGCTACCTCTGGTAAGTGATATTTCTCCCCAGAATCTCATCTGACAGAGATGATAGCAGTGCCAATATCTTCTGTTCTTGTGAGAATAAATTAAACCACACATGTAAAAAGCTCTGGAGCTATAAATTGTAGCGCAGACATCTATTGTTAGAATTCCCATTGATGTGAGAAATCATGGTTTATTGGTCATAGCTGAAGCTCTAGATTTATTCACAAGAGTGGGATTAGACTTGTAGTTTTTAGAAAATGTGGAAGGAGACCAATGATCACCATATAAAGCTGATTTTCAAAACTCTGAATATTGGCTTTGTACAAAACTGAGAAACATTAAATCTAAAACCAAAACAGTCCTTTGCAACAGACATGGAACGATTGAAAGAAATTTTCCCACTAGTTGAATTTCATGGCATTAAAGTTTTCAGTTTTGAGGGGCTGTAATTATTTAGACATTTGCTCAGGGACACATTTAACAAAATAAGAATTTTCCAAAGTGACTATGTTATGTCGAAGAAGAGATCATGTGTCAGAAATAATAGAATCTAATCTAAACACAGGACCTTCTGGAATTGTCTTCTATTTTATAGCAGAGATTTTATTGAAAACTAGACACACTTATGAGACATTAATACCGTCTGTTGTGCATGCCTGGAATTTATTGTGTGTGAATGCTCTGGTTGAATCATACATAGGGGTGTATGGCATTGTCATCAAGCACATTATATGGAATTAGTGAGAACATGTGTGTTATTTTATTTGATTTAAAAAAAGATCTCTCAGAGTGACACCCTACCAAATCAAAACACTGGTCCAACAAAATGTAATCTGACATTTCTACCAGTGGTTAAAACTACACCTCATAGGATACGGAATGGATATTGTGAGCTCGACAGTGGGAGTGTTATGGGTTCTCAATACGTGTGAAATTATAATAATTGTTTCTACTTGCCCTCTCTTTCAGAATCATTAATTGATTTTCCTTATTGTATTCGAATTAGAGTACATTTAAAAATGTTTTATTAATTGCCAGCATACTCCAGGCTCCTTGGCAGTAGCTTTCCACTCTGTAGAAGCTTGTTGCTTGTTTTTGTATTATTTATGAAGGGTATGTTTATTCTTTCTTAGCATAAAGAATACTTCTTCCAAGTGCTGGATTGCTCTCAGGAATAATGATGATGTGTTGATACAGAGAAGTGGAGCAATGTTTAGGCTCCTGCATCTGTCCTTGCGTCTTCCACTCACTAACTGAATTGACTTGGAAACTTGGTGTAAATCCTGTGTGTCACTTTTCTCATTTATAAAATGAGAATAGGAATCACAGTGTCTCCTTCATAGGGTTGCTGTGAAGATTTAGGAGATTCACAGAATCATTCTTGGCCCCTTGTCAATGTTCAATACTTGTGAGTTATTTTGATGGTTAAGTCTTGGTTCTTAGCTGGTTTGTTTATTCATGAAATGATTACTTAGCACTTCCCATGTGCTAGAGACAGTGCTGGTTTCTTGCAAATATAAAGATAATGACAAGGGAGCTTCAGTGAGCTTCACACGTGAAGGGGAGACACCATAACCTCCGCTCGATATTGTGGTTATGGCTGAAGTAAATTCGAGAAATGCTAGTATCAAAGTAAGGAGTTCACAGTTAAGGTTGAGAAAGATAAGGCTTCACAGAGGAATTGCTTTTGTTTTTTTGAAGGGGGGGGATTTTCTTTTCTAATTGTATGATTTCCCTGCCATGAAAGTTTAACACCATAGTTGCACTGTACATCTATTTATGTACTGCTTGAATATTTGTGCTTTATACATAGGAACACTAAGATTTCTTGCTTCCCTAAGATTCGATCTTTGTCCCTTAGGGGTTCTGTTGTCTCCATTGACAGTGCATGGTATAGCGAGAAATAGCACCATTGATTGGGCAGAGGAGATTTGCAAAAGACAAGTAAGAGTGTATTCCCATGATCATACTGGCTGAAGCATCTTACATATTCCTGAATGACACAATCCACACACTTCCCCATATCAACATCTACATATAGTTGTGTTTACATCTACATATCCCTTGTGTATGCCGATGCTGGTTAGGTGTGTGCTTAGGTTATTATACTTTAAAACATACCTACTTCTAATTAGCAAGGGGAGTTTCCATTATTCTTAACATATCCTTTTTAGTGATTTTTCACATAATTCAGAGTAGAGAAAAGAGCGTATAATCCTCCAAATATTATTTTATATCAATGACTTACTGAGTGGACAAATCTTGTAGTTCATAGGTCACAAAGCTGGAGAGGCAACATGTAAAAAAAAAAAAAAAGCCTCATTAAAATCTGTTTTCCCATCATTTTTGTAGGATATATGGCCATAGTAGAAAAGTATTAATGAGAAACAAAAAAGTCAGCTGTGATCCTACCACCATTGTAAATGTCTGAATGTCTATATACACACGTGTTCTGGTGGTAAGAAATATACACAGAGGGCAGCCCTGGTGGCTCAGCGGTTTAGCGCCGCCTTCAGGCCAGGGCGCGATCCTGGAGACCTGGGATCGAGTCCCACATCGAGCTCCCTGCATGGAGCCTGCTTCTCCTTCTGCCTGTGTCTCTGCCTCTCTCTCTCTCTCTCTCTCTCTGTGTCTCTCATGAATAAATAAATAAAATCTTTTTTTAAAAAAGAAATATACACAGAGCTAAGTGTCAAAAAAGAGGATGAAGATCTCCAAGACAGTAAGAGATACCCAGCTGTGTAGTCTAGAATTTAATCTTATTCAAAAAAAGTGATCTGGTCTTTGCCCATTAGCTTCTGGAAGTGACTCCTGAGCCCTTGGAATGTCCTGCCTGAGAAGGGTATCTTTTTTTTCCCCTGGGGCCCTGGGTCACTTGGTTGTGTAACATTGTGATTTAGGATAGGGGTGCTGGCCATGCTAGAAAACCTAATGGAATGACAGAGGGTAGAGGCTTTGGGGTATACAGTATCAGCTTGTCTTCCTGAGTGGCTGGAGACTAAGGTCAGCCACATGGTTAGCCTATTGATTTTACTTGATGGAGCCCCCATAAAAACTCTGGACACCAAGTCTCAGGCAAGCATTCCTACTTGGCGATACCCCTGTGTGTAGTCACACATCAGTGCTGGGAATGTAATACTGCCCATGTGTCTTCAGGGAGAGGATACCTGGAAGCTCTGCATTTGCAGTTTTCCCTTTGCATCTCTACCTGCCTTCTCCCTTTGCTGATGTCCATGTATACCCTTTCACTGTGGTAAACCATAACTGTGAGGAAAACAACTTTCTGTGCTATCTGTGAGTCCTTCTATAGAATTACTGAACCTGAGGGTGGTCTGGGGAAACCTCCCAGAGCTTGCTATTAGCATCAGAAGTGATAACCATGTTGAGGACTGCTCCCTCTGCCTTGGTGGTTGGCTAACTTCTGCATGGGCATGTAGTCAAATGGAATAGGAGGCCACAGGATGGGGTCAAAGTCAGGAGGTAAGATGTGGTGAGCAGGTTATAATGCATGGGTCCAGCCAAGAAGCCAGAGACCATTCCTGGGGGTTTCCTAGCATAAGGACTGTTATTCAGGGCTGGAACTTATTTCCTCTCCATGGCATGGTGCATGGATGGGTAGCTCTGTTTAACAGGCTGGATGAAGGGGAGTAAAGACCGCCATGTGGTGCTAGTGAATGATAGGAACAGCACACTCAGTACAACAGAGAAGATGTCATTGTGGGCATCATAGTCAGTGGGAGCTTCCTGGAGGAGGTGGGCTTTAGCTTGGAGGATGAATGATATTTGGCAAAGTCATTTGGAGAGTCGGCTGTAGGAGTGAACGTTCCAGGCACTGATGTTTAGGGAATGCTTATGGTACAGGGCATAGACCTTTCTTTGTTGGGGGATGGGTGGGATTGGACCCATGTAGTAGAGTGACAAAGTCAAATTTGAAAAGTTTGTGGGTGATCTTGAACCTCTGGGTAAAGAATCTGGGTTCTCTTATACCTGTTTTATTACTTACTGCCTTTAACTATGGCCTTGGGAAAATTAGCTTCTTCATTTGAAAAAACAGTCTGTTAATATTTAATTTAGAGAACTCTTGTGAAATGTAAGTAGGAAATGTATATAAAATATTTATTACTTTCCCTCACACCTTGGAGATGCTCAAAATATGGGTTTCCTTTTATCCCAACCAAGAATAGCCTGCAGGTTTAAGCAGGAGAGTTCTATGAGAGATATGGTATGTAAGATTTTTTTTTCTTCTGGAAGAAAACAACAAAGATGAAATTGAATTAGAAATAAATTGAAAACAGAGAAAAGGAACTCAATAAATAAATAAATAAATAAATAAATAAATAAATAAATAAATCTTTAGATATTCTGGAAATTGATACTTAAAAAAAAAAAAAAATCCCCTGGTCACACAACACAAGAAATGATTAACAGTAGAGAAACTCAACAGATGCTGTCTTTACCAGGTGACCCTGGTTAACATCATTAGTGATGAGTCATATGGAAATCATGGACTTCTGATAGGACATGATGAGAGGGGCAGCTCAGCTCTAAGGACTTCTTCCCCAGAACACGTATCTGCAGTTTAATCATTAGAAAGCATCAGACAAACCCAAGTTGAAGGATATTCTAAAAAAATCTCTAACCATCAAGGTCATAAAAAGAATGGAAATTCTCAGAAATTGTCATGGTGCAGAGGAGACTAGGAGGCATAATAGCTAAATGCAGTGTAGTATCCTGGATGGGATCCTGGAACAGAGAAATCTCATTATTGGAAAAACTGGAGAAATCCTCATAAAGTCTATAAATATAGTTAATAGTAGTGTCCCAAGTTGGCTGCATAGTTTGGGCAAGCAGGCCATGGTCATGTAATATGTTAACATTAGGAGAAGCTAGGTAGAGTGTGTGAGAAATCTCCATGCTATCTTTACAACTTTTCTGTAAATCCAAAATATTTCCAAAATAAAAAACAAGATAAAAAGTGTTAAGTAAAGAAAAATTACTCCTGATTTGCTGTAGGCTGTACAAAGCAATTTACTGCCAAGTAAAACACTCTAATCAAGAGCTCCAGTATCTGAAGGCAGGAGAAGATGGACATGGCAGGTCAACAAGAAAGAGAATTTGCCCTTCCTCTGCCTTTTCGTTCCATTCAAACCCCCAGTGATTGGATGAGGCCCACACACATTGCTGAATGTGGATCTTCTTTACTCAGGATACTGATTCAAATGCTCATTTCCTGCAGAAACATCCTCAAAGACACACCAAGAAGCAACATTTTATCAGCTATCTGGGCATCCCTTAGACTAGTTAAGTTGACACAGAACTGTCACATCAGTGTCTAAGAGAAACTAAATGATTTCTAAATAGCCACTTAAAGGGGAGCAGCACTCTTTGGTTTTGTGGAGCATGGAGTTTGATAGGGCATACGGTTTTAATGCCATGTGGCCTGGCTTCATTGAGGGGGATGAAGATCATCAAAGGAAGAAAGAGACAAGAGAGGAGAACAGGAGATGGAAATCTTTAACAGGCATACAAGGTGACAAAGATCTGGAGGATAAAAAGCTGTGAAATGTGTGAAGTCGGTCCTCCTTTGTCTCACTTATGATATCTTTAATAAAAGTCTACAAAGTAAATTCAAAAAAATTCTTTAGGTGGCTGGATTTCCCATGGAGATTGGTGAGGGAGACAAATTTCTAAATGCCATTTGTATTGTGGGTTGGTAATGGGGGTACATTCTGGGTTGTTGATAAAGTGCAGTTATCTAGAATGAATGGTCCTTGGTTTATACCTTCCTATTATATCATGGCATCATGGGTTGACTTCACGTGACACAGCTCTTGACTTCTATGCAGTGAAGAGGGTTGACCTAGGAAACACCCATTTTACCTGCCTCCATCACTACCACAAAATTGACTAGTGTGCCTATGTTCTTAAATTGTGATTTTTGTCTTGCCTTCTAGCAGGGCATGATGCCACTTAGTTTGTTCAATTTTTGTACCATCAGGTTCCAGACCTACTAGATTCTAACACCCTGGAACATCTCTTTCTTTACTGTTTGCTTCACTTCAGGGACATTTCATTCTGTTGTCATTACACAATCTACAATCTGGGATGAAAAAATGAGTATACCCAGAAACATTGCGCAAGTTGGCCATATGATGTGCAAAGTATGGAGAATTCTCATGGGTGTGAAAATATTATTCTTTCCCTCAGCACTGTAAGCCTTCAAATTCAGGCATGGTTCAGGCAGCATTGGTTCACCTGAGAGCTTGTAGGAAATGTAGAATCTCAGGTCCCTTCCCCACCAAGATCTGTGGAATCAGAATCTATAATTTTAACAAGACCCCTAGTGGATTTGTGTGCACATTAATGTTTGAGAAGCTCTGCTCCACCGTATGAAATGTGAAAGCTCAGCTGCCCCCACCAGTGAAGGGAGAAGGAAGCAAAGGAGACCAGAGTTGGTACTTGAGAGCCTGACCCTGGAGTTGAAAAAGCAGATTTCTGACCCCTACTTTCTTTATATTCTAAGAGCCTCAGAAGAGTTTCATCTTAAGACCAAGATGTCAGTTTAACATAAGGACCTTTATTCAAACAGTGATTGAGAAAGGCGATCCTTTCCTCCCCTTTTCTAAAACCTGCAAATATCTGTCAGAACCAAAGGATCTTTTTTTTTTTTTTTTTTTTTTTTTTTAGGTGAGTTCTCTCCTGAATATAAAAATAGTCCATTTGTGTGCTAGGAGAAAGGGCTTTGCTCTGTCGGGCACCTCTCCATTTGTTTTATCTGCAGTCTCCAGTCATGGAGGTATGGGAGGCTACAAATCGTGTTTGACACTCAATTTTCCTCCTGTTCTTTTTCCTTTCAAAAGGCTGGATGTGAAAGTTAGTGGGTTAAAAAAAAAAAAAAAAGTTAGTATTGTTGGAAAGCCCGGAGGTGAATGTTGTGGGAAGAGGCTCAATGTGTGTAAAGGACAAATAGAATTGTCTGCATCTCAGCATTGCTCTGTAACTTCAACCATGGTCAAATTAAGAATGATATGGCCCACAATATTCATTCTGTTTAAATGACCTAATATTTTTTAAAGTCCATTTTATGTGGTTACTGCTTGAATTGATAGCCTCAGTGATAAGATATGATAACAATACATGTTCATGTCAGTCCCCATCTGTAGCCACTCTACTCTTAAATGTGCCATCTGTTTTTGTTGACTTTGGGCCAAGATTCTACATGCACCTCTTAATATATGTCCTCTTTGCCAAATATCAGATTAGTGCATGTTCATTCTAAACCTAGGAAGTGTCTATAAGCATAAAGAATGCGATGATGTTCTACAATGATCCTACCACTGGAATGACTGATGTTTACATTTTATAGCACAACCTTCCATATTGCCTTCATTATAGCAAGACCTGGAGAATATCCTTCCACAACACAGGATCCTTAAATAAAATGTCTTTGTGAATTAAAATATATATATATATATATATTTATATATATTTGTTCACATCTTTCTGTACAAATTCATAGTGTTCTTTGATATCATTGTTATTGGCCAGACATGACTTTGTCAATATTACACCCTTTGTCTCATCTATCTGGCATTATTGGGCACTTAACATATTGTCAGTGTATCTTCACAGATTTTATTTTTTTTTAATTTTCATCTTTGTTAATATAGTCTTCTTGCGTTCTTCTGACCATTCAGATTTCCTCCTTACATCTCCCCTCCCAACTTTTTAATTAATGTTTCCTAGTTTTAATAGTTTGAAAACAGGTAAAATACAGATGCATTCCATTTTAAAGCCCATAAAGAAAAAATGCTAAAATATTTGTTTATAAAGACCCCCCAAAATGGGAAAAGTACAGAAGTGTAAATGTAAATTGGAAAACCTATCTCCTGGGGATCCCTGGGTGGCGCAGCGGTTTGGCGCCTGCCTTTGGCCCAGGGCGCGATCCTGGAGACCCGGGATCGAGTCCCACGTCGGGCTCCCGGTGTATGGAGCCTGCTTCTCCCTCTGCCTGTGTCTCTGCCTCTCTCTCTCTCTCTGTATGACTATCATAAATAAATAATTTAAAAAAATTTTTTTAAAAAATTGTTAAAAAAAAAAAAAAAAGGAAAACCTATCTCCTCATTTCCAGCTTTCTTGCAAGCTCTTCCTCTGAATTCCCTCTTTATGGGGTAATGACCTCTTGGCTCTATGTTGTACCAGACCTTTTAGTAAGCACATACAATGTAGTATCAGCACATCTAGTATGTTTTTCAAATGATGTCGAATCATCCCAAATATTCTGCTACATGTACATATTAGATATTCTTCTCTTCATTGCACGCAGATGGGGTTACACTATGGTAATCACATTTACATGCCCCTGGACATTGAAGCCCTTGGACACCTATGCACACCTGTGTGCATCTCAGTCTTGGAAGCACCCAAACAGCTCTTGGGAATTGCTGGGAGTCCTCCACAATCCATCACTTTGTGTGCTCAGAGGAGGTGACCAGCTGAATACAGGCAGGGAAGTTGTGTGTCTGGGACATATTTCTGCTGTGAAGAACAGAAGCCCCCTTTCTGACCTAGATCCAAAAGGCAAGCACTGCCATCTGCTTTCCTCTTTTGATGGAGCATGTCCGGCTTTGAGTGGGCACTATATGCACCATCTCTTCTGAATTCTAGAGGCAGTGACAATTCTGTGGATGGGAGCTACTAATTTCACATGCCTAGAAAGGTGAGAAGGTAGCACCAGCAGAACTGGCATGGAGCCATAGTCAATAGTGGTAAAAAAAAAAAAACAATGGAGATGAGTTTCAGAAGACTCACTAAAGAATCACTGTGAAAGGATCACTCCAGTTAGAGAAGCAAAATCCAGAATTCTCTGTGGCCACCCTTTGCCCAAGATGTGGTAGGTTCCACATCTCCGTTAAAGCAACATAATCAACAGAGAGAAGTAAAACTTTCTGGAGAGTACCGTTAGCTTTGGACTCCTTTCTTCTTCTTCTTCTTCTTTTCCTCACCTGTGTTCATTTTGAATTGTGCAGCCATAGCCTTAGGTCATAAAACCTTGAATGGCAGAGAATGGATGTGTTTAACTGTTTTATTGAGGGAGAATAAAATATTCATGTTTGCCTCAAGTGTCAGTGTGTTTGATGCTTTGTGAAGTGTTGAAAATGTGGTACCATTTAAGAGAGCTTAAGACTCCTGTGGAAAGGCAGTTTATCTTTACTAGTAAAGTGCCAACATCCTACGTTGGAGTCCTAGATCTTGTGAGTGGAGATAACAAGTACCCATTGAATATTTCTGGCACTAATAAAAACATGGTTTTCCAGAGTGCCAAGGTTTTATTCCCCACTCATCTCTCTGAATACCCAATATTCAGGGTGAATATTGCCTGCTTTCTCAGCTCCTTACACTGGATAAAGTCTTGGCGTAAAATTTTCATTCGATCCCAAGTCTGCGAACAACAACAACGAAAACCCAAATAACAAAAATCTGGGATAATAAATGAAACAGTTTTGCCTAAGGCTGAAATACATCTTTGAGTCACAGCTCCCTGGGTAGAAAGACTTTCTGCTGAGATGAAAGAAACTTTTAAAATATTTTAGATATTAAAGTAATTGCTGAAATGATAATTGGCAAAGGAAGAAATGTTCTATTATTCTATTAAATATTTTAGAAGTGCTAGTGATTAAGACTCTGGAGATGTGTAGGTGGTAGCACAATTTTGAAATATATATATGAAAGCCTTTAAATGTATGTGCAGTAAAAAGCCACTCATAGCGCCCAGCATATGGTAAGAGTTAAATTATTCAATAAATAGTACATAAGAGTAGCTAGTAAGCCACCTTGTAGGGACTTTTTGGTACACAGAGATAAATGTGAACACGTAATTACTGAAGGTGTGGATGAGGTGTTTATGTGTATTACAGTCAAGCCTTGAACAATGTGGGGGTTCAGGGGGCCAACCCCCCACACAGTTGAAAATCCACATATAACTTTCACTCCCCCAAAAACTTAACTGCTTAGCCTACCATTGACCAGAGGCCTTACCGACCACATAAACAATTAACCCATAGTGTATATATGCATTATATACTATCTTCCTACAATAACTAGAGAAAAGAAAATGTGATCAAGAAGAGCATAAGGAAGAAAAAAAATCATAAGAAAGAGAAAATAGATTTATAGGACTGTACCTTATTTTTTGGGGAAAAAAACAACACACGTAACCCGTGCCGTTTAAATGTGTGCTGTTCATGGGTCAGCTGTAGTTTTCTTTGGCTGCTAGGACACAGTGCTACAAACTGGTGGCTTACCATGACAGAAATGTATTCTCTCTTAGGTCAGGAAACCAAAGTCCAAAAGCCAACGTGTCAGCAGGGATATGTTCCCTCTGGAGAGCCTAACAAATAACTCTTACTTGCCTCTTCTAGCTTCCAGTGGCACCATTCTTGGCTCAGCATCACTCGTTTCTCTGCCTCACTCTCCCCATGGCCTTCCCCTCTGTGCATCTCTATATCCTCTCTCCTTATAAGGATTTGGGGCCCACCCTAAATTCAGGACGATGAAACTAATTTCATCTGCAAAGACCTTTCTTCCCAATAAGGTCACATTCTGAGATTCTGAGTAGACATCAGTTTTTAGGGAACACTATTCATCCTTTGGGTATCTGGGGGGTGGGGATAAGAATATGCCATCCCAAAATATGCCACTCTGGCCTAAGGTTATTTCGAGTTGAAGGCAATTAAGAAGCACGAAATGCAGAAAGAGCTCTGTGCCCTCCCACTATCTGCCCCAAAGCAGGGCATGCATTTGCCTTCATGAAGAAAGTATTTCCCTTCCTCTCCCCTATACCAGGAGGAAAACAGCCCTTATCATAGGAGATCACCATACAAATCTTACTAAAATAATCCTTATCTTTCATTAGTTCCTCCCAAACATTTACCCTCCCACAATTTACTACCCCTTGAAGCCCAAACACCTTTGCCTTTTCTTGTCACTTATATACAGTTCATGGTGCTTTGTTAAAATGGCACGTAAGCTCCTTAGTCTAACTCCTTCTTTAGGTTCTTCTTTAAAAAAAACAAAACAAAACTTTAAAAAAAATTATTTGGCAGAGAGTACATACAAGCAGGGGTATCAGCAGAGGCAGACAGAGAAGCAGGCGGGAGCCTGACATGGGACTGGATCCCAGGACCTGGGGATCATGACCTGAACTGAAGTCAGATGCTTAACTGACTGGGTCACCCAGGTGCCTGTCTTTAGGCTCTTTTGTATGAAGGGCTTCATATGCACAAATAAACCCTTTATACTGTTAATCTGTCTTTTATCAATTTAATTCACAGGCCTCATTACTATAACCTAAGAGGGAGGAGGAAAATTTTTTTCTCCCCTGCATATCCAAGGAAGCTAAACTGTCTCCTCAATTTCCCCCCAAAAATATAAGCACAGAACACAGTGTCTGGAACGTGAATATTCTATATTACCTTTCATCTCAAACCCTAACAGATCACGCCAAAGTCATGCATCCCACCTTTGTAGCTCAGCCCAGAGGAGATCTTGAGTAGGGACTAAAGCAACTTGCATAGTTTTTTTGTTTTTTTCCCTTCAATCCCACACTTAGACTTGGATAGTTCCCAATAATGGGAAAGAAAGACCTTCTTCTGTGGAGAGGAGAATTGACCTCAGAGTCTACAGCAGTCAGGTCAACAGCTTCTTCACTGGAGGCTGGTACAGACAGCTTTGGGTGGATTGGGCATTGGTGACAGTGACAAATAGGCTTCCTTACCAGGGCAGCCAAGCGAGAGAGAGAGAATCCAAAAGAGTGGGACCTCTTGCCACCCCAACTTTGAGGAAGGGGGAATTGAGGGAGGAATGCTTTCTCTGGAAGAATGCTCCCCACAACCAAAAAGGAAATTATTCCTCTGTGATATGACACTGAATGTCAGACACTAGAGAAAAAAAAGTTAACAAAATGATCATTTCAGATAGACTTCTTCAAGTTTGCTCACTCAGGACTAGCAGACCACTTCGTCCAACCCCCACTACCCACAAGATAATTCTCTGATGGGTCCTAGATTGAGAATTTGCAATTTTAAGGTTTTAGTAAACTAGAGCCTGTGGTTATCCTCAGCTTTTGGCTGATAAATAACAATTTCTTCTATCTTGCCTGTAATTCAGTTATTGTAAATATGGCACTTTGGGGGCAGCCCCGGTGGTGCAGCGGTTTAGTGCCGCCTGCAGCCCTGGGGTTTGATCCTGGGGACCCTGGATCGAGTCCCATGTCAGGCTCCCTGCATGGAGCCTGCTTCTCCCTCTGCCTGTGCCTCTGCCTCTCTCTCTCTCTCTATGGATAAATAAATAAAAAATCTTTAAAAAAAAAAATATGGCACTTTGGTCCGCTAATTCCCACCAACACCCATAATTGCCATAATAACTCTGTCCTTGTAGCATGAAAACAGCCACAGACAATATGTAAGCCAGTGGGTGAGGCTGAGTGCCAATAAAACTTTATTTACAAAACTAGCCAGAAGGCCAGATTTGACCCATGGGCCATAAGGTGTCAATCACCACTATAAACCATGAATCAAGCAGAGCCCTGGAAAGGGCTGAAAAGGCCTTTTATCTTAGAGGGAAGGAGAGGCTAAAGGTTAGAGCCTAAGATTCCAGCTCGGTGTTGTCGCATTATTCCAGAATGGCTTTTATCTCTTGATTGCAGTGAACACAACCACACAGAAGCAAGAGCCAGTCCAACGTCAGTGATCCCAAATGTAGAGATAACAGTGTGCAAATCTTTGTGTTTTGAAAAGATCTTCATGTGGCTCCTCTAACAGCTATCTAGAATCCTTGAGTTCATGAAATAGGATCTCCAAGTTCTAACAATAAATGTATCTCCAGGTATCGGGAAATTGATATTACAATATAAGGTTATTTCCTTTAATGCTGTGGCTTCTGTGACACCTCTAAGGAAGCCTTTCACAGTCACACATTTCCCCCCACGCTTTGGCAAGACTGTCAATAAGGATAAAAATGTATCTTGTCTCCGCAACAGAAGGAAGATGGCGGCCAAGTAGGAGGACCCTAGGCTCCTCTCATCCCATGAACACAACTAAGTAGCTATCAAATCATCCTAAATACCGCTAGGAGTCGACCTGAGGACTAACAGAACAAACTCCACAACTAAAGGGGGAGAAGAAGCAGCATCAAAGAAGCCATGAGTCTTGGGCGGGGTGGGGAGGGGAGTCTCCTTTGGGAAATCTTGCCACCTCAACATTTCATAAGGAGGAAAAGCTATAAAATCATGTGCAGCTACATCCATGATAAATCAAGTTCAACCCAGAGAGAATAAATACAAATGAGGCACATTTTTTCTCACTTCCACACTTTAAGTGGACTGACTTATAATAACACTGTAAGAAGATAATTTTTTTAATAGTTTTGAGTCTATGGAGGGTAAAAAAAAAAGATTTCTCAAAATAAGTGCTCTATCTTGCTATTTCTAGTCGTATCCAACTGCTGAAGGATTTTTAAAAGCCTGCCCAACTTATAACTGCCAGGTGCAAAGTACAGAACAGGTTACTGAAAACCTTTTTCTTAAATTATATTTTGCCATGCACCCATTAGTGATATGAAATACCTATGATTTGTATATCACTATCTGGACCTATAAAAGCAAATAGAAATTTTCTTAAAGTTCAACAGCATAATAAATTAATGATGAATTAGAAAAAAAAAAATCTGTGTCATCTTGGGAGAAAAGAAATTGGATTCCCTCCATTTCCCTAAGTGTAAAAGATTTCACCAGATTTCTCAGAGTGAGAGATGGAACCTAGAGATAAAAAGTCACGGTCCACATAAATCAAAAGAACCAAAAAGCTGAGAGCAAGTTTGCAAAAAAGATAATTTTAAGCATACATTATAATTGGTCTGCCACAGTACTTACCCATTATCTGCTTTTTTTTTTTTTTTTTTTTTTAGTTATTACCAATTTTCTGGGACATAATGGATAATTGTGCTTAGGAATTTGAAAGTAAAATGTGACATTTACATAAAGGTTTCCTGCTCCCCTTTGCTCTTCTTAGTTTTGGCGAGGATTGGTCTTGCAAAAAAAAGAAAGAAAGAAAGAAAAAGTTGCTTTGTGAAGGTGCTTCTTAAATTGACATAATTCGTGTGACCTTTGACCTGAAACAGTAGCTTGCTCCGCTTTATAAGGTCTGATCTGTGCTTTAATCCCTCCCTGGGAACAAATGCTTGACTCTGCAAGGATGAAAGCACGGCGGTTACCAAGGACGGCGGAGGAGATATACACTTTCAGGAAGGTGGCAGAAAAGGGAAAAAAAAAAATCTGTGTATGTCCACCTGCACAGACCAGGAACTGCAGAAGCACATGCCTCCCCTGTGTAACCTTGGAGGAGAGGCCCTCCTGGCAAGTGCCGCCCATCATCCATCAGCCGCTGGATTGCAAGGGATGAGGGAGCCCAGGTAAGCATGCCTTGACCTGTCCGGTATGAAATCATCCGCCTGCCTGGAAGGCTCCAGGCTGTGACCACAAAACTGAGTTAATAAGCAGGAGCCACGCTGAGGCGCCAAGACAGGCCCGGTTCCGGAAGTTTTAGGTACTTGTGTGTGGCGTGCCCGTAAACACATGCACAAACATACATTTATTTATAAACGTATATTTAATTAAAGAAGAGGCTGCTTGCATAAGGTGTTCACAGAGGTAAGTGATGAGCTAAGTTTTACTAATTTAAAAGCTTTGGGGGCATGAACCTGCAGAAGAGGTGAGTATGTGAAGCTAGCATTTTAAACATTAAAGATGTTTTTTTATACAGCAAGAGAGATTTTGAACCTACTCACCACAGCGGAGGCTCCAGGAAGGGTAGGAGAGGACTGTAGAGGAGAATGATTTATCTTGTTTATCTCGGGGTGAGTCCTCGGGGTACAGGCTGGGTCCTGTCCACTGCACCACAGGTCCACGAAATCTTTTGCCTCCAGCAGAGCTTCTTTGCATCTCAAGGTCCCCGCGCAGAAGAGCTGCCTCTCCTAAATTTTCTGATTTACAGTGACTTGCTCAGTAGCAATTAGGAACAGAAACAGAAATAGCAAAAGCCATTACTTTATCGGCTCTATACACTTCCATCCTGTGGCGTATAACAAATCTACCTAATTATGCCCTTTGCGTGAGACATTTTTGCTTTTAAATAGAACACGAGCTCAAGCGTGCACGTCCTCAGTTTTTCTCTCTCCTCCTTTCAGGAGCAGGCTTCTCAAGATAGTGGTCCGCACTTGCTATCTGCATGTACTAACTCTCATTCCCTCCAGGGCCGATTTCGGCCTGGCTTCTGGCCCTTTCATCCCCACGCCCCGAACAGCTGTCATGAGGACTCCAAAAATTACATATCATTGATTGCAATACCCCCCCCCCTTTTTTTTTAAACTTTGTTTTTATGGGATTTCTTACCAACATGGCCTCTTGGCCATTTCCCCCATGGCACATCTCTGTCCTCTCTCATTCTTCCTTAACCTTCCCTGTAACCTTTTCTGGGCTCATCCTCCTCTGCCAGATGGTTATGTGTCAGAGGTGAGCAGGTCTTTTGTCCTGAGCCCTCTCTTGCTCTACCTCTGCCAAGTGTCCTCCCAAGCTACCTTACTCAATCCCACACTTTCGTGGAGAAACGCCTGTTAATGATTCATGTGGGAGAGTAACAGGATGGAACCGTTAACCAGACGCTCAATGTACCCAGTCCTCATTACATCCCTAGGAGGTAGATCTTAATATTCTTATTCCCCTTCAACAGATAAGAAAACCAAGGCATATAAAGATTAAGGAACTTGCCCAAGTTCAACATCTCGGGTGTAGCAGAGATAGGATTTAATCCCATCCCTCTGTGCTCTTAAACTTTACACTCGTTACATAATCTCCTGAGCTCTGGATCTGTTTATGCACCTGCCTCTTTGTGTGTTTTCAAGCTCAACACACCTGAAACTAAATAAATAACGTTGGAAACTTGGTCCTTGTTAGGCAATCCGTGTGCCTTTGGACGGCACCATCTGTCAGAAACCCCAGAGTCATTGCAGTCGTTCCACAGGCATTGGAATCAACACGCATGGACACCTAAACTTGGCAGGAGGAGACACTGAACCAATCCACAGGCTTTGACTCACTGCACTAGCACCACAGACCGTCTGAGGACCTACTATTGAGTTTAGAGCATCCTTCAGGTCACAAGACGGCACTGGAGCTGAATGTTGCAGTGAAGTTTCGGGAGAAAAAAAAGACAGTGAAAAACAAGGCCAAGCAAAGTCTAGAGCTGAGACCTTGTCCCAATGGAAAGTTTGAGAGAACAGCCCCCCAACTCCCACTTTCCACTTCTCCTGGTCAGGTGGACCCACTGTCCTTGCCTCTGTCTCGTTTAGAGTCACAGGTGTCCTGTGGTCGTCGTTGCTCTGTGGCAGACTTGACGTATCTTTTCATCACTCCATGCCATTTGAACCACCTTTGCTAGCTCCTCTGTACACCCCCAGACAACGGCAAAGTTCCCTTTTTAACATTGGCCTGGGGTAGAAGGAAATGGTCAGTAGCCAAGCATTCTGGACCACGCAGCTCCATCATGAAAGGATACATAGTGACATCATAGAAAGGAAGGTTGGTGTAGGGCATAGGACAGGAAGATCCAAAGGACCCGTGTGGTTTGGCCAAGTGTGATTATTTTTTTTTTTATGTACACCAGTACAAAATACAGTTGCTAGATAAAATATAAGGCACCCATTTAAATTTGAATTTCACATAAATATGGAACATACACCGAAAAAAATTATGTGTTGTTTATCTGACATTCAAATTTAACTGAGTATCCCGTGGTGGTTTTATTTGCCAAGTATGGCAACCTTAGTACAAAGTAATCCCTGTGTCATATATGGGCTTCCAGTACCTGATTGTCTGTGCAGTACATGATTGATCCCAGTGGTCAGGAATAAATATGTAATGATAATGTTTCTCTAGGACCATGCTTTTCAAACTGGGGTGCACATATCCCTAGGGTACGAAGGAGTGATGTAGAATTTACAAAGTTCTAGGACAACTATTGTTCAGTTCTTTGAGATGTCAAATATGGGAAGTGGCAAGTAGTTTATAGCGCATTTCTGGGGGAGGTATCAATTTTATTGACTGGGAAGTCATTTTTAACACATCTTTTTGGATGTGCCCGTTTTTGGTAATTTGTAGTTTTAATTTTATAATGCACCCAATATTGCGATATTCGTATGGGATGGAGTGACAAATTTACTTGAATTAAACAATAATAATAAATGTGAGATACAAAGAGAATTTTCAAGTCATTATTACACATCCTAAGAATCTCTGCATGTTACAGTCCTGGCACTTAAGTTGGAAAGAGTGAAGAGGATGGTTCCAGCCCAGAGATATCCACAAAGTGAGATGAACAGAGTTGATTTCAAATAGATCAGGGGTCCTCTAGGGTTCTAAGCCCTTGGTCCCAGCTACAAGTGTCAGCCCTCACAATTGGAGCTTTATCTGAGTAGGAACACGGGACCATTTTTTTCCTTCAAGGAGAGGAAGTTGCTTCCCAGTGTCCTCAATATCATTTACTAAAACACCCCATAAAAAGACAAGGGAGATCTCACTAATTGTTATCATCCCACTGACCACAGTAATTTTTAGTGACTTTCAGAGTTAGAAGCACTACAAAGAATCATTTTCCTAATATCCGTTAGTGATTGTTGCTAAGCCCGTTGGGTGGTGGTGGGGAGGTGGTGGCGGGGAAACAAACCCAGTATGGTACCAAGTTACTAAAAGAAATAGAACGATTTTAGTGATGTTGGTGAGATTTTATTCAACCTGCCCTAGACAAGACAAGCCAACGAGCAGACTTTCCTATCTCCTCGATCAATGGTAAAATGAAGTTATTCTATACGAAGCACAGAAATGCCGTTGGAATAATTCAGAGCTCATTCTTGGTAGCAACAAATGGGTGATAAAATGGGTTTTGTAACAGTATAGAGAGCACTTAAGGAAGGGCAGATATAGATATCTTGCATTTGCAATAATTGTTTGTGGACTAAAGAACAGGATGGCATTAATTAAACTGAATTAGTGCTGAGCTGCCTCCTTGTTCCCTTTCAAAGCCTTTGTGTTACATTCCGTTTTCTTGGAATTAGAATCATTTTTTTTTTTAAAGGAGAACAGTGTCTTCCAAGAAAAGATCTCGCTTTTCAGACCTGTAATTTAAGTTTTGCTTTTCTCATTTGACTGTGCCCATAATTCTTGCTTCCTTTGTGTTTTCTATTGTGTGTTTATTCAGGGATATTTTTAGACACTAATTCCATAGCACACTACTGTCTGTTAGCAGAAGGCTGAGAGGCAGACACAGACACAGGTGCAGAGTTTCTTTGAAGGATTCGTCTAGCCAGGCTCTTCAAAGAGCATTTCCTTTGTCATAAAACATAACATGATCTTGGTAAAGAGCGTGGTGTACCAGGACAGATCCAACCAGAAACTTCCGTATGTGGGAATCCACTGATCTGGCTCCCGCGTCCTTGCTCCCTGACGCCGATATCTTCGGCTCACAGATCAAACCCTGTCACCCGACCTGTTCACAGACACACGACTGAATGGGGTGCCACAATTACCTGTTGCTTAAACAGGATTTGAAGAGGAGAGACACAAATGAAGAACTTTAATACTTGGCTTGTGGCAGATCAACATGGGAGAGAAAGAGAAAAAAAATCCGGAGTTCAGAAAGATAAGAAAAGTGAATCAGCCGGTTACCAGCATATTTTCAACTAAGCGTGTCACATTATTTAGATATTGCATCTCAAGGACTGAGTTGATTTCTTTTTATGAAAAAATATGTTTTAATTGAAATCATAAGCAGAAATGTGTCCCTTTAAAGCAGAATATAAAGGAAATTAAAGTAGAAGGTACAAGAGGGTTTTTCCTCTTTCCCCTTTCCCCCTAGAGGGAAGGACCATCTAAATTTCCTTTGTTTGTTTACTCATTTTGTTTTATCAAGACAAGTTGTGCATCATGTTTGTACTTGGGCATCATATTATTTACCAGTTGGTCTCAAGTGCCAACGTATCACACAGCTCCTCCTTCCTGGAACATTCCGGTACCTGAGAAGTACATAACCAAATCTGTCCCCAGGGCAAATGCTTATAATGCCCAAATGCTTGCAGAGAAGAACAGATCTGTTTGAACATATTTAATAGCTATAGTTTACATTGACATGATACTTTTGTGTTTTTTTTTTTTTTTGAAGAAAAATGCAAGTAGCTCCAAAAAGCCAATAATTCAGACAGTGTTCTCTGGGAACTCCAGAGACTATTGCTATTCCTCTTTTGCAGCTGCCCTCAACTATTTCAACTCTTTGTACTTGTATTCAGCATTCACTCAACAAACGATTGTCACACAATTCCCTGGCTTGGGGATTGCAGTCATCAACAAAACAGATAGAAATCTATGCCACTGTGAGACTAATGTGAGAGATGGTCATAGGGACGATGATAAATACATTAAAAAAAAGCAGTGTGTGGGATGGAGATGACATTTCAAAGAGCACAAATAAACGGGGAGCACAAATAAATATTAAGCATCAGGGCTCTCGTTGAAATGTTAGAAGGGATTCCTGAGATGGGGAATTTGCAGGTGCCCAAAGGAAGTGAAAGAATAAATCACAAGGCTGCTGGGGTGAGAGCAGCTCTGGAAGAAACAGGAGCAGGTGGAAAGGCTCTATGGAGGTAGAGCGAGTTTGGAGGCCAAAGAAAGAGAAAGGAAGTTGAAATACAAAAGAGAGTGTGTCTGTGGCAGAATACACATCCAGGAAGTGTTGAGGGATGAGATGGTGCATGGCATGGAGAGGCACCATAATAAGGCCAGAGACTTTGGGCTTGAGTAGATACGGAGCCAGATGATGTGGAAGGTGTTTGCCAAGATGGTTGGCGTTGTGTCCTAACACTTTAGTAGACCAAAGGGATGGTGGGGCGGTTGACACAGAGGAAGCAGCAGGGAGACCACACAAGAGATGCTTGCAGCAACCCAAGGGCGAGATGACGATGTCAGAACATTGGTGAGAAGTCATGCGATTCTGGATGTCTCTTGGTGGATTTCTCAGCAGACCAGATGAGGGCTGAAGGAGAAAGTGGGGGCCTGAGGGTAGCAGGCACATTTGTGGCTGGGCAATTATAAGACCCGAACAGTTTGGACCTTAGCAGAAGGCTGTAGGAGTGGCTGGTTTGAGGGTGACAACAAGATCTTGGTTTTGGATGTGCATTGACTTAGCTATCAGAGCTCTAAGTGAAGGTGTCATACAGCGATGATCGTATATTTCTGGAATTAAGGGGAAAGGTTTTCAAATTTGGGAGTCATCATTGTGCAAGTGGTATTTAAAACCATGAGCCTCAATGAGTCGCTTAGGAATAAGTGTAGAGAGAGGGAGAGAGGAGGCACAAGGATTGAGTGCTGGGCATTCTTCCCAAGAGAGATAGGAGGTAAGAGAGACAGGAAGAACCAAGAAAGCAGACACAGAAGGACCATCCAGAAATCCAGGAGGAAAAGAGGGAGAGGACAAAAAAAAAATCCTTCTAGGGGTGTGAGAAATAACCAAGGCCTCACAGCATGGCGGTTTTGAGTAGTGATGCTGATGGAGTGACTGGGGAGCATCCAGGACAAAATGGTAGAAAAGAAGCTGCAAACACGATTGTAGACCATCCTTTCAAGGAATTGTGTGATTAGGAACGCAGAACAATGTGGTCTTAGCACCAGGTTGGGAGAAAGCTCAAGCAGGGGTTTGCTCCTATTGTTGAAGATGAGACAAATGATAAGCCCATTTGTTTGCTGATGAGCATGGGGAATGGGGTGTGTAGGGAGAATGGGCTACTGCAGGAGGCAGAGGGGACTCTGCTGGAGCAGAGGCAGGGAGAACTGCTGGGAACCCATGCCCAGCCTCTTCCTAAGTGTTCCACTTTCCTCGGCCGACTGGGAAGCCATATTGTGAACTCAGAGTGTGGGTGGGGATGGAGATGGAGATTTAAGGAGCCAGTAAGAAAGACTCACTGAGGAGATCAGGAAATGACAGAGGTATGGAGAAATGTAGCATGCTTACCTGCCTGCATGGAAGACTTCCTTGGGATTTCCAGTCTCCATTTAGATGAAGCATCCAGCATGATCTGGATTCGTTTTTGCTAGCCACATCCAGCTGGGGTATGTTCAAAGATGGAGTAGGTGAATAGTGGGCTCCTCTGACAGGAGCTCAAGAAAGTGAGAAGGAGGAGGAGGAGGAGGAGGAGGGGGAGGAGGAGGAGAGAGAGAATTAAGGGTACGTATAAAGGATGTTATTATGTTTGACCACAAAATTAGGGTATAAAACAGGGAAAATGAGGTTCAAGAAAGCCGTGAGGAATCATTAAAAATAGTAGGATCAATGGATGGAAGGTTCTGTGTGGATGCATAATTGTAAGCTTTGGGGAAGAGAGGGGCTGTAGGAAAAATAGGACAAAGCAGTCTAGGATGGGATAACGGACATTTGTAAAGAGGCACTTTTGATATGTGCAAGATAAAGGGTATGGCCAGAAGAGGGAATGGCCGAGATGTGTATAGGACAGGACCCCTGGGGGACCCACCGAGAATCCTAGAGTTGATATGAAGTTGCATTTAAGCTGAAAACATTTCAGATTCAATAGATGCAGAAAGAAGGTCCATTTTTATGAGCCTTTTCTTCTAAATTTTCTTTTGGATTTGAAGGTTCTTCCCTTGTAATTCTATGCAGCAGAATTAATGAAGGCACCAAGTGAAAACCAAACGGGTAGGAATGCAAGAGAATTCAGGAGAAGCATCAGTTGGCTTCTGAATTTCAATGAGAAATGTATCCTCGCATTACAATTTTCTACTTCCATTGGCAGGAGAGGGTGCAGGGGAAGAAGGAGACTTTCTGAAGGTCAGGATGGCATCGGTCATGTACGTTTCAGCATTTCAAAGAAAAGCTCAAGATAAAAGATTTGCACTTCCAGCTGCAATGAATTTCATCTTCCATGCTCTAGGACTCTGCACGTCCATTGACTTGGAGGGAATCAGAATTGGTTTCTGTGACACCAGCTTACAAATGCCAATGTCACTGGAGGCTCGTTGCTTTTACTGCAGATGAAGGGATCACAATATTCCTAGTACTGTTTTATCTTAGCTGTTGAGATTTCCTGGTTCAGGATGCGTTTATGGACTGCCTCTCTGCAAAGAGCCGTGAGGGACCGTGGTTAATCAAAGACAAGTCAAACGCAGAGTGATAAGGGCTGGTATCTCTGGCATCATCCACGGTTAATGGCTTTTTTTTTTTTTTTTTTTTTAGTTCATTAAAAAGCAAGAAAAGGTTATGGGGGGGAAGGTTTAGATCTGAAGCTGCTTAGAGGTGAATGACTCAAATGTTATCCAGAGGGCTGTGGTTTTATCTTTAGTGACAATTCCTTGTGAATGCACGTGATGACCCACCCAGCAGGATTTCCACTTGGCTTCTGTCTGTTTTCCACCATGGCAGCCAAACTACCCATTGCCTCCCTGTTCTGGGCCTTCCCTTGCTTGCTGTGATTTTAGCCATACATACACTGGTCACAAAGCCAAGGGTTTCCTAGATTTCTTAACACCATCTTTTAGGAGCCAGATCAAGTTCTATTTTGTAATAATCCACATCGAACCACTCATGTAAGTAATAATTACACAGGTGATACACACCCAAGTCTGAACCAACAACATGTTAGTTTCGAAGGAATACAGATAAGTTGGAAATCCACAGGCTTGTTTCACTGATAGCATCCTTACTTTATTTTTAGAGAATTTCTTCTCAATGATTTCTGTTGTTTTTTAAATTTTTTTTTTTTGTTTTCGTGGCTATTTGTTTACTAGATGTTTTCAAATCTGCTAATTTGTCTGCAAGATGTAGGAAGTGTTTAATTCAAAATCAAAGTCACGGGGCACCTGCGTGGCTCTGTTGGTTAAGCATCTGATTCTTGATCTCAGCTCAGGTCTTGATCTCAGGGTCGTGAGTTCAAGCCCCGTGTTGGACTCCATGCTGGACATGGAGTCTACTTACAAAACATTTTTAAAAAGGTAAAAATGAAATCAAAGTGCTATAAATAGAAGAAGAAGAAACAAACTGGCATTTTTGTTGGTACCCCACCTTACATGTTTTCAAGATATTTTAATGCATGTTTTCCATAAACATAAAAAGAACAAAATGTTTTTAAAAATGCTTTGTGGGTCCCGAATACCTTTTCTTTCATTTTTCTGGCAAAACTCTATACAGACATAGAAATAATACTTTTAATTAATTGGAACCTTGTTTTACAAATTTTTTCACTGAGCATCAAATGAAGGCAATGAATATTATGAATGCTTGCCGTTGAGGCAAAAATCAAACATTACAGTTTCTTCAAAGTAGGCAAACTTTTGAATAAAAGATCTCAAAGTCAAATAATAATGGCAGTTGCATTATGAACAAAGTAATGTATTTGCAGGGTTGATTCAGCAGCCCCCAGAGGTAGCAGTAGACAAAGCTTTGTCCGTTTTCCTGCTGTGCCATCTGTATTATGTAACTTTGGTCTTATGGTCACATGATGGCTGCTGCACTTCCAGGCATCACATCTGCATTCCAAGTAGTAAAAAGGGGGGCAAAAGAGCAAAGGGTGAAGAACTAAGGGAAACCTACTGAGTCTGAACCTCTTAGTAAGCTTAATAAGCTGAAGAATCAAACCAGTATTTCTTAAGTGCTTGTTTTTGATTATTTTTTACACCTTGTTTTATAGATTGGTTCTTTTGACTAGTCTTAGTTGTAAAGAAATATGGGAATATGAGAAGAGGAGAAAAGGAAAGAGGAGGAGTGAAACCAAGAAGATGCATGGCCATATTGGTGACAGGGTGGAAATGTGTACGCATGCGTGTTGTCAACTTAACTGGACCATAGAGTCCCCAGATATTTGGCTGAACATTATTTCTGGGTGCATCTGTGAGGGTGTTGCCGGATGAGATTAGCCTTTGACACAGGACACTGAGTAAAGCAAATGACCCTTCCCAATGTGGGTAGGCTTCACTCAATCTGTTGATGGTCTGAATCAAACAAGAGTGGAAGACAGGAGAATTTGCCCTTTTTTGTTGGCCTGGTTGAGCTGGGACATGGGTCTTCACCTGCTCTCAGACTGCAAATGATACCTTTGGCTCTCCTGGTTCTCAGGTCTCTAGACTTGTGCTGAATTATACCACCAGATGTCCTGGGTGTCCAGCCTGCAGGCGGCAGATCATGGGATTCCTCAGCCTGAATAATCATGAATGCATTCTTGCTAGTAAATTTTTCTTATATGTATGTATCCAGGAGGTCTGGAAACCTAGAGGGTCGATAATGTATCAGGAGATCTGGAAACCTAGAGGGTCGACATGTACCCAGGAGATCTGGAAACCTAAAGGGTCGACATGTATCCAGGAGATCTGGAAACCTAGAGGGTCGATAATGTATCCAGGAGATCTGGAAACCTAGAGGGTCGACATGTACTTAGGAGATCTGGAAACCTAAAGGGTCGACATGTATCCAGGAGATCTGGAAACCTAGAGGGTCGATAATGTATCCAGGAGATCTGGAAACCTAGAGGGTCGACATGTACTTAGGAGATCTGGAAACCTAAAGGGTCGACATGTATCCAGGAGATCTGGAAACCTAGAGGGTCGACATGTACTTAGGAGATCTGGAAACCTAAAGGGTCGACATGTATCCAGGAGATCTGGAAACCTAGAGGGTCGATAATGTATCCAGGAGATCTGGAAACCTAGAGGGTCGACATGTATCCAGGAGATCTGGAAACCTAAAAGGTCGATAATGTACCCAGGAGATCTGGAAACCTAGAGGGTCAACATGTACCCAGGAGATCTGGAAACTTAGAGGGTCAACATGTACCCAGGATCTGGAAACCTAGAGGGTCAACATGTATCCAGGAGATCTGGAAACCTAGAGGGTCGACATGTATCCAGGAGATTTGGAAACCTAAAGGGTCGATAATGTACCCAGGATATCTGGAAACCTAAAGGGTCAACATGTATCCAGGAGACACAAAAGCGAAGTAGACAATGAAGGATATATATAAAGGATGCATATAAATATGAAGAACAGTATATGTAGGAAGGATACATATGTAGCTATAAATGGTACCTATAAATACACACGTGTATACAGGAGATGTATGTATAGATACATACTTCTATTTCCTATTGGTCCTGTTTCTTGGGCAGATATCCCGGTGGAATCTAGCCGTGTTCGTGGTTGTCCAGGAAGCCTGGGAGAAGCATCCGTTTGGTGATTTGGAGGCAAGAGTATAGAGGCGGACACAGCAGGGCTTTGGTTTCACGTTACGGTGGGCTGGAATTCTCGCACTGATGGCCTCTTGCTGGAGACCTAAACTAGAAAAGTCTTTAAGGGAGCTCCAGTGTCCGTTTTTGGTAAAATGACAGTAATAATCACTGCCCCCGAGATGAGGAATGTCACATAAAAATCACACATTAAAAGCTAAGGCCGTCATCATTTCACCAAGGGATGAGACTGTGGACAAAGTATCAGAGTCAGAGTTATCCAGGGGAGAAGATCTTGAATGTTTTCCATTGGAAGAGGCCCATTTAGTTAAACCCTTGATTGACGGTCTCTTTGGCTGTGAGGTAGGACTAGCAAAATGTACAGGAGATGGTCGGTCTGTGCTCTCAGGGGTCTTGAAAGGTGTCCAGTGGGGAAGACTGGAAGGCGCGTGGACAAGAGGATGGGAGACAGGATCTCATCAGGGGTCAGATGTGTGGTCCAGATCACTATAATTTCTTATACTTACGTATGAGACCATCCGTCTGGTCCCATGCCTTCTGATCCCATGTCTCCAGTCCATTTCTGTTTCTGTCCGTTCTCTAAAGCTCATACATGTGTGACCCAGGTCACAGAAGCACCTGATCGGGGTACACCAAGGTGGAAGAAGGACACATGTTCGTCAAGCGATTCAAAAGAACTTATGCCTGAGTTTTTCTGCAACCGTGAAACAGACTATATCTCACTGAGGAGACCTCCACGCTCATGACTTTAAATTGCCGAAAAATGGCAGCAAAAGTGTGTAATTATTCTGGTTTTTTTCCCTACCCTCTAATGACTGAAGACAAAGCATGTATTTATGAGTTGGACACGTGTAGGCAGATTGTTAGAAAGACGTCTATGGGAAAATGAGGAGCATTGAAACGAGCCCTTCAGAGCAGACCATTAGGAACAGCACTCGAGAAACATAGATTTTTATTTTTTTTTAATTTTTATTTATTTATGATAGTCACACAGTGAGAGAGAGAGAGGCAGAGACACAGGCAGAGGGAGAAGCAGACTCCATGCACCAGGAGCCCGACGTGGGATTCGATCCTGGGTCTCCAGGATCGCACCCTGGGCCAAAGGCAGGCGCCAAACCACTGCGCCACCCAGGGATCCCGGCAGTCGAGAAACATAAAGGCTGATTCTTGGTGGTGCCGGGAAGTAGTCGAAGGACGTTCATGTCCATGAAACGTCTGTGAACAAAGCCCTGCTGGGAGCTTACTCACGGAAGAGGTCGGCGTTACACAGTAATGGGACTCAGGAAATGAGCTTCTGCGTGTGCAGTTGTACGTTTGCAGTCTTTGAGCGTATAATTACATTTTATTACAACGAGGGGAAAAAAAATCAGAGGTAAAGTGTGAACAAGTTGAGGGAGGCTGTTTGCCTCTTCGCATCCAGGTGAGATCCCAGCGGAGAACCAAGGCCTGCTCCCTGTAGGCATTCGACTGTGTGGACCTGTGAGCATCCTTATAACGTGGGCGTGACATGGACACACCTGTGTGGTGTCTCCGAAAACCAGGCTTGCTCCAGGGAGGGAAGAGGGCACGCATTCCCAGGGGTTCCCGCCCCCTTTCTGTGAGGACTTGGTAGGCCTCCTGGATGCGAAAGGTAGTACGCGCGTTAAATCTACATCGTCTGTAATTAGGAGACTTGTGCTAATTGAAATGGTGACCAGTGTTCCTTCTGGATCATGGCAGGTGACTTCAACAGATTCCAAGATGCACCAAAACGCACGGGAGTGTGCTCAAAATAAAACATGCACGACGCTCACTGGGCTGCAGGGACACAATTGAGCGTCTCTGTCAAAACACGGCATTCTCCGCCTACCATGTCCCAAAAAGGAAATGAGGCATTTCCCTGGACGAACCCATTTTATCACCGTCTGGGGTTTTAGGGCTGCAGCTCTGTATGCGGGTGAGAGGTTAATCAGTAAAGCAGGTAGACGAAAGGCGCTTTGTCCCTCTTTCTTTTCAGCCTACTTTAATGTACTTACCCTACACTGTCCTGTGCTCTGGGTGTATTGTTATTTTTGTCCTTATTTACAGCTACACTTGACCCCTGAACAAAGTGAGCATTAGGGGCATGGATCCCCCCAACAATCAGAGCTCCGCATGTAACTTTAGACGCCCCCCCAAAAAAACTTGACACTAATAGCCTACGGTTAACGAGAAACCTTACTGAAACTATGTATTATACGCCGTCTGTATTCTTACAGTAGAGTGAGCCAGACAACGCACAGTGTGATTAAATTGTATGAAAAATGCCTTTACAGGACCAGACTGTATTGTTGAAACAAATCTGCATGTAAGCAGACCGACCCAGTTCAAGCCCGTGTTGGTCAAGGGTCAATTATCCACACACGACGCCGGAGGGAAAATGTTGGAAAATATTTTAAACCCCTTCAGCTGTGTAACCTCTTTGTATTATTTGGATATCAGTGTCAGGATATAAAACTAATGCCGTGAGGAATATAGTGAGGCTGCCAGGTGACAGAATTTGCAATGAGGGTCAACCATTGCTTTTTGAAATATTTTTTCTTTAGGGACGCCTGGTGGCTCAGTGGTTGAGCGTCTGCCATCTGCTCAGGGTGTGATCCGGGGTCCCGGGATCGAGTTCCACATCAAGATCCCTGCAGAGAGGCTGCTTCTCCCTCTGCCTGTGTCTCTGCCTCTCTCTCTCTCTGTCTCATGAATAAATAAGTAAAATCTTAAAAAAAAAAAGATTTTTTTTTTAAACATTAGAGTGCCGTGCTGCACATATGAAATCTGTTCATTTGCGAAAGGATCCCAAAATTGGGATAATTTAGTGGTATGCAGGTACACAGGGAAACCCAATTATTTTGTAGACCAGCTATTTTCAAAAAAATTTTCTGATAGAGGATTGGACTGTCTCAGATGGAAAAGAATGCTCTTTGGAAATCAGAAAATCAATGTTTTGTGCAAGGGAATTGTTAACCTAATTGTCTCAATAAGCTATTGATCCATCTGTAGAAAGATGACTATTAACTAGCCTAGTCATGGAAAAATTTAAACTGTGAAGTTCTTTTCTTTCTTTCTTTCTTTCTTTTTTTTTTTTTTTGAAGTTCTTTTCCTAAAAACAAAGCAAAACGGAAAAAAAAACTCTTGGAAATTTTAAATGCTTTAAACTATGTTTCCTTTATGAAAATTTCTATGATTTTTGACGGTGCTTTTGTTTTTAATGACTTGGTAAGCTTTGTAGATCTAAAATGTAATACATATTAAACGTGTGGTATCTGAATCCAATAAATGCTATGTCCTCAATTCGAATAATGTACGCAACAGCGTATAGTTATTCTGGGGTAAAAGGGGTGACTCTAATAATGTAAGCAATACATAAATCTATTGATCACTTTGGCGCAGTAATTCCATTTCTAGAGATTCACCTTGAAGAGATTATTTGGCCTGTGAAACATACAAGCCTCAAGATACTGCCCAAAGTCACTTACAAGAAAACAAATGTAGGAAACAATTTATATGCCCAACCATACTTGATGGGCAAAATGAATTTTATAAATCCGTGCTGTCAATTATGATATAGAAATGATTTATTGACATGGAAAGATGTTATGATATTAAGAGGAAAAGGGAGTGTTTGAAATAGAACTTGAAAACTCTGTTTGCAAATGTAGGCAGAAGAAAATGATTTGGGATGATTTATATAAAACTATAGATGGTCATTTCATGGTGGTTTTGATTTCATTTCCATATGATCAGTGATGTCGAGCACCTTTTCATGTGTCTGTTGGCCATCTGTTGTCATCTTTGGAAAAATGTCTGTTCAGGCCCATTTTTAAATCAGGGTGTTTTTTGTTCTCCTTGGTTGTTATGAGTTCTGTGCGGATTTTGGATGTTAACTCCCTTATGAGATGCAGGATCTGCAAATATTTTCTCCCATGCCGAGTGTTGCCTTTCTATTTTGTTGACTGCTTCTTTTGCTTTGCAGAAGCCTTTTAGTTGGATGCAGTCCCTTGTTAATTTTTGCTTTTGTTGCCTGTACTTTTGGTGTCATACCCAGGAAATCGCTGGGAAGACCAAGGTCAAGGGCACATCGCTCCGTGTTTTCTTCAAGGAGTTTATAGTTTCAGGTCTTCAGGTTCTAATCCACCTTGACTTCATTTTTGTGAGTGTTGGGAGGAGTCCAGTTTCACCCGTGCTTGTTGTGTTGCAGCAAACAGATCTCCCTCAACTTACAGTGGGGTCACATCCCAATGAAACCCCTCATAAGTTGATAATATTGTTTTGTTGAAAATGCATTTAATACACCTACCCTGCGGGACATCACAGACCTGCCTTAAACGTGCTCAGAACAGTTGTATTAGCCTACAGTTGGGCAAAATCATCTCACATGCAGGCTGTTTTATACTAGAGAGTTGAGTATCTCGTGTAATTTATTGACTATGGAAAGGGGCTAACAGATCGTTCCGGGGGAACAGACTGGTTGTGATCGTATTGGCCGCTGACCCTCATGATCGCATGGCTCACCACTGCTGCCCAGCATCATGGGAGGATTGTACCACATATCCATTGCCCGGGAGAAAGATCACAAGTCAAAATCTGGGGTATGGTTTCTCCTGGGTGTGTACCGCTTTTGCACCGTGGTAAACGGGGAACATCGTTAAGTCAAACCTTCGTAACCCAGGGACCATCTCTATAAAGGTTTCAAATCAACACGTTGTTGTGTTAAACTTATGCAATGTCTTATGTCAGTCGTACGTCAATTACATCTCAATAAGCCTGGAAAAACATAAATTCTGTGCCAAATACCAAAAAATTCTGGTGTGTCGGGGCAGCGGAGACACAGGAAGGGTTTGGACCACCTGCAGCCTTGCCTAGAGCTTTGCATTTTCCCTGTGGCCGGCGCCCCTGGGAGTGTTGGTTTGACCTGTCATGTGAACTTCACCCACTTCCTGCACGTGGCGATCTAAGTCTTTGGGAACAGGCTGTCTGGTGTGTTCCCCATCTGGAATGGACTGGGGTTGTCATACCCCGCTCTTCCCTCGATTTACACTGTCAGAGCCTCTTCCCCAGCAATTTCCAGTCCTTTCTCAGCCTTCAAGGCGAGCCTCGGTTTCCCGTTTCAGCCAGGTCCAACGGGTCAACTTGCCAGGTGCATCGGACAGTGTGTCTGAACTCTGCCGGGAGCTAGCACTGAGGAGAGCCGTCCTCCCTCGGGGTCTCTGCCTGGAAGACATTTAGAATTCACTGTGTCTCTAAACCCAAAGCAATTTTCCATGCAGCCCTGGGTCGGGGGGTGGTTCCTAATCACGTCTTTATCTCGTTTCCTTGTCTTCATATAGTGCCTGACTTCCACAACTCACCGTCCTTAGAAGCTGGGCTTGAAATTTTTCACGAAGTTATGGGCCAGTTGTGCATGCTGATACCAGCCATGTGTTAGGGTAGCAAGCTGAGAGGGCCACCCAGCAGCAGAGTGAGCATCCTTGCACTTTCTGGATTTGCCTTTGCAGTGGTAAACAGCAGGCGTTTGCAAACTGGCTTATCTTTACGGAAGGCACCTCTCACCCCCGGAGCCATCGCGTGGTGGAAATGTCTCGTGAGGAGCTCTTTGAACAGCGTCCTGGGGAATGGTGCCAGCAAGAGATATGGAAAGGTTATGATTAGCAGCTGTCAGCGATAGAATGCATTAAGGTGGAGAGCACAAAGATTGCTTCGAAAGGATGCTTGGGAAGAAAAGGGCCAATATCATCAGAGGAAACAATTGCCGGTTCAGTCCAATCAGTGGGAAAAAACTATCAGTTCAATGCAATCAGATGGAAAATCGCCAATACAATCGATGAAAACGGTTTCAAATTACCCACTGAATCTGAGACTTTGAGTCTAAGTCGATCAAAAATTACTGTGCGTTGGTCTTGAAGGAAATTCATGGACCTCATTCCCTCATCCTAACCCCAAAAATCGTCATGGCCGTGTGCTGGTTTGTGTTACGGTCTCTGAGCGGATTGCGGCACCAGGGCCTTGGATTATCTTTGCCATTGCTGTTTATCCTCCCGAGTTGACCACCGGGCAGACCACAGGTTACACAAGGCGTCAGAGATTCTGGTGGCAGCAGACACCAGGGCTGGGACTCCCACACACGTTTTCTCACTTTGAACCCATTACTCTTTGCAGGAGAGTCGGTTGTAGCGTCCAGGTTATCACGGTGAGGACCGATAGACTTGGCCCCGGCCTGAGCGTCAACTACAACTTTGAGGAGAACATGGGCGGCTCCTGGAAGGATGCTGTAATGGGCACCACAGAGGACGTGGGGTGAGGACGGGGCTGGGAGGGGTCATCTAGGGACTGTGGGACGTGTGCTGGCCACGTGAATCCCAGAGTAGGGAGTGGAGTGGGCGGCATCAGGACTCAGAAGGGCAACAGACCCACGCAGTAAGGAGGTGACTGAACCTTCGGCAGTTTTGGTGTCTAGACTGGGCCGAAGCGCCCCTGGCTTCCTGGCGGGTTTCCCAGTAGGGACCTGCAGCTGGACAGGGAGTCAGGGAGAAGAGGACAGCCGTGGGCCGCCTTCCTTCCAGGCACCTTGTGCTCGCTGAGCCCTTCACCAAAGGCCGCTGCTTCTGGCCTACAGCCCGTCTACACTGCCTCTACCAGTGTGGTGTCAGCCGTGACGCCTTCCCGTCGTCCACCTGTGCCTCGGGGCTCAGGTAGCACAAGTCCTACTGGGCCTCGGTTCCTGCAGGCTGCCCACGGCTCCCCGTGCCAGGGTTTCTCAACCTCAGCACCGTTGAGCATTTGAGGATGGATCATTCCTCCGCATCTGTTCAAAGTTGTTCTGAGCGTTGTAGGATGTTTAGCCTGGCCTCTACACACCCCCGCCACCCACATACCCTCGGATTTGGCAACCGGAGATGTCTCCATGCATCATCTCCAACCTCCCCCTGGGGGCCACACTAGCTCCCTGCTGAGCACCACTGCTCTACACCCACACTGTTATAAATAGGCCCCTTGCAAGGAGATCCTTCTCTAATGACTCTGTCTGTATTGAGATCCTGACGGATTCAATGAGGAAACAGTCAAGAACGTGAGATCGTTTATTCTTTGAGGAAGCAAAAGGATGAAATAAAACCTTTATATCTGTATTGCTGAAAAAGAAAGAAGGAATGTTTTTCTTTTTTTATTTTCTTTTTTTTTAATTTTTTATTTATTTATGACAGTCACAGA
Source organism: Vulpes vulpes (assembly GCF_048418805.1). Taxonomy (NCBI): domain Eukaryota; kingdom Metazoa; phylum Chordata; class Mammalia; order Carnivora; family Canidae; genus Vulpes; species Vulpes vulpes. Next base: position 4,102,472 of record NC_132796.1, on the reverse strand, counting down.
GAGAGAGAGAGTCAGAGACACAGGCAGAGGGAGAAGCAGGCTCCATGCACCGGGAGCCCGACGTGGGATTCGATCCCGGGTCTCCAGGATCGTGCCCTGGGCCAAAGGCAGGCGCCAAGCCGCTGCGCCACCCAGGGATCCCAGGAATGTTTTTCAAAAGAATCTAAAATGACATTACTTAGCTCTAGGAAGATGAGGCTCATTTGCTAAAGCCTTTCGTTTTTTAGAGACTTAATAGCACTAAAGGATGTGTCATCTCATGTAGAAACACTTTTAACAATTAAAATCAAGGAAAGATAAGTATAGGGCAGTGACTCTGAACCACTGGCAATTTGGCATCGTAGGGGACCCTTGGTGATGTTTCAGGGTGCTTTTGGTTGTCACAACTGGAAGGAGAGCAGGGTGCCACTGGCGTCTGGGGAGGAGACCAGGGATGCTGTTCAACATCCTGCACTGCACAGGACGCCCGACCCCAGAGAGTCATCGGGCCCCAGATGTCGGCCATGCCCCGGTTGAAAAGCCCTGGTCTAAGGAAGGAGAATGGACCTGGAGATGTAAAGACTGATACCCAGTATTACCTGCCTCACTAAAGATGTGTCATTTTAGGCATCTAATTTAACTCTAGACACTTCAGTTGACCAACTAGGAAAGCCAAACGGTCAGAAGAGAGTATCTCCCAGCACCTGTCCAGCTCTTGCTTTCCAAGATACCAGCTATCTTTTCCTACCCATGTTTTCCAAGATACCAGCTATCTTTTCCTACCAATGATTCTATAACCTAATATTGATGTATTACACACCCACCCTCCCTGCCAAGGGCAGCATCTCCGTGGTGATATGGTTACTCTTTATAGTCAGGATAGGCTCATTTGTGGAGAGTGACACCTCAGATCTAGCGATGTTGAAGTTGTAATCCTGGCATGACCATCTGGAAGATTGAGTGGAGGGTCATTGTCACTGAGCATGTTGCGCAACAGGTTCATCAATTCAATGGTGAAGGGCCCACGTGAACGGGAATCTACTTTTGGTCTTGGGCTTCTAGACATTTCGTTGCTCATGCTAAGGTCAACATGGATTTTAGTATCTTCATTTTCTCACATAAGCCCTCAACAACAGTTTGAGAGGGAACCACGTGTTGGGACTTACAACGCTTAATCTGGAAGGGGTACGTGCATTTGACATGACCACAGTGAGTGTTAGCATGGGAGGGTAGGGGTGGTTGGCATCCCCAAGGCTCGCCAACCAACGTAGGCCATTGCGTGTAATACTGCTTGACATCATTATCATCTTCCTCTCTATCATCGCCCTACTTTGAGTTTCTACTCCATCCTAAGACCATGCCGAGTGTTCTAAATCTATTGTCTGATTTTCATGCTCAACAGCAGTCTTACTGGGTATGTGCATGTTACGATGACTTTACAAAGGTCAACGGAGCTGGCAGTCCAACCAGAACTGGTCCATCTCCTCTTGTCCTTGCAAAGGGAGTGGCCCATATCTCACTGGAGGGCCAACAGATGTTTTTATATGTTTGTGGGCTGGACAGGCGTCACGCAAGAGGTGGGTCCTCAGGCAGCCCTTGAAGGGGCAGGATTCGACTAAGTGAACATGAAGGGGCTAGAAGGCACTCTCTCTTGGGCAGATGTGGGCACATTCCAGAGGCCCTGGAATCTCAAGTTAAGGGGCTTTGATTCTTTGATTCTTAGATCATTTAGAAAGCCCAGGGGCTAAAACCAGCCTGTCCTGTTTCCAGCATTCTTGTCCATGAGCTAAGAATGGTTCTTATACACATTTAAATGCTGGTGGAAAAAAAATCAAAAGAATATCTCATGACACATAAAAATATGAAATTACAATGTTGGTGTCCATAAATAAAGTTTTATTGGCACTCCGCCACCCCCCAGTCTTCTAGGTATGCTCCATGGCTTGCTTTCATGCTACGAAGGCAGAGCTAGATTGCAGTGACATAGACCATATGGCCCCCAAAGCCAAAAATAAACCTTATCTGGCCCTTTACAGGAAACATTTGCCGACTCCTGCTTTAGCTATTTAAAAAACAGCCAGCTTTTCGTTTCAGAAGCAGGAAGATGACCCCTTTATCACATTTGTTAATTAAATGTAGCCATTCAGGCAATAATGGTGGTTGTTTGAGGCAAGGCCAGAAAACCAATAAGTGGGTTTGGTTCTTCCATGTGTCTGGAACCTTACATTGTGAAAAAAGCAAATGAACCTGGTCAATCTTGACATGTATTTTGGTAGGGTGAGTCAGACGACGGTTGTTACTTCTGGTTTTTTAGAGTGTGTGGTTTTAGCCCTACTACTGGATTCATGTAGATGCTTCCCAGAGGGCACACTTCCCTAACGTGTAGCCAAAGATACTCAGAATGCATGGGATCCCTCAACAGTTGTGGGCTCTTGTGACCCACAGGTCGCCGTATGCTCTTCCCTTTTGGACTCTTGGGTTCTTCCCTCTTGGGCTCATTTGTCTCCTGGATCCAGGCCCCCCTACAGGTGGACATAATAGGGGAAGGTTTCCCCAAATCACCTACCAAATATGCTTAATAATGATATTAACTAACAAAGAGCAAGCACCTGCTGTTCATAGAGTGCTTTTCCACTTGCACAGTTTACATATCTCATCTTCTATATAAACTTTGATAAAACTTGCAATCCCCCAAGTTGATATGTGATCCCACTTTACAGTGGAGGAAACTGAGGCACGGGGTGGTTAAATGATGATCATGATCATCATGGGTTAAATGAGCCCGTGATCATGGGCTCCAGTGCACTCCATGGTACAGTTGAGAGTCTGTTACACCTAGACCCTCTAGAGGACAGTGAATGTTGAATCCCGCACATCCCATGTCATGGTTGCTACTGGCTGTGCAGGGAGGTAGATCTTCTGATTCATGTTAAATAATAGAGGGATGCTGCAGCCTGCCCCAGTATAGATCAGACCATACACCGCCCAGATGCACATCTATATTTTAAGAATCCTCTGTGCATTCAAGAAATCAAATCATGCTAAATTGTGTGATGCAGGAACCAAAAGTCTCCATGGCGACCTGTGGTGGTTTTCCAATTCAAAAGATGTTCTCTTACTTGGCAGCTAAATGATATCCTCTCTCTGAGATGCATGGTTTCCCCTCCTCCTGCCTTGTCTACTCTACTGCAGAAGGTCCACGAGTGGAATGAGGATGAGGGCAAGGGCTGGGCCCGTGTTCTGGATGTTTGCTGCCTCCCGTGTGTGGACCAGCAGCCACAATAGATCTATAACATCCACACAAACTTTGTGAACCTGGTGAAATTCGGGATTTAAACCTGGCTTTAGAAACCAGCTCATAAAATGTTGAGCAGCAGTTTCCAAATCCAATGGACTTTAATTGTAGTTTTCAGAAATCCACAAAGAACAGCATCTGTTGGCTGTCCTCTGTCCTGCCAAGCCTACCATCCCTAGAACTCCATCAAAACACAGGCCAGACTAGCTTGGAGCTAGAAAAGTCTACATCTCTAAGTACCCGGATCACATAAAAATTTAACGCCAAGTCCTAGACCCCCAAGGCATCTCCATGAAGCAGAGAATAAAGTACCAACTGCATTGGACCACAGGAGGAAAGAAGTGGCATAGAGTGAAGGGGGCCCTCAGCTACATGACACTTTGGGGACAACGCCAACTGACCACATTCAAGGGTGTGGAATCATACATCACACCTCACACGGTGGCTCTGATAACGTGATCCCTGAATCAGAGCTCGGGCATCAGCAAGCACTCGGGCTTGGTGTGTAGACACGTTCACAGCGTTTGATCTGCCCTGTGTCAGCAGGAAGATGCACAGGTGAAAACGTCTAGCGTTCAGACAAAGGAAACACTTGTTTTTCTGATGAAACGTGGTTAATTACGGAACTTATCACAGCACTGTCTTACTGCATCACATGTTCGCATCAACCAGTTCTGCTTCAAGATAAAAGACCCACCTGAGACTCTGAAAAAAATGCAGGAGTGTCCTCTTTGCTTGATTACTGACCGCTGGAGAGCCAGAAATAAGAGTGTAAATCAGCGATAACAACTCAGTGCGTGAAAACCTGTCCAGTAATCTGCCTCCAAAGAAAAACAAAAAACAACAACAAAAACAAGCCTCGATTTACAATACAATCAGGCACGGAGTTCTAAACTTGTGGGTTTTTGTGGTGGGTAGAGGCAGTTTCACACATCCAGTGCTGAGTGTGCCTACATATGTCCTATAACAAGGGCCCCGTGCCTAGCATTATCCCGGCAAGGCAGTTACATGAGTTTAGTAATTGGGCGATTTTATTCACTCCATGGGGACCCTTGGTGGGTATTGTTTCATGTTAGATTTCTGTGTCAAGGCAGCAGGGAATTCTGGAATTTAAAAATGAGTTTTAAATTGGCCAGTCCCTGGCTTTACTTCTCTAGAGAAATCCCATATACCTAATATAAAATCTGCAGTGAGATACAATATTTGGTCCTTGTGAGGAATTAACCACTTTACATTTTCACTTTGTCTTCTCTGCAAATATGGAACACTTTTTTTTTTTTTTTTCACCACGAGCAGGGCCCAAATCCTTAGGACTGACAAAATTCCTACTCTGGAATTCCTCCGCTGTTCCGACCCATGCATCCATCCATTGTCAGAACTCGCTTTTCTGGTGGCCAGCACCGAAACAAGAAACTATCTGGCAAATGCCCTAGCAGTGTCAACGATGCCCTGGAAGCCACACACATGCCCTTTTCCAGGACAATCTTTGGAAAATGAGCTTCTGAAAGCTTCTGGAAGTCCTTTGTTGTTGTTTTTTTGTTTTTGTTTTGTTTTGTTTTAATGCTGGGTCAAGTGTTCTTACATGAGTAGATTTAGAAACAAACAAACCAAGCACGGTCATGCTTTGTAGGATGGAATGGCCCATGATTTGGTTTGGGGAAGGCTTGGCTCTGCCAGCCACCTTCAAGAGAGCAAAAACCCCACACAGTCCTTGACTTCACGGTCCCGTTCACGTAACTATCAGCCTGGGAACCAGCTGGGAGATCTACTTTACACGAATGGTCACAAGCCGTTTTGGTGATGAAACGGTTTTTTTCATCCTCTTGTTTTCAGAAAATGAAGCTCCTCTTCAAATTGTATATACATAAAACCCTGTTCTACAAATCCTGCTCTGAGGACAACTGAGGCTGGTAAACTTTGCAAGTCTTAACTACAGAAATGTTCCCAAAGTAATAGCCGCAAGTTTCGGGAGTTCTTGTTATAAGATACTGGATTAGAACAGTGTCTGTGCCCTACCTGTTGTAAGATACTGCGTTAGAACGGTGTCTATGGCCTACTAATTATTATTATAAATGAAGTTAGCCAAATTCCCCCCAATATTCCAAGTATATGACAAAGGGACTGAGGTTAGTTTCAAAGCATTTACATAGTTCTAAGTTTATAGTGCCTGCATAGAATCGTGTTAATAGGAATGAACATCAGAACCTAAGTGGACACTGCCTTGTGGTGATTAAGTAACTATTCTGATGCTTATCTCCCTGAGTGCCTTCCTTTTACTTCTCCTGCACTTGGAGAAGGAATTGTCATAGTTCTTTGTGACTAACGAGGTCAGGCTTTGTCATTGACGATCCAGGAAAAAGATTCTTGGTATTTCGAAAAAAAAAAAAAAAAAAACTGCTAAAAACAAATACTCAGTATCACAGTGGCGACCCTGGACTCAGAAAACAAAAGATGGATGAACTTGATGGTCATTTCTACATCGCCCCCTTTTCCAAGGACATTTACCTTGGTGTTACAGGCTGGGTTGTGTCCGCCTCCCCCAAACTCACACATTGAAGCCCTAACCCCTCCATGGAGCTGTATTTGGAGATGGGGCCTGATAGAGGCGATTAAGGTAAAATGAAGTCATTAAGGTGACCCTACTCCAACACGACTGGTATCTTTATGAGAAAAGAGCACGAGGACACAGACACACACAGCGAGATGACCATGCAAGGACATGGGGAGACCATGGCGTCTGCACGCCAAGGAAAGAGGCCTCAGGAGGAGCCAGCCTCAGCCCTGCCTGGATCTCAGACTCCCAGCCTCCAGACTGCGAGAGAACAAATGTCTGTTGTTGAAGCTTCTCAGTATATGGTACGCCACTATGGCAGCCCTACTTGACTAATCCAGTTGGTTTCCCCCATCTGAAAATCCCTCTTTTCTTCCTCAAAAGTCAGCTTTAAGGACTTGTTTTGGAAACCTGAACCAGTTAATCAAACCTGACTTGAATTATATTTTGTGCCTCCTCAGCCAGTATCTGAATTGAGTACAACTTCCTCCCTATGGCTTAAATCTTTTTATTCTCTACCCCCTCTCTTTACAGCTAGAAGGCAAGACATCTGCTGCTTTTGTATTTCCTTAGAAAGCAGTTCATTCCAATAACGTATTGGGAATACTAAAGCTGCTCTTGGTTGGGCTACCGGATTTGGCAAATAGAAATACAGAATGCCCAGTTTAGTTGGAGATTTAAATAAACAGCCTATCTTTTGTAGTTCAAGGATATCTCTGCAATATCTGGGGCAGACTTCTAGTTAAAGAGCATCCATGGTTCATCTGAAATTCAAATTTAGCCGAACGCACTATATTTCATCTGGCAACCCTACTTGTTGGGAGTTTTGATTTGATGGAAACAGTAGAAAAGTTTAATCAGCGACTGTACAAAATGCTACAGACTATCTTGAGAAGCTCAGAGAGGTCACCCATTCTGCTCTTAAGAAGCATTTGTCTGTGTGATCTGCGCACGTTTACAAGGAAGTTGACTCCGTCAGTTCATCAGCTGAGTGCCTCAGGCTACGGGTGCTCTGGGGAGTATGGGGAAGAGGTCACTGCAGAATGTCCACAAACACAGAGGGCTTCGTGGGGGAGGTGGTCCTTCAGCTGGACCTTGCAGAGAGGGTTGCAGCTCTCCGGGAAGAGAAAGGTGACGACATATAGGCCGTCCAGATCTTTTCCAGGCTACAGAGCAGAGAATGGCAGTTAGGAATTGGGGAGAACAGCTACCAAGTGATAGTGATAAGTCAGCTACGAAGTAAGCACCTGGCATAGAGTATGGGAAGAGAAGGGAAGGGAGAAACACATGAAGGAGGCTTTGGGTGCTTACGATGAAGTGTCGGTTTTGCCTGAATGATGGAAGTTGAGAGACAAAGGAAATTAGCCAAGGACAGTTGGGAAAAGGAAGTGTGGTTGATGCTCATTATCCATTGAAGACATGTTCTATGAAGTCACGGTGAACATCATATCAGCAAATAATGAACACGGTTCCAAGCGGAAACCCGGGGGTAGGTTCCTGGGAGGTTCTGCTCACCACATTTTCACCGCCCGAGCAATACGTTACCTTGTTTTATGTGAATTGCTGATTAAAGAAAGACACCTTATGGAATCTGTACTCGACTCATTCACTTGAACTCAGGGCCAACAGCAATGTAACTCATGCCTGAAAAGGAAAGTTTATCTAACTCATGTATTTTTCTTTGTAAGGCTCATTGAACACCTCTTGAGCTTAGGCATGCCAAACAACACTGTAGCACGACACTCGGGGGCCATTTTAAACAGTGAAATCGCCAAAAAACAAAAAAAAAGTCACAAAAGTGCATAAAACGTGGCTCTAAGCATACTGCGGAAAGAACACTTTTCTCGTGACTTGAGAACCGAAAGAAGACAGTGTTGCCTTGTTGGGTTCTGTTAGAAAGGTGCGTGTCTGCTGACTCAATTTTTTTGCTGCTCCGCACATCTCTCTACATGACTGTGAAAGCCCCACAAGTATTGATGACAAAGTTATAAATAAATGTTAGCAAGTAGGAGAGTTTGAAAATGCAGACCCTACAAACAATGGGGTCAACTGTGTGTGGTTTTAGACATGAGTTATGGGAGGTAATGGAAGGAGGTGGAAGTCTCCTGAAGCATGGTGATCATGGCACATAGGAACCTAGTCAAGGTCATGAATGAACGTAGTCAGTAGGCGCATTTCTGCTTTGTGTGTTTCTTCTTACATTATGCATCGCTGGTCTACCCCAGTTGGGTACTAGGTCAACAACCAGGCGGAAGAAGCCTGTAGAATCTAGCACATGGTGACCATACCACTGATTCAGACACCATGCTTTCTCTTGTCTTCCGTCTCCTGCCTCAGTTACCCCGACCTCAATGTTGGCTACACTTCCTGATGACAGTCACCTGTGGTTCATAGCCAGCCTACCTACGCTGCTGAGAAATGACCTCTCAACTCAGCAAATCATGTCTCAGGGCTCCCTGCCCACATGTCTCCCGGATCACCTGTTTGTTCACACCCTCATGCAGATGATTCCTTCCTTCCTTCTTTCTGTCCTTCCTCTAGTAGGTTTTTGCACCTATACGTTAGGCCGGTCCTCACTTCATCTCTCAGGACTAAGGAGGTCTCCGCAGATGGGGAAAGAGCTGAGCAATGAGTCTTGAGGAAAGTCCAGAAATGATGTCAAGTACTCTATTAAGTCAATAAAGGTAAAACAAACCAGAAAGGTGAAAGGATAAGGGGGAGGGGGAAGTATGATTAATTTCTTTATTCATCCATCCACCCAACAAATACTTATTGAGCGTGTCAGGAAACAAACACATCACGTGCCTGCCGGAAGAGAGTTTCGGACATAACGATCAATCAAATCCAACTCCATAGAAAAGTAAAGGAAAACGTTAATCCAGCAAGTCAGAGAAAGAGAGCCTGAGAACAACACAAATATACAAGAACTAAGAACATGCGTATATCATGAAGCGAGGGGTAAAACTCAGCGTGCAGGATCTTGGCCTCCAAAGATATAGCATAATGAGTAGGACTCACATTTATATTTGGCAGCATCTTGGTCTTTTCATTATACGGAGACTACATCTTGTGTAATGATTCAGTGTGTGTCCTGGGTAATCAGCTCAGTGAGTCATACCTAATTTCTTCTTGTATTTCCAAAACTCCTTTCTGAGACGGTGGCCAAGACAGCCCTTTCCCTCGCCAGAGTAAGATATGAGCTCCCAAACCCATCTTTTGTCTGGGGTATGTTACACGGCATTCCTCTGCGGGAGGTTCGGGCTCTCGTTGGCGGTACTCTGGCTGGGACATGGCCGGGCATCTTGAAATGGCGTTTGGAAGCCTCCTTTTTGGAAGGCCCTTTCTGCTGCACTTTCAGCCAAAACATGAGATTTCAGTGTCCTTGTCACGTTCAGGCACTGGCAGCTCTCCCAAAGTCATTAATGAGGACGCCAGATACTGTCAACCATGATACGTCTTGTTGTGGGTTCTGTGCCTGTGAAATGAATTTCCTCTTGATAATAAAATGTTCACCCACATGTGGTAAATTGCCTTTTCTGGGGCCATTTAAATCAGATTTAATGCAGTCTTCCTTCCCACATGGAACTGAAGAAAGACGGTCAGTGGTTGTCACACAGCGGTCCACATTAGCAGCATGGTTGCTTCGAGAAATTATTCCTTCAGAAATGAATTCTAACATTTCATACTAGCTGACTTCGTGCTCTTCACTTCCAAACTTTTGTCAAATAACGATGATCAGTATTTTGGAATGACTGTGCTGTCTCTCCAAAGGAGCATATTTGGGGTTTAAGTGTCACCATAGGTGTTGTGTGCCGCAGAACGGACTGTAAGAAACATCTTCAACCCCGAACGTTCTTAGAGTTTGAGCAAAAAGACCAAGTTCGGGCGCCGACCTCCATCTTTTTTGACCCTTGAGAACCTGTGGCCATAAAATCCTACGGCCTCTTGCCCAAAAGACAAGCCTGTTCCTTTTCTACCATACTGAAATGCCCAAATTTGACAGGAAGTTGCAAAATGACAAACTCTGGCTCTTTGTCAAGCCATCAGAAGTGTTCACCAGGGCAGACGCTGAGTGAAGGTGAGGACGTGGATTTCAACTAGATGATTCTGGAGATGTGTCTTAATACACCATGATCGTCAGATGTCTACAGCTCAGACACTGGCGTCCTTTCTAACATGTCTGTTCATTATTACCTTCCCTATTCGTTGTTTGAGATTGGTTTTATTTGTACTTCTGCTTTTTAAAAATCGTTATTATTGAAGTATAGTTGACGTACAATGCTACAGTAGTTTCAGGGGCGTGACGTAATGACGGGACACATTTCTATAGATGACTCAACGCTCACCACTTAAGTGCGCTCACCATCTGTTACCGTACAATATTACAGTATTATTGACCATATTCCCTATGCTGTACTTCTCATTCCCATGTCTTACTTATTCTACACCTGTACGTTTGCACCTCTTACTTCTTTACTTATTTTACGCATCCTCCCACCCACCTTCCCTCCGGCAACCACCGGTTTGCTCTTTATATTTAACAGCCTGTTTCTGTTTTTTTTTGATTGTTTGTTCATTTGATTTTTAGATTTTACACACAAGTGAGATCATGTGGTATTTGTCTTTCTCTGTCTGACTTCTTTTACTGGGCATAATATCTTCTAGGTCCGTCTACGTTGCCACACATGGCAAGACCTTGTTCTTTTTATGGCTGAGTCATATTCCACTGTGTGTGTGTGTGTGTGTATCACATCTTCCTTACCTTTTTGTCTATCTTGCATACTTGGACTGCTTCCGTATCTTGGCTGTTGTAAATAATGCTGCGATAAACGTACGGGTGCACGTGTATTTTCAAATTAGAGTTTCTGTTTGCTTTCAGTAAATACTCCAGTAGCATGATTGCTGGATTATACAGTAATTTTATTGTTAAGGTTTTGAGGAAACCCCATACTGTTTTCCACAGTGGCTGCACCACTTTGTGCTCCTAACGATGCACTCCCAACAATGTACCACTTTGCACTGCCAAAAAGGAAAGTTCCTTTTCCCCCACATCTTGTCTAATACTGGTCCATGACCATTAAGTTTGATGGTGTGATCTACTCTTCCCTGGGGTCCTTGAACTTGACTGCACATTGGAATCACCTGGGCAACTGAAAAAAGTATCAATGCCTGGATCCTACTCACAGAGATTTGAGGTTGTGACTGGGGCCATGGGATTTTACAAACTTCCCAGGACATTATTATGTGTGCTCAAGGCCACGGACTCCCAACTTTCTTAAGACCATCTTTTATATTTCTTGCTTCTCCATGAAGGCCCCGAGACTTTTCTGCCGTTAAAATAACAACCAGGAATGTTTCTTTTTTGTTTGTTTGTTTTTGAGAGGAATGTTTCTTTCAAGAAAACAATCCCAACTGTCTTTAAGACGTCCACTTGGCAATACTTTTTATATTTGGAGGTGCTTTCGTTTTTGTCTCTTGTCACTTTAAAGCAGGTAAGATCCTCCTCAGAGGAGGATCAGCCTTGATGCAGAAAATGTCCACTTCTCGTGTCAACAGTTTCATTTTCTACAAAGGTTGTGTCCTAAGACACCTGGATATTGTCAGGCAGTACTTGACCTAAATGATATGGTTCTACATGCAGTCTTTTGGTGACTTTCAAAGAGATCTAGGGATTTCCTATTCCTTCTTCAACTCTTTGTGTCTTGGATTTATTAATTCCCATGCCCTTGCATTACAGTTGTTGACACCCTAGAAAAAAGACTTTTTTTTTTAATTTTTTTTTTTTTATTTATGATAGTCACAGAGAGATAGAGAGAGAGGCAGAGACACAGGCAGAGGGAGAAGCAGGCTCCATGCACCGGGAGCCCGACGTGGGATTCGATCCCGGGTCTCCAGGATCGCGCCCTGGGCCAAAGGCAGGCGCCAAACCGCTGCGCCACCCAGGGATCCCAAAAAAGACTTTTCAAAGAGCTAAGAAACTAGAATCTCACCCAACCAAAAATAAAAGTAAGAGATAAACCATACTCACAAGATACCTGTCGATGACAAGAGTTTCTTGGATCATGAGTACCTATTATAGCCCAGAGGAAAATGGTTTATATCTGTACTTTCATCATGCCTTTGAAAGTCCCTTTGAAAGAAAATTAGCATTTTCTTGTATCCATTACTTTCAAAATAAACAGTTCATGTGTTATCAAGGCAGGGGAACTTCAGTTATTAGCCTAGTGAAAAATTTTGTATCGATCAATAAAGGACCTGCCTCTTTTATGTATAGACTTAGTTCTAGAACAACTGAACAGTGGGGGTTTAAAATGAAATTCCCTTTAAATTTATTCTGAGAAATGATTTAGCTGAATGCAGATTATATCAAAAGAATGAGCTCCTATTTGCATAGATATTTTACAGTTAGACGTTGGTGGCCAGGGAGCTGCGATAGCAATATCACATGGACCATATTTCTGTCTCTCTGCTTTCTGGGAAGCCAAGATACACTAGATTTTGTTTTTTCCTTTGGTTTTGTTTGAAGTTTTTTTCTTTTTGGTTTCTTTTTTTTTTTTTTAGTGATCTCTATACCCGGCGTGGGGCTTGAACTCACAATCCTAAGATCAAGAGTCACATGCTCTTCCAAACAAGCCAGCCAGGTCCCCCTGTTTTTGTTTTTGTTGTTTTTCTACAACAGAAAACCATTTGGAACTTTAAATCCTGGAAAGATTTAAATGACCATTTATACATCATCAAAACTCATTCCATACATTTCTAGAAAGAACCGTGATAGCAAGCATCAAGACAAGTGTAAACATATATTTTTATTGAATTCCATTTGTTCTATTTCTGAATATTACCTTATCCGTAGTATATCTGGCACACAGTTGTGTGTCTTTTGTGTTTTTCCACAACGTACGATGCTCTTATTAAGCTGGAACTGGCAACCTGTGGCCGTAAAGGACCAGGTCGTAGATATTTTTGGTTTTACAGCAGTTGAGACCATTCTATCTGTCTTAACTACTTGCTACTGATGTAACATGAAAACACGGACAGTTTGTAAACTGAAGGGGATCAGAATATGCCACTCCAAAACATGACACTTTGGCAGATGCATTATCTTGAGCTAAAATGCAATCGAGAAACAGCAGACACAAAAAGTTCGCTGCCCCCACCCGCCCACAATCTGCCCCAAAGCAGAGTGTCAGTTTCTTGTGAGACAAGGAACCACCCTCCTTTCTTTTCCTTTTACCAGGACAGAGGGAGTGACTGTCAGCATTGCAGAGGGGGGATCAATGCCTAGATGAGGTTACACAAACAGCCCTTACTAAAATAACCCCATTCTTCAGTTAGTGTCCTTCATGCATTTCCTACTCATTGTGTGCAACCTGTTCCCCTTTGTTAAAATGATATAAAGCCCCCAAGTCTAACACCTTGTTTTCAGTTTTCATTCTTTTTCTGTGAACCTCTGTTATATCAATAGCTTTTGCTATTGATCTGTCTTTTATCAGTGAAATTGCAGACCACAGGCACTGAACCTAAGAGGATAGAGGAAAGATTACTCTCCCCTAGAAAACAAACAGGCAGGGACATATTCCAATAACATTTAGGTAGTGGGCTGGATTTGGCCTCTGGGCTGATACAAACATTGACCCCCTGAGTAATCTTTTTTCAAGTTTATATTGAGTAGGAGGAGAGGAAGCATGCTGAGTGACTTAATTTATCATGATGACACCCCTCTAAAGATACCCTTGATGGTAGTTCAGCTCTAGAAGGCCCTTAGCACATCAAGGTTTTTGCACCTGCCTCAAACTGTTCCTCAGAAAATCTAAAACTTTGTGCTGCTAGGGTAGACATTTTTGAACTACTTCTTTCTTAGGCATTGTCCCCAAAATCTTCATTGTGCATCTTCCCAAGAAGATGTGGGTTCCATGATGAGAGGGGCAGTGGGTGTTTTGTTTGCCATTGTATTCCTGTCGCTGACATAGGAACTAGTATAAAGGGATGGCTCAGCTGGTTAAATGTCTGCCTTGGGCTCAGGTCAACTTCAGGGTCCTGGGATCGAGAACTGCGTCGGGCTCCCTGCTCAGTGGGGAGTCTGCTTCTCTCTCTGCCCTTCCCCACTGCGTGTGACCTGTCTCTGTCAAATAAATAAATAAAACCTTAAGAAGGAAGAGCTTCAAATATTCATACAGAAGACCTTCAAATATTCATTGACTCTGAGTTCTGTATTTACTAAGTTCAACCACATGAAATTGCCATGTGTGTTGGCTGAAAATGGTGGCATAGCATCAATTTCTTGTGGTTCAACCTAAAATCAAAGACCAGTATGAAATTCAAAGGTGACCACAGACCATTGCAGTTCCTAATAAAGGTAATGGGGAGTGGTTAGAACGATGCTCTCCAAAGTCTTATGGCCACACACCCCCATGGCTCAAGCAATAAAGTCCAAATGTGTGCATCTATCTTTTGTAAGTGATAGCCACATCAGACCATTATGTAATGTCTCGTGGCACAATATACATTCCCAAGAAGATTCCGCTTTCCCAATAGCGGATGCAGATTGCTCTTCAGTAGGCTTCTTGAAAACTCAGAATTTCATTTCAGTGGGAACGAGCATTTTGCCAGCTTTGTTAGAGAGTCGTTGCTTTTAATTGGAGACTGTGCTGACGAGAGTCAGGTGCTGCTGGGTCAGCTTCACCACTTTCCATAGTTTGCTTGATTGAGGTCAGTCGCGGTGTCCTGGTAGGAGCCTTTCAATTGCTCATCCACTTCCTGGGGGCTACTTTAGCGAGAGCTAGATGCATCATCCCTTGTACGTGGCAAATGGCTGCAATTTGCTGAAAATAAAAATGAGTGGAAATGAGCAAGCCATCCCTGCCTCTGCCGTAGAAACCCACCTGTAACATCTTGCAGAAGGACCGCATGTGGCAGGAAGCATCAATCAAGATTTGAACTTTTACTAAACCCCACCTTGAGTTGATTCACTAAACATAAAATAGAAATCTGAGCTGTTTCTTCCCATTCGCCAAGGGATATCTTTGCAATCACCCGGAGCTGGGTACATCCAGTATAAGAGCCACTAGACCACAGAGTATTTATAATGCAGGTGATGACGGAAGTATTCCAAACACAGTTGAGGAAGCAAGGTGTGAGGACTGAACGAAACACACTCTGATCTACTTAGGAGATGCCTCTCCAAGTTTCTTGATGAGCAGAATTGAGGTTCTTATCATACTTTAACCACTTCAACATGCAAGCCATCCATTATAGAGAATTGCATCTTAAGTTAGGGGGTGTTTGTGATAGGAAGTTGTGCCTGCTTCCATAAGCTCGAAGTGAGCGCACGGGCTTTGGATTGTTGACCACATAAGTTTGCATGTTGGGTGGACTCGGTTCTCAAGAAAAAGTTTGCAGCTTGCAGGCTAGCCAACTGCAAGCAGACGGTGTCTCTGGAGCTTTCAAACCCAGACACGATGCAAAGTCTCAGTCTCCGCTCATAGGTTCTGGTTGGTTAGTTCATTAACTTTTTCTCTTGCTAAGATGTAAGATTCTGGAGAGGACAGATCACCGCTGTATGTAAGACAACTTAGCCCTGCCCAGGGCCTGGTGGTTAATTTATATCTGTTCAAAGAAAAGACACATGAATGAAAGCCTATAGTAATTTTGGCAGAACCGACATTGCAGTTCCAGTCCTCTGACAGTAGGTGAAGTCCCATGCAATTTTCCCATTCTCTCTGGATGCTCCTTATTTAGAATAGACTTCATTTTTAAGAAGTTTTAAAATTTTAAAATTACTTCTGAAGAGTTCATGTTCATATAAAAATCTCTTTCTTTTTTAGGATTTTATTTATTTGGGAGAGATTGAGCACACAAGCAGGGGGAGCAGCAGAGGGAGACGGAGAAGCAGGCCCATCTCAGAGCAGGGAGCCCAATGCAGGGCTGGATCCCAGGACCCCGGGATCATGACCTGAGCTGAAGGCAGATGCTTAACCGACTGAGCCACCCAGGTGCCCCTAAAAATGTCTTATTTAAGTTATAGACTAGCAGCATGCTCTATACTGGACTTAGGATAAGACATATAACTTAGTACCAAGCTGGCTGGTCAGTGGAAAGCAAACAAGAAATAGTCGTAAGGTTTGAAGGGAAGCCATTTGGACGATCTGAAATTTGGGCCTGGACAATATGTTAGTCGATGGAGACATTAATACAAAACCACCTTGAGGATTCTCTTCCTATTTACATTGAGTTCTAATCTATCTACTTCTGACGGGACAACAGAGACCCAGAGACATGAAATGTCTTGCCCCAGATGACACAATGTGGAGTTAACCAGGACCCAGACAGTTGCTCTTGCACTGAACTGTGACATACGTGTGTGCGTGTGCAGCTTGCATCTTCTGTCCCATATTCAGCTGCAGAATACAGGCTGAATGCCCGAGAGACAAACCTCAATGACACAAGTCAATGCCATCCTGTCAAACCACGACCATGCTTTCTTGCTAGCAGCATCTAGAGTTGCATAGTGAGGTGGCTCATAGGGGTCTCTCCCAAACACTGCAAATGCAGCATTCCCTTTGAGCTGCATCCTCTCCGCACACCACTTTCTTCAGTACACACACAACGGTGACCTTGAGACTTGCATGGTCCTGCACCATGAGGAACGGATTAGACCATCTCCGACCCTGAGGGTAAGTGTGACAATGCCCTCAAGTTTTCATTTAGAAAAGTCCTTTTCCATTGAGTTGGATATTCCAGAGACAGTTTGCACCGTGAAAGGGACTGTAGAAAATCATTTTCAGGATCCTCGTACCATTCATTATCATCGATCTAGCCTCACAAGACGCCCTGACAAGAGAAAAAGATGTGATTGAACAAATCTGAACTCTGAATGGTAACTATGGACATTTGTACATAGTCACAAGTGATGATAGGCAAGAAATCTCTCCATCTTCAATGGGAGACCGGAGGATTTTATGAAGCCGCCCTGCACGGGATGGAAAACCCCTTTTGTCTGTACCCAACCAGCTGTTGCCACTGTTGGAAGTAGATCTGCATTGCTATGTGTGATAGCCGACGCAAATTATATCTGATGGGATCTTAATTAAAAGCTGGGAAGTTCATCCTGCTAAAGGGTTTGCAACATACAGCATCAACACAACTCATGAAGAGTGAGCGAATGTTCTCTCTCAGATGCCTTCGATGGTACTGCAGTGGCAGGAATTTCTTGTTCTCCGTGATAGTTGAAGATGGGTGGAATCACAGAGAAAGGTAATTTATTCTATCATTTAAACAACAGTAGTTGACACGACTCTTTTATTTAAACTTGAACCATGCAAAGTGGATACCTGGGCAAGGACAGTGCCGCCATTGATCAGAATAATAATTAAAAATCACGTGTGCTTACACTTTGTGAGGGTGGGGAAGACATTGTAGGTTGTCAGACAGACCATGCCAGTAGCTGGAAGACTAGCACTCTAAGCCAGTTGCTGAAAATGCCCTTTTCACAGTGGTCAGCTAACTTCCAAAATTAGAGGGAAATCGAGTTAAAATTGAATTAGAGAAAAATGACAAACTGGAGACGGTTGTGTTATCTCCTTTGCATTAACCTGAATTATTCACCCCCCACCATGCACTCCCGGTGCCCTCAGCCAATTTCTCTGCCGTCGATAGTCAAGCCGCTTCATCAGCATCACTTGGGAAATGGGGGATGTGTCTCTGAGCCCAAGCTTAGGAATATGGCAGGTGGGGCCTGAGAACACTTAGTTTAACAAGCTTCTAACATCCAAGAGATTCGGATACACCCTGAAGACTCAGCTGAGTAATTACCTAACAAGCTCAGTCACTGCTTTGCAGCCACTGGGAAGTGTTGTCTATTAAAGACTTTGTGAGCTCCCTGATAAATGCCTGTGGATATTGCTTATTGAACTGGCCAAATCAATGACACTCATCTGCTTGCTGCTGTGTTCTTATTCCCATTCCACTTCAAACCCTACTGTGGGGTGCTTGTAGGGAAATTTAATCCTTCCTCAGTGACACCACAGGAAAGCTTTTTATGCTGTCGTCCTTCCTCCACCCACATGCAGTTTAATCTCCTGCCATATTGAAATCCCCCAAGGGTAGGAGATGTGGTCCAGAGACAAGGTTTGGTGCTGTAGGCTTTCTAAATTTTTAAGATTGCTTCATATTCTTTCTTATGTCAGAGCTAATAATTTAGACTGTTGTCCTGTGAAAAGAGTACCCAGATAGACAAGAGTTCAAATAAGTATACGGTTTTGTTAGGACTTAAGGGCTCTGCCTCCTTAACAGTAATACAGTTTGAAAGGTGGACTGATTAGAATGATTCCAGATTCCAGAACAAACTAGAAACTTAGATACGATGGCCTTTGAGAAGATAGCAAACCTATCTGTAGCTAATAAACCTGCTTATAGAGTGGTTATGTGAGAAATGAAGGTTTGTTGACCGATTCAGTGCTTAGTCCATATCCTACAAGTGAGGCATCCTATTCTACAGAGGCTGGAAGGTGGAAAACTACACTTCCCAGATGCCCTTGCAGCTAGATTTCAGGATGTGATTTAGGTTCACCCGTGTCACATGCATTCTCTTAAAACTTGCTTCAGGAACCGAGGCAGATGCGGAGAAAAGGCCACATCTGGCATGTTTAGTGGGGTTCTGAGGTAGGCCCCCAACTGTGGTGTAACCAGCATTTCCCCCGAGGGCTATTTTAGTCCTGTGAGTCTAGGGGTCCTTCCTGGAGGCCCATCCAGTGATTTGTAAATACGCGTTCCGTTGTTTTCTGCACAAAATAGCAAGAGCAGTGCTTGTCATGTGCAACTGAACCCCAACAGTGATTCAAAATCAAAAGCTTATGAATGAGTGCTCAAGGGTAAGGGGATGGAGGGTGTTAGGCCACGACTGATGAAAATCATTTCTTGCCACATTCCAGCATGGAAACAACCATTGGAATTGGAGGTGCTCGCACACTAGTTAAATTGAAGCTAATTCCTGGGAAGTTTGAGAAAAACTGAACCATACTTCAATGAAAATTAAAGAGAAAAACATCTCTCCGAAGTCTTCGAGTTAAAATAAGCCTGAAAAGAGGGTATTCTTGGATTTTGACACATAAAAATTTAGTGTTGAAATCAAATTTCAGTATCCAAATAACTGTCATTGCTCAGAGGAAGGGATACTATAGAATCTTCTGGAGAGAAATATGATTATTGCTTTAGTCTCCCAAAGGGACTTTAGTTCATGCTCCCAGCATACTTATTTAATCCAGATGAGGTGGGATAGTTGGGAATTTAGCCATGTGCAAGGCAATATAGCTGCTCAGAAGAAAGGGTGCGCTTCTTTTTTCATACGGAATATTTGATTGGCATCTAGATGGATCAAATTCACCAGAATGGTGCAACTTCACACCTCATTTGGTACATGTAAACACAGCCTATAGTTTCCCACTTTGAGCTCACTCCTGGGCAACTGGATTCTACGCCGTGTAGTAATTTGACTGACATCTCTACCGATAACACAATTGTCTCCAGACAGCCGCTCATCTTCTCAAAATATTTACATCTCTATTGGTGGTCTGCTTTCTCCATTCTTGGTCTGAAACAATTTATGGGGAATTTAACAAACAATAATCAGTGAACCCTATTAATAAAATCAGACGGGGTTCTTGATTTCTGTTTGTTGAATGACGTTTATTGCCAGATACACATGAATTAGTTAATACAAAGGCCTTCACATAAAACGGATAAGATGTTTGTAAAACCTGTAATAGAATGAGACCAAAGAAGGGGGGGGGGCGGGCACAAGATCTGATGCACAGTGAGCACTCACGATTCAATAAATGCTCAGCTTGGGGAGAAGGGTGGAAATCTGAACCATAGCATTGAGTTGAATCCTGCTAGAGGTGTTTAAACTTTAATCTTTCTGATTAGTGTTTTGCTTAATGGAAGAACGGCTGCATATTCTTAGGTTATGTCAAGATATAATGCAATTTGATGTAATGGCACTGTACAAGAATAAATTGGTTGCTCCATCAATCTGAATGACAACCAGTTTTTGTAGTGCCAGTTAAAAGCAGGTAATTACCTATTGCCCATGGGTGTTGACAGATACCTAATACAGAGTGAATGTAATATATGGTTGAGTTTTCTGCTCCTAGCACACTTTTAACATACATAGGATATGACATTATGTAATTGCAAATTCATTATTTGATCTTGGTACTGATTCATTTAATAGGTTTACTTTGTAAAAAAAAAAAAAAAAAGAGTCTATGAGCTATTTGAACATTGACTGAATCAAAATGGAATCCTATTCTTGAATTGGGGGTGAACTCCTCATTGTTTGAGGATGAATGCGTAGTTTTAGGCCACCAGAGTGTCAACATTTAATGAAACAAATGTTTACCAATGGCAATCTAGTAAGCCAGGAGATTACTTTCTTAAAAAATATCAGAGATCCCTGGGTGGCTCAGCAGTTTAGAGCCTGCCTTCGGCCCAGGGTGTGATCCTGGAGTCCCGGCATCGAGTCCCACATCGGGCTCCCTGCATGGAGGCTGCTTCTCTCTCTGCCTGTGTCTCTGCCTCTCTCTCTCTCTCTCTCTCTCTCGTGAATAATAATAAAAAAAAAAACTTAAAAAGATTTTAAAAAGTCTATATCTATGAATCTATGTATGTATGTATCTATTATTGACAGTTGTCTTTATTTCACAGTATCCTGTATCTAAAGAGGAACATAGTTTCCTTACTATCTCTTTATTTGAAAAATTAGGAAACCTCAAAATGAGCTGTTAGGACTACCTCAAATAAAAAGCTTCTGCCACAGTGAAGGAAACAGTCAATGGAACTAAAAGGCAACCTACAGAATGGGAGAAGATATTTGCAAATGATACATCATATAAACGGTAGTATCCAAAGTATATAAAGAACTCATACAACTTAACTCCCCAAAACCAAATAATATGATTAAAAATGGGCAGAAGACATGAACTGACACTTCTCCGAAGAAGACATCCAGGTGGCTGAAAGACACATGAAAAGATGTTCATCATCACTTTGCCATCAGGGAAATGCAAATCAAAACCATATCTGTATCTTTGGGGTAAATACCTAGTATTTACTAGGTCTTAGGCTAGCTCTATTTTTAACTTCTTGAGGCATCTCCATACTGTTCTCCAGAGTGGCACTGGGTGTTATATGCAAATGATGAATTATTGAAAATTGTATCTGAAACTAATGATGAAACTAATGACTAACTATATGTTGGTAGATTAAGTTTAAAAGAAAAAAATAAATTAAAAAATATCAAGATAAAAATCATAAAAGTAAAAAAGGAAACCCACAATGTGGCATCACCTCACACCTGTCAGAATGGCTAAAATCAAGAACACAAGAAACAACAGGTGTTGGTGAAGATGCAGAGAAAGCGGAACCCTCTCGCGCTGTTGGTAGGAATGCGAACTGTTGCAGTCACTCTGAAAAACATTAGGGACGTTCCTCAAATACTTAAAATTAGAACTACCCTATGATCCAGCAATTGCACTGTTAGGTATTAATCCAAAGGATACAAAAATACAGATTTGAAGGGGTACATGTGCTCCAATAGCATGTCGATAGCAGCATTATCAATGATAGGCAAACTATGGAGAGGACCCAAATGTCCATCGACTGGTGAATGGATAAAGAAGATGTGGCATAGATATACGAGAGAATATTACTCAGTCATCAAAAGAATGAAATCTTACCATTTGCAATAGTGTGGATGGAGCTGGAGTGTATTATGCTAAGTGAAATAAGTTAAAGACAAATACCATATGATTTCACCCATATATGGAATTTAAGAAACAAAACAAATAAGAGGGGGGAGAAAGTAGAGAGGCAAACCAAGAAACAGACTCTTTTTTATTTTATTTTATTTTATTTTAATTTAATTTTATTTTTTATTTTATTTTATTTTATTTTTTATTTTATTTATTTATTATTTATTTTATTTTATTTTATTTTATTTTATTTTATTTTATTTATTTATTCATGAGAGACACACAGAGAGAGGCAGAGACACAGGCAGAGGGAGAAGCGGGCTCCCCACGCCGGACTTGATCCCAGGACCCCGGGATCATGACTTGAGCCAAAGGTAGACGCTCAACCCCTGAGCCCCCCCACCCCAGGTACCCCTAGAAACAGACTCTTAATCTGAAAGAACACACTGATGGTCACCTGAGGGGAGCTGGGTGGGAGGATGGGTGAAATAGGTGACGGGGATTTAGGAGTGCACTTGTTGTGATGAGCACTGGGTGATTAAAATAAAGACTTTTTTTAAAATGGTGAAAGCTCAGGTATGAGGAAGAAGATAACATGGCTAAAGCTGTTTAAAAATCAAAGTCTGCAATGGATCCAGGGTCTCCTAGAGTATCATTCAGAGTACCTCTACACGAAAAGGTTGATGACCAAAGTCGGACAGCATTGGGCGTCCTCCTCAAGCCCCATGTGTGGTTTCCTTTGTACTTCAGGGATCTTAAATATTGGCTTTTGCGCAAACTTGGGAGCTCTATTCCCAGCAGATGCAATCAAGCCTGCTTTGATGAACAAACCTCAGGAAGTCGTTCAATTCATTGATTGGGTTGAGTTGACTTTTAATCTAGGCATATGTCCCAGGGCCTGCGGACTTCTGCAGGGTACTTAGGACTGCCGGGTCTTGCTCTGAATTCATATAACCTGATTTAGCTGGCATGCCCAGTAGACTGCTCTCTGTGATGTCTGGCAGGTGGTTCCAAATGGAATTCGCTCCAAGCCCTGGTGTAAATGGTGCAGTAGGACTTAGCCTTTGTCTTCCTGTTTGTCAGAAACATCACCGAAGCTTGTGTGAGGGGGGAATGTGAGCATATTGATTTTGTGCATGCTGATCCTCAGCTGTCTGCATTTTTATGGGTTGAATTGTATCCCCACTGCCTCCCCGCACCAATTATATGTTGAAGTCCTAATCCCTAGAACTTCAGAATGTCACCTTATTGGGACACAGAGGTAATCAGCCTAAAAGAAGACCACTAGCGTAGACTCTAACCCAATGGGACTGGCGTCCTTATAAAAAGGAGAAATTTGGGCACATTCATGGAGAAAGGGAAGACTATGTGAAAGCAGAGGAAGACGATGGCCCTCTCTAAGCCAAGCGGAGGGGCATGGGACAGATCCCTCCCTGACAGCCCTCAGATACTGATGCTGACACCTTGATTTCAGACTTCTAGCCCCCAGAACAGTGACACAGTAGACTTATGTTGTTTTGAGCCAGCAGATTTGTAGTTCTTTGTTACGGCAGCTGTAGGTTCCTAATCCACGCACGCACGGTCATGTTAGCAAGAGGGTTACAAAATCGTTGACATTCATGAATGACGAGGGCAGAGCTGGCTGCAGGGGGCCCACACCCATGCTGGTGTGTGGGACTTTCCTGGTGGTGGACACTGCAAGTCCCGTATGAGGGAAGCCTCTTATTCCAGAGCAAACAAGGACCACTGGTCGCTCTCAGTGGACACCTAACATCCAGGAGATCGTCCCTCCGGTGCTCACCAGGCCGTCTCTCTGAGTTAGTTTCTTAGCTCTCGAGAATATCCTGTCAAAATGAAGAGTGGCAGACGCGGCCTTGGGAGGAATATGGCTCAGTGATGAGGACAGGTCTTGTGAGTGCCTGACATCCTTCAGGGCTCACTCAAAAAGTGCTGATGAAAAGACTTCCTGTTGCAAAATACATTCCCCATAGCCCTGCAATAATCTAAAATTCCACAGCCCTTTCGACTTGCAATAGATTTTTCAGTCTCGGAGACTGTTTTAGGTCAGATTTCCTGCAAACGGAGCCTGAGCTGAGGAGTCACGGGCAAGTGATTTATTGATGGAGGGCTCTGAGGGGGAACGTCCCAGGAGGTGAGGGAAGCGGAAGAGGCAGGGAAAGAACACAGAGCGGGGTCTCACTGCAGCTGAGGTTGTCTGCACTTGCTCCCGTGGGTGGCTCTGGAGCACAAGTGGTGCTGTGGATCTGCCCCGCCTTGTCCCAAGGGGTGGGGCCCCTCGCACGGCGCGGTGGCTCCGCAACACAGCAGCAGTATTGAGACACCCCTCGTATCGATACGCAGGTCTGCATCCCCTCCCCTTGAATATTGGCAACGCTGTGATCGCTTCGACCAACAGCGTATGGTGAGGTTGACATCAAGTGACTTTCTAAACATTTTGATTGGTGGCCAAATACACATAGCCTGAAATTTAACCGTTTTTAAGTGTGCAGTGGCATCACGTACCTTCACAGTTTTGTGCGACCGTCACCACCATGCACGTCCGAAGCACTCTTCATCTTGCAGACCGGAAACTTTGTCCCCATCAAACAGCAACTCCTTGTGCCCCCTTTCCCCTTTGTCCCTGGCAACCACCGTTCTGCTTTTTGTGTCTGTGACTTTGACCATTCGAGCTACCTCATATATAAGTTGAATAATCATGCAGTATTGGTCTCTTTTTCATACCTGGCTGACCTTGAGTGTCATCCACGTTGTAGCAGACAACAGAATGTCCTTCCTTTTCAAGGCTGAGTAACATTCCGTCATAGCATATGTGGCATTTTGGTGGATGCTTGGCCTGCTTCCAGCTTTTGTCCATTGTGGGTAATGCTGCTCTGAACATGGATGTACAGATGTCCCTGAAGATCCTGCCCGTATTTGAGCCCATACTCAGAAGTGGAATTGCTGGATCACATGGTAGTTTCAGTCTTCATTTTTGGTGGAACAGCCATATTGTTTTCCTGTAACAGCTGCATCATTTTACATTCCCCCCCAAGAGTGCCCAGGGGTTTGTTTTTCTCTATATCCTCACCAATATTTGCTATTTTCTGTTTGTTTATTTGTTTTGAAGATTTATTTATTTATTTGAGAGAGAGAGAGAGACAGGGAGTGCATGCAGAGGGAGAGCGAAAGTGAGAGGAGCAGACTCCCCGCTGAGCATGGACTGGGGGTCTGCTTCATGGTGCTCAAGGTGGGTTATTTATTGATTTTTTTTTTTAAGAGAAAGGGACTGTGCATGAGTGGGGAGAGGAATAGAGGGAGTGAAACTCAAGCAGACTCCATGCTGAGCTTGATCTCATGACCCTGAGATCATGACCTGAGCCAAAATTAATAGTCAGATGCCCAAAAGACAGAGCCACTCAGGTACTCCACTTTGTTCTTTATAGTTGCCTTCTTGATGTGTGAGGTGGTATCTCATTGCAAGTTTGATGTACGTCTGCCTGATGTCAGTGACGTTGAGCTTCCGTTTACATTTTTGTGGGATCCTATGTCAGATCATAAAAGGTCAACCCCCCTCTGGTTTGCTGATACACTCATTCTTAGAGCCCTGATTCACCACATATGAGTCCAGCTACCCTGAGGCCACATGCTGGGAGGAAGCCCAAGCTTCATGCAGAGGCCACAGGTAGGTCCTCCCGTCAAGAGTCCCATCTAATGGGATGTCTGTGTGGCTCAACAATTAAGCACCTCCATTCCACCCAGGGTGTGATCCTGGAGTCCCGGGATCAAGTCCTACATTGGGCTCCCGGCATGGAGCCTCCTTCTCCCTCTGCCTGTGTCTCTGCCTCTTTCTCTGTGTCTCTCATGAATAAATAAATAGAATCTTAAAAAAAAAAAAAAAAAAGAGTCCCATCTGAGCCCAGCCTGGGAATTTTCCTACTCCAGGCTCCAATCCAGTGAGTGAAGAAGGCTCCAGGGAATTCCAATTACCAGTTATTCAGTTCATTTGAAGTCACTTGGGTCTTGCAGCTGAGACTCCAATCATCATGGAACAGGGCAAGCCATGCCACTCCGCTGAGTCCAAATTCCTGACCTACACAGATCATGACCTTAATGATCATTGGTGGAGGGTTCTTTTTGTCCCTAAATCTGGTGTTGGCTCCTCTATGCAGCAATACATAATTGAAACATGCTCATATCAGTCATTGGAACCATTTCTGAGGAGAACTGTTACCTCCCATTTATTTCCCATTTGGCTGAGACCAGTTGGTATAGCTCCAAACTCATAGCAGCCAATATTCTTCTCAGCTGGGGAGTAGGTACCCCAAAAGGGTCAAGTGGCAAAGAGTAAACCCGGATGAGCCACCAACAGTATCTGCTATCCACCTACTAGTATGTACTAACACCATTAGTGATTCATCTTCCCTGGGTTAGACATTAATATTTTGCCAGGCAATTAGCAGTACCACATTGAAAATAGATTGGAAAAGTGAGTAAGGACTAAGGCAAAAGCAAAACAGGGAATGGTAAGAGATGGGCCAAGCCCATCATGGCCCTATTTCACAGTTCTTCCCAGGACTAGGCTGCTCATTTAAAAACGTACAAGGACAGCTAAATCAGTAGTTAGAAAATCACTAGAGAAGACTATTTTTTTTGCAGCTGACATAGGCTTTTGCAGAGATGTTCTTAAGAAATAAAGATGCCAGAAGAAATGAAGTAGGCTTCCTATTTAGAGCAAGGTGATAGGAACAGGAACACTTTCTAGCCGCCTAGGAAGACACTTGAGTAGAGAAACACAAAGCAAACTCTAAAACAAATGCGAAATGCTAATCTGAATCTTTGCACCAAGGTTTAGGCGATGTGATGGAAAAATTGTCATGAGGAGTCCTTACCTGTTTATAGAACCTCAGAATGTGATAGGACAGTCAGCCCGTTCATATTCTGACCATAAACTTTCCACTGAAAGCCTATGCTGTATTGCTAATCTTCTTGAACCATTAGACCTGGTCAATAAAATCTTAATCATGAATATGGAACACAGAGTGCTCTTCATCAGGCCACTCAGCTTTGAGATCTTGATAAATGCCAGTGCTTCTGAGAGCTCTTTCCTGACCATCCATCCAAACTCTCCTCCCAGGGCCATTGCATGACGTTATCGATGTCCCGCTTAATGTTTAGCACTTAATGCTGTCTGTTGCTTCTCTTACACATTAATTTGTTTGTTACCTACCTCTACCTTCTCCACAAACACCACCTCCACCTAACCAACACCGCTTCTCCTTTAGTTTAAAAACAAAACAAAGGATGGGACGCCTGCGTGGCTCAGTGGTTGAGCCTCTGCCTTTGGTTCAGGTCATGACCCAGGGTCCTGAGATCGAGTCCCACATCCGGCTCCCTGCATGGGGCCTGCTTCTCCCTCTGCCTGTGTCTGTGCCTGTCTCTCTCTGTCTCATGAATAAATAAATAAAATCTTTAAAAAAAATAAATTAAAAAAACAGCAAAGGATGGCAAGGGCATTGTTTTCCTTGATCACTGCTAAATCTACAATGCTGGAGCTCAAAGAAGGCAGTGGGTAAATAAGTGTTTGTTATTGAACCAGGAAACGGTGGGCACCCTGCAGTGTTGACAATGCCTTTGAAGGGTAGGGGTGGTGTGTTTTCTGGGGAAACTTTGGTCCATTGACTTAGATCTCATTTGCAGAGGATTTTTAAGGCTCTCAGCAATCAGAAAAGGTAGACCCTGGTGGGAACATTGGGTACAGGAGAGATTCTCAGAATATTATCAGTGCCTTCCCCAGAGCAACGAAAAGTATCTGGAAAACACTATGACTGTGGCTACCACACTCCCTCCCGTGCCTGGAATCCACGGCTCTCTTCTAATGTGACCTCAGACCCACCCACTGGGGCCCAGTGAGCTTCTTTTAATTATGCAGTTTAAGTTTCATTGATAGAGCAAGTTATGTGACGTCTCTCTTCCTCTTCGTTTCACTCCACCATAATGTGACTTCCATGTAGCTGAGCCTCTCATCCATCTAGTTAACTTCTCTGCCCCCTTCCCAAGTCCCAGAATGGCAACTACTGCAGAGAAGGCTGTCACATATATTTATAAAAAGAATTGAATGGATCCGTGATATGCCTTTCTCCGACTGAGACTTCCTGGTCTTCATCTTCTTTGTAGTGGTCTGGGTGAGATGCCAAGAGAGGCAAGAGTAGTGCAAGCAGCACTTTGTGAGAGTCACGAGAAGGCACCAACTTCCAAAGATAAATCACAAAATGACACCCCTTTCGTGCGACACTGCAGGTCAACATGGGCTCTATTTGCTCCTGCCCGCCACCCTTGTCAGTCAGCGCTCTTTGAGCTCCTACAGGGGAAACCGCTCCCCCAACTCTATGAGCAGCCCTGGAGCTAAATAAGTATCCGTAGGTTGAATGAATTTTCTTTCTTTGGTATTTAACATACACTTTTCCAAGGGCACCATCCATATAGCGCACATTGGATTAAAAACAACAACTTTTAGGAATATTTGAATTTAGTTTCTATTTCTTAATCTTAAAAGTGTTGTTAACCATGGGCTATTTCACATTCTGTGGTGCAGGGCAGCTAGCACAAAAAAGCAAGAGCATAAATGATAATGAAAACAAACTTTTCTTCCCATTACTTTTGGTAGTTGTTTTCAAAGCAGATTTCATATGTGACTTCTATTATACCTCTAAACCTCCCTAATAAGAGAAATATATGTGTTTAGGGATCTAAGTCAAGTTAGTGTGCTTGAATGTGTATCTGTGTACTTGTGGGGTTTGTCTAAATTTCTTCCATTCTCTGCATTTCTGCCATGATAGACATAGATGAGGGAATGCCCAATCAAATGGCAATTAATTCCTTTGCCTAGAAAAAAAAGTTACCCTCTTGTTTAAAAGTCAGTGACCCATTCACATATTTTTAAAAGGAAACAGGCCTTTCCGAAAGTGGAAACTCTGGGAAAAGTTGCGAATGATGAGAGCATTTAGTGGTGAATACTCATTCTGTTCCCCAAATGGACCCGTTTACCAAGAGACTGAAAGTGTTGTAGTGTTTCTTGGCTTCTCTTCTTCCATGTGTCTTATGGGAAAAATCGTCCTGTGCTCTGTGCAACATTTGCAAGTCTCTGAATGAGACAGCATTTCTACACATAGGGTGGAAAGTATTTCTAATGCAGAAGTTGAAGATGTAGCTTGTAGATGCTTGTTTGGGCAGAGCTGTGCTTGGAGAAAAAAAAAAAACATTTAACTGCTTTAGTCGGGCGTTTTCCCCTTAGAACTTACTGTTTCATCAAACACAATGATATTAACAACAAAAGAGAATTATAATAAAAGGAGGCTGAGGGAGGCAAAATAATGCCCCCTCCCCAAACATCTGTGTCTTCATCTGCAGCACCTGTAAATATGTTGTCTTCTTTAGATGGCAGAGAAGGAATTAAGGTTGCACATAGAATTAAAGTTGCTACTCATCCAATCTTGAGATAGGAAAATTGTCTTGGATGATCCATTGGGGCTCAATGAAATTACGAGAAGTCTTACAGATGAGGAGAAAAAATAAAGCAGAAGAATCAGAGGGATGTGATTTGAGAAGGACTTGACCAGTTATTGCTGGCTTTGAAGATGGATGGGGGCCATGAGCCACAGAATGTAGGAGGTTCTAGGTGCTGGAAAAGATTAGGAAATAGATTCCCTCAACAGTCTACAGAATAAATGAATTCTTGCTGACCCTTAGATTTTAGCCCAGAGAAACCTATTTCAAACTTCTGTTCTCCAGAACTGTAGGATAGTAAATTAGTTTTGTTTTAAGCCCCTAACTCTGTGGTAATTTGTTACAGCAGGCATAGGAAGCCAATATAGGCTCCTCCTTCAGTTAGGGGAATGAAGGACAAAGACATCATGAGTGGGAAATGGGTGCATTTTTTGGAAAATACTGTATTTTGTTGGGGATAGGTGGTCCAGAAAGGCAAAGCTGGACATAGACAAACTTGTCATTCTCCCAAAAATTGCAGTATCATCTACTTCCAAAGTACATCTTCTCTTCATCTCTTTATCTAAGCTCAATTTTCCAGAATGTTCCTCCGCCACATGAGTCACAAACAGGGACACCAGTAGAGAAGACCTGCATTGCTTTGAGGATGGGGAAGGGTGTAGCACATAACAAAAAAGGAGTTTACAATCTCAGAACCATCTATGGAAGGTAGTCCCTTCTCTGTCCTGAAACCCACTTACTAATTTCAACTGTGCCATACACCATGGTCCACCCCAAGATAAGCTAGATTTGTGTGACCCAATATGGCAGCCACTCACCACACGTGACTTTTGGCCCTTATAACGTGTCGAATCTCAACTGCGATGTGCTCCAAGTGCAAAATGCACACCAAATTTCAATGACTTAGTACCAGAAAAAAAAAAAAATAAGTATCTCAATGATGTCTAAAATATTGTTTACACATTGAAATGCTTTGGGTATATTGGTTTATATATAATATGCCATTACATTTAGCTGTTTCCTTTTACTTTTTTTTTTTAGATGGAGCTATTGGAAAATTTAAAATCACATACATGGCGTATATTTTTGTTTTTTCTTGTATTTCTACTGGACAGCGATGTCTTGAATAAATATTATAAGTGACCATAACACAGCCTAATACCTCCACAAATTAATTGTCAGTACACTCTGGCAATGTTGATCATAAATATTTGAAATTTCACACTGTAAATCTGATCACAGGAAGAACCCTCTGAAAATCATGTCATTGAAGTCTAAAATATATACTGGCTGAGTCATGCCTATATACCCTCTACCTTGACCCCCCTGGGGAAATTTAGATCCGCGGCTCTCTTCCTTTAAACAATGTGCAGCAAATTATTCAAAATGAATTAAGAAGACATAAAGGGATCCTAGGAGATATAGAGTACCTTTCAGCAGTTCTTTTTGTAATTTTTAACTTATCGACTCATTTTGTGCGCTGTCTCATCTTGAGAAGATGTGAAAAAAAAATGGTTAGGAAACTTCATTTCTCCTTTCAGACTTTTTGAACAAAAAGTGAGCATCTTTTGGGATTTAGGCACATGTGGGCTAAACTTTGAGGGGACTGTTTTTCCATCTTTATTCACATTCATCCACATTGTTAAACACATTCATTTGACAAAATAGTGATTGAGTGCTATCTGCAGATGAGGCAAGTTGCCAGTAAAGGAAACCTAGTGCCTACCTCTCTAGCTTTCCAATTGTAGTGGCAGAGGGCGGTCATGGAGAATTCTGGACTGCCCAGGAGCACGGACCTGGGGTGCTTTCACCTCTGCATGGTACTGCAGGGACACAAGGAGAATTGACAGAATTTTCCATAGCTTTCTGAGAGTTAGAGAATAGGGACTCAAAATAAATATGTCGGGGAGCACTTTCAGTATGGTGCCTGAAGCGTGTCTTGCGGGTCCTGTAGGTGCCTCACCCTCATCCCGTTGGCCTACTATCCAGGTTCACCAGCAGATGTAGTGGACAAGGCCTCTCAGCAGGCTGCCAGCTTCTTGAGAAGGTCAAGTTATTTCATCTCCTTTCTTCCCGGTGGTGGGCTAGCTGGATGGGTCAAATGCTTTAGCCACCCTACCCCTGGCAGAGGTGAAGTTTTCAAGACCACACCTTCCCTCTGAAGGACTTCTCCCAAAATAACTGGAGCCCTCATCCCTGGCCAAGCCAGCCCCTTACTATCATATCCTCTTTTGGTTTATCTCCTTCTTTCACTTTCTCAACCTCCTCATTTGTGCTTCCTGGGATCATCTTGTGAATAAAATCTCTACACTCAACTCCTTGTGTCAGGATCTGCTTGGGGGACCTCAAATGAAGATATCTATAAGAACAAGATGCCGCATCAAGACATTCAAGATAGTATTAGCAGAATTTTGAAACATGAGATTGTGATACCTGCACATTCCAAATATAATTTTTTATTAATAGTGGGTAACATTAATGGCATATGGAATCACATCATGTTAAGGCCCGCTATGTAACATTATAGAATTTATTAGGAAGACAGTGGGGAGAAGGTACTGGTGACAGACCAAGAGACTGATACACAGGTAAGTATCCCACTTCAATAAATTATTTAGAAACTCTCCCGGGGCACTTGGGTGGCTCAGTTGGTTAAACGGCCAACTCTTGGTTTTGGCTCAGGTCATGATCTCAAGGGTCATGAGATTGAGCCCCACGTCAGGCTCCATGTTTGGCAGTGAGTCTGGTTGAGACTCTGTCTCTCCCACTCACTCTTCCCCTCCCCTCATGCTCACTCGCTCTCCCTCCCCCTCTCTCTCAAATACATTTTTAAAAATTACATCTAGAAACCCTCTCTATTCTTACAGCATTTCAAATTTGGGAGCATGTATCTTGCTTTTTATGGCGTGAACATATATAAGGGACTAGTAAAGTCTTCAAAGCCATGGGCAGTCTTGGAGACTTCAACCTCAAAATCCCCTGGGGGCAGATCGGAAACTTGGCTCCACCATGGAAACATAAATCATGTACCAACTGCAAACAAAGTAGAAGGTATTACCCGGTGAAACTTTCATCAGATCTCTCTATACTAAAGTCAATACAGATGGGATTCTCGAGGCTTTTATCACATTGGAAAATGTCTGCATATGCAAATATGGCCACAGGGTTCAAATCAGCTATATTTCTCTCTCTACAAAATCCCAGGAAAATTACTTAGATTTATGGCAATAAAGCTATCCACATAGTGGTGCGTATTCCTTTTATTATAGTGTCACTGTACACTTGTTTATTTGTCTCTCTCTCTCTCTCTAGGGTTGAATATCCTGTGACAAGAGACTGCCCACCATTGAAATAATAATGTTTTGAAAAGTGTGGTGATAACGTAACTAACATATATTCCCAAAAAGAAGCATTTTTTAGGAGTCAGAGTAGGAGAGTTGTATCACTATAGGCTTGAAAGCAAAGTGCTGGGTCCCAATCCTGGCTTGACCCAGAACAGAGGGTCACTCACTCTCTGCCCCGGTTTGTTCAGCTGGAAAATGGGGTTCATGAGACTGTCTGCCTCCAAATGTGCTAATATGTGTTGTTCTGTTTCAGTCCCAACCGTATGTACTACAATTCGACTCTGGAACTGACCACCTGGACTTAGCACAGGGCCCACAAATTAAGACCCCAAGAAGACTGTCCTGTATTTGGTCTTTCTGGTCACCAGCTCCCCTTCCTGGAACCATACAATGGCCCCACCATGAGTCATCTCATCTGAATAACAAATACACTCCTGTCACTCAGGATACTCTAAGGATTTTAGACAGCTGTGCCCAGAACCTAGGCACCAAGACCTCAGGGATGACTTTTTATCCCATATGTGCCAAGGATGTATGCTTAAGGCTGGTATATCATGAGTAGTCAGTACACAGCAGCCAAGGCTGGAGTAGAAAGGGGACAGAGTATCAAGGGACATATTTCATCTCATCTTAAAATCTTGTTAATTGAGAACATGTTCAGCTGCATTTAAGTTTCTGTATTTCTACTTTTTTGTCCACTCAGAAGAAATTCTGTGAGAACAAATTTATCAACTCTTTCCGTGCTCCTCCAAATATTTGCTCCTGTTTGGTTCCCCTAGTTTATCACATTATTTTCTGTTTGTTCTATTCCTCATTTCTTTGGGGAGCGTTTTTATTCTTCATTCTGTCTGGTTAAGAATATTTTCTGTGCCTCTCAGTAAATGCTCGGTGATTTTTTTTTTTTGAACAAATGAATCAATATTTGCTGAATTTGCTCAGATTTTAACCTTTTCTTTTATTCTTAGCAGATATGTATGGAATGAACATTTGCATTCTTTCATTTAATATGTCTTTATCCATCATAGCAGCCAGATGAAAACCATCCCAATTTCCTAGTGACTGGCCATGGTTTCCTAATTAAAACTATTTCATACGAGGTATAAACAAATTTTAATTTAATTTGAATATATGTGTCTGTGCTGGAACATCTGACTTCTTAATTGGCTTGTTTAAATCAAAGTGTCAGGAATCAGGTAGAAAATCAAAACTAAAACAAGAAAATGGGGCCCATGGTGGATATAAATCAGCTATAATCTGTTTCATTAAACCGCTGACCCATCCTGGCTGAGTTATTGCATTTTTCATAACCTATAGATTCCAGAGAATTGCTATGTTCTACATTTAAACATACTGTGATTTATTCAGAGGGTCCTTCCCATAATCAGATTTGAGGTGTGAAATTTCAAATTTTCTTGGGATACACTGCCAACATCTACTGATAATTAATTTATAAAGGCAAATAAGGAGGAGGATGGTCCATTGCAATATCACTTCAAGGCCAGCATCATATAATAGGCCAACAAAACAGTCTGGTGTGAAGGGCATGTACATTGAGCATAACTTTGTTTGCATGTGTGTTTGCTCAGCATATGGATTCCAGAGCTGGAAATGATCAGTAATCATCAATGATGTTTAGAGAGCCTTCAGAGGAGCCTTATGGGGAAGATAGAGAGGGAGGTGTTGTAAGAGAAAGGGTCATATATTTGTCAGGGTTCTCCTGGGACACTGAACCAATAGGAGATATATACAAAGAGATTTATTATAAAGAATTGGCTGTCATGATCATGGAGGCTGAGAAGTCCCATGATCTTTCATTTGCAAGGTGGAACCCTTGGAAAACCAGTGGTATAGTTCTAGTCCGAGTCTTAAGGACTGAGACCCAGGAGAACCAATGATGTAAGTTCTAGGCTTGTTGTTGTTGTTGTTGTTGTTATTCAGGTCTTCAACTGACTGTATGAGATCCACCTGCACAGGAGAGGGAAGTCTGCTTTACCTAGTCTCCTGATTCAAATACTCATCTTATCCAGACACACCCAGGATAATGTTTGACCAAATATCTAGGTGCCCCTGGCACCTGGTTCAGTCAAATGGTCACATAAAATTAGCTCTCACAGGTGGAGAAGTGTCCAGGTACCCCCATCCTCTCTTTAAACAGAGTGGCTTTCTTTTTCCTATTGCACTTCTCCACTTCCTACAGAGTCACAATGCACGTAAGAGACATCATCCTACAGTATTAGGAAGTAGGTCAAGTGTGTGCTCTGTTATTCTGACCTCAAAACCACAGGGCTTCCCAGGAGCTCTTGTTAATGTCTCTTCTTCCTCTCTTCCCCTAGTCCATCCCCTCCCTTATTGCAAGCCACACTTGTTCCTAAATTTATTTTTCATTCTAAGGTATAAATACTTGAAAAAGGTCAAGAGCAACATTTTCCATTACTTGTACTGAAGGAACATTAGCCCTGATTGATAGAGACTTCTTGAAGGAATGGTTGCGAGACTAAATAAAACTGAGAAATGTTCTCATGTCTACTCTTGTGATGCAGTGTTAGCAAACTGAAGATCTACAAATCAAGAAATCAGAGATAAGAAACAGATGGAAGCCTTAAATTAAAAATTTGTTCCGATTTACCAGATTATAGTGCCTTTCTTTCCCTCTTTCCTAGCATCTATTAGTGTCTTTTGAAACCGCTGTTCTCTTTATCCTAATTTGGGAGATACTGGTCAAATACTGGTCAAATTTGGGAGATCTGGCAATGTTGAGTGATATTTGTATGGGATATGGAGCAAGACTTTAAACTCAAGACTCAGTATCTCCTCTGGTAGTGTGTAGGACATAGCATGGCTAGGCATCTTGTAGGTAGTGGCACCTACCATTTCTCCAAGTGCATTGGATGAAATACAGCTAAGAGTAAGGTTAAAGAGGATGAGCAAAGATGCAACATTGACTCAAATTCAACTCTACCTTAGAATCATACAAGTGGTGCCTTGGTATTATTTCGTGAGAAGTGGTCATTGACATGAATTGTTTAGAAATGGCTCAGCACTGGATCGAAAACATGCATTTCAGTTTTCAAGACCTAAAAGAAAAAGAAAAATGCATAGAACCATTTTTACAATCTGAGATGGTTTATGATGTGTAGTTCTACATTTCTAGCAGATTTTATTCTTTTTTTCCCTCTGATTTGGAATGTTTTTTGAGATTTGAGAGCCTGCTTCCTTTAAATTATATGTATATTACAGTTGCTCTGGGCTGAAGTCATCAATGAGTCAGAGTGTTAAAAACAGCTATATGTGAAAGTAGGATGGTCTTTAATATACACATGATGGAAGATTAAAAACTGAAGGAAGAATATTATTTGGTCATAAAAACGGTTGAGGTACTGACAAATGGTATGACATGAATGAGCCTTAAGAGAATTATGCTGAATGAAAGCAGCCAGTCACAAAAGGCCACATAGCACATGGTTCTATTTATATGAAATGTCCAAAATGGACAAATGTGTAGAGACGGACTATAGATTAGTGGTTTCCAGGGACTGCAGGCAGCAGGAGAAATAAGCATTGGTTACTCACGGGGTCAGCATTTTCTTTTGTGAGGGTGAGCTGGTCTGCAACTCCGTGGTCATGATTGCACGACATTGTGAATGCACTCTATGCCATGGAGTTTATCTGTATTTTTAAATGGTTAATTTTATGTTGTGTAAATTTAACCTTACTTTGCAAAAGAAAAAAAAATGAAAGGGCAAAACATATCGAGGTTTGACAAGACCACTTATTTTTCACTAATACCAGTGACTCTGGACATGGGATCTAAGAAATTTTTACCGCGAACCAGAGAATCCCCTTCAGTTGCCATAATGCATATGTCACACACACAGTGAATTTAAATTATTTATCTCTTTATTTTTTTAAAAAGGAACTATACTTTTGTTTTCTCTTTCTGAGTAAGATGGTATGAGTTTAACCAATGGTCTTTGTAATGTGGCTTTGAGAAGGACTTTATGATAGTTTAGTATCTTACAGAATTCCTGCACTTCTTTGGCCACAAACAGACCCTGCGGAGAACAGTAGTCATTGAGATGGTTGGCCTGTCCCGTTCCTGGTGGGTCCTATGCCCCCCACGTGCTGTGGCTTGTCTGCTGGGGGAGCAACATCTCCTGCAGCCTGGAAATCACTCCCTAAGCTCCGGCTGCTACCGCCCAGCAAAGGGATGC
The DNA here is from genome assembly GCF_048418805.1 of Vulpes vulpes. Lineage (NCBI taxonomy): Eukaryota > Metazoa > Chordata > Mammalia > Carnivora > Canidae > Vulpes > Vulpes vulpes. The sequence continues at coordinate 4,065,840 of NC_132796.1, read as the reverse complement.
AGAGTGCCATCAGGCAGATGGGGCTGTGTTACATTCCTTTCCCTCATACAGGAATGTGTTACCTTCTAGTTTGTGGGGCGGGCCCAGTGAGCTGTGTTCCTCTGCCAGGTGGCAGGATGTTCATTGGGCTGCCTCGCAGGAAAGCTGCACCTGGGTGTAGACCATGCTCTAGCTCTTACTTCTCCTGCGGCCACACAGAGAAGGTCCTCCTAGAATTATCCAAGCCTGCTGTTCACAGGCAGCATGTTTGCCCATGTGGCTATCCTCTTATACGTGGTGTCCTTAGCAGTCCCTAGGAAAACACCAGAAGCTTAATTTGACAGACAGAAATGGAGAAATCTGCATGTCCCTTAGCAGATGCCTCAACTTTGTTCTTCCACGCAGCATGGCCCACAAACACCCACTTCGCCATTGAGAATAGTCAAGATTGCTTAGAATCAGGGCATTCTAGATAGAGAGGATCCCTGCGGGGAGGTTTGCTCTTTCTCTGTCGTTTCATGGAGCAAGGGACTGGTGGCTTAGAAAAGGAGTTTTGCTGTTTTGGAGTAGGGCAAGAATAGAAATGATGTTCCTTGACTCCAAGTTTGGGCTTGCTGATGCCTGGGTTGTGGTGCTGCCGATGTTACCTTGTGATCCCCAGTGTGAATGGGAGAGCTGATGTTCTTGTGGTAGTATGACCTGTGGCCACAGTGTAGAAGGTCTATACAATAGAGTGTGTCATTGAGTATTACCTGTAACGGGCTTAAAAATGCTGTGTAATTATAGGGAGTGTGAAATAACATTTCAAATGATGTAATTCATGGGGTTTCTTTTACGGACTTAGCATCCTCTCCACCCCCCAGCTCCCCTCTTGCTCTCCCTCCCCCTCCTCCATCCTTCTCCGCTCCGAGGAAACTCATAGTAAAATTCTGTCCACGCTTTATTTTCGCAATGACAAAGTGCCACCTGCAATACGTACATCATCACCGGCACGTCTGCAATCTTTGGTAATGAGATTCAGAACAGAAGAAATGAAGGATAGTGCCTAATTGCTTTCGCTTCTCTGGAGATCCTCAGAGAAATGTTAACATCTGGCATTGTATCGTTGCTTGAAAGGTGATTGGGTTTTCTGAGATTAGCTCTTTCCTGATTTTGCAAATTCTTCTCCCTCTTCAGAGATGCTTCAGAATTCAAGAAAGGAAATGATCTTCCTTTCATGTGAATGTGATTTTGGGGTGGGAAGGAGGGGAGCATAAGGTTCTAGGAGGTATCTTTCTTAATGAGTGACAATTTTCCAGGAATTGTGATTTTTTTTAAAAAAATACATATATTTCTGTATGATTATAATGCCTACATGTAAGTTAGATTGCCTGGAAGATTTGATTAAAAATTAATTTTTCAAAATAGTCTATTGATTTTCACTTTATCTTTGTCCCTAAGGAGGTTGCACTATTGTCAGATGAATAATCATATGGCTGTTTATCTTTTTTTTTCTGTATAATACTTCATGTATGCATTGGGTTGTTGGATTCGCCTCAGATTATTTTTCTTAGATATGCATCTCCGGAGGGTGAGTGTGGTGTCAGCAACTTTTGTTTTAATGGGTGTATTTGGTAATAGTAAATATACATGGCAATACATCTTTGGAGAGGCCCTAAAGAATATTCCTAATTTTTCTCTTCCTCAGGGATCATGAGCACATACATTATGATGCTCCAGAGTATTAGGCTGTAAAACTTAGAATAATGTTGTTTATAAGGTGAATTCCTAGACCAGTCTTCCCCTTTATTATTCTTTCTCATGTGGGTGTTCTGCTCATAGGTACTGCCCGCCTGGTTTGAGATTCACAGGTAATTTATCATTTAGATTAATTAAATACTCCAATTCTGTGGTTTTCTTTACGATCTGTGACAAATGGGTGTTGGCTAGAATCTCAGGTTTCAGTTTAAAGACAGTAATCCTTTACCCCGCCACAGTGTCTGTAACAACCATCACCACGATCTCCAGCCTCGCTCTATCAGTCTCATTTTTAAAAATGAATGTAGCAGTAGCAAGGTCCTTTGCCAACTGGGTATTAAGTTCCTAAACGGCTGACACGTGCTTCATTTCCCTGTCCAAAGACACTGAGCAGACCCTGATGACCAGAGTGTGTTGAAAATGCTCATCGTAATGTGCGCACTCATGTAAGTTTAAATGGCATGTGGCTCAATGATGTTGGGGGCCTGTTAGAAATGCCATCTTCGCCTATTCTTACCTGCATTTCCCCTCTTCGAGAAACACACAGAGTGTGCCCACAGAATGGAATGTTCTGTCTCGGTCCGAAGCAGGAACTAGAGAAAATCATGTACATCGTATGAAAGGCAAATCAAAAGCCACTCTAAATCTCCAAGAAGTTTCTACTTTGATTTGTGGTGTTAGTAATATGATATCTTCCATGTTCTGAATAGAAGTGGTCCAGGAATATATATAATCCTGTGTGGTAGTTTGGCCAGAGCTCTATTGTTTGGGTTACACAAGAGGAAACAGAGAGGTTGACTTGCCCGGGATCACACAGCTCAAGAGTAAAGAGTCCAGTGTGCTTCTGTAGAGATCTTCTTGTGCTCCTTGTGCGAATCCAGATGTTTATGACTTGAAGTTCTCCTAGGACGGCCCACACTGAATCTAAAAACCAGCCTGTAGAAAGATAGTATTTAAGTCGTACCCATTTACTAGAGGACCTTCAAGCCGAGACACAGTTGCCAATTGTGGGTGGTGAATGTTGGGGAACCCCGAGAAACTTAGCATTTCCCCGAGGGACATCAAGGAGCCTAACGTAGTTTGCAAAGACGCCCAAGACCATCTGTGCAATTTTCTGATAAAATACCTAAGAAATCATATAGGGTCATGGATGACACCCTAGACATAGGATGCTCATCTGAGGCCAGAGTTTAACAATCTGTGGTGATTAATGCTCCAATAAATAAATAAATGTGTAAGTGAATCCTAGGGAGAGTGGGGAAAACTCGGAACATGGAAAACCTGAGAGGTATTTTAATGGGATTTAAGCAGATCTATGGGCTATTGATTTGTACAGATGTTTCCTCTTGAGCTGATGTTGAACGGGGAACTATTGCTACCGTGTACCGTGCCTTGTGCAAACTCCTAAGTATCAAGTAGGCTACAGGCAATTAATGTGAAAAAATGCAGTTTCAAATTATATATGAGGACATCTAGTCCATTTCACCGTCACCAAATCAAAGACATCCTCTCTGCCTCCCCGGCTAAGGACTATGGTTAATAGGCCACTGCCGGTCTTTGAGGAGGAGGTAGTGGTAGACTTTGCTCCTTCCCTAGTTCCTTGCTGGATGTTTCAGAACCTGCCAGGGTCTGTTGTGGAGGCTGGAAACATGAAGAAGTTCGAGTAGTTCAGACTTGTTGAAATGGCCACGGGGCCACTGAAATGTGGGTATTGGTTTCCTTTGTGGGTATTAGTTTCTTTTTGCTGCTGTAACAAATTACCAAAAGTTTAAGGCAACACAAATTTATTATCTTACAGTGACAGAGGTTATTAGTGTGAAGTCAGTCTCGTGGGGCTAAAGCCAAAGCTTCTGCAGGGCTGCACTCCTTCCAGAGGATCTCGGGAAGAATCCTGCGTTCCTGGATATTAGCCTCCCTGTTCCAGTCTTCCCCCTCAGTCTTCACATCACCTCCTACCCACTCTGATTTCCTGACTCTCTCTCTCTCTCTTTTTCTTAAGATTGTATTTATTTATTTGAAAGATAAAAACAGCAGGAGCGAGCAAGAGAGAGAACATAGAGCACAGGAGCAGGGACAGAGGGAGAAGCAGACTCCCCGCTGAGCAGGGGGCTCAATGCGGGGCTCCATCGCATGCAGGACCTGGATCATGACCTGAGCCAAAGGCAGACACTTCACTGACTGAGCACCCAAGTGCCCCTCCTGACTCTTTCTTATAATGACTCTGTGGCTGCACTAGATCATCTCCCATCACATAATTCTTGACTTCATCCCAATTGCAAAGTCCCTTTTGCCACACAGAGTAACTGGGAATTAGGACATGCTCATCTTTGGTGGGGGAGGGCATGCTTCAGCCTGCCACACTGCACTTAGTCTCATCAGGTCACTGGGCTACTAGGAGACCCTCCTAGGAGACCCTCATGCATTGAGTCTCCCATGCAGCAGCTTGTATGCACAGACTCACACGAGTGCAGGGCAACCCTGACATAGTCACCTGATCCCACACCCGTGGTCCACTTTCTCTTCTCTGGTATGAGTCAGGCACCTGAGACAGTTCTCAGGACATCTCACCTCCAGGGAACAGCATCAAGCTCTCTTAGAGCTTCTAATAAACTCATGCCCTTGACTCTCTTTGAAGCTTCCCCCAAAGAAATGTTGCTCTACATTATGATCCACTTTTATTTTTTTAAATATTTTACTTATTTATTCATGAGAGACACACAGAGAGAAAGAGGCAGAGACACAGGCGGAGGGAGAAGTGGGCTCCATGCAGGGAGCCCGATGTGGGACTCAATCCCGGGTCTCCAGGATCACACCCTGGGCTAAAGGTGATGCTAAACCACTGAGCCACCCAGGCTGCCCATGATCCACTTTTATATGCTTGATGTGGAGAAGGGATCTCAGACCTGGGGAATAGATCTCTTTCTGAATTCTACATTTTTGTGTCTCACCTCCTTTTGGTATGTTGCATCAATTACATCCTGGTGCCCCAATATCCTTCACGTGTATAAATGTATACAAAATTTTTGTCAGGTAAACTAGATGAAGTCCATCCTGTTAGGGCCATGTAACAGAGGCAAGGTGGCTTTATGGAAAGGAACATAGATATTGGAAGTGCGACAGACCTGGTTTCAAATTACTATTTCCCCACCATCAACAACTTCTTAAATGTCCTGAGGCTCGGTGTAGTGGATTGATTGCGTAAATTGCCCTGTTTAACATCTCTCTCCACATCCATGTCCTTTGCGATTAGCTTACAACTCAGAGCGCTTTGCAAAAAGCCGTGCTTTGTTTCCAGAGGTGTGTTTTTATAAAGCAGGTCAGCATTGTTATGACTGTGAACTAGGTAAGTATTAATTATAATGATTTGGTGAAAATGCACATAATTCCATGGTATAAATTGTGGCAAAATAAAAGAACATGCTCTGCGTTCAGCCCTGATCCACAAACCCACTCAGAGCTCACCTTGTAGTCCTCTCTTTCTCCTGACTATAGACCTGGTCTTGTGACTTGCTTCAGCCAATGTGACATAAGCCAATGTATATAGACCTGGTCTTGTGACTTGCTTCAGCCAATCTGACATAAGCCAACGTTTGAGAAGGCACTTCTGCTTCCTCTCTTTGACCCCAATCACTGCCATAAGAACGAGCACAGGCTAGCCCGTTGGAAGATCCCAGCTGAAGTCGTTCTAAGCTAGCTGGCCCATGACCTAGACTGCTGTCTGACCACAAATTCAGGATGGACCCCACTCAGGAACGGACAGTTCATTCTAGATCAGAAGTACTTCCTAGCTGATGCGGACATGTGACAAATAATAAGTGGCTGTTGTTTCAAGCCACCAAATTATGGCAGTGCTTTGTTATACAGCAGCAGCTAACTGATACACTCCATTCCCTCATTTGTGAAATGAACATTAAAATACCTACTGCTTATGGGTATTGTGAGAAGTGAATGTACACGAAGAGCCTTGTAATTATCTGGGACACTCAAGATATGCAAGTGGTAACTGAATTTAAGGATGATAATGCAGAAAGACTGGGATCTTTTTGTGTCATGTAGAAGTGAGATTCTGATTAAAGCAGAACATATTTTTTAATGTAAGAATTCTTGTTTTCTCCTTGGTCATACTATATTTGAATTTTAGATATTATGATAATTCTTTTAAGAGTTTGAATTCAGGCAAAAATATTTTTTGCCTCTTTCTTTTTTTTTTTTTTGTATGGGGGGAGGGTACAGGGAGCAGCTTTAAAATCATCTCTGTTTCATATCTTTCCACTATAATTCCTTGGTCTTAAAAAATAGATTTGCATCATCAAATGTCAACACCCGACTATCTGCCTTTGAGAAAGTAAAGGCATATAAGTGACATTGTCATGATTTCTGCGAGAGACATTGAGCTTTTAACAAAATTTATATCCTATTTAAATGATGCCTCTGAAATCATTAATTTTACTGTTTAGCAAAGAACCTTTGCAATTAGCTATTTAGAATTCAGATCTTTTAAAGCCTTCATGAAATGTGGCCACTGAGCTTCCTGTACAGCGTTTTTATAGTTTTAGGTCAGCATGACTGGACTTTAGATTGTTTATGACCCTGAACTAGGAAAAGATTAAATTAAAATTATTTGGTGAAACCAGACATGATCCCTTGGTATAAATTAAGTGTGGCAGAGCAGAAAAAATGTACACTGGTCTCCAAACCAGCTCAGGCGGTTCTCCTCTTTGAACTCCCATTTCCTCATCCATAAGGTGACTCACTCCCCTGATGGTTATTAAAAGGGTAAGAAAATAATGTATGTAAGATGCTCAGTAATGCCTGGGACATGGCAGGCATTCAATAGGTGGTAACATTTTGTTAATACAAACCAGAATTTTGTGGACATGCTTTTGCTTGGATCTGAAGAGATCGTTGAAGATGCCAAAGCCAAAGTCAAAGCATGAAGACAGTAACAATAGAAGGAAGGGTGGTGTTTGGTGGAGGATTTAACTGAAAGAGAAGGGAGAGTGGGCTCAGGTAGTTGAGGGATCTGCGGGCACCTGGGTGGCTCAGTAGGTTAAGTGTCCAACTCTTGATTTCGGCTCAGGTCAAGAGCTCAGGGTTGTGAGGTGGAGCTCCACGTTCAACGTGGAGTCTGCTTAAAGTTCTCTCTATCCTTCTCTCTTCCCCTCCTCACCCTACTTACTCCCTCTCTAAAATAAAATAAAATAAAATAAAATAAAATAAAATAAAATAAAATAAAATAAAACTAAAATAAAATATAAAATATAAAATAAATAAAATAAAATTTAAAAAATGATAGTAGAGGGATCCCACAGCCATTGATCTGAGTTTACCTGCATCACAGCCTTAGGAAATTTGAAAAAGACCTCAGAGCAATGCTTTTAAAAAAAGAATCTCTGATGTTTCATGGACCTAAACTTTTGTAAGCCAAAATGAAGTATGAGGAAAGATGAAGTAAAAAGACCTACAAAATACCAGCTCACGGTCTCATTATTAGAGTCCACAGAGAGACATTGACTGTATCAAGTTACTATATGCATTTCAACACGCTGACTCCCCATCTCTGTACTTAGCCTGCTGGGAATGGCAGCCATCCATGGACCACATGTCGGGGCCCACTGTCCTAAAGACATCTGACTGAACCTCCTTCACAATCAGTGCTTCCTTGTGTAGTATTCTTCATGGCTTTTTGTACCACCATTATTTCTAGGGAGAGATGGCTTGTGGTTTCATGAGTTGGTTTCTCCTATTTTGGGAAAGCTTCAGTTTATCTTTCCAAGACCTCCATGGGTGCCTGGAAAGGACAGGAGCCAATGACTGGGTTGAAAAAATACAATCCTTCCTCCCTGCTGGGATGCTCCAAAGCAGAACTTAGGCAAATCCAAGTGGGTGGATCACGATGGTTTTACCAGCTACCAGGAGACTGGAACATTGGTTTGCAAACTAGAGCATGCAGTTAGGGAGTGAAAGGGCCAAAGTAGTGGACTGTAAATGCAAGAGAGGTTGTCACCAGAAAACAAAATTAGAGCTTTTTGTGGTAGTCAAGGTATAGGTAGCTGGTGTTCTTGCCTCCAGCCCCATCCTCCTGTGGTCCATTCTCCATGTTGTAGTTATAGTGATTCCCCAGTGTTCAAGTCCGATCATATCAATCCTCAGCTTCACACTTCTCGATATCGCTGTTCATTTATGTATGAGCGTTTGTTGACCACTCCTTGTATGTGTCATGTTCCCATATACTTTCTGCTTGTTAGGGAGTAGGGATGCCTGATGGAGTGAAGATCTGCCCTTCTATCACTCTTCCATTTCTCCTCCTAGCCACAGATTTTATTATATTTGGTCTTTAAGAATATTTGTTCTTTTAGACTTAGGTCAAAAGTTACCCACTTGAGGAGTCTTTTCTGGCCCCCAGCACTAACATATCTCCTCTTGTGTGTTCTTATAGGATCATGTGTTTGAACTATTTTGTCACATAGCTTCTTTCCCCTTTAGACTGGGAAACCCTAGATGGCAGAGTCTATGTTGTATCTCTGGGAAAAGTAAGTTCTCTAGAGTAAGCAGTGTGATAGCTAGCCAAAAATATCTGCACCCAGAGTTCCAAAAACCTGTGACTATATCCTATTATATCTAAACAGGGACTAGGGTAGAAGACGGAATTGAGGTTCCTAACATGCTGACATTAAAATAGGGAGGTTATTTTAGACTCTCCAGTGGGACCCTATAAGTTGAAAAAATGGAGGCAGAACCAAGACACAGCGGTATGAAAAAGGCAACCACCATTTTTGGCATTGAGGATGGAAAGCTGGCCATGAGCATAGGAAGGCAGATTCCCTCTAAAATCTGGAAGTGGCCATCAGTGGGTTCACCCCTGGGCTCCTAGAAAGGAACAGTCTGTGACACCTCCACACCTTCACCTCCATTCCCTTGTGATTGGCTGACCTCTAGAACTAGCAGATTAAAGATGTGTGCTGTTGTGTGCTCATTGGGTAATCTGCAATGGGAAACTAATACAGCCACTTAGGAACATGTGGTACTTCTTGAATATTTGTTTGGACAAATGAATGCCAAGTTCACCCAGAGACGAGACTACTTTGATATCAAGCAAGTGAAACTCTCATCCAGAATCCCTTTCATGAGCAATATTGAGCTTAGGACCACGTTGAGTTTGCATGGGAGACATTCCTATCAAGTGGAGATTTACAGGGTCGGGGCAAACCAACCTTCCTTTGACAGTGTTCTCCCACAGATCTTCAACTTTTCAGTACTGAAACTCTGTCTTCCTCAACATGATCATGACTTTTTTAGATACAGACAAAACACTGTAGCTTCTCGACGCTACAGGTACAAAAAGATGATTGTATTTGTGATTTTTTGCAAATAACCATGAAACTTAGTGGTCAAGAACGACTAAATAGACCTTTGTGTTTGTTTTTGCCTTATGATTTTTGTAGAGTCTGAAATTTGGGGTCTCTTGGGAGGTTTTTTAAAGAAGATTTTATTTATTCATGAGAGAGAGAGAGTGGCAGAGACACAGGCAGAGGGGCAAGCAGGTTCCCCACAAGGAGCCCGATGCGGGACTCGATCCTGGTTCCCAGGATCATGACCTGAGTCAAAGGCAGATGCTCAACCGCTGAGCCACCCAGGCGTCCCTCTCAGTTTTTAAACCACTTACACACAGACGAGTATGGAAGACATTTTGAAGTGCTTAGACCCAGTGTCACACTCCTCAGATAAGTGGGCAAAAATGACGTGACCTTTACTTAACGGTCCAAAGCCAACAATGGTAAAAGCTATGGAAGAGGGGTTCTGATAAAAGTTGACACCCACACGTAGTGAAGTCATTTCACGTTGTTTAGATGAGCACTAGCTATTAAGAGATGCCAGTGTTTGGTAATCTTACTCCATGTTCAATTCCATTTATGCACATACCTTACTGGATGTATTTTCACAATAAATATAACCATATATAACTTCTGAATGTACCTTTTCCTACCTGAGTTCATGGTGTGGAGCCAGTGCCAGTGATGGGACTATTTCGATGGTCGGTACACAACAGTTGTTCTTGTTTTAGTAACTTTGTGGCTATAGAAATTCTATTAGTTCAGTGCTACTCAGACACAGACCCGCCTTATGTGTCCTGAGTCATGTTTGTACTGATCCGAGTACGTACAATTCGATACCATAAAGTGGCAACGTTACGCTTACAACTGCAGGTCAAGAGCCAGGAGGAGAGTCATAATAGATATTTGCTTCTGATGGAAAAAAAAAGACATTTTTGAGGATTTTAAAAGAGATTGGATAAATGGACAGTAAAATGGTTTATATTTAAATATATATACAAATATACAGACGTACCTATCTGTATGAAATGTTTCCTAGTATTACTCTGTACATTTGGAAAGTGTTTCTTCCCCCAAAATGAAAATTAAACTGACAGAGAAACTCATTTATCCTTCCATATTCATTTTAGCAATAGAAGAATAGGAGCATTTGAGAGATCTTATGAGCTATTTGTGTCGAAACAAATGGTCTATCATGTCTGTTTCAAGATTCTTCCATTGAAGAAATTTGCAAAGTGCACGCTTGCACACACAGCTCACACACACGCACTTGGTGTATTCTGGCCTTTTTTTTTTCTTTGAAGAAATATAGTTGTGCAGTACTTTTTGGTTATCTCTAATAGCTTCCTTAACATGCAACGCACACATGTATTCACAGTGTCGGATTTGATTTTAATTTGCTCTGAAATGGTCCAGGATTTAATGCTGCTTATTTTTTTTTGTTTTTGTTATTTTTTTTAATGCTGCTTATTTGTACAAAATGTCTTTGTGGGTACATGCACTTTTACATTACACGAGGTGTGAAACTATTATTTATTGAAAAACTCGTACGGGTCAGGCGCATGACAAGTCATCGTCAGCTGCTGTCTACAGGAACTAGACTGAATATACGTTAGTATCTCTGCTTTATGGGTAGGGAAACTAAGGCTCTGAGAGTCAGATGGTTTACATCATTTTCTTAGTCCCTGAGCCTCAGGTTGGTGAAGAATTCCAGAGTCCAGATAGAGGTAGACGAGTACCTGAATGTCTGTCAGATTGTCTTTTTGTCCATTATTTCTGTGCACCTTATCTCACTCTGTCTCTATCATCTATCTATCTATCTATCTATCTATCTATCTATCTACCTATCATCTATCTCCCTATGTATTCTTTCTTTTAAGATTTTATTCATTTATTCATGAGAGGGGGGGGGCAGAGACACAGGCAGAGGGAGAAGCAGGCTCCATGCAGGGAGCCCGATGCAGGACTCGATCCTGGGTCTCCAGGATCATGCCCTGAGCCAAAGGCAGGTGCCAAACTGCTGAGCCACTCAGGGATCCCTCTCCCTATCTATTCTATCTATCTACCAATCTATCTATCCACCCATCCATCATCTATCTCCCTATCTATCCATCTATTTATCATCCATCTATCTCTCTATCTATATATATATATATCATCTATCTCCCTGCCTATCTATCTATATATCCATCATCTACTTTACAATTTTTAAAAGGTTTTATTTATTTGAGAAAGAGGGAGCTAGAGACCGAGCACGAGCAGGGGTAGGGGCAGAGGGAGAGGCACAAGCAGACTGCCCACTGAACAAGGGGCCTGACACAGGGCTCAGTCCCAGGACCCCAGTATCATGACTTGAACCAAAAGCAGATGCTTCACTGACTGAGCCACCCAGGTGCCCCTACAATTTTTAATATATATGCATGTTATAGACATGCCTCTTACATGAAATTGGTGTTGCAAAAACATACTTTTGTGGTTCTCTTCACCCTAACTTCCTACTCATATTGGTTTTACATGGTTATAAATAGCCACATTTAATAGTTATCTCAATACACCTGTGGTTGTGTGTGTGAGAGTGTGTATGTCTAGCACGATGTCCAGGGCACCCACAGCCTAGTCTAAGGCAGGTCCTGCTCCAGTGGGGGTTTGCACTCACATGAGTCAATAGTAGGAGACGCACAACAGGGGCCTGGGGGTGTGGAGGGCTGACACCCCCCCCCAGCAGTTTCAGGATGTGGGCAGCCCCTGAGGGACCCAATTCTGACCTCACCGTGGGGTTCGCTTCTTCTCCGGGTGGTCTTCACCACTGCAGTTCTGCAGCTCTGCAAATGCTCTAAATACCTGGTCCGCGTCTCTTGCATGGTTAGCTCTTGCCTCCAGATCCAGGATTCGCAGCCCCGTATCCTCTTCCTTTACCCTAAACCTGGGAGTGGGAGACTGCTGGCCGCAGCCCTGCCCCGTGGAGAACTGGTGTCGGTGGTGCTCTTGGACTTGTCTGGACAATCCTCTGTGTATTTCCTACAAAATTCCACCTGGGTCTCAGGACTTGGGGTGTGAGCTGCTCTGGGGGCCTCTTGAATTTAGGCCGATTTGCTCTACACGCGGCAGGATTTCCATGGGTGGTGGGGGGAGTGCCCTCGTGGTGGGGGGAGTGCCCTCGTGGTGTCCGCAACTGTTTCTCCTTCCCCTTTTGTGTTTCCTTCTGTGATTTTGGTCAGGTTCTCTAGGTTTGCTTATCGAGATGCACAGGGGCAAGGGAGCTGTACTTAGGCTGTTATTTCCCCCAAAATGTTTGGATTTGGGTTTATTTAGCCCAATCTGGGAGACTCTGTGTGTTTACATGAGAGTTTAACCTTTTCTCTGTTCCAGCCATGGGTGACAATACATGTGTGATTGGCTCCAGTCGTCTCCTTGCTGGTGAGGGATTTTAAGGCTTTCTGGCCATTTCCTTTGTTTTACGTTCTTTTGTGCTATGATTGTGTCTTATTTGTTCACATCTTTTCCAAAGATTAGAAGGGCACATTCTGCTTTTGGAAATACTCTCTTGTGCCTCCCTCTAGGCTTTTCAAGAACCTGATTGCTACAGCCTGAATATTTCCCTGATTTCGTATAGAAGCCCTAACCCCAACGGGATGGTGTTTGGGGACGTTTCTTTGGGAGGTGCCCCGGTCATGAGAGTGAAACCCCATGAGTGGGATCAGTGCCCTTCTATGAGAGACCCCAGACAGACGTGAGGACACAGGCAGGAGATGGCCGTCTATGAACTGGGAAGTGGGTTCTCCCTAGACACCAAGTCTGCCGGATCCATGGTCTTGGGCTTCCAGCCCGGAGAAATATGAGAAATAACAGTCTGCTGCTTGGAACCTGCAAAATCTATGGTGTTTTATTACAATTGCCCAAACACACTAAGACAATTACTGACCCCATATTATGAATCTACGTGAGGGATGCCTGGGTGGCTCAGTGGTTGAGCACCTGCCTTTGGCTCAGGGTGTGATCCTGTAGTCCCAGGATCGAGTCCCACACCGGGGTCCCTGCATGGAGCCTGCTTCTCCTCTGCCTGTGTCTCTGCCTCTCTCTATCTCTCTGTCTCTCATGAATAAATGAAATATTAAAAACAAATGCGGAGAACAACAGCTGGTCTCTAATAAGTGTCTCAAAAATTTGAGTTACTTTCATTATTATTGATACTTACATTGTTCAGCATCATGAATGAAGTCATTATCTTTAAACTCCCACCATGTCCAATGAGGATGACTTATATTTTATTGACTCATATTTTCATATCCTTTCCTAACAGAATCTCGGATTTTAAAGCCAAATTATTTTTGTTAGACATGTTACAACTAATACACCCTTTTCAACAGCTTTTGACATTTAATTTCTTTGGATAGCCATATTTGCCACTTTGTTTTTGTAGGAAACACTATGCATCTCTGGAGTTAGTTTGTAGGAAACACTATGCATGTCTGGTGATTTTGTTTCAGAACCTGCTTAGAATTAAATTAAAATCAGACCCATAATTTCTCCATTTTCGAGTTCTCATTTCTGCTTCATCTCTTTGTGAATCGAAGTGGATTTTAATTTTGAGAATATTTGGATTATAAACAAATGGAATCCTTTAATATTTGCTCTTATATGAGACAGACCTCTTGGGCAGACATAAACCTCTTTGGATAACAATTTTTCTATTTTCAGAAGAAAAAGACGTCTCTAATTCAGGCTTCCATAGATGTCTGAACACCCCCATGATTTTGACTTCTTGTGGGGAGCTTGTTTTTATTTCAGATTTTTATTGCATTTATTGTCCCTGACTGAATGCTTGAAAAACTCTTTCCCTTTAACTTAAAATCGCAGGAAAATAAAAATTCCAGGTAACATTTTTTGTGTGAGTGGCTCCGCCTTAGTCTTTAGGCTGATACTATGTTTCCTTGTTTTATTTATTTATTTATTTATTTATTTATTTATTTATTTATTTATTGCCATTGATCCATGTCCATTTTCACTCCTTTTTAGGTCTCTCTTTTTTTTTTTTTTTCCCTTTCTTTCTTTTTAGGTCTTTGAATGCTGCAAACTGATTTGTGCAAATGGGCTGGGTCTGTGGCTTCTCTTTTGCTCTTCTGTTTGCCACCTTATTTTGGGAGGAGGTTTTTTTTTTAAGTTTAAGATTTTATTTAATTAAATGTTAAAATTGTAACCTGAACAACTATACAATAATCCATTTGTTATTGTAAGTCACTCTGTGGTACTCTGTTACAGCAGCAGCATCAGGAAACGTATGTATACGTGTGTATAGGTATATTGATAGAAAATCCTGTTAATAGTTTTAAAGCACAGACCTGGGGCACCCGGGTGGCTCAGCAGTTGAGCATCTGCCTTCAGCTGAGGTGTGACCCCGGGGTCCTGGGATGGAGTCCCTCATCAGGCTCCCCTGCACGGAGCCTGCCTCTCCCTCTGCCTGTGTCTCTGCCTCTCTCTCTGTGTCTTTCATGAATAAATAAAATATTAAAAAAAAAAATAAGGCACAGGGCTCAGAGCAGAAACACTGCCCTCCGTGGCTTCCAACACTGCCTGCACCCCCACACTGCCCCTAGTAAGCATGCGTGTGTTGCTCTCGGTGACAGTGAGACCAATGTGTTGGGCCTGCAGGACCCCAGCAGTACTATTGCACAAGCACCGCGTGGACCTTCCTGGGAGCCGTGAATCAGGGGACAGACTGTACTGCACGTGACGATGCTCTGGCCGCCCCAAGTGTTCGTTTAGCAATGGCCAGACTGTCCAAGCACCTCCCAAGCCGCTGCCCCTCATGCCAACCCCTACCCCAGGACTGGCCTGGTGTCTGTCACCCAGGGCCCTGGGGCTGATCTCAAGGAAGCCCAGCTCTAGGGCCAGATGAGCAGAAGCCCTTGATGGACGATGGATGGCCTTAGGGGAGCAGCCCTGTGCCCTCTCTCACCTTTCCATAGAGATCCTGAACCTGAAGAATCAACAGGGGACAAGATCTATATTTTTTTTTTCTAAGAGAAAATGTAAATAAAGGATTTCTAGATCAAAAAAAAAATGTGGAACGTGGTCGACTGGGGGCAGCTTCATGAGCTGAGGGCAGGAGCTTCTTGGAGAAGCTTTCAGCGGCCCCATCTCCCCTCTGGAGCACACGTGCGTGCGGGACGTTTCTACTCAGCGAGCCGTTCCCCCCAGTTAAGAGGTGGCATCCTTGCCGTGCCTTGTGCTTCATGCCCGTGGGCGCCGATGCACAAGAATGTACCGATAGACCCTGAGGACCATGCCAGGGATTGGAATACATGCGGGATGCCTCGATGACTGAGCCACATGCATTCTCTTATTCTTGCTTCAGAGCAGAAGACGAAGCCAGTGCTCAGGAGTCCCCAGAAACGTTTTGTGCTTCCACGTTCTTGCTGTTTCCAAGAGGGCGTCCCATCCTGCCTGACCACGGCCCAGGGAGAGCCAGACACACACCCAGCCCCACCCACAAGGCTCCCAATGACAACAGGGCCCTGCAGGAGCTTCCTCTCCCATCCACCACATCCAGTACAGTCCCTCCCTCCCCTGCAACCCGTCTTTATTGCAAATGTATGGTAAGGACCTGGAGCTGAATGCTCAGTGTGCTCAGAGCCGGCAGGCGGGCTGCCAACGGCTCCCCTCAGCTGTGTCTCTCTGCCCTAATTCTCTCCTTGCACTAAGAAGCTGCTCTCCTGCAAGCTGATGTATGGCTCTTCTTTTTCTGTGATCGGCAAACCTGGTTAGTGTTTCCTTGAGTGCTTTGAAGAGCGGTGTGGAAGCATCTCATGGAGGAAGTTGAACACACATATATAAATATATATATTTTTTCACTGTATGTGGTCCTAAGACGTTGCGTGCAGGAGCAGCAGTGCCACCTGCACCTTCTCACGGGGCCCTGCTCCTATGCCCTGGGGCCCACACCCCAAATCTGTCTCCCACCACTTCCTTCTCCTTTGGGAGTCACCTCACCATCTTTCACTCAGACGTTCCTCAAAGCAGCAGGCGTGTTGGCTTCCAAACCTTGGGATTTTCTTTTTTAGAGAGATTTTAACGTCTAATATCTTAAATTTTGATTTTTTAGTGTGACTGTCCGCTACATAGACAATTTTTTATAGAAAAGTATAAATGTAATTAATTGTACGCTTGCTTTCCCTGTATGGGGAGACGGTGACCTCAACCGTTAGATCCCCAGTCCACCACCATAGAAGACCACCCAGCTCTGTCTAGAACCCCACCTTCACCCTTGTGGGTATCTCTCCAGTGCTCACATAATCCCAAGCTCTGTGGCCATGCAGATCCACACCTCGTAACAATACAACCGTGAGCCCCGCATCACGATGTCCTGCTAGTGGACAGTGTGAATCTTTCACGCTGGAGGTCCTCCTCATCGTCTAAGATGATCTCCTGTATTGTGTCTCTCCTTTCAAAATATTGTGCAGGACACAAAGGTGCCAAGTACAGCGCGCTGCTCGTTGTCGATGGCAAAACATAAATATCCACTGAGAAAAGAAATAAGAAAAGTGAGGAGACTCCAGAATCACCTGTCAGAACCTTGCAGTTGGGAATGGAGACAGATTACTGCACCTGAGGGTTAAAAAAAAAATAGCATGAATCCATGAAGGCTTTTTTCAAATCCGATTTTGAGTGAATCCATTCTTTCACTGCTTCATGCATCCTGTGGAATAAAGAGGGAGAGGCTGCAAATATCATTTACTAATGCAAATCTTCACGCTACCGGTGCTGTGCCTGCATGTACGCAGTCTCTCCGCGGACCACCCTTGCATGCAAGAACAGCAAATGCATGTTGCGTGCGTATTTTAGTACACATGAAATAGTACCATATCTTTGTGGGGGAAATACTTTTAAAATTCTGGCGAGAGAGGCAGAGTCAGTCTGTGTGTTGTATGACATTTAAGTAAGATCCAGGGTGAAAACACCAATGATGGTGGGATGGGACCTTCATGGAAAGCTATGAGCAGCCTTCGGAACCCTATTCTCCTCTTGGACAGAAAAGCCCATCTTCACGTTGTTGACTGATGTCACAGTTTCACCAAAATACTTCATTTTCCACTCATACCTAAGTAATGTCCCTTAAGTATTGACCTTGTAGGGGATCTAAGTACATCTTACGAAATATTACCAGCAACAGGTGCATCTTTCCAGAAGGAATTTCTTAGCGAGCTCTAGGAATAACGAGGACAAGGAATGAACAACTCTTACGTACATTGTGTTAACCATTTCATTAAACCTTTTGAATTATCACCACTACCATCATCACGAATGGGATTATTCACATTTCTTCAATAATAAAAGCAATAGGCTCAGAGAGAATCACTTATTTGTTTACATTTCTCAAGTGGTTTAATTAAACTCAGCTGTACACCCAAATCTGTATGCCTGAAAATCATATGAATTCTTTTTTTTTTTTTCACCACACTATATGGATATTCTGTTTCACCTGTGGTAGGTGATACAAGCCAAAGGAAGAAAGCAAGTAGGCGCTTCCCGATCCTATGTGCTTGCTCTGTTCTGAGCTTGTTCCCAAGGTAGATTCGCTGTCCTGACACACCCAAGGTAAATCCTGTTTGGACTCAGCAATACAAATGCCAGTGACTATTCTGAAGGTGGGGTGCCACTTGGCTGCTCACGTGGTGTTGCGCATTTTGAAGACACAAAATCTAGTATGTGCAGAAAACAGAGACGCCGAGGGTTTGTTCTGTGTTGCTAGGAGCACAGCACGTTCAAGACTCCACTCCCTTTGAGCCAGGATGCTACAGCTGGCAGACGGACCGAGTTATGCCATCTTGCAGAAGGCGTTTGGCCGTGCTCTTACGATGGTAGTCACACACCGAAGGAGAGTGTGGTCTTTCTCAGTCCCACTGAGAGTTGCTCAGCATGTGCGTCTCAAACTGCTGAGACTTGGAACAGTTCAAAATACCCCAAAGGAGACCACTTGTTGCAGGAAGGGGTGGGGTGCGGTGTGTGCCACGACAGTTTCCACGTGCAGCTCAGCCTTCCCCGCTATTGGCGAACAAAGATTTCCCAGCTTGAGTGATGACACTTCGTCTATAGCACAGGTTTGGAGACACCAAGCAGAAACTAGAAGAGAACTATAGTGGGACAGTGGGTGTCACAACACATGTTCACACATCCGGACTTCTAAGTCACTGGGTTATGGATGTGTGCAAAAAATATCCGGGGTGCTACAGCCAGTTTGAAATGAAATGTCCTAAAAGAAGATGATGACTGATGACTGGAACTTGGGAAGAAGGAGAGACCTACAGAGAGCCTTCTTGTCTTCATTTTGGAATGAGATGGTTGGAGAACGATGGCCAAAAGGTCCAAGAGGTGCAGAGAATGAAGAAATGCAAACATGAGTTTTATGAGAGATTATCAAGTGCGACAGGGATCTGGAGAAAAGGGAACTCAGCACCACATGTGTGGGTGGCAGCCTGCTGAAATGGCTCCCAAAGTTCCAACCTCCTGACACTCACACCCCTGTGTCTGTCTGCATCTCCATCTCTCCTGTACAGGATGCCTGTTGACTCCTTGACGATGACTAGAGATGAACTGATCTGAGATTACCATATGGTCTCCATCGGCTCCAGCTGCCATAGCAAAACAGCGTAGACTGAGTGGCTCAAAAACCAGACATCTATTTCTCACAGTCCTGGAGGCTGGAAGTCTGGGGGCCACCGCATTGGGTTCTGTGACGATCCTCTCTACCTGACTTGCACATGTCGGCTTTCTCCCTGGGTCTTCAAGCTGTGATGTCTCTTCCTCCTTATCCCACCACAGGGACTCACACTGATCAACCCCTCTAATCCCACCAGGTCTCACCCTGACCTCCTTAGACAGCAGCATGCGACCAAAGGACCTTCCATCCATCCTGAGGAGCTGAATCCTATCAGCAACCGCATCCATGAGCTTGGGACAGGTCTTTTCCAGTGCATTCTGGAGATGTGGCCATAGCTCTGACTGACAGTTAGGTTTTTAGATTGTGAGAGATCTTCCTGTCTAGAGAACCCAGCTAAGCACAGAGCCTTTATCTGCAGAAATTGCAGTAAATGTTGCTGTTTCATGTCACTAAATTTGAGATAATTTGATGATTGCATAGACAGCCATCATCAATACAATATGGTAGCCTGCTTCAAATATGGAAAGGGCTTTAAAAGCTGGAAAGGTTTAGATTTCTTCTGTTGATTCTGTAAGTGCCAATGAACCAAACTGAAAGTGGAGGGGGGGGCTTGCTGTAGTTAATTTAAAATGAAGACTTTCTAACCATTTGAGATTTCTAAAAATGGAACCAGTTTCTATAAAAAGCAGTTAAGTCGAATCAGTTTCAATTGGAGACCAAATGGCCGTATCTCCAAAATGCCACGGGGCTAGTAAGCTGTTGTATCAAGGATGAACAGGATCCCTGGTTCGAACCTGGCTACCTATCAGAATTACATGGGGGCATTTTAGAAAATGCCAAGTTCTGAGCCTCAGCACCCAGGATTCTGATCTAACCAGTTGGCAGTGATTCTACAAGTTTCAAATTCTTTGACAAATTCTTCACTTCTCTTTGATGCAGGAAGTCCAAGGACTAATGTTGGGAATTCACTTGCCTAGAAGACATCTGGATACGCAATCTTTGGATTTTAGCTTTCCAATTTAAAATAACTAATATAGTTAATGCTCTGTTTCCAGATTCTTTCGAGGCTCCATGTACATCTTCTCTGCCGTTTAGAACAGAGGAGGCAAGGGGAGATGTTGGAATGATCATCTCTTCCCTGAGAGGAATGTGGTGATACACGGGGCATATGTGGGGGCACGTTATCCTCATCACCTCAGCAAATACAACAACTGAGCGCTTTCTGTTATCAGTAAACCTTCATGGACGTGACTTTTCTGATAACCTGAACATTTTACCAAAGATTGGCCAGGGACATGAGACAAGAGCCTGTGTCCGTTCAACTCATAAATATATACCAATGGTGTTGGTACTGAAACAGTGCCATGAACAAAAGGGAAGTCTCTGTCCTCAAGGCAGCCGGGGCCCAGAGGAGGCACACACCCGTTCTGATGTGAATGGAGTCCCAAGAGCCGTGAAGCAGGGCAAGAGGCAGCTAACTCAGATCTGACAGGAGAAGAGGGAGAGGAGATGTGGAATCCAGCCTCAGGCCATATGAGAGCGTTACGACTGTGTTCTAAGGGGGCTTTCAGGTGTGCCAGAGGATGTCAAGCAGGGGAGGTATGAGCTTGTTTCAGACGATCGCTGTTACCTTTGGTACAAAGCTGATTGGGGAGTGGGATGTTGCATTTAATTGTATTCCAAGGACTACTTGCAAATACAATAGACCCTTAACCGACATGGCTTTCAACTGTGTAGGCCCCTTAGACTCCAGTATTTTTCATAAATACAGTGCTGCCCTGTTGGTGTATTTTCTTTTCCTTATGATTTTTTTTCCTTATGATATTATTAATCGCATTTTATTTTCTCTGGTTTACTTACAAAATATGAATATGTATATACTGAGATCTTTCAGGTATGTGCTAGGGGACTGTTTATGCTATTGGTAAGCCTTCCGGTCAACGGTGGGCTGTTATTAGTTATGTTTTGGGGAAGTGAAAAGATATATGCAGGTTTTCGACAGTCTGTGTTGGAGGATGGTTGGTGTCCACTTCCCCTCCCCATGTTGTGCAAGGGTCAACCGTAATTTTAAAAGTCGGTAATATTTAAAGAAGGCTGGCATCCAAAAAGCTCTTCGTCGCCCCACATCGTTGCCTCTCCCATTCAAGCAACTGCCCTAGAGGCCGTCAACTCTTTCACCTTTTCTTCTGGAGTTTAGAGGAAACTATCTGTTCACTTGTCTGTCTAGAGGTTGCTCTTCTCTATCAGCATGAAAATTATTTTTACACAATCAGCAAAAGAAGCAAAAGCACCAACCTCCGTCAACCTACTTCCTTCACCTCACGACCTGAGGATGTTTGGTATTGGTGGAAGCAGGGAGAGTAGTTGATGGAACAGTTTCTGAAAACTCTGGAACCTACTCATCTTGCGTGCCTGGACCTTTATACCCACTGAACAGTCTCCCCATTTCCCCTCCCTCCAGTCCCTGCCAACCACCCTTGTTTTCTGCCCGTTTCCACGCAGGACTCATTTTTCCATTTGCTGTGGACCACACCGTCTTTCTTAAAGCAAGAGAAGAGCTCTTTCCAAAGAGAGTATGCTCCATGCATGTGGATTCAGCAGTCTTTAAAAATCTGAAGTTGGGGATCCCTGGGTGGCGCAGCAGTTTGGCGCCTGCCTTTGGCCCAGGGCGCGATCCTGGAGACCCGGGATCGAATCCCACGTCGGGCTCCCAGTGCATGGAGCCTGCTTCTCCCTCTGCCTGTGTCTCTGCCTCTCTCTCTATCTCTCTGTGACTATCATAAATAAATAAAAATTAAAAAAAAAAATTTAAAAATCTGAAGTTGCTCAGTGTTCCGCTGGGAAAAGTGTGGGTTATTGTTCTATTGACCGTTGTTCAGACCTTGAGGTGCTCCCATACTTTCATGGCGCCCACACAGAAGAGGAAGCAAAATTGCGTCATACATAAAATACTACAGGAAAATCCTGTCTTTGGTTTCTCTCATTCCACACATTTCCGTTGCAAGAATCCCTCCATGCCTGTGCACCTGTCCTGGTCCCCAGCCTCACCACAGGCTCTGAGCAGCTACCCAGAACCCTAGTAAGTGCAAGCAGACCTCTTGGGGATGACAGTCTGCATGACAATGAAACCCAACAATCCCACAGGTTTTAAAGAAGGGATTACTGGAACTGCCTTTAAGACCTGAAGGGTTTGACAGCATTGTCAAAACTCCCACTCACCACCCTTGCAAGATCAGTGTTTCAAAGTTCCCCGTGTCACATGCCCCCCCCCCTCCCACCACCACTCGGCCTGGCGCTGCTGAGATGTCTCACCTTGAGCCTCAGATGGTAGATGAAAGGTGTCTGTGCGCGCCTTTCTCACCATAATTCACAGCTGTGATTCTCCCCCCAGATGCAAATCCTTCTCAGAGGATGCACAGCAAGTCACAGGGCCACTGTGCTGCTTTGCCCCTGGCGTGATTCCAACCCCGGGAACATCTCAATGTCACCTGCACATGCTTTGTTTAGTCACTGTTCTCACTCCCCGTCGCGTGTTCTATTTTCTCCTGTTTCTCTCTTGGGGTGACCTCTTTTCCTGGAGGCCTCTCCCTCCTTCTCGTTCACTTCTGAATCATCCATAGGGACAGTCAGCGATGCCCGGCCTTTTCACCCTCCACGTTTACCCATCGAATGTACATGAACCCTCTGATACCATCCGTCTCGCATGGATGAGCCGAAAGTGTGAACAGGTGAAAATGACGTGCGTGGGAGATGGAGGATGGCTCCCATGGAAAACTTACCTGTGTTCAGATCTCTGCATCCCTGCTCCCAGGGGTCACTCACTCCTCCCCAAATACTGATGATGTTGAGAGAAAGACGGACTTCACTTGCGCAAAGGTTATCTTTAACGATACTCAGGCCGAACCTTTATTTGTAAGAATAACTTGATTGTTGACGAGGAAGAGAGAAGGGTGCTTGGATTTGCCGGGTTCTGGTTCAGGACAAAGCAGTGCCTTCCACAGCACTCTCTTTGGGGTTGGGCCTTCCCAAGAAGGCGTGAATTACATGCAGGGTCTGCCAGAAGGCAATTGTGTGATGAACCAAGAGGATGCACATTGCCCAGTAATCCATTCTCAGGGTGGAGCACCGCAAGGACCGAGGGCCTGTGGACAGACCGGGGGACAGTAGATTTGGTAGCTCAGTCATTGTTTGGATTTAGGCCCAATACCTAAATCCTGAGCCTCAGCTGGTGTTCGTGATTTACCACTCCCTTTTCCCTACCGTATCCCTACATACTCTCCCCCATCCTTCATCCTCTCAGAGGTCAACGGTTGCTCACTTAATAATTAACTAACTCCAAGGACTTCTGGGAGTTCTCATAATTCTGAATGCCCCCTTATGGAGCATTTGGGAACCTTGGCGGGGGTGGGGAGCATTTTTAGCAGCTGCAACAAATGGCAGCCCTTAGGCATTGGAGGTTGGGTTCGCTCTGCATGACATGCTGGAACCCATAGGCAGCCCCACAGCAAAGAATGACCCCCAAATCCTGCATGGTTTTCAGAAGCTCTCCTAGCTACCCTGGTACATTAAAAAAAAAAAAAAAAACTTTTTATAATCATACACCCCTACGATGGAACTCTATTTCCTCTGTAAATTCAAGTACTTTTTCCCCTCACAGTGTTAAAACAATGATTTTCTTGACGCATGTATCATTAAATTACGTAGCTGACCCTTGAAATGACACGAGTTTGCACCGCGCCAGTCCATTACATGTGCATTGTTTTTTTTTTTTTATTTTACATGTGCATTGTTTTTGATAAATACAGTACAATGCCATCAATGCCTTTTGTCTTCCTTAGGATTTTCCCAATCACATCGTTTTTTTACCCCCCTCTGGCTCACTCTATTTTAAGAATACAGTACACCATACATACAGTGACTCTGCTGTTGATGTTACCGGCAGGACTTCTGTAGGTCTTGACTTCAACAGTAAGCTATTAGTACTTAGGTTTTGGGGGAGTCAGAAGTCACACATGGATTTTTGACTGTGCAAACAAAAGTCAGGGCTTATCCCCCTATCCCCCGTGTTGTGCAAAGGTCAACTGTACTCGGTTTTGTCTAGGATTTTGCCAAAGCTTGAGCACCATCATGGAAAACCATCTCACTAGTATGACGTCCACTCACCATGTTGGAATTCTCTTAACATACAGAGGGGTTTCCACATAGGACTACGTGTTCTGTGATAGTTTAGCACGTCTGAGAGGATGAAGGATGGGGGAGAGTATGTAGGGATACGGTAGGGAAAAGGGAGTGGTAAATCACGAACACCAGCTGAGAAGGACATTCGATACTGTGCTTCTAGACAGGGCCAGCCCAAGCTCGTGTGAGGCAACACCAGCCTGTCTTGATTTCTCCCCTTGGGCAGCCTATGATTTGTCTCAGCACATTAGCCTAAATTTATTTGCCATTATTTCCATGTTTTTTTCCCCTCTTACCACCACATGGCGGTCCTTATCTTAATGCTAGTTGTTATGAGTGCCTTCTGCGTTGTACTCCTCCCAGCGCACGTTCTCCCTTAGTAATATCTTCTGATCTCCTCCTAAACTCAGGCCTGTGCATCCTAAGGAGGCACCAGCATCTTAGCATCCTCATGTACGCTTGTGTTTTCACGCCTATTTCTCAATACGGTGGGATACATACTCTTCTATGGGACAATTTTTCCTTGCCTTTCTCCATGATAGCCCGGCGAAGGCATCGTATTGCTTCATTTTCAAAATCTGGTTGTGGTAGCTTATGGTATACAGTGTTAGGCCAAGATAAAGAAGGAATTCCAGGGGATCCCTGGGTGGCGCAGCGGTTTGGCGCCTGCCTTTGGCCCAGGGCGCGATCCTGGAGACCCGGGATCGAATCCCACGTCAGGCTCCCGGTGCATGGAGCCTGCTTCTCCCTCTGCCTGTGTCTCTGCCTCTCTCTCTCTCTCTGTGACTATCATAAATAAATAAAAATTAAAAAAAAAAAAAAAAAGAAGGAATTCCATTTGTTGTAAAGAAGGCAGCTTGGTGCAGGTATTGTTGAGGAACTCTGGGGTATAGGTAGGAAAGTAGCGTGAGAGGGACCCCCCCACCACCTGGTCTTAGCCCACCTTGTCTGCTAAGAAACATTTCACGATGGCGCTTGTAGTCATGCCAGTGCCCTGGATGGATGGCTGACAAAAGAGATGAGCTCATGGGCAGGGCAAAGAGCAGTGGGCCAGCATTTGGCGGGGCTTGGCCACAAGTTACGAGACCACATACAGACCTTATAGGCTCCGTTCTCTTCGTGTCCAAAACGCCAAACACGTGTCCAGCAACTGGGCCAACAAGGATGTGCCCTTCTCTTATGTCTCCGCCTCTGGGAAGATTAGCTCTGCTCGCACTGCTTTGCAATGCTTTGCTTCAAGCTATGGCTCTGCGACCCAACCATTCTCTCTCTGAGGCTGGCGGATATTTCTTGCTCATCTTTGTGTCCTTGGATTTGAGTGTTGAAAACTATAAGGTGCTTCAAACGTGCTGGAAGACTCAATGCACTCCTTCAATCATACGTTTATTCAAGGTGAGGTTGACATCCGTAGTTTTAACGCCACTGACTTGACTAATTTTGAGTAGCCCAGAGAGCCACCGTTGTGCCTAACGACAATAACGGACATAAACCTGCTTGAGAGCCACTGTCGTTATTTTTTATTATTATTATTTTTTCTTTTTTTTTTTTTTCCTGCTGTCGTTATTATAACCCTCCCTTATTTCGGCAATTTTAGAAGAAAGAGAGAGAGGGGGTAGCTTTATTTCCACTATCTGCTATCCAGGCATGAAAATCAGAGCATAAGTGTGGTGCAGCTTTATGCATATCAAGGGTCATTTCCTGGAGGCACACATCATAACCGCAGAATAAAATTTACATTCCTGCAGGCTTTAATTTCATATTTATGAAATTTTTATAGGTTTTCTAATAGAGAGTGTGCCTAGAGTTTGGCCAAGGTGTGAAAAATATTATATGGTAAATGGCCGTATCCACCAGTATTCTCGAGACGTGAGAATAAAAAATAAAAATAGTTGAAACATTTGCAGATGAGCGACTAAAATATCCTGGGCATTAAGCACATGCCGTGGCATGCTATTAAGTACTTTGATAAATATTCTCCTATTTGATGCTTATAAAACTTGCTAAAGTAGAACTTGCCAGTTTCCTTTTCTACCTGAGGGGCCTGGGGATCCAGATAGATGCTCACGCCACCCGCAAACGATGGATTTGTTGGAGCCACATTCCCCTGACTCTAAAAACATTGCTCTGCTAGACGCTGCTCCTCATTTAGGCCGTGGCTTTCTTTTGTCTTCATAATTTCAAAAATTTTTTTCCGACTTCCTTTCCCTAAATGGAGCGCGTCCCATCGTTTTGGCTCTTCCGTTCGTGAACATATTTTCCCGTAGTCAAATTTAGCGACTTTCCCTTGACTCCGCTCATTAACAAATGCTTCCCAGCATCTTGGGATAGAGACGCGGACGTTTTCACGTGTGTGTGTGTGTGGGGGGGGGTGCTTGGGCCTTTCAGCCACGTGCTCCCCCGTGGGCGTGAGGGCAGGTGCAGCGCGGCCGCTGCAGGTGCGGGCAGGCGCCGCTGATGTCCGGGCAGGCAGGCTCGCCTTGACGGACGAGGCTGTGACTCGGTTCTGTCCCCGGAGAGGACACACCGTCAGTGGTCGTCTGCTGCAGCCGGTGGCTCTGGTCCTCACGCAGCCGCCTCCTCTGCCCGCAGCCCGTGCCACTGTGAGGCGGCCGCTCTCGCACACACGCGTGGCCAGGCCCCCATGCGCGGCCTGAGCGCTGGGCTGCCGAGACCCCGGCCCGCCAGGCCCCCGCAGCTGTGCCCCTCCTCCCTGCCACCCCAGGAGGGAGCGCAGGGGGCCCGCGTGCGGTGACCCTGCCTGGCCTGCCTGTGCACGGGCCCCCTGGCTGCACCAGCCCATTGGGGACCAGCCGGTGACCAGGGTGGCAAGAGGGGCCAGCCGCCAAACCAGGCGCTTCCTTGAGCGCCCTGTAAGTGGAAGCAGCGCTTTCCGTGCCCACGTAAGCTGAGCTGGTTGGTAAAAGACGGAAAAATGTGCGGACCTGCGATGGGCACCCTTCCCGACAGCTCCCGGTCGGCGTCCCTTCCTCCCCTTTGTCACCGCCCGGCCGGTCCCGAGTGGCGTCCTCGGCCTGCCACCGTCTCCGTGTCCCTGGGACGCTGTGCAAACAGAACCCCTAGGTCATATTGCCAGTCCAGGCTTCTCGAGAAAAACGCCGCTGCGCGTCCCCCGACGGACACGAGGCGCAGGGGCATTTCCGCCTCACACGTTAGGGGCCTCGCTGTTGGCTTGTCCCTCCGGCCGAGCTGGCTCCAGCCTCCCCCGCTCGTTCTGCCTGCTGACCGGGCACCTGCGGCTCCAGCGCGCACCTGCTGCCTGCAGGCGGCCCTCGCGCCCCCCCCAGACTCACATCTGTCCCCAGGTGTTTCCTCACTTCCTCCCGCCATGCCCCCGCTTTGAGGCTGGGGTGAGGCTGGGAGGGCTTCAGGAAGGGAGACACACAGGAAGGAAAGTAAGCCCGGGGTCCGTTGCACGTTGGACGTGGTCGGTGCCGAGGGGAGCAAGCACAGGCCGGGCACCGGGGCCGGGGAAGCAGGCCGCGCCTTGGGAGCAGGCGGGCAGGTGCCCCGACCTCTCTGCTGTTTGCACCGCAGGACCCGTGCACCCGCCTCACCGGCTTTGCTGCACCACCCTCCCGTCGGGGCTGCTGCGAGGGTCCATGCCCCGCCCCCCGCCTCTCAGTGCTCCCCCCGAGGCACCAGTGCACCGTGGAAGTCTTCGACTCACGCATCACCTCTGGCTGACCCCCGACCTTAGGATGAAACACAGAACTCATGCCGCGGTCTCTGGCTGTGCACAGCTGGGCTCCTGAGTTCCCTGGGCTCTTTGGCTCTCGTGCCCCCCTGACCCTGTTTCATCCTGTTACCTGTGCTTGTCTCTTCCTGCCCTTAGGACCCTCAAGCAGACCGTCCCCCAGGCTGGATGCCCTTCTCTTCGTCTCCAGAAACTTCCATCCATCCTCCAACAACCAACTGTCCTTCACTTGGAAAGCTCTTCCCAGGTTTCTCCTTCCGCCACTCGATCCTTCTCAAACTCTCAGATTCTTGTATTTCATTCACAGACCTTATGATAATTTGTGATGTGTGAATACTTCTGCAATCGCTTGGTCCCCCCTTCCACCTCCTCCCTGGACGGTGAGGACCAGAAGATCGCTTTGGTTTACACCCTGCCTGCTTGGCTCCTAACACAGCAGTGCATGGGAAACACATATGAAATATGGGTTCAATCAAACTATTGTTGGTTGAATCAAATGTTGATTCTCCACCAGGGCTCACTTTTGCCCCCAGAGAACACTCGGCAACATCGGGAGATGTTCATTATCACAACCGAGGGAGACGCTCCTGCTCTTTGTGGGTAGAGGAATGTCGTAAAGGTCCTACAGGACTTGGTGGGGCTCCCCGTGAAGTGAGGTGTCTTTTCCAAGAACTCAAGGAAACACAGAGACTTCATCCACGTCCGCAGGTTCCTACAGGATCCCATGATCCTTCCAACTCCGAGGGAGCTTTGGTCGGAGCTACAAACTCAAAGCAAAGTGAGAAGCATCCCATTGCCTGAATTCTTCACTAATTACTGATGGCCACGTGCGTACATGTCTGCTGTCACGCCTCCTGTCTGCATGTGTCCAGCTCGCAGTTAGCTTGCTCCTCTTTCCTCCTTTTTTTTTTTTTCCAAGATGTTATGGATTTAAGAGAGAGTGAGCGAGCAAGAGAGCAGAAGCAGAGGGAGAGAGAGAAGCAGGCTCCCTAGCAGGAGCGTCACGTGGGGCCAGATCCCAGGACCCTGAGATCACGACCTGAGCGGAAGGCGGGTGCTTCACCCACTGCGCCCCACCCCAGGCGCCCCATACTCTCTCTGCTTATATGCCATTAATCTGGAGCCTTTCCCATCACGCCATCTCAAACAATTTTCTAAATTTCCATGCTACATCGACCGCCTCTAACACCAAAATTCATCAACGGAAAAAATACTGATCTTAATATTGAGATAACAAAAGCATTCCTCCCCCGCCCGGATTAAATTACCATATGTTGGCCCCGCGAGCGTCATTCTCACGAATATAATTAAAATATCACTAAAGAAGAGGCATCAATATTATTTACCTCGAAGCCGCTGCTGCACAGAGGGACACCAACGGTTGTGCGATTATCTGGCGAACTGATCGATGCAGACTGTTAATCTGTGTGTCTCAGACGCTCCGGCCTATTTTTCTTATCTTCTACCTTTATAAATTTCTCAGCGGTGTAAAATAGGATTGTCCCGTTTCCTCCACCGGTGAAGAAATGCATCAAGCTCGGAGATATGTAAATCTCTTATCACAGTTTCAGGAATTATCATGTTCATAAGAGAGAAAGGGGGGATAAGCCTAAATTCCCATAAGGCGGTGTTTCCAAAGGGGCCGCGCTTTCCCTCCCGCAGTCCCTAACCCGCCTTTCTTTTCTGGTTCACGGGGCTTACTCGCAAAGCACGTGTTCCTTAGAAGCGATGAGGTTGGTGGGTGTGGTGTGTTTTATCGCCTGAAACCTGAAAACTCCATTTCATCTTTGCTTTGCCTTAGTCCGGATTTCCCACTTCTCTTCTGTACAGATTCCCACTGAAGGAAGATGTAAATGTCCCACGGACCTGTTCCCTCTTACAACTACGTCCCTTAATCGAGTGCTTGTTGGTGCACCAAAGTTTCGGTTAAATGGTAGATTCTGACCCGGATCAAGAATATCAGGTGAGTTTCATTTGATTGACGGTTGACAGGCCGAGGTCTCATCCCTGTCTTTGATGCTGCTCCATGGCTCCAAGGTCAGCTTGGGGCTCTTTCCTCTTGTCTCACCATTTCCCACGGGCTGTACCCTCCTGACGTCGTCCCTCATCTGTGAGCTGCTGTCACTGAGCCTGGTGTGGAGACGAAGGGCACATATAGACTCTGGAGCGCCCAGACTGCCCACAGTGCACCCCTATGTGGTCTTCCCTCATTTACTCAAGTGCTCCATGATTCAGTTTCTCCATCTGTGAAATGGATTAAGTCTTCCCACCATTGACCAGCATTTCGATGTTCCTTTTACAGAAGAGGATGGTGAAGCCCAATAGGGTTCGGAGGGTGTGATCTCAGCCTGGACCTCGTGGTGGTTGGAGGAGGCTGGGGGCCCCCCACTCACACTCCGTGAGCTTCAGTTTCCGATGTGTTAAGCGGGTTCCATAGTTTGTCTTCTTCATAGGATCCCTGTGGGGACTTGAGTGAGAATACGGAAGCCAAGGTGCTCTTTAGGCTGAAACACATCAAGTGCAGGCTCTTTTCCATGATTATCCAGGACACTATTATTATTGATGGCAATGCACACAAACACATGAACCCATTTCTGGTCTTCTGCGCATCATGAGATTCTGTGGAAAACCCAATACTGTATCCGTCAATCCCCATGTTACCTCCACATACCTTACATCTTTCCATCACTCCTACATTTTTCCTTCTCCTGTCATGTCCTCTTGTAGAAGACCGCCACATTTTTGCAAATCTCTCACTTTCGAACCGAATTCTCCACCGGGAAAGCACCTATGGCCACCTCCTAACACGATTTAATTAATCGTGGCCACACAAAAAAGGATTTCTGCATGCTTGAGATTAAGTCTGAAGAGACTCATATTAACCTACCGTGGGTGGTTATTCAGACCACAGTCTCTTCCTTTTTAGAAAAGACTTCGAGGGGAGACCTTGAAGGTGCTGGTGTCCACAAAACAAGTTAGACCTGACAGAGAAAATCGCCTGTCACAAAGCACCAGAGCCCGTGATGGGCGGCCACGGCTCTTTCTCCCATTGGCAAAGGCGATGTAAATACACGATCCTTTCAGCCTGTTAGCATTGGCCTCTCCCTCGCCCCTTCCCACCCTACTTTTCCGAAATGTGCTCCTTCTCCCATCCAGTGGTAATTTGCCTTGTGTCGCGGAAACATATTTCCTCCTCGTTGCATTGTTTCCCTACAGAAATGTCAGAGTCTCCTGGGAAACCCAGGTCGGCCACCTAATAGCGGTGTGACTATGTACACCCTCGGCCTGGGTAGTGTCCCGCCCCGAAGACACATGCGGAGGGTTCTTGGCAGAGAAAGGCCCACGAGGAAGGAAGGAGATGCTATTGTGTGGGCTCTTAATACCCTGTTCTTTTGGGATCCCTGGGTGGCGCAGTGGTTTGGCGCCTGCCTTTGGCCCAGGGCGCGATCCTGGAGACCTGGGATCTAATCCCACGTCGGGCTTCCGGTGCATGGAGCCTGCTTCTCCCTCTGCCTGTGTCTCTGCCTCTCTCTCTCACTGTGTTCCTATCATAAATAAATAAAAATTAAAAAAAAAATACCCTGTTCTTTGGAAGTCACTGCAGAGCGGGATTACATTAAATCAGGCTGCGTGTACTTATTCTCCCGCGACCTCATCAAACAAGGCTTGCGTCCCTGGGATCAAACACCAGATCTTCACAGGCTGTGTCAGCAGCTTGACTTCCCCATCCATCAGGCTCAAGGCTGGAAGGCATGAGCCCTGTCGGAGGTGCTGGCAGGGACCGTGCTTCCCCCTGGCCGTTCTTCCTGCCGGCAGAGAAGGAGAGGAAGACGCAGAGATGCTATTTGGATGCAACCGGAGGCCTCGGGGGCAAGGCGCCAGCGAATTGTGATTGTAGGCGTGGATGGGTCGCTCCCAAGAATAGGACCCTCTTTCTTACTCAGAAGCTCGAGTAATTGACCACCATAGCTGCTTGAGTTGTGAGTATCGATCAGTGACAGTCCGGGGCTCTCATGCCATCACTCGTCCGGGGAGGCCTAATTAACAGAGGCTTGCTTGCTGAATTAGATAAAATTTAGTGTCCACCGAAATTAATGTGATGTTGTCTGAGCATCCTTCACCTTACAGTGGAAAATCAAGTTTAAGTGGTGGGAAGGGGGGTCCTAGTGAATGCTGAGGCCTTTCACCGTAGCCAAGAAGTAGCTTTTCCAGAGTTTGCAGGGACCAGCCAGAAGAAATACTGCGTATTTGTCCCGACACCTGACAGCCAGTGTTGCAATATGATCACTAACGGTTATGCCGAGTAACTAACACGGAGAATTGTTTGCCGCGCTGGCCATTTTCGTTTCCTTTTGTTCTACTGAGAATTGGGGTGTTTCTTCCATTAAAGATAAGAAGGAATGCGGATTTACCATGATTTGGTCGCATTTGGAAATCATGTGAGTTTGAAGGTCAGCATGTAATACTTTGAAAGGCAGAGTGGGGAGGACTATTTCAGATGGACCCTGAAATCTGGAAGAAGAAAATTCAATCAACTCACTGTTTCAGAGGCCAGAGCTGTTTCGGGGTATGCGATTTTGTAAAATGTGGTTCTTTCTATCATACCCCAATTAACCGGTGGTGCGACTTTCTAAGTAGCCCTATCAGGATGTCTGTCAAGATAATCCTAGTCTTTTGTATAGCACCCTCTAAATGGGTAAACATTTTGTCTTTTTTTTTTTTTTTTGAGAAATTATAAGAAAAAAGAGTTAGGACTAAAACCATATCAATAGATGCTCTATGAACAATGAGGGGATCATAGCTTTAGAGCCGAATACTTTACAGTCTTGAACTTTAAGGAGGAGGGATGCATTTTAAAAAAAATCAATATACATTTCTACTCTCTTCCCTAGGTACTTAAAAAGAGAGAGAGAGAGTCTTACCCTGTTTATCGCAAGACTGGTTTGATAGCCAAATGTGCTATTGATCTTGGAGTTGTAGTATTGCATTTGAATACGTAGAAAGGAAGGCCTCGTGAACATCTTCAAACCATGCTTCAAAGCTAGACGTCGTTATGTCTGAAGATCCTGTGTTTATTTTGCACGTTTAGCCATGTTCATTTTGAATTCTTCTGAAAAGAGTCTGGTTTAATTCAGCCACTGAAATAATCGCCTCACAAGCCCACACTTCCACTACATCATGCTTCAGGCCACTTCACAATCAAATGCCCTAGGAAAGAGTCGTCACTGTGAGGCTCACGGCTGTTTTCGTAGGAACAAGGGTACAGTGTACCAGCTAATCACATGCAACATCTCTAGGTCACCTGTTTTAAATCTTAATTTAGCCACATAAAGGATCCCTGGAAGATGGATCCATAATTATACTGAGATGATTCATCCTTTTAAATGCTTACACGCACTTTATTGAGAACATATACCGTAATTCACGGAACCATTATTCCACCCATAGACATTTAAATTATATCCAAATTTCATTGCTATAAACTATCATTTCCTAAGTAGTCTTGTCACAGCCTGTGAGCCAGAAGCAAACTACAGTTGACCCTCGAACAACATGGGGGGTTCAGGGTGCCAGTCCCCCATACTGTCAAAAATCCACCTATGACTTTTGACTCGAAAAGTCGAAAATGTAACTACTAATAGCCCACTGTTGACCGGAAGCCTTACCGTAATATATAATCAGTCGATCAACACAGAGTTTGTATGTTGTATTACTGTACACTATATTCTTACAATAAAATAAGCCAGAGAAAAGAAAATGTGATTAAGAAAATCATAAGGAAGAGAAAATCATTTATAGTACTGTAAACATTTGTTTATTGTATATTTATTGATATAGTCAATGTATATTGTAATATTCAATATATATTATATACAAATGCCATGTACAAATATACCTGTACATTACATACTATACACAAATAATTATTGAGTATATTCATTGAAAAATGCCATAAGGGGGTATTATATATATATTATAATATATAAGGGGGACCCATGTAATTCAAACCCATGTTGTTCATGAGTCAACTGTATATTTATTACTATTGCTTAAAATATGATTTAATACCTGTGAGGCATCATTTCCCCCTTTAATTACCTGAATTTCTTTCCCTGAACTTTACTGACTTTTTTTTTTTTTTTTTTTGCAGTTTTCTCTGCTTGTAAACCTTAGAATAAGCTTGTCTGGTGCAAGCATAAATCTGATTAATTACATCTTTTTCTCAAATATGAACATGGAAGTGTAAGAATGAAAAAACCGAACTCTTTTATGCTTTAATACGATCATCTAGGAAGATTCTGTATTTTAACATATTGACTATAATCTCTGCAAGAATGAGATTATGGTACCTGACGAGTTGCCAGGGAATGAGATGTATCATAGCAGTGTACTATCAATGTCCTTGACACCGATCCCATTCAACACCGGCGTCAAACAAACCGTGTCGACATTTTTGGACTGGATGCTTCTCATCTCAGCCATAGTCTCCATATTTTCCTTTTGTTCCCACAGTGGAAGATGGCGTTGGCATGTATATTACTCAGGCATCCAATGCCGTGTAACAAATGCACACAAAATGTAGCATCTCACAGTAACGCACATTCACGGTCTCACAGCTTCCATGGCTCAGAAATCCATCAGGGGCTGAGCTGAGTATTTGTGGCTCAGGGTACCTCATGTTGTCAGCTGGGGCTGCGGTGCTTTGAAGGCTTGAGTGGGGCTGGAGGACGTGCATGTTGATGGCTCACTCGCATGGCTGTTAGCTGCACGTCTTCAGTCCTTATGATGTGTCAGAAGAAGCCTCAGCTCTAAACCATGCATCCTGCTCCACTGGGCTCACAGGACAGCCACTGGCTTTCTGCAGAATGAGTGAACCAAGACAAGAGAACCAAAGAGAAAACCGTAGTGTATTTTACAACCTAACTTTGGGACGCATACACCAGCCCTGCACACACAGTAGAGTCCTACTGGCCGTACAAACCAGTCCTGGTACAGTGTAGATCAGGATTATGTGAGGGTGTGAATAGCACAGTGCAGGGATCATCTCAGCCCGCTTGAGCATAGCTACGGCAGTGAGAGCAGATACTTTTCAGTTCTCTATCTGGAGCCAGAGACACATCATTTTTATTCAAATTTTCCATTGCATATGGCCCAGTGATTTCCTTTGATAATTTGGCACCATCACCAATGTGTAGTGTAGCGTGTGGGCTACCATGACTGTGCTTAGGAGCGTGGCCACTAAAATTACCTTTAGGGGAAAAAAAATAAAATAAGATACAGTTACCTTTAGGGGAAGTCTCTTAAAGTTGCAGAGTTCTTTGTTTTGGTATAATTCTTCTTAAAGTTTAATAATGGTTTCCTTCTCCATAGCTAACTCTTGATTTAGGTTGGACATTATTTCCCCAATCCAATAGAGCGCAAATGGTTTCTGTCAGAGGCACCAGAGATTATACCGTCTGTGATGTACCCAACAGGGCCACATGGTGAACACTTCCAAAAATCTGGATAAATGCTTCCTTTTTACTGGCCACATCTCACCCATTGTCAGATCTGTAGCTTGTTCCCGAAAACTCAGATGAGGTGACTGTCAAGAATGACATATGGCTTCCTGCCCTTCCTTAGAGTCTCTTCCCCTACCCCCCATCTCTCCATCTCTCCGTCTTTTTCTGTTTTAGATTACACACACACACACACACACAGAAGTCTAGAATCCAGAAACAGTCATATGCTCCACTGATTCATAAACTATAAAATATAACTTGTTTTACACTGAATTCTTTACTCCATTCTGTGGCCATCAGGTAAGGATGTTGAGATAATTTGTGGAAACTCACCGAATAGAAAAATGAAAGGCACAATACAATGTTTTACCGTATTGGCCAGGAAACTTTCCATCTTTCCTCTTCTTTATTCTTCCTGGTCCACAGTTTGACTGCCCTTAAGTAATCATGAAGTCCATAATATCCTTTTGACTCGAAAAGTCAAAATATCCTTTTGGATATTTTGGTCGATAAGGTAGGAACTTGCTGATAAACACTTGCTCATAAACACACATGCACACAAACACACACCCATTTTGAACCTAATTAAAACAAAACTATTTTCAATTTCTACCCCTCAGGCATCTCTAATGTTGTAAAAAGTGTCACGTTTGGTACCATAATGGTCTTCCATTCAGGGCCTTCTTATGGTCCAGAAGGCAGGCACTCTCGCAAGGAATATGACCTTGGTTTGGGATTGCTAATGGTGTTGAATCACGGTACTTCACTTCTTTTCAGGGAGGTTATGGTAGCAATTAACTTCACAATTCACATGGTCAAGATGACTCACAGTTGAAAGCACCTGAGTTGTCTGAAGATCAATTTTCTTTTAGGATTGTGCTGGAAAGGTTGAAAGCAGGACTTAAACATAATGGTGTGAATAGCAAAGGTCTAATTTCCAGGAAGGAGACTCACCCTTGGGGAGTTTCTCACCTCATGTCCCCCAGGGGACTGAGATTCATTGTGTCTCACTTTTTGACATATTATAGGCTCTATTATACCTCTCAATAATTGGATTGTTTATTCAAGACGTCATATTAAAAAGATGTGGGGAGAGCATTCTTCTGGAGTCTCTTGCATTTTTGCATGTATTACAAGCAGAGGTACTGACAGCTTTCCATCTGGAATGTCTTTCAGGGATGTTTGTGTAGCTAATAGCCTTGGAAGGCAGAGATTGTGTCCTCCTCTCAGGTAAGGAGCCGGTTTGCTTACTCGCCATTACTTCATTCATTATGTCTTCCATGAGAGGGTAGATCAGAGAGGCTGACCACCCATTCTAAGTATTCAGGTCAGGTTCCCTAACTGCACGTTCCTCTCCTACAACACAACCTACTGTGCGTGCACCTGCCCTGAGGGACCCCAGCCGCCATGCTGTGAGGAAACCCTATGTAGAGAGAGGCTCAGGAAAGAAGAGACCAAGGCTCACCTACAACACGAGTGGGCCACAGATAGGACGGCAGCCCTGACCAACAGAGGGGCTGCAAGCCTATCAGATACCTTGAGCCAGAGGAACCCAGCCAAGCCACATCTGGCCTGTCCACCCACAGAAGCTGTGAGATAATCAGTGTTTGATGTTTTCAGTGGCTGTGTTCAGGGATGATTTGTCACACAGCAATAACTAAATAATAGAAGCCAGGAAGAGTGCCTAGAATGTGAGAGGGGCTCATTAATGAACGTGTAAGAGAAGATACATGCCTCTAGATTCATGGACGTGGTCCTCCTGACTACCAGTCGGGCTCTCTGATTCCCAGAGATGGCATTATGGTTCTCAGATGTCCTGGACAGTGGAGCTGTGGCTCTTCTCAAGAGCAAAAGAAGGGACAGGCCACACGAATCCTGTCTACGACCCTACAGCCAATCCTATAAATGTAGCTGAGATGGAAGAAATGGGATTTGCTGGAAATCCTCTTGAACAGGATTGAATATTTGGGAGTTACCATTTTGTGAGCCTACTGCAGATGGCCAATTCTACTGACTCAGGAATAAATAAACAAGTTCTCAGGAATAAATAAATAATCTTTACTCTGGAAGGAGACGATGATCACCTTTCAGGTTTCATATTTCTCAGTAGGGTATGCAAAACTGGGTAAGCTGAGACCTTCTTCTAAATACATGTTTCAGAGAAAGTCCAGGTAGCCTGCCTGCAGTCCCCACTTGTCTGACCCCTCTGCACTTTGCATAATCTGATTATGATTCTAGGGGCGGGTACTTCTCTTCCCACAGAAGGGAATTCAGAGTAGCTACTATGGTGATCCACCCTGTTCTTATTTGTTTTAATATTTCATTTATTTGACAGAGAACATAAGCAGAGGGAGCCGCAGAGAGGGAGAAGCAGGCTCTCCATTCTGAAGGTCAGACGTCTGATGCACAGTGCTGGCAAGGCTGTGTATTTTCTGGAGACATGAGGAAGAATCTATGTCCTTGTCTTTCCAGCTTTCAGAAGGATCCTATATTCCGTGCTCTTAACCTCACCCTGTCCGCAATCTTGCTTGTGTCCCTTTCTTTTCACACATGTTGATCCTGATAAACCTTGTGCTTGTTAATCACCCTCTAAGTCGGCTTCCTGCAGGACTCAACCCCAGACACCACACTCTGTCAAATTGTGCTAGGAGCACAGTGTCTTGCACCCAACTTGTGAAAAATCTAAAGTTAGGTTCTGGAGGAATTCAAAGATATTTATAGTAAAATAAAAAAGAGAGAAAATAAGAGGAGAACAAGAGGGAAAGGAAAGGAAAGGAAAGGAAAGGAAAGGAAAGGAAAGGAAAGGAAAGGAAAGGAAAGGAAAGGAAAGGATGGAAAGGAAAGGAAGGGAAGGGAAGGGAAGGGAAGGGAAGGGAAGGGAAGGGAAGGGAAGGGAAGGGAAAGGAAAGGAAAGGAAAGGAAAGGAAAGGAAAGGAAAGGAAAGGAAAGGAAAGGAAAGGAAAGGAAAGGAAAGGAAATGAAAGGAAAGGAAAGGAAGAAAGAAAGAGAAAGAAAGGAAGGAAGAAAGAAAGAAAGAAAGAAAGAAAGAAAGAAAGAAAGAAAGAAAGAAAAAGAGTGAGCTACCCTTCAAAGCAGGGTACCCTTCAAAAGACCCTAGAAAAGTCTATCTTTTCTAGATTTTTCTAGATAAGCAAGTCAGTGTGGCTGAAAGTCTTCTTCAGGGCTGACTTGCTTTTCTAAGGCCATGAGGTTCAGTCCACGTTCACACATTCAGGCTTTAGCTGGCACTTTGCCATTTGTCAGTGGAAAGGGGGATCCCATTGGGGTACACTCTCAATTTAAGTAAGTTATTCTTTTTCATTCTTTCTTTGAGCAATGAGTGACTTTCTCACAGAGTAGTTTGCCATTTAGCTGAAACTAGCTTCACTTAGACCAAGTCAAAATGCCAATAATTTTCTTCAGTCACTTTCTTGTTAAATGGAGAGAACCATTGAAATTTTTTATCCACATACCATAAAGAAAGGAAATAACAAATTACTTACTGGGAGCTCGCCCTATCATCTATCTATCCACCTATAATACATCCATCCATCTTATCTATGTATATATTTATCTATCCATCCATTACACCATCCGTTCATCCTATCTATCCCTGTATCCATTCCACCATCCATCCTTCATCCACCTATGCATCAACTATTTATTATCTATCATCGATCTACCTACCTACCAAATTATTAATCACTTATTTATCATCTACCTACCATTTGTGTATCATCTATCTACTCATCTATGTTAAATATACAAAAAGCCCATCAGACCTCCTGATTCTTTTCCTCCCCTCACATCCCATATACAATCTATTATTCAGTCCTGCTGGCCCCATCTATGTTGTGTCTGGGTACCACTGTCACTCTAGCCAGAAGGCCTTGAGCTCTCATTCCTACACCAGTGCATTAGTCTGTCTCTTGCTGCTTCCTCTCACACTTCCCTCACTCTGTGTTCACACTGCAGATGGAATGATTTTTGGCAAAAATACATCTCGCCTTAACACCCTCGAAGCCTTCCCATCAAGCCCAGGCTAACATGCAGACTTGTTCCCAAGACCCCAAGGCTCCCAGTGGCACTGCTCCCTACTCACCTCTTGAGCTTCATCTCTTCCTGCTCCCCTCTTTGCTCAGTTGGACTGTCCAACTGACAGTCCTTTCTTCTGTCCTATTATTGACAAGCCCATTTCCCCAGACTCTGCATCTGCCAGGCCCCTGTCATCATCCAGAGAGTCTGAGTGTCATCTCTGCTGGGGAACCTTGGGGAACCTTCCCCCACCACTTGTCGACACTATCACCCCTACCGGCCAACTCAGAATCACTCTGAATCTCCTGGGGCATTGTGACCATCCCATCTCTTTGTTTTGCATTCTCCAATACACAGAACAGCATGGTGGCATAAATTATTTTTGCTCACTTATCTGTTTATTGTATGAATAGGCTGCATGAATATGACATTACCTGTCCTTATCACTGCCCTGTACCTTCACTTACAATGTGTATCAACACAGAGTTGGTGCTCACCAAATATTCATTGAATGAAGGTTTAATGCTTTTGTTATGAACTAAGATAATATTTTTTTTAAAAAACCCTGAGGTTGGGATCCCTGGGTGGCGCAGCGGTTTAGCGCCTGCCTTTGGCCCGGGGCGTGATCCTGGAGACCCGGGATCGAATCCCACGTCAGGCTCCCGGTGCATGGAGCCTGCTTCTCCCTCTGCCTGTGTCTCTGCCTCTCTCTCTCTCTCTCTCTGTGTGACTATCATAAATAAATAAAAATTAAAAAAAAACCCTGAGGTTATATGCAAACTAGGTTTTACTTTCTGTGATAAGCACAGGCTTTAAGAACAAAAGTGTAGTAGCCAAAGTGTTAAGAAAACATTGGTCTGCTTCAAGATTCATAAATGTAACTTTTCACAAGCTTTTGGTGGTAACTATAAAGATAATCCTTGAGTCTAATGATTTTTAAAGTGTAAACAATTTAAGCATAAGTGTACATCGCATTCAAGTACCAAAGGCAAGATGTGTCAAGTATCAAAGACATTTAAAAGAAAGTCATCAATGGCCACACCGTTCCATCCTCAACAAACAAGAAATTATGTTTTCATTTTTAGTCTGAGGTTATTATCCTATAAACACTAGGAAATTGTGTAAAAGAGTTTCAGGGAAAAGTAATTACCTGCAGTTACATAAAGGATTGTGTAGTGGAAGAAAAATAATTTTCCTTCTACCGTTCCAAGTTTTCTTCTGAGACCCCTGTAATAAAAGGCAGGTTAACAAGGGAAAAACACACACAAATTTATTAACACGTCTACCTCCTGTATACATGGGGGATACCCCGGGAAAAATGGAAAACCCAAAGAAGTGGCTTTAGAGTTTGGAATCTGAATAGGCGAAGGGAAAGCGGATGTAGGCGGGGAGAGTAAATGAGTTCAGGAAAGACGACTGGGCCCTTGGAAGAACAGGTGGAGGCATGACAGTTTGTGGCAAAATTTGCGGGGGCCTGGGGTCGAATCTCCTTTCCTGTGACAGGAGAGCGTCTTTGTGGTTGATGACAGTCCTGGGGAGGGCGTTGACAACAGTTGAGTTCCTTTGGGATGAAGTGTCTTTAGGTAGATGAGGTAAGTTCATGGAAAACCCCTCCCTCCATCTGCTGGTTTTCAAGTGGCCACAACTCAAAATAATCTGTATAGTAAAGTGGCGTATTTTGGGGTGATGTGTTCTGCTACTCTTCGGTCCTGTCCATTGGATTGGCTTCACCAGTAATGTCACAGAATTAAAACAAAAGTAATAGTATTCCATAGCACAAAAAAGCAAAATACAACGGGGTAATAAGAGACCAAGCAATGGGGAGATTCTTTTTTTTTTTAATTTTTTTTTTTTTTATGATAGTCACATACAGAGAGAGAGAGAGAGAGAGAGAGAGACAGAGGGAGAAGCAGGCTCCATGCACCGGGAGCCCGACGTGGGATTCGATCCCGGGTCTCCAGGATCGCGCCCCGGGCCAAAGGCAGGCGCCAAACCGCTGCACCACCCAGGGATCCCCAATGGGGAGATTCTAACAATGACACAAAATTTCTATTTCCTCCCTGGACGTGTACCTCAATAAAGAGGTCTGAATGTGATGTATTTGGCTGGGGGATCTGTTATCAGTGCTCACAGCTACAAATGCAGACACACAGACCTTTCAGCTTATATTCAGCAACCAGCCCGAGGTCCAAAGGATACAGGTTTGCGGCCAGAGCAAGCAGTTTTATGTTCTCTTGTCGTGATTTACGTTGTGTTTTATTTTAGGTAATTCACGGTTCTGATTCCATGTTGGTTGATTCTCCAGTGGATTGTTCTCCACCAAATCGCTTCTGAGGCCCGTCTACCGAGGTGACGCCACACAAAGCAGGTAACCCGCGTGAAATTTGACCAGTGCCCTGCCGATGGGCTGATGCTATAATCTGGTGCAAATCAACCTTGGAGGGGGTGAGGTAGGGAGAGAACATTCAAGACGTAAATGGGGCATCTGCTGGAAATGTTCTTCATCATGGTTGAAAGAAAGAGGAGAAAGTTGAGAAAAACCATGGGTTTTGAGAGGAATATAACGAGTATCTTTCTACCTAACAAGATCTAGGAGATGGTGGGGATATTTGACAAGATCCTGAGGAACAAGTCCCACAGATTAGAGGGATGTATTGAATGTGGGCTGGAGGTAAGGGCCAGTCAACGTGGCACAGTTGGGCCAGTGAGCAATGCTCGGCTTTTAGAATACATTAGATGCTTTAATCCAGTGTCCAGAAGAGAGCAGTGCACACTCCTGCCCCTATGGAAGTTGGTAGAGACTCAAAGAAGCAAAGAATGTTTGGAATACCTAAAATCTGCACTGTGTGACTTTTGTCAACAGAGAAAGATGGGTGATGTTGCAAAGAATCTATACACGGTAATTGGGATTATTCACTCAGTGTCTTATTCTTGTCATTTTCTTTGGTTTTTCCTTTCTCTCTCTCTTTAAGACACTGCTGGGAATTCCACATAGAGAAGCTGTGACCTATGTAAGATAGTAGATGTCACTCGCCTTGAAGGGGGACTCATGATCTTAATAAAAAGGCCTGTGTGTGTCTCTGCTTCGAGATTTTAGACTCTAAGAGCCAGGCATTGAGTATCTCGTTCCATCCTGTTGGTATGGGGTCGAGTCTGGGGTTGAGCCTTTGGTTGGACACATACTCAATGATTGATAAACGGGTATTGAAGAAGTGAATGAAATGTGGAATGGCATTACGTTGACAACCTAAGTGGTGTGGGGTCTTAGAAAGGACGAGAGCAGTGAGCTGAGTGTTTGTGAACGTGGTTCCATCTTGGTTCAGGCTTTAAATGGTGGATGAGCTTTAGGGGAAAAGACCCTGAACATCGCCCGATGGACGTGAGCAAGACGTGTTGTGCTTACATCACGCAGACTCTGCGTCGAAAGAGAGGATGCGTGTAGTGGGTAGGACACCAGAGCCCTACTAGTGCCTTGGCGTCAAACCCACATCTGTTAATAAGAGATGCTGGCCAATTTGTCCTATGTACGAACGGTCTTCCTTATAAAGTTTTTAGGGTTTTTTTCTTTGGTTGAGGGAAGTGCCGGGGAAGCTGTGATGGAAGCATATTACGATTCAGGCGTCTGCCATGTTGCTCCTTCTTGCTTCAAGGCAAGACAGCGATGGGAAAAGAAAGGTTTATAACATTAATAAGTGGGAGGCAAAATTTTTTTAAGGCAAATTTTTTGACAGGGGAGTGACCTAGTGATCGTTGGTTGCATGGGAAGGAGTCTGTGTGTGAGGTCAGAACACCCTCCCGGGAGACAACACAGTGAAGGTTCCGGAAGGGTCCATTTCTCTGACAACAGAAAGCATCAACCAGGGAAATAAAACTTGCAGAGGGATGCTCAGATACGGAAATGACGGACGTCTTGCAAACACGTCCCGGGTAATTGGTACTTGGCGAATGAGTTTTGGAGGTGAGGCATTTGCCGAGTGGAGGAATTTTGAAAAAAGACAAAATAAAACCGCAGGTGATGCAGTGTCATGGTTTAGTAAGTTTAGGGGGTGTAGCAGGGAGCCCCCGGCTTGTGGCCGGTGTATGTGGAAGACAGTGAGGCCACCACCTTCACTTTTGCGTCTAATTCTTTGCCAGAACTGGCCCCACGTCTCCCGCCCATCCTGGCGCCTGTCTCAGGGCCTGGGCGATCGCTCCCTCACGGACCTGTTCTGAGATTATTCCAGAGATTGTGGGAAAGGAGAGGCATGTCTACACAGATGGCACATTCGTTTTCACGCCGCGGTCTGTGGGCACGAGGCGCCGACCTGACCTGACCAAGACCGTGCTCCGGGAAGTCAGGGTAACTGGGGTGCAGGGAGCTC
Source organism: Vulpes vulpes (assembly GCF_048418805.1). Lineage (NCBI taxonomy): Eukaryota > Metazoa > Chordata > Mammalia > Carnivora > Canidae > Vulpes > Vulpes vulpes. Next base: position 4,022,341 of record NC_132796.1, on the reverse strand, counting down.
TGTGCCTACCTGCCTGCAGGTGAGGGTCGATCACGGCTCCTTAGCGAATGACCTGGTGAAGCCAGGGTCAGGCTCCAGGGGGCTCCCACCCTCCGAGCTGCCTGATGCAGACTGAGTGGGCTCCCCAACGAGCAGAGGCCCATAGCCCCTTTGAGCAGGGACTGCTCGCGGCACTTGTGTCCCTCGTCTTACGGTCGGTGTCCCCGCAGGGCCAGTCCCTCGGTCTCCTGCCGCGCCCTAGGCACGGCATCCGATTCCAGGAGGACGAGGCGGCCGGCCCTGAGCTCGGGCATTGGGTCTGCTGCTATGATCCAGCACTCGCACCCCTGGGGATGTGCGGCATTGGACGCGAATGACGTGGGCACCCCTGGTCCCCGTGCAAGCCGTGAAGAGGAGCCACCGCAGCGTGGAACGAGGTGGAGACCGCCCGTTGCCGGGTGACAGTTCCGGGGATGCAGCCGAGAAGCCTGTGCTCGTGGCCCCACGGTGCTTGCATCCTTCATGGAAAAGCGCAGCTGCGTCCGGCATCCCGTGCGTGAGGAGCCCACTCATGGCTTCACCGCTGAGCCGGTGGCCCGTGATGGCCAGAGGAGTAAGAGGCCTGCGCTCCGTGCGGCGCTCGCAGGCTCCCTCTCGCCCCCAGTTTCCCGAGCGGCAGAGCGGGGCTGCCTCTCGACGAGAGGCCTCGGGGCTCACTTTTCAGAGGCGATGCCCATGTGCTTGATCGCGGGAGAGGCATCCTCGAGGAACCCCCGACTCTGACTCGGCGCACGCACCCAGATCTCACGCTCTTCAAGTGCCTTGCCCAGTCCCACGGCACACGGAACGCTCGGGGCCTTTCTCCGTGTTTCTTTCCCACGGACACGTTCGTGCCGAGCGGCTGCTGACCGTAGGCTGCCTGGAGGACGTGCCTCGGAAAGGCCGGGCCCGGGGTGGCCGTCGTTAGCGCATCTTCTCCCGTTGTCAGCAGTCCCAGGCAGGTTTGTGAGTGGCCCAAGCTCAGAGACAGCGTGGGTGCCTGTGGGAGCCGGGAAGCCTGCGGGGCGCACTGGGAAGAAGTCAGCCCCTTGCAGAACGGCTTCTGGACGGTCGGTGCAGCCCAGTTGGTCAGTGGCAGGCCCTGAGCCTGGCGGGGACACAACAGCATCCGCTGTGTGAGCCGCGGTCTCACCTGGAGACGACCCACCTGCTCGGAAGGCGGCCGTCTGCACCTCGGAAGACGAGGCCTCAACTGCCCAGATGCCAGCAACGCCCTGACCTCCGGCGATTTTGCAAACCAGAGCTAACCTCAGCCGGGACGCACTGTCCCCGACCTGAGATCCCCTTCCGAGGTCTCTGTTCCGCTGCACCTTTCTGAAGGAGGCCAAGCCCTACTGAGATGACAACTACTGACCTCACGTCCCCGGAGCAAGACGGACGGCTTGTCTGTGACCCGTAGGGTCTGTTCCTACAGCAGAACCAAGCCTTGAGCCTCCAATGGGGATTCGGAGACGCAGAAGCCTTTCCTTGCCGTCATGCCCCAAAATGGGAGGGAAATCGCATTTGGGGGAAATGCTGTAGGTGGAGTCGACCCACGGAGAGCACGCGGGACACCAAGTCCTCGGGGCTTTACAGATGACACGATGGGCCTCCGGGATGGGTGGGCCCACAGCCTGTTGGAGGGATGCGAATCCCTCGAGAAGAAGAGCCGCGTCTGTGTTACCCGGACATAACGCAGTGCCAGGCCCACGAAGGCTTGATGAATGAGTGCCGGCTTCCTCCCCAGGGGGTCACCCGTGGACCGGAACAAGAGGAAGCACGGACGACGCTGGAAGCCGCCAGGCTGCCCGGCTCGGTGGGGGAACCTGTGCCCTCTCGGCCCCTCTGGGCACCATCCACGTGCCCTCCACGGCCACTTGGAGCTCCCCGCTTGCCGCACGCAGCGTTCTCAGCAATGGGCGCTGGCCCGTGTCACCGGGTCCTCCGGGCTGACACCAAGGGTGCGGAGGCACCGTCCCCAGAGCCCTGTGCCTTGCTTTCTTGGGTGCACTGAAGCCTTGCCTTCATTCCCTCTGCAGGGCACATGCTCAGAATAGCTGAAATTCCCAACATTCACCAGGAGGGCCCATAATAAATTATTGCCTAACACATAAAGGCCGTTCCAGAGCATGGGAAATGGGCTCGGAAAGCGGCCTGCAAACCCCCCCACCACCGCCACCGTATCATAAATGAGTCCTGTTGTTGGCCACCCGGCTGTCCCCGTCCCGATCTTTCCTTTCTCAATGCCCGCTCCTAAAAATAGCGCACAGTTAGCTGCGGTCACAAAGCACGGCCTTATGGCTGCCGGGGGTACTTGAACCCTGGTGGGGTGTGTGCCGCGCCCCGGTTCCAGTGGCTTCCCAGTTGGGTATTCAGAGGGCTGATTCATTGTGTGGCGGGCACCACCGCGTCCCATCAGCCCCCGACCATGAACGCTGTCTGCATAACAAATGCGGCTTTCTGGGGCTGCAGCAAATGTGGCCTGTTCAACAGGGAAGGGAGGCCGGCCCCGGGCTTTCCAGCCATACCCCTGGTTTTATTTAACCCTGCATGTGTCAGCCCTGTCCGAAAGCCTCTGGAATTTTCTTCTGCTGCTGCTTCTTCTTTCTGCCCCTGTGGGGTCTGAGAGCGAGGCGCTCGGAAACCCCCGCTGCTGACGGGCTGCTCAGGCTTGAAGAGCCACCTTCGGCCCTGCACATGCACAGGATGCTCAGCTCCCTGCTCCTGACGTTCACGGAAGCAGTCGCATCTAAAGGGGCTCAATCTCACCTCGTGTCAGTCGCCGTGTCTCGTGCAGCCTGCGGGAGCTGCTCGGGTGCACCGGGGGAGCATTAAGGCTGCAAATCAAGCCTGGCGGCGGCGGCAACACACCAGGAATCGTGGGCCTGGAGACCTGGCACAGTCACAGCTCCCCCTGCCATCCCCAGGTGCCCCAGGAGGAAGCATGCAGACGGTGCCTGTGGGCCCTGGTGCTGATGGAGGCCCGCCCCCTTGGCAAGCCCTCCCTTTGAGACGCTGCGGACGCCGCCCGTTGCACCCGAGAAAGGGACCCAAAAGCCCAAAGCCCCTCTCTGTTCTTCCCAGGCCGCATGCCTCCTCGTATTGGCTCCTGAACACACGCCGAGAGCTCCGGAATAGCCTTTTCCAAATGCATCTCTATTGTGAGAAATACCACGCGCGGAGCAGGGCCCGGGTGGCCAAGTATCTCTGCAAGCGACCAGAGCAGCTCCAGAGCCCACGGATGCTCACGGCAGCTCTCATAGTCTGCAAATTTTCTGAAATTAGAGAGGAAGGCCGGGCTTGTTTACAGGCAGCTAGTGGACGCGGAGAGTGTCACCTCTTTTCACGTCGGTGTCGTAGTTTCCAGGTAAGGAGCGACCATGCCGAGGAGCTTTGGAGAAGACAAAGCAGGATCGACTACGGAGCCTGGCACTTCGCCGTATCCGTCGGCTGGCTCTGTTGGCCTTTCTGGGTCTTTATTGCGTCGTCTTTAGAAAAGGACTTGGGGTGACCTCCGTAAGGAAACAGCACAGCATAGACACGGGAAGGTCTTGGAAGCAAGTGCGCTAAGCAGCGACATCAAACTTTCTCCTTCCCTCTGCATCAGGGGCCAAAAATTATTCATGTTTTTCATGGTCAGAGAAACGACGCAGCAGAGCTGGGTTCCTCCTCATGCCTGGGATGTCCTTCGAACATCAGCTTTATGCTAAGTGCGCTGGGAACTTGATCTGGCTTCTTGACTCTTAACGTCTCAAACTGGGCAGGTGGTTCTATGCTACGGGCTCTCCATGCCCGATGTCACGCCGTCAAGGAAAGAAGAGTGTTTCACCTTGACTAGACGTCATCGAGGTCAAGTACTCCGTTATTAGAGTCTCCAGGTTTGCAGGGCTGACTCCTTAGCGGGTTTCCGCCCCTGTGTTTTCCCTTGTTTGGGCTTTTTGACCGTAGAAACCACTGACAGAGCAAAATTGCTGCGTGTAGCAAGCAGCCTACAAGGGGCGCCGGGGCGGCTCCGTCCGTTAGGCATCCAAGTCTTGATTCTTGGCTCAGGTCGCGATCTCGGGGTCATGGGATCGAGCCCGGTGCTCACTGGGGAATCTGCTTCACATCATCTGCCTCTGCCTCTCGCCCACATCATGTGCACACACTTTCTCTTTCAAATACATAAATAAATCTTTAAAAAAAAAAACACGATCATAGAAGCAACGTAAATATTGCTTTTGGACTCAGACCCAAACCGGGTCATATATGGTGATGCATTCCCTCCCCTATGGCTTTCGCTTTCAACTAGTGGACGACAATCTAGGAACATGCTGCCTGCAAATCCCACCTGAGCTGCAGTGACCCCCGGAGATTTGAGTCGTGTGTGTGCACATGTGAAGAATAAGGCTGCTGTGGCCCCGTGAGAATTCAGAGCCAAGAAAACAGCTTAGGGCAGGCTGGTTACAGCATCCGCTCCAGTCACAGGAGGATATTTCCACGACCGGGAGTCCTCTGGGAGTGAAGCTCCTCGAAGCCGTGCACACGGTCAGGAGACGATGTCGGACGTTGCACTGTGCTCGTGTTCAGTGCCTCACCTGGTGCTTCCCAACGGCCCTGCGAGCGCCCTTCAGTTGTAAACAGAGAAACCACGTGCGGAGAAGTTAAACGGCTGGACAGAGCGTCGTCCTCAGCATCGAAGACACAGAGGGACACCAGGTCTAGAGCATGGATGCGACCCCCTAGCTCTTTCCCCCAGATGTGGGAAACAGATCAACCCATCACCGGTGACCCAGCAACATTTGCAAGGCGCCACACGTCATCGGTGTTCCTTGGAGCCTTCCCCCTCTGGGTCGTAAGGAAGGACCGCTTTCCCGGCCACTCCGAGAACCCGCACCCACTGAGCCCACCGACCCGCGTAAAGGGGAAGATGGCCCGGAGCCTGTCTCTGTAATCTGCTAGATGACTCCAAACGTAAGCGCTGGAAATATCCACGCGTGTTGGCAGATTCATTGAGTACTATTTATACCAGGGGGAAAACGGGCAGAACCACGCGCCATCCTTTCGGCCCAAAAGGAACAGTTAGATGCAGAATGGGCTTGTTTTGTTTTAGAAGAGCATCTGCAGGTGTTCAGCTGTACTTTCAAATAATGATTCATGACGGGGGCAGGTGCACGTGATGTCGAATTAGCTGGACACATTGCAAGTTAGGAAATTGTGTGTAAGGGGCACCCGGGGGACTCGGGTTGAGCGTCTGCCTTCAGCTCAGGGCGTGATCCTGGGGGCCCGGAATCGAGTTCCATCGGGCTCCCTGCACGGAGCCTGCTTCTCCCTCTGCCTGTGTCTCTGCCTCTCTCTCTCTCTCTCTCTCTCTCTGTGTGTGTCTCTCATGAATAAATAAATAAAATCTTTTAAAAAATTGTGCATAGGGCATCCATTCCGAAGCTTTAAAGTCCTACGGACGACTTGCTCAAAATGAGGACTGCCCCTCACCACCTTCGTGATTTCCCGTTAATGGGGTCTACGGGGGAAACAAGAATTTACACTTGTAACCAGTTTCCAGCTGACACTGATGCCACCGGCTCAGGGACCCCACTGAATTAATCAAATATGCATGAGGCATGTTGTGAGAGCCAACCCTCCTTGTAGGGTGGTCATTGTCCCCGGGGTGCTGGGACTTTTAGGAGGTAGCAGCATCCAGTGGCAACATGAGGCGGCACAGCCACTGTCAGAAACACATTGGCATTTCTTCAAATAAATTGCAAAATGCAGTTAGCTCTTGATGCTCCAGTTCCCCGCCTAGACACCGACCTAGGAGGAGTGCGCACAGGCGTTCAAGCAGAGGTATGCACACGTGTGTTCATAGCCACACTACTCACAGGCGGCAAGGGGTGCACACGGCCCACGTCTCCATCAGCAGGTTAACAGATGCACAAAACGTGGCCCAGCTCCACCGTGGAAGAGGCCTCAGCCACTGAGGGCGGTGATGTTGTCACACCTGCGACGATGTCAGGGCGACTGCAAAGATCCAGGCACGCAACAGCACATCATATACGCTTCTGTGCATATGAAACATCCAAAATAGGGGAATGCATCGGGTCGGAAAGCAGATTAGTTGGTTGCCTGGAGCTGAGGTCAGGGGCCACGGCGGAGCGACTGCTTCGTGGGTACAGACTTGCTTTGGGAGCCGCGGAAGGTGCAGAAATTAGGTAGTGGTCATAGTTGCGCTGCATTGAGAACGTGCTAGAAGCTTCTAGATTGTACATTTGTAAATGGCCAATTCTATGTTATATAAATGTCACCCCCTATTTTTAAAAATGTCCATACAGCACACTAGCGATTCTGATTTCAGCATTCCAGGACCTGGCTGTTTTTATTTTATTTTATTTTATTTTATATTTTATTTTATTTTATTTTATTTTATTTTATTTTATTTTATTTATTTATTTATTTATTTCATTTCATTTCATTCCATCGTATTTCCTCATATTTCATTGTATTTCATTTTATTTTTATTTTTATTTTTTATTTTATTTTACTTATTTTATTTTATTTCATTGTATTTCATTTCATTTCATTTCATTTTATCTTATTTTATTATTTATTTTATTTCATTTCATTGTATTTCATTTTATTTCATTTTATTTTTTATTTTATTTATTTTATTTTTATTTTATTTCATTGTATTTCATTTCATTTTATTTTATTTTATTATTTATTTTATTTTATTTCATTTCATTGTATTTCATTTCATTTCATTTTTAATTTAATTTAATTTTATTTTATTTATTTAATTTTATTTATTTAATTTTATCTTATTTTATTTTATTTTATTTCATTGTATTTCATTTCATTTCATTTTATTATTTTATTTTATTTCATTGTATTTCATTTCATTTTATTTTATTATTTATTTTATTTCATTTCATTTCATTGTATTTCATTTTATTTTTTATTTTATTTATTTTATTTTTATTTTATTTCATTGTATTTCATTTTATTTCATTTTATTTTTAATTTAATTTAATTTGTATTTCATTTTATTTCATTTTATTTTTAATTTAATTTAATTTATTTAATTTTATTTATTTTATCTTATTTTATTTTATTTTATTTTATTTTATTTTATTTTATTTATTTTATTTAATTTCTAAAAGGCCCCTGAGTGGCTCTGCATCTGCCTTGGGCTCAGGTCATGATCTCAGGGTCCTGGGATCGAGCCCCCCGTTGAGCTCAGTATGCAGCAAGGAGTCTGCTTCTCCCTCCTCCTCTGTGCTCTCTCTCTCTCTTTCTCAAATTTCATTTATTTATCTTAAAAAGAGAAGAGAGAGAGAGAGAGAAAGACAGGAGGGGCAGAGAGAGAATCTCAAGCAGATTCCCAATGTGGGACTCGGTCCCATGACTCTGCAACCATGACCAGAGCTGACACCAAGGGTCAGATGCTTCAGCCCCTGAGCCACCCAGGCGCTCCCGAGGTATTTTAAATTGCTTTTCAGATGCTTCTCATGGGCAGCCTGGCTTCACTGACCTGGTGGGGATGCAAACAATACCAACAATGATGGGCAATAACTGGCTCTTTGGACGTGGTTCAAGTGAAGGAGCACGAGCATGGCAAGACCGAAGCTACAACTTTAGCAGGTGGTCCCCATGCCTGTGCTGCTTGGCGTCCAGGGACCAGCAGCATCAGCCTCACCTGGGGGCTTGTCACAAAGGTGGACTGTCCAGCCCCATCGCCACGCCGCCAGAAATACAATCTGCCTTTTAATAAAATCATGCAGACCTTGTGACATCGTATTTCATGGAACGCCGGAGTGTGGACGGTTATTACTACTTCCCCCGACACAAAGGGTCTGTACGGCCCAGATGTTGCCTGGACTCACGTTAACCGCATTCGTATCCTCCTGTATCTATGAACCTTTGAGGAGCTCGTGCATCGGACACCCTTGCAGGAGCATTGTAGGGACGACGTGCAATCATATCGCAAACCATTCGGAGAATGCAGCTCCTTCTAGAGGAACGCTTTACGATCCTGAGGGGGCCTAGGCTTCCGCAGGGAGAACTCTGACAGCTGCTGCTCCAGGACGGTTTTCAATCTTCTGCACCTGCTCCATCCAAAGTGAAGCTTGAATCTGCTAAAAGTCCAGGAGCGACCCTGCATGTCCACACCCAGAGACACTGGGTGAGAAGTGTTAGATAGACACAAATCATGGGCTACACTTCAATGTGAGTCACGAGACAAGGGAAGGAGGGGCAGGATCCCTTCACGACTCGGCTCTTTGTCATCCTCACCCTTGGAAGATTTGGAGGTTTCAGGCCTGCAGTGAAGATAAGCTAGAGAGACCACGTCGCACGCCCGTACCCAACACGTTCCTGAGAAATTCTCAAGCACCCCAGACTTTCCTTCCAAGCCTTTGTAGCCAAGCTGGGCCCAGCTAACGCCCAAGGGAAAGTCTAATACATCTCTTTGAAATCCGTCTTGAGATGACTCAATTTCTATAAATAATAAAAGTACCCAAACAGGAAAGAAAGTTCATGAACTTGTGCAGGGAACGTCAACAGCCTTCTTTATCCCATCAATGAACTTTTTTTTTTTTTGTCCCTCTGTATTTCCCTGAAAGTCTGACAAGCCATACTCAAATTTGTTTTTCTGGAAATAGCAATGTAATTTTTAACCCGGCGTGAAATATTCAAGAAGTGGGACGGATGCGAACCTCAGAGGTCACCCATGAAATTGGTCCCAATATTGAAGTGATGAAAAATGATTCCACCCATTCTGTGTATCAATCTGTTAATATCACATCGTAGATGGGATACTGATGGTCTCTAACCCCTCAGACCGAAGGTGCCCTCAGCTATCACATCTCGGCAAGATTCACGAATTGATTAAAATAACCATTTTTAGAGAAATGAAGACAGGTTCTTTTTTTTTTCTTCTTTCCTATTTAATGGAGTCAAAAGAAGAATTCCCAGCCAAGCCCACATTTCTCAACTCAGTTAAACTGATTTCCATAGACGACGTGAGGGGTAGGGAACACAAGTGATTCACAAACGGTACACATGAAGGGGCCAGCAAAGGGAAATGATGCTCGTTGCTGTTTGCCTGCGAGCCCCTGAGAAGAGTGTTTTTTAAGAAACCCCTTGGGGCGCCTGGTGGCTCAGTCGGTTAAGGGTCCACCTTCAGCTCAGGTCATGATCTCGGGGTCCCGGGATCGAGCTCCGTGTCAGGCTCCCTGCTCAGCGGGGTCTCTGCTTCTCCCTCTCCCTCTGCCTTTCCCCCGGCTTATTCTCTCGCCAATAAATAAATAAAATCTTTTTTAAAAAGTTTCTTTGTGAGAAATTGAACATCTGCTTCTCTCTTTCCCGGACAGAAAACAAATGGCAAGGTATCTTTAGCTCAATGTGCAGTTGTTTCTGTGTGACAGGGATTGTGCAGGATTTCCTTGTGGGGGCATTTCCAGGGATCCACAGACCACAACCTGGGGACCAAGTGCAGCCCGAGACCTGGTTTCATAACGTGCCTCTGGATCGCAGCCGTGCCCGTACATTCACAGATGGTCTGTGGCTGCTTTCACTTGGCAAGGAAATAGCAGTCAGGTGGTTGTAAGAGGGACCAGCAAACCTAACACATCTACTGTCTGGCGTTTTGCAGAAAAGTCGGGGGCACCTGGATGGCTCAGTCAGTTAAGCCTCTGCCTTTGGCTCATGCCATGACCCCAGGGTCCTGGGGTTCAGCCCCATGTAGGGCTCCCTGTGCAGTGGGGGGGGGGGGTCTCCTTATCCCTCCCCCTGCTCTCGTGCTCGTGTGTTCTTGCTCACTCTTGCTCTCTCCCCGTCTCAAATAAATAAAATCCTTAAAAAAAAAAAAAAAAGAGAGAGAGAGAGAGAAGTCTGCCAACCCCTGCCCTAAGAACGCCTCTGTTCACGAGGCCATTTCTGTGTGCATCTCATGATAGGGACAATTTAAACACCGTATAGACCGTTTCTATCTACGTGTGATGGATACAGTAAGGTGCCCAGATATTTGGCTAGAGGACATGAAATGAGCATTGGATCAGTAGACTGAGTAAAGTAGGTAGCCCTCTCTGGGGTGGGTGGGCTCCATCCAATTAGGTGACGTCAGGAGTAGATCAAAGAGGTGGAAGAAAGGTTGAGTTCTCTGTGCCTCTCAGACTGATGGTTTGAGCTGGGCATTGGGCCCCTGCCCTTGAACTGACGCTTGTAGCCTCAGCTCCCTGAGTTCTCAAGCCTTCACACTCACATGAATTACCCACACGGGCTCTCCTGGGCCTGCAGCTTGCAGATGGCAGACTATGGGACTTACCAGCCTCCATAATTGTGTCAGCCAATTCCTTATAATCAATCAGTCCACTCCTCCTTCTCTTTTTCTCCCTCCCTCCTTCCCTTCTCCCCTCCCTCTATGCCTACCCCATATATTTCCCGTTGGTTTAGTTTCTCTAGAGAACCCTGACTGATGCCAACAAACATTATCTATCAAGTTTTCTTAACTCTTGTGGCCCAATTCTACGAAACTTCCTTGAACACCAAGTATGCGTAAGGTTAGGTGAAGATTAGGAAGATGAAGAAAACAGTTCTTACCCTGAAGACGGTCTCATGACCAACAGGCCAATGACAATCGCAAGAGGAATCCAACCCCAGCAGTCCAGGGGGTGCACAAGGTCTCAGAAGAAAGATGGTTATGTCAAGAAGTCTTCACAGGTGCCACGTGTGACACGGGGGCCATCGCAGGGTACAAAGAATGGGCAGTGCCCAACGCAGGTGGGGTTGAAGGAGCTCAAAGTGATGGGACTTTCTGGAGTAGAGCAAGACCTGTGGGTGGCACATTTCCAAGGCGACCCCTGCTCCTGTGTTCCTGTGATGACACAATGCCTGAGGGCTCTGAGCCTGGCACCCAGCTGAGACAGGCGTGCGAAATAAAGCCAATAGGCCTCCGCTTGAATGCGGGCAGGTTCTGTGTCTACGCGGAGTCTGCATGTAGCTCACAGGAAGACTTTTCCACGGTGAAGCCACAAACCACTTGGAACGACTCCACTTTTGAATGTGCTAATGGAGTGGGTTGGATCGGAAGAGGAGAAAGCCTGACTCTCGTGTCAGAGAAATCTCCCATCTTTTGACGGTTTTTCTGCCGGGACTTGATGGGGTGTCCTCTGCTTTTCCTTATCATTTAGCATCTAATGAGAGATACTTGCTTCCAGGCGGGTCTTCTGTTCAAATTCACCAGGCAGCCTGGCGTTGCATATCCACTGCTCAGGTTCTGAACGATTTACAAGTCGACGTTCTCTCCTTAATGCGGGTGGGCTCGGGGCGAGTGAAGGGTGGCCCGCGATGTCGTTTGGGAGGAAACAGCCCCGACTTAAAAGCTGGCAATCCACCCATCTGCTCTCTTTCTTCTCCCTTGCCTGTCATCAGCCGAAGACGTCTCTGACGGGTTAAGTTTAATCTGTGATGGAGAATGTGCCGCGTGGGCAGCGTGTTAGCCTTTGGTAGATGTCAGAGACAAACACGCGCCTCCACGGGGAAGCCCTGAAAACAAACCTGCGCCTGCCTCCATCCTTACCCTGTGTCTGTGGTCTTGAAAACCTGTGTCAGCGCTCTGGCTCTCTGGGTCCTTACCTCCAAACAACGGGTCCGCAGACCTCTTCTGTAACGCGATCGGCTTTTGGGGCCGTGGAGTCACATGGACTCAGTTGTGCCATCGTAGAGCAAAACCCACCACGATACATAATGACAGCACATACCCGAGTGTGTATGGCCAGTTTCGGCCAGCGCGCCGTAGTTTGCCCATCTTTGGACTCGATCACTCTCTCACATCTTGGTAATATCCTGTGGGGGAAGGTAAGGGTAGAGGGAGAGTCACAATTTGCTTGAGCTGCTTCATCTCCCTTCATATGAGGGAGCTCCCTTTTGTCAAGGAAGAGACCCAGGAGAGGGGGAAGATACACCCTGCACGTGGATCCCATATACTGGGAAAGGATGTATCTACGTCACGCAGCCACACGTCCTTTAAACTTGTCGCGCTCAAGGCAGACCGAATGGGTCTGGAAACCACGTGTAGAATGGAACGTGCCTCCAATATACCTTCCTTTTACATCGCTTGGGCTCTATCAATGAAAAGCACCCCCAGCAAATTCAGCAAATTCTGGGAGACTGTTTCCTCGTCCTGGTACCCTCTGGCCATCACAATCGCCATTTATTTAACTGTGACTGAGAACCCAGCTGCCAGGCTCACCCGCAGTCCTGCCCACCAGGCCCAGCGAGCCGGTGATGGGTCTCTAACGCAGCACTGCAAGCACCAAGACGATGCTGCCATGATCGCAAACCCTGGCAACTCCCTCAATACAGTGAAACTCAGACGCTGAAAAAGACTCAAAACGCAAGCGCTCAGATGAAAGCCCCCCTGGCAGCATCAACAGGCAGCGAGCGAGAGAGGAGAAAAATCACCCTCGTGTTTGTTTCTGAATCGTGGAATTGGAGTGGAGTCCCCCGACAGCCTGCCTGGCTTCCGTCGTTGGAGACTCGGTGATGGAGTCACCGATGGGGTTTCCTCCCGCCTGCCCCTGTGCTTTAATGAAGGGCAAGACAGGCATCGCCCAGCCACCATGCAGGGTGACCCTACCACGTAACAGTGTCCTCCCGTCTCCACCCAAGGTGAGCAGGGCATCCAGGACGCAGCCGCACCTTAATGAGAAAAACTGACCTGCTTATTTACCAGCTGTCTCCTCTGTTCCTAATCCAAATAATCTCTACAAAATCTTTGTCCTTTTGCCTGTAGAAATCAAGCTGAAGCCTCTCCAGGTTGGCTTGTCTTTGACAAACTAGAGGGGTTCAGGTTGGAGGAGGATCCCAGGCTTGCTGGGTGCTTACGAAATGGGAACACTCGTTGACATGCTGTTCACGACCCCTTCATCGGAGTATGGGCCTAGGAACGTGACAGCTCAAGCTCAACGCTGGTCTAAGTGGCTGTTTCTCCACGTATGAAAATGTGGTGCTGTCCTGTAGTATATCACATTTAATGCAGTGCAGCCTGCCCTGATTTCAACAGGGTGGCCACGTTGCTGGGCAAAAACAAATAATACACACAAAAAAACCCCACCAAAAGTCATTACTTCCTTGTGACAAGCTAGATTTCTATGCATAGAATGAGTACGGTGAGGTTCTGCTATGAACGTTGTGTTCAAAATGATCGCATTAAGCCAACATGCGTATATGTCGGTAAATAAATAAATAAATAAATACCTACTCGAGGTCAACAACACAGAATCCAAAACAAAACAAAACAAAACAAAACAAAAACAAAAAGCAAAAAACAAAAAACAAAAAAAAACCCCAAACAAACAAAAAGCAAAATCTCAAAGTAATTCCAGCAATGTCGATACTTTTGATGAATTCTCCATCAATGACTGGACCTTGCAATTTTTTATCTCAAAGAGAATTCTAAAAGGCAAAAATAGCCAACCTCGATGTACCCAGCACCATTCAAAGGAAATCACCTACAATTACTTTCTCAGTCCTTCCTCCAACACGGAGGCAGAAATCGTCATCGCTACCATTTTTGCCTAATATACTCAGGTGGACACAACAAGCAAGTGGTTGAAGCCACTGGAACCAGGCAGCGTGGCTTTGGGGGCATGTTCTTAAATCCTGGATCACACCGGGTAGAAACACAGGTTCTCCGCTCTGGCACTCCTGACATTTGCAGTAGGTGATGTTTTGTCGTGGGCGATGCCCTGTGCTTTGCAGGTCATGGAGCAACATCCCTGGCCTCTGCACGTTAGATCCCAATAGCATCCCCACTACCACGGACGTCTCCAGTCGTCACGACCAACGAGGTCTTCACACATTGCCAAGGGCCTCCAGGAGGGACAAGGGGAAACGGGAATGCAGAATTGCTACTGTTTGTACTGTTTAGGATATGGTTCTTCAACACGTGAGGGCTGCAAACGTAGATGTGGGCCTGGGCCAGGCAGGCAGTTAGTGCAGAGATGCGCAGGTTCACGGCAACAGCAGACGGTCAGCTGGTGGTGGTATTAATGCAACCACCATGCGGTTTAGGACAAGGCAGAGAACGCACAAAACCATTTATGAGGATTATCTTCTGCCAATGGATTTCCATTTGGCCCATGAGTGAGTCCATGGAATGAAGCATGGTCTGTCCACCCTGGCCCTTTGAGATTTGGGGCTGAGGGACTCTTTGTGTGTGTGTGTGTGTGTGTGTGTGTGTGTGTGTGTGTGTGTGTGTGGTCGGGCTGTGATCTGCGTTCTAGGATATTTAGCAGCATCCTTGGCCTCAACCTTATAAATTCCAGTACCTCTGCCCCCTAATGCCAACCCCATGGGGGTCCAAGCACTGCCATACGTCCCCAGGGAGGGCAACATCACCCCAGGTGGAGAACCACTGGTCTTGAGCCCCATGAATTTGCCAACATTTAGTTATTCTTGACCTGTACACATGGAAATTTCAAGTGACCCCTTCCAACAGCCTCTCAGGGGTTCACCCTCCAGCTGGGTGGATAGGTGAGTTTTCCAGATGGAGGACAGGAGCGGTAGGTAGATAGTGTAAATGGGAAGTGGAGTCCGGTGAGGCCCATTCATGCCGGGGCAACTTCAATGTGTCAACAGTCTTCCAGGCAGTGATGGAGAGAGACGTGAAGCAAAGTTGCTTAAAAACTTAAACCAGAAGAGTGTACATCGCCTTTCTCATTGCTCAAGAAGTCTGCCCCATTTTTTTTAAAAAAAATTATTTATTTATTCACAAGAGACACAGAGACAGAGGCCGAGACATAGGCAGAGGGAGAAGCAGCCCAATGCGGGACTCAATCCCAGGATCCCGGGATCACGTCCTGAGCCCAAGGCAGACGCTCAACCACCGCTGCCCCAGTCCGCCCCATTAAGGTTCCCAGACCTTTGGGTGATTTCTAACGCGCTCCCGAGCGGTGCCGTGGAGGCTGGCTCTGAGCGCATCTGTGCTGTGTGGCTAAACAGGAAATGACAGTGACCCTATATTCCAAGGTGGATCGAGGGCAGCTGCTATTAAGGCTGAAGTGGCTTCATCCTGTCCTCATTAGGAGCCATTAAAATGGGCTATTATCTCCGTCCGGCTGTGTATTCCACACTGGCCACCAACTAATGAGGAAAATAAAATAGAAAGTTGCTCCCCTCCCGTGACGTCTTCATTCAGGACGCTAATGAACTAGTTCCATAAAAAAACAAGAATTTAGACACATGGCAGGACTAATACCCATCAGCCCTTTGTCTGGCAGCTGCATGGTAAGTCGCAACGGCACTTGGTTTTGAGTTTGTTCACAATGGACCCAACACATGTCGTTGTGACCAGATGTAGCAACACTCGCTAACAATCCTACAACCAACCTTACCGTGCTGGGCCATTGGAGTATATATTTTTTTATTTTTTTAATATTTTTTTTCTAGTGCAAAATGTGACATTGGTATGGAAAACGCAAAGTTAAGAAAATCTCACAAAATCTTGACGAAATTTTTTTTATTGAAATTTTCAATGGCGTATGACATTTTACTCAGTTTTTGAGGATATATTTATTTTTATTTGAGAGACAGAGGGAGTGTGAGCCGGGGTTGAGGGACCAGGGGAGGAGGGATAGACGGGGAGGGAGACAGACAATCTCAAGCACGCTGCCCACTGACCACGGAGCCACACACGGGGCTCGATCTCGCAACCCTGAGATCATGACATGAGCCGAAATCAAGAGTCAGATCCCATCCAACAGAGTCGCCCAGGGGCCCCAGGGCGTATAAATATCATTTTAATGACCATATCATGCATGTGCCTCCATCCAGTTCAAGACTCTTCTTCATGGCTGTTTTTGGCAATAGCTTTATTCCTGTTTATTCTCATTAAACATGCTATTTTGAGATCATTATAAACCTAGAGTTTTGAGAAACAGTGGCGATGTCACACGTACCACGTATCCAGTTTGCTACAAGAGTAGTATTTTGCAGTGTAAAAAGATAGAGACTAGTACAACATCCCAACCGGGCTATGGACGTTGATCCAGGCAAGATGTATTTCCATCACCACCAAGAAATCTCACGCCAGCCGCATCCACTTCCCACCTGCCCCCACCCTTTGCTTAACCTTTCGCAACCACTAACTTGTTCTCCATTTCTTCAGTACTTTCGTTTCCAGAAAGTTATCTAAGTAGAATCATAACCTGTGGGGTTGGCGCCTTTCATTCAGCATCATTTTCTGGAGATGCATCAGGTGGTTGCATGCATCCATAGGTCCGTGCCTTTTGTTTTTTTTTTTTTTTAATTTTTTTTAAATTTTATTTATTTATGATAGGCACACAGTGAGAGAGAGAGAAGCAGAGACATAGGCAGAGGGAGAAGCAGGCTCCATGCACCGGGAGCCCGACGTGGGATTCGATCCCGGGTCTCCAGGATCGCGCCCCAGGCCAAAGGCAGGCGCCAAACCGCTGCGCCACCCAGGGATCCCGGTCCGTGCCTTTTGAATTCTTAGTGGTATTCCGTGGTTTAGACATCACCCACTAAAGGAAATCGGGGTCGTTTCCAGTTTTTATTTTTTTTTAAACATTTTTCAAGTTTTTATTTTTTATTTATTTTTTAAAGTTTTTATTTATTTGTTCATGAGAGACAGAGAGAGAGGCAGAGACACAGGCAGAGGGAGAAGCGGGCTCCCTGCGGGGGGCCCGACGTGGGACTCGATCCCAGGACTCCAGGATCACGCCCTGGGCTGAAGGCAGGTGCTAAACCGCTGCGCCACCCAGGCTGCCCAACATTTTTCAAGTTTTTAACGTGATCTCAATATCCAAAGTGGGTCTCAAACTCACAACCCTGAGATCAAGGGTCATGTGCTCCGCTGACTGAGCCTGCCAGGTGTCCTAGTTTTTAACGATTGCAAATAAAGCTGCTAAGAACACTTACATGCAGTTTTTTTTTTTTTTTTTTTTTTTTTTTTTTTTTTTTTTTTTATAAATCTTTACATTTCCCTGGGATAAATGCCCAGGAGTGCGGTTTCTGGGTTGTACGTCAGTTGTATGTTCAAGTATTTGAGAAACTGCCAAACTGTTTTTCCAGAGTGGCTGTAAAGTTGTAAATCCCCCCACCAGCCATGCATGAATGACTCCATTTCTCTGCATCCTCACCAGCGTTTGACATCGTCGGTATCTTTTATTTTAGTCGTTTCGACAGCTGGGTAGTGATATTTCATTGTGGCTTTTGTTTCTTATCAAACTAGTTTCATTAATATCCTTTTACCTACTTACTTATTATTTTTTTTTAATAAGCTCTACGCCCAGTGTGGGGGTTTGAACTCATAACCATATGACCAAGAGTTTCATGCTCCACCAACGGGCCCAGACAGGCACCTCTCATTGTGATTTTAATTTGCATTTATGCGGGATCCCTGGGTGGCTCAGTGGTTTAGCACCACCTTCAGCCCAGGGTGTGATCCTGGGGACCCGGGATCGAGTCCCACGTCGGGCTCCCTGCGTGGAGCCTGCTTCTCCCTCTGCCTGTGTCTCTGTCTCTCTCTCTTTCTCTCTCTCTCTCTGTCTCTCATGAATAAGTAAAATCTTGAAAAAAGAAAAAGAAAATAATTTGCATTTCTGCAATAGCTCTTAAAGTTGAACATCTTTTCATGCTCTTATTTGCCATAGGTATCTCTTCTGCAGTGAAATGTCTGTGTGTCTCCTGAACCTAATCTCATTGGGCTGTTTGCTCTTCGCTGTTGTGTTTTGAGGTTTTTTTTTTTTTTTAATATCTCCTAGATATAAATGTTTTGTCACATATATGGTTTACAAATATTTTCTCCCACTCTATAGCTTGTCTTTTTACCCTTGAGCAGGATCTTTCACAAAGCCAAACTTTTATATTTTGACCAAGACTAATTTATCCATGATTTCTTTTATGGTTTGTGCTTTTGGTGTCAGGCCTCAGAATAAGTTTATTTCTTCATTTTTGATTGGTCTGCCTTTTACTTTCTTATTGCACTGACTAGAACTTCCAGCACTAAGTTGAGTAAGGTGATGAGAGTGGACATCCTCACTCTATTCTCAATTTTAGGGGAAAACATTCAGGTTTGCACCATGAAGTATACTGTTAGCTGCAAGCATATGGCTTTCCTTTATACGGCTGAGAAAGGTTCCCTCTATTTCTACTTTTTTTGATATATTTACCATGGATAGACATCAGTCTGTCTTTTAATTGGTGTATTCAGACCTTTATAATTGATACAATTTTTTATATATTAGGCCTTAATTATGCCCCTTTTTTTCATTTCTCTCTTTTCTGTTCCCTACCTTCCTGTGGGTTACTTAAACGTTATTTAGAATCTCATTTTGGTTTATTTATGGTCATTTTAGTGGGTCTCTTTGTATAACTTTTTGGTGGTTTCTCCAGATGTTATATTATATACTCATAACTATCACAGTCTACTGATGTCACCATTTTGTCAGTTTTAGTAAAATATACAAACTTTGTCTCCCTTCACCTTCTCCCTTTTATATTATAGTCATCTTATGTCTTTTTTCAGCAGACACTAAGAATGACATCAGGCAATATTCTGGTTTTTGCTTCTACCCTCAAATATAATTAATAAAACTCATTTTAAAATATGTGACATATGTGTAAATATATGAAAAAAAAGACATATTTACCTATATTTTTACATATTGTATTTTTTTACTCCCTTATGTTGTAAGATTTCTTCTTTTACCGGTTCCCTTCAATTTAGAGAATTTCTTTTAGCAATTATTTAGCGTAGGTCTGCTATTGACAAATTCTCTTACATTTCATTCATCTGAGAACGTCTTCATTTCCTTTTTATTCCTAAAGGATGTTTTGCACTGAATATAGGATTCTGCATTGACAGGTTTTTTTTTTTTTTCTTTTATCATCTGAAAAATTTTATGCCACTTCCAAGGGCCTCCATGGTTTCTGGTGAGAAACCTGCTGTCCTTTGATATTTTTTCACCCCATGGGTAAGTTACTGTTTTGTTGTTGTTTTTTGGGGTCTTTTTAAATTTTTTATTGTGTGTGTGGCTGCTTTCAAGATTTTTCTTCATGTTTAGCTTACTTCCAGAAGTTTAATGAAGATATGTCTTGGCATGGATTTAATAGGGTTCATCCTCTTTGGTATTCATTCAGCTTCGTGAATCAGCAGGTTTATGCCTCTTTTCAAACCGGAGAAATTTTTAGCCATGATTTCTTTTAGGATTTTTTTCAGCCCCTTGTCTCTTATCCTACCGAGAATTGCCACTTGTAATATCTCTAATTGAGAAATGCCGCTCACATAGTATGGACAAAGAGGGAGTCTAGTTGTCTGTTCTTGGCTATATGTCCTAAAAGTATCCATTGAGGGTTTTTACTGTCATATAAATCTATAATATATTTGCATTTTTTTCCAAATGGAAATAATTAAAATGTTCATGTTTAGAATCCTGTTTTTCTTTTTGTTTATACAAGTCTAATTTTTTATTGCTTAGTGAAATTTTTTTATTATTCTAGATAGGTTTTATATATTTCTTATTAATTTCTTATTAAGGTTATTATATCTAGTTTTTTTTGGTCTTAATTTCTACTGGGATAGGCCCTTTTTAGGTAACATTTTAAAACTAGTTTCTCATACTTAGGAAAACTGTGGTTTTATTACATTTATTTTTGTATTCGGCCATTTTATTAATATTTCTAATTACTGCTGTTTGTTTTTCAGTGGGATTCAATACTTTTTCTGAATGTTATGTATATTTCCTGGTTCTTACCTCAGATTCCCCAAATTTAGCTACAAAACAGATTAACGCATATTCTGAAAGATGCCTCATAAACATCATTACCCATTGTCGATAATTTTAGCAAATACTATATTTTACTTTCACACCTGTTGATTGAAAATTTACCTTTTCATATTAAACGCTTTGAGAAATCTTCCATTCAGCTTTTTAAAATATAAAGAGAGCTTAGGAAGTAGTACAAAGATGAACTCCCCAGTAGTACAAGGGGCAACTAACAGCAGTAATGCAAATGACCACCACACCATTTTCACCTGTCAAATGAACAAATCAAACCGTGGTGGTATCTGGTTATCTTTGTTTCTGACATTCCATCAGATGAAGAGCAAAAAGCTGACTTGCACTGAAACTTGAAATCTTGATAATTGCTTATAATTCTGGTTGCCCAGCCTAGGATGAGGAACCATCTGCCTTGCATTCTGCTCTATGAGCAGTTAGCCTCATCAATCTGTCTGCTCCATTGCCTTAGCAGGGATCTCTCTGTTGTTAACAATTCTATTTTCTCATGCCTGCCTGGATTGATTGCTTTCCAGAGGTCAAACAAACATATGGGTTATTTTACTGATTAAAATGCCCACTGGGTGTTAAGATGAAAGTTTTGCGGCACTCTAGGTGCATGGAACAGGTGGATGTAGATCATTTTCTAGCTGTCAATACCGTGAAAAGGTGTTTTAAGTGTTATAGAGCGATAAAGACAGCTGATAATTTCCTATTTGGGTGTTGGTTGGAAATGATAGACCTCTGTGGAGGAAACACCATGGTGCCGATGCAGAGCCCCCATTTTTTTCTAAGCACCATTGACAATGAACAAGATACACCCTTTCTGCTTTCCTGGAAGACAGTACATCAAGAGCTATAAAAATATCCATGACCCTTGGCCCATAATTAATTACCCAGAAAAATATTCAGAGATGTCAACCATAATTTAGGTCAAGAAAATTCATAACCAAATTACCTAAAATAGCAAGGAAAAGCTCCATCATGCTCAGTAATAGGGAAATAATTACAAAATGTGTAAATATGACAAAACATATACATTATGATATATGCAGAGGTTACATAATTATATCGATCAGGGATCAGCAAACTCTGTAAGAAGTCAAATAGTGAATATTTCAGGCTTTGAGGATCATAGAGTCTCCATCACAATTACCTAACAGCCCTTGTGGGGCAAAAAAAAAAAAAAAAGCCCCAGTACATAACGAATGGACATGGCTGTGTTCCAATAAGACTTTATTTATGGACACAGAAAGGGGAGTTTCATATCATTTTCATGTGTTGTGAACAGTTATTCTTATTTTGATTTTTTTTCTTCAGCCATTCGATTTCAGTGTGAGCTTAACATGTGGGCTATGTGAAAACAGATGGTGGTCAGTATTTGGCCCATGAATTCTACTTTACTGACTCCCAATATAACTAATAAAATCATATTTTCGAATACTATTTTACATGGAAAAGTGCTCACAACATAATATTAAATGAAAAATGTAAAAAAAAAGGAAAAAAAAAGGAAAAAGAAAAAATGTAGAGTCTAAAACCATTTTAGTGTATGCTGGCATTTTGTAAAAATAAAGGAATATAAAAAGGACTTGAAAGAAATACCCGTAAGTATTAAAATATTTTTCTCTGTAGGGTGGCCTTTGAATGATTTTTATTCCCTTTGTATGCTTTTCTTTGTTTGCTGAGTGTTGTGCAATGAGTGAGCATTATTTTTATAATAAGAAACGTTACTTTGAAAAATGGTATTCTAAAAAAATCATTCTCAAGCTGGTTCTTTCTTCTGCTGTTTTAAGGATGCATTTTCCATACTTTGATATTTATTTCCTTTCTCTGTCATTTGTTTCCTTCTTTCAAGGATGTTTGTCTTCTATTTTGAGAACATCTTTCATTCTTTCCCTTTCCCCCTCTCCCTCCCCGTGATCTTTCTCATGTATGACATTTTTCAAAGTTCTATTTTGAGCCAAAAGGGAGAAGATATTAAACATATTCATTATATTGGAAATGAAGGTAGAAAAGTATAGTGTGTTTCCAAGCCCCATTGACTTTATTTTAATGTTTTGTGAATCAAGAGATTCCTCAATGGTGTGACCATGACATTTTCAGTGGAAAATTTAACCATACCAAAAATGATGAAAAATAGATTTTTTTCCATAATATATACTGAGCCCTACTTAGACCATTGAGCCAAGGTTCTCTTAACCTAGAGGCAGGAAGAACAGTTTTATTCAGATTTCTGAACTTTATGGCCATTTCTCATTTGGCTCCTAAGGAGCACACCAGGATTACCTCTCTCTCCTAAGTATTCTTTATATAATTTTCTTTTTAATTTAGCTTTATTTTGTCCTTTATATACTAAGTATTCTTTTTAATGTGATCATCATCGTCCTTTGCAGACATCCTTCCATCACCATGACCAGGAAAAGGTGGCAGTGTGGTCACCACACGTGTGCTTCTCTTTATACCAAAACCATCTGTATCTTTGGGAGGTTATTAGGTCTTGAGGATGGAGCCCTCATGAGTAGGATTAGTGTCCTTATCAAGGAGACCTTACAGAGCCCCCTTACTCCTCTGCCACATGAGAATACAGCAAGACGCCTCAGCCCATGAATTAGGGTCCTCACCAGAACTCAACCATGGTAACTTATACCATGTTACTTGTACCCGTTTGCACTATTTTGCACTAATAGCCCAGAATACCTAAGACCCCAGGAAAGCCAGTGTTGTACTTCAGTCCAAGGCCTGAGGCCTGAGAACCCCGAGCATTGGTATTCAAGGCCAGGAGCACACGGATGCCTCAGCTCAACAGAGAGTGAATTTGGTCTTCTCTGCCCTTTTCTTCTACCCAGGTCCTTAATGCATTGGGTGATGCCCACCCACAGGGGTGTGGGGCTCATGTTGCACTCAGTCTGTGAATTCAAATACTAATCTCTCCTGGAAAGACCCTCACAGACCCACCCAGATGTAACGTCTTACCAGCTCCCTGGGCATCCCTTAGCTCGGTCATGTTGCCACATAAGATGAACTGTCACACCATCCTGGACAGGAAGGACCCAAGTCCTGGAAAGAAAAACAAATTTTCCCTTGTTCACACAGCTGCTTAGCAGTAGAGCCAGAACCTTTGTCTACTATTCTCTGGCTATTCTAACCTGTGCAAAACAAGAATGAGATAACCCACGACTTTGCAATGTGAATCAAATGCTGCCTCAGTCCCGTTTCTCCCTTAAAATAAATTTAAGTCCAATCTGTTGATCTTAAATTGTTACCGCATGACAAGTGTGAACTGTCCTTATCCTCTTTATTTAATGCTGAAATGTCTGATTAAAAAGGAATGTTCCCGTGGCATAAGGACGTCTATGTTAAAAATGAGGGAGAACAAATGTAAGAAGAAAAGCAGATAAGAATATCATTTTGCCACGAACCTTGCCTACCTTCAGGGAGAAGCTTACTGGACTTTTAAAATGAGCACTGATTTCCAACATGGAGCTTTGCTGAAAGGGTCTTTCCTGACCTTGGCGATTTTGCCTTGATATAAGTTGAAATTCATACAGGAACTGACACGAACCGTGGTCGTGAATGCAGAGCTTCCACCAGGCCGCAGTTGGGATGAATTTCGTATCCGCCAGAGTAGCTTCTCAGGACTCGCATCCTGGGGATTGTCTTCAGGGTCTCTCATTTAACAGGAGGGATGCATTCCCCTGGAGTCTTAGCAAACCGATCGTGTCCAAATCTACCGTGGTCGAGGGCTGAGGCTTGCTCTTGAAGTCATCATCAAACCCACGGGGGTCAGCTTCCTTCCCTTCAGTCTCAGGACTTCTGAGTATTCAGGGCTGGCTGACAGCTGGGTGTGGAGTGCATTCCCTCCCACTGGGTGACGAGAAGGACAGCTGCACAGGCGTGCGTGTTCTCTCCCCTTATATAATACGTTGCTTGATGTGGAACCCGTCTTGACTGTGCTCCCAAAAACACTTGCAGAGCTGTCACATTACCTTGCAGTGGGATCCGCCAACCTCCAGTAATTCACCTAAGAAACCTAGATGAATCCCAGATCAATAAAGACAATGCAGCAACACAAAAGGGACAAGGAGAGGAAACCTTTTGTCAACCTCGCATTGCGCTTTTGGCCACTTCCTTCTGAACGGATGCCCAGGCTGCTTTGTGGACATTAAGGGCATGCAGATTGTTCAACAAGAAGTGCCCTGCGTTGCCATGGCAAAACGGGAAGCGTCCACAATGTCACAGAGCTTGTTGGCAGCACTGTTGTAAACAAAGCGGTTAAGGCCAGCGTTTTTGCCAACAGAAGACGCGTGTGTGTTACGGAGTCAGACCTCTTACAGCTGAGGATGGTGTGCTGAAGCATATGAAAGACACTGACAAAAAAAGAAAGAAAGAAAGAAGAAAGAAAGAAAAGAAAGAAAGAAAGAAAGAAAGAAAGAAAGAAAGAAAGAAAGGAAAGAAAGAAAAGAAAAGAAGAAAAGAAAGAAAAGAAAAGAAGAAAAGAAAAGAAGAAAAGAAAAAAGAAAAGAAAGAAAAGAAAAGAAGAAAAGAAAAGAAAAAGGAAAGAAAGAAAAGAAAGAGAAGAGAAGAGAAGAGAAAAGAAAAGAAAAAAGAAAAGAAAAGAAAAGAGAAAGAAAGAAAAAAAAGAAAGAAAAGATAAAAAGCCAAAGAGAAAAATCACCTATGGATTTAGGAGTCAACATATTCCATGTCACTGGTTCTCAACTGGGAGGCAGTCTCACCCTCCGTGGATATTTGGCCATGTCGGGAGTCAATTTTTGGTCGTCACAGCTGGGGAGACGGTGATAGTGGTACCAGCATCTGGTACTGGAGGGTAACAGTATAATGCATGGGAACACTCCCTACAAAAATAAAATTAAAAAAAAAAAAAACTCTCCATCCCCAAAAGCCAATGGTGCCGAGGTTGAAAAACCTGCTCTCTGCAAACAGGAGCTTTTCATGAGACCCTCCATGAGAAGTCTGATCCGTGAAATTCTGTTCCCCGTGAATCCATGCCACAATGGCCAAAACAAGACATCTGGATGAAAAAAAAGGCAAGAAAACAAATTAAAGAAAAGAAAAAGAAAATGTCGCAGTGATGTCAACTCCCAGGTACCGTACCTGAAGCTCCTGAAAGACTTCCATGGGCTGGAAGACACACAAACTGCAGTCACCTGAATGACCCAGGTCACGAGGACTCAGGCAAATCTCTGGGCTCCAGTCAATCGGTAAGATCCGTGAATCTCCAAAGCTCCTTGCAGAGTCTGGGAAGGAGGGAGTAGGTGTCGGGCTTCTGTCCGCGTGGGGAAGCTCCCGGACAAGACGGCGCGGGTCGCTCCGCTCTGGTTAGCGGCTGCGAACCTGCAGGCCTGCCCCTGTGTGACGCTTCCCTGGGAGCCCAGCCGCTCTGTCTGGGATCACGACCCTGCAGCGTGACTCGTGCACAGCTATTCCGTGACGCCCTTGCCATGCTTCCCGCGCTCACGTGGGTGGGGCAGCTTCCCTTCGACCTCGCAGACCCACGGTCATCGTCTCGGTGCCTTCTCCGCCATCCTGGGACTCAGGGACTGCGGGTTCCTGAGGGCTCGGCCTGCATAAAGGTAGATGGACTCGACTCCAGAACTTCGCACGCAAGCCTCTGTGTCTCCGTGAGAACAGGGTAGACACGTGCTTGAAAATCACCACGGCGGGTTTTGTCTCCCTGGCGTGTGGCACGTCATTTCATATCACCCGGGTGGGATGAAGGATGCTGTGCTCCATCTCTGCTTTGGCCACTAGCCAAGCTAAAGCACGAGCTTCCTTTGGGTGTTTACGCTCGTCTTACTACCGTTCAACCGAGGTAGCTTGACACTGTGATTTCATTTATTTTTTTAAGACACGTATTTCTCTGAGAAGTCAGTGTATGGCCTCGGCCATCTTTAAGGCGACACAATTATTTACCAAACCAGTTCATGTGACAATGTGCCTCTCGGTTAATCCCTCCCGGGCACGAGGGAAATAGCTCTTGATTATCCACAACACGACTGCCCCAGAACCTAACAGCGGTGTCCGTCCTGGGAATTGACCGCGGCGTATCGGAGGGACACAAGTCGCCGGGGGGGAGCGTCGGTTGTCATTGGAGAGCAATTATGCTCCATTGCATGCTAGTCCTAGTCCGTGGAACTCCGAAAGCTGCCGTACAGCCTTCCTGGCTCACAAACAGGCCCTGCCTGTTGCAAAGATGCTTATCATGCTCGTCATTTCTCCCTGAGTTTCGTTCCAGTAGAAGTGGTTCATCTCTGCAGTTGACCAGCGTTGGCTTCCTCAGTCTGTCTCCTCTCTGACTGGTCCCTTCCTCCAGGCTGGCCTCTCTGCACATCCCCACCTCCCATTCCTCACCAGAAGTCTCTTCTTGTCCACTCAGGCCTGATCCTAAGATTGTCATTTCAGCAGCTTTCTCCTTAATCTGTGGACTCCTGTAACTCTTACTTTTCCGTTTGCTCTGTCGTTCCTTGAACCTTGGCTTTAAAAAACCAACTTGCTTCTCCAACACTAACTGCTGAGTTTCTTGAGGGATTGGTGTCATGCCACTTTATTGACCTCTAACTTTCACTTACCCCGGTGCCGTCAGCAATGCGGGCAGGTCTGCGGCCTCTCTGTGCTCCTCCAAGGAGTACAGCCAAATCCTCATCCCCTTGTCCAGGGCACTTCACTCCTTGTCTCCCAGCCTTTATCCCAGTAGAGTGTACCTCCTACCTCAGACAGAATGGGGAGTCTACTGGGATGAGCTGCTGAGTGCTCGTCCACTATCCTACCACTATACCTGTCCTAGACTCTCCTGGGCTGAGCAGCTGACTGCCCTGCCACCATATCTGTGCTTAGGGCATCTGTGAGGATGAGCTCACCTAGTGCTCTGCTGCTATACTTGTCCTTCTAGACTCTGTTGGGATGAGCCAGTTAGTACTTTGCCACTACACCTGTCCTTCTAGACTCTATTGGAATGAGCTACTTAGTGCTTTACCCCTATACGTGTCCTTGTAGACTCTACGGCAATGAGCCGCTGAGTGCTTTGCCATTATACCTGGTTCTTACAGACTATTGGGATGAACCTCTTAATGCGTTGCTGCTATGCCTTTCCTTACAGACTCTATTAGGATGAGCCAGTTAGTACTTGGCCACTATACCTGTCCTTCTAGACTCTATTGGGATGAGCTTCCTAGTGCTCGTCCACTATTCCTACCACTATACCCGTCCTAGACTCTCCTGGGATGAGCTGCTGACTGCCCTGCCACCATATCTGTGCTTAGGGCATCTGTGAGGATGAGCTCACCTAGTGCTCTGCTGCTATACTTGTCCTTCTAGACTCTGTTGGGATGAGCCAGTTAGTACTTTGCCACTACACCTGTCCTTCTAGACTCTATTGGAATGAGCTACTTAGTGCTTTACCCCTATACGTGTCCTTGTAGACTCTACGGCAATGAGCCGCTGAGTGCTTTGCCATTATACCTGGTTCTTACAGACTATTGGGATGAACCTCTTAATGCGTTGCTGCTATGCCTTTCCTTACAGACTCTATTAGGATGAGCCAGTTAGTACTTGGCCACTATACCTGTCCTTCTAGACTCTATTGGGATGAGCTTCCTAGTGCTCGTCCACTATTCCTACCACTATACCCGTCCTAGACTCTCCTGGGATGAGCTGCTGACTGCCCTGCCACCATATCTGTGCTTAGGGCATCTGTGAGGATGAGCTCACCTAGTGCTCTGCTGCTATACTTGTCCTTCTAGACTCTGTTGGGATGAGCCAGTTAGTACTTTGCCACTACACCTGTCCTTCTAGACTCTATTGGAATGAGCTACTTAGTGCTTTACCCCTATACGTGTCCTTGTAGACTCTATGGCAATGAGCCGCTGAGTGCTTTGCCATTATACCTGGTTCTAACAGACTATTGGGATGAACCTCTTAATGCGTTGCCGCTATGCCTTTCCTTACAGACTCTATTAGGATGAGCCAGTTAGTACTTGGCCACTATACCTGTCCTTCTAGACTCTATTGGGATGAGCTTCCTAGTGCTCGTCCACTATTCCTACCACTATACCCGTCCTAGACTCTCCTGGGATGAGCTGCTGACTGCCCTGCCACCATATCTGTGCTTAGGGCATCTGTGAGGATGAGCTCACCTAGTGCTCTGCTGCTATACTTGTCCTTCTAGACTCTGTTGGGATGAGCCAGTTAGTACTTTGCCACTACACCTGTCCTTCTAGACTATTGAGTTGAGCCACTTAGTGGTCTACCACCAAACCTATTGTCATAGACTCTGTCGGGATGAGCTGCTGAGTGCTTTGCTACCATGCATTGTCCTTATTCCATGACCTGTTTCCACCTGCAGTTCTTCCCTGTGATCCCATGCATGGATTATCTGTCCTTTGGTGAAACAACTTGAGTAGAGACAGAAGAAAACCTGCATGCCAGGTCTGAAGAAGCAGAGAGTAGGAAACAGGAAGGCAAAGTATTGATTACTGATCAATTTATATTGATCCCAGGAACATTGGGAATATTGTTGGGAGAGGAAGACTGAACCAGCTAGAGAGGCTGTGGGGCAGGGAGCGGGTGTAAGATGCACGGTTGGTTCTCAGCCATGATTCTTATTTTCCACACCTCTATGGAGGCTGCAAAAGCACCAGTCACTCTCCTGCTTAAGTGCTCAGCTGAATTCCTCGTGCTGTAAAAATATCCTGCATAATTTATAGGTTTTCACACTTAAAATATCATTCATACAAACATGGAGATTTCTGAGGTAAGACGCAAAAAGAAATACTCACCTAGGCACGGCTGATAATGAGTTTTATATTTCTGACATCTCTCAAAGTGTGATGAAAGGTTGTATTTATATCTTGAAAAATGATCGCGAGGCCCTCAGAGAAATTCTCCTTCACTAATTTGGGCTACATGCTATTTTATTTCTTTTCCTCCCCTCTCCCCCCCCCCCTTTTTTTAAAAGAAAGCATTCAATGTTTTCATTGCTAAAGTATTGATGAGCAGGCTGTTTACTAAATAAACTCATAGAATGTGGGGCTGGAGGAGGTAATTATAAAAACATGACTGGGGACCAAAATACTCCTCTCTCGCTAGCTGCTGTGATTTCTTTATTGGAAACCAGAGAGTTTGCACAGGGATTTGCCAAGTGAGTTACGTAAGGGACTCCACATACAGAAATGATGAAGGAAGCCAGAAGTGGCTTCTGATTTTTCCCTTTTCTCTCGGTGTGTGAAGGACATGGTGGTTTTCGGCAGCCATGGCACCGTGACGGTTTTGTCACTAAACCAAAATATTCCCAGGGCGTTGTTCACTCTGGCAAGTGTTCAGACACCAACTCCCCTTTAGGTCTCTCAGCTGAAGTAGTTACTGAGTTAATTACCAAACCACAATCGATTTAAGCAAGAGCCCCTGTGACGCCTACGGTGCATCGTATTGTTGGGTTGGAAGCCTCCAATGATTTCCTTGACATTTTTAATTTAATTGTTTCTTTGAGGGAAACACAAAACCTCACCATAATCAGCGAAGGAACCAGTTGTCAACGATTCCAGCAGATAAATCCATCTGCCCAAAGGCAGCCAGGCAGCCACACTCACGGGGCACTTAGCCTGTGCAAAATAGCGTGTCTGCGTGTTGGGCGGCAGTGAGTGGGGACCTCAGGTGTTGGCTGTCTTTGGGAGCAGCACACACACACACACACACACACACACACACACACACCCCTTTCGGCCGAAGGACTGTTTCCAAAGGATACGACTCTTGTACGACACAAACCTTGTAAGATACAAGATGCCTATGTGCTAAGAGGCATAGCAGGGAGTGGCCCAAGTCCCCTTTGAGATTTGGTCACTGAGACAGTCTTCAATCTGATGAAATCATTCTCTACAGATGGCTCCTTTATGCCCTTAACATCTGGGAGGCACAGATCGAGGCTTTCTTTCTTTCTTTTTTATTTTTTTTTAAGATTTTATTTATTTATTTGAGAGAGAGACAGAGAGAGCACAAGCACGGGGAGAGGCAGAAGGAGAGGGAGAGGGACAAGCAGATTCCCCGCTGAGTTCAGACCCTGACTGGGGGCTCAATCCTGGGACCCCGAGATCATGACCTGAGCTGAAGTCAGAAGCATCACTGACTGAGCCTCCCCAGGTGCCCCCAGGTGGACCCTTTTTGCTCTGCATTTCCCACCCCACACCCGAACCAATGTCCTGCATGAGGCCTTGAGCTTGTCAAGCCCCTGGACGCAGGAATCCAAGCTGCACACATCCTATAAGGACCCTTGGCCATTGCCTCTGCATAGGGTCACTGTGTTGAACATCCCATTTAACTTATTTTATCCTGGATTCAGATTGCTATCGCCTGCCGTCACGGTGAATCAACAGCCATTTCATAATCGAACCTCATGCCTTGGGGCAAAAATCATCTCTGGAAGGGAAGAAATAAAAATTAATGCACTGCATCCCTGTGGGCCACGGCCAGGTTTTAAGGGGAGGGTACCATTGTCAGATGATCCTAGCAGCTCAACTTCTCCATTTCCTCCCAGGACGCAGGACACAGGAAACTGATTTTTCAGACAAATGACATGTGTGGCTGCAGAAATATCGTATAAAGAGGACCACTTCCCATACGATGAGCAAAGGCATCATGGAAACAAAATATTTAACATCCATCCAGCGTAAAACTCTTTTGTGAAACTCGTTGAGATCCATTGGCTGTTTCAGGAACCTCCACTGTCAAATATTTATTGTGTCCACCACCAGGTTCTTTCCATCTGGAGAATTGCTCCCACCAGCCCACTTTGCACATGCCCCGCAAGGCAGCTTCACGTGCTGTGCTCTCCTAGCCAGAGCATCCCTGTTCCCACCCTGACCCCCATCTCTCTGCCCCCTGGTCCTTCCCTCAGATCAGCCCTGCCCCACCAGTCCTTCTTCCCAGGCCAACCTCCCTTTCTAATGCAAAGAGAAAGTAGTCACTTTCAGGAATAACCCCCCCTTGCTTTCTCACACCTCCTGGACGACGATCTGTACCTTCATGCTTTCTTCCCTCCCGTCTCTGGAGAGCATAGGACCAGAGATGAGAATCTCCCCGTCTGCTCTGCAGCCTCCGTCACGTCTCAGGATGCTCTCCATCCTTCACCTGCTTCTCTCCCTTATCACCAACCTTTCCAAGAATAGAGCATCTCTAAACGAATGAGTTCTCTATGCTTTTCAACATACTTGCCAAATATCATCAATCAGTATCGTTCCAATTTTAGCACCTCCACTGCTGGGCAAACGTTCACAGGATTGTCTTTGCTCACATTCACGATTTCACCTCCCACTTATTCCTTAAAGCCACCGGCACCTGTTTTCAGAATTCACTGCTCTTCAGTTCCGGATACACTCAAGGTCAGTCATCAGTGACCTTTACACACGCCTTAATAACAGCTCTGGGGTCACTTTTCTTTCTTTTTTTTTTTTTTTTTTTTGAGGTCACATCTCTATCTGATCTCGTTGCATGTATTATCACAGAATAGACACTTAAACAAAAATTTGTCTCCTCTTTTTTAAAGGAGTTAATAGTTCCAGACTAAACCTTGGTAGTTCAAACTACGTGTTCTTCTAAGACTTTAGTATTTTTTTGCAGCTCCGGCTTGCAGAAGCAAACTGGGGCCTCTGACAGAGGTTGAACAATGACTCTATTCAGCGGTGTTTACCACAATCTCACCTTGCACTGTACTTAAGGAGTGGATGCATGCGATAGGACTGATTTCGGTCAGAGAAGTTATTTTGTCAGCCATGATATAGTCGCATAATAAGGCTCTGTGTCAGACCTTTATGGCTGAACACAAAAGAAGCTTGCAGGAAACCCAAGACTTATTGAGATCCAGGGCCTAAGGGTTTTCATGGAGACCTTCGAAAATGAATGTGATAAAGTGAGAGTGATTCGCACATTCACGGAGTGCCGACTGGGTCATGACCCTTGAACTGGGGACACCATAAATCATGGAGCTCGTGTAACCCGAAGCCTGTTATTGATGAGGCCCCCAACGTGTCAAATAGATAAATACTAATATCTACAGGTAACCTTTCACAAACAGAAGAGAGCGTTATTTTTCCCTACAAGGTTTTTTCCATCTTTCTCAGTATGGTGAACTGAAGGACACATAATAACTTAAAATGATTTTCATAGACCATCTTCACACACATTTTTCTCTTATGTTCTCTGCCACACGTTCTGCAGACTTCAAGACGTGAGTCTAAAAATAAAGACGCACAAAGATTCAATCACTACTATTCTTTTATTTAAAGCTCTGGACAATTACTGAGAAAAAAAAACCCCAGGGGATGAAAAATAGAGATTAGAAAAATCGAATAAGAAAGTCATTATGTACAATACATCATTTGGTATGTGGCGCTTCGTGATTTTGAATTTTAATAATGAGTCAGAGAATAGTTAGGATTTTTACCGAGTATTATGATCCCGTAAAATTTTCCCATCAGGGCATTTTCATAAGTACCTCAAAGATTAAATTGATATTTAAATATACCTTTCTAGGGATCCCTGGGTGGCGCAACGGTTTGGCGCCTGCCTTTGGCCCAGGGCGTGATCCTGGAGACCCGGGATCGAATCCCACATCAGGCTCCCGGTGCATGGAGCCTGCTTCTCCCTCCGCCTGTGTCTCTGCCTCTCTCTCTCTCTCTGTGACTATCATAAATAAATAAAAAATTAAAAAAAAAAAAATAAAAAAAATAAATATACCTTTCTAAAGCAGATATTATTTCCTATATTTTCAAAAACGATTACGGTTGTCTAATTAACATTCACCGATGATCAATATGGTCATCATTAATTGGAGAATTTTCTAAAATAATGCATGTAGATAATTGGGCAACAACCGAGTTATGTCTATTCATACCTAAAGAGTATTTAAATATTGACAAGGGCCTCATGCATATGTATGTACCTGAAAAGGTCAAGATGAGTCAGAGTGTGCTACTGTACTTCTTGAGAATAAGGTTGAAAAAATGTGTGTGATGCCCTTCTCCGGCTCATGGGTCTAACAGATCAACTCAAGCGAGATACTTCCTACGTACTGAAACCTGGGGGAAACGCACTACCCTACGTTGGGCATCACTAATTCATTTATTTATTCATGCGCGCATTGCAGAAAAGTATATGCCGACGAAGGTACTGTGCTAAAGAACGATCCGTGAAATACACAGTCCCCTGTCTCAAGCTGCATATCGTCTCAAAGAGGAAAGAGGGAAATAAGCATGAAGCAACATCGGATAAATTATTTAAAAGAGGCAGAAACAGAGAGCTCCCTGGGTTCCCTAATGCAGCAATGGATTGTGATTGGGGAAGGCCGGGGGAGGTCAGTTTGGGGGATGACTTGAGACAACGCCTTTTGGGTTGGGTTGAGTTGGGCACTGCCTGGTCCAACGGGAAGTAATGCAGCTGAGTGGCCACTAGCTTCTGAAGTCACAGTTCTGGGGGTTTGTCATGAGTGAGTGTCTCTGCGGAAACGTGCAGAGAAGTCAAAGTTGGCTCAGCAGAGAGGGTATGAGTGACCTACCCGCCCGTCTTCTTTCAAGTGTTCCGGTGCAGGATGGAATCTGTTGTCTACAGGTGGTGCACTTCATTTATGGTAGAGTTTAATCCATGTCTCCTTGTTTCTTGGAGATACTTGAGAGCTCTTTAGATCCAATGTGGTGAGTGTCCAAGTAGACTCTTAAACAATGAGTAATAAGCCACCTGATAATCAAGGCTCGGAAAGGTTGTGCCTGGCGGAGGGGCCAGCAATGCCAAAGCATGGGATCCTGAGGGTGCAATGTAATATCTGTTTGGCTACATACGAGTCATCAAATTAAGGGCCACTGAGCTAAGAACGTTCCCGTGTTTTTAAATTATTGAAAAATATTAAAAGGGGGGTAATATTTTGTACACATGAAAATTGCATAAAATTCAAATTTCACTGCCCGTAAATGACATTTTATTAGAACACAGCCCTGCCCAGCACTTAGGCACTATTTCTTATGTCTATAGCTACATTCACGCTATAGTGGCAGAGTTGTAGTGATAGCGACTATAAGGCCCGCAAAGTCTAAAATGTTTTACAGACAACGTTTGCTGACCCCTGGGCTACATCTGAGAAAGGTGGCGGGAATGGGGCAGGGCGGGGCATGCTGAGGTAGAAAGGCAGGAACCGGAGGACAGAGAGGCTTGCGTGGCATACGAAGAATGTGGATTCCATTCTGTGCCAATTGGAAGTCATTGGAAAATTCTCAGCAGGGAAATGAGTGCATTTGAGAGAAAGTGTGCATGTTGGGAGGCTCACTTGGGTGGCCATGCACATCAAGAACTGAAGAGCAAAAGCAGATGGAATCAGTGAGCTATTGCAGTAATCCCGGTGAGAGAAAAGGAGAGTTGGAACGTGGGCCGTGACAGCATGGAAGGAAGCAACAAGTGAGAGAAGGGAAAAAAAAAAAAAAAAAGAATCTAGAATAGTCCCAGAATAATTTCATGTATTGGCAGATGGCATCATCATCTTCCAATTACCTGGACCGTCTTGAATACTGTCTGATTGTTGCAGCTTCAAGTGTTTGTCTTTGAATCCCTTCTAAGACTGTGGTGGATGCAGTCAGTGAACCATTCACGTTGCTTTCGCACCCACTTCTACATGCCGAACGTGCTCGCTGCTAACACCCCCGATGCCCTGCTTGGGGTGGTTTTCTTGCTATGGCAACACTTGTGGACCAAGTACAGGATAAGCTGAAAGTGCTAAGGAGTTGTTGGCCTTACAAGAACCCCTCAAACAATGACAGATGGGCGGTAGGTGGATCAATACTCTAGCTCCCTCACCCATCAGGTGGGATTATTCTCAAATGTGGCTCTCAAAATCCCCAAATAGTGCTTGGCCTTTTTGCCCACGGGGATAATTCACCATTTACTGGTTTTCTTTCCTGCTCTGTCTCGCTTCCCACTCTTCCTCTGGTCCTCTAGAGCACAGTAAAACTATTCTCACTCAAATTCCTGTCTCGGAAACTGTTTCTCATGGAACCCACCCTAAGACATATTGTAAATGTGTCTCCTGATTCGTGATGCAAATGACATTGGAAATGATTTTAATATGGTCAGCTTGACCTGCCTGCTAAAGTCCTTTCATGCCTGTGAATAATTTTAACTACTTCAGCAAGATAGCATGATGAAGTTAATGACGAATTAAGATTCTCTTCTTTCCTTACACTCCCCACCACTTATTCCCAGCCTCCAAATCCAACTTCCTCTCTGACCTGGCCTTGGGAGGAAATAGTCACGTTCGAAATTGACCCTCACTTCCAAAACAATAGCCTTAAAGGTGACGGGTCAGTGGAGTGTGTGCATTGGTCTCACACACAGGGTCAGTGAAGATACGTGGCGGTAGGGGTCAGGGTGGTATCAAATAAACAACTGGGTTCTGTAGGGGTAAGAGGTGCGCTGGCTGTGGTCGGCGAGCATTTGTGTTCAGATGGTGGCCTAGTCTCCACACTCCCAACACCAAAGTTCGGGCAGGGATCTAGCTCGTCTCATTGGCCCGGGCAGCTCGCCCATCATGAAGCGTGATTGCAAGGATGCCCAAGCCATGGATGGATGGTTCCTGGGGCCAGATATGACACAATGATGGGACAGACCATTTGCCTCACATTATTTAGCGAGTCTACAATGCTAAATAAGACACCAAGTTTTATTTATTTACTTATTTTTTTTAGCTGCTTCATATCCTTGGCTTAATTTGTTTGACTCACATGAGTGGATACTCTGTTTTCAAATGACCATCCTTAGGACATTCTGGGATGTCCAGAAATGGCAGAGTAATGCTGAGTAAAAGGCAGGTGGCCCATTCCATTCCAGCACGTAGAGTCTGATATGCCAGAAAGACACTTGCCCACTAGGTAGCCCATGAGATAATATGTCCACTAGACAGTTGACAGTATGTACCTGGGACATAAAGACTGCAGTTTCAGATGTGGATGGGAAGTCCTCGTGTTTCCTAGTCTGAAGGACTCAGCAGTAAAGAGGCCCAGTCATTGTGAAAGGATGGAGATATCTGAGTCCCTGGTAATGAAGACCCAAGGGTCACTCTACCGCTTGTAGGACCAGCCCCACCCACCAGAGCTGGTATCCTGCACTGCCCATCAAATGTCAGGGTAACTCTGTTCTTCCTGCCTACACCTTTCTAAGGAAAGCTATTCCTGGTGGGTTGTTTTTATTTTTATTTTTTTAAT
Organism: Vulpes vulpes; assembly: GCF_048418805.1. Taxonomy (NCBI): domain Eukaryota; kingdom Metazoa; phylum Chordata; class Mammalia; order Carnivora; family Canidae; genus Vulpes; species Vulpes vulpes. The sequence continues at coordinate 3,986,289 of NC_132796.1, read as the reverse complement.
TATTTTTTAATTTTTTGGTAGAAAGTTGCTTAAGGAGTTTAGTTCAAGTAAGTGTAACCCTGCTTTCCAGGCTTGAGACAGTTGCATCCGCCAGGTACAGAGTTGTGGAAGAGCATAGCAGCCGTCAGCAGAGCACTAGGAGCTGGCCCAGCGCACACAGCTGACTGTGCTAGTCTCCTGCTAGACGTGATGACCTCACACAACATCAGCATCAAGTCTGTCCTTGGTGGACTGAGACCAGAACAAAAGCCCTCTGTGATCGTATCTGTGCACCCACAGAACAGGAACCTTGTCCAAACCAGAAAATATGAAATGCTCTTAGGATCCAGGAGTGACTGCTATATCTTTGCCAGTTGACAGCTTCCGCTTACCTTCTCTACAGATGGGACGGATTGAGATAATCACAAAGTCGCTCCTGCTTTCTGAGAGCACTCCATGCAGAATGAACCCCTGACTGATTGTCCCCAAATCATCCAACCAAAGTCCAAATCCTGCCATAATTTTTGTTTTCTTATTGAAGGTTGCCCATGAGGTACAGCTTTTTGTTTGCAACAAATAATGAGCCCAACGTGCCCAACTGCTGGTCTGTCCCTGGTGGTCTTTGGCCAAAGGCAATTGACAGGCATGAGGAATTCCACGAGTTGATGCAAGGAGGTGGCTTGGTGTGTTCAGATCTGCTCCACTAAGATATTTCATATTGATCAGTAATAAAGTGACTCAACTGAAATCTTCTCTTAGGATGTTTTTCCCTTCATCTTAAGAAAAGGGTGCCCCTATCTATAGGGTGTCTACAATTGTGCATTCCAGGCTCATAAGCAAAGGAGCCTAGAGCAGCAAGCAGCCATACAGCCTAGAGCAGTATGCAACGGAGCCTAGAGGCATAAGTCGTAGAATCCAGGCCATAAGCAGTAGAACCCAGAGAACTCTGTGCAGCAAAGGTAACCAGCCTTAGACCCCACTGTTCTTTATATTCTCTCCTGGTGAACTTAGAGGTGGACTAATTAACATTGAGTGACAATTTGTCACCAAGAATCAATACATCCCTAAGGTGTAGAGAGTCTAAACAATGAGAATCACGTTTCTATATTAGGTAAAGGAAGTGTTTGTACACTTCCCAAAGAGTGAAATAGAATACGCACACGCACACACACACACACACACACACACACACACACCCCACATGGGAAATGGTCACATGAAGATTAAACCATCATAGCAACCACTCACTGATTTTTTTTCTCATCAGAGGTAATGGCTAAAATGTCATTATTCAACCTTAGTTTGAGGGGCCCATTAAAGAAGCAGCATGTGGCACCCAGGACACCATATACCACATATCTAGAAAAAAAAACCATGGCCCATTTTTAGAAAGAGGACCCTCCAACTGGCTTCCATTGAGGTGCGATACTAGTCCTAAAAATTGCCCAATAATGAGTTTCCATGGCGAGACTTTTGTCAGTGTCCCCCCCCCCCGCCCGCCCCCGAGCCTTCTTTTTGCACCGTGGTTCATTGCCATTGAGAGGGATGGCGAAGTGACTGAGACTCCTGTCCAGTTTACCTCAGAGAAGAAGGTGCTGGAGAGGCGCCATCATCAAACGGATTTAGGGTTTCCTGCGTGCATCCAGCAGACAAGACCTTGAATGTGCAGAAAGACACTTTGCTCATTCATGGAAATCTCTGGAACCAGCAGCGAGCGGAAGGGAAAGCAGCAACACCAGAGAAAACTCAGTGCTCAGCTGCATGGCGGAGCCTTAATTTCACCCAAGTACAATCACACTTTCCTTACTGCTTCCTTCAGCTCATCCTCTCTACTAGACGTGAAAGCGGTCTGCAATGGCAATCACCCTTTTTGTTTTTCAGCACAACTCTGCAAACGGGAAAAGGAAAGGGAGAATGTCTTGGTCTATTGGGGCCGATTTGGTGTCCGGAGAGCCCTCTTCTGGGATCATAGACCGATGTCGTCTCGCTGTATCCTCAAATGACAGAAGGGGCAGGGGGGTTCTCTGGGGGAACCTTTTGTAAGGATGCTAATCCCATCATTAGGGCTCCACATTCAGTACCTAATCCCCTCCCAAAGGTGTCACTTCCAAATACCATCACGGGTGTGTGTGGGGGGAGATTTCAACATAGGAATTTTGGGAGTGAGGGGGATGCAAACATTCAGCGCATAGCAGAGGGCTGTGCATGAAGCAGAAATAGGTAGGCCGAGGGATGACGCCGTAGCTGCTTGCTCTGTGTTAGCGAAACGTGTTTTCTTTTCTTTTTCTTTACCCCGCCCTGGAGTGTTTTGGCAAATCAGCTCAGCCAACTGAGCTGTCTTTTTACTGTTGGTGTGTTAATACTGTTATTGAGTTGAGTAATTTTTTCGCTCTTCAGATTGTTTTCGTTGTCATCTGTGTTTCAATCTATCTAGGCTTTAAAATAGCACAGCAGGGGTATGGTATTCTTTTAAAACTATTAAGAACTTGCTTCTCTTTAGTCTCGCTTCAGGATAGGCAAAAGTTTTCTGTGAAGAGCCAAGGAGTGACTGTTTTGGCTTTATGGGCCGCACGGTCTCTGTCACAGACACAGAACTCTTCTTCTGTACGACAAAATGCATCCCTATACGGTACCTAAATAATGGACATGACTGTGTACCAATAAGACTTTATAAAAAGAAGCAGCGCGCCACAGTTGGCCTGGGCCTCTGGTCTGCTGACCCTGTCCTAAATCAAACCAAATATCTGGAACCCAGAAGACAATGTTGAGTTAATTCAGTAACTCCAGTTATATCAAGCCCACAATCCTGAGATCGTGACCTGAGCCGAAATCAGGAGTCAGATATTTGGGCAGACCTGGTGGCTCAGCGGTTTAGCACCGCCTTCAGCCCAGGGCCTGATCCTGGAGACCCAGGATCGAGTCCCACGTCGGGCTCCCTGCATGGAGCCTGCTTCTCCCTCTGCCTGTGTCTCTGCCTCTCCCTCTCTCTCTGTGTCTCTCATGAATAAATAAATAAAATCCTTTAAAAAAGAGAGAGAGATATTTAACTGACTGAGCTACTCAGGCATCCCCAACATTAATTTTTTTTAATACAAGTTAATATTAAGAATTTACTTTATAAAAATTCCAAGATGGATCATGGAATCTATGTCTCCCTATGTTGACATCTATCTTATGTATTCATTGATCATCTATTTTCATATATACATATTCCTAATCTGTTCATGCTATGCGTGTCTGGGTGCGCATGTACACATGTATATACATGTACATCTATACACACGTATGGAATTCTTGTTGAAATCATATATACAAACTCATTTATATATGTAACCACTTCCCTAGATATGCACATTTGAGGACATGTGGGCTGTATAGTATCACACATTTGACATCACAAAAATTAATTCTCAAAAGGTATGTTGGGATTGATCTGGTTTCTCATTGTCTCGGAGCTGCAGAGGCAAACTGACACTAGGAGGTACAAATGATTGAGGTTTTTGAACAGGAGCACTGCTGAGTTTTTTAAATTAAAACCACAACCCTTCCACCAAGTGCATAAGCACATTGTATTAGAATGCTTTGACATGTTTTTTAAGTGTGAGATAATGGGTCCTCCAGCCTGATCGTTATAGGCCCCCTTAGTATCTCCGAGGTGACATTTCACTGGATGAACTCATGTGGGGCCAACGTGGGGGCTGGGACCTCTCAGGGATCTCCATGGTGGGTTCTTGTTATTAACAGGGCTATTATTTAAATGTGGTGCACGACCTTACATTTGCAGAGGGAAGAGTGAATTACAATAGTAATAGGCACGCACGAGAGATTCTTCACATTGTTAAAAGTCTTACCCTTAGGGACATCGTTGGTGGTCCTTGAGCTTTATCAAATTGGAAACAAATAAAATTTAGTCTTGGAGTGAGAAAGCTGGAATAGTTCACAAACAATTCTCTGAAACAGTGTCTTTAACTGTTGGGGATATGATCCCTTCTCTCCCTAGTAAAAAACAAAAACAAAAACAAAACAAACTGTGTAGATAAGAAGGGTTCATCCCATGACAAGAAAGATTTAATCATTTATTTTCCAGATGGGAGAAGGTTAATTCCCGAGTTATGCTTTGGGGGGACGTGCCAATGCAGCATTTTGCCAAAAAGAGCTTACTTGAAAAACCAGTTCCATGGAATGTAGGTGACCAACCATCCCCCGGTTTGGGAAATTCCCAGGACTTGGGACTTTTAGTTCTAAAGCTGGGGCAGGACTTGCCAAACTGGGATGAGTTGACCACAATAATGGAATTGGGAATACTGGAATGGCCCAGGCACGGTTTCAGTGGTCACACGTGTCAGAGAAATTCTGGGACACACACAGTCCAACCTTTGTTTTCCATGTAAGCAAAGTCACAGTAGCCTAATTAAGAAACAAGATACGTGTTTTTGGGTGCTCCATAATACCAAGTACTAGAAGCTAAAATCCTTCTAAGACGGTGGCTAATAGTAAGATCAATTATAGCCCAAGTTCTATCCATCTTGGACTACTGAGACGGACTCGGCATTTTATTGCAAAACTCCCTCGATGAGCAGGAAACACATGAAGGAAAAGTATTTGGAGAAAAAAAGAAGGTATATCAATACGTCTATCGAAACCACATAGTAAGATGATTTGTAAAGGCGTGCATCTTTTTCTTTATTCTACTCTTCTCTTTCCAAGGCTTGACATTTGTGTTGAGTGATTCTTGATCCTGGGGGAGAGGGGCTGTCTTATGCATTGGGGGGTATCTTGAGCAGCCTTCCTGGCCACGCCTCACGAGATGTCGGTTGTACTCCCCAGTCTGTGACAACCAAAAATGTCCCTGAAGGAGCACACTCGTTATCAATTATAACTGATCATCTATTTGGGCCCATCGAAAAAAATAGGCTCTCCACAAATAGAAAAGCAAAGTCAGGAAATGCACCCTCAGAAAAGCAAACCCACATGAGGATGTCATCCTGGGTCCCCACCCGGTCATTGGCAGCTTCCCGAGTGATGCAGTGCAATCTCTGAAAAAGTGGAAGCCCTCCCGTCATCCGTGTGCACTACTTCAATGAAGAGCAGGCCCTTTGGCTGGTGCATTGTTCAAAACCTGGAAGGAGCAGACACTGATGCTCGACGCAGCACCTGCTGTGTTGATGTGACTCGATCAGAGCATTAACTCGGCTCTCACAGACACAATTCAGGAAGGAAAAGGACATGCAAACACTTGTTCTGTTTGCTCTCAAAAACTGCTAATTGTCACCCGAACTAGGTCCTAGAGGCACTTAGGTGTGTGAGAGATGATGTTCGACCCAGATGTTTGCTCTCCTTAGCCTTCTTTTTCCTCGCTTCCATTTTGCCCTCCTACAACTTTCAATTTGCTAATTAAAACGAAAAGCCGCACCCACGTGCACACACACACACACACACACACAGACGTTTAAAAATCTGGCAATTGATCCTGGACTCATTAGTACAATAGTAAGATTCCCTGGGTTTTGGACAGGGCTTGTCAGCCTCAGCAGTATTGATATTTGCGGTTGGATAATTCTCTGTTGCAGGGACTGTCCTGTGCATTGTAGGATACTTAGAGCACCCCTAGCCTCTACCCAGAAGATGCTAATTGGGTTGTTGTAACACCGAACGTCTCCTGAAATTACCAAGTGTCCCTGGGAAGTCGGGTTGCTCCAGTAGAGTACCACTGGTTTAGGGGACGAAGATGGGCAGAAAATGAAGGACAGTGAGGTGAGACGTTTTAGGGAAGACGCTAAAGGGAACATTAAAAATACTTATGCCCAGTCCCACCCTGGGGGGTTTGGAGCTAACTGGTATGGGGTTCAGCTTGGGCACAGGGTTTTCATAAAAGTGACCCAGGTGATTCTAATGTGCAGACAGGGTTGAGTGCTGCCGATCCACAAAGACAATCCTGACCAGAGTTCAAATGAAGCTTTGCAAAATTTCTCAGGAATCAATACACAGGCCGCCAGCATGTCCCATTAGGCAGATAGCGGTTCTAGAAACCGTGCACGTTTCTGAGTGTCTAAGAGCTGTGTTGCGTATGGCTAACGGGGAGGATGTGTGCTGGGCAATCAGAAAGCAACACTCGTCAGCCATTCTCTGCATCTTCAGTTTGTAGAATTTTCCAAGACTTTGTAGGGTCATGTTGCAATCCTCCCCTGCTCTCCCACCGCATGTCCAATCTATTGAACCTTCAAAATATGTCCAGAATATGACCCCTTCTCGTGACCTCCACCACTGCCCTTTTAGAAACTTCCACCCTTGTGTTGTCTCTTTCAGGATAATAATAATAATAATAGTGACTATGATATAATAATATAAGATAATAATAAATTAGTAAATTAATATTAATATCAATAAATTAATAATAAATACAAGATAATGATAAATTAAATTTTAATTTTAAGAATTGAATTAATAAAAATATTATTAATCAATATCAAATTAATAAATTAATAATGAATTAATGTTATTACTGTGGGACTCAGTGCTAGTATCACTACCCCAGCTCTCCCTCCAAGGCTGTCCTAAACCTAGCTACCAGAATCATCTTTTTAAAATACAGGATAAGTTGTGTCAACACCCCCACACACGACAAATCTTCTCTCAGCATAAAATCTGAGAACTTCACAGCGATGGACAAGGTCCCCACCACCACCCCCTTGCTCCCATCTCCTACTACACTTGCTTGCTCACTCTGGGCTTCTAGATGTTTCTAGAGCGTTCCAAGCAAGCTCCTCCGTCACCTGCTGCTTGCTGTCCCTTGAAGGCTCTTTCAGATATTTGTAATGCTCACCCCTCCTCCCAGAGGTCTTTGCTTAAAATGTTACCTTCCCAGAGAGGTCTTCGCTCACCATTTTAAGTAAAATTGCAACCCCTGAGCACTCGTTATGACCCCTCTAATTTTCTTCATTGTATTTCTTGCCACCTGTATGTGGGGCAGTTTGGGGCAGTGGTGGGGGTATGTTAAAACCAACAGAAATGTATTCTCTCACGCTTTGGAAGGCTAGAAGTCGAAGATCCAGGGAGGGTAGGGCCTGCTCTCTCCGTGGGCTCCAGGGGAGGGTCCTTCCTGGCTCTTCCAGCTTCTGGAGCTCCAGGCGTCCCTCCAGTTTTCAAGATCAGGGTCTTCAAATCTCTCTCTCCTCTTTATTCGCATTGTCTTTTTTCCTACATTTGTAAATCTCCCTCTGTCTCCCTCTTCTAAGGATACATGTAAATATATTTGGGGCACACGTAGATAATCCGGGACAGTCTCTCCGTTGCAATTTAACCCTTGATTTAATCACAACTTTAAAAACCCTGTTTCCATATGCAGCAATGTTTACAGGTCCCAGGGATTAGGCCTGGGTTTCTAGAGGGGATGGGTGTTATGCAGAGCACCCTACCGTCTATTTATTTTTCATTTTTTTATTATATCTTTCCCCCACTGTAATATATAATCCATTGTGGTCAATATATATATATATATATATTTTTTTAATTTCTTAATCCATAGCCATACTCTCCATCTAGAATATCATAAACAACAAATAATGCCAGCTATAGGACTCACTGGATTTGCAGAAGGAGAAATCAGAATACAGGACGGAAGAAATAACAGCTGAGAATTTTATAGAATTTAGAAAATACCACAGCTACAACTCTCTCTTCGAGGAATACAAAGAAATCTTCTCCACACCCATGCCTTCAAGCTGCAACACGCCAAAGACAAAGACGAGGAAGAGGCCAAAAAGAAGGGAAGTCCCTTCTGGTATAATTCCCAACCAGTGGACGGAAACATTCAAAGGGAGGAGTTCCAGTGCGTGCAGAGCGCAACAAAGAAAGTGGGGAAAACAGTCATTTGTTATTAAGAGAAGGTCAAGGGTTGGAGAGAGTATGAAGCAAGAGGACTCAGGGTGTGCTGGTTGGAGCTTTAATTGCCGTTGAAGAACAACTGGGGATATGCAGGAGAGGGCGCTCAGCATTTTACTGCTCACCTATTTGCACAGGGGTATGTGCACAAGGATGTTTATTGCAAATGAAGTTCAATACTCAACCTGGAGCGTGGAAATCAACTGGGGTGGAGTCATGCATGAATTAGAGCAGTGAAAAGTGCACTAAGATGGAACCAACCTACGCAGGTGACGACCTTCACAGACACCGTGCCGATGGAAGCGTTCTGGAATCCGTGCGATGGAATTCAAGCAGCGCACCGCGCCAGAGCAAAGCACAGACTCCATCTCGACGTGCATAGGCAGGCGGCGTGCATCAGATTTGTAAGCACAGCGTGTGTCATCCTGTATCGTAAACGGAGACGGCAATGGGTCAGATGAAAAAACGAAATAAAGAGGAGGTTAAGGACACATGGAAGAGCATCGAGAAAGGCCACAAAGGCATCCTCAGGGCCTTCCCTTGTATCTGTTGCCTTGTATCTCTTTGTGCCGTGGCTAGCTCACTCTCTTAAACAGTGTGGTCTTCATGCTTGAATTTATTTAATCTGTGCCAGGTAAGCACATAGACAAAGAACAGGACAAAGCATGCAAAAATACAAATATTTTCATTTTTATGGACATGTTACCTTTTCTACTTTCAACATTTCTAAATGACCCCATTAGCATTTTTTTTTTTTTTAAATCTAACACAAACGTGTTCCCTTCACTTTGCAACGTCTGGGGCGGTTGGTGACGGATGGTGTCTGGACGGCGCAGCAAGGATAGAATTGTGTCCTAGTGTGGATGGTCTTGGAAAAGTCTGCCTGAACCAGAAAGATACCTTTTTTTTTTTTTTTTTTTTTTTTTTTTTGCCGATTGCAACGTTAACTTAGTTGAAAAGAAGCCAGCCGGCTCTGGGTATAATTGGCACTCTGAGAACCATCAAATGCTGTCAAGGGCGCAGGAAGAGTTCATAAAATGCGAGCCATCCCCGGACATTGCTGGCTCCCAGAGCAAAGAGAATCACGACTGAGAGCTTAAGTAAATGTTTTGATGTCGAACAGGTGGAGATTGTAGCCCTTCGACGTTACGTGGCAAATCTGCTCCACCGGGCATCCTGTATTAATACGATTAATTCCTTTGTAATGAGCTTGCGATGCACATTTCTGCTTCGTACTTACAAACCCCAAGCACCGCATGTCCGATTTCTGTCTCCTCTCCGTGCACCTGATTGTCATCAATATAGGGGCGGGAATGAGGTGGGGGGAACGTCAGGTAGCTCTGGAGTGGGCCCAGACACACGGCGTTGGCTAGCACCTGGCGGCGGCAACATCCCAAGCAACATTCTCGAGGCGAGATGATTAACCTCAGCTTTACAAGGATGGGAGCAGATGCAGTTGCAGTAAAGGAAGAGATGCTGGAGGCCGGGGGCGACGGGGGGGGCGGGGGGGGAAGTTACCTGAATTATGAAAGTGGCCTGCAAATGCTCCCAGTGTTGGAGACGTGCCCCAGGACTTTGCTGGAGGTCACATCCAATCTTAAACTGTGGTTTCCCCCAGTTTCCTGCAGACCCAGAATCCAACCTTCTCCATAGAACCTGTGGTCTGCAGCACGGAGGACCGTCTTCCCCCAGATGACGCGCAGCGTCCTGACTCACTTGCCAGCCTCAGTGCCCTCCACACACCAGCCACAGGACCCTTTGACCATCGTCTGCTCAAAGCCCTGCAGTGGCCACCATTTCTCTGGAGCCAGAGCCAGTCCCCGTGTTGTCCAAAGGCTGTGCCCCCTCACCCCTCTGGTCTCACTTCCTACGGTCCTCCTCCAACACCCCCACTCAATACCCCTCCTGCTGCATGTTCCCCAGACCCAGCATTTCCAGCCGTCATGAACACCCATTCGTGATTGGACCAGCTCCCTTCAACCTTGGGGGGTGGTGGGGATAGACGCTTCAATCACAGCTGTCACGCTCAGAGGTTGGTTCTGTCCCTATGACATCTCATTATCCTGCAACCTCTCCCTGGTTTCTGCTCTTGACGCCACCCTCAGGGATGCAATGTGACCGATCCTGATGCCATCACTCTGTCGTCAAATGACTATTTACGGCCTGTGCCGGCTGCTGAGAGGAGCATCCCTTCCTGGCGCGGGACCACTAATGCGTGTTTAGAAGCAACCTGCACCACGGGGGAGAAAGATGGTCCTCAACTGCTAGACTAGCTTTGTAAAAACAAAACGCATATATGAGATTAATAAAACTAACACAGGACTGTCACAGTCCTCAAATTACGACTTTATTAATTTATTGATTCAGTTCTGTTCTCAGACATTTAATTTGTGAAGTTTTGTCCCTCGTTCCCTCCTTCTTTCCTTCCCTCCTTCCATCTTCTCCTCTTCTTGACCTTCTCTTAGGGGGAAATCAGAGATTCATATTTTGAATTTATTTATCAGTTCAACAAGTTTTTCATTTTGTAAGCCATCGACTTGATGTATGAGCATTATTTCTTCTGCTTTACGAAGGATTATTTAACCATCTTTGAAAAAAAAAATGTCCTCATCATCTATCAGGTGAATATACAACCTTCCAAAAGTTTTAACATTTACGTTCCGTCTTGCGATGATATTTATCTCCATTACTTAGACTTCATTCTGTAGTTAAACAGATCCCCCGTTTGCTGCCTCTTTTTCACACCTTACTGCCTCCGATGGTATTTTTTTCAACTATTTTGATTAATCCAGCATTTCATTTGAGTACATCTCCAAATGCCTATTTATTTCCAGGAAGACTTATGAGTGATATGTTTTCAGCATCCTTGCACATCAGCGAGAATGTCCCTCAGCAGGTTGTGCATGGAGGTGACATTTCCTGGAGTGTGTGTTTTATGACCATCTCCACGTGAGTAGAAGGAAATGTAAATCATGCTCAGATTTACTTTAGAGTGTATTTGTTGGCATATGTCCCGGGGATAATGTTGTGACACATGGCCGTAAATATCTAAATTCTTAAGTGCTGTTGAAATCTGTCATCTTAAGCATGATGTTTAAGGATCCTACTTCTCTGAAGAAGGAGGGGGAAACTGAGCCAGTGACAGGCAAACCCTCATCTACAATGGGCACGAGTGGAAGAGGAGGAAGGCCTCTCCTTGTTTTGTTCAGATGCTAGAAGCAGGATTTGGGAATGCCTGGGCTTCGTCACCCCATGGGGCAAATCCCATCCATCCTCCAGGGATGATATCCCCGTTCTCTCAACCATCACTGGATGGCATCCTTGGTGGGAGAGCCCCCGTGTGCCACGGTCCATACCAATCCGTGGCGGCGTCACTGGGGACCCACCACAGTGCACCCAACGGGCAACATCTGCAGACCACGGGCGTGCAATGAAAATTAGGGGCAAGGACCTCTCGTCCCATGTTCTTTCCTTGTCCATTTGTTCATTCAAAAATAAAACTTTCCCCTTTTTCAAGTGCCTGGTGGTGAAAATGCTCCATTTTGTCAGATCGCAGAATAATGTCAGTTAAAATAGACTTTTTGAAGTCTCTTGCACAGCTGCGATCCATGTAGATGAGCTGTTTGCAGTGGTGCATGGTAGGGGATCTCTGATATTATAGACCTACCCCCAAGATTTCACTGAGTGAGATCTGGAAATCCCCCAGTTGAGCAATTCTACATAAAAGCATGAATCTTACTTTAATTTAGAACAGTGTTTAATGAATGAATCATGAAAGCATAGCAACTGCAAATTCAGTTTATGAAACGTTAAGTCATGAAATCACATATTTACTTCAGCCTGGCAGGACTTCCTTCTCTAAAACTTTAGTTATCTTACTACTTAACTTTCTCTTTCGTTCTTTCTTTTTTCTTTTCTTTTCTTTCTTTTTTTGCAGACAGATGGTTTCTTATGCATGTTTTTGTGCTTCCCCCCCCCCCCAAATATCATGAAAATGTCATGAAAAATACAAAGGGGAGATGAAAACGACAGAGCATACGTTTGCAAACAGCAAATATTCTGAAGTTTTGCTCAGTGTAAGTTTCTTCATTTTCGTAAATGCATAATGAGATGGTTTCATTATTCCTTGACCTTTCAAGGTCTGAATGTATTCACTTTGTTGTCTGAGACATTGTAACTCAGGAAATGTCTTTCTGGAGAGAATGCTAAAATGGTGCCTTTTAAAATCTTCGCCATGGGGAGTGACTTCTGACATTTTTGCACATTAAATTACATTACATGTGAACTCGCTTTTATTTGAGGTTATGTTTAGATAGGGTGGCTTAATGGAGGTAAAAATGTAAGGAAAACGATTAAAATACAAGGAGGGAGAAAAGGCTATTCTGGGGGTGGGGGAAAGCAACAGATTTCTTCCAGTTTTCAATTAAACCTTCCATCAACATGTTCTGTTAAACCCAATCAACCTAGCTTCTTAAATTCAGAAAAAAAAAAAAAACACAAATTATTGCAGACTTAACAGAAACATATGAAACATTCCATTTTCCACAGCCTTGATACTTGGCGTATCTTGACGTTTTTTAAAACCATCTAATTGGTATCAAACAGTAGCTCCCTGTTGTTTAAAAGCGCACTTTCTTAATTTTTAGGGTCTGAGCACATTTTCCTAATGCTTTTAATTATTCCATCTCCTTTATGATAAATTACCTTTTCATACTATTTGCTCATTGTCTTCTTAAGTGCCCCATTTCTTTGTTGATGTGTGGGGCTCCTGCGCGCACGCGGGAACTAATCCACTTGGGGTTTTATCCCTTGTAAGTCCCTTCCTGGTCTATGGCTTATCTCTCCAAGCCGTGAACTCGGCCTGTCTGTCATGTCAAAACTTTGGGCATTACTGTGATTTGGGACGCCGATCCTTTTCGTAAAGAGGGTTTGTGTGTTTGGGGGCCCTCCGTCACCTTTTCATAACCCCAAGCTCTTGGATGCATTTTAGTACAGCTTCTTCTAGTTGTTTGGACATTTGGAAGAGTTTTTTCATTCACCAGAGTTTTAAAAATAGCGTGATGGAGGGATGTGTCATCCCTGTTCACCCCACGTGTGCACCCCGTGTCTGGAATGGCCTGTCCATCTCCCACCCCCGCCCCATCATTCCTCAGTGACCTTTTGTCCTATTGCATGTTCCGGGATATGCTTAACCTATTCCCCCTCCTTGGGTTCTTCGGTGCGTTTGACTGTCGGGCGTCCCACTGTTTTGATCACTTAACGTGACATATGCTAACAAATGATGTGATTCTCCATCTTTAGTACGAGGATTCCTTCATCTTTGTTCTTCTTCTTCCCAATGGTATTGGCCATTCGTGGACACTTACCTTCCTTGCCAAACGAGAACCAACTTCTCCAGTTTGAAGAGGTCCTCTATTATGATTCGACAGACGATTTGCATTGAATCGAATTTGCATTGCATCGCAGTGAAGCATCTTTAAAGATACTGAATCTTCCCTTGAGTGAACAAAGGAAATTTTTTTTTTTTTTTAAATGTACGATAGTCACACACACACACACAGAGAGAGAGGCAGAGACACAGGCAGAGGGAGAAGCAGGCTCCATGCACCGGGAGCCCGACGTGGGATTCGATCCCGGGTCTCCAGGATCGCGCCCTGGGCCAAAGGCAGGCTCCAAACCACTGCGCCACCCAGGGATCCCGAACAAAGGAAATCTATTCATTTGTCACATCTTCTTTCGTGTTGTTCATGAAGTTCGTTTCTCTCCGTCATGGGCTTTCATCTATCACGATAGGTATGTTTTACATACTTTGCAGTTGAATATTTGTGTATTTTTAGAATGATGCCTGTTAAATGGTGTTTTTAAGTTATTTGTTGCTGGTATAAAAGGATGCAAATTCCTTTTTGTATATTGCTCTTGTGTTCAGCAGCTTTGAGGGACTCTGCTTAATAGATTCCCTCAAGATCCTCTTGGATTTTCTTTGTAGATAATCGTACTGTTTGTGCCTAATGATACTTTTCTTTCATCCCCTACTCTCTTCACACCTTTTGAACATTTTTTCAAATTGCCTGGCTAGGCCTGCCCATGTGAGTTTCAGTGGAAAGTGTGTCTTGACTTTGACCCAATGATATTTATGTTATTGAATATAGCTTACAGTTGGATTCATTAATTTACCAAGCATTCTACATTAAATAATTCTGTGGTTAATCAGGCCAGGGAGGAAAAACATTTCTTCCAGCTGCTTAGGTTCTGTACCCGAGAGAGTGCAAACGTAACCGACCAAAGACAGATGCACAGGAGAAAAGACAAAGTTTCTTCGCGTGTATACACACACGGGAGCTCCCAAAGACAGTGGCCCAAGGAAGCAGCTAGAACTTAGAGCTTATATACTATCTTCATAGTGGAGGCAGGGGGACAAAGGCAGTTATGGAATTCCAAGTAACACTTAGGAAATATAAATAAATGAGTCTTTGGGAGGAATATATCGTAGGTTATATAGATTCGTGACAATGTTCGTCTCCGGGATTTCTCATCCTGGTACCTTGGTGTTAGGAGTCAATTTCCCCTGCTACAGGAAGCCTCTCTGGGAGGCAAGTTTACGGCAATTGAAATCACTTGGAAGGTCCTGTTTTTAGTCTGCAATGCAGAGTTCCAAAAATGCCTTTTCCTAAATCTATGGATTCTCGAGTGTCCTCAGCTCAAAATCACTATTATGCCGCAGTGCTATATACCCCAGATCCCCTCAGCCACATTAATACACCGAACTACAAGCTACTATTTTATGTAAAGAACACACACCCCCCTGAGCCTCCATCTGGAGGCTCCCAGAAATGGTGCAAAGCGACCCAAGGACACATCACCGACATTTTCTCCTATAGAAGGTGAGGGTAGACCAGTCCTTTTTATGCTGGAAATGACCTGTGTCTTCTCTGACTATTCAAGCACATATATTGAGGGGAAAAGCTAATTCCGAGACCTGCAGGCCCATCACAGGGGAACGAGTGTCACACTTCTTCCTAGGCATGCGCATCCTTTTCCTAGCACCTAATTAGAGTCCCTTACCCTTGCATTTCCTGGCAGGGCGCACAGGCCATTCTCCGTACGGTCATTTGTGGCCTCGGCTTGCTGCTCTCTTCCATGTATATTTTCTCAAACAGCCCAGTTCACTTTTCATCAGCATTAAATTAAATAACAGGAGCAGATATAAATGCTGCTGACACATTGTCTTTATTAAGCGGGCTGATTTCCCGTTCCGAAAGAGTGCACCAGTGAGCCGTGCCACTGACGTGCCTGACTATGTGACTCTGCCCCCTAAGCTAATGCACATGGGTTCAGACATGGTGGGGACGGGCCCTGAGGGACGCTAGGAGCTCGTATGTGACTAGCAGAGACATCCAGAAATTTGATCATTTTTGGTATGCGCACCTTTCTTCATTCCCTGGGTTTCATAAGGACACGTGTGTGTGGACACTGGTGCCTCTGGCCCCTCCAGGGGCCTCTGTCACAGGCAACTCTCAACCTGCCCCTGTCCCACATTCTACTTTGGAATCTGCTCTTCCCTGTGAGAAGAGAAGGGCCAGGGGCTCTGGGCATCCCACAGCTGCACGGGCAACCCTGCCTACCTGTGGGGTCCAGTCCTGGAAACCCTGGTTATCTGCAGTGACATGATTTCACTCATCCAGCAGCCATTTCTTGAAGGCATTCCATGGGCAAGCAATGGTCAGCCATGACTCACGCATGGATGGGCAAAGCCTACCTGTGCGATATTACAAATCATCCATTGACCTATTTCTCTATCATGGAGAAAACCTTGACATGTTCATTGAAATCACTTTGGGGGTAAAGCCAATGTCAGAATTTTCCCAAATTAGCACCGCTTAGCACAACTGAGAATTATGTGGACTATAATGTCTAAGTCAATGGAAGCATAGCGAAGGGCTCAGAGTAGGGCCACCCCAAATACGCCGCTTGGACAGATTTTGAGCGGAAGGTGCTTGAGAAACAGCACATGCACCAGGATTTCCCCATTTCCTTGGAAACTTGGGGCATAGGCTTCCCATGAAAAAGGTGTGCCCTCTGCACCAGGAAGCGAAGAATATTCTTATCACCAGACCTTGGGAGTCAGTGCCAAGGTGGACGTGGCTTTCACTGACTTTCACACAAGGAAACCTCTGAAAACCCACCTTATCTCCCTGTAGCGACCCCTGTTTCCTAGTCATCTCTCCCCAGTTTGCTGCCCTCAGAAGCTTGAACCCTTTACCTTGTCTTGACAGCTCCTCACAAATTTATCATCCTTTGTCAAGAAAGATGTATATACGCTTTCGGTACTAAACTCTTCTTTGGGTCTTCCTTTTGCTCTGGAAATCTCCTGTATGCATGCAAATATATTAGAAAAAATCTGTATGCTTTTGTCCCAGTCATGTATCTTATGTCAGCTTCACGCGTGGGACCTGTTGCAGAACCTAAGAGGACGGGGGAAATATTTTTGCCTCCCTTGCAACCGCCAGACAGGTGAATGCTCTGTGGTCCGTAGAAACGATGCACAAGCATTTATTGAGATGGGAAAATGAGGGACGCCTGGGTGGCTCCGCGGTTGAGTGCCTGTCTTTGACTCAGGACATGATCCCGGGGTCCTAGGGTCGAGTCCCACATCGGGCTCCCTGCAGGGAGCCTGCTTCTCCCTCTGCCTCTCTGTGTTTCTCATGAATAAATAAATAAGATCTTTAAAAAAAAAGAGATGGGAAAATGATTATGATCTATTGTGAAATTAAAAAAAATATATCAGCGTGAACTCCTTTCCGGTAAATGAATATATATGTGTATATAATGCAATGGGTAAATAAATCTGCATATATAATGTGATATGCCTATAATGCAATATGCATATTATAATGTGCATATAATACACCTATAAATATGATAAGCATATTCCTATGAGGATATATATATGCGCACTCAGACATATATACCACTGTTGGATATATATATATATATATATTTGTAACTGGAACAGGCAGGCAGCCAATTTAGAACATCTAACATCCGAGTAGTAACAGTGATGTGTTGAAAGAGAAATGAATTAAGCTCGCTTTGGAGTCTCATATTTTCTTCTTAGACGCCCCCTGTGTAGCTTTACTTTTATAGGTTTGCAATGCAAGGTGAGCAACATGCCCGCCACATAGGTTCTACTTACATTTCTGTGCACAGCTGCTTACCTCCCTACCTACCTGCCTCTCTGAGTGTGTCTCTGTGTATTTATCTCCTGTCTGTCCGTCTATCTGTCTATGTATGTACATTTTTTTTCCATGGTTGGTGCTGAATGGTTGAACTGCTGACAGTCTAGCTTCTTGCATTCTGGGCAATACCCATAGAATATGGTTCCCGTTCAAGGATAAGGCCTTGGAGACTGTGCGGTCAGCATTATTAGTTTGACATGTTGACATGTTTCCTGTTGCACCTTCTTCCTCTCTTTCTCACCTGGAAGACTCATCGGCGGCACTTGTCCCCGGACCCAGGATGTGCGGCAGACAGTTCGTGCACACCCGCCCCGCCCCCATCCTCCCAACAGGCACAGAGAGAAGGGATGGGGGACAGAGTCACCTTGATCTCTCCTGGGGGATAACATTCAACGTCAGCTTTTCGAAATGCTGTCTTGATTCCAGACACGGTGCCTCGAGTGGAACCGACAAAGCTAAGCGAGTAATAGTCCTTCCACGAAGCTGTGAATCACCAAGGGCCAGCCGCTGTGCTGATCGCAGGGACGCAGAGATGCAGAGACACAATTCCTGGCTTAGAGGAGCTTGCACTTTTGCACAGACCAGCCTTGCCTTGGTGCTTCTCTCACAGGATTGCAAAGACCCAAGGAAGACTCTCCAGTTTGGGGCATCTGCCTCTGTAAAGGCTTCCACAAGCCTTCCTGACCCTCTGGGCCTGCTCCAGTTTCTCAGGGCTCTTGAGACCCCCTCAATGGCCTGGTGGGGATGCGGGTCCTGCTCCTCTAGCAAAAACCATTCACCTTATCCCTCCCACAGCCTATTGCAGAGAGAGGTGAACTCCACATCCTTGCTCGGATTTCAACTCTAATGATGTGTATATTGCAAACAACGGTTCCCGATATTAGCACTAAAACATGGTTCACTAACTCCCTGGCGTCCCGAGGCTGGCTGCCCACCCCTGCGCCAGCAGCAGGCAGTGCTCGGTTACTTCATGAGTCTGGAGGGCACTTTAGGCAGGAGCCACGGCCAACCAGGGAGGCGGAGGGCTGACTCAGGGAATGCATTCTGTGCCGCTGACAGTGTAGGTTAATAGTCGGGGTTACGTGACAAAGGGGGACCAGATGGGAAAGCAGGATATTTGCTCAGTGTGAGTCACCCAGGCCTCCACAGCAGGGCATGCATCGGAGACGTGATATTTCTGGCCGCAGGAGCACAGTGGGGGAAGCGCTGATAAGCTGTAGTGAATGGGCCAGACAATGGCTTTGTCCACCCCACATGGACCTGGCACCAACCATGGAGACCAACCTCTGTCCCATCCTTAAACCTCTAGGTGATCTGTCCTCCCTACTGTCCTCCCCTACACAAAAAAGGTGACATGTTCACTTGATCAGTGCAAGCCCACACGTGGCATCCTTTTCTTTCTCTTACCGGGACTTGTCACGATGGACAAGCTGTGTGCTTGGAAGAGGTTGACAGCGCACAGTCAGGGGGTGGGGGGTACGCACGGCGCAGTGATGACCCTTGCCTCACGGGGACAAACTGACTCGAATGGGCTCCAGAGGAGATCAGATCACTAAAAATAACCGCAACAAAAGCAAACACAGAAAGCAAGACCGCTTGTGCGGTGACACGAGCGCCCACTCTGGGATGAGCTAAGCAGGCGGAAGTGTTTCGCTGCCCCACGCAGCGGCAGCCAAGCCCCGCGTCACGCAGAACTGCGCGTCTGACATCCACCCCAACGACCAGATGGGCCTCACACTCCACTATGTCACAATAATAATGATGATGCCCATTGAACACTTGACACCAGCGTTCCTACCGGGTGTGGACAAAGGCGGGACAGGCCCACATGAGGGCGTGTAGCACCCAAGAGGGAACCCCAGTGCATTAAATGAAGAAGGGGTGAGCCTCGCTGTACGCTGTAAAGTCTCACTTACTTTATCCTAGGGGCTTGGAGCGTCCTCAACTCCGATGTCTCAACCCTCACATCATTTATAGCACACGTGTGGAGCTGTGGCGTCCGCTGTGGCTCAAAGTTGGTGGCTCTGCTTCCCAGATTTTATGTGCCTCCAGCTGGAGCCGAGTTGCATCTGGTGGTGTTGACCATTCTATCATTAGTATGGACAAAGGATGGAGTTGCTTAGCCGGGTTCTGTGATGACCATGTGCTGGAACTTCAAATTCCTTTTTTTTTTTTTTTTTTTAAATAAAAAAATCCAGTTTCTCTGCTTGCACCTTGGGTTTGAGAAAATCAGGGAACTTACAAGTGAAATGCATCGAAGAGCCCACCTTAAAAGCAGTTGTCCAACAGATGATAGAAACGTGTTGGCTCCTGGTGTGGGCCTACAGTCCCGTCACTTAAAGGACCACTCAGGGATGCCCAGCTCCACTCAGGAAGCACTTGGTGAGTTGTGCCTAGGGGCCCTAATGCCTTTTGGTAATGCCATTTAGGGTTGGAAGGCTGTGAGGAGCCCTCTACTGCGCCAGAGATAAAAGCAGCCCACCATGCTTTGGATGACTCAGGCGTAGTTGACCAAAGGATTCCTTTTGTCTGGGGAATCAGGAAAGACTTTCCAAAGTGGGATGGGTACGTAGGCTTGGAGACACAGAGAGAAGAGGAAGGAAGGGACATTTGGAATTGGAGCCTGGGCAGGAGGGCCTGCCAGTATGTGTTGTCCCCAGGGCACCACGAATGGATGAGGTGTGGGGTCAGGGCACAGGGTGCAATCAAGCAACGTGCTGGCAGGTGAGCTGGGGACGCGAGTAGGGCAGACCCTGGAAGATGCTCTGTGCCGTGTCAAGCAACGTGGGTTTTATTTTGTAGGCCGTGCGGTGTCACTTGGGGATTTGAGTAGGGAAGTGACACTCCCTAAGCCTAACCTTTTAAGGGGATGATTCTGGTGAGGTTGGCAAAGGGTTTTGGAGTGAGTGAGGTGCTTCTTTGCAGAGCTTCAGGTCCCTTGAGCTACACTCATCTTGAGAATGACTCTATGTCCAGGGTCGTGGCTACAAGAGTGTAGACACCTACATGAAGATCCTAAGAGTACAGATCCTTAGGCATAGGCCAGAGGGCATAGACTTGGCTGCACTGTGCACAGTGTTTGCCTCTGAATTTCTGATAGGTTTTAAACCGAGTTAATCGGCCCCTGCACAGTTTTGAGGATGTGGCAGGAGGATGGCTTCAACAACTAATGAATGCCTTTATGCCGATGAGGGACCCCTGGGACCCTGGCCCCAGCTTGCTCCTCGCTGCTGCTGCTCATCCTGCCAGGCTCTGATGGGAATCCATGGAGACACAGGCTCCAAGCTGACCATGACTGCCGAAGACCTGATAAAGTCTTCATTTGCAAAAATCATTTGATGCAATGGCGAAGAATCATGAGAATGACTCACTGTTTCCTGCCACGGTTAAGAATCTAGTGATATGTGGTGGTGATATGGGCACTAATGAATACTACACAGGTGAACACCCAGGTGCAGCTCGTCTGCATGTGCAGTCCCTTAAGACCCATCTGTGGTGACATCTGACACCACAGATGTCATCGCATGACCCTCCCTAGCACTTTGAGGAGCTCCTAGCACTTTTAGGCAGCCCTGGGGCCGTAGGTTACACGCTAGTAAAGAAGACGGAGACAGGCAGTGTCTGACCTCAGGCTACAGAGTCTATTTCAACCCTGGCAGAGAGATGAGTCTTATTCTGGAACATCCTCCCCATAGAATCCTCGTTGTCACACTGTGTGTGGGATAGAGGTTTCCGGAATGCTACCATAGGCAGTTGGCATGTCACAAGAATTCTTCCCAAGGGAGTGACCGAAAACGATGACTCTCCATTCAGGAATGTGGAGACAGACCGACCATTCTTTCCATAGGGCATCAGGCCACGGGTGGCCACGGTTCGAATTCCTAAACGATTTTAGGAATTCGACTTCTTTTGGAGGACGGAAAGTGCATTTTGGGGGTAAGGCAGCTATGGTCGAATGAAATCCTACTGGAGTTTGGTTTTGTTTTTGCTTTGGAGGAGACTGTCACAAATGAGCAGTGAGGTGTTGAAGTTCCACTCAAATGGAGGCGCTACCATGATTTGTGTGATTGGTGAGGGCGGTGGTGGGTGTTTCTGCAGAGTCAGTACAAGGTTGTAAAGTGTCCACAAACTAGATGGGGTTTGTAGCCGTGTTTCTTGTGACTTGCAAGGCATCCTGTGGTTGACAAAGACTCACCCAGTCAGGTCCTAGAGCATTGCATGGAACCCCCTGACACTACTCATAGCATGTGCTGTTTCCTTTCATAGTGATTTCCAGACCTTTTGAAAGAATCCATTGCATGCTGTCAATGATGTTTCTTATCTCATCCTATAAAAATTGGGGCACAGGGCAGCCCCGGTGGCTTAGCGGTTTAGTGTCACCTTCGGCCTGGGGTGTGATCCTGGAGACCCGGGATTGAGTCCCACATCGGGCTCCCTGCATGGAGCTTGCTTCTCCCTCTGCCTGTATCTCTCTCTCTCTCTCTGTCTGTCATGAATAAATAAAGTCTTTAAAAAAATTGGGGCACAGGCTATGTGACATAAATGTTACCTTTTAACCTTCATTAAAGTGACTACATCAGTGACATTAAATACATTCCCATTATTGCGCTACCATCACCACCGTCCATAGCTAGAACTTTTCTGCTCTTCCCAAGCAGAAACCTGGTACTTATGGAACAGCAGGTCCCCATACCTGCTTCCCCACCCCACCACCACACACTCCCAGAAACCGCAAGTCTACTTTGTCCCTCTGGCTTTGGCTGCACTGGGTACCCCATATAAGTGGTATGAAGCGCATTTGTCCTTTTGTGTCTGTCTCATTGCACTGAGCGTAATGTTGAAGGAAAGCATAATATGCCACCCCAGAATGTGCCACTTTGGTACAGACATTATTCTGAGCTGAGGGCAATTGAGAAGAAGCAGATATAAGGAAAGCTCCCTTGAGTTCCCCTCTACGTACCTAAAAGCAAGACATCAATGTGCAAAGATGTCCCTCCGCCCCCTCTACCTGGAAGGACAAATGTTAACCACCAGAGACAACTTTAGACCTGACTATCCTGGAGGACGCACCAGAGGAATCCATATAACAGACCTTACTAACTTCCCCTCATCTACCATTAGCCTATCTTCCCACAGATTGTGGTTGGGAAGCCCCAAACCGCATTCCTTTTTCCTATTATTTCTCCGTGACTTTATTGTTTTTGCTTTATTTGTTTTGCCTTAAAAGCCAGAGTTCTGAGCCCCTACTTTTAGTCACTCATTTTGCCTGGGTTTCTCCCATATATATGAAAGGTAAACGAGTTAATAAGCTTCTGTTGCCTTTTCTCCGGTTGATCTTTTATTACACGGATCTCCAGGAAGAACTCAAAAGGGTAGAGTGGATTTTATTTTTCCTCCCTGTAAGTCCCCACGATACTTCCATGTTGTGTCCCATGTCAGGATTTCATTTCTTTTTAAGGCTGAGTAACGTTCCATTGTGCACATAAGCCGCACTTTGTTATTTAAGTCACCTTGAATCTTTTTTTTTCTGTTAGTTTTCTTTCTTTTTTTTTTTTTTTTTTTTTGGTTTTACACATTCTTCTGTACCAATATCCTAGGCCTCCAGCAATAAAAGAGATGGGATTACAAAGGCATATGTCCTTTTTTTTTTTTTTTTTTTTTTACCAATATTTCATGTATGGAGATGTGGCTAGCCTGGAAATAGTGCACAATTGGTGATTTCTAATATAAATTGCACAATTTATATTAGATTTATAATATAAATTCTTCTACAGAGGCATTTACTTGACTGAATTTAAGGGAATTACAGAAAAAGACAGTCCATCCATTTTTACCTTGAGAATCTTATAACTTACAATTTTATAACTATAATTTCATAGTGTTATAACCATAGTCTCACAACTGTGTTGTTGCACTCGCACGTGGTGTGAAGGAGCCTCAAGCCTGCAGGTGGTAATGTGGGTACAGTGTGGTATCCGGTGAGCCCCTCTCCTTGTGCTCACATCATTTCCCCTTGCAAAGATCCAGTGAGAGTTTCTGCTCATCCCCGTGTTGTCTCTGTCAATAACTTCCCAATAGTTCGGTGCACATTGCTTAATAAAGTATCCTTCAGAAAAATGAAGCAGAAAACAAAATTACCGGATGGCTACAAGAGCCGTCTCCTCGCGATGAGGGATAAGAATGCTGACAAACCTGAGAAGACGGTCCATGCTGAACGAGCAAGCAGACGCAGCCCACTGAGCACAGTTTTGGGGTGAGCGTCTAGGTGATTGAGGGGGGAGGATTTATACTTGAAAACAAACACACAGTACGGTAGCATCATTGACTATCATAAAATGGTAGGTATGACCCCAGCCTCTGTTTTATAAGTTCCCAGGTGATTTGTTCTGCTCTGGGTTGAGAGTCCGTGGTTAAACAAAGGATCTAAACACAGGTGTTCTCAAGTCTCCATGTAGAAAAAAACGAAAAACCATTCATTAGCCTCAGTATCCACCAAGAGGTAGACTAATGCTAGGGAAAACAAAGGAAAATCTGTAAATCCAAATGAAATAAAGAGCCTGTTTGCATATGTGACCAATTGTGAAGCAATTGTAGAAATGTCTTCAGTGATTTATAAAGGATCAGCTTTATAAAGTATTTCTCAAGGAGAAAATCATGGTGGGAAAAAGAGCTCCCACCTCTTGACCTCAATCAATCAGTTATGGAATGGGCTTCATTTGAGCACACTTGCTTCAGAAATGTTCTCAAGCGAAATTAGGGATAAAATTGTATTAATCGCTTAAAGTGACCTACCTCTCCTGTCTAATCTGTAATATTGGGTAAATCTGTAGATTAGGAAGTATGGTAATCAGACCTACACAATCAATACCTTTCTAATGAGGTCTTACTTTTCTATTCTTGACTTTAGAGGATATCCCAGAGACTGGAAAAATAAATACACAGTGCAGGAGCGAGTTATGTAACTGTAGTTTATTTTCAGTTATGATGGAGAGGCAGAGAAGCAATGATTCTCTAAAGCAGTGGAGAATATAAAAAAATCTTTAGAACCCATTACTTTGGCATCACATTTACCTGGTGAGTGTTTTGTTTGTCCAATAAAAAGTGATTATATGGTTCGAATGCATTTTAAATTTTTTTTTTTTTGTGCAAGCAAAGAATTTTGGGGAAGCAATTTAAAATGTCAAATCTGCTTCTGTGAAACACAGAATGAAATGATACAGGTTTGCTTAAAGCCCTTAATTTAATTGCCAGGTGATTCTGCAATCTATGTGTTTCTGTCTAGGTTATAGCAAATGGAAACATGTATATTTATACACATACAGGTAACAAATTTATCTTTCTATATGTGATACATGTATTAAAAAGATACATTCATTCTATGCTTATTACAATTTGTTTCATTAGGAATATAGCATAGATATTTATACAGGTTGACACTTAGGTCACATCCTTTCTGGGTTCATCTTGAGACGGAAGAAAATATAAGCATCAAAATGCCAAGAGACGTTTTTTTAGAAAGATACTTGGAAAACTACCATGGAAAGTTAGTTCCTTCGGACAGAAAGTGACATGTACATTTTTATTTTAATTAAACAGAAACATTCTGCCTCTTTGGGAAGACGTGTAAATCGTAAAGGGTCAACTTTTCTAACGAGCTAAGTGCAGTTCCCACAGACGAGCTTTGGATGAAGAGTATTGAGAGGTCGTAGAAATGAGACACTGTGTCATATACCTCCTGACCCTCGGTTCCAGCCAGAGAGTAGATGGTCAGTAGATGCGAGTCCGAGAAATGAGGATGTGTTCATAACAGACTTCCGCGGGGAGAATACAGGCTGCAAAGTGCAGGCCGACCTAACGCACACGGGTTTAAACACCGAGGGCCATGATTTCATCTGATGCCAGTGCAGAGGTAGAGCGAGCCTCAGAGGAGATTGCTGGCTTCATCAGCTGCACTGTGCCATCAAGGTCCTTCCACCCCACTTCTCCTGTTAAAGCAACAGCTTCATCATGGCTGTAGGTGGTTGCCAGTAGCAACCAGAGCATCTTCATCCACATCCTGATGGAGGGACAGTGACGGGCCCTCTGTTTCCCAGCGACCCCATCCAGCAGATCTCTTTTTGTGACTCATCAGCCCAGTGTGGCACGGGTGAGCAGGCCCATCCTTGGAGCAAGGGTTTTGGAATGACCAGTATTGGTCCGTGATCAAAATCTGGAAAGGGGTAGAGGTGCTGCTGCACAATCCCAGGCTGACTCTTCTCTTTTCCTCTTAGGATAGAACACGCTGTAATTGAGTCTCCTCGCAGTCATACTGTCTCAGTGTGGGGTGGGCTAATATAGCAAGATGTGCTGTAGAAAAGACTGAGATACAAAGAATGGGTAGAGATATTCCCAAAGGGATTATTATCCGTGATGGACATGACAGAGACCTAGAGCCGGCTAGGGTTGCATTTTTTTTTCTTTTAATTTCAAGTACAATTAAAATACATTGTTACATTAGTTTCAGGTGTACAATATGATTCATCCATTCTAAACATTGCTCAGTGCTCATCACGTAAGTCTTAATCCCCTTTATCTGTTTCACCATCGCTCACCCACGTCCCCTCTGATAAACCACCAGTTTGTTCTATATCTTTGAATCTGTGTTTTTATGTGTTTCTTTTTTGCTTTGTTCATCTGTCTTATTTCTTATATTCCACATTTAAGTGAAATCATACAGTATTTGTCTTTCTCTGGCTGACTTCTTTCACTTAGCATTATACCCTCTAGTTCACCAATGTGTTGCAAATGGCACTGGGAATTCCTATATTCATTCATTTGAGCTGGGTTATTTTTATTGTTGTTACTCTGTTTTTCGCCGCATTTCTATGTCTTCAAAGCGCAAAGGAGGACTTTCTATCTTGGTTCACCTTACCATTTTGATCAGAACTACTACTGTATGCGTTCATTTATCATTGGACACCAGCGGCTTCCATAATTTGTCTATTGTAAATAATGCTGCAATAAACAACAGGTGCATATGCACCTTTTTGAATTAAGGTTTTCCTATTCTTTGGTTAAAAACCAAGCAGTGGAATGACTGGATCATATCATATTTCTATTTTTTAACTTCTTGAGGACCCTCCATACTGTTTTCCACAGTGGCTGTACCAGTTTGCACTCCCACTAACAGTGCGGGAGGGTTCCTTTTTCTCTGCGTCCTCACCAACGCCTGCTGTTTCTTACATTTCTGGTACTACATTCTGAGCGGTGTGAGGTGATACAGCTCATTGTAGTTTTGATTTGCATTTCCTGATGAGCATCTTCCCATGTATCTGTTGGCCATCTGGATGTCATCTTTGAAAAAAAAATGTCTATCCATGTCTTCTGCCCATTTTTATTTTTTTAAAGATTTTATTTATTCATTCATGAGAGACACAGAGAGAGAGAGGCAGAGACACAGAGGGAGAGGGAGGCTCCATGCAGGGAGCCTGAAGTGGGACTCGATCCTGCACCGGGATGACGCCCTGAGCCAAAGGCAGATGCTCAACCGCTGAGCCACCCAGGTGTCCCATTCTGCCCATTTTTAATCATTATTTGTGTGTGTGTGTGTGGGGGGGGGTTGGTGTCACGTTGTAAGCTCTTTATATATTCTGGATACTAACCCCTTATCCGATATATCATTTGCAGATATCTTCTCCCATTCAGTATGTTGTCGTTTAGTTTTGTTGATCATTTCCTCTGCTGTGCAGAAGCTTCTTATTCTGGTGTAGTCTCAATACTTCATTTTTGCTTTTGTGTCGCTTCCCTCGGGAGACATAGCTAGAAAAATGTTGGTATGGCTGATATCAGAGAAATTACTGCCTGTAGTTTCTTCTAGGAGTTTTATGGTTTAGGTCGCACATTTATGTCTTTCATCTGCTTTAAGTTTATTTTTGTGTGTGGTGTGAGAAAGTGGTCCAGTTTCATTCTTCTGCATGTGGCTGTCCAGTTTACCCAACACCATCTGTCTTTCCCCCTTGCATAGTCTTTCTTGCTTTGTTAAAGATTAATTGACCACATAACTGTGGTTTTATTTTGGGGTCTTCTGCTTTATTAACCTAGGTGTCTATTTTTGTGCCATTTCCATACCCTTTTGATGACTACAGCTTTGGAATATAACTTGAAATCTGAGAATGGGATAACTCTGGTTTTACTCTTCTTTTTCAGGATTGCTCTGGCTATTCAGGGTTTTTTTTGTGTGTGTGTGATTCCATATAAATCTTGGTATTATGTGTTCTAGTTCTGTGAACAGTCCTGTTGGTATTTTGATAGGGATTGCACTGAATCTGTAGACTGTTTTGGATTGTATAGACATTTTAATGCTATTGATTCTCCCAATCCATGAGCATTGATAGAGCCATATAGTTTTAATGTCTGGTCCAGTGATTCACCCTTGTTGGATTTTATTCTGACATCAGTCACTGCAGATAAGCTTTGTGCCTGGTGTTACCCTGCAGTGCTTGAATTGAGGGTTCTTGGAGATGCTGAATTGGTTGAACTGAGAGTGTTCTTAAAGGTGACAGGTATTAACATCTAAACTGTATAGGAAGCAGAATTTTAGATTGAAGTTCCAAACAGGAAGCTTCTTTTATAACAGCAGGAATTGAAAGTTACTCCTCTATAGTTACATTTCTTGCTGAGTATTAAAAATAATAGAAAAACACCTTCAATTCTCAGTGCCCTTTCATTGTATTCACAGCACAAAATATTTTACCTAAAAAGGAAGAAGTTTCATCAAGTGAAGATTGTCATTCGGAAATGATCATATATACAACATTAAAAATGGTAACAAAATGTATATGATACACAATACTGGATGTTGATATAGATTATCTTACTTAGTCATTAGAATATCCCTTTGCAAAAGACACAATTTGGAATCTTTCTATTTATCACTTCTCTGTGTATATCTGTGTGCGTATTTAATGAGCCATCCATCCATCCATCCATCCATCCATCCATCCATTTCTTTGTATCTGTGTATCTACATACCTATGTGCCTATCAATCGTTCTATCATCTATCTATCTATCTATCTATCTATCTATCATCTATCATCTATCATTCCAGAACTCAGGCTCCCCACAATATAGTTGCATGTATAACCATGTAAAATTATGAGAATGCTCTAGACATGCCCGTCAATGCATGTAGTCAAACTTAGCCCTATCATGAGTGTCTACAAAGTTAAGAACTTACCCAGAGTGAATAGGTAAAACAACCAGACAAATAACTTTTATTCCTTAACTCCCATGGCAGTGCGTTTTCACTATGTCTCTTCTCTTTACTATTTTGAATTTTCAGAGCTTTTAAAAAATGAGTTGCCTTCTCAGGCTCCCATGAACATTAAAGAAATCAATTTAGATTTCTCATCTTTAATTTGTTCTCAGGCCAGAATCTCCCATCTCCCAAAGAGGGGAACAGAGAGATACGAAGAAATAGAAAGATTTCGTATAAAATAGAGAGAAAATTATATATATATCACATAATACTTTCTACGATTTTGTAGACCAAGAAATCACAGAACTTGTAAGCCATACACGAAGTCGCACACCGCTCAAGGAAGACCTGTGAGAGCCAAAACGTTTGAAAGTCCTGATTCTTGGAAACCTACTTTTACCAACTTTGCTTGCTCTCGCTTTCTCGGCCTCCCACTGAGTTCCCTTTTGGCAGATTATGTAAGTCAGGAGGGCACGGTGGCTCATTATTCCAGCTTTTTCTTCTTAGCTTCGCTCCTCTTGACCCATTCCTTCCCACTGAAGTCGAAAATAGCTATGCCTCTTTGATGCACAAGACAGAAGTTGTGGGTAGTCCTGAAGAGGAACATGCTTTGCAATCAGGGGAATTTTCGACTTCTTTCTCTGCCAGTCTTGCAGTGCCGTCCCGGGTAATGCAAGCAAAGTAACAACTTCATATAAAATAGAGATATTTCATATCTGTAGCATATAACTGCTCTGGGATGGGATTCTGAGGCTTCCTCTATGGTGTGTATGACTTGCTGATGTCCTCAAACAAAAATAATAATCACTCTTCATTGGAAAAACTGCTTTCTCCCCCACCCCACACCCCGAGGGGAAATATTTACAGAAACCCGTATTCTCTGGTTTTGCATTAACCAAGTAAGTGTGCTTCATCAGTGTCAATTATGTTTCTTTTGAAGATAATAGATTGTAGACGGAGTAGAATTTTGACTGTATTTATGGGAACAGGAAACCATTTAAGGCATCTAGATGTTATTTTTTAAAATCCCACAATTAGGGCAGCCTGGGTGGCTCAGCGGTTTAGCGCCACGTTCAGTCCAGGGCATGATCCTGGAGACCCGGGATCGAGTCCCACGTCCGGCTCCCTGCTTGGAGCCTGCTTCTCCCTCTGCCTGTGTCTCTGCCTCTCAATCTCTGTGTCTCTCTGTCTGTCATGAATAAATAAATAAAATCCTTTAAAAAAAATCCCACAATTAAAGACTATAATGCAGGGGACACTACTCTGTATCATTTTTCTCTATTTACTTAAACTGTCTTTAGATTTTTGTTTTCTTTTTTTAATTTATTTTATTTTTTATTTTAAGAGAGACAGAGAGAATCTTAAGCAGGCTCCATGCTCAGCACAGAGCCCTACACTGGGCTCAATCTCACAACCATGAGATTATGACCTGAGTTGGAATCAAGGGTAGGATGCTTAACTGACTGAGCCACCCAGGCGCCCCTTGTTTTAGATATTTTTAAAAATAAGTATAAGAGGAAATAGTGGGTTTTTTAAAAAAATTTATTTATGTATTAGAGAGCATGAGAGGTGGAGGGGCAGAAGGAGACGATGAAGCAGGCTCCCTCCTGAGCAGGGATCTTTAAATGGGACTTGATCCCAGGACCCTGAGATCATGACCTGAGCCGAAAGCAGACACTTAACCGTCTGAGCCATCCAGGCGCCCCTGATATCTGTCTTCTTAATTTCACAAAGACATTTTGAGCTTGAAGTAAGCCTTGACTATGAAAGCATTTTGCAATAAATCACAGCCATAGTCACTCATATCATTAACAGTTGGTATCAGACACTTTGAAAGCCCTCGGGCGTCTTGGCACTTGCATTTCATTCTATTTGCACATCCCTCTAGTCTCCAGGATTTTGGACGATTTAGGCTCTAGAAACTGGTCCAAATGTCAACAGTAGTGGCATCAGCAAAGAGCTACTTAGACATGCGGAACCTCCAGCTCCGACCTCCCAAGACCTGAATCCGAGCATTGGCTGAAGCAAGGTCTTCAAGAGAGTCAATGCACCTGAGAGTTCGGGAAGCACCAGTTTTCACATCTCCACTTAATGAATTCATCATCTTCTTGTGTGTGGTGATGAGTTTGAGAATATTCCTCCAAAGAGGTTGACCCTGGGCGTTCGGAGGAGTTAATGCATGTGAAACCCTTTTGTGATCTTCCATAGACCCGCGGCCAGGCCATTTCAGGGAGCAGACCTCAGATGGCACATTCCCATCCCACCCTGCTAGGGTCTCCTGGTACCCACGAAGGGAGTGCCACGACTGTCCAGTACCTTGCGGATATCAGAGCAGGGCATGCAGCACTCAAAGGAGCATCAGCAAGTGCAGACTTTACAGTTAAGGGGGGGCACACAAGCGGGTCCACGGCAGTCTGTGGGCACCGCACACCTCTGCAAAGCACCACGCTGACGTAGCTGGAGATCTCCTGGAAACTAGACATTCATCTCTTCTGTCAGGTGGACATCCCTTTTGGTGACTATTAAATCAGCCCTTGAGGAAGAGAGCTGGAGTCTCAGCTGAAAATTGGCACAGGGTGATGTGAGGAGGGAGCAAGAGAAAGGTACTCAGTGGGCAGTGAGGTCGGGACATCACGCTTTTCAGCTGTGCGGAGGCGTGGTGTGTAGGAGAGCGAGGGTGGGGCGTGGGGTCAGAGGAAAGGGCACTGCATCCCACACGCGACTCCGCGGCTGTGTCCCAAGGTGCAGGGTTCCTTCACTTTGGTACTTGCCTGTTTCCCCAGCAGTAAAATCAGGATGAACCAAGTGGCCATATACATGACATGAGGAATATGGAAATGGGGGATGGGAACAGAAGTTGTACACAGCACTAGTCACGGAACTTAGGCCGGAACTCCTGACTCGGTGGTGTCGAAGGCTACAGGCTCCGTGCACTTGCAGACCGCATGGGGTGATGGCAAGCAGGCCCCTCCGCACGAACAACCCTGGGGCGTGCTGCTGGCGGCCCTGCCTGGATGCCGCTCGGCTGGCCATTGCGGCTGGCCACCCATGCATCCTTCAGAAGGGGGCACCCCCACTTTTGATCAGCATCTTTCTAAGCAGCATGACCAATAATTGAGTTCCCCTTTTGCAGTGCCAGACGCCGTGAACTCAAATACGGACAGAATGTTCCATGTCAGGAGCAACCTTGTGTGAGTTGTGCTCATGAAGGCAACACGTGCAGAGCAGCGGTCAGTGTCAGGGGTAGGGACCCCTTGGGTTTCAGGGTGCTTCTTTTGCAGCGCATGCTTGTTACATGGTTAGGGTCAAGGGA
Source organism: Vulpes vulpes (assembly GCF_048418805.1). Lineage (NCBI taxonomy): Eukaryota > Metazoa > Chordata > Mammalia > Carnivora > Canidae > Vulpes > Vulpes vulpes. The sequence continues at coordinate 3,954,643 of NC_132796.1, read as the reverse complement.
TGATCATAGCGCTGTGTCCTTTCCACACGCTTCTATGAGGAGCAAATACGTCGATATTTATAAAGGTGCTTAAAACAGTGTTTGCGAAACAAAATTATGATGGATATCCACTTACTAGTGGATGTGAGGCTAGCAAGTTCCTTGTCACTGTATGTAACGTTGCAACCCCTTTGCATCTCGTTCAATATTTCCCTCTACATCTCTGTGTGATGTACATTATACTTTTCTTAGTTACTTTTGAAAATTGTCTTTTTTTTTTTTTTTGGTTTTGTCTCTAACTAAAATGCAAGCTCATTTAGGGCAAGGAATTTTGCATTTTTTCCTCAGCTGTATCCCTTACATCTAACAGAGCGATTGACACAAATGATGCTCTTTTCGTATAAAGACCTCAGTCCTATGGGATCAGGACCCACCCTAGTGATCTCATTTTACCTTATTTACATCTTTAAAAAACTTATCTCGTAACACAGTCGTACTGTGACGTCCTTTGGATTTCAACACATGAATCCGGGGATTGGAGGGACACACTTGATCCCATAGCAATGCCTATTGCCTTAAAAAAAATTTCCAAGTTTCCTTCTCATGTCATTTCTCTCCAGCTTGATGAATATCCAATGGAATGTCTTTTTACTACAGAAACACTGGAGGAAATAGACTCAGCTCTCTTTTATCCATTTCATTTTTGAAGGATATTTTCACTACACATAGAATTGGGGAGACCGCTTCTTTTCTTTCAGCACCTCTAAAGCTACATCATTGTTTGCTGCCATGCTGTAAATTCAGGAAACATTCTTGTCAGTATGATCCAAGATATAAGGCCTTTCTAATTTGCCTGCTTTCCAGCTTTTCTTTTTCTTTTTCCTTTTTTGTTTTGTTTTGCTTTCAGCATCTTGATTCTTTGTGTCTAGGCGTTATTTTTCTTTGTGAATATCTCACTTAGGCTAAGTTTGTTAACCTTAAACAGGATAAATACAAAGAAAACTATATTCGAACATCTATGGTACATTTGACGTTCTTAAATAATTATATGGTGTTTTTTGGCCATTGTCCTTCAAATAACTGCCTTTTCCTGCACCAGTCTTTTCATCTCTCTTCCTGAGATTCCAAGTCTACATACATGGACTTCCCCTAAGGTCTGTGAGACTCTATTGACTACATTCATTCTTTATCCTTCTCGGTTCTTCAGATTAGGTAATTTCTGATTATTTCTGTTAAGGTGTTTAGCCATCGCCACTGTCTCCTTAAACCAGCAAGGGAAATTGACTTTCACAGATGGCGCATTACATTCCTTAAATTTCTACTAGGCTCTTTTTTATAATTGCCGTGTCTGTGACGGGAATTCACAACCACTCACTCTTTTTCCTTTAAATCCTTAAACATAGTCATATAAGCTGTTTTACAGTCCTTGCCTGACACTTTCAGCATGTGGGTTCACTCACTGTCTGTTTCTATTGACTGTTTTTTCTTGTGGTGATGAGACCTATCTTCCTACTTCTCCTGAGCCATCAAGTTTTTGTTTCTGCTTTGTCGGTTTTTTTGTTTGATTTTATACCAGACATTACGCAACACCGATGATGGAGTTCGGATTCTGAAATTTTCCTTTAAAGAATGGTAATTGGTATGCTAGCAGGCAAAGTATATTTATACATGTACAACGTATGTATTACATTTATATTGCATGATATATATCTTCAATTTTATAATGTCCTGTGTTCTAATAAAACAAATCATAGTTTGCACTTGGCTTCATTGAAGCATGGGAAGAGACCTACTTGTGATTATTTTGGAATAGTTAACCAATTATTCCAGCATATTTAACTGAAGGATCTGTTCTGTGAATTTAAATTGCTAACGTGCTGCGTAAGAAATGTTATGTACTAAACACCTGGGTCTGTTTCTGTGGCCTCTCCCATCACTGTTGACATATCTATTCCTGAGCTGGTAAGATTTCATCCTAATGTGGCTGTAGCTTCATAAAAAGTTTCAAATTATGCTATGGTGATTTTATCAAAATTACCTCTAAAAAAGAAAATTTTGGTCAAGTTGTTCTTCCCTATAAACTCAAAATAATTTTGTCAAATTTCTATAAAATGAGATATTCTATTATAATTGAATTAAATTAATAAATTTATTTGAGAGATGATACACGATATGTTTGTCATTATTCTGCTTTCCTTCTTTTATATTAAGATTTCTGGGGCGCCTGGGTGGCTCAGTCAGTTGAGCACCTGATTCTTGATTTCAGCTCAGGTGATGATCTCAGGGTCATGGGACTGATCCCCAGGTTGGGTTCCCTGCTCAGCAGTGAGTCTGCTTATCCTCCTTCCTCTGCTCCTTTCTCCACTTGGAATCTATCTCAAAGAACAAATAAAATCTTTAAAAAACATTAAGATTTTATATTTTTTTACTTTTACATATGTATAGTCTGGTGAGTTTATTTTAAACTATTTTCTGGCCTTGTAACTATAAACAAAATACTGTTTTCATCATATTTTATAACTACTTATTTATAGGAAGCTTTTAAAAAATTGTTTTTCTTCTAATTGACCATTTATTGAACTCTTCTCTACCACTGACCTTTCTTGTCTTGGTTCTCCTGAGCAGAAAATAATTTTATTTATATGTAACATCAATTCATGGCATCTGATAATAAATATGTATTACTTCCTTTTCTTGTTTCATTGTTTTATGATAAAATGTACAAAATGATGTCTAATAATAATGGTGATGATGATCTTGCCTTGTTTTTATCTTTCCAGCTTTTTGATTACCTAATAGATGTTTTTTCTAATAGATTTTGAAAAGGAATACAATTAGATCTTGCTCTTTATTCTTATAATAGATTTCTAAACAACTTGAATGAGGTGATTAGCTTTCATGCATTTGAGAAATCAGTTTACTTTCAGCAAATTATTTTTTATATGCTACTCCTACATTTTACATATTTTTAAATGCTAGATATATTTAGATTTACATACTGTGAAATGCATGGATCTTAATTGTGTAACGAGTCTTGATCATTATATATACTCATGTAACCAACTTCCTAATTAAGATGTAGGAGATTTCCAGTATCCTAAACAAACTCTCTTTCTGCCAATCAGCCTTCACCATCTGCTACAGAAGCCAATTTTCTCATTTCAGTCATTGATTTGCTTTTTCCTCTTTTCTTGAACTTCGTATACATCCAATGATATGGTATCTAGTCCCCCATAGTATTCCACATGTCCATCACTTGTTCTTTTTCAATGCTGAGTAATATTCCATTGTATGAATATGCCATAGTTGGCATATTCTCTCTACTGATGGACATGTGGATTATTTATAGTGTTTGGTTATTATAAATAAAGTCTCTATGAATATTCTTTCCCAAGTCTTCTTATGGACCAAAAGAAAGATTATTTCTCTTTAGCAGCTACTAAGTATATAAGTATGTTTGATTTTTATAAGAAATTGCCAGTTTCCCAAGGTAGTTGAACCAGTTCATACTTTCACCAGCAATATATGAAGTACCAATATGCTACTGTTATTCTTTTTAATTTCAGGGCTTCCAGTTGGTAGGATTTGTTATCTTTGGGGGGGGGGTTAATTTGCCTATCATTTTGACTAATGTTGTTCAATGACTTTTCATGTAAGTATTGGCCATTTGTGTACTTTCTGTACTGAAGCGTCTAAGACTTTTGCCTCTTTTTAATGGGTTGCTTTTCATTTTTCTCTTTTTATTTTTTTTTATTTTTTTTAAAGAATTTTATTTTATTTTATTTTATTTATGATAGTCACAGAGAGAGAGAGAGAAGCAGAGACACAGGCAGAGGGAGGAGAAGCAGGCTCCATGCACCGGGAGCCCGATGTGGGATTCGATTCCGGGTCTCCAGGATCGCGCCCTGGGCCAAAGGAAGGCGCCAAACCGCTGCGCCACCCAGGGATCCCCATTATTCTCTTTTTAAAGGTTGTGTGTGTGTGTGTGTGTGTGTGTGTATTCTTGATCCAAGTCTTTCCTTCTGCATATGTATCACAAAGATATCATTGCAGCCTTTGGCTTTCTTCAGCTTATAAACTGTCTCCTTTGATGAGCAAGAGATTTTTACTTTGACAGAGTCCAGTTTGTCTTTTTTTGCTGTTGTTTACTTTGTGTTTAATTCTCTTTACATCCTTTCTAAGAAATATCTGCTCTGCAATCGTAATTTTACTGTCCGGCTATATAGAATTTAGACTGCATAATTTATAATAAGGAGACAAAGAAAGATGCTATATTTTAGGTAAAAAAAAGTAAAAACAGAATAACAAGGTTTGTCCATTATAAAAACATAAGCAACTCCATGTAGTGTCAAAGTGTACCAAAGGACTGACAGACTCAAGGGAAAAATTCAGAGGTCAGCAATTTTAGCTAGAAATTGAAGTCAAAGTGTTTAATACTTAGAAGAAAAGGAAGTAGACACTAAATTTTGAACAATACAATGAATAAAGATACATCTTGAGATGTAAACTGGATTTTCTAGCCACAAAGAATCTGTTTGTTGTAGGAAGAAAGGATACATTTACAAACATTCACCCTACCCTAGGCTATAAAAAAAAGTGTCAATATTTTCCAAAGTTTCAGTGTCATACGCTGGTCTGCTTCTCTGGCCTCTGTTCCTGGCAAAAATAAAAAAATAAAAAAAAATTAAAAGTTAAGACAATATAATGAGTTTAAATGTAATACATTCCGCAGAGCAACTGGCTTTGTTCCTGCTGTCTCAGGGTCAAGTAACCGAGGTGATGATTTGCATGCTGAATTGGACATCTTGCTTAGTTTCATGAAATGCTCTTCCAAGCTGGCAACGTTAAGTCAGCTGGCGGGACTCTTGACGGTAGATCTTGAAGTAGAGTGAAGGCCGTCAAGCGTGCTGAAATGCACAAAAGGGAAAAAGCACCACAGCCAGTGAGGGCCTTGGGCTTGTGATATGCGGAGATACCCGGCCTCTGCTCACTGAGGTTTGCAGGGAAGCAAACGCGGTCATTTTCAGGATTAACGAGTCCAAAGCCAAAGTTTTAAGTCTCCTTTTCAAGGCAGCGCTTTTGTCCTCAAAACACGTGGCGTTGTTCCGTGTTACTTAGTGCGAATTGGAGTGTGATTTTCTCCACCTCAGCCTATTTGAATCCTTAAAATTTTTGTTTCCACCACTTCTGAACCATCAGTATAATCGTACGTCACCTACAGAGAATGCATTTGCAGCCTTTTGTGGCCGCACTCTACTAATATCTACTGCCCTGAAAACTAAAGAGAGAATATGTACGCTCCACGCATCGACAAACAGGAATCCCTCCAAAGACGAGATAAACGAGCAATTACATGGAATCGGGGAAACACTGTGGACGGCATTCCCAACTGAACAAGCGGAGATAAAGTAATCGAGTCATCATCTCTATCCTTCGCTGTCTGCATCCCATCTCCTATTTTATTTTTATTTTATTTTATTTTATTATTTTATTTTATTTTTTATTTTATTTATTTTATTTTATTTATTTTATTTAATATTTTTAAAATCTTATTTTATTTATCGTATTCTCATGCTCTGTGTTTTAAATGTTAACCCTGTCAGTGCCATTTACCTTCTTTTGCATCTTGTCAAAGCAGTTTCCTGCTCTTTTTGAGGGACCAGCTCTGGAGTGCGTTGACAGACATGATGTGTTCCAGGGTTCCTGGAAAAAAATTCCTATGCCTTTTGATCTGTCAGCTCCATAAACCAATTGATCTCCAAGAACGTGGTCTAGATAGGCGCTCTCCTTGAAGGGGGGGAAAGCTGCTAAAACACAAACATCTGGGACAAATGAAAATGTTCATATTAAATAGACATATAAATCACACTGGAAAATTTATGGTGTTTAGATTCACATCCTCAGTTTTCTTCCAGAGGATGACGTTCACTTTAAAGAGTCAAGGTATTTATATAGATGATTTTTTTTCCTTTTGTTTCTGATCAAAGTGACAGATTGTCAGGATTAAGAGGCTTTGTTGCAAGTTTTGGTTTGTTTGTGGCATATTATGGCCGCGTGACCGGTGTTCATCCACTGAGGGTTGGAGGAGCTCAGGGCCTCAGGACTGCGGGGAGCTGTCAACGACTGGGGGAGACAGGTGAGCATCCCACTGCCACTCGGCGAGACCAGCACTCACGGTCACGGAGGAAGAGCGCACCCATGCATGCACATGCGCACAGTGGGATCGTGGAGGAGAAATACAACTCTCGATAGCCTGTGAATATGGAATAGCATCTAGGGATTACGTTTTAATGATCTATATAAATGCTGATAGGCATGTCTGATATACATGTGCGTGCAATGTGCGTATGTGTACGTGTGTACGTATATATATAGAAATATTCAAATAAATATATATAGAAATATCACCATGATTAACCATTCTTTTAACTCATATGATGTCATAAAAGTGCACCTAACACATATCACATATCAGTTGTAATATATCAGAATACTATAAAATAGTGCACATTTTGAATACATATATATGCACCTACGTATATATTCATACATAACAGCTATGTATGTGTTATGTATTTATATATATAATAGAGATTATATTACATATATACATAGTTTTAATTTTTTTGTTTCTGTGTAAGCTCCATGCCCAATGCAGGGCTTGAACTACTGAGCCTGAGATCCAGACTCACATGCTCCAGTGACTGAGCCGGTTGGGCACCCCACACAAAAGTATATTTCAGATTCATTTTTTTTAAAATTTTTATTTATTTATGATAGTCACAGAGAGAGAGAGAGAGAGAGGCAGAGACACAGGCAGAGGGAGAAGCAGGCTCCATGCACCGGGAGCCCGACGTGGGATTCGATCCCGGGTCTCCAGGATCGCGCCCTGGGCCAAAGGCAGGCGCCAAACCGCTGCGCCACTCAGGGATCCCCAGATTCATTTTTATAACATTACATGGATTAAAACAATTAATATTTATATACAAGATGCTAATGTACATATGACATATACTACATATATAATATATATCACATTGTTTCAATCTCGGCATTCATGTCAATGCATCTAAAATATACTCTCTATCTCTGTGTGTGTCTCATGAATAAATAAAATCTCTAAAATAGTAGAATGTACTCTTTGTAACCTATCAACATACATATAGAACAAAGAGTAAAACGATGGTATGTGAGTGATCTAGATGTACATGAATAAGAATGTATATTGTATAATATGTAACGTGCAGTCTCAGTAATACACAAAATAGTCAATAGGCTGTAGCTGTGCTATACAGAAATACACATGACAAGGAGGATAATTTAGTGTTACTTTTACGTGGATTAACATAATTGTGATATATATTATATATCTTGTGTAATATATACATTGATATATCCATCAGTTACTTTAATCCACATGTTTATAAAAGTGAATCTACAATGTGTCTTTGTCATTTATACACATACATAACACAGTAGAGCTGTTACCTATGAATATATATGCGAATGTGTATATAGGGATATACGTCTGTCTACACATACACAAACACAGCTCCCTTGACACATCTGGCTTTGTAATCTCTCTATATTACAGAACACTATACCTTAGGTGCACTTTTATAACATCATATAGATTAAAATAATTGTTCATCATGCTGATTTTCTAGACACTGGTAGAACCATTTTCAACACCTGATTTCTGCAACTTCTATTCTTCCTAGCAGTGCTAAAGCCAGTGAGCCTCTGGAATGACTCCGACATATCTAACATTTGAACCTGTCTCCAGTGGCAATCCGAAATAGCATGGCTGATCTTCATCAAAAACAGCAATTTTGATTCTCCTATTCAACACGTCGCTTGTTCTTTGAAGAACCAAATCAGAGATATTTTAAACAAATATTGCCTGTTGAAGAACAGAGAATCAAAATTGATTGGTATGCAATTATGTGTCGGGGAATAAAACATATTATGGTAGATTTGCAAAGGAAAGCATTTTTCAGCAAAGCTATTGCTGCCTCTTTTTAAAAAAAAAACACGAGACTATCAGTGACGCAACATTTATAAAATTTGATCTTTCTTTCTGGAAAATAATCTGCTGCTGTGTATTCCATTGAGCGCGCACAAGATGAGGGAGGGGAACTTTTCATATGCGTATCTAGCAGTTGCAGCTGAAAATATTAGTTTTGCCTTGTGCTTGAGAGGAGAGAGGTTTAATACAGAGACAAGAGGCCATATAATTTAGGGTGACACGGGTCTAGTGTTCAAGCGTCTTTGTTATTCGTTGGCTGTGTAAGCTTACGTGATTGATGGGACTTTGGCAATTCTCTCTGTAGGTAGAAAACAGGCGGTAATGCGCACATCAGTGGTCTGTGTATAAATTGAGGGACTTCTATATAAGTTTGTATATATATTGATCATAGGTACGTGTACGTGTTCATATAGAGGTGGTTTATCCTGCTCAGTGCACCACACGACTTAGGTGTTTTTAAAATATAAATTCTCAGGGCACCTGGATGGCTCAGTGGTGGAGCTTCTGCCTTTGGCTCAGGGCATGATCCCGGGATCCTGGGATCGAGTCCCACGTCAGGCTCCCTACATGGAGCCTCTGCCTGCATCTCTAGCTCTCTCTCTTTCTCTCTCTCTGTGTCTCTCATGAATAAACACATAAAATCTTAAAAAAAGAAAAAAAGGCCTCAGCCAAGGTAGAGGATTCCCTATCAGTGTAGCCATGTTGTGAATGTTGAAGCTCAGTGAAATGTTTTGATGTCTTGTTTCTGCAAATAATGCAGATTTTCAAATGTTGGAAATTGATTCATCAAGGACGAGCACCTGGGGAAAAGCACCACAGAGACAACAGCCCTCCTCTGAGCCAGGCTTGGAGTACCAGCTACTCACTTGTGACTTCGTGTCCATGCACCACGTACAGGAGTGTTCCTGCAAGTGTGGAAGGAACCTCCTCAACAGAACCCGTTACAGAAGCAATGTTCAGGTCGCTCCTGCGTCCTACAGGAAGGGAAACGGTGGTGGACACCACCATATGCGTCTTCACAGACTGGCCGCGTCTGGATCTGCAAAGGAAGGCCAGCGTGCCAGATGTGACCCGCCGTCCGCATTCTCACAGCCACCAACTAAGAGCGCTCTTGACATTTTTAAATGGTTGGGAATCCAAGAAAGACCCAGAAGAATCCTATGTGCAACACCTGGGAGCTTTAGGAAATTCAGTGTCCGTGAATATGGCTTCACTGGGGACCCAGCCGCGCCTGTTCAGGTCACGCTACCTGTGGCTGCTTTAACGTGACAACAGCGGCGTTGAATAGTGATGACGAGGCCATGTGGACGGCACGATGGCAGGATCGGAAATGCTCATTATCTGTCCCATCACAGAGAAGCCTTGTGGATGCAGCACGGGGGTGACTGTACTGTGTGTTCAAGTTTGACAATTCAGGTTTCAGACGGTGTTCTCTCTGCCACGGTCACTGAAACCTAATCCTGTGTTTGTGTCAACACAAGAAAGATGGGAAGAGGAAGACGTGCCAGTTATTCTGTGTGCTCGTTGACCATCTCTTGGTGAATCCACTTAACTTTGGCTTTGGAATAAGATGGACGCAGTTGGGGGGCACCCGGGTGGCTCAGTCAGTGAAGCACCTGCCTTGGCTCCGGTCATGATCTCGGGGTCTGGGATCGAGTCCTGCCTCGGGCTCCATAGTCAGTGGGGAGTCTGCTTCTCCCTCTGCCTGTGTCTCTTTCCCTCCATTCCTTCTCTGTCTCTCTCAAATAAATTCTTTTTTTTCAAATAAACAAATTCTTAAAAAAAAAAAAAAAAAAAGGATAAGACTTGTGATTCTCAACACCGTTCCTGGAAGTTTAGAAATGTTAAATCATTCGGATTCCTCCCCTGTGAACACAATCAGATAATCCATACCAGGCAGGATCATTTTGAAGGTGAAATAAATTCAATAAGCACATGAGGTTACACAGAAAGTGCACAACAAACGTCCGCACACGTAGCTCGTGTTTCAGAAACGGAATTGTCATTGGTGTGATAAGACCCGTTTTCACTCTGAAGAGGTTCCAGGAGAGTGTGAGATACCGGGAACTGACCCACCTGAACTCTGTCTAGGCTTGGGGGAAAAAATTAATATCCCCGTGATGTGACATATTTTACAAAAATGCCGGGATCTGGAGGAAAACGCTACATTCCCTTTTCATTTTTTTAATAAATTTATTTTTTTATTGGTGTTCAGTTTGCCAACATACAGAATAACACCCAGTGCTCATCCTGTCAAGTGCCCCCCTCAGTGCCCGCCACCCAGTCACCCCTACCCCCCGCCCTCCTCCCCTTCCAACACCCCTAGTTTGTTCCCTTTTCAGAGGCCAACATGACTTTTCTTCAAAACTTCTACAGATAGGACTCGAGGAGAGTGGAGTGTTAGACAGCTGGGTTGTGACCGACCCTGTGAGAGCCCTCATCAGCATTCTTATCAGATAAGGCACATGGTTCCCCTAAGTATTCATTGACGACATATTGAATAAACAGAATGCCTATCACTAACCATTGCTTCCATGTGGCAAGATTCATCGTTCTCTTAATCTGGTCTTCCATCTTCTTGCCCGACATCTTCTTATTTGATAACGAGGAATAGTCGTCTCTCAATTTCCAATAATGCACCTTAATATCTCCATGGGGTTCGAAATTCCCAAAGTGAGTGGAAATAAATGAGAAGAACTAGAATTTCCAGGGAGAGGTCTTTGATCGCCCACTTGAGCATGACATAATGGATTCCAAGTATTTTTATCCTCTCCTTCAGATGAAAGTGCTAAATGCCAACTGATCGCATGGAAAGTTGCCTCTGTCTGCCAGTTTCCTTGAAAGACATTTCGAACTGGTGGATGCACAACCCCCCCCAGATAATAATAATAATAAATAATAATAATAATAATAATAATAGTAATAATAATAATATTCCCTGGTGAGCTCCATTTCAGCAAAGTCCATTTTAAGCATAATTTAAAGAAAAAAGTCTACAGGTAGAAATGCAAGTATTGAGTGGGAAATTCTTCTTGGGTGTGTATAATTCCTATAAGGCCTGGCATCTGTAAGCATAACTCTAATGGACCTTGCCTAACTCTGACTGCAAGGGTATGTGTGAATACAGAGCAATGAGGAAAAATCTCTTATCCCATCTCTACGTTTGTTTTGTCTGATAATCACAAGTCAATTTTTTTTAGCCTTGCTACAGATTTTATTATTTGCCAGCACAGGGATTACTTTTTTCCTGACCTAAAAATTATTTCAAAAACCTTAGTGTTTTTGCAGCACAATAAAAAAAAGGGGGAGGAGGCGCCTGAGTGGCTCAGCTGTTGAGCATCTGCCTTGGGCTCAGGGCGTGATCCCGGGGTCCTGGGATCGAGTCCCACATCGGGCTCCCTGCATGGAGCCTACTTCTCCCTCTGCCTGTGTCTCTGCCTCTCTCTTTGTGTCTCTCATGAATAAATAAATAATCTTTAAAAAAATAGAGACATGAATCGAGCCCAAGTCCGGTGTTAAAAAGTGAGTGTGACCTGGAATTAATCATTAATGCCTTTTTCATTTTGCTTAAATGAAGAAGACAAAACTTGTCATAGTTCCTTCAGTTAAAAAAAAAATCACATTTTATTAGAATAAAAATCTATGGAAATGACAGGACTAAGAAAAAAAGTGTTAATCGTGGGAATCTGTGCCCAAACTGAATATAACCAGTTGACTTAACACAGAATCGTGATGCCTTTCCCGTAAGGGTGGTATAAACCAGGAGGGACATATTTACAGTCTAAAATAAATCCAATCAATGACCTTTCTGGACATCACTTTATGAAGCCACTCTGATTTTACGTAAGAACCGTGTACTGGGGTCTCAAACTCCTTGGAAGGCTTTGTTCATCTGTGGAAACGAAGTTACTAAGCTAGAGTCAGTCCGGCTCTGAAGGCCAGCAGTCAACCCACCTGCCACTCTGTAAGAACGAATAGGATCTATTCAGTTGTTCCTACATTGGCCGCGCTCGTAATTCTCATTCATATTCCTCGGACTGCTGTCGAATGAATGATTCCATCCTTTTCACCTGCCGGGACCTTGCAAGGCTTGGCCCCTTGCCCATTATTGAAGTAGGCTACAATTATCTTTCATTTCCCCCCATTTCTCCTTTTGTTTCCACCCTATAGCTACATAGAAAACTTCGATTGCGTTGCGTGTATATTCCTAATAGGCTGAAAATTGAGATGAATTTCCTACCGCGATTGTGCCAAATTATAAATGGTTGGCATTGGTTCCATTTGTAAAGTACACTTACTGTTTATTGAGGGGCAAAGGCTTCAGAGGAAGAAACTCAGTTTAGCTCGTTCGCCTAAACACAAAAGGGAAGCAAGATGCACTTAATAAAAGGAGAAAGAGCCCTTGCAGTTTAATCAAAGTACCATTGAGGGAACTTCGGCCTGCCACATCTGTCTAGATGTCTCAGACCATCTATCCTGCTACGACACAGAGAAATAAACAAACATTGGAGACACCGGAGAGCCGTCCAGAAGGTCAGAACATTCAAAGATATACTTGACTGGACACACAGAAAAATCACTAATTGTAAAAGACAATACTGGTTAAACAAAATTTAAAAACAAAAGACAACAACTGGTAATTTTTGGTAAGGCGTTCTGATTGCAAAAGGCACAGGTAACGCAGTAAAATGGGACCGCACCAGTTAGGCACCAATTGTTTACAGCATTTTGAGACAACTAAAGTTTCATATGTTGAATATAGAAGTAAAAAAAAAAAAAAATCACATTTTATTAGAATAAAAATCTAAAAGAAGATACTCCTAGAAATCAATAAGTAAAATGTTCGCAACGCACATGAAACGTGGGCAAAAGATTTGAACCAGCATTTCAGACTTTGGGCATCCAAATGCCTGGGGCACACATGAAAATGATACTTAACCTCAATTAGCACCAGAAAGATTCACACTGAAACCATGATGGGGGCCCTCCACCCAACCACCAGAATGGCTACATCCAAAGGGTTGGCAAAGGTATACAGCAGGTGCAACTTCCTTGCATTGCTGGTCTGGGTACAAATTGGCACAACCGTTTGGAAAGTTGTTCGCCAATGCTCTGTTCTGTTTCTATGCAGGAAAGCTGAAAGCTGTCCATAGATTCACAGAGTTCCATTCTTTTTTTTTTTTTTTGTAAGATTTTGCTTATTTATTTGAGAGAGAGCACAAGCAGAGTAGGGGTGGAGCCGAGGGAGAGGGATAAGCAGACTCCCCACGGAGCAGGGAGCCCAATGTGGGGTCGGTCCCAGGACCCTGAGGTCATGACCTGAGCCCCAGGCAGATGCTGTGACTCCTGAGCCACCCAGCACCCTCATACTTCCGTTCTTGACAGCCGTGCGTACACAGGCATGGCCATTTGTTTGCTTGGGAACGTTCAGAGCACCAGTATTCATCCAGGCCAACCGCACGAAGGAACCCGAATGTTCATCAACAGTACAATGACTACACTGAGCGATATCTCTACAGCGGGCTATTATCCAGAAATGAAAAATATTTCAGGCAACCCCCCCCCCGCTGCAACAACGTGGATAAATCATACGCATAATATTAAGTGAAATAAACTGGACAAGATAATACTGAATAAAGGATCCCACTCATGTGGAGTTTAGAAACGGGCACACCTAATCTGTGGTGTCAAAACTTAGGAAAGCAGCTATTTTTGTCATCTGGAGTGGAAATTATCAGGGGGGCTCTGGAAGATGCTCCATTGATGCAGGTAATAATGCTTGATTTTTGTTGGTCGTGGTTACATGTGTTTACTTTGCGACCATTCATTTCACCGGGCACCTATTTTTCAGTATGCCGTACATACGTAACGATTGTTAACTTTTTTCAAGATTTTTTATTATTATTTATTCATGAGAGACACCCAGGCGTCCCCAGTTGTTAACTTTTTAATGTTCCTCCATTGAGCCAATGACCTGTGAAGTCACTTTTATGTCAAACCAAAGGGCAACGAAAATGTTTAGGTTTCTGTTAACTTCAGCTTCACCGTCTTTTCCGTCCCTGCCAGACTGGGGGTTCCTCTTCCCTTTTAGCTTTAGCTAAAGTGACAAAAATACTGGTTATGGCTTCCCAGGGACTCTGTTACACGTGCCCTCATCTTCAACTCACTCCTACCTGCATTAACGTGTGTGCAACTTGGCTCGCCAGGTGATTTCTGACCAGTGGGGGTGAGACTCAAGGGGCCTGCAGGGGCCACCTGGTCTCCCCAGGTCTCAGGAATGCACACATTTGTTCATAACTCAATACATTTTTTGGACTTTTAATTGAATAGAATCACTGAAACTCACCAACATTGTCTCAGTATGAACGCCAAAGGGAAAAAAAGAAATCCAAGAAAGGCTAGTACTTAATGTCTACTCACAGTGAGTCACTCAATAATCTCCCTCCGGAGCATCAATATACGTACTGATGTTGACATTTATGGCTAAATGGCCTGGTGCGGGACTCCGTGAGGCCGCCGTCCAAACCTTCTCTCCCCCCGCCTCGCTGGGTTATTTGTTGTTGAATGGTTGTTCATGTGAAAGCCCAGGCTCTCATCCTCTCCTTCTTCCTGGACACACCTTAGATTTAACCCTTAGTTTCACGATGGATGAGAAACCACATAAACCAAAGACTTAAAATACAGCATGAATCAGTTAAAAAAAAAATAACTCTAAAAACCAATCAATCATCTGTCTTCAGTTTTCTAAAATTTAAATTCTGTCCTTGCTGCTCTCTTGATTCATCCGAGCGTCTAAAGTGACACGTTTAATGCCATTTTTCAATAAGAAGATCAATAATGAGCATTTATAGTTTCCACCATTGTGGGGGAAAATGAGAAACAATTTTGTAAAAGACCGGAAGAGAGTCTCTCTGAAAGAGCCATTTGAGTACAAATTGCCAGCGAGGATTTAGGAGATGAAGCGTTTTCTTAAACTCCCTTAGACTACCGTGTGGAGGGATGTTACGGATGCTTCCGCCGCACGAGGCGGTGGCAGCTCAGTAACCGCTGTGTGATTAGATTTTCAAAACCCTTTGGATTGTGTTTCACTGGTGAAGCTACTTGTAAAATGCAGGTGCTGGGGATCCCTGGGTGGCTCAGTGGTTTAGCGCCTGCCTTCGACCCAGGGTGTGATCCTGGAGTCCTGGGATCGAGTCCTGCATCGGGCTCCCTGTATGGAGCCTGCTTCTCCCTCTGTTGTGTCTCTACCTCTCTGTCTGTTTCTCATGAATAAATAAATAAAATCTTTTTACAAAATGCAGTTGCTAAGAATTATTCAATAAGGAAAAAAAATGGGTCAACATTTTTAAGCAGCAAAACTCACTTGTCTGTAGCAAAGAACAACTCCGTTCCGATTTCAGTGACAGATAGAAGCACAGGCAGCTGTGTGTCCTGGGCGGGGGGTCACACATCCTTCGAGGTTCCATGTGCTTCCCTGTAAAAGGATGCACCGTACTTACAGCCATGACTTCTTCACTCCAATGGCTCATCTTTCTGCAGTTGCTGGGGGTGGATGGGGTTTCTCTTGTGTCTACCCCTGTCTTGGCCGTCCTACCATCGCCCCCTGAACATGGGGCTTGTCCTGCTGCATCTGCTCAAGCGTGTGTCATTGATTTGCTCTCCTTCTTGCCAGTCCTCCCTGAAGCTCCTGGTTCCGAGGACCAGTGGAGAGACGTTCTCCTTGCACACGGTCACCAGAAATGGGCGGGCTTTGAAAGGTCTCTGCCAACCCTACCTGCCAGCATTTCCTACCCTGTGCTGCGGAGGCTGACCCAGTGCCTGCAAAGAATTGTAATTGTGTGTAGCGCCACCGAGCTCTGTAACCCATTCATTCACCATCACTATGTAACAACCAACAGGCCATAGGAGCCGATTCTCTATGTATTATTGTGTTCGTTCTTGTCAATAATTTGTAGGCATCTGCACACGTTGGGAACCACGTAGCTCCAGAGAAATAGCACAGGAGGAGAAAGCTTTAAAAAACCATAAGCTTCCTACATCTGCCCTTAAATTCCAAGGAAAACACCAGTCCTTCATGTTCATCCTATCTTTCAATGCTGGTATCTTGGAAGAGCATTGCTTCATTCCATCTTTCACACGAAAATCCCTTTCTCTTTTTAGAGAAAAAAAAAAAAAAAACTCCAAGTGGTGGGTCTGGTTGTAGGATCATCCCAGGGTCTTCTCCTCTTCCCTCGCCCAGCGTCCAGAGGCCACAGAAGAAGAGTGGACTTGGCGAGACCCTCCGAGCTGGCTTTTCAAACCTCTGTTGCAATTCCCCGCGAGTCTCTCTGGTTTATGCAGCAGTGCAAGGTTCAGCTTTGCTTTCACCTCTGTCTGGACCATTCAGTGCGTGGGTGTAGACCCTCAGAACTGGTTCCTTCTACATCCATTGAGAGAGACAGAGAGAGACATAGAGAGATAAGCAACTTTCTCACCACCCCCTTGCAGCCCATGACTCGGAGGTAATGGCTCTTTGCCACCTGCCAGGACCGTTTTTGCTTTGACAGCAAACCCGCCTTTCTCCACGCACTCGGGACAGGTGGGCTGCCAACAATGCTGGCTGTGTGTCACCGGGTGCGGCGTGAGTCCTTTACCTGACGTAACAAGGCAGCTTCGGCATCGCCGGCAGGAGATGCTCCCCGACGCCGCGTGACAGCCGGGGAAGCGCCCAGGGCACAGGCATGAGCAGTGCTAGCAGGCCTGCCAGGCTGAGCAGAGGATGGGACTCGTATCAAGGGATTTGTAAGAGGAGTAGGCGGCTGTCGCTGGCGTCGGCGTCACAGGGGTAAAGCAAGGAAGTTCAGTGCCAAAAGGGAGCATTTCAGAAGGAAAACAAATGAGGTGCAGAGCTAAGGGCGTTGCAATAGGGGAGAGGCATGTTGCTCTAGGAAACAACGCTTCCCGACCACAAAAAAGGCAAATGCAAGAATGAGAGCGTGTGTGGTGCCACCGCTTAAAACCACGGGGCTACCTCTGTCACCAACAGCATTTTAATTTTTTTTTCCCCTGTAATAAATGCACACTCAGCCCGCTTGCCAGATTCAGATCCTCATGTAAATATTACAGGGTCTAGCTCAAAATTATTTTCAATCTCTTGGTGTGGTTGCCTGTGACCTATTTCTCTTCTTTTCTTCTTCTTCTTTTTTTTTTTTTTTTTTAATTTCTTTGTGCAGGCCCAGCCTGCTTGCTCTTCGTACACATTCACTTTGTTGGTGGATGGATTTGCAGTTGCGTCTCCGTGCGGATAAGCTGTTGACGTTAGGCAGATGTCTTCATAAGATTCTGTTGACTCTGTTAGCAAGTGGAAGCTCCTATTCAAGGCGGAGAAGATCCGGGGTGGGATGGTGTGCTCAGCAGCCCGGCTCGGGATTTCTGCAGAAGGCAAGTTTGCAAGACTGCAGAAGCCGTGCCCAGTCCTCGGCAAGGCAGGAAGGCACCATTTGTCATCTGCGGTGCCTCTCCCTCTCCTTCCTTGGGTCTCCCCCGTGCTCTGTGCAGCGTCCCCTGCTTTTAAGACTGCGTGCCGTACTCTCCTACCTTCTTCTGCTACTCCGCCCCGATGCCCAACCTCATCAAGCCAACCTCACACCTTTCCTCCTGGTCACCATGCCTGGTGGACGGAGGTACAGTCAAGGCACGGTGCAGCATTAAAGCAGGTTGAGAGGTTCCTGTGTGTGCGGACAGAGTGGGAGATCTGTGGAATGCCCCTGTCTCACAGGGGGCACCCCGGATTTGTGCTCCTGGGAAGATTCCCTTGACGCATATTCACCTATAGGAGGCCCTGGGGTCCCGTCGCTGATGCTCATCACTGCATATACAGCACCCCCTCAGGGTAAGGACTCCATCTGGCCCGTTGGCTGTGATTTCTTTAGTGTCTATCACGTGCGGTAGAAACCATGGAGATACACTTGGTTTCAGAGGAGAAACCAATGCTAAGGGAGGTACAGGGTTTAATTCTATCAGTGACCCCCGTGTGGGGCCATATTCCCAGATTGTGACCAAGCAAGCAACAAGACCCTCCGCTAATGCAGACAGGCGATTCTGTTTCCCCGAAGCGTGGGAGCCCCCTGGGCCAGCTGGGCCGTGCATGGGGCTTCCACGCATGCTGCTGCCTTCGCTCACAGCACCGCCTCGCGTGCCTGCTCCATACCCCCTGCAGACAGTCTGCGAGCTGGGGAGACCCCTGTCGTCCATAGGCTATCTTAGTGACTCCCGGGGAGGCCTAAACTCCTGGCGGGTTTGGGGTAAAGGCAGTTAACCAAAAATAAATAAATAAAAACGCTGTGACAGCTCAGGAACAGAGAGCAGGAGGGCCTTTTCCTCTCCGGTGGGGAATGGCTTGCACGTTCCTCACTCCCTATCTTGAGAGAACGAGGCAAGAAGCCAGTCGGGGGTCGGGGGGCCCGCGATCCAGTTGCCTGTTGGAGGCGACCTCCATTTCTTGCCAAAGCCCATCCAGACTCACTGTTCTGCCTGAAGATGATTGACTCTGCTTTACACCTGTGACCTCGGAGAACAGATGGTTGATCTTCTAGAGCCAAAGGCGAGAGAGGAAGCTGTTCATGCATTTTATAGATTAAAAGAGACAGTGTTCTCTGCAGTATGAGGGAACTCCCTTGACTAAGAGTCTTTCCTTCCTCTTTCTGATGGGGATCGAGAGACAGAAAGGTCTCAACAACGCCGTGCAGATCCTCCCAGGACGTGCAAGAGGGAGCAGGGGAGTGGCTTTCCCCCGCATATATCTGTTTGCTGGAAATGTAAAGAGGAGCAAGAGAGGAATTTGTGAAAGTTCTGCTCTAGGGCTCAGTACTCAAACATATGTCTCCACAAATGGTCCATATGTTATGGTCTTTACACAGGCAAAATTCCCGGGGAATCATGGGGTTTCCCTAAGTAAAGATTAAAGTTCAGCAAATGCTTTCAAAGCTGCTCCACACACTTCTGCAGCTGGCCAGCCCTCGAGTAAATCAAGCAATTAGCTTCAAATAAACGTATTAAGCTCCTTTTCTCCTTTCTGTTGTCTGTTGGGATTTCCAGAGAGTTTGTGTTCCTGGGACAAGTTTCCTCTTTGGTGCAAGCAGTTGTTGATACACATTCCGCGTCCCAGAGAGCGAGAAGGGGTGAGGCCACGGTCGGCTGATTCACCAACACAGCAGCCCTGAGTCCTTTATGGCTGCCAAGAATTTGTGCT
The DNA here is from genome assembly GCF_048418805.1 of Vulpes vulpes. Lineage (NCBI taxonomy): Eukaryota > Metazoa > Chordata > Mammalia > Carnivora > Canidae > Vulpes > Vulpes vulpes. The sequence continues at coordinate 3,935,405 of NC_132796.1, read as the reverse complement.
TCTTTCCGTACTTCTGTACTCATGGGACTCTCCAGGTTCCTGGACATCACAATAGCAACAGTCGGATAAAATATATCACGAAAACCTAGTTGGCTAGGGGTGGTGGAAGGGGGGAGGAGGGCGGGTGTTGGACGGGAATGGGTGATGGGCACTGAGGTGGACACTTGACGGGATGAGCACTGGGTGTTTTTCTGTATGTTGGTAAATTGAACACCAATAAAAATTAATTTAAAAAAAAGAAAACCTAGTTGGCTCACCAAGTCTTAGGTGACTTTGTTCAACACAGGAAGCGCAGTCCTCCGAAACTGGAGCACGGTACACGGGCGCCGTCCTTTCTGTGGTGCAAGGAGAGTCAAAAGTTTGGAAGCGTTATGTAGACCAAAGTACACCGAAATATCACAAGTAACACCCCCGGTTTCTGCTGCTTTTACCTCCCTCCACGGCTTCCCACGGAAAGCCGGTAGGTAACTGGTACAAGGGAAATGTCTGAGCTACTTCTGGCCAGACACTGGACATCTGGAAAGCCACCTCAAAGCGTGCTACGCCTATCCTCAGGCCTCCCCGCCCTCATGTACGTTCGGGAAATAATAGTGACTCTCACGAGCTATTGTTTGGTGATATTGAGGACACTCAAAGGCAAGGGCGCATATTTTCTTTGTTGAGTGTCTTTGGTACGTAACGGAAGACGTAAGTCACGTAAGTCACATGCACAGATGCTCTGTGTTCTCAGAACTGCATACAGCGCCTCCTCATACGAGTCCTCTAAAGGAGTAATGGAAATTCTCAACCAACGTTGGCACACGTATCCTGCATCCTCGGTGAAGTATCCGACTTTGTCCTGTGCAGACAGATCAGTCACACTCACAGAAGGGCGGGCCCACCTGGCAATGGGGAGCCCGCCCGATAAGAACGCCCACCGCCTGGGATCCCGTCTCCGTTATTCGAATTTCGAGTTGCATGGCCTGCCCTTCTGCAGCTCATCCTCCTTGCCTCTCACTTGGGTATGACAATTCCTGTTCCACCTCACAGACCATTTTTTTTCTGCATGAATGGACCAAAGTGCTCTGTGAGCTCTGCACAACCCTGAGCCCTTTTTGTGTGAAGGCCCCTGAGATCTTCACGCCCAAGTGAATTCTCATGAATGAAGCAGCTCTTCGTGCTTGGCACTTAAACCACTCCCTGATGTCAAGGACAACAAACGTGGGGCTGCTTGGCTTTAGGGTAATTCCCAAAATGGTGGGAAGAACCCCTCTACTCCCCCATATTTACGGGGTTTCTGTGAATGTGGACCTGGGGGAGAAGAGGCATATAGTCTGTCAGCCCAAACAGAAGACACTTGGGGCAGCGAGGGGAAGCACGGTTAGTGATTCCACGGGGGAAACAGGTGTCTATCAAGACTTCCCTAGACAGACCGCAGTGGCTGGCCATCTTATCTATAAGGACAGAACCTGGAAACTCCACATATGAAGACCATGACATCCAGACCCTCACACTCCCCCTACTTCTAGCCTTGAGCTTCTCATCTCACCAGGGACCCCGTGAGTGCTTGTGGGGGTGAAGCCCTCCTTCTTCTATCGAGTCTACATCAACACTCCATCATGTCCGTCCTTCCCAGTCATTCGTGCCACCTGGCATCTGTTTCATGCACTTACGATTTTAATGTATCCCGTCACTGGGAGGCCGCTGTCGTCAAGGGGTCTGCATCTTTTCCTTTTTAAAGAAATACAAGGTAAATGCTTTTAGGATGATCGCAGGCCTGGAAGGAAGGGAATGACTCCCATCAGTTCAGTTTCCACTTGGGTGCCTCAGAGAAGGGGCCTTCAAGGGTGAGTAAGAGTTTTCTAGGATGAGATATCTGACTCCATTAAATTTTTTTTAAGAAAATTGACTATGGTCCAATTTGACTATGGGTGGCTCAGTGGTTGGATGTCTGCCTCCAGCTCAGGTTGTGACCCCGGGGTCCTGGGATCGAGTCCCACATCAGGCTCCTTACAGATAGCCTGCTTCTCCCTCGGCCAGTGTCTCTGCCTCTGTCTCTCAAGTAAAATCTTAAAAAAATAAATAACGTACAATAAATTTGAGCACAGTGGCACACCATGTCACATTAATTTCAGGTGTACAACGTAGTGATTTGACTTCTATATACATCACGCTATGCTCACCACACCTGTAGTTATCATCTGTCACCAACAGGACACTATTACAATCTCATTGATATATTCCCTGTGCTGTGCCCGTCATCCCTATGCCTAGTCACTCCACAAATGGAAGCCTGTATCTCCCACTCCCCTTTCCCATTTCACTCACCCTCCCACCTGCCCCTCCCCTGACAACCATCAGTTTCTTGTCTGCACTTAAAGGTTTGGATCTACTTTTTGTTTATTCATTTTTTTTATATTTCACATATGAGTGAAATCATACGGTCTTTGTCTTCTTCAGTCTGACTTACTTCACTTAGCTTTATACCCTCCAGGTCCATCCGTGTTGTCATAGATGGCAAAGCCTCCTCCTTTCTTATGGCTGAGTGATATTCTATTATCTGTCTATATCTACCTGTCACTCTATGTGTCTATCTATAGACCTAGGTCCATAGATACCGATCCATGTATCTCTTTATCTACCGATCTCTATATCTATCTCATGGATCAATAGATATAGATAGATCTATATCGATAGATAGATATAGATCTACAGATATATAAACACACATACCCTACCATTTCCTTATCTGTTTCTCAAGCCATGGACACTTGGGTTGCTGCCACATCTTGGCCGTTATAAATAATGCTGCAATAAACATAAGGGTGCACGTGCCTTTTCAATGTAATGTTTCTATTTTCTCTGGGTAAATTCCCACTAGTGAAATTACTGGATCTTATGGTAATTGTATTTTTAACTTTTCAGAGAACCTCCATACTGTCTTCCACAGCGGCCGCACCAGTTTTCATTCCCACTAACAGTGCACAAGGATTCCCTCTTCTCACCGACTTGTTCATTCTTTCTTATGTTTGTTTGTTTGCCATCTGTCTCCCTTCTTTGGAAAAAATGTCTATTCAGGTCCTCTGCCCATTTTTCAATTGAATCGTTTATTTTTCTGGAGTTGAGTTGTAGAAGTTCTTTATGTACTTTGGCTATTAACCCCTTATTGGAGATATCATTTGCAAATATCTTCTCTCACTGAATAGGTTATCTTTTAGTCTTGTTGATTGTTTCCTTTGCTGTGCAAAACGTTTTTATTTTGTTGCAGTCCCCATAATTTTTTTTTGTTTTTTGTTGTTGTTGTTGTTGTTGTTGTTGTTATTGTTTTTCCTTTTGCTTCCCTTGCCTCAGGAGACAAAAAGTTGCTACAGCCCAATATCAGAGACATTATTGCGTGTGTTCTCCTAGGACTTTTATGGTTTCAGGTCTCACATTTAGATCTTTCATCCATTTTGAGTTTATTTTTGTGTGTGGTGTAAGAAAGTCGTCCAGTTTCATTCTTTTGCACATAGCTGACCAGTTTTGCCAACACCATTTGTTAAAGAAGGCAACACATTGTCTTCTTCCCATTGTGTATTCTTGCCTCCTTTGTCATAGATTAACTGACCCATATAACTATGGTTGATTTCTGGCTTTTCTATTCCGTTCCATTGATCTGTTGTCTGTTTTGTGCCAGTGCCTTCCTGTTTTGATTACTACCGCTCTGTAGTATAGCTTGAAATCTGGGATTGTGATACCTTCAGCTTTGTTCTCCCTTCTCAGGATTGCTTTGGCTATTTGGGAGTCCAGTGCCATTTTTAATAGTTGACCACTGACAGCTTTTACCCTACTTCCCTCCTCCCTTTTCTTTTTGTCCCACAGATGAACAAGTTGATTAAAAAAAAAAAAAAGACTATGAGCTACTTCCTTTGAAAGTGGTGAGTGAAGTTCAAGCCACAAAAATCCTATCTTGTACATATAGAAACCCTCACTCTGGTTCTGTTCCCTAGCCACAGTAAAATCCAATCTCCTCCTCCACCCCCACCCTCTGGCTTCATCTCTCATTTTACACCAGACCGAACCTGAGCTGTTCTCCTTGGAAAATTCTTTTGTTGTTTCCTATGTGGATAACAAAACATCTTATACCCATGGGTGTCTATGTGTCGTATGTCCTTATATTGACTAATTCCTAAGCAGAGAGATAACCGGCATCCAACCAAGGATAGTGGTCACCCAAATAATGCACCATTTTAGGTAGCAGACTAACCATCATTAAATAAATAAATCATGGAGTTGTAAATATATCTGTGTACATACCAAGCAACTCAACCCTCATTCTGGAGGATGATTCTAAAATGCTCTGCTCCAGCTTTGCAACAAGGAAACTTTGTGCTCACCATACACTTGTAAGTCAAATCATCTGCAAATGTAATTTTCAAATCTGACTCAAATCCATGGAGCTGTTGTCCTGTGATATGACCAATAGAATCTGCTTTCAGTTTTGTAGGTGTCTTGCGTCTAACTTTTTCATGGTTCCAAGTCAAATATTTTATTTATTTTTTAAGTTTTTATGCAAATCCCAGTTAATATACAGTGTAATATTAGTTTCAGAGGCACCATATAGTGATTCAACACTTCCATGCTTCACTCACTGCTCATCACAACAAATGTCCTCCTTAATCCTATCACCTATTTAACCCATCCCCCACGCACCTCCCCTCTGAAAACCATCAGTTTATTTCCTAGAGTCTGTTTCTTGGTTTGCTTCTCTGTCTCCTTCCTCCCCACCCCCAAGCCAAGGATTTTAAACTTGTGCTAGTTATCTATTGGTGTGTAACATTACCGCGAGATAGTCAGCTGCAACAACAGACATTGATCATCGCATGGGTCCTCTAGGTCAGGACTCTAGGTGTGGCTCAGCTGGGTTTTCTGCTTCAGGGTCTCAGAAGGTTACAATCAGCACATCAGCCAGGATGTGGTTTTCACCCCAAGGCTTGAATGGAGAACAATTTGCTTCCAAACTGATGTGATCGTTAGCAGGATTCAGTTCCTTGCAGATTATTGGAGAGAAAGTTTCAGTCCCTTGCTGATCATTGCCTGGATCCACCCCTCTGTTTCTTGTCTTGCAGACCTCTCCATATGGCAGCCTATTTCATCCAAAGCCAACAAGAGAGAGTCTGCTTAGAAAGATAGAAGTCGGAGTGTTAGGTAACCTAATCGTGGAAGTGACTTCCCATCATCTTTGCTTTATTGCATTGGTTAGAATCAAGTCACCAGAGCAGTCCATACTCAACGGAAGGGATGAAATAGGAGCATAGACCAGGGGATCCCTGGGTGGCGCAGCGGTTTGGCGCCTGCCTTTGGCCCAGGGCGCGATCCTGGAGACCCGGGATCGAATCCCACATCAGGCTCCCGGTGCATGGAGCCTGCTTCTCCCTCTGCCTGTGTCTCTGCCTCTCTCTCTTTCTCTCTGTATGACTATCATAAATAAAAAAAATTAAAAAAAAAAAAAAGGAGCATAGACCAGGAGGTGGGGGTCATTTGGGACCATCTGAGTTTGCTCACCATGCTTCCTAAGAAGAGGAACAGACTCCTAAAGTTGTGTTCCCTTGTGCAGCCATTTACCCATTTGCTCATACTCTAATAAGAGGCCATAAGCTATAGCTGTTGGAAGTTGCCTGGTGTTTCTCAATTTTGTCCATTATTGCTCACTAAGCCACTTTTTCACACATTGTTTTTTAATCCATCCCCCTATGGAAAGTTTAACAAATATACAGCTTGTCTGTACTGTATTTCTGGTCTCTATTCATAAAATGAGTAGGATTTTATTTCATCTCCCAGGAACCAATTTTCACCCAACATGGAATGGTTTTGACCCCAGGAAGATTGTTGAGTTAGACAATCAGAATCTATATCTATCCTACTACTTAATAGCTTTGTGATCGTGGGCAAGTCATCAAATCCCTCTGAACCTTAGCTCTCTTAACTGTAAAATTAGAACCACAGTAAGACCTCCCACTTATAATTCTTTTGGAGATTAAATGACGCAATACACATGAAATATCTATGAAACACTTAGTAGACAGTGGGAACTCAGTAAATGCTCATATTCTATTATTGCATTGTGCGGAACACCATGTCCAGCCCTGGACATGCCAAAATAAGACAAAAGCAAGAGCCTCGAAGAATATGCTGTTTGTTAAAGGAGACAGATCACCAAGGGTATGGTATGTGCTATAAGACAGTTATATTCATGATGATTTAGGCATAGAAAAAAGGGGGTGTCTAAATTCTGGAAAGAGAGAGAAGGGCATGAGAAAGAAAAGTTTCTCAGAGAAAAGACAGTTGAAGAATGAGAGTTGATTTAAGAGCTGAGGAATAAAGACCCAAAGTAGTGTAACGTTAATGGTGAGGGAGAGGAAAAAAAGGACTGGACAAATGATCACGCAGTAGAACACAGCATTTAATCAAAAGGTTTGCTGCCATAAGTATGTGTTCTTTCAGGCATTTTTGTCCAATCATTCCTCCATACCTTTATCCACGCACGTATCCATTCATTCATACATATCTCCATACCTTCATCTATCTCTTTGCATTCGTACATTCATCCACTCATCCATCCCATCTATCCGTCCATCCATCCATCCTTCTATCCTTCTTTCCATCCTCTGTCTTTTTCCACAGAGTTTTTAGGATGGCTTAGGAAGACACATAAAATATATGGAGACAAGATATCAATAAACCAACAGAACAATGAACACACCAAACACAGAAACTAGGTGAGAATGTAATGGAGAGAACTCCATTACGGACATAGATTAGAGCCAGGGATTTGGTTTATACAAGTATGCCTTCAATATGGCCCCATATACCAGCCAAATGAGGGCCATCCATTTAGTGTGTGAAGATTTTGGGTTGCCCGTTTGCTTCCAATGTGGCTTTTATTTGTGCAGAAATTTCTACAGCCTAAAATGTCAATGGGGGAATCCGCTAAGATATTTACTCTACTCCGCATCAAATATTTGACGGCATTTGAATAGATATAACAAATACAGTCCATCTCTCAATGTATCCTTCATCAGCATCTGAAGTGAGTCAGGCAGTGGAGATGAGATGACACTGGCTAAAATAAAGTCAGGTTTCAAATAGTTCCTCCAGAAAATCCATTTTACTCCTTTGCTGCTAGCAGCATTTACTACAGGAAAATGTATACTTAACATTTAGCCAAAAATAAAGAACCTCTGCAAAATACCTAAATATAGATTGCTTCATTACCTTCAAATCAGCCCGAAAAGAATGCAGAGGCTGGCACTCAGGAGGAATCAAGTGGCTGTGTAACCGCAGTGCCGTCTGCAATCAGAAGGAATTACAATTATGGCACTGAGCGCTAATCCTGGAAAATCAAAACACAGTTAGGCAGCCACTAAATCCCATTATAAAATATAATAATCATTATTAAGCCTTTTTTCCCAGAAAATGAAGAGTTGGAGACATTATGCCATCCCTTAACCGTTTTCCATAGCAGGGTCATTATTCTTTATGGCGCTACTAAATATACTCATCATTTTACAAATCCCAAGTTCACCTTCCAAATACATGATCTCGTCCTTCTGTGTAAAGTTAATCAAAGTTGTAAAAGTGCTTTATTCCATATCTTTATTTTCCCCCACGGGGATGGGGGAGCGAAAATGTGATGCATTGGAGGAGAATCTCGGAACTCCACAAAAAAACCTTGAGATGTTATTGTCTCTGTCTTTGCTGGGAAAGCATCCAACAGAGATTAACCCTCTCCTGGAACATAGACATCTTAAGTGTTTTCAGAGAAGAGCAAGCTTTTTTTGTCAGGACATGAAGTTCTTTATGTCCTACCCTGACTTCTTACATGCTGTTCTAACCTTTGCATCCCTAGTGAAAATTAAAATTAAAAAAAAAACAAAAAACAACAACCAGGTAATATCTCCTGTGAGCTCTTCAGATACTGAGATCATAACCAAAACTTTGACAACACAGCAACAACATGCACCAAAGAGGCTGAGCATGGTGCTAATTTTCCTGAGATAACCACCTCTTCTAGAACATGCCAGAACCAGACCACGCTGTTTGATTTTTGTTCTGTGCGCACACAATAGAGCGCATTTGTGGACACGTAATGAATATTCATAAATCTTCGTTGGAAGAATGAGTAAATCAATGAATCAGTATTTCCCGAATTCAATACAAACCACTTCAGACAATGAAACCAAAATACCCATCACTCATCTCCCTCGGTTCAGAACCTGGCATTCTCACATAAACAGCAAATTCTCCGTAAATGAATTATTTCTAGGTTGAACTATATGAAATTGCTATTATTTCTTTTTAGGTCAGAAAATGTTTGACTATCAGCAGCATGCTAATATTTGCATTCTTCTGCTGATATCAGAGACTTTTTCCATGTCTTTAGCGACATCAGGAAAAGTAGTTTAAGATGAGTCGGGGATATATAAATAGCATCTCACCTTGGGAAAGTAGCTAAGTGTACATCAGAAGAAAAGCTAAAACTTTCAGTTTGGGAATCTTTCAATTAGAGGAAAAACTTTGGCCAGTGGTAGATGCTCTTTTTAGCAAGATGAGGCATTTTAGCCCAATAAAGCAATGAGTTCCATCTTCTGTTGACTTAGCTGGAAGAGCTAATGAGTCAATTAAGAATGAGTGTCAGAGGATCTGAATAGACAGTATTTTTTTTTACAGAACACATGCAGATGGCCAACAGACACATGAAAAGGTGCTCAGCATCACTCATCATCAGGGAAATGCAAATCAAAACCACAACGAGCTATATCACCCCAGGCCTGTCAGAATGGTTAAAATCAACACACAAAAACAACAGGTGTTGGTGAGGATGTGGAGAAAGGGGAACCCTCTAACACTGCTGGTGGGAATGCAAACTGGTGCAGCCACTCTGGAAAACAGGATGGAAGGTCCTCAGAAAAATTAAAAATAGAATCACCATATAATCTAGCAATTCCACTTCTGAGCATTTATTCAAAGAAAAGGAAACACTGTCTTGGAGAGATATGTGCACACCCCTGTTCACTGCAGGACTATTTGTGGGAGCCAGGCCATGGAAACAACCATCCCGTCCATGAACGGATAAAGACATGGATGCAGAAAATATATACATATATACATAAATATTATTCAGCCACAAAAATGAAGGAAATCCTGCCCTTTTTAAAAAAAGATCTTATTTATTTATTCATGAGAGACACACAGAGAGAGAGAGAGGCAGAGGGAGAAGCAGGCTCAATGCCGGGAGCCCGACTCGGGACTCGATCCTGGATCTCCAGGATCACGCCCCGGGCTGAAGGCGGCGCTAAACCGCTGAGCCCCCTGGGCTGCCCAATCCTGCCATTTTTTGATGACACAGGTGGACCTTGAGCTCAGTACATAGGAGAAATAAGCCAGATAGAGAAAGACAAATACCATATGATTTCACTTATACGTGGAATCCAAAAATTAAATTAAATTAAATTAAAATAAAATAAAATAAAAAAAGCCAAACTCAAGTTATCAGAGAAAAGATTGGTGGTTGCCAGAGGTGCAGGCAGGGAGTGATAAAATGGATGAGGGTCGTCAAAGGGTCGAGAGTTCCAGTTGGAAGATAAATAAGTCCTGGAGGCGACTGTTGAGCGGGTGACGGGCACTGAGGCGGGCACTTGACGGGATGAACACTGGGTGTTTTTCTGTATGTTGGTAAATTGAACACCAATAAAAATTCATTTATTAAAAAAAAATGAAAGTCCCTAGGAGAGTGGAGCTTCAAAGTTCTCATCCATGAGAAAAACAAATCATAACTACGTGTGCTGAGGGATGTTAGCTAGATCTATTACAGTAATCAGTTTGCAGTCGAAACGTGCATCAAGTCGTCCTGTTGTTCACCTGAAACCAATACAATGTAATATGTCAGTTTTTAAAAAATAATGAGTGTCAGTTTTTGCACGGAGCAGAGGAAAGGAGCCTGTGTTGTGGGATTAGCTCTGTTGTGCTGGTTCAGAGGACGCTTTCGGACCTGACAGGATCTTGGCTTCCCTGGTGTGAAAAACGCTGACCGAAGGCCAAGGGGATCTGCATCATCGCCCCACCCCACCTCAAAGATATCCATGTCCTCATCCCCGAACCTGTAAACTGTGTTACCTAATGAGGCAAAGGGGACTTTACAGAGATGATTAAGCTGCGGATCCTGAGATGGGGAGAGATCCTGGCCTACCTGGGTGGCGCTGATGCACTCACAGCAGCCCTTGTAACCGGAAGCATGAGGCTCAGAGAAGGAGGCATGACAGGGGTGAGGTGAAGGTGCCCGCTGCTGGCTTTGAAGGGGCTGTGCACCACAGAGCGCAGGAAGCTCCTAGAAGCCGGAAAAGACAAAGGGACACAGGCCACCCTACAGCCTCCAGCAGAGAGGGCACCCCAGGGAGACCTGTTTCTGACCTCTGACTTGTAGGACGGTGTGATAACCAATGTGCCTTATCTTTACCCACTGGGTCCGGGGCACTGTGTTCTAGCAGCATTAGGAAACTCATGCAGGATCTCCCTCCGGACTCCCGTCTCTCACCACCGATGTCTTTGGGGGATGATGTTGGACCGTGATAGACACTTAGGAAGATGGGGACCCCCACTTCACTGGTCAACAGCAAATCCAGTAAACGGGTGTCTGTTGAATACTTTTTATCTGCGACTTAGGACTGAAACTGTATTCTCTGTCTGTCCCTCTAACGGACACCCTTTCCTCTAGAGGACGTCACAACCTCAGGTCGACGCCTAGACCACGGGTGGGGCTTCTGGTTCAACGTGACTAAACACAGGGCTCATTTCTGCAGCTCGGACAAATTGTATGCACGCAAACATGAACGGAGAGGGTCACGTAAGGGGCTAGCAAGCCCACGAGAATTTAGGAAAAAGAATGTGAAACAGGGGAAAGTACGATCTTTCCAAACAGTGTGGGCAACCGTCTAGGTCTCCCGAAAAAGTTCCCTCGATGTGGCGCTTTACAGGTTAAACCTTGAAAGTCCTTGGCAAACCGGAATACATCGTCGGTCACCCCATTTCCACATAAAATACATGGGTCCATGGAAGAGGCCAAAGAGATGGACGTTAGCAACCCAATAGGGCGATCAAATCATTCATTGGCTCAGCAAATTATGTTAAATATTTGCGATGATTTAATCAACGTGTTTAGGATAAAGAAAAATTTGACATAGACTACCCTCAAGAAATATATTATCCCTTGGGAAGATATAGATTGTATCATATCTATTTAGAGAGAGGGCACCTATGATAAACCTCAAAAAATGGAACTCTGAAATGCATTTTTTTTTTTTTAATGCAAGATCGTCTCGGGTACCGTTTTCTGTTTGTCTCGGATACCTCAGTGCTCTCTTCTGACACAATGAGGGTACTACTAAAATAGATCAAAAGTGGGAAATTGAAACAGATGTGCTCCCATACTTAAATAGGACAGTTTGCTCTGACAACTTATTGGGTTCATTCAGGGGGGGAAAAAAACCCACAGCGGGGCATCGGGAAACGGCAAAGTGCTCCATTTTGCTGAACGGGGGACACGGTTTGCGTGGCCTTTAACTGCTGGGTCCAACTTCTGGAGGGATAAAATTAGGTTAAAAAGGAGTGTTCTCGATCTCAGTCCTGTTGTAATTTGTGGAGAGCCGGCCAGTGTGAATATCTGTCTTTTTTGGGGGGAGGGGGTGGACAGGGGTGGATACCAGCGGCCACCCCGCACCACGCATCCCCTCACTGGCAGAGCCACGGAGTGCCTTTCCCACGAGGGACGCATGGTTCCTTCCTCCCGTATCCTCGTCTGAAGTCAGCGTGGCTTCGCGCGCCCGGGGACAGCGCTGCTGTGAATCCAAAGTCCTGAACGGTCACTGACCTGATTAACCTCCAATTGGTCACCTGTTGCATTTCTGCAAGTAAATATATTTATCAGAGTCTACGATAAGGGCACAGGGTCCAGTTTCATGGATGATGATAATGAGTTTAGGAGTAACCCAGAAAATGTCAGTTATGGCTGCAGCAGAGGACAACAGGCCCGCCTGCCCGAGACGCCCCGCACGTGGCTAATGTCAATACCGAGGCCAACTGGAGATTGTAGGAGAGCTGATTAACCTCTGGGTAACTCCATGTGCCAATCCAAGAAAACTGCGAAATTGGATTCTTCTCCGAACCGGCTTCTCTAGCTCCCAAGGGCAGGCCCTGGTGCAGCAGGAGAGCCAGCCTGCAGGCCTCGCCGGCCGTCAGTGAGGCCCACCTGGCCAGAAGACCGTGCCGCGTGTGCGCCGCACAAGGAGCATGTGAACCCTGTGCGGTCCAGGTCACTGCTCCTCGCGCCTGGAGGACTGCCTGAGAGCCGGTGCTCTTCACGGCCTCAGGGACAGATGGAAGGCGGGACAGGAGCTCATGTTCCTCAGCAGCCAGGTTCTGGGAGAAGAGCTAACCTTTGGCGTGGCAGCAGCAGGCAGGGGGATGTGCAGAAGAGACAGGCAGGAGGGGCGGAGGTGCCGTCCAAACGGGCTGTTTGGCCTCTGCTGAGCTCCGTGCAAACAACGTGAGCTCCCTCAGATCCAAGCCCAGTTTCCTCTTCGAAGGGCACCTGGTCGGGCCCAGTCAGCGAAGCATCGAGCTCTTGGTTTCAGCTCCGGTGGTGATCTCAGGGTCGTCAAATCGAGCCCCACGTCAGGCTCCACACTCAGCCTGGAGTCTGCTTTAGATTCTCTCTCCCTCTCCCTCTGCTCCTCCCATTTGTGCTCGTTCTCTCTCTCTCTCTGCCTAAAATAAGTAAATAAATCTTTAGTTAAAAAATAAGGGGGAAAAAAAGGGAAATCCTCAGCCCCAAGCAAGTCCTCCTCAGTCAGATACTGTGGGGCTGGGGCAGGTGGGGCAGAGTCAGTGCACTCAGCAATGAGGGATGTAATGAGCACTCCAGGGGATTCTGAGGCACGGGCTGGTTTGATCACCATCACTGCAGAAGGAGGACTTTGGTGGTAAAAAGAAATAGAATAGAGTAGAATAGAATTCTTTTTAAATTCCAGAAAGAAGAAAAATCAAAGCCCCGGTCTTAGAGAAACCTGTGGGACTTGACAAGGTTGCAAGAAAAGATTTGAGGTGTGAGGAACAGGACGGGGCTCCTGCTGTGCACCTGTGTGAGACAGCGTGCAGCGGAGCCAGGGATTGGGTTCACAAACAGAATTCCCATCTCTGGCCCTGAAAGGGCAGTGTGGCAGACTCGGGTGGAAGACTGACGTGAGGCTGGGTCCAGGTGCAGGACTAGAGGAACCTAGAACCAGAGCCAGGGTCATAGTGACTTTATTGCTGTGGGTCTAGGTGCTGGGCAGGCCATTGCAACATCCCTTCCTTTGCCCTCCTCCTAACACAGACACCTCACCTTCGTTAGTGTGTCCTCACGTAATACCTCCCGTGCACCTTCCTTCTGCTTTGACCCTCCTGGTGTTGACCGCTCTACCTGCATCTTCTCATGGAGCTATTCTTGTCCATGTGGTTGACCAGGGGCCCATTTTCACTTGCTTTCCTGTCTTTCTTGAGGTTCGAATGGCTACAGTTCTGCTCAGGGAATCCCAAGGTCAGGCGTGCCCTTGCTCCATGGAACAACTGGATTGTGTTTCCTCCTGAGCGTCCAACACTGACGTCTAGCACTTCCTGGCAGTCTAGACCTCGCACTGTATTGGCTCATCGTCCATAAGCAACAGTAGATGGAAGTAGAATGGAGTAAGCAGTGGGCTGGGTCTCCAAGACTTGGAGTCTTATTCTCTCCCTGAGCCCAGTACCTCTGTGGCCTGTGGGAAGCCCCATGATGTCTGGGCTTCAAGTGCATCATCGTAAAGTTATTTAAGTAGAAATAGTAGCAGTCCTTTTAAAATCTCAAGTTCCACAATCTATGCTATTGGTTCCCATTGTTGAGCCCTACTTGGTAAGTGAGAGCTTCGCCCAGCATCCTGAATGCATGGCTAAGACTCAGCGAGCAATGCATCTAAACAGTTCATGATGTTCCCTTTTGCCATTTTGGACAAATACAATATCCCAACTCCCAAGACTTAGGAGGTAGTGGTCTCCTGAATCTGAATGTCTTAGTTTAGATTGCTAAAAAAAAAACCATAGCCTGGGTGGCTTACATATGACAGAAATTTACTCCTCACAGTTTGGAGGTTGGACGTCCAAGATGAAGACGCCAGGAGATCCACCTGCTTGCTGGTTCCTACATGGCCCCCTTCTTACTGTGTCCTCACATGGGGAACAGGACAGGTTGCTCTCTGGGGTCTCTTTTATCAGGGCACTAACCGACTCATCAGCCTCATGACCTAAGCACTTCCCAAAGACCCTAGACCCTACCACCTAATACCATCAGCTGGCAGGAGTGTGGGGGGTGTGGTGTCAGGATTCAACATATGAATTTGGAGAAGACACAAACAGTCTATTTCACCAAATGCAATAACTCTGCTGAGAATAAGGGGAATCAGCTGCCAGCAAACATTTTTAAAAAATGGACAGAGTAAAACAGTTCTTCCATCCACCTCATTTCTCAATCACCAGCAAACTCTCTCATTAGAGGTCTCTGCGGCTTAATTAAGTCTTTTGGGTGAAGGTAAAAAAGAAAGATGACCTTTACAATCAAACTGGCATTGCTCGAGTCAGACAAAAGTGGTTTTCTCAGTCGTATTACAACACGGCACTGAATCTGTAAGAGAATATCTCATTTTATAGTAAGTCTGTGAGGCTGAATGATAAGAAAGGCCTCAAGGCTCCCACTCCCTGGTCCGCACGTCCCGTGTAACCACTGCCTTTGGGTGTAAGCTCCGTCTTTGCATGGGATGGATGTCATCCAGGGATGAGGTGATGTCACCTTGCAGGGGGGAAGGGTTTTTTGTAGATGCAGTGAAGATCCGTCACCCACAGACTTTGAGTTAATCCAAGAGCGGTCATCCTGGACGGACCTAAACAAATTCAGTGGGGGCGGTACACTCGAAACAGCAGAGTGTCTCCGGCCAACCCAGCAGAAGCAAGCCGTCATGAGACCTGCCAACCATCCGGGAGCTCGAAGAGAATCCAGAGCTCCAGATAAGAACACAGCCCCTACTGCCACCTTCACTGCAGACTGTTGAAATCAGCAGAAGACTCCGCTAAGCCAACCCCTGGACCTCTGACCTGTGGAAACCCTGACATGATGGACATAAGCTCTCCTAAGCTCCTAAATGTATAGTGACTTGTTAGAAAGAATGAGCACTCTCGACGGGTCGCTTGTGGTTGCAGCCTGGGAGAAAGGACGACTCCAGATCTGCACAAGACGTGTGGAGAACACCCCACTTTCTCAGTCTTAGGGCAAATGATGAGGAAAAGAATGTGTTTAGTATTTTGCTAATGATCGTAACGCTGCTCATTGTTAACAGGCTGATATTCAAAGGTAGCATCTCAGGGACAGGTCCAGTAAAAATACAAGAGTCATCTGGAGTCATGATCACATGGAATAGAAATGAAGGAAAGAGAAAAAGAGAGTCATCAGTTACTAGCTCTTCCTCCAGTGGATTTTAGGAATCCAAGCCGGTCGCTCCCGGACGCCGGGAAACAAGCTGGTGGCAGCTGCTGAGGTGTTCTCTCGAGGGTTTGACACCTCCTGAGGATCAGTTTCCAACTGGACCCCGTTAAGTGATGTAGGTCTGTATGTGGAGACTCTTCCCTGTTGCCCTGGGCCGGACATTGCCAAATTTCTTTATTGAGTCCTTGATAGGAAAGACAAGAGAAGGACCACGCAATGACCAGAGGTCTGGTGTCTCAAAATATTCTTATTATGGCTTAAGGGAGGAAATATCGCCCTCTCTCCTCTTTGGGTCTGTGGATGCGTCTGAGAAATAAACCGACAGAGGACACCGTGACGGGGGAAAAATATACACGTTATCATTGAGTTTTCACGTGTGCACGGAAGCCTTCACAAGAGAGCAAAGACCCACACGCAGTTTTCATGCCTTTGCGACAAGGAAGCGATACATTTGTGAAGACTTGACAAGACAGAGGGACTGGGGCTCAGAGTACAAGATGGTCAAGAAGTAACTAGGGGGCCATGGGTTGGTTTAACAAGATCTGTTGTATCTATTTCTTGGCCCCCTATTCCCCCTCTCTGCTGATAAGAGAGCCTTCCCTTCTCCCGATGGAGGGAGGGTACCTTTCACAGGAGGATTTATGACCTATTTCTGGGAACAAGGACGAGGCAGGGGAGGACATAAAAGTAACCTCCTGCCTCTACCATTTTCCTCAAACTCCTTGAGCTCAGAATACTTAAGGTGCCATGATGCCGTATTCTGGGCTAGCGCGTCTTGAAACCCATCAACAGTGAGGCAAGGACGAAGAGCCTGAGTCAAAACAAAAATGGGTTTGTTGGCGTGCATTATCAATTAAAAAAAAAAAAAGATTTAGAACACGCTTGACATTCAAGCTCCGCTTTGAGTTCGCATTGGAAGGAGATAGAAAAGGTCAGGAAACAAACTCCTCGCAAACCAAGAGTGTAGCATCATAAAACAGAGTTTTATCTTGTAATTGTCCTGTTGCTGAAAATTTGAAATACATCTCTAAAGGGAACTGGATAGGCATAAGTTTGTCAATAAATCTTCCTTGGGAAGGTCTGTTTTTTTCCCCCTAAAAATAAGTCCATACTTTTAAAAGAAGTGGTAAAATCATGACTCTCAGACTGACAAAAAAATGAATGAGTGTCTGAGAATAGCACTTAACTGAGTATTGGTGAGTGAACCACTAGTGAGGTGATATGCCACCATCAAAGGACAACCCCCCAACCCCCAAAAAAATCTTCTTTCTAGGTTAAACATATGGAAATGTGTAAGCACATGGAGGTGGAACACACTTCTATTTTTGCGGGGGACCAAAGTCAACTGAATTTTCAAGAGACAAAAATCTGCGTGCCTACCGGCAAGAATGATTTTGCATCATTTTTGGTCATTTGCTGCTTACCAAGTCATAAAATCACTCAAAGGCAATGTGAGACACACAGAATCCTGTAGAGTGAACCAAATATGCAGGAAGGCGATGATCAAAGCAACGCACAGCGTGCTGGGGAAGCTCAAATATTCCCCACACATATTTTATTTTTTGAATTATACTCATCATACCTCATGGTATTCAATTTTTAAAAATCTTACTCTCGTGCAACTCTGCACGAGCCTCCCATTTTTGAAGGAATGTTGCTGCTGGATGTGGTACAAGAGCAGACAACCCAGTCTAGCCTACGACAATGGTTCTCTTTGATTTTAAATTCAGAACGTTATTCCTCAGCTCGGGCTCCCATATGTTCTATTCTTGCCCACTAATGGCTTTTGGTTGCTCCAAGAAATGAGCTAGCACACGAAGGAGAAAAGAATTTGCCACTGATGAGGCTCTTCTAAGTCACTTTTGGCAGTCTTTGAGGGTAATCCCGAGTGAAGCCTTCAAAACATATCTTGAGCATTTACAATAAGAGCTTCAAAGGATGAATCTCTTTTGAAGGGGATGATGCAAATCTGGGTGTTTATGTTCGGTGTCGTCCACGAAAAATAAAGCAAGTTTAACTGTAGAGACAACATGTCATTCGGAACGAAAGCAGCGCCGGGTTGAACACAAATCCAATGTGAAACGACCCCCCTCCACGCCGGGCTTAAGCGTACAGAATGGTGGAAAAAATAGGTTTCAGAGAAAAAGTACGCATCGTCCACATAGAGCACATTTCCCTGAACTATCCCGACTGTCTCACGACCCTGTAAATTGTTCGTAACAGACAGTGATGCAAAGTAATTCTTAGAGGTCCGCAAAGCCTTTCCTGTCCCACTTAATTAGGTTTAATTACCCCCTTTCCTGTTGCCCCTTAGAAAAACCAGTTGACCTTCCATTAGCACATCCATTTAAACATTCTCAGTTTATAATTTTATGATTAAAGAAAAAAAACTTTCTCCCTCAATTGATGAATAAGATTATTAAAACGTGTTCATTTTTATATCTTGTTATGAGTGTAATGATTTTACCCTTTTGTGAGCTTTGCGGTTTCAAGTGCAATTGCATGATTAGTCATAGATAAAGACGCAGCGTAAATGCTTATTACGATCACGGTTGCTATTGGCCACGAGATGGATCGGGAGCTCTTGGCTGCACATCATCTCGGGTGAATTTTTCTAGCATCATCTCTGCCTCCCCAAGCAAGCCGAGCACTCACACACGAATCCACGCCCCCCCCCCACCTCCCCATCAAGGAATTCTGAAATGCATTGAGGTCAGAACTGGAGGCACGGCTTTCTTGGGCTGAAAGTGCATCTTTCAGAGGAATCTTCCTTTCTGTTTTGTTGTGAACCTTCAGCTCCTCTTTGAACGGCTTCTCTCTCCAATGGCATTTCTCTTTAATTTCCCTGCTTCGAACGTATGTCTCCTGCGGTTGACGTTCTGAGATAAGCTCAGTGTCCCCTCTTGGGAAAAAGTGCACACCCGCCCTGTTATTTTATGGGGGAGACATGATCCAAGTTTATGAACTGGCAAGAAGTTCCGCCTAAGATTCGTCAGGGTGGTGGGACTCACTGCCCATGCACCAGGGTTTCCGCACACCCACCAGCAATTCTGACACCAGCCATGTGTCAAACACCTCAACCCAGTTCTGACACGTCGACCTGATACCGTCAGATCCCACTGATTAAGGGCTCATTCCCAGGCGTCTGCCCCTTGCCCTTCAGACACCACTCGCAGGTCCACATTGGCACCTGTGCCTCTGACCTACCTGCCGTGGGTCAGAGGTTCCCATGACCCCTGCTTGGGTTCAACTACTCCACCAGAGTGGCTCACAGAACTCAAAGGAACATGTTTCCTGCTGGACCAGCAGTTTATTAGAAAAGGCTGTAAGTCAGGAGGAAGCAGATGGAGAGATGGCAAGGGCCAGGTACAGGAGAAGGGACGTAGGGCCTCCACGCCCTCTCCAGAGGCACTGCTCTTCCTACACCTTCGTGTGTTCCGCGACCCAGAAGCTCTCCATACCCTGTGCTTTTGGGGCTTAATGGAGGCTTTACCACGTAGGCACGATTGACTAAATCATTGACCATTGGCATTGGAACTCAACTTCCCCTCCCTGGAGATGGGATTGAAAGCTTCAACCCTCCAATCACAAGATCGGCTCCACTGGCAACCAGTTCCCATCCTGAGGGGCTGCCCCAAAGTCACGTCATTCACATAACAAAAGATTGGCTCCCATTGGAGGAAAGCCCAAGGGTTTTAGGAGCTCTGTGCCCAAAACGGGAGCCAAAGACCAAATTCATATTTCTTATCATAAATCACAGTATCATTTACCTTAGTGACAGACTTCATCCGCGTTGGGTGAGACATCTGTCTCTGTCCACTCCGACTTTCTCTCCTTCCTGCTGGACCATGTGCCAGGTGACATTCGGGTGGAGAGACCCAGTTGAGGGAAGGGAATACATTTAGTTTGGATGTACGTGTCCACTGTCCCTTCCACGTCATTCAGATTCAGCCCGCTCTCCTGGTGGGTAATGGTTTGGCTTCCAGAAATACTCCTGTTTTGGTGCCGTGGGTCCTAATTCACCTGACATTGTGACATAAAGGGGCCGGACCCCGGGTCCTGTCTGGGTAGGAAAATATCCTCAGTGCCCAGCCCTGGAAGTAGACGAGTAAGGGAGAAAGAAACCAGCCTTCATATGTACAGAGATAGAAGCTATTTTACGGATTTTCACCCTCCCTGTGAGGTGTGTGATATTAGAAGAACATATTCGGTTGTCATCAATGTCTGGGAAAAAAATGGAAGTCCCATCCTGTCCGAAATAGACGACGTCATGCAATAGATTAAAATAGCAACACATCATCCTCATTGCGTTCTTTTTGTTCTTAAAAAGATGGAATTGAGTGAACTCCCGTGTTTGTAAATCAAAAGCAGCACCGTGGTAAAGGCAGCGCACGGCACATGCATCCGTCACGGCTCATGTATACGAGAAACTTGACGGCAGCCTCCACGTTCAGTCCTGTCTTTAAAATCTTGATGGGATTTCAAGAATATCAGTTGTGAGCCGCGAGGTTGGGGAGAAAAATTTTCCAGTGACATTGGTGTTACATGCAACTGATGAATTACTGAGCTCTGCATCTGAAACTAAGGATGCACTCTATGTTTGGCCAATTCAAATTTTAAAAAAAAGAATAAATAAATAAATAAATAAATAAATAAATAAATAAATAAATATTTTTTTAAAAAAGAATTCATAAAAATTCAATCAACCCCCACCCCCAAAATAAAGAGTTGGTGTAGCTGTGTCGACAGCACAGGGTTCTCCCAAAATAACTGGCGATTTTTCTCTGCAGAGCTCCTGTGCTTCTCTGTCGAGGAACGTGATGAACAAGGTTGCCCTTCACCACGGCAGGGAGCTAGCCAGGTGGCAACGTTCAACTTTACCTGAGCCCCAGCTCTCAAAGTAGCAACGGTTTAAACCTCTCCCAACCCTCTCCTGTTCCAGGAAATGACCAACTGCAAGGCATGACCATTCTCTCATCCTCTCGAACGTTCTCAGAGAAGACCCGCCTCGCTCCTTCCTTACCCCTGGTGGGGGACCAGGGAGGATTCCCTTGTCTGTTTGCATCTGTGAAACCCCAGCCTCCAGTCCTCGTCTTCTAGTTCTTCCTCATGAAGGAACGTTCCCCTTTTGCAACAGCCTGAATCGAATCACCTCATTCATCTCCAGGCACATGTCTGTTTCTTTGTTTCCTATTCAGGGAACCAGACACCCTTACACTGGCCACAGGCCGACAGGACTCACAGGAACCAAAAGAGGAGTGTCCGTGATGGGGGAAATCTTGAAGGGGGTGGAAGGGATGGGAAACACATTTACAAAATTTGGAGACATCAGCAGAGAAATGAGGCTGTGGGAGACGGCACAGCAGCAAGACGGTTGTAACATTCAAGCAGACGCGCATCACCCTGCCGATACTCAGATGCCTTCTGGGCTTCTTGCGGCTCTGAGTTGGAAATCCAAATTCCATAAATCACTGCAGATTCAGCATCAACCCGACACATATCCAGGGACTCGGCCGAATGCCAACAGCTTGTAGGAACAGCCCTGCCTTTGCATGCACGCTTCTCACTGCTTAAAACCCTTCCCTTTAGACTCTGCATGCTGTTCACTATCCCCGATCTCACCTCTCTCTGTCCAAATCATGACCATGGCCTTCCTCGTCCATCCCCCACCACCACGCCCCAAGTGCCTTTCCATACAAGAGGCACAGTATTTGCACATCGCGGCAAGAACTTCAGAGGGTATACAAAAAGTTTTCCCTTTTTGTGCCAGCCACATGACAGATAAAGGACACCCTTTTTTTTTCTAGATGGACACAGCAATTCAACATATTCCTATTAATTTCTTCTTTTCAATTGTGGTAAAACACAGAATATAAAATTTACCATCAAAACCATTTTAGGTGTACAGTTGAGTCGTGTTAAGTATATTCACATTGCTGTGCAAACAGATCTATGGAACGTCCTTTTTTCTTTTTTAATTTTTTAAAATATTTATTTATTCATGAGAGACACAGAGAGAGAGAGGCAGAGACATAGGCAGAGGGAGAAGCAAGTTCTCTGAGGGGAGCCTGATGCAGGACTCGATCCCAGGACCCCAGGATGATGCCTTGAGTGGAAGACAGATGCTCAACTGCTGAGCCACCCAGGTGTCCCTGGAACATTCTTTTATTTTTTTAAATTTTTTTCATTCTTTTTTAAAATAATGAATCTACTAAATATGTATCTACTTATAAGACTTGACTTTTAAGAGCAGTTTTAGGTTTCCAGTTAAATTAAGAGGAAAGTACAGAGGCTTCCCATGTACCTCCCTGCCCCCACACAAGCAGAGTGTCCCCTTCCTATTCAGCATCCCCACCAGAGTGGTTCATATTTTTGTCGAGAATGAACCTTCCTCCACACATCATATCCCTCCAAAGCCCACATTTTCCATTTGGGTTCTCTCTCGGTGGTGTGTGTCCTATGGGTTTGGACAAATGTGTAATGACACATTCCCACTGTTATAAATAAATCACACAGAATCGCTTCATTGCCCTACAAACCCTCTGTGCTCTGCTTGCTCATCCCACCCTCCTCCCCCACCCCTGGCAACCAGTGATCTCTTTACTGTCCTCACAGGTTTGCCTTTTCCGGAATGTCCCAGAGTTGGAATCGTACCTAATCTTTCCAGCTTAGCCTTTCTCACTTGGTAATGTGCCTTGACATTTCCTCCGTGGCTTTTAGCTCAATTCTCCTTCCTGCTGGATAGTAGTTCATTGTCTGGTTAGACCGCGGTTTATCCATTCACCTACTGAAGGGTATCTTGGCTGCTTCCCAGTTTGGTCAGTTAGGAGTCAACCTGCTGCCAACGTCCGTGTGCAGGTTTTTGTGTAGACATACACTTCCTTTTGGCAAATACCAAGGAGCATGACCACCGGGTTGTATGGTTAGAGGGTGTTTAGTTTAGTCAGAAACCACCAAACCGTCTTCCAAAGTGGCTGCGCCATTTTGCATGCCCAACAGCAGTGAATGGAATATTTTCATCTTGCAGAAGTGAAAATCTGTACCCGTCGAACACCCTGTCCCCCCGTCACCACCATTCTACATTCTGTGTTTTATGAGCTTGGCTGCTGTAGACTGTAGATGGCTCAACCGAAGGGAATCATCCCATATTTGTCCTTCTGTGACTCGCTTACGTCACTTAGCATGATGTCCTCAAGGTTCATCCGTGATTTTCTTCCTTTTGAGGATGAATAATGTTCTGTTTTATGTATATCAGCATTTTGGTTATCCATTCATCATCAGTAGACATTTGGGTTGATCCCCTCTCTCAGTGACTATGAATAGCGCTGCAGTGAACACGGGTGGGACCACTAATATCTCCTTGAGATCCTGTTATGAGCTCTTCTGAATCTATACCCAGAAGAGGGATTGTTGGGTTATTTTCTTTCTTTGAGGAAAATGGGCAGCACATAGTTAAAATCAGCTTTAGGAAATAAAATTGCTGACACTTAGATACATTTGGATAAAGATAAGATAATGATCCCTGGGGAAAAAAAAAAGTGCTTCTCTTACATTTATTTCCCCAGAGCTTTCTAAATGGAAAGAAATCTGAGGATTGATTACAGTTATTTGAGTAGACAAGAGCCTCTGGAAGCCATGCAAATTCAGGATGTGCAGTGCGGGCATGTCTCACAGATATTGCTGCTGTGGTTCCAGACCACTGAAGTAAGTATCGCAATAAACCAAGTCGAATGAAGTGTTTGGCTTCCCAGCACATGTAAGAGTTACATTTACACTAAACTGTACTCCATTAAGTGTGCAATAACATTATGTCTAAGAAAACAGACAAATCTTAATTGAAAAATACTTTATTGCCAAAAAAAAAATGGTAGCCATCAACGGGGCTTTTAGTGAGTTATAATCACTGCTCACAGATCATCATCACACAGAGGATAAAGAAGAAGCTTGAAATATTGTCACAGTTCTCAAATTGTGTTCCCGAGGCACCAGGTGAGCAAATGCTGTTTGAAAACAAAGAAAAAAAATGATGCAGGGTTGCCACGAACCATCATTTTGTTGAAAACCCAGTATCTGCAAAGTGTGGTAAAACAAGATATGCCTGTATCGTCGATAACTTCACTTCCACACATTTTTTATTTTCCTTTGAACAGTGTTTCCACAGAATAGTGGGGTCTTTTGGGTTGGTTTGTTTGTAGTTCTGTGGTTTTTTCCATGAAAAAGGCATCTTGGCTGTGTGTTCTGTTGTTATAATACTGCGCCCAAGGAGGAGTCTTATAATAATCGTTTCAAAGCAGCCACGATGATAAGGGAGGGTCGGAGAAGGCAGAGCTAAGTGACTCAGTGTGTCCCTTCATTAAAGCCAGCGAGCCTGGATATAATTGTCCAAAGAAGTCTACCCCTCCTCCAGAGGCTAGGATTCGTTGTGACTCGAAAGGAACCCGATGGTGAATTTACGTGACGATGCCCGTGGAAGGGGGAGAAGCAATGGTTGCAGGTGTGGCTGCCTCTAGCTCAGCACGATGAACTGACATTAGCAGACGGAGATGCTCTTGCCTCTTTGGTGGCTTTTTCAGTGGGTGTCCACAAGCCATGACTGCCTGGGTCTCTTGTTCCTGTCACCGTGGTCTAATAAAGAATGTATTTGCTCTTTGCCTGCTGGCGCAGAGCCCCTAAAACTCCTAGATTTCCTAAATAATATGATTGTCTTTTGTCATTTATAGTGAGACCACTTGGACCACACCCAGGCTTTATGTTCATGAGGTGACCCCAGGTGGGACCCCCTCTGTGGCTTCAGGGTGGGGGCTGGTCACCAGAAAGACCACGTGAGGAGAAGGTTGGCACTTTCAGCCCCACCCTGAGCTCTGGAGGGCAGAGGGAGGGAGGAGGCTGAGATCTATAAAAACCCTTCAACAATACTCCGAAGAGCTTCCATGTTGGTGACCACATTGCAGGACTTGACTCAGGGGACCTAGACAGGGCATGGACATGGACATGTCTTCCCCCACGCCCATAACTATGCCCTCTGCACCTGTTCCGTGTGGCTGTTCCTGACATGTGGCTTGTCCTTGATGGCACACCAGTTAACACCAACACAATGGTTCTCCTCAGTTCTATGACCTGCCCTACCAAGTGATGGAACCTGAGAGGGAGGATGTGGGAACCCCCATATTTGTAGTTGTCCGGGCAAGAGTATCACCCCATCTGTGGATGACAACTGAAGTGACGGACAGTCTTATCGGACTCAGCCCTTAAACCAGGAGGTCCACATGGACTGTCAATAAATAATGTCTCAATTGAATTGGATCACCAAGCACCCAGATGCTCTGAGAAAACCCGAAACGTGGTGTAGGAAGCAACACATATTGGGTGTCACAAGTAGAATTGAGAAACACCACACCATCACAAATCCTGTCAAATTACAATCTTGTTAAATCCACTCCCAGTGTAATACTGGAGAGAAAGAAACAAACAAAAACAGCAAAGAGATTCCAGAATCTTCAACATGGCGGCACGCTGAGCAGTAGGTCTATTAATTCTTGGCTAGATCTTTGTAAAACATATCCAGCCACTTTTCCATGAGAGATGGAGAATCAAAGTTTTTGTAATTAAGAAGGTGAATCGAACATTCCTTTCCAGGTACCACCTGCATGTCTCAAAATTGCGACATCAACAGGATACACCTTTTGGAGTCAAACGTTCGCCAAGTGCAAATCAGAAGAACTTTCATTAAAGCATTACAGTCGGAAAACTTTTATATCAGAAGGGAGAATCTTGATACAGCCACGCACATAATAATAACAGTCATTACATATTCTCTGTGTCTCTCCATTTTATGCATCATCATAAGCTTCTCAACAAATCTCGATTTTGCCCTCCATAGGGCAAAGAGCCATGTCTGAAGACATTTCTTATCATCAGTAAATGCATAATATATACTACTGGCATCAACTGGGTAGACACCAGGGCTGATGCTGAACACCCTACAACCCACAGGACAGCCCCATAACTGTTTTCTGGCCCCAAACCTCGCTAGTTCCCAGGTAGAAAATCTCAGCAAGTGCGACTCTTGAAAAGTAGCCACTGTTTTCTTTTGTTTTTTGTTATTTATTTATTATTTATTTATTTATTTATTTATTTATGACAGAAAGCACGAGCAGGCAGGGAAAAGGGGCAGAGGAAGAGGAAGAAACAGACTCCCCACTGAGCAGGGAGCCTGATGTGGGCTTTGATCCCAAGACCTGAGCTGAAGGCAGACATTTAACCAACTGAGCCACCTAGGTGCCCCGAAAAGTAGCCACTTTAAGATTCTAGTTTCTGGGACACCTGGGTGGCTCAGTTGGCTAAGCATCTGACTCTTGACCTTGGGTCAGGTTTTGATCTCATGGTCGTGAGTTTAAGCTCTGAATTGAGCTGCATGCTAGACATGGAGCCTATGTATAAAATATATATATATATATATATCCTACTTTCTGCCTTGTTTACTTTTTCTCAATATTTTGCTATGTTATTTCTTGCAGGGGGGGGTGAGTAGAAAGAAAAAGGTTGTTAAGAGAGGAGTGAATCTATATAAATTTAGAATGCAGTATAATGAATTCTTTAATTTGAAATACCCATTCCTGCATACTACATATTAAACAGGGTCATAGACTTTCAGAAATTCTATGGATAAGCTCAGTGTAGACAGTTTATGAAACATCTTTGGGGGAGAAATAGAAAAAAAAAATAGTATGACTGTTCACTCTTGTTTATCAAAGTTGATGGTTTTCCCTCTGAATAACTATCAGTAAGACAAAACCAGAAGCTACGTGATCACATATGGAGCTGAAATGTTCCTTTTGAAGCAAGTAATGGTGAGTTATAGGACACCCATGATGGAATCCCTTCTCTCATTTGTAATAGTAAAACAAAGAAAACCCTCTTTGAAATGAGCATTCCTGACTTGGAAGACATGTTAGTTTAAAAGTGAAAAAAATAAATAAAATAAAATAAAATAAAATAAAATAAAATAAAATAAAATAAATAAAATAAAATAAAATAAAATAAAATAAAATAAAATAAAATAAATAAATAAGTAAATGTCACGTTGAGGAAAGGTCCTTTAGGTGTGGCATTCAGCTTCTCTTTATTCTGAGGCTTCCTGACAGCAGGCAGAGCTGTATTTTCGTACATGGGTCCTTCATTGTTTCCAGGAGAGTTGCTACTGTCCACGATGTGACATGTTTGAGGGCAATGTCATCAATGCTAACTAAGGATTACATCATCATTTTTTGGATCAAGATGCATAGAAAAACCCGAGAAATAGAGCTGTCCAGGAATGTGTTATACAGAGGAGTGGAAAGGAGAACAGAGATGGTTTAAAATGTTTATTCTAGGGGCGCCTGGGTGCTCCATTGGTTAAGCCTCTGCCTTCGGCTCAGGTCATGATTTCAGGGTCCTGGGATTAAGCCCAGCATCGGGCTCCCCAGTCCATGGGGTGTCTGCTTCTCCCTCTCCTGCTCTCTCTCAAATAAATACATAAATCTTTTTAAAAATTAAAAAAAAAAGTTTATTCTAATGTGCCACCTGTAGTCATTCCCAGACCACACCATCCCCCTCGTTGACCCAGTCACCCAGTTCAATTCTGGTTAGTTCCACTTTCCTCAGTAACCAATTAGCATTGGCTATTGGTAGCCAATCTGTTACATCTTACTAGAATTATTTCAGTGGTTCAACCACTGAACCAACAGTAGCTCCACTAGCCATGCCTAAGTCTTGAGGACATTTGTGACATTTAGCTAAGTGTATTCTGGTTGAGCAAAATTGAGATTCATGAGGAGGGCAAGCGCCTTCCCTGATATGATTATGCAGCGGTACATGTACAGTGGAGAAGGGCCTTCTAGAGTGTTGCTCAATCTGGTGTAAAAGAGGCATTGCCATGGGATCAGAAGGCTGGAAGAAAGCACGTGTTCTCATGGGAAAGACGGAATAGTGATAATGCGTAATGACAGCTTCCCTTCCTTAACGACAGTGATTCCCTTCCTATTTGTTCTTTTTCAAATCAAGATCATGATTGTAAAATTATTTATAGGCTGTTTGCAATAATGCCACTAAATGACAATTCCAGCCAGGTATATAAGGTCAGATAATGTGTTAGCAATTTACCATCGAATTTATTTATGCGCAGTAAATTCTATGGTAAATTGCTAACGCGTTATGTCATAGCGAGTGTTCTATGGCATAGCAGAGGGGTCCCTCGGTGTGAGATTCACGGGCATGCCTTTCCTGCCTGACCAATCCAGTCATTGCCTTTCTGAAGTAGACCTCAATTTTCCATCGTTAATGATTTTCAGGTGGCTTATGCAACTTCCTGGCATCTCCTTCTTGGTGTCGTGTAAACCGTATTAGAGTTCCACGCTTGGCTAGGGTAAGAATTCATGCTTGGATCGGTGTTACCATACATTATTATTGACCCACCAGATGTTCCCTGTTCTTTGAAGAGCCTAACCCTTGTTTTGATTCCATTCAAACCAAGTCTTTGAGCAGCTCTGTTTAGTTAACTTTTCTCAGCATGCTTGAGAGTTTGTTACTTTAAGATACGCCTTCTCGATGGGTGGAAAAGGTTCAATAAAGAAAAACAAATTGCAGTTCATATAGCATGATAAGTAGAACAGATAAAAATATTCAGTTCTTCTATCTCATGCTACTTTTGTCTTGACTTTTACTTGACAGTTAAAGCATGGAATCTGGGCTTGGGATCTGGAGCATGGAGTCCACAGCTGTAAAGTATCTGTGTGTCCAAAACTATGTATTTCATGTTACTATTTAATTGGCAATGGGCCAGGTGCTGGGGTTACATTTTTTTCATACAAGACACATGTGGTTCCTACTTTGGAAGTCTACGAATAAACAACGAAGCTGGATCCTTGTTGTGTACCATCCACACATATTACTCAAAATGGATCATCAGCCTAAATATAAGAGTTACCTTGCAAAACTCTTAGAAGGAAGCATGACTCTTTCTTCGTGACTTTGGGTTAGGCAATGATTTCTTAGCTATGATGCGGAAAGTACAGGGACAAAAGAAAACAGAGAAAGCTGGACTCCATAAAAATTAAAAATATTTGCTCTTCAAGAGAGACCATCAATAAAATGAAAGAAAAAGAAAATGAAATGACAACTTGCAAACTGAGAGAAAAGAATGCAAATCTAGGGATCCCTGGGTGGCGCAGCGGTTTGGCGCCTGCCTTTGGCCCAGGGCGCGATCCTGGAGACCCGGGATCGAATCCCATATCAGGCTCCCGGTGCATGGAGCCTGCTTCTCCCTCCGCCTGTGTCTCTGCCTCTCTCTCTCTCTGTGACTATCATAAATAAATAAAAATTTAAAAAAAAAAGAATGCAAATCTGTGTATCCAATAAAGGACTTTATTCAGAATATGGGAATAGTTCAACAAAAGAGTAAATACACAAACTAAAAAGCAAATGGAAATTTCTCTGAAAAAAGATGTATGGATGGATGGCTAAGACTTATATAAATAGATACTCAATATTATAAGCCATCAGAGAGATGCAAATCAAAACCTCAGCGAGATAACATGTTGCATCCACCAAGGTGGGGGAAATAAAAACCACAGGCAATAATAAGTGTGGGTCAGGATGGGGAGATAGAACCTCATATGTTGCTTGGGAACCTAAAACGGCATAGCTTCTTTGATGAAACACGCTGGCAGTTATTAAAAATGTTAAACTTTGAATTAGCTAGGTATCTACCCAGGAGAAACAGAAACATTCATCCACACAGAAACTTTTCCTGAATAATGGCCATTATCCACCACAGCCAACAGGTAGAAACAATCCAAATGCCCATCGACTTATGGATGCAGACCAAAGGTACAAAGAAGTACTATTCAGCCATCCAAAGGAATGAAGAGCAGATATATATGACAAAATGGGTGAATTTTGAGAAAAAAATGCTGATTGTCAGAAAGCATATATTGTAGGGAGAATGAGGAGTTATTGTTTGGTAGGTACAGAGTGTCAGTTTTACAAGATGACAATAGTCCTGTGGCTGGATGGTGGGGATGGCTGTCCAATAGCATGAGTGTACTTAACGCCACTGAACTGTACACTTAAAGTGGTTAAGTTGGTACATTTTGCATTATCAAAATGTTATCACTACTAAAACTAAAGTATAGGGGCACCTGGGTGGCTCAGTAGTTGAGCGTCTGCCTTTGGGTCAGGTCACGATCCCAGTATCCTGGGATCAAGTCCTGCATTGGGCTCCCCACAGGGAGCCTGCTTCTCCCTCTGCCTGTGTCTCTGCCTCTCTCTCCTGTCTCTCACGAATAAATAAATAAACTCTTTTTTAAAAAACCCACTAAAAATAAACACATTTATATGAAATGCCCAAAAAAGGCAAACCTATAAAGACACAAAAGAGTTAGGTGATTGTCTAGCACTGGGGACAAGATGAGGGAGAAGGAGTAGGGAATGATGGCTAATGAGCATGAGTTTTGTCTCTGCAGTGATGCAGACATTCCAAAATGACATGGAGGAGAGGGACGGCTGTGCAATTCTATAATATATTAAAAGTCTTAGGAATGTACACATAAAATAGGTGAATTATAGGATATCAGTAAGGCAGTTAAGAAAGCACCATAGTATTTCTATTTATTAAACCATAACACTCATCATCACGGTGTCTTTTGTAGTAAACAGTTGGCTGCCTTTTCGTGGACAAGAGCCTTCAGCACCAAATATGAGGGAAAAGGAAGGAGAAAACACTCAAAGATGGGACTGGACCAGTATGGGGGAAATCCAATGGGATTGGGCCAGATTGGATAATGTTGAAGGAGCTGAGAGTCAAAATGAGTTTATCGAGGACCAGGGGCAAGAGGCTCTCAAAGACCAAACAATGATAAGTCCTTGGAAGCCAAGGTCATAATAACTTGTTCCTTTTGGCTTCATTTAATTGTGTTTTAATAAAGATGTTGAGCCTTGAGGTGCCGTGGCTTGAGCTGGGCCGTGCAGTTGTCGAGTGTGGTTTACAGACAGCCTCCAAAATTCGTTAACCACGGACACATGCCATCCTTAATCTTTCTAAACTTCACGAGCAAATACTAGTGGGGATAACAAGACGGTGTGTGTGTTGCGTCCTTGTGGTAAGAACTCAGGTTACTTACTTAACAGCAACCAGCACCGTGTGTGCTCGGGAGTATCCCTTTTCTCTTTATTATTAGGATGGACTCACATGGCACATTTAGGTGCCGCTCTACATTCACGAGAATGGTATTTCCGGTCAGAGAAGCTTTTCATGGTGTCCTAGAAACCATTCTATCTTTCTATCTTTGTTCAAGGTCAGCATTGAGGTACCGTGTGTGTGTGTGTGTGTGTGTGTGTGTGTGTGGGTGGTGGCGACTTTTGCGATCTCAGACACCGGTTAGGTGACCGCAATATCGAATGCAAGTCCTTTATTTTTGTATCTGTAATTTGGCAGTTATCCAGCATGTGTGCAAGCCAGTCTTCTGCTTTCGAAAAGCTTCTCTGGTTAAATTTGGGCAGATCGTTGCATTTCCGAAGATTGTCTCAGCATCATGTCAATAATGATTTTTGTGTGTGTTGCGTGCACACCAGGGCATTGCAGTCTAAAATCCATTTTTGAGTTCTGTGACATTTGCATTTTAGAATTGCATTTAGTGGACAGTGATGCATTTTTCTACACTAAAGGGGAAGGGGGAAAAAAATCCCCACAAAAGAAAATTAGGCATTTTGGGTTACACTCAATTATTTGAAGGTTATTTGCATAATAACAGGATTTTGTTAAGAGTTCAGTGTGCCTGCTGTTTATTCCCTACTTGAAGTCATAATCCTGTTTGTGACATCCCTATCATCTCCATGACAACCGATTGCGATTCA
This sequence comes from Vulpes vulpes, assembly GCF_048418805.1. NCBI lineage: Eukaryota > Metazoa > Chordata > Mammalia > Carnivora > Canidae > Vulpes > Vulpes vulpes. The sequence continues at coordinate 3,903,955 of NC_132796.1, read as the reverse complement.
ACAAATTGAGGATTACGAGGGAGACCAGAGTGAAAACAAACAGGTGGTACAGGTGGAGGACATAAACTTAAAAAAAAAAAAAAAAGAAAGAAAGAAAGAAAGAAAGAAGAAGAAGAAGAAGATAGAAATTTCAATACTTTTTTTTCCTGAGCAGGAAGCCCTGCGCAGGGCTCAATCCCAGGATCCCAGGATCATGACCCTGAGCCAAAGGCAGATGCTTCAGCGACTGAGCCCCCCAGGAGCCCCTCAATACTTACTTTTAAAATATAAAGATATCCTGCTGGAAATATCCGTGTAATCATGATTCTCAGCAACCATAAACTTAGTCCTCACCAGACTCATGGATAGGGGTTAACCTGAATCACACTAACTAACCTACAAAGCAGGCCACAGAACTGCCATTGCGATTTGTTCAAACGTTCCCTATAAAAATGCGTACGTGGTGGTCGTGTGGTTTTATGTTTCCTGAAACTAGATTTTCCTTGTCAAGCTGTTATAAAAGGGACGGTCTCCAGACTTCTCTAAGGGCTAGAGGACATTTAAATCTATATTTAGCTCATTTTCTAATCACAGTGAACAGGTAAGCACTTTCCCCAAAGTAATACCATTGGAAATAACATGTCCCTGATTTTAATTTTGATTTTGTGACTCTACGTACTAATTGTCTTTGCAGTGCTCCACGGGGGCTACTAAGTTGGTCACAGAAAGTACAGATACCAAAAGGGGAGCATATTTTTTCCTGGCCCTTCCTCCAAAGGTTGCTTCTGAAACATGGTTAGATTCCCCACCTCCCGCCACCGCCGCCCCTGCCCCGTCCCCACCAGGCTTATCATAATGTCTGGAAAATGAATTTTTCCCATTTTCTCCAAAGTTCTGAGGCCTGTCCCCGCTCAATGTTCTACAAAAGTGAATCTCAGAGATAAAATGGTGAGCCAGTCTCACTGATGGTCATTGACATTCTACACGATACTCACAACCACATGCATCCAGCCCGATTGAATATTTTCAGAATACTCGGAGGCCGCCGTTAGTCGTTACCACACATTCATAGGAATTCAAGCCAATCGATTATTTCTCCAAGCCTGCCATATGAATCAAAAAGATCAATACATGGCCAAAGTCATTCATCAAAACACTCTAACGACACTAAGTGACAGGCTGTAGAAGAAGGGATCTAGAGTTAACCTCTAGTTAAAAGTATTGTCAGGGCTTGAATTGTCCCCCTATTTTTATGTGGACGTTCTAGCCTCCAGGATCTTGGAGTGGGACTGTATTTGGAGATGGGGTCTTTCAAGAGGGGATTAAGATAAAATGAGGTTGTTAGTGTGGACTCTGATCCAACAGGGCTCGTGTCCTTATAAGAAGAGAAGAGGACACAGACACACACAGAGGGACGGCCACGTGAAGGCATGGGGAGAACACGGGGTCTACGTGCCTAGGAGAGGGGCCTCAGGAGGAACCACCCTCGGCCTCACCTGGATCTCAGACTCCCAGCCTCCGAGACGAGGAGAAATAAATTATTGTTCAGGGCCCGTCATGGGTCGTATTTCCTTATAGCAGCTTTAGGAAACTAATACAGTGGCCAACGTTATTCTTTTAATGACCTTCATAAACTCTTCTGTTCTTTTCTTCACCCCTTGTATGGATATTTTAAATGATGAAAAGCAATCCCGTCCCCTGTGGTATCAACAGGGATTTTGGAAGGATGTGACTAGAAGGGCAAAGAGGTAGGTGAGAGGATGCGTCCAATTCCTTGATGACTCTTGGGGTCTCCAGAATTCAGGCTAACGTGCTCACATTGTCTTCTGCAAACGTCTTCCAACCTGAACTCGTGATCAAACTGTCTTGTGTTGAGAAATTGGCAGCTGGCCATCCCACACTTGTTTCAGCAAAGACCACCTGGATGTTACTTTTAGGTATGAAAAGAACACCAGACACTCTGCTTAAATCCCGAAGAACATTTAAAGTTGACCCCATTTCAAGGCTTTGTTGTCTCTCCAGGAATATTTTATCATCATGGTGCGATGTTTCGGGGGAGAGGGATGAGGGAGGATTGATCAAATGGGATCTATGTAGGTCATTTGGAACATTTTAGACTCCATCTTCATGTTAAAAATAAAAGCCATTCTCGGAGGATTTTAATCAGAGTCGCGGCACACTCAGACTTCCTCAAGGAGAATTGAATGGGAGGCTGACAGGAGAAGATTTGAAGACACCCATCAAGGGGCCTACTGCAACGGCCCAAGCAGGAGACAGTGGTTTGGAGCTGGGTGGCTGCAGTAGAAATTAAGAAAATTATTAATAGAATATATATTAGAATGCACACACACAGACGCATATGCACATCAGTTTGGATATTAGAATTGATAGTGATTATGTGTCATAAGTGACGAAGAGGGAGAGGTGATGGGGAGAGGGGAGTGAATATACGGAGGGTGTGGTGCCCCAGAGACACCCACGCACACGTGCCAGATGCTACGATGTCAGGGCTGGTGCTCTGACAAGAAGGGTGAGTTGCAGGCAGATGTCTGGAACCTGCTAGTCTATAGACTGAAATGAAGAAAGGGGCCAGGAGTCCCATTAAAAAGCCAAGTAGTGGAAAGAACAACGTGGACATCTCACGTGTGAGGTCCCAAAGTCAGCCCGGGCACCCTCCGGGCTCACGTGAGGTCAGATCAGCTGGGATGTTGACCCTTGTGAACCGATTTCCATGTCATCGTGATTCTTGGACACGGGTACCATATAGTTGTAACCGAATTCAAAACGTGTGACAGAGAAAATTATAATCCGAAACCCACTGTGGGTGCTATCCCCCTTTGCCTCCGCAACTACATAACTTAACAACATTTTGACATGAAAGGGTTATAGTACTTTTGGGAAGAGAACATATGAGTCCATGCATCCTCCTCGAAACGTGACCGACCATCCCAAGTTAACGGCAGAAGGAAAGTCCTTGTGGGTGGGTGTTCGGACCTTCGGGTAGCCTTGAGGGAATCCACAACGGGAGTGTGCCTTCATCCAGAGTTCACGAGGATGGATCGGGACACCCCGCATGGTTCCTTCGAAACCCGCAACTTCAGGAAATTAGGTCATTACAGCTCTACACTAAGTAGGTCAGATACGAGCAATCAGACCTCTATTTTGGCTTCTGAGGAAGCGAAGGTGGGGGGTTTGGAGAGTTGTGGTTTTTTTTTTTTCTTTTTTTCTGTAACAGCTATTGTCCCGGGTAACTGAGAGTATAATAGATTTTCCAGCGTGTCGCTGGCAGATGGAAGCCTTTGGTGAAATATCAGGTAAATGCATTTTCATCAATGTGCTTTGCAGAGGTGCTGTGTCACGTCGCATCGGTTCAATCTACCGAATAATTGGGAGGTGATACAGTAAGACACAATATTGAGGCATGTTAAGAATTTTCACAACCTATTTGCTCCAGCACGTATCCAAATTAGAATTAAGGTTTATAGGAATCGAAGGAAATTTTTTAATTTCGCTCTGAATTGCTTTCGAGGATAATTCTAGCAGTCGTGAAAAAGAGCATTTTATGGGAAATACGTCACATATGCAAGCTGGCGAAGGATCTCAGTGATGGGAAGTGCACGAACAAAAAGCTCTTCCACAAGACAACGGACGTATTGGAAACTATTTATTTTTCAAATGTTTACATCTCGGGGCGCCTGGGTGGCTCAGTAGGTTAAGCGTCTGCCTTCGGCTCAGGTCATGATCTCAGGGTCCTGGAATCAAGCCCCACGTTGGGCTCCCTGCTCAGTGGGGAGTCTGCTTCTCCCTTTCCCTCTTCCCCTCGCCCTGCTCTTTCTCTCGCTCAAATAAATAAATTTTTTCAAAAAAGTCTACATCTCTTGTAGAAAATCCAGAAACTACAGACAAAGGAAAAAGGAAACAAAACTGCCCCACTTTCCAAATATACAAGGGGGACTCCTGGGTGGCTCTTCACAATGTAGCTCTTCACTGGCCTTGCGTCTAGACAGGTGCATCCAATTTACGGAAATTTACCAAGATGGACACTTTTTGCTCCGCTGTGTTTTACCGCCGGGTGGAAGCCATTGTGCGGCAACATGACCGTTTGTTTCTTCGTCCTCTTCGCAGACATATGAGTTTTCTCATGTTTCCCTTTATTATGAATAAACGTGCTATGAACATTCTTGAGCAGGTCTTTTTGGGGACATGCGTTTTCCCATCTTCTGTGTATGTATCCAGCAGAGGCCCCTAGTACGTCTGACCTTCTAAAGAAGACTCCAGGCTGAGTGAAATAAGTCAATCGGAGAAGGACAAACATTATATGGTCTCACTCATTTGGGGAATATAAAAAATAGTGAAAGGGATTAAAGGGGAAAGGAGAAAAAATGAGTGGGAAATATCAGAAAGGGAGACAGAACATGAGAGACTCCTAACTCTGGGAAATAAACTAGGGGTGGTGGAACGGGAGGTGGCTGGGGGGTGGGGGTGACTGGGTGATGGGCACTGAGGGGGCACTTGACGGGATGAGCACTGGGTGTTATTCTATATGTTGGAAAATTGAACATCAATAAAAAATAAATTTATTTTAAAAAAAAAGAAGACTCCAGAGAGTTTGCAAAGTAGCTTTGCTGTTTGCTCTCCCACTAGGAACGTGTTCCATTTTGTATTACCTATTACTCTTCTTGTGCCTTTTGGGGAGATTGATTGGATCTTTTATTTATTTATTTATTTATTTATTTATTTATTTATTTATTCATTCATTCATTCATTCATTCATTCATTTATTTTAGTATTCTGTTCTATCTTCGCTATCGATTAGATACATAGGTATTTTGTGATTGCTGCTCTACGGTAGGGATCTAGCTCACTAGCTGCTTTTGTAGGGTCTACTGGCTCAGAATGCTTATTACACTTTTAAGGATTCCACGTGAAAGAGTTGTATATGTGCCGTCAGAACATCTTCCATTTCGCCTGCTGGTCAACAAAACCTGAACCACATCCTACTTGATCTTTGGAAGAAAATGGTTGCTCATCTGCATCCTAGATGCCCTAGAGCTGCACGGTCCAACATGGTCATCATTTGTCATCGATAGCTATTGCAATAACTTAAAATTAAATAACATTTAAAGTTCCATTCCTCGGTCGTACTAGCCCCATGTCAAGTGCCGTGTATCCATGCGTGGCTCATGGCTACCATGCTGGATATAGCACAGAAGAACACTTCCATCACCTCAGGAATTTCTGCATGAAAGCTCTGCTCCACAGGGCACAATATTGATCTTTAACGGATCATAATCTACCTTCAAAATAATGATCCTACCTCCAAACCTTACCACAGACCACTTGCATGTATTTGCTTTCTGCCAATTACATTTTCATTGCTCTGTGATTCGTCTCTACACAGACTATCAATCTAACCAAATATTCTTAAAATTTTTGTTTGAAATAGTGACTACATACTAAAAGAAACCTCATTGTATCGATACTAAAAATACACATATTTTAGTGGCACCTGGGTGGTTCAGTCAGTGAGAGCTCCAACTTGCTCTTGGCTCAGGTCTTGATCTCATGGTCATGGATCAAGGTTCTGGATTGTTGGGCATGGAGCCAGCATGGAGTATTTTTACTTTAAAAAAATACATATTTTTAATGTATCCAGGTATTTATACTTTTACTTGCTATTCTCTTCTTTTTGCATACTTGGGTTTTATCTGGCACTCTTTTCCTTTGTCCCAAAGATCTTCTATTTTTATATTTTGTAGCATGTCTTGAGGAGTAGGCCCCCGGAATGGAACACTTCCACCTTCCATTTACAGACAATGTCTTTATCTCCCTTTGGGTTTCCAAGGAGGTTTTCACTGGATATGTAATTCTAAGTTGACACTGTTCGTTCATCACCTTAAAGATGTCTTTCCATTGCCTTCGGGCCTCTCTTCCCTTCTGGAGAAAAGTCGGCTGTAACGCATAATGTCATCTACGTGTGTGTCGTACATCTTGTTCTCCAGCTGACTTCATGGCTGACTGTTGATCTTGCGTATTCAGCCTTTGTCTGTGAAATCGCGAGGTGCCGTTTCCTCTGTGTGGATCCTGTGTGCGGTTCGCCCAACGCCATCAATCTGTGCCTCGCTATCTTTTGTTGACTTTAGTCCCCGGATACTATCTCTTTGAATACTTCCGTTGGTTGCCAATGGGAAGTATCCAAATCCCAATACAAAGATAAAAAGGCTGAGAAACAAGGAGAAACACGCCGTCCGAGATCCACGAGATGACACGTGAGCTTTCGTTGGATTAACTTCACTGTTGACCTCAAGTTTTTTTTTTTTTTTAAGATTTATTTATTTACTTATGATAGACATAGAGAGAAAGAGAGGCAGAGATACAGGAGGAGGGAGAACCAGGCTCCATGCCGGGAGCCCGACGCGGGACTCGATCCTGGGATTCCAGGATCGTGCCCTGGGCCAAAGGCAGGCGCCAAACCGCTCAGCCACCCAGGGATCCCGACCTCAAGTTTTTGAAGACAGGATGACACCTTCACATTCAGGAGGGCTTGGGATAAAAAAAAAAATAAAAAATAATAAAAAAAAAAAAAAAAGGAGGGCTTGGGATGAGTGCTCTCTGTATGCTCCAGGACGGACTCGGTTTTCTTCACCCCAAGCCTGCTGTCTCCCCTGACCGCCAACAAGCCATGTTTTTTGGGTATCGCTGGGGTGTCTGCTTTCTCTCTCACACATATTCTGGCTTTCTGCACCTCAGGAGCGTTTGCTCTACACCATGACATGGCCCTCGTCTCAGAAGGGTTGCTGTCTTAAACTCTATGATGTCCGGGATGCCAGGGACGCAGTCACTCAGGCCTCCTGCCCTGACCCCAGCCTCCTGCACGAGGCTGTCTTGGCCTTCGGGGGAAACCACGTGCCTCCTGGACTGTTTGTCTTAATGCTCTTCACCTCTGTCCCACAGAGGTGGGACACCTCTGCACCTACTGGGGAGATTCTTGGGAAACCATGGGCAGGTGCCCCAGTCTTTCCTCCACTCCAGGAATTCCAATATTTCTAATCTGAAATACCAACCCATCTGTGGCCACTAAACTGTTTCACACATTGAGCTAGTTTCTCCTTCCCCTCATCTACGACAGATTCCTTCTGCCCCAATCACTTCAGCAAAGATGGAACTCAACCTGGGTCTTTTCTTTCCCACAAAGGGGCTCTCTCTCTCCCTTTTTGCCATGTAGTTTATTGTCTCTGTTTGTGTCCTGTGCTCTTAATGAATCTTTGAAACAAAAACGATGATTTTTTATTTTTCGCATACCTCTGAAACATGTTTCTCTTGCTTTGATTATTGGGGTGAGAGTGATATACTTTTCCTGAAGCAGAAGTGGTGACCCCAATAATTATATTTAATTCCAGGGTTTCATTAGGTGGGAACTGAATTTTACTCTTCCCTAAATAGTTCACCCAAATATTCATCATCTCGCATTACATTATTTAATACACATACGCCTTTTTGCATACATCTTCATGTATCTCTTTCATCTAATTCATCAGTGTCTATATTGTAGTTCTGATATCATGCTGCTTGAATAATGCGGATTTATGGTTGGGATTAATACATTCCCTCTCTCCGTCCCTTCATTGCTCCTCATCACCAAATTGCTATGACTATTCTTGTACATTCATTCTTCCAGATGATCACAAGAACATTTCTGTGAACAACAAAACAAAGTACATTGTGATTTTCATTAACTCCATGTCAAACCTAGATTTGTTTCTAAAAAAATATGTCAACAATATCGAATAGTGTCATCCAGAAACATGTTACATTTCTTCATTTATTTTAGGTTCTTTTTCTTACATCTCTCAGTAAATTCTACATTTTTAAAACAAACAAACAAACAAACCAAAAACACAGCAAGTTAGAACAGAGAAGATTTTTCCATCAGGACCCAGTTAGACAGGTCTGTATGCCTAAGGCAGCCTCGCCTCGTTGAAAAGGACTTCTGGTTTCTGGTCGAAGTTAACTGTAGCGTGGTTATTGTGACCTCCTCTTGCGGTTGACCGTCTGGTTGGCTTTACACTTCCTCTCAGGCCCCACGCCTGTTTGTCTACCACCTCTCTCTTCTTTGTCTACACTAAGTGGCATTTCTTTCTTATATTAGCACTGAATAACTAATCCCACTTTTACATTTTCCAGAAATAGAGAAAAGGGTTTTTTTTGCTCCATTATACTTTGAATATTAAATATTCTAATATGCATTTTAATAGGAAAATTTTGATGGTCTGGTAATATACAACAGTCAGAATGTTCATGACAAATGAAGAAAAATGGATGTTAGGAGTAACTCCGTGACCTTGTAAAATGTTGAAAGGGTAATTCTCCCCGAATCCGGTACTAAAGATGATGGTTGTTAAGGTCTGCCAGAATCACTGCTGAAGAATAGCTATTGTGCTGTTTTGCATTATTGAAGGGTATTACCATGCATTACAGAGCATGAGCTGAAAGAATGCAAAATAATAATAAAAAAAAGATATCTATGAAATTCCGCTGAGCTGTTCTCCACCCACCAGGGTTCACATAACCCACACTCGAATGTAGATATCAATCAGGAACCACTGTGCAAATGTGTTCACTAGATCTTAACTAATTAGAGGCACACAGAATTGCCAACATTCACAGGTCTGACCTAACATAACTTCTCATGCTGCGTATGTCCCAGAAATACGAGTTTGGAGGACAGCACGCCGTTTGCATAGAAAGGCTGGACTGGCTTGTGCTATAACACGGAATCAAATTTTAAAGGAACTGAAATCATTTTTCAATTGCTGCTCCATAGACAGACGATTAACACCTCCATCATAGCCGAATATATATCAATGTTTTCAGACTAGAATATATTTTTCTTCAGTGCTAAAAGGCCATAAGGTGTTATTAGATATGGTTAAAACAATAATCTTTCCCACGAACTGCAAAGACATTAGACTTAATTAGTTTCACATCACAGAGAAAAATGTTGGAGAACAAAATTGGAGTCAGAATACTGGCATAAATTCTGAATCCATGGGGAATATCTGAACATAAGGAGACGCTCCTATCTCGCTGTCCAGGCAGGTAACCTCTGGGTGGGAAAGAGATTTATCTTGTGGAAGTGCGTGTTTTTCTCTTGCATATCTTACTGTCCTTCCTCATGGTAGACCTCCAGCCATCTGCATGTTGTCATTACTCTTGGCATGGCCTTTTTTCTTTCTACTCCTGAGCACCCACCAATGCCTTGAAACTTGCTATCATCCACGTATTTAACCCACACCCCATTGATTCATGAAAACATCAAACGGCCGCATCTAAAGCACATCACAGATGAAGAGACCGTTTCACTACTCATTTTGCATGATGAAAACGAGAGAAATGTATCCTCTCCCGACTCTGGAGGCCCGAAGTGCAAAATCAAGGTGTCAGCAGGGCCATGCTCCACCTGAAGGCTCTAAGGGAGAAGGATTTCTCTCCACTTTCTAGCTCCTGGTGGCTGCTCCAATGTGTGCTGCTCCTTGCTCGTGGCCACATCCCTCCCATCTCTGCAAAAGACATTAGACTTAGTTTCATAGCACAGAGAAAATGTGAGCCCCTAGAGCATGACGAGATGTGATCCCCTAGAGCAAGTGCAGCACACAGCTTCTGCAAAGGGTCTTTGAGTGAATATTTTAGGCTTTCACGGTCTAAAGACTCTCAGAACTTGAAATGTACTGTTGCAGGGTGAACGCAGCGATAGGCCACACACACACACACACACACAGACATGCACATGCACATGCACGCACACACATGGGCATGGCTCTATATCAGTAGAACTCTACAAAAATGGCAGCACGCTGGATTTGGCTGGCACCGCCATTTGGGAACCCCTGCCCCAGAGATGAGGAAAGCCCTCCCCGCTCAGAAGCAAGGCATTGGGGATCCCTGGGTGGCGCAGCGGTTTGGCGCCTGCCTTTGGCCCAGGGCGCGATCCTGGAGACCCGGATTGAATCCCACATCAGGCTCCCGGTGCATGGAGCCTGCTTCTCCCTCTGCCTATGTCTCTGCCTCTCTCTCTCTCTCTGTATGACTATCATAAATAAATAATAAAAAAATTTAAAAAAAGAAGCAAGGCACTGACGGACTCGTTACGTTCCAGTGAATTCCTAAAAATCTCTCGAGGGACGACATTCTGAAGAAGGAGGCCAGAGCAATGAAAAATAAAAGGATGCCTTCCCTCTAAGCTCGGGGGACAAGAGGTTTCAGAACTCCTATTATTTTTGATCCTATATAAAGAAAATCACTACATACGCACAGCGCTTTCCCAGAATCACTGTGATTATCATGTTTTCTCTGGTATCCATTTCCAGGGAGGCAGGCACATGCCACGTGTTGGTCACGCCTTCATCCATCTCTGTGACACCTGCAGGCAGGCATGGGTGTCATTTTGGTTGCCCGGAATCGATACCTGCTGCAGATGAAGCAGGCACGTCTGTCGCTTCTCCATTCACGACGATCCAGCCCAGTTCCCTGTCACCAACCAGAGCGTCGCCGCCAGCACCACCAGCTTGGCGCTACCGGCCAGGAGATCTCACCAGGTCCTAGTAACATGTCTTTGGCAGAAAACAGTGTCCCCGCCGAGCCGGGGCCCAGCTCCCAGGAAGAGGCACGGCGGGGAAGGGAGGCTGCTGAGCCTTCTTGCAACTTGGAAGTGAAGCACATAAATGCATAGAGGAGGACGTCGGGGAAAGCTGGAAGCAGAGCTCATCAAGCTTGCGAGGAAGAACAATACCCAGTTACAGCCACAGAAGCCCTGATATTTTGCGGTCATCCTAATCAATCCGCTGCAGCCGAGCCTGAGGGTTGCGGCGCACAGGCCTCGTAGTTCCTGATTTTTGTTCTGAGTTCTGCAGCAGGCGTGCACTCCCCCAGGTTGCTGATCCCAGGACTCTCTGGGCAGATGATCCGTGGGCAGTGCCACCCTATAAGTGACAGGCTGGGCTCAGAATAGCAGGCTTTCTCCCTCATCCCAGAGGAGACTACTTGTCAGCTCCAGCGGGCAGGTGGGGGACGGGGCGTGGTGCAAGGGGAAAGCCACAGGGAGTTGACCGAGAGAGGGAAAGGAATATCCTGCCGTGGGTTCAGGAGGGGACCCGCAACAAATTTATGTCACGAGGCATCTCAGAAAGGGACCTGATTTGGAAATGGGGTCCTTGCAGGTGTAATTAATTAGGGATCTTGATTGGAAATCATGGTCCATGTAGAGTGGGGCCCCATCCAATGACTGGTGGGCTTCTACGAGAAAAGAGGCAGGGGGTGGGGGGCTGGACATAAAGACCCACAGGAAACGCCCGGGGGAGGCCAGAGCAGAGGTGGGGGGGATGTGGCCCCAAGCAAGGAGCCACCAGGAGCTAGAAAGAGGAGAGAGGTTCTCCTCCCTCTAGAGCCTTCAGATGGACCATGGCCGTGCTGACACCTCGGTTGCCTTTTGGCCTCCAGAGCCGGGAAGGAATGCTGGAGACACCCGGGCTGTGGTGATCCGTTGGGCGGCCCACAGGAAACTCATGCGTGCGTTCACGCTGGCACCGTGCACAATGCCAGTACCTCCTCCCCTGGTCCTGGTGACAGGCTGCATTCCAAACTCAAGAATCGCAAAAGGAAACAAAAGAAACAAACCCAAAAGAAGCTCTCATTTCAACTGAACTTGGCTTCCCCTGAAAGTCACCAGCACGGCCTGAATCCCACCAGCGGGGTGCTGCAGGAGACGCTCCAATCTTTCACCCACCGCCCCGAAGAATGGAAATGGAACCAGGGGTGGCAAACCATGAGGGGTTGACCTGCGTCTTGCTCGGTTTCTTTCCCTGGGAAGGAAGGATGACGATCCCGTGCAGGACCCCAGGGTGAGAGCAGATGATTAACGGCCCAAGGCCGAAAATAAGCTTGCGTTTCACACAACCTTTTTTTATTTTTATTTTCTGGCTTGGCACCATGATGTCACAAAAACAGGTCTCATTGTTTAAGACCTTGCACCTTGAGGAATCTTATTACTTTTTAAAAAAACAAAATCTTGCCATGCCCCCACCACCACCACCATGGGAGCTGCCACCCACGTTCCAACCTGAAGGTAACGTGGGTCTTTATATAAGCGTGGCCAAGGCGAGTGTGACCGGATGGAGGGGAAATTGTGGAATCATTAAAGGGAGTCGGTTTAGGGATTGTGTGTTTTCCTCTTCCTCGTCACGGGCCACACTTGTGCATGCCGGCGGTCGGCTGAAGCTGAGTGGGCCTGTGCAGTGCTTGGGGACACGGATTCCATAAGGGGCTATTTGGCCATCGTGGAAGCCTCCCTTAGGACACGTTAGTAAGCGTGGCAGGAGGGCAGGGAGTGCGGAGGGTGACGATGGCCTCTCCTGGGAGACATGCAGACGCGCACGGTCCACAGCAGCACGGAAATTGAGACATATGGGAGTCGGAGACGTTACCTAGCATCCAGGGGCACAACTTTCTTGAAATGGTGAATGTTAATTGCACCAGCAGAGGTAAAAAATTTTTTAAGAGTTTCAGATTTTAAAAATATATGCATATTTCTATTACGTGCATATTAGAAAGTTATCTAAGTACGTATAGAATCAGACAGGCCCAGAGGCTGAAGTAGCTGAAAGGGTTTTCTATATGATTCTTTACTTAACCTTCTGGGATGAGTTGTGTGTCATACCAATTGAAGCCTCAACCGCAGGACCTCAAAATGTTATTGTATTTGGAGACGGGGTCTTTTAAGATGCGATTAAGGTAAAATGAGGTCTTGAGGATGGGCCCCGACCCCATAGGACTGAGGTCCTCCAAGAAGAGGGGATGAGGACACAGACACGCGCAGAGGGATGACCACATGAGGACGCGGGGAGCCCTACATGCCCTGGAGAGGAGCTTCGGGAGGAACCAGCCTCAGCCCTGCCTGGATCTTGGACTCCCAGCCTTCAGGACCAGGGAGGATCAATGTCCGTTGTTGATGCCACACCCCATCTGTGGCACATTCGTACGGCAGCCCTAAACTAGTGAAACTAATAACTGCATGAGAAAAAACAGAAAGCCTTCCTATAACGTCTTACTAAGGATGGGTTTGGCTTCTGTTGGATTCCTTCAGCAATCAACGACTTGGGTTAAGATGTGAACAGAACTACACGTATAAACATATTGATGGAGATTCTCCCCAAAATCATACGCAGCCTCCTCCTTTCCACAGAATGCTCTTCCATCTAGAATTACCATTCTGGCAACTGCGATTGTATAATTCCTGCATATTTTCTTTAAAATACCCATGGGGGATCCCTGGGTGGCGCAGCGGTTTGGCGCCTGCCTTTGGCCCAGGGCGTGATCCTGGAGACCCGGGATCGAATCCCACATCAGGCTCCCGGTGCATGGAGCCTGCTTCTCCCTCTGCCTGTGTCTCTGCCTCCCTCTCTTTCTCTCTCTGTGACTATCATAAATGAATAAAAATTAAAAAAAAAATACCCATGGAAAGAACCTTAAACCCTTCCCCATCAACATCCTGCAGATCAATTTACACACATAACATTATTTCTAACATTTCCCAAATCCCTTCATAGAGCCATTTAAATTAATACTTGTTGTTTCTTTCCTTGGTGAAGAAATCTATTCCCCATTGAAATGAGAAGAAATCCCAGGTCCTGGTATTGTGAACATTTTAGTTTAAGGAAAAAAAAAAAAAAAGACCATGTTCAATTTCGTCTTCCTTTTGAGAAATGTCAGGTGACTGTTACCATGTACGTTACCTCAATCACTTGCTGTTCACCCAACTAGATTTCATACTTCCTGAGAAATCTAGCAGTCTAAGCTTAGGTCCCCCAGACTTGGCATCGGAGACAAGAATTTTGGCAATTTGTTGAGGACGTGATCTTAGGAAACATGGTGGAGATAGTGACAGGGAAATGAGGAAAGCCAGGTGTATCGGTTTCCTGTTGCTGCGTAACAAATGCCCACAGCGGACGTAGCTTCCAACATCACGCTTGTAGTATCTCACAGTGTCTGGGGGCCAGGAGTCCAGGGCCAGGTTAGCTGGCTCCCCTGTTCGGGGTCTTCCAGGCTGCAATCCAGGTATTCTGGCTCAAGGGTTTGTGATGGGATTCAGTGCCTTTGAGTTGTAGGATGAAAACCCCAATTTTCCTACTCAAGGTTGGCCAGGCTCCGTGACACCGCCCGCAGTGTCTTGCCATGTGGCCCGATAAGCAGTTGGCACGATGGCTGTCTGCTTTCTTCCAAGCCAGCAGCTGCCTATCTCTCTGCCTTGACACCTTCTGATTAAGTCAGGCTCACCCGGGATACCTGATGGACCCAAAAGGCAACTGGTGAATCCCCTAAGCAAGGGAGTGGGACCAATCATGTTCACGGGTCCTGCACTCTCTCCAGAAAAAGGGACAGCACATTTTGGGCTACACCAGCGGATAAGCGTCTCGGGTTACTTCAGCATCTCACACCCATAAGAAGTGTTCATGAGGGCGTCGTGGTGTGGGCAATGGGGTTTCAGCCAGGCTGGAGGCTCCCAGAGAGGCACAAGGGATTGCACAAGCCGTGTGTTTATCCCCGGGTATGTGGGGGGCACTCGCACGGTGCTTCCTGGCTCCTGCGCCTGATGAGGCTGGGGGGTGTATGCACGGCGTGGAGTCTGTCCGGGCCCGGGCATCCCCACGGTTGGGTACTTGACCGACGGCTTGTGCTGCACCTGTTGGTGCGACAGGTGTGCCGGCTTCGCAAGGCGCCCAGGGGAGCACACATGTGCTGCGAGCCTGGCTGTGCATCTCTGGCGCCCTGGGGTGCGTCTGCATTCCCTGCACCCATGTGGGTGCATCAGTCCGGGGCAACCTGAGGTCTGAGCGCCCACAAGGAGCACAGGGCCTTGTGCCTGCCTCCTGCAGGGTCGGTCAGACCCGGGTGCTGCGGATGCACCTGCTGCCCCCAGTGCCTCTGTGTGTCCCTCTGCTTCTCCGCATCTGTCTGCTGATGCACCACGACCTGCATCCTCAAATGGAAGCTGCGCATGAGGCCGCTCCCTGGAGTCGGGCCGCCCCCACCCAGGGTCTGGGACCTGCAGAGCCCCCAGCTGGGCCCAGGGTTAATGGGGCTGCACATGGAGCGCATCCACTGCAGTGTCTGGCGCCCAGCCTCAGCCCAACCCATGCACAGTGTCCCCCATGTGTCTGCAACAGCAGGGCAGCAGAGGCCCCTTGCATGGAGCCACTGTGCCGGGGGATACCCCAGCTTGCCTGAGCTTGCGTGTCCCCATCCCTTTAAAGAGGACTGACAAAACCTCTGGAAATCCGGGAGGACAGGTCTCCATCCATCCCGAGATCCAAGGAGGCGTTGCTGGCCATGACTTAGGGGCGCGCTAGGAGCAAGGATTGTAGTTTCAGGGACGAGGGGGGCTCAGGCCAAGGTGAGAGAGCTGAGAGGGGAGAGGGCCCCGGGCAGAAGGCGGCCTGGCTTGGGGCCTTGAGATGAGCCTCAGGGCACCTGCTCCTGGCAGATTTGCACAGCGCGGGGTGCGGAGGGTGCTTTCACACAAGCACACCCGGCGGCGGGCCTGCGGATCCCAGGACAGCACGGCCCCCGGGCTGTGACCGCACGCAGCGCACAGTGTGAGTGGATCTGACACGCACAGAAAGGCCTGTGGGGCTCTAACATCCCACCAAACCACCCCCGCCCCCACCGTCTTAGGATGTGCTGTGGCTCCCGCTGGCGGAGCCCTTGCATATGTTGAGGTGAGGACGCAGCAGGGCGTGTGCACCACCATCCCGTCCTCCTCCACGTCCTGGTCACCTGGTGCTTCCAGAACAAACCCCGCGGCCCGGTGACCCAACAGTGAGCCTTTGCTTGCGTACTTCTGGAGCTGGCGGCTGGAGACCAGGATGCGGGCCCGGGGCGCTCACGAGCACCCTCTTGCTGGCTCCCCGGGGCCATGTCTTGCTGCCTAGTCACCTGCTACAGGGGACGAAGCTCTCTGGTGTCGCTTCTGATCAGGACGCCAGTCCCGCCCTCGTGAGCTGGTCTGCACCTCATTACCCCCATCACTGACCTCCGAATACCCTCCCACCGCGGGACGGTGCTTCTACAGCAGTTGGGACGGGGATATCATTCATCAGCCCCGTGGATGCTGTGTCTCCTTCGGAAGCAGAGCTTTACAAGTCAAGTGATTTACACAGAGAAATGTGTCTTGGGGGCGCCGGCGGGCGGGGGGGGGCTCCCTCAGTGAAGCATCTCCCTTCAGCTCCAGTCTTGGTCTTGGGGTCTTGCCATCGAGCCCCACATTGGGCTCCTTGCTCAGCAGAGAGTCTGCTTCTCCCTCTGCACCCGCCACTCGTGCTGTCTTTCTCAAATAAACAAAATCTTTTTTTTTTATAAAAAAAGAAAGGAAATGCTTATTTGTCCTACTATCACTGCCATGATTTTAAGCCAGTTTCTCTCGTGACCCGCATCGTTTACGAGGCCGGCGGAGCCCCTGACGCAGCCCTGACCCTCGCTGCTCCCTGAAGGCTGTGTCTGCACACAGGACAACAAACGGTCTGTGTTCCGTAAAACTAGACACCACGTCCACTTTTTCGTGGCTTTTATGAACTCGAACCAATGGCATTTGCAGCCTGGAGTCCTGGCAAAATAATTGTGGTGTTTTTTGGGTATTATTCATAACGATGACACATTATCATAATATCATCATACTCTATGTTAAATGTGCAAATAGTATTATGGGAATTGTCTTGGGAAGCTCGTTTCCAGTGAGCTCCAGAAATACAGCCTGGGAATGTGCATGAGGACGCCTGACCCAAGTTCGGCTGGGACCTGGGCCAGTTTCTTTCCTTTTGGTCCATGGACATAAATTGCATTTACATCAGGGGCTACAGATGGGCCCAAACCGGGAACCCTCAACATCCCTCAGAAGAACACAACAGGACGGGACACAGAACCACGCGCCGTGTGACATCGGTTCACGATTGCTGTTTTTATATTTTCAGAATTGCATATTACCAGCTGTGTAATAAGAAGCTTAAGAAGACTAGTGACATATTTTGTGTGCTTTACAGTGGATAAGAGAGCGCATTAATAATAACTAGTTATCAGAACACATAGTTCACTTTCTGGAAGAGACATAATGGAAAATGTCTGTAAGAATGAGAGATGCAGAAATCTCTTCTTTTTTAGCAGCAGAACCACTGAGCATCACCACTCTCCATACCTGGTCCCATGGCCCTTCCTTGGGTATTAAAAAAAGGAGCCACTTCTGCTTTAAAAATGCAGAAATCTCTTCTTTTTTAGCAGCAGAACCACTGAGCATCACCACTCTCCATACCTTGTCCCATGGCCCTTCCTTGGGTATTAAAAAAAGGAGCCATTTCTGCTTTAAAAATGCAGAAATCTCTTCTTTTTTAGCAGCAGAACCACTGAGCATCACCACTCTCCATACCTTGTCCCATGGCCCTTCTTTGGGAATTAAAAAAAAAGGAGTCATTTCTGCCTTAAAAATGCAGAAATCTCTTCTTTTTTAGGAGCAGAACTGCTCAGCATCACCACTCTCCATACCTTGTCCCATGGCCCTTCTTTGGGAATTAAAAAAAGGAGCCATTTCTGCTTTAAAAGCCACTGGGAAGAGATTAAAAGAAATCTTCAGAGCTTGGAATTTCACAGGACAACGTGAAACCGAGAAACCCCGCGACTCATTCGTTTAAAAAAATTTTTTTTTCACTTAAATAAGATACGGAGAAACGCATTAGAGTGTGGGAACTTGCATGCTACATACGTAAGATCTGAAAAGGGAAAACAGCATAATGATGTTTTTATGTAATCTGACATATGCTTTATGGGGAGAGAATCACACTATTTGGTAATTACCGAAATTACTACTTCTCGAATTCGTGTAATTATTTCACGTAAAATATGTCAGTCTGGCCCCATTTTTAAGCAGAGATTTTAAATGTTGTTGCAAAATCGTGCAGAGACGATCGTGCTTTGCAGAAGATAATTATGTCACATTTTGATTAACAGCATCAGTCCAGGACGCTCATCCACCTCCCCGGTACGGAAAGAGGTCCTCCTGTGTGCCCGCCCGCGTCGCTGTGTCCTATGGCAGCCATGCTATGTGCCTGGCGTCCTCAGGAGCCCGTGCTCACCTGACTCATGGTCGTGTAGCATTTTGGTTTTCAGACTTTTGCGGTGGGAACTTACCCATCCGGGTGCTGAGGGGTCCTCGATCGATGCCCTTCAACGTAGGCTTATTATCACATTTCTACTGCGGTTGCAGAGAGCCTGTCTTGCCCGAGTGACTATCCCTGTGTCTGGCTAATGCACAGACTTCCTTCCACGTGTGGCTTGGGTGCTGTTCTCAGACTCGGTTGGGCGCTGGGGCATACGGCAGGTACAGACACGGCTGGTTCCATTGGAATGTGATATTCAGTCCGCGATCCGCTAACCACAAACGCTTCTCGAGGTGCCTACTGGGAGTCGGACACGACCTGGGTCCCACGGAAGAGCATGACAAAGGGGAGACTGCAACAGTCTAGCCGAGCAGGCCCTAGGCTTCAGAGGGGAACCCAGCACAGTGAACGAGTAGGGTGTTCAGGGACCAGAAAGGACGTGGAACACGTGGGACAGAACACAGGGAATGTCTGCTACACGAAGAACCCATAGAAATTCTGCAAAACGAGGGTGTTGCAGTTGGGTGGACGGTCGGAGAAGGGAGGATAAAGTTGAAGGTATTCCAGGCGGCAGGGGCCACACCACCAGGGGAGTAAGTGTAACGACAAGAGACCCCGTAGTGCATTTATGACGGAACCAGAAATAAAAACAGCATGTCTGGCTGGGGTGAAGGGCGGAGACCCCACAGGAGGGCCCCATGGGCGCATGCAGGGACCAGATCCTCAGGGTCACGGCCCGGGCTTTGGCATTCATGCTCAAAGATGAGGAAAGCTGTCCACCTTATGGTCATTTTCAAAGAGTGTGACGGCCGCGTTCCTGTTTCTCAAGATTTCTCCGACCACACTTTGGAGAACATAAGGAAACAGGGTGAGACTGGGAGCGCGGAGAACAAAGTAAGAGGCCGTCAGGCCATCAGAATAATTCCAAGGACAGATGATGGAGACCTGGTTGGGAGGTGATACGGGAGACCGGAGATCTATGAAACTACTGCATAAAGACTCAGTGGAGAGCTCTGGGGTTATTGGACACCGACTCATTCTCGCCGGACACAGGGAACTGTGAGATTTGAAGTATTTTCCTCCTGTTCCTTTCTGCCCATGGGTCAGTCCTTTCTTCCCATCGAAACAAAACACCCAGTGAATGGTAAAAACAGCATTCGTGCTGGCCTACGGAAGCCGGCCCCACCATTTCAGATGCTAATGCAAATGGTCCAACACTCCTCTTCACATTGGAATTTTATCTGAGTCAAGATTAGGGGCGCCCGGGTGGCTCCGTCGGTGAAGCATCTGCCTTCGCCTCAGGTCGTGATCTCAGGGTCCTGGGATCGAGCCCTGGGTCAGGCTCCCTGCTCAGCGAGGAGTCTACTGCCACCCCTTCCCTTACTCATGATCTCTCTCAAATAAATCAATAAAATCTTTAATTGGCGTCTCTCTCTCCCTCAAATAAACTAATAAAATATTTAATCGGCGTCAAGATTAAAGCGTAGCTTTGGCATTATACAGGCTAGCGGTTAGCCCAGTCTTTTTCTGAGCATGGCCGTTCCTACGAATGACAGAATGAGAATGGCGTACTTAATTCCTCATCGAGTTCACAGTCGTTCTGGACGAATGAAACTTATACCCGTGAGATGAATGATACGCGAGTATCTGGGGCTTTAGATCCTCTCCGGCTGAGAAGGTCTGTGTCAGTATGGGTTTTGGGTGAAAACAAGTGATGCTCATTATGGAGTTTGGTAGAACGGTTATCAGGAAGGTTCGTGAGATCCCCTTGGGCTTGAAAGTCCGCTTCTGGAATTGGGGTGGGGTTTGGGGTGGGAGGACCAAGACACGGCCGGAGGCCCCCAGAAACCATGTTGCTAGCAGGTTGGTTGCCAGCAATGATTATGCTTCAACCCTCCATCCCATCCTGCTCACTTGCTCAAGAGACCATGCCCTGCGTTGAGGAGCTCAGATCAAATGCCCACCTTTCAAAAGAGGGCACGTGTGTCCCACTCGGCTTCCTAAAAGCGGAGACAGTGACCTTGATCTACGTTTTCGCCAAATTTATGCACAATGGGAGCAAGTCCCCCCAAAAGAGGCTGCCATGGACCAAATGTCTGTGTCCCCACCCCAAAATTCATATGTTGAAACTCTAATCCCCAGAGTGATGGAACATGGAGATGGGCCCCTTGGCACATAATTAGGTCATGAGGGTAGAGCCCTCACAATGATGTGATCCCTCTCTCTGCCATGTGAGGACACAGAGGTGGCTGTCTCTAAACGGGGAGGACGGGCTCACCGGAACCTAGAGCCTGACCATGCTGCCACCCAGCATGCTCTCAGACTTCCTAGCCCCCAGAAGCCAAAACGCAGCATGTTGCGTTCTCATAAAAAAGCATCAAGAACCACCGGTTAACCAAACATTTAGACTCATTGGTCTAGATATTCTCCTAGTTACCGAAAAGCGTCTTTGACTCAGGCCCACGCGGACATCAGTAGATACTTACCCCCGAATACACGGCCATACAAGGCTCCGTATGTGAGGCAGACGGCCTAAGCAGAGCTCTTTTGACTATGATTTGTGGTAGCAGATTGTGACACTGCCCCCACCTGATGCCACTTGAAATACAACCACCTGATTCTTTGCATTGATCCAGGGGGCCCTAATAAGATTTAAAAGATAAAACACAGCTTGCCGATGGGTTAAGTTACGTTATTTTACGCCCATCGCTGAAAATCTAAGTAAATTTCACCTAATCCATTACATGCAATGAATCAGATTACATGTGACACCTTTTCTGCGTGACAAATGGGTTTATAAAGTATTACTCACACAGCATAATGGTAATCTGTCTGCCCGATGGCTGGAACCCACACACTCCATTTTTCTGTAACAGTCCCAATTCATCATTTCAAAGCATCATAATACATGTAAATACTTCTTTCTCAACGGGAGATAAATAGTGTATCAACATGAAAGTCACAGTGTTTTCCCTCCAAGTTGTGATGGCATACAAGAATCACTCAACCTCCCCAAAGCCCGTGGTGGAACTCACGAATATGAAGTGTTCCTAAAAGGGATCCCTGGGTGGCGCAGCAGTTTGGCGCCTGCCTTTGGCCCAGGGCACGATCCTGGAGACCCGGGATCGAATCCCACGTCGGGCTCCCTGCAAGGAGCCTGCTTCTCCCTCTGCCTGTGTCTCTGCCTCTCTCTCTCTCTCTCTCTCTCTGTGACTATCATAAATAAATAAAAATTAAAAAAAAAATGAAGTGTTCCTAAAAAAAAAAAAGAAAAGAAAAAAGAAAGTGTTCCTTAGGGAGTAAGAAATTGGGCATAAGCAGATGTCGTAGAGGGAACGATCTCATTTTGGATAGGTCTACTCACTTGAGACCTATTCAGTGGCTTTAGACTCAAACAAACGCTCCACAGAAAGCTGGAGATGTTTGATCTCCTCGTTTTTCCAATATCTTCCACCTAAACTGCAATAACGATATGCTTTTAATGACACATCTTGCGGAAAAATACTTTTGTCCAGGTGATATTTTAACGCTGATACAAGGGGCGAAACCATTTTTCCATCTCAACGTTCTTCTATTCACTCCACTCCCCAAAGTTGCATGCTCTATAATTCTGGTTTTTTTTTTTTAAATTTTCTTTTATAATTCTTTGCATTGATCCAGGGGGCCTAATAAGATTTAAAAGATATGTTGGTTTTTAGACCAACATTTTCAACCATGTTTCTGTACATTATGGGCGATTCATAGATAAGGAGATTTTAGCTCTCTATAGACTCTTGGAAGATTATAATACTCTCCCAAACATTGCCTTTCCCTTTAAATTAATGAAATATTGACCTTTTGGGTATGGATTTAAGAATGCCCTGTGCTAAAAGGCTATCTTAATTGGAAAGTCTCAGCACAGGTCAATGAAACCACTGTAGTCATTTGTGCATTAAGGGTGTTCCCGAGGGACGCCTGGGTGGCTCCGCGGTTGAGCATCTGTCTTTGCTTCAGGGCGTGACCCCGGGTCCCTGGATGGAGTCCACATCGGGCTCCCTGCTTCTCCCTCTGCCTGTGTCTCTGCCTCTCTCTCTGTGTCTCTCAGGAATAAGTAAATAAAATAAAATCTTAAAAAAAAAAAAAGGAATGCTCCTGAAAATATAAAGGACCTGTTTGCTACATAAGGGGAGCGGAAGAAAGATTTTATTTTTCATGTTGAGGTTGTTCGTCCTTATTGTTTACATGATTAAAATGTGTGTGGCAAAGGAGCAGAAGAGTTCCACCTCTGCTGGCAATTTCTTTATGGGTCTAGTATCAACACCCAAAAATAATGCAAGCTCACCTGGAAAGTAAATTCTTCCTTACGGCGTACCTTGTTATGAATACACTGAATTTTTTTCCTCTACGTTTTTGGAGAAGCCAGTGTTAGGGAGACACACACGACACAGGTCTTTTTTTCAAGAGCATGTTGTTGTGTGTTTGGCGATGCTGAGTCTACTTTTGCTATCCTAAGTCTCTGCGTCCACCATCCCTGATTGTGGGAACATAGCGCAAGACGAGATCACGTACGGGAACGGGAAAGTGCATTGCAGCGTAGCATCTCTTCCCGGCCCTGGGAACTGTTTGGAAAATGGTTTCTCTTGGCAAAATTTGTCAAGACACCGACATTGGTCGGTGACCAACAACTCTAGTAAATACCAGAGTTGGAGAATTTCAGACCTGGCCCAATGTTCTGCCTACAGCTAATTTCTCCAGGAAATTCTCAAAGAATGGATGGTCGCGAGGAGAAATGACAGGTGGAACTTCTGGGAATGTGCCTTTGTCTTGACGTATTTGCCTTGTGGTTCCACGAACAGAAAACTAGCGGTAGATCTGGCGAAAGCTCCATAAGATTTCTAGTTTAGTTAATGGTAATTTCCTGGTTTCACAATCGTGCTATGATGACACACATACAAACGTTAGAAAAAACGGTATGAAGTGTGCGCGGAACTTTCTCCACTGTCTCGGCAACTTCCGGAAAGACTATGATTATCTTAATAAAAGGTCAAAAAGTAAATAAAAAAGGAAATTAATGGGAGAAAAAAAATCCTGCACCTCTCCAGCATTTTTTAAAGTGAGGCGTGTATTCTTTCTCCTTTGCTTCGCTTACAGTCCTAAAAAAGTGCTCCACAAGCGTTTATCTATAATCCTTATACACAGCTCAGATTGTTGGGTTTCAGTCTTGGTTATTTCTTTCTTTCGAGGTCCCTAGAGATGGCACATTCTGGTCCTCACCCCTTCTGATTAGTAATGCCCCAGGGTAATTGGAGGGACGCGTGGGTGGCTCAGTCGGTTAAGCATCCGACTCTTGATTTCCGCTCAGGTCACGATCTTAGGGTCGTAAGATTGAGCCCAGTGTCCGGCTCCCTGCGGACGTGGAGCCTGCTTAAGATTCTCTCCTTCCTTCTCCTTCTGCCCTTCCTTTTTAACTTGTGCTCTCTCTCTTAAAAAAAAAAAAAAAGAATGTTTTAGAATAAGAATAATTGGAATAGACACGTCCTTTCCCTCGTAAAATATAATACACAATCCAATTTTAAGAGAGAACATACTGCTTTTCTCCTGCCCATTTCTTATAGTCTGAGCAAACCTTCAACTAAATCTATAATTGGACATTGCCCTTCTTATCAGCTAAAGCTTTTCCTTGACACCTAATGGAAACAACTCACCACGGGGCAATTTTCTGTTCCTTCTTCTCACTGTTTCATTTCACGCCGTCTTCTCCACTCATGGACACTTCTGTGTAGACCCTGAAAGAGCCTCAATATCTTTCAGCCAAGGCAGGACGGCTTCTCTTTCTTAAGCTTTTTTTTTTTTTTAATTATTATTATAAAGAAGACACCGCAAATTGGCTGAGCCCAGCTGAGTAAAAGTGCCGAAATTAAATAGAAGATTCACCTCCATTATATACTAATATAACTCCAAATTAAATTCTTCGCCCAGTAATGTGACACACACAGCCACCTCCAGGGATTCATATGACTAGAGCTATTCCCTTTGGGTTCATCTTCACTGATTATCAGAGTGCTTGCCACCTCATCTCTAGCTGGGCACCTGCTCTTTTTGTTTGTTTGTTTGTTAGAGATTTATTTATTTAGAGAGAGAGAGCATAGGGGCAGAGGGAGATAGAGTCCGAAACAGACTCCATGCTGAATGCAGAGCCCAATGTGGGCTCCATCTCAGAACCCCGAGGTCACAACCTGAGCCGAAACCAAGAGTTGGATGCTAAACCACCTGAGCCACCCAGGTGCCCAAGGCACCTACTCTTTTTACTTGGGTGTTAGATCTACAGAACAGGCCACCTCTCCTTGATGGTTTCCTTCCATAGTCCCTCTACTCTCAGAAGGTTCTCTAGGTCTAGGTCTAGGATGGGGAGAGTCTGACGGGAATGAAATAAAGTAAAATGACTCTCAGGTGTAACTGCTCACTCTGGAATACAACCGTGATATGGTCCCACCATGTTCCCATTGCACTTGGATCTGCATGCCTGGGATCCTCCAACCCCTGCCTAAATGTCACCTAGGACATATTGAGTAGGCTTTAAATGTAGCACTGGGTCTCCGCCTCTGGGATCCTCCAACCCCTGCCTAAATGTCACCTAGGACATACTGAATAGGTAATAAATGTTGCACTTGGATCTGCACATCTGGTATCCTCTAACCCCTGCTAATATGTCACCTAGGACATATTGAGTAGGTAATAATATTGCACGTGGATCTGCACACCTGGGATCCTCCAACCCCTGCTAATATGTCACCTAGGACATATTGAGTAGGTAATAATATTGCACGTGGATCTGCACACCTGGGATCCTCCAACCCCTGCTAATATGTCACCTAGGACATATTGAGTAGGTAATAAATGTTGCACTTGGATCTGCGCACCTGGGATCCTCCAACCCCTGCCTAAATGTCACCTAGGACATAGTGAGTAGGCTTTAAACATAGCACTGGGTCTCCACCTCTGGGATCCTCCAACCCCTGCCTAAATGTCACCTAGGACATAGTGAGTAGGTAATAATGTTGCACTTGGATCTCCACATCTGCGATTCTCCAACTTATGCTTTAATTTTGCCAGGTACATACCGAGTAGTCATTAAATATTGAGTGGAAATCCTGGTGCACATACATACTTCTTCGTTTGTTGTCATTCCTTTTCACCCTCTCTCCTCCCCAGATATCAACTTTCTTGCATTTCCCAGAATACAGTGGCCCCTTCCACATTGCCATACCTTTACACCTGTTTTCTTTCCTGCCACGTACATGTCTACACATCTCTGGAGACTCTAAATAGCAGCTCCTCATCTCTGCTGAAAAAGTTCACTGAACACCCAAAGCTGAAGGAGGCCTTATTGTCGTATATTCTCATATTTTCTTGGGGGCGTGCTTATGTGCATTCAGTATTATTTCAAATATGCTTGTGTATTCATATACAAACATACTTATGGATAAATATATTATTCCGTTATTCGTGTTTTTGATATTTATATAAATACAATCACACTGGACAAATTCTTTGACTAGCTTTCATTTTTAAATTCAGCATATGTTTGGTAAATTTATTCAGGTTGAGGTGTATAGCTATAACTTGTTCATTTTTCCTAATCCCTTGTATAAGTCCATTCTATTGATAGACCATCTAAGGAGAAACTGATGTGCTTTCCTGCTGGGACCACACGTGGGTCATTATTGACTTGTTCATAAATATCTTGGCATATACACTATAGGAAGAGAGTTTTACCAGGGTTAAATTTTTTGCAATATATAGATTATTTACTTGAGTTGCTGGATTCTACTGTGAACTTCTTACCCTCAACCTAATACTTGCTGGCATAAAGTGTGAGTGAATTAAAACCTGTCTGGATGTTGGTTATGAGGTGTTTATTATAGTTTTCAAATTGCATCCTAAACTCAGATTTCCAAATGCACCCATTTGTGCTTCCATGGGCAATTTTCATTTAAGGGTATACTCATAATATTAATTCAATGTCAGCCGCCATATTTAGCTTTTTCTGTTATTCTACGGAGTTTAACTGAAAAGCACGAGTTATTGGAGTCATTTTGGCAATAGAGTAAAAATTATTCCCACTAGGATCCATCGTACGGCATTCATATAAATCAACTGACAATTGTGATTTGATTCCCAGAATTCTGAAGTTGATCATTACCTACTCTATTCTCAGGTTAGAAAAATAATAATAATCCACAGTGCAACGGAACTGACAAAACAAATCTAAATGTAGGGACTTAATAGAATGTACTAAGGCAAAAAAAAAAAAAAAAGGCAAAACATGGCATATTTCCAACATGGTCATTGTTCATGGGATCCTGGCTTTGAATTCCAGATTTTGATCTAATTAAAGACTGAGCTTTAGTTTACCACCAAGAGGGTGATTTGCATGAGAGCCTTATATATTCTTTTTATTTCCTACATACATTCTGGTTTTCTTCAAAATATATTTCATAGGTGCAACGTTGCCTTTGAATATTTAGAGCTACTCAAGGTATCCCTGATGACTAATTATGATAGAAAACTGTAAGGCAATAACATATTTTATCAAGGAATGTTAGAGGAGCCTAATGAGCCAGTTAAGAGGAATGAGGGGTTTGACTCTGAGAATTCAAGGCTTGGAAACTGCAGAAGGAAAATTTAAGATTCTTCACAGAAATTCTTAATAGAACCAAGCAGATGAAAATGTTCATACATCATGTAACTGGCATAGGTAGATTTAAGGTTTTTCATTTTTTTCTCTATGAATCTCTTATTAATCACAAAGTTTCAGAATAATTAAGTATGTGCAGCTGAGTGCTTCAGAAGCTCTATCACTTAGAAGCGCACTTGGATTTCTGCATCCCCACCGTCTCTTTCTAATACAAGGCTAACAAAAGTCACATCCCAAGTTCTCTGTTGAGCCAAACTCCCATTATCTGAATGGGATGCCATCTTGTACTGCATGATCAGTGTCTACATATTGACCCTAGGGAAGCGACGGTGGTGTTTTGGGATTGTCCTAAGATGTTTAATTATCTCTCCCCAAAGAATTGTTGCTTTCGGACGTCACGACAGCCTTGAGCATCACTGACACAATCAATACGTGAATCCCTCTGAATGTTCACATGAACGATGTGTTCATAACAGAGCACAAAACAAGGCAGTGGTTTTAAAAAAAACTGTGGGGCCGCCTGGGTGGCTCCGTCAGTTGAGCTTCTGCCTTGGGCTCAGGTCATGATGCCAGGGTCGTGGGATCCAGCCCCGCATTGGCTCTCTGCTCAGTGGGGAGTCTGCTTCTCCCTCTCCCTCTGTGCTCTCCCTCTCTCTGTGTCTCTCAAATAAATAAATAAAATTTTTTTCTAAAAAGTGGTGGCAACACCAGAAAGTCTTTCCCTGTGCTGACAAGACTGAACACAGAGGGTGAACAATTTGCATGTCAGAGAGATCCAAGAATGTATATTCTAATTCTTCACTCATTCCTCAACCCTGGCTAGAGTTATGGTGTCAGCTCTGATAGGTAAGAATGTGCCTCGGGCAAACGACAAAAGCCAGCCTGGCATACTATGACATTTCGGTATATACTGGGTTCTTGCAGAGGGACTGTCTTCTTTTATCCTTATTAAAAACAATGTTAGGCAGATGGAGAAAATATTATTACTATCACCATTTGTAGCTGAGAAACCTGGAAATCAGGCAAATTGGCAATTTGCCCTGAGTTTTCATGGCAGGTCAACGCCAGGACTTCATTTCCGTGGACTAAAGTTTTCTCCATTCAGATTTTCTCTCCATTGTATAGAGCAGGGAAGTTTACTAAAAGTTATATGAGGTAATTAAAACTGTACCTTAATGTATTCAATCTCAGGCATGCAGGGCTTTCTGATATGCAAAACAGAATGACTTTATTGAATCTGGAGTCTGAACAAAAATGAAGCTAAACCAATAGCCATTAAAAAAAAAAAAAAGAAAGAAAAGAAAAGAAATCAGAACATAAACCAAAAGCATCAACAATTCTAAGTAAAGATAATAAACCATGTTTTATGTGGGAGTTCTAAAGAAAATCTCCAAAGACATCTCTTGATAAAAACATCTTTTCCTTGAATAGTCAGTACTTTGGACTCAAAATTATTTGACCCAAACCCACTTGTTAAAACAAAGAGCAATATACCAGTGATGAAGTAGATGAAAGTAACTGCCTTTAATCAGCTTCATACTTAAAAGAAAGGTCAGTTGTGAATCACATCTAGATTTCTTGGCATTGTCCTAAGAACACTTAATCGCACTTGAAGAATATTAACTTCTGAGTTAATGAGAGTATTTATAACATTATATTAATGTTTGTAGAGACTTGTCAGGAACAAATGTGTGTTTTAGTGGCCTCTTGGTGGAGGGCGGTGGGGGGACGGATGAGTTATTAGGGTTCCTAACTGCCTCAGATTCAGTGCTCTTCATGAGGTTTCCATACTTGGAGGGTGTATATACATATTCTGGAGAAGAAATAAAAACAAAGCCCTCCCCCCAAATGTATAAGGCATTCATAAGAACTCAGTAGGGTGGTCTGCAAATAGGCCTATTTTGAGACAAGTTCTTATAAAGGAAGGCAACCCACAATTAGGGAATTGATTAAAATGAAAGTGATTTCCAGGTCACATCCTTAAACAGAATGGAGACAGCATGACATTTGGTGATAAACACTCAGGAAACGCTGGGAAGAAAGTATCTGTGCAGAGGAGCATTCCCTGCCGTCCTTGTGAGCATGTTGTGAAGCTCCTCTGCAAAGGTAACCTTGCAAGTCTGAATGCTGAAAGGTTATTCGATCACAGAGACTTCTATAAAAGCACAGTAGAATATTCCTTCCATGAGAGAAAATGTCAACATTGTAAAAGCAATAATTAAGCCTGCAAGGGGTCTTTGAGGTGGTAATAATGAAGAATGCATCAGCCGGGGAAGCACGAGATAGTACCGACGCATGGTTTTGCGTGTCTGTGGGAGGTTTCCGCCCCGGCCTCATCAGGACGTGATGACTTCAGAGAGGAAAGATATTTAACAAAGCTGCAGAAGACCGTCTCTTTCGAAGGAGCCTTAAGACTGAGCCTCGCCGAAGGCGCAAGTGGGGCGCTCGATGAGTTAAGCAATCGATTCTTGATCTCAGCTCAGGTCTTGATCTCAGGGTGGTGAGATCCATACTTAGCATGGAGACCACTTAAGAATAATAAAAAATAAAAACCCAGTGATCCTTGTTGAGTGGATGTGGAATTGTGGCCCTGGAATCAGCAGCATCAAGGTCAAGGGGGAGCTTGTTAGAAATGCACATTCTTGGGTCCTGTCCTCCACCTACTGAGTCAGAACCTCTAGAGATGGGGGCCTTCCAAGTAATGCTGGTAAAGGCAGGCCGCTCTGGTCTGGTGGAGCTTTGCATCCATATTGAGTTGAGCCATGCCAGAGAGTTGTGGTTGCCCCAAAGCAGAAGCTACTACAACCTCATTGAAAGGAACTACCTCGTTGGCATTTCTGAGGAGATGATGGACTCTCCATGGTAGGATGTGATGAGTTTGTTGTGAACACTTGGCTCTGCCCGTACGGGTCTGTCTAGTGGTTTGGGTTCATCAGCAACCGCTCTCTAGGCACACCTGCTGACACTTGTCACTAGAATTATATGCCTAATGGGATTGAGGCTGCGATAAGATCATTTCCCTAATGATGCCCTGGAAATGAAATTGCTAGAAAATTGCCTTAAGGTTAAAAAATAAGATAACTAATGAACAACACCTGTACGAGTTAAAGTCTGCCAATTTATTTTTCCTGTTCAACTTAAAAAAAAAAAAAAGGCATTGAAAGCAATCATGGATGGTGTTCAATTGTTAATTTTCCAGTGCAAAGAAATGGAGTCTTTGTGAAAGCAAAAAAGTTACCTCTGTCATTAACCTCATTGGCTTCCATCAGGAACTGGAGGGTTATTTACAAAATCACCCCTTGTTCAGATACCTAAGTGATAGAACAGATATGAAATCACAAAAGGAAATATTAATAAACTTTATAACCATAAATTACTTACCTGGAATAAACTGCTTACTTTCCTGAAAAAAATTACCAAGAAATATGAACTAAATGAGAAAGATAAAATGGGACACTTGGATGGCTCAGTGGTTGAGCGTTTCCCTTTGTCTCAGGTCGTGATCCCGGGGTCCTGGGATCGAGTTCCGCATTGCACTCCCCACGGGGAGCCTGTTTCTCCCTCTGCCTGTGTCTCTGCCTCTCTCTCTGTGTCTCTCATGAATAAATAAATAGGATCTTTAAAAAAAATAAAGAGAAAACCTAAATAATCAATTTCACAGCACAAATATCAGGCAGTGACTATACCCCAAATTACATGAAATTTGATTTATTTGACGAGACAGGTATTTTTTCCTAAGATTATTTATTTATTTATTTGATTTATTTGAATTAATTAATTAATTAATTCGAGGGAGAGCACCAGTAGAGGGAGGGGAAGAGAGAGAATCAGAGTCCCCGCCGAGCAGGGAGCCTGATGCAGGACTCGATCCCAGGACCCCAGGATCACGACCTGAGCCAACGCAGACGCTCAAACACTAAGCCACCCAGGTGCCCCTAAAGAACTAGATCTATGAAAATTTCATATCCTCTCCCATTTTGTAATCTCTGTATCTTCTAAAGGATCAGTTTTCCTCCCCCATCCTGCCAGCCTACTATAACACTGACTCTTTAAAAATGCAAAGAAAATAAAATATAGAATAAACTCCAGCTTCCATCAAGCATACCTTGACCGAAAATAAAAATAAAGTGTTAGCAATTTTCATGTACTCTTTGGAAAATACACACCATTTCCAAATGGACTTCATTCCAGCAGTGTCAGGATGTTCAGCATTAGGTGATTTATTAAAATGTTATCATATTAACATTGGAAGATAAAAATGATGCCATCACAGCAGGGTGTGTGGGAGGGAAAAAAATGAACACAAAAGCACATCAAAGAAGGAAAAATACCTTTTGTACGAGATGGTCCCAGCAAACACCATATAATGATATAATATTTTGCTGCAGGAGGGATTTGGGTTAATGAGATCCTATATGGGGAAGAAAATACCAGTGTCTCCTTCTCTATCTTTATGGGCTTCCTTCCCAGAAGTGTCCCAAATTCTCCCACAGCAGTGGGATACAGGCTGGACTGACGCAGCCCCTAAAAAGCCAATATACCCCTAAAAAGCCCTTTATTTCCTCATAGTGCTGGTTCTTAGGAAAGACAACCAAAGAGTTCTATGAAAAATCACATTCTTTGCCAGCATTTTGTACGTTGAGAAGGACCTAGACAAGCCAGCACGGTCTGGGGGAACAGCATGCATTAAAAAAAAAAAAATGATCTGAGCCATATGGTGATACAAAGCAGTATGATGGGAACCGAGTGAAATCTGTGTTTCTGACATGGCAACAGAAATCTATTGCAATATATATTTTTAATATGACTCGTCTTGGGGAGATGTAATTCAGTAAAATAGGAGGAGCATTTTGAACACATTGAGTGACTACGATGTGGAGAAGCATTTGTCAACGTTCCCATGAGCGTTGGTGACGCCTCACGATATTAGTAGTAGGTGTTTTACACGCACACGTGCTCCCATACACACGTTTTACACACATATACGCTCTCATACACACATCACACGCAAGCAAGCAAGGGCTTTGTGAACAAATAAGCTTGGGTTAAAAAGCAAAAACTGCCTTCTTCACCAAGAGATGCCAGGGACCTGGAAATGCCGATGGTCAGTGGGAACTTCCGAGTGGGACGACTTCCAAGGTGGATGTTTTTCACATGAGGTAGAAAAAAGGACCTAATTTGAGTCAATATAAGCCAAATATGTTGAACACTTAAAGAAAAAAATACCAAAGCAGATAGCTCTTGCTGATCATAAACAGACAAAAGTCAGAGTCATGGTTGACCTACAGAGAGACTCACCCCATTGTACAGTCTGTAGCTCAAAAAAAAAAAAAAAGTAATAAAGTCATTTCTTGAGTCAACCTGTTTTTCTGCTCTTCCTTTTATTCTTTTTTTAAAGATTTTATTTTATCTTTTTTACTAATCTCTACACTCAATGTGGGGCTCAAACCTAGAACCCCAAGGTCAAGAGTTGCATGCTCTACCCATCGAGCTAGCTGATGCCCCCTCTTCTATTCTTTTTTATCCTAAACAAATAGATTCCATAAACAATCCAAGTCTAAATATAGAAGAATTTTCAGTGCCAAAAATAGGGCTGTCACACTTGGGAGAAAACAATCCTATCCACACCTGTACAGTTATTTCCCTAACAACAAAGTGTCAGAAGACAGGGACCCATCTGATCATCACAGGTCAAGATGGTTCAAGCATAACTGATTTGACTAATCCCACATGATGAGACTTTTTAAACCAAATTTATTAGGAAAACCATGGCACAAAATGAAATACAATTTCATTGACAGATATAGGGATGCCTGGCGGCTCAGCAGTTGAGTGAGCCTCTGACTCAGGTCGTGATCCTGGGGCCTGGGGATCGAGTCCCACATCGGGCTCCCCGCAGGAAGCCTGATTCTCCCTATGCCTGTGTCTCTCATGAATAAATATATCAAATATCTTTTAAAAATTGTGACAGATATAAAAACAGATGTTGTAATAGTTTATCATCTTATAAGAGCACTTAGAAAACAAGTAGAAAACATGTAATACCAACACAGAACAGCGGTCAAACAACACAAATTATAAAAGAAAAAAAAAAGAAAAAGAAAAAGAAAATGGCTGTTAATCAAGAGGAAATACTTCCTGCATTATAGCCAGAAAATAATATATATTTTAGCTAGCAAATTTTAGCGCATCTCCTATGCTCTTAGAAGGATGGGAAGCAGGTTGGGATGTTCCTGCAAAGCAGCTTGGTTATTGGTTTCCACTCTTTGCAGTGTTCGCGTCTTGTAACCACGTAATATCCATTTCAGGAATATTCTATAAAGGAGGTGTCAGATCATGCCCTGAGAGATTGGTGTCCATGGACAAAATCATATTGCTTCCAATCCTGAAGCATCAGAAGCAATCTGAGTAGGTGAGCTCATGTACGTGGGCTCAGTAATCACCAGGAATGTAATGTGGCCACAGAAAGGAACAATGTGACACATTGTCATGTAAAGAAAGGAGAATAGAGGGGCGCCCGGCCGGCTCACTCGATGGAACGTGTGGAGCGTGTGACTCCTGATCCCTGCTGGGTTGTGAGTTCAAGCCCCACGCTGGGTGTCGACATTACTTAAAAATAAAGTCTTAAAAAGAAAAACGAAAGAAAGCAGCATATAAAAGCATGTATATGATGTGATCTCCATTATGTTAAAAATACATTTGGAGATTTCAGCTTGGGATAGCTCTATGAGCTGAGACATCTAAGCCCATGAGCCTGCTCACATTCTGCCTACATCACCAGCAAAGTGACATTAAAAAAAAAAGATTTTATGTATTTATTCATGAGAGAGACACACGGAGAGGGGCAGAGACATAAGTGGAGGGAGAAGCAGGCTCCATGCAGGAAGCCTGACGTGGGACTTGATCCCGAGACCCCGGGGATCATGACCTGAGCTGAAGGCAGATGCTCAACCACTGAGCCACCCAGGCATCCCTGATAATTTAAATTGCATAACTCGTCTCAGTCAAAGGAGGGTCTCTATACACCAAAGCTTAGTGAAAGAAGCAGGAGTAACTATTTGAAGATTCCTGATCTATACAGACACGCACATGATTTAAGAGGAAGAAACATCTATAAAGCAGAAAAGGAAGCCAGGGAGAAGCATATTGAGATCAGAAATGAAAGAATAGAGACCAAAAAAAAAAAAAAAAAACCAATATGAAAACAGCAATGGAGACAACGAAGAGCAGAGTGTGTTCTAAAGAAAACTGAATTGTTGAATTAAAAAAGCAATTGTGAGGAAGTGACTCCAACCAAAGACAGTGGTGCATTCCCATGGAGGATGTGATGCAGGACATGATGGAGCCTCGTGATGGACGTGGTGGATGCTCCTCCAAAACTTGAAAATAGAAATACTGTATAATCCACCAGTTCTACTACTGCGTATTTACCCGAAGAAAAGGAAAACCCTAATCTGCAGAGATATATGCACCCCTATGTTTATAGCAGCATCAGGTACAATAGCCAAGGTAGGGAAGCAGCGCAAGTGTCCATCGACAGATGGATGGATAAAAAAGACGCTGCGAATCCATATACACACATGTGCACGCTCACACACAGCGGAATACTATGCAGCCATAAAAAGGACGATGTGGTGCCATTTGCAACCACATAGATGGACCCCGAGTGCAAAATGCTAAGTGAAATAGGTCAGACAGAGGAAGACACATTCCATCGGATTCCCTCATATGTGGAACCTGAAAAAAAACACAAACAGAAATGAAGAAACAAATGAATCAATAAACAGAAGCAAAAAGTAATAATAAATAATAAATAAATAAATAAAATAAACAGAAGCATAATAATGAGACCTGTAATCACGGAGAACCAAGTGATGGATGCCAGAGGAGAGGGTGTAGGGCACGGGGAGGAAGGGTGAAGGGGCGTGGGAGGTATGGGCTTCCAGTTATGGAATGTGTAAATCATGGAAATCAAAGGCACAGCTTAGGGAATGTAGCCCGTGGTGTTGTAATAGCCTTGTAGGGGGTCGCATGGCAGCTGGCTACGCTTGTGGGGCTCAGAGCAGAATGCGTACACTCGTACAGTCACCCGAAAGTAATGTACATGTGTCAGCTCCCCTCAAATAAAAATTTAAACATTTTTAATGGAGTCCTGGACCAAAATAATAATAATAATAATAATAAGAAGAAGAAGAAGAAGAAGAAGAAGAGCTCCAAACCAGAAGCCACAGGAGCACCCAAAGGAGAAGCAAGGTGTACTAATGACAGACATCAGGCTCCAGATGAAGAGGCCTTGCCCGGGGCGGCCGCCAGCACGGAACCCTGGGCACCACATGCAGAATGCATATCTCGCCGCGCCTCCCGCGGAACAGGGCAAAGGAGAAGCGTCTCTGAAACTCAGAGGGGAGCCGCTAGCTCGTGCCCCGACAGGTCCACACGGCAGGTGCATGTTCTCGGAAGGACCTGCTCTCTGCACTCCCCGAAGGCAGTGCAGCCGAGGACCGAGGCCTTCCCCTCGGAACGAACTCCGGGAAGGAAATTGGCTGTAAAGACACTCGAAGGCAACTTTGTGCATCGGAGTTTGGTTAAACGCCGGCCAGGAACGCGTTTACAAGTCGAGGCAAATGTCAGAAGAATGACACAAAAGACGGTGAGCCACGTCAGCAGGACCATAATACAGCATCGGCCAATAAAATAACACACCCGGGGGCGCCTGGGTGGCTCAGTCGGTTGGGATCTGCCTTGGGCTCAGGTCATGATCTGAGTCCTGGGATCGAGTCCTGCTGCGGGCTCCCTGCTCAGCGGAGAGTCTGCTTCTCCCTCTCCCTCTGCCGCTCCCCCTACTTGTGCACTCTCTCTCAGTGTCAAATAAACAAAATAAAAAATCTTAAAAAAATAAAAATAAATAAAACAACATGCCCAGGAACCAACCACAGGGGACCGAGGCTGTGTCCGTGTGTCTGTGTCTGCGGCCATGTGACATAGAAAGGCGACATCTCCAATCCGTGAAGGAAGGAAGAGGAAAAAGAT
Source organism: Vulpes vulpes (assembly GCF_048418805.1). NCBI lineage: Eukaryota > Metazoa > Chordata > Mammalia > Carnivora > Canidae > Vulpes > Vulpes vulpes. The sequence continues at coordinate 3,868,075 of NC_132796.1, read as the reverse complement.
AGAAGGAGGAGGAAAAATAGATCGCCACTCCGCCCCCAAATTCTGAATGTTTCCAGGATAGAAATCGTATTCAGGGAGTTGGAAAAGCATGAAGACCATGGTCAGAAAATAGGAAGGAAGGGTCATCTTGACCCGTGCGAGAACGTTCTTACAGCCGCAGCGGTTATGGTTCGCTGTGCTCGAAGGCCGAGCATCAGAGTGAGTGCGGAGAAAGCCAGGTGGCCACCCGGCCAGGGAGGAGAGGTTGCCCTTCCGCACGCTTCCTTCGCTCCTGTCCCCAGACAAAGAGCAGCATCTCAAAAACGCTCAAGAGCAAAAATGATAACAGGATGTTTGGAGCCTGCACAGAAAGGAAATGAAATAAGTAGAAACAAAGACCAAGTTCGCGAGGTCGGGAGATGGGCCTGACCAGCCCGAAGCACACCTGGGAATAGCGATCGCGGCCCAAGTCGGTGCAAATGTTTTACATTTGGAGGAAGAGCCAGCGTTTTTGAGCACGGCCCCTCCCGCGTGCCTGTCTTCCTTCTAAAGTACCCGAGACGCATGTGGCAGTCGTACTAAGGGGGTGACACGGATGTCCCTCTGCAGTGGCTTCACTTAGCATCCGGGACGTACCTCATCGGGAGGGCCTCATCCTGGGAAGGCTGAACGCGGAGCACCAGTGGACGTGGCAGCCAGGGCCTGGCCCGGGCTTAGGCTGGAGCCACATGGTCCCCGTGGTCACAGAGCCACCGCCCGGTTCGCCGAGACAGCCTCAGGGTGGTTCTGTCAAGAGGCGGTGCTCGGGAGGCTTTCCCGGCCCTGTCAGCTCCCGGGCACACAGGGAATACTCCCTCCCTTTGCAGCATTTCTGTTTTAAAACGTGCTCGGAGCGGGGGGGGGGGGGGGCGGGGGCGGGGGGGGGGACCCCTGGGTGGCTCAGAGGTTTAGTGCCTCCCTTCGGCCCAGGGCGTGATCCTGGAGTCCCAGGATCGAGTCCCACGTCGGGCTCCCTGCATGGAGCCTGCTTCTCCCTCTGCCTGTGTCTCTCCCTCTCTCTCTGCGTGTGTCTCATGAATAAATAAATAAAATTTATATCATAAGGTATATTTATAATATATTATTATTTATTCATAGATGTATTAATATGATAGATATGTAATATGTACGCGTAAAACATATAGGTCAACATATTTGTGATATGTAAATATATATTTTATTTTATTTATTTATTTTGTAAATATATATTTTAAAATATAACAAGTATTACATATGTGTATACGTGTATGTGTGTCTGTGTCCGTCTTTGGCTGTCTGAATATCCTTTCTGTTTTTGTAGTATCTTAGATTTTTCTCAAGGCTTTATTTTTAAGTAATCTCTAGACCCAACATGATGCTTGAACTTAAGACCCCCGGATCAAGACTCCCATGCTCTACTGCCTGAGCCAGGCCCCCCTCTTAGATATTTAATCTGTAAAGATTCCAAAGTATCATACATATGCCTTCTTGTTGCTTCTGGCCTTATTCCATATGTTCTTTTAACCGTCTTTTCATTCTTAATTTTTTTAAACATTTATTTATTTCAGAGACATAGAGTGCAAGCACAAGCACGGAGAGGCACAGGGAGTAGGAGAAGCAGACAAGCCTGATGCTGGGACTCGATCCCAAGACCCTGAGATCATGACCTGAGCCAAAGGCAGACGCTTCACCAACTGAGCCACCCAGGCACCACCCCTGCCGCCAGGTGTTTTTAAATAAAAGTCTTTAAAATAAGACTGAAAAACATGTTTAACAGGGAAAATTCTGTCCTTTTGGAGTTCATTTTCCTTGCCCAGAACCCACACTGACCTTCGTCAAGCCTGTGACTTTTGAACTGGGGAAGAACCTCCTGTGAGCAGTAGGGCATGGCATACAGCAAAGTTTGGGGAGTGAAAAGCCTACCCTGGCTCTACCACGTGTGATTCAGTGCTTCCTTGGGCACGTTTTTCAAATTTCCTACACCTGTTTTCCTTATCCATGGAGCGATCCGATGGGTTGCTGGAGGGTTGAATGATGCAGAGTCCGTATTTGTCATCATGTATGTTTACCTACTGGGGATAGAATCGGACACGGTGCATGTTCTATTGCATCTTACCACCTGGTACCATATCCTGGACTCATATATAAATTTCTTTCATTAAACTCCATGTTAATAGGGCAGAGAATGCAATTGGAAACCTCCATCAATGCATATTTAAGTCATTACTTGTACGTCACCGGCTTTGAGGATAAAAGTTTCCTATAGCAGATAAGTAAATGATACTAGTCGTGATGCCTGGAACTTACCCCGTCGGACATGAAGAAAACCCGCAGAAAGAATGGGAAGCTGATGCTTTTCCTTGAATTGTCTGAAGCACAGAACGCCTCAAAAAGTAGACGGAACTCTTCCTGCATGCGTTGCAAATGATGATTGGAAGCATAATGCGGTCTGATTTCCCGAAGCCTTACCAAGGATGCCAGCAGCAGTACTGCTAATTAGCAGGACGTTATTTCCCTTCATTTGATTTGGTACTTAATCCAAGTCAAACGGGGTTGGATGCGTTTCAGGAGGAAGTGTCCTCCTAGTGCCCGCCTGGGTTTCAAAGGCAAGTCAACTTGATACAATTCGCTATTTGAGGAAGACATCAACAAACACAGACACATTTGAGAGGATGCTCTTAATTTCTGCATGTGGTGTTTCTTCACGGGCCCCTGGAGGAACCAGCAGGTAGCAGCATTCAGGGTCAGACCCAGAACAGGAACAGCCTTGTAGGGTGAGTGGAAGGGACTTTTGCAAAGACCCACCCATCTTGCCTCTGTGTCTGCAACATTAGCTTCCTTTATTTTTTTTTATTTTTTTTTTCATTAGCTTCCTTTAGACCCTCGCTCCATAAGGTGGCAAATAAGAATCATAACAATCCAAGAGAGAAGCTTGGAGGAATTCATCAAAATATATGTGTTTATAGCTGGTCTCAAACATATTTTTCAAATAACAGAATAAAAACAAAGCATGTAGAAATGCTGGTATAAAGTGTGGGCACCGTTCATTTCCCATTTTCTTCTGAATCTTCTTTTCAGCTATTTTCAAATGAGATTTTTATGCCAGAAATCAGTTCCCTCTTACAGAAGCGAACTCTTCAGAAGTAAAAATACACCGCGATTCCTCTGCAAAAATGACCTTTAAATGTGAAGGCCGACGACATATAATGCAAACAATTACCTGGTAAACGTCAACAAGGCATTGTGGGCCATTGAGGGATGTATCCCAATTTTTTTTTTTTTCCTGCTGCTTCCACGTGAATGTGAAGAGCATTTTAATGGATAAGACTTTCTGTGGTCTTTCAAGGGTTAAACTAGACCTAAACACTCGGAACTATTCCATATGGAGCACAGGGTACCTGTTCTAGTGCACGTTTTCCATGATCCTCCCATGTGCTCATTCACATGCATCATCCTTTGGTCATTAAAGACACCCAAGGGGAAAAAAAAAAAAACAGAGAGGGAGGAAAAAGAGACTCTTAATCATAGGAAACAAACTAGGGTTGCTGGAGGGGAGGGGCTGGGAAGTAGGGTAACTGGGGGATGGGCATGAAAGAGGGCACATGATGTCATGAGCACTGGGTGTTATATCCAACTGGTGAATCACTAAATTCTACCTCTGCAACTAATAGTACACTATATATTAATTGATTGGATTTAAATGTAATTTTTTTAAAAACATGAAAAAAAAATAAAGACACCCAAGGAATTACCGATGTTGATGAAGGCAGACTAAGCTAGACTTGTGGGTTTTCCGTAACGTGATGCCATATGCCAACCAGGCGAAGCCTCCATGCAATAGCAATGCACCTCACCCATTAAATATTGGACCAAGTGAGGCCCAGTGGAGACCTCCATGATGTAATAGATAAAGGACAAAAATGCACTCATGGCGTAAATTATGGCTTGCCCACTGACGGTGTTCACCAATCTGATATAATGTGATTCAAGGAGGCTGGGCCTTGATAGCGGAGGACAGGCGACTTGTCAGAGGTGTGAGTGTGCCCACTTCTCCAAACATCCGTGCCATGTTTGTGCAACGGTGATAAGTCCTTAGGAGAACTCTACGAGTGAATAAAGCAAGGGTGTGTGAAAGTGCTGTGCGCACAGTCACGCGCTCTGCAAACCTTCCTTGTCGCACAATTTATCTGAACCCCTCGCTCTCAAAGCACGTTTGACGCACCTGTTATGTTGCATTCGTCACATGGAATTAGGCTATTTTAATCCGGTGTTTGGAATAGACACTTAGAGAAAATGCTTGTCTCGTCGCCGTATTCCTGGTATTGGACACGTTTCCTTGCCCTCGCTAAAGCTGTTCCCTGTTCAGTGAGCAAATTGAAGGATTGAGTGACAAACTGTTACACGATCGCATGAGCGAAAGGATGGATAAGCCGTGTGTGTTTCATAAGAATATGCAGCAGAAAGAAGACAGTTTGGGGGAGAAGAATAAACATTTCAATTGCTTGTTATCTGGACCATTGAACTAGGGCTATATACTAAAGGTATAATTGAAATTTTACCCTGTCCGATTATTTCATATCATTGCTAAGGAAGGCCGATCTCTACATATTTTTTCTGAACCACATTTGCCCACATGATGATCAATTATTGATTTGCGTGGCTCTCTTCCTAATGACGGGTCTCTCTCCGCTGGATTATCAGTTCAGTGGGAATATCCGACGTGTTCCTACTCTGTCCCCAGGATGTAATAGAGTATGTGGAACATGGCAGCACTAATGATCCACTTAGAGTTCATATTAGAAAAGTCCATAAAGCGCTTTTTTTTAATTCCCAAAATTAAATGGCTTAAATGTAATATTTCAGAGTCTGCTCCCCCTGACACATTAAAGAGAAATATGATCAAACAGGAGGCGTGTGGCAGGAATATGCATATAAAATTCCTATTCTCATCACGCCAGTGATTCAGTTTTGTTGTGTTTAGATTAACCCAAAGTTATGCTTTTCTCCCTAAACACACATAAAAGAAATTTCTGGAGTTCTCAAATACATTTGGTTAAACTGTGCTTGGAAATGCCTAATTATTGATAAATTATTGATAACAGACTCTCAGAGCCTCGGCCCAGCTCTGATGCCCATTGCTGGACAATAAATGCCGTGTAATGTTATTGAATCTCATAATTATTACTGAGACTCAAAACTGGCTCATCCCATAAAATACAAGAATGGCTCAGTATCTATTAATGCCTCGCACCATTATAATAAATCACAGAGGACATAAGCCTTGTGATCCATACGTGCCAAAATGGATCTGATAAAATTCAACGTCAGCTCTGACTAAAATGGCTAATAAAAAGGGACTGATAATTTTATAATGAAAAAATAAGCATTTTCGGCCGTGAACCAGCTTTCATTCATATGGAAACATTAAGAAAATTCCTATTATAGTCAGTGTGAGATAAGGATGTTCACTGTCATTGTGAGGATTTGACATTGCTCTGAAATTACCAGTCCATTCACTTAGAGACCTAAGAAAGATGTCTGGAGCAAAAATGCAGAAGGAACGCAAGAATTTGCAGATGGGAGTGTGTATCTGGGAAACATCAAGACCATGTTCTGAAAAAGTGTTAGCACAAGAAAAAGATGGAGTAATTATATAGATGTACATGTAATTTAAATTATGTAATACCTAATAAATAACAATATACGTTCTTGCTTTTTTGGAAATGTTTTGATAGTGCGTTATATGAACTATATACGCGTGAATCTGTTGGTGGGCCTACACACACGCATGCACATATATCTATATATAACATATATTACACACATCCATGTATAAAACATACAGAAACACACAAGAACATTGCACAAAGAATATGAAGAATGTTGTTGGTCTGGATTATGACAGCGTTTTATTCTTTGCTACATATCCTCTTTTCTCTTTGAGAGCCCCCTCCAAAATATATGTGCGTTAGTTTTAAATTAAAAAGTAAAAGTCGCAACAAGCGAAAGCAGAAAAATGAAATAAAAGGCATCTAATTCAAATTACTTGATTTCTTCCTCTTTGTTTTTTTTTTTTTCCATATTTTTACCTAATACCACTCTCTTATTAGAGCCAGACAAAAGCTAACAGCCCCTGGGACTTTTTTTTTCCCCCAAAATAAATACCAATTCATTATGGGGCTATAAACAAAAATCAATCTTACTTTTGTCCTGAATGAATTAATAATTTAATATTTCTTGGACAGCTCAGGAGCTATTATTAGGAATTGACAGTGTCTTCTACTTGTTCTTGTGACTATTATTTGTTATGCATTAGATGCTCTGATGCCCAGATTAAAAATTTAACAAAAGTGTCTTTAAAAGAATGCTAATGAGAGTGGCACATCCTAGTATCATTCTATAGCTTTTTATATTTCCATTGTTATGACATTTTTGCTTTACCTTCCCTATCACATACCCATCCCACTGAGGATGGGGCTCTATCTATCCATTATCTATCTTTCCATCCATCCATCTATATCTCTTATCTATCTATCTATCTATCTATCTATCTATCTATCTATCTATCTATCATCTATCTATCTATCATCTATCAATCATCTATCATGTCTAGTATCTATCATCTATCTATCTACCTGCCTATCCATCTGTGTACCCATATCTATCTGTATGTAACTATATCCAATCCTCACCATCAATATTCGGTCGTGTAATATATAATAAACATATGTCTCATGATTTTAGAACCACATTGTTGGTAATAAAGATTAGCAAAGTAAAGGATAACATTCAGTGCTCATTTGCGGCAATTTTCCAAGCTATAAAGAGACCACTTCGGACTACTCGCGAGGAATGATACTGGAGAAATACAAAATACCATTACAATTGCTAGAGCATCAAGTTGTCAACCAGGTGCCTCAACTACACGCACCTTCACAAGCCAGTCATTCGCGAGCATCCACTTCCCGTCTGCTCCGTAAAAACAGAGCTTTACGATACAGCATCAAATATCCGTAGCTACGTAACAGGGCTGGTGAGTGAAAAATTAGAGAATTAAACCGCCCCGCATTTCAGTGGCATGAACATCAATTGCGATAAGCGTGCATGTGGCCTTTCTGGCGGCAATTGTACCTGTTCTTCGGGCCCCATGGCATGTGTCGGCTCTGCTAAGTAAATGACAAATGGGACGGCTGAGAAGGCAGTTGAGTAGGGATAGCCTTGGACTAGGCTAGGTGACAGCTCCATTAGATCTAGGTCACTTGTCACAAGCCTAAATCAGGTCACGTATTTCCCTACGTTTAGATGATGGACAACAGACCATCAGCTCCCCCAGGTGTGGCTGGAGGCGGAGACTAGGGAACCAGATGCAGGTGAACCCTCGATGGGGGGCAGAGTAGCTGGCTGGCGGTTGGAGATGCGGAGCTAACGGTGGGTGAGGGCGTGGTGACCCCACGGAGCAGGGCGGTAGGCACCAGCCTGCGGAGGGAGGGCCCTGCCTTGCACGGCAGTTCAGACTTTTCTTTCTTTCTTCCCTTTGCTTCCTTTCTTCCTGTCATTCATTCATTTTGCCCGCACTTCTCAGAGTAACCTAGAGATGGTTTTTCGGAATCGACACCGGGAACGGCATGCGGTAGCCTGGAGAGAGCGAGAGAGCGCTGTCTCACCTGCACAACTCGGAAACAGGTGAAGGAGGGCTGCTCAGTCAAAGCAGTGGCGGTGGTGGGGGGCAACATTTCAGAAGCCCGAGAAAGGAGCCAAGCATTGTCCTGGGAAACCCAGAGATCTTTAACCCACACACAGAGCTGAGCGGGGAATCTTAAGCAGAGAGCCTCAGTATGCAGATGAGAGCCAACCAACTTCCCCGCCTTGCTCTCCGCGGACATCTGCTTCCCTGACTAAACCTCTTTCCACCATGCACCGCCCCCTGCAAACCATCAGGGGGTCCCAAAGGCAACACGCGTGTCCGAAAACCATTACTACGCTTGTGGGACACCGCCGGAAGACGGTTTGAAGTCAAAAAAAAAAAAAAAAAAAGAAAAAAAGAAAGCTAAAGAAAATCAGATGTGAATTAATGACATATTTGCAAGGTATCCAAAGATGCACAAAAGCCAACTCTATTATTGCAAAATAACAAGAGACGGGAAACCGTGTTGGCTTTGACGCTTGTCATTCTGTCACTGACACCCTTTTTGAAAGTGGTGTCTTCAGGCGCGGTGTGAACTTCCCAAAGTGCCAATCACACTGAAGACCGTGACGGTAGACCCTGTGTTTAGTTTCCCCGTCCTGCTGGGAATGACCTCCAGTTCATTTCAGCCACACTCGTTTTTTCTTGTCTCCAGACACACTGGCTGTTTTGTGGCCCACAGGGGTCCCATCTGCTGTCCTGCTCCCCTCTCTTCTACTTTTCTGTCCGATCGTTCAGCACGCATCCCTCCCTCGAGGCTACAACCAACGCACCAACTTCATCAAGACCTTTGAGCTTCCCCAGGCGGGTTAATTCCTTGTCCTGGCTTCACGGAGCCTGGGACCACCCGTTATCCAATGTGCGTGTGGCCTCATATTTACTTCCTCTCCTGAACTTCAAGCATTTTGGGAGCATCTCATTTTTACCCTTGAGCCCTCAGCTCCTGGCAGATGATGGAGGCTTCTGAAAGGTTCATTAACACAACACAAAACAAACAAACAAAAAACCCCAAGATGAAATCATGTATAGAGAAATGCTTTCAACATTGTAGGATTTGCAAGAACCCCAAATTCATATTAGATTTATGGCAAGTACTATGTGATGCGGGTCTGTGGTTACATGAATTCTCTTGCGATGCTTCCTCCACTGGGGGTCACCGTGATGGAAACAGGAGGCCAACAGAGCGTCTCAACCTTGGCTCTTACTGCGTTCAGGTTGGATCATTCTTGGTTGCAGGGGAGCTGCCCGGCATTGCGGGACATCGAGCAGCATCCTTGGTCTCTACCCACCAGGTGCCAGTAATAACACCGTCCCTGGGTTGTGACAATTGAAAACGTCTCCAGATATTACCGACTGTCCCCTGGGCAGACAAACTTACCTTATGGTTGAGAATCACCAGACTACCTTATAGGGTCATTTTTTAAAAAATCCTTTTTGTTTCTTAAGACTATCTGAAGGGGATCATTAATAAAAAGAGAAACAGCATTTATCGTAGAAACATGAAAGAATCTCCAGTTTCTTTGTTGGACATTGTTGACGCCAGATGAAACTCCTCTTTCCTCTCAAAGCGGGAGGAAGGCATTCCATGAAGTATAGGCAGAAACGGTACAGCCAAGTCCAACCCGAGGAGCCTTGCGTGGGGCTGCAGATTCAGAACAGAGACAGCCGTCACTGAAAGGCATGATTCGGGGTGAACAGCTGTCAAGGGCACTGCTTCAGTTGTGCCTCTGCCTCACGACATGGGCCACTGCCTGCGTGTCTGCTTCTGGACTACCCCATGCATGGTCTAGGGCTTGCGTCCTGTCTTCTTCATGTTTGCTCCCGAACGTCAACCATACAGCAGCGCTGAAACACGAACTGACTTGGGGGCCTAGTCAGTCTCAAAAGCCCAATTTCATCTCACTTGAATTGAAGGTGCTCCTAAAAGACAACCACAAAGTCTTTTTTTTTTCTTTCTTTTGGAAATCACCACACGCATGCTTATCCCTCCTGACCAAGTGTTTTATGGTTAATTACTTGCTCCTGGCTGCTTAGGTTATGGCACCGTTTGTAGTGAGCCAGCTACAGGGAAAAGGAAAGAAATGCTAGACGTTTGTCTCCGTCTCTACCACCTTACTAAATGTAAATGTTTCAAATTATTTTATGGGTAAAGAACAATGATCATGGTATGAATCTGGGTTCAATAGAGAAACAGAAAATAGAATACAGATACGTGGCATATATATTTAGATACATAGAAAAGTATATTAGGTATCTGGCATATATGTATATAGTATGTGGAAGAGTATAGGATGTCATATGTGTGCATATTACATAAATATTCATGTATACAGGGTGTGTAGATGTGGGAGTGTGTGATTTCTTCTTTGGCAGTTGCATTTGATTTATGCGCCTATACTCTGTCCTTTGCTTACCTTCTACTTCACGAAGCCGTCAAAAGTGCTCAAGGTCACACCCCTGAAAAGCGAAATAATCGAAACCAATAGGCTGTTATATAAATTCCTTGAAGATAAATGCAATGTCCTAATTCGACATGTGTTTTTTTTTTTCTTTTGAAAAATATCTGTTGGGTAGAAATCCCCTACGCATTAAATATCAAGAGGTAGTCATTACTGATGACTAGTCAGGCTAGCCTACCTTGGAGGAACAATAGAATCAAAACATCCACTCATGAAACAGTAGTGATCATCCCATTCCAATTAATTGACATGTATTCTTATTTATTTTTATTTTTAAAAATATTTTATTTATTTGAGAGAAAGAAAGAGAGCATGAACAGGGGGAGGAGCAGAGGGAGAGGGAAAAGCCAACCTGCACCCTGAGATTATGACCTGAGCTGAAGGCTTAACCCACTGAGCCACCCAGGTGCCCTGACATATATTTTTAATACAAAAAGTGGAATTAATGTAAATCTGCCTAACAAAATTCCAAAAATCCCAATTATTTCCCGTTTATAGGATGATAAAAATTTGTCTCCAATTATTAGTGTCCCTTTCTTTATACTCACTGAGTGTGTTTTGAATTAATGGAGATTTATATGCCAGTGTCGTTAAATATTACAAATTTATCTAAAGAAATGACAGACTTGTGAGGATATTTTACTCAAACTTTACAAAATATTCAGTTCCACTTATTTGAAAACATTGCGGGGGCCGGGGGGGGGGACCAAAACCCCTCAACATTTGAAATATTTCTGTGTGTCCCCGGAAGACAAAATTTGTTGTAATTCAATATTCCTATGAATAATTACTTTTATTCTTGGATTAGAAACTGTTCTATTTTCAGTGGAGTCTTCAATTTATTTTTCTCTTCTTTAGGGAAATCATCGCTCTCAGTGACGAATAGGCTGCTGTTATGTGTTACTTCCACTTGCATACGTCCATCGCGTTTGAAGTCCTGGCGAACAAAGGACAATTTCAGGCCATGGGATAACAAAGCATCTTCCAGGAAGGGGCGGGCTTGTAAGGAGAAGGTAAGTGGGACCAATTTGCAGATCGTATCTGGGGTCAAGCAGGGCTTTTCATTACTGGCCTCCTAATTAGGGTGCGTCATCCCCTTACGCTCTCTCCAGAAAAAGATCCCTTTGGCCACTCAGGGTCTTTGTGGTTTCATATGAATTTTAGGATTGTTTTTTTCAATTTCTGTTAAGAACGCCATTGGACTTTGCACTGAGCCTGTAGATCACTATGGATTGCATGCAGTGTAACCATATTAATTCTTCCAGTTGATGAGCATGAATGTCTTTCCACGTATCTGTCATCTTTAATTTCCTTTGCCAATATTTTATAATTTCCAGTGTACACATTTTCACCTCTTTGGTTCATTCATTCCTAAGTATGTTAGTGTTTTTTGTTGCTTTTTGTAAAAAGATGGTCTTCTTAATTTCCTTTTTGGAGAGTTTCTAACTTGTATGTAGAAATATCACCAATTTTTTTTTTTGGATGCCTTTATTTCTTTTTCTTCTATGATTGCTGGGGCTGGGACTTCCATCCACCGCTGTGTTGAATAGACGTGGCTAGAGCGCTCATCCTTACCTTCTACTGCATCTTCCGGGAAAAGCTTTCTGTGTTTCATCGTTGAGGATGCTGTTCGCTGTGGGTTTTTCACAGATCACAGTTACTGTGGCCACTGATTCCAGGAGTAGATAAAACATTGTCTTTTTGCTTAAAAAAACATCCAAGAGGTACAAAGAGCCCCAGATAGAACCAGCCACACCGTATCTATGGAGAAAATCCAAGATCCCATTGGGTGCACTCTGCTACTCCTCCACCCGTTGACATAGGACAGCCTGATACTGATGAGCTCTTCTGACCCAGGGGCAGGTCTAGTCACCCCAGAGATGCCCCACAGACCAACGACACCTCTTCTCATGTTTGCTGCAGATCCTGTTACACTTCCTCACCCTGAAAGACTCCTCCTGGGGATTGCTTGACTTTGTATGTGCATTCTTCTCTTTCTCCAACGCATCTTCTGTCCCTCTGCCTAGAAATTACATTCTAGGGCACCTGAGTGACTCAGTTGGTGAAGCATCTGCCTTAGGCTCAGGTCATGATCTCAGGGTCCTGAGGTTGAGCCCCACCTCGGACTCTCTACTCGCTGAGTAGCCTGCTTCTCCCTATACTTCTTTTCCCAACTCATGCTCACGCTCACTCTCTCTCTCAAATAAATAAATATAATCTTAAAAAAAGAAAGAAAGAAACCACGTCTTAGGTGGAGAATGCAGTGACTGGGATAGAATCTGTGCTTATTTTTATTGTGTTTCAACATACATTTTAAAATGCTTCTCCACCTCTCACGTTACAGAGTTTTATTTTACTTAGTCTCACTGGAAATATTCTCATTTTGATTGCATATTTGAAGAGTGTATATAGTTGCGTAAATGTAATTTATTTCCAATTTATATCCCTTTTCAGAATAAGGATGTCAAGAATGGTCAAGATCACATGTATTACATTATAAATACCTTGCTGTTATCTCTATGTGTGTGTGTGAGAGAGAAACAGAGAGTGAGAACTGTACATTTATATGTGATTTAGAGATTGCCGAAAAATATCATATCATTATTTCTCAAACTAAATGACAATACTCAAACTTTCCGAGGTTCCCCTCATTTTGTCTGATACCATAATACACTCAAAGAAAAGAATTCACTTTTGAGTTCCAATTACCTGGCATTGCCCTAGCAATTTCAGTGACCTCTTTAACTCCCTCTTGCCCTCCGAAAAGCACATCTGACTCCCACTTGCGTGCTGCCCTACGATCATCCAGCTTCAAAGCCCTCCCTAAACACACCCATGCAAATATTCCGTATAATTGCCACGTGAGCAGGAGGGAAAGCCGGCTCAGCCGAATGCAGCCTTTTTGGCACAACTGTCTAAGGAAACAGATTTCATCCTCCGGTTGCAACCTGTCCTCATCCAAGAGAGAACCTAATTTCACGTGTGTGCATTTGTCCACGCTACGCCTGTGCTCGGTGATGAACCCGACGGGCTTTATGGAACACATGAAGCTGGGTCTGCAAAGCATTTCTGAAACCTAAGTCAGATTGTGACCTGGGGCCATGGAGCCTACGGGTATCACTCATCACCATGGACCAAGAATATTGTCTAGATGTTCAGTCTTGGGTCTGTGACTCCCAGGATGGGGCTCTGGAAGCAACCAGGTGTCATCGTCTGAGACGGCAATGACTTTTTCTGGATGGCAGAGGATGAGTAATCCATTTGGGGCATGGCTGCTCCTGTTTGCTTCTGGATGGGGAACTCTTCCAAACTGGTTCCAGGGTCTCCACTGGGCAGTATCAACAACACCTTCCCGCAGCTACTGCCATCTGCAGAGGTGGTGGCCAAATTAAATCTACCTGCTGCCAAAGTGCACCACGAGCCTTTCCTCTTTCCACGCTGGTCCGTCATCTCTATGTTTCATCAGAAAATTCAGATTTCCAATTGCTAGGCTCATTTTTTTTTTTTTTTTTGCCAGGCTCTTGAATAAACATCTTGAAGGTTACGTGTTTGATTCTTTGAAGGAGCAAAATCCTGTTCTTTCTGTACCATGGTCACGTTTTCTGTGGAATCGCTTGCCGAGATGGAAGAGGACCACGTTTTCATTTTAGCACCTCCTAGCAGAGGGGTGCAGGGCGTTCCCCAGGAGGGTTTGTTAAACATGCATGGCTACGCCCCCCCCTTCAAAGTCTGTGATTAAGGAGATCTGGGATGGGACCCCCAAATCTGCATTTCTCACTAATTCCCAGGTGGCGGTGCCGATGCTGAAGGTCCTGGCAGGACCTGAGGAGAACCATCCTTCCACAGTTCCTCACAAATTTAGCCAGATAATTACATTCAGCAAATCGAATAATTCTATATTTTGGGCTCCAGATCCATCATCATTCCATTAAGACATCCTGCTTTAAAAAAAAAAAAACTCACTGCTTAATTATCCCTATCCTGGCATTTTAAGATATTCCAACTCTGGCTTTGATAACTGCAAATTTAAGAAGACAATAAAATCAATGTAGGCATGGCTCCTGATGTTCCCATCACACCCATTACTTACTCGTAGAATCCAATATTACAGCTTATTCCTCCCTTTATTAAAATTAACTTTACAATCCCTCTCACCTTGTTTGAAAATGAACTCGTAATTTCCACCAACACATCCGTAGTAGAGGCACCTGTGAGGTTTCGTGACTCTCGGGAGGCTCTTCTTAGCTAACGCTTACCTGTAGCTCACCTTTAACCTGTGCTTCTTAACCGAGCGGTTGGGCGGACGAGCCAGGAGGGCTTCCCACCGCTCTTCAGTGGTGGCGTTCCAGGTGGGCTCACACTTCCAAACAAAATCTCCCCCACGCACGTGGCGGCGTCTTGACTTCCATCCCCCATTTGATTGCGGGGTCTTTTACTAAATGATTGGGATGAAAAGGTAAAATATAAGTACCCCTGAGACTGGTGAGGTGTTGAGTGAAAGACATTGGGTCTACTAGACGAGGGCATTAATTCTCCTCCTGGGGGCTCCGGGCATCCCTTGGCCCGAGGCTGTGTCCCTCCCGACTCTGCCTCCGTCTTCACAGCGCTTCTCCTCTGTGTCTGTGTTGCTCTTCTTCTGTCTTTTGTAAGGACATTTACTGGATGTAGGGCCCATCCCAATCCAGAATGATCTCCCTGGTTCCTGGCAGTGGGCTCCTAAAACCTTTGGAATTTCTGGGTAGGAGTGAGAACATCTTTTGTTATTCCGGAGAAAGCCAACCCCCTCCCCGTGGACCACACCCGAGTTTATGCTAATGAGGTGATTCTTGTAGGGGGGGGTGGTTGCCAAGGTCACCAACCACAGGATTAGGGGGTTGAGCCTGGGGCCCCACTCCATACCTCCAGGGAGAGGAGAGTGGTTGGAAATTGAGTCCGTCACCGGTGCCCCAGGATTTGATCAATTCTGCCCACTAAAACCTCCCTAAACATCCACAAAGGAAGAGACGGAGACAGCATCCTGGTTGTTGCCAGTGTGCACGTCCCTGGAGGGGGGTGCACCCCAGACTCCCTGGGGACAGACACTTATGCTCCGGACCCTGTCTCGGGCGTCGGGCTGTGTTATGTCCTCCTCTGGCCTTACTCTTCATGACAAATTGATGATAGTAAGTAGAGTTCCCTTGACCTTCCTGAGTCCTCGTGGTGAATCATCGACGTTGAGGAGCTGGTTTTGGGAACCCCAATGTCTGGCCACGTCGAACAGAACCATGGGGACTCTGGAGACCCGCGACTTGTCAACTGGGGGCCTCCTTGTGTGTCTGAGCCCTTACGCTGTGGGGTCAGCACTCACCCCGAGTCCTGCGAGAATGGGATTATATGGAAGGACGCCCCGCTGGGGTCGGCAGGGAATTGCAGAATTGCTTGACGTGGGGGACACACACATTTGGTGTCAGAGGTGTTGAGGACCGAGACGGCTTTCCCTTCAACAATCCAACTTTTTTTGGTTTTCCCCTTCAGAGCCCGCACCTCCTGGCTGACCTGTGTGGCTCTGGGTCTCTTCCCCCATCCGCCGTCCTCCTCTTTGCAGTCACCGAGGATGCTCTAAAACACCAATCAAGTCACGCCCGTGGCCTGCTTACGTGGACAGGTGGAGACACCTGCGCTCTCGCCTAGTGGCCTCAGAAACTGTCGAGGGCCGCAAGCAGGCCCCGGGCGTGACCTGATTGGTGTTTTAGAGCATGCTCGCTGACTGCAAAGAGGAGGACGGACTGGGTGCTCTGGTGCTGGTGCTTCGGGAGCTCTGAAACCACTTGTCCTCGCTTGGAGCCGACCCCCAAGGAAGGGCCCAGCATAGCCTGTGACTCACACATGCGCTCCGCCCGCGGGCGGGCTCCCTTCGTTCCCACAGGGGACGCCGTCCCCACCTCCCGAGCCAAACTCAGCCTTGTGTTCCTCTTCCCCATACTCGTACCCCTCGACGCCTGCTCCCGGTTTTCCTGTCTTCTGCAGAATTTCCAATAATCCTATCCATTACAGGCGTGCTCATTTTGTTCCTGGCCTAATAAGCTTACTCCCCGTTAGCTCATTCTTTATGGGCCCGGAGGGAGAGATCAGTAATCCTGACCACCTCAAAGATCTGCGCAAGACCAAACTGAGCTCATGCTCTGCAGAAAACACCATCTTGATAGAATTTAAGGTGTGGGTGGCAACCAAGTGGGACGTGGACATTTGCGGTCCTGCTTTGCTGCTTACCTGCTGAGACGCATCCCTGCCTTCAAATACGATTGCACAAACCCTCACTTTAACGGGGGAGTGCGAGCAATATCATTAGACCAGCTACATCTAAGGAGGCTAGGAACTATTTTAATTTTGGTTTTTTACCTTATTTCTACTTTGCTCACGTCTACCTGTGCAAAGTCTACCTAGACTTTTGAATTGTCACCGAGTTGGAATAAGAAAACCAGAGAACCCCTTTGCTCATTTCATGACTCCGGGTTCTCACGATGTCGGCTCTCCCGGGATACCCCTTTCCTGCCCCAAAACATTCGTCATAGTTGCAAGATCATTTCCAAGACCGTTCTTTGTGACTCCTTACGTGATTGGAAAAACCTGCAATCCTATCTGCAGGCCTCCTCAGAACTTTGAGTGAACAGGTGTTCGTCGGGTTATTCAAAGACTGGTATGTCGTATTGAGCGGCCTGCCAGCTTATGTTGAACGTGGAAGGTCTACATGAGGCCAAAGTACTTCTGGAAGGACCAGGCTCCCCTTTGCTTTTCCTTCCCCCTATGGGTAAGAATCCCAGCTCACGGTTGTCTCCCATTACACGCCCCGATGTCCCCAGCTGGAAGTGATCTCTCCATCTTCTGAAAGCCTGGAGCAGATGTTTGCCCACTTGGTGATTTGGTGACTGTGTCTGATTTCTCTTTTGCACTGAAGTCCGGTCCGGGTGGCACAGCATCACGTCAGTGTCAGACGTACAACCTCATGATGTGACAAGTCCGGATGTTATGCTGTGCTCCCATCCGTCCCCGTACAGCGCTGTCACCACACACTACCGAAGCCCCTCTGCCGTGCCCTTGATCCCCATTAGTCGCCCTTGGTTTGAACCCCCTTCACCGAGAGGGGGTGAGCGCTTCAATATGCCACGTGTCGGGGGGCACAGGTGTGCGGTCCCTAGCGGCCCCGTAGGGTGTGAATACAGGGCTTCGCCCATGGAGGCAAGGCAGGGCAGCTCTGGCCTCAGCCCACCGCCCATCACCTCTTGCCTCTCTCGGGTTTTCGCAGGGAACGACTAGCTTGCTGCTCTCCTGTGGTCGAAGTCCTCGTGCCCAAACAGAGTTCGACCTTTGCATGAGCTCTTCTCACTGCATGGCAACCCCCGGGTTTGCACGGAGCCTGTGACCTAAGTCCTCTGTGGCGTCCTAGGGCCTCATACAGTACCTGTTCCGGGACGCCTGTCCCCTAATTATGTGAAATGAATCGAATGCATTCTCCTCTAGAAACCATCACAACTCTTCATTTCCTTGACTTCCATGTACGGGCGGGGGCGGGGGTGGAAGGGGGGTCTTTCCCTGGTCAAACTGCTTTGTTTAAAGGGTTTGCCCGAGATCCAGGTACATCATAGAGAAACATTTGCCCCTTTAAACGTACTTCTGCACTGTTTTCCAAGTGTCCAGATCTCCTTTCGTGGCCAGTCTGGGGTTGGCTTCTCATTGGGACGGTGGGAGGTCTCCTCGCATGTCCTCAAAGCCGGATTCTCATCGAAAGGCATGGATGGCTCTTGTGGGCATCTATGCACGTGCCATACAGTATTCTGCTGTTAGTTATTTAAATTTCCTGCAAACCAGCTTCAGCATGGGGAGGGAGAGGCGTTTGCTCGGCTGTGACACGATCTACTTTAGTCGCCGTTGGTGGTCTGCTAATGCCTGACCAGTGCTGACCAGCTTGCCAACCAGCTCCAGGTGTTAGTTTGCAGGAAGCCCGGGGGTATGGTGGGCTTCAGCGGCAGAAATCGGGTGAGTCTGTGAGGCCGCTGAGAACCTACGTGTTCTCCTTCTTCCTCTGATGCACTCTTGGCAATTAGTTGTCTTTGGCTTGGTAGCAAGATTTCTGTGTGGTTCCAAATGTGGCCTGAGGATGGAGAGGGGTGATGGGGACACCGGGAACCCATCTCTTCTCATGCATCCCTACCGGACAGGAAGGCTCTTCTCCCAAGGGCCTTTGCATGAGCTCTTCTCACTGCATGACAACCCCCGGGTTTGCACGGAGCCTGTGACATCCCCCATCCTAGTAGCAAGGCCTAATTCCTGAGCTGCACACCAGAGCGATCACACACGTTGTCTCTAGTTCCATCACATGCTCCAAGCTGCTGAGGATGGCATGAGCTTTCCCATGACCATTGGGCTCCACGGTGATGCGGTGGATGCAAGGGGTGGGAGTGGCGGGTATTAAACCAGGACAAAACCACATACCTAATGGTTTTGGGGGGTTGCTTTTTTAAAATATTTTTTTAAAAATTCAATCTGCCAACATATAGTATAACACCCAGTGCTCATCCCATCAAATACACCTACTTGGAAGTATACACGAGGGGGAAATTCACCTTGAGGGGCAAATCACTGCCGGTCTTCTGAGGCAAACGCCTGCAAGGGTTTATTTGCTTTTGCTTTTATTGTTGATAGAATGAAATTTCTGATGGCAAAAGATGATGAATGCCTTTGTTTACATCAAACTTGAGCAAAAGTTAGAAGGGGTCAGGAAGGAAAAAGCGCAGACAAATCCTCCGCGTTCGTTCTTTGAATTTTGTTTTCGCTGCCCAATGTGTTGCAATTCAAAAACGAAGCCGCTTTTCATAGGCAAAGCCCCCCTCAGAGGAAGAAGGGAAATACCCAAGCAGAGGTAGCACCCGGTGACTTCCCATCCCGAAATTGCACCAGGCGCCTTGTAATTATCTCCTAAAAGGACACAGACTCCAGAGTTGAGAAGTGTTCACACAGAACCCTCCGTGATGCACAACTTGTCAACGACGGTCCATTTGGTTTGAGGATAAGTAGAAGAAAGCATCATGATTTCAAGCAGAAAGAGGCTCAGGGCATTCCCGTGGCTTCCCCCATCCAAACCTACCGGCATTTGTCATATAAACTTGGGAGCCTGAGCTCCACCAGCTTTGTAGGGCTGTGGAGAACAGCAAGCTGGCCTTTCCCTGCAACCGGACAAAATACCGTAGGGGTGTGAGCTCTTCCCGTAGATCCCCGTTACGGTTGTCGACCTTCCATAACGTAATTACAGGGCGATTCTGAACTGAGCACCGAGACGCCTGTACTTTTGGTTTTCAAGAACTTTTTTCTTTTCACCAGTAAAATCTCTTTGGCTTTACCCACCCACAGACAAAAGACCCTCCTTCTGGCAAATTAGTGAATTAAGTGACCGCGATTTATTAGGAGGGACAGAACTCGGAAGACACGCTTCCCTGCAAGTCTGGATGGAATGAGCCAGAGCTTGATTTTGATTCCTATTTTAGGTATATGTCAGATTCTCTCCAGAAAGCCTTGCTTGCACAATACCTCCTCAAGTCAGTTTTTCTTCCAGTTTCTTCAAATCCCATCTGCCCGCCGCAGATACAGCCTCTGATTTCCAATAGATTCCTGACCCATCCTGTAATGACGGCGCCCCCTCTGCGGGGCTGTCTCGTGCTGCTTTCGGAAGCCTCCATCCTAAACTACATCTTACATTTCCTGGAATCTAAGGGCGGTTTGATTGTGTGACACACCACTAGGGCGTGGCTCTCTGAGGGAAAATCTTGCCAATTAAGCCACTCACTTGTTTTCCTATCACTTATAATTTTTATACTCGTTCCAACAGCTCTATAAAAAGCGCACGCTACAACCATTATACACACATACAACCGGAGATAGATACAAAGCAAAAGAACTTTTTACGACCTAAACTTTTTACAACCTTTACACGTTGGCGTTCACACCCTCCGACACTGATGGAACCGTCCATGTCTCAGCACGTTGGCTCACGTCCCATCCTTTGCTTTCTGCTCACTGTTTATATGGGAATATACATCCTGAAATGTGCACGGACCCGAGAGCTGCAGCTTCAGGTGTCACAAGTGGGTACACTTGCGTATACATCTCCTTGAGCAAAACGTTCACCATTGCAAGCAGGTTCTCCCAAGTGTGACTTTCTACCTCACAGATCACTTCAGATCTGTATAAAAAGAGCATCCCAGAAGGCGTATTCTTTTGCATCTGGCGTCTTCTGCTTAACGTTACGTTGGTGAGATTCAATCGTGTCGTCATGCGTAGTGGTGGTCCGTTCATTTTCATGGGTCTGTGGTATTCTAATGCATGACAATTGTGTCATTTATTGATCGATTCTTACATTGCTGGGCCTTTGATGTGTTTCCCATTTTTGGCTATTATAAGTGATGCTCGTGAGTACGATTTTGCATAGATGTCGAAGATCAAAATGGATGGATCTTAGGGTATAACTGTAGCACGCGGTGGCGTACACTTTTCAAAGAGCTGGTATTAATTGAATATGGTAGCCACGGGTCCCTTGTGGTCACTTAAATTTACGGACCATGAAATGAAGACAAACATTAATCCCTCCATTCTAGTGGCCACATTTCAGTGGCCACATGGCAGCTAGTGGCTACCATATTGAACAGCACAGAATACAACCCTTTCGTGAGCACACAAAGTTCCATTGCATAGCAGCATTGCACATCCTTCTAACTGTATTGAGAGTCTCTCTAAATTTAGAAATCCAGGTGAGTGTGAGCGGTACCACTTCCTGGTCTTCACTTGCCGTTACTTGGTTGCTAGTATCTTTGGATAACTTGTCATGTTCCCTAACCATTTAGAAATTCTTTTCCAAGGTGCCTATTAAAGTCCCTTGCTTGTAGTTTTAGGTGGTTGTCCGTCTTTGTATATATATATTTTTTTTTTTTCTGAAGGATTTGAAACACTCCATTATATTTTCTGCTCTAAAAACCTTTTGTGTGCATGTTGCAAATATCTCCTCCCACACATGGCTTTTCCTTTCACTCGCTTAACGGTGACCGCTGTTGAACAGAGGTGGTTTGTTTTAAGACAGCAAATTTTATAATCTTTCAGGTTCATGCTTCTTGTGCACTGTTGATGAAAGTGAGGTGTTTGCTTTTCCAGATGGATACATTAATGGTTATTGTTCAAAAAGGAATGCTGTTAGCTATTCTGTGGGAATGAGAAAGGTAGATAAAGGTGCAGCCCTGTCAAAAGGGACTTCTAATTACAGGTCACCTAA
Organism: Vulpes vulpes; assembly: GCF_048418805.1. NCBI lineage: Eukaryota > Metazoa > Chordata > Mammalia > Carnivora > Canidae > Vulpes > Vulpes vulpes. Next base: position 3,846,642 of record NC_132796.1, on the reverse strand, counting down.
GTAGGAGCAGTATCCTCCCAAAAGATTCTAGAAAGAGTATAATCATACAGATATTTTTATTTCAATTCTAATCGATGTTTAACATGAATACCCATGAATACCCTATTAAAGTCTAGATAGCATGCTATGCTATCCTTTCTTTCTTTTTTTAAAGTTAGTTTGCTTATTTACTTATTTATTTAAGTCATCTCTACACCCAACCTGGGCCTCAAACTCACAACACCGAGATCAAGATTCACATGATTCGCATGCTCCTCCACCTGAGCCAGCCAGGTGCCCCTATACCTCTGCATTGTTACCATCAAAATGTCAGACATTTGTTTATACGTCAATTCTAGTTTCATTGAAATTATTTATGGGCACTTGAGATCTAAATATTTATCAGAAGGTATTATCGCATGGTCATTTAATATCTACAGGGCAAGTTAAACATGTGTTGGGAAAATATCAACATTACCACAAATGGCCCCTGGACAACTAGCTCCCAACCTCATACCAAATAAATACACCATCAAATACATTGTGGATTGATGAAACACATCATTTAAAAGGGGAAAAAAAGCACGTTATGTAAAATACAAATATTGAGAGAACTTTGGATTGTAGAAAGACTTTGTAAGCTTAACTCTAAATATAGAAGTCAGGAGGGGCACCCCAGGTGGCTCAGTCAGTGGAGTATGTGACTTTTTTTTTTTTTTTTTTTTTTTTTTGAGCATGTAACTCTTGATCTCATTGTGAGTTCAAGCTCCATATTGGGGGTAGAGATTACTTAAAAATAAAACCTTTTAAGAAACAACATGAAAATAAACATAGAAATGCGAAAGGAAGGCACCTATTGGTGCTGCCTGGACTCATCCACTTCTATTACCCACCTCTGCTTCTTCCCACTGATGGACACAGATCATCATTCACATAGTAGCTTGAACATCATTTTTTGCCTACCTATATCTACTTCATAGATCAGATCGCCCTGGGAAACACTTGACAGATAACCTCAAATATCCCTTCGAAACACTAGCCAAAATTGACAACTGCATATTTACCTGTTTGGTCTTTTGAATTAAAACCTTTCAGGATCCCTGGGTGGTGCAGCGGTTTGGCGCCTGCCTTTGGCCCAGGGCACGATCCTGGAGACCCGGGATCAAATCCCACATTGGGCTCCCGGTGCATGGAGCCTGCTTCTCCCTCTGCCTGTGTCCCTGCCTCTCTCTCTCTCTCTCTCTATCATAAATAAATAAAAATTAAAAAAGAAAACCTTTCTTTCCTCCAATATATTAAGGCCCCCAGGAGAGACCAGGTATATTTTACTCATCATTAATACCCTCAGCATTATTGTCTCTTTCCCATAGATGGAGCTCAAAAATATTTTTAAATGATAAAAATACTTTTAGGTTTTATTTTACAAATGATGTTTTGTTATAGTAAAAAAGGTACATGAAAAACATGTAGGAAGTAGTTTTGACACGAATCGACATATAAGGTATCCCATGATGAGCTGTTAAAATTGATAGGAAAAATATTAGTAAAATAAAATGATGCAAAAGATTTTATTTATTTATTTATTTATTTTTTGGCAAAAGCTTTCAGAGCTCATAAACATGAAAAAGGTTTAAAGTCACTAAAACAAAAATGCTTATGTTTAAACTCTTCATAAATATTTCTATGATATTAATGACTATAATAATAACAGAAAACGTGAACAAGGACATCCATCAAAGAGTACTCTGGGACACTTTGAATAAACTTGTATAATGTTTTTTTTTTTTTTATAACTTTGCTGGTAGGCTATTTGGAAATATGAAATGCTTCTAAAATGTGTTCAGTGACTCCGGAAACATAATTTTAGGAATTTAACCCAAAGAAAAATAGCACAAAGGAGGAAGTACTGAATTCTGGTGAAATCTACAGTACCAGAATAGCAGCACGAATGCACTTTCCTAGGGCAGATAACGATTAATTATGACAATCTGTGGAAGAGAATACTATATCTGATGTCAGATATAATCAAACATATTCTTGAATGGCTTGAAAAGAACAGAACCCTCAGTAATGTTTACAGTTCTTATCCGTAGTGCTTAGAATAATGGCTGAATATCTTTTGAAAATTAGTTATTCAGAATTTTTCTAATTTTTCTCCAATAACATACACCATCACAGGTAAGTCCCTCCCTTTTATTGTTCAGATTTGCTTCAAATATTTTGCCCAGTATTTTAAAATGAAATTAGAATATATAATAATATATTTATACATAATATAAAATATTTAACATATATAATAATATATAATGCATACTATATATCATATATCATATAATATATGCTGTGCTATATATGTTATGTACGCTGTATATTACATGATGTATGCTGTATATTATGTATGTATATATAATATGTGCTATGTATGTTATATATGCTCCATATGACATATATAGCATACATAATACATAATATTTTATAATTTTATACATAATTATATATCTCTCTGTATGTATCTGTATCTGTGGTATGGTATACAGAGAGATACATTTTATATATATCTTGAAAGCCAAAAGTAAAATATAATATGAAAATTTTCCTTTGAAAGGCGGGGTTATCAAGAATCAGTCTTAAAATTATTATTATTTTTTTTTTTTGGTAAACGGTAGACATTGAAAAATATTCGTCAGTTGTTGTATTTCTACCCTTTTGTGTTTACTGGTACGGAGGAATGGACAGAAATAAGAGTTGTTCAAATCATACGAATAACTGTATTTCCAGTTAATTTTCTCAGTGGATTGAATGAATCTCATAATGAGATGATATATGTGAAATGGTTTTGAGAATTGTAAACAATAGGAAAAAATGTGAGTGCTTATTTAGAGTGATCTTGCCCTGGCAAATACATTCGAACTACTTTCCATACATCTACACAGTCTACTTCACTAGAAATCATTCCGAAGAACTTTTAGAAATTGAATTTATAAATTTCTACTGCATTAGGAGAAAATAGAAATGGGGAAATTATTTCCCTAAGCTCACATGCTGAGTTCGAGAACTGATTAATAGTGGCATCCAGAACCAGCAAAATGAGCGGCATTGTGGGATGAGAGAATCGGAGAGCTTACCCGTATTAAACATTTGATCAAATGAAATACTTTGAGACCACTGAGCAAACCTACTTTCTTTTCATTTTCAATACCTGGTGTTTTGTTTTTTTTTAATGTGTTCTAAAATACTTTTACTTTTTATGGATGCCAGTGAAATCTTGTATACATCATGGATTATAACCTCACAGAGTGAATTTCTTTAAATTCAGAATTGATTTTTTTAAAGATTTTATTTATTTATTCATGAGAGACAGAGAGAGGCAGAGACACAGGCAGAGGGAGAAGCAGGCTCCATGCAAAGAGCCCGACGTGGGACTCGATCCCAGGTCTCCAGGATCACACCCTGGGCCGAAGGCAGGCACTAAACCACTGCGCCACCCAGGGATCCCCTGATTTTTTTTTTTAACCTGAATCTACTTGTCAGTAAAATGAAACCATTGAAAGCACGATGGATTATGTCTTGGGCATATTTAGGTATAAATAACTTATCAACGGTAATAACTAGTGTAAGCTCCCCCTTGCAGTCCCCTCTTTATTTTCCTACAGACCTCTAAAAAGTCCTAAACATCTCTTGAGTCTGCAGCAAACTTAGTTTATGAGAACCTAGGGGTATGGAAACAAATATAAACTCCCCTCCATTCCCCATGAAATGGTACCTTAAACGACTGAAATACTATTCATTATGAACACCTTAAAAATAACTTACTACTTTTAATTCAGCTGTGTTGTGCAGTGTTTTCTTAATGGGGGACAAATCCATCTGTTCACTGAGACCCTTCCAGAGTACCCCATCATCTTGTTGGAGCATCCCTTCATTTACGGGTCAGCTGGCCCCCGTGATCCATGAATTGAAGTCTATGCAGAAGGCTTGCATGGGGAGCATGTCTGATATTCCTTTATGTTACGTTTTCTGATTCTTCAATACCCTCAACTGTCGTGTTAAAAATGCTGCTCTGTAAGAGAGCCCCCCAGCCCAGTGTACCATCCTTGCTCCTCCCATGGGCCAAATGGCAGCCTCCACTTCTCCTAAGCCAATCTGACCTACACAGAGGACAACTTCCCCATTTAAGAGCCTTGACCAAGGAAATCGGGCCGGGCCGTCGTTCTGTCCTCTGCACTACATCCTCAGCTTGCTAGCTCTCTCCTGAGATAAGGTCGCTCTCCAAGGACGAGGCATGAAACAATCCAAGTAAAAGGGACAATAGCGATGACTCTCCAGTTGAGAGAACATATATATTAAAAAAATCAAAAGCCCCTCAAAGTCCTGCAGAATTCACCCTGTGAAAACTTCTCTGACAAACCCAGTAGTCATAGGTTTTTACACAGTCCTGTTTGCCACCAAATTTTCCATCTCTAAGCCAGACAGATGTGGGATAGTATGAGGACAGAACAACATGGGGGGAAAGAAACACCTGTTCTCCTTGTGGTATGAAGGAAGCTCTTCACTCTATAATCTCTGCCTTCTTCTTCTTCTTCTTCTTCTTCTTCTTCTTCTTCATCTTCTTTTTGGTTTCTTTTTCTCATGACTTCCCCTGTTTCCCATTGGGCACTCTGCTTGCCATTTTCATAGTGGTTTGGGGCATTCCTCTCCATATCTTCTTCCCTCTAATTCATTGGTGACCATGAGAAGACTTCTTCCCCTTGGGGTGCTCAGCCTCTGGGGCCAGCGGCAGACAAGAACACGCCAAAATAGAGCCCAGTTAGGACACGACCTAGAGTGCAGCAACACTGCAGCGTGCGTTAAACACACCGTGGTAGATTGCGGGGAATGGGAATAATTTGGAAAAGCCTCGAGCGTATATTGAATATTGGGCAGCTGGGAAGGGTATGTGCGGCAGGTGTGCACAATGGGAAGTATGAATTTTGGGAGACTTCGGTGGCTCCCGTCATGATCTCATGGCTCATGAGATTGAGCCCCACGTTGTTGGGGAGTCTGCTTGAGATTCGCTCTGTCTTTGCCTACACCCGCATTCTCTTTGTCCCTCTCCAAAATAAATGAATCATTTTTTTAAGTGTAAACTTTATCCTGAAGGCATTACGGAGTCACTGCAAGACGTTAAGAGTGATCCCAGGAAGATGCACTTCAGATAATCTTACTCGTCTGCTCAATATGGCAGGAGGCTTCCCATCCTTCCTGGCCGCCATATGTTTCTTGGTCACTAGGTGACTCCTATCTTTTAGTGTGCTCTTCCTCTCTTCTGTCATTTGCAGTTTTATTTTGGATCCTTCTTCTAAAGACACATTTTTGGTGAAACTTCCAAGGTTCTGTCCTCACATACCCCACCCCCACACCAAACACCTCATACCCATTTTTTGGGCTCTGTTTTGGTTTGTCCCTAAGACTGTTTTTTTTTTTTTCTTCCTAACATACTCTAATACTCTGTTGTCCATCTTTTTCTTTTTTCCTTTCTGGTCTATCTCCCCCAAAAAGATATGTAAGATGGGATCTATGTCCAGTGGACGTGCTGACCTGACATGCAAGGTCAGACCTGGTCAACAGTGCTTGACATCTGCCCTTTTAGACTTGACCAAAGGGTACTGTGTATGCTTTCTAATATAGATCATTCTTGCTTTCCATGTTTAAAAAGTAATAGTTTTACTGCAAAAAATTTTTTGAAAAATGTAGAAAAGTAAAATGGATACATTTAGACTCTGATATCCCTGCTTCCCAAGGATGAACAATGTCCATTTTTTGGCAGATGTTTAAGTTATTTGATATAATGCACATTTTACATATAGTATGTGATATACACATTTTATGAAATGTTTACGAATCTAGGATCATACTCTATACATAATTGTGCATTCTGCTTTAAAAAGGCTATTCTTTCGAAAATTTCAAATGTGATATATACTTTAATCTGAATTTTAATGGCTGAATAGTATCATGAAATGTATTCCACTAACTTAATTTTGTTGAGCATTTGCACTTCTTTTGATTTTTTTTTTTGCTACTATCAATAAGATTGTAGTGAACATCCTTATTACATCTTTCTGTAACTATCATCATTTCTTTAGGATAAATTCCAAATAATGGAGATGTGGTAGTTTTTAAATTGTACTGGTTTTTTTTTTTTCTCCCTGAATCTATGTGAGACTCAACTCAGCCCTAATAATAACATGCTATTTCATTTTCTTAGTATTTTTAGATCTGCCTGAGGAATTGAGAGAAAAGCTAGTCATTTTCCTTACCTTGAATATTTTCTTTCTTTTTAAAACCTCAAACTCAACATTTATTCAGTTTTCTAAACAATGCAGTGTGTTTATATCTGCATTATTTAAGCATCATTTATGAGTAGACAAGATTCCAGTTTAAATAATTAGGCACAAGGATGAAATATTTAGAACTCTTCTTGGAAATATGCATTTATATTTTCATTATGATTAATAGTCACCTTAATTGCCTAATTTTCCAACAAAAATCATTGGTGCTTACATGACTGGTAGGTAATTCAAATCAATCTTAATTACTTTATTCTAGACTAATAGTGTCAGTCGTTAGGATCTTAAATAGAAAAACTTGGTCTGGAAGGTGACTCTCTCCTTCTTCCAAATTGGACATCAAGACCCCCGCCCCTCAAACTATATAATGTCCAGCCCCATTTATTGAATATCTGATGCCCTTTGAGCTCCGTGCTACATGCCAAGGATGCTTAATGCTAACATACATTGCAAATATTCATGAAAAACATGTGAGCAATATAAATGAACTCCATTCAACAAAATAAACTATGGAAGGAAATGATTTGGAAATCATATACATCAGATGTAAAATGAGAAAGGACAGTGACTTTGAAATGAGTCTGAATTGGACCAAAGGAGAGATGAGGACATTGAATGTAGCTGGCATTCCTCAAATACAGATTTGCTTATTTAACTTCAAGGAGGAATCAATTCTGTTTCAAATGAAGAAAGAGATGTCTGTGCCCAGAATGGCAAATGAGCTTATAAAGCTAATTCTGCTGGAAACAAGGGATATTGGAATTTGTGGAGGAGATGCCATTCAAATGAACATTGTAAGCCCTGAGAAGGTAGTGTGGCCAGGCTCTTTTATTTCACCGATACCTACACGGGACAACCACGCCTTGGGTTCAGCAGTTGTGAATATTTCTAGTATAAATATTTGAATCGCTTAAAAAATGATCCCCAGAGGCAAAAAGTCAGGGCTTCACAGAATGTCTTCAGAGGTGCATAATTTAAGTAAATATCCAGTGTTCCTGTTAAATCTGATCAAGAATTTTTTTTTATTTCAATCCCTTAAAGAGTCAGTGGAAGGAAATGTCATGTTCAGTGAGAGCAAGAAATGACGACCACTCCCAACCAAGTGCGCTGCTTTCCTAATACCTGAAGTCTGCCCACGGTCAGGGAGTCACTGACAGCCCTGTCCTCCATCACAATAAACAGTGTCAGATCTGAAAAGGCATATCCATAATTACAAAGAAATGCAAAAGGGCCTGTATAAATCCTTCCTTTTAACAAAGCCTCTCAAGACTTTGTTGCTTGCTCCCAAAAACGATTTTCAAGGTTGAAATCTGGCTGCAAATGTCGCTCCACCAAAAGCATTTGAAGTTTCGTGGAAGCAGTCCCCTCACGTTGTTTTTCCTGCGACTTGGATTCCTGACTCTGTGAAGCTGCGTGAGATAAAGCAAGTTCAACAACATTAAGGATGCATCCTATCAAGATTCTGACCACAGGCATGGGGAAACTGTGGGATAAGGGGTTTTGCTAGAATCTCTACTAAGCCCCTGAACTCTTGAATCTGAGAAGCGACCTGTTCTCCAGGGCAAAGCGTAACTGATTGGACAAGATGGAGTTTGGTTTTTTTTATTTATTTTTGAAAAAGAGAGAGAGCAAGTGAGCCCCTGTGAGCAGGGAGGGGAGAGGGAGAGAGAATTTTAGGCAGGCTCCACGCTCAGCATGGATGCGGGGCTTGATCTCCCAACCCCAAGGTCATGATGTGAGCTGAAATCAAGAGTCAGAAGCTCAACCAACTGAGCTACCTGCCCGCTCACCCCCGCCCAAGACAGACTTTAAAGTAACTAAGTGAATCAAAGCTATAGACAGATCCCCTGCGTTTCAGTCATTGCCCACTGCCAATGGTCTATTCTGAGATAAGCAAAAATCAGAAAAGAGCCAAGAGAATATTGTTGCCTTATTTGCAAGGAAAGCAGGTGAGGAGGAATGAGAAACATCAGCAAAAAGAAAATATGACACACTTCACAAAGGAAACAGCAATCTCAGCTAATTCTTCGCAGGCTACAAATAACTTTTAATACATGATTTCTCAAAAGGAGTTAAAAGAAGTAAAATGTCTCAAGATATTACAAAACAACAGAGAAATATGTAAATTAAGTTGGGAAAGCTAGTGGAAAGAAATGAAAGATAAAGATAAGAATTTAAAAGGTTGAAAAAGCCATTTGGAGTGCCATAAAATAGCCTTAAAAAGAGTAAAATATTGCCAGCAACACAGGGGATAGGTTCAGGGAAATGGCTCAAAATAAAGCAAAAAAAAAAAAAAAAAAAAAGCGTAAACATGTTTAGAATGAGAAAAATGATAGCAACGAGAGAGCGAGGATAAAATGTTTACACCGTTGGTGTTCCTGGAGAGCGGAACAGAAGGAAAACTCGTTTCAAAGATGTGACGGGAGAGACGTTTCTTGAGCTTAAGCAACACTGGGACGTGCTGCTCAAAACTTGGTTCTGGGAAAAGCCAGTGCACCGTGAACCTCTCATCAAAACCAAGCCTACTTGTGCTGCCAAGTGGGCAAAATAAAGAGATCATCAGGGGGGGTGTTCAAGGAGAAAAACAGGCCCGATAGAACACGGAGGAAACACATTTTCAACACTCTCAATATTTTCATAGAGATGCTCGGAATGGGCCAACGACTAAAGTCATTGTGTAAATCCTTTCTTTTAACAAAGCCTTTCAAGACTGTTGCTTGCTCCCAAATACTATTTTCAAGGTTGAAATCTGGCTGCAAATGTCGCTCCCCAGAATAATTTCTCCAATAATACAAGAATAAGTTGTCCTTGGACCGTAAGGACATCTGGCGGCAACCGTGACTCCTTGAGGACCGCCAGCTCCGGGATGAAACCGTTCAAATAGGGCGACAGTGATTCTGAAGTTGAGAAGTCTTGATCAGGAGGAGGGCTCATCTGTGTGGAATCCATCCCAAGGTAGTTCCAAGATAACATGATGGAGTTTTGGAAACTTGACTGAGCTGAATGGGTAGAGAACTCACCCTTCCCAAAATGACAATAGAACTAACAAAACCGGAAAAGTCAGGGAGAAAAGTCGGGGAAGGTGTTTGCATGAAGTCCTTCATCTTTCATAGAAAGGAGTCCATGGATTAACTCTAAAGAAAAAAACCAAACAAACAAACAAACAAAAAAAAACAAAAAACAAAAAAACAAACCCAACCCCCCCAAAAAAACAAAAAACATGCCTAACAAAAACATCATAGCTCCAATCTTTTTAAAGACTTTTCTTCTTTAGAGGACTTGTGATGAAGAGCCATCTTCTTGAAAATCACTTATATTTTCAGCTTAAAACCATTTTTATTCTGACATAAGTTGTATTTCTAAGAATATGACACTCTGCTTTTTAAAAAAAAAATGAATTCTATGCATTTAATTTTTACATTTTCTTGTTTCCATGTTTGTAGAGATGCCAGGGATGGTATTGACTAAACAAAGACTTGCTTATCTTAGGTGACTTTTGGGGATCTTCTTTATACTATTCTGGATTATCTGAATTCATTATTTAACTATTTGGAGAAAATACTTAATTGGAGAAATTTTACTAATTTTAACTATTGGAGAAATTTTACTGATTTTAGTAGTTCTAACCATTGGAGAGATAAAAAAAAAAAAAAAAAAAACCGAAGATGGATTCGTGAGAGGAAAAAGGTAGTAAACTACTGAAGACCAAATTGATCCACACCTTCAGAGTTTGGGTCACCTTTGCCTAAATATCTCCTTAAGGAGAACCTAGACTATGAATATAGATTTGCCCAAGCTCCTTGTCCGCCGTGCAGTCCTTCCTACACCCACCATGTGCTTCACTTTGATGGAAATAAGCTATTTGATTCCCCTCCTCAGCCCGCCCCCTGTGGGAAATCACATTCAGTCCAGAACATTAAGCTGAATCCTTCCCTTTTGCCCCCTTCCTTCATCTTTAAAGATGCACTGATATAAATTAAACACGAATACATGCATGTGCTCTGAGCTTCTGGTTTCAAAGCTCCAAATACCACGTTGTTCATCCAACAGAGGTCACGTTGGTTTTAAAAATCTCCGAGTCTTGACCTGTTTATACTGCCTTGAACAGACATCTTTCGTTCAATCACACTGAGGTTTACCCACTCTTACGTCTCTCCCGTGGGATCCCTGACATCATTTTAACAACGTTTTTCTTTACCAAGTTAAAAACCAAAGCAGCCCATCTTAATGGTGTCGGTTGCATATGGAGAACTATGGCCTAACTCCCAGAAAACAAGAGCCGCGTTGGACATCTGGTTAATGAGAGTGAATTTTAACCTGTGGGACCATTCTGATCAAAGATGTCACTGCTAGGTAAAGTGAAAGAGGTGCTAATCATTGCTACAAAGGCCATGCACTGCAGGCTATGAATGCGTCAGATTAACTACCTTACATTTGCATGTCAAATACACTTCCATTCAATAGGGCAGGGGGAGGAGGCCAAAGATCTAAGCAAATAGGACAAAGCTCTAGGACCGTCAAGTTTGGATTCTTGACCAGAACCACTCCACCACCACACCTGGGGCCAGAACCCAGCTCTTTCTACCAGCCTACCCTTTGGGAATTTAGTCCCTAAATACCCTTTGGGAATTTAGTTTCCATTAGCCAGCTCTGGAGAGTGGCATAATGGCCAGAAAAGGGAATCCATTCAAAACCAAGCAGACCGAAGTAGGAATCCCCTTCTTTTTCCAAGTACGAATGTAACTTCTTAGGAACACGGACTCATATTTTCCTTACCTTTCCTTGTCTCCCATCCTTTCCAATCCCCACCCCATTATAGGAAGAGAACATCACCTATTTTAATGGGTGGATCTTTTTCTTTGATTCATTTGGCTTGCTCTGTCTCTGATAGGGAAAATTAACCTGGCATTTATGTATATTTATAAGTATTCAGTCCACCTATATGGGTATTCATCAAGGTAGAATGAATGCTGTGTAAATTAATTAAATCCAAGGCAAAGCCGTGTGTTTTCCTTTGACACGGGCATTTTAAGGGGCCGTGATTGATACATCATTCAAAGAATTAGGTTTGAGGTTAAATTAGTTATTGAACCACCTCCACGCTGTTGCTCTCCATTGTGTGTGAGATTGGACAGGCTGACCTACCACTCTGCATAAAGCAGGCTATCACACCAGGGTTGTTCAGCTTCCAGCACCCAGAGAATGGTAGCCCTGGAAAGAGATTAGACAACATGGTAGATAAAACGTACATTTTTATAAAACAGCCAGTAATTAATTTTCACCACAAAAGACATTGCTCGAGCGGCTTTCGTTAAGGTATGGCCCCAATAACTGCACATCCAAGAAGTAAAATGGTGAGTTTCGCTCTTTGAATGCTCAGATCTCCGTGTTATGAAGCCATCTTGGGTTGACATCAATGGTGGGGGTTCAAAGAACACCCTAGTACTAGGAAGTCTTATTTTAATGAGTGCTCTGCACCATTTTTAAGAAGTTGATCTTGCAATGCAATTTAATTCAGGGACACTACTGCAACCTAGATGAAAGTACTTATTAATAAATGTGGCTACAATACGAGAATGGTTCAAATGGAAAGCCTGCCTAATAAGAACACCGGAGGATCAAATACCATTTTCCCTACTTTGTGAATCAGTGGTGTCTCCATAAACATCCGATTCATTTATCAGTCTTATGTCATATATTTGTTTAGGTAAATGCATTGTCGGCATGCACAGTCTATTAAACATGGTCAGTGGCAAAGCAAATATCCCAATGCATGCCTCCTAGATTGCAGGCATCACTCTACATGATGATGAGCAAATAATTGGGGTCTCTGCATCCATGGATTTTATACGTGTGTGTGTGTGTGTGGTTGCAGAAAGTTCTAGCAATAGATGAGCAAACAAATCAATGAACATGGCCATTTTAGGTATGCCAAGTGTGGATAAAGAAAATTAAACTGGATGAGGAAAGGTAAATTGGGTGTAGGGCCTAATTTAAATCAACAGCTCACTGAAGCTTGTATCTGACACCCTGTGCTCAGCAAGAGGCATGGTGGGACAACGGGAGAGCTGTGACCTCAAGCCCGTGGACAGAGCCATCAAGGGACCCAGCTGTCTTGCACTTTCAACCAGTGGGGTTAAAAATTAGCCCTTACACCTGTCCCAGACACAGATCCTCATTTGGTTAGACTGGGAAGTACCATCTTCATGCTCAAAACTGATTGTATTAGGACTGGAATATAGTCAGGTCGCAGCAATAGGACCATAGGTATTATTTTATGGGACTTTTCTCCCTCTTGTCCTTGATAACATGCTGTGAGTATGTAAGGCTGGAAACGGTGAGTGGATTTTTCTACCACGTTAGTGTACAGACAGCAGCGTAAAGAGAAAAAGAGATATTAGAGGTTTGATGACTTCATCTGATGCATTCTCAGAAGGTAGTCCCATATCCAGATGCTTAATAAATTACCTTTATTTACACCTGTTTTTGAAGGTGTTTTTCTGCCACTTGAATATATTCCTGATTAATATGGTACCCGTTCTTTGATGTCTCATCGTCTCCCTTCCTAGATTTTCATCATCATCTCCTCACTGACCTGACGCTTGTCCTCCTGAATCCATTTTCCTAACCAAGCGAAAGTATATCTTTAAGTCCGAAATACAATCACGGCGCCTCTTTGCTTAAACCTTCTTAATAGCTCACCCTTGCCTTCAACAAAATTCCAAATATCTTTTTTTCAAAGGTTTATTATTATTATTATTATTATTATTATTATTATTATTAAGAGAGTGAGAGCAGGGGAGGAGGGACAGATAGACAGGGAGAAAGAAACTTAAGCAGACTCCTGATGTGGAGCATGGAGCCTGACATGGGCCTTGATATTATGACCCTGAGATCATGACCTGAGCCGAAATCAAGAGTCAGTCGCTTAACCACCTGTGCCGCCCAGGCACCTCCAAATTTCCAAATATCTTAACATGGATGTGTCAATCGCACTCTGCCCTTTAATTGTCCTATTACCTTAGATCAGTCCCTCAATTTCTCTCTGTCATCCTGCATTAAATAAGAAAATTAATAGGTACTATCTCATAAGCCCTGACACGAGTTGAAATGTGCTGAAAGCATTGAGCAGGGTGGCAAGGGCAGCTAGTGCCCACTAACCATGGGTTTCCCACATTTTCTCAGCTTCCCTTCTCGTCGGGAGTGGTTATGGAGCTAGTTCAGTCTAATGAGTTGTGGGAGGAAGTGACGGGTGTTAGGATCAGAGCAAGGCTTCTAAGAGCGGAAGTGAATTTCTGCAATCTCTCTCTTTCTGCTTTGTTGCCTCAGGCAGCCATGAAGGTTTCCCCCATAAGATGGCAACACTGAGTCACTCTTCTAGAGCTACTCGAGCTTCAGGGCACTTCCAGAGCAAAAAAGAATATCCCCTTATGTATCCCCATATACATATATGTGTGTATATATATATATATATAAACCCCTAAGGGGATATTTGTTACTACATTATTACCTGTCTTAGCCCGACTCCAATAAAAAAAGTTCTTGGCACCACAACGTCAAGCCCTTATCTAATTGTTAGCAATTATAGCTGGTCCTTCCTGGCTTTCCTCTTGCAGGAAAAAGCCTCAGGAAAGCCTGAAGCCTGTATCCACCAGGAGATACTGGCTTGGACAATGACTTTGGGTGCACAGTCTTAGAGGACGCGTCAGGAATGTTCACTGCTGTTCCACACCGGTTGCTTCCACCTCACGTTCAACGTGATCAATAGGGAAGCCACCGGAGTGCACGCTCACTCAGCCTGAGTGCTATAATCTCAGTAGGAACTCTGAGCCCGCGATATTACTTGGTCCCTTGAAAAGATCCCATGTGGTGATGACTTTAGCTCTGCATGGCTGCCTCTGAATAGATGTATTTCCATATGCTTTGTCACACGTCCAAGTTGATGCTCTCTCCGACCTGTCTGGTGTTTGTTGGAAGGGAGGAAAGACTTACCATATCCTTCTAGGATCCCTAGCCGAGTCTTCAAGAAAGGTATGCATGTGTATTAACGTGGAGTGTTGTGTGTGCTGAAACACCTTGGGGGGATGGGTGAATGCCCCCAAAAGCAGTGAGATCTGAGAGCTTCTCCACCATCTTAATAAGTAAAGGGGAAAGCACGTGGGTCTGCCTGGAGACTAAATGTTTTTGTGAAAAAACAACTGGGTCCTGAGTAGAACAGATGAACATGCGACAGTTTGTGGCAGAGTCTGGGTGTGGGGTCGATGTCTGCTGATGACCCTTGAGGTCCTTTTGGAGATTCTGTCTCTAGGCAGATGACGGAAGTTCAGAGGAAACCTCTCTGCGCGTCTGCCAGAGTTTTGAGGCCATCGTTCATAACCAACCTCCTGACACAGTTCATTTTGGGGGGCCTTGTCCTGAACCCCTTCACCTGTGCTTCTGTGGTAATCATATCCCCGTCCTGCCTCACCATCTTCCTTTCCTGAACACCGTGTCTTCAGGCAGAGTGGACTCTGGTGATTAATATGCTACATCGTCTTACATCTCACAGTCTCGCACCCGCTGTTCCTTCACACAGGTGTGCATTTGCCAACACCAGACCTCCTGTTCTGCTTCTTTCCGATGGTCCTGTCCCCGCTGCAGTCATGCCTTACACGTCCCTTTCTTGCATGTAATTCGTGCAGATGCTCCTTCGCATAGACAGCAAACTTTGTGCGCTTACCCGTTGTACCAGCATCCATTTCCTTGGAGCTGCTGCATCACTTCTCTCTGCATCCTACTTGCCTGTACGCCCTAGAGGACCCCCTCAAGGACCCAGTCATGATCATTATCTTGCTGCCTGACATTCCATAAATGTCTGAGTGAATGAAGATCTACTAAGCATCGCCTTGAAGAGCCACAAATACCTACTTCCCCAAGTGAACTCATGTCCTAGTGGTTTTTGTTTTCTCTTACACTCTGTTGACTTGAAAACAAAAAGCCTAAGAAAACAGGAAAAGGTAAAAGAAATATGGGAACCTAGCTGTTCTTTGTTTCCCCTTAATTACAGTATCTTTAGCAACTAAAGACCATATGAAGGAACAAGGCATAGAAAAACAATTAGCAAATTCATTAACTGTTTGCTTATGCTTTTGGTCTTAAGGATAATTAGTTGTCTTATACTTCTGCTTAGATTAATGCCTTGCGCATGGAAGCAGCCTATATTTCACAAGTATTTCTGCAAAATACAGCAGGGTGGCAAACCTTGCCTGTGGATTAATGCAATGACATTGTGCATCAAGCAGAGTCTCTATTGATACAGTTAAATTTGAATGTGGGGGTAGAAATAGAAATGCATGAATTTGCTAGTGTTTGAATTTCTGCAGAGTTCATCTAAAGTGTCAAATTTCATCATGGGAGGGAGAAGATCTTGCATAATGATATAGCAGAAACTCTTTGTCATGTAGACATTTTCAATTATTTATGTGGCCTGATAATGTTTGAGAAAGCTAGTGATAATTACTGGCTGTTCCAAATTTATATTTGAGGATCCATTGAGGCAAATTATTAATTCATTAACCAGCTATTTGTCTTTGCATGTGTTCCGTGCAGGACCCTATCCTAGGAGCTTTGGCATGAACACTGGAATAGCACGGTATAATTCACGTGCAAAAGCAAACACACAAATAAATGTCATTCAAGGTAAAGGAAGAAGCAATGCTTTAGGAGAAAGAGTAAAATACTGGAGTAAAACAAGCTTCTTCCAGATGGGAAAAATCAGGGGCAGCTTTGTAAATAAAGGGACATATGACTTGATGTCTGCAAAATAGAGGGGTATTTGGATACAGAAACATTCATGTTTTGGGGGGAGCAGGAATCAGGTCGATTCCCAAACTGAAGTTACTTCTAAAGGAGCCCTTGCAAAAGAGAGGGGGGCAGACTCTCCATCATGACTAATTACTTTAAAACCCACATCATCTGGGATGCCTGGGTGGCTCGGTGGTTGAGCATCTGCCTTTGGTTCAGGGCATGATCCCGGGGCCTGGGGATCTAGTGCCATGTCATGTCTCCTCTGCTTGTGTCTCTCCCTCTCTCTGTGTCTCTCATGAACAAATAAATAAAATCTGAAAAAAAAAATACCACTGGGGTTCAGGAGGCACCAGTATCACCACTAGCCAAGCCTAGTTAATCTGCATGTGACTACAAACAAGGCAAGTTGCATATTAGTCTCCACCTGAATTATATGTAACTGCAGTGCTTTGTGGGAAATGAGCATCTTTGCCTTCGTCCTATAGGGACCCTTTTAAAAATGACATGAATGGCATCTAAGAGTGTAGAAAATAAGTGACCTCACTGGAAGACGCCATGTTATAGTAACAGCTGGTTACATAATGAATTCCTGTTCTTTGAACTTTCCAGAAAAGGACAGAACGAGTCAGAATAATCCACATTCTGAGTCTTGTGGAACACGCTGTCTTGATATGGCCAATATCCCGTGCAGTGCAGTGCAGGGGGTCTCATAGGACGGCAGGTCTACTCTACACGACTCGCGGCCACGTGCCAGTAGCATTTGAGGCAGGGGACAATAGAGAGACTGCAAGTTTTCATTAGAGCAAAGAGAAGCATCTCCAGCATAGGTCGACAAGGTACCAAATTCTATGGTTAGCATCGATTCCTCTTCGCTCCTTTACGGACTTGAGTCTTCCCAGTTGGGCTTGGGGAATAGGGTCCCTCTTTGGCGATGACCAACACAATATATTACAGCAACGAAGGTAACTATGACCGTGTGGCAGACCATCCTGACTCTGAAATGCAAATTAATCTTTTCTTTCCTTCTTACCTGTGACTTCCTGACCCCCGATGGCCAACACTGACGTCCAAGAGCAACAGATGCCTATTTTAATGATCTGTTCATTAAATGACTTGTTTTTCTCCAGCTTCACTAAAGAAAGGCCGAGGAATGAGAGAGAATGCAAGGCAGTAAAGAATTAGGTAGAAAAGCTTGTGTAGCTCTATGACTGTTTCTCTCAAATTCACAAAGAGCAGAAGACATTCTTTTACTGGGTTTCAGGAAAATATTCAAAAGCGGTAATTCGTTTGGTTCTGTATTCTTCCCAATTAAGGAAATGCAACATGTTTTTCCAAAGACAGAGATTTTCCTCGTGGTCTGTTTGATTCAGGAACCAGTCAAATGTTTTTAGAATCAGGAGGAGATTATCACTCCTTTGTTGTCCAATGCCAGACACTCTGATATTTTGTACCTTTCATCTCTCAAATGGTGCACGACGAAGTAGGGTCCTATTTACTTAATGAGATTTTTGTGTGTGTGCAAAGATTAAATTGCAAAATCGTAAAATCACTTCTCAGCTAGTTAATTTAGAGATTTTATACACAAGATTTCAATCGCTTTGCAACCCACTGCCTGGAACTTTTTGGACAGGAAACCAATGATTTGCAGAATGTGACATTTCTGATTGCAAACTTCAGGTGAGTCAGAAGGAAATTTTCTCGTATGGGGTATATGAAAAGACCCCAAAAGGCCTCCAGTTCTAAGGTACCCATAGAGCAGATCAAAGAAGGATGCTCTCAAGAACGTAAAAATGCTATTTAATATAGTGTCTGTGTTGGACGACAGGTGTAGACCGACAAGTGTGGTTTTATCCAGATATCCATTTTTCCCCTGAGAAAACTCTCACCTACATTACTGACTTCACTAAGACAGACAGGTGCTATTCAAAAGCTATCCCCAAGGTTAAATAAAGTGTTAAGACCAACTTTGGAACTCCAGTACACGTGCCCCACAGTTAACTGCCGCATGTCACACACTATCTTCAAAATGTGGTATTGTTCAAGGAGGTGTAGCCTATGGCTTCTTTCAGCCCCAAAGAATCTCTTTCTCTCTTTACTCCTTGTGGTGTTCTAAAAATAGAAGTGCCTGGTTACCTTGGTAATGTGGCCAGGAGCGCATTGTGTTGAATCAGCAGTCAGAAAGGTTCTCTATCCTTTCTAAAAAGCACCATGCCCAGAGAGTTTTACAGATTGAATCTCAGTGAAGTTTCAGAAAAAAAAAAAAAAAAAAAAAAAAAAAAACCTTAGCTTTTGTGAACGCTTTAAAAAATATAACAGGGATGAAAACTTCCCAACTCACTTTGTAACGCTAGTGGGGCTTTGATACAGAACTGTGTATATTTTGTGTGCCTGAAATATTGCTTCGTATTTCAGATGAGCATATTGTAAAATGCTCCAGAGCAACAGATTAATACTGTCTGTTCCCGTCTTTAGTAGACACCTTTGTAGCTCTTTGACCATAGCTTGACCCCATAATTATAAATATTTATGGAAATAAATAATTGACCCCATAATTATAAATATTTATGGAAATAAATAAATCAGTAAATTAAGAAATTTACTGATGTGTATCCCAAATAACCCTCCAAGCACACCTGGGAAGGCATAGTTTACTAGGCAGGTCCCACAGGGGAGTCATGCAGATATCTGGGAAATGGCATGTGAGGTACAAGGACCCCAAGCTCAGATGCACATGGTGGGCTAAGCATTTAGTCAATATGTTTACAGAGTAGCAGGGGGGATATTATTGCTGGAATAGAATGAATAAAATAAGCAGCTACAGATTAGACCAGAAATGTGTCAGAATCTCATGAGAAGTAGGGCTTCCTAGGCCGTTGTAAGACACGTTACTTCGAGTGAGATGGGAAACAATTCAAGAAATTCAAAAAGAGAATCTGGATGTACATTTAAAAAGAACTAACCTGAATTAATTCTGTTGAGTTAACAATAGACCGTAGGGTGACAGGTCAATATAGGGACACCTGTTAGGGAGGTGACTGCAGTAACCTAGGTAAGATATGCTGGAGGCTAGGACCAGGCTTGGGTGGAGAAGGTGATGATTGCTGCTCAGATTCTAGATATGTTTGACCTTGGCTGCAGAGCATATGCAGAAGAGAGGAGATAAGGATGATTCTTGCATAAACCTATAGCTTAGGGGTAGATAGAAAATTTGGCTTTTTTTTTTTTCAGGATATTTTGAATTCTATTTCAAAGGCATAATGGATAACCTTATCTCTTGCTCATAGCCTTTATGGGAACTTCAGGGAGTAGCTAATTCACTCCAACACCCTGGATGTTTCCTTCCAGCTGTCCTAAGCCTTGATGGGCACAGAGTCTGAGTCCCAAGAAGTAATTGATGGCAATTGAACTCATATTTCAAACTGCATATTAATGCTAACCAGACTTTCCAGACCAAGGTAGAGTTCTCATGTTCTCCCACCTTTATAATTGGCTGTAGCACACCCCACGTTTTAGATGTGTGAATTGTGACACACCACTTCTTTGGACGTTATTCTTTGAATAGACGATTTTGGATGGCAAGATAAATTTAGAAATTATTCACTCTGGCTTTCAAAAGAATAATGTATAGTGGTGTTTCTGACTTGCATTCAGGTGCAGGACTATATTCAGGATTGACTTAGCCAGAAGCTCCTGTTCCATTTTTGCTGAGGCGTCTTTGGCTTTGGCTTTCTCTGGGGTTGGCCACTGAAGGTTCAGCTACTCCCCCGTATTTTGCCAAAATGGCTGTAGCATTCCAGCCGTCACACCAAATACCATTCTCTCCATAAGTGAGAGGATGTTCAGTCTGAGCATGATAAGCTGGGGTCCCAATATCAGCTCTTATTGGATCATTTGTGTCACATGGCCACTGTGTGCTGATTAGTTCAAGCTAAGACACACCTTAGCAGCAGCAGAAGCGAGTTCATGGTCCATCCAGATATGTGAGCTATGTGGATACTGAAATAAAAATATGAGTGACATTAACAGGAGAGATTAAATGGATAGGCAACCTATACGCCCTCTGCAGTCATTTTGTCAATACTCATCAATTATACACAGATGCTATCTGGCTGCTTTGATTTTTAAACAATCACATGTGCACGTAACTATTTATTTACCCATATGCTTTAGCTGTTGTGGTAGGCAGCACCTGAGTTGGCTCCCCAGTGATCCCTTCCTCATGATATTCATACCCTCATGTCCCTCCTTTCAGTGTGGGCTGAATCAAGTGACAATTTCTCATAAATAGAATATAGCTAAATAATGAGATGTCATTTCTGATATTAAGATTCCATCTCTCCTTTTGCTCCAAGGAAGCCAGCTGCAATCTTTGAAGCTATCCTACGGAGAAAATCACATGTAAATGAAATGCCGTCTCTGGACAACAGCCAGGGAGGACCTAATGCCTGCTTAGAAGTGGGTCCTTCCACAGTCAAATCTTCAGATGAGACCCCACCCCCAGCTGACATTTAATGGTAACCTTATAAGAATTCTTTTTTTTTTTTTTTAAGATTTTATTTATGTATTCATGAGAAACACAGAGAGAGAGGCAGACACACAGGCAAGAGAGAGAAGCAGGCTCCTTGCATGGAGCCTGATGTGGGACTGGATCCCAAGACCCCAGGATCATGACCTGAGCCAAAGGCAGATGCTCAACCACTGAGCCACCCAGGTGCTCCTAATTGTCACTCCTTGCAAGAATTCTTAAGCCAGGGGACCCAGTTAAGCTTCTTGTAGATTCCTGACCCACGGAATTTATGAGATACATTATTGCTTATTTTAAGTTGCTAAATTTTGGATCTGTTTTAATGCACCATCAGACAACTAACACAGTTATAATATCGCCAAATTGGAAACTAATTAAATTTTCAACACCAGGGACTTGGCCACCCAAATGATAGTATCCCATGCTGAGGAACTGGAGTTAGAACACTTAACTGAGAATACCACTCACCTTGTTACTGCATCGACAACTATGGCCAAGAGCCATAACCCTCTCTGTGATCCTCAGTCCTCTGTAAATAATGGTATTTCATAAGGTTCCCAGGGATGTTAAAGGACATAATCCATCACTTAACAAAGTGCCTGGCAAAAAGCAAGCCATCCAAAAGCATCAAGGGAAGAAAATTTTTTTTTGTTTTCTGTTTTGTTTGTTCCTTAAATGACCCCACACCTCTTATAAAGCATGAACCTGGGGAGTATTTATGGATATGTGAAATGTTCACGACATAGTAAGTGGAAATTTGGGCTATAAAAACATGCCGATACATGGACACAAAGTCTAGAGGTTGTAGGTTAAAATGACTAAAATTGATCATGGTGATTATGGCTAACTCTGTGAATACTGTAAAAACTAGCAAAGGTACACTTTATGCTGGTGAATTGTGTGGTATGTGAATTCCAGCTCAGTAAAGCTGTTAAAAATATAAACAGTGTTTTTCTTTATGTTGTAGACTTTTGTTTGCCTCATTAAACATTTCGATGTTCTCTACTGTGACCATTTTTAAGAAATAATCAGAAAGCCTTATTAAAAATCTAGTAATGACTCCAGTTTAAAAATACTTGGAGTAAACAGCTTTATGGTAGGTATGCTTGTCAAAATTCCATTATTGGCATCTATCTCTAGGCATACACAGTTTAATGGGGATTTATCATTCTTGTGAGCTAAAGAGACAAAACATTTTTTTTTGTGCTTTACTTCATTTGTATTATCCTATTATGACCAAAAATGTATAGATAGGTATAAGCAAATCTGATCGTCATGGTGAATATTCTGTCATTTGAGAGGACAAACCAGGCATTGGAAATAATTCCCCCAAGATATTTTCTTATAACTTCGCTTACAACCCAGCCTGAAACACCGAGAAAAACTAATAAAAATATATATATATAGGGGCACCTGGATGACTCAGTCGGTTGGGCGTCCGCCTTCGGCTCATGTCATGATCTCAGGGTTGTGGGATCGAGCCCCACATTGGGCTCCCTGCTCAATGGGGAGTCTGATCCTCCCTCTTCCTCTGCCTCTCCCCCTCCCTATGCTCTCTGTCAAATAAATAAATTAAATCTTAAAAAAAAAAAAAAAGAAAGGATACAGGTCCAGCATATAGTATTACTTGATCGACTGTTGTCCCCCCAGCATTGTGCTAAGCTGCATTCTGCATTGAATATCTCTTGGGATGCCCTGTCTCTCCTGTGAGGCAGGTCTAGGAGATGCTCCTGTTTGTAAATGGCTCCCAATGATCCTCACCTCCCGACACTTCATGCCTTTGTGTGACTGCCTCCCTTTCAGTGTGTAGGGGACCTAATGACTTGTTTCTAATGCATAGAATACTGCAAAGTCATGAGCCATCACTTCTGTGTTTAGGTCATAAACACATGTGACATCGTCTTGGTAATATGCTACTTGTATTGCCTTCTTGACTTGAAAACTTTGACCATGCAGGTTGACGTGTTTGAGCAGCTCATGAAGGAGGGAATTGAGGGAAACCTCTGGCCACCACTCACCAAGGAACCAAGGCCCTTGGTCCGACAAAGTGTGAGGAATTGAATCCTGCCAGTGATCATGTACACTGGGAAGCGGGTCCTTCCCCTACTGACCCTTCAGATGATTACGATCGGAAGACCCAGCCAGGCTGTGCCAAGATTCTGGACCACAGAAACTGCAAGGCAACATATGTGAGTTCTTTTAAGCATCTACATTTTGGGATAATTTTTTCATAAAAAATAGATAAATCATAGCATTCTATTACTGTGTTTTCAAAGTGGGAAATGTCTCATGTTGGGACAACAGCAACAACAAAAGATATCTATTTTCAGATAAGTAGGTAAAACTATGGAATTTCTCACATTAGAAGGTATTCTAGCCAGGCAGAAAATAGAATTCAACAGATTTTAATACTTTGGTAAATTTGTCATTGATAGTTTTTTCATAAACGTGTGGTTGATAGGAACGGAATTTTGGGTGTTCTCTTAAGCTCTTGAGAGCAAACTTACTTTCTCATGGAACATGTCAAGGCACGTTTGTGTGACAGAAATCTAGCCCTAGCATGCCATCCCCTCACAACCACCCCCGGGTTATATTAAGGAGAACAGCCTACAATTCTTGGTTTCTACAAGGCAGGATTTTACGCTGTAATGCTTACCTCCTCTTTCTGACTTCTCAGAAATCCTGGAGGTAATTGGAAGTGTGGATATAGATTCTTTCATATACACACTGTACGACAAGACTATTTTGGTCTCTGAGTAGGTCCCTCATATGGTGTCAGTAATGATGACTCCTTTTGGGTACTGGCAGGTTTACAGGTGAGCATTTCCCGTAATGCTGTGAGGTGCACTGCCAGTTACCACAGCTGCGCACGGCATGAGCTGCGTGATTAGGTGCTCTCATGCCGTATCACTGATGGCAGCCCAGTGTAGACATATGGAATGTTTTCTGGGAAAATTTTGTGACTCGTACTTAATTCCTCAAAGAGTAAAGTTGGACCTGAACTTTGCTCTGAGTCCAGGAAACAGTCTTCTCAGCCATAAGCTTGCCCTCCGTCTCTACATTTTTATTCTCAAAGAGTCTGTGTTTCTTTGCTCACTCTGCCATTTATGCAGGCTCTAGGGTGTGTAAAATAAAGAGTACAGTTCACAAATTAATTTCCACACATACTTTGTCCTGTTATCCTCACAGCAAATGCGTGAGATGGGTGGTAGAGGAATTATCATGTGCATTTTACAAAAGAGGAAATAATATTTCCGAGTTTTTAGGGAGCTGGTCAGCATGAAGCAGTTCTTCCCATGATACTAAATTCATTTACTCCACCTGGATCGGATGGTATGTACTAAAGCAATGGTCCTCAGCACAAGGAGCAGAAGTGGTGTAACTCAGGGGAGCAGGACGCTTTAGTTCCTTAATAACACTCCTCCTGGCGATGCCTATCTCAGAGTTTGAGCCGCAAAAATCTCTGTAAGCCTTTTTTGTGTTGTTGCTTGTTTGGTTGCACCTTACTTTTAATGCTGTTTAAAAAGAACTTTGTGTCATTGGTATATAAAGGGATGCATGTTTGAATTATATATCATCTCAAGACTCTTGCTAGGAAGATTGAAAATGTTTACTGTCTTAGTTCTGGTAAAAACATCAGGTGATATTTTGAAAAATTCTTGTTTAAGATATTTTCACTGTTTTTCTCACAGTTCTTTACTCCCTCAAAAAATCCACACCAAAATTTGAGATATTTTTGAACCTCTAAACTTGAAGAAATATCTTCATTTCAAAAGTGCAAGCTTAGCTGATATTCATTTTTAAGGCAATTTGAATCCCAGATCCCATTCAGGATGCTACCTCCGTATCTTTCAGGCTTCAAGGAGACAAATTTGTAGATAAATGCTTTCTTTAGATAGATTTAAATAAAGTTAAATAAAAAATATTATGTTTGTCTCACATAACTTTTAAGGAATAGTTAAAAATATGAACACCGTGCATTTCTACAGAATAGTTCAATGGAGTGTCTACATTGACCTAGTTCAATAAAAATTTTTATCAGAATGCAAACTAGAAAATATAAAACTGGAAAATATAAAAATTATTATAGGGTATTATACATTTTTTAGTAGTCACACTTATATGCCCATGAAAGGAAAGTGAGGTTGTCTCGTATAAACCATACGGTAAATCATGACTAGTTAAGAGATGAATTAAAAGTTAAATTAAGAACAGAACATAATATGATTTTCTCTTACACATAAATCCACATTCAAGATCTAGTCTAAGACGTGGTGCTGAGTTGCCATGGACACATAGCAATCTTTATAATAAAGATAAAACCAACACCACTGCTTCATAATGTTTGGAGAATATTTTGAATATTACTGAACTATGCACTCTTCTAAAACAGTGAAGTTATTAACTAAAGATGGTAAATTAAGGAAGGATTAGTAGAGTTCAAAAAGGGGCTTTATTTGGATTAATGTGGGGAGAATCTCATTTTCTAAAAAATTACACCCTAGCTGAAGCCTGAGTGAGTTGATCTATAATATTTCATTAAAATACAGAACCCGAGCCTTGCAAGTATAAATTAAAAAAATAAAATAACCAACAGAAGTACAATATTTGGAATAGAAATGAAGAGAGAGAACTCAAAATTCTCACAATCCATTTGGGATCTTTCCTGAATTATTTAGATATGTACACTGGATGGTACAAAGCTGTGCCCCGAAGGGGTGTACAATTTTCCCCTAAAATAATCTAAATATCCTTGTTGGTAAAAATAGCTTAATTTGTTAATAAGGATACTGGAGGCTCATGGCATGAAGTACAGTACTGGGAAAGGTGGGTGGAAAAGTATTCTATAATACAGTTGTCAAATACCAAATCTAGGGCCACCTGGCTGGCTCAGTTGGAGGAGCATGTGACTCTTGATCCTTGGAGTTGAAAGTTCAAGCCCCACATTGGGTGTATAAGGTACTTAAAATCATAAAAAAAAAAAATTACCAACTCTATTCTTTGGCTGTGTTGTTTGGGAAGGCCATTCATGTTGAAGTCAATGTAGTAAACTGTAAAATGAGAGGAAACATGACATGGAGATGCCCGCAATATGATGTTTGAATAAATAAGATATAAGGCATCCAAAACATTTAGTGTACAACTGGCATGTGAGTCCTCGGTAATTAAAAAGTGTTATTTGTATCAGGGGCTTGTGGTACGAGTTGGCCAGTGGGGGCAGCCTGGGTGACTCAGTTGGTGAAGCGTCTTGGTCTCAGGGGTCTTGGGATCGAGCCCCCGTCGGGCTCAGCCTGCTTCTCTTTCTCCCTCTGCCCGCTGCTCCCCCTGCTTGTGCTCTCTCAAATAAATAAATAAGCAAGGGGGTGTACTGTTGCTATTTCCTAGATGCTGTGTGCGTATGTAAGATTAGGAAGCAGTACGGTCAGGGTCAATTCCCTGCAATCAGCAAGTCAGAGTCATTAGGGAATATATAAACCCAGATGAGCAAACTGGTGTTGATGCCCCAAATCCATTTTTGCTGAGAAGGAAGGGGGACCTTCAGAGCTTACGGGCAGGACTTGGTGTCTGGTCATATCCAGGTTTGGAGGATATTGGAAGTGGTGTCAGACTTAGTCTGTTCGGGATGCACTATCAGAACACCACAGATTGGACGGCTTATGAAAATACACAGTTATGTGTCTCAGTTCTGGGGCTGGAAGTGCAAGATCAAGGCGCCGGCAGATTCGCTATCTGGTGAGGACCCACATCCCGGTTCATAGGAGGTTGTCTTGTCTCTTAATGGAAGGGTGAGGGAGCTCTCCAAGGTGTCTTATCAGGCCCCTAATCCCATTCATGGGGACTCCGCCCTCCTGACCTGATCACATTCTGAAGGTCCCACCTCCCAATACCATTCCATTGGGGGTTAAGCTTCCATATATGAATTTGTGGGGACACACACACATGTAGTCCGTAGCAGACCTAGAGACCGGAGTCCATGTGTCACTGTGTGGAGAAAGCAGACAGGACCCCCTGCACACATGCAATACAGTTGCCATTTACCCATCAGCTGAGTAAAACCCTGGCTCTTCTGTGGAAGGACAAGGGTCTGCCAATGAGCATATCCTCTACAGCAAGGCAAAGCTGCTCGCTCATGGTGCAGATCATCAGAGTCCAAGAAAGTCAGTGAACTTGAAGTTGGAGTGTCCATCCCTAAAATAAAAGGATAGTATAAATAAGCATTCCCTTCCAAAACTCATCACAGGGATCCCTGGGTGGCGCAGCGGTTTGGCGCCTGCCTTTGGCCCAGGGCGCGATCCTGGAGACCCGGGATCGAATCCCACATTGGGCTCCCGGTGCATGGAGCCTGCTTCTCCCTCTGCCTGTGTCTCTGCCTCTCTCTCTCTCTCTGACTATCATAAATAAATAAAAAAATTAAAAAAACAAACAAAAAACAAAACTCATCACAGCCATGCAAAAGCCATTTTTAAAAAAATGTAAAGGGTAGTTCAGAAAATGTCACTTTTATACAAAGGCACTTTTTTGTTGTTCTTAATTATGGGCACTGGATTTTTTTCTTTATTCTTCTATAAGTCGTGGACTTACTGAAATGTCCCTAAGATATGATCAACAGTATTGACAGTCTTCCATTAATAATGCAAATAATGTCTAACAGAAAATCATTATTTGATACCTGACAAAGAAATATTGCAATGACAAAAGGCTGATGTTTCAACTATACCAATCGTTTGGGAGATAATTCACCAAAATGTGAAATGGCAAAAGCAAAACAAAGCAAGAAAAACACATCTTGTGTCTTTTCAAAGATCAGGCCTCATGAATATAATTCACAACGAAAAGTAACATGATGTGAAGAAGCATGAAGCCAAACTTAGGACTCCTTACAGAGAATTGTAAATATCCTCCTGGCCTTTGTGTTTGTCAACAAAATGATAAATCATGATTCTTTTTTCTGCCTAGGACGATATGCATAGAACTCCCTCCTTCTGTGGGGTCATTTGGTTTTATGTGAGCACAGAGAACCGTTCAGTCGGCAACGATCTCAGGGAGTCAGGAAAAGCTTGTCATCCAAACATACAACTTGGTTCTCAGATTACAGGAAA
Source organism: Vulpes vulpes (assembly GCF_048418805.1). Lineage (NCBI taxonomy): Eukaryota > Metazoa > Chordata > Mammalia > Carnivora > Canidae > Vulpes > Vulpes vulpes. The sequence continues at coordinate 3,818,923 of NC_132796.1, read as the reverse complement.
AGCAGAAAGCATCTGAATTTAAGTGAGAGCACTAGACTTACTTGTAACTCAGAGAAGCTCCCAGTTGTACTATGTCTATTCCCAAAATTTCAGGGGCCACACAGAGTTCAGAGAAAGCTGGCTTGGAAATGCATCACGGTTCCCCATGCAACAATATTTGGTTTGGGTCTCAAATACTGGGTTTGTTAATTAAAAAAAAAAAAAAGTATGGCTTTAACAAATGTCTTAACTTGCCTCCAACCCTCAAAGTCTGGTAGAAATTGCTATGGCATTTTCAAATGGATTGTGTATTCGCCACTGAAATTATAAATTGGTGGTGGTAGTGATTGCCCGGTCCTAGAGTAGGGTAAAGCCTGGGTTAGTATCACTGCACATTTATAGGGAGCCGAGGGGATGCAGGAGGCTTTGTGCTAGAAAAAGACAGTGAAGCAAGATATCTTTTTCTGCTTAAATTGATTTACCACCTCTTAAAGAGAGCAGAGACAGCCTTAGAAAGATCCATAACAACAGATCAGCAAAGTGCTATATGCCGGGCTTGGGGTTTGGACCGAGGGCACATAACAGCATTTGAGGGGAGCAAGTAGGATTTTGAAGAAATGCTTCCAACAGAAATTACAATTTGAACTTATTCCCCACCCCCCACTTCAGCATTTTATTCTATTTCTTCTGGCCAGAACAACTGTGTGTGTGTGTGTGTGTGTGTGTGTGTGTGTGTGTGTTTGAGATTTTATTTATTTATTCATGAGAGACACAGAGAGAGAGAGAGGCAGAGACCCAGGCAGAGGGAGAAGCAGGCTCCATGCACCGGGAGCCCGATGTGGGAATCAATCCCCCACGGGACTCCAGGATCATGCCTTGGGCTGAAGGCAGGGGCCAAACCGCTGAGCCACCCAGGGATCCCCTGTGTGTTTGTTTTTAATCAGTATATGTTTTGGGTTTTTTAAATTAGTTTCAGAGGCAGGATTTAGTGACTCATGAGTTGCATATAACAACCAGTGCTCATTACACCAAGTGCCCTCCTTACTGCCCATCACCCACCTCCCCTCCAGAAACCCTATTTGTTTCCCAGAGTTAAGAGTCTCTTATAGTTTGCTTCTCTCTCAATTTTCATCTTATTTCTCCTTCCCTTCCCTTATGTTCATCTGTTTTGTTTCTTAAATTTTTCACAGGAATGAAATCATATGGTATTTGTCTTTCTCTGACTATGGCTATTTTTTTTTTACTAGAGTTTTAGTAGAAGTGGCAACTATGACATGCTCTTAGGCTAAAATTTGTAAGAATGGAAAACATGGTCTTGTGCTTCCCTTAACCCAAGTTCAGCTCTTCTGAGAATCACCCTGCTTCTACTTATCTTCCTCTGACGTCAGGTAGTTGATTGATACGTACTATTTTGAATTATTATTGGTATCTGGACATTTGTTGGTTCAGTAGGATCTTTTTTTTTTTTAAGATTTTATTTATTTATTAATGAGAGACATGGAGAGAGAGAGAGAGAGACAGGCAGAGGGAGAAGCAGGCTCCATGCAGGGAGCCCAACGTGGTACAAAATCCTGGGTCTCCAGGATCAGGCCCTGGGCTGAAGGTGGCACTAAACCGCTGAGCCACCCAGGCTGCCCCGGTTCAGCAGGATCTTAACTGGCCACACAGAAGGGAAATTCTCCATGTTTTAAGGGATTTGAGTCTTCGATAAAAGAAAAGCAGAAGGCGATGTATTATGTGCAAGAGAAATATGTCTGCCAGAGATTCCAGGGCAGACTGTGCTCCACATGCCACAAAACCAATATGGTGGTCTACTTTGGTTTAATGCAAGTGGGAATAAGTGGGAATAATTCATATTCCAATATGAATATTGGAAGTAAAGCATGCTCTTAAGAAGCCTGATGTGAGTGGCTGGGTTGGGTCTGGTCCTATGGCTGTAAGTGAGAGCTGGGCAGTCACCTGCCATGGTGTTGGACAAACCCCAGAACCGTACCAGAGTGAGGGGCCCATGGGAACTCAGACACAGATGTATGATGAACAGGTTTTTTTTTTTGACAACCATGAGATTGTATATTGAAGTGCCCTGATAACACAGAAAGACCATCGATGGGTGAATGGATAAACATGATGCTAAGTGAAAAAGCAGTCACCAAGCACCATATGTTGTGTGAGCTTCATTACATGAAATGGGCAGCATAGGCAAATTAGCTCCATCCCCATCTTTTCCCCCACACAGGCATCTTGCCTATACAAATCTTCTCGTATTCACTTTTGTCTTGGTTTGCTTCTCAGAGGTCATGGGGTCACGCAAACTTCCACGCAAGCCTCCAAGGCTGGACTTTGCATCCAGCCACATCATAGCAGAGTGTCCCTCATGCTGTTGTACCGCGCTATCATCCTCTGGTAGATTGCAAGCTCCTTGAAACCAGGGTCCTTACCCCAAAGCCTAGGACTCTCTATGGCACAATACTGATCCTCAGTAATTGTTGAATGAATAAGTAAACAAATTAAAGTGACCGTGTCTGTCAAGCATAGATGAGAGTAAATTCCAATAATGGCTAATTAATTTCAAAGCAACACGTGCCCCCTACACACGGCGATCATTGTGATCACCCCATCAACTGAGTTTCGAGATGATTTCCAATCTTCTTGTCTGTCATTTGTGAAATTTAGTGGATGGGGTCTATAGATACTACATTGATTCTCAGCATCATGCCCATTTGGTATGTGCGGATATTCAAACCACTAATGGCCTTTTCATGTGTATGTGTGTGTGGCTTGGGAGTGAACACTGATGTAGTACTCGCTACTCTACTTTTCTCATGTAGGGAATAGTTTAATAAAATAAGCCATCCGTTCCGAGTGGGTGATATCTTTAGGATTGCCACAAATGTAGTAAAAAAAAAGAAATTTAGGAACTTAACTGCTATCGTAATTCTAGTCAGGATTTTCCAAATTTTAATGGGCATACGGTCTCCTTGGAAATCTGCATTAGAAGAAATAATAGCTCAAATACGAGCCATAATAACCTAATAATCGGTTATGCAAGCACTGACGCTTTTTTTTTTCTTGATGAAGACTCTATCATAATGCAACCTAGATACTCCAAGAGTACTATGAAGGAAATGTTCTTATCTGTTCACAATATTAGTTCACTTCCCTTCAGCTCTTGTATTGCTACCGCCCGGATTCAGGAGAACTTGGGCATCAGATTATTAACCCAGACAAGGATAGCAACATGTTTCTGTACGCCTTTATGAGATAAACTACATCGTATCAATGCATATAATGATGCTGATGTTTGGCTGGAAGTTTGCAGTGATTATCATCGGGTGAAGTATGGCGCATTTCAAGTAGCATTAAGCTCTCCGGTAAATGTGCCTGTGCAGGATACGCTAAGGAATGAATTTTGCTTCTGGTTATCTCCATCTGACTGGCAAGGTCATAGTATTTTCAAAAATCATGAGAGAAATCTCAATCCAGAATTGTATTTGCAGAGTGTCAGATTATAGAGAACGGCGCCCACAGTGAGACAATTTATCTTGTTTTAAAGACCAGCATTATTTGCTCTGTGAATACAGGTGTTACAAACAGGCAATTTTTTTTCTGAGTTAAATTTATCAATATCTTTAATCTCGGATGGTCCCTTCGCTGAAAGATTCCAAAATTAACTTTTGTACTATCGAGTCATTTTTCTCCTATGGAACTAGAAATTTAATGGCAACAAACAGATAATTTTTTTTTTGAAAGTTTGCACTAAGGGGATCCCCGGGTGGCTCAGCGGTTTGGCGTCTGCCTTTGACCCAGGGCGCGATCCTGGAGACCTGGGATCGAATCCCATGTCGGGCTCCCGGTGCATGGAGCCTGCTTCTCCCTCTGCCTATGTCTCTGCCTCTCTCTCTCTCTCTGTGTGTGTGTGTGTGTGACTATCATAAATAAATAAAAATTTTAAAAAAAGAAAGTTTGCACTAAGAACAATTCATATGATAACATTCTTTCATCAAAGAGCTGAGGAACAAAGCCATCAGGTCACCTGTGTGTTTGCTATCAGACAGCATCCTTTTCCCCTCAATCACATTGCTATCATGTGACCTCTCAGTGTCTGTTGAGAAACGTTACTGTTACTTTATCAGATCAACATAGAGACTAGATAGCAATCAATATTTTGCAAAAATAAGCTCAAATATCAAATATTTTAAAGGCTTATAAATTCAGCTTTTCAGATGACTCAGGTGTTCTGAATATCAACAGCTGGCCCAGTGAAACTGTGTACTGGAGTGCCTTGACCAGTTCAGAACTGGTCTGCTGTGAAATGTAGAATGTGCTGTTATTTCTCAGTGAATCCCACAGCACGTTGCAAATGCATAGATTGGATCGTTTCTAAAATGTCCTCTTGTATTTTTTTTTTTGTCAAAACCCTTCAGGCATCGCCTTATCCATGAGGTTTCCTAGAAAACTGCTCTCTTCCTTTAGAAAATGGAATGAGAGTTTAGTTTTCCAGTAGAGAAATCCTGGGTACAACTATGGGGGCATATCTCTGTGTCGTAGGAGCTGCAGCACTTCCTATATGATGGGAACGCCCACCTTACAATGCTTCAACCCCGTAGTCATGTCTCAGATGCAAGGAGGCAGGAAGGGAAGCAGAAGAAATGCAACAAGGTAGTGTAGGAGGAAATGGGTCCTGGGGGTAAATCAAACAAGGCTTCAATGACAGAGAAATAATAACCATCATATAGCCAAAGTAGGAATGCAAGTACTAACAACAGAACACAAGTAATATATTGTATTTGCAGAGGGTATTTTTGCAGAAGAGCTAATAATTACACTGTTCCCATAACTCATACCTAACCTGGAGATTTTTTTTATTTATTTTTTTTATCTTGTGATTTTTTAAAAATAAATCTCCTATAAATCTGTAATAGCGCCGCCTATATTCATCATCTATCACCCTACATGCCCCCTCATATCTTCAAGTCAGTGTCACAGGGAGAAAATAACACTGCAGATTTTTCTGTACAATTATTCAATCGAGGATTTTAAAAAAATATTTTATTTATTTATTTGTGAGAGACACAGAGCGAGAGGCAGAGACATAGGCAGAGGGAGAAGCAGGCTCCCCTAGGGGAGCCCGGTGGGGAACTTGATCCCAGGACCGTGGGGTCATGAGCTGAACCAAAGGCAGGTGCTCAACCACTGAGACACCCATTGAGACATTGCCCCAAGATGTCAATTTAAATGACAATATCCAGACTTTAGTACAATCATGGCAAGAATACCCAACTGTACCTAACTGAGTTCATGACTAATGAACTGGGCGGGATTAATGAAAGTATTATTTCCAAGTATTTAACACCAGGGACTCCACCGAAACAAGACCTTTTTGAGCTACAGTACTGGAATCTTTTCTTATATACTAGTTTGAGATGTATATGGAAATTCCTCAGTTGCCCTTTCTGTGTCACACGTAAGCCCCAGCCAGGATAGCATCTGGTAGTGATTGAAGGACACAGTCATTGTTGTTCTGGAAATTCAGGAAATTGGAATTGACCAAGAGGACTTCCCTCTACCATGCATAGAAGTGGGCTTTGATATCCCCCTAACTTCTGACACAGAATGAACTGTGGAAGTCAGCGTGTGAGCTCAGCTTTTATTCTGAAGGCAGGATGGCTGCTTGGTTATCCCAATATGATCGCCGTCGTCGTCATCATCAATAGTAGCCTTCTGCTATTTTCAAACCACCTTCCTATATCTTCTTAGTTGACGTGAACGTCAAGGTACTCATTTCTGTCTTCAGGACGTTGTCAGGAAAACTGATGCACAACTTGAGACTGACAAGCCATGAACAGAAGGTAGGTGATTAACTACAATATATTAAGATTCAGGGTGGTGTAGACACAGTGTTTGAGCACTGCCGAAAATCCCGAGACTTCTCGGAGAAGTAGGACGTGGAAACGTATTTGGTGATTCAGAGAACATTTATGGGCCACTTGTTTTAATCCAGGCCGTACATTAGGTGTGAGGGGATTATGAATTAAAAGCTATGTCCTCAGCGTGATGGTGAATTTTGTGTGTCAACTTGTCCATAATTAGCAAATGACTTTCACAAACCCCACCTGTGATTGCATGCGACCAATCGACAAAGGGGGAAGCTGTTATAATTTCCTTGTGGAGGCTGATAAAACTGGGGCCAAGTAATACTTTTAGTGTTTTAAATATTTTTCCCTGTCTCCTGACTCTTGGTCCAGTGTTCTTTTACACAGTAAAATATCCACTAGTGGACTTGATTGGCAGCTATGAAATCTATCAGATTTCAGAGAAATGCCCAGAAGAGATGCTCGCCAACTCTAGACACTCTTATATAATAGCTTTAATCCCTTTGATCCGTAAAGAAGAAGAAAAAAAAATTCAGATCTTAATACAAGAGCCAGGAATTGTAAGTTGGGATAAGAAGGATTTGTCAACTATAAACTCAATGAGCCCTTTAAATTTCAACTTTATATTCGATGAAACAGAACTATACAAATTTAATTGATATTGTAGTGACAGGGTTATTATATTCTCATTTAAAACACACAAACAAAATAATTAAAGGTAATCCCCAGAGAATGCAGTACCCTGGTTAAATGATATATTTTCTTTCTATTAACTAAGATCTTGTTCTATAATTGCTCTCTCCCAAGCTTCATAAGCTTTTCAAAGGGGCCGTGTTTTGCGCATCTCTGTACAACTTCTCGTAATACTTGTTTTTGTACACAGTCGGTGGTTACGATGGTTTGCTATCATTATTTTAACCAAGTTCCTGATATTAGTGTATAGATTTGTGAGTAGTCTCCCTTTCACAAGGGAGAGTCCTTTCAACTTGGATGTGTGGGTATGAGCTCACCTGCAGTAGAGGCACCTGGGTACATAATCCATCTCCTTCCGTGACACATGTTTGGATTTTAACTTCTGTGGGTCTCCATTTGTTTATTTGCAGAAGAGGGATAATTTACATTTACAGGGTGGTTGCAAGAAGGGGCTAGTTATCACAGTCATTATACTAAATTCATTTTATCCTTTACATATTTAGGGGGAGGGCTCTATGTAATCTTTTTTTTTCCTACTTTATTATTTTTTTATTTTTTCTATATTCTTTTTAATACCCTATTATAAAGGACCAGAATTAGGCTACTTATCCCCAATCTATTCATTTTAATAACTGGGCGGTGAATACCGACGTTTCAAGAGAACAGGGTTTATAGCTTTGCAGCGCTACAGAGAAAGTCAAGTGGAATATTTTTCTGTTGTTCATCCCATAAGGAAAAATGTTCTTTTGGTTGGAACCATCACTTTAAATATTCATGCAACCCCAATTTAAATATAGTTAAAGAGGCATTTCCTCTCTGGCAAATAGAACATAAATTCCAAAGAAAGCTATCGGAATGTTCACTGTAGGAATGAAGTATTACCTCCTACCCACGTGTGCCTTCAGAAGTGGATATTTTCATAGTATTATAATTCCCTCTCTGTGGCACTCAGACTAAAATATTCCAAGGTGCTATTAATGAAGACCTTTTATCTTTGAATATTGTATTGAAAATATAACAAGTGCCTCTCGGCACTGATTAACAGATAACTACGTCCGCAGTCTGCAGAGGAGACCTAGCAGTGTTTATTTTTCTGGTATAAAAATCTGCACTGTTACATCCCAGCACAGTAGAATTTGCTTCAGTTTAATGGCAAACTGATTAAGTGCCTGGGTCCTGTTTAGAATAACTCACCTCTAATGAACATAACCCACAAATCTTCCGCTGAAGGGGAGGCAAAATCTCAATACCTTCTTAGAGGAGAGGATTCAGATGCATCATTATTTCATTGCAGAAGTCGTGTTGTAAAATATTTGGTATTGGGACGGGGAAGTTAGTCCAAGTTATATAAAAGGATGGAACATTGATTTCAGTGCTGGAAGCGAATGAGGCTAAAATCGACTGAATGAATAGCTTATATTTCCAAGTCTCTTTCCAAGAAAATTAAGGATACACTTGCACTTTGAAACCGAACACTCCCAGAGATTCCAAGGAATATGCTTGACACAGTTGTTTGGATGATTCAAGAGTCTTTTTTTTTTAATCCCCCCAATAAATTGAATTATTTGGAGAAGCATTACCTGTCACTTTTGGAAAAGAGCTAAATGAGTTAGACCCATTCAGAGATCCGTTTGGCATACAAAATTGGAGACATGTTATGGTCTTTTTCAAAGGGGTGCTTGATCTTAACGAGAAATTATCTAGGCTGTTTCCTGAGTCCATCTTTATCTGATTAGGAATCTAATTGCTTTACCCGCTAACTCGGGGCAAACCGTTTGTGTGCCTGCTGAATAAATAAATGAGTGTGTGCACCCAGGAGAACTGCAGATGTGTAGCAGGGACAGGGGCACAGAAGTAGTAGGGAAAGGGGCAGATGGAGAAGTAGAAAGAGTCTGAAGAGTTTGTAGAGGGGGGAAGAGAAGATGCGCGGTGTGAGCATCCCACCTCTCCACATCTTCCGCCCCCCTCCCTGTCGCGGAATGTCCTGAATCGGCTGCTGTGGTATTGAGATGCTCATGATCGCCGTATTGCCTTTGTCACTGAAAAGGAATCCATTAACCAAAATCAAATATTGGCTTTTACTTGGCCTGTTCCGGAAGAGAGATAAGAGACAGAGCATCTGTCATGTTTAGATGACAGCATTCCGCTTGGGGAAGCCATCACGTAACTAAAATATAAAATCTACCAGGTGTTTATAATGGAATAGAGAGATTTGGGAGGAACCTGTTTCTTTCGCACAAAGCATTTGCTTCTGCGATGTCCCTTGCTTTTCCTTCCCTGCCTATGGTGCTAACGACCTGCCAATGTTGTGCTCTAAAAGATGCCCCTGCTTGAGACAGACCTCCATCCTGGAAGGAAGGACACCTGGGTTCTGGGGAACCGGCATGACCACTACCTCTGTAAAACACATCCATGTTGCTGTGGCCCATTTTGTTGATCTCCAAGTCAACTTCCATTTTTAAGTCATTGTTCTTAGTCGCTACTTGCTGTGGTTTATGAGTTTCAGAGTACAGCCCTTTTTTTTTTTTGCCAAAATCCCAGAAAAAAAAAGTATAATTAGAAAGCCTCAGCTTTCTTCACACCTTCCAGCCCCTTACCACGACCCATGTGGGCATCCCGCACAAAGACAAGGACACGTGGAGAGCTCAGCCTTACTCCTCATGGCTCTCCTCTGAAAGAGCCAGGATGGCATGGTGCATTTCAAGCCTGTATGTTTTATGCTCCTGGGCACGGCCCATCTGTCATCCAGAAAGGAATTTGGCCACCTCTGTGCATGCGTGAGGAAAGGCAGCAAGGGCCTGATCCTCAGGCCCTGATTAGCTGGCACCCAGGAGTAACTCCCACTGCCTACTCAGGCTCCTCGTGTGGAGCACCGTGGAGAATCCATTAATCCATTACTTGTGGTTCAATATATCCTCTCTACATTAGACCAAGTAGTAGCCCAGTGTTTCTCCGAAATGTGGTTGTAACTTCTGGTGGTGCTTCGTGGTTGAGTAGATTTTGCCCTATTTGACATCTTGGCTGGATGCCCTTTAACTACCCATAGTACTGAGAAAGAGGGGAACGTGCCTGGGCCTTTTATCCGCCTTTAAATGCGTCCATTACCATTTGGCAGGAGGAACTTGCTCCTTTTTGTTTATTTGTTTGAAGTCTCCTGAGATAAACTTCCCTAACGTGCATGTGTAGCACGAGGGTGGTTACTTGTACTGACGCACAGGAGCTGCCACAGAGACATCTGCAGGTCCAGCGTAGGGTGTTTGAAGGAGAATGCCAGAGAGGATGGCAGGGGACAACAAAACTCGTGAAATTTTGACTCTCGTGGGCCGTTTGTCATACCGCGGTGCCTGTGGCATTCCCTTTGTTTCTTGGGTTTTACATTTATTTCTTACTCCAGCCCCAGAAACCAAAGCTCTGCCTTTGAGTAAGAAAACATGGCAGTGGGTGGTATGTTTCTGTTGGTGTTAGAAGGGGGAAAAGTCCGTTTTATCTATCTAGATTTCTGTCCTTTTCTCATCACTTTTTATTGCTTGCACATCCACTGAACCACAATATCACAAAAACCAAGAACCATATTTTTTTTTTAATTGAAGCGCATTGATACACAATGTTATAATTTTAGGTGTAGAACATAGTGATTCAATCATTCTATGTGTCCCACTATGCTCACCACAAGGGTAGCAGCCATCTGTCCCCGTACAGCGCTATTACAACACCATGGACTATATTCCCTACATCAGACCTTTCATCCATGACTTATTTCATACCTAGAAGCCTGTACCTTCCACTCCCCTTCACCTGTTTTGCCCATCCCCCAACCTCCCTCCCCTTTGGCAACCACCACCTTCTTTTTTGTCTTTTCCTGTCTGTTTCTGTTTTTGTGTGTGTGTGTGTGTCCATTTATGTTTTGTTTCTAAGTTCCACATATAAGCAAGATCAACAGCATTTATATTTCCTTTCCCTGTCTTATTTCGCTTAGCATTATATCCTCTAGGTCCATCTGTGTCATTGCAAAATGCAAGATCTCATTGCTTTTTATGGTTGAGTTACACACACACGCACACACACGCACACATCAACGTCTTCTTTCTATTTTCTTTTTTAAGATTTTATTTATTTATTCATGAGAAACATGCAGAGAGAGGCAGAGATAAAGGCAGAAGGAGAAGCAGGCTCCCCGCGGGGAGCCTGACACGGGACTTGATCCCAGGACCCCCGGATCACGACCTGAGTCAAAGGCAGATACCACTGAGCCACCCAGGTGTCCCATACACACCACGTCTCTTATCCATTCTTCTATGGATGAATATTTACGTTGCCTCCATGTCTTGGCTGTTGTAAATCATGCTGCGGTAAACATAGGGGTGCAAGTATCTTTTTGAATTAGCGTTTTGAAGGTTTCCTTGGGTAAACACATAGTAGTGCTTACTACAATATAGTAATTCTAAAAATAGAATTCTGTTTTTAGCTTTAATAATTCTATTTTTAGCTTTTTGAGGAACCTCCATACTGTTTCCCACACTGGCCACCCCGGTTGGCATTCCCACCAACAGTGCATGAGAGTTTCCTTTTTCCCCACATTTTATTTGCCAACACTTCTTTCTTATCTCTTTGATACTAGCCATTCTGACAGGTGTAAGATGATAGATCTCCTTGATTTGTATTTCCCTGATGATTGGTGACATTGAGCATCTTTTCCTGCATCTGTTGGCCATCTGTACTTCTTCTTCTTTGGGGAAATGTTCATTCAAGACCTCAGCCCATTTTTAACTGGATTATTTGTGGGGTTTTGGTATTGGGTTGTAGACGTTATCTATATTTTTTTTGGATATTAGCCCCTTCTGGGATATATCACTTGCAAATATCTTCTTCCATTCAGTAAGTTGCCTTTTTGTTTTGTTGGTGCTTCTTTTGTTGTGCAGAAGCTTTTTATCTTGCTGAAGCCCCAAAAGCTTATATTTTTGCTTTTGTTTCCCTTGCCTCAGGAAACCTATCTAGAAAAACACTTCAAAGGTCGATGTCAGAGGCCTTACTTCCTATGCTCTGTTCTATGATTTGTATGGTTTCAGGTCTCACATTTAGGTCTTTAATCCATTTTTAGTTTATTTTTGTGTGTATGGTATAAGTGGTCCAGTTCATTCTCCTGCATGTGGCTGTCCCAGTTACTTTAGCACCATTTGGTGAAGAGATGGTCTCTTTCCCACTGTGTATGCTTGCCTGCTTTGCCATACGTTAATTGACCATATAATCATGGGCTTATTTCTGGGCTTTCTGTTCTGTTCCATTGATCTATTTCTTTTCTTTTTTTTTTTTTGATCTATTTCTTATTTTTGTGCCAGTACCATACTGTTTTGATTACTGCACTTTAGTAATATATCTTGAAATTTAGAATTTCAAGCTATGTTCTCCTTTCTCAAGATTGCTTTCACTAGGGTCTTTCATGATTCTGTACATAATTTAACATTGTTCTAGTTCAATAAAAAGTACTGTTGGTGTTTAGATAGAGATTGCATTAAATCTGTAGATTGCTTTGGGTAGTATGGACTCTTTAGGAGTATTAATTCTTCGAATCCATGAACGTGAAATATCTTTCCATTTGTTTGTTTCGATGGTGTTTTATACTTTTCATAGTACAAGTCTTTAATCTCCTTGGCTGAGTTTATTCCTAGGTATTCTTTTTGATGCAATTATAAATAATTTTATTTTTTTTTAAAGATTTATTTACTTAGAGAATGAGAGAGAGTGCACGTGCATGAGGAAGCTTTCGAGGGAGAGGGGGCAGAGGGAGAGACAATCCCAAGTATGCACTCTGCTGAGGGTAGAGCCCAACATGTGTCTCTGTCTCACCACCCTGAGATCACGACCTGAAGCAAAACCAAGAGTTGGTTGCTTAACCAACCAACCCCATTAGATTTATTTCTTAATTTCTCTTAATAATGGCACTTCATTATTAGTATAGAAACGCAACCTATTTCTGTGTATTAATTTTGTATCTTGCAACTTTACTGAATTCAGTTATTATTTCTAATAGTTTTTTTGTTGGAGCCATGAGGGTTTTCTTTGTATGTATCCTGTCATCTGCAAATAGTGACAGAGTCAACTTCTTCTTTGCCAATTTGAAGGCCTTTTCTTCCTTCCTTCCTTCCTTCCTTCCTTCCTTCCTTCCTTCCTTCCTTCCTTCTTTTTTCTTTCTTTCTTTCTTTCTTTCTTTCTTTCTTTCTTTCTTTCTTTCTTTCTTTCTTTCTTTCTTTCTTTCTTTCTTTCTTTCTTTCTTTCTTTCTTTCTTTCTTTCTTTCTTTCTTTCTTTTCTTTCCTTCTTTCTTTCTTTATTTTTTTTGTTGGTTGCTGTGGCCAGGACTTCTCATACTATATTGAATAAAAGTGGCAAGAGTGGACAACCTTTTATGAGTAATTTGATGTTTGACAATGTCTTCAAACTCTGTCTCTTTCTTTGAAAAAATTAACTTCACATATATATGCCACTATGTAGCACAATGAAAGTCCTAAACTGTACTTATTAACTAAAGCAATAACAATTAAAAATGTTAAAAACTTACCCATGCAGGTGAGGTTCTCTTTTCAATATCAATGTGAGAGATTATTGTCTTCTGTTAATTTTCTGTGAATGCAGCTTCTCACACCCCCAAGGATGCCTGCTACTTTCAGTAAATGCCACAGAATGCATGGCAAATTTGGAAAGACAAGAGAAATGTCCTCAAAGCCTTACTCCCATCTCATTCTTCAAGATCCAACCCAGACATCTCCCTCGATATCTCAGGGAAGCAGAGCTGACTCCTTCTGCCTTTCACCATGATGGCACTTAATTCATGACTATAGATTAACCTAGAACAGAGGTCACCATAATTTTTCCAGAAAGGCCCAGTTGGTAGAAATTTTCAACTTTGCAAGCCATGTGGCCTCAGTCTCAAACACTTGACTCTGCCACTATAGCACAAAAAGCCACAGACCATATACAGATGAATCGGTATTATTGGTATCCAATGAAACTTGATTCACAGACACTGACATTTGCATTTCCTATAGTTTTTAATAGACTACATTTTGAGCATTTTAGGTTAACAGAAAAATTGAACAGAAAGTATAGAAATTTCCCTTATACCTACTGCCCCTACACATGTGCAGCCTCCCTTATTATCAATACCCTCCCCTCAAAAGTAGCTCTCTCCCCACCCCACCCAGAGGGTACATTTGTTAAAAGCAATGAACTGGGCAGCTCCAGGGGCTCATCGGTTTAGCGCCGCCTTCAGCTCAGGGTGTGATCCTGGAGATGCAGCATCAAGTCCCGCGTCGGGCTCCCTGTATGCAGCCTGTTTCTCCCTCTGCCTGTGTCTCTGCCTCTCTCTCTCTCTCTCTCTCTCTGTGTCTCTCATGAATAAATAAATAAAATATTTTAAAAAATAAAATAAAAGCAATGGAATTATATTGACACATCACATCACCCAAAGTCCATAGTTTATTTTTTATCTTATTTTTTTTAAAAAGATTTTATTTTGTTTTTTTAAGAGACAGAGAGAGTGAGTGTGGGGAGGAGAAGAGAGGGCGGGAGAGGTAGACTCCCTAGAACCAGACTCAGGGCTCAATGCCATGACTCTGGGATCATGACCTGAGCCAAAGGCAGACGCTTAACCAGCTGAGCCACCCAGGTGCCCCCAAAGTCCATAGTTTACATGAGGATTCACTGTTGGTGTTGGACATTCACTGTTAGTTTGTACAAATGTATAATGACGTGGATCTCCCATTATAGTAGGACACAGAGTATTTTCACTGCCTTAGAAATCCTGTGTGTTCTGCTGAATCATCTCTCTCCTCTTCAACCCTTGGCAACCACGGATCTTTTTACTATCTCCGCAGTTTTGCCTCTTCCAGAGTGACACAGAGTTGGAATCATACAAGATGTACCTTTCTCTCCGACTGCTTCTTTCACTTAATAATAGGCATTTAAGTATACCCCATATCTTTCTATGGCTTGAAATCTAATATTTTTTTTTAGTGCTGAATGATATTTCATTGTCTGGATGTACTAGTTTATCCATTCACCTGCCGAAGGGCATCTTGGTTTCTTCTGAGTTTTGTTGGTTATGAATGAGGCTGCGGTATGCATCCATGTGTAGATTTTTTTCTGTGGACATAAGTTTTTGACTGATACAGGCGAATGCCAATGATTATACTGTAAGACTGTATAATAAAAGTAGAGTTTCATGTTGTTTTCATATGTCACAAAATACTATGGTACTTATTTTTTCCAACTATTAAACATATTTTTAAAATTATTCACAGGCCATTCCCAATCGAGATAGCAGGCTGAATATGGCCTGTGGGCTATAGTTTGTAGATCCCTATTCTGGTTCATACTACTGTGTAAATACTTAAGAGTGGGGTTTTGTTTTTTTCTTCCTCATAATCTTTAAACGCCTTGAGGGTAGTAAGGGTTGACTCATACTCATGTTCAGATCCTGAGTATTTATTATAGTGCCAGGCATAATTATTAGTAGAAGGAATAAAATTTGGAATAAAAATCTACATTCCCATGGGTGTTAACTACCCGCCCCCAATGACCTTGAATATCCACACGTCTCCTACAACGGTTGAGATTTCTGCACCACCCTGAACCAAATGCACCGACAATGCAATGTAAATAGTTTAAAGGGATATTCAATATTGAATTTTAGACTACTCACAGTGATAAATAAATTTCCCTAAACTGTCTCAATGGTGCATTAAAAATAGTGGTGCATTAAAAGATTCGGTAGTGATTGCCAAACGGACGCCATCTAACCGATTCAAAGCAAGGTGGGGCTTGCTGTCCTACTTTGCCTCTGTGTCACAGACTTGTTTGTGGAAATGCATATTAGTTTAGAAAGAAGCACTTTGGGTTCAGAGGCCTGATGCAAATTAATTAATTAATTCAGCCTCCAGCAAAACATCTATATCAAAGGACCGCAGCAGAGAAGGAGCCACCGATGTTTAAAACATGAGTTTCCATTTCATTTTATTTTTAGAGCATTGCTTTCAAGAATGTGTTCAATGCCCTTATGCTCCATGCTGATCTGCAGGTTGACATCAGGATCTTGGAATTTAAGGGCCTAAGCCAAGTGAGGGGTCATGATCTTCTGACTCATTCGCAGGATGTCAGGGAAGCCCCAGAGAAGCCTTTTCCAGGGACTCGTGACCAAATGAAGACTTATTGAGCCCCGTGTGTCCCCGATCTTTCCAACACCCCAGCCCTGCCATTGGCTGCCCTTGGCTTTGTGCATTCAGATGAGCTTACCTGCCACCCCCCCCCCCCCCCCGCGCCTCCCCCGTCCGTTGTCTGTTGTCTCCTTCCTCATTTTCCACTCTGCCCAGAAGAGTTTAAGACACTCATTAACAGTCTGACTCAGTCTTGTGACCCTTTCTGTGTCCTTTCCTGTTCTAAAGACCCCACCTATGCTCCAAGCATGCTGAGCAAGCCCTGCCTACTTCTTCACCTGATAACCCAGCCCTATAAAGACAGGGGTCTTGCCTTGATCTTCCCATTTCGTGACAACTGAGCTTGGTTCTTGGACGTGGCCCATTGCATATGGCACTGCTAATTCCCAGCACATTTTGCAACCGTCGGCTGTCCTCTTGGGTTTGTGAAGGGGAGCCACCACAGGATCTTCCAAGCCCACACTCCTCTTGTCTTCCAGTAACTGGGATCTTTGCAGCCTGTGGATTCTCATGAACCCTGCTTTGCTCCAGACCTGTTATCTCCTCTCTGCCATTCAACTGGGGCTGCACTCGCCCAGCTGTCCACTGTTGGGGAAGGAGGTCTAACTCCATGTCTTAACTCTCACTATATTCCTTGGTCAACAGCCAAGACCTAGACCTTCCAGTCCCAAGGTGTGATGATGTTTACCTGTGATAAAGTGGGGCCTGAGCTTTTGGATATAGGGTACATGTTTACACCATCCATATTTTCTGAAAACATTATCTCACTTGGTGAAGACAAAGGTAGAGTGGGCTGTGTCCTCCAGACACTCAAGTCCTCACCTCCAGCACCAGAGAATATGTCCTTTTTTTGGAAGTAGGATCTTTGCGGTTGTAATTAAGATGAAATCATACTGGGTCAGGTTGAGTTCTTAGTCCCATGAGTGGTGTCTCCACAAGAGAAATTAGAGGGAGGTTTGGATACTGAACCATCATGTGAAGACAGAAACAGGCTGGAGTGATGCATCCACAGACAAAGACCTTCAAAGACTGGTAGCAACCACCAGGAGCTGGGTGGGAGGCATAGAACAGATTCTTCCTCATAGAACTCAGAAGGAACCAACTCTGTGCACATGTTGATTTTGTGGTAATTTGTGACAGCTTCCAGGAATGAATACACTTGTGCAAAGGACCCACCTATAATTCCTTCCTTCCTTCCTTCCTTTCTTCCTTCCTCCTCCTCCTCCTCCTCCTCCTCCTCCTCCTCCTCCTTCTTCTTCTTCTTCTTCTTCTTCTTCTTCTTCTTCTTCTCCTTCTTCCTTCTTTTTTTTTAACAAATGGAGAAACTACTTGCACCTTTGCCCAAGGAGTTATCACCCGGGTTAATGGCTTTAAATAGATTCTTTCTAGGCTGACATCTCGATCTTTATCTCTAGCACATGCCTCTCACCAAGCTGCACACACCTAACCCAGGGGCCTTCTGATAGCTGATATTTATAAGCACCGACCACGTGTGATGATTTTTATAATGTAAGTGGCTCACTTCCGCCTGGGGGAGGTACATACTATTTCGCTTCCACTTGTTGGGTTAAGAAATCAGGACATGGAACAGTTAGGTTCTTCCCCAAGCTCACACAGCAGTAAGAGAAGGATCGAGAAATACATTTGATGAGAATATGACAACACACAAGGTTCTTATTTCTGTACCATAAATAGGCAGTGTGGTATTAGCCAGTGTTGACTAACCAGCAGGATTGTGTCTTGGCTTCAGCCCTGGGGCATGTGACTCAACAAGCACAACAATGCCGCAGGCCTCCTCCCTCTACATCCCAAGTTCGCTCTTATAAAACGGAGACACCTTATCTACTTCATATTGTCTTAGGGAAGATTAAACATCTGGCAAGTATCAACTCTACAATGAGCATTATCACCGGTTGTTAATATTACTACCATCATTTGGAGGAGAATAATGAAAATCATAATTACACTTACCACGGAGTGGCTTCTTCCGGGCGGTGTGTACGACGAATGTGCGTCGTATGTGCAGACAAAAACACTCCAGGATGTCGTCTTGATCCAAAATGATAATCACAGAACTTCAATTTGAACTACGAGGAAGGCAAACACAGCCGTGCCTGCCTGTTGGCTCATTGTCTACAGCTGCTTTCCTGCTGCAGCCACAGACCAGAGCAGTCACAACACAATCAGATGGCCCGTAAAGACTCAAATATCTATAATCTGATGCTTTACGGGGAGTGTCTGTCAACCCCTCCTGTAGGTTTTCATACGTCCCGAGCACGATGTCTGCTGAGCCCCTACTGCAGATTATCCTATGCTCTGACCATGCAACCTTGGTGCTTTAGGTACATTGTTCTTAGACGCCCAACTACCTGCTTGATGGGAGTTTGTGTTCGTCGTTTTTGCCAGGTGCTCAGAACAGTTACATGGTTGCAGAACACCAAATAACAGACAAGTGCTGTGTTACGATATGAGGTTCTGGAATTCTAATTTTGAAGCTCTATTCCACACCCCTGAAGACAGAGGAGTAATTTTCCTACAATTAGGCATCCTCCGGCGTTGGATACATTTTGGGGCTTGGGAGAACTTGCAATTGGCAAGATGCTTCAGAGCTAGAGTTCTCTAACAAGTGGAGGCATGGCACAAAAGCAATAAAATGGGATGTCTCGCCCAAATGGAGCAGAAGGTCCTTATACGCCACGTGGTTCTGTGCCTGTACGGTAAGCGCACCCCAAGAAATAGCTACAGGCCTATCTGCATATTGACCGCTGGCCTGAAATAGGCCCGTACACTTGAAAAATAGTATAAATACCCACAATGCATTAACCAAACCTCCAGATATGTAGATATTTATTAGGCCATGAGCTGCCACCATGACACAGACCAATACGAACAGGCTCTCCTCCTGAGGGCTAATCCTCTGATTCTGTTCAAGTAATGCTAATTTTTCGATGTTCACGGCACAGCCTTATCATGGTAAATTGTCACTGGGACTTACACAAAAACGTCATTTGTTCCAAAGAGCTGTCCAGCTTTAAATATTGTTCTAAAAGCTCTTTTTGGCATGTGAATTCACACAAAATGTATTGAAGCCTTTATCGGTGTCCATCAATGAATGAAAAGAAAAGACTTCTGTGGTGGGTTTGCATCTCTTTGCCACCTGGTCAATACATAAAACCCGAAGCTTACTAATAATGAACTCTGAATGAAAGTTTTTCTCTTTATCGAAAGTGGAGGCCTTATCTCTATCAGCAGGTAATTTTCAGCTTCCGACACTGTCTTAACTTTGTTTTAAAGGAAGATCGGTTCTGAAAACAATCAGCTGGAAACGAAGAGTTTTGGCGTCTACTGGACGTGATCCATCACTAACAATGAAAGCCGGCGTGGTGTCTCTGGAAATCCATCAGGACATCGAACCACACGCACAAAGCAGACAGATACATCTTCTGGCAATTACATTTCCTTCTTGGTTGACATCCTGGGTATAAACGTGGTCTTCATTTCTTTCGTCCTGTATGTAGTAGATAATGACTCCTTTACAGGAATGAATCATCATGCATATTGCCAAAATAAAAAATCAACATCCACATTGTAATACCCTTAATCAGCTTACATAGTCTTGAGGGAATCACATCACGAAAAAAAAAAAATCATACTGTTACTGTCTAGACCAGTGCTGTCGAACACAATTTTGTATGCTGGGGGAAAGCTTCCGTATCTGTGCTGCCTGGTATCAAACCTGATAACCATAAGTGTCTATGCAGCTCTTGAAAGGTGACCACTATGTTGGAAGAACTGGATTTTAGGTGGTTTTTTTTTTTTATTTGAAGTAGAGTTGAAACACAATATGTCATCAGTTTCAGGTGGACGGTGTAGTGACTCGACAAGTCTACATGCATTACACTACGCTCACCAGGCCTGTAGCTGCCAACTGTCACCACACAATGCTGTTCCATACCATAGACTGTGTTCCCTGATGTGCCTTTCATCCCTAGGACCTGTCCATGCCATAACTGCAACTCTGTACCTCCCACTCCCCTTCTCTCGTTTTATCCACCTCCGCATCTCCCACTCCTCCGCCCGCAACCATCAGTTTGTCCTCTCCCTGTTTAAGGACCTGTGTCTGCATCTTCGGGTTCATTTCTTTCACTTTCTTAGATTCCACTATAAGCAAAATCCTATAGTATGTGTCTTTCTCTGACTGACTTATTTCACTTACCATAATACCCTCTTGATCCATTCATGTTGTCACAAATGGCAAGATTTCATTCTTTTTTTATGACTCATATTCCATTGTATATATACACACACCAATTTTCTTTATCCATTCATTATCTTTGGACATTTAGGTTACTCTGTATATCTTGGCTTTTATAGATAATGCTGCAGTAAACACGTGCATCCATCTTTTTAAATTAGTGCTTTGGTCTTCTTTGGGTAAATACTCAGGAGTGGAATTGCTAGATCATATGGTAATTTTATTATTGTTTTTGAGGAACCTCCCTCCTGTATTCCAGAGTGGCTGCTCCAGTTTGCATTCCTGCCAGTAGTGCACGAGGATTCCTTTTTCTCCCTATCCTTGCCAATACTTGTTATTTCTTATGCTTTTGATACTCATCATTTGGACAGGGCTAAGGTGATATATTTCCTTGTAGCTTCACATTTCCCTGCTGACGAGTGATGTTGAGCATCTTTTCATGTGTCTGACCGTCTGTATGTCTTTGGACATAGGTCTGTTCACGTCCTCTGATTGTTATTAATGGGATAATTTATGGGGTTTCGGGTATTGACTTGTATAAGCTCTTTATATATTTTGGATACTAACCTCTTATCAGATCTATTATTGGCAGATGTCTTCTCCCATTCTGTATGTTGCTTTTTAGTTTTGTTGATTATTTTCTTTGCTGCGCAGAAGCTTTCTATCTTGATGAAGTCGCGGTAGTTCATTTTTGCTTTTGTTTCCCTTGCCTCAGGAGACATACCTGGAAAAATGTTGCTAAGGCCAATGTCAAAGAGATTACTACCTATGCTTTTTCTAGGATTTTTAGGGTTTCAAGTCTCATGTTTAGGTCTTTATACTCTGTTTCAAGTTTATTTTCTGTGTGTGATGTAAGAAAGTGGTCCCGTTTCATTCTTCTGCATGTAGCTGTCCAGTTTTCCCAACACCATTTGTTGAAGAGACTGTCTTTTGCCTACTGTGTACTCTCGCCTCATTTGTCAGACACGAATTTACCATATAATCATGAGTTTATTTCTGGGCTGTCTACTATGTTGTTTTATGTGTCTATTTTTGCACCATTACTATACTGTTTTGATGACTACAGCTTTGTAGTATATCTTGAAATCTGGGATTGTGATAGCTCCCATTTTGTTCTTCTTTTTCAAGGTTGCTTTGCCTGTTGGGGCCTATCAGAGCCATATAAATATTAAGATTATTTGTTTGTGATATTTCACAGTTCTGTGAAAAGTGCTGTTGATATTTTGATAGAGATTGCATTGATTCTGTCAATTGCTTTGTGTAGCATGGGCATTTTGATGATATTGATTCTTCTAATCCATGAGCATGGAATATTTTTCCATTTCTGTGATATTTGGTTTCTTTCACCAATGTTTCATAATTGTAGTTAATCTCAATTTTAACTTAAATTGTCACACGTAGCTAGTGATTCTGTAATGGAAACATGGACCTCTTTGCCAGATGGTGTTAATCTGAATAATTCAGTGAATTTTAGATTATTTAAAACTAATAATCTAAACTAAAAATCCAGAGTGATTTTTATGTATGCCAAGATATATGAGGTCACTGACGGTTGCATGTTGAGCCATAGCTGAATTTGCGTATTAGTCCACGTGACTATGGGCATGTCCTAGAATCTCCATTAGACACAATATTATCTTGTGTATCATGAGGGTATCCATGAAAACTTGTATCATTGCTTTATAATAATGTGAGGGAGGAATTCTTGGATTATACCTCTTGCTATAAACCTAATCATTTGCTGGTTTTAAAGAATTCAACTCTAGTAGGCTGAATAATGCCTCCCACCCCTGCCAGTGTCCATGTCTTAATCTATGGAACCTCTGTATATGTTATTTTACATGATCCTTATGGGCTACATTGGTCCTCCTCTATTCACATGTTAAAGTTCTAACCCCTGTTATCTCAGAACATGACTGTATTTGGAGATAGGGTCTTTAAGGAGGGGATTAAGGTAAAATGAGGTCAGTAGAGTGGGCCCTGACCCCATAGGACTGGGATCCTTTTACAAAGAGTAGATGAGGACACAGACACGCAGAGAGGGATGACCATGTGAGGACATGGGGAGAAGACAGAGTCTACATGCCCAGGAGAGGGGCCTCTGGAGAAACAAGCCCTGCCCACACCTGGATCTCATGCTTCAGTGTCCAAAACAGGTAGTGAAGAAATTTCTCTTGTTTAAGCAGCGCCCACTGCCCCACCCAGTTTGTCATACTTCATTATGGCAACTCTCTCTAATGCAATGGGGAAAGGACTTTCTGGGTGTGATTTAGCCTATGAACCTTGAGATGGAGAGGTTTTCCTGGATCATGTGACTGGGCTCAATCTAATAAGAACATTCCTGGCTGTGTTCAGAAAAAGAGATCAGTAGATATTCAAAACGTGAGAAGGACTGGGCCAGCCAGGACTGGCTTAGAGATGGAGGAAGATGAGCCAAGGCACGTGGGGGACCTCCAGAGTCAGAGCAACTTGTCGCCAACAGCCAGCAAGAAAGGAGGAGCTCAGTTCTACACAAGGATGTGTATTTTGCCAAGAGCCTGGCTGACCTTGGAAATGAATTTCCCTGCAGAACCTCCAGATAGGAGGTCATGTGAGCTAACACCTTGATTTCAGCCTTATCTGTGAGACGCAAACTGGGATTTGCGTTAAGCCACTAGGTGTGGTGGGTGGAGTTTGTGATAGGATCCATAGAAAATAAACACACACCTATACAATCATTATCATTCGATATTAATAATACCTGATATTCACAGTTTATGGAGTCCTTAATCTCTGGAGGGAAGCAAGATTCTTCTCTGGTGCTGAAATCATTGATGTTTCCTTCAGGAAACCCATCCATAAACAGAAAGGTGACCAAAGGCCAACATACAAAGTAGATGCAAAGATACTTAAAATGGTTTTGTGTGGCTGTAAGCACCTCTTCTGGGTAAAATACTACTTCTGTCAAGGACCCGATTTAAAACCACCCAGGGTAACTACAGAGTTTCCCAGTTTAAGGAGGAAACCCATCTATAAACAGAAAGGTGACCAAAGGCCAACACACAGAGTAGATGCAAAGGCACTTAAAGTGGTTTTGTGTGGCTGTAAGCACCTCTTCTGAGTAAAATACTACTTTTGTCAAGGACCCAGCTTAAAACCACGTAGGGTAACTACAGAGTTTCCAAAACCTGATTTACCCACACAGCCTTCGTGGTGGAGTGCGTTATAAATCCCTCCAAGGTGTAAGACTCCAGTGGCAACATTCCTGTACTCAGCATTGTCAATATAAGTCATTGTATTACTTATAGCAAATTAGCTGCAACTCTGTAGACCCAAGGGTTGATTTTTATTCCCTCCTGGGGTTGACTTGTGGCTTTCTTTGGCATTCTTCTTCCACTTGCTTGGGCTTAGCACACTAACATACCATAAATATTTAAATTTAATTGTATTTTCCAGCTACTGTTACCAACCAAATCATTTTTCCCTAAAGAAATGCGTTAAGCTTTTGGTTCCCTATGAAACTACTAAAGGTACAACATAATGATTATACGCGCTCTTCACGACCAACATTCAACAGCACGATTTATTACCCACCTGCTACTTAATTTATAGTAATAACACTTCATTCTACCAGTATTGATTTAGTGCCTACCACATCTCAGGAACCTTTCAAAAGGCTCTGCGGAAATAATGGGAATAGACTTCCAGTGTGGTAGGGGACATAGGCATATTCAAAGGAGTGATGCTTGCTTCATGGAAAACAGGTGGACAGCCCCCAATAGGGTGACATTGCAGAGGACGAGGAAAATTGGCCCAGGGAAGAGCAGCAGAGGTATCCTGTCTTTGAAAAAAATGGATGCATATTTGGTCTTAACAAGTATGTTGGAGATCCTCAGGGGCATCTCAGGAAGAAGGACAGCCTAGGTGCAGAAAAGAGCCAAAGAAAATACTGGGAGGTATACAAGAACCTATAGCAGTGCTTAAGGTTGGATACGGCTAGAGTGGAGTTGGACAGTGGGGAAACGTAGCCACTTTCTGTATTTTTCTTTCTGGCTTGCAAGAGGACTGTGGATCTGCACATCTTCCTCTTAATCTGAGGATCACACAGCCTAGCTCCTATCACTGACTTACGTCATCTCATCGTTTCTGGCTTTGGTACCATACTGTTGATCATTTGATTCTGGCTTTAGGGAGTCCCTGGACATGGTTTCATGTTACCTGTCTATGCAACTTCAAAAAATGTCTCTTCAAGAGTCTTGTTTCCTGTATATTCAGCCAAACATGAATCTAGGTTCTGCTGCAAAGGGACTGTCCAGAAGGAGTTAAGGCCTTATCAACTGACCTTAGAATAGAATGTCTTGGACTATGCAGGTGAGCACAATGCAATCATTGAGCCCTTAAGGTAGAAGCAGCACCCAGGGAGACGTGTGGGAGAGGGAGACAGAGGAAGGGTGAGATAGATTCAAAGCAGGAGGAGGTCTTGACCCTTCATGGGTGGCATCAGAGGGCCCAAAGGCCAAAGAATAGGAGTGATGGACCCAAGTAGCTGACAACCTTGCCAGGAAACAGAGACCTCAGTCCTATATGACCCAATTCTTCCATCCACAGGACTGGGTCTGCACATGAATTCTTTTCATGAACTTCCAGATGAGAACACATCCCTCTCCACACATTTATTTTAATTCTCGTGAGACTCTAATGGGAGAAACAGCTGAGCCACATGGTGCCAGGAAGCCTCATCTACAGAAACCATGAAGCTAATAAATGGGTGTCACATTATGGTGCTAATTTTGTATTAATTTGTTATGGAGGCATAGAAAAGGAATTCCCCATCTTGGAGATCCCTGGTGACATTGAACGGAAGTAGTTTCGCATCTCAGCACAAGCACAGCATTGGGGGAAAATAAGCTCTGAAGATCCAGCATTTTGTCACTTGACCTCCTTTTGTAACATGAGGAATTTCAGAGGAGTTATAGCTTCCCAAACATGATACTAGACTCATGTCTAAATTTGCCTTGTTCTTCCATTGCAGCAACACCAAGAGGACATGAGCATTTCTACTTTCTCAGTTTGGGGATAGCTCTGTGATTACCACCGTCACATTGATGGATGCAGACCGAGTGCATACTCTGTACAGGATTAAAAGGGGTGCAAATACTGTAAGGAGCACGTCCCTGGATCTTTATATGAATCTTTCACATATAGAAGGATATAAATTTGCTTTTCCAGAAGATCACTTGAAAAGACAACTCAGTATAAAACAATCATAGCAAGTGTGTCTCATGGGTGTGCTGCCCATACAGGGTTGGAGTTCTCTATCACGGGAGACTGTGGAATGATGGGAAAGTCTTCCCGAAGCTGGAGAAAGTCAAGTCATGCATTTAGGTGGAGTTTTTAATTTCCATCAGGCCTGGAAACAATACCACCAGCAGGAAAAATAGCACAGCACGGGAGCAAAAGTTCAAGAAAAATTAAGATATTGTGAGCAGGCCAATGGGGCTCAGGGGGCTAGAAATATAACTAGGATAAGACTAGGGAAGTCCATGGAGATGAAGAATGAGAAACCGAAGAAGGGCTTTCAGCTAGCAAGTGGCTCTATGAAATGCATAATTCCCAAGAATTCCTTTGTGTGGCTGTGGAACATAGGATGGACTGTACCAGGCGTGATTGAGAGCACAGGACAATTAAGGAGTCATGCAGCACCTTCAGATTTGTTTCTGGGGTGGCATGCTTTATTTCCAGGTATCCATGCAGAACAGGCAAGATTCAGAGATTTTGCAAAACTCTGACCAACGAGAAAAATTACCCATGAATGTGTGTGTATGGAGAGATTGAGGTGGGTGGGTAATTTCACGGTGGTCAAATTAATCATGGCTGGCTGGTTCCTTTTAATTTTGTGTGACTAAATCCAATTTTCTAAAGCAAATTCCTACAGCTAAAATGAAGAAAGGTGCAATTACTGATAGCAAAAAATTGTGTTTTATGAGACTGTCTGTTATCGCATGTTTCACGGTCAAGGGGTCCATTCATGAGAGATGAAATTAAATATATGTACAAATATGTATAATATATACACATATGTCCCCATAAGTAGATATAATACATCTGTATAGATATATTTCATCTCTCAGCAATGCACCCTTTGGCCATATAATATATAGAGAAGTGGAATTTTGGTATATGTACTGCCGAAGCGAGCACAAGAAGTGGAATTTTAAAATCAGGTCAGCACACAAGAAGCAGACTCAGGAATTGACTTACTCAAAACTTAAATGGTAAATGAGCCCATTAGAACAGTGTCCTTCCAACTCATTTCCAGGGACTCTTGTCTTATTAAGATACTTCATGTGTCTTGAAACCATTTGATTCAAACTTGTGAAAAGTAATGTTGAAATTAGATCGCACCTGTCACCCGTTATTCAAACTTCTTCTAATTTCCACATTTGTCAAAAAAAAAAAATCACTTCCCACTGACTGATCTTATGAAGCCACCATTATACATTTAACCTAAAAAAAAAAAAGTGCACTCAGAAAATACCCAATTTGCTCTCTTATATTTTGAGCATATGCAGATGGATTCATTTGGCAGCAGGCGAAGAATCCAGGAAGACACACACCACCCGAGGTACACGGCTTTCCCAGGGCAGTAATGCTCCCAGTTCTTGTGTAGAGTCATTCAAGACAATAAACTGAAATGTTCAGCTCTGCTTGGGATAGTAGTTACAGCGTGGATTGCCCCGAGTCCCCGCAGAGCACTGGGCATTTGTGTCATCCCATAAACATCTCGGATAAGCCTTGCAGGTGTACGCCTGGCAGGTGTGAGCACACCAAGTCCCTGGCTGCAGAAAACAAATAAATAAATAAAGCCCAGCCACCAATTTCTACTTACATTGCTCCACTGACAGCGTCTCAAAGCCTGCTCTCGCTAGTGTTGTTTTTTGGTATCCGCTTTACCGCAATAAGATTCACAAAACATACATTCCACCCATTCACAGTGTACAATCGAGTGGTTTTTAGAATATACGCAGTCTTGTGTAACCACCGTCACAACATTTTCAAACATACTCTGTCTCCCTCCATCTCTGTCATGTGCCCCCCAACCCGAGGCAACTGCTGATCTACTTTCTGCGTCTGTATGGATTTGTCCGTTCTCGATATTTATTATAAATGGACTCCTCAACTAGTGTCATTATATAGCTGGCTTCTTACGCTTAGGATAATGTTTTCAACAAGTGTTGGGGAGGATGTGGAGAAAAAGGAACCCTCAAGCACTGGTATTGGGAATGCAAACTGGTGCAGCCACTGTGGAAAGCAGTATGGAGCTTCCTCAAAAAGTTAAAAATAGAATGACCATATAATCCAATAACTCCACTACTGGGTATTTACCCAAGGAATTAAAAAAAAATGAATTCAATAGATACATGCACCCCATATTTTTTGCAGCGTTCATGTTTAGGACATATCAGTACTTCATTCCTTTTTATGGCCAAACACTATTGCATTGTATGGATACACCATAGTATGTATTCCCCCACCCATTGATGAACATCCACTTTTAACAATGTGTTTTGCACTGAGTAGAAATTCATCCCTGCTGACCCGGATCGGCCATGTCAGGTTTTCGTGCCATGGTTCCCCATCCGTCTTCAGAGATTCCCAGAGGGATTTGGCGCTGAGTGATATGAAAGCTACAGTGAATTCTAGGTCAGCTTCCCATTTATGAGCTCTTCACCCAGGTCCACGTGCTTTCGCTAAATGAAGGCAACATCACAGCCATGGGAAGAAGGGAGTGCTCTGGACGTCCGTGGTTAAAACAGAACCAGACCCCGAGCTCAGAACTTGGACAGTGTTGCCGGCAGGAGTCAGAGATTAGAGGATATAAAATAGGACAGAAGGGGAAAGCTAATACAATAGGCAACGATTTTGAAAACCATGTCAACTGGAAGTTGGAAATAATGTGGCTCAGTTTCTCACTTTTATTCCTACCAAGAAAAGAATTACTTCCTAAGATTACCGTGACTCATGACTAGAGGAATTCTTGGTGGTTATGGGGAGAAAAATGCCCTTAGAAAAGCCACTCGTAAATAAATATGAAAATGGTATTATCACCCTATCCCTCTGAGTTCTTAGCTGTAGAGCCTGCCAACTCCCCAAATAGTTGCCATGGACAAATGTTCTGTTGAAAATCCCATCCTCGGCCCAAATCCATCCACTGGAAATTGCATTTTTATTCCACACATAGTAAATCAGTATTTGCTCTTATGTAATTTCACCCCACTCCACTTCATGAATATCCCACTTCTTAGCAACTTCTAGAAAATCACTTGAAGCTTTTATCACTTGTGAACATAAGTGCGTTTGCACATACAGATGGAGCTCTACCCAAAAGCATGATGGATCGCTTAGTGCAATTCTTTTAAAGTAATGGACCAAACCTGTGGGTCCAAGTGCTATTTGTCAATGTTGCTCTCTACCATTTTTGAAATTCCTTTGGTATAAATTGTTTTAAAAAGACATCATAGCCCATACCAAAAAAAAAAAAAAAAAAATCAGTTTTAGTGCTTTAAAAATCTCTCCATTTTTACAAAGGCCATACATTCCAATTTGCTAAAATCGGTTATACTTATCATTTGCAATTATGTACATAACATGAACCCTGTACCAACTTAATGCAGTTTTATGTGCATTGTGTTAACTCGCTAACAGGCATAGAGGGAA
Source organism: Vulpes vulpes (assembly GCF_048418805.1). NCBI lineage: Eukaryota > Metazoa > Chordata > Mammalia > Carnivora > Canidae > Vulpes > Vulpes vulpes. The sequence goes on along the minus strand of NC_132796.1, from coordinate 3,790,219 downwards.
ACTGAGGCACAAAGCTACTTGCCTGATGTCACATGATGAGTCTCATAGGTTAGGCCCAGAACTCACAGGCTTTATCTTCCAAATCCCTTCCCATTCTGTCCCTGCTCCATCATGCTGCCATTTTGATTACCCGGTAGTCAGCTCTGAGTGAATGTAGCTATTTCCCAGAGACTTAAAAAAAAAACAAAAATCATCATCACTGATGACAGAAAAACCTTGAGTTGCTACCTCTGAAAACAATAGGACTTCTATAAAACTATACAGGCTACGTGTTGTCAGCAAACTACAGCTTAGCTGGGTGGAGAAGGGCGGCCACAGGAAATGCTTATCAACTTCTAGGGTATGTGTCTCTCCGTGGGCATCAGAGCTGCATTCCATCCCCTCCCATGCTTTTATCTTGCAAATGTCAAAACTACAACAACTTGTAATGATAATACGATGATCACTTATATACCCTTCCTTGAGAGTCACTATTAATATTTACCATTTTCCTACATTTGTTCTCTCTCTACTCTTTCGGCTCATGCAGGCTCCCGGTGTGCACCTCTTAACCACAAAGGCATCTCCCACGTATCCCTCATGCAACGATCACATCTCACATGTTTAAGATAGATAAAAATAACAGCTAATGTACCATCCCACATTAAGATCATCCCATTATCACAAGATTTCATGTATGTATTATTATCTATGATGAGATCATACCTATAATGCAGTTACAGATCTGAAGACTGTGTATCTATCTAATCAGACTCTACTTAATAATCATGCTTGGCGTTTGCTTGTAATGCCTTTTCACCCTCTGTGAATCTAGAATTGCCCCTCTGCCTTTTTGGTTCGTTTCCCCAAAATTGACTTTTTTGAAGAGTCCATGCTGCTGGTTTTGTAGACTGCTCTTCAAGTTGGATTCGTCTGATTGCTTCCTTCTCGTGATTAGATTCAGGTTAAGCTTTTTGGGAAGAATATTACTTATGTAATTTTGAGCAAATCCTATCAGGACTCTGATAATGTCATTTCCTGCGTTTGTCCCAGGATCAAACCTTTGATCTAAGATATGTATCAACTCAAATAGGGAAAGAGGGGCTGAGGAGACCCTAGTGTCATCACAATGGCTTGTTCTTACCATTCCATCTTTCAAAGAAAAGAGACATACTGGAATATTTTAAGTAAGAAAAACATCAACATAGTTTAGGCTAATAACTGACTCTGAAACAAGTTCCAACACTTTCTAATCGAAATCTACACAGTATTAGAGCATTAACTTAGCCATGACATGAAGATCCACGCGACGTGTGTGTGCTTAGTTTTAGAAAACCCAAGTTCTCTATGTGACTCTAATTGCCCCCAAATTGCTCTAATTTTCTATAACACCTAAATGGCGCTTAATCTAACCTCTAACCCTTCATACTAGGCAAAATGGGAACTTTCTTATGGCCCAACCCGAAATCAGACAGGTTTTTTTTTTTTTTTTTTTTTTTTAAGATTACTGACCTCACTTACTTTACAGGGTAGCCAGAAGGACTTAATCAGGAATAAATGAGCATCAAGTGCCTGGCCTAGTCCATTGCTGAAAATTGTATTCAGCACATGCCTATTCTTTTCAACATCCTCGACCATTGATTCAGGGGCATTTTTCAATCTGCAGCAATCACAGAATATGCATGTTACGTGAAAAAGTGTCCAGGTGAGAAAGAAAGGGAACATTGTTGGTTTTCATAATCAAGCGTTACAAGTTCAGAGTCTATCATTCTCACGTGAACAATGATATATTAGTACATTAAGCAGTGTGGCCCTGTGTCTGCCAAAACTTTGAATATTGGGCAAGCAAAATCCAGGGATTCACTCATTACCCACATCACAAAGAAAGACATCATAAAATGTAACTATTAAGCAGGTAAATACAGTGTCTTTTCTGTGTGTGTGTGTGTGAGCAAAATATCTATATTGCAGCTTTATTATTAAAGTATGTATGAAAGATATAAATAATAGCCAGCATGCCTCTGCAACTGTTTCCATTTTTTGGAAAAAAAGGAAACAAAGAGGCGTCTAGACTTGCACATAATTTCATTGTGTCTAGACTTGCCCATAAACACACACTAAAAATGCAGAGATTCCTGCAAGTTGAAACTTACAAAAACTTGCGTGATATGATATATTCCCCCTAAATACTTATCATCATGCGTTTATTTTCACAACCAATTGTGACTCAGAGATCAGTGGGCATTCATTTAAGTGACACATTAAAATATCCTCCAGACTGCAGATAGCATGGGTTGAATTATGAGAGACGGCGGCAAAGAGAAAATGCATTCTTTCCGAAGCTCATTTCCAGCATCACTGCCTTCAGCGTGGCATAATTTTAAGTCTTCTCTTCCTTTACTATTTCCTCCCGGTAAAATGTAGAATGTTGGCCACAGTGAGCCCCCAAATCCTTGTTAAATCATATCTCTTCTTCATGCCGTAGGTATGTGGATTCACATTTCTGTAGTTTTGGATTTTCCAGGGGCGTTGGGGTTCAGAGGGCTCTTGCATTCTTCGTGGGAGGTTACCTTCTTTCCAGGATTAAATAGCCTAAGCCCGTTTTGGTATCTTCATATTTTCATCAAAAGCACCATTTTTTGTCTTTAAAACATTTTTAATTCCCGTATAATGAACATAAAATGTTATATTAGTTTCAGGTGTACAATACAGTGATTCAACAATTCTGTAGGTGACTCGGTGCTCATCATGATAACTGTGCTCTTCATCCCCATCACCTGTTTCACCCACCACCTCCCCTCTGGTGACCATCACTGTGTTCTCTAGAGTGAAGAATGTGTTTCTTGATTTGATTCTTTTTTGCTTGTTTCTTAAATCCCTCAAAAAAAAAAAAACAAAAAAACAAAAAACAAACAAACAAAAATCCCTCATATGAATGAAATCACATTATATTTGTATTTCTCTGGCTGACTGATTTCACTTAGCGTTACATCCTCTAGACCCATCCATGTTGTTGCAAATGGCAAGAGTTCATCCCCTTTTATGGCTGAATAATATCGCTCTGTTTGTCTATACCACAGCTTTATCCATCCATCTGTAGATGCTCCATATCTTGGCTATACATAATAAAATAAAATAAAATAAAATAAATAAAATAAAATAAAATAAAATAAAATAATATAATATAATATAATATAATGTAATAATATAATAAATATAAATAATGCTGCTATAAATATAGGGGTGCATTTATCTATTCAATTTCATGTGTTTTGTGTTCTTGGGGTCTATATCTCCATACTCAGTAGATCCTATGGTTTTTCTATTCTTAATTCTTTGAGGACCCTCCATACTGTCTTCCACATTCCCACCGACAATGCGTGAAGATCCCTTCTTCTCCACATCCTCACCAACACTTGCTGTTTCTTCTGTTTTGTTTTTTTTTTAAACCATTGAAAAACACGATATTTTAAATCACTAGGTTGGAATAAGCTTTTGATCTCAAAGCCACACGTCTTCATTCCATATCAGCTATAGCAGGTTGACGGTGAAGGATGGAGTTACCCTTCCGGGATGGAATCTTTTCCTAAGGCAAGAGCTCTCTCCTCCTCCCCCCCCCCCTTTTTTTGTTTGGGAAATAAATTCTCTTAATTTTTTAGAAATTTTTTAGAAGTCTTTTGATTCCCACAATAACTTTCCACCTGGGAAATGTTTTAATATATTTAGACCAGAGTTTTTCTTCATTTTAAGCTCTATATGGTTCTCCTAGAGACTTTTCCAACCAATAATACAAAGCCCCCTCTGCTCTCTGATATAAGCCTTTTTCATTTGTAAATTATAAGATTTAGACTCTATGGAGTGGACCTTTCTATCTCCATGCCTTCATTCAGGAATAGTTTTGCAGAAAGGTTGAATTTTTTGTGAACTGAAATACAGCCTTTGAAGATCTCAAGGAAACCTTACAGGGCATGATTTTGATAACTCTTCCCAGTACTATCTTTATCTAAACCCCAATCTCCTTTTAAGATTCAAGTGACTCCTCTTGTGACGAGCACCGGGTGTCGGATGGAAGTGTTGAATCACTAACTTCTACACCTGAAACTAATATTACACCGTATGTTAACTAACTGGAATTTAAATAAAAACTTGGGGGGAAAAAGAAAGGCTCAAGTGACTCTTCCTTTCCCAGACTGACTTCTGGTTATATCTCAAGACAGATCTTGGCTCCAGTCAAACTGGTCAGTTTTTGAAAGCTTCAGGGCAGCTTGTGGTTTCCTTCCCCAGGGCGTTAAGGTCACCAAATCCTAATGTTCCACTTGACATACCCTAGGGTGACTGGTTGCTCTACTGCTCCCTCCCCATGCACTGGCGGAGAGCCACGTAAAATAGAGCCCACCCAACTGAGACTCCTGTTTTCTTTTTAAGATTTTATTTATTTATTTGAAAGACAGAGAGCAAGACCAAGAGAGAGAGAGAGAGAAAGCATGGGGGCGGGGGCAGTAGGAGAGGGAAAAGCAGACTGCCCGCTGAGCAGGGAGCCCAATGTGGGGCTCGATCCCAGGACCCCAGGATCACGACCTGAGCAAGCTACCTCTGGCATCACAACTGAACCATGTGATGATGTGGCTTCCTCTGCCTGTTTTCTCAGCTCTAAAAAGTGGGTCAGTGCCCCAACCTTTATGAGGTTTTATGGCCAGAAATCAAATGATATTTCTATGTATGTGAAGAAACATTTTTTCCCATTCCTCCTCCTTACGGGATTAAATGGCTCTCACCTTTGTATTGTGTTCAACACCCTAACAATAGAAGAAGCTTGGTAATTATATGTTGTTGCATTAATTGATTTCTTCAAATTGATTAAACATCAACCCAGTTAATTACGCCTCATCAATTTTCAAATTGCTTAAAATGAAATGTCAACCTGTCATCTCCTTTACCAATTTTAAGACCCCGGCTCCTGCAGCAGAACAGATTACAGCGTTTACAGCCCTGTCTTACGATGATTTGTCTTAAAAAGTTCTTAAATCATCCAAAGCGGGTAAATGTATGCTTCTCTTCTTCCATCGCTGGGCCTCAGATGACCCACTGCCTCCGACCGTGTTTCAGACAGTGCTGGTTGCATTCTCTTCTGTTAGGTGAACCCCCCCCCCCCATTTGCCCTCAAGCTACATGGGTTCCTCTACGTAAAAAACAGTCAAGACAAGAGAGAGAAGGAAACCGAGCGCTGGTAGGAAGACTGTCAGATTCTCCAAGATGTGTGCAAATAAATTAATTCACTTTACCATTGGGAAAATGGTCTGGGAGGCTTGTTTTTTGCCCCCCAGCTGGGGAGAGGCAGCTCAGTTCAGCTCACTGAATGGACTAGTGGGTCTTGCTGATTAGTGAAACACAGCTCGACCTACCAGCTTTTCTGAACACACAATTCTTGAACAGAAACGGCAGGTAATTCAGTTGGCGTCGATGGGGCATCCAATCAGCGCTGCCAGAGTTCACCTATCTACCTAATTTTCCCCCAAAGTGGAAACCAAATGGGTGATGAATTTCCCATGTCTGCGTCCTGGCATCTCGGGTGCCGCCATCCATCGTAAGGACACCTGTAAACATCACATTTTTAAGGACACGTGTAAACGTCGCTCTTGCAAACAGAATCACATTTGTCTCCACCTGTTCTTTTGTTATTTTCATGAATCAAGTGAGGGCCTCTTAAATCTTTTTTTTTTTTTTTTTAAATAAAGAATAAACACTGTCAACACTACAAAAACAAAGCAAGAGTTCCATGGTCAAGGTCTTAGGCTGCACATCCTGGGGGAACCATCAGGGTCCCCTGCCATCTGATTACCCCATCAGCCTTAAATTCCTTTATTTTTCCTCACACAGTCTATACTTCAGAAAAATGATGACTTAGGATTCTGAGACAAAGCTGTAGAGTGTTCGAGATCTTTGACCTTGAACATGGCCTTCCCCGTGACATTGCAGATCAAGGAATTTTCTTCCCCCAAAGCACCTAGTGAGTTCACCCTTCTTTTTGGAGACTAGACCAAATGCGTAATCCCAACAGCCTTTCCCATGCTCTGTACTGACAATACACTAAGTTCCTATAAAGCACTGGCCAATATATAGGTCTTCCCCTTTTAAACCACCAGGCTCCTTTTCTTTCTGTTGTTGAAATATTTTTGTTTCAACTTGAGGGTCACTGGACTAAAAGAAGGAACACAACAGCACTTCCTAATTCTCAGAGCATCTCGGTGGTCAGTGAAGACACCCTAGGGTTTCTTCTCGGGAACACGACCTGATGCGTAGGGATAACCTTTCCTCCAAACCAGGTTCCAGGGCCTGGGGACTCAGGCTCCTCTAGTCTGGCATGATTTGGTTCATATCATGATTTGGTTCATATATAACCGCCTAGGTTATATACCTTTTTGCTCACCTTGACCACTTTCATCTATTTTAACTCTGAGCGCTGATGCAGAACTTAGTGGAAGATTTCCCTCCAGGTAGTATGTCCTGCTCACACACCATTCTGTCTGAATGACATTGACACAATTAAATTCAGGGCCACCGGCAAAACTGTTATAGGAGGCGAATGGAAAATGTGAAGGGGGGACTGCCCCCTGTCCTGGCATAGCTACGGACATCACCCACATTCACAGGATCATCCACATTTCTCCCGCCTGTAACTATGGCAGGTGCATATGCTTTTCACCATTCATCTGGCTCCCTGGGCCCATGATTCACGCAGGAGAAGGCTGAGATGTGCAATAGAATCTTCCAAGATATTTGAAATCTGTGGACCCTAACCTGCCCTGGAGCATTTGCCCCGGTCACCGGTGTGGTTCTTCATGGTCTTGTTTCCTCCCTACCTCCACCTTCAGAGGCCGGAGGATGAAGCAACATCCAATGTGATACTAGCATCTGGTGATTGATCCGAAGCCCAGCTCCTCCCCCGCACCACCACGGAGAGAAATTCTGCTATTTTTGATTTGTTAATTTTGTACTTTGTGAACTCTTCCAAGGCAGACAATTTATAATACATAATGCCAAGCGGAGGAGGGTGAAGGGGTTCTCTGCTGTTCTTTGTGAAGGACCTGCCAAATGGGAAATGCCCAGTTATGTTCAGGGAACACACAGAAGGTATTGCCTGTCCCGTGTGTTATAGGTATTGGCCTAAAACATTGATTTCTTTTACAAAAATATGAAAATCATTTTTCGTACTGGGACTGTCTTATTTATACATTTCTCAGAAGATGCCTTCTGTATAGGAGGTAGTCATTAGCTGTTTATAAACGGGCAAGCTGTTTCTAAATATCACATGCCATCCGTGTCAGAATGAATCATAATTCTGATCTGTCCTTCTTCTGGTACAGCCCGAGCCATTAATTTACCCTTCCTGAGATGGTCATTTATTTGAAAAAAAAAAAAATAATAATAACAGGTGTTTGGAGGAACAGAAATGCAGGCAACACTGAAAAGGCAGCTTTCCATATAGTTTTAGAACTACCCTGCATTTCAATCTTAAGGATTCCCCAGATGAAGTTTTTACGTGAGACGTAAAGACATAGAAAATATGCTTCATTCAGTTACATTGATTTTTTTTTTCTAGCCTGCATCTATAGGACCACAGTGTTTATAGCAAGAACAGCTGAAATAAAATGTCTGTTACAGATTGCCTTTGCTCCTCGGTACAGCATTATGGAACAGAATCCAGAAGCACGATGCTGTGCATCCTCAACAACGCAAGTGATGTATGCCGGTGTGTTTTATATTCTGACCACAAAAAAGTTATTTCCCCACAAATACGCTACACATAAAGCCGTATCTGTTTACAGTAATACAGAAGAAATACATGCAAAAGGTTAAGTTAGCGTCATTACTTGGTGGGATTTATCGTAAAAACTGCATTGTCCACAAAGTATACAGATGGCTTGCACGAATCAATCCTGCATGAAAGATATTTTGATACTAAAATTTGATGAACTTATATAAGCAGTCCTTCTTGCTTTGTGCTTTCACTCTGAAAACCTGGGATATGCCTGCTAATACATAATGCACTTCACGCATGGGAGCCATGAATCAATGGGAAAGGCACCGTACCAAGAATGAGATAGGTTCCTGGTTCCATAAGCCTCCAGATACTTATGGGGACTTCAGAAATTCCCATTGGTTCTGTCTTCTTTGCATTTTTGTCATAAGAGTCTGGTCCGATTAGTTGTGTGTCTGATGGTAAATCAAGGCAGATTTACGTCACCACCACATGGTGAACGTTGACTTACCTCTTTCTTTTTTTTTTTTAAGTTCTGCTTTTCCGTAGTTGGCACACAATGTTATATTAGTTTCAGGTGTAGCCCATAGTGATTTCACAATCCTATACCTTACTCAATGCTCCCCACAATAAGTATAGTCACCGTTTGCCACTGTGCAACGTGGTGACCATACCATGGACTATCTTTCCTATGCTGGGCAGACTTACTTCTTTTACCTTTGGAGGTTTCTACTTCTTAATCGCCATCATCTACTTTGCCCATTACCCCACCCCAAGCCCCAGCAACCACAAGTTCTCTCTCTGTATTTATGGGTCTATTCCTGCTTTTTCTCTTTGTTCATTTGTTTTGTCTTTTAGATCCCACATGCGAGTGAAATTATATGGTATTTCTCTTTCTTTGTCTCGTTTTACTTTGCATAACACCCTCTAGGTCCATCCATCTTGTTGCAAATGGCAAGATCTCATTTTTTTTAATGGCTGAGTAATATTCCATTGTGGAATATTATGTATTTATATAACTTACATTTTTATTTTTAATATATAAAATATATTTTAATATATTTAAAATCTAAAATGGTCATTTTATACATATATATGTGTGTGAGTAGAGAGACCAACAGACAGATCTATTTGGATCTTGGTCATCGAAACCTAATTTTAAGAGATCCCAGGTCTAAAAAATCTACTTTGCAATTCCCATCAATTTTATATATTTTGGAAATGAGCAGGAATAAAGATTCCCTGCGATTTTTCTAACAAAAGTCCAACAAGGTGTTATAAAATCTTACCTAGCTAATCACTTATCTTAGGTATGAAAAAATCCATTTAATGTATATTTAAATATATTTTATTTATAATTTATTTATATATATTCACATATCTATATATGTCCATATATACACACACCACCTCTTCTTTATGCCTTCATCTATCAATGAACACTGGAGCTGCTTCCGTATTTTAGCTATTGCAAATAATGCTGCTATAAACACAGGCGTGCGTATATTTTTTTTGAATGTGTGTTTTGATTTTCTTTGGGTGAAAACCCAGGATTGGAATTACTGGATAATGTGGTGATTCTACTTTTAATTTCTTTGAAGAAACTCCATCCTATTTCCCGCAGTGGCTACACCAGTCTGCATTCCCACCAATGGTGCACAAAGGTTCCTCTTTCTTCACACCCTCTTGTCTTTTTGATTCTAGCCATTTTGACAGCTGTGAAATGATATCTCCTTGTGGTTTTGATTTGTGTTTCCCTGATGATGAGTGATGTTGAGCACCTTTTCATGTGTCTGTTGGCCATGTGTTACATCTTCTTTGGAAAAAGGTCTATTCAGGCCCTGTGCCTGTTTTTTTAAAAGTCTGATTATTTGATTTGTAGTTTGCGTGTTGAGTTGTATACGTTCTTCAAATATTTAGGATATCAACCCCTTATAGAGCATGGCATTTACAAATATCTTCTCCCATTCCATAGGTTGCCTTTTCATTCTCCTGATGGTTACCTTTGCTAAGCAAAGTGTTGTGTTTTGGGTTATTTTTTTTTTTTAGAAAGTCCCAGTAGTTTATTTTTGCTTTTGTCTCCCTCGTCTCTGGAGACAACATATCTAGAAAAATGTTGCTACAGCCAATGTGAGAGACATTCTTGTCTATGTTTTCTCTTAGGAGTTTATGGGTTTAGGTCTCACATTCAAGTGCCAGTTGATGTTAGCTAATAGTCAAGTTAGCTCTTGACTTACATTTTTCTCTTTTAACCACTCAGAGAGTGTATGAGGTAAGAACTGTCAGCCCATTTTACAGATGAGGCATAGAGCTGTGAAGCAGGTGTCAGAGAGAAATCAGTGTCTGCTATTTGGAGATACCCCCCACCCCACCCCAGGCTATAATTTCTGTTGGAGCAGCCTGAATGGACTAGCAGAGTGCTACTGAGTGATGTGCGGGTCATACTCCTGAACTCCCCATGGAGTCAGGTGGAAGTCCACGTTCCTTGAGATCACGTCCACCTTGCTTTCCCCACCTCAACCCCATCCTCCTCTCCTGAGAGCTCTGCTTCAAAAATTCACATGCACATGTGAGAGTAATCCTTCTCACATGCTCTTCTTCTGGAAAACCTGACCTGAGGTGATGGTTTTATAGAAACAGACAGACAGACCTCTATTTGGATCTTGGTCTTCAAAATGTAATTTTAAGAGATCCCAGCTGTGAAATTCTACCTTGCAATTCCCACCAATATTACATATTTTGAGAATGAACAGGAAAAAAGATTCCCTGTAATTTTTCTAAGAAAAGACCAACAAGGTGTTATAAAAGCTTACAGAGTTAATCATTTGTCTTAGGATGAGAAAATCCATTTGCTGAGTAGGATAATGGGTCTGTCTTCTGAGTAGTCCACATCCGCTCAAAGTACACTAGTAAGCTGGAGGCTTTACAGTTGGGAGAAATAAACCCAAGGGATTAAAAATAAATATAATGGCTGGAGACCAACTTAATTTAAAAGTTCCCCATGGGAAGGACATACAACTAAAATGTTTAGTTCTTGATCTTCAGTATAGAATTCAAAGAGATGTTACAGATGTGAAAAGGAAAGAACCCATTTCTAGTGTTTTTTAAAAAATCATGTGTCTAACTACCATATTCAAGTCACTATGTAATCATGCCTCAGAATCCATTGCCCCAACTCCAAAGGATAACTTCTTAAAATCACATTTTCCCTGGTGTTCCCTCAAGCCATCCACATTGTGTTTTTGTCATTGATGTGTGTTTGTTTGTTTAAATGTCCCCAAATAGAAATCTGTTTATCTAAGCAGCTATTTCCAGCAACATTCTAAGCAAAAAGGAGGAATAATCTAACTCCTTGACATCTTTCTTAAGGTTGTTTTATTTTTTTAAGTCACCTGAAAACACGTTGAAAGTAATAGAAACATCACTTTTTTTCTTTTTCACAACAAACACAAACGCTTGTCTTGACGCAGAATTTTTCCCTAAGGAATAAAAAGCTGGAAGCATTTCAATCCTGTTTGTTTTTCACAAATGCCCTGATCTATTCAGTGAAACCTTAGTAGCATTTACTTGAATGCATGAATTATCAGTTCTTTGCCTCTCTGTTTGCTGTAATTCTAGGAGACGGCTATAAGACTGTCAGTACTTCATTCATTTCTATGATTCCAAGTGCCAACTACTTCTTGGCATCAAAAAAGCTGTGGATCTCACACAGATCCTCGCTGGTGGGTGTACACCACCAGATCTAAAACTGATCCTTAGGGGAAAAAAAAAAAAAACTGATCCTTAGGATTCTGTGCTGTGTCAGCTGCATTTTTTTTTTTTTTTTTTTTTTTTTTTTTTTTTTTTTTTGCGTGTGTGTCCAAATCCTAGGCCAACACACCCAGTATAGAACCTCCTGGTCATAACTTTATTAGAGTCTTTAATATAAATTGTCCAAGCTTCTCAGATTTCTGTGTGTTTCAGAGTTAGCCTTACAGACAGGTGCTGTGTTGTTTGACTGCAGTCATCATTGCTTCACATTCAGTGGAGCCCTGGAGCTGGGTCCCAAAAACTCAATGGGGTCCATCTCTTCCCATTTCCCCATTGAGTGACCATCACATGGGTAGCTTGAAATCAGCCACAGTAAGAGTACTTAGGCCACAGAAACTGGTAAACACTACAAATAGGAGTTCTCTCCCAGCTTCTTTGGAGAGCCTGTTACTAAGCATTTGCTAGTCTTCTACTGTCTATATCTCGGACACACCAAAATGATTGAGAAAAAAAAGCTGAAAGTAAATATACCCTTTCATCTGAGTACAGAAGGAATGGGATGCAGAGTGAGACACAAACAGTCAAAATCCTCACTGCTGATTTATAAAATGGAAATGGGGCCTTCGGGGAGGATTAGTTTTAAATGAGGTTGTTGGGGTAGGGCCCCATGATGGGATTAGCGTCCTCGTGCTAGAAGAAGAGACACCAGAGCCCACTATCTCTCCACCATGGGAGGACAGTGAGAAGGTGGCCATCTTCAAACCAGGAAGACCGACCTCACTTGGCGCTCTGATAATGGATGTCCAGCCTCCAGAAAATTTAAGACCCAAATGTCTGTGATTGAAGACGCCTGGGAATTTTTCCTGGGAATCCAAACTTTGTTTGGATAACCTGAGAAGATCAACACACCTGGCAAGGAGGAAACCAGTTGTGGTTGATGATCCTCACTGTGAGTTTCTAAGCTCTAGATGGACGGTTCTGATACTATTGTAGAGTACTCCCATGTATGCAACATAATTGTGAGTTAAACATGGGCATTTAGAGACCACAGTGCCTCAGTAATTTCCCACGTCAGACAGGGACCTCCTAGATGCAAAAATCACATTTCAACAGGAGATTAAAACACTCTCATTGGCAAGTCTGACCAGGGAGAGTCTCCAATGGATGGAGTGAGATGTGGAAATATCAAAGTTTACCAGATGTACAACATATTTTTTTAAGATTTATTTATTTATTTATTTAGGGGAGAGAGTCTCCAGTAGACTCTTCACTGAGCTCAGAGCCCCATGCAGGGCTCAATGCCACCACCCTGAGATCAGGACGTAAGTGAAATCAAGAGTTTGCCCACTGACTGAGTCACCCAGGTGGCCCTACAATGTATTTTTTTAGTCCTCTTAAAATAGTCCCATGAAAGGGGTACCTGGGTGGCTCAGTTAGTTAGGCATCAGACTCTTGATTTTGGCTCAGGTCGTGATCCCAGGGTTGTGGGATCGAGCCTCCAGTCAGCCTCAAGCTTAGCACCAAATCTGCTTGTCTCCCCTTGCCTCTGCCCCTCCCCCTGTGTGTGCACACACACTCTCCCTCTCTCCCTGAATTAGGTAAATAAATATATATTTTTTAAGTCCCACGACAATTATATCCAAGTGTCAAATAGCTAGCTTCTGTGTTTCAGATGTAATTTTATTTATGGTACAAAGATGTGGCTGAATGGGCGCTAGCTGTGATAAAGGCGTAAACCAGCAACATGTCACACGGCAAAGACCGACCAATTCTAAGGACAGACGTCTTCCAAAGGAATGGAGGCCGGACCATTTTGTCTTGAGAGAGACCAGAGACCTGAGAAAAAAAAAGAAGGAGGGATGTTAAAACACGTTTTTCCCCTACCACTCCATGATGGGATAATTCTGTAGCAGGTGGAAGTATGTTGCAGATAGAATGTTGAAGAGCAGAAGGGACTTTATGTGCAAAGCGGGAACATAGCACATGATTCGCAAAGACATATAAAATTAGTGAATGCAGGAACATGTTTACCTTATGAGGAGAACAAAGAGAGGGAGTGGAGGACACAAAGGATGAACAGGAAGCCCATCAGAGAGGGGACGCTCATGGGGTAAAAATAGGGATGGGTTGCTGGCCGCCCAACTGGACCCATGCCATGTTCCTCCACCAGACGAGATACATGGTGCCTGCCGGGCAAGGTCCAGAGGGAAGTGAAGAGAGAACTAAATTTATTGATGTGGGTCATGTAGAATGGTTCTGTCGGTAGAAATGTAATAAAAGTTACTTGTATCATCTTGAGTTTTCTAATAACGACATTTGAGGAAAAAAATGTAGACAAGATAGTGACATTGATTTAACGTAACATTTTATGTAACCCAATATATCTAAAAATATTATTTCCACGTGGGTAATTTGTATTAAAAATGTTCCGAGGACGTAGCTTACATATTTTGAAATCTAGTGTGTGTTTTGTACTTACAGCCTATCTCAGTTCAGACTCCCACGTTGAAGGAGCTTCATTGCCTTACTTGATGAATGGCCACCATATTGGATAGCACAGATTTATGACGAATTTGTGTCCGTGACTTGGGTCCGTGCCTTTTAAATGTGATTTCTCTATCAAATGAAAGCCACAGCCAGCCCCTGCAAGATCTTGAGGGCTTCATGACCATGCTTCCCCTGCCACTTTATCTATCTTACTATCATTTCTTATTACTACTTATTTTTTGCCAAAACTCATGATGAGCAAAAGCAGGCTCTTCTTTTGTCAATCCACCGATTCTCAGCTTCCCTGCTTGATGGGGACTCATTTCCAGATTGTCTTCTTTCTTGCAGTCTGGTCTGCTCTCTTTCTTCTCCCCACTTCAGCTGCTCCTGTGAGCTCCATGCCCCGGCAGAAAATGAGACAAACTAGGAAACTCTGTTGACGAGAGGGTGATAAATTCCTAAGTTAGACGTCCTGGTTTTCCACAGGCAGTAGGCCTGGTTCTCTTTCTCCATCAAAACAAGAGAAACAGCACCAACAAGTGATTAGGAAAATGCTGGTGCCTCTTCACCAGAAATTGCTTCCTAACAAGGCTGAGGTGTCCGCAGCAGACAAGCCAGCGTCCAAGCTCTTATAACTGCGCACAGAATATACTTCTTGAGGTGTGTGTGTAGATGCTTATTTATTTTGCATTTGGAAGAATAATAAAGGCAGCCCTCCCCGGGATGAACACAAGAAGGAGCTGATCGCCCCATAGTGATGGCTTTGCTGTACCCAATATTGGCTTATTTTCCTCCACCTCTAACAGATTAAAACTAGGATCTCTGTGTACTTGTAATTGCTTATTTAATAATTTCATTATTTTGGCGACCATCTCTTCCCTTGTCCAAAAACTGTTTGTGTCGCTTATTTTCTAGGAACGGACAATTCTTGTCGTTCACCCACGTGTAGGCACGCATGTGTCCTTCACCAGTTGTAGGTCTAGTAATCATCACTTCCTAGGAGGTGCTCATGGAGTAAGGAGCCTTTGCTTGTTATACGACGGACAATGTCATTTTCCTAGCTTGTCACCTGGGAATTCAGTGTAGGAGACAAAATAATATAGAAATGTTGTTCCCACAGATAAGCCACAACCAATCAGAATAACACTTAGAAAGACAAAGAAAAACTAGTAAAACTTTGGAAAATAAGAACAACCAGGAGGATGGCTGAAATCCTTTTAAGTATTATTATAGTAATTTCAGAGTCCAGCAACAAGGATGAAAACAGAGTATTTTATGTTTATATAGTGTAAATCCGTAGCCCTGTATTGTCCCTTATGGTAGCCACTGGCTGCATGAGGCCATTTAAATTTAAATTTTATTTAAGAAAAAAACAACTGTTCCTCACTTGTGTGGCTCTTTTGAAAGGGATGAGTAGCCACCCCTGTGTCTGGCCATTGGCTACCATATTGGATGACACCGATAGGGAACATTTTTACAATTGCTAAAAGTTCTGTTGGATGGCTCTGCTCATTTGTCCATTGAGTGCGTTTTTCTTGAACTATATTCTAAGCACTGCCATAGTTATTGTAGATACCAGCAGAAAATTAAACAGAAATGCCTGCCCTGAGAAGGCTATATTCTAGCAAGAGGTGCACAACATCAGAAGATAGTCCAGTCTTGGAGTACCTGGGTGGTTCAGTTGGTTAAAAAGTCTGCTTTCAGCTCAGATCATGTTCCCAGGGTCCTGGAATCAAGTCCCACATCCAGCTCCTTGCTCCATGGGAAGCCTGCTTCTCCCTCTCCCTCTTCCTGCTACTTCTGCTGCTTGTGTTCTCTCTCTCTCTCTCTCTCTCTCTCTGGCAAATAAGTAAATAAAATCTTTAATTAAAAAGGTAATTAAGTCTTAATTTGTAATGCCTGTGCCTCATTCTCAAATTTAATACAGACTTTATTCACATATTTAGTTTTCCTTTTAACCGTGAGCCTGTTGTGAACAGCCAAAGGAGCCCTACTTATCTTTATAATCCCTGAGCATGATACAGTACCTGGTACGTACTAGTAAGTGCATGAAAGGTGTTTGATTATTAAATAAAATCATCTGCTGTTCATAGGGAAACAGAAACAGAACTCGAGAGACTAAATGTCCCTCATTAAGTGGAAGAACCAAATTTAACATCAGCTCTGTCAGTGTTACATCACCTCTAGAGAATATTAGAATTCATGGTGATGGATTTTGGAGCAAAGCATCGTACAAAGAAACATATCTAGATCTTAAATATTTGAAGAAAAGATATTTATCATTGGAAGTTCATTGGTTTTCAGGAGACCATAGGAGACACAAGAATTTATTTCCTTTTATGTCGGTCCTATTGGCCTGTGTGATGTGTGCTCATGCACGTCAGATCCTCACCTAATCGACGGTACGTTCTCTGAGAAAAAATGGGATGAGCTGGGGAACAGTTGGGCATGGATTGTTATAAGGCACCTTGGTATTCATATTGAATTTCACTTTATGATACCTTGTTTTAACCCAAATTAGTGCATAATGATTTAAATACACACAATTATATGTTTTTTATTCAAAGTGCTCATTTCCTTTCTAAATTGAATTCACTTAATCCAAGCACAGGCAGAGTGTTTATTTTCAATATGTGTCATTATCCAAATTCCACTTTCTCTTACAACTATTTTTTTGTGTGTGTGAACATAAAACAAGTCCTACACAATTTCCTGGGAAACCAAATTAGTTGTCAGTGGGCGAAGTTGTAAACCATAGATATTTGGAAAGAAAAAAATGTATTTGTCAAATTAAATCCAGATATTCAAGGCAATATCAAAGTTTGTTACGTGTGCTGGAAAGCTGCGGAAAATTTATGAAAGCTGCGTAAATGATGTAGGTTACGAAATCCTTCATAAAATGACACGGATTGTTCACATTGCGTGCTCACAATATTGAAATAATTTTTTAAAAATTTCATTAGTTCTTTTGACAAACAATAAAGGTTCCATCTAGAAAAGCATTGAAAAGAGAACATGAAGACCAGAAGACACAATCCCCATGACTTCTGAATTTCTTGAAATAATGTCAAATATCTTTTGGCTTATTTCAAGTATCTTCTTTTCTATGCTAATTTTCGTCATTTCATTTCATTTTTTTAGGCATTTCATTGTTAAATACTCATTCTCACTAGATGGACTATAATCTAGTGATCGTGATTTCAACCTGGTGTGTTTTTTAAAACTACATTGCTTACCTATTTCTTCTTAGAATCAAAACCATTACCATGGGATACATGAAAATTTGGTGATTTTGAAGGGGATTTAACATTGAGTATGGATCAGATTTGGAAGCAAAAGAGTTACTCACCTGAGCACTGAGTGTCCAAGGATTTGTGCTTGTCAGATTTTCAGATCAAACAAACACCTCTTAGGGACAGCTGCCCCCCCCCCCCCCCGCCGCTACCCCCCAAGCTATAGCCTTCTTCCTGAGCAAACATGTGTCTTTCCTTGTCATGACGTTGAAAGGTTCAAGTTACATCAAGAACACATTGTGACTGTTATTCAGTCTTGGTCTCTAGCATATATTCCCAAACTCCCCTCTCTGCCTCTGCCCCCTTGCATCAGAAACCACCTATTTTTGTCGGTTTTCCCACCCTCTTCCTGCTCTGAAAGGCCCCCTACATGCATTCGAGTACTTCGATTCAAAAACTTCCATGGTCAACCAAGGCACTGAGTAGGTATTTTGAAACACACCAAGGCAAGCAGAAAACTCCCGCAATCAAGGGGTCTAAATCAAGAAGGAGATGAAATAGAAGATTGCTTTATAAATAAATGATGGGAGTACACCCCCCCCTTTTCTTCTCAGTATAGCTTATCCTAATTAATGTGAACGTTGTCACTATTCATCATTCAGTAAAGATGAGGATTTGATTCCCAATAATGAGTGGAGTGTCCATGTGATGTCCATGATGTTTATAATTGACCCTAGGCTGATTAGTATTGTAGCAAATTAGTAACAATATATTATTAATGACTTAGCGCTAACTGATGGAGAAGGTCAGTGTAAATTAGCGAAAATCGTTTTATTTCTAGAGTGCTCATTTACAAATTAAGTGCTTGCAGATTTTGTCCACAGTGCTGATGGATAATGAACAAAATATGTTCATTTGTCATTATGAAATTAATTATGGCCAAACGTATAGCCTTTTTTCCCTCCCTCATCCATCCTAGGTTGATTTAGCCACTTAGCAATGCCCTCAAACTAAGGATGGATATCAGGACTTTCTGGTTGTCCAAGCAGCCCAACAACTTGGCTGTCAGGTGAGAGAGTTGCAGTGAAGGCCAACTCTGCCCATAGTATGATTATTTCTTTATAGACACATTTTGATGAACTCAAGAAACCCTCAACTCTCTGTTTTCGAACACAAGCCTTTGTCATGGAAGATGTACATTGAGACAGAATGATATTCTGAGGGCAAGAATAGGCAAGCTTTATGGTCGGTTTGGTCAAAGTCTGAGGGATGGAGATGCGTGACACAAGACAAATGGGATTGTAGATCAAGCACGTCGTCCTGAAGGCATTGGGTGCCCAGTTTCCCATAAATACGCAAGCTTGCTCTGTGCATCGGTTCTTTGTGGCGCCTGGAGCACATTGCCACACTCCTGGTGGCTTAACACAGCACAGATTGATTATCTTAGAGTTCTGTAGGTCAGCTGTCCAGCGTGGGTCTCAGTGGGCTGATAGCACAGCATCCGCAGGGCTAGCTCCTTCTGGAGGCCCCGGGGTGGGAAAGGGAGGTGTTTCCTCGCCCTGCCAGCTTCCAGAAGCTGCCTGCATTCCTTGTGTGTGGCCCCTTCCTTCACTTCCAAAGTGAGGAATAACAGTCGGAGTCCTCACACCTCACCAGCCAGTCTGACATCTTCTATGTCCGTCCTTAAAAGTGGGCGATTCCATTTTTTATTCCATTGAGCCCACCGGCATAAACCAGGATAACGTCTCTATCTTAAGGTCAGCTGGTATACTTTAATTCCATGGACAGCCTCAATAATGCTTCGTCATACAACGGAATAGTTGCAGACGTGCTGGGAAGTTATGTGAACATTTTGGAGCAGGGCATTATCCTGACTACCGCTTATATAGATAGCACAGGTCTTGTCTCCACCCATCTCCAGAGAAAAACGATTCCTTACATACCTTGTGAGTAAGGAATCTCTGTTGTAGATTTCAAAAAAGGATGTTTGGAATATATCCTTTATGGGCACTTCTGGATTTCCGATTAGTGACTTAATGTGCTAACTTCCTACACGAGGTAGAAAGTAAAGTTAATTTTCATACACAAATACATCATCCAGGATACAATGAAAAGGCAATTTAAAGTGAATTGTCAAAAAACGATGAAACACCATGCGTGAAATGTGGTTATACCAGGGAGTAAGCTGAATGTTATCTCTTCAATTTATTGAGCAAATGCTTTCTGAGTCAAAAGTGCCCAAAATATGGAATTAAGAAAAAAAAATCTTAGCATAGGAATAGCTCAGAGAAGCTTTCATCCAATTTCCTCATTTTAAATTGAGACATGTAAACTGGAGAGAATTTATGGAGCCTGATGAAAATCACAGATGTGGTTAGTGACAGTGACCTAGATCATCTTAATCCAAGTCCGGTGCTAGTAGCAAAAATAAAAGTCTAGCCCTCATCTCTGATAGTAACCCTCAAGGAATTTTTATTTCAAATCATTAAAAATTTCCAAATTAGAACTATTAAAATTATTTGAATTTCCAGTAACAAGTCTCTATTTAAAACTGTTTAGGGGGCACCTGGCTGGCTCAGTCAGAAGAACATGTGACTCTTGATCTCCATGGAAACCATGTTGTGCTATATTATGATCAATGTGAATGTCATACACTAGAAAACCGAGGGAGGGGTGAGTGATTTTAAATGCCTGTTGTTGTTGGGACACGTGGGTGGCTCAGTAGGTTGGGCATCCGCCTCTTGATCTCAGCTCAGGGTTGTGAGCTCAAGCCCTGCGTTGGGTTCCATGCTGGGCGTGAGCCTAGAAATGAATGAATGAATGCATACGTGCCAGTTGCTATTCTAAAGCACCATGAGAGCACGGAGAGACACGGTGAAGACTCATGGTGTGTTACATAAACTCCAACGTACAATGTTGGCCAACATTTCAGCTGCTCCCAGCAGATGCCCATGTCCCTCGAGGTGTCCGTTCAAACCCAACACCTTGACCACACGTCCCCACATTAAATAGTTTAGGTGTAGAACCATCACAGCTTATGAAACACGACAGTTGCTTTCTCCTTTCACTGTCCCCAAACTCTAGACAGTTGTTCTCATTTTACCGGGTGGCACTGAGGGTTGGGAAGGTGACACACTTTATCCCAGCTCACACAGCTGGTAGATGCCAGTCTAATGACTCATTAGCTTTGTGCGCTACAACAACCATTGCCTTCTGGCTGGGATGCATTTGCTTGCATTCTTCATATGTCCAAATGCGCCGTATGCAGAGCACTCACGGAAGCATATGACCTCCAGGGCTCGGGGAAGAGTGTCTTACCCTTTGCTTAGAGACGTGTGCTAGGAAGATCTCCTTGAGGAGCAGGAATGGCCCCCATTTCCCATCACTCTGCCTCCTTGAGCTTCTGAAGGGACGTGAAATCTATCCTTTACTTGCGCCAAGTGATGTCAAGACCACAGTCTAAATTCAACCACATGGAAAGGATGTTGTGGTGTCTGCTGCCATAGAAAATCTGCTTGTAAACTTAGACTCTCAGAAACTCACCTGTCCACCCAGCTAACAGGTGTTTATTCAATAACCCCTGTGCTCAAAGCACACAGGGGAGTCAATACAGAAGTTCTGTACTTATGCTCATGGATCTGCCAGTCTAAGGAGGAAAGCAGTCATAAATAGGCTCTCAGCAAATGGTATTATTTCAGACCTGGAAAGCATAGCCAAGGATACAGAGGAGTAAAAAATTAATCAATTAATTAATTTAAGAAAGAGAGAGAGAGAACAAAATGCCTTCACCACCAAACTACTGAATTCAAAAATCCCCAGTACAACTCGGTAGTTTCTAAATTATTAAAGTCTGTATCATTAATTTTAGGAGCCATTACATGATGGGCACGATGGCAATGGAGGGATATAGATATTAAATAAATCCTTTGCAGGGAGTTCATCCATCTCTTAGATTCAGAAATCTATTTTCCCCTCTTTTGAGCTATAACATGAACGCATTAACTCTCCGTGCAAATAGAATGAGTCTACCAAGTTCAATCCTAAATACTCAAATGGGTTTTAAAAGGACTCACCACGGGATTTATTAAGTGGAGACCTGTGAACGAAAGCGGGTAACTTAACCCTTGTTAAAAATGTAAAATCCCAGGATCCCTGGGTGGCGCAGCGGTTTGGCCCCTGCCTTTGGCCCAGGGCGCGATCCTGGAGACCCGGGATCGAGTCCCACGTCGGGCTCCCGGTGCATGGAGCCTGCTTCTCCCTCTGCCTGTGTCTCTGCCTCTCTCTCTCTCTCTGTGTGACTATCATAAATAAATAAAAATAAAAAAAAAAACTTTAAAAAAAAGAAGAAAAATGTAAAATCCCAACAAAAATTACTAAGACAACTTTTAATAGCGCAGAACGAGAAGAGTTTGCTCACGCAAATTGTAAATGACCGAGGGGTAAAAGTATAAAAGTACGTGATGTTTTCCCCACGTTGTGAAATATTTTAAGATAGGTGCCTGTGATCGCATTCCTAATCAAGGCAAAATTTTCACTGCCACATCTTCTGAGTGAAAACACACCCAAATATTTATTTGGACTCGCAGCCTCTTTTCCACGATGTGAAAATTATACAGTTACGTAGAAACGGAGATCGCAATTTAGAACATACGTTATTAGAAACTTTATGTTGGTATATCTAGGAAATTCCTGATAGATGTCACCCCTCAAAAGGGCTACTAGAGATCAAGAATATTTTTGAGATCCTATTATGACAACATATATATTTTTTTAGTATTTTTTAAAAGAGCTTTACTGGGGCATAATGACATAGAGATGTTCCACCTCTGATTCAAACAATGAGCACGTGACGCAATGGGTCTGCCCCCAGTGCTATTACACTTATGGAAATGCGTATTTCCCACATATTCTGCAGTGCCTGAGATATTTGACGTGCGTGAAAATATTCCGTCAAGTACGAACAAGAAACTGCTTTAATCATATTTTCCCACATATAAATTGTACACATCACCTCAAATACACTACAGGAACGATGTGCATATTCAGTGGGTTGAAATGCATGGTGAAGAAGTGGAGATGCATAGGGTGATTTGAGAATCTCTACAGTCAACAATTTCAGCAATATGCAATCCAAATGATGTGCTCCAGAAAATCGAATGCTAAGTTCCAGGCGTTTTCCATGATAGGTGATCATTTTGTGCAAAATAAGTTTGCTTTCCTCATTTTGGAAGCCTCTGAGGCTTGCCCGGTTGGTTTGAACTTATAGAAAAATCATGAATAAATTGTGGATTTCAGCTTCTCTTATCCATGTGTCAGTAAAAGGCATTAAAAAAAAAAAAAGCAGAAGAGCATTCTTAATTCACCACTTAACCACCGATAGCGTGAGCCCGTTCTTTGGGAAACCAAGGAAAAATGGTTTAAAATCCACAGAAGCGATGCTCATTGTCCATCGCTCGCCGCACCTCACAGGGTCATCGCAGACTTTCTGTGCGGGTTCTTACGGACACAGAAACCAACTGACGTTCCTTAACGAGCTTTCAGAGCCCTTGGGAATGGGAAAGCGTTCTAGAAAAAATGTCCTCCAGGTTGCTGAAAGGGTATCACGGTCCCTCCACCGCACCCCAGCACCCAGCCCCCGACCTGTGCACACAGCCCGCCAGCCTGCCAGTAAGTGCCCTCCCTCGGCAGGTCCCACGGGTGACTTTTCTTTCCACCCATAATTTCTGAGTGACACACTGCTTTTTCACACGGAGGGACTCTGTTGAGAATCAGCCTTGTGGGTTTTTCAGAATGAGATGTTTCCATTCCATAATTTCAAGCTTGGCCAGCTCCGAGCATCATTGTGGCAGGTCAATATGAGCTGGAGCAAGGAACACATGTGGACTCATTATAGGCTGAGGGACGTGGGAAGGATTTCCTCTTTCAGAGTTTATCCAGCTGGATTTATAGTTGATCCAATAATTGCTTTAATAGCGGTGCACGATTCAGAGCACATCTTCTGACATCTCTGTACCTTTGATCGTTCCCTGGGACTCAGCGCTTAAAAAAATCACCCGATCCGCAATCACAAGGACGCGACTACACGAGCACCGGGCACACCGGAGATATGCTGTGATCCCGCACTAAGAAGCAAAGTGGTGGCGCTGCTGTGCGTATTGGGATGGTACATTCTAACTTTACATGAACTTTGAGATCACTTTGAAGGGCCCTTTTTTAAGGAGCACATTTTCAGGAACAATTCAGGAGAATTCTTGACTGTCCCCCACCAGCATTCTTGATGTGTCCTCCAGATTACTCTTTCTAGAGTATTAGTGGGTATTTGTTAGGGATGCACTGGATTGTGACCCACCCCCTCCAAACCCATATGTTAAAGTTCTAGCCCGAACCACCTTGTTTGGAAGTAGGAGCTTTAAAGAGGGGATTCAGGTAAAATGAGGTCAGTGGGATGGATCCTCATCCAATATAACTCAAGCCAAGGAGAGGGGCCTCTGGAGGAACCAGCCTCTACCCATGTGTGGACCTCAGACTCCCAGTCTGCAGCATTAAGTTGTGAGAAATAAATGTTGTTTAAGTGTCCCCCATCTTTGCCCTTTGTTACAGCAGCCCTTTAGCAAACGAATATTACATTAAAAAAGCAATTGTCATTGCCATGAACGGTTGGGAAGACTAAGGGAAATGCCGTCAAACACGACTTTTTCATATTACCGTTTTGAACAGCGTTGTGTCCTGTGACTCCACCAGAAACAATGATTACATGCAATGTCTCCGAACTTCTCTGGCCATCGATCCTTTTAACTCAGGTAACTCCGAGAAACCTTTGTTCTAGCAAACATCCTTTTGGAGATATCTCCCGACACCAAGGTGCTCTAATTAATAGAAATATGCATTCATCCCCGAATACCCTCTGTTTGCACATCACATTTCTTCCAGCATCCCGTTTAGCGTGGCTCGGTGCAATTATCAACCAGGAAGAGTCCTCTGAAAAGAGGCCCAGTCCTGGTTTCTCGTCCAAGGCACGTCTTCCAACAGAAATGAAAAAAAAAAATTGCCTGTAAAGTATAACATAAAAAAGCCAACACCTCATATTGGCCTAGTCGTGTGGAGATTATCATGCTTTAATATGTAATCCTCCATCCCAGAAACTGTGAAAGTGGGCAAAACTTTCTTTTCTTTCCCTCTTCTTTCTTTCCTTCCTTCTTTCGACGGAGAAAGAGATAAGGAGTAAGTGACGCAATTTTCAGCAGCTTTATTGGCATCTTTAAGACCTTGACTTTGGACTCCATTGCCACTGCCTACAATACTCCGCCTGGGAAAACCCATCCGGATCTCAAATTCTTCATCTAGTTAGTGAGAGAGAATACAGGACAAAGGTCAGGGTCAGATTGAGAATTAAAAGAGCTGGAAAAAATTAGCAAGTGACAAAGAGCCTGGTGTAGCCAATACTCAGGAACCAGGGGGCGTTGCCTTTACCGAGTTTATCTGAGCCCACAAAGGAATGATACAGATGGCTCCCAAATGCTGTCCTCTTACATCCCGTCTCCTGTGCTTTTCCACTGCATATAAATCACTTTTTTTTTTTTTTTGAGACTGGCAGATAGAGACTGATTGCCCAGAGCTTAATCAGTGCTAAGTAATCTGATAAAACTACTATTTTTATCCTACAAAGAAAGATACGCTCATCAGAATTCAAATCAGCGAAAGTGTGGGATCCCCCACACATGCATGAAGCAGCGTAGAACTTCAGAAACACAGCCCCCGCCCCGCCAAAACACTGACGCGCGCCAGCTTGTCGGGGACACCAGCGCAATGTATTAAAGGGATCTCAGTGAAAATTACCGACGCACCACAGAAAGCACCATTTACACGTTGGCGTACTGAAGTCGAGGGCCCAATTCTGCTTCATGGCCCTCAAATTCTATCATCCAAATCAAGTGCGACTCTTAAATTTGTTTTGCCTTATAGTTAGTTTTGGGCATGCATGTTTGGGTCTCTCTGTCTTACATCTCTAGGGTTTGTTTTCACGGTTCAGTGTTACTTTTTCTTAGAGACCATAACAGCGTGCCGGTTAGCCACCAGCTAGCTAGCTCTTCCGACATTCACAGTATTATTCAGGGATGCACAGGGATGCTTTACAAACATGCTCCTCTTTGCCAGATTTTAGCGTTGAGGCCTTTCATGAAGTCAAGTCATTTCCCAGAACAAATATCTATCAACAGCAGCCGTAAACAAACAAAAATATCACAACCACATTCCAGCGATTCAAGCCACGGTCGGCATTTCATACATCAGTGTGAGGCAGAGGTTGCAGACTGTCCAGTGCGCGGCGTGGAGCTATTTCTTCTATTTCTTTTTCATTGAAACTCTTTGTTTTGAAATGATCATAAATTCACACGCGGTTGCAAGAAAGAGAGAGAGTTTGTGTGCCTTGCATCCATTTTTTTTCCCCAATGTAACTGCTGATTTTTTAAAAATTTTTAATTTAATTAACATATTGGGTATTATTAGTTTCAGACATAGAGTTTAGTGATTCATCAGTTGCATATCACACCCAGTGCTCATCACATCATGTGCCCTCCTTAATGCCCGTCACCCAGTTACCCCATTCCCCCAGTGTTCATAGCAGCAATGTCCACAATAGCCAAACTGTGGAAGGAGCCCAGATGTCTATTGACAGATGGATGGATAAAGAAGATGTGGTAAATCTATGATGATTGATAGATGATAGATAGATAGATGATAGATAGATAGATAGATAGATAGATAGATAGATAGCAATGGAATAGTATTCAGCCATCAAAAAGAAATCTGCATGGAACTAGACGGTATTATGCTGAGTGAAATAAATCAAGTAGAGAAAGACAATCATTGCATGGTTGCACTCAAATGTGGAATTTAGGACAAAACAGACGAACATAGGAGAAACGAAGGAAAAATAAAATAAGATGAAAACAGAGAGAGGGGGAGACAAACCATAAGAGACTTTTAACTCTAGGAAACAAACTGAGGGTTGTTGGAGGGGAGAGGGGTGGCTTTTTATTTTTGTTTTTTTACACACTTATTCATTCATTTAAAGATAGCAATGATGAACACATTATACGTTGATGATAACATCTTTGTACTATAATGAAATTAGTACCTGCCCTTGTAGAGACCCTAAACTCTGGCTTATAGTGTCCATTTGTGCCACAATATGAAGGAGCTGATGAAAGACGAGATTTGGGAAGTGAATTTTATTTGACCTGATTTATGACACCCACGTTTGACAAAAACTTCTAAAGTTTTTAAAAAATTTTAGCAAAGTGTTTTTGATTTTGATGATTTTATTTCCTTGCTTTATTGCTTATTGCCTTTGCCTACAATATAAAAGGATTATCTCTTCGTTTCTGTATAGCAGAGATTCTGTATCTATCCAGAATAATTTCCTGTACTTTATGTTGATTTTATTACATTCTTAACTGTTTAAGAAAGAAAAAAAAATGAAGTTTTCTCTTTCCTTAGTTATGAAAAAAACTATGATTCTTTGTGATTGTATTACTTTCTTTTTTGTATTATTTTAAAACACTTTATTGATGCTACCTGTGGTCTTTTTCTTTTTTTTTTAAACATTTTTTTATTATTTATTTGTTTATGATAGTCACACAGAGAGAGAGAGAGAGGGAGAGAGAGAGAGGGAGAGAGAGAGAGGCAGAGACACAGGGAGAGGGAGGAGCAGGCTCCATGCACCTGGAGCCCGATGTGGGATTCGATCCCGGGTCTCCAGGATCATGCCCTGGGCCAAAGGCAGGCGCCAAACCGCTGCGCCACTCAGGGATCCCCCTGTGGTCTTTTGCAATGTGATTCATTGAGCATCTAAAGTTGGTTAGATTTTTTTTAAAGATTTTATTTATTTGAGAGAGAGAAATAGTGAAAGAGAGCACAAGCAAGTGGGAGAAGGAGAATCAGACTCCCCACTGAGCAGGGATCTTGACTCAGGGCTCAATCCCAGAACCCTGGGATCATGACCCGAGCTGAAGGCAGGCACTTATCCTACTGAACCACATAGGCATCCCTAAAATTGGTTATATTTGGATTTTTGAACTTGGTGTCTTGTTTCCCTGAAAAATTGAAAGATTCAGCAACAGAAGACCTGTATTTTCACAGGCCAACAGGGTGTAGTGCTATGTGATTCCAAATCAAACAGGCTCAGGGATTTGTCAGATTTTCACCAGGGAGTATTTGCGTTTCTCTGTGATGGCTAATCTCACACAGATTGCTTAGCAGAGGGGTCACTAGACCCGTGGCTGGATGCCCTCGCTCCCCACTCCTGTTCTTTCCCTGCCAAAATTCTGGGGCTGTGTCTTTCCATGCTTGTCCCATGGACCTTCTCACACCCAGCTTACTCTTCATGTCAGTCTTACCCTCTGACCTCAGCAGCCTGTGAGTATGAGACTCCTGGCTCCAGGTTACTATGGCACAATTCAGAACAAAACGAACTTGGTTCTATGTCTGAGAAGAAGAGAGGCCTATCGAGACCATTGCAAGATGCCTCCCATCCTGGTGGAAGTAAAAGCCAACAATGAGGTCAAAAGTCTGAGGAAAAGATAAAGGCCTCCCAGTTTATACGATCCGTGAAAAGATGGTGCGAATAACCCTCAGGGATGAAGAGGGTGTTGCACAGCCAAGAAGACACGCTGGCCTCGTGCGACTGACAGAAATCAGAGTGAAGGAAAATCGTTGACGAGTGGCAAGCAAATATCGATGAAACTGGCATGGTTTGGTTTGGGTCTGGGTCAAGATAGAACACTTATCCTGCAGGGTGTGGGTGCCTGGTTTTCACGTTCCAGCATGGGCATGGGCTCTTCTTCTTTTGTGATGGAGATGACCTTGCAAATGGCAGCCTTAAATCTCCACCGGTCACTGTGGCTTCATCAACCACAGGTGTACAACCTACCAACTCATTAAGAGCCTTCCCGAGGGTAGCCTATTTGAAATGGCTCCAGACCCCCCATTTTCATCCCTAATGCTGGAGGACCTCATGCTCATCACTGGGAATCGGCAAAACTCTAGTGCCCGACATTTATAGGGACACTCCGTTATTGGCATTTCCTTCCTTTTGCTATGTGAGTACCCAACCTCATGGAACTGTGCACCTGACCTAAGACCGACCTCTGTGCTATTTAGCAGGGAGGCATTTGGGGGCATGGAGTTTTATGGTGCCACGGAGGGGTTCTTTCTGTAATGTACATTTACAGATTAAAGGTGAATACGTATATCATACATATAATATATAACATACACGGATTGCTCTTCAAACTTTGCTCTTATCCATAGCCCTCGTCTTGTGAACACTGGTGTTGGAGGGTATAAACTATCCCTTAGATGGTCATGTCAGACTCCACACGTTCATCTCCCTCTTACCATATTGAACCTCTTTTGAGGCTTAGCTCGATATTTTTAATGACCTATAATGTTCCTTTCGGTACTCACTTTGGCAATACGCCAAGGCTCTTTGAACTTTAATGTGAAGACGTTATGTCTTACTTCTGTTGACAGATAATCTTAGGACATGTCAGATTTAATTCAGTTGGGCATGTTAAAAAAAAAAAGTGTTAATGGTCTCAAAATAGAAATAGACTAATACCAGCTGTAAATAAGGAAGGCGTAAGGTACAATGTTTTTTTTTTTCAGACACAGATGTTTATATTTGGAATTAAAACACTAATCTTTCTTTAGATTACCTGAGAGAATTAGAAGAAGCTTTAGCTACTTTAAATGACAATAATTTTATAAAATGTTTTGAAGTAATTATAAATATACAGTAGGAGTAATCAATCTTCTAAACTTTTGTGAAGTTACTTGGATTCTAGATCTTTAATTAATTGATGGATATTATACAGTGATAATGCTATTTCACTTGCTCTTCAAAGACTGAAAATATGAAAGAGATGAAACCCTAAATTCGTAATTACTTCCACTTACGTTTTTCTAATTTACTTTTAGAACTCAACATTTTTTATTATGTAAGAAGTCCATTCATCATTTTCTTTTTTTTTGGTGCTGGCAGAAAACTGGACTTCAGTCTTTTCATTTACCTCGTTTTATAAATCTGCGTTGGGGGCACATAATGTGTTTAATAGTTATTTCTAGCAAGAACATGTATGACTTCACTGGGTTCTTTTTCTCAACACTAAGTAAATATCAATAATAGCAAATCTGGTAGTCATCCGTAAATCCCATTACTGGAATTCAATTACTTTGTGAATTTTTGAGAAAAGTGAATGGTCATATTTTCTAAGATAATCCACTTTATTATATCTGTGGATTAATTTTTCAGTCAATGCACACTTATTAATCACCATGTTCCTCTTACAAAGTATCTTAAATTGACTTAGAGTGAAAATATGTGGAGAAAATTCCGAAAAGCAATTAATCTCGGTATAACATATCACATGTACTTACTAATGCACTTTTGTTCCCCATCTATTTTCAGAAGGACTTTGCTACTTTAGGGCTTTCACTAATTGTGGTGGTTAATTTCATCCCTGGGTAGCTATATTTTGGTAGGAGCCTACTTATCCAGAACTGTGTTCCACATCATAGTTTAAAATCAAGTTTGGGCATGTCTAATTCCATAACAGTGGTGTTGTACGCACATTTCTTAAAGTCTAGTTGTGGGTTTCTTTTTTTTTTTTTTAAATAGTGTGTGTGGGCTGTGTCACTAGAACCTTTGCCCTTGCATGACCTACATGATAACACAGAGCTAGGTCACCGCCCCAGCTGGCCTGGGTCTTTTTGTGTTTTTATTTTTGGACAAGGAACAGATAAGAACACAGTTAATTCACTGTCCCCTAGACTAGTACAACTTCTGTCTATCGTCAGATGTGGTTCTGTGCAATTGCAAACTATTGCATTTCTGCATGGCTCGCAGTAACTATTGAGCTTCCTGAATCCAATCCATGCGTGGAATCCCTGGAAGGATCATTCTGGCAAGCAGTATAGTTTCTCTTGTATTGAACACAAGTGAAGAAGAAGCTCCCTGGTGATAGACAATCAAACCCGACTCTGCACCTAATGCAGGAAGACAGAGTCCAGGCGAAAGCCATGAATGAAGCTGGGTCACGGAAGGACATTTCAAATCATTATGGGTGGCAGCACTTTAAGTTTGAGGCCAAGTTAGCAAGATTGACGGCAATCGATGCCATACCTTCTTTTCTTCAACATTTCACATAATCTCCCTGATATTTTAGCTGGAAATTATTATATTTTCTTGGATGCAAGAAGAGAAAAGCCACATACCCAATGAAACGATAGAAAGCTTTGCAATAGATGGTTGAGGAGGGTGTGTTACGTGAGGTGAGCACTCATAGACAGAAGGGTAAAATCTATAGAAAGACGCCATCTTCTGTCAAGTATGGCACAAGAGGGACACATAGATTTGGGGCAGATTGTGTATTAATTCTATTTATTGGTATTTTTATGAATGACCCACCCAGGCATGTCTAGTTTTACCATCTCAAAGGGAACGTCCACAGCAGCATGCTCCTGGGATGGAAGTATTTACACAGAGGTTACGCATCGTGCCTTTTGGCATATTATGTGAGAGGCTTGGAGGACCAGTCAGAGCAGAAGTTAGGGGCTGGGATTTTTGCATCTTCATGAATGACTCCCTCACAGCTCTTGTTTTGCTACAAATAATGGTTTCCCTTCTGCTGAAGGACATGTTATGCTGCACATCATCAAGGTAGATTTCTAGGATAACAAGTGTGCAGAGAGGAAGTCTACCTTCCACGGAGGGTGGCTTTTGAAAGCATGATTCTGCCTAGAGGCATTTTGGGAAAAATACCACTGAGATTGAGAAATAAGAATGAGAGGAGGAGAGAATACTCGCATACCTCCTTTCTGTGGTGCTCCAGAGCACGTCTGTAGTGTGTGAGGTAGGAGTTCAACGGGGCTGGGGTGGGTGGGAGCTGAGCAGAAATGGAGACCACAGCCCCTAAATCAGGTAAAGAATATATTTTAATTTCTGGGCGGATTAACCTTCCTACCCACACAGCAGTTCTCAGATGTGCTTATAGCGGCACTGAGTATCTGAGCGACATAAGATCCAGAACATGACATACTGATTTTATTATAGCAGAATGATCATATCTGAGTCATGAACACTATATTCTTTTTGAGAAAAACAAAATAAATGAGTCAAAACTCATGTGGGTATTTAAGAGAATGACTCCTAGGCAGGCAGGTGTCGACTCTGTAGAAATAAGGACGTGATTGATCGCTGACTATGTTTATGGAAGTAAGCAATCGATGAGCGTCCGAGAATGGAAAAAAGTTTCAAATAGCTGGGTTTAAAAGAAAGGGAATCATTTCGGGGGGCTGTACGATAGATAACTGCTTTTAGGCAAGTATATCTCAGGGTGACAGCGGCCTCCAACTGGTTGCCTATGGAAAGTAACTAAAAATCCATGCAAATAAAGACCGTTTCCACAGCAGGAGAAATGAATCTGCCCACCAGGATAAAGACACAATAGTTTGAAAGAGAATTCTTTTGCATCCTCAGCTTGAGCTGGGTATTTGATGGCTAAATTTGCTGCCTATTTCCAAATCCCTTGAAACAGTCACCAGACATGAGGTTTGTAAGATAAATCCCATATTGTAGAAGCATGCATAGAAGAATAAAACGTATATACAAAAAGATTCGCCGCGTCTGACTGATCAGCACCCATATCATATGCTCAGCACAGTGAGATGTTGCCTCAAATGCAGACAGATATGAAGCCAGGCCTGCCATCTAGTAAAGCAGAAAAAATTAACGTCTGACAAAAGTTTCTAATAGCAAAACCTTATGTTTGTCAATGTGATAAAGCTTTCTTGATTCAGTATGGCTCACCCATAAAATGAAGGAATGAGGGACACCTGAGTGGCTCAGCTGATGAAGCATCCACCTCTTGCTTTCAGCTCAGGTCATGATTTTGGGGTGCTGGGATCGAGCCCCACAGCGGGCTCCACGCTCAGCACAGAGTCTGCTTGAGGTTCTCTCTCCCTCTCCCCCTGTCCCTCCCACTCATGCGCACTGTCTCTAAAATAAATAAATCAATCTTTAAACAAAAGGAAGGAAGAGAAAGAAAGATGGAGGCAGACCACTTGTAAGATCCTTTCCAACTCTGCAATTCTGAGATAATGAAGGGCCATACGAGTGCTATGGTCATGCTAAGATCTCAGAAGGGGAGGAAGAAAGGTCCAGTTAAAGACGATTCCCGTAGGCAGTGGGTTTGGAGCTGAACCTCCAAGCTGTGTGGTGCCTAGTAACAAAATGGAATCGGGGAGGTGATTCTGTAGGTGAGAACATCAGGTTGAGGGGAGAATTGTTTCATGAGACCATAAGACAGTCTCTGTTCAACACAGAGTGTTCACTGAGAGGCAGAAGCTAGAGATGCAGACTGGAATGTGTGAGCAAGAAGTGACAGGGCCTCGGGGGACATGACGACAGGTTACTTTTTGATATGTAGCAACAGCAAGGAAGTAATGCAGTATCGAGAGCAACTGGGAAAGATTCCACTCAGGTAGCATTGCAGAAAAGGGGAAAATACAGAAATGATACTTTCTATGGGGTTATAAAATTGCCTGTTAGTTTTAAGGCAGCCATATTACCTAGTCCTAATTACAGGACAAGTATGGGAAACAGGACGAGGTGGGATTCCTTTTAGTCACAGAACAAGAAATTTAGAGATGTATGTACAAGGTAGAGGGGAACTTTGGGAAGAGGCGGAGGTTTGAGCATTTAGTAGGACCACGACGCTCAGTGCCGGAGGGTGTCAGCCATGCCTGTGTGGGTTCAGAAAGACATTACAGGAGAAGCAACGAAGAAAACCAACGGGGAAATAGTTCTGCCCCAGAAACCACAACAATGATACAAAGTCAGAAGAAGTTTGGCCAAGTGGGACAAAGAGAAGAAAAAGGACAAGCCCCTCACAGAAATGCTGTTATAATGAAAAAATGTGAAACATGAACGTGTGGACCAAAGGGACAAGGTGCACCTCATGTGGTCCAGCCAGGTCTGCCCTGGGGGTGGCCCCGAGAGGATTCTCGGGTGGAAAGTGGGGTTTCCCTAAGCATGCATAATTAGGCACATGTTAGCTTCTGCAAACCTGCCTGCTGCATCTCCAGCCGCTGAATCTAGAGGATATTGAGATAATGCACCTACTGGGGTACAGGCTGAGTTTACATAGTGCAGCGTCATCTGCTAACATAATGCCCGATGCCGGGCTCGCTGCTTCCTGCTTGGTCTGCCTTCTGGGTTTCCCAGTCTGATGACATTTGGGGTCCGATTCTTCTTTGCTGCGAGGCTGTCCTGGACACCGTGGGATATGTAGCAGCATCCCTGGTCTGTACGCACCAGAATCCAATAGCGAGCTTGCCAGTCAGGACAGTGAAAACGTCTCCAGACGTCGTCAAAATCCCGAGGGACCCCCTTGCTGCTCGTTTCCCCTTCAGCAGTTAAGTGCAGTGAGACACCTCCCTTCTGTGTTAATGACTTCAAGACAGAAGGGTCTGATTTTCCGTGCGAGGCTCTGCATCCCTTATGCCTTTACGAACCCACAGATAATCTGGGGAAAAAAGACTAGGCGTTAAAACTTCCTTCTAGGTAGCTTCGGTTATGCACAAAAAGTCCTACTCGCTCCTTCAGTATTTTGGGAGCTAAAGCTGCCAGAGAGAACGACTGTCTACGAGCTGCTACTCGTTTCCCTGGTAAAGGACGTTTTGGAAAAAAAAAACAAAAACAGTGTTACCTCTCGGAAATGATTGCTTTCGTCACCCTGTGAGACTTTTGAAGATGCCTGTCCACGGTGGGCTCCGGAGCTCTTTGGGGAGCTCGGGGGAGATGCTTCGACTCCATCACCCGGCCCCGGGGAAGGCCGGCCCTATCCAGGGAGACGCGCGAACCCAGAGCAGGCCTCCGCTGTGCTGTGCACAGAGAGCTGTGGGAAAGCCTGGCTGAATGAGCTCATTGAAGAGCAGTGATCACAATGAGGGTGCTCTGAAGCTGGCAGCGCCTTCAAAGGTTTCCAGGGGGGACATTCCTCTGCCAGGAAAAGCCAGGAGGTAAGAGACCTAAAGCCTGAGGAGACCCTCCTGCTTAATAGCGAGCCCTGCAAAGCTGCGCTGTCTCCTCCCCCATAAAATGAAGCTATTCAGGATCCTTCAAACGCCAGACAGCACAACAAATCACTTTGCCAAACGTGAGCTTTGAAGTCGAGGCCGCCCTTCTGGGCCTGCTCATCAGACGAAGACGCTCCACAATCAGGGTGTTTACCCAAGCGCTCCGCAAACCCCTGGGGTCGCCTCAGGGGGGGATACAGCAAGCAAGGATTATGCACTGACTGTCTGCTCTGGCGCTGAACTGAACCGGGTATGGAAGCTCTCCTGGAGCTTGGATCATTTGCATCACACAGTCCGTGAATGGGGTTCAAAGGGTTTTGATTTACGTCTTTGGTGTGGAATTCCTTTCACTTTTGGAGATAATGAGCTCCGCGGTCATCAATCCTTCCCTTGGAAAGAACACAGGGGATGACGCCAAAGCCTTCCCTCCTCTGGGCGCCATGGAGATGTTGTGGAAGACAATTGCGTTGGGTGCCCTCCCCTGCATGTCCCCGCTCTGAGCTGGATGGAAACGTCTGGCACCCCACATACTGCTGCCTAACCTTGTTTCTGTAACCCCTCCCATCCCCGAACCCGCAGGTTGGCAACACTCACATCTCTGGCTGGGGTTCAACGTTTCCACACCTTCAAGTGCCCGTCTACCCCCTCCCCCCATCCCGTTCCTTCCGAAGTTCCTTTATCGCATCACGTGTCCTGCCCTTCAGCCTGGGTGAGTGCATTCCGATCAACACGTGCACAGCAGCATTTTGGGGTTGCAGTGCAGAGAACTGCAAACCTCACATCCGCACCAGACAATTGTCCTGCCTGCTGGACAGCATCCCTCAGGCCAGGAGAGCACTCCACTGTCCTTTCTGGACGCCAACAGGCTTCCAGGAACAACAGCAGCCTCAGTTCTAAGGAAGGCGACCACAGGAAGCCATTGGCCATTGGGGAGGCCCTTGGCCTTTGGGAAAGCCATTGGTCGTTGCAACAGATATGCTGGGAGACTTGAGATCAGTGGCTCTACCCAATGCAGCTACAGACTTGAAATCCTGCCCCACTATGAAAACTCTAAATTGCTACTTCCTTCTCCCCAAAAAGGGCCTCCTCTGCTCCTGTGAGACTGGTATCTGTGGGAACCACACAGATGCATTCTGTGGACTTTAGAGAAGTGGAGGTCAAGGAGGCCCCGCGGAGGAGCCGTGGATGGATGGTTGACAGCTCCCGGTTGTGTTTTCCTGCATTCTCTGTGAGCGCTCAACTAAGCCTGCAGAAGAGGGCAGCTGCCCTCAATACGGGGCCTTCCCCCTAGGTAAATCACCTGGCCTTCAGGAACAGAAAGCCAAGGGACAGGAGAACAAAAGTGAGGGATTTGAATCCCGGGACGCAGTTTGCTTTGGCAGCCTTTGACAACTGTGGTATTAGCCTAGGGCGTAGAGTTATTGGCAAGACTTTCCGTATTTTTTTTTTTTTTTTAAGAGCAGGGCAGATAAGTATAAAGTCAACAAACACCTGCTAGGTCAATACTTGCTTCTCCACCAGACCAGGTGACAGGTCAATATCTCTGCAAGATCATTTCCTAAATGTCTCATGATCTGTTAATTTTCCTGAATTATTTATTTATTTATTTATTTATTTATTTATTTATTTATTTATTTATTTTTTACAGTAAAATTGACGGAAGCATTGTTTTTTGGTTTGCTTTGAGAAAAACCTGAACTTAACGTTTAAGGAAACCCCCTCGGGGGACCCCTGGGTGGCTCAGTCCATTAAGGTCTGCCTTCGTCTCAGGTCATGATCTCAGGGTCCTGGGATGCAGCTCCGCATCCAGCTTTATGTTGGGCTCTGTGCTCAGCGGGAGCCTGCTTCTCCCTCTACCTCTGCCCCTTCCCCGTTCATGCAGTCCATCCAATAAAATCTTTAAAAAAAACCCCAAAACCAAAAGCCCTTTGGCGTGTCTGTACACGCCCACACATCGCAAGAGCTGTGAACACGGCGCCTGAAGACCACACTACCCTGTGCTTCCTTAGCAGCCTGTGAGCTCATCAGGCTTGGTCCTGGCCAGCTGGTTTTTTCCAGAAAGCCCAGAGTAATTAAGTGCAGAAAGCCTGTTTTGTTAACGGTGCCAAGAAAAAAGATCAGATAAGGAAAGGTCGCTGTGAGGAGCAGGGGTGAGCCGTTGCTTCCTTTTTAACAAACACTGTGCTTTCCATACTGCATCATTTGGGCAACGTTCATCGAATCGGGGGGTGATTTAAACAAAGCACAACGTGGCCCGGAAAAGAATGTTCTTCTTGTTATTGGTGAAAGTAGCTCCAGGATCACGGAATGATGGGGTCTCCAAAGGACAGAAAGAGATACAACTGAGTTTATTTTAGATCAAACCCAATCTCTGGGTATTTGGGGAGATGCCAATATATATATTATTTAAATTTTTTTTTTTTAAAGAAAGAACACACGAGCGGGTGGTGATGGGCGCAAACAGGAGAGGGAAAGAGAGAATCTTAAGTAGGCACCCACTCCGGGCTCGATCTCGCAACCCTGAGAACATGACCTGAGCCAAAACCAAGACTCAGACTGAGCCACCCAGGCGTGCCCCCTAATATTTTAAACAATATTTCTGCTCTGTCATCATTTCTGCTTCCAGTAGGTGTTTCTTTGGAAGATGGAACGAAGGGAAACGTGAAGGACTAACTGCCTAGACCCCAAACATGCCTGGTGGGGGTATGAAGAAAGGACATCTCATAATGTCTGTGTTCAGTGACAAGCCGTTAGTTACCTCTGTCACAACTTCTGTTTTCTGGAAAGGCTAATGGGCCATCACTAAAAATTGGAATTGTTAAAAATAAAATAGGCAAATAAGGAGAGAGCATAAAGTCGTCCACACTGCAGACTGTTCAGGGACTGGGCCGGTTGCTGAAGGTCAACCAGACTCAGGACCCGACCGGTGGGTGTACAGAACACGGGACACCTGTTGCCATGTGTACTGCCCAACATGCCGACGGGGTCTCTCCGAAACGACACAATTTGTGTCATTAAAAAGAAAGGAAAGGAGCCACAAAAATGGAAGAATGTAGTAGCATAAAGAGGTCTCCAGAGAGATGACAAGATGCAATTTGTGAATCCTGACTGGATCCTGCGGAGGAGAAGGAGGAGAAAGAGGAGGAGGAGGGCTATAGAAGACATTACTTTCAGAACAAATGGGTACGTTTGGACAAGCACTCAATAGCTCACGATGCCATCAAACTATTCTGATTTTTCCTAAGTGTGAAAATGCTGAAGAGGAAGAAAGTCGTCATTCTTCAGAGAAGCCCATGGCCAGCCGGTGAGGCTCGCAGCAGAAACGTCCCAGTGCTAAACCAGCGTCGTCACATTTCAAGCGCTTCCAATCATTGCATGGTTCTCGCGTAACTCCAGGTTGAGCAGGCGACAGGGACGGGTGAGGAGCTCTACGGGCAGCCCCTGCTCAGTGTCCGCGGGATCCACGCCGTAAGTGGGTCTGAGTTCAACCCTAGTGGACAAGGATGCAAAGCTGAGAGGAGCCAAGTGGATGATGCTCCAAACAGATGGACATGCAGGTTCAAGGGCGGGGCAGAGAGAGGATGACCCATTTGTTGGGCACTAGGTAGGCTGGTATTGCTCCAGCCAGCACCCAGGGGAGGGTGGTGCTGAGTAGCCATCAGTCCGTAATTCTTACAAGAGCATGAATTCAGGAAATCACCTTGTCCTTGCCTCAGCTTCCCACCCTAAACTGGAAATCATGGTCCCACCCAAGGTAGGTCCCTCCCGGGTCCTGTGGGAGCGGTGGCAACAGCATGGAGTACAAGCTCTGCTGAAAAGCGTGGATCTTGTCCCTTATCCCTCGACTCAGATGCCACCAGCAAACGTGCATCCGGCCCCACTGGGCCATGGAAGGTGCTGTAGGCAGCAGAGGATCCCAGGAAAAAGCGCGGGCCTGCCCTGCCCTGCTGTCTTCACACGTGCAGGTGGGAGTGCTCCCAATACACACACAAAGGCCCAAGAAAAATGCCTGTGAACGCTCAACCCCGGTATTGGGTGCTGCCCATAAAACGCCCCGAGCCATTATTTATAAGCGCGTATGACGACTGTGATGGATGGCAGCCCTGTCGGGCGCTGGAGGCAGGCGGCTCTCACTGCAGGAGGGAAGGGGGAGGCTTGAGCGCTCCTGAGATGGGGATAAATAGAGGGGAGGTGACTCGGGCGCCGCAGAGTAGGACTTGGCCGCATGAGCGAGTCCCGAGAAGGCAGAGATGTAGGAGTCTGCACCGCCCCGGGGACAGCAGCACCGCGGGGACAGCTCGCAGTGGGAGGGCAGGAGAGCATCCATCAGGCACAGAGCAAAGTCAACCTTCCTGTGCCCTTTGGTGTAGGCGGACCCTCAACAGGTCGGATGAGCCCCAAGCACGTCGGGGAGGGCCGTGTGTCTACCGGGGGCACCGAGTGGAAGGCTAACGTCACCCACAAGTACCCTACAGGCACACGCCCAGAAGTAACGCTTGACCAGCTCGCTGGGCTGAGCTCGGGACCCTTCAGGGGGACACACGGCCTGAGCCACCCACCTGCCGCCGGGGTCCGCACCCACTGGGCCGTGTGAGTGATGCCAGCACCTACTTCCTAACACCCGCTTGGGCTGTATAGTCTCAGAACCCCCGCATGCCCCGGATCCGCTCACCTTGTACACTTTGTACTTAGTCCAGGGTCGACCCGTCATATACAACCCGGCAGCGTCTTCTTCTTAAAAGACACACTGAAGTCTAAACTCGGTGCCCGGGGGTCACCGCTCTCCTGTTCTCTCCTCCACAATCGGGAAAAGGCAACTCATAGGGGCACACCCAGGAGGGCACAAAACCAGAAGGCGAGCTCCCCATTCCGACCCCTTCTCCCGATGATGCCACACTTGCACCATAGAGCCCCGGAGAGCTCTTTCTTTCTCCTCTTCAATCACGGATGTCCATTTACAGCGCAGCGCCCGGACATCGTCCGCCCTGCATAACCAGTTGTTATGGTAACAATTAGCAGTTCCGATCCAACCGCTATCGCCGTGGAGTAAGAGAGCCCTTCTTTGGAAACGAATAGAAGAAGGATTTCTGAATTTCCTGGAGGCCGCCTTCATGCAGACCTCATTGCAGCCTGGACGCGCATTCCCGGTCATGGTCTAGAAGGTCTCCTCGACAATTGCCAGACCTGTGTGCTTTCTCCAGAAGTCTGTTTCTTGCTTAACTCCTTTCGTGGCTGTGTGTGTGCACATGCGTGTGCACCCATACGGGGCAGCGGGGGGTAGACTGCAGAGTGACCCAACAGGCCCATCAACAGATAGACGGGAGTCTTTGAAAATCCGACCTCCCGAAATGAAGGGACATGTCTGCACAGCCACCTGCTACAATGCCTCCGTGCACGCTGAAAAGTGCTCCCGAGTAATTAGAAATCGTCCTGCCGTGACCCAGCACCCTCTTTAGAAACTTACTAGGTGATTCCTTAGTAAGAACGGTGTAAATAGCATTTAGGAGAAGGACTTAAATTGTTTTCTTCCAAAGACTAACCCCTACACGGGGGTTTAACCCCTACACTAGACCACTTTACTAGTAATTATTTAAGAGGAAAATTATCACCGGAGCAGAACAAAAGTGAAATTCTTTAAGTTACAAGATGTTTTTTTTTTTATAGACTCTAGGGGGGGAACAAAAAAAAGCACATTCGCATTCGTGCGGGTTTCTTTTGTAAGTCATCCGATGGCATTGGCTCATAAATGCTCAAATGCATTTTGAGATGATTTTTGACCTGGGGGCAACATCCACCCCACCGTCTGGGCCTCTTTATGAAATCCACTGAGACCTCTTTTTTGAATGAAATATATAGGTATCCTAAACCAAAATTGTGAGGCAGGGTTCTTCGAATTCCTTCTTAAAGGGCCAGTTAGAAAATACTTTAGAATTTCAACTTTTTCAAACCAAGATGCAACACTAAAGAGATTATGTAGGTACATATACTAATACGACCATTTAAAATTGAACGGTTTCAGCACCCGACTCTCAATTTTGGCTCAGGGCATGATCTCAGGGGCGTGAGTTCAAGCCGCAAACTGGGCTCCACGCTGGCTGTGGAACCTGCTTGTGATTCTTTCTCTCCCTCTGCCCCTCCACGGCTTCTATTGTTTCAAAAATAAAATTTAAAAAAAATAAAAATAAATAAAATTGAACCATTGAGAAATTGTAAAGGCCACTTGTAACTCACCAACTATGAAAACATAGACGGCTGGTCCGATTTGGCCCACAGGGTCATCATGTGCCGAGCCTTGATCTAAAGCATCAAAAATGGTCAAAATTATAAGTACAGAGATGTTAGTAGTAATAAAAGTATGAATACGGTCAATGAAATCTACAGGTAAGAGCTTCTGGATTGTTTCACAGATTTTACCTTGTTTGGCTGTCATGGTTGCTACTCCCCTACCATTGCTTCAAGTGATATTCCCATTGGGAGTTTTGAGGGAACCAGTTTGATTTAATGCAATGAGGACAGAACTGTCTTTTGGGAAATGTTCATAAAAGGGACATGAGGTGTGGCATGAGCTGGCATGTGAATGATGGCTCAGCGGCTCTGCATGCTGTTTTATTGACATTGCCCTCAACGGGACAGGATTTCAAGGAAAACAATAGGAAATGCACAATACCACTGAATCCTCAGAAGGACTTTTCAAGGATAACAGATGAGTGGTTCCGTTTCCAGGATTAGAACTTCGGACTTTTACCTACTTGCACGTATGGTCCTCTGCTGACTAGCCTGTTCCAACCATTGCTGAAGAAATAAAATTCCCACTGTTGACATTTCCATATATATTTTGGAAGCCCCGGTGCAAGTTACCCCAGCTCAGTCTTGCAGACGTCATCCTACGTGTGAGACAGTAGACATTGCCATATTAGGTATTGGGTGTCAGAAAAATAAACTGGAAAATGCTTGTCCTGCTCACCCTCATTTTATTTTATTTTTTTTTAAGATTTTTAAAAATTTATTTATTAGATACACAGCGAATGAGAGAGAGAGAGAGACAGAGATACAGGCAGAGGGAGAAGCAGGCTCCATGCACGGAGCCCGATGCGAGAGTCGATCCCGGGTCTCCAGGATCACACCCCGGGCTGCAGGCGGCGCTAAACCGCTAAGCCACCGGGGCTACCCTCACCCTCATTTTAGAGAAAAATTGTGGGCAAGATGTCCAACGTCATCTCAACACCGTGCCAGGAGATGGGAAATCAGTAAAAATCATGGCAGAAGACGCCTGACTTGCTTCTTGACGATGAAGTAAACTATAACCCCAGGGTCAGGGCATCCAGCTTTCCAGCTCTATCAGTGACCACCCATCATCTTGTGCTTATTAACCTGTTCCCCATCCCCCACCACAGGAGTTTGACATTCGGCTGAGGAATTCTCACATTCCCGCCAACCACAGACATTTCTAGAACGCCTACCCGTTTTTTTCCAACCCATACTTTTGGCTCAAATGCTCCTTGATTCTTAATCACCTGTCCTTTGTTTCTTGGAATACCGTCACGATAACTACGGCACAAAAAAGTATCTTGGAAATGAATGATAGAGGACATACCAGAGCTGCCAACCAAAGCTACGACGGCAATCGTATTATAGTATATAAAGGTATCAAAGCAGCATCACACACCCTCTGTGTACACGAAGCATGCTCTATGTCAAATACATTTAAATTTTTTAAAAACCTCAGAAAATATGTTGGCAATGACCATATTTTTCCAGTGATTCACATAAACCCAGAGCAGTATCAGCCACAAGGATGACAGAGCTGCCAATGGAAATCACTACTTCAAGCTGTATCATTTCTTTCTTTGCTCACATACATGATATTTGTAGAATGAAGATGCATTTATTAGTATTAAAATAGGAGCGACTGGGTGGCCCAGTTGGTTAAGATGCTGCCTTCGGTTTAGGTCATGAGCCTGGGGTTCTGGGATGGAGGCTCCCTGCTCAGCGGGGAGTCTGCTTCTCCCTCTTTCTCTACCCCTCCCTGCCCCTTGTGCACTCTCTCTCTCAAATAAATCAATAAAATCTTTCTTAGTATTAAAATAAAAAGACTTTTAAAAATTACTTGTGGAATACACAGAAAATTGGTCATCTTAAGTATTTTTAAGTGAACAGGTCAGGGGCATTGAGTACACTCATATGGTTGGGCAATCACCGCCACCGTCCAGAACACTTTGTTGTTGAACTGAACGTCTATGCCTGTTAAACACTCCCCTCCCGATCGCCCCTCCTCCGAGCTCCCGGCACCCACTGTGAATTTGTCTCTATTAATTTAATGATGTTAAAGTACTTCCTATAAGTGGAATCATACAAATGTGTATGATTACGCTGGACATTACTCCAGCGTAATGTCCTCAAGCTTAGCAAAGAGAGTTTTTAAAAGCTTGTTTCACAAGGCACAAAATTGTGGGACACAATAACCCCAATTTAGGATCCTTTACAACAAGCTTGGGTAGAACTAATGTTTGCAGAATCCACCGATTGGTTTCTACGTGTGCAAAGATGAACAACATCATGAAAATGCATGTATTCCTCCTTCCGATGGTGTCCACTTCCTATAAAAACATGGGGGCAGGTTCATACTTTAGTCTCGGATTTAATTAGAAACTTTGTACTGGGAGGGAATATCTTCCACTTAAAAAACCAGGACACGGGGTAATAATGAGTAAAAATGATTTAAAAGTCAGTTGGAAACAGACCTTGATGTATCCGTGCAAAGTGATAATGATGATTTCGGTGTTTATGGGCAATCGTTTCCAATAATAGCCAAATGTGCTCAATTCTGAGAAACAACGTGCTTCTAATATTGCGATTGTCTTAAATGGTCATCTCATTTTGCGGTTATGTAATAAGAAAAGCGTTATTAGGCACTCTGTTAAGAAAGATGAAACGGCTATGGTTTAGCGGCATCGTGCAGGAATACTCTTTCTCACGTGTTTTTACATCTTCTTGCTTCCTGGCTTCTTATCTGATTATTGATTTTAAAAAGCAATAATGCACCCCACACATAGGGTATTAGGAAGAGTCATGTGTTGGTTTTGCCTTTATGCAGTAGGGTAAACTTGCACATAAGTGTAAAGGCCGCTGATGTGTGACACACCATGACACCTGAACTTCACTTAGAGTTTCTTCAACATTTCTATTATCTCAGGCAACATGTGTGGCTTTCACCCG
Organism: Vulpes vulpes; assembly: GCF_048418805.1. Classification (NCBI taxonomy): domain Eukaryota; kingdom Metazoa; phylum Chordata; class Mammalia; order Carnivora; family Canidae; genus Vulpes; species Vulpes vulpes. The sequence goes on along the minus strand of NC_132796.1, from coordinate 3,746,656 downwards.
TAACGTGAAATGAAGCACTTGGGTAGATCGTGAGTCTTCAAAGGGAATGGTAGCTGAGGCTGCAACCCTTTAAAAAACAAACAAAAAAAATGAGACAACAGAAGCCAGAAAGTGAGCAATCCATAAAACAACCAGAAAGTCTGTCTGCCCCTCCTCATAACTTCCCCTCCTCACTCCTGGGGGTGCGGGAGGCTCAGTACCACCCTCTGGACGTCCAAACACACCTTGAAAATTACTGGGCCAGTTAGACTGTAAAGGGCCACCCTGCTCAGCTGTAAAACACACACACCGAAAAGACCGTTATATGAAAACAATGTAAATTAATTTGAACACAGATGATTACTATTTCTAAAAATGAAAGATACCATCAACAAAGAGAAAAGTCAAGAATGTATAAAGACTTTTTTGGAACACATTTTATCCCAACTTTTTATAATGAATATCAAGAATATGATGATGTGATGTATTATAATGCATTCATATGCATAAAAATATATGTATATTATTGTATCATCAAGAAAGAGAAAAGCCACGAATGCATAAAGACTATTTAAAACATATTTTACCCCAAATGTTTATTTATTTTTTTACCCCAAATGTTTATGATTAATATCAGGAATATAAGAATATCAAGAATATAAGAATATCAAGAATATAAGGTATCATAATACTTTAATATATATATAAGAATAAATGAATATCTGTGTATATAAGAATATGTAAAGTGCACACATACACATATTCTGATAAATCAGTAAGAAAAGTGGGGAAAAAGGCACCTGGCTGGCTCAGTCAGTGGAGTGTGTGTCTGTTGATCTTGGGGTTGTGAGTTCAAGCTCCATGTTGGAGTTGAGGTTACTTAAATCTTTTTATTTTTTTATTTTTTAAGGATTTTATTTGACAGAAAGAGAGCACAAGCAGGGGGAGCTGCAGGTGAGGGGAAAGGGAGAAGCCGACTCTCCACAGAGCAGGGAGCCCAATGTGAGGCTTGATCCTCATTCCAGGTCCTGGAATCATGACCTGAGCCGAAGACAGATGGTAAATGGCCAATAACACATGAGTAGCCATCTTTTACTCATGGACAGAGAAATTGAAACATGAATAAAACTCCCTTAAGTTAGGGAAAGAATTGAGTCAAACTGTATAAAGTGCTAAGGAAAACCTGAAACTAAAAAGGATCCTCTTACTATTAGAAGGAGCATGGATTGGTACACCACTTTGGGAAGCCTTCTGGAAGCTTCTAGAGAGCTGAACATGCACTCAGCCTTCCAGCCAGCTGTCTACTCCCAAGAAGCGTATGTGCACAGAATTATGGACAAGAATGTTCCCGGTAACTGCTTGAAATAATGAAAAATTAGAAATCAGTCACACTATAATAATCAAATTTATGTAAACTGTGGTTACAGGTATCAGTCCAATCCATGAGTGAAAATTAATTATGAATGAAATAATATATACATGTTAATATATATATAGATATAGATAGATTAGATAGATCTAGATGATTATAGATGGATGGATGGATGGTTGGATGAATAGATATGATGGATAGATAGATAGATAGATAGATATAGATAGATATAGATAGATAGATAGATAGATAGATAGATAGATAGATAGATGATAGATGATAGATAGATAGATCTAGATGATTATGGATGGATGGATGCATGGATGGATAGATAGGCCAATAGATAGATAGATAGGCTGATAGATAGATAGATGATAGATAGATAGATAGATAGATGGTTGTAGATATAGGTAGATACATATGGTGGATAGATATAGATAGATGGACAGATGCATATGTATTAGAATGATAAGAAAACCCAGAGACCCCAGAGACTGTTCAAATCAAACTGATTAAGGTCTGCTGGGAAGACAGCGAGGAAAATGAAATTGAGGACAGGCGCATAGGGGATTTAAAACTATTTCTCTCACGTGTTTTAAAACTCATCATAGAGAAGGCATAAAGGAAAAATGGCAAACCTCTTACCACCACTCTGTCCTCTACTTCGTCCCTCACCCCAGCCTCTTTTCCATGCCCTCCCTCCAGCTGCATGTTTGCATCCCATAATATCAAGCCCACTAGTATTATCTCTTCAAAAACATATTTCTAGGATAAGAGGAAAATTACATTATTTTCTTAGAGAGAAATGCCGGCTCATAAGTCTCGAGTGTCATAAGTAATTTTCAAGTGAAATAAGCAATTAATAATTGATATGTTTATTTTCCTCACTCATTCATTTCGTATTTTTCCCCTGTTTAAATGTGATTGTTTTTATATATCAGTGAACACTATCAAGCAACAAATAGTTGAGATCTTCCAGTTTAAAAATATGAATTTTTTTTTTTTAAGGAATAAAGCCTCTGGGAGTCTTGGGCATATGTTAAAACTCATGGGCATATGCTCGCCTCATAAAGAGAGTCAGTCATGGCAATCAGCTCGCACGTGTTTCATCGCTAGCCTCAGTGGCAGGAGTGCAAGTACCAATCTCCCCCAAATGAAGCAAACCTAAGCCCTGTCCCTGATGTCTTCCTGTCCTTGCTGTCTCTTTCGTTCCCATGATCGGACTTTCTGGTCTGGACTTTGTATTCCTTTCCGTGAGTGGGGCAATCCTGACCGTGCTGTCCCTGAAGTCTACGATGTGTCATACAGCATCCAGTAGTACGCAAGTCTGGGAGGACAGCACCATACCTCCGGCGAGGAGGAACCGAGTACTGCTGCCAACTGGTATGGACCCCGGTCAGGTCACCATTGCTTGAAAGGGAAGAATGTTAGACTTGTGGCCAATGTTCTTAACCAAATGCATCATTTGCATAAAATGATACGTGACACACTCACATGAACAAATATGTCTCTATATACGCCCTACATATATCTCCCGCCGTGTCCCTTTGTATACACACAGTTAGTTGTTCCATTAAGTAATTATACCTTATGTTATGCTATATGCTACTATATTAGTGTAAATATTAATGAATGTATGTATTAACACTAATACATTCATATTTGTAACCATGCAATTAGTTTTTTTAAATTTATTTTTTATTGGTGTTCAATTTACCAACATACAGAATAACGCCCAGTGCCCGTCACCCATTCACTCCTACCCCCCGCCCTCCTCCCCTTCTACCACCCCTAGTTCGTTTCCCAGAGTTAGCAAATGAGTTTTATGTTAATCATCAGCATGTGCATTATGTAATATGTTACATTAAATATCATCATATATTAATATAACCATTTATAATATATAATATAATGTATAAACTATGATATTCACATTATCCATTATCGCTTATGATATTAATAGTTTATTGATATCATATTTATATTAATATAGTACTTATATAATCCATTATCACTTATGATATTAATAGTTTATTGATATCATATTTATATTAATATAGTACTTGTATAATCCATTATCGCTTATGATATTAATAGTTTATTGATATCATATTTATATTATTATATTAATATAGTATTTATATAATCCATTATCACTTATGATATTAATAGTTTATTGATATCATATTTATATTAATATAGTATTTATATAATATAGTATTTATAACATATACATACTATGTGCACAAAATTTAGAGTGTTTTATGTCAGGTACAGTTCTAAATATGCCACCTTTGCTTTTGCAATTTATTTTTTTTTATTTTTTATTTTTTTAATTTTTTTTTAGTTTTTTTTTTATTTATTTATGATAGTCACAGAGAGAGAGACAGAGGCAGAGACACAGGCAGAGGGATAAGCAGGCTCCATGCACCGGGAGCCCGATGTGGGATTCGATCCCGGGTCTCCAGGATCGCGCCCTGGGCCAAAGGCAGGCGCCAAACCGCTGCGCCACCCAGGGATCCCTGCTTTTGCAATTTAATCTTTACAACAGCCATGAGCTAGAAGGTATTATCATACCCATCTTACACAGAGTACCGATACCCCAAGAGGCAAGTTACATGGAATCCCATGACAAGAAGCACTGAATACGAGCACTGATTTGATTCCACGCTGTGGGGTCCAGAGAGACCCCTTTCCAACTAGAATTTCCCAATTGTTGGAAGTGGCCATTGGTTTACACTTTTCCCCAAGTGCATGAAGGCACCTCCGAGGATATGAATGAGCAATAACCAGAAATCTCCCATACTGAATTTAACATTAACCCTCACGGTAAGAATTCACCATCATTGTCCCTATTAGAAGTACTGGACCGCATCTCCCTGTAACAAGTGCATTTCCACCTCCACACCAAAAGAGGGAGATGAAAGATCCTTTGTGAATCACGTTTCTCTTGCTGGGGATACAGATGTTGCAAAGGGAAAGTTGTAGACGCATCTACGTTAATCACCAAAGAGAATCACGAATAGCCTTGGACCTATCTAAGTAGCTCTGTGCATGGAACGTTCTCTGTGTACTGAATATTTTAAACCCCATTATCATCATTATCATCTACAGCTACTTCATCATCATCCGCGAGTAATGGAAAATGTTTTGCTAACTCCCAAAGCGCTGTGTGCTCATTTCAGAACGTCCTTTGCTCTTAATGCATTTCTTAATGATGGTTCCAAATTGTGATGGGGAGCAGGGGTTTTGGAAGTCAAAAAGCCAGTATCTCGTTGCAGCCTCTTCTTCAGGTGGAGACAACCCTGCCCATCTCATAACAGACACCAGTACACAGAGCTCAGATTGCCAAGACTTCACTTACTGAAACCAAATGAAATATCAATATCCTTTTTAAGGTAATCATTGCACATATAAAGTCACCTCTGGTTTTTGTACAAACAAGCACAAAATGGAAAGATGAGAAGATACTCCTGATGCATTCAGGCGTTGAGACTCTGACCAAGGAGCTTCACCATAAAATAATCCGTTGCAGCTTTAGAGCAGATCTTACTTTACGCTTACCGAAAATTAGAGTTGGTAATCCAGATGAATTGGAATGGCAATCCCTGTGTGAAGACATGTTAGAAATGGGTTGGGTTCTCTAGAAACAGAACCCGACACAAGAATATGGGTGCAATTGATTCACGGAAGGAAAAACCAACAAAGAAGGTGACAGGGGGATATGCCGGGAAGAGGAAAGACATGACAAAGGGGCAGCCTCTGCACGAGGCAGCCTCGGGCTGACATCAGGGCAGGCTCGATGTCATGGTCCCCCAGGGTGGAGAGGTAGGGGTCACTTGGCAGGCAGGGGAACTCGTTGTCAACCGAAGGCCATGCTCTAGAGGGAGGGAGACCACCCGTGATCCATTAGGGCCCAAATCGGACAGCTGAAAGACAAGTGCGTTGGCCCTGTGAGGGGGGCTTGGGCAAGGTGCCAAAACAGCATCTATCACACCCACCATTTCCACTACCTGCAAGTGCAAATCTCCGTAAGCATTCATTTACCGTAATATGTCTCTTCCTGCCCTCAGAAATTCCAATGCCCTGAATTCAGATTAGATCATGATTCTCACGCTGGCCAAAACTGTACATAATTTAAGGCTGTGGTTTCTAAGTCTTTACTTACATCTCAGTATAAGGTAAGGATTTGTAAATAACAGGATGTTGTTTGGTTGTTTTATAAGATGTATTGGCATGATTTCAAAATCTGTGGTTCGTTTTGCACACGGGTTTTCTTGGCTTATAAATCCATATACTTAGCTAGAGCTGATGCTTACAATAATGGTTTCTCAATGAGAAGCTGAACTGGATTTATTAGCAGGTTTTATAAATCAAGTGCAAAATATATAGTTTAAACTTCTAGAAGCACAGATTTATGTTTCCTTGCAATAAATCATGAGACTAAGTATCCACAGAGTCCCACTGTTTTTGTGTTAATCCGGTCAATTGCTGGGTAAATACCTCATGCCTTTCAATCCAATTCATATTCATAATTAGAACTCATTATTTCAGTAAATATCTGTCGATTTATGGTGATCCTAAATGCACGCATTTGGAGGAGTTTGGAAGCCTGCCTGCATATTAACAGTTACCGGGGATAAGAAATGCCATCACCATGAGAATGAGTGAAAAATGTACAACAATAATATTGAGTCCCATAAGTAAAGGATAAAGCAGAATTTGAAATATCTCCATTTCCATTCTCAAAACAGCACCATTCAGTGATGATTATGTGCTATTAATGCAACTTTGTGAGTGGAGGATGCTTTATGATTGACTTAACACGTTTATGCCTCCGTCTTTGTTTTCTTCTGACACGAGGAAATAGGAAATGTCTGCTGGCACCAGTGGATGAAACCGAGCCTCAGACATTCCGTGCATTTCTGAACATCAGTGACATAGTCTGGACATCATGGCTCCTCACTCTGGGTCTTGGCGTCCAGCTGCCCTCAGACTCACCCCCATGTGCTTTATCATGGACACAAATGCTAATCCCAAGAGGGAGGCACTCTCTATTGGGACTCTCGTCTCTTTTCCTCAAAGTCTCTGTACTCCAAGGATCATGCAAAAGGTTGGAACTTGGAAAGCTCATTGCTTTGCACCTTCCTCCACCATCATGGGAGAGGACAACATGGGGGCAACTCATGTTGCCGTCAACACAAATCGCCTTTATAATTGTTATTACAACTCACCCCTCAGCCTTACATGCATTGCCAGTTGCCAGAGGACCCTGGCCAGGGCTCATCCACTATGGTTGACGCAGACTAACTGTTATGCCCATAGAGAAATTCCATTAGCCTTGCAGCTGGGGAGCTGCTCCGGTAGCTGTCCTACTGTCACAAAAGAAAGAAATATGGATTTAATTTTCAATAGGGGATTAAATACTTTGTTAATGTTATTAAACATGAAGGTAATGTTTTAAAATTTTAATCAATGATTAATGTCATTATGGGAAAGCTGTATGCAAGGGGACTGTCACAGAAAATGTGTTCAGGATTCTAGATAAATGACTGACCAATTTAAAAAGATGAAATATGGGAGGAATTGGAATTTGGGAGTGACTAGCTCAGGAGGATGTGGAACAAGGTGAATATATAATTTTTTAATTCACTCGGGACTAGAGAGAAATAGGGACAGGGAAATTTTACAGTTTTATAAGTTTTATGATTAATTGTAAAAATATTAACTGCAAAAAAGTTTTATCAAACTGTTGGAGCTATGCAGCAGTCCTATTTAAAAGTATTTATTGGGATCCCTGGGTGGCGCAGCGGTTTGGCGCCTGCCTTTGGCCCGGGGCGCGATCCTGGAGACCTGGGATCGAATCCCACGTCGGGCTCCCTGCAAGGAGCCTGCTTCTCCCTCTGCCTGTGTCTCTGCCTCTCTCTCTCTCTCTCTCTCTCTCTCTCTGTGACTAACATAAATAAATAAAAAACAAACAAAAAAAATAAAAGTATTTCTTTAGGGGCACCTCGGTGACTCAGTTGGTGAGCATTTGATTCTTGATCTCAGCTCAGGTCTTGATCTCAGGGTCATGAGTTCAAGTCCTGCTTTGGGATGAATAAATTTTTAAAAATTAAAATAAAAGTTTTTGTTTGTTTTTTTACATATATACACAATTATCTCTTGGGGCATATGAGTGGCTCAGTCAGTTAAGCATCTGACTCTTCAGCTCAGGTTTCAGCTCAGGTCATGATCTCGCAATTGGGGGATTGAGCCCCCCACGGGGCTCTGTGCTCCTTGCAAAGTCTGCTTTGGATTCTCTGTCTCCCTCTCTCAAATAAAGTGTTTAAAAAATACATATTTCTTGCATCCTTGTTCTGGATAAGATGGTATATTAGTCTGCTTGGGCTACCTTAACAAGATACCACTGAATGGTTCGCTTAAATAACAGAGATTTATTTTCTAATGGTTCTGGAGGCTGGAAGTGCAAAATCAAGGTATTAGTGGGATTGGTACCTTCTGAGGCTTCTCTCCTCACCTTGTTGGTGGCTGCCTTCCCATGTCCTCGCGTGGCCCTTTCTCTGCACGTGCTCATCCCTGGTATCTCTTCCTCTTATGTGGATACCAGTCCCATTAGGGCCCCACCTTTATGACCTCATTGGACCTGAATTACCTCTTTATACAGTACCCCCAAGTATAGATATACTGGGGGTTGGGTTTCAACACATGAAGTTTGAGGAGCTACAACTCCATGTGTAAAATGGGGACAGTGCATTGTATGTGGACTCTCCTTGGACAGGATGCACAGAATAGCTATTTGGAGACTAAAAACCACATGGCCACTACATGCCCATTAGAATGGCCCAAATCCAACATTGAATGCTGGCAAGGGTGTGGAGAAAAGAGACTCTCATGCATTCCTGTATGAGCGGCAGCCACACTGGAAGACAGTTGGTTAGGTTCTTACAAAACGAAACATCCTCTCACCATGCAATCCAGTAATCCCGCTCCTTGGTATTCGTCCAAAGATACTGAAAACTTACGTCCGCATGGATGCTGACAGCAGATTGATTCGTAATTGTCAAAACCACATTTGCTAATATCATCAATCCAATCTGAAACGATGTTAGGTATAGGAAGCTCTCCGTAGCAGATAAAAATTAGATTTTTTTCCTTTGAAGCCAAAAGCTCACTTTGTTCACTTATTGTTTCATAAGGGCGACTCTTAAATGAAGCTGTCTTTCCGCCACTGCCAAGAACATGTCTGCTCCATTGCTTCCTCAATTTACTAAGAACGTCAGTTTATAAAGATGTGCATGTACTTCGCTAAAAATGGTCTTTGTTTTATCGCTGCAAGACAGTGAGTTCACCTTCGACATTGAACAAGTGTTCATAAGACACCAGGTGTTTCAACGAAGACACAACGAACTTGGAAAATCTCTACTTTTATTCCTTGGTTGAAAAGTGGAACCACCGTTAGAATTGGTTGCGTGGATATTTCAATATTCTCAAGTTGTGAGTCTACAACTGATGTCGTTCATCTGCTCAGGAAGATGAAGCTCTGCCACTAGAGCCAAGCTGCTTAGGATCTTTATATTACTTTTAGTACATGTACAGGAAAAGTTGTAGAAGAGACGGATAATTTTGAATGGTCAGTCGCTTGATCTAAATGAAAGGTCATGGGATCCCTGGGTGGCGCAGCGGTTTGGCGCCTGCTTTTGGCCCGGGGCGTGATCCTGGAGACCCGGGATCAAATCCCACGTCGGGCTCCCTGCGTGGAGCCTGCTTCTCCCTCTGCCTGTGTCTCTGCCTCTCTGTCTCTCTCTGTGTGACTATCATGAATAAATAAATAAAATCTTTAAAAAAAATAAAATAAATAAATAAATGAAAGGTCATGCTTCCCAAAATGGCATGTAGATTCACTTTCTGCAGCTCCGTGTGTTGTATCATATCACAATATAACAAATACAAAAGAACTCACAAAATACTACTAGATATATATTTTTTAATGCCGTTACTTCTGCAGATTTGTGTCCTCTGCTTTCTTGTAACTTGTGAGATCCCTACAGCATTTGTGAATTAAAAATGTTTACAGATTCTTCGTGCAGGTTGCTTCAGCATCAAGTTTCTTGAGAAATGGAAAATGAACTCTTAATTTGTCCTTAATCGTGGTCTGTTTTAGAGTTCATTCTTGTCAAGAGGGTTTATCGCAAAATGTTTTCATGTTTGATCCAAAACATAAATAACTGTAGATTTATACCGTGATGTTAACAATGCAGCTACTATGACAAAATATTCAGATGACTATGTATACACCCTAAGGCAGGACTACTGAGCCTTCTTCTCCAGCACATATTTGCTATATGCCTAACCAATGATGTCCTGTTGCCACACTGAACCTTGCCCTGATGGCTTCACATACATTTTGGGTGGAAACAGCTATGACTCAGCAGACTGGTACACTAATACCAATGGCCACTCACTGTCATCAGAGTACTCAGCTTCTTCTTCTTCTTTCTTTTTTTTTTTTTTTTACTCAGCTTCTGTTCCAACACCATGTGCATTACCTGTGAACACCTGCATATTTAGTGTTAATGACTTAGCACCTAGAAAGGGTGCTTGAGCTTCAGATAGAACCACATGTTTCAGTGGTGACTCTCAAAACCACCTGTTCATTGCACATACCCCCCGGAGAATGATACCCTACCTATCATAGCTTATTTTAATGCAATGATGAGCAATGACACAATTCACCAAAAATTGAAAACCCACCACAAATACTGGATTTAAAAGGATGCTGAGGATGCAGATAAAATCATGCACATTTTTGACTTGCAAGAAATGCCCCAGGCAAACCAGAAAGTGTGGTTACCAGATGTGGAAAGAATTGGAAAAAAAAAAAAAGAATCTTGAAGGTCATGGAATACCCAGCATCAGTGGTCTTTAACTTCTGGAGGAAGGGATGATCCTCATGATTTGAGAATTTGCTGAAACTTATCAACTGCCTCCCCAGGAGAATCCACCTACACTTAACATCTTGCCTAGAATTTCATCAGAGTCCAAGGAGATCCTGATTGTATCCATAGATTCCTGAAACCAACCCTTCAGTGGTGGTTATGGATTTAGTTGTAGTGACCATTATCATAATAATTTACCATCACTATTGTCATTTGGTGGACAGGAGCCAGGAATGATAAAAACCTCAGTAGTGTACGTTGGAAAGAAACAAAAAAAGAACAACAAAAAATCATACTGTTTCCCACACAACTTTGAAATACCCCACCACATATTCATTTACAATTATTTTTTTAAAAAAATCTCTCAATACCTATCTAAATCTAGAACCTAACTCCATTTTATATCTAAACTCAAGGAGTCCTTTTTTTTTAATAGTTTTAATAGGCACCGAATTTTCCAGGAACACAGCTGCCAAGTAATTAGAGGGAAAATTGTCATTTATTTGTTTGGAAACGTACCAAGAGTTGTTAACAATTTCAGAAAAATTCCAACACTGCTCATGGTGTTTGAGTCACTGACACGAGCAGCTCACCCACCAGAGCTTTGGGCTACTTCATTATGTCATTAGGGAAGATACACATTATATTATTGCATTTTCTTTCCCATTTATTTCTTACGTGAATGACAGTTACGGGATTCATCCTCATAGTCATTAATATCATTAAATTAATAGTGTAGGTAAGTTATAGCATAATGGGTAAGACTTCACCCTTTATCAGCTTTGCAGACTCCGTCAAATTGCCCACTTCTTTCTGCCTAGATTGGTGATAAAAAGGACTCACTTCGCAAAGCTTGAGAATTAAGTGAGTTACCACCTTGTCCGAAAAGGGCTTGTGCCTGACAATATACAGCATATAAAGTTACCTATCATTAACATTGTCATTTTTAGTTATTAATATACATGTGTGAGCACCAGGGCTATATTTTAAAATATATAAAACATATGACCACTTGAATATATAAAAATATATAAAATATATAGATATATTTTAAATTTTAAATAAAATTTTAAATAAATTATATAAATATGACCATATAAGTGAGACATATAGATATATTTTAAATTTTAAATAAAATTTTAAATAAATTATATAAATATGACCATATAAGTGAGACATGTACGTCTGCAGGAATTTAGGTCACCCAGGAGAGAGAGAGCATGAAAGTTACCTTCAGAGACAAGATTTTAAGTTCTACCTTTTAAAAAATAGGCATGCTTTACTCTTTGCTGAAATTTATCCCGTCGTTGGCATCATTGAAAGGTTCCTCCGACCCAGAGAAGAAAGCTTAATTATGCTTGGAACTGTAAATACATTAGTCTGTCACTCAGTACTAGAGTGCATTCGCTGCACATTTTCCAAGTATTGATTGAAAGGTTTGCAATTTACAGAGATGCCTTCCATCTCTAGAACCGAGTTATACATTTTTGCTCCAGCAAAAGCACCATCATGGAGTCCCAGTGCAGACCATGGCCATGCCACCTTCCTGCGTCTGGCTATTTAGGAAGTCTTTGGTTGCCATGGCTGCTCAACATCCATCCCACTGAGATTGCAACCTCACCCGTCAAAACTTCTCACAATTAACCAATTTCTCGCTCTGTGCCCTCCTCGTGGCCCCAGGGGGGCATTCAACACCACCAGTGCTGATACTTTAGCGTCTTGGTGTTGCTGAGGCTGTCGTGCTGAGGTGCAAATATATTTGATTTCTGCTGGTAAACATTGGCAGCCATAAGACCAAAGAGATTCTGAGAAATGGCGTGGGTTTCATGACTTCTTGTGATACAAGTCAAATCATGCATGATTTTCTTGGCTCTGTTTTAGGGAGCAGAACCAGGGACTATTGCTAGTTGTACATATTCATCTTCCTGAAAAAATATCATGGCTTACATTTTTTTCCCTCATTCTCTGCATCTCTCCAGCTTAACTAATACCCATTTGTCCTCCACCCACCCCCAAAATTACTCTTTAAAGTCTTACAACGTAGGATGTGGATACTGCTTTTTGGTTCATGATCCATAAAGCGAATAGATCCACTGTCTTTCCGTATCAGGGGAGAACAAGCTGCAATGACTTATTAGAAAAAAAAATTCTGCAGTTCCTCCTAAGTTATCAAAAAACCTTGTCTGAAGGATTCAGTTAATGAGGATTGGTTGAAGGCGAAGTCTAACTCTCTAAAACAGCGTTTAGATGCTCTCGCATCTGCTTGGGTTGAGACATCGCACAAAAATGTCCTTACAACCTGCCATCTCAGTGGTAGTGAAGATGCTGTGGTCAGTGTTGACCACTTCATCATCTTTTAACCTCACCATATTAAAGCCCATCTAAAAAAAACAAAAATTACAGCTTCATGTTGCTGAACAATGTTTGCTTCTCCTGATGAATCCATTGACTCCATTGTTTTTAATGCAACGTCAAATGTTGAGTTCACTTCTATTAACTTTATGGCCTAGATTATTTTTTTTTCTCTTCTACATTTTATTAGAATTGCAGACGTGTGTTTTTACATTTTATCGTATGTATTATAACATGTGTAGGAATTATCTCTTTTCCCATGTCGCCCATCCCCAACCCACTCCCCTCTGGCAACCATCAGTTGATTCTCTGTATTTATGAGTCTGTTTCAGTTCATTTGTTTTGTTTTTGAGATTCCACGTTTAAGTGAAATCATATGGTATTTGTCTTTCTCTGTCTGGTTTATTTCCTTTTTGCATAATACCCTCTAGGTCCATCCGAGTTACTGCAAATGGCAAGATCTCATTTATTTTGTTAGGCCACAAAATATTCCATCACACACGCACACATATGCCACATCTCTGTATCCACTCACCTCTCCATGGACACTTGGGCTACTTCCATATGTTAGCTCCTGGCACTAATGCTGCGATAAACATAGGGCTACATATATCTTTTCGAATTGGTGTTTTCATTTTCTTTGGGTAAATACCCAAAAGTGGAGCTACTGGATCACATGGCAATCCTATTTTTAATTTTTCAAGGACCCTCCATACTGTTTCTCACAGTGCCTGTACCAGTTTTCATCCCCACCAACAATGCATGAGGGCACTTGTTCTCCACATGCTTTCAACACTTGTAATTGTTTTTGGTATTAGTCATTCAGACTGGGGTAGAGTGATACTTCATTGTGATTTTTGATTTGCATTTCCCTCATGATTAGTGACAGTGAACATCTTTTCCTATGCTTATTGGCCCTTTGGATGTCTTCTTTGGAAATGTCCAGTCAGGTCCTCTGCCCATTTTTTTTTTTTATTTGGGTTATTTGGCTTTTTATGGTGTTGAGCTTTGTAAGTTCTTGTATATTCTGGATATTCACCCCTTATTGGATATATCATTTACAAATATCTTCTCCCACACAGTAGGTTGTCTTTTTGTTTTGTTGATGGTTCCCTTCACTGTGAAAAAGCTTTCTTTTTGCTGTAGTCCAAATCATTTATTTTTGCTTTTGTTTCCTTGGCCTCAGAAGACAAAAAAAAAAAAAAAATGTCTAAAATGTCTAAAAAAAAGTGTTTCTATGGCTGATGTCAAAGAGAGAACTACCTATGTTTTCTTCTTGGAATTTCATGGTTTCAGGTCTCATATTTAGGTTTTTGTCCATTAAATTTAGTTTTGTGTATGGTGTAAGAAAGTGGTCCAATGTCACTCTTGTGCATGTACCTTCTAACTTTCCCAACATCACTTGTTGTTAAGACTGTCTTCTCCCCATTGTATACACTTGCCTCCTTTGTTAGAGATTAATGGCTCATATATTGTGCATTTATTTCTGGGCTCCCTATTCCAGTCTACTTTTGTGCCATTGTCATACTGTTTTGGTGATTAGAGCTTTGTAACATATCTTGAAATCTGAGATTATGATAGTTCCAATTTTGTTCTTCTTTCTCTTTTTTTTTTAAACTTTTTTTTAAATTTTATTTATTTATGATAGTCACAGAGAGAGAGAGAGGGAGAGAGAGAGGCAGAGACACAGGCAGAGGGAGAAGCAGGCTCCATGCACCGGGAGCCCGATGTGGGATTCAATCCCGGGTCTCCAGGACCAAACTGCTGCGCCACCCAGGGATCCCTTGTTCTTCTTTCTCAAGATTACTTTGGCTATTTGTGGTCTTTTGTGGCTCCATACTAATTTTAGGACTATTTATTCTAGTTCTATGACAAATGCTATTAGTGTTAAAATAGGGGATTGCACCGAATCCATAGATTGCTTTGGGTGTGTCTGTGTGTCTCCTCTGTAGCATTTTCCTTGATTCTATGCACATGACCCTGAAGTTGGAATGTCTTGATCCTCTCCTGAAGTGGTTGAAATGCTCTGTGGTGCAAGAAAAGGGCCATGTCTGGAAATTTATCTTCCTTCCACCATCAGAGCAAAGCCATGCTGATACCCATGTGAGGACCAGTGAGAGCCTCACACCCCCCATGTTGGCTTGGGATCATTTTAAAGCAATTGCTGCCTGAGACAGAAGCCTGCAGGGCCAGCCTCCCTCCCCCTTACCTCCAGAAGCAGGAGCTAAGATTTCTATTTCCATTCTAAAGAGAGACACACACTTGCCTTTGTCACGAGAGAAGGGAACTAGCAAAGAAACCACAAATACATCCATGAGACAAGACATTAGCCTTGAAATCAGCTAATTACAGAGGGCAAGAAAACAGAGTATGATTAGTGGCTGCCAAGAACAATGTCCTGGGATGCTTACCAACTTCCCTTTCCCTACGGACCGTGGTGTAAAACAAAAACAGAAGCAAAAAAAGTCAGCCCCTTTGTAGGGGAGAAGGTGAGGCAGAAAAACAGAAGTTCCATCACCCCTGTATACTCTAATTGGCCAGTCTACAGCAGACTCCAGCTGGGGAAAAAGAAAGGTTCTAAGTTAAAGTTAGGATTTAAACTTTTTTTTGTCTATAATTAGATAATTTACTGAATTGACAGTGGATTGGATGATCAAAACCAGTTGAAAGCGAGATCCCACTCTCATCGAAGATGTTCACAGGGGCAGAAGAGCAACATGAGGATGGATTCTGATTGTATGTTAGGGGTCCACGCTGCAAGGATCCCAACATATCATATGCTCAATGAATATTTGTCAAGTTCTGACTAAAGCTTCAGACAATGCCAAATAGCAAGGAACCCGAGAGAAATGGGACATGGTGTATATCTGCTGGATGAGCTCATGGTCTCGGAAGGAATTACAGACAGAGAGACCTGGACCCATGAAGAATGCCCTTCCCTCGCTGTGCTGCATGCTGAACAATAGATCTACTATGAACCCAATGACCACCGAATCTCAGCAGAAACAATATCCTAATTAATTGAAAAATGATGCCACGCTCTCCATTCTCAGAAAATAATTAAATGATCACTAGTTGACATTTGCTTTAAATAGGCCATTCTTGAAGCATTTCTTATGTGGCCACTCTGTTTAGGATTAATGGATCATCTTTTAAAATCTTTGTTACAATTAGAGCTGGAAAGACAAAGCAAATGCGTAAAATAATGAACAATAAAAGTCTGAGTGTATTTACCTGTTACTTTGAAGCAATTATAGTAACTACTGCAGGGTTTTACTAGGGTCAGAGGTAACTTGATTAGTAAAAAGCCTCATAAACCAGATGGGACTTGCAGAATGATTAGGACTTCCCCCAAAAGAAGGAGGGTGAGAAGTGATTCTAGGAGAAAAGGACAAAATGAGCAAAGGCACTGAGGGGCTAGAAGGGAGTGTTTTGAGAGACTTTGTGTAAATCAAACTGATGTAAGTAGACTTTGCCCATCGGAGGATGCTCAACATGAGTTTGTATAGGTAAAGAGGGAAAAACCAGAGAGTCCTAGGAATCCAAACATTTACGTCTATGAACAAAGGAAGAACATAGCAAGGATTGGAGCAGGGAAATGGGCTACAAATAATACTTAAATGAGACGAAGCTCATAGAAGCCATTACCAGTAGACAGAAATAGGAGAGTCTCAGTAATGAAGTTCACTGGGAGGGTGCCGGCATCCTCAGTCAAGAAGGTGAGTGGGAGAGGATTGGATGGACTCAAACAGAGGTGTGTAGGATTTTCTCGCCGGCACAAGTATGACAGACTAGTGACATAAAACCAACATTCCCCCCAGAAAACACACAGCAATCCCAGATAAAGTGTAGCGAGCATTCTTTTAAATACAGAGTTCATTATAAGAAGG
This sequence comes from Vulpes vulpes, assembly GCF_048418805.1. Classification (NCBI taxonomy): domain Eukaryota; kingdom Metazoa; phylum Chordata; class Mammalia; order Carnivora; family Canidae; genus Vulpes; species Vulpes vulpes. The sequence goes on along the minus strand of NC_132796.1, from coordinate 3,730,124 downwards.
TAGTAATAGGGGTAGAAATCGAACAGCAGAAGAAATAAGAGTGTCCAGAAGGATCAAAATTTCTCTGAGGGGAGTAGCCATTTCCAGGACAGAGAGTACACAAGACCTTGGTCTGATACCAAGGATGGAGTTGAAATTGAGGCCTCTTCCTGCAGCCAAGAACTCAAAAGTCTCTTGCGCCAGCAAAATTTGCACTAGAAGAAATACCTACCTGTTAACACAAGGAAATAACAAAAATATATACTCTTTAGACCTGAAATCCAGATTGGAAAAATGTCTCCTTTGAGACTTTGTACAGCACTACTGTTGTGAAGGTTTGGGAATTCGACCTTATATTTGGTGCATGGTTTAAGAGCCCACACGATACATGATCACCTTAAAATGCACCAGCGCTACTGGCACGTAAACGTGCCTGGCATCTTGAAGGGTGTTCTTCCTTGGAGCAACACACCCTCAAAAATATCAGGATTCTCACAGAAAAAGCACATGGTAAGGTCCATACATGAACCCAAGTGACAAAATACACAAGGCAACAAACGACAAACCACCGAGAACTAGAGCGACTTACGGGAACAAACAGCAGGTTAAAACTTTAAGGAATAAATCTTTACCCGATGTCCGTCATCCTCTCGCCAGTAAACTCTATCAACTTCCTTCATCCTATTCCCAATAGACTATTTACACCAACTTCCTTTATCCTTTCACACATGGAGTATTGACACCAACTTTCATCATCCCGTTGCCCATAAATTGTTTATATCAAACATCTTCCATTATCAGGGCCCCTAGGTGACTCACTGGATTAAGTGTCTGTCTTCAGCTCAGGTCATGATATCCGGGTCCTGGGTTTGGCTCAACAGGGAATCCGCCTCTGCCTTTCCCCCCACTTGTGCTCTTTCTGTCAAATAAATAAAATCTCTAAAAACATCTTCCATTATCTTTTTCCAATAAACTATTTATACCAAATTCCATCATCCAATCCCCAGTAAGCTATTTCTCCTAGAGATGACTGCATGACTGGGGCATCTCTTACAACCCCATTGCATTACCTTGGTCTAGCCATTCTTAACTTGGAACACCAAGTTTGGCCAATACAGTGATAACCTATTTATCAGGCAACCCTTAAGAATCCAAGCAAAACCACAGCCCTGGATGATTCAAGGATTGGAACAGAGGGGCATCCAGAGCCTTGGAGGGAGGTCATACCTTGGATGAGAACCTGGCCCATATGGTCCTGGTGCAGACCAACTCCACAGGACATCTGATGCTCCATCTTTGACAATTGTGTCAAGACTTCTCTAAGTGAAGTAATTGCCCTGTGTAGTGTCACATCCACAGGTAGGAATAGAAATCAGATGTCACTATTGTTTTCTATTTCCTATGTGGATTCATCATCTCAGACTTTATCTAGGTCCTTTTGTTCCTACTTTCACTCTGCATCTCTTCTAGTCCCTTCCAGAAACGAGTGCTACATCCTTCTTACCTGGCAGGTAAAGAATACTTCTATGTATCATAAAATGATCGTGTTCTGACTTCCAGGAATATATCCTGATTCTGGTGTTCTGGAATTATGTGAAAGAAAATATAGCTGTCTACATATGCCATGATTTTATGGCACATATGCCATGACACATAAGTGTCAGTCGTGACTACTTGCTTCCTTATATTTTCTAGAACAATTAATACTTGACCTATAGCTCCCTAATGACCTTTACTTTTTAAATTTTATACTGAATCAGTACAAGAAAATCAGTCTTCAGTATCCTATCACTGTTCCCAGGCAGAAATTCATACAAAGGCACTTGGACGTTCTTGAAGTCACTGGTTTCACATCCCGAAAGCTGCAGATATTAATTTTGGTTTGTCATTCTTTCATATGCAAAGAGACTTACTATTATTGTTTTGGTTGTTTGCCATATATTTTAGCTTTGAGACCACTATCAGGTGATGTTGAAGGTTGCCCTTTCTGGGCTTATGGAGATTTTGGACATTTATCTCTTGCAAAACTTGCTGAAGGTAGTAAGAGGCAACGTTAAGGGTAATGGAATCTGTTTTAGGTGAGAGAAATGCAGAGTAAATTCCCAAGAGAGGAAATCCTATAGAAGTTGGAGTGGGAGGCAGATGATTTTTAGCAGAGAAGAACTCGAATGGTAAAAGAGTTTGAGAGCTATCAAATAGAATTCTGCTAAATACATGAAGATTCTTTTTGTTACATGAAAAAAAAATACCTCGCAAAATAATGTATATAGAAAGGTAAATCTTATATTGGAACATGTTTAAAAAGATTACCTACTCATTTTATTTTCATAAAAGAGACACTGGAAGGATACATAAAAATCTAATAAACAATTTGGAAAAAAAAGATGAAAGGGGAGCAGGAGGTATTACAATGCATAGATATTATATTATCTTGAGTTTTTGGATTATCAGAGAGTCTTATTTTAAACATTAAGTGAAATCTAAGTGGTTTGTAAAGGTAGGAAAGATGTAGATTAAATTATTAATCCTTGACGTTCTAGTAGAAATCCACTACTCAGGACGTAACTCTTACCAAGATGGAATTAGTTGAGACAGTAACATTTTGAAGGTGAGTACAACTCAAACAGTCTTTGAAGAGCCCTTCAGAGTCATTGGAGGAGGCGCTTTGGATGTGCCCACTGCTTTCAGGCCAATGATTTATTGGTCTTCTGCTTCCCTTCCATGGGACTGATGGCTAGGCTGGAAAGGATACAGGCATGGTTGGGTAGGAATGGGCGACTGGGAGGTCTAGGACATTGCCTGCCCAGTGTTTATTGTATGGTCCTCATGCTTTGCTCTGAGTGGTGATGTATCACAAAAGGAGAAGACTCCATGGTCCATCCTGTCTTGAAGCCGGGTCATGTCCTGTGACATGGGTCTAGGCCGTAGAATTTAAATGGAAATCATTGCTTTGGCTTCCACAATTCTGGCATAAACTAGAATTGGCCGGCTGATCTCTTTTACTCTCTCCTCTTTCCTTCTTGCCTGGAAGGGACACATGTTGGCCGGAGCTACAGCTCTCATCTTGTTACCGTCAAGGAAAGCAAGCGCAAGAGAATGGAACCAATTGTAGCCTTGACCTGTCTGAACCACTGAGCCAAAGTATGCACCTCTCCTTTTACAAATGAGACCAAAAACAGAGCATTTATTAACTACATTATTAAGAGCTAACATTTCTTCAGCATCCACCATGTGTTAGGTTCTTCTCTAGAACCTTCCCCTGTACAAACATATGTAATCCTTACAACATGCCTATGAAATTAATACTACTTTTATGTCCATTTGACAAAGGAGAAAATGCAGGGCTAGCCCACATTAACACAGGTCCTAAGAGGCAGGAGGGGATTCCACATAGGGATTCACATGTTCCTCCACTGGGCCCTGCTGAGGCAGGTGCTCTGAAAGTCACAGCTGGCCGAAATCTGAATAGACCCAGTCCCCAGGGGATAACATGCTAGAAAAAAGAGTCCCTCAAGCTGTTACCCCAAATCCTGTGTTCATCATTTTCTAGTTTCCTCTTTGTATCTAGTGTTGCTGCATAGATTTATCTTCCTAATATGTACACACCCCTAGAATGACAGAGATGGAAAGGAGGAGGGTGTGCAGTGACAACATGAGTTGGCTTACCCAGAAAACAAGATTTTTTTTTTCTTGAATGAGACACAGAAGTAGGACTGAAGGGTCACGTGTATACTGACACGAGTCTCTCATCCTCGTGACATCTGCTTTCTTCCACTTATGCCTTATGCAGGGTTCTAGTCACCCTCCTCATTCTTGTCGTGAGCTAAGAGAATCACTGAGTTAAATGCCTATTTCCCCATCTGCAGGCATGATTGGACCAATGACTACTTGGAGAAAAATACCTTCTTCTGTCCCTCAGGAACATTAGACTTGATATTATTTCAAGACACTGGTTGGAGACAACTCCATTCCCCCACCCCTTCCAAACTCCTTATCAACCCCCATTTCTAAAACATAGCTGGCCATGACCACGTAACCCCAAAGACCTTACAAATTATTTAAACCATCTTAAAATATAATGAGCATTAGTTCACTTAAGCGGAGAGAATATTTTATGTGCCCTGCACAGATTATTTTGTTGACGTGCTGGGTGCGCAGGGAGAAAGGTATCACGGAAGAGTAAGTTCTCCAACATCTGTTTCAGACAGTTGTCAGCAAACAATAATTTCTGGGTACACTAAAAAATTACAAAGGCTCTTTCACATAAGCTACGTCTTGCAACATGAGAGCAGTTGCAACTCAAGGTAACTGTTGGTCATTTCTCCCACGTCTCAATCTGCCATATTTATTTTCCTAAAAACCCTGAATAGTCCATCAACAGGTACAGCCACGGGGAGATGCCTCTGAATTTGGTCCTCCTGCTGCAAACAAAATAGAAATTTTTCTAAGAAATAGGTGAGAGATGCATCCATTCGATCATATTTTATAGTCAAAAGGCTTTATATAAAGAAAGAGATGTGATGATAGAACTTACCTTTCCCCCTTGAATACTAAGCTGGTACTTGTTATTTATCAAGGGGCTACAGATTGGCTGGGCTGGGTATGATATTTAATACGGATGGATGTGCATTTCAGGAGTTATTGATTTTATTATAGAACACCCTGGACATGGGAACTAAGATTACGTTTTGGAATTCAAATATGCCAGATTCCAGTTTGAGGGGGGAGGGTAGATGAAGGCAGGAAGAATCAGTATGGAAAGCTTATGAGGTGGACATGATAACGCAGAAGCATTGATTTGCGCATTATTCATTTGATGAGCCAGAGACTTGAAGGCAAAGAGCTGCGTTGGTTACACTTTCTATTTCCAAGATCGATACTCATTGTAGCATCGCTGTAATTTGGTTCCTTAACATAACATGTGGTCAACTCTAGGCTTGGTGAACGTTGGGCTGTCTGTCCAGAAAATACCAAGACGTATTTCTCAGCCGTGGAAAAATACATATAAAATTTGAGCAATGTATCATGACAACACTTGCTCTATTTTTATTAAGTTTCTGTCTTCTACACTTTTCCCAAACAGTCGGTGATAACAAATCATTGATTTGACTACTTTCTTGCCATTCCTCACGGAGCCATTGCATAGCATACTAATTCTTTCATGCCAATCGAATTCACTGATCTTTTATTTCAATTTTGAATCAAAAATGAATTTCATTGATCCAAATGTTGCGACCTACCATGTTCATTAAAAGCTGAGACCTTCTTGTTGACACTTGAAAAAAAGAAAAGTCTTACAACTTTGTGATGAAAGAATTTGGTATTTTAAAGTGTTTACTCAGTTGGTTGAGCATCCAACTCTTGATTTCAGTTTGGGTCATGATCTTGGGATTGTCAGATTGGGCCTCCCATTGGGTTCCACTTTGGATATGGAGCCTGCTTAGGATTCCTCCCATCTCTTAAAAAAAAACCCACAAATGATTGGGACGCCTGGGTGGCTCAGTGGTTGGGCGTCTGCCTTTGGCTCAGGGTGTGATCCTGGGGTCCTGGGATAGAGTCCTGCATGGGGCTCCCTGCAGGAAGCTTGCTTTTCCCTCTGTTTGTGTCTCTGCCTCTCTCTCTGTGTCTCTCATGAATAAATAAATTTTAAAAATCTTAAAAAAAATAAATAAAAAACAAGTAAAAAAAACAAAAAGTGCTTTGCTTCGACTTCTTCACCATATGATAGGGATTCTTCACCATACAACCCCACTGTGAACTTACCAACATTTAAATATCAATTATGAAAAATACATTTCATATACACAGTATGTAAATTATAAAGATTTCACATAAACATTTAAAAATCTGCATGAATCTTGGTGGCTCACAAAAGCTGATGGAGGGAATAGATCTCAAAGCAAGAAAATAATAAATGCAGCTGATGACGATTCTCAGTCCAAGCAGAAAAACAAAAGTAGCAGCACTCTTCGGCTCATCCTAGTCTCCTGAAACACGGAGACAACAATACTTGTACAGAACCCAAATGTGATGCCTGACCTACAGCAGCCTCTGGCAAACACTGCCCCAGAGTCCCAGTTTTCTGGTTTTCTTGTAACAACATCTAGCAGCGGGGATGCACCTGCAGGCAACCAGAATTCCAGGTGCTCACAGTTTCATTGGTTGACCTCTTAACCTCTTCAATTTTTTAAAAAACGTTTGGAAAGATGGCGCTTCTCCAAACATAAATCACGTCCAGCATTTGGGGCAAAAATCCAAATATGTAAAACTCACAGTGTCTCCTGTGGTTTTGGCTAGAAAGTGTAAAACTAGATAACCAGCAATCTTGCTCCTTCCCCTGATACTTAGCACAGAAGGCAATGAGCAGCTGTGGGAGTCATGGGAAGGAGATGCCAGGCATTTTCAAAATCATGTTTGATAAGAGAGTTTAAGGACTTACCTTGTTTCCGTCCCCATATATCTCTAAATGGACGCTGGGTGATATCTGACAGTTGCGGAAATTTTCCAGGTGGCTCATTCTAGTCTGTCTCTTCCCTCCTTCTCCCCCTCTCATTTTAGAAAGGTTGGCATCACTCCCTGACACTCCTATGCTTGGACCATTCATCTCCAGCTCCACCAACCATTTAGAAGCTACTTGCTGGGTCATGTTTAATCATGGTGTCTACACGTGATGGCCACACGTGATGGTGGCCACAGGGAAAGTGAACCCAGACCAAGGCTGGCTGCACGATATGCAAAGCCTCCAATGATCACCAGCAATGGTCGTCTGGAGTAGCCTGTGTGTGATGCTCATGTGCTCCTGATTGTACCCCAAATGGCAGGTCTGACACAAAACTCAGGAGCATAGCATGGGGTAAAAGGAACTCCAACCATGGCTGGACCCTCCCTCCCTAGAAGGAATTCAGAACTCAGTGCACCCACTTGTCACAATTCATGGAATTCCAAAGGCGCTTACCTGGAAGTTAACTGGAGGACACGCCGGGTACTCATGACTTTGATTCTTAAGGGTATGATAATATGCAAATAGAGGCTCCCCTAGAAACACATGGTTTAAAAAACGGAAACGGTAACTTACTGTTGGAGACAAGTTTAAGATATGCATATTTCAAATGAATTTAAATGTAAGTTGAAATTCCCTATAAATTTTATTAGTTGTAAAATATTAATTTACTGGAGAAACACTTATTGAGCGTCTACTCTGTGCTGAGAACAAGCTATCCCTAGGGAAACCATGATATTTCTTTTAATTTTTTTAAGGGCTTCCTTTTTTGTAGCATAAGGTTTTTTAAAACTAACTTTTTGTGTAAAGTGCAAACTTACCAAAATGTTGCAAGACTACTCCAGACAGCATAGCTTTCATCCAGATTTATCTAATGTTGTTTACTCCATTTGTTTTATTTTTGGTTTATTGATAGATAGAAGCAGATATAAATAAACACATAGATAGATATAGATAGATAGATAGATAGATAGATAGATAGATAGATAGATAGATATGATGGGTAGATATGATGGTGGATAGAGAGACGGGTAGATGGATGTAGGGATGGATGAATGGATAGATATGATAGATATAGATATATAGATACAGATATAGATAAATACGTAGTTGATAGATGTAGGATAGATGGATATGATAGAGGGATAGATGGATGGATAAAGATATGATGGGTGGATAGATAGATAGATAGCTAGATGGATCGATATGATAGAGACAGATGCAGATATAGATAAATAGATAGATGATAGATATAGGAATACATGGATAGATATGATAGAGGGATGGATAGATGGATGGATAGATATGGCAGATGGATAGGTAGCTAGATGGATGTCAAGACAGATGAAAAGATAGATACATAGATAGAAGATAGATATGGTGGAGAGATAGATAGCAAGTAGAAATAGATAAATTCACAGATAGATGATTGATAGATATAAATAGATGATAGACAATTTTTATGGCCTGTTTAAAAGGAAGTATGCTGGCCTTTTACCCCTTTGTGGTTCACTATTTCCTAAAAAAAAGACCATCCCTGTCTAACTACAGAACACTTCTCAACCTCAGTATATTTCACAATTAATATTGTCTATCGTACCGTCTGAATTCCAGGTTTTTAATTCAGTCATATAATGTCTTTTCCACATTTTTTCCCCTCCATTGGAGGGTCCAGCCTAGGATCTCGGGTCACATTAATTGTCACATCAGCTTCACCCCTTTCATCTGGAAGAGTATCTCAACTCTGCTTGGGCTCTGGTAACACTGACATTTCAGTGACTACAGGACCCTTTGTAATAAACTGTCATTGTGAGTCTGCTGCTCCTCTGCCCTCTCTCAGCCCTCATTGTACGCGCCGAGCTGGAATATTTCCTAAGTGATGTGTCTTTTTCAGGGTATGTCCAAAGCCCCCCAGTGTATGGATGTATGTCCATCTGTGGCTGGCGATGCTAATGGCAATGACCTGGCCAGGTAGTGTCCAATTTCTCCACAATAATCTCTGTATTTTTACCTTTACCACAAATAATTAATACATGTGGAAACACTCTCAGACCATCCAAATATCATACTCCTCATGGAATCCCCTCCACCACAGATGGGACATTCATCAGGGATTCCTGCTCAAATTAATCTTGGCATTGATGACAGCAAAACATTGGTTTTCCTAAGTCGTCCTGCCTTCAGCACTGTGTCTCACATTTCACTGGAAACATCTCTCCTTTCTTCCACATTCACTTATCTTTTTATAATTGGTAGGGGACTCATGGATTCTTGATGATTTTTCATTCTCTAGTGCCCCAAGATATCTTTGTTTCCTAGTGATAAGCAATGGTATGTGTATTTGGGGTGTTTATTTTGTTGTTATGATGCCATGTACCATATATGGGAATGTGCATGTTGATCCTTTAAAACAATAATATATCCAGAAAATAATTTCATATTATTTTCATAATATTTTCATAGTATTTTCATATTATTTTATGGATAATTTTCATATTATCCATAAAGATTATCCTCATTTTTCACAGCTGCATAGTACTCCACTTGTGCGCACCATGGTTAGTCCAACCACTTGCCCCTATCTGGGCATTTAAAGACCTTCTGGTATTTACCATGACCTACAGTGCCTGCCCAATAGGTCATATTATCAAGGTGTTAACATTTGCCAGTGAAACAGGAAAGGTATCCCCATGCTGTGTTAGCCTGTGTTTCTCACTGAGAGTGAAATTCAACATCTTTTCACAGAAGGGTCATTCAAAGAAAAAAAATATTTTCCATGTGAGTTGTCAATTTGCGTCTTTGTCTAATTTTTAAAAATCTGTGCCTTTTCCCATTTTTATAAGCCTTTGGGTATTAGAGATAGTAGCCTGTAATATATTCCAAATATTTTCTCCTCATTTGTCTTTGTTTTTTAGTTTTATTTATGAAATTAGAGATAGTAGCCTGTAATATATTCTAAATATTTTCTCTTCGTTTGTCTTTGTTTTTTAGTTTTATTTATGAAATTTTATACCACATGTTTTTTTTTAAATGTAGCCAAATGTTTCCATCTTTTCTTTTACAAATTTTGGTTTTATTACATCTAGATATGACTCTTAGAAAGCTATTTCCTGGGCACCTGGGTGGCTCAGTGTGTTAAGCATCTGCCTTCAGGTTGGATCATGATCTCAGGACCCTGGAATCAAGTCCTGCATTGGGCTCCCTGCTCAGCTCTGAGCTCTCTCAAGAAAAAAACCTATTATCTCCAACTGATTTGAGATCTAACTTTATCCTACACTAGATTTCTATGGCTCCTTGGGTCTGTTTCTCTTCTTTCCTGTCTCTATTTCATTACTTTTTTTTTCTTTCTTGGGCCAGTTCAACATAGTCTTTGTTATAAAGACTTTGCTGTATATTTTGTATATATTTGCTCTATATTTAAAACACACAGTGTGATTAACTTCTTCTAATAGACCTTACTTTTCAGTATAAAACATGCTTTTTGGGGGGGCAGCCCGGGTGGCTCAGTGGTTTAGTGCCACCTTCGGCCCAGGGTGTGATCCTGGAGACCCGGGATCGAGTCCCACATCAGGCTTCCTGTGTGGAGCCTGCTTCTCCCTCTGCCTGTGTCTCTGCCTTTCTCTCTCTCCCTCTGTATCTCTCATGAATAAATAAATAAAATCTTTAAAAAACAAACAAAAACATGCTTTTTTTTTTTTGACGAAAACAGTCAGAAGTTGGTGGGACCTCTCCAATCCCATACTACTGTTGATTTTGAATGTTTTTTAAAAAAATCTGTCAGAGATGCCAGGCTATCCAAAGAGTCCACTGAGTCCATTTTTGTGTGTGTGTGCACCAATAGGAACACTACAGACACACATGTCCTGTATTTGCATTGCAAAAATGAACAGGGCTATCTTGATTTTTCATTACTGGTGACACAAGCTGTTAAATTATCTCCTCTGTAATTGAACATAATGAACATTAGGGCTTTAGATTGAAATGCTCCAGTATCGTCTTTTATAAACAAATGCAGACCCAATGGACAATTATAAGGCTTCCAGATATTGTATCTCCGTCTCAAACAAAGGTAATTTAATGTTCAGTTAATCTCAGGAGGAGGGACAAGCTGTCTCACATAATATCCTCTTACCAATTTATATGTATTGTTGTATCAAGTAATAACTTGATCTGAACTGTAAAAATAAAGTGCATTTTTAGCCAGACAGCGTCTCCAAGTAGCCCATATGTCTAGGCCAGATACTTCATAAGAATTTTTAAATGTGTAAGAGATTTTTAGAGCATGTTTCTCACTATAAAATATGGTCTCTTAAAAGCCCTCATCAGTTATTACCATAGCTATAATTGACAACGAATTGTCAGTAAATCATTTTGAAAATTCCCTTGCAGTTAGGAAGTTTTAGTTTTTATTTTTAATTGTTCTAACCAATGCCTCAAAAAAGCTTTCTGATAAATTTTATGTGGACCATGATTAGGAATGGATAAATGCAGTAAAATCCTAACTCATGGACTGTCATGATCAAATCATCCCCCCCAAGATATTTTCTTTATGATTTGTGGTTCAAAAAAAAAATCACACTGTAAGAAAACAAACACATTTTGTCCTATTTCCTAGGCTTCTTAGATTGAAACTGAATTTTATTCTGAAAATATCACAAGTGAATATAAATCATTAATAATTGTCAGTGCATATGGAATTGCCATAACATATCTTTATTTTATAAATATACCTTCATTTTTTTAAATGATAGTGTATTTGATCTAGACATATCATTTTAAAATGTAGTTGTGACATGTAGTCTAATCAGGAAAAATACATTTATAAAAACAAGTTAATCTTCTTAAGCTTATGTCTCATAAAATTGGAAAATCATTTATATGGTATCATAAGTCAATAAGACTATAAAAGAGACCACGTTTTCAATTATGTATCTTTTTAGATAGTTTAACTAGTTTAACTCTGGCTAATGAAGCTATTAGATCATAAATCATCATAAGTCAACAGATTTAAAGATAGATCAAAACCAAGTATCTTATGGTAAGAGTCTAATCATAGACAATTTAGCTTCTTATTTTTATTTTTTATATATTTTTTATTTTTTATTTTTTTTAGCTTATTTTTAGTTGTATCGTATCCTATACCCATTTCGTATCTTTTTCAACTCATTCTGTCCTCTGGACTGCCATACAGAACGTTCTGGATTGAAATTGAGCAATGGGCTTCTGGTTCTGAATCAGTCTCTAATTACCCTGGAATTGCCAATGCTTGGTTTTCTCACCTATAAAGAAAGATGTGGGTTGGTCAACATCCAAAAGAGCAGACTGGATTTTTCATCAGCTAGAAAAGAGCTATACATGATAGTCTTTGATAAGAAGGAATGAAGGCATATCTAGAAACAATATTGATCATGTAGTCTGCACAGAAGCTGCAAAATAATCTAGAGGCATGTGTCCCAAATACCTGCTCCGGATGTCCCTCAACTGTCAAGCTCTTTGCATAGAAATGAAGTTTACCTTGTACATGTGGTCTATGCCTCGGGTTTCTACTCTTTTCCACTGATCTATTTGTCTTGATGCCAATATTATGCTGTCTTGGTTACTACAGCATGAAAATATCTCTAATATAGATAGTATGAGACCTCCAAATTTGTTTCTCTTTTTCCAAACTTTTTTCCCCCTATGTCTATTCTACATGTGAATTTTAGAGTAGATTTACCAATTTTAACAAAAAAAGCCTGCTGAGATTTTGACTGGGATTGATTTGGGTAGAACTGAGATGTTGAAACCTACATAGTTTTCCAACCCTTTCCACTTATTTTTATCTTCAAATTCTCTCCGCAATGGTTTCTAGTTTTCAGTGTATTGGTCTTGCACATTCTATGTCAGAGTTATCCCAAATATTTCATACTTGTTCTTGTTATTGATGTTGCCTTGGCAATTTTAGGTTTTGAATGTTCATTGCTGGTATATAGAAATATTATTTCTTTTTGTATATTGATCTTTTATTTTGCAACCCTGCTAAATGCACTTAATAGTTCTGGTAGTTGTTTTGTATATTCCATTGGATTTCCTACATGGACGATCATGCCATATTCAAGTGCAGTTTTAATTCTCCTTTTCTAAATCTGGAATTTTGGTTTTTTTTTTTCTCTTCATTGCACTGGCCAGAATCTATGGTACAATGTTGAAAAAAAGTTGTGCAAATAGACATGTTTGTTTTGTTCTTATTTTAGGTGGAAGAGTTTGTTATTAAGAATTCTATTGGTTGTAGGGTTTGTGTGGATGAATTTTATCAAATGGATAATTTCTTAATTTGGAGAATATTGTTTTTTTATTTTTTTATTTTTTATTTTTTTGAGAATATTGTTTTGAAACCAGGAATACACATTGAATTTCAACAAATTGTTTTCTGAAAATATGGAGATAATTAGGGTTTTTTCTTTTTTAATTGGTTCATAGGACATTGAGTTTGGGTATTAAGACAACCTTATGTATTTGGAATGATCCCCCTTTGGCCATGACACAGTACCCTTTTAATGAATTTTTTATATACTTTGATAAAGATGCATTTAGAATGTTTGTTAGTGAAAAACAATCTTCCATAGGTTTTGGGGTTTGTGCTCTTTCTCCATTTTTATGCAACAGTATATCCACTATCCCTCCCCACCAGTATATACTGTTGATGGCATGCATTTTAGTTTTATGGATATAATAAATCCCACAGAAATTCATGTCATTTTTATTTATACCATCATTTTAAAGATAGTTAATAAAAAAATCATACAGTTTTCTGAAGGAACTTCTCTACACTCTTGTGTTAATCCCGATATCCATCCAATATTCTTTTCTTTCTGGCTGAAGGAATTTTTTGGACGTTTTCTTGAAAGTGGGTTCTCCAGTGTGGGGCTTGAACTCATGACTCTGAGAACAAGATCTGAGATGAAATCAAGAGTTAGATGCTTAAATGACTGAGCCACTCAAGCACCCCTGGACATTTATTATGGTACATGTGTGCTGGTCATGAATTCTTCAGGGTTTTATATGCCTGAAAATATATTTTCTTCACCTATACCTACTTTAAAGATACTTTTGCTGGGTATAGAAGTCTAGGTGACTCTTCTTAGTACCTTAAATGTGTTTCTTCCCCATCTTTCTTAAATTGGTACTGACAAAAAATAATCTAAAATTACTCTTTGCCGATCTATACAAAACATTTTTTTTGTCTTTATCACTGGTTTTGAGCAATTAGGTTCCAATTATATGGGCCTTGGTAAATTTTTTCTTGTACTTCTTGCACTTGGAGTTTGTTGCAATTCGTGGATCTATAGTCTTATGGTTCTTTTTAAGTTTTGGGAATTTCTAGCCAATATTCAAATTTTTTTCTGACTTCTTTTTTTCCTCCTTTGAGTGTTCTAACCACCCACTTATTAGGATACTTGGTGTTGTATTACAGTTCACTTATTTTCATTTTGTATTCCTTTTTATCTATATATTTCATTTTTGGGTAGTTTCTGTTGCTATGCTCCAAATACTCTGATATTTGAATGTAAAAAGTTGTGAATTTTACCACTTTGGAGTTGGGTATTTTTATTCCTATAAAAATTCATAGGCTTTCCTGAGGTGCCTGGCTGGCTCAGTCAGTTGGGCCTTTTGCCTTTGGCTCAGGTTGTGATCTTGGGGTCCTGGTATCAAGCCCCACATTGGGTCTGCTTTTTTCTCTCCTCCTGCCACTCCTCCTCTCTCTTTTGCTCTCTCTCAATTAAATAAATAAAACCTTTTTTAAAAATTCAAAGGCTTTCCTTTTTGGGATTTAGTTATTTGGAAGGAGATTTATCTCTTCTAGTCTTGTTTATCAGGTTTGGTAGCAAGACCTGAGCAGTGCTCAGGCTGCAGAGAATGATTTCCCCCTTACTAAGGTAGAAACTTCCTCAGTACTTTATGAAATGTTTTAAATACATGAGATCTTTTTTTTTCCTTCTGGGCGGCAGAATCAGGCACTATTTACACTCCTCTGTAAACACTGAGCAGTATTCTAATTCTTTGGATGGTTGGGTCCCATCCTTAGGTAATATGTATGCACTGTATTTGTTACATAAATGCATTGATTAGTAATTTGCTAATTACTCAAGGAAGGCACTCTGCAGTTCTTTTGGGTTCTCTATGCAGCTGTCTTTTCTGCAGACTCTGTCCTGAAAATTCTAACAGCCTTGTTCCCTCCACTCTGAGATCCATCACCTCAAACCAGGAGTCTTCTGGTTCTTCTTAGGTTCCCCTTCTTGCACCGCTACCTAGAATCTCTCTTGGTGCAGCAGACGTTCATTGCTTACCTATCTTTCTGGAATAAATGTCATCCACTGATATCCAATGTCTTGAAAACCCTTGTTTTACATATTGTTTTGTTTTGGTTTGTTTTCTTCTGTCAAGAGGGTGATTTTCTATCTGTTACTCCTTCTTAATCAGATGTACAAGTCTTAGGTCAACTTTCTACATCCAAAGTCATGTGATTTCTTCTTATGAGAAAATCTGTATTATGTGCTTATGAGAGACATTGAGAGCATTTTTTTTTATACCAGTAATTTTGTTGCCTGGCTACTTTCCCAAATGCAAAGGTGCATATCTGCTATCGTCTTCAGCCCAAGTGAAACAAGTTCACACTGGCTTTTCGGTAATGGAGAAGCAATGCAGCTCGGTGGTTAAAAGGCTACATTTTAGAGCCAGAATCGATCAGTTTGTATCATGGCTGCAAAATTCACCTGCTCTGTTCCACTGGGGAAGTTACCAAAACTTTCCATGCCTCCATTTTCTTATGCATAATGTAAGGATGACAATAATGCTGCCTTTATGGGACTGTGGTAAGAACCAAATGAGCTAATATTTGTAAGACACTTGGAATGGTGGTTGGCACAGAAGCACCATATGTGGTTGTTAAAACAAAACAACAAAAAAAGTAAATGGTAACTCCAAAAAGGAATTATAAATGTTGCAGTGAAATAATGGGAAAGTACTATCTGTGATTTCAGGAACCATTATGTAGACAAATAGCTCTCTCATTCCAGTTGTAATGGTTTTATCAATAAATTATGCTTAAATCTTTTATAGCACTATATCACATCAGTATTTTTTTAAATGGGTCATCCTGACAAGATTGAAATTAAATCATTAATCTTATTTTTAATTCAGAATTCTAATGATACTTGCTACTAAATACATAGAGTAATTATCAGCCCTCCAGCTACTAACAAAAAAAAAAGGTTTTTTTTTTCTTTTCTTTTTTAGAGAAAATGGATAAACATGTGTTTAAAAGGGAAATGTTAAATGATGTGATGGAAGAATTAGGTTAGCGCCCAGAAACTCAAATTTAAGTGGATTCAAGAGACCATCTTAGGAGTCTTTCTTTGAAATTGGATCTACATCACATGTTTTTTTTTGTTTTTTGTTTTTTCCCCAGGAAGGTAAGAGAGAGTGACCAGTGTCCCCAACTGTGATGCCACATTCCAAATGTGGGAAGAGGTAGGGGTTGCCTTTTGATTACCCAATCATTTTTCATCCTGAACCCTTTCTCATATGAAGCTTCATCCCACCACGTCCTTTGCTTCTTTATAATCCTCACTCAATGTTTATAATACAACATCATCCTAATTCAGAAGGCATATGGATTTAGGGGAAACATTATTTTTTTTTGCCTTAGATCAGATGATCAGAACTGGGCACATGAGTTAGGAAAGCATAGTCCTATGATAGGACACGTATTTGCATATTTCATGTTGTTTGCTTTCTGCAAGGCCGCTTGACTTGGAGCCAGGAACCCAATTCTGGGCTGAATTAAGTTCTGATTCGCCCGTCTCAAGACCCTGGTCATTAAATGTGACATGAATTAAGTCAGGGAGGGAGGAAGGCAGGTGTGCCTTTGGAAGTGTTTCCCTTGGCTTTGTGGATGTACATATTCCAGAAATCCCTTTCCTATGTGTTTCCCTCATCCCGTATGAGTCTTCAGAGGGATCAGGAGGGTAGGAGCCGTCATTTTGCAGACCATGCGTGTCACCTCTGACTTACTGACTCACCTCATTGGTGTGAAGCTGCTCTGTGTGCCTCACTGTCCCGGGCTCCTCCTCGAGCCTCTGCAGTGCACAGGCTTGTGATGCATGTGCAGCTCCACGATGAGGAGCCCTGGGTTCTGCAGGATGCTTTGCCACAAGGTTAGAGGCAACAGTAATGCACACAAGTTTCCGTGCATCTTCCCTCATGCTTGTGACCTGCAGCCTACCGGGATCTCTTCCCCTTCATATCGCTTGTCCCTCCATGACCACCTGCTCTGTGGTCTTCAAGCTCTGGCTTCAGGCACGAGGATGGCAGCCTGAGCAAGTGTCCCCAGACCACTTCCACAACTGTGTAAGGTCAAATATCTGCAACAAATACAAACACGTCCTCCAGGGATTGGGCTTCCATGATAGCACCCGGGGTGATTTGCAGGATCTGGGGGAAAAGGCAGGCAGGCGGCGCAGCAAATGCATAAATACCATGAATACGTGTGAGGCCCGAGCACTGACGATAAACACCTTCCTTGCAATGTGTGGGAACTTGGGCCTTCTGTGAACCACAGAAATCAAATAAAGGTGTTTTATCAGCGTGGATCTTTTTCCTTACAGGATTTGTGGAGACAAATGATCACCAGTGACGTATCAGCTGGGATGCTCTAGCTGAATGATGAACATAAGGAGAAATGCTTTTAAGCATCTGCGGAATGTTGTTTTGTTTTTACATCCTAGGTCATTTTCTTTAGGTACGAGATAGTGAAGAATAGGACTTTTCTTCTCACTTCTTTTGAAAGTAGGCACAACACGAATGCAATCATGGCGTTTGCATGTTTTTTAAGAGATAGAGATTAGTGAGAACAAATCCCTTTAAAGATTTCTCTCTTTCTGAACCCCTGAAAAGAGATAAAAAATAAATAGCAGTGCAGTCTTTCGATCAAGAAGTGGGCAAGAGTAGAAGGCACCACATTGCCCTCACGCGAGTCCACATTGCCCACAGGGAGCCGCACCTGGCTAGGATTCAGAAAGGCAGATCCCTTGCTTTCTGGTTGTTCCAAAGTTGCTCACCCCTCCCTGACTCGCTAGCCATGCCTCTTACCTCCAAACACAGGTGGAGGGTTTGATATGCACCACACTCGCCCGACAAGCGGCACAGCTACTAGGATGTGTACAAATGGGATTCCCAAACTGTCCAGGTTTCAGGAAATAGTTTCCCTTGAAGTGGTGGTTCTCGAATCCTAACGGATGCACGAGTCACCCCGGACACGTGTCCAGGTGTAGATTCTGTGCCCGGCATGCATTTGGTCCTGAAATGCCTCATCTCTTGCAAGCTCCCGGGATATGAGAACTCGACTGGTCCAAGAATGACACCTCCCAGAGCAAGGCCTTAATGACCACACATTAAAGGCCATAAAGAATGAAAGATCCATAAATTCCTCAGGTACGTGTCTTTTGAAGTGAGGGGCACATGGTGGCTAAATTATAAAGATCCTAGCATCTACACGATGTATTTATCTGTTCATGTGAGGTGTCACTGCCTTTATGAATGTTTTTTAATTTTTCTCACTGACTTTGCAATAAAGGATGCATGATGAATTGCCTGGATGGTTGCTTTTCTTTCTTTCTTTCTTTCTTTTTTTTTTTTTTTTTTTTTTTTTTTTTTTTTTTTTTTACTTCTTCCAATTACTGACTTAGATGTGCATTGCACGGCTTTATTTGTAATTGATGGCAAAATGTGTACCTGTATTCTCCAATGAAGGAGCCAATTTATCTACCTATCACATAAGGAATATTCAAGACGAGGTGATAAAAGGAATGGTCACAAAACGTGCTTGATTTCAAGACACTCTTTGGTTATGCCCTGACACCCCGAAGTGAAATGGAAATTTAGCAATAATCTTATGAATTCAAAGCCCAGACCACGTGGCGTCCTGAATTACATAGTAAGGCTATTTTGACACGGAACAAATTAACAGCTGAAGCCTAAAAAGCTCCCAACAGATTGGCCGTAGAAAAGCAAAGGGGAAGAAAAGTAATGTGTTTACAAAAGACAGGAGACAAAACAAATTCAAAACCAAGGCTGACATTTAGAAATAAGATAACAGATTAAGAATAAAAAAAAAATGTATCAAGTCCAGGCTGCTTCCATAATCTGTTGGTTTACATTTAAAAATAAAACCCTCATGAATTCCCCAAATTGTTTTATGTAGATGGACGCTCACCTTATTTTTTTCCTTTGAAAATATAATAATGCTGATGGGAGGCCTGTGTTCTCTCTAATACTTTGGAAGCAGATGGTAGTAGCCACGAGACTGACAAAAATGATTTTTTTTTAAAGGGAGACAGTATTCAAATCTATGATCATTGAATTGAAGATATTATTGATTCTCCTTTATTCTTCATTAACAGAAAGAGTAAATCATCTAGGATGTGTAAATAGAAGTATATATATATACATATATTTTCATTTTCTTTTTTAAGGACAAACAGAAAAGAGACTCCAGGATGACATCCATTTTTAGGATGTGGGTGTGAGGGTAAGACTTGAGGATTGTAGACGTGGCGGGAATTGTCGCTTTCCTGGGATGACCTCACCCAAACCACGGGTGGGTTTGAGCTGTATCTTTCCATTTTAATGTCCTGCTTAATACCCCAGGTCCCTTTTACAATGATTTCTACTCAAGAAGTCTGGGATGGGACCTGAGACTTCAGTTTTTTTTTTTTTTTTTAAGCAAGTTTCCGGGACATGTCACGTTGCCAGTCTAGAGACGACAGTTTGAGAACCGCTGCTTTAGATCCTAACCTCTCCCGACTCATTGCTTCCAATTTCCTATCCTCTGTGCAGGAATTAATTCCCAGTTAGAAGGTCTCAGTTTTTCTCATCTTGTGCCATTGCTCTTGTGCGCATTGCTTTACAAATGTGTGTTCCTGAATTTAGAAAATTCATTCAGAAAAATCGCATTTGCTTTAGAAACACATGGATCTGAGCCTACCTGTCAAAGAAAGAGCGTGTGGAAAAATTCCCAGAGGTTCTTGTCACCATTTAAGAAAGACAATAGTGAAGATTTGGTTACGTGTTAAAGGGAAATCGATGTTGCCTCTTCTCACATTCCCACTTTTGGTATGAAAATGTTTCATGTTTAATAAAGCCGTCTGGTGTGACTCCAGGCCTCGGCAAGAACAATTTCTACACCTGTTGGCCCCAGAGAATCCTAATCAGGGCTTATATCCAAGAAATTGCCCACCGGAGCATCATTGCTCAGGAAAAGCCCGATGCCATTCATCTGGAGCTGTGGAAATGGCTTGTCCTTATCAAGACAGATTTGCTAGAGTTTTGCTCTTTTACAGCATTGGGACGTTTCCCAGATGGGGACAGGAATAGTTCATCAGGGAAGGAAACTCTACTAGTCTCCTCTTGCTCCCGTATCCAGTCGCCGTGAAACTACTTGGATGGAAACAACACGAATTTTGTCATCTTTCTGGAGGTCTGTTGTCATTTCTGGAGGTCAAGACTCCACCGTGGGGTCTCCCTGGGCTAAAATCAAGACATTGGTAGGATCGTATAATCCGGGGTATTCAAGCCCCTACGTTTCCCAGCAGATTCTAGGCGGTTTTGACAGACTTTTGAAAATAGCCCGTGGATTTGTTTGTGCCACTTTATCTCATCCGCTCATGTTTTGCCTGCCTTTCCACCTCGTAAATGGTGCTCCATAAATCCATTAAGGAGCAAATTGGCAAAATTAGAGGCCGCTTCTCACTTTTCACTTTATTGGATTTCTTTCTGGTTGGGATGCTGCTGAGAAGCAACAGCGCAGAATTCTCTTCACTCCTATTTTCAGTCTTTCTCTGAAAGTTCTCACCATGATAATCCGAGAAAACGGGAAAATGCGATACAGATGCACAAGTAGTGAGCCATTGAGATTTAGCTTATTTGACGTTCCTCAGATATAATCATGGTTAGTTAACACGTTCCCGTAGAACCTTCCAATTACTCCTGGGGAAACATGCTTTCGGGTATATATGCATTATTAATCACCAACTGTGCTTTTTAACTGTTTTCTTCACTTAATACCTTCCAAGTTTCCTTCTTGTCAGTTTAGATCTATGTCGCTATTAGCATGGGTTCAGAATATCCTGTTATATGTCTGTGCACCTGTGTATACTGAGTACGTAGGCCCTCCTCCATGACTCTCAAGGAGTTCTCGAAATACTATTTTAACTCCATAAAATATCTTCATATTTTTAGGAAAACAAAAAAAGTTGTCTCCTTTATGTCTCAAAACTCACTTGCAAAACTTACCGTGTTTGTCCGAAAGAACTTTCAAGCATTTCTTGGATATCCTGAATGAATTTGCATTAACGTGTTTGCAGTGGAATTTATCTTTACAATTTAAGTCTTTCTGGACCAGCATGCTCTGTATCTATTTAGTCAGTGCTTTCTATTAAATCATATCTATTTTGTTTTTAATGTCCTTCCACTGAGTTTAAGAAATCTATCTTTCTTGGGGGCGCCTGGGTGGCTCAGCTGTTGAGCGGCTGCCTTTGGCTCAGGTCGTGACCCTGGGGTCCCGGGATCAAGTCTCACATCAGGATCCCTGCAGGGAGCCTGCTTCTCCCTCTGCCTGTGTCTATGCCTCTCTCTCTGTGTCTCTCATGAATAAATAAATAAAATCTTTTTTAAAAAAAAAAGGTATCTTTCTTCCTATAGGTATAGACTTTCTCATTGATATTATTCCTCTCTGTCTTGATGTTTGTCACTATTGTGCAAACAACACTGCAGCATTATGTTTCCTACCTGGTTATGGTTTAAACCTGAAAACCATATTGACTTTCTGTTTTAATCCGGTCAACAGTTACCTTTTTTTAAAAACGCTCACTGTTGCCTCCCTGGGTTTCATAATGAAGTTGCATAATTTTGGATATTACTTGGATTTTAAGCTGGCCCTTGTGGTCTGCTATCAGGCCATCTTCAGATATCAACAATTTGCCTCCTCCTATCAAATGTGTCCCATTATCTTTTTTGATGGAAAACTATAAAGAAACCTGGGGTGAGAATTCTTATCATCGCCTTGATTGAGGTTAAGGGAAAATGTCTAGGGCTTCACCGTTAGCATGGCTCGACTTTTGCAGTAATGATTTTTTTAATCGTGGGAGGAAATGTCTTTCTCTTGCTGCTTTAGTAACAATGTTTCGTAGGTGTGGATATTGAATTTTATCAAATTCATTAATGTTTTCTAATTTATGGAAAAAACTGCTTACTCTTTCTTTGGTGTCCACTGACACAATGAGTTATATCCTTGGATGTCATGTTGACCTGCCTTGCGTTCCTGAAAGGAACCTTATTTGCTAATGACATACTGCTCTGCTATTGTCCTAATTTCTTTGTTCTTGGAAAATTATAAATGCACAGGAATCTTGTGCTTCGTCAGAACTTAAAACAACTCATTGCACTTATGGCATCATCCTCTGGCAACTTTCTCAAAAATTTTTGGAACCGTTGGTCTAAGATTTTTACCTCTTTTTGAGCCAGTTTTGACAATTTATGTTTTTTCAAGAATAGTGCATCCTCATTTCTAAGTTATAGATATGATAATATATATTATATATATGTCAAGGTATATTCACATTACATACATATCATCGATTTTATGTATGCATAAAACATGGATATGAAACAATAAAGAATAGGATTTTCTTCATATTCTATGTATAAATATATATCTTTCAAAGGTATTAATCAAATATATGATTATGTATAATTTTTCACTCATTTTGGATCTCTGTAAGATTTTTAAATGCTGTTCATAGCTATACACTTGACATTACATTTTATTTGTTTAGTGGAAAATCCTATCTAGTGTGATTTTATAAAAATACACTTTCCTCTAATCCATTCAATTCCACTATTATTTAGATTACTTCATTTGCATTTGTTCTGGTCTGTCTTTAAAGTTCTTAAATGAAGGCTAAGTTGCCTGTCTTCATTTATTTTTAGCAATGCATTAGTTTAAGGCTATGCTATTTCCCTGGAGCCCAACATGGCCAGCATGCTCTAAGCTGAAGATAAACTTCTCACACTGTTGACTTTTGATCTGGTGATGCAATTTTAATATTAATATTTAATGTTTAATGTTCCCTTCAGCCTCACCTCCTCCTTATCCTCCACATTTCTGCCAGAAACCTTAACCACGTTCTAATCATCATGGCTCATACACTAAAATTCTCCATGACGTGCAAAACATCCTTTCAGTTCTGTAGGATGGTGTCCTCTGTCCTTTCCGATCTGACGTGTCCTACTGGTTGACCTTGGAGCCCTCCACCTTCTGCATGAATCCTACCATCACGACTATAGGAAACAAATTTGATTCTTTGGAAATCACAAAACCACAAAATCTCCGGCCCACCTTTCCACGCTGTGCTTTCATTCCTTCTCTTCCTTTCTGATCATTTCCACTCCCTTCCCTTCCCTCCCGTCAATGTCACCCCAACGGCTATCACAGAGATTCACGATCCATTTTTGCCGAGTAATCAAAAGCGTATGATTGCCTACCTCACACCATCACGTTTCATGGTTTTCTTCCTCTCTTGACACAATGTCAGACCCACTCATGTCTCCCATATTCGTCCCTCAAGGTACAGATAATGAGTAGATAATCCAAATCTCAAGATCATGCCATTCCACAGCCTTTTTACCTCAGTAATAATTTAACTCCCCCCACCGCCCCGGAGCAGGGCTAATCTCTGCGAATTTTGTCAGAGCGGCAGGCATAAAATATCAGAACCAGACTCGTGTTTGAGGCTTCCAAGTCCCCACATCACAAGGAGGCAAAGCTCAGCCCTGCAGGTACTAGTGTGAAGACGTCATGAAGGTGCACACAGAGGACTGAAGTCCATGCCCCTGAAACAAACCCAGTATTCTCTCCATTTCCCAATATCTGATTGCCTCTCACTTCCCATTCACACACCTTTGCTCTGTCATTGATTCCTGCTCCCCTGAATACGTGCTGCCAGCAGTCCACGGCTGCTGGGTTGGCTACACCATGGCCCCACTGTATGAGGCAAACCAGAAAAACCCTGTCAGGGGGAAAAACAAGGCAGCACTCACACCTTCCAACCAAGAAAGAAACGATCAATATATGCTAACAGGCAGTTTTAAGAAACACAGTTTAAGGCAAAACCAACACCCTTACCTCTTGCCAATTGGGGTAGAAATTGGAACCATTTTGGTGGAAAGCCTTCCAGCTAATTGCTTTAGAAACTGTCTCTAGGTGTTCATAGCATGGACTGGTCATCATGCTTGTGAGAAGCATGGCCCATCTCCTGGAAACCCGTGATGTCACAAACATGCCTCTTGTGATGTCATCGAGCGCTGGGACTTAGCTCAGTTGACTGGTGAGAGGTGGGTGTGAGCCACAGTGCTGTCTAACCCAGAGGGAGGTCAGGAAGGTGCCAGCTTCCCTGCTCTGGGGTATGTTCTAAAGAAATGATCATTATGGGATCCCACAAGCATACTCCACTCCTCCATCCCATTGCCAGTGTCAGAGATCTGTGGAGGCACAGAAAACTCCGTGTATGGATGGAGGAGGGGGTCTAAGATTTGATAGTCTAGTCTGGATGCTCATCAAAAATGCCCATATTGGGCTCCAAGAAAGATCTTCACGTCGAATGAGACCACCCTTCATGCATCCTTCTCAGTGCAGAAATGGACAGATGTGGATGAAGAAACAGGAAAACATTCTTCACCTCCAGGAAACAGACTCATCCTCTCCTTCACGAAGCCCATCTCCACACGGAAATGTATGGTACGTTATTAACTCAGAGGCATACTTCACTCATGTCCTCATTCCATATTGCACAGCTCCGAACATCCCTATTCTGTTGTAGGCAGGACCCCACGTGGGGTCCCACGTTACGTCCACTCCTCATGTTTTCCTAGGTCCCTCTCACCTGTGATGGTCTTCCCAGACTTCCCTTGTTTTCAATGAGCTGGACGGGTTTGGAAGAAGACTGCTCAGGTCTTCTGTAGAATGTCCCTCGGTCGGGGTTTGTGTGATGCTTTTCTCACGTGTAGACTGGGTTATAGGGTTTTAGAAGAAAGACAGAGGCAAAGGGTCATTTTGGTCACATCCTAGCAAGGGTACATTCTGTTAACGTGACGGCATAGCTGGTGTGGACCTTGATTGCCTGACAGGGGTGGTATTTGTTGGGATTTTCCACTGGAAAGTTACCTTTTTGTTGTTTACTAGTATATTTTATACGTACAGAAACGTGCAAAGCAGGAAATGCAAATTACCTATAATTATACCATCATTTCCTATGAGGTATATATCCTTTTAATGATTTCTGTAACTATACACCTGTACCTATATATAGCTATATTTATATCTACCCAATCATTTTAACTTGTTTGTTAATTTATATATTGCACTCTTGGCCCTTGTCGTTACCTATCCTGGAACACCATCTTTAAATAACTGCATTGAACTTCAGCTCGTTTTTATTTGATCCACTCTCCATTTGGGGCCTTAAGCTCCTGCCATCTCTTCACTGTTAATAAACAGAACTCGGAAGAACCTACAATTAAATTTTTGCATGCGTCGATGATTCTTCACTGACACTGTATTTCTAGGAACGGAATTGATCGTCAAAGAATGTTCATTTGTTTTCTTTGCTATATATTGACGTATTTCCTCCCGGAAAGTTTGTAACGCATCAGAAACCCTTGGGTGCACCTGTTTCCCATGGGTGCCACCAATACCGAATGTTAATATATATGCTATGGACATACACACATGCTCTTGGTTCTATTTTGTTGGCACACATGTGATGACACATGTTTACAATGCACATTGTGTGAACAATTTCAGGTAAGCATGAGCCCATTGGCTGCCACTGATGCTTCTTACGATTACAGTACAGGTTTCCCAGAGGGCTGCTACATTCTCTGTCCGACGTAAGAATTGGCTCTGGGCACATGGCTGAGTGGCAGGAAGATGTTCTGTTGTTATTCCAGAGGCATAAGCAAGTGCATTTAGGCGCATGGTGTTGCAACTCATATTTAAAGGACCGTCAGGGTGTTTGCAGGGCCGTGATTTACCTTTCCATTAATAAACACATGTCCTTATGTTCAGCCAACATGCCAAGTAGCTTTGAAAAATGCTTCCTCGACCAAACTCCGGAAGTCCTTCCATCATAAATGAATAGCAATTCATTTTCAAGCCCTTTTTTATTGACCTGGTAGATAGTTTTTGCTTCGTAGCTCACTGTAACTCATGAAATCCCCACCACCACCACCCCCGCCATACAAGGAAAATTCTCAAAAACTCTTCTCTCTCTCTTTAGTACCTTAGAATTCGTTCCTTTAATCTACATATCTTGAAAATGAGCGCACGGGGCAATATGCTGAAATCCGGCTAACCCAGACTAGAGATGATTGCTATCTCTTTAAATATTTTTAAATTGCTTTAATTGCAGAATGCTGATTTCCAAGTGTTGAGAAAATAGAATGCCATCCTGGAAATTGGAGCGTTTTTACCTGAAATATGTATTTGGAAAAGTTTTGAATTTGCATCACACATCAATTAACTCACCTCAGTTAAGCACCTGAATAGCAAAAATAAATTAACATTAATTAGTGCCAACAGCCCATAATCATATTCTTAAATATAGCTTTTATTTTCCATCTCAATGTCATGGGACATTTGAATGCTCTTCAGTTCCTGAGCTTTAATTATTTTTTTTTTTTAACCGAATCAAGCTTTCCTGGTTTTGCCCTCTGCCGGAAACTACAGGTGGTGATAAAAATGACAATCAGTTCTGCAAACTTCTTGCCAACTGGAGGTAAAAACTCTGGAACGTGGATGAGGAAACAATGTTTTGTACAAGCATCACCCCTAACCTCTGTATGCATCTACATAAGCTGATAGATGTCTTTGAAACACAGATTTCTCGTCCCTCAAAAGAATATACATTTTTACCAAGTCTCAAAATTGAGAGATTGTAGTAGTTCTTGCAATTTTAAAAGCGCTTTACAGTTGCCAGAGAACATTATTGTTTGTAAACTGAAGCTGATGATTCCTTAAGCTTCTCAGCACAATTTAAAAACATATTTCTCTTAATATATTTTCGATCATTTCTAAGATACTTTAGTATGTATCACTGCGTCATACTTAAAATTTGTATTTGAATGTCATGGGACCAGTCTTATGTCTGGTTTTTGTGTGTGTATATGTGTGTGTGTGTGTATTTTGGAGGGAGCATTAAAACTGAATTGGAATTTTGGTGAATATTACATTCTACCAAAAGTATTTGGGAATCCATCCTTTACTATTAACACAAGTGTAAGACCACTCGTTATGTAGCGCATGTCATATGGCTATATATTTTTTAGAGTGAGTGGAAGTATATGGGTCAGACTTTGAACACAGATCATTAAATCAGTTGTGGTACTTTTCCTGCATAGACAGAAAACTGAGAAAAATGCCCGGAGGACATCTGCAAAACACCAAGAGTTAGCATCTTACTTAATGGTTAAGGTTGGATGCTTTCCCCGAAGATCAGGAGCATGACAAGGACAAAGATTACTGCTCTTACCACTTCTATTCCATATTGTTCTGGAAATTCTAGGCAAGATAGGGAAGAAAATACAAAGTCATGCAGATAGGAAAAAAAATTGGTAGTCAGTTCATTTTATTTTATTTTAAGATTTTATTTATTTATTAATGAGAGACACAGAGAGACAGAGAGAGAGGCAGAGATCCAGGGAGAGGGAGAAGCAGGCTCCATGCAGGGAGCTTGACATGGGACTCGATCCCGGGTCTTCAGGATCACGCCCTGGGCTGAAGGCAGGCGCCAAACCGCTGAGCCACCAGGGATCCCCAGTAGTCAGTTCATTTTATAAATTCAACAAATTTTTAAAAGGTATGCAGATAGGAAAAGAAGGCAATTTTTATTTGCAGATGTCATGATCTCACATATGGAAAATTCTAAGGATACAAGCTCAGTGTATTTTAAAAAATCAATTGGGCAGCCAGGGTGGCTCAGCGGTTTACTGCCGCCTTCAGCCTAGGGCGTGATCCTGGAGACCTGGGATCGAGTCCCATGTCAGGCTCCCTGCATGGAGCCTGCTTTCTCCCTCTGCCTGTGTCTGTGCCTCTCTCTCTCTCTCTGTCTCTCATGAATAAATAAAATCTTTAAAAAAATCAATTGAATTTCTATATGCTTGCAGCAAATAATCCAAAAATAAAAATAAGAAAACAATTCCATTTATAAAAGCCTTGAAAACAACAAAATGCTTAGGAATAAATCCTCTGAAAGAAGTACAACCTATACTCTGAAAACTAGAACACGTTGTGCAAAGTGCAAAGACATCCTATGTCCATGATTTGGAACACTTCATCTTTGTTCGGGTTAATATTCACCAAAGCGGTCTACAGATTCACTGCAAATTCGTCAAAACCCTCATGGCTGATTCCGGAAATGGAAAAGACTCTAAAATTCACACGCTGTTGCAAAGGATGGTGATATATGAAGCATTCCTGAAAAACAAATTGGAGGACTCACATTTCCATGCATGGGTGGGTATATAAACACAGGTGGTCCATCCCTAGAATGGACTGTCCCCTCATCCCTAGAATAGAATTTTTTTTCCAGAAAAAAAAAGAAAGACGTGCTGACATGTGCTACAACATTGATGGCCTTCGACAATGGTATGCCATGAGAAGAAGCCAGTCATCAAGGACCACGTTTTTGGGGGGACTCCATTTATATGAAATGTCAAGAGTAGGTGAGTCTTTAGAGACAGTCAGTGCATTAGTGGTTGCAAGGGCTGGAGAGAAGGAGCAGTGCAAATGTATGTATGCAAAGGTATGCAAAATGCATAGGCTGCCTTTCTGAGCTGATGAAAATATTCTAAAATTTATGGTGATGGTTGCACAGTTCTGTGAACAGAAGAGAGACCATTGAATTGTACGCTTTTAAATGGGTGAATTGCATCACGTGTGAATTATATTTCAATAAAGCTGTTACAAGAAACCAAAAAAAACTTGTGGAAATCCAAGAGTTCTATAGTTTGGACCACCTCTTATCACTGGAGTGAGTTCTCACGTTGTTGATCTATGGTTCCTCCTATATCCCAAAGGTCATGCTTAGCTGGATTCTGGGAACTTGGATTTCTTTTACTTCCCGAGGATAAGTGAATTAATTCCTGCCTGGATGTAGAGAAAAAATTTCCTGTTTCAAAGTATGGAGTTCTAATAAACACAATAAACTGATCATCAATCCAATGTATCTGGAGCAACTGTTAATGCCACGTGCTATGCTGAGGACTTTTGATGATACCAAATATTTAAATGCACAAACCAAAGCATCCCTGTCTTCAAGTCCAGGATGGCCTAGGCCAAGAAATACACTTTTTAAATTTGTGTTTTAATTTCATTTCTGGTATATAGTTGATTGCAGAAATTACAAATTCGTGTGTGGCCAAATCATTACATCTGTGCAGTGCCTGGGGTTTCCATCTTGCTTCAAAAGTTATCTCCAGGGCAGCCCCGGTTTAGCGCTGCCTGCAGCCCAGGGTGTGATCCTGGAGACCGAGGACTGAGTCCCACACAGGGCTCCTTGCATGGAGCCTGCTTCTCTCTCTGCCTGTGTCTCTGCCTCTCTCTCTCTCTCTCTGTGTGTGTGTGTTTCTTGTGAATAGATAAATAAATCAATCTTTAAAAAAAAGTTATCTCCAGTTCAACACCATATTTCCTATTCCCTTCTAGAGTCTCTACCCTCATATTTAAAAATATATAAGGAATACAACAAGCCATAGCTACATAAATAGGAATATCTATCCATCCATCTATCCCTCCTGTCAGTCTATCCATCCATCCTATCTATTATCTATTTATACATCTGGCCAATCTATCTATCCATCCTATCTATCTATCATATATCTATCTATCTGTCCATCCATCTGGTCAATCTATCCATCTTGTCAAGATAGATCTATTATCTAACCATCCTGTCTACCTATCTCTCTATCCATCCTATCAGTCTATCTATCCATCCATCTGGTCAATCTATCCATCCATCCTATCTATCCATCCATTTGTCCATCTGTACTATCTGATCTATCATCTATCATCTCTATAAACAAGTAGATACTATTTAGAATTATAGTAACTACACACTTATCTGTGAGTGTACATGTGCAGCTGTTTTTCCCTCCCATGTCCACATCACCATCTCATGGTTACTTGTGAAATGTGCTCTCTCTTCCTCACTGATTCGGGATATTCTCTTTGTCATACACTAGATTCCCCTCTTTGTGTCAATCTATTTATGGACTCCTTGTCCTGTTGATTGCTCTCTGATTATTGCTCTACCAATACCAAGTGGCTGTAATACATGTAGCTTTATAACACATCTGTGCATCTGAAGGGGCCGGTGCTTCCTCACTGCTCTGAGAACCAGCTTTTCTCATACTCAGAGAAATCCTGCTGGCATTTATATTGAGATTGCTTTCAATTTTCCAATTAATTTAGGGAGATTGACATCTTTACAATACTGAGTCTCCGTCGCCAAGAAAAAAAATAACATGTTTTTCCACTTATTTAATTCTTACTTAATATATGTCAATGATGTTTCAACATTTTCTCTAAATATGTTTGTACTTGGCTTTTTAAGTTAATTTTGAGGCACTTTATTTCTTGCTTATTAGGTAATGTGAGTTATCTTTATGTCATCTTATTCTCTAACATATTATTACTCATATGTAGGGCAATTATTGAATTTGTGAGTCAATTCCATAAATAGACATTTTACTTTAACATCTTAATGTCTCCATTTTTATTCTTCTGGAATCATAATTGTAGGGTTTAGTTATAAAACTAAACTTTCTGAAGATAATAGATATACTAAGTATATTTTTTACTTATTTTTCCTATGTGTTGCATTAGATAGTAATTCTAGAATAACATCAAGCATTGATATTCTGGGTCGCCATGAAGGCAAAAAAAGAAAATCTTGAAAGTTCAAGGCAGAAAAGGTAGCAGAGATGGAAACATCAGGGAATCGGTGAAGATCCAGAAAGAAATGGAAGAAGGAGGGCCAGGGGTTCTACACAAAAGAGAATTTTGACCCTTCACTGCTCTCTGGGGATCTCATGGGAGTGAACCAACCTGATTTGAGCAAACCCTTGATGACTCCCCAGGGAGCTGTGCCTGCATCTGATGACTCACAGCACAGTAGCACTTAGCACATTGACCCAGTCATCTGGAGGGCCTCTCTGGTGGCATGAATTCACCCTGGAGCAGAATTGCAGAGAGGCAGCTTTGGGAAGGCACAGCCCCCTCATTCCTCAGTGGAGGACATCAGCCTCCCCTCCCCAGGAAAGGAGATGCTGGTTCACAGTTAACTTCTATGACTAAGAATTTTTTTTCTGTTCCTCCCTCAACTACCCCACCTGCATGGGGCATAAAGGCTATGAACTTGTGGGGGGGAAAAACAGGTCCACCTCCTTATCTGAAGTCTCGAAAGAATAAGCTCATAGTCTATCTCCATAATACTTAGGAAAACCCCCTCAAATATGTAGAACGTTCTAAATGTAGTGTAAATAACTATTTTTTATTTTCCGGAAACATTTCTGAGTAAATGTGGTGACTTTGATGCATCATTAATCCCAAAAATGCATTACATGTGTCCTACAAATGGGGAAAGTCATGCATCAAAATAAAGAAATTATCCTGGATCCATTACATCAGACAACCTAATCATCAGACCTCATTTAAGTTTGCCAATTATCACGTCCTTTAGAGTCAAAAACTACATTCCAGAATCACATGAGGCATTTGATTATATCTTTCAATCTGGAGCAGTTCCTCAAATCTCTCCTTGACTTTTATAACCTTGATGATTTTGAAGTTCACAGGCCAGTTATTTTGCAGAATGCTTCTCGTGTTGTGTTTCTCTGATTCTCTGACTCCATTCAAGCTATGTGTCTTTGGCAGGAATATCCTAGAAATAACGTTCCTTTTGATACTGTCTTGTGGTGAACAACATTTTCTTAGTGCCGTTAATCAATGATGACCTAATGATGGTCACTTGATCATTCCATTAAAGTGTAAAGTCATTTTAAAGTCTGTAAAGTCAGTGTAAAGTCACCCACTTGCCCTTTGTAATTATGTATCATTGGATATTCTATTACTCATCAAATTTGCTATTCATTTATTTAGGTCAATATGGCCTCATGATTTGTCATTTCATTCAATGGCTTCTAATCCTTTCAAACTATCCCAAGTGTGACCAGTCCTAGCTCCTCCAAATTAGCTTCAGTGTCTTTGACGTGATCTCATGATTTGGGCACTACCTGACACAAGATATTCCTAACTCAGCTTGTACTTTTCCTGATCCAGTCCCAGATGTGAGGGAGCCCTCATATTTCTTAATAGAGAATGGTAGCTAGAAGCCAAAATCTAGGTCTTTGGTGTACTCATTGCCATTGGACTGTCCCTGTTCCCAGATCCCTTACTAAACAGAACCAGGGAATAAATGCACACATTTATATCTGTATTCATTCTTTATGTCTCTCATGGTATCAAAAACCATTCATTCACACAGATAGCCTCTGATCCTATTCCCACACCACAGTCTTCACTGAAGCTTTTTCCATTCCTAATTTTAACTCCCTTATCTGACCATGGGAACCTTGGCTCCCGTTGTGACTAATGTACATGCTTATTTGTTCATTTCCCTTTTTTGGATGCAATCTACCATAGCTGATCCTACTTCCACCTCCAACGCCAGTGCCACTTCTCCTCCTTTGGATTTCCAACATCCCACACCAGGAAGCTTTCCTATGTGGCCACTTGTCACATCGGCTCTGACATCCTGGTCTGGACTGCTGAGGCTCTCTCCCTACCCTGGCATAAACATCTATTGTTCTCAGCCATAGTCTGTGGATTTAGGATGAATCAATTAAGAAAGGAGAGAGAAGAGCCTGTGGTCAAATTCCATGCTTGTCTAAGGCTGGGCTTGCCTGTGAAGAAAATAGTTAATTCTATTTTCCACAGCAAAGGAACAATCACGCATTGCATTAGATAAAGGAACCCTGACTGATGAAATAAACCCAAAACTGTGTAATGGTCCAAACACTAGAGCAACCTTTCTTGCCTGATGTCCAAAACAGGGTATCTTGAGTCACAAATGACTCTTGTCGAAGGAATGGTTCAGGCACCAGTTCCTGTCCTCGGTTTGGTGCCATAATTTTCCGTAGCCAAATTCTCAGGCTTGTCTTCATCCTGAGGAATGAAAGAGAAGGAACCATATCATAGGATTTTTATGCAGCAGGATTGAAAGTTAGCCTCCACGAATTATGTTCACCTCCTAGAAGTCAGGATCTCACTGCAAGGCAAGCTCTGGACGCGTGCTCACAACATGTCCAAGGAAAGAAAAAAGAGACGTGGCAGTTAACCAGTTTCTGCCAGACAGGACGTAGCACGGTTCCAATGGAGATTAACATATGGGCACTGCATTTGGAACACGCATGATACTATCAAGGGAACAACCTTATTCTATCCATGTGCATGTGAATGCAATTACCTTCACTACTACTTCAGCTTTGCCATGTTTCCTCCTTCAAGAAAAGGGAGATTATCTTTTTTTAAGCCATGTTCAACAAGCAGATATGACTCAATGTGATCAGGCCTGTGGAAATTTTCTTATATTATTAAAGATAGTGGTTGTTTTTTTCCCCTCTAATTTTGATTATGTCACGATTTATGGTGGTGGCCAGTAAGAAAGAGCAGTGTAATAAACATGTCTTCACGCAACCATCTTTGGCCAGGAACTTCAATAAATGTTCATCGGCAAAAATGCATAAACAAATTCATTTTGCACAAACCCAAGGACTCATTAAAAACAAAACTATCAGAAACGGAGATTCCTGGCACAAGCCACATTTCTGGTAGCTTCCGCCCGCTTGTTTATTGGAAAGAATCTCAGGGTTGAGTGATAAGGATGATAACTCATATGACCTTGTCTATTTTCTTGCCGATGCAGCTTCTAACGCGTGGGCTGCTAAACCAGCGTCATCTAGATGGTGTCAAATGCGTAAACTTTAAAAAGAAAAAAAAATGTAAATCATGACAGTGACCATATTTACGGACTACTCTACAGTATCTTGAGAGCTTCACTATCCTGGAGAAAAGGATTAATGGACATTGTGCTCAAATTTGCTTTATTCTAAGTCCTTTGGTGTCTCTTGGTAAATATTTCCTTTTCCTAACGTTAAAGGGATGATACCTGGCACACCAATTTCTATCTGTAGCTCTTTCTAGCTGATCAAGTAAAAAAAAAAAAAAAAAAAAAAACAACTAGAGTGGCAAAACCTCCCATACATTTTAAGCTGAATTTGACACTCTGGCATAACCAGACTTTGCCATTTGCTATGTCAACATGGAAAAAGTAAGGGTCTGGCCAGAGGTCAAGAGAAAATGAAGAAAGATGAACAACAGGGAGAAGAAAGACAGTTCACTGAGGTCACGCCTAAGCTGATATGAGTGGGACAGCATCTCTCCCATGAGCGATAGAGGGTCCCAGACGTCACCCCCACAAATGCATTACTCCCGTGGGGCCAGCTCAGGCTCACCTGGTTGACCATGGCTCCAGCCTCCTTCCCCACATGGCTGCTGATCCCTGACCTACGTCATCACAAGCTTTATTTCCAGACCTGCGTATGAGCAATGGGTTCAACAAGAAAACAATCTTAACATTTTCACAATACGTGTTCTCCCTGTGTCTATTTAGTAATTATAAACATGGGACTGTAGTGTAAAAATCTAAGGAATGTTAAAAAAAAAATCTATAGTGTTCTTGCTGTTTGTGGCATAATAACCACTTACTGGAAAGATTGTAATTTACTCCATGCGAATTTAAAATGTTCATGGCAAAGTAGACGACTTCTCAGTTTGCACAGCATGATTCGTAGAGGGGGTGGTGTTGGAAGCGAGACGGGCAGCAATCCATGTGGAAGAGCAAGCTTGGGAAGGAGCATGATTCTCAGTAGTGAGGGAAGAGAGAATCAGATTTCCTCTGCTCTGCATGGGCCTCGCCGTGCATGCTGTGCCACTAGAGCCGACACTTGGCCCGTGTCCTCAGACCTGTAGCATGTGGTGGGACACAGGGCTGGGAGGGGCAATGCGAGGTGGGTGTGAGAGGGATGGAGCACAGCTCTCAAAATCAAGGAAAGCTTTCAGATGCCCTCAAGGCTGCAGCCCAAGCTTCACATGGCAGCGTAGTGAAGTCTGCCTATCGAACCTATATCATGAAACCAGATCCAGAGCACCTCGGAGTAGAATCCCGGTGCTGATCACTGGTAGTGGTGCAAGCCCTCCCACCTGTCACTCTCTTCACTTTCAAAGCAGGACCACTCATGTCTAGTTCACAAAGCACTCGTGGCAACCCTTGAAAAGCTTCCGCTGCACACCAACAGCTTCAGAAGTAGGGGTGCCTCCCTCTGCTGACATCCTGGTTCAAAAAGATGCTGATTTTCTTCAGAGCTATTCTTAGAGGTGATATCACATAATTTTGGAACACTAATTGGATTTTGAAACCAACCCTTGCAATGACGAGGCTCTGACTCTATACGCTCTCTGCCAACATCAGGCTTTTATAGATCTTACCTCACTCAAGCTCTTCCCCCACTCAAAGGGGACGTTCTTAAATAATTAATTGTGGAAGAGATTTGCTGAATGGTTATTGTTTAGAATGCTCTGAGATAATGTCTTGTGCAATGAAAACAGACTGGTGAGCAAGACATATTTGCCCTGCCTTTTTTAAAGCTTAAAATAGAGTGGAGGCACTTTGGCAGGTGATCTAGAGAGTCCTCAGAAATACATTGGAGGAATAGCTAACCCCGGGGGGCTGGAAACATTCCTTAGGACAAAAAAAAATAATAATAATAGTGTGGAATAAGGGACAAAGGACTACAGGGGAGACAAGCAGGTGAATAAGTCAACGGTTGGGGTCAGAGATAACACTGACATTATGATAACATTGTGCAATATTAAGGGTTGCAGTTCTCAGAGGGATGCTGGGAAGCACAATGCAGCCGAGTGACAGAAAGAGACCCGTTAGAAGAGCTCCAAGCTATTAAATCTAGTTTAGATTACTTATGCAGAAAAAAAAGAAAGTGGCAGGCAAGGAAGGAGTAGGCTGAGTGAACAACAGGCAGAGCTGGGAAAGATTGTGTGGCGTTCCGAAATGCTACCCCAAGAAGAAGATCTGCTTTGTAGTCCGAAGAAACAAAGAGCGAAGCGTGGAGAAATCAACCCAGTAGCATGGAAGCCAATTTGAAATGGTGGAATGAATGCAAAGGAAGGGGACACACAAATTATTTTTTCACAAGTGATTTTTTTTTTTTTTTGATGATGGGAGAATGTATTAGATTTCTCAAGCTTAAGGGACCTCCAGAATCTTACTTTGAACTCCAAATACAAGTTGGAACTTGGGGAAATAAGGACCACTGGAGGGGAGGCCAGTACAGAAACTATTGTACAAAAAAAATTTTCCCAAGCCGAGGAAGTAATTTTGAGTTTGGTGACCCCAAGGGCCTGCCAAGAACTTTGTGGAAAAGATAAGAGTCGCATCCAGGCATTCGAGCAGCAAATGTAAGCGACCTGAAAAATGGAAGGAAAGAATAGTTTATCCTCAGGGTTTTTTTTTCCTCAACGAATGCCGTAAGATGATTTAAAAATAATGCAGCGCCTTTAACAAAAACAGTCCAGGGACCACATTTGTAGTCTTAGCTCATTTGTGAAAATAAGACAAAGCCAGTTATATGGAAAAGGATCAACAGTGTAAATACCTCCCGTTGGCAAATGTTTAAATAAATCACATTACATCAAGTCAATGGATT
The DNA here is from genome assembly GCF_048418805.1 of Vulpes vulpes. NCBI lineage: Eukaryota > Metazoa > Chordata > Mammalia > Carnivora > Canidae > Vulpes > Vulpes vulpes. Next base: position 3,693,712 of record NC_132796.1, on the reverse strand, counting down.
ATTATGGATCAAAAAGAAGTGTTGTGAAAACCGTATATTAGAAAATGTCGTATACTATATTAGGTATCAAATAAATTGGATATAAACATCACAAAATGAAAAATATACTTGGAAAAAAGTGGGATGAAATGTAGACAAGTGATAGCAGTTATGTTTCGGGGGCTTCGCTATGATTCTATTTTGTCTCCTGATTATCTGAAACGTAAAGCTACCTATATTCATCCTGGGTTTCATATAATACAGAAACACCAAATTTTAATATTTTGTTTTGTTTTGTTTTGTTTTTACGTTTGATTCATCTGCAGTTAACAGATATTGACTCAAATTATCTTAGGAGTAAAGATGATTTCCTTTCAAGGTGCTCAGAGACCAGAAGGGAAACTAGACCTGGAGGTCAGGCTGTCAGCAGGCTAAGTGCACGCAGGTCAGGCTGTCAGCAGGCTAAGTGCATGCAGGTCAGGCTGCCCCTGCCTCACTTTTACTGTGCTGTGCTCTCTTCTACGCAGAGTCTGCGCCTTGCTTCTCCGGGTACCAGCTCCTTTATTCCACCTCCCTCCTCCCCCCGGCTTCCCTCTCCTGCCTGTCTTCTGCTGCTCACTCCAGGGCTTCCTCCTGCTGTCGCGTGCATGCGGCTATGGCTCTGCTTCCACCTCCCCTTCCTCACCGTCCTTCTGCATTCCTGCAGAGTCCACGTGCTCGTGCTCACTTTGAGACCTCACCATCTAAGACTCATCTAGCTGAGATTTCTGGAAGGAGCATCTTACTAGCCTGTTTGATCCCTGTGTGCCCCAGCCCACACCGGACACGTCCACTCTCTCCTCCTGGGTCACATGCTCTGCACCGGTCCAGTCCACAGTACTCAGCGCATGAAAATAAGACTCTCCACAAACACTCCTTCAGCCGGGGACATAACCGGGGCAGCGGAACAAGGCAGTCACCGTAATTGAAAATCAATAGATAAAACCATTGACCATTTCAATCATAGACATTTAGTTAATTGCTAGTACTCGGCATGAATCACCCTGCCACTGTCTAAGAGACATCACCCTGCCACTGTCTAAGAGACGGTGCTGAGGGGGATGAAAACAAATCCTTGCTTCCAAGCACATCCAGTTCTTTTCAGCCACCTTGTTTTATTCCTTGTAGCCCTGCCCCCCCCTTTTTTAAAGCACATGTTTATTAGATTCATGAATTGCTGAAAATGACTATAATCATACTCTTTCCTGAGTCATGTGCCATGTGCTTAGCACTCATTTAATAACTAACAATCTTTAGAGGCTCGCGTTATTATTAATTCATGGCCAAGTCGGGGCTGGAAGTCAGGTTTGGTTAACTTCCAAAGCAGGGCCCCACCGTGCCTTCCCCATTATAATGCATCATGGCACATACCACACACACATCAGTATCAGACACAGGCACAAACTCAACTCTCCTCAACTTTCTGTGCACTCCTGATAACAGGCAATGAGTTTGCTGGTGCCCTTCCTAGATCTGAATGACTTGTGTCTACTGCAGAGACAGAGACTCACCGTAGAGCCTAATTGTGAATTATAGCTGTGGGTGGAGCATTAATTAACCAGGCCCATCGATGTGGGCAGAAATTCCTCTCCATCTCGCCGTCCACTCCCTTTTGTGTTCTCAAAAGGGGCATGTGTACCGTAAGCACATGTGGCTGCCCTACCACCATATTATCTTGACCTTTCCAATAAGTAAGGCCATGCCCAATAAGGTCATGATAAAACTAAAACAAAGAATAAATCCAAGCAACACAAAGTACTACTTTAGGTGTGTATCATCCACTGGAGAAAATGTCAGTGAACAACCTGACCAAAAATTGGTGAAAATAAGGTAAATGGAACGGGATTGAGTTTTCCAAGTACGAGAACAAGGCTAATCACTTGAAAATTAAACCCAGTGCTCACATATGCTGTAGGAAACCGGAGAAAATTATGCCAGTAATTCAGATGAAACCAGAACATTTCCTAGTAATAGCAACTTCACATTCTGACTGTGACATGTTTTATCTCGCATTAAGGAAAATAAAGCACACAGTGGTGGAGTTGTCTTCTACGTGTGGCTTGGATCCATTGTTAAATGTTTTCTTTCATGCAAAGTCAAGGATCTGCAATGATAAAGAGCAGGAGGATGAGAAAACATCTCTGTTCTAATACCTTGTCTATCGCTTACAAAAGTGCAAGCTTGAGAGAGCTTAATAAGCGCTCTGAGTCCAATCGTCTCTGTAACAGCATCTGGAAAACAACATTGGCTTTGGTACTGCTAACCTGTCTGCTTGCAAGAAAACAGAAAAAGAATTTAATGAAAAAGTGTCAGAGAGATGCAAATTAACACAACAGTGAGGTATCACTACACATGCACCAGAACGGCCAAAGGCCCCAAACACTGGCAACACCAAATGCTGGGGAGGACGTCGAGCAACACACACTCTCCTTCCCTGCTGGTGGGAATGCAAGATAGTGCGGCCAGTTTGGCGGTTTCTTCAAAAGTCAAACCTAGTCTTTCGCTAGGATCCAGGAACGATAGTCCTCAGTATTTATCACGAAGAGCTGAAAACTTCGATCCACACAAAACTCTGCACATGGATGTGCATAGAAGCTTTTGCAGAAGTGCACAAACTTGGACACAACCAAGGTCTCCTTCAATAAGTGAGTGGACACATGAACGGTGGCCCCTCCAGATAATACAATATTATTCACACTACAAAACAAAAACAAAAACAAAAATAAACAAAAACAAACAACAAAAAACAAAACAAAACAAAAAAACAGAAAAAAAAAAGAAATGAGCTCTCAAGTCATGAAGAGATCTGAAGGGAACTTAAATGCATATTACTAAGCGAAAAAAGTCCATCTGAAAAGGCTACATGCATGGTCTCTGATTCCCACTCTATGACATTCTGGAAAAAGCAGAACTATGGAGACCGGAAAAAGATCAGTGGTTGCCATGAGATAGGAGGAGGGATGAGCAGGCAGAGCACAGAGGGTTTTGGGGGGCAGTGAGATGCTCTGTATGATTTTACGATGCTGGATACACGTCACTACACATTTGTCCAAAACCAAAGAACGTGCACCACCAAGAGTGAAACCTAATGTAAACCATGGACCCTGAGCCATAACGGTGTGCCAGCGTAGGTTCATCAATTATAACAAATGTCCCACTCTGGTGGGTGGATAACAGGGAAAGCTGTGTGGGGGCGGGTGCCAGGGGGGAGTATATCGAAAATCTCTGCACTTCCTTCTCAATCTCACTAGCAACCTAATACTGTTCCAAAAAACAAAATCTTTCATTTTTTTCCTTTTATTTCTTTAAGATTTTATGTATTTATTCATGAGACAGAGAGAGAGAGAGAGAGAGGCAGAGACACAGGCAGAGGGAGAAGCAGGATCCCCGTGGGGAGCCCGATGGGGGACTTGATCCTGGAACCCTGGGATCACACCCTGAGCCGAAGGCAGATGCTCAACTACTGACCACCCAGGTGCCCCTAAAATATTTAAATAATAGATTTAAGGTGACTTCAATTAATAAGTGCCATATAAAAGCTAGCTATAGGTAATAAATCAAAGTACAACCATTTCATGGTAGAAGAAGAAAAGGTGTGTGTCTGTGTTGCATATCCGACGCCTGCACTATTATTGTGGTTCCTATCTGAGATATTTATTGTGTAAAATGATCTTCTTGGGGCACCTGGCTGGTTCAGCCAGTTGAGTGTCTGCCTTTGGCTCGGGTCATGATCTCAGAGTCCTGCGATGGAGCCCCGTGTTGGGCTCCCTGCTTCTCCCCCTCCCTCTGCAGCTCCCCTGGCTTGTGCTCTCTCATGCTCTCTCTCTCTCTGTCAGATGAATTAAAAAAATCTTTTAAGAAGAAAAAAATATAACAATAATAATCTTTTCGGTGCAAGTCTTTGGTAGTATAGAGCACCATGCAATGATAGGTCTTATTCCACTTCATGCAGGTTATTTTAATTGACCCTATTCCTCTTATTTTAAGATTTTATTTATTTATTCATGAGAGACAGAGATAGAGAGGCAGAGGGAGAAGCAGGCTCCACGTGGGACTTGATCCCAGGACCCCAGTATCACGCCCTGGGCTGAAGGCAGGTGCAAAACCGGTGAGCCACCCAGGGGTCCCCTTAATTGACCTTATTCCTTAAAGAACAACAGATTTTATTATTTTTGTGCTGAAGGTACTCACTGAGACTCCTCAAGCACAGTGAAGGCCTGTTCCAAGCCATTGGTAATCATTTAAAAACAAACAAAAACCTGGGAAGGCTCTGTCTAAGGAGGTTAATAACAATATAAAATCCACAAAGCAGAGGGAGATGCATTTAATTAGGAAGTTGCAAACTGACCATAGGGATTGCAGGCGCTTCTCACCGTCCAGTACTAGCTTCCGTCTCCCTGCCTATGGCTGTGTCCTCCAGGGAAATCTCATCCCCCATCTTCTTTACTCACTGCTTGAAATGTTGAGGGAACAAAGCCCACTCTCCTTTGCTCTTCACACCTCCCAACAAAGCCGGCACCTGTAGCATCCCATCAAAATACCGAACAATGTTTTTTTTGCATCACATCTACTGAGGTTGTTGAAAGCTGTGAAGAATGTCGCTTCCACCCTTAGAAGGAGAAAAATGATGGATAACCTACAGAAAACTGAAGTTGTCTAGAGCCCTCCAGCATGGGCAAGACCCTCCAACGAGCGATGTAATAACTCCAACTCTGTCAGCTGTCTCAGCATGAGGAGAGCCATCCTTCAACCCTTGCAAGTGTAGGCGGAGAAAAATCATTTTCCCTCTACCTTTGAAGGTTCTTGTCTGAGAACTCCCTGCATGAAAGGCAGAAGGAACAGGGCAAAGGTAGGGTTGTTATGCAGATTTGAGTCGGTGTCTTCACCAGTGTTAAGAGTTTCCATAATTTCAGCCATCCTCCCCTCTCTGGTACAGAGAAAGAGACACCCTTACAACGGAAAATCTCCCTTAGACGTGTAAAAAGGTAAATTCTAGGTTTTCAGACTTTTTCCTATGCCTGCAGCTTCTCAAAAAACAATCGACTCAAAATCATCTTTATGCCAAAGGGGCATGTTTTGCAGTGTCATATTCTGCTCCCCTTCATAATGTTGGGGAGGAACAATTTCCTCTGCCCCTTAAGGTCCTTACAGCAGAACTAAAAATCAAATTGACGTGAGACACGTCAACAGGAGAAAGTCAAATTTACTTTTGTACATACAAGGAATCCACACAGATTTGGAAATCCCAAAGACAGGCAACTGGAGGCCTATATGAGCTGAGCAGAGGGACGGGGGCCTGGGGATACAAAGGAGAGCAAGACGTTAGCAGGAAGGTGATAGGAGGTGTTTAGAAAACAAAGCTTGCCCTAAGTTTCTTAGGTAAATAAGCATCTCTCAGTAAGACCTCTCTCCTTGGTACAGGCTCTCCTTCCCAATGTAAATTTATGCAGTCAAGGGAGAGGTAAAGGGCTTTTCCTGAATCTGCTCAGTTTTGATGGCTTTTAACTCTAAATAATGTTCATGCCAAAGTGGCCCATCTTGAGGCAGCCTGCCATTGGCCCCTACAATAAGCAAGACAAAAGTCTGCTAAAATATTAGCCAACTTTTATAGCTCCACTGAGGGCTACTGTGCCAATCTGGAATAACTCCAAGGCCTCTAAGGAAAGTTCTTGAAAGACTTTGAAATGTAATGGATGTCCGAGCAAGCTCATCCATTCGGGTAATCTCTTCCTTCGTTGACCTTCACCAGACTATCTACAACTCCCTCAACTACAACAGCCTGATAGCAGGTGCAAATGATTCCCGTCCCAAGCAATGCAAAGTCAGTCCAGTGGAATGTGACCGGTTTTCACCTTGTCGTGTTTTGCCAGTGTGATGTCCTTTTGATGTGTCAACTGTGCTAGGCAGCAAAATGGGAAACCAGTACAAGCGTTGGACAATTTTATGTCCGTTTGTAAATTGATTTCAGCAGTTCGTATTGGATAGCAGATGTGCAAACCAAATATATATCTTACCGATTCCCTCATTACTTAATAAGTTAGATAAAATATTTGGCACTTGCTTATTTTATAGCTTACCGAGCATCATGGATTTACTGTTTTATTTTCCATCTATGCTTAGGACCCCAGACACAGGGGAGTCCACACTTATTCGTAAACTCTCAGGTGGTCTTGTTGTTTCTCATGAGAGAGGTTGGAAGCAGAATGGGACGTGAGACAGAGCCCACCTCAGAGATGCAGGCACTTCATTGGTGAGATGACCATTGCCTGCCTGGGGAAAAGCATGGGGACTCACAGGCTTCCCCAAATTCTTTCATAAGAAACAAAATCCTAAACCTCTGACCAAAGGTACAGCAGATGATATCACCCCCAGGGTCCGGGCACAGATGCCTTGCAACTGGGTCAAAGGTAGCAGACAAACCTTCTAATCCTAGGGGAGGAGCAGAAAAGACCTCAAGATCCTATGCTGATGACCAGCAGAACTCTGCTATCTCCAGGAAAAGGGCATACCCTCCCTCCCACCCAAGACCAACCATCGATGCCAAGCCACATTTGGCTGACATGGAAGGGAGGCCAGGGATGCTGAGAGAGTCTCACCTCCAAACCCTGGGAATACAAGAGGAGCCTCGATTCTGGGGCTAGATTAGGAAGACAGAACAACCCACCCCTTCCCCTCTACACACCCACCCACCCCCGCCCACCCATCCTTGCCATCAGGTTAGCATGGATTAACAAGTAACATCAATGTGGTGCTAGAGAAATGAGGGAGCCCACTGAGGGGGGGAGATGTGGGTAGGGGAAGCCAAAGGCAGAGACCATGAGGAAATGCTCTAGCCTCTGAGATCCAGCCCTAAGCACACAATGGGTTTCCCAACATACACCCACACGCACACACAAGACAAATGGGAAGCTTGTACTGTCCTGAAGAGCGCTCAAACCCAGCCCCGTTCATTGCCAACATTACTGGGGGGGGGGGGGGATGAAACTTATTTCAGATTTTACCAGTTCCTGCCTCTTTTGCAAGCAACCCACATGTTTCAAGACGGTGCCCACCCCAACCAAGTTGGTTTTATGCTCTGCTCTCCCCATCTTGAAATTCATGGTGATTTTTAATCAAAGGGCCCCACGTTTTCACGTTGTACTGATCCCTGGTTATGACGGAGGTGATGCTGTCCTATATTATTCTGTCTGTGAGAGTCAGCTTTCGACAAGTTAGAGCATGGCTTCCTTACTGCCGTTCGGGAAAACGTGCATGGTCGGCAGGACCCTTTCAAAGAGGTCCTTGGGCCAAAATCCTGTTCATAATAATTCTCAGACACTGTTGCCTTATTTCTCCCTCTCATTCCCTCACTGGTTTGCAGTAAAGTTTTCCAGAGACTATGTGACATGTGAAATTATAACAGATTGAACACAGAAGCCAATATGAGAATCCAGCTGTCTTTTATCAAGCTCACCAGGGAGATTTGCACAGATACAAAACAATGGGACCCTAATCACTATCTTTTTTCTAAATATCGTCATTTTTAATGAAAGATGTTATTTGTATTAGCATGCAAAGGGCTTATTGCATTATATGTAAATTTAATATAATAATAAGTTAATATTTCAAATGTTCCTCGGTTTTCATTTCTACTTTGCTAAAGCATGATAAATGTAACCCAGATTAAAAATGTTCTTTGAGGTCCTGAATCATTTTTTAAAAGGCACAGTGGTCCCCAGATTTTTTTTAAAAAATTGAAAACTGTTGAGTTAGAGCATGTTGCCTCCTCCCTGCTCCCTAAAATAAAAATTTCAGAAAGGTTAAACGTGCTCAGTGAACTGATTTGTGTTGACTTGACCATCTAATGATGAACCTAACCTGACCTTGGGGAAGACCCACTGCCATTCTTTGCTTCGAATACTCCATCATTTCTGAATCTCAGAGACACAAATGCCATGTTGTAGAGCTTTTGGGATGTTTAACCCTTTCTCTTCTGTGTTTTTAGAAAGGGCGGGTAAGGATGATGACATATCAATAGAAAAGACCAGGCAAACTGAAATGTGTGTATACTGAGAGGAATGGGACAGGATTTTGCATATGTGTGTCTACGGGTGTGGATATAGGTGCACCTACAGGTATGGGATTGGTAAGGCCTATGACAATACGACTGTCACTGGGTATTAGTGTGAGCAATGAATACTCTTCTCCTTTATGCAAAGATATTCCTGGTCAAGTGGCTCTAGGTGACTTTTCTCTGCAAGGACTTCTTATACTTTATTTATTTATTTGAATTATACTTTAAATCTGCACATGAACCATGATGGTGGTGGCGATGGGTAGATGTTGGAGTTGTCACAATGACGTCTGCCATTGAGCAAGTTTAGGATGGTGTTGCGCTTCTGCATTTTTCAGCAAGCTCCCAGACAGTGCAAATATATCAGCCCATGGACCAGGCTTTGAATAGCAAGGAGATGAACACAACCGAGTGCGTCTCTGGCACGTGTGATCTCGCTGTGCTCCCAGGAAGAGAACGTGCGGTGGATGAGCAACCTAGTCACTTTATAACCCAAACAGATACTTGCATAGTACTATTTATTTGGGGCTTAGGTAGGTTGAGTATATTTATTTTGGAAAAGACATTTTGCCCAAGTCGTAAAACCTTCTGCATTTTCATGTTGGTACTTAAGGAAAATAGAGTACAATCTCGTTATACTCACTATTACAAGGCCTGCCTCGTAGGAATTCACTCAAAGTCCATAAAATTTTCCATTTTGTCCAGAAAATTTCCTCTAGAAAAGTCCGTGTTTCAACTCAGTGCCAACAACTAGGGGTTTAGGAGTCTGCAATGCAAAATAAACAAGCCAAATGAATTTGAATGGCCATGTGAGAAAATTGTTTTAATCCGTGTTTGTATGACTGATTAAAACATGGCTCTATTTTATAAAACATAAAAATTAAATATGGATGGTCTCCGAAGAGAGCAGTTTACATCCAATTTTTTAAAATAAACCTTTAAGTGATTTACATTTTATTTTTCCTATCTAAGCACCAAAAAGATTTGATTAAAATTTTATCTACTTTGCTATCTGCCGTTTCATGCAATTACTATCCCCTTGGATAGTTTTTTCTTTATTATTCTTTAAAGAAAACCCGCAAAGATAATACATGGATAAAGTTGAAGGATCTTTACAACCAGGCAATTTTCTTGGTTTTATAACACTTACACGTTGACAAAATTTTGAGTCAGAAAATCCAAAGTTGAGTTCTGGAGGAGGAATATTGAGCGGTGGGGCAGGCTACCCATTTCTGACATTTCCACACGTGCAGTGTACATATACATTTGGGGTGAATGAATGGCTTTGGAGATGGTGAGGCCGTGCGGGACTTCCGCGGCTTCCTGACATATGTATTGTGAGGTGGAAACCTCATGGACAATGATGGCAAGACAGAGTGTACTATTTCCGCATCGATATGAGGTTATTATGGACCCTGTTTTAAATCAAATGGGATGAGCAATCGTATGACACGAGATCCTTCAGTAGCCACTAAACTTGGCCCGGATGTAGGTATCCCATGAAGATAGTGCTCTGATGGAGATACTGAATATAGCAAAGCCTTTTGGTATCCCTCAACTCACCGCAGAACATCTACTGGCCTTGAAAGATACAATGTGGGTTTCCAAATCTGGAGCTGGAGAAATGTCATTGTAAATTCCGTAGGACTGGAGCAGACGGCTTTTCTCCTTCACTTGGAGGGTTTTCTTTACCTAAGGGTTTCAGGATGGCAATACTGGGAAAACAGAAGGTAATTTAGGGAACTTTTATAGAAAAGCAGATGACTGAACCATTTAACAGGAATGTACTTAAGGAGGTGCAGAGCAGATTCAACTTCCTTTAAATGGAAGACAATTCGGGAATGAAATGTATCCCAAAACTGGGTTTCATAATGTGGCCAGAAAGAAAACACTACTTCTCTGCTACAATCCATATCCTTAAGAGGAGTTTTTTTTTTTTTTTTTTTTTTTTGTCTCTTGATAATACTTCACCCTGACAGTGTAAAGAGGTAGCAACCAGTGTTGTGACAAAGAGTTACAGACAGCTCAGATGATTCAGTCTCCTGTGAAGAAAATAACCAGGAACAAGATGTAAATAAGAAAAAAATGTCGGAGATGGGGGTGGGGCACCTGGTTGCTCAGCAGGTGGAGCCCATGCAACTCTTGATCTCGGGGTTATGAGTTTGAGCCCCATATTTTGTGCAGTGATTACTTAATCAGTCAATAAATTTGAGGAAGATACTGATGTAATTTAAAAACACATCAATGTGCCCCAACATACACGAACTTTAGGTGCCATTCTTTACTAGGAGTTTTGTTTTTCCTTTGGTAGTACATGGACATCATAAAATCTATTCTCTTCAATCCCAGGAATGTCCTAGTAGATGAGTAGATTGTGTATATTCTTGAGTGTACTTGTAACTAACCGAGGAGGCCATTCCTTTCCTACACAAAATGTTCCTAAAAATTAATACGGCATTGGAAGATGAGAAAATCAAGTAACAACCTCTATGCTCAAAAGAGAACATTAGGTCCATAAAACAAAAAAACGAACCCCGAAACATTTCTTTAAGACAAAATTGTCCATGACACTAGTCCGGCATTTCCTACTTGTTCTGTTTGTCATTCTTTGCCTTCAGAATGTCACATGTGGTGGCAAACTAAAGCCCAGCAGGGACCTCAAGAAAATGCAACCTCATAACCTGCCTGAGCTTGAATGTGGATTCTTGCCCGGTCAATCCTCTGGATGACAACTCAGTGCAGACGATAACCTTTATGGAGGCTCACATAGACTCTGAACAGGGGACTCCAATGTGCCTGAACTCCTGACCCATACAAACTGTGAGATCATGAATGTGTGTTATTTTAAGTTTGAGGTAGGGCACTATCTCTGTCAGAGCACGGATTCTGGAAGGTGTCATCCCATTGAACCTTCCTTGGCCTCAATTTTCTTATTTGGATGGTGCAGGTAACAATAGCTCATGGGGAGCTGATTAACTAAAATGTACAAGGGAAAGACCTTCCTGAAAGCACCTCAGACTGTTCTTCTTACTTTAGGTCCTAGATCTATGTGATTTGACTTGACTTCCTTTCTTTCTTCTGCAGCCAACCCTCAGCTCTGGTTCTCCTGAAAACAAAAGGCGTCTAGTGTCTTCTACTTCATGCATACTTTGGTTTTTATTCTCATCATTTTTATTACTCATGGACAAAGGTAACAAACAGCTCCCTGATCTGAGGCAGGTTTCAGTAGAAGAGCTCTCTCTTTCTCCTTCTCTGTGTCTAGCGCTCTTCCAAATTGCAAGGCACAGCATTTTGCACATAGGTTAGACTTATTCATTTCATCATCTATCCAATAAATACACCTCAAGGACATCATTTACCCCCAAGCACGGGGATAGACCATGAGGAATTAAAAAGCATGGAAACGTTAGTATAATTCTTCCAAGAGTTTTCTTTGGTTCCAAGAGTTAAGGTTTTGCTTGGATTTCCTCTCGCTGTATCAGCAACAAAACTCTGCAGCAGAAGGGATGAAGGTCAGACCGGAGTTGGCCAGGATGCTACCTTAATCAAAGCATCATTCCTATTTATAAGATGAGCGGAGCTTTAATAGATAAAACCCTTTCTCCCTACACCTGTCGGAAGATTTGAAAGCAAATGGTTTGCATATTTTCCCCTTTGCCAAATTGTTCATTGATATTCAATGACTTTTTACATTAGCATCACTTTGGAATATATACTTTTAAAGATGATACCTCCAAGAGATTCTGTGCCCACATGATGAGTACAGCATGCCCACCTCCATCTAGCTCCTTACACTGAACTCTTGATGAATTATGTGTAAATGGACTGACTTAATTCAATTGGGAACATGGTTTGCTCAAGAATGAAAACGAGAATGATTCATTTTCTTTAGATGTAAGAAGGCAGAGCGAATTTACGTTAAAAACAAACGTTAGGGCAGCCCGGGTGGCTCAGCAGGGCGTGATCCTGGAGACCCGGGATTGAGTCCCACAACGGGCTCCCTGCATGGAGCCTGCGTCTCCCTCTGCCTGTGTCTCTGCCCCTCTCTCTGTGTCTCTCATGAATAAATAAATAAAATAAAAAAAAAACAAACCCAAACAAACATTAAATTTAAATGGGAGTCTAAAAAGAACACTTGAAATATTTAGGGACGCTATAACTCTAAACCATTAGAAAAGACAAATGTCAAACACTTGAACACATCCTTTTCCCATCTATTTTTGATTCTTATCAAACTGAATAGATTTCTTGACTTAATTCTAACGAGAATAAAACAGAGCAAACACAAAAATCATAAATCACCTCTCTACTAACTGAAATCATATATTCACTACGGTATTTCATGTAGAGTTTAAAAGAAATTCACAATTTGTTCACAAAAAAAAAAAAAAAAAGGTAAATCATCTTGTTTGGAGCGCTCCGGGCACCCCTGGGGGCTTCTAACAGTTGTTTCACCAGCACATTCTGATTCTATTAATGACTTAAGTCCACAGTACAATGTACTTTTGAATACATTTGAATGGCAATTTGAGATTTCATTGTTGTAATAAGATGCCTCTGCGTACTTTCCTTTCATTAAAATGGAAAGAAAGGAAGCCTTTTTGAAACAAACTGAACAATGGCGAGAGAAGGCGGATGTTAATCTTGACTTCCAAGCTGTGCCCTGTCCCCAGTTCCGGAATCAACACCAACGGGTCTCAAAGAGTCGGCTTGAAGAATGCTGGTTCCTGCAGTGTTCCCCAAGTCCTTAGCTTGGGGCTTTTGAGCAACAATCTGTCGTATTCTGTGAACCTAGCTCCGTTTATCACACCCCCAAAACCATGAGCTCACTGTCTCTCTGTCTTTTTTTTTTTTTTTTTTCACTTTCTTGGAGAATCTGGGCTGTAGAAAAAAGCAGTAAAAACATTTACATCTCACTGTTGGAGCACGAGATGTTGAAACACTCACTTTACAACTTAACCCACTGCTTAAATTGCACTGGGAAGATTGCAGAGATTAAATCATAACTCCCGGGAGCATCGATGGTCTAGAACTTCATGAAGGAGAAGGGTCCGTTGAGATATATATCTTTTATATTGCCGCTAGCTGAAACGGTCGGCTCATGGTCGATCCGTCTAGAAGTTCTTAGGAAAAAAAAAAAAAAAAAAAGCAAGAGTGTAATGGCAGAGGGAGTTACATAATTCTGCGGGTTATTTTTAGAAGCATTTCCATGCTGTGAAAAATAACTCAGGAGAGACTCACATTAATAATGTGTGTCTAGCTACCTAGGAACACACTGAACATTCTGAGCAGTGGGGTGGGTGTGCTTCCCCTCCAACTCTGAGAAAAGTCTTGCCAACGACTATCCTTGCGTTAGTATTTGGGGACTGACAATGCATGGTGAACGTCATATGGTTTTCATCTCATATTTTTAAGGCTGGTTTTCATCTCATTCTGCATCACTGCAGAAATGAAGGGGCTGATTCAGCCTTCCAGTGATCCCCCAAAGCCTTCTTTTCACCAGTTACCCATTCGCAGGTCTGTCTTTTCTTGCATCCATACTAAACCAATACCTGTACCTGCGTTGCATGCACTCTTCCCAAGATAACATGGAGAACCTATAAATGTCAGCAGAGTTTCACATTTCACTTTGTCCTTAAGGTGGTTTTTTCCCCCGCCAAAGTCTGATTTCTTTTGAGAAGAGCCCCATGTTCACTGCAGCTTTATTCAGAGTAGTCAACATGTAGAAATAACCCAAAGGTCCACTAACCGATGAATAGATAAAGAACATGTGTCTTATATCCATACAAGGGGCCTTAAAAAGAAGGACATCCTGCCATTTGGGATGTGACACATGGATGAACGTGGAGGACATCATGCTAAGTTGTAATGGGCCAGACACAGGAAGACAAATACTGTGTGATGTCACTTACATGTGAAATCGACAACTCATCGGGGGAGTGGGTTGATGGTGGTTGCCAGGGGCCGGATGGGGAGGTGTTGGTCATGGGTACAAAATTCTGGTTATGCCTAATGCATTAAGTTCTAGAAACATGTGCATCATAGAGTCTGCAATTAATGATGCTGTATGGTATATTTTTAAATGTGCTAAGAGGATAGATCTGAAATGTTACCATACACACAAAGGATTCATAATACATAAACAAGGTGAGAAGAAACCCTTGGAGGCATGGGTACATTTATGGCACGGATGTTGGTAATGGTTTCACGGGTATATGCTCACCTCCAAACTCATGACATTGTGTACATGAAATAAGCGTACCTTTGCTGTGCCAATCATAGCTCAATAAGGCGACTTTTTAAAGGCTGTGCTGCTACAAATCACAAAAGAGAAGTTGTCCATTTACCATGGATATGAGTTGGAGAACATTTCTAGGAAGGGAATTTTGAGTAGCATATTACAATTCTTGTCTCCAATGCCAGCACCCTCAGTTGTATAAAGAGTCAAGGCACGTCTTGGAGAAAGTTCAAAAAGCCTTCTCCAAATCCCTGCAACGGGCAAGGTGCATCACCTCGCATCGCCTGCAAGGTGATGAGGATTCGGTGTACCAAATCCAGCTACGTGTCTGAGCTTCTCGCTCTTTCCCCATTTCCTAAGTCAGGTGTGGTGTGCTGGGTCCTGGGTCAAGGTGTCCCCTCGATGTTAATATCTCTTCCCAAAATAGGTCTCTAAGCTTTGGCCTGAAATATCTCCCATCTCACGGCCAGCTCATAATTCTCCTTCCATCTCTCCACATAATTTCAATGGTGCATGCTCTGCTTTCTGGTCCTCAGAGAAGGACTTTAGAATTTTAAAACTCCTTGCAGGTTATTTAAAAGATGTCATCATTTCTAGGCATTGGGAACAGCTAAGAAGTTTTTATAAAAGGCATCTCTCTCAGCCATGGTTGGCTTTTTCAGGTGTTAGATGTCTAAAAAATGGCACATGACACAATCTTTAGTGTCATGGGTATTTGGATGAACTTCTTCCCCTGGGCTGTGAGTATCTTCCAGTTGGCATTTGTAAGAATGAGCATCTTGCTGTAAACCAAACTCCCCCTCATAGGAGGTGACAAAATGTTGAAATTCTCACCCAGTTTGGTTGAGTGCCTCGTGACAACCTGCTGATAGTTGGTGGGACAAGATCTCACACATTGTGTGAAAGAGCTTGTGTTTTCTTGCTACTCTTTTTGCTTATGATGGAAACAGACTCTCTCTACTGGGATGGGTTGAACTGCGTTCCTTCCAAAATTTGTGTGTTGAAATCCTAACTGTCACCCCCACGGAATAGGACCTTCTTTGAAGACATAACTGAGTTAAGATGAGGACATTAGTGTGGTCTCTAATCTAGTATGCCTGATTTCCTTCCAAAAAATGGGAGATTTTGATACAGAGACACATACCAGGGGAGACTGTCATCTACAAGTCAAGGGAAAGACCTAGAACAGATCTTATCATCTTGGGCCTCCGAAGGAACCAAGTCTGCCAACACCTTGATCTCAGACTTCCAGCCTCCAGAACTGGGCGCCAAGCCACTTCTGCTGTTACAGCAACCCAATCCACGGTGCTTTGTTACGCTGACCCTAGCAGACCAATGCAATACGTAAGATAAATTTTCTTATTCTTAATATGTGGCAGGCCGTGGTCTACTGTACCTAAAACACACCCCAAACAATAACCACGAGCAGAAATACATGTGTAAGTTTAAATTAGTACGAAATTCTTTCTCCACTCGTAAGTAAAGAAATGCAAATCAACAGTGGTGGGAACCTATATTTTAAATTTTTTTTTAATTTTTTATTTATTTATGATAGTCACAGAGAGAGAGAGGCAGAGACACAGGCAGAGGGAGAAGCAGGCTCCATGCACCAGGAGCCCGATGTGGGATTCGATCCTGGGTCTCCAGGATCGCGCCCTGGGCCAAAGGCAGGCGCCAAACCGCTGCGCCACCCAGAGATCCCGGGAACCTATATTTTAAACCTTCGAATTGACAGCGATCTAAAACACCGATAGCACATAGCAAGTGCTTCGATGGTGAGACTACGAATTAGGTAGCCCTTTGAAAGGGAGCATTGACCAAGCAGATCCACACTTAAAATGCACGTGGCGGCCGACCCAGCCGTCACTTCCACCTCTAGGAAGGCACACTGAAATACACACTCCCCTGAGGCAGAGACGGCTACGCTTTGGGGTGTGTACATTACAGAACTGTTATACAGCAGCATAGAAATAGGACAAAAATGGTACTATGACCCTCGGCAGAAGAGAAATGACAGTGAATGGAATTTCAGGCAGCCGTGAGCGTGTATGTGTGCACATTTGTGCACTCCTGAGCTCAGCTGGAGTCTTTCCAGAAGGTTACCAGAGAAGGAGACAGGAGCCTCCAGGGAACAGCAGCTCCAAACCTGCTCTCCAGCCATGGCGAAGTCATGCTTCCGTGTCTTTATGACTCTTGGCCTTTTAGTTTCCCATATGCGCTCCAACTTCTGGTTAAAATCGTCAGTGGGGTATTCCTGAATTCCTTCATTTCCAGTAACACGAGGCTAGACTGGGCTCCGTTTTTATAACATAATCACAGGCTCTCGATGAATAGTCACCACTCTACAGAGGAGGCTGTGAAAACAGAACCATGCAGCTGGCCCCGGCTTATTCACCTCCATCTACACTGAAGCACTTGAGTGCTCGATGCTGTTGATGATGCAACCTGCTGTAAGATAAAGACTAATAATCAGTTCATTGCCGGGCAAAGAAAAGGCCACTCTTGCCTGGAAGGTAGCCGGTATCTCTGAAATAACCACATCTTAAGATCATTCATCACAACATCCTTCTCGTACATAAGAAACCTACATTTTCAGGCCCGGGTTAAAATTTGCCCTGTTCACGCATTTATATCATATAATTGATTTGATTACGAGCACATCTTACAAGTTGTGTTTTGTGCTTAAAAGTAAAGAAGCGATCATTGATAGTAACCAAAACATGGACCACAGAATTTGAATCCAAGAGCTACGAAGGGAAAAGTCTGACATCTTAGATATGCAGGTTTCTTTCCAGGTTCCAGAAATTATGCCAGGAAGTATGACAAATTTAAAATATTCTCAAGTGCCGACAATTTTCAATGCCGCCGCTGAGCAGACAGGCTGTAATTGTTGAGAACACTTCTGACGAACCCGCGGAAAAGAAAGTACTTGACATTTATTTAATTGTGCTGCATTAAAAGGTGAGCAGTTACCAAAGTGGATATTGTGATGATTAGCAGCTTGTGTGTAACAATAAGATACGGATTTGAACTCATCGCCTTTGGAAGTTGGCGAGGCCTCTTCGGCCAACCAGACTTTGGGTGATGTATACACATCACGTTAACGGAGGTGCTCCTGCAGAATTCAGGAAATCTGACAGCTTGACATGATAGACGCGGGAGGCTGTTTGCAGCTACTGAGCCAGCTCTTCCGTCCTAAAACTGAGTCACTCTTGCCAAGGTTTGAGCATCCCCGGGCAGGCCAGAGGGCCCCGAAGTTCAGCCCTGAGCTCCAGTTCCATTTCTCGGATTCACTAGTATTGTGTTGAACCCTCGAAATCCACATGTTGAAGACCCAACCAGCAGCACCTTGGAATATGACCTTACTTGGAAGTGGGATCAATGAAGATGGGATTAAGTTGAGACGAGGTCATAAAGGTGGGCCCCAATCCAATACGACTGCTGCCCTTATAAAAAGGGCAAATTTGGACACACACACACACACACACACACACACACACACAGAAGACTGTGTGACGATGAAGCCAGAGGTGGGCATGATTCATCCGCAAGCCAAGGAGCACCAACGATGGCTGGGAAACCACCAGAAGCTGGAGATAGGCATGGATCAGACTCCCTCCCTGCCGTGGGAAGGAAGCAACCCTGCCCCCCTCCCTCCATGCCTCTATCTCAGATTTCCATCCTCTATACTAGGAAAGGATAAACTTCAGCCAGGACTCCTGTCACTGCAGAAAGCCCATGGCCAACAATGAGGACGGGGCGATCGATCTGTTCCATCATGGGCAGGACATCCCTTCTGTAGGACCAGGCTAGACTCCAAAAATGTTGAGGAAAACATGCTGAACCCTCCTCGAGAAACTATATTAGATTAAGACCTGTACTTGAAAGGTTTAAGTAGACCCTCTGGCCAAGCCCTCTGGAAGTTGGGAAAACCTTACAACAGTCCTTAAGGGAAAGTTATGCCCTCAGATTAGAATTTCCATTTGAGATCCTGTGGCTTCTGGTAGATGCGATATAAGAGCATGAGTGAGGCAAGCCTTCAAGTCGACGTGTGTGAGCGTCTCCTACTGGAGACAGCCCCGCAGATCCTAAGCTGGGACGCTACACAAAACATGAGTAGAAGGCAGTTGACCACACAGAAGACAAGAGAACATGAAACAAGTTCCTAGGTGTGGTGCTCATAGGTCCCGTGGGCAAAGGTCCCCCATGTCCAGTGTGGCACGGATGATACGGGACGTCAGTTCCTTGGAGACAGAAGACTTCCTGGATGATCAGCTTGGCTTGAAGTCTCCCAAACCGCCTTTCCCAATCTTCATATTCCTGTTGTCTCTATTTTCACTGACAGCCGGACTTTCATTGAGCTCTGGTGGTTCTCCCAGCCTCACCCAAGATCCTGCCCATTTCTGCCTCGGGCAGGTGTTTCTCCTAAAACCATCCCATCCGACTGAATCACGGTTTGTCAGTTCTCTAAGGTCCATTGTAGAGTCGCCTCATCAGGGATCCCCAACAAGCCCAGGCATCCTCCTGCATAACCTCTTCCGTCCAAGAAGGTACGTCTGTTTGTTTTCCTAAAATAGTAGCTGTTTTCGGTAAAAGGAGAAGG
Organism: Vulpes vulpes; assembly: GCF_048418805.1. Lineage (NCBI taxonomy): Eukaryota > Metazoa > Chordata > Mammalia > Carnivora > Canidae > Vulpes > Vulpes vulpes. Next base: position 3,674,800 of record NC_132796.1, on the reverse strand, counting down.
TAGATCTTCGCCAACTCACAAACAGGCGGAAAAAAATGCCCGCAGCTTTCAGATGACTCTTTGACCATTCTGGGGGGCCACGATTGTTTCAAAAATGATTAGAGTTTACGGGGCGCCTGGGTGGCTCACTCCATTAAGCATCTGACTCTGGCTTTCAGCTCAGGTTATGATCTCAGGGGTCGTGAATTCAAGCCCCACAGCGGGCGCCCTCTGCCTCTGTCCCCCACCCCCTGCTCCTCTTCTACAAAAAGGTAAATATAAACGTAAAAAATGATTAGGGTTTAGTTTTGGTCAAAATATAAGCTGCCCAAGCAGTTGTTACATGTTTACAGTCACAAAAGAATTCTGGCTGCGTCTGATGGATGTACATAATTTTGGGGGGGATATTCTTCAGGACCGTAACAAAGGTAAGTCAGAGGTCATGAATATCAATATTAAAAAAAAATAGTCTGACATGTAGAATTAAGGAATGAGTAAGAGCTAAAGACAGTTGAATCCCAAGATGTATTATACCATGATTTCTATTTTTTCTTTGTCTTCTTCTTTTTTTTTTTTTTTTAGTTTACTCCTAAGCTGTCCCAAATATATATACTGTATTTAGGTCAAAAGCTAGGCTCTGTTACTCAGTGATACCAATCTGGGTTGACCTGAATAGCAATTTTTTTTTTTTGATGGCATTTTTTTCCTTAAATGCTAACACTCCAGTTCACAGAAATCTTGATTGAACTGGTGGGACCTGGGATTCCTACCAGGCATGAGTGGTTCTAAACCCCACCCCACTCCTCCCTCCCCCAGTAATTACAACATACAGCTGAAGTGGAGAAGGCCCATCTCCCATGTTTGGCTGCCTTGTTAATTTTAAGCAATCTAAACGATCAAATCTGTAACGCAAGGTTGTCCACAGAAATGCATAAATGAGATAAAAAATGTTTCCTAAGATCTTAGCTGCTTTAAACAGCTATATGATAGTTTTACAAATAATAAAATTGGCAGAGCTTTATGTGTAATAGGAGCTAAGTGATTTATATCTGTTATTCCACTAAATATTCATAAGAAACTCAAGGAAACATGATAACATGATCTTCCTTTCGATCTAATGTAAAGATTAGTTATATTCTGGAATGTGAATAAGTTGCTTTTGTATTTTTGTAGGGTTTATTATATGAAAATGAATAGTTGCTTTCATCGATGAGAAGTTTCAATACACTGCACAAATAGATCAGTTGAAATACAAAAGCACATAGTTAGGAACTTTTGACTAATGGAGATATAATTTCAGATTCATTCAATCGCACTCCTTGCTTCCACCCCCCGAAGAGATCCAGCAAGCAAATGTAAACAGATAGGAAAGAATTTCTAGATCTTCGCTATGTGATAAAAATACAGGGCTAGCCAAATGTGTAGCTTCAAATTTTCAAGAAACCTCTTTAAAAATAAGCAAAACAGGTGAACTCAATTTTAGCAATATGGGTGATGTGGCCAAAGATAGACAAAATATCGTCAATCCCGACATGCGGTCAATATAAAGATATTCATAGCATATCTGACATTCTTTGTGTCTGTTTGAGACCTGATGTGTATTTCCCACTTTGAGCACATCTGAGGTTGGACTGGCCACGTGTCACAGGGGGTTCCCACCTGTGCAGCAAAGGCCTGCATCATTGTTTTCTCCAGGCAATAACCTGTGAACACGTAATTGATATCCAAGTATCGTAGCACGTTAGAGATGGATGAGGTCGTAAATATGTTCTAGTCAAGAGGCATTTTACCCAGCATAAGTTTAAGACTCCAGAGAGTGTAACTGGCTTGTCTAAGTCACAAAATCAATAACAAAAGTAGGCCTAACCTCATTTTCAGCACTAGATTGATATCTTTTATACTCGTGTGTGTGTTTGAATTTAGTTACCACATACTTTTTTCCTACGACTAGTGTCCTAGAGTCACATACTTCCTTGGAAGTATAAGTGTATTCATACACCTACAAGGAAATGAACTCTGTTGACAAGTTGAATGTGTTTGCAAGAATTCTCCCATTTGGACCGCCAGATGGGAACACGGCCCACCTACTACCTGATTGCAGCCTTTTGGGATCCTGAGCAAGGATCCAGCTAAGCCATACTCGAGAGGCACAGAAACTATAAGATAACAACTGTCTATTGTTTTCAGCCTCTGTGACCGAGACGATTTGTTTAACAACCATAGAAAACAAATATCCTATCTGTTCCCTAAATTTCATCAAATGTACGCTACAGATTACTGATGACTTCTTAACGTGGAATCAATGATTAATTTCTTAAAGACGCTCCTTCAAAGCAAGTGGTTGTGGGAGAGTGAATAAATTGGATCACTTGAATGGAAATTAACTCATACTTTTTATGCATTGGTAATAATACCTTTCAGGTTTATTTGTCAGCTTTCTTGTTTGATCCATTGAGATGAAACAATCTTAAGGGAAGTTGCATTTCCTTTTAGAAAATCAAGTTAACTGGGGTTCCCATAAGACATTGTCATTAAAAAAAAAACAAAAACAAAAGGTTATGAATCTGTCTTAGGAATATGATGTACAAAGGATCAGGATTTTCAAAAATTATGGTGTGGAGTTACATAACAAGAGAGGGACAATCAATTTTAGATTTTGGTCAAGGGTCTCAGTGTGAGCTTCTTCAGCATATGAGGACCAAGGGCTTCAATGCCAAGGCTTTATAAATGATCCTGCTTATACATCTGAATGATATCTTAATAGCTGCTCCATCAGGGCAACTTCTGTTAGTTCACAAAAAGGCCACTGCTCATTTATTAAAAGCCTTTGCCATTGTAATAGAAGAGAGAGAAAAAATCAATGTGTTCACTTCAACAGTCAATAGATTGCTGATGTTTGGGGATGAGTGTAGAAAGTATATAATTGCAGAGATCTTGAGGAAGGAGAGACCTCACATTTAAAGCTTTCACACAACCAAGAGAGGGTTGGATGTTCTGAAACCATGGGTTCTTCAAACAAGTACTTTCTATCTAAGTAGAACTCACAGTTGGTCTAAGAAGTAGAAAAAAAAGATAGCAGCTAAGCAATATTAATTTCTTAGTACGTTCAGATCCTCGAATGATGAAACAATAGGGATATACTCATAGCTTGATTAAATATTTATTCTAAATCACTCGCTCTGTTAAGGACTCTAAAAAGTCCACACTTTATCTCCATAATGATTGTGGTGGAGGGAATATTATTTACCCCAATTAATAAATGAGCTAAATGTGTCAGAGAGAAGCAAAGTATGTTTGGATTCAGAACCAAGATCTCCAACTCTCTGCTTCAGTGATGTTATAACAGAATCGTCTGTGCATTAGTCCTGTTTTACCATGTAATGAATTATCCTGCAACATACCAGCTTACCACATTGATTAAATGAAACAATTTATTACCTTACAGTTTCTGCAGGTCAGGAATAGGGCATGGGTTGGGTGGGTCTGCTGCTCAGGGCCCCACATGGGTACAATTAGGGTGCTAATTGGCTGAGAAGAATCTGCTTCTAAAGTCACCCAGGTTGTGGGCAGTGCTCAGTTCCTTGCAGCTATAGTACTGGGGACTCTGGCCATGTCTGGAGATTTGGCAGAGGCCACTGTCATGCCCCAAAAGCCATCTTCAGCAGCTCACCAGGTGCACCTTCCAGCAGGACCAACTACTTCTCCAACATCACCAACCCAGAGTCTCTAGAGAGAATCTGGTGGCAGGATGGAGTCCTATGCAGCATAAGCAAACATGCAAGTGACATCCTAAGATCCAGGACGCACCAAGGACAGGGGCATATCAGAGTGCTCTCCCACAAGATGGTGGCCATTGGGGGGTTATCTCAAATTCTGTCCAACACAGGTGCAGCCTGAATCAGCTTCTCCAGTCATGGTTGCTGACTTCAATGACCCACAGCAGAGCTTTTTTCTTGTGGAACACTCCAAAGAACTTCCATCTGATTAATTCAGACCAACCCCTGATAACCTTCCTTTAGTTGCACTTGATAACAATGAATGTAGAGCCATAAATTACATCGGCAATCTCCCTTAAGGTTTTCCATAGCTTATGTCTAGAAACTAGTCATTTTTTCTTTTTTTTAGATTTTATTTATTTTTTGAGAGAGAGAGAGCACGAGAGAGAGTGTGGGCGGTGGAAGAGGCAGAGGGAGAGGAAGAAGCAGACTTGATGAGGAACTAGATTTTAGGACCCTGAGATCATAACTTGAGCCAAAGATAGATGCTTAAATCACCCATGTGCCACCCATGTGCCCTAGAAACAAGTCATTCTAAGGGAGGGGATTACGGAAAGGTGTGAGCACCAGGGAAGAGGCATCATCAGGATCATCTTAGAAATATGGTGTCCATCACACTATATTTGAAACGCTGATGCACAATATGTGAGAATCTACAATTCCAATCACAGCTATCTGTGATACAAGTTCATAAAAGAAATACAGATATTTTTCAGGTATAAAGGACTCCAAAAATATTTTACTCTTTATAAAGACACTATGAAAAGGTATACTTCAGCACAAGAGTAATAAGCTCTATAGGAGGTACTAAGTTTCAATGTGCCATGTAAGTAGAGGCCATATGAGCTATTTTGGTAAATCTATAAATACAATTAATTGGGATCCCTGGGTGGCGCAGCGGTTTAGCGCCTGCCTTTGGCCTAGGGCGCGATCCTGGAGACCCGGGATCGAATCCCACGTTGGGCTCCCGGTGCATGGAGCCTGCTTCTCCCTCTGCCTATGTCTCTGCCTCTCTCTCTCTCTGTGTGTGTGACTATCATAAATAAATAAAAAAATTTAAAAAAATACAATTAATTGCAAAAATGATGTTAATGCAATATTAATATTTATACAGGAAAGTGAGCTGGAGTACAAATGCTAAAACAATCTGAGTAAGGACTCAGGGGTGGGGAGACCTATTTGACCAGCGTGAGCACATACACACCATTGTCTGTGCAGAAAGAGGATAAAGTTACTTAGGTGATTTCAAGTTCACTAAGAAATGGGAAAGCTGAACATTTAAAAGGCCAAGTGGGGAAAAGTAAAAAAAAAAAAAAAAAAAAAAAAAAAAAAAAAAAAAAAAATGAGAGAGGAAAGAAGGAAGCCAGACACAGGGCAGGGTGAGAAATGGCAATGCAATGTGAGAGATAGTAGGAATATGTCCAATTATATCAGAAATCACAGTCACTAACCCCTCACCCTCATTAAAACGTACAGACAGGCTGGATTAAAACTAACTAAAGAAAATAATAATGCAGCTCCACACTATTTACTAGCAACCCATCTATAACAGAACAGCAAAAAGCATTTGAAAATGATGGGAATGAAAATGGCACCATAACCAGAATGAAGCAGACATACAATTGAATTGAAGGCAAAAGCAGGGGACAGAGGTCAGGATATTACATCACCAGAAAAACATCCCGCCCACAAAAAAATGCATGAGAATCTGAAACTTGCCTTTTAAGGCTAACAACAGTCTTGACAGACCTAACATTCAAAATGAGAGAATTACTCAAAGATATTTTATTTTTTTAAGATTTTATTTTTTTAAAGTAATCTCTATACCCGAGGTGGGGCTTGAACTCACAACCCCGAGGTCAAGAGTCACACGCTCCACCGACTGAGCTGGCCCAGGTGCCCCTTCCAACAATGCAATTTTTTTTAGGATTTTATTTTATTTCTTTGACAGAGAACAAGTGGGGGGGGCAGAGTGAGAGTGAAAAGCAGACTCCCCACTGATCAGGGCTTGATCCTACGATCACAAGATCATGCCCTGAGCCTATGAAGGCAGCTGCTCAACCAACTGAGCCACCCAAGCCTCTGGAGAACCCAAGATATTCTCAAGACCCATCTTCAGCGGGAGACCTGAGTGACCTGTCATGTATTACAAAAGGAAACAGAAAACAGAACAAGAATGAAACCTGGAATCTGGTCCTTAACAAGCCTGAACTAACTGATGCATCACAAAAAGGTAGCTAATTATTCACAACAAAAAACACATTCAACATAACTTTTTGCAGGGCACCTGAATCGCTGACCCAGTTTACCCAGCGCTGCAAAGGAAATCAGAAAAACCACCCCAAAGAACCGGAATCATCAAGACATTGTTCACTCCGCGCTGTGCAATTTTATTAGACGACAGCGTAAGAAAGCATAAGATGTTGCATACATGACGGTGCAATTGCTACGCATTAAAAATATGCAGGATATGTTGGATGGAAGATGGAAAGCAGGAAAAAAAATTCAAGTCATTATTACAAAACACGGAACAAGAATGACTTTAAAATATTTGGCTTAAGGACAAGACTTATTGGAAATTGCTAGATTTCTCAGCCCAATTATAGCCACTACTCACTATTATTCATACAGACCCTAAAATTATTCACATGATCCCATAAGGCTGATTTCCCATGAGTCAGATCACAGCTTCTGGAACATGACTATCTGTACAGAGCATAGCATCGCGCGGTCACTCCCCTCCTCATCCCCCGGTGCCCTGGACACCGAAATCCTCACCTGTTGTTAGTACTTGGGCTGTTTCTCATCTTACATTTAGAAACTTCCATTTTCAAAAACCCGCATCTCTTGGGCCCAAACCCATTGTGTAACAGCACATGGAAGCCCTGCGCTACCTGGAAAATGTATTGATTCACAATTTCCCTGAAGCGTAGGTGAAAGCGCATCCTGTGGAAAGGTGGAAATAGGGTGAGAGCGCCCGTTGGGATTTTGTACATTGATGTTGAAATTGTAGGTACCGGTTCCTAAAAAGCAGGCATCGGATTCCTAGGGCACCTTTGTTAGCACACTGGGTCTTATTCAATTTCGGCGGGGGCTGGGTGGTGGGAGTGCCATTGGTCCAAGAAAACTATCATCGAGGAGGTCGATAAAAGGATGCAACATGACACATAGGTCTGTCCTATGTAGGCAATGTCCTTTTTTAAAACTACCCCTTGGATAATTTAACAAATAGAGATAAATTTCTAAGTTTATTTTCCTTAACGTCGTAGCTACAGTTTAACTCTTCGACGTAGTTGGTTAGGACTTGAAAATAGAAATGGACCCCCCTGGCTTGCAGGAGGACACCAGCTGCCAGCCCAGGTCATCGCTTCATAGTGTAAAATTCCACAGGGAGGGGAGAAAAAATAAAAGTACGGTTGCTACACAATCTTTGACGGTATAATTTCGTACAACAATGTAATAATCACATTAAAGTCGTCACCTTTCCGTAGAACCTGGTCCTATAATAAAGGGAACTCAGAGAATTCAATTAGATGTAGAACAGCATTAACCCGAGCACGCTTGATTTTAAATGTGAAGCAATTAAAGAGAAAACAACATTCACTTAATTATTTTCCCCGAAATAAGATTATCTTCCCAAAGCGTTTGGCACTTTTCAAAAACATTATTATTTTCCCCTCTCCTTCCTGTATCCAAATATATATTTGGAGAGTGATTCAGGCATAGATGTTCTGGACATTTAACAGTAAGAGAGCGGGTCACGTTAAAACTAATAAAAAGGATGTTGGGTGATAATTGCCACCATGTAGATCGTGTCCCCAAGCATTTTCCCCTTTGTAGCTACAGGAGGTAAACTGAGTGTCAGCCTGCTGCCCCTAAGTGCTCCTGAGGTCCCTGTGAAAGGAGGAAGAGCCCATTCCTCGCCTGCTTGGATGGCCCATCACCGTCCCCAGGGGCCCCGGGGGCTTGCGAACCCTGGTCCCTCAGTGTGTGGGCCCGGGGTGCAGCTTGCATGGCTCATTCCTACTCCGAAGGGCAGGCTGCCTCCTGGGCTCCCCCCCACTCCCCACCCCACAGGCTTCAGACCCCCCTGTGCACCCTCTTACAAGACTAGGGAAGCTTAAGCCATCAAGGAGGGATTGCGGACAAGACACTGGAAGCAATTCCTTTCCCAGAAATACTGCAAGTTCTGATCTTAACAGTCGGTCGTGGTGCCCTGGGGACCCGGGGAGATCCTGCTGAGCATGACCCTTGAAGATGACCCCCACCTTCTACATGGGGCTGTTCCTGTCTCAATGAAGATTCTTCTTTCATTTACTTTTCAACATGCACAATGCACCATCCTTTCTAGAGCTTGGAAATTCTATGGACGTGGTCGCACTTGACCCAGACACCGTGGTTTTCCAAACCCCGCCGTGAAGCATGCGGTTCTCTGTGGCTGTGATTCTTGGTACTCAGTAGCTGAACATCGCAGCAAGCCGAGCCCTAAAATAGCATTTTAAATCTTGAAAATGACGCTTAGGAAACTGTACGGCATGAAGAGGAGCATCCCCAGAACAGAAAACTTGGGCTTTGAGACGTAGCTCAAATGATGGTACAACCTGAAGAATCCACATCTGTGGAAGATGACATAATAGGAATTCCTCTGTTGCCCAATTCCGTGGATTTTTTTGAGCAGCAAACGTGAAGGAAAGTGGAGAGACTCTAACTATGTATCATTCCCTAAAAACGAAATCATATGGAAAGGACCTTATGTGGCTGGGATTTGATTATTCAAACATCGAATGGAGCGACGTTATTACTTGCAAGCATTACAACAAACACACCCAGGAGAAGAAATAGATTCTCAACATATTTTCTCTCCCTCATTCTGTCTTTTTTTTTTTTTAAGTAATTAATAGATATGGTACCAATTAATTCACACCCGCAACTTAGTCACCATGATGGGATTGACCATGACGGGATTGCCCCCAAGGTGAAAATCATCCTGGAGTGCTCCGGTCAGCACTAAATCTTCAATTCTGGGACTGATGGGAATCAATAAAGCACATTTCCCTCAGAATTTTCACATTTGCTCCACGCTTGCCTTCCAAATTGCAGATTCCAGATTCCCGGTAGCAAACATGCCCTTGCTGACGACCCGCAGGCAGGCAGTTGCAATATGACTCTGGTCAAACAGTTCACTTTCAAAGTGCACGATGCCCAATCTCTATTCACATTATTTTTGACTTGGGTTATTTTCATGTTTTTCATGATTAAAACTTTTTTCAGTACCCTCTTCTCTTCTGGGGCGTGTGTGTATATGTGCGGACCCAACCCCACACCCAACTTTCCCAGATATGTTGGGTACGCATCTCTCTAACTCTACTGCTGCAAATAACTGGTGGTCTGGACCCTTCATATTGGGATTTATGGCCCTGAGCAAACCCATCCTCCCCGGAAAAGAATGGTCATCATGTGAAATGCGGTGCTTGTTGGAGAATGAAGTGTCAGGGTGTTCAATTTCTCCTGCCCAACGTCCTGTCTGCAGAACGAAACTGAGATCGACAGTGCATTCCTTTGTGTTTAGTGCAGAGTATGATACTTAATAAATAACAAACCCAACAACAGCTTGTACAATAGCGCTATTCTGCTTAACAAAAATAATCCTCCTTTAAATAAATGACTTCATTGTTTAGGCCCAAATGTAACTATGGGAGACATTCCTTCTATTCTCGTCTCTGGATTTATTTAAGAATGAAACGGGAGGAAGGAATGCATAAATATGGGGTGGAAAATCCCATTACAGTAAAGTGGAGATAAACATTTTTAAATTGAATTCTTTGCGTCGTCTTTCCCCTTTTAGATTCCTGCAGAAAAGCTGCAATGTTATTTGCAGTTTCGTTACTCTTTCTGTAGACTTGAAATCAAAACTTTTCCTAAATAGTGCCAAGCAGAGAGTTTCAAAGTTAAAGAAGAAAATCAAACTGGTTGAAGCTTGTCTTAATGCCCAGACCAAATCAACACCGACTTAATGGCCAGACCAAATTGGTTGTTCAATTTCAAGGCCGACCTAAACAAATTGGGTGTCCTTTCCATTCATATGACTGCAGACCTATTAGGACAGCCAATCCACTTCCCAAAACAAAACAAAAAAAAAACCTTAATTTCAATTTTATGTTCCCTCTGACTTACCCAGAAACAGAATCAACTGTCTTTGGTTTCAGGTTTTCTTAGATAAATCCACAGTATCTTTCAAGGTAATATTTCTTCACGCAGCATATGGATTTGTTTGCACAAAAACATGGGTCGCTCAACGCAGAGCTTAGCAGGAAGACTCTTTGGGCATGAGATGGGGATATAAGACAAAACTGCTTTTTTTTTTCTTGCTCATTTTCCAAATGAAAAAAATCCCAAGGGAGAAGACAGTCTTCCAAGTGGTTATGTTAAGTAATGTATTTATTTATCTCAACAGGAAAAGGTCCCAGGAAAATTCAAAAGGCAGTGTGGCCAACTCTGGTGAGATTTGCCAATATTAAAATGAAGCTGGGTTTCCAGAGGCTCTTCGGGCTTCATGAGGCCATATTTCTAAGCTAGAATCTCTTAGCTAGGTGCTTTTATTTGCATTATCTTAAAACAGGTAGTAGTCACCCAGATTCTCAGGGCAGGTACACCCAGCTCCCAAGGAACACTGCAAAATTCTAGTTGGTAACAACTAAAACCTACCCTCACGCATTGGAGGGAGCGTCTCAAACTGATAGTATCCCAACTTTAAGGAAGTGCAACCTACAAAGAGGGAGCGATTTTACAACCAGGAGGAGCACTTTGTTTCTAGATGCGTCTGGGAGCCAACGTTTGGGAAATGTGTGAAAGCCTGTGGTGATGGATCCTTCCCGTGAAAACATGCTGCTACGTAAAGTGTATCCACACCCTGAAATAAACGTGAACACAGCTATCGGCCACCTACAAACGCAAGCAACTTGCCACCAAAACTCATTAGCTTTATTACAACCCAAACATAATTTACTGTGATTCTACAGTGTGGTGGGAACAGCCGGGTATCCTCTAGCAATTTTTATTTTATATTTTATTTTATTTTATTTTTTTATTTTATTTTATTTTTTTATTTTATTAATTATTTTATTATTTTATTATTCTATTTTTATTTTTTATTATTTTATTAATTATTTTATTATTTTATTTTATTTTTTATTTTATTACTTTATTATTTTATTATTTTATTACTTTATTATTTTATTATTTTTTATTATTATTTTATTTTATTTTAATTTAATTTTTTATTTTATTATTTTATTATTTTATTAATTATTTTATTATTTTATTTTATTTTATTTTATTTTTTGTTTTATTTTATTTTATTTATTTTATTATTTTATTTTATTTTATTTTATTTTATTTTATTTTATTTTATGTCATTTCATTTTTAAATTTTTTTATTTATTTTTGCCCAGAGTATCTTCACTCGTAGATCTCTGCTTTTCATCCCCAGTAAAACTGGTAGCCGTGCCCCATGAATCACAGTTAAATGGGAACACATTTAAAGAAATAACAAGCTGGCCATTAAAACCAGAAGAGAGAACTTGGATGTCCCTGATTTGCCTTCCCAGAAATATCCCCAGATGAAAAACCGAGAGCTTTGCACAGATTTGAAAAAAAAAAAAAAAGTAACATAATTTTCCTAAGTGTTTTTAAACATCAAACTTGACCAACAAAACATTTCGACTGCCATTCTAAGAAACTAAACAGGAATGACCTTGTAGGACTAAAGCTTTTCAATCTGCATAACAGCCTGTGCTCCCGGTGAAAGCTTCCTGCCTCTTAACCTCCCCATCGCTGAATATAAGAAATCAGATTTAGCACATTCCTACAGTTAAGTTCATAAATTGTTTCCTGTCTTTTTTTTCTCCTCATAAAATAAAATATTCATCCGTCGCAAACGTTCAAATCCAATCACTATATTACTTTTACTGAAATGTCTACTTCAATAAGAGAAAGCGGGAGATATTATAAGGACTAAATCTTATAAAAGGTTGTACTAAAACCGGCTGAAGTTTTGTGTCACGATTATTAATCCCTTTAAAGTGTGAGATAAATGTTTCAATCCCTCTTCCTCCACAAAACAAGAGTCCATAATCTCACGGGGGGGTGGGGGGAGAAAAAAGTGCTTTTAATTTTATATCCTTTAATTATCGTTTAGTAGATCACTGGCTTTTGATTTAAAAATAAAAGCTTGCCAAAAATAAAAAAAATAAAAAATATAAAAGTTTGCCAGTCTGTGCTTTAGATGCACAGATGTACAATAGTCTCTCGATGATGCCAGTTGAGTCAGTGTCCACTGTAATTGTGCCTGATTCATCCCCACGAGGGAGATGCAGGTCAGCTTCCTCAGATTCCCCAGTTGGATCACTGGGCTACTGGGCCTTTGCTGGAATCCAGAATACCCAAGGGAGCTTCTCTGTGCCAAAAACATTTATTGTGTGCATCTTGTTCATTCTCCCTTTTGCTGAAATACAAAATTTCGACAGCAACTTCGTAAAAGATCTTTAAAGATGATAAGGGAACTGAATAAATAACATCTATAAATTATAGGGTTATTATTGAATACGCTGAACCATTCTCTTCTGACCATCCAGCCCCCATTATCCCCCTTTCCAAATCCTAAGCAACGTGACCCCATCTCCTCTGGGGAAGGGCGACTCAGGGCGGGGGGAAGTGATCAATCACCAATGGCATTGTAACCAACTTTGCATTTTTGTTGGAATTTGCATTTGCACCTGGGAGGTTGGAGGAGGTTTCATTCTGAGGAGTCTTTAAGAGGTGAGCGTGGTGAAATTTTACATATGAAAACTTGATTTAGCAGAAACAAGCATGGTTGCTTTCGGGAATTCGGCTATGTTGGGGTTCCTGGTTAAGCCACCGGCTCTGGCTCTGGGTTTGGCTCAGTTCCTGATCTCATGGTGGGGAGATCGAGCCATACTTTTGAGGGTGGGCCTATCCTACGTTCATAATGGAAATCCTATAGCATCAGGCTCCCCCTCTGTGCATCTATCTTCCTATTTCCACATTCTGGGACTTCACGTTGATAAAGGATATCGGCGAGGATCCAAGTATTTCCCCACGGAAGTCAACACCTGCTGCAAATCGGGACTTACCTGACCTAGAAACCCAGCAGCTAAATATGTTTGTGGCCGCTACTAGGCTTCACATATATGTTTTCGGTGACATAAACGCATCTCTTGAGGACCATGCCTTGTACCGTTTTTTGTGCACATTGAAGTGTCCTGCACTATCGTGAGCCCGTATATATTACTAAATTCATATTTACTTGCTTTTCTGAGAGGCTATGGATGCTTTATGAAGAAGTGTAAGGTCTTATAATTTTCCTTTCATATATATAGTGTCTAGTAGCAGCTTGTTTCAGTCTATTGTTCATCATCACCCCAGCCCCAGAGAGACTCTTAAAACCTGTTTTCCTAATCCCCCTCCCTGTGTTTTATATATAATATATACTAGATATATAGAATATGTTAGATAGACTCTAAATCTGCTGATGGACTAAGTATATACAGTTGACCCCCGAATAACAGGGTTTGAACTGTGCAGGTCCACTTATATGTGGATTTTTTTTTTTTTCCAATCCATACGGTGCTACGTACCATGAATATATTTTCTGTTCTTTTTTATTTGGGGGGGGGAGTTTACCTTTTTTAAAGATTTATTGATTTGAGAGAGAGAGAGGAGCACGTGAGTTGAGGGAGGGGCAGAGGGAGACAATCTTCCAGCAGGCTCCCCACTGAGCGCGGAGCCCAATGCTTTATTAGTTACTTACATCAGAAACATGCTTCCTGGACTTTCAAAGCCTTGCCTTCCTCATCCATGTTATGGAGAGATTGAATATCCTCTTCCTCTACTTGTCAAAAAAATATTCAGTAAGATAATATATCTGGAAAAGTCTATCCCATTCCCTGACAGGCCTTCCCTCTGCTTCCCTGGCTGTGCATAAAAATCAGCTGTTAGAGCTGCATTCTGATGAGCATCCTTCCAGAGTGGCTGGAACGTTTATGTCGTAGGACTGGCTGATGCTGATGAGGCCTTAAAAGAAATGGATGCTGATCCTTGAAAACACAAAGGCAGCCTCACTGCGTAATTGTGCTGTTTTTCCTGGAAATTGATGACAAACTTGTAACCAAATATCAACACACGTTGGCCTTCCTGGTCTGGTCACTTCTCTACCGTCCAACGCACCCAGGCCCATGGGTGCTCAGTGCCTGCTGAGCCCGATTCCGCGATGGGTTTTACTCCTTGGTACTGCTGTATCCACTTCCAGGAACTAGGTAAGCATCTGAGATTTTACTCATTTTGGAAGCTATCAAGCCAGCCAGCCGGACCTTCACGGATGCTTGCAGAAGACACGAAACCCTTGGGTCAGAGACACAGCATTATTACTCACAGCACAGCAAGCACCACGATTGCCCTCCTCCCCCCCGCCCTTCTGCACTCCAAGTCCCAAAGGGGCGAGGCCGAGAGGCCCACGTGGATGCCGCGCAAGTATCCTGAGGTCACGGAAGTCAACTACGTTATAATGGGCATTATGGGCACATAATAAGGGGCACACAAACCCATGCTCTGCTCTGTAAAAAGCCACGAGCCATCTTTCCAGGCTGTTGACTAGACAATTCTTCTCGAAGAGATAGCGCAAAACACAGGAAGAGCCAATACCTCTCTTGCAAGTCACACAGGACATGAGAGACGACGAAGAGCGTCTCCTATCATATATCACTTATGTAACTGCTACGTTTACGATGAATGCAAAGCACTCTATGGATTTGCAAAGGGGGGGGGACATATAAGCCAAGAAAATCAATATCCCGCCTGCTTTGTTCCAGCTGTCAGGGATTCCAGCTCTCATGAGCGTCTTGAGCAGCAGCTCAATGTAAGAAGGAACATGACTTCCCTCCCAATTCCAGCAACTTCTCCATCACTTAATGCTTCACCCCCACATGGAAGATGCGGGGACTTGAGCTTCCCAGTGCTACGAATGCACAGAGCCAGATTAGAAGGGAGGGAAAAAGCCAGACATTCATCCAGAGATTCATATTTTTCTAACACCGGTGTAAGAGTGGGAGTCATCACTGTTCTAATGCACTCGTCCTTCGCAAATGGACGGGCCCTGACCTCTTCTCGGAGTGACACGGGGATCAGAAATCGGGCTCAGAAGAGTGATATTTGTAGATGAACTACCTCCTTTGCAACTCTCCTGTATGTAAATCATTGGATATTGTTAATTTCATTGTTACACAATTGATGCCAGGTTAAATATTTCCATGGGATCTATGTAAGATTGGGTTAACAAATGGTATTTAAAGTGTTATTATCTACTGACATGAGACCCAACTAGATCTGGAAGTAGAAAACACTTCCCCTTAATTGTTTTTAAGGGGAAAAACAACTCACTTGCGATTCTGCTGTTTGCTTTCTTTTTTCTCTTCTTCCCGATGCTCCTCAGCCTGCCTGTCTCTCCTCCTCCTCCTTCTCTCTCTTTCTCTACTTCAGCACTAATAGTAGATTTTAAATATCTAGACTGCTATAATGAAGAAAAACCTAAAATTGGAAATAAAGTAAGAGAGAAAACATGGTGGAGAGCTGGCAACTTCAAAAGATGCCTAGAGGGAAGTCTGTTTCTCAAGGAATGTTCTAGCAAACTTATTTAGCGTCTCGGCCAATGTGGGGTGTTTGACTTCCATGAGAAATGAAAGTGTGTGTTATTAATTAAGAAAAAGGTGGCTTGAAGGAAGCCAGATGGTTGAGGGATGAGCCTTTGGAGGGAAGACAGCCCTGCTACGCTGACAAGGCAGGTGTGGTACAGATGGATGAACCCCAGGAAGACCCAGTTTCCACAGTCCGGCAAAGACTGCACTGAAGTGTTTGTGTTTCCACCGCTCTGATTTCCAGCGCCAACCCAGAGATTAGCTAAAATCTTGGAGGTTGCAAGTGGCTGTCTGGCTTTTGTGCACTTTTCTGTTCACACAGAGCAGAAAGATTAGAGAAATCCCTCTGGGAGACCACTCTGCATGGTTAGAAGTGCTCTTCCAACGCCCGGGAAGCAGCCTGGTGGGGAAGACCAGGACGCGTCGGTGCTCCAGGGGCCTGGACTCAACCAAGGGGAGGCTCTCATGGAAGGGGTGAGGTGCCCAGCTAGAACCAAGGGGAGGCTCTCATGGAAGGGGTGGGGTGTCCAACTAGACATGAGAATGGGTTTGAGGGTGGCTGGGGTCTCAGGCTGTCCAGGGCTTCTCCATGGAACGGTGGGCACAGCCTGCAGCCCAGTGAAACAAATGCCTGTGGGGTCCTTGGGCAAAAGGGGAGAATTGCTGACGTAAGTAAGTGAGCCCTGCCTCCTGCAGCCCAGTCCTTTCCAGAGAGGAAAAAAAAAAAAAAGTGTGTGCAAACCCGTGTGTCTGTGTGTGTGTGTGTGTGTGTGTGAGAGAGAGAGAGAGAGAGAGAGAGAGAGAGAGAGAGAGAAGGGGAGGAGGGAGACATTTTTATTCCTTAGGATTATGAAACACATTTTGAATGCGAATTTAAGAATAGGATCTATAAATAATTTTTATTTTCTTTAAATTGGCCAACTTGGAATAAACATTCCTTTGCAGTCTCGTAACCCATCTGCTAGATGCTCCCGTTAAAGACTATTGATCCCTGATTGCTATCAAAGAGGGCTTGTTTACCATCACTGTCAGGGATCTCTGGACAGAATAACTTAATTATGCTAGTTATGTGCACAGGTGACTTGGCGGCGCAGTGGGCGTAGGGATCGTGTTCATCCGGAGCTTCACGTTTTCACGCTGTTAATCAAAACCGTGTTACTTCATTTCATACTAGAGGGCTAGGGATCTTACGAGTGGATTAGGTGACATTTGCAAATGATTTCACGATGGTCTCCCCAAGGTGGGAATCTCAACACCCACGGATGACACGGTGTTGGGAGGAAGACACAGTGACAGCCACCCTTCCCAGGAAAGGTTGATGAATGTTTTCAGAGTAATCAGCCCAATTTATGAGAAGAAAGTAGACCAGAGAAAATGAAGCAAAATTCAACTTCTTTTTTTGTGAAAAGTAATGAGCATTTTTATTTATTCTTTTAAGATTTTATTTATTTTAGAGAGAGCATGTGCATGAGCAGGAGGGATGTGCAGAGGAAGAAGGCAAGAATCTGAAGCAGACTCTGCTGAGAATGGAACCGATATGGGGCTCAATCTCACAGCTCTCAGATCGCGACCTGACCTGAAGCCAAGAGTCCGATGCTTAACCGACTGAGCCACCCAGGTGCCCATTAATGAGCATTTTTATTTTTTAAAATTTTTAAAAAGATTTTATTTATTTGTTCATGAGAGACATGGCGGGGGGGGGGGCATGCAGAGACACAGACAGAGGGAGAAGCAGGCTCCATGCGGGGAGTCTGATGTGGGGCTCGATCCTGGGTCCCCAGGATCACGCCCTGGGCCGAAGGCAGCACTAAACTGGTGAGCCACTGGGGCTGCCCTTAATGAGCATTTTAAAACTGGCATTAGGGCGCTTACAGTCCAGTGAACAGGGTGTGTGCACATGCACACACACGCACTCACACACACACTCTGTCTAAATGCTAGTAGAAGTAGTGGATTTACTGCTTTGAGAACTTGGGAGGTGGAATAGTGAATTGTTCTGATGGAGAATTGGGGCAGGGGAGTGGGTTGGTTATATGAAGAAATTAGAAGCCCTTTGGAATTAGGTGACAGTTGCGAGCGTCTCTCACCCTGGTTAGCACAGAGCTGACCAGGTGGAGGGTGGATTCCCTTCATTTGGTGCACTGTGAGAAGGCTGTCGAGGAGAGTTCTGAGCCAGGGTGCAGGAAATCTATTTTGCTTGATGCAGGAATTACAGATTTCATTGTCAACGTCTGCCTTTCCTCTAATTTGATACCTTTTGGCAGGATTTATGAGCAGATGATGTACTTCTGCTTCATTCATCTACGGTGTGTCGGAGAGAGCCAAGCAACCATTCTGAACACTAAAATATGCAGGATATTGGTTCAACTTGTTCAGTGTTCTTTTATGATCCTCCGTGCTACAGCTGGCTTACTGCCATCACTATGCATATCTGCCCAGGCAGACATAAATGCGCACGTATGTGCTTGCGTGCTATTATTACCATTATTTGTTACGCCACGGCAAATTACTCCAGACCTAGAGGCTGAAACTCCTATGGCCTATCTCACGGCTTCTGGGCATCAGCAGTTGGACTGTGGCGTATCTGGGTGTTGTGCTCTAGGACGTTCCTGGGCTGCAACGCCAGTGTCATCTGGGCAGGGGCTGCGGTCTCATCAGAAAACTCGAGTGGGGAAGAATCCACTTGTCAGATCACATAGCAGTTGGGATTCAGTACCTCACTGGCAAATGGACTGAGGATTTCACTTCTTCACTGGCTGTGCCCAAAAGGCACCAGTGGTTTTTTGACATGGAGATGTGGCACGTGTAGTTTTGGTCACAGAAACTTGGAAAATACAATTATTTTCTATATATCCTTGGACATAGATACCAGGAAAATACCACCATATTACTACTGTACCAAGGCCCTATAACAGAGTTTGATCCCCATTCAAAACGAATCCATTGGTCCTAGTACATATCCTCCCACTGCTCTGGTCTCCCAGGTACACATATACACACACATGCACATAGCTGCACACACACATCTCTGTGTGTCACACGCCAAACATATTTCCGACACTTAACTTCACTTGTCGATGAAGATGATACAAAGCTAAATCATTATCTTTAAAAAGAGATTCCAAAATGAACCTTTAGTTCAAAAGGATAAAAGACAGCATTCGTCCTAATAATTTGTCAACTGCACTTTATTTTTTCAGTTTTTAAAGTCTTTATCGAAATTTCAGTTAGTTAACATACCATGTAATATGAGTTTCAGGTGTACAGTTTAATGATTCAGCACTTCCATACATCAGCCGGTGCTCATCACAGGTGCACTCCTTCATCCCCATCACCTGCTTCCCCCACCTGCTCACTGACCTCCCGTCTGGTGACCATCCACGTGTTCTCTGGATTTAAGAGCCTGTTTCCTGGTTTGTCTCTCTCTTTTTCCCTATGCCAACTGCATTTTGTTAAGACTCAAAAAATTGCAAACCATGTGGCATTCTCCAGAGATGTTCTACTTCTCTACTGGCATGGGTGACACACGTTCATTAGCAAGACAGAGGGCGTCTGCTCTCACGTCAGTACACAAAGTACATTATGCTACCCCTAACACGAAACATCCTTTTTTGTGCCTCCCAACGCTAAATTTCTTTCTTTTCAAAGACAGATTCTCTGAAGTATAAAGTATGAAAGTAGGAAGAGAGGGAGTGTACATACACAGAACAAAGATACAGAGGCAGAATCAGGCATGAATCAACCATGGTGGGAGTATAAGTAACTACCTGTTATATAAAATATACGTATATAGAGAAAGTCATATACATATGTACATGTAGTTATGTCAATACAGCTCCAATATATAGAATAATATCTACTAGTATATAATGATGAAATGATGCATATATTAAATATAAATATAATTGTAACACATATTATATAATTGTATATTAACATTATTTTAATATTTTATATACAAATATATAAATACATATTTAATGTCATATACTTAATATAATACGTTTTATATATATGAGTATCTATTGTTTTTTTTTTAAGATTTTATTTATTTATTCATGAGAGACACAGAGAGAGAGAGAGAGGCAGAGACACAGGCAGAGGGAGAAGCAGGCTCCATGCTGGGAACCTGATGCGGGATTCGATTCCAGAACTCCAGGATCATGCCCTGGGCCGAAGGCAGACGCTCAACCACTAAGCCACACAGGCATCCCTACTGTATATAATTGTACTATATTATATTATACATACTATATATTCTATATTTTATATAACATATAACTATAATATATCATGAATATTTTATATACTTATACATTATATAAATTAAATATATTTCATATATTTAAATATATTTAATTAATTGTATATTAAATATAAATAAAATATACAATTATTTTATATAATAATATAGAGAAATGTAGAAGTACATATATTATATCTGAGATAATACATACAATATAATATATATTATACATAATTATATTTATAATATAAATATAAGCAGTTATAAATGTATAACTCTACATACATACAATTTTATATATGCATAATGATATACTGTATTTTATGAATATATATTTATATATAAAATAAAGACAGGTTATATGTAATATATGTCATATTGTTTGTAACCCTATATATATATATTATATATAACTGTATATAATATATAACTTTATATATTTTTTAAAGCTATATATTATATAAATACATAAATAATATAAATTATATATGTAATTTATATAACCCTGTATATAATATATTGTCCATCTCTATCTTATGTATACATTTTATATATGACATATATATGTATATATATATATATTTATATATAATTCCATGTAACCAGGAGAGTGGAAGTTTTATGCATATTTTTCACAATTTTCAAGTGTAGTGTGTGTTCTTACTTGTCAAGGGACACGGACATTGAGAGAGATTTTCATAAAAAGTCTCAGGCATTAGCAGTTGAGAAAGTTGCTGCAAATGTCATTTAAAAATGAACTCCAGCTATTTGGGATTCAGTATTCTTGGTTTTCACACAAAAGCAATAGTTAATGGCTTTCTCATCCACAGTGAATGCTGTGAAACTCGGGGGCTGGAATATTTTCTAAAAATCAGAGCCATTTAAAAGTCATTTAGCCTAATCATGCCCAGTGATGAAATAATAACCAGGGAAAGGATTTAAAATAATCAGATGGAAAGTCAGCACAGAGCCTATCTCCGTATCGTGGATGCATGTTACATAATTAATGGTGTTTTATGGATTTGAAATAACACAAGGACAAAAGATTAGGAAAGACTGGAAGTGGACCCTCTTCTGTGAAGATTTCATTATTCCCATTTCTCAGATGCAAGCATTGCATTAGGGGCATGTACAGCCTTCTTACTGGAAAATATAAACTTTAATATCTTTCCCTAAAGCTTTCTAAGTCTCATAAAACACTTTACCTACAAAACCGATGGGGATAGATAAGACAATCGCTTGTGTCTCTTGCAAGTAAGTGTCTCTAGACGTGGAAGGAAAGGTATGTACCTTCCGCTAGTGTCACAAAACTTCTTTTAAGTGATTGACGTGAATTTGAAATTCATTATAATTCACCTTACGCTGGTCTGAAGTTTAATTTGTATCATTGATAGGACAGGTTTATTTATCGGAGGACATGATAAGAATGGAATTCGTAAAACATCAAGAGTAAATATTTTTAAGGTTCCCAGCATTGTTTCCCTTTATTCAATCGATGTCGTTAATCATATTACAACCTAGTCATTAAATCCCATTTGGGAATACTACTACTTGAGTGGGGCTGTAATAATAATAATTTGTAATAAATTAAGTACAATATGAAATCCAGCTATACTTATTATATGTAACATATATGTCTGAATCTCTATCCACCTATTGTATATCTATCATCTGTCTGTCGATGATCAATCGATTGATCATACAAAAATTATTTCATATCCCATCTTTCCTCAAACTTTTTAAAATTTATGGTCTGATGTGGTCCCATATAATTATGACCACCTAAAGCCATTTACCATCATAACGTTGCAGAGGTTTTTTGTTTTTTTTTCCCCCCAAGACTGTGACAACAATGGTAAATGAATGTAAAAAAATATAATAAATAAATAAATAGGTATGTAAATAAATAAAATAGGACAGTTGTATTGATGAGAAATGCCATGGACTCAAAATATCTCAGAATTAGCTAGTTACAGACAAAAACCATGTCTTATTTTTCCATCCTTAGTATTTTAAAGAGTTCTTGGAATAAGCAGCAATTGTAAGGTTCGTGTCCATTAGATACGTGAATGAGGGTAGCATTCAGCTCACTCAGTGTCGGTTCCTCCAAAGACGTGTCCCTCCGCTTAAGCTAACACTTTCTCTCCTTTTTACACCACAATTTCAAGTATCCCACGCATGGGGGTTGCCATCAGATTTATTGACCCAACTCTCAGCTTCCTATTCCTATCAAATCCTAATCTTCCGATGATCCGAGTTCTGTGGGCCCATCTCATTGACCCGATCTGTCAGCCCCTCAAAGTCAAAGTCTTTGTATTTCTTCCCATTCAACTTCTTTTGGTTCTGCATGTTTTCATTTATGTTCGCTTTTCCATCTTGCAACATCAAGGCAATCTTGTAGACTCTTCGTGTTCTAGGGTCCCAGCCCGCTGTTAACCAATTCCCATGATTTCAAGTCTTGTAATGATTATTTATTCCACCCATTTCTTGTTTTTAGCTTTTACCGTCGCCACCTTAGTTTATGAATGCTGCAATAGATTACCGACGGTACTCCCCTGTTCTGGAATGTTCCTGCGATAAGCCGTCCCTAAAACGAAGCCATACCCTAAAATGCTTCTGGGTAAACTTCCTAAAAGTGAATCCGTGCCTCTTGTGTGCTAAAGCCAGCCACGATTCCAGTGAATGGGTGTCCATGACCATCCATAACTTGGTCTGATCTATGTCTCCTTCTTCTTCTTCATGGATGCTAGGAACCTACCATAAACTCACCACCATTAATATGTTCATGGTTTAATTCGAGGGCTTCTTAAAAAAGACTCACTTAGCAAAAGGTCCATAAAAATTCAGGTCCATAGAGCTAACTCAAGATCTACTAAATCTGGATCCATGCGGTTGAGTTCCAAGAGTGCGGAACAGCTATCAGGGTGGTCCTTCGGCACGTTCAGAACCTCTGTCTACTCCATGTCCATTTCTCTCTTCCAGGCTTTCTTCACTCGGAATGATCTCCCACCTCTGCTCTCCAATTCCCCGTAAAAAACCTTCTTTATGTATGAGAGATTTTCTCATCTTCCCTTCAGGAAGCAGGCTATGCTTCTCCTAGGCTTCTCATAGGCTCCATATACCATATATCACCTTGGATTTTACTGATTTAACACCCTCTTAGATTTTCAGCATCTTGTATATCATACATATTTATATCTCCAATACTGTGTGGCAGTTAACCAAATAGCATATATTACTATTACACTAATAATTATTATTCTACTTAATCATATTTCTGTTTTTTTTTTTTAAATCCTTGTAAGTAGCTGAGGCATGACTTAGTATTGCCCAATACTGGGTTAGCCAAGACTGCATTTAGGGTTCACTGTGTCCTCTCTCTCTCTCTCTCTGTTTTTCCGGACATCATTTATGACATCCACCCTTCCACGAGTCTCAGAAAATAATCTCCTTTGTTCCCATAATTTTGTCCCCCTCTAACTCATTCTCCATATTGCCCCATTGGGATTGTCCTAAAATGTAAATCTGATTATTTCTCCCCTACCAGGGCTTACACTATGTTATCGGTTATGGGATAAACTCCACTTGTTCCCCATGGCCTTCAAGATCCTCCATAAATAGGTCTCAGAACGCTTCTTCACCCTCTTGTCTTATCTCCTTTCTTTGCGCACCCCGTGCCCTGCTCACACCACACCCTCCATGCTTCAAATCCCACATGCACGTAGTTAATGCTGTGCATTATCCACGGTGTTTCCAGAGCTTTTTCTCCCTCAACTTCTGCACCTGATCAATGACTACTTACTTCTCTTTCAAAGAAAGACCCTTCCTTTAGCATTTCCACCTCTATGGATCCCTAAGAACTCATGCATCACAGGATTTTCCCCACACCCTCTTGTAATCATTTCTTTTTCTTACACTGTTGGCTACCTTACCCACTAGACTGTATGCTTCTTCAAAAATAAAGGGCTGTGACTTACAAATGCATATTCCGTGCTTAGGACCATGCCCATGCTCAACAAATACTTGAATTTATAAATCAATCAATTAATTAATATATTCTTGGCAAAGTCAATGACTTTTTGGCCTCCTATAAAGTATTATGTTCAAGTGGAAACTCTTCTAACCTCTGCCTTGCCAGATACATATGTCTACGTCTATATTTTTTGTATTGATATCTACCTAGGTCATTGATTTAGGGAAAAGGCTGTATTTATTAGCAATACTATTATGTTACTGGATCTTACATATCTATCCAATTAAATATCTATTTGTATAAAACACGTGTTTCTTCTATTATTGGATACATATCTTATATATATGCAGACATAGGTATTTGTATACAAGTTATTGGTAAAAGGTATTTTCATGCAAGGTATCTCACTTAATCATCCTGAAAAACCCACAAAAGAGCTATTTTAAGTCACTGCCTAGCAGATGTAATCTCCCAGATTCACAGAATACGACAGACTTTCCAGCAAGTCAAAGCTAGCAAGGGTGGACACTTGATATGAAAGTAGATCCCCCGACTCAGTAGGCCTCACCTTCCCCTTTAGTGGCCACATCCCCCGTGAGCTCCTCTCTCAAAACTTGTGCGGAGTCCCTAATTATGCCAACACAGCAAACACTTACGGCAGGTTGGATGCCTAAGTTTGCCATCCAAGTCCTCTGGGTAGCGGCCATCATCTTTTTCCTTCAACAAATACATTCGTAGGCCTGTGAAATAATTTTAAGAGAAGCAAGCATTACTTTAGAGTTGCATGTTGAGTCCTGTGTTAGCTCACATCACAATGATACAATGAGGCAGTGATGACGTCCATCCACCCCATTTTACAGATGCAGAGACAAGACATTTAAACTACACACCTAAGGTCATGTGGAATTTGACCCCGAGCAACGTGGTTTGGGAATCTGTGCTCATATCGTGCCACACTGTGCGGGGCTTTATCGGTTTAGTGACTTATCAGTTAGGGACTCCAGACATTGCCCATTCAGAGCCAACTCCCTCCAACTCCCATGATAAATACTGGGTCACAGCACCACCCTGGAAGTTGGCCGGGGAAAGATAAACTCCTGCACCCTGCAAGTGAAGATGAGTTATTTAAAAATAACTGGCCAAATCCTAGCAACATCTCCACTCTTTTATTCATGAAACAACAACAACAACAACAAAATACTATCTCGGAAAAGAACGCGACCAAACAAAAGGTATTGGCCCATCACCTGGGCGTAAAGGAGGCTCTGTCCTTTACAGACCTTCACTGTCGTTTTGCTGCCAAGAATTTTGGCTTGCCAGAGAGAAGCACCATGACACCCCGAACCGGAACGCATCTGTCAGCCTGGCCACCGGGAAGGGCTGTACCCGCCGGCGCTCTTGCCCTGCACACCCTCCAAGAGTTAAGGATGTTTGCAAATACTGTAGCGCGTCTGCCGGGGAGGGTCCTGCCCGAGAGCAGCCTGCGCGCGCCCGAGCCCCGGTGGCCCAGTGTGACGCGCTCACCTGTTCCGCCACCCCGGCCCCGGGAGGGGACCTCGGTTACAGCTGGTTTGCACTGGGATTAGCTGCTCTTTGCATTCGCTTGTAGCTGTGGATGTGGTTTCTGTAGTGATGGGACCCAGTGCGGAGATCTATTGGCTGCTGGCTTTGTAAATTCCATTCAGTTTGGTCCAATAGCAGAGGGGGACCGGGGAGACTCGGGAGCTCTCTCTTCAATCTCCCCTTTTCCTTGCAGACCCGTCTCTGTCTCTCAGCACAGAGCTCTTATTCAGACCTCGGTCTGCCCTCCCTGCTTGGACTGTGTTGCTTGTTCTTCCCGACTCTTCGGGGGCAGACACGACGAATTTCCTCCACCAGGACCAGCCGGTGGTCCCCACATTCCTTTGGATGAGCAGATCTGCTGGGGATTCGAGAGAAAGCAAGCACAGGCTCCTGGACCACACAGCCTCCCGAATCCTACCCTCACTCAGGCTTCCCTAGAAAAATCTGGATGTGTGCAAAAGAACACTTGGAGCCACTGCAGCTTTTCCACGACTAAGGTAGGTGCCTTTTTCAGATGTGTCTCTGGGTTCCTGATTTGTCTTTTTACAGCCTTCTCGGCCCCGGGACTCGCGTGTGCTCCCCAGCAAAGACGACGAGCCTCACCAAAAGCGTTGGGGGGCTTCGCTCCATCTGGCCTTTTTATTTCATTTTATTTTGCAAATCCGGACAAGACTTTCTCCCATCTGCCGCTCCATGTCTTAGGTGTGGGTGGGAGCGTGGACATGTATGTGCGGCGTGTCCTGTGCCAGCTTCATGCACATCTCCACAGAAGCATTTGATTTTTGTTTTTTGTTTGTTTGTTTGTTTGTGTGTTTTTTTTTTTTTTTTTTTTTTTGCCCCTTCGGACTTTAAAAAAAAAAAAGAAAGAAAAGAAAATCGAGACCACTGTGGTTTGCAAGCATTTTGCTGCAATCAGCTATTTGAACGGCTCTGGGGCCGTGTGTGATGTGTTTACAAAGTAGCGCCGTCTTCCATACAAATAAACAGAAGAGTGTGGCGGGGAGAGGAGGAAAAAAAAAAATTTTATCTGCAGTAGAGAGGGAGCAGGAGAAAAGCGCCAGTTCCCTGCAAACCGGGACTGGCGATGAAGACAGGAGTACTTCTGGAGATTGTGAGCAACCAACGGGCTTTTTTTCTTTCTTTCTTTTCTTTTTTTTTTGTTTTTTTAACCCCTCCTCCTTCTTCTTTAAGGAAACTGTCAGCTACCACCTCCTGGGGTGCTTTTTTTGGGTTAACCAGAGAGAAAAAAGGAAAACAGGCTTGGCTGGGGTTGCATTAAGCGATTTTTTTTTTCCTCCTTCCTCTCTGCTGGCTCCGTAGAAGATGACGGCTGGTGTGATGCACGAAATAACGCACGTGATTGATTAGGACCTGGCTGGGCTTCGCTGGGGAGCGACCCGGGCGCGCCGGAGACCCCGGGCGGAGACCCGATGACGGTAGCTTCGAGCTGTTTCTGCAAAGCTGGGGAGCGGGCTCCGTGCCCCCCTTTGCCCGTGCGTCTGGGTAGGGGGGAGGCCGGCGGCGGGCAGGAGGGAGGGGTGCGCTGCTCCCGGAGCCTGTGGCTGTGGCCTGGACCTTTCCGGGGGGCACGCGGCTGCTGACGGGCCCCCCTCCCCCTGCCCCCAGCTCGCACGGCCCGCCCGGCTGCAGGACCACAAAAGTTGGTAGCTGCGGGGACGGGCGCCGGGCGCCCCAGCGCGGGTCTCGGGGGATGCAGCCCCCGCTCGGTGCCCGCAGGGCAGCGGGTTCCCGGGAGCCGAGCCCGCGGGGCGCACGGCCGGCCGGCACCCTCACCCTGGGCTGTGCTGCGGGGGGGGGGGGGGTCTGGGGAGCCGCGGCCGACCTGGGCCACCCCCACAGCCCCGGGCCGCCCGGCACGAACCCCCGTCCCGAAGCAGCCGCCGGCCGCGCTGCACAATTCCCCCGTGCCCCGCCACCCCCAGCGCCGGCGGCCCGCGTCCCCCGCCCCCACCCGCGCCCAGCGCCGCTCGGCCGGGGGCCCCCTCCCACCCCGCTGGGCCCTGGGATCGCCCCCGGCTGCCCCAGGCGGGGGTGGGGGCAGCGGGGGGGCCTGGAGACCCCGGAGCCGGCCTGCGAACTCGCGTCCTGCCCCTCCCCCAGGCCGCCGCGGCGCCCCTGCGGCCGCGTGGCTCGACCTGCGGAAGCGCGGGCGGGGGCGGCGGGGGCGCAGCGCTGGGCGCGCACCCTGCGGCGGGGGGACTCGCGGGCTCGGGGGCTCGGGGGCGCTGGGACCCCCGCCCGCTGCCCCGCCGCCCGCCGCCTCCCAGCGCGCCCCCCCTTCCCGCCCCGCCCGCCAGCCGCGGCTCCCCGGGGCCCCCGGAGGGCGCGCAGGCTCGCAGGCTCGCAGGCTGGGGCGCGGGGCCCCCGGGCCGCCCCGGGGTCTGTCTGGCTGCGCGCATCCCTGGGCCCGGGCGCCCGATCCGGCGCCTGCTGGCCGCACACACGGCGCCCTGTCGCCCGGGGCGCTGAGGGCCCCGCAGCCCTGCCCGGCGGGGACACCTGGGCGCGCGTCCCGCTCCCTCCGAGGGACGTCGTCTCCATCCCTCCCGCCCCGTCCCCGTCCCCGTCCCCGTCCCCCTCTCCGTCCCCCTCTCCGTCCCCGTCGCCGTCCCCGTCCCCTTCCCCGTCCCCGTCCCCGTCGCCGTCCCCTTCCCCGTTGCCGTCCCCGTCCCCGTCCCCTTCCCCGTCCCCGTCCCCGCGGCTTGCTGGATTTTTTCCCTTCCTTTTTATTATTATTATTATTATTATTATTATTATTATTATTTTCATTATTTTTATTTTTATTATTTTTATTAATATTATTTTGTTATTTTTTTGACTGCGGGTTGTCTTTTCTGCGACTCCTCCTTCTGCGCTGCCGGCAGGTGCGGGTCTCTCGGTATTTATTTCCGGAGCCCCGGGCTGCTCTTTCGGGGCTGGCGGCTTTGGGGGCCCGGGGGTGGCGGGGAGTCGCAGCGCGGGGAGCGCGCGGAGCGCGCGGAGCGCAGGCCTGCACCCGGGGCGCCGGCGAGCTGGGGCGCGCATCCCCAATCTGCCTCTTGGACCCAACTTAAATTTGGGGTGAGGGCTGCCGACTAGGGTGTGTGTGTGTGTGTGTGTGTGTGTGTGTGGTTATTCAACCTAGCAGGTGCTGTTCTTGCGAGAAGAATCCACAAGGTGGTAGTATGGATTCTCCTTTTCATTTGATTTTTTTTTTCTTTTCTTTCTTTCTTTTTTTTTTTTTTTCCCTATTTGGTCAGTTGAGGGGGAACGGTTTTATGTGCTCATATCCTATGCTTTTTGAAGGGATCCACCGCTGGCAGGGCTTCAAGCATCAAGGGCGCGTTGCATTAACTGTCTCCTAGTGAGAGGTGGGGCGAGCGAGGTCCCTGCCCAGAGTCAGCACTCAGCATGATGTGAGAGACGCAGAGAAGGAAAAAATAAAAAGAGAGAGAAAGAAAAAGTTTAGGGAGACCTAGTTACCCCGATGCAGAATTTCCAGGCTGTGTGGGCGTTCTGCGGGCGGCGTAGACGAGGGCGAGCTGAAGACCGCGCTTGGTAGGTACCCTTGCTCAGCCACAAAATAAAGGACCAGGAGAAAAAGACCTGACTTTCAGACCGAACAAAGCAGCATCTCTTGCTCACCGAGCTCCATGCTTGGAAGGGACATGCTCACCGTTTTCCTAGAGGGTGTCAGACCCCAGAGAAATGAGCAGAAATCTGCACTTTTGCAGGGGCGCTGGGGCGAGAGGAAGGGCGAGGGGAAAAGTGTGTCGTGCCTTTAGTTCTCGGTGGGAAGAGGTTAAGAGCAATTGTGAAAATCGCCAGGAGATAGGTTTCCCTGTGTGGATGGAGAGCAAGCTGGATGGCATGATAGCACATGGTTGCATCCAACCCTTATTTCCAAAAAAAAAGAAAAGAAAAAAGAAAAAAAATCTGATTTTTTTTTTTTTGCATTTCTCTCCATATCGAGAACATGATAATTTCACGAGGGCTTTGCGACTATTTATATATATTTTTTCGGATTAGACTTGCAGTAATGTGTTATCCAAG
Organism: Vulpes vulpes; assembly: GCF_048418805.1. Taxonomy (NCBI): domain Eukaryota; kingdom Metazoa; phylum Chordata; class Mammalia; order Carnivora; family Canidae; genus Vulpes; species Vulpes vulpes. The sequence goes on along the minus strand of NC_132796.1, from coordinate 3,645,502 downwards.
GAAATGCAATATATATATATTTATATTTATATACGTGGCTTGTATGTATGGCATATGGTTGCTATTTATGGCAGTTTTAAAGAGTATCATCTCTGACATGTAATAAAATAGTCAGGGCCCGTGGTTCAAGTCGAAAATGACTTCATCACTTTTAAATCACTGAATTCAAACGAGAGCATTGTTTTCTTTGGGAAACCAGAATGGTTTGGAGCAGGGATTGAATGATAATTGTATTTTCATAATAATAGCTGTGCTTTGATGCCCACTTTAAGGTGTTTTGACATATTTTTCTGGGGGAAAGGAATCGTTGCTTTCTTTTGTACTATTTTTCCTTAAACCAATAATGCCGAACGTACGTTTGGCCTTAAATCCGGCGGTCCTGCTAATTTTTCATCTAAATCTAAGAATAGAAAAGATACTTGATATATGAGTGATTGCCACAGGAGGTGGTTAAGGCAGGTACTGAGCTGTTAGGAAATTTGCAAGTGAATGAACTTGAGGATTGTCGAAAGTTCTTTTTTTTTTTTTTTTGGCGTGGATTGTGTAGACTAATGATAAGTATATGAGGTTTCTCTTTATTTCTGAACTTGGCCTTTTCATTTGGTTTTCTTTGTAGTAATTTGTGGAAGGCTTCTGGTCTCTGCACAAAGATAGCGTGCTTACCGACTAAGCCTGTTACATTGCTTTCAGAATGTGCAAGGGTCTTTTTCAGAACTCTTTAGAATATAGTGGTCTTATGCCCAGACTAAAAAAGAAGAAGAAAAAAGAAAAAAAAAGAGAGAGGAAAAAAAAGAAAAAAAGGCTGGGGATGGTTCTCACAAAAGTAAACATTCAAGTGCATGGGATCCGGCTTCTGTTTTAAGATTCTCTTCTTTTTAATTGGCACTCCGCATTTCCAACGTGGAGTTCGTGCTTGAGTATTGTCAGTGATGCAACTTGTTGATGGAATTTATTTCATGCAAATGAAGTTTGAATATAACAGTATTTTTAAGTCCCTAAACTCTCACTCTGCAGATAGGCTTATCGGGTTAAAAAGTACTTAAATTCCAAACATGGTGAGAGCTGATTTCAGCATGTTGATTGCAACTGCAAGGAACAGATTTTTTTTTTTTTTAATTTTTATTTTTTGGTATGTAAACCGGCCTGTGTTCTTTCTATCCTGTTTTCCACCTTCACGATATATGTGATATTCCCAAATGAGAAAAAATATGTTCGGGGGTTAGTTTAAGCCAGTTGCTCAATTTATTTTACTTTATTTATTTATTTTTTTGAATTTTTTTTTTCCTGGAGACCGTATCCTTTGAGAAGAGACTTCGTGTTCTACTTAATTACATTAAATAATAATCGCGATGTTAAGACAGACTGTGCCTTCTGTGTAGTCACAACTGATTTCTTAAACTTGAAACCGCTACCAGTTGCAAATCAAATATACAGCTTTTGCCCGCTCAGGGAGAGAGAGTGAGCATCTCGCCGGGGAAGGTCACGTGGCTCTCGGCAATTAGGTCATCTGTTGTGTGCGGGGGACATTCATGCCCCATTCACTCAATGAATATTTTCCAGTTTTATCATTTTTCTCTAAACAACCTACACTGGGCCTTTCAAAGCCTGCACTGTTCTCTGCCTACTGAATGGCAGGATGGGAAACCCTCATTTTTCTTGTGGAGGACAGAGGAGCACAAGGGAGCGGGAGGGAGGGGGGAGAAAGAAAACAAGTGGTACCGCCTACGAGTTTGCCATTTTGCCATTTATGACCTTCCAGCCAACATGTATGTGAAGCTTTTTCTATCTGCAGAGGTTCTACTAAACAAACAAACAAACAAGATAAATACATAAAAGGTTGATAAAATTCACAGGGGTGGGAGGTTGGTGGTGGAGTACAGCCAGTCCACTTGGGGTTGTGTTCAAACTGCAGACACTGAGTGCGGAGTTCACCTGTCCCAGGTGTGTGGTTACCTGAGCTCCCCCTGCCTGTGCAGGTTGGCCAGCCAGTTGCCAGGTCGGTGCTCTTATCTCGCCAAACCCATGTCCTTCCTCCCAGAAGTGGTACCTGAAGGGAAAAGAGACCGAACCCCACAAAACAAACGTAAACTGTGGAGTAAGACGACATCGTTTTGTCCCCATGGCGGAAGGGGAGACCGCAATCTTTGTATAATGTGGGCGAAATGAGGAAGCATAAACCCTAAAGCCTCACTGGAGTAAATCTCCAGGAGACAGATCTTGATTCAGGATAGTGTTAATGAAAAGGCATGTGCTTTCGCAGCTGTTTGGAAATGTGTGGAAATAATCCAGAGTTTTGTTTGGGTGGCTTTATTTGGAACGTGTGTTCTATAAATAGCGACTTGCTACAGTAACCGAGGGCTATTTTGGGATTACAGTCGGACCTTCTTGGTTGTGCGGTTCATACTGCTGAGCACTCGGGTTTCAGGATCTTGACCTTATCGTTCCAGGCGCGTTTTTGCATTTTACCGTATCGTGGTAAGACCGTGGAACCGGAGATCCGCCCTCTTAGCCAACTTTTGAGGGCACAGCCCGGCATGGCCAACTCGGTGCAAAATGGTGCCAGCCACCCTCTAGACCTTGCTCATCTTGATTAGCTGAAAGGTGGTTATGCCCAGGGATCCCTTCTGCCTCTTTCTCGCTTCACCCAGCCCCTGGCCACCACCATTCCACTCTACATACGAGTCTTCGGTCATGGCTTTGAAACGTGGAACTGTGCCTGGTCTCTTTGTACAGTGGAAACTAATGATTTGGTTGGTGTGAAGTTGCATTTCTTGGTCAGGTTTGGGATCCTTTAAAAGAAAGGAACCACGGTTGATGAGACTGAGTGGCACGGATAGGCCGCAGCTCTGCGGGTTGGTGTTTATTTCTGCAAAGCGTGGCAAAGGCCTCCCGTAGCTCTGATGGGATTTGCTCTCGGTGTCATGTTCCCTGTTTCCTGTCTCCACATCACCAATGTGTGGCTCAGAACCAGGGCAGGGACATGCGTTCCGTTACTTGGATGGTCCGCAGCAATGAATGGTGCTCTCAGACACAGCAGGGTGGCGGTACGGAGACCAGAACCCATTGAGATCACGTGCCTCTATTGTTTGCAAATGCTTCCTACTTAAGTAGAGCTGTGAATGCACTAGGTGACAAAATGTAAAAAAAAAAAAAACCCACATATTTTAAACAAATGCATCATCCTCTCAAGGGATGTGGTAAGAATTGAATTGTGTGTGTTTATATGCACAGAGATGCCCAGATGCACAAGCATAACCAAGAGATATTTCTTGCATAAGATGTTTTTTTTTTTCCTCAGCCAATGTAACACATTAGACCAACGCAAAAAATACCAGAAAGAAAGATGTGATTTTGCCCCATTGCCCATCCTTCTCTCCATCGTTTTCCCAAATGTAAGTCATATTAAAATATTCATCCTGTGGGTGACCTGCAAAGTGTTTGTTGAGTGCTCCTCCTTTGAGAGCGGAGACATTCATTAGTGATGAGACCCAAATAAATGGAGAGTAGATATTTATGGGCAAGCATCCACCTTCTCCATGGTTCCCTGAAGTTTTGTCTTCAAATTGAAGTCATTATTTTCTAACAATGTATCGATCCCCCATGTTAATGATAAAATCATCTATATGATCAGTGCAATAGAATGTTACCCCTTCCCAGACGTTGATGCCACAACAGTTGAGAGATTCACAGTCGTGTCTTCATGCTGTTGAGTCCACAAGAGTTGAAAAACTTTATGGTCTTGGGTGTTGGGTCCTTCCCTTCCTGCGGAAGCTCCGCTACAGTCGCACACATTCCGTGTGGACTCTTCATTCATGTGGCGCCTGCCGGGAAGCACTGCAGAATCCCAGCCAACGGCCCCAGCAGGGGTGAACCAATGTAGGATGGTTTGCTCTCCTGGCTTGTCACTTCACCCACGATCACGGGTCTTTAGAAGTGCGGTCGCACATGACGAGACTGCAAACACGCCTAGGTCCCTGACACATCCATATGCTGGCGTGTGGACCTGAGTGGCCTCAGGTGACTCACAGCCGCGATGTAACTACGAGCTGTTTCTTGCATAAGATGGTTTTATTGGCAAATCGTATCTAGAAACCTTGTATCATTTAAGTAATCAAATTTCATCTAAATATGTATATGATTTCTAGTGTGTAGGAGTATATTTATATACAATCATGTAATTGTACTTATATGCTCTGCACGTATCATTGCGTTTATGTAATTGATGAAGAAAGCCTTCATCATCTAAACTTGGAATATTTCACAATTTATTGGAAAACTTTTATATATATATATTAGCGTTTATATATCTTACTGAATGAAATCATTTAGATATATAGATATATACACAATTATGCGTTTTATAATTTTTTATAAATAGCCTACATAATGAGTTACTATATCTTTTTTTTTAAAAAGAACTTATTTATATATTCCTGAGAGACACACACAGAGAGAGAGAGAGAGGCAGAGACCCAAGCAGAGGGAGAAGCAGGCTCCGTGCAGGGAGCCCGATGTGGGACTCGATCCCGGGTCTCCAGGATCACGCCCCGAGCCAAAGGCGGTGGTGCTAAACCGCTGAGCCACCTGGGCTGCCCTGAGTTACTATATCAATAGTTATTGTAAATTTATACTACGTTTATAGATACAGGTAGATGGACAGTCCCGCATTTTCCTGAACAAAGCATCGTATCTGGTAAAGTACATTTTCAGGCTGGCCCCCAGTATCTACATTTAATGGTCCACAGAAACTACCGCTTCAAGATCTATTACTGCCAGTGTGGTGGCAAGCATATTGCAGTTCTCACGGAAATGTAATTAATTGATATTTAGTGTGCTTTTGTGAACCATTTGGGAGCCCTTCTGTCAGTGGGAACATGTGGCAAGCCATGTATCTTTCCTGCTTGGATGGATAGGCAAGTTCTGCTCCTATCAGGAAAGACTGTGAATACCTGACACTCACTGTGTGTCAACTATACTCAAAAAAAAAAAAAAAAAAAGAAAGAAAGAAAGAAAAGAAAATGCATACCCTAGCCAAAAAAACAAGCAAACAAACAAACAAACAAAAAAACACCAAAAGAGACAGACTATCTGAGGGTATGTGGAGGTCAGCAGGAAAGAAGGCCACAGGTGACCGGTGATGGCCATGAGCATGGTGGTGGTGGTCGTCATGCCACTCCATTTGCACATCCCTCTGCCCATCATGGGACAGGTTCCGTTGACTTGGTCTCAACATGGAAAAATCAATATGGTAGATCCAGGAATGGAGCTACTCAGCCCTGGCAGGAAAGAAACTGAGGGACTAAGGTATTTCTGTGTTTTTCTGGAAACTAGCTCCTTCCTGCACCAGAGGTTTGCCCTCCCCTTCTTCCGTTTAATGCTATTTTATTGAGCATGTACGACGTGCCAGTTACAGGCTCGGGCGTCAGTTTAGTGCCGGTAGTAAAGAGATGAGCGTGGAATATGCCAGTTCCCCAAGACCTCTGGGTGTAAATGCTCATAAGAAAGTTGTTAGGGTCTTTGGTTCATGCATGTATCACCCCGTCCCCTTTTGCAGTGTGTGTTACGGGTGCTTCCCTTCTGTTGCTGCTCCTGTTGCTTCCTAGCTCCCTTCTGTTTTGCTGAGTGATGAGCTCTCACTGGTCCTTAAAGGGCTGAAGGAATAATAAACGTAACTAGGTACGAGGCAGGGATCAAATCATCTGGAAAGAGTAGCAACTCGTAGCAGCAAAGAGTTTCCACGACGGTTTGAAAGGATTCTTCACATGCCATATGTGTGTGGCTGGCTCTGTTTTTAAAAGCTGTCAAACCCTGTATTTGTAAAACACTGATTTTCATTCCAGCAAATCCTCTGAGTAAATACACACACACACACATATATATATATATAAAACAGATGACTTTGACTCCAGCAAGAACTGCGCGCTCCTGAGACTTTTTGTTGTTGAGGTGCTTGTGTGAACATGTGGCGGTGGCCCTGCTCCCCTTGATCCCAGCCGGTGCCTGGCAGTCCTTCTGGAAATCGATAGGCCGTACTGAGCTCTGGCACCGTCCCCAAGGCATGAGCGACACTGCGTATTCTCACGCCCCCAAATCTCAGAGATTGCAAAATAGCAGACCATCGTCTCATACTCCACCACCTTTGTATAATCTCTTTTTTCCCCACCATGTGCGATGTCTTAGCTTTGCGAACCAGCCTTGAGGATGGACCATGCCACTCTTGGACGGGCCATACAACATGGCCTGCAGATGACATTGCCCCAATTTTCTTTCTTTTTTTTTTTTTTGGTGGCGACTCGTTCCAAAAAAATCACGCAAAAGTGATAGCCCTTGATGGGAAGAGCCGTGAATCAGAGATCGGCCCTGAAGGAGGATCCCAGATTAACTAATTTCGGAGAACCTCAGGTGTCATTCCTCTCTCACTAATTTCACCCTGGAGACACATGTGGGGCTTCAGAAGCCTCTTGCTAATGGGTTCAGAGATGTGAGAGATAACTGGAGACTCTGGGTCGTGAGCATTACCCAAATTACATAACGAGAATTGCAGAACTGTGTTGACATTCCTTGTATTTTATTGACAGAGCAGAAACAGGAAGTGGGATGATGTTACTGGAGAGGGTTTAAAGCGCCAGAGTCATCTGGAGAAATGAACTTGGTGTATTTTTTCCTCCCATCATGCTTATTCATTCAGTATCTGTTGAAGGCCAAGAAGTAGGGATATAAAGAAATGTCTGTTTTTTCCATAGGACAAGGCCATTTTGCACCACTTTTGTAGAAATACAAAAGTTGTGTGTGGTGGTTGGGAACAGTTGAACGTGAACTTGCAATTAAGAAGAAAAGTTTCATATCAGAATCTCTCAGAGTGTGTCTGTGTTTAATCTCTTGGGTCCTATGTCCAGTGTTAGGGGAAAACCGTGGTTTAATTCAATGTTGAGCAATCTTTTTCATATCGTTAAAGGCAAAATCACTGGGGCCTTAGAGGGTAAATATGACGTGCCTACGATGGTTCTCAGATGGACATGGTAATACTGTGATATTTTAGCTGCTTTAACAGGACAAAACCCTAGCATTGAACCAATAGGGAGAGGATGTTCCATATGGGGTGAGGAGGTGACCTGGAGCCTCGGGGAAGAGAAGGCTGCCTGGCCTAGGGGACACCTGGGTGACACCTGTGTCCCAGCCGTAAGCCAGCAGGCTGTATGTGTGGCTGCCAAACCATCAACGTGCATATGCATATGTACATGGCACATGTGCCGAGCTCATGCTGTGCAAAAGTTGCAGTAGTAAAGATCACAGTACACACCATTATTTGGAATTGATGGTCCCTGGAGAACCAGAATCAATGAAAAGTAGACATTTGGAAAAAACAAACAAACAAAAAAATAGCCGACTTTGTTAGCCCAGAGAGTTCGCAGGACGCATCGGCTGGTGAGGCTGGAGTAGGGACTTCTCTGTGAGCAAAATGGGAAAGCAGACCCAGGAAAAAAGTCCCAGTTATAGGAAAGTTGGGTAATGGTTAAATGCACTTACTGAGTCCTCCCCCTCATGCGAAGGGCTCTTCCCGCCGTCCCCTGGGTGAGGAACCAGAGCAAGTCCTGACCTACGCCAGAAGGGCAGCAGCATCCCGCTGGGCTGGGTCTCAGCACCTGTGTCCTTCCCCTCATGTCCCCCGGTGAGCATCACATCATCTGACCCCAGCACGCCGGGGAGGCTGAGCACAGGACGGCCCGCACACATCTTGTATACGGAGAGTGCGAGACTCATGCACATAAGCTCCTGCTACAGTGTATCATGATACTTGTTCTCTTGCACTGTGAGCCATTGTTACTCTCCTTCTGGGACCGCTGTATACTTAATATTAAGCCTCATCGTGGGTATGCATGCATATTCTGTGTAGGGTTCAGTACTATCCACCATTTCAGGCATCCACTGTAGGGGGGTGGTTCCTGAATCTCCTACAGATAAGGGGGGAATCCCTGTATAAAGCAGGTGCTCTAGCACACCAGAGCAGAAAGTGGGAGAAACATGAATTTGCTTTAGCACAATACAAACCAACATGGAAGGAGGAGGGGTATGTGGGTGACTAGTAGCCCTCGCAAACACAGGGAGCAAAGTTATAAGGCAACAAATCTTGTGCGGGGTGGGGGCTAGGTGGCTCAGTCAGTGCATCATCAGGCTCTCGGTGTCAGCTCAGGTCATGATCTCAGGGTCCGGAGTCAGAGCCTTGCATCAGGCTCTGCGCTCAGCGTGCACTCTGCTTCAGATTCTGTCTTCCTCTCCGTCCTGCTCACTGTCTCTCAAATAAATAACCTTTTTTTTTTTTTTTAAAGGGGGATGCCTGGGTGGCTCAGTGGTTGAGCATCTACCTTCAGCTCAGGGCATGACCCTGGGGTCTTGGGATCGAGTCCCACATGGGGCTCCCTGCAGGGAGCCTGTTTCTCCATGTGCCTGTGTCTCTGCCTCTCTCATGAATAAATGACCATCAAGGTTCATAGTGGAAATCAAATGATAAGACAGTTCACATGGTTCTTCACTAAAACATTGTGCAAAGGTGTTTTATGATGATTCAGTTTGCCATGGCAGTTTCACAGGGTCTGGCCCACAAGTTCATGTGATGGTTATATTTATTTATATTTATTATATATTTATCATATATTATTATACATTTATTATATATTTGAAGATTTTTATGTATTTATTCATGAGACACAGGGAGAGAGGCAGAGACACAGGCAGAGGGAGAAGCAGGCTCCATGCAGGGAGTCTGATGCGGCACTTGATCCTGGGACTCCAGGATCACGCCCTGGGCCAAAGGCAGACACACAACCGCTGAGCCACCCGGGGATCTGTATATCATTATATTGTTTAAAAGTCTCCTCGAATGCACGATAGGAATCATGATAATTTACCAAATTTATATACAATAACATACATAAGCGGGTGTATTAGTTTCACAGTAAAACGTCTCTGGTCACATCCAAATTATTAAGAAATTCCTTCTTTTTTTTTTTAAAAAAAATATTATTATTATTAATTTGACAGAAAGTGTGTGCTTGTGGGGGTGGGTGCAGAGGGAAGAGGAGAAGCAGACTCCCCCCTGAGCAGGGAGCCCGATGTGGGGGCTCGATCTCCTGACCCTGAGATCATGACCTGAGCAGAAATCAGGAGTGAACGCTTAGCCCACTGAGACCTCCAGACACCCCAGAAATTGTTTAGTTTCTATGAATGCCTGCCATATGTACTGACGTCTTATATATGCAGATATATGGAATTTTATGTTGGTTTTCTATATATAAAACATATATAACGTGCATACATATTTTATACATATAAAACCTACATGTATACTGATATTTCATAAATTTATATATACCCTCTATATAAAACATCCTAAAATATAAACAAGATATATAAATATATAAAATATCAGCATACAAATGTGAATACGTAAGTATACATCAGTATGTATAATTTATACGTGTCTGTATAACAAATCCATAAATCATATAAATACTCAAATATGTTTAAATATATACATAATTTAACCTTTTTTGGGAAACCCAGCTTTCCGACGACTTTTTTTTTGCTTTTTGTTTTTTTGACTTTCTGTGGTGCTAAAGGTTTTTTTTTTTTTTTTTTTTAAGATTTTATTTCTTTATTTCAGAAAGAGGGAGGGAACTTGATCCGCAGAGGGGCGGGGATAGAGGGAGAAGCAGGGGAGCCTGATGCGGGGCTCGACCCCGGGACCCTGAGATCACTGAGATCACGGGCTGACCCCAAAGCAGACCCTTTCCAGACTGAGCCATGTAGGTGCCCCCTTTTGTGAAGATGTTGAAAAGACCGAAGTCCTCGCGCTGTGGAAGGCCGTGGGAGGCTCAGGGAGCGCTGCAAAGTATTGCTCCTATCGGGAGACGCCGATTGCTGTGATTCTGTTGCTGGATCTTTCCAAGCTCTCGGTTCACCTTTTCTCTGTTTTAAACGTGACTTGAGGCTGAGAGCCCTCGAAGGGGAAGCAGCTCAAGCGTAGAATCTGACTGTCCCCTCCCCAAACACGCCTCTGGTTCAGAGAACCCGCAGCCCGGCCTGCAAGGCCTGCGAACTCGCAGCGTCTGCGGGGCCTCCGGGCCTTCCTGGGGTGAGGCCTCCCTTTCCTGTCCGCTGGTGGCCATCCTTGGGGCTCCACACCTGGAGGGGGCCACACCATGGTCATTGCGCCTCCCGGGTTGGTCTTCAACGTGCCAGGTGGCGGCCTGTCCCCCGAGGAAGCACCCAGTAAAGCGCGTGTGGCCCTAATGGTCACCGGGTCACTGGCAGCCTCGGTGGGTGTCACAGGTGCCTCCTTCCAGGGGTTGTCCCTGGAACCGGTCACAGTGGGAGGCACCTGTGCCGCCTCCTTCCTCCACTCGTGCAGCCTTCCCGACCTGCTGCACAGGACACACCGTCGTCTCTTCAGGTTGAGAACAGCCCCTCAGGCAGATGCTATGTAAGCTTTTGGTCTCTTTCCATTTGTGTGCATGTGTGTGTGTCTGGGGGGAGGTGGGACAGGATGCAATGATTCTAGAAAAGTATACGTTTTTCTCAACTTGGGGAATACACAAACCCGCCTAAATAACTATTACATTGCCCAGACCACATGCAGCATATAGCATATTGGAATTCTCCTGATAATATTAGGGAATCTTTTAAGGTCAGACATTGTTAGGACTTGCAAGAGACCGAACATCTGCATTCCAGCATCGCTGTGTAAAGAAACTGAGGCACACGGAGCTGCCGTGATTTATCCCAGACCGCGCACAGCTGGTCAGTACTTTCACTTAATTTTTTTGAGGATTTTATTTATTTATTGGAGAGCGAGTGCAAGTGAGCAGACAGGAAGGGCAGAGGGAGATCCAGACGCCCCGCAGTGGAGGGAGCCCAATGCGGGACTCGATCGCAAGACCCGGAGATCATGACCTGAGCCGAAGGCAGATACTTAACCCACTGAGCCCCCCAGCCGCCCCTGGTCAGTACTTTTAGTAGTTTTTAAAACCCATTCACGAAACAATGGGCAGAATGCCTGAAATTCAGTGTCCCGTATATCTCTGTTTGCCAAATCGTCCTATGGGTTCATCGTATACGACGTGTTTCGAGACCTGCTTTTCTTTACGGTGCTGCAAAAATCCCACAAGGTAAATTATTTTGCTGAAAGGCACCAGGGGAGGAAGCCAAAGGGAGGAAAAAAAAAATCTCCAAAATTGGAAGCAGAACTTGTTACCTTGGAGCCACGATCGACCACGGCCTGAGTTTACAGGTCACCAAAGGGTCCGAGTGGCCAAAAGAGCTGGGTGCGTGGCATCTTCTGATCCCCCAATCTGGAGCTTACTCGGTGGAACCTGTTTGCTTTTAGTTAATTGGTACATGATTGACATAGAATGTTCTGTTGGTTTCAGGTGTCCCGGATTGATTGAAAATGCTATTTTTTGACGCTCCCCACGAGGGGTGTAGTCACACGTGCCACCTTATTCCAATGTGATTGACTCGATTCCCTGTTGTTTACTTTTCATCCTTGTCACTTATTTTTAAAACTGTAAGGGCACCTGGGGGCTCAGTGGTTGAGCATTTTCCTTCAGCTAAAGTCGTGACCCCGGGGTCCTGGGATCGAGTCCCGCATTGGGCTCCCCACAGGGAGCCTGCTTCTCCCTCTGTCTATGCCTCTGCCTCTCTCTCTGCGTTTCTTATGAATAAATAAATAAAATCCAAAAAAAAAGCATTGCAGAATTCATCGTGAGCATGATGCTCCGTGGTGTGCATCGACAGAGCTCACTCGGACCCTCCTATTTTTGGATGCTGGTCTGTTGTAATGTGCACCTGAGGTACCTGCAGCGTCATAGCGTCCCGGCTTTCATGGCGATGCTTTCCGTGTCCCTACAGAATTAATTATTGTTTGACATGCAGCTTGATGGCTTTGTCACTGGCCCTTTGTGCTTTGCATTATTACCTACGAACATGAACCCGGAGCTGTGGGTACAGCTCTCTCCATTTCCTCATACTCACGATTTTTCCCACGATCCTTTAATGCAAAGCCACTTGAAACGGGTCGTTTCTTATTTTGGTGACAGGCATTTTAAACTTTTAACTTTGTTGTTGCTGCTTTTATACGTTGGGGCTTTCATTCCTCAGGATTAAAACCAGGAGCTGATTATGCCACTGGATGGAAAATGTAATCGGTAGGAAGGCGGCTGACCCACCTCCCTGGCTTGTAACATTGATCCTTTGATTCTTACATGTTGACTGATTGTACAAAATAAAACACGTTGTTTTTCCCTTTATGACAGGTTTTCAATACTATTTTCATTTTTATTATTTCATTTTATTTATTTGAGAGAGCACACAAGCAGGGAGGGAGAGGGAGAAGCAGGCTCCCAGGGAGCCCGACGTGGGGCTGATCCCAGGACCCTGGGATGTTGACCTTGATCACCTGGCCGAGGTCGTAGTGCTTTGCCAGGTTCCTGCACTGTGAAGTCTCCTGAGCCCTCACCTTGCCATCCTCTGTGCTCTGGAGGCAAGTCACTTAAGTGCATCCATGACGAGGAGGACAGAGAATGCAAGTGCCTGTCTTGGATGGTGTGGGGAGGATGGAAAATTCAACTGCATGTCTTGGACCATCCACCATAGGGAGGACAGAGAATTCAGCTGCTTGTCTTGGATGGTGCAGTACCGACCTCAGTGACTTAGAATTCTTCTCTGGGGAAGATTTGCCCCATCCTCCCATTAATTTATGTATTCCTTCATTCATTTACATCAATATGGGCCTGTGGATATTTAGTGCATACTTCCAGTAGTATGGGGTAGTATCATCCAATACTTTATTCCTATTACTTCTTTTGCTACCTCTTATTATTTTGCCATCGTGGTTGGATCCCAAGAAGTCTTTGCATTTTGATGACTCCCAAACTATGTCAAGGAGTATGTTGAGATAAAATCCCATCCAGGGTTTAGGACGTAGAAGGAGGGTGATGGGTGTTCTTGGAAGCTATGGGGAAGGGAGGCACCTGATGTGCCCTTGATGTTTTCCTCAGAGTGTAGATTGCATTGGTCAGCTCTGTCCAAACAGCTGGCCCCGGGGTGTTCAGCTTGCAGAAGCCCTCAGTGGATCAGCCACATGCACACTGTCTTTGACCGAGCTTCCTCCCATGCACTTGCAACCTTCCTGTTCCCAAAGTGAATCTGGAGAGTAGTGTGGGCACCACTCCTTCCCCCACCCATCCTACCATCCTAGTAGAAACATTTTTCTGGGGGATCCCTGGGTGGCACAGCACTTTGGCGCCTGCCTTTGGCCCAGGGCGCGATCCTGGAGACCCGGGATCGAATCCCACATCAGGCTCCCGGTGCATGGAGCCTGCTTCTTCCTCCGCCTGTGTCTCTGCCTCTCTCTCTCTCTCTGTGACTATCATAAATAAATTAAAAAAAAAAGAAACATTTTTCTGGAAACATGTATGAAGTGGTAGGAACACATTGTGGACCAGACACTTCCAGTGGTGCCCCACGGAGGTTACATTTGGTCCTGTTGTCTGCACGGCCACGTGCTTCTGTTCACCACGATCGGAACTTTAAAAAGTGACCTCATTCTCTTAGCCCGTGGTATGCACGTTAATATATAAAACTTTAAAAGGCACAGGGGTGACTGTCATCTAAGTACATCTTAAGAAGCAGTCTTGTTGCAATTCCAGTAACCGGGTCCACTTTATGAATAGGACATAAGCACACTGCACCCTTTCCAAGGAGGCTTTTCTTCTTTTTAAAATATTTTATTTATTTATTTGAGAGAGGGCATGAATGTGGCACAAGTGTACAGGGAGAGGGAGAAGCAGACTCCCCGCTGAGCAGGGATCCTGATTCAGGTGCTCGATCCCAGGTCCCCGGAATCATGACCTGAGCTGAAGGCAGATGCTCAACCTACTGACGCACCCCGGTGCCCGTCAAGGAGCTTTCCTTATAGGCACAGAATGAGAAGTATTATAGGAAACACAGACATTTGGAAAAAAAAATGGAAGAGTTATCGTTCCAAAGCCAGTGGTTAAACACCAAACCATTTGTACCATTTCTGCAGGTAATTTTCTGGATGTTTTACACATAGATGACAGTTATCTATCCGTATCATTACCATTACTCTCTATATACGTGTATGAATATATGTCCATCTGCATCTGCATTCATAGTCCATCTACATTTGATATCTGGATGCATTACGATTTATATCAGCTTGACATCATGTTTGTAACTGTCGACATCATATTGTTCCCAATTGTACTACTTAAACTGTATCAATATTTCTCTACGCATCCACATCTTTCTTTACAGTGTATCGATGCATATTTCATTTTGAACTTTACACTTCCTGCAATATGGTAGCAAAAACCACTTGAGGATTGTTACAAATCTTCTTGAGCATCATTTCTCATGACTTATTCTCACAGAAGGTTATCACTCAACCCAATCATCATCATCATTATTATTTTTTTACCTTTAGGATATTTATTCAGTTTTGATCCTATACCTCATTTTCAAAGCCTTCCATGTAAATTCTTCATCATAGGGGCAAGATGTGTTTTGTTGTGTATTTCTGATGTATTTCTGTCTACTGTTGTGAATTGTAAGCTTTGATTTGATGTCTGTGTCCTTAAAAAAATACAAAAAAAAATTCCTTTTGTATGCGCTTGAAATCTGACTGGATATCTTACTATTGAAAACTTAAAATTCTTGCAGAAAAGCTAAGAAAAAGAAATTATGAATCCCGTGTACCCATCAGTCAGCTTGAAACATGAGGAGTGCATAGTCTTATCTTTCCTATTTAACCTCACCTATGTCCCTTGTTCTCATATGGCTCCGTGGAATTCACCTAAACCTATATCCATATTTTACTCTGAAATATAAAAACCTTTTTTTATTTGTTTTTACATATCTATTTTATCTTTACTACACTTAAAACTATTATCAGTTTCCCAATATCATCAACGTCCGAGGCATAAAACTAGAAAATGACTTTTTTTTTATTATTTTGCTAACTCACAAAAGGGCTTTGCATGACAGTAGGTTGATTTGTGTTCTGAACATTTGATGCAGCTGTGCCGTCCTCTCCATTCTTTACTCTTCATAGCAGAGTCTCGTTGAAGAAACTGCTATTTCTACGTATCCAACAGGAAAGTAGGTTATAGCATCAGCAAAATGTAGCACTCAAAAATTATTTTTAAAGGAACATGAGTGTTCTCCATTGTCTTTGGTCTCTGGATACCGACTCCTCAGTGGGGTAAGCCCGCGTGGCCTGAGGCAGTGCTCCCCCTAGGAGGAAAGTTGCATGGATACAGCCAGGAGTGTGTGTGTGTATGTTGGGGGGCCTCTGTGGGTTCCCTGCATCTCTCCTGTTCTGGTTCCCAATGAATGCACCATGCTGGCAAGAGAAAATGAGAAATAGGGTTTGAAGGGAGCTTTGCTCCTTCATTCAACACACAACACACAACTGCACTTGTTCCCCTTTGCTGACTCACAGTCTACCAATGATATCACTTTGGTTGGAGCCCGTGGATGTGTTATATTGGCAAAGATAGACTATGGAATAGCAATCTCATGTATGACAATCATAGCTGGCTGTTCTTATGCTACTGTAAAGATGCGCCATTTTGCTTATTTTTCTCATTTTATTGAGATGTAATTGCCATTTGTCACCATATATATTTAACGTAGACGGCATGGTGGTCTGATGTGCGCCCATTCTGAAATGATTATCACAGTATCACTCTTAACATCCATCCTTTTGGATAGATACAGTTAAAGGAAAAAGAAAAGGAAGAAAAAGGAAAAAGAAAGTAAGAAATAGAAGAAAAGAAAAAAAGGGAAAAGGGAAGGAAAAAAATCCTCCTTCTGATTAGAACTCTTCTCTCTGTTTTTTTAACTTTTCTATGTATCACACAGCTTAACTCTGATATTAATATGGTCATCATGTTGTCCCTTACCTCTGAGGACTTACTTAGCGTATGGGTGGGACTTCCTGCTCTTGGACCACTTTCTTCCATTTCCTCCCCTCCCCACTGTCCTGCCTCTTTTAACCACAAATCTGATCTCTTTTTCTATGACTTTGGGTTATTTTCATTTGTTTTTAGACTCCACATAAAAATCAGATTGTACATTCTTTGTCTTTCTGTGTCTGGCTTATTCAACTTAGCATAACGCCTTCCAGCTCCATCCATGTTCTTAGAAATGCTAGGATTTCCTTCTTTTTTCCTTTTAAAGATTTTATTTATTTATTCATGACAGACACAGACAGAGGCAGAGACACAGGTAGAGGGAGAAGCAGGCTCCCTGTGGGGAGCCTGATGCAGGACTTGAATCCCAGGACTCCAGGATCACGCCCTGAGCCAAAGGCAGACGCTTATCCAGTGAGCTACCCAGGTGCTCCCCCCCTTTTTAATGGTAGAATAATATATTGCATCATATAAAGCTATCACATCTCTATCCATTCACCCATCAATAGACATTTAGGTTGTTTCCATGTCTTGGCAGTCGTCAATAAGGCTGCAAAAGGGTAAACAGAGGACTCCCACAGGTGATTTCTTCTCACCATTGGTTTATTTTATCCTCCCCCTCCCACATCTTTATGGAGACCTCATTGGCATATCAAACTCTAGTGTAAGGTTTACTCGTGGATTGGATATACTTCCATGTTGCAATATGATTACCGCCGTAGCTTTCCATGACACCCCGTCACCTAGTTACCATTCCTTTTTGGTGGACAGATAGTTACGATTTAGTCTCAACAACTGTCAAGCACTTAATCCATTACTGTTCACTATCATCACAAAATCGTGTATTAGATTTCCATGATTATTCGCCTTCTGACCGGCATGGCTCCATGTCCACCTTCCTGTCCAGCCGCCGGCAACCACCAATCTGCTCTCTGCTCATAACATGATCTCATCGTTCAATGTGCTAGTGACCTATAGGCCCTTTGCCGACATGGCCGCATGTTTGAGAACAATGATACATATTACAGATTTAACTTAAAATAAAATAAAAGGCATGGTTTTGCTAGAGGTAGGTAGGTGTGCCCCTACTCAGTGCGTGTATGTGAATGCATGTGTGTGTGTGTGTGTGCTTAATAAATCCAAATGTCTACCACATAGATTAGAGATACTAAATTACAATAAGTAGAAGATCATGGCAATTGATTATAAGGAGGATGCATTAAAGACTTCTGCAAAGTGACAGGTGCTGGATAATATTTAAAACATGATTTGATGCTCAGCTAGGTGACAGGAATAAGTCTCCCTTACAAAGATTTACTGCCCTTGGCACTGCTGATACTGGGGCTGGATAATTCTCTGATGCAGGTGACTGGCCTGTGCATTGTAGGATGCTTCGCTGTATCCCTGACCTCAAGCCCCTAGGTGCCAGGAGCACATCTCTCCCCAGCTGCAACCATCAGAAGCATCTTCAGATGTTGCTAGATGTCCCCTGGGAGCTAAAATCCCTCCCTTTTATAAAATGAGGTGTGCCTCTGCTAGATGTTACACAGAGGATTTCATTCTCTTTGGGGTCCCGGTGGCCCCGTACGTGTGCCTGGCATGACCAGAAAACCAGGGGCAAACAGGACAATGGAGCCCCAGCACCCACATGATCCTCGAAGCCTTTCTCGTAGGAAGAATCGACTTTATGAATTGTATCAGCTGCGATGAGAATTAGGTTGCTGTTTGGGCACAGTCATTATAAAGCACTTTATCGGAAAGGAAGATGGAACTGATGTGGGTAAGCGAGAGCTTTAGAGAAAATAAAAAGAATAAAAAAAAAATCCTGATAAGCATCTCTCAGAACAAAGTGCAGAGTGCGATGCAGCGAGCTTATCTAAGATTGGGCAAAGCCGGGTTGGGAATGGACGCGCAGTGGATGGGCAGTGTGCGAGCGTCAGAACGATTCCCCGTCCTATAGAGGCACACGGACCAGTGAGTGCAGCCTGTTACTTAGAACTTATTAACATCGGAGCAAAACACCAACAACGTGTTCGCAGAGAACGAGGTGCGAGCATCATTGCAAAGGACGGGGGGGGGGGTGATATTTTCTGAGCTGTGGTGCCGGTTGATTGAACTTAGATTCTCCAACAAACAAAGAAGTTTGAATAGTCGACGCGTGAACACAAGATGAATTCACGTGGAGAAATGTCTTTGGGAGAGACATTGTCAGCCTCAGAGCTTCGGAATCAGCATCGCCACGCCCGAAGAATGAAGATGCGACATTGTCATCCGTGGCTTCATAATGGCTTGTATTGGGTTCTCATTTTTAACGTCGATAAGAAGTAGGCACCGTTCACATTCTTGCGGTAAAAGGGTTACGGAAAACCAGTCCCTCGTGTTCCGACAGCAGTAAAACCGCAGGGTGTTGACGTGCATCCTTTGACGTGCTCTCCATACCTGCTTCCTGAAAGTCTGAACGATCCACTGCCGCTGAATCAAGAGTTTAATTCTGCAACCTTGGACTGCGCGGGTGCGCGCCGTGCTTTTTCGGCACGGATTCCGCTATTTATTTATTTTTTTTTTAAATATTTTTTTTTTATTTTTATTCATTTATGATAGTCACACACAGAGAGAAAGAGAGAGAGAGAGGCAGAGACACAGGCAGAGGGAGAAGCAGGCTCCATGCACCGGGAGCCCGACGTGGGATTCGATCCCAGGTCTCCAGGATAGCGCCCTGGGCCAAAGACAGGCGCTAAACCGCTGCGCCACCCAGGGATCCCGGATTCCGCTATTTATATTTACTACGACGAATGTCATCCCATTGCCTTCAGTGTCCCGTTCGTAAAATGCCCTGCCTACCGTTTCCCTTGCCTACGTTCTGCAAACTTTGGTTGCATTTCTGAGCGGCTGTCGCCGTGCCTGAAATAGTCAAAGTAACTAATGGAACGGATTTAAAGTTAGTTTTAGTTACACAGGGGAAGAGGCAAAAATGTGAGGCTCCAGCAAAAAAATGTAAGAGAAAAGGGAAAACCTGCTTATTATGCGACTGTTCCAGATACGGTTTGATGTGTGCGTGCGAATGGCTCCCACCTACAATTGGCTTGCAGTTGTCTTCACGCGGATAGTGGATGCGCTTGTGAATGTGAACGTTCTGGCCTCATCCGTCAACGCAGTGTGAATGCACAGAGGCAGCAAGGTAGGTTTTGTAGGGGGTGGACCGATACCTGGTTGAAAGTAAACACATCTGGCCACTCACCCATATGTTCTGTTTCCACAATTCCAAATTCCAGTGTCCGGTGTGTGTGTGTGTGTGTGTGTGTGTGAGAGAGAGAGACAGCGTGCAATTTTCTCATTCTATCTGTTTCCAGGCTTCCTGCCAGGAATTCAAGTAAAAACGCTCTGAATCCAACCATGTCATTTTACAAATAAACCAAGGGTCATGGGTCGAATTGTGTCCCCCGAAATGTTAGAATGAAGTCCTCACACCCAGCATCTATCTGCTCAAGGGACCTTACTTGGAAAAAGGTTCTTTGCAGAGAGAGAGGTAAGAGGGCCCTGATGCGATGCCTGTTGTCCATCTACGAGGGGAGCACTCGGCGGGAAGGCAAAGCAGAAGTCAGACAGATGCACAAGGAGAAGACCGATGTGGCGCGATGCCTCTGAAGGCCAAGCAACATCAAGGATGGCCAGCGGCCACCTGAATGCACCTTTGGAGCCTTCAGAGCCGCGCGGTCCTGCCAACACCTTGATTTTGGAAGGTTGGCCTCCAGAACGTTGATGAGACAATAAATTAAACCATCAACCTTGTGGTACTTTGTCCCTGCAGCTCTAGGAATCCGGCCAAGACGCTGGGCTGTCTACAGGAGCGACCAAAGGGAAGCAGCCAGCCTGGGTAGCGCCTGGTGAAGGGCGGACCCCTGGCCCAGCTCCATGCTCATCCCTTAGCCCTGCCTGGCTTCTCTGACACATTCCAGCAGTGGGGGACCCTTGTCTTCCAGACTCCCCTGTGTTTCATCAGACTTTTTAGGGATGCCACTGCGTCGTATCACAGGAACCACACATTCTGGGGCAGGGGGTGGCGGCCCCTCCTTTTTTTTAAATGACAGCCTTTGCAGGGAAGTGGTGGGGCTTCGTAGTCCTCAACTGTAAAATGAGTGGGTTGGACCGATCCCCAGGTCCTTTCCAACTAATTCTGCATGATTCCAGAGCCATGATCATTGTAATTAAGACTCTCGACTTGAATACTGCTCATTTTTAAGCCGTGATTAGTGATACGCTCGCTCCATGTATTTTCTGAATAAACTTCATTGTGACCTGGTTAAATGGTGCATACGAACTGACAAGAGGGGGTTTGCTACCGGAAATTGTGAGATTGGGAACAAATCCAGAGGTCCTGGACCACATGTAGATGATCGCAAGTCAGGCTAGATCGTAGAAGCACAGGGCAGCATTTACGGCAGAAAAATCTAAATTGCACTAAAAATAAACATGGGACATGGGAATGATTTGTCACGTTATGTCTGCCTCTCTCCCACTACAGTGTCTCAGTCTTAGGAAATAATCAACCCCAGGATGGGTTTTCCCCAGCGTCTTTTCAACTTCTAATCATGGATCATAAACAGTTGGGCAAAAGAGCAGCCTGTTGTGTTTTCCCGGCTTATATGGACTCCAGTTATTCATGCCTTCTCTCTTTTTCCCCTGAGGAAAGGGAAAATATAATTTGATATTTGAGATTTGAGGTATTTCTCAACCTTTATAGAGTGGAATAGGCATTTCTTTTGTCTCCCAATCAGTGTGAATGTCAGAACCTTTTGAAATTTTGCCGAATGTTTCATGCACTGAGCAACCAGTGCCTATTGGACTTTCTGCGGGGAAGGAAGGCCTATCAGCTCCCTCATGGTGCATGTAGTGTTGTCTGGTGGTGGGGGATAGAGGCACGTCTCGAAGGATGGCATTAAGTTCAGGTGACATCATTACTTTTTTTTTTTTTTTAATTTTTTTTTTAAATTTTTATTTATTTATGATAGTCACAGAGAGACAGAGAGAAAGGCAGAGACATAGGCAGAGGGAGAA
The DNA here is from genome assembly GCF_048418805.1 of Vulpes vulpes. Lineage (NCBI taxonomy): Eukaryota > Metazoa > Chordata > Mammalia > Carnivora > Canidae > Vulpes > Vulpes vulpes. The sequence continues at coordinate 3,624,452 of NC_132796.1, read as the reverse complement.
GCAGGCTCCATGCACCGGGAGCCCGATGTGGGATTCGATCCCGGGTCTCCAGGATCGCGCCCTGGGCCAAAGGCAAGCGCCAAACCACTGCGCCACCCAGGGATCCCCTCATTATGTTAATAAGTGTGGCATAGTCTATATTTATGGGGCCAGGAGGACATGGGGATCCCTAGGAGGGGACGGTGACTTGGGGTTGGGTTCGTGGGAGGTCTTCCAAGGGAAATAAGACCTTCCAGTTGAGAGGGAGTTGAAACAACTTGAGGATATGGTGGGAGAGAGACAGATTTTGGAGCTTGAAGTGTGCAGGGGTTCAGAGCTGGTGCTGAAAGACCCGTGGGATCTGAATGAGGGACCGAGATGACTTCTGGACTCTTGGGTTGCCTCACTGCCGGGTCCATGCAATCCTTGGCTCAGGGTAGATACCCACCCATTTTATTTCCATCCTCAGAATAAGAGTGTTGGTAAAACTGTCAGTGGAAAAAGGCACTGAATCCTGTCTTTGTTGCCTTTGAAGCCCATCACCTTGGGCGCTGTTTCTCAAACCTGAGCATCAGAATCCCCTGCACAATGGCTGGGCTCCACCCATTAGGATTTCGGAGTCACTAGATCCAAGATGGCACCCACATCAACTTGCTGCTACTCATCTAGGGGGTCAAACTCTGAGAACCATTGCATTTGGGTCTTTTCAGGTTATGTTTCCACAAACGACCGGTTTAATTTTTGACTCTGGCATACTATTTTGGTCTCTCCTGTTTGGAAGGTGGCTTTAATACCTCCAGGTCTGGAGGTTTGCTTTTGACATCGAGTCTTGCTCTACTGATTTACACGTTGTCTTTTTTCCAGGTTCCTGATCAGTGCATATTTATTGGGCATCTACCATGTGCTATGGACTGTGCGGGATGTAAAGATTAATAATAACCACCGTAAAAACTCATTGATATGCTGCATGTTATTTATTCTCCCCATGCTTCCAAATGCTTGGCTCATAATTCAAAACACTTGAAGGCAGCCGATTGTTTCCCACTTCAGGGATCCAAGGGCACATTCTGTCTCAGACAAAGGTCTTGTAATTCCAGGCTGCATGCAGCTCTCTTGCCTTCAGACACTGAGAAACCATGCACAGAACTTCATTCATTCATTTATTCACTTGATAACCATGTATGCACACCTTATTTTGAGAGGGTCATCAGACTAGATAATATAAGACATAGAAATATAGTTAAGCATCAACCCCCGACCCCAGGGAAATCACCATCGCAGTAAAGAAGACAAAATGATCAATGAAACGCTTTTATTTTTTATCATCATTATTTTTTTTAATGAAATGATTTTTACTACAACACATGCACACAGAACATTCCATAAGGAGGATGAAGATAAAGACCATGGGAATATAGAGTCTTAGTTTCTTTTTTCTTTTTTAAATATTTTATTTACTTATTTGAGAGAGAGAGCAAAAAGGGGCACAAGTAGGGGTCGGGAGAGGGAGAAGCAGACTCCCCACTGAGCAGGGAGCCTGATGTGGGGCTCGATACCAGGACCCTGAGGTCATGTCTTAAGCCGAAGGCAGATGCTTAACCTACCGAGTCGCCCAGGTGCCCCCAGAATCTTATTTTCCACTAGAATCTTATTTGACACCAGTATCACATAGGTGGTTTGTTATCTGTCTATCACTGCATGAAACATTCCCCTAAAACCCAGCTTAAAACTGCAAATATTTATTATCTCATAGATTTTCTAGAAGTCAGGAATTCAAGAGCTGCATAGCTGGGTGGTTCTGGCTCAGGCTCTGCGATGATGCTGGAGACTGGGGTGGAAGGCTTCCGAAGGCATTGGAGAATCTCACTTAAGTGTCCCTCCCTTAGCAGGAGGTTCTAGTTCATTGCCACATGGGCCACTCCTTAGGGCCAGTCATACAACATTGGTGCCTGGCTTCCCTGAGTTGGGGAGGAGAGAGACAGGATGAGAGGGAGGGAGCCTAAGATGCAAACCTTCATCTTTCCTACCTTGATCTCAGAGGTGGTGCATCATCAGTTCTACATGTTGGTGGTCACCCATTTGGCACCATATGGAAAGGGGACAGCAGGACGGTGTTGGTACAGGGAGGCAGGGACCAACAAGTGCCATCTTGTTGGAAGCCAGATTATCAAAGAAACATGTACAAAGGAGGTTGTTTATGAACTGTGTCTCGGGATGGATGGGGTTTTGTGCGAAGAGCAAAGGAGGGAGTGAGTCAATATGGGCGTGCGGCAAGTGTTGATACGGGCACTTCTCAAACGATGACATACATGCACGTGACATCGCGTGCTAATTCACGCAAATGCACATGAATGGGTTGAGTATCATTTCAAGTGCAGGTGGTTGTGTTGGACGACTAAATTGAAACCAGAGCATTAGATGGTAGAAACCAATGGTAAGGCCAATAGATGTCGATCGGCTGGCTATGGAGGAGACTCGCTGCTGCTTTTGCTCAAGTGAACCATTTTTGAATGTCAATTTTAGGGCGAATTTGATGGAGGCAGGTAGTGGTGGAATTAGAGGTGGAGGCCATGAGGCTAATAGTGTGAATTGAGATCCAGCAGTAGTAGACAACCGAGGAAATGAAAGCATGACACTCCTGCCAAGCCTTGGAAGGTGGTATTGATGGGAGCGGGCTACGTCTTGCATAGAGAACCAGGTATTGGGGGAGCCATCCGAGCCTGGGGTCATATGTCAGCTTGTTTTCATTAAAAGAAGAAAGAGGGTTCAGAAGTTGAGTGAACCGGTCAACATAGCTAGATGCTACAGAGATCTGTGAGAGTGACACCGAGCACGTTCATTCTGGTGGTGATAAGGTCACAGATGGACTTGAAACGATGTCCTTTTTTCTCCTTCATATTTTCTGTCTTTTAGTGTTTTTCTTTCTGAAACCGGCCTCCCATGTTCATTATCAGGACCTTCCCCACCACTGTCCTCCTCCGCCCACAAACCTACTTATGTCCTTATGCATCATACCCTGAGACAAGGAACTCGTGGTAACAAGCAGTTCTTTACTTCTCACATCTCTCTGCCTTTGACTCTGACAGCACACCTGGACTCTGGGGCTTGCCCCGGGCACCACTGCAGGTGGCTGACCCTTCAGCAGTGCCAACGTTCTTGGAGCTTCTCCATAGACTCTGACGTGTTATTGCCCCTCCTTCCAGGGGCTTTATCCTTCCTTGAATTCCTGAACACTCTCCCTTCTGGGTCCCCTCTATGGCCTTTCTCTTCCTTTCTGACTATACTCGTCCTGCTTCTTCAGGTACTGCTGCTCCTTCTACAGCCTCAGGCCACTTCCCTGGCTCCCAGACTGTCCCACGTAGCTTTGCCTCTGCTAGTGATCCAACCGTGCTTCCCCCAGGAGACCCCCGTGTCCTGATTTTCTGCTCTCACTTCTCCCTCAGGCTTCATCCTGCTCTCACAGTTGCCTCTTTTGGGACAGCTTCATCTGTATGCTCTGCCAAAGGCACAGTTCAGTGTGTCCAAATTCAGCCCATCACCTCTCTCGCCAAGCTTGCTCCGTTCCCTGCACGCTGTTTTCCCGGGAGAGGCATCTTCTGCACTCAGTCCCTCGTCCCTCAGTCCCATACTTTGCATCCCCTCTCTCCATCTGCCTGGTGTGAATCACTTTCTGGGTCTCTTTATTTCTCTTGGCTGGGATACATCTCTACTTTCCAGGGCCATGTTCTCACTTTACATTTGCTGTTTTGCTTCCTGTCCTATGGCTGTCCATACTCTCCCATCACTTTTTAAAACTTTGCCCGTTCCACATTCCTGAATAATAGGTTGCATCAGAGGACTATCCTGTCCAGAAACTGTCCACAAGCCCACATGGTCTTCCATCTCCTGAACCAGCCGTCCTCGCTTCAGTCCTGTGCTCTCCCCCCAGGTAGCTGTTTTCCATCCAAGCTGAGCATCGCTGGGATTCATCACACCTGTTCCTCGCCTTCGTGCCCTGTCATCCTCAGGTTCTCCTTCTACCTGGGTACTCTCGTACCCCGCTCTCCCATGCTGGTTGGGAAAACTACTCCTGTGTTCCTCCTTTACTCGCACACTCAATACGTCCTGTCACCATATGTGTGCGGTTTTCCCCCTAAAACTAAGCCATTCTCTGTGATGCTAAGAGGGTGTCCTACAATTCAGTTCAATTTGACACTACCTGGAGAAGCCACAGGTGAAGGGCTCAGTCCCACAAGACCATTTCCACTGCAGATGACAATTGCAAGCAGCTCAGCCACCAAGTTACTCTGTCCCCAGCTTTTCTCTGACTCGAGTACAGATCAAAGCTTCCCACAACCCCCTCCTTGGATTGCATCATTTGCTAGAACAGCTCACAGACCAAAGGGAAACATTTCCTTAATGTCTTCTACTTTATTTGATAATAAAGGACATCATATAAAAGATACAGGTGGAGAGATTCATAGGATGAGGTCTGCGAGGGTCTCGAATTGGGAGCTTCCATCCTCCTGGAGTTGGGATGCACCACCCTCCCAACCATGGATGCGCTCAGGATGGAGAGGGGCTGGAAGGTCCAAGCTTCTAACCATGACGTGGTTTTCCTGGCGACCAGACCCCATTTTGTAGTTTTGCTGAAGCCCACCATGTCTTGCCCCGTTAGAACAAATGACACTCCTATTACCCAAGAAGTTTCAAGGGACTTAGGAGCTCTGTATGAGGGACCAGGGTCAGAGGCCAAATATTAGAAGAAAGGTGCTCCCAGTGATTTAATCACTTAGGAATCCCAAGGGTTTCAGGAGCTCTGTGCCAGGAACCAGAAGCAGAGCCCCATACATTTTTTTCCCTAGCATTTTACCCATCTCCATACTTTATCCATCCCATGAGGCTAACATTCTGTTGTGCGCACTGTCTCCTCTGACTCTGGCATGCGTTATGGACCCTCGTCTCTGGCACTCATCAGTTCCTACCGAGGGAACCAGGACACCTGAGGCTTCCTAGCCACGTAAAGTTGATTTTTTTCATGTTCCAGTTTTCTCATCCATAAGAGAGTTATTATGTGGAGTACCTACATCTAGAGATGTTTGCAAGACAGATAAGTTAGTGAGGCACGTAAAGTACCTTAAAATACAGGCACATGGTAAAGGCAGGCCCTTCCTATTGTTTATCTTTGGTCTTATCTTCCTCCCTCTTGCTCTGAAATGCTTTACCAAGGATGGCTTCATGTTATACTTAGAATAAACCCCAGATTCCTTATACTGACCTATTTGGCTTTACACGGTGAGCCTCCTGCCCACCTCCCCAGCTCCACCCCATGGCATTCTCCCATTACCACCCTGCTGGTATACCAGTTGTCTTTTGGTTTTGTGATCCAACTAAGCATGTACCAAATTAGGGCATTGCCTGTGCCACTTCCCCTGCCTGGAACCTCCTCTCTTCTTCCCACAGAAAGTGGGTTACATGCTCTCCCGTCTTCACGTTTATTAGCCCACTCTTACTCCCCTCTTGGCGCTCCGTCACATTGGAAAGCATTTTCATTTTTTGCCCTCTTAGGTGTGTTTTAATGTTTTTCTGCCTTTCCTTAAACACATGAGTCCAGCTCAGAGGAGGTGCACACTGGGTGTTTGTTGAAGAAATGAGTAATGACAAGACACGCTGCGGATGTTCACTGAATGAATGAAAAGCCAGAGGTTGAACGTGGTGGACAAGTGTTAGCAGCGCAGCCATCGCGGTTTCTTAGACAATATAGCCAGGCCGGAGACAGTATGAGGGAACAACTTTGATCTTTTAACCTATTTGTTGTAGAAGGAAGTTTGTCTTCCACCTAAGGGAAGTCGGTTCTTCATCAAGTATTGAACTTATAGATTAGCATGATTAACCGAAAATGTGTAGATTATTCAATATATGGATGATTTATTTCTAGATGCTATTTTTATATTATTCTTTTTTTGCTGGTTTCATGTCTCTAGACTTTTTACAATTCTTTTTCTGTATTTTTTTTTTTAAACAGTGTCAGAGAAAGGCTTCACGTTTCCCATTCTAGTCCATGCCTAGAAAATAGAGAGTGATAAATTTTAGGAATGTTAAGGATTTTGGAGCTTAATTATTTAATGTCTTACATGAAAGCTATAAATCTGCTGTGCTGTGCTGTTTGTTTCTACTGCTTGCTGAAGAGATGCCTTGAGTCCTTTTTCATTTTATTGTAAAGGTTTGTGTCAGAATTAGCCATGTGGACAATGAAAGAATTCCTTGAATTCGTCCAAAATGTGGGTTGACTCAGGAGGAGTAGAATTGCGTAAAATTGATTATATACATTTTAAGTTATGCTTTTTATATTCCGTAGAGAAATTTCTCTCCTCGTTGTTTTTCACTCGACTTTTATAACGCTAAAAATTAAACAATTTGAACATTGTATAAAACTGGGAGCCAATCCAAGTCAGAAACAGATGTTTTATTAAATATGCATCTTTTCAAAAATGGATATAATTTGGAGGATTGTTCTGTTTGAGAGATGGGAGATAAAATTTGGGTTAGATAAATAGGTTACTTATGTCAATTTGAACATTTATATACACATCTAGAAATATCCAGGGTGACCCCCTGAAACCTAGATATATACATTCTCTTCTTATGTGAGCATGCCTTTTTTTTTAAAGATTTTATTTATGTATTCATGAGAGACACGCAGAGAGAGGCAGAGACACAGAGGGAGAAACAGGCTCCCCATGGAAGCCCGATATGGGACTCGATCCTGGGACCCTGGGGTCACGACCTGAGCCGAAGGCAGACGCTCAACCACTGAACCATCCAGGTGCCCCATGAGTGTGCCTTTTATTATTTTTTTAATAGCCACCCAAAAAATCTACCAAAATGAAAATTCCCCTCATTTTTCCTTCAGAAATTTGGTAGGTCACTGAGACTCAAAAGAAAATTGAATAATGAATGAATAAGCCTGGGATTAAAAAAAGGTTTTTTTAGAGGCACCTGGGTGGCTCAGTTGGTGAAGCATCTGCCTTTGGCTCAGGTCGTGATCTCAGGGTCCTGGGATTGAGCCCCACGTCCAGGATCCCTGGTCAGTGGGGAGTCTGGTTCTCTCTCTGCTCTACTCCCCCTGCTCTTTGATGTCTCTCTCTTTCTCTCAAATAAATAAACAAAAGATTTTTAAATACCTCTGAAATATATTTAGGTTTTAAAAATAAGTTTATCTTCTCTTGTTTTTGCATATGTGTGTGCAAGTCTGGTGCAGACGTTCAGACTCGGGTGCTGCCAAGCCTTGGGAGCCCTGAGCTGAGTCGTGGTGTGGATCCCTTGAGGGCCCTGTGAGCTCTGCAGCTACCTCCTGCTCCTGCTTTCTGTATGCTTTACTCTGACACGTGGCCCCTCCCACCCTCCTCTCCCAAGGCTCTCTTCCGTGCGGCTCCTAAGAGTTTCTTAGAGCCGTCACCTCCACCGAGCCTGGCATTTTCTATTCCTTTTTTTTTTTTCTTTAAAAGAGTTTATTTATTTATTCATGAAAGACACAGAGAGAGGCAGAGACACGGGCAGAGGGAGAAGCAGGCTCCCTGCATGGAGCCCGATGTAGGACTCGATCCCAGGACCCCTTGAGATGAAGGCAGACACTCAACCACTGAGCCACCCAAGTGTCCCTGGCACCTTCTATTCCTTTATGACTGGTACAAGAGCTCCTGCAATTCATTATGAGTACTTGCTGTGAGGATGCCCTCCCTCACAAGAAGACATGTCCTCTAGGACGGGGGTTGTCCCGTTAGTCTTCAGAATTCCTTTCCTGGCCTCATATCTTATTTGTGGTCTGCGCTCAACCAACACCGTAAAGTGAAATGATAGGATTTCTTCTTTTTTTTTTAAATTATTTATTTTTGATAGTCATACAGAGAGAGAGAGAGAGGCAGAGACACAGGCAGAGGGAGAAGCAGGCTCCATGCACCGGGAGCCCGACATGGGATTCGATCCCGGGTCTCCAGGATCGCGCCCTGGGCCAAAGGCAGGCGCCAAACCGCTGCGCCACCCAGGGATCCCCGAAACGATAGGATTTCTAGACAAGATTTGTTACAAGTTATTTAGGTACGAAGGGATACAATCATGCCAGTGCCCTCTTGGAAAGTCCGAGGTGGGTGTATGAATGGTACCTTTTATGAAGGTATTTAGATCTTCCTATCTTATTTTCTAGGTATCCTTTGGACCTGCTACCCAGAGTGAATGGGAATGGCCATGAACGTCTTCATGAGCCTCCAAACCTTCAGTTGTAAAGATGAAAGTATATGGAGAGGCTTCCTTGAAACATTATCCTAGTGTGGGATATATCACTCCCCGTTCCACGCCTCGTATTCCTCCAAAGGTCTGTATGCTTTTGACTCATGTGTTCTCCGCATGCTAAGATTCTATCAAAATGATATAATTGTATGGTAACATTTGCTAACATATTCATGAACTCTAATATTGCTAATATATTAGTGACTCATAAATATTGCTCTAATTACTGCTTCCCCCTTTTTAATCCACCTTGACTGTTTGAAAACTATCATCGCGGGCCATGTATGTCTTTAAAAGATTCCTTCCTAGGGGCACCCGGCTGGCTCAGTCAGAAGACTATGTGATTCTTGATTGCAGGATCTTAGGTTCAAGCCCTATGTTGGATGCAGAGATGACTGAACAAACAAACAAAAAAGCCATTTATAATAAAAGATCCTTTTCTATGTCAATGAATACATATGAAGTACAGTGTAAGTCTTCACAGGTGATAAGTATTTGACAGGGCGTCATTTCTATGTCAAAACGAAGATTAAACAATAATGTCACGTCACTTTCAAAATAATCAGCTATTTGTAGTCATATTTATCTGCCTTTTTTTTTTTTTAATTTATCTGCCTTTTAAGGCGTTTGATTATAGGGCATCCACTCCAAATGTAATGGTAAAATCAAGACGTATTTTGAGAAAAAAATTATTTTCGTCTAAAGAATTTATTCTTTAACCTTTGAGATATGCTATTCGGCACATGACTTACATCTTAGAATTTTGCTTCAAATACAAGAAAGGATTCCTGCATCATGTCCCATGGTGAATCATGCAGCAGAAATCACGTGAGGAAAATGGAGTATTTGTGTGGATGAGGGTTGGCGATCTGCATTGTCCCTTGAGTTCGATGGCTAACCCGGAGGTGGCGTAATTTAAGTATGGATGTCGTGAAGGGTCCCTCCCTGTCTCTGACTCCTCAGCGTTGAGTTTCTCATACAAAATCCCCTCTGGGAGAATGTTACGCTGTGACTTTGCACCTAATGGGTTAGCCATGAAGAAGAAACTAAGAGTATTTGGAACGTATTTAACCTCCTAGAGCAGGAGACGTAGTACAACGTGCATGAAGGATTGGGGGTGAGTAGGCTCCAGTAAGAGAGGTACTGGGAGATTACGGGAGAGAGGGAAGCAGGACGGGTGGAAACATTCCTGGCTGGGGCGGGCCAGCTTTGAATACAGCTCAGTCCAGCTACAGATGAACAGACTTCTTTCCAGGGACTTTAACTGGGCTAGACGACCACACAGTAAGCACTACATAATGGGAATATTTATTTTGTTCTATCAGTTGTTAGGTTTATCAGGTTTTAAAAGAAAGCATATGCTAATATGGTTAATCATTCTGTCTCCCTTGTGTACCTTAAAAAAAGAACCATCAGGGCAGCCCCGGTGGCTCAGCCGTTCAGCACTGCCTTCAGCCCAGGGCATGATCCTGGAGACCCGGGATCGAGTCCCGTGTCGGGCTCCCTGCATGGAGCCTGCTTCTCCCTCTGCCTGTGTCTCTGCCTCTCTCTCTCTCTGTGTCTCTCATGAATCAATAAATAAAATCGTTTAAAAAAAAGAGCCATCAAAATTAAAGCAAACGGAAAGAAACAAAAGCTCAACCTTAAAATAATAATCAATGAACATTTTTCTGTGCCCCATCACAAGAAAAAAAAAATTGTATTGGCCAGTCAGACATAATTCATACTAATGTCTGTAGAACTTTCCTGAAACACACATGGAGTTAACTTTGCAGTTGTGTATGTAGCACTGGCCTGCGGTTTAGAGCCCAGATATGACCTGGGATTGGGTGAAGTAGGAATAGCGCCAGTTTTTAAGTTGTAGTATTAACGTTACAGCGTGAGAATAGCACCTACTGTGTGCATCACTCATGCACTGTGAGGTTGTCGTTGCTATCAATATCAAATAGCCTCCTTCTCACGGACAGAAACCATGTCAGCTGTAGATTCCCACGGTGTGGGGACTGAGAATGTGGGATAGAAATGATATTCCTTGTCGCACCGGAGCCCGGGTAGCAAGATAGATGGAAGGGAAACTACCTGGTGTGAGTCCAGCCCCACCTTTTGCAGCTCCGTGCTCTTGGGCTAGTTGGCTAGCCTTCCCTCTGGTTCCCTTGGATGTCCAAGGAGACTCAGTTCTGCCTCTGTCTGCCTCAAAGCCCATGACTTATATGACTTAGTGTGTGAACATTGGTTTTTCTACCTGTAAAACAGATGTCATGATAGCTACCCTGCACGGCTGTAGAAGGGTCGGCGATGTTGAACGCCGTCGTGATTGTTGTTACATATGAATTCACTTTCCTAAATATATTTTAATCAACAGCGTTCTTGAAACCCAGAAGAAGTAAATGTGCTAGTTGTTATGAGTAATCAGAGCATCATTAAAATAGGACCCTGCCTTCCTACAGTTTATTAATGCACTATTGGCTTGCTGCCTTTGAAACCCAAAGACCTCATCTACTTGGTACTAATATTCCTCAAGCACCATGAGAAGTGCATTAAATGAAGTAGTCTCTCTTTCCACTTACTCTCCTTCCTCGAGCTCTAGAATGGTGAGTGTCAGTCACAAGATGAGACTCTGTGAAAGAGCTCACAGGGAGCCACTTTGCCTTGTTGTGATCCTCACTTGAAAGTGGAAGGAGCGGCACGTTGCTTGAGAATCACCCTTTAAAGAGAAGAGTCCAGGTTGGGATGACAAGAATAATGCTAAACGATCCTGGGGGTGACTTCTGCTCGAAGAGACACTAGTGTTGTCATAGTGGGGGCCAAGCAAACAGGGCAGTGTTTGGTCTTGCCCATCCTGACCCTTGGCTGTAGGCGAAGAACACTGGCTGCCTGCTGAGGCTTGCTTCTTGCAAGCAAACGATCTCCAAAACATGGATCGACTCTTTACACGAATTGCATTTTTCGAGGATTTAAAAGTCTTAATTTAAATAAAGCTAGATCGCACGTAGATATGCACTAAATTGATTGTCATCGTCTACGAAGATGTAACAGAGCCCAGATGAATACCGACGGACTTGGAAGCTTCAACCTGTCTGTTTATCCTAAATCGTCACGCTGCACGAGGACCAGGATGGTGGGATGTGGCATCTACAGTTGGCCGCACCTGCAGGGGTGTTGTGTCATGATTAGCAGCTTGCCTCATTAAGGACCCAGTTAAGAATCGCTCCTTGAGGGATCCCTGGGTGGCGCAGCGGTTTAGCGCCTGCCTTTGGCCCGGGGCGCGATCCTGGAGACCCGGGATCGAATCCCACGTCGGGCTCCTGGTGCATGGAGCCTGCTTCTCCCTCTGCCTGTGTCTCTGCCTCTCTCTCTCTCTCTCTGTGACTATCATAAATAAATAAAATTTAAAAAAAAATGTTTAAAAAAAAAAAAAAAAGAATCGCTCCTTGCCACTACCAGCTACTTCCGGTAACAACCCCAAAGCAAAGTTATGCGAGCAATAAAACATTGCCCTTGAAGCACGCACACTCATCTCTTTTATGGGCTGGACCAACATACCTCTTTCTTGTTTTTGTTTTAATAGGGACAAAGGTGTTGAGATGGAAAAGACGTCAAGCGTATGTCCGTGGAGGCATTTCTAAAGGCGTCTTCCTAGAAGGACGATGTAATGGTGAGTATCCAAAGGACCCATTGGCTTCTGCTGACTTGCGCTATTGATGCATTTGCAGCCTGGGTAAATCAAATCTCGCCGTGCTTTCGGGCTCCTGTGGTAGTCGGAATAGTTTCCTTCTTCAAAAATCTATTTGAAACGAACCAAAGTGCAAAGCCGTGATTTCAAGCTCATTTGCAGTGTGTATAATGGTACATGTTGGAAATTCGGGGCTTTGTAATAATTGCTTGTTCCTCCAAATAGCCACGATGTCAGCTGAGTATATCTCATTAATTAGCTGTGCATAAATGAGAGGCTCATCTTTCTGATAAACCGCTCCAAAATTTACCCATGGGCCACTGGAGGCCTACTCCGTTCTAGAGTGAGCTTCTGCAGCTACGAGGGCATTTGAATGGTGGCCGTCCCTTCAGAATGACACCCAAATGCTAGACATGTTCTAACCCAGGCAGAGGGCCCACTGCGGCCACGGGATCTTTCTATCTGGAGAACAGATCCCAACGAAGGGGAGATGGGTGGGATATTTCTGTGATCTATGGATGTGAGCGCTTGTTAATAAAATCGTTTCGCACCTTGAAACCTGGGCCCGTTCCTTCCCATACTTAAATTCGAGAAAGGTTGTGTTTTCATGTGTTTCAAGTGAATGGTTATGTCTTTCCATGGCTGAGCTGTCGACTCGAGCCCTGAATGATTATATATCACTCACATATTCATTATCTACCGTTTTTCTTAACAATTTGAGCGGCACAGCTTCCAAATATTTCCCGCCATGGAGACCGCAAATGGCTTTTGGCTTCTTTACAGCCCATTGCATGACTTCCATATCTTTAGTCGGTGACAAACTTCTGTAGGATTCCTGGATTCTACAAGATTGTCAAGGTCATATTTTTTATGAGACCCTTGTTCCCAGCAAACTGGATTTCCAAATCCCTCTCTCATGTCCTGCCATAAAACTTTTTTCCTCCCCTAAAGATAATTTTTTAATTAGCAAAGACTCACGCTGTCCCCCTTTTGTTATTAACATGCAAATTTGGAAGATGATTATAGATGGCAAAACGGTTACTATTTTTAGCTCGTGTAGGTTATTTTACCAAAGGTATTCCATGCACACACACATTTCTCATCAGCACATACAGCAAATCATCATTAACAGCACATTAGGTAAATCCCTTTGTCTTCTGAATTGTGCCATGAGTTTCCCCCCCCCTGTTTTTATGTCGTTTTTCAACCTGGAGGAGCGTTGCTATCTAACGGGGGCACAGAGTCTTGGAAATCTGTCTTCCTTCTCACACGATCACATTTTGGAACGGCGGCCCGGTGCAGCTTGGCCATAATCATTTCGGTAGCCGCTGTGCTAGGAGCACTCTGTTTAATATAATCAGGCTGTCCTGGTTCCAAGGAGAAGCAGTAGTAATAGGTCTGGCATCGCGCTCCGAGCCGTGGACGAGCCACAGCTCATAATGTGACAGCTCACATAATGAAACCCAAAGGGAACATTATATAAAGTGCGCAATCAGGAGAGGAAAATGAGGACTTCTGAATCTAGAAAGACCTCTCACTTCTTGGGCCATGTGCACTTAGGTTCAATCTGCATTTGAAACCACCAGGCAGTATGGACCCGTGTGTGCAGGAGGCTGCCTACCTGCCCGTCTGAATCGGGGTGGGCTTTCCGATCATACTTTGGGGTGGCCGGGATGAGGGGTGATCCCAAGTTGGAGCTTCTCGTGTTGTATCCCGAGGATGGCGTGGCTGGATGAACAGCTCATGGCAGGGAGTTTTCGTGTTCGTGGATTCTCAACGTGTCTACATGGGAGCTGAAAGCTCCGTGGGTCTTCATCTGGGTCATTCACGAGGGGTGCAGGCTTTGGTGGCCAAGCACCCACATCTGTGCATCGGGGTGGGGGGGCGCTGATGCCTTGATCTGGGGCTGCTGCTAAGTAGCCATATCTGGGTGATCAGGCTTCTGATATACGTAAAGAATAGAGAGGCAGGCACCCGTTCCTCTTTGTTACGGGGAATCTGTGGTTATGAATGAAGGAAAGCAACTCCTTAGGAAGGACAGATCATTCATGAAGCCTCTTGATACTTGAAAATTTCAACACATGCCACTTTAGTCACATTTTCTCTACAACGTTGACTGAGCATGTTCTGGTTTTGTAACCTCTGTGAAAGGAGACTCTTTGCAATGGATTTTCTTTCTTTTTCAAAAAAATTGAAAAAAATTTTAAACTCAACGAATGAGAGTTCAGTGATTCATCAGTTGCAGGTAACACCCAGTGCTCATTCCATCCTTTGCCGTCCTTAGTGCCCATCACCCAGTTACCCTGTGCCCCCAACCTCCTTTGCGATGGATTCTTATAGGGATCTGGGATGGTCTTGGGGAACCAGCATTAGAAATCCCTTGATTTTATTCCCAAGATGGCTTGGTTCATCTCAAAACTGATGACCAAGGAAAAGTCCTTCCACGGTGGCTCTGGAATCATAATTTTCATTTTCAGGTGAAGTCATCCAGAGATGAGCCAGGAGTTGGGAAGTCCAGTATGATAGGGAAATGAACGTATGAGTATTTTGAAGATCCTGATAAGGACTACTCATCGCCTAAGAATAAATTTGAATGCTGAGATAGTTTGTTTATGCTCTTTGTAGTTCTGAACACAGTATGCCAACAGATCTATCCATGCCAATGGATCTTTTATTGAATATTTTGTGATTCAGGATTGCCTGGGTGGCTCAGTGGTTGAGCATCTGCCTTTGGCTCGGGACGTGACCCCGAGGTCCTGGGATCGAGTCCTGCATCGGGCTCCCTGCAGGGAGCCTGCTTCTCCCTCTGCCTGTGTCTCTGCTTCTCTCTGTGTGTCTCTCATGAATAAATAAATAAAATCGGTAAAAAAAAAATATTTTGTGATTCAGAGGGACACAGTAGTTCTGCAAATCCAATTGGTACAGTAACTGGGATCAGACTTAAATATAGAAATATAAAATATACATAAATATAATAAATAATGTAAACATATGTAATTTTATTATACATGTTATCATATAAATAGAAATACTTTGTTTTTGGGTCTCCTCGATTCTTTTCCTTTCAACTAGTTTTCCGAACCCATAATCTTTCCTTTGTATCAATACAATACTGCCTGCCTCCCCCCTGCCAATTTAATGCTGCTTTTCTGTCAAAATGATCCATTTCAGAATAGAAAAAAAAGGGGGGCAAGTGTATCTAGTTAAGTAGATCATTTTACGCTATTTATGAGTTATTTATGCATAAGTTAATTTTGTTGCACTCTGGAGGACATAAATGAACTCAGCTTTTGGGTAAATGACCTCAATACATGTAGAGGCATAAGGGGAGCCAGCTATGGCCTGTGGGCAGGTCACCTGTTTTTATAAAGTTTTATTGGAACACAGCCACACCTTGGCATTGACTTTTTCCTCTACGGCTCTTCTACACTGCTGTGCCAGAGTTGAATGATGGTTCAAGAGCACAGGGCCCGGAAAGCCAAAAATACTTATGTGCAATGAGCTTTGCCAATCCATACTTTAGGGCATGGCATGATGCTTTGGAGGGTAGGAAGGCCGTTCGTGGTGAACATCTTGGTTTCACAAAGCAGTCACGAATGGAAATATTACCTTATTATATATGCGCGTATGTATAAAATACACGTATATACGCACGTACATGCATATAATAGACGTGTATGCGTGTATTATGTACGTACACATGTAGATGATATATGCATATGTACATAGATGTTTTCCCTTTGGGAATTCTATTAATGCCTCCTCTACATACAACCTTTCAGACACAGAGCAGGTCTTTGTGACCATGCATCAGTGGGGGCTGGGAGCACTCGGGAATGGCACCTGTGGAATCTCTAGTCACCGGAGAGAGATTGGATGACCATCCACGCAGCACGTGTGAGGCCTCTGACACGCACCGCCGAGCACGTGTCCTCTTTAGCTTTTGTAGCAGTAGATTCCGATTGCTGTGTCTGTTAGGGCTCAGGTTTACAATGAAGCCAGTTGACCGTGGGGAGCCACCTTGACTGATGTTACCATGGCCCCGGTCCACTTGTCTTGTGATCTAAAATAAAAGAACACTTGATTAAGTGCAGGCAATTATTGTGATTTTTTTTTTTCTTCTGCTTCACTAAACTTTTGAACCAAGTGCATTTCCTAAAGTTAAAACCAGGGAGTTCATTGATTCCATCTTTGGTGTGTTTGAGAATTTGAGAGCAACATAATTCTGACTCAGCATGCTTCCCTGAAGTGGGTAATTAATATCAATAGGGAACGGGGTTGTTTTGTTTTTCTCTGGCAGGTTGTTGGATGTCGTACTTGGCGTGCTGTGGTAGTAAATATTAACAAAATATATTTCGGTCGCAGATGATTGAGGATCTTTTGCTTAAGAATGTTCCTTTCATATGCCCTATTTCTTTCCTTTTCCGTAGTGAGTGCTGAAACAGGATTTTCCATGATGTCCCTGAGTATGAATTGATTTAACCATGACGTGGGGTGGGTGGGGGAATGCAAAACTTAGGAGTTTGAGAGGCCAAATGTCCCCTCGTCCCCATGAACCTGGTTAATATACTAGCCTGGAGCAGTGTTCATCCTTCCCTCACATGAACCTTCAGTGTCCTTAGCATGCAGTTGGAAATTGAAGTATTAAATTTTCACTCTTCACCCCGTATCTGGCACACTGCATGGCACACAGGAGATTCTCGGGAAGTGTTGGGTGAGTGCAAGTCAATGTGCTCAACCGTGTTGTTTTGGAGTGGGGCAAGACCTCGTCCTGGCTCAGCAGGCCACGTGGGCCAGTGACAGTGCACGAACCCTCTTACCTCCTCCCGTCCCTTCAGCTGAAAAGGGAAAGGAGTGAGCCTGCATGAAAAGGGAAAGGAGTGAGCCTGCATGATGGCCCCTTTTGTCCGGCCTTGTCTGAAGCTTCTCTACAGATTAGCCCAGAGCTGACCACCCTCTGAGAGGGCGCAACCTTTTTCTATTAAGCAGAAAATCCTTCTGCAGTTCTTTCTTAATATTATTACATCATTGCAAAAATACGCGATGGCTCAGTAAGAGGGTTCTGACCGCTGACTAGGATATGTGTGTTGGGGAGGGTTTCCCACACCATGAAGCAGGTCTCTGACAGCAGCTGAGTGTCCTACAATTCAACCTGATGCCAACACTGTCTACCTGGGGACAGTGTCAGACCTCACAGGGTCAGGTCTCAGCCCTACAAGACTGGCCAGCCGACACTTCAGATACCAGTTGCAAGTACTTGTGCTTCTGACCCACGACGAGCTGTATAGATCAGAGCTTCCAACGACCCCCTCCTTGGGTTCCATTATTCTGCTAATTTGTAACTTTACCTTGGCAGCTGGTTCATAGAACTCAGAGAAACATGGTAGTCACCAGATCAGAGGTTTATTATAAAAGGCTATAGCTCAGGAACAGCCCAGTGGAAGAGACGCGCAGAATAGGTATGGACACAGGGCACGAAGCTTCCTTAGTCTTTCTACATGTGCCTCTTCCCCCGAACCTCCCCATGTTCACCACCCTGGAAGCTCTCTGAACCCCATCCTTTTGGGTTTTTATGGAGGCTTCTTCTTTAACAGGCATGGTTGATTCAATCATTGGGCATTGGTGATTGATCCAACCTCCAGCTTTTCTCTTCTTCCCCAGGGGTCAGAGGCAGCTAGGTCAGAGATAGGAGAGAAAGTTCTAACCCTCTTTTTTTCTTTTTTTTTTTTAAGTTTTAACCCTCTAATCAATCACAGGGATGTCTCTACTAGCA
Source organism: Vulpes vulpes (assembly GCF_048418805.1). NCBI lineage: Eukaryota > Metazoa > Chordata > Mammalia > Carnivora > Canidae > Vulpes > Vulpes vulpes. Next base: position 3,606,762 of record NC_132796.1, on the reverse strand, counting down.
ACCAGCACCCAATCCTAGATACTTTCCAAAAATCACCTCATTCACACACCAATGAGCATCTTTAGCCTTCTCACCACCTAGTAAATTCCAAGGGTTTTAGGAGTTCTTTGCCAGAAAGATGAAGATCAAACTTATTTTTCTTATTGCAAATCACAAACATCACATTCAGGAAACCAAACCTTTTATTTTCACCCAGAGATGAATAAGTATTATTTTTCTCCCTGAATTTTGTGAATCTGGAATAAAAAGAAAATAAATACAATCTCTTACGGCCTTTGTCTATAGGTAGTAGGCAGTTGGAAGCAATGAAGTGTAGACTCTACAAAGTTTTTTTTCTTTTCCATCTGGTATTTGTTCTAGTCTCATATATATGCACAGAAGAATATAAATTATTTAGCATTGACTTATCTGTAATTAAGTCTTCTAAATGGACTAGTATTTTAGCTGCTATATTTTCTTCTCAATTACTTAGAAAATTCAAGCCTTCCTTGGGGAATGCTTAGTCTTTCACTTCTGCTTTTAATGGTAATTGATCGGCGTGTTCAAATTATGCTGTTCTGGGAAGAAGGTTAACAAATAAAATCTGGCAAGGTGATAAGCAAAGGGCGTCAGATGAATGAAGAGCACTCTGTGTCCAAGATGTGTGTCCTCATTAATTTCTTACCTTTCCAAAGTTACAGATTCATAGTGAAGGTAAAGTTTACAAATGGGAAATGTGCTGGCTTCAGAATAGGTATTCCTGTGATCTGTCACTATTAGGATTTTTGTTTAAAAGCCTTTTATAATCATGACTTTGATAGAAGTCTTGACGAATTTAATTCTTTTCCTTTTAAAGATTTATTTTGTTTTAGAGGAGTGAGAGAGAGAGAGATCAGTGGGAGGGGCAAGGAGAAGGAGAGAGAATCCTCCAGTTGACTCCCTGCTGAGTGCAGAGTCCTACCTGGGGGACCTGGGGTTCGACCTGGGGGACCTGGGGTTCGGTCTCATGACCCTGAGATCATGACCTGAGCCAAAAGCAAGAGTCAGATGCTTAACTGACTGCACCATCCAGGCGCCCCTATTTTAATTTTTTTGATAAGACATCATAAGTTTAAAATATTTAAACCAAATACTTGCCCAAAAACCAATGAATGAGGGGACTATAGCTGGCAGTGAATAATTGACATTTATCATTTTATGCTTGGAAACCTCAGATCACCGTAAACATCTTACTGTGCCGATCATCGATCATGTTTTACCATCAACAAGTTGTGTCAGGTACTTAGAAACCATTAACCATTTGTGTGGTTAAGTCCTAGAACGAGTCTTGGAAATGATGTGACATCAGCCATCGCTTACACTTTTTAAAAGGAGTGAACTATCACTGAGTTGGGATTCTAGAACATCTGACCAGGATGAGAACTGATTTAAGGAGGAAGTCAGGGGATCCCTGCGTGGCTCAGCGGTTTGGCGCCTGCCTTTGGCCCAGGGCGTGATCCTGGAGACCCGGGATTGAGTCCAACATCGGGCTCCCTGCATGGAGCCTGCTTCTCCCTCTGCCTGTGTTTCTGCTTCTCTCTGTATCTCTCATGAATAAATAAATAAAATCTTTTTTTTTTAAAAGGAGGAAGTTAGTTAATGTCAATTTCATCGAAAGTGCATGAGAACATTTGAAGTCATTTTCGACAGCGACGCCATCTTGTCTTTGTGTCGCTGAAGATCAATGAATTGATCTTAGATTTTAAGGAGTAATTGGGGCAATTCATGTACGGAGATGGTTAAATTGCTTTCAAAAGAAATTTTCTTTTCTTTTCTTTTTTTTCAAAAGAAATTTCAAACTGATTCAATTGTTCAGGGCTGAGAAAGCAAACTCCAGCTCTAATGGTGTACATGTCCTCGCCAATGCCTTGCACTAGATCCTTGTTGAGGATCTTTCATATAAGATTTCATATAGGATTTTTTTTTAAAGATTTTATTTATTTATTCATGAGAGACACACAGATAGAGAGAGAGAAACACAGGCAGAGGGAGAAGCAGGCTCCATGCGGGGAGCCCGACGTGGGACTCGATCCCAGGTCTCCAGGATCAGGCCCTGGGCTGAAGGCAGTGCTAAACCGCCGAGCCACCCAGGCTGCCCTCATATAGGATTCTTATGTTCCCTGTGTTTGGAGATGCAATGGCAATCTTTCACATCCAACAGGCACCGTCCCGCTGCTCTGTGCCTGTTCTGTATTTCTTAAACAACTAGGTCACAGTTACCCTCCCCCATTTCTACTCTTTCTGCCAGGTGTTAATTCCTCACGGCTGCTGTGACACATGATCATGACCTCAATGGTTTGAAGAGCATGTCTTAATAAAAACAGCTCTGGAGGTCTGTTGTTGGGGGCAAGCATCAAAGTGTCCCCTGGAGTTGGTGTCTTCTGGGAGCTCTAGGGGACAATGCATTTCCATGTGTTTTTGCACATCAAGGAGCTGCCATTCCTTGGCGTGTGGCCCCATGTCACTTCATCCCTCTGCTTTACTGCACACATCTGGTCACATCTCCTCCGACTTGACTCCTTGCTTCTTTCTTCTATTAAGGACCTTATAATTCCTCTGCACTCAGCCAGATCGTCCAGCACCATTTCCCTATCTCAAGATCCTACATTTAACCACAATTTGCAAAGTCCTTGTAAAGTCCTTTGCCATGGAAGGCTATATACAGTTGACTCTTGAACAATATGGATCTGAACTGTCAGGGTCCTCATACATGGAATTTTTTTTTTTTTATCAATACAGTCTTATAAATGTATTTCTTCAATCTCGTGATTTTCTTTTTCTTTTTTTTTTTAAAGATTTTATTTATTTATTCATGAGAGACACAGAGACAGAGAGAGAGAGGCAGAGACACAGGCAGAGGGAGAAGCAGGCTCCTCGCAGGGAGCCCGAGGCGGCACTCGATCACAGGACTCCAGGATCATGCCATAAGCTGAAGGCAGACGCTCAACTGCTGAGCCACCCAGGTGTCCCATTCTTGTGATTTTCTTAAGAATGTTTTCTCTACCTTACTTTGATGTACAAATACAGTCCATAATGCATAAAGCATATGAAATATGTGTTGACTTTATGTTAGTAAGGCTTTAGTAAGTTTAGTAAGTTAGTAAGTCAACAGTCAGCTGGAAGTAGGTACATTCTGAGGGACTCAGAAGTTAGATGTGGATTTCCAGCTGCACAGGGGTCAGTGCCTGGTTGCTCCAGGTTCAGGGATTCTGGGAATTTGGAAGTGCATGACTTTGAGGGGGACATTATTCAGCCTACCACACACAGTAGGCCACGATCTTGTGAGTGCCTATAGATGCATCTCAGCTGTCTTCATCAGTGACCTCCAGGACATCTCTCCCCTTCTTTGGGATCCTCTTCCAATCCCTGATGAGCTCTTGTTTCTCCTCCTTCTTCCAAAGGCTGCTTCCAGAGCCCTCTCCCCTTCTCTTGCTCCCCACTCCCCTTCCTTCTTTGCTCTGTCTCCTTTTGGTATCCTCCCCTCTGTACTTGAGGGAGGCTGTGTCTGGATGTTCCCTCCTTGTGTGAATAAAGACCAGGGGGCTGTTGGAGTGGCCTCTGGTGACTTGGCTCCAAGTCTCCTATTGCACCCCATTTCCAACATCCTTCCACATGCTCTATCCTGGGCAGGTCCAACCATTCAGAACCTTCTAGAACTAACAGTATTGACTCCTGCCCATTTACTTATGGGAATTATCTTCCACCACCATCCCATCTGACACAGTGCCCCCCACAGACAAAAGTGATTTATTAAATTAATTGAATTAATATTTAATTATCGAATTTATTTTATTTATGACAGAGCATTATTTTATTACTGAAGTCGATGCATAGCAACAGTCTCATGACTTTGCCCCATCTCTTATAAGCGTATTTATATTCATTCCATGGTATGTGCATCTCCGTGTGAGGTATATTGTAACGGATTACTACGGAAGTCATTAAAGTGGAGGGTTCTTTGTATCGTCTGCTAGAATTTATTAACATGCATGCACAGTTGTCAAAAGAGGGTCAGTGTTCCAAATGACCTGAACCGTCCTCATTCTGCACAGCCCCGTCCTCATGCTCTGGAAAGCCGTGGATGTACCAACGATGGTGAGACTGAGGTTCTCCCCAAAGCACAGAGACTTATCATCGCTGTCACTTTACAGGCACACGGACAAACTATTGGTGAATGCAATTGTGTTTGCCCCGGGAATCCTTTACCTTCACTTTACTTAAAGAAAAATGTAGGCCAAGGTAGTGGGAATGAAGCGATAACTGTGCGTATGGCTTTGCTCCAGGGGAGATTCTAAAGAGTAATGCTTTCAAAATAACATCAAGAAATCAAAGTGAAAATTGAAAAAAAAAAGCCATCAGCCATTTAGACCTTGTGAAGGTCATGTGGAGAACCGCTTACCTGAAGTTTACAGCAACTCTGACATCTCTTTGTTTTTTGTTTTTGTTCTTTTGTTTTGTTTTGTTTTGAGAAAATCATAATCAAAGAGATTCTTTTTTCATTTTTTTAATTTTTTTTCTTCTTAACACAGTTTCTGCTGCTACTTTCTATATTTATAAACAGTAAATGAATGCATTCAGCATCCGTTATGTACAATAAGCAGACATAGCCTGCATTACATTGGATGCCTTTCACTATGGTTTAGTGTAGCGCTCGCTCCCATGCATGAGCACTTAGCACTTTTGTTCTCTGTAGTTTTCTTGTGTGTTAAAGCCTTTTCAAATTGGACCCTTTTCCCAAAGCTACACATCCATTTTTCAAACACAAAATGAGGTGAATGTATTAAAATCTTGAAGGGATCTCAGTGACCGAATATTAATTTATTTTTTTTAAAGATTTTATGTATTTATTCATGAGAGACACAGAGAGAGAGGCAGAGACACAGGCAGAGGAAGAAGCAGAATCCTCGCAGGGACTCGATCCCAGGACTCCGGGGTCATGCCCTGAACTGAAGGCAGACACTCAACTGCTGCGCCACCCAGGTGTCCCAGAACATTGATTAATTTTAATCATGTCTCATGAGCTCTGAAAAAGTGGTCAGTTGTCTTCAGTGATAACTGAAGTGATAACTAGTAGATGACAGGGAGTCATAAGGAGATGTCCTTGGGAAGGCAGAGAGGGACCCCACGTCACAGCCTTGTAAGCTGAGAAAAGCTACTTCCTTCTCCATCTTATTTTTGCACTTGGCTTCAACCCGAACTTTGATAGTGTCCTCCTGATTTGCACTTGCCTTTTGGTCCTGGGAGAGAAGTACCTGCTGTGCCCACCTGATTGACCCAAGAGGCCAGGTTTTGGGCAGCAAGTAGTCAACCATGAGAAATTTGAGCTCAGTGAGAGCCCACTGAGCAGATGAGGATGGTGTGAACCCAACACTGTGCAGATGAGGTTGGTGTGAACCCAGCACCGTGCAGATGAGGACATCTGAGTCTGTGAGCACCCACAGTGACCAGATCAGGGTACCCCACATGCACATCGGGCAATTCCAACATCTGGGCTTCTCTCCCTTCGCAATGCCATGAAAATTACATACGTAGCAGGACTCTAAATTTTAGCCTACTGTATTTTCTTTTAAAAAGACTTCTTCAAAACCCTTGACACTCATAGGAGGTGGTTGACATTTAGGATGGCATGATCTTGCTGCTGGGATGACATTACTAGAAGCCTTATCCCTGTCTCCTGAGTATATTAATGTTTTATAGCTTTTGTCAACAAAATATGCCTGATTTTCCTTACCGTGCCATTCTCAGCGGTTTGGTGTTTTTTTTTAGGTCTTATTGTATAGGAGCTTTTTCTTAGCTCAGACCTTCAAAAGCTTGACTTGATGTTATCTCTTTGCCAGTAGCATGGAATTTACTTTCCTCGGTTTTACCTGGGTTATGAGAACTACCTCAGCGCACGCACACACACAACTGACAAGATCAATATATGCTTAGCATTTCTATATCCTACTCGTTTTTAGGATAAGTCAGCGAGGGAGGCATGTTTCTCATGCTCTTTTGAACTGTGCACATAATGTTGAACGATGCTGACACTGGTCAGAGGAGTGGCTGTCCGTACGTTACGATACCTTATTTTAAAGAAAATGAAATAGTCAGTGGCCACTGGTATAATTATGGGTGCATTTGTTTGCTCTGTGGCTTTTGACCTTCCTTTCACACACGTGGCCCTATTTGTGCCGACAGGTTAGGCAGATCAGAGGTAGCTTGTCCATTTTCCATGAGTAGAAACTGAACTTTAAGGAAGTGAAATGGTTGCCAGAAAAATCACGGTGGGCTCTTGTTCAGTGATTGTCTTGTCCATTGTGTACACAAGGATCACAGGAGATGGCGCCTTCCTAAAAGGAGCATGAGTGATAAAATCAATATATGAATGCGGACGTGCATCCGCTTCTCTTCACGGCGAAGCACATTGTGGTATTTGCTCAGGCATCAGAATTTGGTGGATGAACATCATAACCTTTGATTGTGCTGAAGTATGTTATCTATCCTGCATTTTATCTCGGGTGGTCATGGAAACCGTGGTCATATTCGGGAACACATGGGGAGAGTGCTATGACCTGGCCAGGTTCATGACAGCCCCCATCGTCGGGTGTGTCAACTTTATAGGTGCCTCCTGGTGTTCTTTAAAATTGCCCAGAGTTTCTCCCACCTCTAAGCAGTTTTTCATGTTCAAAGGACATGACTCTGAGTGAGTAATCTGTTATTTTGCAACTGACTAGAATTATAGATAAATCTAGACCATCCTATACAGGAAATACACACATGCCAAGATATATTAGAATGCCTGTGGAATCAAAACAATGAGAGATGGAATCGGATACTATTTAAATGCTTATATAAGGGGGATTGTGTATCTTCATGGGTGTCATTTTTTTTTTCACCATGCCACCCTAGCATCCTAGTCCTGAGCCCGGCATTATCTCTTTGGGCCATCAACCATAACAGGGGCTGACACTGAGATAGCTTTTCATCTGTGCCAGGACCCATTCCAAGTGTGTTTTATATGCTAACTCAATCACCTCAACCACTGTATCCAGCAGTTACCATCCATATTGGTTGCCAGCATTCATATTGGCCGCTACGGCAGGTTACTACAAACTCAGGGGCTTAAGACAGCACACACTTACTAGGTTTGCACTTGTGGAGTTCAGGAGGCCAAAGTGGCATTCAGAAGTTCAGCAAGAGCTAAAATCAACATGGCAGCAGGGCTGCATTTCTTCCTAGGTTCTAGGGGAGAATGTGTTTCTTTGCCAGGGCCAGAGTCTGCCCCGTTCCTTGGCTCGTTGCCCCCTCCTATGTCCAGAGCCACTGGCTTGAGTCCTTTCCAATGATCATCTCCCTGGGTCTCCCTCTTCTGTGTCCCTTGTTCTCTTCAAAGGATGGTCTTCCTGCCATTGGGCCCACCTGGGTGACCCCGGATCATCTCCCCTCTTCTGTGTCCCTTGTTCTCATCAAAGGATGGTCTTCCTGCCATTGGGCCCACCTGGGTGACCCAGGATCATCTCCGCTCTTCTGTGTCCCTTGTTCTCTTCAAAGGATCCTTGTCCTGCCATTGGGCCCACCTGGGTGACCCCGGATCATCTCCCCTCTTCTGTGTCCCTTGTTCTCATCAAAGGATGGTCTTCCTGCCATTGGGCCCACCTGGGTGACCCAGGATCATCTCCGCTCTTCTGTGTCCCTTGTTCTCTTCAAAGGATCCTTGTCCTGCCATTGGGCCCACCTGGGTGACCCCGGATCATCTCCCCTCTTCTGTGTCCCTTGTTCTCATCAAAGGATGGTTTTCCTGCCATTGGGCCCACCTGGGTGACCCAGGATTATCTCCCCATGTCAAGGTCAGCCAATTAGCATCCATAATCCTGTCTGCAAACTTTATTCCTATTTTCTACATAATGTGACATATTCAGAGGTTCTGGGGATTAACACAAGGGTGTCTTCAGGGCACCATCATTCTACCTACCACGCAATTATGATCTTTACTTTAGAGCTGAGGAAACTCAACCTTGAAAGTTGAATAGCTTAACCAAGGTCATTGGGTGACTGTGTGGTAGAGGCATGGGGAAGTATGAGCCACACCGTGAAGCCAGGAGACCATGGCTGTCAGGGCCGGGGGTAGGACACATACTTACCTCAGATCCTTGGGAATCCCAAATCAGTAGGTGGCTGTCTTTTGACCTTCAGTATGAAAGAATAGGTATAGGCAATGGGTTAGAAATAAGGGGTGCGGTGGGGGAGGAGAGTGAAATTCATAATGACAGTAAAACAATATTGAACCAGAAATATTAAGCCAATCTGAACAATTTCAGAGTCCTGTTTTTTTTTTTCTTTTTTTTGTATGTGTGTGTATGGAACAGCAGGCACAAACTTCCTCAAAATCTGAGTTTAGTAGGTACTCTTTTTTCCCCTAGATGATTAGAAATTTTACATGAATTATCAGAAGAAAAAGATGTCTAATGATTATCCAGACTCAGGATATGGAGGGAATGACATGCTCAAGATTTATCGGGAAGCCCCTCCTCTCTCCTTCGCAGGCACTTTGATCGTGGCTTCAGACATGCGTTAATTGCTTCCATAAACTTGTAAATAATATTTCCACAACATGAATGGAAAACTTTCTTAGTAATCCTTTTTGTTTTGCCGGTTCTGGCTTTTATTTTAAATATTCAATTTCGCTGATGTATTTTAAGAACTCAATTAAATTACAGAAGGATTGATTTGAAGTCAGCAACCTCTTTATATTAATGCTGCCAAATATCCCTTTAACGTAAGAGTGCTAAGAGGCACCAGAAAATTTAAAGCTCAATTAACACTGAGGGGTTATATTATTTAATCGTTTCAGCTCTACTGCATAGTGTGCCATAACGCTGGAAGGTCTTTATATCCTCGTTGCGGGGGGGGGGGGGGGGGGGGGGTGGTAAGAGCACAGGATTTAGAAAAAAAGGTGTGAATACTGGCACCACCTCTGTCTCCTTGGACAGGTGTCAACATCTTGGACCATTTCCTTCTCTGTAAAATGGTAAAATGGGTAGAGTGGTGTTGCTCTCATGGGACAGCTGTGTGGAGCAAATGAGAAAACCAGGTGTTCAGACAGGAACTTTGTTGACATGCCCCCAAAATAGCCCATAAATACTTTGTTTACTTGAAGGTTTCTTTGTGAGGTGCCTGGGTGGCTCAGATGCTTGGGCTCAGATCATGCTCTAAGGTCCTGGGATCGAGCACCACATCGAGCTCCCTGCTTAGTGACGGTCTGCTTCTCCTTCTCCCCACTCCGCTGCCCCCACCCAACTCATGCTCTCTTTGATGAATACATTAAAAAATCATTTTTAAAAAAGGTTTTTTTTTTTTTGTCAATGAGATGATAGTGTTTGAAAATTAGGACTTTATAAGTTTAGAACATTTTTGGGTTCACCACAAAATTGAACGGAAGGTAGAGAGATTTCCCATATGCCCCCTGTCCCCATGGATGCATAGGACCTTTCCTGTTATCCACATTCCCCACCCACACATATATGTACATATTATTTTCACCAAGGATGAGCCTACAAGGACACATCATTATCCCCTAAACTCCATAGTGGGCTTTAGGGTTCCCTCTTGGGGGTGCACATTCTGTGGGTTTGCACAAATGTGGAAGGACCTGTATCCAGCATGACAGCGTCATACAGAGTACTTCTGTTGCCCTAAATTTTCTCTGTGCTCTGCCCAGGCATCCCTCCCACGCCCACCCCACCCCACCCCACCCCACCCCAACCTACTGATCCTTGTGCCATCTCCATGGTTTTGCCTTTTCCAGAATCTCCCAGAGCTAGAATCGTACAACCCTTTCAGATTGGCTTCTTTTGCTTAGGAATGTCCATTTCGGATTCATGCACATCTTATCATACGTGGCTTGATTGCTTACTTCCTTTTAGCCCTGAGCACTATTCCATTGTCTGGATGGATCCCAGTTGATCCATTCACCTAGTGAGGGACATCTTGCCTGTTGCCAAGTTTGACCTCTTATGAATAAAGCCACTATAAACATCCATGTGTGGGTTTTTGTATGGATCTAAGGATTTGACTTTTTGGGTAAATACTGAGGAAGTGGGATTGCTGGAATTATTTGTCACGTTCTCTAAAAGGGAAGAAGCTACTTCTTTTTCTTGACTTCTGAAACGGCTATGTGCACTGGGAATGCAAATGCACTCAGCAAAATAATTCTTCCAAAGACAGTGGCAGCGTGTTTGCCGAAGGGATTAATCAGACCTATTTTTAGGGTAGCATTTCTAGCACGGAAAACAAGCAAATAAGAGGAGGCATATGGAAGGGCCCACTTCTCTGCAGACCAGCCCGCCGACATCATCTCTCTGGGGGAGGACGGTGCAGTAGGCACCTCGAGCTTACTGACATCTACACTGATGATCACACGTGTCTTCGTAACAAATCTCTACCATGGCGAGTTTGAAGGAATAGATCAATGCAATAAATCATCGATGCTACAGAAAATTACATCTGCTCCCTTGTCATCTGCTTTCTTTTCCCTACATGCAAATGTTTCCCACATCTTTGCAACCTTTCCCTGTGTAAGCTTCTCTTCTGCGGAAAATGTATGGGATTTAATTTTCTGTAGATGTAATCCTAAAATTGGAAAGTTAATCCCACAGCGCTGTTTAGATAAGCCACCGAGTTTTCATTTGCAAATTAAAGGATATGGAAATTGTCATAGATGGCTGATATATTTTGTATAAAAGACTAAAGGGCCAGAGAATGTCTGTAATTCTGAATGAATGCACTGTCTGGTGTTTTTGCAAACAGCTGGATCGCATTCTTCTGCTTTGATAGGCATTTCTGTTTAATAGTTTCTTTTCTGTACTTCTGAAAGTCATCTCTGTGCTTCTCATTCTGCGGAAATGAAGGGGGATCAGCAGCATAACTGGTTGGATAGATACCCTTTCCCCCAGCCTGCGCTGACACCAGTTTTGCCACTACCTCAACGAGGTGGCAATGTCTTGGATTTTGCATTACATTGTGCTGGATTTGGGGGACTGCTTACTCCCATGTAGCATATTAGCATATTCGTTGACTTTAGAGCTTGTCCGGAGACCTGCAAACAGTTCCACTGGATGGCCTGTTCTCTAAATACATACATGAGGTTCTTACTCAGATTTAGAGGGGACACCTCAGCACTAGTGGCCATTAGGAGCCCTTTCGACAACATCGTCTGATGGACAGGGCACAGTTTGCAGTCTGGAGCTGTTTGGATGACGTAGGTGGAAGAAAGTGAGAATATTAATTGAGGAAAGTTTAGAGCTCAACGTTGGCACACGTATTTTGTTTGCATTCCATATCCTCACCCTCACTCCCGGGGCTGTCCTATTTTTCTATCTAAATTTTCACTTTTAGCCCTACCTGGTTATTTAAAAATTGCTTTAATCTGGTTGTATTAGATGCATCTGTGCCAGATACAAATGGAAAACAAAAAGAAATATGACGTGCGATGTAAGAAGAATGAAATAATACACGAAATATATTCAATCAAGTCAGGTCTTAAATGACTTTGGAACGCATTTACTTTGATGTAATGAAATTGCATCTCGTACAGAGCATTCTCCATCCTTCAGGGTGGTATAATAGCACATCATCTTATGCTACCCCAACATCTCCCTTGCTAGTTTCCTTTTTTAGCGCAGGTCCTTGTATTGCATGTGGGGCTATTTCTATCAGAGTAAGGAAAAGAAGTTGTTTCCATGGTGGTGGAGAAGTCTGTGTTTCTCTTCATCCAGGTTCGATTGAACACATCCATTGATCTTGTTACCTCTTCGAAAGCTCTGTGCTCAGTTGAAGTTCTGTGAGGCCACAGATTTTCCATTCTGTGTGGCGAAGTAGTGTCCTTTGGCCAACTCCTCAGGAAACAGAAGAAATTTATTCTGGAGGAATTCAACCCAGACAGGAAGCACCAGGCACTTGAAAATTAGTGGAGTGAGCAGTCGGTACTTAGCCTGGAAACTAGGGAATTATATACACTTTGCTTGCCAGTGGCCTGTCAGCCTTTTCTCTCCCCCTCTCCCCCGCAGGGTGAAAGCCACTGCACTCGCACAAACAGATACCGGAGGAATCTTTTTTTATGGGGAAGCCGAACAGGCAGTTTCTTCTGAAAAGAATACCTACATCGCATTCAAAGACCATTTGAGTCAATTGCTTTTTCATTGTACAAAAGTCCACCTGCTGAAAACCCCCACATAGAGCTTATTCTCAAATGAGAAAAGATGGTCTTAATCCTACATATTCTAGGGAAACCTTTAGTAACAGAGTCTAAAGATAGCCAGTCGATGGATGAAGCACACAAAGCATCAAATAGAAGACACACACACAAATCTCTACTCTGTAATTTGTGGGGGATAAGCCAAAATATTGATCCTTCAAAGAAACAAACAAAGAAATGAGGGTGTTATGAAAAAGTCACATAATAGGCACACCTTGAAGACCTGGATTGGGAAACAAATAGGAGGATATTTCCTGTTGGTAAAAGCTAATGAGGGAGCAATGGGGGAAAAAAAAATGAAAGACAATTAAAAACTCAACTCAGGAATTTGTCGTACATGCAGTAATTGCAGAAAGAGGTGGAAATGACTTCTAAATAATTTAATTTTCCCTCAGTATCAAAAAACTCGAGCTTCTAGATTTTATGGCACATGGGATGCCCAGCACATGAATAGAATGAACCTCACTCCCAAACACGTTGTCCTGGGATTTCAGGATAGTAGCTCTGTAGAGGAGAGGCCGAGAGCTTGGAGTCCTCAGGGTGATTGGGGGAGCATAGGAAAAACCAGAACAACCCATAAATAGTCAAGAGTTAGAATGGCATGGGACCCTTCCAAGTCTTCACTGGAAATTCGGAGACAGAGAAACACTTTCCCGGTGGTGAGAAAACCGATTTGACAATAGAGAACTCTATTATGAACCAAACTGTCAATGTGAAGTCAGAGTAAAGAAATGTTTACTCATGCAGGATCTCAAAAGACTCAGCTTTCATGCACTCTGTCTCGGAAAGCTGAGAAATGAGCTGAGATTATGTCTTCCCTCAAGGAGCAGAGTAAATAAAACAGAAAGACTTGGTTTCCAAGAAACCATGGATTCAACGAGAGATGGAAGAAGGAATTGGGTCCCAGATGAGTGTGGGGAGCACATTGGGACATAAAAGGATCCTAGAGAGAGAAAGAGAGACTTGGAGAGAAAACACAAGTAAAAGGAGATAAGCGTTGGACCCTGTGCACATAGTATTTGAGATGGGCAATGGTTTTATGGGAATATTTAGAAAAATTGAACAGTAGATACAGAGGAAGTCTGAAAATGAAAATCTGATGCTGTGACTGTGTGTGGATAGAACAGGTTATTCAGAAAAGGAGATTTTATAGACGGTACAGCTCACTTCAAAAGTGATCACGAATCGCCCGGTTACAATAATGTTAATACTGAAGACCCCCAAAGAGCATTGGCGCTGTGCTGGGATGTGAGGAGGGAGGACGTAAATGGCAAAATGTTGGTTGCCCGTAGAAAAATTCTGGATGTAACATCCAGAAATAATATTATCAATATATAATACATCTCCCGAGACGTGGCAGTGGGGCTGGCCTATGTTGGGGCAGGGATAGGCTGCTTGGTGTTACTGGTCTTGCTTAAATGATGCTCATAGTCTGACTTCTAGGACTTGATGCGAGTCTTTGTCGAGACACAATTTTTGTAAAAGATGAAAGTGATATAAGGCCCAAATTGCGTGGCTTGTGTGCGTGAATGGTTGACCCTTAGCATGGCCTGGAGAACTTCAAAGATAAGATGCCAGTGCCTCATTCCCCCAGAGATTCTGGTTGACTTGGTCCCGGGTGCCACCTGCGCAGTGAGATTTATCAGAGTTCCCCAAAGATCCCAGCACACAGTCGAATTTGAGAACCGTAGATAAAGAGAAGCACAAATTATTGCCTTAACTCAAAATCCCACCCCTTCTTCCCTTCATCTACACACAGTGCTTCCCGGCTAAAAAATAAACCAAGGATGCAGATTGAGCAAATTTCATCACTCAGTTTTTTTTTTTTTTTTCCCTTTCCCCTCTATTATGTGATGTGTTCTTTAGAGAAAGCCTGTAATCACTTAAAAATGACCTAATGTTTTCTCTCAAAAGCTTTCTATTTTCTGGTTGTTTTACTTTTTTTTTTTTTTTTTTTCGTAACTGAAGTCACAGAATGTTCTGGTTTTGGAGTGCTTTGCCCATCCTACGGGAAGCCCATTGTGCATGGTCCATGGCGCTGTGCCAATGCAAGTGTTCTACTTTCTCCTGTTTCTGTAACGCACATGAGGTTGAATTAAATATAATTTTCTCCATGTGCGTTTCCCTGGCACTCATCCCCAGTGGCCCCACGGAGGAGCTCTGTGCTTGCCGCTGGTCTCATTCCATGAGGTCCTTTCAGTCAAGGGCCAGGGACGTCATTACCGGCACCAGAAATTTGTTCAGTGGTCAAGGATGCTTGTTGTATTGAAGCGAAATTTCCTTTCATTATGACCCTGCTCTCTCCCAAGCTGCTACCCTGGGAAGGGTCGACTTCCTACGCACAAACACTGGCAAATATCAATAGGAGGCTTTCCCTACCTTTTGCAGCGTGCGTCGTCTACCTTTCTGCAATGGACCTTCCACCTCATCAATGTCAGACGGGTTGTAGGTCTGCATGTTATCCAGCAAGCAGCCCCTGGCTTCCACAAGTCTTTATTTTTGAGTCCCTTTCATCCCAGGAGAAGCTAACTCATTAAAACCATGCAGTACTGACATTTGGAGCTGGCACCATGACATGATCTTTGTCTTGAGTCCCTTTCTCAAATTATTGATTTTGATACAAGTTCCTCATTTGTTTCCGCTGTCTGCTGGAGATGTCCGTGGTCTGTCCCGCTTCGAGGGCCCTTTCTGTGATCTGAAAACACAGACTGTATCCACGGAGGGCTCATCTGACGGCTCATCTGTCTCTATCCTGCCTCTTCTGATTTTCCTTTACTTTTTCATGAGTTGTGGCTTCTTAATCTTGCTCTTTTAGAATATCCTTGAGGCTGGTGAATGTCTTGTGTTCCTTAGTGTATTTCCTTTTTTTTTTTTTTTTAAGATTTATTTATTTAATTATGAGAGACGCACAGAAAGAGGCAGAGACACAGGCAGAGGGAGAAGCAGGCTCCGTGCGGGGAGCCCGGACTCGATCCCGGGTCTCCAGGATCATACCCCCGGCTGAAGGCAACGCTAAACGGCTGGGCTGCCCCCTTTAGTGTATCTCTATAAGCTTTTGATTTGTGAAATAAAACTTGACACCAAGAATTTCCTCACTGGGGGTGGGGCTTATAATTTTAATATAGTCTGTAAAAATCTTAGGGAAGCAGCCAGTGTTGCACACATACACACACACACCAATGTGTGCACACGTACACGCACAGAGAAGTGAAGCTTATTTGTTAATACGTGTTGAAGTCGGTTATCTGGGCTGCCATAAATTCAGCATGTGTTCCTAGTGACCTAGTTAACTCAAAGGACGTTCTTAATAGATGCAAATTGTTTTATATTTGTTGTTTTAAGACCTCTTTGACGCAATCAGCCTATGGTGCCCTAAAACTTGAGGTTGCAGTAGGAATTCTTAAAATGGAACCTTCCCAGTTGGTACGTTTCCACTCGGGGGACTTTGCCAGGTGATAATTTCCCATCCAGATTTTAGAGATGTGTGTACCGCATCCTCTCAGTGACACCGTCTGGGGTGGCCAATTGAAAACATGCAGTAACAGACTTGTTAAGAGATAATTAAACATGGGGGAAATAGAACAATCATGGCAGAGGATTTAATTGGGTTTAATTGGGTTCGGAGGAATAGGCCACGGTAAGAGAATAGCTCTTAATAGGAGGTCTGAAAATAGCCAAGGAAAGCATTAATTGCAGAAAATCTGTGACATCTGATTACCGTGGTGGAAAAAAAAAAAAAAAGACCAACCTTTTTATATCCTTCTGTACAGGGAAAGGAGGGGACTGGGAGAAAGAAATCTTCCCACATACATATTTAAGAAAACAAGAAAGAGTTTTGAGATTTAAAATGGATGGTGGACAGGCTCCCCATACGGGCAAGAGATAGACCTACCCTTTCAGAGTTTCAGGATTTTGCCATTTGTTATAAAATACTCTGGAGCTTATATAATATTGAGCCTTTCCCGTATTTTCTCTGAGAAATGGAGCATGAGGGTAGGAGGGCAGGGATCGAGAAGCAGCAGGGTGATACACGCCTCTATCAATTCTATTCTATCCCTGGAATTCTTTCTCGTGGCTTCATACAAGATACCTCCCGCCCCCGAGCACACAGCATCCGCTTTAACATTCCTTTATTTTCAGGCTGTAGATTTGAAATTGAAGGGGCTTGGTTCAGAGAGAGAAAGACCATGTGGTTGCTGGAGTCTCTCCAGAGGTTGGAGGTGCCCTGGTCTCGTAGATGATGCCCACCCCTATGGATGGGGCACAGACAGGTGTTCCTGGATGAGAGAAGCTCCAATGTTCCTAATAGGCAATTGTTGTGGGCACAGCTTTGGCCCTTAGAGAGGTCAAGATGACGTGGTCTCAGGCTCCAGCGAAAGGGTTCAGGGAGAGGTGGCCCAGAAAAAGATATCCTTTACCGAGGTGGAGGTGACCAGAGCCAAGCAAGACCTGCAGGTGGAGGGGAGGTCATTTATTTTCACTATGGACCGATGCTAAGGACAGGTCTTCCCAAGGGAGGGGAGAAAAGCCAGAAAAGGTTGTACAAAGTAGTTGAGTAGATGGTCTTCATTCACCCAACCACATCCCCCTTCTCCACCAGGACAGGGCTGTGCCTTTGCTGTGTCCACCAGGTCATGGTAGCTGACTGTCTACTCACCACCATGAGGCAGGTCAATGGTTTGGCCATTAGGCAAGGGCTCCTAACCACGAATGCTTGGGGTCTGTGGGTATGTGGGTGCATGCACATGTGTTTGAATGGGGCCCTTTTGTCAGCTCGGTGAAAAATAGACACTTTTTCTAAAAATAACACTTTCAAGTCCCAAGATAAATAAACTTGAAACCAGTTTTATTGAAAGAGTTATCAAGATAACTTTAAAAATAAATGTGCCATAATAACATATGTACTTCTAGACTATATATTTCATGTTCAGATCTGGTTAAGAGCCTCGTAACTGGCACAATTTCCTGGTAGTAGTGAGTATATGTAGTATTTTCAGGTATCTGAAAGAACATTAATTTGATAGGAAAATATATGTGTTTTATTATTACAGGAAAAATTGCAGGAATTCCTGATGTTGCTGAGTGTATGTGTGTGTGTGTGTTACAACTGCCTTTGTAATTGAAGAGGAAAATGCTTCATTTCAAATGTTCACATTCAGCAAGCATAAAGATGATGTTTCTCTTCTCTGTTCATAGTACAGAACCCTAGAAAAGCATTGATGCAGGGCATCTAGCTAGGAGTGGGGATCACGGATTCTGGGTACAATAAAGGGTTTTAAACCTTCTATCCATACTTCCTTTCTAAAGCCTGCGTGTGTAGGGATTTTGCCAGAGGCTGGGGAATGGGTGTGAGACTGACTAGGTCTCAGTATGGTGGGTAGAGTGAGAATTATGTCAAAACAAAACCAAAAAACAGGAATGTAGTAGCTCATACTCTTCCTATCGCTTTTGCTTAAGAAAATGGAAGGTCTTAAGAGCAGTTATTGTTAAATGCTATTTTTTTTTTGTTGAATGCTATTTACTGCCATTCTTGGCGAAATACTTTTCATTTTAATGCATTTTAAATTGTGATTATGTTCGTGAGGCTTTGGAGGCAGATACGCAAGGAGATGCCTTTGCAAGATAATGCGAGAATGCCTTCTGTATTTTGGACTTGACCCTCGTTCGGTCTCTCCATTTTGAACTTCTTATTCTAGCCTTCTTTCCTGAACCATCTCCTCTATTTTGCAGCTTTCTCCCCTCCTTGTCTTCTCCTTTCCCATGTGAATGTGCTGGAAAGGCTTTGAGGGAGACCTCTTTGCCCATATTCCCAATCTCAGAAGCCCTGGTCACGTCCTACAGATGGAAGGTCTTACCTCAGTTAGGTTCTCATCTCCAGGCAGGAAACCTCTCTGAAGGGTCTCCTTTTCTGGGGAAGGCTCGGTTTTTACACATGAACACTCCCTCTGGAGGAATGCAGAGGACACATTTTGGGGGATGAGTTGGTGGGAGTGGTGCTCAAGTCTGAAGACAAATCCTTGCCTTTCCTGGGAGCTTGTGCAAGAGTCATGCTCAGGAAGGAAGATGTGCGTAGGAAGGATTGTTTGATAACCAACAGCCCTACAGCTCATGAGCCCATCGCCTTGTCATTACAAGTGACTGCGCCATCAGAAACGCACAAGAGGAGAATGTGGTCAGAGAAAACGTGGCACAGAAATACTAATTTCCAGAATACAGGGTCTTCCATCCAAGGTGGCACATCCTTCCCTAGGAGACGAAGTATCCCGTAGGCAAAGAGGGTTACAGGCTTCAGAGAAAAAAAGAGGGCACTCCTGCTGGGGTTATGTAAGATCGAGGTGGTCCCTGGGTCATGGATGGTGTCTTGGGATACGTTCTATAGACACTCTCCGTTTTGGACAGCACACAGCTCATTAGAGAGGCTGTGCACAGCAGTTTCAGAGCTACTTACTGAAGACCTGCAGAGACATACTTCTCATTATCACCCGAGATGCTTCTTGCCATTGTCCCTCACTTGGGAGCACATGCTTCTTGCCCACACTAACCTCAAAGAGTCCGAGTGTTCAGCCATCTGTCTGCAGACCTGCCACGTCCGAGGTTCCAACTGCAGGTCAAACTGGGCTGTTGATAAGCATGCAACTCTTCTGTGATGGAAAAGTCGGTCACTGTCCTCTCTTAAATATCTTAAATATTGCCTTTTGGTGGTTGAGATTATGTCTCCCCATCTTTTGTAGCTATGATGGAGCCTTCCTATAGTTAGGCAAGAGTGCTTGGCACCCGGGACCCCTTTGCTTGCAGAAGTGTAGAGAAATTTACTCTCAGAACTGGATCCGAATGTTTTGTTTTGTTTTTAGTTAGTTCTCATTGAGGTTGGCTGAAACTGGTAGAGTGCCAAAGACTCTATCATGGTCTACTGCTGTGTCAAAGAGGGAGCCAAGACTCCTTGTTTTCGAGATAAAATTCCTATGGGTAGAAATCGTGGGAGCTAGATCGTGGGGCCCAAAGGAAGTTTATGTCAGGAGCGTGAGTGTACCTGGTGGTGGTACCCACACGGGGTGAGCTAAGGAGAGCATCGGGGAACCTGACCTTGCCAATTCTTCTGCCTTTCATGTCCTTCTGACTCCCTTCTGCATGTTTTCTCTTCCCTTTAATTTAATAACCTCTGCTGAGACCTTCTGTTTTCCAAGTGCAAGAATTAATCATCTCTGGTCTTTGCCCTTAGATTGCTCATAGTCTAGCAATGAATGTAAACAGTTAGGAAGTAACTATGACATAATGTGAGTGTTCCTTCTGGTATTATCTTTCCCGCTCTCCATAAATCTTGGTAAGCTTGTATTCACATTCTTGAATTTCAAAGCTTAACTTCTCCATTACATAGCTTGAAGAACCCTTGAAGATCTCTCTAAAAAACCCCAAAGTTTTAAATGCATCTTTTACACAAGCCATCCTAAATTCCATGCTGCACAAGCCCGTGGTCCCACAGAAGGAGGAACTGGACCACACACTTGCCTAATTATAACAGTT
This sequence comes from Vulpes vulpes, assembly GCF_048418805.1. NCBI lineage: Eukaryota > Metazoa > Chordata > Mammalia > Carnivora > Canidae > Vulpes > Vulpes vulpes. The sequence continues at coordinate 3,586,988 of NC_132796.1, read as the reverse complement.
GCAATACACGGTTTTTTAAAATTTATTTTTACTTTTTATTTTTTGCGATACAGGTTTTATCTCATCGCCTGGGATAAAGACATCTCTATGTCTATTAGAGATAATAGACAACTAATAGACAACTCTATTGCCAATATGGCAATACGGGTTGCCATATTGGATTGGCATCTCTTTATATTTATCGGAGTGGGTCCCACAGTGGAAGCATTTACTAGAACCTCAGAAAGTAATTATAATTGGCTAGTATTTCTTGGGAGGAGACTTCTTGTTCTAAATTTACATGTTTATGCACATATTTATATATGTTTATGTATATTTAAATATGTGTATATTAAATAAATATATTTAAATATAATTATAGGTATATATTCACACATGCATATGTTCTAACACATGCACAGTAGCCTACCTGCTGATGTCCATGAGTTTCGTCTTGTACTCTGCCCATTTTATAGATATGAAACTAGAGGCATTAATGGTTTACACCTTCCTCTGTGGTTGCTGTTGGAGTGAAAGCCTGGGCTAATGGTGGGCAGCATGAGTCTAGAGGGCAGGTTCCTGACCAAGCTCCAGATGGTGCCCCAGGGATTTAACACATGGATGAGTAGGTGTTACAGTGACTGTCCTTGCGTATTTGAGTCTTGTTCTTGTAATGGCTCATGCCGAGAACCCTCTATTTGGAAAGAGATAATCAACATCACGTATAACAGGTTTTATTAATTACCTACAACATAAAGCACATTGAACAATAGACTATGGGGATTTACAAAGGATGGAGAAGGCATAATTTATGAACCGAAGGGGTTTACTATTTGAGTGACTTGGTTTGGAGACACACAGACATATACATGCATATTCATATTACATTATTAGTTGGGATTAGTAGACTTAGATGTTTAAAAATTTGTGTATGTGGGATATATAGTTTCTATATAATATATTACGTGTGTTATGTATATAACATAGACGATGTGTGTGTACATATAAGTATAATATATATATCAAGTTTAAAAATAAACATATGAAAGAACTCCATATAGTTAGATGAGAGAGGAGGGGGGTAGATTATTGATACAGAACAAGTCATCCAATAAGCCAATGGGTATTGAAAACAAGAGAATATTCATTCTGAATCTTTTTAATATTTTACTCATTTATTTATTTGAGAGAGAGAGCACAAGTAGGGTGAGGGGCAGAGCAGGAGAGAGAAACAGGCTTCCTGCAGGGAGCCCATGACCTTGGGATCATGACCTGAGCTGAAGGCAGACACTTCACCCCTTGAGCCACCCAGGCGCCCCTCATTCCGAACCTTGATGAAGGCGTCAGGTGAATTAAGTGATGGTGATGTTTTTACCTCTCTGATATATGTCCTGTGGTATTGCAAATTTCCTTTTTTAGAGGTATGGCTGGAAGGCGATTGCAGCTGCTTTTGACACAACAGACCTTCCCGTGTTTTTCTGGATCAATTATCTCACTGAAGCTGGGTCCTCCTGCTTCACTGCAGAATATTCTGTTCCCACTGGCTTCCATACTTCCTGAACACTCTGTTCTGAAGATAATAGTGTGAGGTTTCAGAGAATCCTCAGGCTGAAGGCATCTTACGAGGTGACTTTGTCGGAGCCCCTCCACTGTCAGCTCAGGGAGTGGAAGCCCTGGGCACCAAGTGATGAGCCAGAGGTCACCCGGCTAATTAGTGACCAGGGCAGTAGCGCTCTTAGGTGACCTGACTCTACCTGTTAGCGATGCCGCCAGGACACTGGTGCTTTTTACGGACATGTCAGCGGATGGCCTATCTTCCCATGGGCTCATAACACAACTTGGGAGAAAACAGCTTCTATCTTTCCTTCAGTTTTTAAATCTTGTTTTGATAGCTCATGGGGAGTGAAGTTACTGAGCCAAACCCATATAGGCATGGAACTCTTGATGAAAATTTGCATCCTTGGGCACCTGGGTGGCTCAGGTGGTGAAGGGTCTACCTTCGGCTCAGGTCAGGGTCCCAGGGTCCTGGGATCAGTCTGCATTGGGCTCCCTGCTCATTGGGGAGTCTGTTTCTCCCTCTCTCCCTGCACCCCTGCCCTCTCTCTCAAATAAATACATAAAATCTTTAAAAAAATAAAATTGATATTATTAAAGAGTCATACTTGTAAAATGTGCACTATATATAAATATATAAATAATATTTAATAATATTATAATAATTATAATATTTATTTAAAAATAAAAATTAAACACATACCCACTGCCAGACTACAAAATAGAAGGTTATCGATATCTTTGCGTATCTATGCATGTCCTAAAGTCAGGTCTTCCGCTTCACTGCAGAATAATCTGTTCCCACTGGCTCTAAGCAATGTCCTGTCTAGTTTTATATGGTGTCATATACACAGAAGCACACCTACGTATTCTTCTGTGACTTGCCTTTTAATTTTTGAGATTTCTCCATTTTGATACATGTCTGTATTTTATTCATTTTCCACTATTGTGTAGTATTCTCTTTGGATATGCCAACATTTGTTAGTCCATTCCCCTGTTAGTGGACGTCTGGATTATCCTAGTTTGTTTGTTCCTGTGAGTATGGCTGCACATGGACACTCTAGTGCATGTGTCCAGACACAAGTATTTAAGAAGCTCTCCAGGGGCTCTTGGGTGGCTCAGTTGGTTAAGTGTCTGACTCTTGGTTTTGGCGCAGTCATGATCTTAGGGTAATGAGATTGAGTGTTACATCAGGCTCTGCAACACTCAGTGTGGGGTCTGCTGGCAATTCTCTCTCTCCTTTTCACTCTGCCCCTCCCCCTGCTTCTAATCTGCCTCTCTCTCAAATAAATCTATAATTTTTTTTTAAAGAAAGTAGCTCTATAGGAAAAATAGAGACCATACCTATACCATGTAGTATGGATATGTGTCTCTCTGCGTGTGTGCATGTTTGTCACCTCAAAAGTCTTCTGCATGCTCGACTCCCCATGGCACACAAAATTGGTTTCCATTTGGGATTGCACTAATTTTCACCAGCACGGTATGAGGTTCTAGTTGCGCCACGTCTTTGCTCAACACATGGTACCATTTGTCTTCTGCGTTTTTGCTAATCCTTTCTGATCTCTTCTGTATTTTGCCAATAACGAATGAGGTCAAGCCTCCCGTCCTAGGAGACCCTTGGCAGATTTGAGAGATTACTGCATGGAATCATGGAAGGAGAGCCACCAAAGATGATTTTTAATTTAGCCTGAATAACTGAAAAAATATAACATACTATTAAAATATGGAACAAAATATGGTGGTGGATAAAAAAAGAATTTCTAGAACATTGCAAGGTATCTAAGTGACAGTAGTCAGGACACATGATGGTTTGACTTTGAAGATGTATGACTGAGTTTGGTGAGAAGTCCACTGACACCCTGGAGATATTTGCAAGTTATTTGATTTAGGTTTGGAAATCATATTTGGTAACAGTTTAATTAGACACAGAAAATCAAGCATTTAATGAGCTTTTCCTACATGCTGATCCCTGTGCCTGCTCTGAATGTGCAGGACATAAGAAAATAAGCAGCACAGTTAGGGATAGTTTCATGAAAATGCAGCCGTGTCGTGGGCTGGGATCATATCTTGTTCCCCCGCTGTATCCCCATTACCTTGAGTGCTGATCTTGATGAAGTACGTACTGACCAGTGACTAGGTTTTGGTGTTAGTTTATTTCTTTGACTATTGTAGGTCCTCCTCTCCACATTTATTCTAGAAAAAATCCATGCTTTATTCCTAATCCTATTTTGGGGCTGCATACTATTGAATATTTTTCTATCCAGTCAGTTTTGACTGGACCATATAGAAAGTATGAGCTCTTTGTCTTGGGTTTAGACTGGGTCCTGCAGATCCTCTTGCTGGAAACTCCACTTCCTTCAACTGTGGCGTAGATGTGTTCCTGACCCATTAGTCTTCAGGGGAAGAACAGAAGTAGGGAGGCAGGTGATGGAGCTGATGCTCTGAGGTTACAGTTGGGCGCAAAACCACCCTGAAGATCGTACACTTGTCTTCTTTATTTGACTCTCCAATTACTTTATTTACATCTAAGCGTCGTGGCTCACCATGGCGGATTTGTACGGGATCTAATTTTCGGAAGTGAAAGAAGGTGCAGAGGTCAATGCGCAATGAGCTATCACAGTTGGCAAAAGATGATAGATTGTAACTTTGCTCACCTAGGAGATAAGACCAGAATATAAATATATGCAAATAATATACTAATTGGCTGATGGCTGGCATTGAGTGAATCTTGGTACGGATTGACAAGTGTGTGTCTGTTGTAAGCCCATGCACAAAGTGGAATTGGTGCCTCTAGGTAACTAGGTTCACTGGTTCTACCTCATGGCCAAGCTCTGTCTTCTAGAACAAAAGATGAACCACACCCCCCTCAAGCACTGTAAAATGTTGGTGTCTGTCCTCCCCAGAAACAAAAGGGAAAGGGAATCAGACGTGTCTATAGGTTGCTCACAGTTTGAAGAACAGCTGTCACCAGCTCTCATAGTCATCAGGACAGGAGGATGGTTGTACAAGCTCATTAATTTGGGCAAGGACCAGAGCTTGCTGTTCTTATTGTCCTGATGCTTCATAACGTCAGAGGCAAGTGAATCTTCACAGCACCTCTTGGCACCAAAACCCACACTGAGTCTCCGGCTTTCCGTGTATATAGAGAGCAGCACAGAGGAGGGCTGCTTCCAGCTCATTCATCCTCTCCCTTTTGAGGGGATGGGAGGTTGAGTTTTTGAAGATGCATTCACAAAATTCTCTGTCTTCTTTTTTTTTTTATTTTATATTATTTTTTAAGTTCTCTGTCTTCTAATGTATCAGGGCACGAAAAAGGAAAGCCTTGCATCCCTTCCCCGGGAGATGTGATTTTATTCCTTCTTGGTTCAAAATACCAAAACAAGTTTGGTCAGGACCCATCTTAATGAAATACGTATTTTAACATCAAAGCAATCTCAATGTGAAGGATGCACACTCTGGGGACAAATGTACTGCGACTTTGATTTTGACCCATTTATATTCTGATATGCCTGGATAGTTTGAGCCTTGTCTTAATTACAATCTCAGGCAGAATGACTGCCCTGTAGAGAATCATTCTAAACTAGCCAATCAAGTTCTAAATCACGTCGAAATGCCACTCTGAGCTATTCCTCGGTTTGCCACCTTTGTAGAGAAAGCATGCGACAGAGCCCTTCTTAACTTTCCAGCTGTATGTGTTCACTGAAGGTATGATTTTTTACTTTTTTTTCATTCAAATGTTTTATTCAGCTAATCCCTTTTCTAGTGTGACCTTTTTATTTTGGGAAAAAAATAAAAAAATACGTATAATATATAAAAGGGATATATCTATGCTATATATATAATATATGCTAATAATATATGTTATATGCATATATAACAACATTTCACCCTTTGTGAAAAACTTTCCAGTACATGAGATTTATATGGGAACTCTTTTATTTTTTTTGTTCCCAGATATATTGGTTGGTTAACTTTAGAGGGTTTTTTTTAATGATAATGATGCATATTTAATAGATTTATTTTAAAATTCTTCGTTACGTATTGCTTAAGCTTTTGAAGTTGACAAATACTTGAGTGTGACACACACACACACACACACACATTGTTTACTTGTACCCACACATATGTAATCATTTACACGGCCACCAGAATTCTGTCTTGGATGACTCACACCTGTGGTTCTCACTGTGGGGTGATGCAGCCCCAGGGGTCATTTAGCAATGTCTGGAGACATCTTGGATAGTTAAAATTGAGTGGGGTTGTGTTACTGGCATCTAGTAGGTGGAGACCAGGGAGGCTGCTCCACCCCCTACAGGACACAGAACGATGCCCACCAAAAAGAACCATATGGTCCATACTGTCAACAGTGCTGAGGCTGAGAAATCAGGGGCTTCAGATTGTGTGACTCGTGTGCAAATTAGCCAAATTTCAAAAATTGAGGAAATAAATAAGATGGCTCCGAACTTACATTACCTAGAAAGGGCTCACACGCCCCTGGGCACCTTCTCTCGAGTCCTGTTGGCCCATGATCTCTCTCTGGCCCTCAGAACCCTGTGAGGAGGTAGATATGGCCAGAGGAGAGGCTTGATCATTGGACTCAGCATGAAGGCTAAGGGTGGCCCCACTTGTGCACTCTTAATGTTTTTGTGGTTCGTGGGTACTTTCATCCATATCGAGTTGGAGAACTATTGAGTGGGCCAGAATTCCCAGTGGAACTAACCTTGTAGGTCTTGGCATAAACCCATTAACCCTTAAGTCCTACCTTTACTAAGCTCTGTGTTCTAGGGACTGTGTGCTGCCTCATGTGGATGACCTCATTTCATTCTTTTTTTTAAAAAAATGTTTATTTATTTATTCATTCATTCATTCATTCATGAGAGACTCAGAGAGAGAGGCGGAGACACAGGCAGAGGGAGAAGCAGGCTCCTCACAGGGAGCCCAATGTGGGACTCAATCCCGGGACTCCGGGGTCACGACCTGACCTGAAGGTAGATGCTCAACCATTGAGCCACCCAGGTGTCCCAATCTCATTTGATTCTTAAACAATTATAAACAGATCAGTAAAGGGAGACACAAAGAATGTAAATTCCTTGCTCTAGTCTTGCTCAGCAGCAACCCCTGGCTGACTTCAGAGCCTGTGCATTTTGTCTCTGTACGTATGGTTCTTTTGAGCGCATCCACGTTCAGCATCCCAGCACCTTGTGTTTATAGAGTGGGCAATGTGTCTGCCCTCCACCTCTGCATATTGCCTCATTCCTGCTCTCCACACCCCATGAGGAAGGCATGACACACCATTTACATCAAGTCCAGGCAGGTGGGCTCAGTTCCTCAGCTCACAGAGGTGGCATTTGAAGACCCAGGTCTTTCAGAATCCCAAATCCATGGCGTCTCCTTTTATCGCCAGGGAGGCTCCAGAAGGAACAGCTAATGTTGGTTCAGAAGCAGAAGGGCTTTCAGGAAAACAGAAAGATTCCAAACATGTCATCACCCCTTTCTTGTTCTTGTCTGCCTCCTAATTATTCAGAAATTGGATCTCCGTGTGGCAGAAATCCAAACGTTGTCTACAGCAGAATTCAAAGATAGAAGCAAACACATACACCCAACATTTGGTGTGACGGTATTTTTCACTTTCGACGTTACAACCCAGAGTTCGAGGGCATTTTCATTCAGGTCTGATGGACTTGGCCCAGGAGGTCATGGGCTATGGATTTCCCCCAGAGGTGTATAGCTCCGTGACAGATCCATCTCTTAGAGGTTTCATTAAAACAAAAAGCAAAAAACCCCCAAAACAAAAAACCTAAGAGCTTATTGATGTATTCCACTCAACTGTCCACTTAAATGAAATGTGTAATTATACTCTACCCCAGAAATACTCTGAATCACCCAGAATATCTTTTGCATTTGTCCGTTTTCGAGTTGAGGAACGCTCTATTTAAAGGAATACTGTTTGCAACACCTAATGTCATGTTTTCCATCCCTCATGGATCATGAGCAATACGCTCCCACTCGTGCACAGCATTCTTTTTTTTTTTTTTTAAGATTTTATTTATTTATTCATGAGAGACACAGAGAAAGAAAGAGAGGCAGAGACACAGGCAGAGGGAGAAGCAGGCTCCCTGCAGGGAGCCCGATGTGGGACTCGATCCCGGGGTTCCAGGATCACATCCTGGGCTGAAGGTGGTGCTAAACCACTGAGCCACCCGGGCTGCCCCATGCACAACATTCTTTACTGTCCTAAGAGGAATGACTTACCAAGTGAGAGTCCTATGGTCCACATTGAGACAGGTCTAGGAGGTCACACTCAACGGGAGGGTAACTCAGGTGTACCATCAGCTTTTAAAGGAAGCTGCAAAAACAAACGAAAATAAAGAAAATGGGCTGCGAGGTGAAAGGTTTATGGTGGATGGCTTACGTGACGATCGGGATGGCCGTATCAATGCTTTTTAGTATTATGAATGATATCCTGGTGGGACAAGCACTGCAGCAGGTACTTGCCATGTACTGTCTTGCTCAGGTTTTATGAGAAACTGCAGTTTCAGGCTGATGCTGTGTGTAGCCTAAAGGTATATGCCACTGAGTATCCCGAAAAGGTTTAGAATCCAGAGCCTACACCTTTTCCATAAGGTCATGCTTGTTTTGCGTAGCTGATATGTATCCGCATGTCATAAAGCCAGTTTGGCCTGGTCCCCCGCTTCTCCTTTTCTCATACTCCAAACCTTTGATAGGCTCCAAACCTTTGATAGGCTCCATCCATATCCCCTTAGGGAAAAGTGGCAGTTTCCTTAGACATTTGAGAGACATCGTTTTGGGGGGTTCCTACCACTGAGTGGCCGGCCTTTGTAAATAAGAGTGACGTTGGGCGACATCATTACCGTCATCTGAACAAGATGTTTAATTTTTGTTTGTCAACTCAACGGAGGCTTGTTGCATGTTTTCTAAATGTGGTGCAACATTCCAGGTAATGGGGAGCCGACCAAGAATTAAGGCAAGTCGTGTTCTTGCCAGAATCTACCACGTGGGGACGTGGGTAGGCAGATTCATCAGTGAATGAGACTGTCATGGGGAGATGTTGAGGGTTGCACGGGAGCAGATGGGGTCGCATGGCTTCCCTTGGCTTCATTGTCCTCATCTGCTTTCTTTCCCCATTAGGCGGACTGCTGGGCCTCGGACTGTTCCTAAGGAATCCTTAGCCTTGGGAGGCGTCGGATGGTCACCGCGTCCTTGGAGCCTCACACTTGCTGGAATTCACTTCCAGGACCAAGAGAGGGCTGCCCTCTCTCGCAATGGGCTGCCGAGGAAACAGCTGGCTTTGTTCTTAACCTCGGGCTCTGTCTATGACCCATCCCAGAGGCTCCTGTCCTGGGTCCTCGGCTCCCCGGAAAGCCCTCTCTGTCCGCAGGCTCGCTTCGCGGCTTCGTTTGCTTGGAGTTGTGTCCCCCAGGCCCCTGCGGATGTGGCAGTGAACAATGTCGAGACCCAAGGGACTGTTATGGCTGCCAGTGTTCTTCACCCCGGTCTGCGTCATGTTGAACTCCAACGTCCTCCTGTGGATAACCGCGCTTGCCATTCGGTTCACGCTCATTGACAGCCAAGCACAGTATCCAGTCGTCAACACAAATTATGGCAAAATCCGAGGCCTAAGAACACCATTGCCCAATGAGATTTTGGGTCCAGTGGAGCAATACCTGGGGGTCCCGTACGCCTCGCCTCCTACCGGAGAGAGGAGGTTTCAGCCCCCAGAACCCCCGTCCTCGTGGACTGGAGTCCGAAATGCCACCCAGTTCGCGGCCGTGTGCCCCCAACACCTGGACGAGAGGTCTTTGTTGCATGATATGCTGCCCATCTGGTTTACGGCCAATTTGGATACTTTAATGACCTACGTTCAAGACCAAAATGAAGACTGCCTCTATTTAAACATCTACGTGCCCACGGAGGATGGTAAGTACTTTATTTAAACAGAAGACCGCACCTGCCCACTCGCTGTCAGATTTGGCGGGAGGCCTGTAGAATGTCCTGTGCGTGATTTGTTTCTTCTACAACCCATTTATTTATTTATTTTTTCATATTCTGAATGCAGCCGTTACCCTAACCTGTAAATCATTACAGTTGTATTTATGGAGCATCTAGGAAATGGACAATGCTGTAATTAATGGCTTCATTATAGTCATCCGTGGCCTTTTTAGCGGGGTTACAGTGACTACTTGCAATTGGCCACCGGTGTCAGCATATTATACCTGCATTCATCCAACAGGAAAATGAAATCTATAGAAAACAATAGAATTAGAACATTGTCATGCTCAAGTTAGCAAACTGAAGATTATAAGGCAGTTTCTTTTGTTTTAATGACTTAAGATTTTACCTTTTTTTCCCTTCTCTCTCTCTCTTCTTTTTTTCTTTTCCTTCCTTCCTTCCTTCCTTCCTTCCTTCCTTCCTTCCTTCCTTCCTTCCTTCTTTCCTATTGAGTCTTGAAAGAAAAAGTGCTGATTATTTTAAATATAGAAGCAAGGGGTATTTACATTTCATGAAATGGTTGGAGTTCATTGTTTAGAATCTGTGTTGCTAACATCAATTTGCACCTTGTTTCCTCGCAATAGTCACAGAAATCCAATGGAAAATGTGTGTCCTTCGATGATTCTAGCTACATTAGGAAATAGTGTGCTTGCTTGAACGAAATGGCCCCTTTGTTTTCAATAACACAGCAGTGAAAATCTGGTAAAAAAAAAAAACAACCAATAATGTTTGATTTATTAATTTAATCCAATGGTAGTAAAATTTTATTATCTCCTTCTCTGTGTACATTTCAGATGAAAAAAAAATTTATAAAGGCTAACCAAAGTCATGCTACAATGTGAACACATTTCTCATTTACCATTTGCATATGCTATTTTTAGACAAGGAAAGAGAAAAGCCTGGAATGTAAATCTTGCTGGAATTAAAAGAAGTGATTTACAGGAGTCATAGACATCTGTAGAAATGAAAGTGTGTCCTTTGTAACTTTTAGGGGAGAAATTTCATTTTGTTTGTTTTATTTCCCTTTAATCCTCGGAGGATGATTTTTCAGTGGATGGTCTGAAACAAGCGATTGTGTTACCCACAACCTCCTAAGTTGTGCAGGACCTGCCATATTGTGCTTTCTCCATGGGAATGCTAAAAGGTAGCTCCAGTAGCGTGTCATGGAACAGCAGGCCGGGGTTGTCGGTTACCAAGATCCCCGAGAACACCCACAGAAAGGAATGGAAAGATGGCATTTGTTGTATCAGCCGCCTCTGGAGGGTGGCCGTGGTGGTTATGGTAATAGACCGCACAACTGTCCTGCAAAGTCTAGGTCTGAATGTGATGCCAAGGAGTGAACGTGGCCCTCGGATGCCATAATTGCACACAGCACGCCTTGGGCATGGATCTGGGGAAAGCCGACTGTACCCACAACCAGTGAGCACTATGCCTCACTTCAGAAGCCACCTGGGTCATGAGCTATGCAAACAAAAAAATAATAAAATTAAAAATTAAAAGAAGGAGAAGTGGAAAAGAACCAGGAGAACAAAAAAAGGATAAAATATCAAAATTTCTCTCCCACGACCCCTGACCTGCGGGTGTGTAGGAGCTGGTGGCTTTCCAAGGCCCCGTCCCTGTGCCCCCTGCATTCCCGGACAGGTTGGGCCCAAGGAGACCGCCTGCTGAGAGAAACCAGTAAACTCCCCGATTACAGAACCACTGCAGAAGTGCAACTGTGTGGCTCAAAACCATAAATAATTTGGGCATTTCATTGCGGTTCAGCACTGAATAGGAATTTAGGAATAGAAAAATGTGAAAGAAAAAAAGAAAAGAAAAAAAAAAGAAAACTGTGAAAAATGCTCCCCAATGGAAAAGCAGTCGAACCGTTCAAATAAACCCAGTGCCACCTGTTTACATTCCCAGGTTTTTCAGAGCGTTTGCCTATCGTATCTTGTGGGGTCTTGACAGGAGAATCAGGAACCCAATAGGGCCTGAAAGGTGGAATCTGTTTTCCTACAATATATAAATATTGGGATTTTGCTGGTGAGTGAGGGTAGATGCTTCCAAGTTTGTACAAACTACAAATCACAGCCTGTTGGGTCAGGAGTTTTTTGGTTTTCTTTTTTCTTTTTTTTTCTTTTCTTTTCTTTTCTTCTTTTCTTTTCTTTTTTCTTTCTTTTCTTTCTTTTCTTTCTTTCTTTCTTTCTTTCTTTCTTTCTTTCTTTCTTCCTTCCTTCCTTCCTTCCTTCCTTTCTTTCTTTCTTTCTTTCTTTCTTTTTTCTTTCTTTCTTTCTTTTTCTTTCTTTCTTTCTTTCTTTCTTTCTTTCTTTCTTTCTTTCTTTCTTTTTCTTTCTTTCTTTCTTTCTTTCTTTCTTTCTTTCTTTCTTTCTTTCTTTCTTTCTTTTTCTTCCTTCCTTCCTTCCTTCCTTCCTTCCTTCCTTCCTTCCTTCCTTCTATCCTCCCTTCCTCCCATCCTCTCTCTCTCTCTCTCTCTTTTAAATATTTGCATCCATTTGAGAATCAGTGTGGAGCTTTAGCTATTTAATTATTGGTTATTCACTTAATGAAATCAACTCCCCGTCCTTAATAACACATTGAAATGATGGCATCGTACTGATTCCTCCAAAGCCCTCCCTTTATGGGCTGTCTTAGTTTATATGCATGCATTTATTTAACGGCGTACGCAGCAATATTGGGTATTCGGAGTTCAGAATTCCACTTTGATACTTCAGTTTTTTAGGTTTATCTTTCTGCATCCCTTAGAGCGTGTGGGCGATGTGCAGGCACAACTTCACTTGACTGCCAAAAATACTTCTGAATCTCTTCTATGTGCCAGGCATGCTTTAGATGTTATGATTACAACAGACATGAGAACTCCTAATCTGGGGAGCCACACACTTGTAGGCAGAGCATGGCCTCCCCAAAGAGGCCTCCATTCTCATCCCTGGAAGCTGTTACTCTCTGGCCTTCCGTGGTAAAGGGGAATGAATTTAGATAGCAGGTATATTTATATTTGCTTATCAGTTGACTTGATAGTAAAGGGGGTATATGTTGGATTACCTGGCGGGGCCCAGTATTTGATTACAAAGCCCTTCAATTGTGGAACAGAAAGATAAAACACATCAGAGCCAGAATGCAACTGTGTAATAAGGACCCAGCTGAGCTTTCTGACTTTGGGGATGGGATATAGCCAGGAGGCGGGGACTATGGGCAGCTTCTAGAAGGTCAAAAAGACCAGGAGATGGATTCTCCCCAGGGGCCCAGGAAGCCGCATAACCCAGCTCACCACCTTCATTTTAGCCCCGTGCAAGCTCTGATCTATGAAGCTGTAGGGTCATACCCATTGGCTGCCTCCGAAGCGCTCATGTTTGCGGCCTAGTGTTAACAGCACTATTTGAAATGCATGGTAGTCTCTATCCTCAGTGAAAACAAAGAAATGGCCAAAAAATTGTGTTTGCTTCGAGCCTTCTGAACCCCTTCCCATTAGAGACTCTTCTTTGCTTCCCTTTCAACCTCAAGTATGATTGAAAAAACACTTTTACCTTAATGCCCGGTAGTTAAAAGTTAAAATTTGCTGCTCCTGCACATGCCAGTTTGTTGGGAGACACTTTGAGGCATTATAGTGTATGTACCCAGTCTTTTTGTTCACCGTGTTAGTGGTGTTAGGGCAAATCCTACTAAATGCCACATTTAGGAAATACAGTGATTTTGCACAGGGACATCATAAAGAGACCATTTAAATTTACCCAGGCATCTAAAACTAATTTCCAGAGTCCGTGTCAATGAATGACCTACAGCAAAACATCCAAATTGTCCTTTTATGTCCATTAAATCTCACACACGACGACGGCCGGACCTCTAAATGGCTTCTGGTCCTGCTTGCACTCATGGTAGCAAAATATTTTGGGCTCCTTGCTCTTCCTCTCTTGACCTCAAGATCTGATCTGCTCTGGGCAAAGTGATTCGTTATGCTTTTTTTTTTGTATTCTTCATGCTTTGTAATGTAAATTTGATTCTTGATTCCCTCCTCTGGCTGAGTTTGGAGGAAAAGCCCTAAGAACGTGCCTGCCTGGATTCAAAATTTGCCCCCTTAGCAGCTGGGGGACTGTAGGCAGGTTGCTGGGCTTGTTTTTTTTTTTTTTTTTTTTTTTTTTTTAGGTTGCTGGGCTTGTATGAGTCTTGCATTTTGCTGTGTGTATGACTGAGATGCGCTGGGAGGTTAAGGCCTTAACCCATATAAAGTGCTTACCCTCGTATCCTGCACACGTAACCACTCAGTGGTCCCATGTTAGTGGAACATAATTAATCGTCAAAAAGGGAAGCAGAACATGTCAGCGAAACTGCATGTGCATATGGGGTCTAATGCAAATATTAATCCCGTGCCTAATACATGTTTATTATCTATAATTGTTGACCGTAGTCCTGGACAGGTCAGCTGGAGGAATAGGATCAAGGGACCATCATTTCTGACAGTACTAGGACTTTAGTAAAAGGGAATATAATTTTTTAAAAGAGCAGAGAAATTATTCCACTCTGCTTTATTCCTGAGCTTTGTCATTTTCAGCCTCACTTGTGAAATGAATTTCCAGCATCCTATGTGAGTTACAGAAATTAATCATCAAGAAAGCATTAAAATTCATTTCTTGGAAGAATGCCTTAGAACATCCAAAGACAATAGTACTCCTCTCTTTATGTGAGATAAAGGAGAAATTAATTTCCTTTCTCTTCTCATCAAGGCCCAGATAGTCCAATTGTATGCAGATAGTGACAAAATCCAGGTGACACAGTAAAACTTAAGTGAGTTAACACAATGAGACAGATGTTTTAACCAATCAACATCAGCTTGCAACTATGTGAAAACAATTCAACGATTGCCATTTTCATGTGTCACCCGGATGTTTGACGTTTTATAGACGTAGCTTGTAAGGGAAGATAATTATGAGAGATTTATTAGACAAATATCTCCCTGACAAGGATTCATTGAGTGGAATTCAATATTTTGTGAAGAAGGTTAAACTGGTGTGGATTTCTGATAACACGCATTTCTCCGCCAGCTTAGAAGATCTCGCCCATTGGAACATAGAATCATACCCTTATTGAGGGTTAAGGAATTATATATGTTTAGGAAATGTATGAGTTATGCTTGTTTGGAAAATGTAGCAAAATCACTCCCTAAGAAGAGAATGATTCCTTGTTTTCCGTCCGATGAACTGTAACTCCATCCCATTTGCAACTTAGATGTTTCTCACAATTAGAACAAGTCTCCATTATGTAGAATGTGTTAAAAACCCAACTTGCCATATGGTGCATATCATAAACAATATTACAAAAAAAAAAAGAAAGGCAAAAAACAGAACAAAAACGTTTAAGATGGAAACTGGGCATGCGACTGGCCGCCTAGAATCTGTCCATTTTCGACAATTTGCTCGTTATTAACTTGTTCATTCTTACCTCCAAGGACACCGGATAGCTTTATTTGTTGCCAAGCGATACTGCTAGTTTGGACACGGTCGTTTATTTTCCATATTGTCTTGGCTGAGACATTAAACCTTCTCAGTGTTTAGTAACCTCAGCTATTAGTAATAATAATAATACTACTGGTATACCTCCCCTGACTGTTTAGGTTAGAGCAACTTTGGAGTAAGCCGCTGTAGAATCGTAAAATATGACTAACAATAGAATTATAGGAAAAATTATGAATTGAAAAAGGTCAATAGGTCTCACATTTAATTTCACGTGAATTTAATACTAATCTTATGTGATCGTTCACTGGCAGATTCAGTTTCTTGGGTAGGATGGTTGGGAGTAGCTCCTAGCCTTCCCACCGTGTGTTTTCATTCTCCTAAACCGGGCTGTTTTCGTACTGGGTTTGTTTCACATTCCCTCCTCTGTGAGAACCCTTCTCCTTGGTACACTGACATCCAAATCGTAGCAAAAGTGACCAGAAGCCGAGATTTCCTTAGTTTTGGATTCAAGGACCACAGATGTGTGAGATGCAAAGCAATGGCCCTACGTAAATAAATCAGACCTCCAAATCACATACTGAACTCACAGGCGACAAGCTGGGGGGACGTCTGAGTGGTCTCTTCCACCACTAATACTTGTTAAGATACATGAAGACGACGAATCTCTATTTTATTAATTCAGTCGGATTGTTCTATGTTTAGGTTCAGAAAAATAGGTTTCCACAACATGGGAGCAGATTTTTTTTTTAAAGGGGGAAAAAAAATCCCCTGTTAGATTTTGCATATCTGACTATTTTGGGTATTTGGATAGTGAAGTTGTATGGTGTGTGTGTGTGTGTGTGTGTGTGTGTGTGTGTGTGTGTGTAAGGTGTTGGAGGAAAGCCAACAACAGATATCCACAGTTCAATTAAGATCAAGTGCGTTATGGTTTCTGGAAAAGTCCAATTGAATGTGGGAACTACTGTCCTGCCCCCTCCTCTCTGAACTCCCAAGCCCTGGGATGTCTCAGTTAAGCAAAACACCCTCTTGTCTGCTGTGAATGGGGTCACGAGCACAATACTCGGGTTTGCCGTGTGGGGAGAGGGTATTCCCATCAAAAAAGCTGGAACACAGCTTTTGGCTCTTCTTAAGCAGAGGAGCTTTTTGTGATGTGTTGCCACAAGATATGAAAATGTTCGTTAGCTCTTTCTTCCTTAAATTGGTGTCTTCTGCTACATCTGCTTCATCTCTTTTTTTTTTTTTAATTTTTTATTTATTTATATATGATAGTCACACAGAGAGAGAGAGAGAGAGGCAGAGACATAGGCAGAGGGAGAAGCAGGCTCCATGCACCGGGAGCCCTATGTGGGATTCGATCCCGCGTCTCCAGGATCGCGCCCTGGGCCAAAGGCAGGCGCCAAACCGCTGCGCCACCCAGGGATCCCTCTGCTTCATCTCTTTTGGGACCTAATCCTCACTCCGTCCCAGAGTGAACACCCAGTATTCACCTAACATCCCATCCACCTGCTACGAGTTGACTTTTCATCCCAACTCACGCCATGCACTCTATTAATCTCCCGATCTCAACTCTGACTCTTTGTCTTTTCTTCTCTCTTTCAATCCGTACTCTCTTTAGAGCCTTCCTTCTTAGCAGATTCACTTAAAAATTATTGATTTGAAAAAAAAATAAAACAATAAAAATCATTGATTGAAAAATGACTCTTTGCACTTACCGTATACGAGGCATTGAGCCAGTCCAAGTGGTGATACGAGGAACTGGAAGCTCTTTGCTTGGAAAATGAATGAGCCCCAGCAAAACTCGAATTTCAGAAGGGATCAGTGGGCAGAAGAATTCAGGGAGTTCTCTAGGATTTCAAGAAGAAAAAAAAAAAAAGTAAAACAATCTGTAAGTGGATGTGTTGCATTGAAGATCCACAATGGAAAGTTTCCCACTGAGCCTGACACACAGACACAAGGCATACGCACAAATGTTGTGCGGCGAGGAAATGGTTTCTGAGTCCCCCACGGTAAGCTCCTTGTTTATTGCTTCTCTAGTTGGGCCAAGACATAAAAAGTGCAAAAATGGGGAGGAGGGAGAGATAAAACCTAACAAAATGATAGGAAGGTGCATCAATAGGATAATCTAACATGCAAAGCACTCACTTGGGTGTTTTTTTGCATTGCTATATTTTTGATATCGGAGGATTCATAACTGGAATTCCATCCCAAGGAATTCTAATGCACATTTTTCTTCTCAGCAGACTGTGTGGTGAGGTTAAATCGAAGAATATAAGGTCCTGTTCTTATCAAACTCAAATGTACTTTTATCTCCCGAAATTAAAAAAAAAATAATTTATTAAAAGCGCCTGTCTTCCCCCAATTTTTTATCTACTGAAATACCTTCATCACAATGTTTTGTAATGTATCCATCCAGATAATATGAAATACAGTTATATTAATGTTGCATATCTAAAAATAGTTTAGATTCAAAAAATAGTAGCAAACCACAGAGAGAAAATTGCATCCCTCCTAAGAAAATTTAAATGTTTGAAATATATCCACTTAGACTAGTTCTTTCCTTTTGAGCTTAAATCACATAATAATGAGGTTAAATTCCACTGTAGCACGTTTTACAAGTTGTTTGCATTTCACCCCTTTTTTTCTGAAGACTTTATTTATTTATTTGAGAGAGGGAGAGCACCAACAGAGGAGAGGGGCAGAGGGAGAGGGAGAAGCAGACTTTCTGCTGAGCATGGAGCCCACGCGGGGCTCGATCCCAGGACTCTGGGATCGTGACCTGAGCCAAACTCAGACACCTAACCTACTGAGCCCCCCAGGTGCCCCCATCCTTTTTTTAATTTTTTTTTTTTAAGAAAAAGATTTTGGCATGTTGAGTATCATTGTTAAAGTTTAGCTGGGGTAAGTGATGGAACCAAGTAGGACGCCCATCAGAGATTTTGGAAGAGCTTCCCATGGGAGGACCTGGAGGGGCGTCACATGCACGGTCTCCTGCGATGCCATAGGTCTCATGCTTTACGCTCTGAAGCCCTGTGCAGAGATGCAGCCTCCTCCCATGTGTTCTTAGGGCTTTGATGCCAGCATTATTTTATAAGGCTATTCCCCCAGTAGACTGTAGAACTTTTTAGAAATTATTCAATGCTTTCCACCTTCTGCAATGATTGCTGGGCATCTGCTGTGCTCTGGGCATTGCCTCTCGGCCACCACCCACATGGAGCTGAGGCCCAGGAGAGAGAGGCACACACACAAGGAGCAACAGCCGAGCTGCCAGGGACCACCCCGGGGCTCCTGGCATTCCCAATGCCTCCCTGCACCGAACCACCCTCAAACCAGCGTGGGTACGAGCAAAGCTGAGACTCACAAAGTAAGACCATAGCAAACAAAACAAAGTCCCTGCTTTTATCAGGCTAGTGAGGAGAGGCAGGCGGTATGGAAGAAATATGCAAACACCCAGTAGGCTGTAAAGCTTTTATAGGCAGGGGGACGTTGCCGAGATGGATGAATGAATGAAAGCATTGTCTGCCCGCTGGGCACGCACAGCACAAATGAATGAATGGGGAGCACCTGGCCATGCGGCCGTTTTTTGAACATGGCCAAGAAAGACTTTTGGCAGCTTTGTGAGAGAGTTCACTTCATTGTTGGAAAGGGTTGGTGATCTATATGCGTGAAATCTCTACCAACAGAGCTGGGGCAATTCTGGATGCTTCTTTCTCTCACTCTGTTGCTTGGAAAATCGTTGAAGACAACGGGATATGCCCTTTCTGTGCAGTTTTTTACGAACATCCTCAAACAGGTCTAACTTCCTCCTGCAAGTGTCTTTGAGACTCTCGCGTCCTCCTTCCTAGCTCACTGTGCGTAGGCTGCCCACTGATTGGCTCTCACAGGGAGGACTTGGTGTGAGTGATGACTGCTGATGTCGACCAATAGGCATGCATCTGTTCTCCATCACAACATATGTTCTCAATATACCCAGAGTTGATGTTAGATTTTTTTTTTTTTTTGATTTGGCAAATGCATGAAGCTCTTGGCTTATATATATATTGTGCCTGAAAGTCACATGTTCTCCTAATTTTTTAAAGAAGTAGTATCCTAGGGTACGACAAGATTTAGAAAGTGGTAGAAAACAGTATCCCTCTACTTGCTATGAAAAACTGCACACTCCGGGATGAAGGGATTTGCGTCTGTGGCTCAGATCCCCCCTCGGGATGTTAACTGCATAATCTTTACCAGTTGCCTGGCCAGAGTCTGTTTGCTGCATGTTGCCCTAAAATACCAAGCCCCAGAGGTGTGACAAGGGAAGGCAGCTTAAAATCATGATAGAACAGCCAACAAGCTAATTGGTTTGGAGTTTTGAGGAAGCAGCACATCGCCTGCTTTTAAATACCATTGACTATGACTTGATTTAATGGCGATGGACTCATTTCCAAGAAATTAATTAAAGTTCACAGGTTAGAATTGAGATGAGAAGAATCATCATCTCAGAAGCCTTTCTCTAGACTTAGGGGAAAATGAACTTCCTCCAGCATTTTCTTGTACTTAAGGCTTTGTTGTTATTGTTACTGTTGTGGTCGTCACTGTCAACCACAGCAACATCATCATCATTGAACTTAGATTATGTCTGAGGAGATATCATGAGAGAAATCTGGGGTCTATGAGATTTGAAATTGTTGTTCAAAGACTGCAGGGTATCAGTTAGAATAGTTTAAAGAGGTTTACAGACCACATCGTGGCTATTCATCCTTCAAACTTATCTCTTGCGAATGGGTATTTGAGTTGACTCGTATTACGGGTTGAACTGTGTCCCCTCAAAAGGATATTTGAAGTCCTAATCCCTGGTGCCTGTGAATGTCAGTCTATTTGGAGATAGGGTTTTTACAGATGTAATCAAGGTAAGATGATGTCATACAGGATTAAAAGGGACACTAAATCCATTTTGACTGGTGTCCTTACAAGAGGAGACACAGGGAGGAAGACAGACAGAGATACATGGACAGAACACCCCGTGAAGGTGGAGGCAGAGATGCGAGAGATGGATCTACAAGCCAGGGACCACCAAGGATTGCTGGGAAACAGCAGAAACTAAGAAATGAGAGAGAGAAAGAGAGAGAGAGACATCATTGTCCCCCGGACCCTAGGGAGGAAACAAACCCTGCTGCCTCTGTAACTTCAGACGTCTGTCCCACTAAACACCGAGACAATAAATTCCTGTTGCTGTAAGCCATCTGGATTTGGGTCTGAATCAACAGTCTTAGTAACCTGGCACTTTTGGTTTATCATTGGCTTTCTTTTGTCTCCCTGTGATGCTGTTTCCATGTGGGGAAACAAAAAAGGTCAGCAGCAGTTCCCTGTGCTCAGAGAAGCACATTGGCCTGAGATGATGCCACTGGCCCAGCTGGGGTCACAGGCCGACTCAAACCAATCTCCATATCTAGGGGGAAAGCACCCTTGGATTGGCATGGCCTGGGTTAGCATAATTTCTGAATGAGGACAGGGATGGGTGAGTCCAAGAGGACCTAGCTTAGGGCGCATGTAGGAAAGGTAGGGAAAGGAAAACCAGATGCCAAGCAGACAAAACCCACTGACATCCAGTACCCTCCCTCGTATTTGGGATAGTAACCAGACAAAGACTGAAATGGCTTCAGGGGCAGAAAAACGTTACCGAGGATCGTTCTTTTCAGCTCAAAGGAAGAATCTCAGGATTGGGAAATTGGGAAAGCTTGTTTATGAATTGTTGCCGTTGTTGTTTTTTGTAAGCATCGGGACCCTCTTCGTGATGTAGAGTGATGCAGTGGCAGGAATGTCTGGCACATCAGGAAATTTATATTCAGACAACCCTGAGGCAGCACCACTTTGGGTACTGGACTCCAGAGGGATGTCTGGATCTGGAACCTGGTGTCCGGTGGCAAAGCAGGGGTAGCATGAGCTATAACCCAGATAGAAAACTTGCCCTGAAATGAACCAAGCTGTTTAGGACAGAGTGTAACCTACTGTGTCTACTATTTCTTCTAAGCCTTGCAGCTAATGGGTTACGTTTACTGAAGGAGTACCCAATTTAGAGGGTTGATTTAGGGGAAATGAAATTGCATATGAACGAATTTCAGCCCAAGCCTTTAGCAGGGGGAAGAGCTTGGTAATAGTTGCATTACAGGGCACTGGACAGATGGCCGACAAGGTGGCATGCAGGGAATTCTCTAAGAATCACATCATACTCAGTGGCTTCTTCTGCTCCCTGGGCATCTCTGAGAATTTGAGGTGGGTGGGTTCTCAGGATGGTGGTAAAACCCGGTCTTCAATTCTCTTGCAGCCCTGTAAATGCAAGTAGGCCCCACCAGCACCCTTACTTATTAGTTATTATTCATTGCATTTCTTTGGCCTGTCTGCTACCATTTCCTCCTGTAGGAGTCCCTGACATTTTTATATTTATATATATATTTTTTATTATTTATTTATGATAGTCATACAGAGAGAGAGAGAGAGAGAGAGGCAGAGACACAGGCAGAGGGAGAAGCAGGCTCCATGCACCGGGAGCCCGACGTGGGATTCGATCCCGGGTCTCCAGGATCGCGCCCTGGGCCAAAGGCAGGCGCCAAACCGCTGCGCCACCCAGGGATCCCGGAGTCCCTGACATTAAGTGCGGTTTATAAATTTATTCATTCAGCAAATACTTCCGGAGCATGTTCTCAACGCCTGGCCACTTTGCTGAATGTGGTACCGTGCTTTCCCTTGCAGATCGTACAGACGTGGGATGGACGATGAGCCAGGATTACTATTTCGTATAATCAGTGCTGTGATGCTGGGGAGATGTGGGAACATCTGGGAGGAACATGTTTCTGGATTCAGAGGTCAGAATACACGAAGGAGAACTTCGTGTAAGAAGGACAGCAGCTGACCCTGGTGGTGGGTTAGGGGGAATTCAGGTAGAGGGGACAGCGTGGCCAAACATGGAGCCTGGAGGCGGATGTTAATGTTGAATCTCTTGGCTGAGCATGGTTTAGGAGACTGAGTAAGTGAATTTGAAGTGTTGGCTTAGCCAAGCATCCAAAGTACAATCACTGCTGTGGCTAGTTAATTGCATGGTGGCATGCTCCCATCGTCGCCCGAGCTACAGAGACTATTGGCAGATGTGATCTTATAAAAATGGAGGAACTCAACAGGGACAAACGTTCAGCTGAAAGAGGGCCTCACTTCCTTTTAGAGATGTGAAGTGAGTGAGGACAATATGAGTCATAGGCCGAATCCGTCAAGCTGCTGCCTGTTTTTGCAACAAAGGTTAATGGAACACAACCCTACCCATGGATGTGCCTAATTTCTGTGGCTGCTTTCACAGTACACTGGCAGAGTCAAATAGCTGCAAAAGAGGGCATATGGCCCACAGAGTCTAAAATACTTATCATCCTGCCCTTTATAGAGAAAGTTTGCTGACCCTTGATGTAAAGGGAAATCTTCATGAAGCCATTTGGGAATCTTCTAGTGAATATGCAGAATGACAGAGTCCAGAGTTGCAGGCCTTGGCACAATTATTCTCAAAGTAGCCAGGAACTTTTTCATATGTTGACTCCCAGGCTCCACTCAGGCTGCTACTGACTCATCAGTTCTGAGGATGGGCCACAAGAATTTGAATTTTAATGACTGTGAAGGTGATATTATGTGATTTTGTCATATAATAGTCATAAGAAGATATGTTTGTATGCTAATTATAGTCATATTTATGGGACTCTTTATATGACGGCTAATGATATGAAAAATAGTCATAAATAGGACCTCAGAAAATTGTACCCGAAACCTTATTAAAGCAAATATAAACAAATACTCCTTTCTGCCATTAGGAAAAAAAAAATAATGAAACCATGGTCTATATAGCCTAGACCAAGGTAAATTTCTGGAGTGACCTCTAAGAGCAACTAGTTGCAAAGTGGATCCGTAGGCAGTTAGATGGTTAGCTAAGATCCTTAAAATAAAATTTTAAACAAAATGCTGATAGAACAGTGGCCCAAGGGCACAGCTAACCCATAAATGAATAAATATAGGTAGTATTACTAGAAGTAGTAAATAGATGATGGAATAGTGATAATAGTGTCGGAAGAGATGGTGGAAATGAAGATGACGATGGCGGTGATTATGATGGAGGCGATAATGAACATGATGGTGATGATAATGGTGATGTCATGATTTTGATGAGAGTAGCCATGGTGATAGCAATGAAGATAGTGATGACGAGTGATGATGATGGTGATGATGATGACGGTGATTTGGTGATAATGTTGATGATGGTGATAGTGATTACAGTGGTGGTGGTGGTGGTGGTGGTGATGATGACGGTGATGGTGACAGCAATGAAGACGATGATGGTGACTTTTGTGATGATGATGATGATGATAGTGAGGAAGATGATATTAGTTGTTATTCAGCGAATGAGTTTTTTTACAGCAGACACTTTGCACTAAAGCTTGTGCATTTTCTATCAGTCAGTGCACTTAATAGCTCTCTAAAGTGCCAAGTCACAAATGGAAAACATAAAGCCAGGAGTGGTTCATCCATTACTTAAATTGCCCAGTGTGTAAAAGGAAAAATCAGAATTCAGATCTAAGTCTTTCTGAGAGTTTCCCAGGTAATTTTCTTAAGAGTTATTAATGCAATTTAATAAAAGCAAACACCATTTTACTGATAATATTAGCAGAGACATAATAAAATAATATTTAGCGCTGAAGAGGATGTGCACACATGACTTCTTTTGGTAGGCATTTTTATCAATTGGTATATAAGTTTTTGGAAAAGCAGTAAAACAGTATGTGTGAAAAAAATGTTAAATATCCATGACTTTTCTCTCTCTGAGAATTCTCTCAAAAAATTCTCGCTCAAAAAATCCATTTAAAAATAATGTTTATTTTATTTTCTAAAAAAGATTTTATTTATTTTTTTCATGAGAGACACAGAGAGAGAGAGAGGCAGAGACATAAGCAGAGGAAGAAGCAGGCTCCATGCAAGGAGCCCGATGTGGGACTCGATCCCGGGTCTCCAGGATCACGCCCTGGGCTGAAGGAAGCGCTAAACCACTGAGCCATCCAGGAATCCCCATATACTGTGATTTTTTTAAAAAAAGATTTCATTCATGAAAGAATGAAATTTATTCACGAGAGACACAGAGAGAGGCAGAGACATAAACAGAGGAAGAAGCAGACTCCATGCAGGGAGCCTGATGCGGGCCTAGATCCCAGGACCCCAGAATCACGCCCTGAGCTGAAGGCAGATGCTCAACCGCTGAGCCACCAAGGCGTCCCTAATGAAATGATTTTTAAATGCTCCTAGAGATTAATGCCTAAAAATTTGTTTTAATATTATTTACGATAGGAAAATAAGAGATAAATAAAAAAAAAGATGAGATATAAGTTATGACATATTCTTGGAATGAAGTCATGCTCAGCCTGCTTTCATTTATTGCACTGAAATATGTGCTTACGATAACACGTAGCGTAGCAGGGCAGATTTGCTGGAGCCACAGAGTGGAGAACGGCGAGCAGAACCAGTCTGCCTTGAATTCCCTCCTTCCGGACCAAGGTTTACCGAGTCCAGGTCTTTATCATGGGTCTGTGTAGAGCCAATTAGGATCCTTCTGCGGCTCCCACACCCAGCCAGGGAGCATAATCAGCTGGTGCCTGCAGACAATCCAGACCTGGGCATGTGAGGATCTGCAGCGAGGATCCTTCTGTGGCTCCCACACCCATCAACAAGGCCTGCAGCGGTACCAGCCAATCCCAGAACTTGGAGTGTGGTGGTCTGGAGCAGTGGAAGGAAGAAGGTAGAGACAGGAACACACCTGCTCCGGAGCTTTGACAAGGGATCTCCTTAGATCTCACTTCCTGGCCACGGAGAAACCAAGAAGGGCGAGCTCTGTGTTCAGATCCCGCCTCCTCCTTGGAGGCTGGGTGGCTTGCAACCCGTCATGAACCAATTCCAGGCCAATCCTCCATTCAAACATCTCTACGTTCTTTGTACCTGGGTCCGCATGGCCTGCACATGTGACTTAATTGTAGAAATAATGTGAATACCGTTTAATTCCTGGTCCACCTAGTTGCTCTGAGGCTGGGTCTTGATAAGAGAAGATCTCAACTTGGAATATGAGCAGGACCTCACTCAACTCTTTCCGGAACCCAGTCCTGTCAGTCGTCTCTACCCGAATCCTTAATGTAACTTCATAGCAGGATAATTCACAGCAACGACAGAAAATGAGATGTGCAGGGTATATATTTAGGCCTAATATTTTTTAACAAGTCAGCGTTCCTCGCCGATCAATACGTACTTTCCCCCAAATTTTAGTGACAGCAAAGTGTTTCTGATATCTGTTGTTCCGTCACCCCTGGGATCGGTTCCCACAGAAGCAGATTGCAATCGCTCTCCAACGGGACTGGAAGGGGAGAGAGTCCAACATTTCTTGACCACTTGCTAAAGTGCCAGGCACTACAGTAGGCAATTTGCATGTATTACCTCATTTATCCAGTTTGGGAATTATCTTGTTGACAGCTGGAGTCCCATGAAGGAATATTTTTAAGAAGTAAAATGACAGGCTCTGATTTGCATTTGGAGATTAATTACTCAGACTGCCAGTTATTCGTTAACTTGCCCAGCTTGGCCTCAGCCAGCATCTAGATAGTGTAATTTGATTTATTCTGCAGAGAGGTGATTTGCCCCTACATTAACTTGGCCCGATGCCGCAATTTCTGACCACTAAAGACTTATTTGCTTAGGTTACGGCATCTCATTTCTAAAAGCCATCAAAGAAGCGGGCATGGATTAGATTATCGAAAACGTTGACCAATGGATTAGTTTATCAGATGATGAGTTTGCCCAGCTAGCTAGTTTATCAGGAAATGAGCCATCTTTTCGGGTAAAGCAGCACTTATAGGGAAAATAGAAGACTTTTGTCTCAGTGACTTTTTATTTTTGTTTTTTGTATGAATAAGCCTGTTGGTAAATACACGGAGTGATTGGTTCTGCTTCCTAGGTGAGGTGGTAAAAAATTTTTATCAGTGTTGAGCAGTCTAGCAAGACCACGAGGGAGTACCCACAGGTACAATCTTTCATCCTTCATAGAAAAAGTAATCTATTGAGTATTGCATGGAATAGAAAGCAGAATTTAGCGATTGCCATTAGGAAAGGAGAGACAATTCCTCATGAGCGTCTTCGTCTACGCTGTCAGTACAGCTATAAGATAATATATATAATATATTATTTATATATAATATATTTATAATATAATTTAATTATTCCTTATGAGCATCGTCGTCTACGCTGTCAGTACAGCTATAAGATAATATATAATATATTATTTATATTTATATATAAAATATATAAATATATATTTACATATAATATATTTATAATATAATTTAATTAACATAATATATAATATAATTAATATATAATTAATATATTATTTATATTTATATTTTTTATATAATATATTTATAATATACTTTAATTAATATAATATATAATATAATTAATATATATTGTTACATATTTACATATACATTTATATATAATATATAATTAAATAATATATATATATATATATTATATAATGGGTACAAAAAGGCCTACATACAGGAGTCCTCTGTAGAATGCGCTACCAAAAGTGAAACTTCTAACACGATTAATGAAATTAATCATTGGTCATTAACATGGGATTTGTGATACATTTTAATGTTCTTGATTAGATTCAAAAAACTGAAGAATAAGACCTAATTGATGAAAACGGGCTGTAATTTTATGCTTTTAATATAATGGCCTCTGGCCAAATCTGGACAAAAGAAAGAGGGTTTGATTTGTTACTTTAGATTTGTTTCTCCCAATCCTCCTCGAAAATAGAAATGATTTACAGTTTTAATATATTTTTCATGCACAATTAACATCATTGTTGCCAGATTTACAGAGGAGCAGGAAAACAGAGCTGCAGTGATTTATTAGGGGCGCATGCAACAGAATTAATGCTACCAGCAGCAGAGTTTAATGGGAAAAAGTGAAAACAGAAAAATCTTAAAAATGAAAAGAACGCGTGGTGTCAGAAGCGTGTTTGCTTTAGGCAATCTCTCGGTCTTATGGGATGCCTTTTTTTTTTTTTTTAACAGCAGCAAGAAAATATGATATTCGCATTGGGGACTTCTTTCCATTTCAGGTTTCACGTGGAATTTCAATATGGTAAAACACATAATGTTATTATAGGAGGAACCGAGGGAAAATCCAGTTAAGATCGACATTTTTAGAAAGAAATGGGGCATGGGGAGTATTTTAAAGATTCAGCAACTTCCTTCACCATTGGCATAGAATTGAAAACCATGGATTCCATAGCAAATAGGTTTTTTTGGGTAACATTTCAGTACAAAAAACCCTGCTTGTGTGTTCGTACGTGATTTTGCTTTGTATCTGCTCTGTGTGTTATTTTTCTTTGAACGACTCTTTCATTGGATTTTGGAAGATTAGCACGTATTTGCCAAGAGGTGCTCATCATAGACTTGACACTTGCTCACGTACCACCTGTTTGAGGCCCCGGGAAGCCAGCAGAGCTTCCTTTGCGTCACGGATGTGAGACTCTAACACCTGCTATTTATTGCCTTTTAAAAGAAAGAGGCACATGTTGCAAATAATAGGGATAGAGCAAAGGCCTTAGTTAGGGGCTCCTCGTTGCCGATCTAGCCAGTGAACGTGTGCAGGCAAAAATCAAGCATCAGCGAATGGGCTCAACCAAGCTTGTTTCCAAAATGCCTTGTGGGCGGCCCCCAGGCCTCTGGCGGTGACTCCTGTGCGTGGTGTGGACTGTCATCTGTCCCTTGCATTGGCCTCCATCCTTTCCTGTTTCAATAGATGGCATGCTCACCTCTTAAATCCATCGGAAGTAGTATTCTACGGACCGGCAAACGTTGCGTTGGTCCCCGTGAGTCTTCCAAGCTGCTAATGCCTGAGATGTGAGAAGTAGAGCTGACCACAGGGTACCTGTTAAATGGAAACCACTGGAATAAATACGAGGCCAGCGGTTTCTTTTTCCTCTTTGGAAGGAGTCCTTCCGTTTTCTCTGTGGCTGTTGTACTCTGCAGAATCATTCCCTCTAACATCTCATGACACCACAATTATTCAAAACCCCATTAGCTGTGGATTTTAGCTGTGGGATATGCCCACTCATCCAATGCCGGAGGGTTTGCAAATAGTCCTAATTTTTTTTTTTTTTTGGAAGACAACGCATAAATAGGTAGCAAAATACCTGAAATACATTGCACTTCGAGGAGTTTTATCCTCAAGAAGTAATTGCACACGTGTAGAAGGACGAGCGTACAGGGATTTTCATTGTCGAGTGCTCACGATAGCCGAGAAAAAAAAAATAAACAAGAAAGAAGGGGGGAAGGCTGCAGCAATTTTTGACAGTCTAGAAATTGTTGCATAATTAGAGATACGATAGAAGCATGGAATACCAGCCATTAAAATTGCATTATAGGATATTTAGTGATATGGGGAGATACTCACAGTGTGTAGTGGTGTATTAAAAACATCTTAATCACATTTTTTTTTTTTTTCTGTTTGGGTCTTGCACCCTTTCTCATTTGTGTTCCCTTGTATAATTCCTCCCAGGTTTCTCGGTTTTATTTCATATAATGGCAAGAACGGAAGACGATGACATGTTGGCAGGTCGTGTGCTGGGAATATTTACGGTGGTGTGAACAGAAATGCTGTGGGGGACAGGAGGAAACTTCCAGGCAGCTCTGAGTCCTCTGGGCTACACCAACCCTGAGGGCCCCACATTCTGGTCCTGTTTTAACCCTGCATCTGCGGCTGTGAGCATCCTCTGCTTTCAGTAGTCAACCAGTGTTGGTGTACGCGTCGCAAATCTCTGCTCTCCTCTGTGTCCCATCCACTTGGTTGAAACAAAAATCAATAGTTTTGATTTAGCAGAGATCCCCCAATAGTTTTTTTTTCCCTCCTTATGTCTTTTTCTAAGTAGGACCCATTCAAGAAATCCTGACCTCTACCCTTGTATCACAAAAAATGTTCTCCTAGAGATTTTTGTACGAGTGTTAGAGTTCGTGCATACATTGTTAATCCACGCAGAGTAAATTTGTCGTATATGGTGTGAGACAGGGATGCAGTGTTTCTCCAAATAGACAACCCATGTTTTCAACATGTAATATAAACATTGTCTCCTTTCCCACTGGTTTGGTGTCAGGCGAGGTCCTGATAGGGACAGAGGACACACAAAAAGGAAGATATTCATAGATGGGGCGGGATATGGGGTAATGCATAACCATGGAGTGGTCATAGGAGGGAGCCCTTAGGCGGACTTACAGATGCCCATTTGGGTTGTTCTGATCGCCCCTGCTAGGGAGGTAGCTGGAGCCTGTAGGTACAGGGCTCTTCCAGAGAGAACTGAGTCAGCCTCCAGATTGCCACGAGGTCCCTTGGTTTCCCCCAGGGGAAGCCAGAGGCAACAGCCAGTCCCTACGGGTTCAGGGCAGAGACCACTGTGGGTCTGACAGAGACAGTACGTCTCGAAGGGGTCTTCCAAAATATAACCCAGCACGAACTTCTGACGTCCACCATATACGCAGCTGGCAATCTACGCGCTGTGTGTTTGGTCCTGTTCGTTCACCAGTCCGCTCCTGCAGGAGGCAAAGTGTGACTTGCTCATAGAACGAAATGCCCCTATGCGCCTCTTCTTCAGCGTTCTCTTTGTGTCTGTATGTGTGTGTGGGGGGGAGGGTCTATTCTTTAATGTACAATTTAGAATCAACGTGCCAAATTCTGCAAAATTCTGCTTTGTTGGGACGTGTATCGAATTCAAAGGTGACTTTAGGGCAGCCCGGGTGGCTCAGCGGTTTAGCGCCACCTTCGGCCCAGGGCCTGGTCCTAGAGAACCAGGATTGAGTCCCGCGTCCGGCTCCCTGCATGGAGCCTGCTTCTCCCTCTGCCTGTGTCTCTGCCTCTCTCTGTGTGTCTCTCATGAATAAATAAATAAAATCCATTTAAAAAAAGGTGACTTTAGGAAGAAGAGATATCATTCCAAACCCATGTTGTCTTACCCATAATCTGGCATAGTTTGACCACTTATAGAGACCTAATTTTAGCTTTGTTCAGCTAATGAGTTAATTTCTTCTCCTTCTTCCTCTTCTCCTCGTTCTTCTTGCTAATAGTATCTTATTTTTTTTTAAGTCGTTTCCTACTTCTGCTATAAAAGAAGGTCTTGATTAGATATTCAGAAATCTTTTTTGGATTATCTGTTATGTCTAGTACTTTATCTATCAAATTACATGGATTCCATAAAAGTGATCATACTCTCTGCAAATAATGACCATATTCTCTCGTCCCCTTTGAATATTTATACCCTTCGTTGCCTTTACTCCTGTTGTCATTGCATTGATTCAGGACATCCAGTGCTGTATTGAGCTGCGTTGGGGCAAACTGACATCCCTGTTCATGATTTTATAGGAACAGAGCCCAAAACTTTTTAAATAAAAGTTATCTTGGCGCTAGATGTTTTGGGAAATGGCCACTCTCAGGTAAAAGAAATTAGCTTCAAAGTCTAGTTTTCTACTAACTTAAAATTTTTTTAAAATCATAAATAAGCATTGAGTGTTGTCATAATTATTTCTAACATCTTTATGGTTGGTCACAGGATTTTTTCCTTACTTTTTTTTTTTTTTTTTTTTATTTACTTGGTTTAATAACACAGGTTTTTTTTTCTGTTAGGGTGTTTGGAAAACGCCCCGTCTTGATCATACAGTGAACTTTCAAAAACCTATCAGTACTTTATTCTGTTTGCTATATTAATTCACCTAGGATGTCTGCATCTTCATTCATAAGTGAAATTTATTTATAATTTTTCTTTAAGTTTGACTGGGTTTCGTGATTTCATCTTCTGATCTTGTACAGTCTTTATAGTTAAATTAACCTTACAAAGATATTTTGCTGCTTATTTTCATTTGTTTTCTGAACAAAATTTCAGTAACAACTGAATCACGAGAAATTGCTTGAAAATAATCTTGGCTGTTGAGTTGTTTTTATGTGGGGGAATTTATTACTATTACTGAGTTTTATTTATTTATTTATTTATTTATTTATTTATTTATTTATTACTGAGTTTTAATGGTCTTTAGTTAATTTATTTAAATCCGGGTTCTAGTTTCTTCACTTTTTCTCAAATATTTATTCATTTAAATGTATTTGTTAACATCAGTGCTTATATCATTAAAATAGTTTTAATATTTTTATTCTGTTTGGAATTATTTAAAGTGATCTCTTTCACTTTTCAACACATTATTAGTGTTCGTTCTTTCTCGATTTTGCTTGATCAATGTTGTCAGAAGTTTATTTATATTAATAAGGTTTTTTAGTAAACTAGCTTTCATTTTGATAATTAGCTTGACTATTTTTTGTTCCCTTTTCACAAATTTCGACTCTTTATTATATACATATTTTTTTGATTGAGTTGGATTTATTCTGTTTCTATTACTCCAGCTTTGATTTGCCTCCATGGCTCATTTATTTGCAATCTTTCTTATTATCTTGTAAATGTATTTGAAGTTTTAATTATGCCTGTAAGCACTTCTTTAGACCTGTCAGACGTATTTTCACGTGTGACACCTAAATTATCATTGGATTCCATGTATTTTGTATTTTTACTTTGACTTCAAGGTACACACATACACATATTTAGTGTTCTAACACTTTCATGGGGTGTTTTTATCAATTTTTATTTGATTTGATTAGGTTCAAAGAATATGTTGCTGCCTGGTATGGCTTCCTTAGAGCACCATCTATGAAGGGCCCCTTTTGGAAATATTCTACGTGTGCTTGAAAGCTACGCACACAAGCACATACACATATACCTGCGGGCATGTGATTACAGATGGATGCGTGTGCACGTGCGCACGTTTTAGGACATAGATTCCCGTGTGAGTGTATCAGATAACGCTCAACAGGGTTACTCAAACATTCTCTATCTTCCATTAGTCTTTCATCTCTTACATCAATCAATTTCAAGAAGGTCTCATTTTAATCTCTCACCTCGTAATTTTTCTTAACATTCCTTTATTTTACTCATAGTATTTACCTTTTACATGCTTCGGGGTTTTATTGGGTACTTTCAAAAACATGCTGGTGATATCTTCTTAACTTCCGTTCCTCTTCCAGTATTTAATGGCCAATTGTGACTTTTATGATATTTTTGTCCTATAGTAAATTTGCACCCCGGATATTTTTCAATCGTATTGAGGTTACGTTTTGTCTTTTTTGATTTCTTCATTTTCAAGTTGAGGAGGCCTCTTGTGTTTAAATATATCCATGTTAAGTTTATCTGTATATTGATAAAGCTATTTGTAATCCTATTTTATCAGTGTATCTCGCTTCTAAATTTCAAACTGCTGTTATTAAACAGCTTATAATTCTCATCATTCTATTTTGGGTTTTCTGTTTATCATGCTTGATTTTTATTTGTTTTCTTTGGTTTTCCTAGCTTCTGTTGCATGGCTTTTAAGTTTCTATTGCTAATGTCGTGGTTATATTAGTCTGTTTTCTGTGCTGTGGTTTTTCTTCTTATATGTACGATTCATCAAGTGTTCCTTTACTTGTCTGAAAGTGATATCCGGGGCAGCCCAGGTGGCTCAGCGGTTTAGCATCGTCTTCAGCCCAGGGCGTGATCCTGGGGACCCTGGATCAAGTCCCACATCGGGCTCCTGCATGGAGCCTGCTTCTCCCTCTGCCTGGGTCTCTGCCTCTCTCTCTGTGTCTCTCATGAATAAATAGGTAAAATCTTTAAAAAAAAAGTGATATCCTACAATTATATTTTCGTATGAGACCCATATCTATTCTTATTGCCTGTCAACCTTTTGAATATCTGCTGTTTTCTTCAAAACAAAATGTAGAAGAAGCCCACTCTTATCTCCCAACTACCACCATGCCTGATTCTAAGGGAAATTTGGCTCAAGATTATTTCTGGTTGTCTTTTTTTTTTTTTTTACCTTGTAAAAATTCTTTATTTAAATTCCAGTTAGTTAAAATATAGTGTAATATTACTTTCTGGTGTCCAATATAGTGAGAATTTCTTTTTAGATTACTGCCTTCGGAGATTATTAATGCTTTCTGCTTAGCTGTACTCTCTTGCTTTGTTGCAGATTTGGTTCTCTCTTTGCAGCAATAAATTTTTCAAGGTTTTCTCTGAGAGGGTTTAATGTGGCACATTCTGTAAGTTTTTTTTTTTTTAAGAATTTCTATTTATTTATTCATGAGAGACAGAGAGAAGCAAAGACACAGGCGGAGGAAGAAGCAGGCTCCCTGCGGGGAGCCACATGTGGGACTCAATCTCAGGACCCTGGGATCACGCCCTGAGCCCAAGGCAGATGCTCAACCATTGAGTCACTCAGGTGTCCCAAGATTTTCTTTTTCATTCAAGAGATAACTTTTCTAGGTTATAAAACTCTAGGCTTCTTCCTCTCCCTTCACCTTGTTGAGAGTAACATGCCATTTGTATCCTGTGTTGCTTTTTCCATCCCATTTTGGTGCAAAAAAGCCCGTATTAGCCACATTGTCCTTCCTTTCTTTGAACATTTATGCTTTTGCTTTCTCCCTGGAAGACATTCTGTATGTATTTAATGCCCTTAAAAATGATGCTTGGGCAGCCTGGGTGGCTCAGAGGGTTAGCGCCACCTTCAGTCCAGGGCGTGATCATGGAGACCCGGGGTGGAGTCCCACGTCGGGCTCCCTGCATGGAGCCTGCTCTCCTCCCTGTCTCTCTCTCTCTCTCTGTGTCTCTCATGAAAAAATAAATAAAATTTTTTAAAAAAATCATGCTTATTGGACCAAGGTTATTTTTGTTTGTTTTTAGAAATAGGCTTGTTTAATTTGTGAGTCCTTTTCTGTCGTAAGTCTTGCATGGGCTTTGCTGCTTGGTACTTCTCTTTTTTTTTTTTTTTTTTTTTTAAGATTTTATTTATTTATTCTTGAGAGATAGAAGGAGAGACAGAGCCAGAGACACAGGCAGAGACAGAGCCAGAGACACAGGCAGAGGGAGAAGCAGTCTCCATGCACCGGGAGCCCGACGTGGGATTCGATCCCGGGTCTCCAGGATCGCGCCCTGGGCCAAAGGCAGGCGCCAAACCGCTGCGCCACCCAGGGATCCCCTGTACTTCTCACCATTATTTCTAGCCATTAATCCTTGTTGCTGATTTAAATGAGTGTTCCTGTCAGATGAAGGATGACATTCAGATTTATGTCTTCCTCCTTTTAGCATGTAGGGGATTTTTCCTCCCTGTGTTGCTCTACTTTTGGGAAGATGCCTCTCTTTGAGTGCACCTGTGCATTCCTTGGCTGCATTCTTCCTTTTCAGCTCATTCTTGGGGCTCTTACCTGCAACAATTTGTTTTCCTCCCCCCGTGTATCTCTCGACCTCCCTTCATAGTTGTGCTTGCTGCCTATTTTCTCCCAGTGTGGGTTATTTGATACACTTCTACTGAATCCCTGATGTTTGTTGGTGTGGGTCATTGGTCCTTCTATTTTTTTTTTTCTCGTCCTTCTAGTAAATAGATTATTCTATTTGTTTTTAGTGCTTCTCCTCTTCTGCTGGCTTCTAAGTATTTGTTATGAGTTAATCATCAGTGGAAAGGGTGGTAGGTAACTCATGTTCAAAGGCTAAGCAAAAGCCTTGCTCTCCATCTAATGCCTCCGGGTAGTTTGGAGGAAGAATGGGGTCCTTTCAGAGATGACTCTGCAATTCCAGTCTGAGTTCTTGAACCAGGAACTTTTTATTCTTTCCTTCCTTTCCATCCCTCCCATCCTCAGGCAGGCTCTTATCTGAGACTCTGCAAAGTTCAGTTGTGAATACTCAGCCTAATGCCTGTGGGGCATGAGGATGGGAGGCAAATGTGTTTTGCCCTTCTGGATCGTTTCATTGCTATCACATCCCCACTCGAGTGGGTAATCGGAAACCTCAGGACCTTTGGCTCTGCTGGGTCTGCTCCCTGAACTTCTTGATTCGGTATCACGATGGTAGGAAAAGCCAGCAATCCACCCTCACAGCGAGGCGGGGATGAAGCATACAGGGCTGGGAAGCTCTTTCTCACCTGTTAGAGGCTCCTGGGTTGTCAGGATCCTTCCCCCTACTTCATCCCGCAAAGGAGCCCAGCTCTGCTATTTACCTCTCCCGGCATCTCTCCATTTTTGTAGTGATTTCGGAAAAAGGTAAATACTTTGATCAAAGAAATAGAGAAAGAAATTTAGGTGGCTTGTTCAGAAAATGGAGTGGAAAATGCTGTGACTACAGTGGTTTTGGAGGATCATGATTTCTGTAAATAAAAGGAAGCAGTTTCCAGATGTCATAAAAAAAAAGAGAAAGAACTCTAGAAGAGTTACTTTCTGGCTCCAAGAATATTCTCTCACAACATCTTGCTGCATCTCCATCTGTTATTGTTAACGTGTGGGCCAACAAACCTACAACCGTCTGGGGCTCTTCAATTGCCAACGGTTTTCATTGCATTAGAACCCGACGTGTCTGTGTTCCGCCGCGCTGTATTTCTGTAGTTGGCTTCGCCTAGGTTCCCACATCTCCTTCATTTAACAACATGAGGACAATCTCCAAGGCCCGAATTGAACTTGGGAAGCTCTTTTTATCAAGACTAAATAAGACACTGGATTGCGGTCCTGTGGAAATCACAACAACAAAAAAAATGTTTGAATATTCCAGATTATCGTATGTTCCCACTCAGGCTTTGATAGACAGTAACATCTCTCCCACCTGAAACCCTTGAGATGACAACCTTTTTATTTCAGTTAGATTTCTGTAGAGGTCTTCACCCTCAAGCAGGATTTTCCCTGTAATGAAAACATTTTGCATAGAGCTCCTTCTAAATCATTAAAAAACACACCCAGGCTTCTTGAAGACAGATGTACCGAAGGATGTGGGACCTTGAATCGTTGACTAACACTGGTTACCGCAGACATTATTTACTGTAGGAGATGTCTTCAAGGCCCGCTATGTTCTCAACACTTTCTTGGGCTTGTCTTATATCGAAACAAACAACGTTGTATCTTTTTTCATACTCATTTTTGCTTTGGATAATTTTTCTCTCTTCCCCTTTGCTGGCCAGCGTGCATAAAAGCACTTACCCCTGTTTGCTCTTCATCATGTGATCTGATCTGTGCTATAAAATCTGATGGAGAAGCTCGCTAGAGTCCCGCTTGACACATAACAGAGAAACGCGTATGGTCCTCTCTGCTGGGACAATGTGCCCAGGGACCTAAAGTTTGAATATGGTCTGTGGCCGTCTCAAGTTCTGGCATTCGACTGGGTATTTAGCTTGTCAAAATCTCAGTTGCCTCTGATGGGTAAAGAGGGCCTAATAATAGCACCTACCTCACAGGGGCTGTTGTAAGGATCTGTGAGATAATTGATGTAAATTCCAAGCACAGAGCCCCACTCATGAGAAATCTTAATTAATGTGAACACTAACTAATGTTGCTATCCGTAATGACCCTTAAACTGATTTGAGTGAGCTATCAGGGAACTCATCCACTCCCAGTACTGACTGTTCTTTCTTTCATTCAGTGACTTCTTGCCATTTTTTTTGCTTTTGGTTTTGTTTTTTGTTTGTTTCTTTGTTTGCTCCAAATAAGTGCCAGACACGATCTAGGTGTAGGCATAAGGTGATAACACAAACAATGTTTGCATTCAAGATGTCCATCATCTTGGGGACTGGCCTTAATATGTCCTGCTCAGAGATGCTTGTTACTTACTCTACATCTTGATTCTTGCCTCTATTCTGTGTAGCGAAGATCATGTGGCTACTTTCCCAATCAGTGGTAAGATATGATGCATATTTTTTCCTCTGGGGGTTAATCAATTGCTCTAATCTCCACTGGGGGGCTATTTTTGGAGTGTTAATATCATCATAATAAATATGATGGCCCTGCCAATGGCAATATAAACATGATGGCACTCAACTAGTCTAGTGGAGAAGTCATATCTTCATGATTTGCCAGGCCCTGAAAATGTCGAAAAAATGAAAATTTCTGGTTATATTTAGAAGCTGGAAATTTTTACAAAAATTCCACATTTACAACATTGCTTACAAATATGTAAGATTGAGCAACACTGGGCCGGTAGTGGACTAGGGATGAGGAGTGGCTCTTCCTTTTAGACATGCCACTCACTCTGCTATGTCGCCACCCTCCCCACCACTCCCTAATGTGGCCCCAACACTCGGGCTGAATGCTTTTTTTCTCCTATATTCTTACCTGACTCTTACATTTTTCCTGAAAGCTCTGAATTTATGCTTTTGATCTTGAGGTTGTTTTAGCATTTTTTAAAATCAATAATCCAATGCCAAGTATTGGCTCAACACTTTTCATATCTGCTGAATTATCTCACAGAGTACTTAGAAAACATTTCTGCTGACATTTTCATCAACAAAACAAAGTATATGTATAGTTATCCAAGTAGATACCAAATATGATAAAGATTCTTATCGTCCTAAAATCTTGTATCTGTGAGTTGCTTTGTTTTTAGTGATAGGCATACAGTCATTCGTTCACACATATTTGAGAACGTCCTATGGACAGGTACTTTTCCAGGTAGTAAATAGACCCCAGTAGGTACCATCCCTTTCCTTATGGACTTGAAGTGAATAAAGAAATTAATATGTAGTGTTTGGAGCAGCGATCCATGCTGTGGAGGAAAATAATGCAGATTAAAGTAGATAGGGAATAATAGGAATGAGTTGGTGCAATTGTTAGGGGCAGAGGACACTGAAGGCCAGGTCTGAAGGGAAGAGTTTTCTAGAAGTCGGAAACAGCTGTGCAAAGACCCTGGGGTGGCATAGACCTTGATGTGTTCAGGTGATATCAAGGTAACCAGTGTGGCTGGACTGCAGAAAGAAGCAGAGTGGAGATGAGAATGGAGAGGGCCTAGGTGTCAGACCCTACAAGATGGGTAGACCATTGAAGGGACTTAGTTTCTCAAAGATGGGCATGAGAGGCCACAACTGAGTTTTGAGCAGAGGAGTGAGAATGTAAGACATACATTTTTATTGGGTCACTTTGGGTTCTGGCTACGCCATTGGAATGTCGGGGCAAACGCGTTTCCAAGAAATGCCCTCACAAGACGACAAAGAAAAGTCTGTAGCAAAAAAAAAAAAAAAAAAAAGTCTGTAGCTTTCTTATGGGAACCCCAAACCAAAAGATATCTGCCACGTGGCATCGAGGAATACATGTGTCATGAGGACACTGTATTAATAATTAAACACTCACACACAGGAGTGAAATATCCTGATGGTAATGCTCATTTCCCCAGGAACTGGCCAACTTCATGGCCCTTTTTCGTAAGGCTCAGTAAACAGTTGTTGACTGAGAACGATGTGTGAATCCAATGTCTGCTCTTTTAGAGTGTTCATTACCTTCTTTGTTTCTTTAGTAAAAATTACCGTCACGAAACCCCATGCATTTCGTCCTTTTCACCTTGCTCCTTGTGCAAAGAGCGGAGATGTGCATGGTAAAGCTGTGGGGAGGGTGGGACCATCCTCTTTGAAGACCCTCTTCTGCATCCTAACAGCCCATAGGAAGTCACCGGACATTTGAAACAGGTGGTGTGTCTTGGGGATGCCTGTTCCAAGGACAAGTTTGAGTGCCGCTTGCAGGCATTCTGGAGAATTCCAAAATACTCACCTTGGCCTCTTCACCTCCCTACTTCCAAAAAGATTTCTCTTACCACAAGGACCATCTGTTCACCTGCTTTGTTTTGTCACTGCACATCCCTGTTTCTGGAGTGTTTCTTCCCAGTTTCCACTGTTCCAATTTCTCCTGCATCAGTGGAATGCTGGGTTGGGGGTGGACTCGCCTCTCTCCCCGGGGGGACTTGAAGCCCCTGAGGCAGGGTCATATTTTTGTCCAGCTTCATGTATAATAGCACAGGTATTCCGTAATCTCAGTCAGAAAAATACATATACTGTACATGAATTTCCTTTTCAGGTTTTTTATCAGAAGGATGCACGAGATCCCCTATATTTTCAAGATACAGCACGACCGTTCTTGCATGCACGGCTGTGATTATGTAAAATTTATCTGTTTTGCTACCAACCCTTCTTCCCCTCCTAGTAATCACGATGTCCTGGAAGAGTTGATGCTGAATTATTAATCGATCCTCTCTGCCCCTCGCTCATAAAAGAACACACCTCTTTCATAACAGAGGCATCATCCCTAATATCTTTTCTTGTTTCCAGAAACCACTTAGAGATGAAGAGCCACTTTGAAAAATGGGTTGATTTTTAAAAATGAGTTATAGGCAGCAACAATTGGAGACATGATGACTGGTGTTTATTTCCATTAGGGATTGTTTTTCTAGATTTAATAAAAAAGATAAAGTGCTGAGAAGCAGTTTATCAGCAGGATTCCACGGTTTGTTGGATGACAGCAAGGCTCTCTGAGAAGCAGAAATTCAGGAGGCTGGCAAGAACGTTTATTAAACTTCCCCAAGGATAGAATAATTGATAAGTCGTCCACCACAGTCACCGTGAACGACCGTGTGCAATACCTTTATTTTAATAATTGTAGTGATTAAGGAAAAGATGCAATAATTTGCTGTTTAGTTTACCTGACTGATTACGATAATAACAAAGGGGGAAGTAAATCATGAAGAGACAATTAAACTTTAATCATTCGAGTTGTAGAAAGTTGGGTGTGAGTCTGTGTGTGTGTGTGCGTGTGCGTGTGCCACTTTGATGGAAAGAGACTTTTACAAACACTGGTTCTTGTTAAGAGCTTTCCATTAAAGTAGAGCTTTACATGTTCGTACTGATTGCTCAGCGTCAGGGAAAATGTGAGGGTGCGGTTTAAGGGGGAACCATACCTCGTAATGGGAATGTCTCCTGGGGGAATGTCTCGAAACAATTATGGCTTTTATCTCAGTATAAACAAGAGCTGAGCATTGGAATTTGTCTCCGTACATTCTGTAAGTAAAATATATTCAATAGGTATTAAAAGTGACTAATATCCCGCTCAGATTATTCCTTCCTCCACGCTTCTTGCCAAAGAAACCATTTAAAGGCTCTGAGGCCATAAATCTATGAGTATCTAATACAGTAGAGGGAAGTCAGGGAATATGAAAATAGAGAAAATCTTTAGGATCTGTTGGTTCAACAGAAGCGGCTCTTATTTTATAGAAATGTAAAATAACTCAGATATGGATGGAGTCGTCAAGTGCATCTGTTTAATCATGTCCTGTATTTTTGGGAAAGAAGCAGATCCCAACCTGACTTAGTTCCTACGATTCAGTCCGAGTCGGGACACTCCAAAGGACCTTGACGATGCTACATGCTATAAAGCTAGGCCATTTTTATGGTTAAAGGATTGGGATTTATTGCAAAGTTGTACATTCTTATATCTTTTTTTTTCTTATTATTAGAGTTTTTTTTTCTTACTAAGTTTAAAACCTTGAACTACCAACTAATTTATTTTATAAACACATTGATATGGGGCACCTGGCTGGCTCAGTCAGTGGAGCATGTGACTGTTGACCTCAGGGTTGTGAGTTCAAGCCCCACTTTGGGTATAGAGATTGCTTAAAAATAAAATATTTGGGGCAGCCCAGGTGGCTCAGCAGTTTAGCGCTGCCTTCAGCCCAGGGTGTGATCTTAGAGACCCGGGATCGAGTCCCATGTCGGGCTCCCTGCATGGAGCCTGCTTCTCCCTCTGCCTGTGTTTCTGCCCCCCCCCCTCTCTCTCTCTGTCTCTCATGAATGGTTAAATAAAATCTTTAAATTTTTAGAGTCATGGAAAATTTTGGAAAATAGTATAGAGTTTCCATATACCCCACCCCCAATGCCCCTATTATTAATATCGTATACATTACTATTACATATTTGATACAGTGAACCAATATTTATACATTACTATTGACTAAAGACCACACGATATCAGATTCTCTCAATTTTTATCTACTGTGTTCTGTTCTAGGGTCCCACGTCACATTTGGTCTCTGTATCTCCTTAGACTCCTCCTGAGTCTGACAGTATCTTATTCTTTCCTTATTTTCTGTGACCTTCGCAGTTTTGAGGAGGACTGCTCCTTCAGTTTGAATTTGCGTGATGTTTTTCTCATGATTAGGTTGGGATTATGGCTTCTGGGGAGTTAGTCCGCAGACTGGAGTGCCCTTCTCATTACATCATGGCAAGGGACGGGAGGGTCATGCTGTCATCAGTGTGACTTATCTCTGATGACTTTGACCTTGGTTACCTAGGGGAGGTCATGTTCATCACATTCTCCACTGCAAAGTGGCTTTGCCCCCTTTCTAATCTTGCTCTTCAGGAGGAAGTCACTACCGTGCCACCCACCCTTAAGGAATGGGGATTTGCCCTCTCCCTCCATGAAGGCAGAGTATCTATATAAATTATTTGAAGTCATTCCTCATGAGAAATTTGTCTTTTTTCCTCCATATCTTTTTTTTAAAATATTTTATTTATTTATTCATGAGAGGCACAGACTGAGAGAGAGAGAGGCAGAGACACAGGCAGAGGGAGAAGCAGGCTCCATGCAGGGAGCCTGACGTAGGACTCAATCCCAGGTCTCCAGGATCACGCCCTGGACCGAAGGCAAGCGCTAAACCGCTGAGCCACCCAGGGATCCCTCTTTTCCTACATTTCTTTATTTATTCATTATTTCCTTTTATCACTATAGATTGGGTATTTATTTTATGTATTGGGTTTTGATCCAATATTATGTTATTCACCTACAACAGGTTTTAGGAAATAACCTGGAACTGAACATTTTTCATTTTTGAGCATCAAGCATGCTGTTATTTTATCTGTGAGATAGGCCAGCCAAACAGTTGTATGTTACATTTTAGGACATAAGCATTTTCTAATTAATCTTGATTGCCACGAAATTCATTCATCTACTTAAGATTATGGATTATCTAGTCATTTATATAAGACCTTAGGTTGCTTAGTTAATTAAAATCACTCTCCTAAAAACTAAAGGCTATCTTGTACCTCTGGCTTTTTGAAACAAATATTTACAGTATTTTTTTCCTTTCACAGCTATGGTTAGATGTTTAAACAAACATCCCAGGGCATGACATTTAACATATGACGAACAGAAGACCTAATGGTCCACATTAGGTCAGGGGGGTTCTGGACATGAACGCATCTATAAAAGCTTTTGCATATTTTTACTTTCCTTAAATGAAATTGCATTTAAAAAATCAGTGTTATCGGGGATCCCTGGGTGGCGCAGCGGTTTGGCGCCCGCCTTTGGCCCAGGGCACGATCCTGGAGACCCGGGATCGAATCCCACGTCGGGCTCCCGGTGCATGGAGCCTGCTTCTCCCTCTGCCTGTGTCTCTGCCTCTCTCTCTCTGTCTCTCTCTCTGGCTATCATAAATAAATGAAAAAAAAATTAAATAAAAAAAAAAGAGTAAAAAAAAATCAGTGTTATCTTATAAATCTTATAATAATGTTGACGAAGAATAGCCATGGATGTGCACTGTGATCTCTTTAAAAAGGGCCTCCTGGCTCTTGTGGTTTTTGTGATGTGCTCTGCTTTGCCAGGTAGAGTATGTACTTCCAATGCCACAGCCCCTGGGTGTTGGTTTTCTGTGCACCTGCTCCTTCTGATTCACACCTTGGTTCCTCCCTCTGCACAGACTCAGAAATGGACATGAAGGTTCAGATCCAAGCCATTGTCTTTAATTTCCTTGAACAAAGGCCGTTTGGTCAAGATTATACCCAATAGGAGACCATCAAAGACTGGGGAACCAGGGCTCCCAAAGGCACTCAGAAGCTGATTCTCCTGGGGGTATGCTATGAGTACCTCCGAGGGCCAATTCATTTCTATCTTTCCTTCCAAAACTTTGCCCAGTGTGCTGTTCCTAGTAAGGTCAGGACTTCTGTTTTTATCTTTGCAGAGCGAAGGCTTTGAAGATGAAGCTCCTCACAGTTCCTTTGTTACTTTAGCATTCTACAATTAAATATATTCCAGGAATGAAGGACTGCTATGATTAGAGAAGTATATTAGGGAGAACGAACCTGCTGGGGGTACCTGCCTATAGGGTCTGAGCCTGTTGTGGGGGATGCACAGGTGCCCAGGACTCTGATGGCTCAGCTCTCTAGCAATGGGATGGTCACTGGATTCCTTCTTTGTGAGACTTCTCTGTGTATGGGTGGAAGTCTCTTGGGTCAGGATTACCATAGCAAAGGGACTAGAACATCCCAGGGAGAACCCTAAAGAATCTCTTGCGGTGCCTGGGAATCCAGAAACCTGCAGA
Source organism: Vulpes vulpes (assembly GCF_048418805.1). Lineage (NCBI taxonomy): Eukaryota > Metazoa > Chordata > Mammalia > Carnivora > Canidae > Vulpes > Vulpes vulpes. The sequence goes on along the minus strand of NC_132796.1, from coordinate 3,543,716 downwards.
CTACATCCTTCCACCCCCTTCTCCCCAGCTTTGCTCTGCACCTTGAAGCAAAGCTTCTGAAAGTGCCATGTATCCCCGGGACACATCTGTTGGCTAATAGAGATATTACCCTAATTCCCAAAGGCTTTTAGTTTTAGTGTCTTGCTGGGGGCTGCACTCTTACCTTTCCATGTGGGTTGGCAGAAAAGGGAAAAACTGTGCATGCCCACAGCCCTGCATCTGAGGGAGTAAAACCCCGTGGTTTTCCTTTTCTGCATCAGGATAGTATTATTTTCCTGCTTGACTGGCCCAGCTCCAGGACACATTTACCCATCGGGGGTGCTGAAATTTGGACCCACTTAGTTGGCTTATTTTTGAAACCCTCCCTTTGGGGTATCACTGCTCTAGTTAGGAGACCTGGTGCCAACTGATGTGGAAAAAGTTTGCAGTCACAAAATAAAGCAATAGTTTTGAAAGAGAAGGTACAGCAGATTCAGCTATGTTGTGTGCACATGCTGCTTTTTTTGTTGTTTGCTTATTCTTCCTGTTTTTCTTGTTGTTTTGTTTTGTTTTACCCAGACAGCTCAGAAAATAAACCCAGAATGCACGTGACCACTGTGTGTCTCGCGTTTGCCACTGTTGAAAGTCTGGGTTTATACCTGACGGGCCAAAAAGTTAGAGATCAGGAAATTTACAAAGAATAAATCCATGACTCAATTCATACATTCTTTGGGTCCTTAGGATTAATCAACTAATGCAGTTGACCATTCTTACTACATGAAGATTAGGGGCACTGAGCCCACGCATCGTCAAAAATCCAAATATAACTCTGACTCCCCCAAACCTTAACTAGTAGCCTTCCGTTGACCAGAAGACTTGCCGATACCATAAATAGTAGAGTAACACGTATTTTGTGGGTTGCATGTGTTACATACCATATTCTTACAGGAAACTAAGCTAGAGACAAAAAAAAGTTGAGAAAATACATTTATACAACAGATACTGTTGTACTTTATTTATTTATTTATTTATTTTTTAAATTTTTATTTATTTATGATAGTCAGAGAGAGAGAGAGACACAGGCAGAGGGAGAAGCAGGCTCCATACACCGGGAGCCCGACGTGGGATTCGATCCCGGGTCTCCAGGATCGCGCCCTGGGCCAAAGGCAGGCGCCAAACCACTGAGCCACCCAGGGATCCCTGTACTTTATTTATTAAAAAAACATACATGTATAAGTGGACCTGCACAGTTCAAACCTACGTTGTTCAAGGGTCAACTGCATAAAAGGTGCCGATATAATAATAATAGTTAGGTCATGTCATGGTTAGTCTTTCTTTCTTTCTTTCTTTCTTTCTTTCTTTCTTTCTTTCTTTCTTTCTTCTTTCTTTCTTTCTTTCTTTCTTTCTTTCTCTCTTTCTTTTCTTTCTTTCTTTCTTTCTTTCTTTCTTTCTTTCTTTCTTTCTTCTCTCTCTTCTATTTCTTTCTTCTCTCTCTTCTCTCTCTTTTCTTTTCTTTTTCTTTTTTTCTTTTCTTTCTCCTTTACATTTAGAAAGAGAGAGAGTGTGTGGGCACACATGTGAGCAGGGGAAGGGGCAGTGAGAGAGGAGAGAGAGTCTTAAGAATACGCTGTACTAAAAAGAAAAACAAAAACCAAAAACAAAACAAAACAAAAAACAAAAAAAAGAAGACCCTGTACTGAGTGCGGAGCCCAATGTGGGGCTCAATTCCACCACCTTGAGATCATGACCTGAGTCAAAATCAAGCGTTGGATGCTTAACCAACCGAGCCACCCAGGTGCCCCTGTTCTCATGTTTAATGCAATTCTTGCTCTCATTTTACAGGCCCCACACTCATCGGGGGCTGGTTGTTAGTGGATTTCTAAAGGTTGAAAGCGTTTTGAATGTGATACATAAGAGTTCTTGCTGGAAGGGAACAGAGACGATTAAATTTGTATGAGTTTAAAAGGAAGTTAGTCCCTTGCTGCTTCAAACAGCTATGCCTCAGAGCAGCTAGCAGTGACATCTCTCCTGATCTCGGAGACAGCCTGGAGGGCTTCCCAGAGGTAGCACAATTTTACCCTAAACCTGAAAGATGAGAAGGGAGAGATTGGCCAGGCAATGAAAACCCACAGACAAAATTCTGCAGTCAGTTCCTTTGATGGTATTGCAAATTGATTTCTCCAACCAAGCATTATGTTTTTTCTATTTTGCACACATATGTGATAAACACTTTAGGAACAAACAACCCCCAGGATCGTGCAAGTTTCATAAAAAGTCTAACTTAAGTTCTACTAAGAAGTAAACTTCAGTGAGAAGGCTCCAGTGGTTTACATTAGACTCAGGTGTTTGACGTGGTACAAGGTCATCACATTTGAAGTCTGTCTGTTTTGATTCTTTATTTTGCTGACGATATGAGCTAAAAATGTTGACTCACAAAATATTCCCTTAACCTAGATTCTCTTTAAAGCAGAGAATGCAAGAAAAGTTTTGTTCAGTGTTACTGTTTTATTATACGTTGCTTTGTGCATTCTTATTACATTATACAACATTTTGTACAGCAACTTCATTATTGCCAGGAACGCGCCGAAAGTAGGGATGTAGGACGTGGGCGTGAAGGTCAGGAGGAGTGAGGAGCAACTCAGCATTGGGTTGTTGGGTACCTGTGCTTGGTCCATTGCGGCTGCTTGAAAACCTTTCAGGTGTGTGTCCCAGGACCACCTTCCCAGGGAAAAGATGGAGGAAGCACTCGCTCATCCACTTTCATCTCCTCTTAGCTTACTACAGATAAGCTCCCCAAGGTCCTCAGGGAGTGCTCAGGAGGTTTTAGTAGGCCAATCTTGATGAGGCGCTGGAGCAGGTGAGAGGTCACATCCCACCGGGCCCAAGCTGGCTGTTGCCCGGGCAGCCCTGGTCCCCATTAGATGGGGCGAATAAGCCACATGCCCAGGACGTATCTCATCCAACCATCAAGAGCTCTGAAACCAGCGCTCTGCTGGCCGTGGCTGAGCTTGGTCCAAGTGTATCAACGTCCTCAAGATTCTTTGGGCTGCATCTTGAGCTCATGATTTACTTGTGCCTATATCAGCGAAACTGCCTCTGTGTTAGTAAGGAAAGGATTAAAAAAAAATCCATCCTTCAAAATTCAGGTTATCTGCACCATGGTGGCTCTCAAGAGTTCTTCAGTTTTGTTTCCAGGTTGAATGCCGATTGGTTCCTGGGAAGGCGTTGGCGGTTCTTAGTTTAGTCATCCCAGCCATACCGCGGCTCTGGGCTCTGGACCCGCAGCCTAGCCACTGGAGCCCAGCTCTGCGTTGTAGGCAGCATCCAGATCACAAGGCTTCCTGCATGTCTGCTCTACCCCGTGACAGAAATGAGAGAGCCTTCTTCGAAGGATTGTTTTTTAGGATGACCAGGAATCATAGTTAGACAAGCCCAACCTTAGATCCAACACCTCCCATTGGAACTCTTTTAATTCCTGACTTAAAGAGAAATGAAATTGGTATTGGTAGGGCTGCCTGGGAGGCTCAGTCAGTGAAGCATCTGACTTCAGCTCAGGTCATGATCTCAGGGTCCTGGGATCAAGCCCCAGATCAGATTCCCTGCTCACCAAGGAGTCTGCTTCTCCTTCTCCCTCTGCCTCTCACCCTGCTCATGCTCTCTCAAATAATAATAATAATAAAATATCCCAGCCATAAAAAAATAAAAAAAAAGCCAGCCAACTTCTGCATGACAGGAAATGCGTATTCTGTTCTTGCTTCTTGTCACCACCTCCCGAAGGAGTGGTGAGTCACAGACCTCATGACTTGGAGGACTTTCGGGACCAGTGAACAGAGCTCTTCATAGGAGGAAACGGTCTCACGGGATAGGTCTCCTGATTCCACATCTAGTTGTCCAGGTGCTGCTAAAACTTCATGACAGACGGTAATGGTGTTACTAACAGACCAGCAATAACCTCAGCTCCCGTTCTTGGACCACCTATGAGGGTCAACACGCTTACAACCCGGTGAGGCCGGGGTTACTCACTCGGACCATTTCCATGGATCGTCACCGTGTTTTGGGTCCTTTATTTACTAAGTGTGTCTTTTCCACTGGACGGATGAAGTCAACGATCAGAACGCTTCCAGATTCATTCAGTTCAGTGACTCGGGGGTGGAAAGTGGTGAAGCTGGGAGGCCGGTGCTCCTGAGCACTGTGTATTTTCAGCATCACTAGGAAAGGCTAGTCCGGTCTAATTAACTATTCGGATTCGTCATAGTGGATCCCATCTAATGGGCATGGATTTCTAGCATCCAAGTGGTAACCAACTTCAATGAACATAACCTAAAGCTCTTGCTTCTAAATGGGCTGTTTTGGGGTCCTTCTGTTTGGTGCTGTCTTCAGACTGGCTAATAAACATCAGCAGGGGCACCTGGATGGCTCCGTCTGAGAAGCATATGCCTTTGGCTCATGTCATGATCTCAGGATCCTGGGCTTGGGCCCAACATTGGGTTCCCTGCTCTGCAGGGAGTCTGCTTGTCCCTCTGCCTCTGACCCTCCCTCTACTTGTGTTTGCTCTCTCTCTCAAATAAATAAAATCTTAAAAAAAAAAAAAAGCTATTTAAAAAAAGAAAAAGTAAAATCGGGAGAAATGCAGATCCAGACTTCACTATCCACCAAATATCCCAATCCAATGACAAAATAGCCCCATCCAACAACAAAATCGTGACAGTGCTTTTACAACTCGTTTAGCACAAAACTTGACCTGACGGATGGCAATGGATGGTGTTTATTTTCCATTTCGGGGTAGACATTTAGATGTTTTGCTGTGGAAATATTAATGAATTGGATTATGTATATGAGATGATGTTCTAGGTTCTTCTGGAGGTATCGCGTGCATAATATCCATATAAACCGAAAGACTCTAAATTCCCTCCTTTCCCCACAGAGTATATTCATCTGCAAGAGCTGTAGGTCATCAGTGGTGGATCAAGAGTTGTGGTGGTCAGTGGTCAAGTGGATTGCAAAGAATAGCAACCAGGCCTGGAATTCATACCATAGTTGCAATAATAAGTCATATTTAGTCGTTTTCAAAAGTGACCAAGCAATGTAACGACCTCCCTTATGTTTACAGACTTGAGTGATGTTAATGGAAGATTATATAAGAAAAAAAAAAAAAAAGCAGCTCCCATCAAAATAATGGCATTTCTTTGTAGAGAAATGAGGTGAGGGGTAAGTCTTGGTTTTATGTGTTCAATTTGCAACTTAAACTCCCCAAGTAATTATGAGGATAGATTTCCAAGGCATGGTTCTGGGATTCTGTGTCAGTCAGAGCAAGGTGATAATTTCCAAGTTAACATTCATTAGGAAAATAATAATTCATTTAATATAACAGGTGCGATGACACTTTCTAAGCCCTGACAAGTAACGAACCCACTTCTATTTGCTCACATAAAACCCATTAGTCTATTTTAAACAAGCTAATCTAAAGTCTTAACACAAGACATCTTTTAAGGCACCGTTTTTTTTGCTCATCGCTTGCCTTCATTAAAGCACATCAATTTAAATATTTTATTCCATATCCTAAATCATATTTGTATGTACACACCGATTCTATGCTGTGAGTTACGTTCATATAAAAAGTGCACATACACTTTTAGGTTGTTGTAAAATAATGTTGATTACGTGCTCTAAATTCATTTGATTTTGTTAATGAAATCACTACTCTGATATATGCATTATTCCGGTTTATGCTGCAAAGGTGTCTAACAGTTGTGATTCCATCCATACTCCTGTTGGAGCCACCCGCTAGGTCTGGTTGACTCCATGTGGGTCAGGGTGTGAGGTTCTTTTGTCTTGCCTCCATCCATTACCCCCCACACACACACACACGTGTTCCACCCAATGCAGGTGGCTCACAGGTGTCAACCTCGCATCAAGAGCCAGAGGGACGCCTGGGAGGCTCAGTGGTTAAGCGTCTGTCTTTGGCCTAGGGCGTGATTCTGGAGTCCCGGGATCGAGTCCTGTATCGAGCTTCCTGCATGGAGCCTTCTTCTCCCTCTGCCCATGTCTGTGCCTCTCTCTCTCTCTCTCTCTCTCTCTCTCTGTGTCTCTCATGAATAAATAAAATAAAAAATCTTAAAAAAAAAAGAGCAAGAGCTCCCAGGTAATGCACAGGGAGCTGCCATGGATAGTCTAGCATAGCTGGCCCTCGGTCTGCTGGCCATCACTTGTCTTCCCTTTGACTTCTGGGTCTTCCCCCATGGCGCACCACCTCTCTCCCTTGGACTATGTCTTCTCTTTTTCCTGTAGAAGCGTTCCCCAAGTTTGCAGATCTGAGTATCTTCTGCATGTTCGTTTCTCCATCAGCCTTCAGCTGAGAGACAGAGAGAGAGAGAGAAAGACCTCCAGGATACAACCCAAAGGAAGAAGATGAAGAAGGAAACAGACAAGCAACAGATGAATACACTGAGATATAACCCCCTCTCCCAGATTAACACAGAAATCCACGCATATATAGATCCTATCCACCTGTGACGGTAGTTAATAATATATTTCCCCATATATGATACTGTCTGAAGCCCTCACTTGGGAAGATTATACAGAAACCTAATCGCTGTGCAATATGTTCTTTCTTCTCACCTAAAGACACACGGTTTCATTTCTGTATTTCTAGAAATTTGTAGGTACTTGCAATTCCAGGAAGTCTTCAGGATGGTTGTTACTAAGTAGAAAATAGATGTGCAATTATACAAGAGTTGGTGGAGGAGGTGAAATTTAGGATAAACATTAGCATTTGTGGAATCTAAAATGTGCCTCCATGCTGTATCCGAAAACACTAAATAGATCTTAAAAACAGTGGGACTGTATGTATATATATGCACACATACCTCTCCAGCACACAGATGTGTGCACACAGATGCATGCACGCCCACACCGCTCATACACCTGTTCCACTCACACACAAAGACATCACTCACACGCGGTCATAGGGTACGGACACATATAGATTCCGCGACTATTCTTTGCCGGTGATCTGCACAGAATTCGAGAATGAATACAACATACCGACATTATGGTTTGGGTAGAAACACCCTCATGGTTCCTACACTTTAGAGCTATTACGGATTTCTGCGTAGCGCCGAGCTACAAAGTATTACTGTTTAATCATACAGTTAGACGACGTTGTGAAATAAAATCCTGAATCGTTAAGTGCTTGTGTTTTGAAATCACGTCGCACAGGTGCTGAGCTGTAGTGAGGCATCAGTTAGCAGGTGTCCTGCGGTCACAGTGTGGCCCGAGCAAGCCACATGTCATGATGGTAGACTATCGGGCTGATGGTACTGATGACATTCTACATCAATACCATGGTGTCTAGGAGGGCTCTGTACGTCGTAAGAAAATTTTGGCAGATGTCGTACGTGATGACATTTGGCTCATTACGTTTGGCTGCCTGCTGAATCCCAGGGGGTCCAGAATCCCATTTAATCACATTTTTCTGCACTGTACTGTTCTCACCCTTTCTTGGAACCATTGAGTCTTGGCTACCCATTAGCCTCCGTTGGATTTTCTCCTGAACTGGAGAGAAAGAACAATTGGAGCTGCACCCCAAGGGGGAAAAAGACAGAGGGCAAATCATCCAATGTGGTGGAGAGTGGCGACCACATGAGCGTCACCATGTAGTTTCGTCTTCTTTCCCTTGTGTTGATAAATATTCCGCGTGTGCCGCCAAAAGAAATGAACCTTAAAATTCAACTCAGTGACTATCTACTGCCTGTTTTATAAAGATATGTTTAGTAGCATCAGGAAGTGTCCAAAGAAAGAGGCCTTGGGATACCCCTTGAAAGTGAGCATCATATACTTTTCCAGAAGTACTCTGGCCTTTTCAAACCCTAATAATTCCCCACAACAGGAATCCCACAGCTTCCCTGGGCAGCGTCTTCATGCAGCAAGTCGGATCGTCGCATGCTTTTAACTAGTGATTAGTTGATGATCAGTGTACTTATCAAATTGATTAACTATCTTGGCTTGTCTCCCTAATAAGTAGGTTTTCTACAAGACGACTGGGTGGTACGGTCGGTGGGCCTCCGCCTCTTGATTTCAGCTCAGATCGTGATCTCAGGGTCATGGGATCCAGGCCTACATCAGGCTCCATGCTCAGTGCAGAGTCTGCTTGGGACTCTGCCCCTCCCCTCTTGCTCTCTCTCTCTTCCTAAAATAGATAAATAGATCTTTAAAAAGAAGAGCTACTCGACATGTGAACTGAGTTTTTATGTAGATAATCAGTAAATTATATGTGCACACAGTCTTATAAAATATAAATGAGCGAATGAGTTCCAGGTCTTTAACTAACTGAACAAGACTATATACACACATAAAAGATTACATAAACGTACATATATAGTGTGTGTGTGTGTGTATATGATGGTGTATATTTGCATATGTATCTATCCATGTGCAACCACCCCCGAGCAAGTGTCTCTGCCTCTCTATATCATCTATATTTCCTGTTTATTGATCTATATCACCTATATTTCCTATTTATTCATCCATGTATCATCTCTCCAATTCCTGGATATTGGATTTTACAATATTGGATTTTACAGGATGCACGTGGGGGCACCCTGCTTGCAGTCCGAAAGTACAGTTATCCTCACTTTCTTTTTTCGTCTTTGGTAGGATGTTCCTATTCTTTTCAAACACAATTTCCTACACCCACAAGCTCCCACAAGTGCCCTTGTTTCTGAAATCCAACCAGTCTAATGTGTGTCAAGTATAAAGATGGCATCCACGACGACGGTGATGCACAAGGTTCAATAGGAGGGTATTGGTTGTACTGTATGTGTGACTCCTGTCTTCCATTGTTCCCCAGATAAAACTCCAAAATTGTGGGCCCTTGTTTTCTTCAGTACTGTGCTTTTGATGCCTAGTACGACTTAATTGCTTGATAAATATTTGTGGAGTGCGTGGATGAATAAACGAATCATACACAGTACTGCCACTGGTACGGCATGGCTGGTATTTCCCTACTTGGATTCCCTTGTCTCCTGTCCAGTGTCTAATTCCCACCTTGAAAACTGATCACGGGTGGCTCCTTCTGTAAGGTGCCTTTGCCAACTGCTCCTGTGTAGAGATAAATTTCCCTCCCACTGAACTCCCATTGAACTTTATCTGCATCGATATATTATACTGTGTTTTCTAACTCAGCCATCCCAGACGATAAGATTTGAGTGAGTGAAGATCCTGGCTCTGCTTTTCATAAAACCAAAGAAAGTGCCTTCTCTGTAGCATTCACGGATATCCTCTCATTTTGTACAGCAGCTGACGAACTAGGTGATGACGGTATATTTTCACTTTGCTCAATAGATTAAACAAACAAACAAACAAACAAAGCTCAAAGAGACTGATTCTGCAGGCTTTTACTCCCAACCCAAGCCAAGTCTATTGACTTTACATCAACCACATGTCATTGTCATCTGATAAGTTTTCCAGCAGCCTTTACTTACTTCAAAGTGTTGATTCATGCTGATTTAGGCAATTCAGTCCATTTCCACACATATTTCATGACCACTTGCTCTGCACCAGACATTATGAGGTAAATAGTTCTGGATGACATCACAATGGGCAGTAGGTTTATTATCCGTTCAGCTTAGCGATGGACACATAGGACACATAGGACCAAGCCCCTGGGAAATATGTCCTTGGAGAGCAATCAGGCATCCCCTGGAGAGCCATCAGGTACGGTGGTGGTTGTACATTTTTCAGAATCACTTTAGTTCCCAAAGCTCGATGGAAATTAAGTAAGACTTGCTGAACTGCGTAGCCTACTGTTTCCTACCGACTCTAAGCAGATCTGAAATTAACCCACGGTTACTGCTGGCGTGTTCATTTATCCGCCAAATGTCCTCAGCACCTCCTATGTGCTCTTCTGTGGCTCTAGACTCTGGAAATAGAACGTTGAGAAGCACAAGGCAGGTTTCTGCTCTAATGTTGCTCATGCTCTAGAGCAGTGGTGGTTCAGTCAGGGGTGGTTTTTTCATCCAGGAATACTTGGCAATGTCTTGAGACAGTTTGGGTTGTCATGAGTGGGGTTTGTTACTGACAGCTGGTGTGTAGAAGCCAGGGATGCTACTGAACCTCCTTCAGCACAGCAGACAGCCCCCTCAACAATGATCAGACCCAAAGTGTCAATAGTACTGAGATTGCGAAACTTGGGAGTGTGCGAGTCGTCAGTAGTGTGACGCACAGTTATGATCAGAGGGACTACATTCCCCTGTCATTCTTGATACTTTCCTGCAATAACCTTGACTCATTGGATCAACATCTTTTGTTTCTACTCATCTAACCCAATGGCAGATGTAAGGGATAGAAAAACGACTAAAAAATGGCCCCTAGGGCAGCCCGGGTGGTGGTGGCTCAGCGGTTTGGCTCCGCCTTCAGCCCAGGGCATGATCCTGGAGACCCGGGATCGAGTCTCACGTCGGGCTCTCTGCATGGAGCCTCCTTCTCCCTGTGTCTCTGCCTCTCTCTCTCTCTCTCTGTGTCTCTATGAATAAATAAATAAAATCTTTTTTTTTTTATTATTAAGTGGTCTCTGCCCTGGCGAATTCCTATTCCCAGTCAGAAGACATTTGCTGGGCAAGATGATGATTCTCAAATGCATCTAATTGTCCCTTAATCCTAATACCTTGTGCTGTTCTAGTTTTTCATTCGTTTTCTTCCTCCATGTTATGTTAGAGTTCTTGATTCCTCACTGTGAGATTTTCCTTTTTTTGCCTTTTACTCCTTTTCTTTTTTTTTAAATAATAAATTTATTTTTTATTGGTGTTCAATTTTTTTACTCCTTTTCTAAGTTGGATTGCAAACAACCCAGCCTTGTCCCTCATAGATTTGGAGTGCAAGATGTTGATTCTTTTTTTTTTTTTTTTAAGATTTTATTTATTGATTGATGAGAGACACAGAGAGAGAGAGAGGCAGAGACACATGCAGAGGGAGAAGCAGGCTCCAGGCAGGGAGCCCGACGTGGGACTTGATCCGGGATCTCCAGTATCACACCCTGGGCTGAGCTAGCCGGGCTGCTCTGGATGTTGATTCTTTTTCTTTTTTTTTAAATATTTTATTTATTTATGATAGTCACAGAGAGAGAGAAAGAGAGAGGCAGAGACACAGGCAGAGGGAGAAGCAGGCTCCATGCACCTGGAGCCCGATGTGGGACTCGATCCCGGGTCTCCAGGATCGCGCCCTGGGCCAAAGGCAGGCGCCAAACCGCTGTGCCACCCAGGGATCCCCTGGATGTTGATTCTTAACATTAGAACTGCAAAGGGCCATGAATTGAGAACATTTGTCATTTTTTGGAAATCTGAGTTAGCATGTCTTTGAGTTGCATGCATTTGCTAAACTATCGTGCATGAAGCAGCCTTGAACTAGTAAGTCACGTGGAGTCTTTTTTAGTCGAGAGGACATGTGATAAATAAAGATATTATAGAACACCAAAAGGTCATGGTATATATTTGCGGCAACAGCTGAGAGTTCACTCAGTTTCTCTTTGTTTTTAATCTTTCACAATTTCCTCCCATCTCATTAAATCATATCTTCAGATTTGGGGTTCTAGATTTGCTTGAGGTTCACATAGGGAGGCTGCCTGGGATTAGGGTAAGGGAATCTCCAAAATCTATTCTTCTACAACCATAGCAATACCATCGAGACTTTCTTGTTAGATTTTACTTGTTCTATTACTTACGTTTTAGACCAATACTAAAATGTGTTCAGGAGAATAGTTAACAGAATATAATCACGGCCTACTAATTGCTTTTCTCTTAAGATCTGGAACAAGGCAAGGATGCCCATTCTCCCCACATCTAGCTAATAACAAGTTGGAGGTCTTTGCCAGTGCAGCAAGGTAAAAAAAAAAAAAAAAAAAAAAAAAGGATTAAGTATGTGGATTTGAAAAGGAAGAGCTATCTTTAGATGCAGATGATGTGATTTTTATATGGAACCTCCTACACGGTTTTCACAAACTACTAAAACTCATAAATGATTTTAGTAAGATCTCAGGATACATGACACACAAATTTTTATTTCTATATTCAACAAGAAACCATTGGACAATGAAATTGAAAATATGCCATTAACTATAGGAACAAAAAGCATAAAATATTAGAAATAAGTTTAGCAAAAATTGGTGTAAGACCATATAGATTTATAGAATGTGTGTCACTTTTAATAAAGAGATGGGATTTGGGGATTTTTATTAAAATAGTGATGAATCTTTAAGTAATTTGGGAAATTGGCAACTTAAGACTTTTGAGCCTTTCAGTCCATTAACGTAATTTATCCCTCTATTTCATCTGCACCTTCTTTAATTTTTTTCCTCAGGAATATCTTTTTCAGCATATAAGTCTTACCCGTTTTTTTTTTTGGTTAAATTTATCCTTAAATGAAATTGTACCCACCCAAGAGAATTGCAATTCTGAGGCATTATAAACAGCATCTTCCTGGTGATGATACAAAATTAAACTAGTAATGCACCTTAAATTTTATAGTATCTAGAAATGTTACTATAACATTTGATAACCCAGTGTACTCATATTACCTCTGGATTTGTCTCCTGAAATATGAACACCCAGTTAACATTTATTGATTTAATATTTAGTAATCCCTACTTACTCTGCTCTTATAAATCTTTATCTTGATTTTATAACAAAATGGCCAAATTCAACATTCCCTTGTTTTTTATTTTATTATTTTATTTTATTTTATTTTATTTTATTTTATTTTATTTTTTATTTTATTTTATTTTATTTTATTTTATTTTATTTTATTTTATTTTATTTTATTTTATATTTATTTATTTATTTATTTATTTATTTATTTATTTATTTATTTTTCCCGGGCCTCATACCACATAGACCACTCTTTCTACAGCTCTAATCGTCTCTCCTGCAAGGTCTTTCTTAGCTCCCAGTACTCTAAGTCTCTTGTGTTTCCTTCTATATTTAGACCAATAGTTTCAAAAGAAATATATTTTTAAGGGAGATAAAGTAGCAGTAAGGAGGCAGGAAGAGGCATTGGATGCAGCAGGCTAAAAGGCTCAGTTGTACAGACCCGTGGACTAAGAGAAAGTCCGTCTGTTGGTTTCTTAAGTCTCTTCATCTTGTTTGTAGAGGGTGTGTACACAGGCCAGTGCTTTCTCATTGTCCTACTTACACTGTGTGGTGCTTTTAGCTTATTATCGACATGTTCCAGAGTAAGAAGTTTCTAGACAACACCATTATCCCTTCTTGAAAGGAGAAGAAAAAATAAAATCTGTGCTAGCCTGTATTGTTCACGGATGTCTGTCAAGGATCTGCCGTGATCATAACCGGCATTCTTTTTTCTTTAGCCAAACGAAATCATTTTCAAAGGTCCTGTGGTTATGCAGCTTCGTAGATTAAAAGGACAAATGTCTTTAAAATCAGCATTTTATGAATTTATTGAGTTGGCTAGTCTTTGGACACATTTTTTGTAGGACTTCTTAGTGACCAAAGTGCCTCATACATGTTAAGATGGTATTACTCTCTTCATGTGAGACGGGTAGTGTAAATCCATCATCGATAGATGAGCCAACCATGTGTGAGCAGTGAGTGGCCCATACAAGGTCTAGTTAGTGTTGTAGGAGTTCAGATCTCCATGGTTAGGCACAGTCTCCCCAACCCTTATAGGAATCCAGCTGCCTGGAGATAATGCTGAGTCCGTGAGATGCATTTACATAACTAGTCCAACGCGTGATTTCAGTGATTGACTTGATTTATAACTTGACCTGGAAATCTCCTTTTGCTGGGGCAGAAATAGTTGGTTCTAACCAAATATGTTCCTGATTTTTTGTTCGTTTCTGTGCTAAGAAGACATGCTCATGTCCTTATGTGCTTGCTTCTGTCAGTGGGATTTTAACATCAAACAGTCAAAGCCCTCAGAAAATTAACATCTTTGACCTTGATTTCATCACATCATGGCATGTAACCGTCCACTCTTCTGCAAGTGCCATTTGAATAGTCCAGGGACACATGAACATTCCTTTCCAAAACTGAATACTAATTGCATTATCAATACAATTATTATGTGGGAAGATATCGTACCAGTTTTTTTTTTTAAAGACGCATATTCTAAAGGTTAATTCTGAACATAAAATGCATTGTGGTTTCACATCTTACCAGGGACATTACAGAGTGGGTTTTTGATGCCAGTAATCTCAAATAATGAGATTATAGTTTCCATTTTCCATTGATGTTGGTCCTATGTGCAGGAAATGTGGCTGGATAAGACAGGAAGACCCAGTGTTAATCGGCTCTGACAACCAAGGAAGAGCAAAGGAGCTGCCCTCTTGCAGGCTTTGCATGTGTTAGACGAGTGGATAGATTTTTTTTCTTAGCTCCCCAGAGGGTCACTTGGGTGAGCTTTCAGGAGCAGCAGCATGTTGGGCGTAAACCAGGTATTTTCTATAGAATTTGGATTTGACTGTGAAGCATAGTTTTTGACTGGGATGCATGACATAAACAATTCTTGCTGTTTTAGAAACAGGGTGAGTGTTCTCCATTCATGTAATTAATAATTGATTGGCTTACAGATGAATATTCTCCAATGTCCATGTTAAGGTATAAATGCTGCACACAGCAGAAAAGCCAGGGGCCATTTTGATTTTTCCATCTATATCTTTCACAAATACTTGGTGTATCAACATTAGCACTCCTGACATTTATGGGGTGCTGTCCTGTGCATGAACATCCTTGTTCAGCCATGTCCCTCTACCCACTTAGTGTCATCAGAAATCCCATGTAGTGACCAAAACTATCTCCAAGATGATGCAAGTGTCACCTGAGGTCCCATTTGCCCACATTGTGCACCGTTACAATTTATTGCCTCTGTTGTTACCCTTGGCATACGTGGGTAGAATTTTCCTACGATACTACATGAGGGCGAATTTGTTTAGAAAATTATTTACAGTCATTGCAATCATTTGATATAATCATGAAACATAAAAGACCAGCAAACAACACTTCATATTGAATAAAAAAAGCCCCAAACCAAAACTCTTCTAGCATTACAAGGGCATTGTGAAAAGTCTAGTTCTATAAGGTGCCAGTTGCTTGAAAGATGCAGTGCGATTTATGAGGCCAACAAGCACAGATTGCTCCGTAGCATCGAGGCATTGCTGTTTGGAACCTACTGCTTTTCAACGCCGATTGCTGTCTTTATTGTCCTCTAAACACCAACATCACAAGTGTAGAATTACATGTATTCTCCAGAGTAGGACGTGATCACTGAAGAGTGTGCAACCTGAGTACAGTATACTCAGAGCTGGCGTTCAGGGGACACGCTTATGCATCTGTCAATACTGCCATAATCACACACGCACACACACACGCACGCCATAATTTTGGAATTGAGCAATTAACTGTTGTGAGCATACGGTTCTATTTAGGGTGTGATTTTGAACACTCTAATAAATATACATATTCTAGAAAATAACGGTCTAGTACAGATTTGATGCAAATTTGCCTTTGTTTTTATTTCGTGCAACTTTTTTCAATACTCTAAACCTTTATACATGGTTCAACCTAGGTGTAGACACCCTGACTTGGCAATTTCACGCCGCCTTTCCCTGCCCTATTCCCCCCCTTCAGTACAGACACCCATAGCCAATGATTCTTCCATCTTTCACGGTTGGGTTCCTTATCATTTAAGTCCCCATGGCCAGCCAGATAAATAACACGTGCTTATTTATAACTTGAAGTAGATCCTCTGGGGTCTTCTTTGTAAATTTCCCCCAAGACTTTTGCCTCACCCATTATCAGGTCTATTTGAGATGCAGTGCTTGTCTCTAACATCCCCTCCACCTCCATAATGGAAATCTCCGGTAGACTGACCTACTCATCTTGGTTTGTTTAAGACTTCCCAGATTTGTCCCTGAAAGTCTTAGGACCCAATCCCAAGCAAACTGGGGCATTTGGTCACTGATTTTAGGTCTGGTGAAAGCAACAGTGGATCCCTGCAGGTCTGAGATAAAGATGCCTGAAATTTGGCAGCGTCTTTCAATCACGTCAATTACATGGCCTACATCATTCCTAACACTTTGGGATACAACACGGTTAAAAAACAATGAAATATTTTTTTTACAAAACTTGCACCTCAGTGATGCTAGATCAATGCATGTAAACCTCTTTGCATCTCCATTGTGATAAAATGAGAAATAATCTTACCCTCTCCCATGGTTATAATGGCGATGGATGAAATAGTCTCCAAGTTACTTTGCATAGTGCATATTCTTTAGAAGACCGACTAAAACTACAATTATAAACTTTGGTGACTTCCCAATCAGTTCATTGGAATGCATTTGATATTTATTTATGACTAGGGTGAAAAAAATGGATCATAGTAAAAAAAGTGCTTTATTTTTTCATTATTGGTTTTATTTTCTCTGTAGAGTATTTCAATTATTTAAGAATATAAAATACATTAAGGAAATCCCATTTAGTGCTAGTATTTTTTTATTGATAGGATTTGTATATATAAATAAATAATATGAAGCATATACTTTGGGAATATAGTTCATGTTATTCAAATTACTAAATGTATACACATTTATCTGCACACACCTGCACACACACATAGAAAAAATATATTTATATATAGTATTATATATAATATTTAGAAAATGCTAGTTTAAAAATATATAATTATGTATATTTATATATTACTTATACTTATATATTATATATAAAATATATAAAATAAATATAATTGTATATTTATATACAATTTTATATATTTATGTATATATGTATATTTATGTATGTATATTTATATACAATAGTTTTTTCTAAACTAGCATTTTCTAAATATTTGCTTGGGCATTAAAAGAATGTTCAAATATATGTCTTCTCCATTCTTTATATGTTCTCCTTCTGGAACTTTGATTAGGTATGATTGATATATTTTTAAAGATTTTCTTTATTTAGGGGATCCCTGGGTGGTGCAGCGGTTTGGCGCCTGCCTTTGGCCCAGGGCGCGATCCAGGAGACTCGGGATCGAATCTCATATCGGGCTCCCGGTGCATGGAGCCTGCTTCTCCCTCTGCCTGTGTCTCTGCCTCTCTCTCTCTCTCTGTGACTATCATAAAAAAAAAAAAAAAATTAAAAAAAGATTTTCTTTATTTATCCATGAAAGACACCCAGAGAGGCGGAGACATAGGCAGAGGGAGAAGCAGGGTCCCTGCAGGGATCTTGATGTAGGACTTGATCCCAGGGCCCCAGAATCATGACCTGAGCCAAAGGCAGATGCTCAACCACTGAGCCACCCAGGTGTCCATAATAGACATTTTTATTTTCACACGAATGTCACTTAAATTCACCTCCAGTTGTTAATTTCCAAATCGTTGCTATGCTTTATAAAATTTTCTATTTATTATTATTTTTTAAGTAAGCTCTATACCCAACATGGGGCTTTAACTCATGGCCTTGAGTGCTCTTATTCTATAGTCCATGTCCATGAGAAAATAGATTTCATGAAAAGAGCTTTTATAGTATTACTCCAGGGTTGGCTGGAGTACAGCTTCATGTTGTCATTATGAATGCTGATCTAAAATTAAAGTATGAGAAGAAAAATAGCATTAAAACATTAATGCCACTTTTTTTTTCAATGAAACCCATCCAGTATCAATTTTGAATAATGTCTAAATTTCAGGAGCAGAGACATTCAACCATTGATAGAATCTCCTGTAATATTCTATAAGGAAGTGTATTTTTAGAAACTAGATCTTGTGTCTTCCAACTTCTAGAACACAAGACTAAGACAGGAAACCTAAGAAAGATCTGGTCTCAGTGAGGATGGAGCATGTCACTGTACCCTCATCCTTGATTTTAGGTACATACAAGGCCTCCTAGTCCCAAGACCAGTACAGTTTGGGGCAACTCATTGACCTCTCAGAATGGTAATGCCCTCATAAGAAAATGGAGATTAAAATTTCAAGCTTTCAGAGGTAGTTTTAGGGAAAAAAATGACTGAGATTTTTTTTTATTTTTTTATTTTTACTTTTTACACATATCAGACCATGAGTAGTACCAACTTGTTTTCCTTCTCTCCTTCCCTAATTCCGTACCTAGGCCCTTACTTCCTCCTTTTTTGTTTCTTCCTTCCTTTTCCCTTCCTCCTCTACTTCCTTCTGTCCTTCCCTCTTTCCTTCTCTTCTTTCTCTATTTCTTCCCTATAAGACTAGATTTCATGATGTGATGAACACAGGGTGTTCTACTATATGTTGGCAAGTCGAATTTAAAATTTAAATATAATAAGTTATCATTATCATTAAATAAAAGAGTAGATTTCTCGACCGTGGCACTGCTGTCACTGTAGGCTGCATAATTCTTCATTAGGTGCGGCCACCTGTGCATTGTAAGATGTTTATTTAGCATCATCCCTGGCTTCCACCCACCAGAGGCCACTAGTGACTCCACCTCAAGTTATGAAAACCAGTAATGTCTCCGGACACTGTACAATAACCTCTGTGGGCCAAAATCATCCCTGCTTGAGAACCACTGCTCTCAAATATACCATATACCAGTGAAAACCTTGCTTTACATCTTTCCCACAGTTCAAAGTTATAAGATTGTGAAATTCTTGTATTTTTATCCAATTTGTAGGGGGGTATGCTCTTAAATCGCTTCTTAAAATTTACATTATCGATTTAAAAATGAAATTATGTTGTTATTTTTACATGCCCACATACAGCAACGTCAACATGATTTTGTATGGGAATGAGCATGCAACTCAATGTAATTATATTAGCTGCTCTTACACATCTTAAAATGAGGTTCTGATAGGATCTGAACAGAGTAAAAGTCGTAAAGATATGACATGATAATTATTTCCTAACTCTCCATCTCATGTATGTGACGCTTCATTCTACTCCATTGTCCCCAGTACATTCTTGAAATTCTTAAGGTGAAAATAATTTGAATTATATTTACCTAAATATATTAACAGTGGAACGGATAGATAGGTAGATAGAAGATAGAAGGATGGATAGACAGATGGATGGATACATAGATAAATGTTCATGATGGAAGAATATGGGAAGACCAAACCCTACAAGTCTAGCTCAACCCTGAAGATTATTAGGAAATACATACAAAAGGAAAAACTAAAATTAGGTTATTAAAGCATGTTCCAGCTTCATCCTTCCAGGAGTGGTAATCTTTGTGCAGAGCTTGGAGAATATCAACGTTTATATTATCAGCTTATATTGGGATTGTTCTCAGATTTAGCTACACCTTGGTCCACCACCTTGCAGGGGCATTTTTCCTGACAGCCTTGATGATTATACTCCTTTTATAGAAGAGGAAATGGAGGTACTTGGTGGTTACATAGCTCTCCAATTGTGCTCAGTCACTGGTGGCCAAGGGAGGTGGCCCCCTGCACGCCCAAGTCCGAAGCCAAGGTATTTGCCCACTCTTACTTGGTCTCCAGACATGCACACAGCAGGCATCTCCAAGTTTACCATGCTGGACCCATCTTTGTCCAAGATGCTACTTGACATGGCATCACCACCCCTTAAACCTTTTGCTAAATGGATCAATGGGTGGCTTCCAGTCTTTTCCACCTGTATCTTCCTCCTCCTGTGCAGAGAGGGTCATCCTTCTCTACATTGACTTCAACTGAGTTCTGTCTTCCTTATATCCCGAGGGAGATATATGGGCAAGAAAAGGCTGAAATAGTTACATGCTACTTGTAGATATTTAAAACGTACCTTTTACTCTCTCTCTGTCTCTCATGAATAAACAAATAAAATCCTTAAAAAAAAATGTACCTTTTTACCATTGGTAGGCAACTTCAATTTAAATAAGAATACCCTTCAATTCCTATAGCTTTCGATTTTGCAGTTATTTCTCGAACACCTGGTGTGTTCTTAGAAAAATTCTAGGTGCTGTATGGAATTATTTTATGATAATAATTAAGGCTGTCACAAGCTCTTGTTTTTACCCAGGCAGCATAGCCATGCATGAAACTCCTAATGGGTAATACGGGATGACGGGGAGATACAATCTCAAAACGTAGAGGGTTAGATATTCAATTTTGTTTGCACAATAGGCGTTAACATTTACTCATCTTTAACTACCTGCTTTTAGCAAACAGCCCCTACACACCACTCATTGCAATTTACTAACGTAATACATCAGATTATATATAGTCTTTATAGAAATTTATTTTATGCCGTGTTTGCAATTTTCCGATCATTATGGCAAATATATATGGTGATTGAAATGAAATTCTTGCCAAATTATGAATTGTTTTATGGAATTTACTTACAATGATCCTGGATACTAAGTTAGCATGTTGAAATTGTCCCTTTATTATGAATGGACTTAGCACTTCTTTAAAAAAAAGAGATTTGCTTATTTATTTATGAAAGCAAGCAGGAGGAAGAGCATAGGGAGAAGGATACACATACTCTGTGCTGAGTTTGGAGCCAGGTGTGGGGCTTGATCCCACAACCTGAGATCATGACCTGAGAGGATATTAAGAGTCAGACACTTAGTGAATGGCCAGCTGATTCTTGGTCCCTGTTGGGGGGCATTGAACAGGGGTGAGTCATGGTCAGTGTAGATTCCTCTGGGTGGAGAGCAATGAGGACATCTCATCAGCAGGTCCCTCCGTGGTCCAACAGAGACAGGCTGGTGGCCTGGACTAGGGCTGTCATGAAGATGGAGAAGTGGGTGGGAGCCATTTGAGAGATATTTGGGAAGAAAATCAGAGAGCTACTAATAATACACTTAGCCTAGGGAGGTGGAGAAGGGGATGGGTTGGATGGATGATGGGGATGAAGGAGGGCACTTGTGATGAGCACTGGGTGTTGTATGGAGGTAATGAATCACAAAATTCTACACCCTGAAACCAATATTACCACATATGTTAACTAACTAGAATTTAAATAAAAACCTGAGATAAAAAATAATAAACTTTAGGGAAGGGAAGGGAATGGAAGGAAGTTCAGACAGGCTCTCCCCGTAGGACTACCTACCTGCCTACCTACCTGTATCCTAGGTAGGATACACAGGATGCTTACAAGACACACAAGTACAGATCCACGTAAAGAGTTGATCCTTTTCTTTTCTTTCTTTTTTTTTTTTGAGTTGATCCTTTTCTTTTCTTTTTTCTTTTTTTTGAGTTGATCCTTTTCTATATTTGTGTCTCAACTGAGATCATCAAAAGCATTTTCTTTTCCTACAAGAGCAACCTCATGATGTATGATTTTGGAAGCCATTGCCTTCATGGCAAGCGTCCTTTGAGGTTAATGCTTGGTACAAAATGTTATTTAAGGAATAATTATCTAAACATCACAACCTCCATAAGAATTCATGTATACACGATAAATATCGACATAAATATGTAGTATAAAAATCACACATAGCAAATGTTAATATGAATAATACATATTTGAAAGGAAAATCGTGTTTTTCCTTTGCCATAGGGACTGTGGCAACCTCCTACGATTATAAGATGCTGAATACCATTTCTGTCATTTCAAGCATCACCTGATTGCAAAATACTGGTCAAATAATAATAATTTCAATGTGATAATATCAATAATAAGCCATCTACCTCTAACAAATAATATAAATGTATAATATATTAATATTACATAATAAAGTATAACATGGATGATGAAGGGTGATTGAAAATATAGCATTTTAGGGAGGTAATTTGAGTTAACAGAAAATTATAAAACTTGGTACAGAAACTTGCTTGTTTGCAGTTGTCGGAATGTTACTTGCACGCTATGCATTTTCAAGGATACAACGAAAACAACCAAAGGCAAACTCGGAAATTATAAAATTGGAAATTGGATGATGAGAACACAGCAAATTTTTCTTGGAGATGGGAGTAATTGACAGGGCTGCCTGGATGGTAAAGCCAGACAGCCATGTCTTCATGTCACTGATGCCCTGTGATGTGTGCATGGCGCTGCCACGGGTTACATCACCATCTCTGACAGGAAGGACCCCAGTGCCCCACGATGTGAGCATTGTCATGCAGCGAATGTTTCAGGAAGGAGCAATTTTCTCAATTTTATCTTGGTGGAAATAGATGATTTGCTTACTTGCTAAACAAGCAAAGCATTTTTATCACAACCAAAAGATGCTTTCGTACTTTAATTTTCATTTATTGCCATGACTAATCCTGGTGGGTGGACAAAGCCAACACAGCACCCATTCGTGCAGCACTTTCTAGGAAGCAGACAGTGAGTAGGGCGGGGCATTGGGTCATGAAACAGATCAAGGCAATCCTGTAGCAGAGAACCTGTGATGTGCTGTAGACGGTGCATGATTGATTGGATGGTTACCAAGACTTGTGGGGACAGACAGGAGGCGCCATATGCTATCTTCCCAGATTTGATGGTTGAATCACGTTTTGATGCACAAGACTTCAGTGGGAGGGAAAGCAGACAGAGTGGCGGGGCGCAGGGGGCAGGTTCCATGCTGGACACAAGCAAGAATGGGGTAGCTCACCGTGGTGGGTCATGATGTGCGGTGCTTGGACATGGGGAAGAATGGGAGCCTCCCAAGTGGGGAAAGTAGATTTGGACGAGGTAGTGTGCGCCCTTTCCTGTTATGTAAGAGTGTGGTCCCCTTCCTCGGGGAAAATGAGGAAAACCAAGGCAGTTGAAGCATTTTATATTTAAAAGTAACATTTCATGGACTTACACATGATCGTACATTACACAATCGTCCCTTAGTATCATAATTAATACTCCTGTTTCTTGGAGGGAGCTGTGCCATTAGTTGCAACATGCTTTTATTTTCTAAGATAGTATTTCTTCAGCATATTTCTCATGGAAAAAGTTAATTTAATCCTTTAACTTGATTTATTGTTATGAAGCATCAAAAGAGATCCTAGGGCACTATCCTGCCAATTATCAAGAGAATAAGTTATTTTCTTTACCCTAAATGATGATTTTCTTAGATAAATCCCATCCCTGGGATTCTTTTTTTTTTTTTTAACTCCTCTTTCCAATCCCTTGGATTCTTTTTTTTTCACCCCTCCTCTTCTCCATCCCTGGGATTCTTATTGTTGCAATAATTCTTGCGATTATGAAGACAGTTGTATCTTATGGTCTGTTCATGACAAATCAGAATCTCAATGCCTCCCCTGATGCTGCGGCTTTAAGAACTGAAAGTCTAAATACATAAAAGAAAAAGAAATATTGAATAACCTTCTTTGAAAAAGTGTTTGTCAGGATGTGTTTTTCAGGAAAAATGAAGAATTTCACGAGAGATGTGTTTTCCTTAATTTAACATGAAAACACATTTTAGATCTCATTTCCGTGCTATTTTATTTTTTCGATGTTTTGGAAAAAACAAATTATTTTAATATCAAAATACATGCGACCAGAAATCTGTTGTCCATAAAAGAAAGTTGTCCAAATAATAGAGGAGCACTGCTTAATATTTCATCTTAATGCTTAAATCGCAGCAACTCAAAGATGATTTCACTGTGATTACATGTGCCTCAACTCAGACGACTCCGCATACTCACCTTCTTCATTGTGTGCTGTCAATTCTACTCCCTTAAATCTCTAGACACTTAGTCATTAATTAAAGATGATGACGTGAATATGGCATTATGTATTCTTCTTGTGTCATCATTAAACTTGTTCAAAACTCAGCAAACACCCACTGTTGCTTTGGTTCAAAAGCTAAGTAGAAACTCGTAGATATGGCACTTTGAGGAGGAACGTGGAACTTTATTATTTCTCTTTCTAGTGTTGATTCTTAAGGGTCACTGAGAGGGGATGTTTATAGCCTTCTCTTTCGTAACCTGATAGGGTGTAAGGAATTCTCTTCTTAAAATGGTGGTGGGGAACTTGTTGGTTAATACTGGATCATGCCATAGGAAGAGTGGAACTCCTCTTTGTCTCGGATCTACTCCGGTAGTGTTATGCTGCGGCATTCCCGAACCAGAGCAGAGGGAAACAAGCCCCCTGCACCGTGCCCCGTGAGTGTGTGATGTTCCTCTGTAGGGATGGGGAACTGCCTGGAAATTGATGGCTTGTTTCAGGCACCTTGACAATCTTATCATAGACTCTAGCCATGGACCGTGAAAAATGGCTTCTACAGGGGCTTAGGAGAGAAAATGAAGAGCTTTGCATTTTCTCCTGGCATTTCCTGCTATTGTTAAAAAGGTCAGATGTGCAATTTAAAATGGTCCATGCGTGGAGCATGACAAATGTCACATAGAAAATGAAAACGGCTTTAGTTGGCATTTTTGGCCAATTTCCAAAGGGTACCACTTTTCACCTTTCCCCTGCTCATGGATTTGCAAATTTTTGGCTGGTGCAAAATGCCTGCCCCACTGTGGATTGTAGCAGGGAAATTCTACGGGTAGGATATGGAAACTGTGTGTAGGTGAGAATAGCAAACTGAGAACAAAAGTGACACATTATATGGCACCAGAAAAGACGGGAATCAGTTGCAGGTGACTCTGTCAAAGCCATTAAGGAAGCTCATAGTCGAAGAAATAAAGTGCCTAAAACTCATCAAGAGATGTACCCGATCCCAGTCATATTAAAGGAAAGTCAACTCTATTTTACTTTATTTTATTACGCTTTTGCATCGCTTAATGACAGACCTAAGTTCAGTTATCTGTGGGCACGGTCGGATAAGCCCTTTCACACCTTGCTAGTGGGTGGATGGATCGGTGGAGAATTTTGAAAGAAGTTTCAGATTCTATATTAAAATTTCAAAAAGGACTCTCCTTCCCCCTCAGCATTCTTTCTCAGGAACCTGTCCGACATACATGGTCGCAAAGACGCATTGTCTTCGTCCACCGGGGCTGCCACATGCTGCGGGTGTGAACAACACAGGTTTATTTCTCACGGTTCTAGGGGCTGCAATTCTATGATCGAGGCACCTGCAGATTTGGTGTCTAGTGAGGGAGGACCTGCATCTTGGTTCCTAGGTGGCCGTCTTCTTCCTGTGTCCTCACATGGTAGAAGGGACCAGCAGGCTCACTGGGGTCCCTCTTCTATGGACACTAATCCCATTCACGGGGGGCTCTACCTGCATGACCCAATCACCTCCCAAAGACCCCACCTCCAAATACCATCTATTGGGAGTTAGGTTTCAGGATATAAATTGTGATGAGGCACAAACATTCCATCGATGGCTTCATGGACATAGATGTCCATTGCTCCCTAAGGTTTTCTCATCGGGGGAATGAGTAAATGAGTTCTTGTATGCACCTGCAAATTTAGAGCTACTCTTCATTTATTTATTTATTTTTAAAGATTTTATTTATTTATTTATTCATGAGAGACCCAGAGAGAGAGAGGCAGAGACACAGGCAGAGGGAGAAGCAGACCCTGGGATCACATCCTGAGGCCAAAGGAAGATGCTCAACTGCTGAGCCACCCAGGCGTCCCAAGCTACTCTTCATTTAAAAGAAAACAAGTGATGCAAAAAGTAAAGATATTTACATATTATATATTTACATTAACACTTTATATGGGCATTATAGATATGGATATATGTGTTTTTACAAGACTATACACATATATGAATTTATATGTACACATACATGTGTGTGGGTGCATATATGCATTTAAGATGCTCTGCATGTATGCATGTGTGTATGCAAATATGTGTCTGTGTATTTCACAGCCTAGAAAAGCGCTCAAAAATAAACAAATATGGGGCAGCCTGGGTGGTTCAGTGGTTTAGCGCCGCCTTCAGCCCAGGGCCTGATCCTGGAGACCCGGGATCGAGTTCTACGTCAGGCTCCCCGCAGGGAGCCTGCTTCTCCCTCTGCCTGTCTCTCTGCCTCTCTCTCTGTGTCTCTCCTGTATAAATAAATAAAAATCTTTACGAAATAAAAAAAAATAAACAAATAAGGAGTGTTTACATCTAATTAGAGGAGTTAGGTACCTGGCCTTGGGAACACACAGGGATTGGCAGGGAAAGTGAAAACCATAACTGTGTCTATGCTTAGGCATTCTTTGAATTCTTCACAGTAAACATGATATTAAGAAAAAAAATAATCCTGAAGGCTGTGCAGATCTACACCTGTGTGAGAATCCATGGAGCGAGCAGATGGTTTAATATGTTGCAGAAGAAAAACACGGGTTAGGATTTGGACTCAGCTGATGGGATAATTTTTTTTCCTAAATCTGTTTAGTCGAAGCTCCCTTGAATGGAAGAAATCCAGACGTTGAAACAAACAACCCCCTAATATATGAAAGAGAATTGATGAGTTGTCAACACGATTGTCCCCATCAGCCCAATTTTGAGATTTCGGCTGGGAACCCCAGAGATTCCCAGAAGCTTTCCTGTGGTTCATTGTTACAGGGAAATCCACTCAGGGGAATATATGGCTCACAGATCATTCTGCTTTATAGTTCTATTTCCTATTTGTCAGTGCCTTTTTTTTTTTTTTTTTTGGCTTGGTAGAAAGCCGTCAGAGAAATGAGCAATATACTATATTATTTACAACATCTTGGCTTTCAAAAATTTTATTTCACATCCTGAAAATAGTCATTACACATGAAAACATTTTCTTTCCTCCCTAAGCCTTATTTCCCTGGCCTCACCCACGCCACCTTTTAACTCCTATCCATTTGTCTTTTGTAAAGCTAGGGCATTGACATGCATCTCCTTCCTCCTCATAATTCTGTCAGCATCCAGAAGGTGACAGATTCCATCTGAGCTTAATGGAATCATAACCCACCCTCCAACAAATAGTAGTAATAATGATAATAATAGTTCATTTTTCTCGTGTTTACGTGAACTCTCTTGCCTGATTTTTACGATACCTACCATGAAATGGCCTGTGTTAAACCCACAGCATCCAGGGACACAGATCCTGATTTAAAGGCATTGGAAGTAGAAAGTGGCAGACGTTGCATCTGCAGGATGCCATCCCCTGCAGGCCACCCTTACCCTCTTCCAGATTTCCTCGCCATGCTTCGGCTGCTCCTCTCATTGCCCTTTGCCTGTCTGTAACCCCACAAAGAAAAATGGCGCCAGGTTATCAGTCACCCCTGAGAGAAAGGCACCAGGATCAGACGTAGATGGTTTTCTGAAGACCCTGGCTTGAGTCAAGTCATCAACAAGAGCGTATTTCAGTGTCTGCTCTATGGCCGCTATAACAGACTGCTGTGGTCCACCAAGCTCGGGAGGTCCTCAAAATGGGTATTGAAAAGATCATGTTGGGAAACATTACGTGAGCCCGTGTAAGCAGAGTCTGTGTGCAGACTTGGAAGACGGTGTGCGTGCGGCTAACATCCCAGATGTATGTAAATGCCCCAAAGCTACCGACAACATAAATATCGGAGGCGAGAGCTGTTGTTCCATCACACAACTGAAGGATGAGAGGCGCCTGTTTTACCGTGGATGTGGAAGCGCTGGTGTTGTATCCATGACACCGGCAGGGACTGAAAGGGTCCAGAAAGAATGGAAGCGTCATAATCTCTGTTTGAAAACTTCATCCATTGTTCAACAGCCATCCCCTCGGTTCTCAGTAGGATCTTATCATCCCTCAAGCTTCCCGTCTTCCTGTTCCTGCCCCCTTTTACAACAGCAGAGCCGAGCTCCTACTCTGCCTCCCGCTCTGATAGGTCTTCCCTCAAGCCTTGTGGTTCTCAGACTGCCTCTCCTCTCATCCACCAGATGTGAGGATAGGTTAGAGGATCTGACTTGAACCCTCCCTCACCCTTGATTGTCTCCTCTGCTTGGGTGGAGCTCATCCTGCTGACCCCCAGCTCTACATCCATCCGGATATCCATGTCTTTGGTCTCATGATGTTGGTCCCTGGAACGGACAGGATCATGGCATGGGATTGGCTTCTCCATCAATCAATATGTGGTTTCCAGAAAGAGTGGAGACCTCACAGATGGCAGGCAGCTCTCATATCCATTTCCCTTGGCAACCGTTCCCCTGTTTTCTACATTCCCAACTTCATAGTTCTCAGAAAATAGCCTTCTCCCTCTTCACAGAGAGAACAAAGAATCCATCAGGGATGAACAAAGCCCCCAAAAGCCACATGGCACAACACATTTGCAGATCAGTTTGCGCCCACGTCTCTCTTGTCTCCCAGAATCGGTGCAGTGCTCAACCTTTACCTGTGATCTACAAGCTAACCCCCACCACCAACTCAAGTACTTCTTCCCTATCCATTGGCCAGTCTGTCTTTCCACCCTGTCTTTGTCCCTGGTTCTTAGCAAAGAGCTCTTAAAACCATCGTAATTTCAGGATGCCTGGATGGCTCAATGGTTGAGCCCTAACAGCTTCAACCCCGTCTACCTGCTTGTTCTTTTTTTAGGGCAGCAGATCAATAATTTTATTGATTTCTTATAAATTTCTGGCATATGCTTTTTTTAACTTGTAAAATATTAATTTAAAATAACAAGAATAAACCAATCCCATGTTAATGCAAGTGAACAATTTTATGAAAATTGCATTTTGTCTATACTGAGGTATATCAACATATATTTATTTCAGATGTATAACTTAATGATTTGATATTTCTATATATTGCAAAATGATCAAGATGTCCAGTTAACATCTACATAGTTGCTAATTTTTTTTTATGATGATGAGGACTTTTAAGATCTACTCTACTGCCAACTTTCAAATATGCAACATGGTATTATTAACTCTAGCCCTCATGCTGTACATTACATCCCCATGACTTCATTTAATAACCACAATTTGTACCTTTGGACCCCCATTCACCCATTTCTCCCATCCCCTTTTCTGAGACCACCAATCTGTTTTCTATGTCTGCAAGCTTGTTGTTTTTAAGATCCCACCTATAATGAGCTATACAGTATTTGTCTTTCTCCAGTGATTTATTTCACTTAGCATAACACCCTCAAGTTCTATCTGTATTATCGCAAATGGCGGGGTTTCCTTTTCTCATGGCGGAACAATAATCCGCTGTATATACATATACTACATATTCTTTATCCCTGTATCCATCTTGGCTGTTGAAAACAATCCTGCAGGGAACATAGCAGTGCCTATATTCAAATTAGTGTTTTCATTTTCTTTGGGTAAATGCCCAAAAGTGGGATTGCCAGATTATATGTTGGGTCTACTTTTAATTTTTTAATAATCTCCATACTATTTTCTTTTCTTTTTTAAAAAAGATTTTATTTATTTATTCATGAAAGACACAGGCAGAGAGAGATACAGGTCCCCTGTGGGGAGCCCTATGTGGCACTTGATTTCAGAACCCCAGGATCATGCCCTGAGCCAAAGGTAGACGCTGAACTGCTGAGCCACCCATGCATCCCACCATACTATTTCCCATACTGGCTGCACCAATTTACATTATGACGTATATTCCTCCTTTTGTTAATAGACACATTTTTTGAAATCAGGAGTTTCATTTCCTTCTTTCTCTTCCATTTCCCCAAGATGAATTTTCCATCCTCCTCAACCTCATACTAAAACGATCTCATGACAGTATGGCCAGCGATGTCTACATTGCCAAAGCCAATGGCAAGTCTTTATGGTGCTTGTCGCCATGGCCCAGTCCTTATTCCTAAATTTTCTTTGTGCCCCTATCTCGTTCTCTTCCTCAGCCCTGTGAGATCCTTCTCCACTTAATTCCCTTTGCATTCTTAAATATTGGCCTCTCCAACACTCTGTTCCTGACCTATTCTCTTCTTGATAGTTGATCCATGATTCAGTCCGCCCACACAGTTTCAGCTACACATCTTTATGAATGATTCTTGTCTCCGCTGGCAGCCCAGACCACTCGTTTCAGTTACAGAGATTGTATTTTTAACTCCTATGAAAAGCCTATATCTGAATGTCATACAGACACTCCAAACTCAACATGTCCAAATGTTGACAGATGATTCTCTGCTAAAGCCTTTTGCTCCCTCTGCACCCTCATGTTGGTCAAAGGCACCCCGAACACCAGCATGTCCAAGATAAGAACTCAGGCATAATTTAATTCTTCTTACCAGTTAGGAGGTGCCTGTCTTCATCCCATGATTTCTGCTTGGAAAAGATCCCTGAATATGTGCTGTCTTCTCAATGCCCACAGTGCCTGCTCTAATTCTTATTGTCGTTATCTTCATTTGGAGGGCCACTTCATCTGTCACTCTCCTGCCTCAAATCCATCCTTCATGGAACTGTCACATGCATGTCCCGATTCCCAGATCTGATGACTTCATTTCCTAATTAAAAGTGAATCATGACCAGATCTCTCCAGGCTGCCTCTTTACCAGCCCAGAGAACCTACAACCTTTGAGACAATGCAGAAGGAACTTGAAAATGTGTCCCTGTGTTTCTTCTGCAGGGTCAGTTCCCACCACCTTCCACTTCCATATACCATGTACTCTTGCCTCTTGGAACAAACTGCTTATGTTTCCCTGAGCACAGCCTGCCGTCCTTCTGCCCCCGGGCCTGCCTTCTGACAAGCTGTACTCACATGTCTTCCTCCTCACACTCCATCTGGGGTAGTCCCAGTCAGTTATCAAATCTCGGGGTAAAAAAGGGGTGCCTGGGTGGCTCATTGGTTTAAGCCTCCGACTCATGATTTTGGCTCAGGTCAAGGTCTCAGGATCGTGAAATCGAGCCCCATATCAAGCTCCATGCTCAGTGGGGAGTCTGCTTCTCTCTCTCTTCCCACTAGTGTGCATGCTTGCACTTTCTCAAGTAAATAAATAAATAAATCTTTAAAAAAATAAAATGAAATAAATCTTGTAATAAAGGACTTTTTCCCTCTCTTCATTTTCCCGGAGAATATCTACAAACAACCTTACATGCACACTGTATATACGTATACACATATATACATATATATGCATGCATTTATATATGAATTCTTTTATATATCTTTGTATTTTTGATGTTTAAGCCATTTGTCTTTTTCAGGTATGACTTAGCAAATGATTTCTGAATTGACAAATTCATGAAATCAATGACTCCTTGTCAAACTACAGAATATTAGAACCACAGGATTGCTTTGGGTGAAACCAGGCGAAAAGTAGGGGAGGGGTGGCTTGTCCTTATTTTATATTGAAAAATTATCTAGTGCATTATTAAAAATGTTTATTTGTGTCATTTGCACCAAATATCAAGAATTTAACAGACAATGGGATGTGAACAATTTAAGCCTTTATGCAGCACAGCATAGTTGGAGATGAAGGGGGTCTTGTGGTGTTTTGTCTCAGTCTTTGATAAAATTTCTTGTGCTGACAACAGGTATGTTTGCAATATGAAAATAAGATACTCTTTTTGTCCTCTTGCATCACCTTGCATTTCACTCCTCTTGGGATATCTTTTCTGAGCTTTGGTTTCTGGCTTCTAGAATATGGGCAGGGGTAGAGGGAAGGGTGGAAGGAAAATATTTCTTGCTCTAGTGGCACAGTGCCATGCCTTCCAGACCCGGTATCTTTTTACACCCTAGATGTGGGCAGTGCTTTTCTTGGAGTGATTTGCCTCTCCTCCTCTCCCAACTTCTGTCCCCAGGGAGGCAAACCTTTCCTCTTGTTGCTGGGGCCGTGTTGTCCAGCAGGCTTGCCGACTGAGAAGAAGGCTTACTCAGACACACTGTCTTACCCCGAGGCTTTGACTTGACCAGCCAGGCATCATTCTGGAAGCTTCTGTGGCAGGGAAGAGTATCAAGGGGATCCCTCCTGAGACATCCCTCTAAGAGACTTTGGGTTTGGAGGCAACTCTCCATCAGCTACTTCTCCACCATGGGGTAGACCAGCTGTCACATTTGCTGCTCTGCCTACTTGTATTTTCTTTCTGTTAAGATATTTACAGGGGTGCCTGTTGGCTTAGTTGAGTAAGTGTCTATGGACTCTTGATTTTGGCTCAGGTCATGATCTCAGGGTTGTGGAATTGAGCCTCATGTTGTGGGCTCCTCACACAATAGGGAGTCTGCTTGAGATTCTCTTTCTCCTCTTTCCCTCTGCCTCCACCTCCCTCCACCAGTGTCGTCCTCTCTCTCAAATACATAAATCTTTAAAAAATACATTTATGAAAACCTGATAACCATGATGTTTAGTAGAATTGTGCATACAATTAAAGTTTAAAAGTTTTGGGGCACCTGGGTGGCTCATTCTGCTAAGCATCTGCCTTTGGCTCAGGTCATGATCTTAGGATCCTGGGATCGAGTCTCACATTGAGCTTCCTGGTCAGCAGAGAGTCTGCTTCTCTTTCTCACTCTCCCTCTGTGGTTGTTCTCTCTCTCATATAAATAAATAAAATCTTCCAAAAAAAAACGCTTATAAGTTTTGGTTCTGAGAGTCTAAGCACAGAGTATACCTGCTTTATTAATTGGTGACAGTTTTTATTTTAGTTTATCAGGCTTTTAAAAAATAAGCTGAATATTTTTATTAGATTCAATAGACATCTAATTGCATTTCCATAAATGGAATCAGAACAAATATAATCCAGAAAAAAGGAAAAGAATTGCCAGTACTATCCAATCCATGTTGTTTGTGAAAGTATATACACAGACATTGAATAGAGAGAATTACTATTATACTGAGATTATTATTATTGTTTATTATTCTTCTATACCATAATACTAGCTGAATTTTTGCTTTGGTGGAAATTCTTACATATATTTTTGAGCTCATTTTGATAGACTGAGGATGTATCTAGAGACTCACCTATGAATGCACACATATGCGTGTCTGTCTAATTATGCACACGTGCATGAATAAACCCACACACCTATGTGCAAGCCCCACCTGCTTCTTTCCCCTTAGACCAGAGGTCTGAGGAATGAGAGAAGTCTTACCACCCTCTTGT
This sequence comes from Vulpes vulpes, assembly GCF_048418805.1. Classification (NCBI taxonomy): domain Eukaryota; kingdom Metazoa; phylum Chordata; class Mammalia; order Carnivora; family Canidae; genus Vulpes; species Vulpes vulpes. Next base: position 3,510,954 of record NC_132796.1, on the reverse strand, counting down.
GTTCTGCGTTCTCTGTTCCCTTCCGGCCTGTCCAGGATCCACAAGTGGTTCCTGTGACACTAATGTGTACTGGGTGTGGGGGGTGTGGTGTCATTCCAGGGGCCTTCAGAGAGTGGAGGAGACACTACTTTGCTACTGCACAAGAGGAGGAAAGCAATAACCTGGACTGACCAATGCACCTGTGTGTCTGGCAGTTCTGGAAAGCTGTATTAAAAGTGGTGCACATCTGAGGGTTTCCCATGGTGGATTGTTCATCCACAATCATCTCTAGAGATCATACAATCTAAACATCATCTTAAAGATGTGGCTCATAACTGTGGACAAATGAGTAGTTGGTAGCAGATAAGGGAAAAATTAGGAACAAGCTTCTGGGCCGAAGTCTGAAACCCTTGCCCAAGATCCTCCCACCATACCCTTTACCCTACAGATACTTTCTCTCTCTATGAGATTGGAAATGCCCCCGACAATTGACTATTACATTAAATACTATAATCTTGTCTCAACCAGGTCAATTTGTTTCCTAAAGAAAGGCATTATTGCTGTTATTTTCCAAGGGAAGTTTCCAGGCTAAATGTATTTTTCCTAAATAAAAGAGAGCTTTCTTTTGGTCAAAATTGCCTGAGTGGCTTTATGTAAACCCACCAACCCCTTGAGAATACATTTAGCTCAGAAAAGAGAGATGTGCACCTCTCAATTAAATTTCAAATTTCTTCTCAGACCTAAGACTCTGAGGCCATACACATTTTCCTATAACACGCTGAGGTCAAGCTGACTATAATTTTGTATCCTTAGAAGTAGATGTTCTTCAGCTGAGACCCATGGATTCCCAGGAGGTCTAAGAAACCCCGCCCCTTAACCTGTGTGGCACTTTTGTGAGTAGATGAGAATGCATTTTTGTATTGAGAGGATCATGTCCTCAGAGAATTGTATGACCCATAAAAGATAAAGAATTCCAGGTTCAGACTCAGAATGTCAGGTCCACTCACTTGGAACATAAAAGAAATTTCTTCCTAGTGTATATGACTTTGAACCATATGGGATTGTCATGTGCTTGGACCGAAAACTGTCAGTTCTTGTCCTTTCCATGTGGCTCATACTATATTTTTCATACATTCACATTATCTCCTAAACAGAAAGCTCCTCAAAAAGACAGGGGATATACCGGCTCACCCAGCAATTTGTAGAAAGGTGGCCAGGAAGAAAAAAACCTTTTCACATTGAAGAAGGAGTGTGTTTGAGTCAGACAGGTCTTGTTTGAATTCTCTCCTGTGTGATCCAGAGGGAGTTGATACAACTCTCTGGAAAACTGGGATAATGAGTCTTCAGAGGGTTGTCGTAAGCATTCTTAGAAGTTCACAATCAATGTAAGATCCCTTTCCCCTTGGGTGGCAAAATAGCAGGATGGTGCCAATGATCTCCTCGGTATTTTAAATACATAATTGCAGATCACATTTATTGACTGTTTACTACATGCCAGATGTAATTGCATGTTTTAGGATATTCGTTGTCATAGGAAACACATGGGCATGAGTCCCTACTATGTGCCCAGCACTGAAGACAGAGCCGTAATTAGCACTAACCACTCTGTGCTGCCCTGGTGTCCATGTTCTAAAGTGGGGTAGTGAACTCACAAAGGTAATAAGCTCGGGAATATAAAGTAGGTCAAGTTGTGATGAGTGACCTTTGGGATCACCAAGGCTGGATGGAGGTTGGCAGCGGTTGAGGGGACACAGGCATCTCTGCTAGGTGGCATGTGAGTAGACAACCAGAGGAAGCCTTATCTCATTGTCTACTTAGTAGGGCCAGAAGGGGATACTGTTCATTAACTCCATTATGTGCATATGGAACCTGATAATTACAGCAAGTGAATAACTCAGCAGAGATCACATGAGGACTGGGGCTCACAGCCTATTAACTGTGAATCTCATACTCCCCGCAATGAAACAAGAGCAGGACACACCTCAGTTCCCTTCCCCACGGCATATCCCCCATTGAATTACTTCCTTCCTGCTCCCAAACCATGACGAAGGGAGCAACAGAAAAACACTCCTGAATGGTTTCAGTATAATGTTTAAATTCTCAAGACTGTGTTGTAATTTGTTATAAATTAAAAAAAAAATGGTCAGTTTTGTTTTTGTGGCTAAGATCACTGGATAACATGCTGGACATGTTAGGGTTGACACGATCCTGTGAGCATATTATTAGAGTGTTTGCTGTTAGTAGTCATGGAAACAACTCTGTCCCTTCATCCCCCACCACAACCAACTTGGCCAAGATGAGATGCTAGACATCATGAGAGATCAGAAATTAGTGGAGAAGGACGAGCTCTCTAGCACAAGAGACCCTGACAGTAGACACAACACAGATGCATGGGAGCAGGGTCAGTGACCCACATATAGACTCTCTTTCACTTCTCCATCCATCCATCCATCCATCCATCCATCCATCCATCCATCAGTCGATCCATCCATCCATCCATCCATCCATCGACCCATCCATCCATCCATCCATCCATCCATCCACTCATCCATTCATCTATTCACTTAATGAATATTTATGAACCATTCTTCTGAGTCCTGAGGGTATAATAGTAAACAGGATACAAAATTGTCCTTTCTTTACCCAAGTTGGGGACAAAGTAGAAACTCCAGTGAACAAATTCGTTAAGGACAGAATTTCAGATTGGCATGGAAGCTCTAAGGCAAATAAGAGCGTGAAAGAGGTGTGGGTGATGGGGATACTTTAGATTCTGTGACCAGGATAGATCTGTAAGAGGATGAACAATTGAAGGTGATAGGTAAAGGACAAAGCAAAACAAAACAAACACAGAACAGGACAAATATATCCCCGACAGATTTTGGGCCAAACATTGGTCTTTTCACCATGTGAGACAGGCTTGCAAGTTTACTAAAATTTAATAAACTTAGCAGTAGGAGTTCAGGGTCACGCTGTAGGGAACCTGGCTTCCTTTGTGGCTGGTGGGATTAGAAAGGGGAGCATTGCTCTAAATCCCATTTGCGGTTTCCAAAGCTGGTGACGGGCTAAAATGAAGAGTCTCTTATCATTTGCCAAGCAACGAAAAATGCAGTGAACCTGGCAAAGAACAAGTATCTTCCTATGAACGCTTGTCTTTTCATAAGCCAAACTTCTGTATTAATTTCCACTTTGGTTGAGTCGGTGGGTGGTTGGATAATTAGCTGGATGTTTCTGAAATAGGAGGAAGGTAGATGAAAGGAAAAAAAGAAATCCAAAGGGCAATTCTTATTTAATTCTAGGAAATGAAAGGTTGATCAGAGAAAATTTTAAGGAGCAAGGAGATGATTTTGGTGTACAATACTAAAAATTCAGAATGTGATCATATTGGTGCTAAAGTGAATTATGAGAAAAGAGCATATAAAATATATGTGAATCACGATATAAATTTTTCTCTGTGCATTCATTACCCCAAATTTAAATGTAAACATTTTCAAATACCCACCTGTGCAAATGTCACAATGGCAGGTGGTATATCACTTTTTGTATTTAAAACATATGTGGGAGTGAAAGGAGAAAGGTAAAAAAAAAATTAAATTTAGAATCTTAATGAAAGAACATATTGGAAATATGTAAGTAATATTTAGGACTTTGTTCTTTTAGGGTCCAATTAAAGATAATGCTAAAAAATAGTCATTTTTGGCATCTATTTCAAACAAGCACAGTAACCACAGAGAAGCAACAGCATAAAGAACCCCAGAGCAGTAGCCAGATAAATGTCGTATCTCCTCATTCGCCTCTGTTGAGGAAATAAGAAAGACCCACAAGGTTCACCTAATGGGTATTTTATTTCCCTGGTGAAATAGTGAGTGCAGTTGAGCACACTCTCGGTCTTCATCTGAAACTCTCCTCAAAGGTACAAGGTGCTAGCATTTCACCCAGAATTCATCGAAGAGTTAGTTAAGAGAAAAATCACAACCCCGGTCCCCTAGTATTTATCCCACTGTGGGTCAGCCAAGCTTAGCTGCTAAGAAATGAGCAGAGCTGGGCCATTCTACATATGTTTGGTTCCATGAAACCATAAAACAATGCATCAGAACAACTAGGAAAAAGGCCAGATCCATACAAAACGTCTTTTCTTCCTAAATGATAATGCAGGGAGCCCTTTTAATCTATCGTGTGGCTATGGATGTAGTTTGCACTGGTGACAATGGTAGCTGATTTTTCTGGGATGGATGGAAGGCCAGTTTATGAGCCATTTATTAAGCTACTTTTGGTTTTTTGTGGCTTTGTATTTATATTTTAGGGATCTGTGATGCTCAACATTGGATCCCATTGCAATATTTTACAAAGACTAAGTGATACCTGTTTCCTCATCCTCCAGACGCTCAAGTGCCGAGCCATTATGTCCACCCAAAGGGCAGTTATCATATCATCCTGGGATTAGAGTTGTACAGAGATTTTTGCAGGTTGACCTGGCAAGGCATGGAGGCTGATTTTAATGACAAGGGTTGGCAGTGAAAGAAGGTGAGTCTGGGGAGATTTCATGTTTCTGGCTTGAGCAACCAGTTGATGAGGGAGTGAAAACCATAGGAGTTGCTTCTAAATGTCTCTAATTCTTATCCCTCCTTCCTCCCTTTGTCCCTTTTGTGCTTAGTTCAAGTTCCCATTTCCTGTGTTGTATATGAAGGTCACATATCCCTCTCTGGAGCCTCCATCTTTGGTGGCTCATCTAGAGTTATCTTTAAAAAAAGGCAGATGGGGTCGGTCACCTTTTTCCCATTCCAAGCACTTTAGTGGTTCCCTGTTCTTCACGGCACCAAGTCCCAGCCCCATCTCTGGTGAGCCAGTTGATGAAGACCAGGTTGGTATCTTGAGGGACTCTGTACCCCTTCCTTCAAGGTTCTGAACAAATGCAACCTTTCCCATGAAGTTTTATGCCTCCAACCTGGTCACATGTGGCCATGCCAACTCAAGGGGATCTTTCTTATTCTCTTTCGAAGGCTCTTATTTGCATTGAGTTAATTGCTTTCTTGACCATCTTGCCTGTACAGGTATGGACTGTTTTGTGTGACTGTCCACTGCCTGGCATGCAGCAAGTTCTCCAGAAATGACTGTTTGACTATTAGAGTACCATTTGCTGTGATCACACTGTACTTTTATCCTAATTTTTTTCTGGGTATCTCTCATCTGTCTCCTTTGCTCTTGAGTCTTCATCAATCAATATGAATAGTACGAGCATGCTAATCATACAGACCGATGTTTCACTCTTGCTTCCTCATATCATTGTTTTTTTTCCTGCCTGGTCAATGGTTATTACCTTCCTCTCAGGGATCCTCAGTTTCTTCATCTGTTTAGTTTTGGTGCTTGATCCTACTGAGTGCCATGGCTACAATGATTGAGGGACTCAGACATGCACAATGTCTATGCATCAATGTAACATGACCTTCACCCATGCTGTGTGAGAATATGACCTTTATTTGTCTGTCTAGCTCAGTTCTCCTTTCAGCCAGATGAAGGGCATGGCAACAATGATCTTGGGGGCTCGGCCTACCATAAAGAGGGTCTCCATTTTGGTAAATCACCTCTGGATCAGAAAGGACCCCAAAGAACTACAAGAGTCCATTGGGGATGCCACAGCCTTAGGCTTCACTGAGGGAATTACCTTTTGTAAGTGCCACATTCCCTATGGGGACCCTGGACTCTTTGCTTATGTGGTGTTTATAGGAGATATTCATTCCTATGAAGCCTGGAGTTTCTGTGCCGGGAAGGAGTAACCACCATGGATGGAGACCTTGTAGAGATCTTGTCTCTTGGCATCTGATCTGTCACCTTTGGGGCAGATGGTTCCCCGATGCCTACTGCAGCTCTGCTGACAAGGTCAGCTTTGTTTTCTGTCCTTCTGAACTACTAGCCCCATGGTGACTTTTGGAGGTTTTGTAATCTTGCATGTCTAGTTAAACCTAAAAAGACATCCACTGGCCATTAAAGTACAGACCAGAGTCTGTTGTCACAGAATAGTGGCCTAACAATTAAATTCTCTCTCTGACACTTCTTCTCTGCTTGGGAAACATATGTCTTCCTCATTAATCCCTTTTAAAACCCAGATTAAACTTCACCGCTTACAGTTTTTCTTGGTCTCTCATCTCCTACTTCCTTTCATTGTTTACTCATCTTCTCATTTTTCTCTTTTCTAGCTTATGATGCAGTCATATGTATTATCTCATAACTGCCTCCCCATCGTCTTACCTTTGTTAATGCTGCTCCTCTACCGTGTCATGTATTCCCAAGGATAGAGACCATGCCTTGATTGTCTTCCTCCTTCAAAGCATGAACTACTGTGCTAGCACTCTCAACTCTCTTTCATGAGCATCCCCCTTACTTTGTTTGAACACAGTGACGCCAATTTGACAAGAATGTCAGCAGTCCTTGGTGTAGTTTCATTCCCGAGGATAATGCTAGAATCCACCATAAATATTAAATTGAATCCTAATTTATTCTAATTTTAAGTACATAAGCATGGTGCTAGCTTTGTCATTCTATGTGATTCACTGATTCGTTTCATCAACAAATATTTATTGAGTTCCAAATCTCTACAAATCATTGCGATATGTGCCACTGGGCAAATGCATAATAAGTCAGTTCCTTCTACAGTAAGGGAAATAAAGTATAGAAATAAAAGAAAATGTCATTATTTCCTGGACAAGGTAAGGGAGTGAATCCGGGCTTGTGTGATGGGGATATAAAGGAAGCATAATGCTGTTTGGATTGTAGCATTAGGGAAGGAATCATAAAAGAGGTGAATTTTAACTGGTTCCTAAAGAAAATGGAGAGGAGCCATTGGATATTGTGATTGAGGGACGATTGTGAGTAAGTTGTCAGAATAACAAAGTGTGAGCCATAACTTAGGAATAACAAGGGATTTTTCTTGTCTAAAGCAGGATATATTTCGGTATGGAGCAGAAAGGGAATCTGTGGCTAGATTTGGAAATGGCTCAGAGTTCAGTGAAAGTGGGAGTAAAGAGTTTGGGCTTAATTGGGGTTGTAGGTAAGATTGACCCTAGTTTCTGGAGAGATGGGTCTTTCAGCATTAAGTTGCATGAACAGTGGTGGAGGACAGGAGACTCCAGTTTAGAAGTTTAGGATAGAAGTTCAGTGGAGGAAGAGGCAAGATTAACAAGGGGTCTGGAAGCAGTGAAATGGAGTGTGGATAGACACAAGGGTAAAGGAGAGTGGATAAATATAAGAGTCATCCCAAGGGTGAACCCAATGTGACAACAGCAAGAAGAGTGAGGGGTCATGGCAGATGCTAAGGGGAGGCCCACATACCCACAAGTCAGGAGGAGGATCTAGGATCAGCCGATAACTTGTAAATTGTAAAACTAACCCAATGCCTAGAAAAATAGAGGAGTAAAAATGTAGGAGTGATATGGGGAGATCCCTACAAATGGAACTGCTGGGAGGCTATTAGTCCATATCCGGAGGCCATGATTTGCAGTGTTAAGTGGTTCAATTTGTTTCACAGAGGAAAAAAAAAAAAAAAGGATCAGCCCAAGGATAAGTATTTTTGACATCCACATGTTCAGACAGTAAAACCACCCTCAAACATCAGGGAAATCTGTCTCCAGCATCGCTTGGACCAATATCTATCTATCTTTGCTCGTGGGAGAAAAAGAAAAAAAAAAAGGAAAAGAACACGATTTTGCTGTGAATGGTTTTGTGGTCTCTTGAGTAGTCATCAGCTGTCCATGGTACTGAATTTATAATGGAGGTATGGCATTGACCAGCCAAATCCCTGGAGTATGCGAAAGGCTCCCTGGGTGCTGCTTTTATGCTTTCAAGCACTCTTCGAGTATCTTCATTAATGATGTTGGGCAAGGGGCCCTGTTGTTCCTGTTAAAATTCAAATCCTGCTCATGACAAATTAAGGGCAGGATTTCAATTGACATTTGGAGATTTCTCCAGCCACATTAAACACCAAATGCATTTAAGTGATGTCATGCTATATAACAAGGTGCAGAGCGGCTGGCTGTGTCCAGGATCACAATGATATCAACTCCCCTCCCATTCCACTCGCCACAGTGGAAAGCAGAACAAAAACTGCAAGCAGTTATGATGTGGGCGCATCCCTCTTCATTTCTTCCTCACGGGAATGGCAATTCTCATATTGGACAATTGTTTCTGTCACTCGTTTTAGATTTTTTTTTTTCTAGGCCCGTATTTTACTCTTGTTATAAAGGTGTTATGTTTAACCTTAAGGTAATTTGAATGAACATATCTTTGTCTCCCACCACCACCAAAGACCCAGAGCATGAAAATAATCCAAAAGACCAGGGGATATTATCTCTTGGCTACAACTGTTACCTTTTTAATTGTCTTGAAAACATGATGGTTTTCGGTCTTATACAAAGGTAACTTTCATACTTTCTTATGAAAGGATATCATATGAACTGAGAAACTGGGTTTCAGATGGGTACAGTTTGATGTTTTCTATCAAATATGTAGCTTCTATGCCCCAGTCTATAAGAAGTCTCTATGGAGTGGAATGAGCAGAATGTATTATGCTCAACGAAATAAGTCGGATAGAGAAAGACAAATACCATATGATTTCACTCATCTGTGGAATTTAAGAAACAAAATAGATGAACATATGGAAGGGGGAAAAAAGAAAGGGAAACAAGCCATAAGAGACTTGTAACGATAGAGAACAAACTCAGGGTTGCTGAAAGGCTGTGGGGCAGGATGGGATAAGTGGTGATGGGGATTAAGGAGGGCACTTGTCATATCGAGCACTGGGTGTCGTATGTAAGTGATGAATCACTGAATTCTACTCCTGAAACCAATATTGCACTGTATGTTAGCTAGCTAGAATTTAAATGCGAATCTGGGGGAAAAAAGCTTAAAAATTAAAATATATTGTATTAATAATTGGGAATAGCCAAAAGGTTCTCAGTATAAGCTTTTGAGCTTCTTATCCGTTTTAATAACTTACTTGTGTTTCTAAAATCTTCCACGTGCTTCTTTTAAGGGTGACACAGATTCTTGCTTGTTGATGTTGGTGTTGTTTTTGCTACTTACCTGCTCTGCTAATTTCAGGAATGGGAACATTGTCTTATTTTTTTTAAAAAAATATTTTATCTATTTATGTGACAGAGAGAACTTAACTGCTCTGCTAATTTCAGGAATGGGAACATTGTCTTATTTAAAAAAATTTTTTTTTAAATTTTTATTTATTTATGATAGTCACAGAGAGAGAGAGAGAGAGAGAGAGAGAGAGAGAGGCAGAGACACAGGCAGAGGGAGAAACAGGCTCCATGCACCGGGAGCCCGATGTGGGATTCCATCCCGGGTCTCCAGGATCGCGCCCTGAGCCAAAGGCAGGCACCAAACCGCTGCGCCACCCAGGGATCCCCTTTTTTGAAATTTTTTTTTTAATTTTTATTTTGTCTTATTTTTTTAAAAAAAATATGTTGTCTATTTATTTGACAGAGAGAGTATAAGGGCACAAGTAGATGGAGGGGCAGGCACAGGGAGAGGGAGAAGTAGGTTCCCTCAGTGAGCAGAGAGCCTGATGTGAGGCTTGATCCAGGAGCCAGGACCCTGGGATCATGACCTGAGCTGAAGGCAGACACTTAACCAGCTGAGCCACCCAGGCGCCTTGACATTGTCTTATTTTAACAAGTAGTGTGGAGTCAGGCACCTGGGCAAAAAGCTTAATGACTATGGCCTGAGTTGATTGTAGTGGCTTTTTGTTGTATTAGAGTCATACATCATTATTTTCCATCCGTGCAAACTTGAATTCCATCCAATTATCTCATAGATGTATAACCATCAGGCATTTCTTATGTCAGCCATCCAGAAAGTTTGGCTCTATTTTTCATTTCAGTTATGAATAAAATTATTCTAAATTTTCACAGTGAAGTGTCTCACCTCATCCAAGGGCATGTCTTGTTACAAACACAAATAGCATGAGTCCAACAGATGCAGTCCTCTCTAAAATAATAAAAGGTGGTTATAGATCCTGGTTCTGCATGAACTGGTAGATTGTTAATGTGTTGCCGGGTGATTTTTTTTTAATTGTTGGGGAATTGTTTGAATTTTTAGTTGTACTTTCTATATTAATTTCTGAAGTTTGAGATCTATAAGAAAAAAATACTGATAATAATTAATGATCATTAACTTTCATTTGTAACAATAATTGGCTATGTAATTACTTTGGACAGCTATTAGTACTGCCATAATATTATTTTCAGGTCTGGATTCTCATTTTTATTTAACTTTCATTCAACTGTTTTCATAAATCTTGTTCCTTTAACCCTTTGCACCAGAACTTGCATTTACTTCATTTATGTCTTCCTTAGCACTTAAGGAGGTATCATTCATTCCTGGATGTTGGATAAACTAGTGTAATGTCACTGTTCTTTTGTGATGGGGTGTTTGTCTACACTGTTGCTTTCAGATGAAGGTTGTGATTAATTAGAAAAATGATTGAATCTTGGTTCAATGGAACTCAAGCATTCCAACAGAATTTCCCATTTTGAGCCAAACAGTTCTGAGGCCTGGACACACTTTGGTCAGCTGGTCTAATACACTTTCCCAAACTGTATGGAGTGGGTGGGCGGTGGGGGGCATCCAAGATGAATGGGACCAAAGAGATACTTGTGCACCCATATGGACATAATTTCTGAGAAATCTTTCTTATAATAAAAAGGATCCAAACACCCAATACCAATTACCTCCCTTCCCCTTACCTGGATGTGGATGACCAACTCTCACATCAGGAGCTGCAAGGTTGAGGACAAGATGAAAACCCAACAGCTAAACATGGCGGAGTGATAAGAGAGAGATGATTTGAGCTCCTGCAGGCATTGTGGAGTAGCTGAGTTATAAACCTCTCTCTCCGGCCTTCTTGTAAGGGACAAAAATACATTTCTTTCTTCTTTTTTTAAAGTCCTCAGCTTAGACTTTTCCAGATGTGCTGCCAAATACTTCCTAAGCATGACTGTGGGCTTTAATCAGCAATAAGATTTTGGGCACTGATGTAAAACTCTACAGTAAACACTAAGAGAATGGACTTCAAAACAGAAATCACAGAGAGGCCAAAAGGCTATAAAGCTACATGGATATGCCACGAGTTATTTAGGGATGTGAAAAAGGACATTTCTTTTGTTTTAGTTTTAAAGTAAAATAAATGGTGCCAAAACACTGTTTCTTCTTTCCTTAGCTTTGGAGAGCAACAGAATCCAGTAAAACAGCACAGAAAGATGATCATTGCAGTGTTACTTTAAATGAGTGACTCCAACAGAAACATGTATGCCATTTGTCTCCATCTGTTTTAATTTTTTGCAAATAGCATAAGGGTTAGAAATTTATGCAAGTGGTTAAAATAATAATGTAACATACAGATTGTCCTAGATCCTCTATATAATGCCCACATGAAAAAGGAGACAGCAGATGCCTGTGATATGTGGTCAGGGGTATGATGCAGCACTAGTGTAGCCAGGCAAGACCTTGGAGATATACAATGACCCCATGTGAACACAAAACACAGCAGTAGAATTCTACTCCAATTAGCCCAACCCAACCATAATATAGGAGAGAAAGAATATATGAAGACAAATCCCTTTTTTTAAAGATTTTATTTATTTATTCATGGGAGACACAGAGAGAGAGGCAGAGACACAGGCAGAGGGAGAAGCAGGCTTCATGCAGGGAGCCCAATGTGGGACTCATCCCTGGGTCTCCAGGATCACACGCTGGGCTGAAGGCAGGTGCTAAACCACTGAGTCATTAAAGTATCCCCGACAAAGCCTTTTTCATAAGCAAACAGGCTCTATCCTCTCCAGGGTCAAAGTGCCAAGGTAACACCATCATACGAACATCATAGAGGAAGAAGGGTAAGTTGGAAGAGAAGAAATAACCAAAGCAAGAGCAGAAAGGTGTCCAGCAAGGGATAATGGGAGGAAGAAGGGAATCTCTGAAGGATGTGAGGACCATGAGATCACTCCACACAGGATACATGAACAAAGGAAGCCCTTGCTCACCCCAATGGGAGCTCTGTCATGCATGAACACAGAATGGCAGAGACAGGCTGCTGAACGATGCTTACAAAACTCCATGCCTTCTGAGATTTTACTGAATCAAAATTACGCACAATCTTGACCAGGATTTAAACCCTGAAAGGAAACCTGAAAATAGCAAGGCCATGTAGAAATAAACCAACAAGAGCCTAACTAGGGCATATAGAGGAGACAGGAGTGGAGCTAACACGTAGACTCTGAGACCAGCATGACAATATATGGCCAGAACAGGAAGAGAAGAGAAGGAAGGAAGAGAAGGAAGAGAAGAAGCACAAATGACAGAATGGTGGGACACTGAATGTCTACTAAGTAGATGATGTCCATAAGCAAAGGAAATCACGGAGGAGGAAGAGCACACACAGGAAATGTTACACCTCTATGCTGGGCAGCCACAGCGTCAACATCGAACACTATGCATGATTGAACACCGTGTGAAAACATTGATATTTTACTAAACCATCTTAAGATATGTCACAACACTAAATATTAAACGTAGTGTAGATAGCGCCATTTAAAAAATCAACATCCGACTTAATGATCATTCTGAAGGTTACTATAATTTGTTTAAACCACCTACTTTACTTCGTAGATGAGCATATAATTGAATTCCGTGTCGAACGTGTTTCGAATGTTTTATTTTTATTTTTTTTTACATCTTTAAATCAGAAATATAAAGACTTTAGAAGCCGCATTAAAGACAAAACAAATAATCTTAATGTGTCAAGAAATGCAGGAGGACAATTTAGGCACCAAGTAAAGGAGGCAATATTTCCTGAGCCATCCTATGTGGTTTGGATAGAGAGAGGTTTTAAAAAGAAAGAACAGATTCTGTTTTTTGATGCACCAAAGCAAAATTTCCAAAGACTGTACATTGGATTCAGCTCTAGAGCAGAGACTCCAGCTGTAGGGCAAGCATTGGGTTCAAATATCCGGCTAGTTGACACCAAAATCTTCCACCCACCCCCCAAAAAAACTTGGGCGATAAGATAGGATGAAAGTGATCATTGTGTGTGGTTCAATGATCTGTACTGCTTTCTCTCTCTACACTCCCCTCTTTTTTTTTTTTTTACTTTTCTGTATTTCCTAAAGTTCTATAATGACATGTACTAGCTTTTCATCAGAAGCAATAATAATGCCTCCTTTCTCTTTGCCGTCCATTTGTGTCTTCATACGTGTTTTCATTTTGTGTTTCTGTCTGCTTCCCCTGGGCATATCCTGTCTTTTTTTTTTTTTTTTTTTTTTTTTTTGCTTATACAATTGGTTCCTCTTTCTGCATGTATCTCCACAAACACTCATGCACACAAACCTCACCCAGGAGGCTTTTCTGTCTCCCCTAAGGTCTCTATCTTTAGCTTACCCTTCTCTACCTGGTTTTAAGATGAGATGCCTATAAGTGTGCTTCCTGGAATGGAATGGCTCCCAGAAAAAAAGCCGTAACCTCTCTTCCTGGAGACAGTGAGAAACAGCACAGGTTCCCGTGTTTCTGAGGCAGTGTGGCATTTGTCCTCCTGTGAAAGACAGAGGTTGGCTTTCTAATCATTGAAACGTCTTTCCCAGGTGTGCAGCTTCATTGCTCACTGCAGTAATGCAGGGGAGGTGATGATAAATCTTGGCAAACCCAAGCCCAGCTTTCCAAGAACATTCTAGGAATCTGAGATTTCTCAGGCTCTGTAAGGATGACGCTGGGGGAAAGCAGGCACAGGAAAGTATGTGGGGACAGAAGTAAAGGAACAAGCCTCAGGAGACCAGAGAACACATGCAGTTCATCAACTGGTTACAAGTCTGTGCAGAAGGAATATAGATTCGTTGATGGGTGTCCAAAAATAGGACAGAAATAAGAAATAAAAGAAAATGAAATATCAGCTCACCTGTGACAAAAACAAAGAGCCAAATGAGCAAATCAAAGCAAAGCCACCTGCACAGCTGGAAGCGGCCATCTGAATAATTGTGCTTCAATAACCTGGGAAGGACATATCAAGAATTTGTATATTTGGTGAAGCACATTCTGTACATTTTCTTGACTTGTCTCTGAACTCACCTGAAATTCAACTTTTCAAATAATTTATTCTCTAAGAATTTTAAACGTTCATTCTCATGCGTTACACAGAATTATTGTGTAATTTCAAAAACGACATTTGCGGTGTTTTATTTTTTAATATTTTATTTTTATTATGGATTCCCATATAAGGTATTACTCTAAGCAATTGGAGATGCATCAACATACCTAGTAGACAAAATTTCCTGCCTAGTACAATTGATATTCTATGAGGGCCATGGAAAATGAATTTAAGAATTAAATAAGTTACATATTATTTTGGAAGGTGAAGGGTGCTATGATATAAATGAAAGGGGATAAAGAGAGTCACGATTGCTGAGGAAAGTACAAGTGTAGCCAGGGTGGTGAACTTTGACCTCATTGGAAAGGATGAATTTGAATAAAGAATTGAAAGAGGTGAGGGAGGAAGCCTTGTTGATGTACCAGAGGGTGTTCCAAGCAGAAGGAACATACCAGTGCAAAGGCGCTGGGGTGGAAGTATTCCCATTGCATTGGGGAAGACCACTAGATAGCAATGAGTGACTGGGATCCAAGTGGGTTGAGGCCATTAAGAACTTTGACTTTAATTTTAGGACTAAAAGGAGAATAATTGGAGGCATTTCAGCAGAGGGGTGACATGGTGAGGTATGTTTTAAAGAAACACTTGTTGCCTTGCTGAGATCAGCCTGTAGGGGCAAGAGCAGAAAGCAACAGACTGGTCAGAGGTGAACTTAGGGTCGCCAAGAGAAATTATGACTGTATATCTCGGATGGGAGTAATGAGGTGGGGAGAAGGGCTTGAATTTTTTTATATATATTTCTGAAAATAAGATTTGCAAATGATTTGAGTGTAGAATGTAGGGAAAGGAAAGGAGTCCAAATTTGTTGACCTGGATGGTATTGGAGACAGTGCTGGGGAGAGAATCTTGAGGATGAGTTGAGGTTTCAAAGTTTGACGTTGAAATGAATATAGGTCGTCAAAGACAAGATAGCCCATGGATGGGTGGGTGCCTGAGTTCAGGGGGAGTCTCAAGAGACAGGTCTGTGCTGAGGAGGAAAATGTGGGGCTAGTCCCCGTCGGTGGTATTTAGAGTCATGAAGAGTCTGAAGATAGAATAGAGACAGCAGAAAAGTCAGAGTCTGAAGCCCACCAACGTAACACCTGGAGGTTATTGGCAAGTTTTACTAGAATAGCAGTAATTTTAGTGGAGCATTAGGTGGAGCAGCCCAGTGGGAGTAACTTTAATGGTGAATAAGAGCCATGGAACTGCAGTTGGTGCGTATAGGGGACAGTTTTGAAGAGATTTTCTGTAAAAGAGCGGAGAAATAGGCAACAGCTAGGGGGATACATAAACCCAAGAGAAATTTATTGTATTTCTCATATGATAGAAGTTCTCACAGCATGTCTATATGCTGTAGGAATGATCTAGGGGCATGTGGTATTGATCAGTTTAGCTTACCTTACGCTGCATTAACAAACATCCCTAAAATATCAGTGACATACAACTAGAGAGGTTTATTTCTCTCAAATGTCGTGTGTTCTTCAGGGATTCGCTTTGGCTCTTCTCCATCTCTTCTTCATTCTAGGACACAATCCCAGGGTGCAGACACATTTCTGATGGGATGGCAGAGTGGAGGGAAAACGTGGCAGTGCCACATCAGAGTTCTCAAGGTTTTTTCTTACAAGTGGTGCGTTTAAATTCTGTCCATGCATCACTTGTTAGAACATGTCAAATGAAAAAAAAAAAATGAAAAAAAAAAAAAAAAAAAGAACATGTCAAATGGGTATATCTCCTGTCATTGAGGTGGGGCAATAAAATTCTTCCCAGGGAGGGACACTGTAAGTCTTATGGCCAAGCCTGCCGTTGAACAGCTCCCGGTGTATATTTTTTCCCCACAGAGGGGGACAGAAAGTACTTTGAACAATAACACAATCAGTAGGTTGGGTTTCCTCCCCAAGAGGAAAACAAGATGTGGTGAGAGAGGGGTGCTTTGTTGTCAGATTGGTAAATTCATGAGATTTGATGTGTGATCGTTAGTCTTAGGTGGTAGCCCTACCATTTACCTGTAGGGAAACGAGGGAGCATGGAAGACGGGATCGTTATTGCCATATGGGTCAATGGGTTCATGGGTACTTATCAATGTTCTCTTTAGATTGTTCATTCTTACTACACTATAAAGAAAAACTGTGAGATCACAAACCAACAGTGAAGATGGGACGGGGGATGACGGGATACCATAGGTGTTGGTTGTTTAGGGAATCTCCAAAGGAAATCTTTTGGAGAAATGCAATATAGTCTCCAATTTGAACCTCCTGCACATTTATGATCATGAGTGGAAGGTGAGACCAGTCAACGTGGGTCTGTGTTTTCCTTCATCTGTGCTCACGGGGAAACATGTAGGTGTGCGCTGGATAAAAGATGGATTTCCCCAGAGTTAGAGTTAGCATTTTGCTGGGCAAGAATCAAGAATTGAGAGTGATATATGGGAACTAAGGCTATAGGCATGGTCATGATCTATAACTCCAAGAAAGAGTGGGTATCACTACCACCATCTTGGAAATCACAAAGAGACAAATGTTATCTACCACAATGCACAGGATTCTGAGTGTTTGTGTGCCTACTATAATAGGGTTTGGAAAGAGTTAATAGGTTGCCTGTTTCCATGCAGTTCTCCACGTCTGTTTTGGAATAACTCTTAAGATTTGCTCTAAAGTGTTAACAATACAGATTCTTGAAACAACAGCAATGAGTTAGAGTATATGGTTTTGGATTCTCCATAATTAAAGTGACGCCACCGTGAATGATCCACACAAATGGAGCCAAATGTATCATGTGTTCATTTTCTGTCCAAGAGTAGTAAGGTAGAGTCAGCTAGCTATTATAAGTGGTTATGTGCCTGATAAATATTAGGTGTTTTCTTGAAATTCCTTGGCTCAGGAAAGAGTCCTTGCGCCATGTTGGAAAAAAGCAAACAAAAAAACAACTGCTTAGCATGATGAAAAAGTAAACAAGCTACGAAAGCAAAACCGTATTTGTTGAGATAAAAGGAGCAAAACCAAGTATTTTCTCAATAAATGAGTGGCTGGCGTAATTTCTCATCCTCTCTGGTCCAGATCTTATCATGGTGTCTCAGCTGAAGTTTGGGCTGTCCTCTCCACAACCCATGGAACGTTGTGACATTGATTATTATCAGACAGAAAGTATTTGTCTGGAAGATACTGCACTGTGCAGGTAGGGCGGTTACCACAAAAGGAGCTCAGGTTTTGATGCAGTTCATGAGGAGTTTAAAGTCTTGTTGGGAAAACCAACAAGGTCGTAATTACGGAATAAGAGAATGTATAATTAACCACCAGCATGTGTGGGGTAGATAATTAGAGAATAAGGCAACAGATGTTTGAAGGTGATGATTGTGGATTTCAGACAATAGTGAAAAATTGAAGAAAACACGATCCGTGTGGGCTGAAATTTGTCAGGGGGTGCTTTGCACCTCTCTTTTGTTCTTAGGCTCTAAGCAGTGTTACGGCCGTGTTTGATATCATTCCCATCAATGGTTGTTTCTTTCAGCTTCTCTTCCTTTACCAGAAAATTACCATAAACAGACAGATTAATTTATAGACACTACAAATTTCCATTGCGCTGGGCGGTGACATCTAGCTACCAACAAAATGGAATCATAGTCACTGCCTTTCTGGAAGTGGCCCAAATACACAATAGTGACTCCAGCCCACTCTTTGAAGTCTGCTGTGGTCCAAAACATATTTTCTTTGTTTTATTTTTCTTTCTTTATTTTTTATTGGATTCCAGGGTTTTTTTTTTTGTTTTGTTTTAATTGAAGTCAGCAATGCATATTTTTGAGTTAATTCCACCAGTATGAATTCTCATATAGAATCTTTGTGTATTCTTCACTATAAAACATCTCCATGATTAATTTTTCAGGAGACCAAAGGTCAGGTATTTGGAGATTATATTTATACTAACTCTTCAGTGATTCATCCTTTAATGAAGGAAAGCACATCCATCATATTGAATCGGTATAATATTGGGTTGTATATTCTTACTTAAGTCATTATTTTTAAATGGGTTATGCAGTTGGCATATAATTTCAGACAAATCATCTAATATAGAAGTGCACTGCTTGTAATTGATCTTGCATGTTTAAAACCATGATTAATGATATTAATTCTAGGTAAACTTAATGTATCAAATTTATTTTTAACATGTTAATTTGATAGGTATTTCCCTAAAAAGCATACAATTCCCTTCACTTGTAATATGCTAGAAATAAAAATCCCTAACAACGAACAGGTCATTTTTTAAATCTGCAACATAGGCGGGTAAGGATTTGAATAATAGAATTTAAACAGAATAACTATTTTGCCTATATTCCACTGCTTTTGTTTCTCTACCAGATAATTATTTTCATTATTTTTCATGCAGTCTTGAATGCAGGCTCCCCACTGACCAGAGAGCCTGACGGGGGGCTTGATCCCAGAACCCTGGGATCACGACCTGAGCCAAAGGCAGACGCTCAACCACTGAGCTACCCTGGTGCTCCTATGTACACACATATTTTAATAGAGTTTACTGAAAATTCTTTTTGTCTCTTTGGTATGATTCTGAAGCTTGAAATTCCTCACCAAACCTAAGATGCTGCACCATGTTGATCAATTTCATTGTGTTTGTAACATCTCTTTGTTGATATTTCAAACTTTGAAGTGATACCGTATGTAAAAGTTTCATTGTGTTATGATGAGTCGATCAGACCTATTACATCGAGAAGTTTTTAGGTAGGAACTTGTATGGTCTCTAAAACCTTACAGTGAGTGTGAATGAAAGTAGCTTTTGGCTCACATGGAGGCAGTTTGTTGTTGACTTCCACTTCATTCTATCAGTTTGGAAATAAAGGCAGATGGTGGTGGTGGTGGTTTTTCTTTCATGTCTTCTCCTTCTTCTTGTAATGGTTCAATTTATGTGACATCTTCCCTTACATCACTCCATGTAATCAATTATCAGAAAAAAAAAGTAGATTTTACAGAAATGAGAACTTTGATTCTAAGTGCAAATACACCAAGTTAAATCAGCCTGAGGATCTGTAGCCACAATCACATGTTTATGACACCTGTGACCCTTACGTATAGACACGATGTACATTTTAAGGATTTTATTTTATTTTTTTTCTTTTTTATTTTCATTTTAAGGATTTTAAAGTGAAAAAGAGATTTAAAGGCACTTTGCAACTTAATCCGCTAAGCAAACTATTAATAGAATTGCTGCTGATTCCTAACTCTAAATAATTTTGAGCCTCTGAATGATTCTCAATGATACCATTGAACTTGTCCTCTGGGTGTCTGGTCCTCTCGGCCTCGGTGTACCTGAGAAAATTGTTTGAGACCCTGTTATCCCAAAGCAGTCTGTCAGCCGATTCTGCAGAACCACACCACCTCCCGACAGCAAAATCCATTTTCCTGGGGCCATTTTCCTAGAGTCCTGGCAAAATAGTGCCGCTTCGTCTACACAAAAACCAACTATGTGTGTGCAAAACTCAGTCAACACAAAACTGCATTTTGGCATAATACTTCACGTTTTCAAAGATGATCCTGGATAATAAGAACTATTTATTCTATTCACTTCAATGCTTTAAATCACCACCATTGATAACGTACCTATTAGACTCTAGGTGTCTCTTTGTTTTCCTGTGTTGCTTTATTTCATTAAATCTCTATCATTAAAAATAGTCATAGCATCACTGATGCCACCCCTCCTCCCGGAGCTAAGAAATTGGTTGATCTTTAGGCTGATCCAATTACCACTGACATTTGCTTAGATATAAGGGCCATCCATCTCCTGCTGCTGATTTTTGTCAATAGCCTACTCTTCTTGGTGACTTACGAACCATTCTGTAACTCTGTATCCAAAGCAATACATGTTAGGTTCATTAATAGAATTTATCTCCACAGTGGACTGGTCCCAATCTGCTGTGCTTCACTCAGTCTGTCAACTCATAATATCTGGCTAAAAGATGCTAATGCATTGCTGGCTGATCTCCTGTCAGCTCTCCCTAATTATTTGGTTTCAAAGCAATAGTGCATGTTACACATATTCATCTAGCTGTCCAATTAACACATGTTTCCAGGCAATTCTGATGGGGAGGTTGACTTCTTCCTTCAGCCCAAACAAAAGAAAACAGAAAAGTTGGTCGCTCGTGTGACACTGAGCTTTTGCCTTATTTTGAATCTCGTATGCGAAGGTTTCTCCCATGACCCCGCGTGTCCATTCCTCCGCGGCATGAAATGGCCTACCTAAACATTACAGCTCTGTAGTGATGGCGTTGACTCTTCATTTTGGTTTAATAAAATAGGAATGGGGTATGAACCACAAAATCACCGCATCCATCATGCATGATCGTGTAGTGTTGACAATGGAGGAGCTTAACGTTTTCAGCAGGCAGTTTGCATCAAATGTGTCCCTGTCTTAGTAAACAGGATGAGAATAATAAAGCAGACAAGTGGATATGTCCACTTGGATGTATTTGAATTTCCAAGATGGCGGGAGGAAAATAGACAAATGCCAGACGCTCTGGGGTTTTAGGCCGTTGGGGAGTTTTTCCGCTCAGTGAGTTAGCTGCTGGCCACCAGCCTTCTGTCACCGTGGGCTGTGTTTGCTGAGACAGCAGAGCAGCGGACCCTTCCTCAACCTGAGTGATGTGGCTGACTGCCCTGGGGAAACCGAAGCTTGTTCTGTGGATTGGAGAGTAAGGCAAGCCCGCAGGTTTCATGTGCCATGAAATCCCTGCGGAGAAGCCCCAGTCACAACCTAATTCCTCTCTCACCACTCTTCTTAAATCCGTACCTTTATCCTCATCCAAGGATTCCAAAAGCAGGATTGGAAAATATGGGTCACACAGAACATGTGGTTTTATGACCTGTGGGTTCAACTTGATGAAATTGAGAATGCAGCCAACCTTGTTGTTCCTTCAAAGAACATGGGAGCATCTCACGTGGGGGCAAAAATAAGAAAAACTATCATGTGTCTTAACTCCCTCTTTGCTAAATGGCGACCTCGAAGACTTTATTTGGAAATAATCGCTAGCTCCTGACTAATGCTCCTAGTACAACCTATTGATTTTCTTTTTTTTTTTTTTTTTGTAGCTTCTGTGCTTCAGTTATTATAGATCATGTCTGTCTTTGCAAATTCCATTAGAATACACCGGTGACCCCATTGTAGAGTAATGATAAAAGGAAGGACACCCTGCCAGGTGACATGTCAAATATCACGTGGTAATGCGTGGCCCTGGAGCAATGAATTCCCAATGCTCCTTCTTCATAGCAAGGAAGGTGTCCAAGTAGAAATAGAATAGCTCTGCTCTGAGTGGCTTATTTAGCTCACCATTTTGGAAACCTTCCGAGCTCAACCACAGAAAGATTCTTTTTTGTTGTTGTGTTTTTGGAGGAGCCAGAGTTAATTTAGGTTATGTTTAGGGAATGCTGGGGGAAAATTTGGTGGTGTTTTTGGAAGGATCTCCATGGTAATGAAGTGATGCTGTAAATCAGGGAGGTTGTCATCTCTCTAGATGGCAGTGTATCGTCACACGCCTGTAAGTACAGGCATTTGACCTTTATTTTAAAAAGGCCCTCTTTTGTCCTCTTTTTTGTGACAATTGTGTGCCACCCGAGTGGTCAGGAACCCACTGGCCTTTGTCCACTTGTGCGTGCCTGGCGATGCTCGCTGCTGCTCTGCAGGGCCATAAGCCAGCTTGCTTCTGGAGGTTCGGGCTGCTGCATGACAAGGGGGAGAAACACGAGCTTCCCAAATTGCTCACGAGCTGCTGAGTGATCCGTGCTCCCTCTGACTGCATGCCGAGAGTGGGGCGGCTTGCCCCTTACTGAGTTATGCCTCCATGTACACACTGTTTGAGGATGCACATCCTCGCGGCCTCATGACTCAAGCATCCCACCTCGGTCCACATTTCTGTTCTACGCACCTAATAGGGCCCAGTCAGCCTTGGCAGACGAGGCATTCCTTTCCTTTGTCCACTTGTTCTGGTTTCCCCAGCCTTTATTATTCATCTCACGTGTAGTAGGATGGGTGTCCCCCCCCATCTCCCCAATGAGCACAATGGCACATTGGGGTAGGTGGAACCAACGTGGACAGAGGGACATAAATTAAAAAAGGAGAAACAGAGCAAGACGAAGTACCAAAGCCTACCAGAGAAGGGCTCACAAAACACCCCAGCAAACTTTAAACCTCATAAAGAAGCTCACAGGTGCATGGTGGACTGTGGGAACGGGGGCCCCTGGGGCAGTGTTTTCAACAGAAGGGGACCCCGTGTTCAGGGCAACACATTGTGTCACAGCTCAGCAGCCCACAAATGCAAGACGAAGGTGTTGGCAGGGCTGGAGTCTTCTGGAGGCTCCAAGGAAGAACCTACCGTCTCCCTGTCTCCCTCTTAGCTCCCCATGGCCCCTGACATCCCTTGGCTTTTAGGCCCCCTGCCTCCATGTCCCCATCACCTTCTGCATGTGTCTCCATCATGCTGCTCATCCTGTAAAGACCCCAGGCAATGAACTGAGAGCCCACCATCGTTCCAGGATGATTCCTTCTCCAGATCCTCAACTCATGACATCAGCAAAGACCCCATCTGTTGACAGAGTCACATGCTGAGTTCCCAGTGGACGTGAGTTTTGGGGGTGCTGTTCAGTGCACGGCCGTCCACCAAGCTCTGCCCCTGGGCTGCTGCTTCCGAAGTCCCCAGTGTCATTTTTCCATCACACTCTCCTGACCCTCTTCTGAAATATTTTCCTGTATCTTTTCATCTTTTTAGCTCCTTCTTCAAGAGCACGTCTCCTTTGCTTCTTCCTTGGGGGAGCTTCCCCTGAGCACCACAGGTCATTAGAGGGTCACCAGGGTACACATGCAGCGTGTATGGTCATGGGGTAACCAGGCCACACGCAATCGTTTCACAGTAGGAATGTAAACATTTGGTGTGATTATTAAATTAATTGTTGAACACTCAAGGAGACGATGGGCTTCATAAGAGCAAAGACAGAGTCTCCTTGGCGTTGGTCTCCTCAGCCCCGTAGTTTAGAACAAGTGGACAGTAGGAAACGCCAACTGCCTCCCTAGGAAAGGCTTTCTGCAGCTCCAGTGGGGGGAGAAATGGTGTTTTTGCTCCTGGCTCTGTGCTGTGTTTCCAGCAAGGGCATTTTCCATGGTCATTAGAGAAGAAACACTGCATTCTATGAAATGGATTCCTGCACAGAAATATTGTCTAAGCCTCTGCTATGGTCTGAATGGGCTCTTCCAGATTTCATTGGTTGAAGGGCTAACCCCCTAGTTGATGGCATTAGGAAGGGGGTCTTTGGGAGGTGATTAGGTCATCAGGTGGGACCTCTGTGATGGGATTAGTGTTTTTATAAAGGTGACCCCCTCCCGGAGAGCTCCATTCCCTCTTCTCCCGTGTGAGGACCCAGCGAGAAGACAGTCACATACGACCCGAGAAGCAGGTGCCACCTTGATCTTGCAGTTGTAGCTCTTGTGTTAAAGCCACCCAAATTGTGGGAGGTTGCATCTCTAAAGAAGACAATAGAAACTCTGAAGAAATGAGACGGAAAACAGAATCGACCACAGTTATACCGTGAGACCTTCAACACAATGACAGCATCACACCCTCCATTCTGGTGGCTTTTATTTTTAGGATTTCAAAAAATCG
Source organism: Vulpes vulpes (assembly GCF_048418805.1). Lineage (NCBI taxonomy): Eukaryota > Metazoa > Chordata > Mammalia > Carnivora > Canidae > Vulpes > Vulpes vulpes. Next base: position 3,487,156 of record NC_132796.1, on the reverse strand, counting down.
GTGGGCATGAATTGCTTCCTTTGAACACTGTAAGATCATTTCCGACCTCCCGTTCATCTTTAGTGTCTTCTGTTACAAGTTGAAATGTAAAAAGAATATCGGGCATCGTTGCCGTGCATAGCTTCCTATTGCTTGATTGAGTTAAAATGTTATTTTGACAAATGATGTTTGCCTGGCCTTGTCCTGATACTTCATAAGATATTTTAAATGGTGATGCTTCCTGAGGCACGTGGGTGGCTCAGGTCACGATCCCAGGGACCGGGGATCGAGCCCTGTATCGGACTCACTGCTGGTTGGGCGGCCTGCTTCTCCCTCTCGAATGCTTGTTTTTTTTTCCTCTCAAATAAGTTAATAAAATCCAAAAATAGATAGATATAGATAGATAGATAGATAGATAGATAGATAGATAGATAGATAGATAGATAGATAACTCTAGATAGATAGAGATAGATAGAGATTTTCTGTGTCTTATTTTCAGTTTTTTGGAGCCATGATTTCCCCCATTCTTAACCTTATTCTGACCTCATCCTCTTTGAATTCCTCAGCTTGATGGAGCTTAATTGTCCTTGATTTATTACATGAGTGGAAGTGGCTTCCGAGGAATTTGACTAGGCATTAGGGAGGATAGTCTTGGAGTCCTTTCATTTCTGAAAATACCTTCCTGTAGGATGGGGTGGCAAAGGTTCTCTACCCAAACCTGATAGATCTTGCTCCATGATCATCTCCACCTAGCATTGCAGAGAACTAACTCTCAGAGGAGACAGAGTTTCACGTGCTTGTCATCATCCTAAAGACATTGTGGGGAGCTCACCCAAGCACATGGGCCGACAGCACGGAATGTTCCAAGCTCAGGGAAATGCATCGGAGCTCCAGGAAGGGCGTGCATGAACAGCCTTCCAGGAGCAGAAGCAGGGAGGGCCCCCGTCGTAGGACGTGGTGTGTCCTTTGAGGCTGTGCTGCTTCATCTCTGCGTCCATCCGCCTGCCTCCTTGAGCATTTAGGGGCTGCCCAGCTCCTGTGGCTTCTTTGAGAAAACAAGCACCTGCATATCCGAGGATGCCTCTAGGCCCGAGTCCCCGGCCCCTGATGGTCGCAGCCAGGCATGTGGGGGCCCTGGAGGGGTTGGGGACGGTCAGCATGGCCTTCCATACCTTTGGCCTGGCTCACGTCCCCTTGCACTGGGCAGATGAGCCTCTGTGGCCTCTGCAGGGTCTACTGGGCATGGAGCTGTCTCTCCCACTCAGTCACCAGACCTTCTCTTTGTTTTAATTCACTTCCCTGATTTTAAGCTAAGTGGCCAGGACATGTCTCTGCATCTAGCTCTCGCCACGCATCCTTCTGGAAATAACAGGGCAGTTAACTCAGAAATACCATCTTCACGCTCAACTCTGATGCCCTTGAGTATCTTCTCCTGCCCCCCTCACCCATTATCCTGCTTGTGTTCTTCACGACTTGTTCGATCTTCCTTCCTGTCCCTGGCTGGCTGACTCTACTTCTGGCCACGGCGTCACTTCTCTTTTTGGTTCCCTTCAGTGAGCTTCCTGTTTGTTTATTTTATATATACTCACAAACCACAAATTCATTTTACGTATATATACACTAAAGGCAAATATTTATGGATTACATTTAATTATTAAACATGCATTTTACATATTTAATACTTATTAAATATATTTTCACATTTAATACTTCTTAAATATACCTTTACATATTTAATATAAAATTTTATTGAAATTTTAAATATTGAAAAATTAAAATATTTAATATAAAATATTTATATTATATTTATTTTATATTATATTATGATTTATATAGATTTATAATATATAATTTATATATAACATACAATTTATATTATATTTACATATTTAATAATATAAAATTTTATTGAAATTTAAATAGTGAAAAATTAAAATAGTTAATGTAAAATATTTTATATTATAGTTAATTTATATTGTATTATGATTTATATATTCATGATATATACTAATTTATATATATGATTTAAATATAATTTATATTATATTCTTATATTTAATAATATAAAATTTTATTGAAATTTAAATAGTGAAAAATTAAAATAATATAAAGTATTATTTAATATTTATATTTTGTATATTTGTATAAGTTTAAATTCAAAATAAATATATAAGTATAGAAAATAAATATATATACATTTAAATATATCTATACTTCGGGAGTGATATTATTCTTTATTAAATATATATGTATGTATTTCTACAAAATATACATATATACTGATTCCATTATTCATTAAAATATATATATATAAATTTTTTACACATTTGCTTCTATTATTTACCATTTTAAATTCTATATATTTCTATACACACATAAATGTAAAATGTTTAATAAATGATAAAAGTATATGCATTATATGTATGTGTTATACGTGTCTGTGTCTCTGTATACTCATAGCAAAATTCAGAGAATATCACTATAAAACCTGGCTATATATATATATATATATATATATATATAATATAATTGTGTTTGTGTGTTAACATAGAAATACCAGCATCTGTATTGATAAATGCTGTCTTTCTTTATATATTAATATATGTTGGCTCAAAATACCAACCTAAACATTTAATAGCTTGATAAACATAATCATTGTTTTTGAAGTATAAATTTTTAATTAATACAGAATTTATTTTGCCCTAAGATGAACTTGTTATTCTTCTGTCTCTTTCAAGTGTTTGGTTAATGGCATTTCCTAAAAAGAAAGACTTCATCATCCTCATGCTAAAATTATTAATAGCACAATAAATAATGAGGGCAGGAGAAAAATCTACCTTATTCAATCCAAAATTATTCACACTTGCCTATTTTTTTCCAGAATCGGGCTAGAATGACTTTGTTATTACCAAAAAAAATCTCACTATTTTAAATCAACAAATCAATTTGAAAATACATTGATGTTGTTCACACAATTAACTTCTGCCACCGAAAGCTTCTGAATGTGTACAAGTCTTTTATGTGTCTCAGATTTTATATTATACAATGTGTTTTATCTGCTTTGTAAGGTATGATCAGGCCATTTCTTGTTAATATAAAAAGCATTTCTTTTTAGATATGTTAATATTCATAAGTATGAAAATTGATTTTGTGTATTGATTTCATGCCATCATAACTAATACCTCATCTACGCTCATTTATTTAGTTGATGTTCTGAATTTTTCTCCCCTGGGTAGATAATCATATGCAGGAATGACTTTATTGTGTCTGCTTTTGAATATTTTCAGCTCTCATTACTTTTATTTTTAACATATTGACTGGAACTTGCAGAAGTATCTTGAAAAATGGTGGTCATGACATCATTTCCTCGCCTACACTTTTAGTGAAAATTCACATCACTCACCCTTCCCCAGAGCGTGTTCCGTGTAGGGATATGTCCGCACTTCATCGGCAGGATTACAAAAAGGTTTCCTGCCAACATAAATATTCCAGATACTCAAATCCTTTAACGAAACCTATCAATTGGACCAAGTGCTACTTGCCATCTTTCAAATAGTTTGCTTTTGATCTTCCGTTTGGTTTCCATTTGGCTCTGCTCTTTCCACTGTTCATGAGACCAATGAAATACCACCCCTTTTCCTCTTGAACCAGGTTCAGCATTCTTACAGTAAACATAATTCCTATCGGATCATGACAAGTCTTCCTTTAGAAAAAAATGAGCATTTTATTCCTTGAAGTGGTCACTGGAAGACACGTGAGGACATGCTTGGATTCCTCATGGTAGCTTTGTTTACTGTACGGTTGGCATTTGAAGTGTCCTTGTGGTGCAGAGCGCCCTGGCAGTTTCTGCCTTTGGGAACCCTGATGGTCTTTACACCTGACAAGACGTCAAGAGTTGATCATGGAGTTTCTTCCTATCAACGTTCCTCTCTCCTCATGGTAGTTCTCTTCCAAACTAGCCTCACGTGAAGATGTTTAAATGGATAAATACAGTGTATACCTGGGTTCCCCCTGAAGACGCACTTCTGTGGCGTAGTGGCTCTTTGTGGATTTACCTGTATTCAGATCTAAGGCACGCTTTGGTTTACGCTTTTTTCCTTACAAAGAGTGTGGTTTCGTTCTTGCTACACTTCCCGTTTCTCTGCATCTACCTTTACCTGCTCACCCTCTTCTTTCTCTATCAGACTCTTCCCCTTTCATGCCCCTGCACTGAAGAAGCTACATCTTGTTTTTCACTCCACGAGAAACAATTCTCTCAATGCTGTCTTAGACCCTTCCAAAGGCTGTGCTTATCTTTTATTCTATGCTACTTCATTCCCCGTAAAACACATGCTGTTTCTTTTTGTTTTTGTTTTTGTTTTCACTTTCCTGATCTTTGAGCAAGTTAGGACCCACAGAAGGTGTCTGCTAGCAGGTGCATCTGTGACACGTCCTATCCTGTGTCAGTGGCCGGGCAACTCCTCATCACGCAACAGGTGTCCCCAGACCACCATGATACATACCTGGGAGTCGCCTTACCCGTTGCAGTTAGTGACCCATTGAACCAACCCTCAAATCCCATTTTCAACAAGGCAGTCCTCCAGGCGGCACTGTCCCTTACCAGGACATTAAGGGTATTTGTCAACATTAAGTATTAGTGAAGTAGTAGGTAATCGAAATTTTAGTTGACACTCAAGTACTCTGTACCAGCTGAGTTTGCAGATCATGACAGAGAGCTTTCAGGGCCTTTCCTGAATTGTCCAACTCTGCAGAAGTCAGCAACTAGCCATTTGCATGCACCAACCAGCTCTTTCACCTGTATGTTTCGGCTGGCTTAGATTTTGTCTAATTTGAATGTATACTTAGAGATGTTTGGAGGCAGGAGATTTCCTGAAATAATGTCTATTTCAGGAATACATTTCCTAGGTTGTTTTCTTTTCTTTTTTTTTTTTTTTTTTTTTTTTTTTTGTATAGAAAGGCACTTATTCTCTGTGATATGTGGCTATTTGCAAGGTGGTCCCAGATGTTCTTCGCTTTATTTCCTATCACATTACTAGAACAATTCCCAATGTGGCAGTGCCTTGGGGAGATCCTTGAGCAAGGCTGAGCTCTCTTTAGGCTCCTTAATGGAATCAATAGAAACCCACCAGGCATAACCTTTAGGTGTTCTGCTGTTCTTGGCTTACTATGATGCTCACATTTTTTTCCTTGTTTTTATGGGTGTTCCCGTTGGGAAATTTGCATCAGGATGCTATTTAGACACTATACTTGGGAAGTTACTTCTTAGGGGAGGACCCTGCAAGGAAGAGGTTTTATCCAAATCTTGAGAGCTGGTTGAGATATTGACCAGCAGGCAGATGTGGCCATGGCAGCAAGAATGGGTTTTCCCAATAAAGGACCGGTATTTAAAGATATTTTAACACTATTTACCACCTTCTTACTAACTCTTTTTTATATTGTTAAATATTTTGAGCTGAATGTCATCATTCCCTGTTTCTGAAACTGAAAGTAATAATAATATAAACCAAAATCCATTACCTGGAAAGATTTTCATAAATACCTAAAATTGCATATAATTACCAAAGAAATGAAATCATTAAGCTGGCAATGACTTTGTCTGTGGATCTCAAAATAACGTGCTTTTAAAAATGGAACTCATTTAGCATAAATCCGTAAACACCTAGAGAGATATTAAGCTTACATCTTGGCCCGAAGCAAAGGCTTTATGGGTTTATAATAGAATGAATTGATTGGCTTAGAGTCATTAAGGGTAAGGGATTAAACAGTTGTATTGAAGAAAATCCCATCGTACAATCACCGCACGGCATTATTTTCGGAAGTAATACAATGCTAATGTAAATATATCATAATATAGAAATCAAGGTAAATTAGAGATTATCAAGATGTGTTTAATAAAGCTGGGAAGTATTTTATGTTTACAGCATTACCTAAGGATTCTGAGTCCTTGGGGGCAATGGCTTGCCATATCTTAAAAATCTCTTATCACCAACGCGTAGGACTATATCTGAAACACAAGTGTGTTCTTCATGTTCATTGCCACAGACTTGCCCAATGAATGGGCTCTACTTGATGAATGATACTCTGATGATTTAGAGACTCACCCCCAGTCAGACAGGTCTCTGCATCGACTCCTCTTCTAGAACATCTTCTTTCCTTCAAACCATAATTTCCAACATCCGGGTAGTGCCTTTCTCCGAACACCAGCTACCCATCCTTGGCTTAGTTGTATACCTAAATAACGTCTTAGGGCTTAATCATCCCTGCATTTTATCATTTACGTGGCGTGCAAAACGAAGCTACCTCGCCAGAGACTAACCCATCACTTTGCATCAAGTAATAGTAATAGAAAGACCAGCAGGATGAGTGAACGTTTTTACTCTGTCACCAGCTAGTATGAATTATAGACCCAAGTGTGTACTCTGAAGGCTATTACGTAACCATCAGCTGAGTCACCAAGGAGGTCTTGCATTCTTTGGGCAAGTCATCCACTTTTGGTCTCCTTCAGCTTCTTGACCTCTAAAATGCAGATGTCACGTAGAAGGAATCTGGGCTCCTTGGAAGTGTGTCTCATTCTGGAAATGGGTCAGGAAAGAGACACGATGAGCCTGGAGCACTTTACAGTGAGTAACTGCTAACAACACAAAACAAAACAAAAAAAAAACAAATAAAACCCAAACTAAACCGCGATGATAGGGGTATATTCAAAGGGGCACAGAAGTCAAATAAAAGCATTCTCAGTGGTCAATGCTTCAGCAATTATTTGAGGAACAAAATAAGTAGTGGGTAATAACTCAAAGTATAAAATAAATATCCATTACCTCATATTGGCATAAAGGCCTGAATGAATAAGTAAATCAGGCCTTAGGAGTTTCCTATTTCTGCTGTAACCACTCACCACATTGTTATGGGCTTAAGACAACATAAATTTATCTTATACACTTACTTGGAGGTCAGAAATCCCAAATGGATCTCACTGGGTAGAATCAAGGTGATGATAAGATGGCATTCCTTTCAAAGAATCTAGGATCCAATGTCTTCCTTGCCTTTTTCAATCATAGAGGACACTTGCCCTTCTTGGTTGACTGCTCCCTCTTTGATCCACAGTGAATCCACTTTTGATTACATTGTACCCATCTGGATAATCCTAGATAATTCCCTTATTTAAATGTTGGCTGATTATTACTCTTAATTGCATCTGCAAATTTCACTCCCCCTTGTCACATATCATATCGTATCCTCAGGTTCTGGGGATTAGAGTGTGGATCTCTTTGGGGGAATGGGAGATGTTATTCTCCCTACCATGGGGCAGTTGAATGCATCTCCCATGCAGACACATTCCAGATAATTTATGGAGAGCCTTGCCTTCAACCTCTACTCCTGAGGTTTAGCTGTGTGTGCTAATCTCCTTCCAAAGAATGTGATACTGAGAGAGGTTCCAAATTTACAGTAGAGCAACCTGGCAAGCACACCTCATCCAGGTGTTCAAGGCCAGCATCACCAGTGATGAGTCATGGTGACAACCATGCACCCTTGACATGATGTGTTCAGGAGGGCACCTGTGGGCTCCTGCGGGAGCTTCCCCCACTCAAATTTCATAACCCCATCGAATCATGGAAAATCCAGACAAAACCCATTTGTGGGATATTCTACAAAATTCCTAGAAAGGAGTCTTCAAAACTGTCAAGATCAGGTCAGCCTGGGTGGCTCAGCAGTTTAGCGCTCCCTTCATCCCAGGGCGTGATCCTGGAGACCCTGGATCGAGTCCCAGGTTGGGCTTCCTGCATGGAGCCTGCTTCTCCCCCTGCCTGTGTCTCTGCCTCTCTCTCTCTCTCTCTCTGTGTCTCTTATTTATTATAAATAAATAAATTCTTTAAAAAAACAACTTCAAAGTCATCAAAAACAAGGAAACTGAGAATTTCTCATAGCCAAGAAGAGCTTACGGAGCCTTGAGAACTGAAATGGAAGGTGGACAAAGAAGGATATTAAGCAAATACTGAGAAAAAAATGAATAGGGAATAGGTTACAGACTTTCGTTAATTATAATATTTCTCTATTGGCTCATTAATTATAACAAATGAACCAGATTCATGTTCAATGTTAATACTAGAGCAAATTGGGCATAGGGAAAATCTCTAACTTGATGATGTTTCTCTAAATCAAAAACTGTCCTAAAATTTAATTTTATTTAATAAAAAAAAATGTAGATATCAATCGTATCTCCCTTCTCTGATTCCTAAATGGAATTCCCCCACCTGCAGCCCCTGGGAACAGCCATTCTACTGTCTGTTCTTACCAGTTCAGCTTTTTGAGAATTCATGCATAAGCGGGATCACACAGTATTTGTCTTTTTCCTGTCTGGCTTATCTCATTTTAGTGTAATGCAAAACCTCAAGGTCCATCCATGGTGTTGCAAATGGCAGGATTTCCTTCTTTTCTCATGCCCGAATAATATTCCACTGTGGGTATATGTGATATATATGGATTGTAGATTTAGATATACGTGCAAAATCTATAATATACCACATTGCTTTATCTAGTCACCCATTGATGGACATTCTACGTGATTTTGGTTGCACAGTAAAGGATCTAGGGACAAGGGTGCACCTGCTGTCCTCATGGGGAGCACATCATGGACATACAGCTCAAATGTAACAGGGATACCCACAAATTTCTGCTGAAGACATTAATAAAGAGAGGATTTCCACTCTGAGGGGTAGAACCTGGGGGATATGCCCTTGATTTGATGGCCCCCAGGCGCTCATCAGTTTTCAAAGTTGAAGAGTAAGTTTGGGGAGGAGGGGTTCAATCAATCATCATCTCAGATGCTAGGAAGAAACTGCTGCAGGAGCAAAATCTGAGAGGCAGAAAAGTGCAGCAAAATGTACAGGGAGCCGTGAGAAATAATACCACTTCCAGCAATAATATGAGCCAATATTTATGGAGTGTTTGCTTTGTGCAAGACAACATTCGTGTGTTAACCGGACAACCAGCAGATGTGAAGGAAAGTTGTGCATAATGGTATTTCTGGATATGTGATTCGTTTAAGCTCTTTCTTCAGAAAATCCCTGATGATTGAAATAAATAGTCGACTTTTTCCTCATCTTAACTATTTTTTATTTATTTTTTAGAGAGAGAGCATGAGTGGAGGGAGGGGCAGGGGGAGAGAGAGAATCTCCAGCAGACTCTGTGCTGAGCATGAGCTTGACACAGGACTCGATCTCATGACCCTGAGATCATGACCTGAGCCAAAATTGGACACTTTACAGACTGAGCCACCAAGATGCCCCTTCCTTGTCTTAGTTATTTTAGCATATAATCATGATAGTGGTGTTCTTAGTCACCATAAATATGTAGCTATGAAGTATGTTGATGTTCCCTTTTTTAAACTACAGTATAGTCACCTACATACTAATTAGTGCCAAGTACCCCCCCCCAAAAAAAAAGTTATTTTCTGTAATAGTAAACATGCACCTAAAGGGAAAACTACTGTGTTGGCGTTGACTTGCAAATTTCGAGTGCACTGGGGAGCCAGACGCATTTCTGATCTAAAATGACTTGTTGGATCGAGGTGTGTGTTGGGATGTTAGGAGGCTGTGTGCTGCTCTGAGTATGCATGCTGCATGTGTGTGAGTGTGTTGTGTGTGAGTGTGTGTCAAGGCATATTCTCAGGGAAAGAAGCAAATGGTTGGGCTGCTCAGCAAAAGAGCCCACAATTTTGGCAGCTCACAACAGCAACAACAGCTTATTTCCCTTTTATGACGTCTGTGTCCATTTTGGGCTGACTGGTTGTTCTCCACATCCTCTTTGCAAAACCGAGACTCGAAGGGGTAGGTCCCCAACTGGGACATGCTGGTCTGGTTGGTAGCGGTGATAAAAATATGGCAGACATGTGATCCCTCATAACGTTTTTGGCTTGGGGGTGACCTGTGTCTCTTCCTTTCACTGTTTCTTGGCCCCAACTGGTGTGTTAGCAGCTGGGGATGGTGCCATATTTTCCTGGGAGAGGACATGGAAATTTATATTTTGAGCCAATCACAGGGCCCTTTATTGAGAATGTGTCGAGTGACCATAAGCACACTGAGAAACAGATGAGAGACATTTCTCTTGGTTGACAGTTGTGTTGTCTGTATCATGACATCCTTTAGTCTCTCCCTGACAGAGAGAGCAAGGAACAGCTCTTCTGTAGCCAGTCAGCTGAGTTCAAAAGCAGACCTGGCGGCAAAAGTCCCTGCCTGCAGTTAAAGATGTTATCCTGCATTCCAAAGATTCGGTGACATGTGCTTCTTAAAAATATTTTTAGGAGCATTCACTGAGGACATTCACTTAGCATCTCTGGTACAACACACTCAGGAATTGCAGAGGGGGATGATTCTGCATGAATCTAAACAAAGTTCATTTCTAGGGGATGGTTGTGCACTCGTCCCCACGTCAGACACACAGACAAGGAACGCCAAAGGCAACTTGACAGATTTGATCGGTAGAAATAGACAAGGTGCTCTGAGATGTACATAGTTTATTGCTCTACGTCGACAGCAAAGAGACAATAAGCCAAAGGTCTCAGCTCCCTGTAATGCCTGGGCCACAACCAGAAATTTCTGGCATAGAGACGCATCCAGTCATCGGCACCTGCGCTCTGACTACAGAAAGAAGCTTTTATTATAGTTAAAACTCTGCCAAAGAACTAAAAATCTTCCAGAACCTCTTGGCCAGGAGAATGCATATACATACCTACATACACACCTACAGAGGTTTATCATTTGTTATTACACAACATCTCTAGACCTATCTCAGGTCAAATAAAAACCAGCTTCATTTTCAACATGAGTTTTCTAAATACAGGTGCAGAAAACACATGTAGCATAATCCCGTATTAAATTAGTTCCAGCTTTTAAATGCATTGTGATTTAATCTCCAACTCATGGAGATTGTGTGGGGAGGTAATATATTCTCTCGGCTGAACGTTCTAATAAAAAGGAGAGACTCCAATCTAATAGGATTTGTCCTTTATTCCCTGATCGGAGGCATTTCAATAACCAGATTCACAACAAAAAATGCCAATGTAAGGCCATGCAATGCCTTGAGATCTTAATAAAAAAAAAAAAACACAAATGTATATCAGAGACCCATACATTTTGAATCCCAAAAGAAATTTAAAAATATATTATTCCTATTTCTCCCACTCTGTCTTCCAAAGCCAGTCAGAGAAAAAGAAGAAAACATTAAAAAAAAAAAAAGAAAAATCCTCCTATTATTTCTGTTATCTGTGGGGTGAATTGTAGGTATCTGACCTCAAGACCACAGCCTGTAACTCTGCATGTCTATGTATCCCTTCATGTGTCCTTGGAGCAGAGGTCTCCTAAAATTTGTTTCCAATTACAACCCTCCTGATGACTTGAGAGAAATCCACTTTCATGTAGTCAACTTCTTCATCTTCTCTTTCTAAGGCTCTCTGAGCACCCACAATCCTCCTTCCACACTAAACACGGATGGTCTCCGCTGCCCATGGCCGCTCTTGCTGTCTTGCACCGCCATGCATTGCGTAACCAAGAGGTATTCCAAACCCCTTCATTGAGGCCTGCATTTGCCAGGCTTCCCAGACTTGCACATTTCCCTGAGTGAAATCCCATCTTGTTCAGATGTTCTGATTTCAGAAAAAAAAGAAAAAAAAAAAAAAAAACAGAGCTGGGCTGATTCCTTCAAAGGTGGAAAGTCAGCTTTTCCGTAGGTCATGCTCGGTCCAAACTCCACGTGCTTTCGATGAAACAAGCAGATTAAGCGTTCCCTGTTAAGTTTCAGATTCACTGAGCTAATCGTGTTCAAGTAAACGTTTGAAGACCTGTTGAAATTTATGTGTGGAGTATTTATTCTGGTTAGAGCCCGTTGGTGGTCAAGGCTACCATATTTAAAGGGTCACTACAGGTTTGTAAGACAAATGGGTTTACCAGTGAATTAAGTAATGAGGCATGGGCCATCTGTCGTGGGCTGGTCCCATTCAGCTTATTGCCCGTTATTAAATTAGAAGATTAAAGAAGTATTCCTCTGAGAGGGCCGAGTGACAAACTAATCAATCACACACACATCCGTGATGGCCAGGAATGCATTTATTTCCACCATAACCCATTACACTACTTCCCCTGTTAATGAAACTAATGCATTTAGCTAAGACATGCTCTTTTTGTATTTAAGATAACAAGGCTAACCTGCACTTAGAATCTGCACTCTTAAGAGACAAAAAAAAAAAAAAAAAAAAAGATATAAATGCAAACTCATTTTCAATAAAATATCTCACGCTAAGAGCAACAATCCTAAGGGTTTTCTCATTTCTTTACATTCTTGCATAAATCATGTGATTGCCTCACACTATCCAAAGACTACATTTTCAATACCTTTTTGATACGTTTTCTTTTTTTTTAAATTTTTATTTATTTATGATAGTCACAGAGAGAGAGAGAGAGGCAGAGACCCAGGCAGAGGGAGAAGCAGGCTCCATGCACCGGGAGCCCGATGTGGGACTCGATCCCGGGTCTCCAGGATCGCGCCCTGTGCCAAAGGCAGGGCCAAACCGCTGCGCCACCCAGGGATTCCTTGATCCATTTTCAATACAGTATCTCATGCTACATTTTTGATACATTTTCAATATAGTATCTCATGCTACATTTCAATACAATTTCAATACATTTTCAGTAGAGTATCTCCCCCTAAGAGCAACAATCCTAAGGGTTATCTCGGTTCTCATTTCTTCATATTCTTGTGTAAATAATGCAATTGTCTCACACTATCCAATGACTACATTTTCAATCCATTTTCAATCCATTTTCAATACGATCTCTCACGCTAAGAGCAACAATCCCAAGGGTTGTCTCGGTTCTATCATTTCTTTATATTCTTGCGTAAGTAATGTGATCGCCTCACACTCTCCGATGACTGTGTTTGATGACTTGCATACGTCAGTGGCAATGAAGTTAATGCATAGTAAAAAGAGCAAATACAAAATTACTTCTATCCTCAAAATATTAACAGCAGCACTGAGAGGATTTTCATTTTCCCCCTCAGCTTGGTCTGCCTTTCCCGAATTCTCTACAAAGTATTTCTGTTCCAATTAGGATACAAAGTACTCGTTTACACAGCTTTACTTTAGAGAGTGATGGAGATCTCGCCTGAAAAAGGAACATCAGAACGGATATGAAAAAATGATGGACATCCTTCAGGGCTAGGGACATTGAGATATTTTATTTATAAAATCATACTTATATTTTAATAATGAAACAGCTATACATTTGTTTGAAGTTGCTTAAGTATTCCCTTTAATATTTACAGCTACTTCCCAATGGAGGTTGATGGGCTATTAGATGCAAAGAAATATTTTTCTGATATTTGGGGAAAAGTGTAGATGTGAAGAGGGAAGAAAAAACTCATGGTGTGTATAGCTTTTGAAATACCATTTTTTGGCATGCAGAAAAATGGGTTTACTCTAGAATGAATCCCAGCAGAACCTTTTCCCCCATAGTTCATGATTCTTACTAAATTAGATATTCTAGAGAACTCTGTTGTCTTTGAGGCCATTTAATTAGTTATATTTACAAGGAAAAATACAGCAACAGCTTACTAAAAAAGAACAAAAGGGTGAAAAATTAAATATACATAGTACATTAAAGGTGGTATCTAATTATGTTTCTGGGTCACACTCCGCTATGTATAATTAATTCAAAATTGTGGTCGGGCAAATAATTTCTGTCAAAATCTCAGTGGGTGATATTTTTTCCCTTCAGTTGACAAGCTTATTTAAAAAATTTCTGTGGAAAGGCAGAGGATCTGGAATAAGCAAACTATCTTGAAAAAAGCAGGAGAAGGCTGGAGCTTTCTCCTTCCCCATTTTAAAGCATACTCTAGAGCTATAGTCATCATTACAGTTGGGGTCTCATGTGGATAGACACACGGGATGGGATATAATTAACAGATCCCAGAAATAAACAGAATCCTAGCATTTATTGTCAACTGGTTTTCAGCAACGGTGTCTCCAGAATTTTTTATTTTTATTTTTTTAAATATTTTTATTTATTTATTCATAAAAGATGCACAGAGAGAGGCAGAGAGACCCAGGCAGAAGGAGAAGCAGGCTCCCCACAGGGAGCTTGATGTGGGACTCAATCCTAGGACCCCGGGATCACGCCCTGAGCCGAAGGCAAATGCTCAACCACTGAGCCATCCAGGTATCTCAAGAATTGAATGAAGGAGAAGTTAGTGTTTCAGTAAATGGTGCCGAAAAAATAGCATAGTCATATGCAAACAATGAATTTCAACCCTAACCTCATACTCAAATAATTGAAAGTTGTAGGAACTACAGCTCTTAAATGTGTAGGAAAAAGCATACGACAATATCTTCAGGGTCACGGGTTAGGCAAGGATTTCTTAGAGATGATATCAAAAGTGCAAGCGTCGAAAGAAAATTGGTAAAATTGGCCTCATCAAAATCAAACAGCAAACTTTTGCACTTTGAAAGACACCATCGAGAAAACCAAAAGAGATGACTCGGAATGGGAGACAAAATTTGCAGGTCACGTTTCTGGGCCGAGACCTATATCTGAAAAATTCAACAACAGAGGACAAAGAATCTGCTTTTAAACGTGGGCAAACTACTTGAGCAGACATCCCACGAAAGGCGATGGTACAGAAGATGCTGGACGTCACTACGTCATTAGCAAGCTCCAGAATATAAAGCACAAGGAGATACCGTTTCACGCTCTTTAGGATGGCCATAAACCGAAACGATAACACAACGTTGGCTAGAGGATGCAGAAGCTGGAGCCCGTATATGCGCTGATGGAAATGCACAATGATGCAGCTGATTTGGGACACAGTCCAGCAGTTTCTTAGAACATTAAATGTCTCTTTGCCCTATAAAATAGTAATCTCACTCGTAGATATCTACCCAACAGCCATATACCCAAACAAAGACATTGTACCCAAATATTTATAGCAGCACGATTCCTAATGGCCACCAAGTGAAAATAGTACAAATGGCCATTAGCGCTGATGGATGGAAGAACAAAATTTGGTGTCTCCATAGAGTGTGCAGTATTATTCATCCATATTAAAGATGAAAGAACTGGTTCCTGCTACAGCGTGCATGACTTTGGAAACATTATGCTAAGTGAAAGAAAACAGACACAAAAGACTACGTATTATATGACCTCTTTTATACAAAACACTCAAAAATGACCAATCTAGAAAGAACAGATTAGTGAGATGCAAGATAGGCACGTGGACCCTGTAATTAGACACAATCATTTTTAAGGGGGGCACAGGGTTGATGGAAATGTTCTAAAATTGGACTATGCTGATGGTTGCACAACTCCATTTGAAAAATCATCGAATGTTACGGTTTGATGACTTGATTTCATGTATGTACGTTATATGTCAGTCAAGCTCTTAAAAATCACACTTTGGTTAACAAAGAAATTTGGGAAGGAATGAAAGAGGCGGTAGGTTATTCTGGATTACTACTTAATCGACAATGGAGCTATGTTATGAAGATTGTGAAATCTTTATTAATCTTTAGAATTCTGCTTTTTTTTTTTTTGAGGGGGGGATGTCCCTCGAGCAGTGCCTCTCATCCAGCCCTGAGACGTAGTTCAGATCCCTCAAATATTGCAACTGGGTGGCGGGCATGAAGGAGAGCACGTGATGAGATGAGCATTTGTGTTATACTATTTTTAGGCAAAAGGAATTTAAATAAAATTTCAAAAAACATTTTGCACAGTGAGCCTGAAGGCACAGAGAAGTGGGTCTTAAGCGAGGGATCTGGCATGTATCTCACCTCACACCTGGCTTGCAGAATGGCCTTTGTTTGGGCCAGCGCCAAGGCACGGGTCATTCTGTGCTCCCAGCCACAGCACGGAAGAGAAAACCGATCCCGAACAAGAACATTCAGGCAGGGGCAGGATGATAAGAGGCTCCTGGGGTCGGTAAAGTGCAGGTCGGGGGTCTTCATTAAAAACCGCCTTCTTCTCGTTGCCTGCGTGTTTTCTGGAGGCTGTGTTCAAACTACAGGGAGGCCAATTTGCAAGGAACATGTTTTGTTGGAAAGAAGGAGCTTACTCAGGGAGCACGTTTTCACTCTGTGGCATCTGACTACCTCTTGATTTTTCTCTAGCCTTTCTTTTTTTATTTTTTATTTATTTTTTATTTTTTTTTAAGATTTATTTATTGATTGATTCATGAGAGAGAGAGAGAGAGAGGCAGAGACACAGGAAGAGGGAGAAGCAGGCTCCATGCCGGGAGCCCGACGTGGGACTCGATCCCGGGACTCCAGGATCGCGCCCTGGGCCAAAGGCAGGCGCCAAACCTCTGAGCTACCCAGGGATCCCCTCCTTTCTTTTTTTAAATGAAAGAAGTAACCTGTTTGGATAGAATCTTATACAATCCCCTTCTAAGAATGAATGGGATTTTTTTTTTTTTTTCAGAAATGAGAGGACTTGTTTTGTAAAACAAACAGTTTTTGTGTATTGTTCGTTAGTAAAGGCATCCCTTTTGGGCTTGTCTACACAATTTCATCATAAATTTAAGTCCATGAGTTCGATTTGAGATAGGTTCTATACTGATAAACCCTGACAAAAGCAACCCCAAAGACAGTCAAGCTCATTTGATTTTTTTTTTTTGAGGTTTTTCTTTTTGGATATTTAAATGCAGTGGGATTATTGGATATACATAGATTTTGATATCAAGCTAATGACTGTAGTAGATTGACATAACCAGTGTCATGATGCTTTCTAAGGGATTGGAAAAGAACGTGTCGTAAGGAGAAGAGATGGGTTCCTACAAGACTCAACTCTACTTTTAGGCAGTTTGGGTTGAATTACTGGTAGCCCGGAGGTTCAAGAGGTCCCAGGCATGTCTTCACAGCTGTCTTCAATGACCTCATATCGGTCACTTCAAATTATCTACAGTGAGAATCAATATTTAAGCCTCAAAAACCAACAAATCAGTTTTCCCACCCAGGTCTGCTCGTGCAGAGATGCTGAACCACATAACATGGACCACATACGAGCCATAACTGGCCTACAAGACCAGCAACTTCAAATCTTGATTTCGAAACGCGATGGGTTCCTTTGAGTTACGTAGAACTTCCAGAAGAATGTCATTCAGGCTCTTTGGAAGTTACTGGATGTGGGATATGCATTCCCCGGGCTATGTCTGTCTATAAAAAGAAGACAATTGAGCTAATTAACCAAACAGTTCAGGCCACATTCAGTGTTTTAGCATGTTGTATCTGGAAAACGTGAAAAACCAAAATGGTGCCCTGCACACAGAACGCGTCTCTTTGGTGTAGGGAGGGACGCCCCCACCTCCCCATATTTTGTCTCCGTGGAGATTCTTATGTGGCTTTCGTTCCAGGTCATCCAGGTAGGTGGCTCTTTATTTATCTTAAATTCAATGAGCAAGGACACTGAAGTAGTGTTTAATAACTGTGTCAAACACAGAGAACACGACGGATCCTGTTTTTTTCTTGTCTTAAGAAAACCGTAACGAAAACGGTAGTTTTGTTGTTGTTTTTATGGTAAACAGGAGCAAGTACTAGGTAGTAGCTCTCTAGCCACTGGTGAGAGGTGAATGGCATGATTTAAATTAAGTAACTAACAAACATTTCTGATTTGTATCTGAAATGCTCTGTTTTAACTTCTTATGCATGAAACGAATGTCAATTTTAAGTATTTATTGAAAGTCCTTCTGTGTCTACTGCATAAATATGTTTTCTCTTACATTATGGAATGTACTAACCAAAGTGTATTGGGAACATTTCATGAATTTATGTAGATGATAACGTTAAAATTTAGGGGAACATTGAATACTTCATGTGCATTTCTTTTAAGAATGTGGGAAATCCTTTTTAATAATTTAATTTTCTTTTTTTCAAACTCACATTAGCTCTTTCTTTCTTTCTTTTTCTTTTTTTTTTTTTTTGCAGTACTATCATTTTAACCCCCAAACTGCATTTTCACAGGGTAGAGGATGTTTTTTGCAAGTAACATTTTGAATTTGTTCTTTTTGACATCTTTATGTTTTTATGCATTTTGCATTGCCCTACCTCATTTTTTTGAAATCCAAATGTAATAAATTTCAACTTTTTGTGTGACATTTTTTTTTCTTTTACTGGGTAGTATCTCTTTCTCTTCTGATTTTTTTGCAAACCTGTTGTTTTTGAATCTCTTTTTTCCCTTTATTTTCCTTCTCAATATGACCCCAGGAGCCAACACAAAGAAACACGCAGATGATATAACCAGTAATGACCGTGGTGAAGATGAAGGTATTTTTTGTTTTTTCAAAGCTCAACCCTGATGCATGATTTTATATCTATCTCTCTATTTTTTTTTATTTCAATCTCTTTTTCCTCCCCTTCTCTGAAATGAGTACACTTTTGTGTGCTTCTTTATTTTCTTCTTGTTTGGAAACCACTGTCCCTTTTAATCCCAAGGACCCTATAGATGAATCCAAACCACCTGTGAGAAGTATAAACATTTCTAAATAGAAAGTGAGTAAAAAATAATAATAATGTTATTTACAAGGAAGCCCATCTTTTTCTTTTTCTTTTTCCTTTTCCTTTTTTTTTCTTTTTTTTTTTTTTTTGACTTGGTCATAAGAAGAGAAACCGAAATTTTAGAACATGCATGTACACTTTCTTCTCTTCCTTCCAAAGGTTATTTTGTAAGTCATATTGTATTTTGGAGCTTTGGTCTTCTTAATTCCTACTACGAGCTGCCAAACTCTGTGAGACACCTTCGTACAACTTTTTGGGTGTCTAGCATTTCCGCTTTTGTTTGTTTCTATTTCCTTTTTTTTTTAAAAACCTACGGATTTAAAAATAGGTTTCAAAGAATCTTCTCTGGCTCACAGTGAAATACAAGAAAAAGTGTTTTAATGAGATATTGTTTCTCTGAGGGCTGCTGTTTAGCAGGCATTTAATGGGGAGGGCAGGAATAGCATAGTTCTGGGGGAAAAATAGAAAAGGTCAAAGCCCCTAGATCTATACATTTCCCTTTTCACACCATGACTATTCTGAAAAGTTTTTTCACCCCTTCTCCCTAAATGTTCACGTTGCTTCTTGAAGGATCTCAAGTTACTTGACAAATTAGCCGCCAGGAGTAAATTGATGCTTTTGGAAATATGAAAGATAGATAGTAGCCTCTCAGTGACAAGGAACACATGGCATCCTCATGCCTTCAGCAGAAAAGACTGTTTCCGAGAAATAAAACAGAACGTCCAATGTTGCTGTGAAGGCTCTGTGGGGTGGGTGAGAAGCACATTTCTCCCATCCAAGGAGCAAAATGCATGGACCTCCATTTATTTAGGGGATGAAGAATGTCCCTTGAAGGACATTTGAGTTTTGGGCTGAAAGGCAGGGAAGCAGGTGGTGAGTTCTCTCTGCCATTTTATAACCGGAAAATCCCCCCGAATTTTCATTGTATACCAATGACTTATGATATCATTTTTTTTTACTTTGTACTAATACAACACCTGGTTATTACTACCTCAAGTTCCTGAGAACCTTGTTCTCTGTGTTTGCAAAGCTCAGAGATGTCAACCTAGCCCTTTCTCCAAGGAAGCCCCTTTAGGCAGTCCCCTACATCTCTACTGAATTCGTTTTCCACAGTGGGGTAGCCGACAGCCAGTACTGGTGACCAAAATTAGGGCAAATCCGCTCCATCCGCAGCCAGAGAGAGCGGAGTAGATCACCCAAGACGCCACACCTTCGCAGACAGCCGTGTACTTCAAAATTGCACGTAGTGCATGATGAATAGATGATCCATAAAGGACTCTGACTTTATATTTGAATCGTATTTGAGAAAATAAGATCTCTTCTGTGACCTATTCAGTATCTGCAGAGACATGGGGCTGCGATACTCTTCTTTTTTTTTTTTTTAAGATTTTATTTATTTATTCCTGAGACACACAGAGAGAGGCAGAGACACAGGCAGAGGGAGAAGCAGGCTCCCTGTGGGGAGCCCGATGCGGGACTCGATCCTGGGACCCCGGGGTCACGCCCTGAGCCGAAGGCAGACGCTTAACCCCGAGCCACCCAGGGGCCCCAACAGGATACTCTTTTCTGTACTTGACTGTGACCAGTGGGTTTCTGGAGCCTTCTGCATGCCTTAGTAAGGCAGCCAACGAACTCATTTCGACATTGTGATCACAATTCATTTGATTAGCAGCCACCGTCTAAATGACAGTGGTGCATGTCCTTAAAATAAGCCTTTCTGAGATTTCAGAAGTGCCTTTGTGAATTAGGAGGGGGGGAAAACAAACCTTGATTGATAAAATGGTGAAAATGAATGTACATGGGTCCATTTGGGTTTCTTTCGATAACGTAGAGATATTTAAATTATTTACACACGTATGTGTATCTATTGCCTACAGATATCCAGAGATAATGATCACTGAGGTCAGACTTCTTAAACATTTGACATAAGCATAAGGACTGATCAAACAGGTTATCTAATCAACACGTTTTTAGAAAGCGGCCTCCGCAAATGGACACCTGGTCTCCAGACCATTGCGAAACATTGTTTTTATATCCCTGCTAAATAAAGCAACAGAGGAATCACTAAGGTACCCATTGGTTGCAAATCACCATGGGGGTTTATATTCCTTTGGAAAACACGTAGCATTTCAGGAATTCCATCTCCAGGCCGGAATGTTGTGTCATTTTTATTACGCGGCTTTCATGTTTGTCACTTAAATATGTTGTGCTATGACCGCAGCCACTAACTGAAAGCAACGGCATTTGCTCGGGCATCTTGCTTTGCTTCGTTTCCGACGTTACTTGTCTCTGTTCTGTGGATACTTTTTTAACCATCTCTTTGCTTTTTGTCATCATCTGTCCCGTGTGGAGCATTTCCCGTTTCGCTGCTGCTCTTGTGTTCTCATTGTGACGTTGGAAATCAACCTGCGAGCCCACCTTTGAATTAGGAGGGCCGTGATACCGCACACTCGATCATCATTTTGAGGCTGATTTCACACTTAGATGCTGAAAATATAATGCCACGTGCTACTTCAGTAGGTCAGCGTTGAGGATTTGAGCGCTGTTTAGGAAATAAGGATTTCACCTAAATTCTCTATATTTTAGCCTTTTAGATTTATGCAGAGATGTACATGTGCATTCATATTAGTCCAGGTGTCTGTATGCTTCTCAAAATGCCAGCTCTAGGGGTAGAAAATATAATGACATTGAGCAGTTTCCGTAGATAGTCTTACCGGGGTGTATACACTTCAGAAATAGAGTCACGGTTGCTTCCGCTCAAACCGTTGGGGGGTGGGGGGTGATCCATGCCCTTTGTCCTTAGCATCAGTTAATCAGTGTGATTTTTTATTGTGTTTCCTTACTTGGCTTTTTTTCCAGACATCCATGATCAGAACAGTAAGAAGCCCGTAATGGTCTACATCCACGGCGGCTCTTACATGGAGGGCACCGGCAACATGATAGACGGCAGCGTCCTGGCAAGCTACGGCAATGTCATCGTCATCACCATTAACTACCGGCTGGGGATCCTGGGTAAGTGATGGCCTCGTGTCAGTCACAATGGGAACAGACTCGAACCGGGTCCGTCCACTCCTTCGGAAGTCCTGTTTCTCCGGGGCCACCGTGCGTGGCAGGAGACGTGTCTTCACGGGCCACGGCCCGCTTTCTTAGCTTGCGGTTGTTAATTCTTGAATTGATTCCAGGGAACCTTCCTCAAATGAAGGCGGACTCCGAGGTCGCCAGAGTCTGATGAAAGTTCGTTTAAAGCGCTTTCCTGTCTTTGGGCGGAGAGGACACTTCGGGACGGGTCTCCGCTCTGTGAAGCGAACCCATGTGCTGACGGGTGACACTTGGGGGACAGGTGATGGTGGCCACAGACATTAGCTTTCTTTTGGGGTCACGTAGGTATGTCAGGGAGCTGCTTCTGCGTTGGAAAATCTTTCCCCTGATTTCTCAACGGGTCATCCGAGTGTGCTGGGGGCCTGCTGTGGGGTCGCGGTGAGCATTCTGTTTGCACAGAATGGAGCTCGGCTCTTAGTTGGATTTTGCACGTTTAATATTTACAATGAACAGACGCTGGCCAAGTTCACGGAAATCTGCCCGTGGAACTCTCCATTGTTTTCATGGTCCCCTCTCCCCCAGTGGGAGCTTAAAAAGATATACATTTGGCCGGGGTTGGGGTGGGGGCAATATTTTGAGAGTTTTTGTAGTTTTGTCTGCTCTTGTATGCTTTATGACTTTTTTTGTAGTTTTGTCTGCTGTTGTATGCTTTATGACTGATATTCCTAGGCATACGTTAAAAAAAAAGTTCATTTTTAAGGCAACGATGCATTAAGACGGTGCTACAAATTGAGTCTGTGACATTGTGATTCTACAGAGGGAAACGTGTATGTTGAGGTGTGGTGACGGTAAAATAAAAAATAAAATAAAGTGCACAGATGGAGCCCTTTGAAACAGCTGAGAATATGCCCTCCAAGTAGGCAAATATTAGGAAAAAAAACTTTTATTTTTGCCTCAACGTTTTAATTTATTTTGAGCATTTTTTTTGCCTTTCCATGTGAAACCATTCACGTAGGGAAGACCCGTGGAAAGACCGTGGAGCGGGGCACCTGGCCGCAATGCAGTTGTAACTGAGAAGGGCAAACGGCCCCCGGGTGTTTTTGCAAAGTTGTGCCTTTTGGAGCATCCGTGGAGCCCTCGAAATTCCAAAATTCCCCATTGGTTTTTTTACAGTAAGGGAAATGCAGTGCCTTAGCGTCAGGACCAGTCGTGGTGCAACTTCGGTTTCTTATTCTTCTTCCCGGGGTCTCCGTGGACTCCCTTCGGCTGCTGTCACGTAGCCACTCAGGTGTGTATGCCTGGACGTTTCTCGGCAGCCCCTGGGCGCTTGCCTCGGCCACTCGTGCTTGGAGCAGGAAATCGTGTTTCTTGATTTCTTATGAAGGCCCTTTCTCACTAAGAGGAGAGAGGACACACGCGTGGAGCAGCGCGCAGAGCCCTTCGAAAGGCGGCGGCTGTGGGCCACGGGCAGCAGCCCACCCGGCCGAGCTCCGGTCTCTGTTTTCTGAATGAAGCGAGGATATGGAACATGTTATTGCTTTGGTGGAGTGACAGACACGATGTGTGCACGCTCCTGAAGAGGTTCCCTTTCAAGGGACATTGACTGTCCCCCTTTCATGCTGAGCTGTATTAAGCAGCTCTACATGGTGATCTCTTATCAATTTGGCCTGTTTGTGAAATTACGTGCAGATCTGGAAAATGCGGTGGGGATTGTGCACATACGCATACTCCATATGCACACACACATAATACATCCATGTAAATCCATGCATGTATCTGCATATAATTCAAGAAAATGTGGGTATTATGGATTATGCAAGCACACATATGTGCATTATGGATTCGTGATCCATATATGGATCATACACACACATATATATTCATATAAATACAATTTAAGGAAATGTGGGGATTATGGGTTATGCATACATATGTGCATTATGGACTCATGATCCATCTATGGATCATATACACACACATGCATATATATATATTCACATATATAATTTAAGAAAATGTGGGGATTATGGATTATGCATGGACATATATATGTGCATTATAGATTCATGATCCATATATAGATTATACACACATATATATTGATATTATGGATTCATGATCCATCTATGGATCATACACACACACATATATTCATATTCATATATACAATTTAAGAAAATGTGGGGATTATGGATTATGTATGCATATATGTGCATTATGGATTCATGATCCATCTATGGATCATATAAACACAGATATATATATATATTCATATATATAATTTAAGAAAATGGGATTATGGATTATGCATGCACATATATATGTGCATTATGGATTCATGATCCATATATAGATTATACACACATATATATTGATATTATGGATTCATGATCCATATATGGATCATCCACACATATATATTCATATATATAATTTAAGAAAATGTGGGGATTATGGATTATGCATGGACATATGTCTGTGCATTATGGATTCATGATCCGTATATAGATTATACACACACATATATATTGATATTATAGATTCATAATCCATATATGAATCATACACACACATATATATTCATATATAGAATTTAAGAAAATGTGGAGATGATGGATTATGCACACATATATGTGTATTATGGATTCATGATCCATATATGGATTATACAGTCACATATATACATATATGTAATCTAAGAAAATTTTGGGGGATTATGGATTATGCACACACATATATGTGCATTATGCATTCATGATCCATCTGTGAATTATACACACACGCACACACATATATACCTATATATCATTCAAGAAAAGAAGTTTGCCTTTAGAGTCCTTCTCACTGAAACATTTTAAGTCTACCTTTTGCTACTGAATGTTAAAAAAGAAATCGTGGTGCGAGGTAACAGGGAGCTGGGATGGGTGACATGGAAATCAAAGAATCAATTTAGCATCTCTATGCCAGTCTATTTACATTCCGCGAATGAGCTACTGTGGACGCTAAGAACACCACAGACCCCCTTTTATTTGCCCGGCTGGCATGTGCCAACTTCACTGATCATAAACAGTGGTAGAGATTTTTAAATGTGACTTAGTTTATCTCGACCAGGGACGGTGCATTCGCTCCCATCCTCTTGAAAAACCGCGACTCGTACTGTAGCGTCAAGGAAGCCGCTATTTTGAGGCTAGAGAAATATTTTTAAACCATTGGGATCCAGATATTTAAAAAGATGATCAAATAAAATGGCACAACAGGCCTGGCGACGCACGCTCTAATTAGTGCTTTTGAGTCGAGTAGATGTGTTTTGAGCAAAACGTTGAAATATTGAGTTTCTTGTTCAAAAAGTCATTAGTGCATAAATGCTCTTTTCCTGTCTCAGAAATGGAAAAATATCGCTGGATATCATCATTTCTATGCAGTAATAAATGCCGTTTTCCCACTCAGAAGAGAGGGTTAACAAGAGGAAGGGTGCTACGAGCAGGAGGCTGGTACATGGAACAAACACGGATTCCAGAATGAGCAAGACGCGAACTAGCGTCCTGTCCGCACCCCGTGTCTGTGCGGTGATGTTCAGGAAGGCAGCCAATTCCGTCAGTGTCCGGAGAACTTGCTGGCATTCCTTGCCTTCCAAGGCGATTGCACAAACCGTGCAAAAACCCAGCCCAGAACCGGCATCCGGGACACCGGGTCCCCTTGTCATCTCCATTTGTGTTAGTATCGCCAGACAACAGAGTAGTGTCATCGTTGATCTACAGCAGAGATTGCCGCTGGCCAACTATGTAACACCTGGTATCTATCAAATGCCAACCCTGTACA
The DNA here is from genome assembly GCF_048418805.1 of Vulpes vulpes. Lineage (NCBI taxonomy): Eukaryota > Metazoa > Chordata > Mammalia > Carnivora > Canidae > Vulpes > Vulpes vulpes. The sequence continues at coordinate 3,461,784 of NC_132796.1, read as the reverse complement.
CTGGACTTCAATGCAAAATAATAATAATTATTATTATAAGACATTTGTCATATAAGTGTGAGGATCTGCATGCTTGCTTTTTGAAACATGAGTGTTTTCTTTCATCACGATCGCGTGACATGGTCTTGCTGGCCATCGCCCATATAAGGCCCGCCCAGCTCGGGATACTGGGAGAGTTGTTAATATGCTACTGATAGACTGGGGTCATCTTGGGCAATCGGGGATGGGTTGTCCTAGCTGTCACGCCGGCCTCAAGTCTGGTGATTGAACTGGTGTTCCCCTTATTTTCAGAGAAGATGCTCTTTTAGAAACATATTTCCTATTTGTCAAGGTCTACACCTTGGTCCTCAGGAAGGCATATATATCCAACACTTGAGTTCCATCAAATCTGCCTCTTGGTTTTTTCGTTTGTTTTTTAATGACCTTCAATATAAAGGAGAAATCTCCTCTCTCATGCCTTCCGATGGAAACACCTGGAATTTATTTATTGGTGGCTCTTGCCTCTCCGTTTCCTCATTGTCTCCCACCCGCCTTTGCATCTACAGTTGGTTAATTCGACCTCCCGTCAAATATGCATTTCCGTCGACCTCCCATGGTATTACTACTACCTTTTGGGTTGCCCTGCAACCTGACGCTTCGTGAATGCTTTAAATGACTTTTGCTTCTAAATGCTCTGACCCCTATGCATTAGCAGCAAGTCAAAGAGAGCCTTGCAGTGTGCCCAGCACTGGATTGCTATAGCTTTTCACTTAATCCTCACAAACCCTGCTGGAGGAGTTTGCTTGCCTTACTTACAAAGAAACAAAGGCTTGGAGGTGATAGGGTTGACTCACGGTGACACACCTGAGGGGGAGAAGTTCTGGGATCGCAATCCAGAGCCGACAAAAGCCACGGCTCTAGTTTTTCCACTAGATCCCACCTCCAGCCTCACCAGTCAGAGTATTGCATGAATCAGGTAAACCACAAAGTGAGTCAGGACACCAAATGCCTCCTTCACATCAGATTTAGTGTCTATAATCACACGAAAAAATGTCTGACACACTTATCGCTAATCTAGACACAAAATTGTGATTTGATGCTTACGGTATAGTCTTCTATGCCTCCAAGCAGGTTGTTGTTTGCTTGTTTGTTATTAGGGTGCTCAACGAGGGTGCTATGCACCCCAGCCCATCAATGGGTCACATAAGAGCCCTTTGGTGTCATAGATCTTACTCATTATCAGCCAGTGGTGTGCGATCCACCCCAACCCATCGATGGGTCACGTAAGAGCTCTTTGGCGTCATAGATCTAACTCATTATCAGCCAGTGCTGTGCATGACTGCTGTTGCCCATTCATCGCCTGTCTGTTGCGTATTGCCCATCATGGAGTCAACACTGCTGAGCCAGATGGTGACTTCAACAGATTTCTCACCTGACGGGTATTGAACAGCCGTAAGAAATGTTGCCCATGGATTTATGTAACTGACTTTTTCCAGGATCCAAAAAAAGTATCAGGAACACCTGCTGTTTTTCAGGTGTTAGAGCTACTCTGAAATGTTGTCTCGGGGAAGGTAGTGCAGGGGTGTCCTGAAAGTTGTTTTTAAAGTCAGTAATTGCGTACCTTCGCTTAGGTGCAGGGAGCTCATGACTTCTTTGAATTTCAACACAGAAATGGTTCCACCTAAAGGTGGTCTACTTGCAGAGCACAGAGAGCAGTGACATTACGAATCACGTGATGTGAGCCATATGCATACTGCAGTGGCGTATCCTCCTTTGTGGTTCTGGTCTCCTTGGTGAGGGCTTGGTTTCCATCCAAAATGGAGGGTTGGGTGGGTGGCGTTGGGAAGCATCTCTTTGACATCAGCTGGAGAAGTCTCACTCTTATGCATTCGGTATGTTGGCGTTCCATGTGAGATTCCACCCCGTAGGAGGAGTCTGGGAATCCTTGAGGCACAGGATTGACAAGTTCCCATAAAGACCTATGATCCGAATTGTATAGTGAGTGCATCGTGCATGAGCATTTTGCGTCTGTGACAATTTGGTGGGCCCCTATAATGATGCCTTGTGCAGCTTGAAAAACATCAAGGTGCTGTGCAGACCTACATCCATCCCTCTTTCTTTGGAAGTTAAAGATGTTCACTATTTGCTAATTTCCATGTTTTGTTTTCTTAGACTCTTTGTTGTATTTCCTTTGTTCTTGTGCTTTATAAAGCATTTTGTTGTAAAGTACAAATGCAACACATCTTATTGATCCCAAGAGTTCATGAGCGTGTATGTAAAGGGAAAAAATAATTTCCCCCTTCAAGGATCCTGCACGTCTTGATGCTACCCTCCTAACTCCATTATGTTCCCTCTCCTGGCAGCTTTGCCCTGATAGGATTTCCCACTGGAAGAGTTGCATGGAAAATGGGGTGAAAAAGTTCAGTGGGTAGAGCGGAAAGGTGAAGTGTTGCATTGAGGGAAAAATAAGCAATAGTAGAAAAGTAAAGGAATATGGGGCAAATGGCAGGAGCTAGGATCGAGAGGCAAGAGAAATTGTGTGGGAGCATGGAAAATCTGGGATATTGGAAGTCGGTGGTGGACACCATAGGAACCCTTAGCGTAGTGTCTTCTGTGGTGGGTGGTGGAGGTGATTGTCCTTCCTGGGAACAGGCTCTGGGTGTCCCTGGGGCATTGGTTGCTCATGTGCCTTCCTATGTTGGGCTGGGAGGTGGCACGGGGTGGGGCAGGAGGCACATACACTCCAGATAAAAGTTATAAGATGTGTACATTGCACAAGAGAGCATTGGCTTGGCCAAAAAGAAAAACCAAGAAATGCCCCCAGGCCCCCAACTTGTCTGACAATTTCATTGTCTCCTTCATTGGCAAGTTTCTACACATTCAGTCCTCACTCGGAAACACCATCATCTGATCTTTGTTCTTGTCGGTGTGGAACCTGAACCCTGGGGTGGACAAGTTCATGGTCCTGTTCCATCCTTGGTGGCCGTTGGCTTGGGTTTTCCTCTTCTGCCTCCTGGTGGCTGGCAACACCCACTGCATTGACTTGATTTATTCAGCAAGGAAGTCCTGACTTTGGGGGACCCTGGGAGCAGATGCAGAAACCACTCAGTGGGGCCAAGGCCCTGTAACGGGGAGGCCGCCTTCACAGAGAGGTGGACATAACCAACCCCACAAAGAAGCTCCCTCCCTGTTCAAAGGCGAGTGGAGACACCCAGGGATCTGAAGCGATTTTTCTGAGTGAAGAAAATGATGGCGGGGGAGACAAACACATTTTTCTTTTAATCTCACGTGCGCAAAACTGTTGACCAGCCTGTGCCACGCTGTGGAGGGTCTCCTTGGTCCTTTATGAATGATTCAGAATTTCCCAAAGGAAGGAGGCATTTGCTCTTTCATGTGCATTTTTTGGAAGTCAAAATGTTGGGACACACTTGGAGGCATCTATTGAATAAATACATTATTTGCAGAGTATCATGGCAGCTTGAGTTAACAGTCACGTGGGATGTACCTTAAAAACCCTCTTTTCCTGGGAACGTCTGCAGAGTCTCTTCAGATTATTAATCCGAAAAAAAAAAAAAAAAAAGCTACCTTGTTTCCTTTGGATGTTTCCTTCCTTTTGCTTCACACCTAGGCTATGAAGAGTTGATCCTTTTCAGTTGTTAAAGGTCAGGTGGCCGCTGTCTGTATGGGGAAGAAGAGGCACAAAAGCATCATTGTGCAGACGAGGACGGCCGGGATGGGCACCTGCGCCCCGGCGGAAGGTGGCATGTTCCAGGGAGAAGCTGCAAATCGAAACACATGAGCTTGATTGGCGTGGGCTGGGGATTAAGATTCTGGCGACGGTTCTGTCAGGGGAATGGTGTTTAAACAATCCCTACGAAGATAAATACCTCCACGCGTCCTGGGTATCTCATCCGCCTTGTCTTCAAGTCGCGTGACGGACAAATCTCCAAAACGCGATCTGAGTGAGAAGCGTCTTGACCACCGGGCTGAACGCAGCACTCCCTGGCTTTGCAGTTCTGGCCGGAGACCAGCCTCCTTTTGTGCAGACGTTTGCCTGGAAACCCCATAAAAACCCCATAACAGCCTAGTTTGCAGGAAGCATAGACGGAATGCATGCATATGCACGCATGTCATGCCCGGGACACCAGGCAGGGACGTAGTGCCCGGGCCCCCTTCCTGGCTTTGCCCAATTGATGTTGCATAAGTCCATTGGCCTTAGGAACATGGAGCTGGCGGTCACAAGGGAGCAAATTCAGAGTGAATTTCTTAGGGAGAAAAATGCAAGTTGGATAGGGGCCGACTCCTTGCACGTTAGGCACTATGAATATATTTCTCAGATTAAATTACGTTGTAGCATATTGATCCTGTGTGTTGTGTCTAATGCTTAAGCGAGTGTATCCTTTAGTTAGAAAAAAAGTAACAGCTTTCTGGAAGGAAGTGTGCGAGTCCCAGCATTAAAAAAAAAAAGAAAAAGAAAAAATATTGTAGAACAGCCCATGCAACCCTCCGTTGGTGTTAACAACCGTCGGATGCAGATAAGCTAAAAAGTCTTTCTGCAGGTACATCAGGTGCAAGGCTCTGGTGATTCTGCTCATGGATCGACTTTCGTCGCCTTCACTATGCCGGCTTTGATTATGGGCTCAGATGTCGCGGAGGGGTGGCTGCGTCCTGTGAAATGGGTGCAATCGCAAGCAGCTGGCCGGCATAAATGCATTTCGAAGATACACAGCTCGGTGTAGACATATGCACGACCTGATCTCCCAGAGAAATACCATCATTTCTTCCCAGTATAACTGGGATCTGTGCCAGATTTGAAAGAACAGCCTTGGAATAAGGAAATGCTCCCCGTTCGGACTCAGAAACCATTTCTACCATTTGAAGCGGACCCCCGCCTCTTCACTAAAATATCCCGAGAACACGGTAGATGACCCTGTTGCTCTTTGCTCTCCGAGATCTACCGTGCGTTTCGGGACCTCTGAATCTCTTTTCCCCTCATTGCTCCCTCTCTTCTCTCCTAAGCATCAACTTAACACCCTTTATAAATACCCCATGTGCTTTTCTGCGGCACTTCTTCGTGCAAAGCGTGCACGGATGTCCCATCTTTCCAAAAAAGCATCCCGAGCGAATGGCACCTACTCATCACAGTCTCTTCTCATTTTTCTATGCTCTGGGTTCTTCAAGTTCTCCTGTGTCGATCTCGTCCCCTTGTCTCTGCCCAGTTAGCCCTTCTCCTCCTTTTTCATCATATCTCATCACAACTGCTCTCTGGAGGACCACTCGGATGCCCTAAGCACTTCCTCTGGCCTTCCAAATCCTTTTCACAGCTTTTATCGCATCCTTGTCTTTCTTCTTTGTCTCGTAAATGACCCGCTGGGCTTGTCTACACTTGTACCTTCTCATCCGTGTCCTTTATTTAAAACTCGTTGAACACCGGGTGCGTTTAATGTGTACAATTAAGTGCCCTTAGTACATTCACAGAGTGGCACCACCATCAACCCCACCTGAGCTTTGTACATCGTCATCCCTCCAAAACCAAACCCAGGACCGAATCCCCCAGCGCCCAGAGACTTAGGCCATCCCTAATACCCCATCTCTATGGTGTTGCCTTTTCCGTACATTTTCATATAAATGGAATCGCGTACTGTGTGGTCTTCGTATCTGATTCCCTTGATGGAGCAGAATGTTTTCAACGTTGGTCCGTGCTGTCGCTTGGAGCATCTATCAGGACTTCGTTACGCCCGATACTAGTGCATCATATGGATAGGATTCATTTTGTGGGGCCATCTTTTGATGGGCATTTGGGTTGTCCCCACTTATTTGGAGATTATGCATCAATGTGCCTTGGGTATTCACGTGCAAGATTTTGCGTGACTATTCGCCTGCGTTTCTCTCGCGTGTAGACCTAGGGGTGGCACAGCTGGGCCAGACGATAAGTCTGTTTAGTCATTTGAATAACTTCTGATTTCTTTTCAAACGTGGCTGCATTTGTATCAACATAGAGGTTCTAGGTTCTCCACATCCTCACCAACACGCTTGCTAACATCTGACTTTGCACTGTATCCTTCCTAGTGGGGGTGAAGCGGTGCATCTGATGTGCATTTCCCCAAAACCTTATAACATTGGGCATCTCCTCACGGGCTCATGGGTCATGTATCTTCCTTGGAGAGATGTCTGTTTGGAACCTTTGCCCATTTTACTTAGCTTTTATTGAGTTGTCAAACATTTTTTTTTTTCAAATAACATGTTAGATACACATTTGTCAGATATAGGATCTATTTGCAAATATGTACTTGAATTCTGCGTTTCCTCCCCGCCTTTCATTCTATTTTAATCTATTGTATTTTAATGGTGAGGCAATTTTAAAATACAATTTTAATTTATTATATGGTAATTTTGAGGAAGTTCGATTTATGTATTTTTTTCTTTTGTTTGCTTTTGCACTTTGTGTTATGTATAAAACATCTGTTTCATGTCAGTTGACGCCCCTTTACTTCTGTATTTTTTTCCTAAGAGTTGTATATAGTTTAGGTCTTGTTTTAGACCTGCTCCATTTTGACTCGATGTCTTAAACCATCATTATATGGTTTTTGTCCTGTTTTCTATTGCTGTAATACGTTACATGAAGCAGGTTTTTAATATCAACCTTAACATACATTGTAGAATAAGTCCCACTTGGTCACAGCGTATAATCCTTTTTACATGTTGCTGGATGTGGTTTGCTAGTATTTTTTTCCTTGAGGGCTTTTACATCTATATTCATAAAAAAGATAAATCTGTAGATCTGCTTTCTGGTGATGCATTTGTCAGCTTTCGGTCTCAGGGTACTAATCTCCTCGCAGAATGAGTGGGAAGCGTCCCCTCACTCCCATGGTTTTAAAGCGAGTGTGAAGGGTTGGTGTTAATTTCTCCTTTAAACAATTGGTACGATTCACCGGTGAAGCCATCTGGGCCTGGGATTTTCACGGAGGAAAATTTTCCTTGGTACTAACTCACTTTCTCTGATCCTTCTGCTCAGATTTTGTCCTCCGTCTTTTGAGCTCGTGTGCCATCCGACCCCCAGTGCCCACATGGAACGAAGGTGACGGCCCTTCCCCGCACATCTCTTCCACGGCGTCGTCATTACACTTTTCACTTGCATCCTCCTGCCCATCCAGAGCTATTTCCACTTGAAATCACAACCAACCCTTTCAAAGGAAAAGGTTCCACGTTACTCATAAAACTGACCACAAAGAGGGAAACTTTCATTCACCTTCATGTCTCTCTCTCTTACCACTTATGGATGCGAACACTTAGGTCCTCAGCCTCACACGCCCACAGCTCTGCAACATGACTCTTGTTGCCCAAATAGCCTGCCCCCCACCCCTGGTTCCATCCCAGTATCTTGCTAGCCCAGTGCCATCCCACCAGCCCACCCCGGGCCGAGCCCCTGTGCCACCTCCCACTGTCCACATTGTCCAACCATCACACTCACCCGATTTACAGATGCAAGCATGAGTGAAGAGTAGCTAGGATAGACCAACTCTCCAAGGCTCTACAGATGGCGACTCCTTTCAACCAGCGTTACCATGATTGGGGATTTGATCCTGATATTGCAGGTTTGGAAGTCTAAATTTGTGAGCGAGGCCAACGTTGGTCCATCTATCAGGAGAACAGCATTGGCCAAACTGCAATGATGAGGATTTATTCATTGACCATGAGGCGTAAAAAGTCTCCATAACTATCAAGAAAGAAAAATCGATAAGGCAATTTCACTGGGAATTGGCAAACAAAATTCAGAAGGCATTGCAGGGAGAGCCCTGAATTTAAATTCCAAAAAAAAAAAAAAAAAAAAAAGAGGGAGAAAGAGGACTTGTATGTGTGCAACATGAGTGACAAGGTAATTTTTCCTACCCTTACAAAGATAGCTTTGCCAAGAAAAACACAATAGTGGATCTCATTCATTCATTCTTTCATTCAACAAATATATACCGAAGTCCCGCTCTTTCCCACACGATGCCTTCCCGTTGGGAATAAGGCAGTGAGCAAAAAGAGACAAAAATCCCTGAGCATATAACATTCTCACTGCGGTGAAGAAAAATAAAAACCGGACACATATCATAAAATGCACAGTCTCCTACGACGCGGTGAGTGCAGTGGATATATATGCAGCACGGAAGGCTGCTGGGTTGGCTTCCGTTTCATGACTTGCATGCCTCCGCTCAAGTGTATTATACCTCATTTCTGATTATTCTTAGAATAGACTTATTTCCCTTAATCTCATGTGCTGAGGAAGGACATGGCGTCTGACGCTGGGATATGAGCGATGCGTGTTTGTAAACTGTTGCTTCAGCACCATTGACATCTGGGATCGACGTTCCTTTCATGCGAGGGTCTGCATTGTGCCCGGTGGGGTGTGAGCAGTGTGCCGTGGCCTCCCAGGTTCTGCTCAGCATCCCCTCACGAGGAGGAGCAGGGACGCAGGTGTCCACCAGGCTGAGAACCACCTGCCTTCGTGCACTTGCGCTCTCTGAGAACAGAAGGTCACACTGGCTTGATGTTCCCTGTCCCTCAACTGGCTTCAAACCATGAGACTCACACTCTGCTGTGTGTGGCTTTGGTTCTTCCTGTGGATAATCTTTATCTCCCGTAACCAGCTTTGAAGCTCCTTGAGGGCTGGGGTCATAGCTCATATTGCCTTTTCCTTTCCGAGTGTCTCCCAGATAATAATCACCTTCTGGATGATTACCTGCTGTGCTGTGTTTGACTCCAAATTGCAAAGTGGAAACTAATTAACAAAGGAGAGAATATATTTTACTAGAACATCTTTTTTTTTTTTTTTTTTTTTTTTTTTTTTTTTTTTTTTGCAGCATGGGTGAACTCCTGGTTGTCAAAATCTGTGAATGCCTAATTTTATGTAAACCATATTTATTTCCACTTCTTACATTTGGCAGCTGTTCCTTTTTCACAGATACTGAAAGGTTCCATTTTCCTCGAAATATCTACTTATGCTGGTGTCATGAGTTCAGGATTTATCTTCGTAACATGTAGCTTAGCTTCAAGAGAGACAATTTTATATTTGTGGCGTGCGCTTGATCTTGAATTGAAACCTAAGGCTTTTAAAAAGAAACATTTGGAAATTGGCATATCTTTATATATTTTTTTTTATCAAATTTTAATAGCTATAAAAAGTAACCCAAACAATAGATCTCTACTCTAGAGATTTTTCTCTCTATGGCTCTTCGGAGGGGTATTTTAAAGAATGACGGTAATGGCTCTTTGCAGGGGTAAACAAGAAAATAATTAAGATTTTTCCAAAGGCTGTGTCAAGTAAACAAGAAAATAATTATGATTTTTCCAAAGGCTGTGTCAACTTTTTGCAAATGGCTGGCCAAGTTTCTTAGACGATCCTAAAATCTCAATGTATCACTTTTGTAGGGTTTGTAGAGCTGCCATGACAAATTACCACAAACTTGGTGGCTTAAAACAACAGAAGTATATTTTTTCACAGTCCTTGAGACCAGAAGTCTGAGCTGCAGAAGGCGTAGGGCTATGCTCCCTCCCAAGGCTCCAGGGGCGTCCCCTTCCTGCCTCTTCCAGCGTCCGGGACTCCAGCTGTCCCTGGGCTGGTGGCCACGTCCCTCCTGTCTCTGCATCCATCTTCACGTGGATTCTCTGTGTCTTTTTGTCTCCTCTTCTTCTTTTTATAAAGAAACCAGTCATTGAATTTAGGGCCCACCTAAATCCAGGATGATTTCGTCTCAAGATCCTTAACGAATAACATCTGCAAAGACCCATTTCCAAATAAGGTGGCATTGTGACGCTCCAAGTACGCATGAATTTTTGGAGGACACCATTCAAACCATGTTCCCAGCTTTGTCAAATGGGTCATTATTGTGACTTCCATGTACAGGGGTATCCAAAGTTTCCATCCATGCATTGGGGTGTCCCTGGGCTCAGGATGAAACCTAGGCCCTTCACTCACAGACCACCTTCATAGAAGACCCTAGCACTCTCTGTGACTTCACCTCCTTCTTGCATCATCTTTGCTTTCAAATAATGCAGTATCAAGAAGTTTGTTTTCTGAACTTTTAAAACGTCCCCACTAGTTTCAAAAGCAATCGAAGCATTTTTCCCTGTTAGCTCCAAAACTCACCTTGCCTTTCTTTGTCCTAGCGACGTGTGGGGCCCTGTCTCACATTTTCTTCTTAAATCCCAAAGCTATAAAGTAAAAGTATCAATTTGCTATATTCTTTCCACCTTTTCTCTATTATAAAATCCAATTACAAATGCTCCTCAATGCCCTATCTGGGAATTGCAAGTTGGCCCGATGCCATCTCAAAATGCAGGTCCTAAAATTTAATGTACAAGATTAATACCGGTTTTTAAAAAGGGACTTATTCAAATCCATCTGAAGTTTTAAAGTGACTCATGGACTTTTAATGAAACCAATGGGCTTCTTATAATGCCTTCTGATTTCTTCTCGAATCAATCACCGTACATGTCGCCTTTGAGTGCAGGTTGGTGCTCCTGAATCCCAGATTGGTGACAGGATGTTTTTTATTTTTTTATCTTCACTCTTGTCCCACGTTACTATGAACAGATTATTTAACACACGTCTCTGGTTTTAAGCACAGGTGAGTGATGATGGTTTTCGTCGCACACCAGTCTTAGGCAGGTCTGGTGGCAGGACTGGTGCCCCGTGACGGATTCACGGGTGCCATGTGGCCTTCACCATTGGAAGGACATACGCACTGGTGGCTTCTGATGTAGCTGGTGGGCGGGATGCAGGGTAGCGTGAACAGAGATGCTAAACCCCCTGAGATCTGAGCCCACGGCTCACATGGGGCAGTGAGCACTTTTTTTCCCCTAAAACATGATATTGTACTGCTTCTCCTGCTGAGCATTCGGCCAAGTGAAAATAAAATGGTCCATTATAGGGAAATCTTAGGCTTTATTTTTCATTTCCTAGAAAGTAAAAGCAGAGACTCCTGCTTTAGTTGGCTCATAGTTTATTTATTTAAAAAAGAAATGTTCTTTTTTTTTTTTTTTTTGGCAGAGAGAGCAAGGGGAGGGACAGAGGGAGAGGGAGAAGCTGGCTCCCCACTGAGCAGGGAGCCCTATGTAGGACTCGATTCCAGGACCCCGGGATCATGACCTGAGCTGAGGGCAGACGCTTCACCGACTGAGCCACCCAGGCGCCCCAAGACCGGTGATTTTTAGCTTACAGGATATCTGCACATTTATGTTTCCAGTAGGCCTAGATTGCTTATGGTTTCTGATACTCTAGGCCTGTTGATTAGACTTTATTTCTTTATTAATTCACATGGAGACCCTCTTTCCCTGAGCGATTTTTTTCCTCCAGTTTTATTGTGATATAATTGATCTATAACATTGTAACAGTTTCAGGCATAGAATGTGATACATTGTAACACATTCAGGCTGCAACATGATACATTGTAACAGCCTTGGTGGCCCAAGGTGGTGATGTGTGTATACATTGTGAAATGATCTGCACATCGGTTCAGTTAGCATCTATCACCTCCTATGGTTACAATTTCTTTTTTCTTGTGATGAGGATTTTTAAAAGATTTTATTTATTGGGAAGAGAGAGAGAACACACAAGGGAGGGGCAGAGGGAGAAGCACATGCCCCTCAGAGCAGGGAGGCGATCCCAGGATGCTGGGGTCATGACCTGAGCCCGGGGCAGATGCTTGGCCATCTGAGCCACGCAGGCTCCCCTAGTGATGAAAATTTTTAAGACGCACTTTTGGGAAATGTTCGTTTCGGTGCAAGTATAAATTTAGAGAGTACGACACGCTTTAACATAAAGATGAACAGTACAAATATGATTTCTAAGTAATGATTAGAATTTCCTAGTTCTTGAGTTTGCAGTGGGATTTCTGTTTATCTTACCTGTTAAAGATATCACCCGTGTGTGAACCTAGGGCCGCTTGCCCGTTACACTCCGTCCTGAGGCCAGCCTTGGCAGCTCAAATATGGGGGCCTTCCCGGCGTCCCTGGAGAAACGGAGATGATAGCAACCCAGAAATGAGTCACCGCTACACTAACGCAGAGGCAGGGTCCGTGATACACATATTCTACAAAAACCGTAGTCAGAATAGTTGGTTCCGGCCCCCCCAACCCCCCCATCAATCAGGTTGGTCACATGGTAGGTAGCGGTTCTGGAGACCTGGGGGCTGCCAGGGCCTCAGGGTAACGGGTTTGCGGGGGAGGAGGGGGCGAACGGTTTGTGGGGTGGCTGGATCAGGGAGGACACCCGGCCGGGATGGCTAACAGGAGTCCACCCTCGGGGCTCCTGGCAGCAGCAGCTGTGGCCGCAGCAGAGAGTGTCTCCTGTGGGCAGCACGGCCATGCGGGGCCTCTCCAGGTGAGCGCGGGCTCCACTGCCCCGGACCGTCGGGGCAGGTAGCAGAAGCCTCCCGGCTGTCTGTGCGCACACTCAGCGGGCCGACCAGCACACTGTGCGCACACTCAGCGGGCCAACCAGCACACTGTGCGCACACTCAACGGACCACCCTGCGCACCATGCACGCACACTCAGCAGACTGCCCAGCGCACTGACCTCACACACTCAGCGGACCACCCAATGCACCATGCGCGCAGACTCAGCGGGCCAACCAATGCACCGCGCACACACACTCAGCGGACCGCCCAGCACAGTGTGTGCACCCTCAGTGGGCCGACCAGCGCACTGTGCACGCACACTCAGTGGGCTGACCAGCGCACTGTGCACGCACACTCAGCAGACCACCCAGCACACCGTGCACGCACACTTAGCAGGCCGACCAGTGCACTGCACATGCACACTCAATGGACTGCCCTGCGCACTGACCTTGCACACTCAGGGGACCGACCAGCGCACCGTGCATGCACACTCAGCGGGCCAACCAGTGCACCATGCACGCACACTCAGCAGACCACCCAGCACACCGTGTGTACACACTCAGTGGACTGCCCAGTGCACTGACCTTGCACACTCAGCGGACCAACCAGCGCACTGTGCACGCACACTCAGCAGGCCGACCAGCGCACTAACCTTGCACACTCAGTGGACCACCCAGTGCACTGTACGCACACACTCAGCGGGCCAACCAGTGCACTGTGCACACACACTTAGCGGGCCACCCAGCACACTGTGCATGCACACTCAGTGGGCTGACCAGTGCACTGTGCATGCACACTCAGCAGACCACCCAGTGTACTGTGGGCACACATGCAGCGGACCACCCAGCTCACTGACCTTGCACACTCAGCGGACCAACCAGCGCACTGGGCGCGCACACTCAGCAGACTGACCAGCGCTCTGTGCTCGCACACTTAGCTACTAACCAGCACAGCACGGCTGTTCCCACCCACAGTGAGTATTAGCCCTCGTGCAGCGCTCCCTGGTCCTCTGCCCCAGGCCACCAGCCGGCCACGGGATCCATTTGGGATTGTGCATGAGGTGCATCCGTCCCCATGCACCATTTGGGTTCCATTCCCATGGAGCATGAAATGCGGAAAGAAACATGGTGGATGAGAAATCCAGGATCAGAGCTAGGAGTCAGAGGAGCCTCTTCTGGCCCCAGAGGGCAGGTGACGTGGGGCCCTAGCTTGGGGTGGCTCTGGCTGCAACAGGGACCCCTGATGTGCGGCTCAACTGGATGCATGGGCACGATTGGGGCAATGGTGTGTGGATTTCCCCAGGATACCAGAAAAAATAAAATGCGATGCTGCCCACTTTCCTCCCTGAGCTCCCGTCCTCACACTTTTCATAAAAGGAGCCCAGTGTGAGAGCAGTTCTTCAAAGGAACGTGTACATGAAACCAAAGAGCAAACAAACAAAACACGGTCAAGACACATCACAACATCCTGAAATGCAAAACAAATGAACAAGAAAAACAAAAGAAACTGGCCTCGGGGACCTCCCACGCCCCCCATTTCTGCCGTATTCAGAGGCATTGTATCAGGAAATCAAATATGACCTTTTACAGTTCCAGGGTCTCAGTTTCCGTTGCTAAATGAATTCCTATGCTTTTGACTAGGTGAAGACCGGATTTAAAGAAATTCCTCTGCAACTGCAAAGTTGTAGAAATGAGAGACTTGGGGGCACCTGGGTGGCTCAGTGGTTGAGGTCTACCTTGGGCTCAGGTCATGATCCCCGGGTCCTGGGATCGAATTCTGAATCGGGCTCCCTGCTCAGCAGGAAGTCTGCTTCTCCCTCTCCCTCTCCCCCTGCTCAAGCTCTCTCTCAGAGAAATAAAATCTTTTTAAAAAAGGAACAAGAGACGTTTATCTATGTGCACTAGTCAGTTCCTGCCCATTCGTTTACGTATTTATTCAACCATCCCGGGTTGGAAGCATGCCGTGTTCAGGGCCCTGGGCTAACACATGCATATCTTCCTCTGTATTTACATCTACTATTTTGTGAGCAGGTGTGGCTTTACCTAAGGAATCATTACATGTAAGTGGAAACCACTCCGAGTTTGAAAAAAAAAAAAAATCGAACAAATTATTATTTGAACTTAACATTGTTCATCTCCTACTCTTGACTTCTTGGATATCACCCAAACCAACTCATCAACCTCAGCTGCATGTATCGGTGACTTCGTACATTTGTTGAAGTAATGATTTTATTTTTTAAAGGTTTATTTATTTGTTTTAGAGAGGGCAGGGGGAAGGGCAGAGGGAGAGAGGATCCTCATGCAGAAGCCCTGCTGAGCATGGAGCCCATAGCAGGGCTCAACGTCACGACCCTGAGGTCACGATCTGAGCCAAAACCAAGAGTTGGACGCTCAACTGACTGAGCCATCCAGGTGCCCCTAAAATAATGCTTTTAAATATTTATTGATACGTATCAACTGAATACCTGTTGCTGTTTTGTGTGTGTGGAAGCACAGTGGTATCATAAGAGATAATTTTAAATTAGGGATAACTCTTTAAGGAAAAGCATGTTTTCCAACTTCTCTTTTGGCAGCCAACATGTCGGTCATTTCTGTTTTCATTATAATTAATTTAAAATGCTGACTTTTAACAAAGAGAAGGGAAAGTTAAATTTGCTCGTCGTGAGTTAATGCCATATTGTGTCTAGTTACAAAGCCACAGCTAAGCCCCATGTGGAAGAAAAGTGGATGAAACAGCATGGGACTCAAAGAAAATCCCTTTGGAAAGGTGAACTTGTTTTCAGAATGATGAAAGTCATCCGAGAGTCAGTTTCGGCTTCAGTTTTCTACTTTTTCTCAGTGCAGTCTCCATAAACCTCAGAATTATCCCGCTTTGAGCCAAAATGCCAAAATGTTACTGGCTTTTACCTGGGTTGTCATGCAGTTTGGGGCCCTCGGTGAGTGGGTGCTTTTCCATAGAGGCATCGTGCTTGGACCTTTCCGTTTGGTGCCTAGACTTTGTCACCCGTTGAGGTGCCTGCCAAACTATTAGAAGTTTTCGGCCCTGATTATTCTTTCCCCACACTACAGTGAGACAAGGGGTCCTATTCCCATCCCTTAGAGCTCACTTATTTTCTCATCATTATTACTGTACGACCTTGAGAACCACACAAGGACCCTCCCCCACCCGCTGTCACTGGGTTGATGAGGACCTCCAAGAGCTGCACACCAGAGTGTACGTGTGCCTTGTTTAGGAGGACAGAGAACACCATTGAGAGACGTGTCACCATCTCAAAAGTCTCTATAATATCTGGGACTCTTCTTTTTAAGTAGGCCCCATGCCCAATTTGGGGTTGAATTCATGACCCCAAGATCAAGAGTCACATGCTCTAGGGACCGAACCAGCCAGGCAGCCCTATAGATCTAGGACTGTTGACACAACAACATGTCCATTGTGACTTCAGCCACTTGTTGACAAGACTTTAAACACCCAGGGCGTGCGTTTATCTTCCACTCCTTGGAAGGATGCATTTTGGTTGCAAATACAGCGCAAGAGGACATCATACACTCAGAGCATCGTTATAGGACCTGTGTCATTCCTTCCTCTTTGAGTTTGCCATGTAACTCTTGCAAAGTATGTATTCTTTAAAGAAAACTTTTTAAAAATTACAGGTAGCCTCAAGGTTTAATACAATTTAAAAAGAGAGTTATATTTGTTACATACGTGAACCTGAGTGGTTCCTGAGACTTCTAACCCTTGATCCAAATGTCATCGTTTTCCCCCCGAATTGGAATCCCAGCCTAGCAGTGGTGACATGCTGATACGTCCATGTGATAGCATGTCATTTAAATCTCAAAGCGCCTCGTTAAATTTTGACGCCTCATCTCAGCAGGCTACATTTATTGCTCAGGAGCTGTCTCCCGTACATCTTCCAGAACACGAAACAAGAATTCATCCGACTCCAGAGTTTTAACACCAGCTCACGCTGAGCCAGGAGGAAAGAACAAATTGGTGCCACTTTGTGTTAAGTGGTCGAAAAAGGAAAGCATGCCTTTGCCTACTTTTACTTTGTTATTTGCAGCTCCACCCGTTATATCAAATGCAACGTTGGTTTCAGGTCCTCGGGATAAGTCGCACTAGTCAGTGCTCTCTCTCTGCGTGAAGCATACTTTGGCTTCCATCTAAATGGATAGTATCCATTTGGAGAAGTATTTAGTACATTATACCGAGTTTCATCTTCACTTTCCATCCCATTTTATTTTATTTTATTTTTTTTAATTTTTTTTAAATTTATTTATGATAGTCTCACACAGAGAGAGAGAAGCAGAGACACAGGCAGAGGGAGAAGCAGGCTCCATGCACCGGGAGCCTGACGTGGGATTCGATCCCGGGTCTCCAGGATCGCGCCCTGGGCCAAAGGCAGGCGCCAAGCCCCTGCGCCACCCAGGGATCCCCTCCATCCCATTTTATAATTCAGATGTGTTCGTGTGGTTGACACGCCTGAGTCTACAAAGAAAGGTTGCATTTGTGATTTTAAAAATGTGATTTTCGTGTTTAACTCGTGTGCAAGACAAACATTTGTGTGGGGACTTAAAATGTTTAAATTCCAAGTCCCCTTTCAAACACTGCACACAAATTCCTGTTTGCGTTCATAGCATGTATCCGGCTTGTCCCACCTGGCCTCAGATTTAGCACAGCTCCCCAGCCCGGTGCAGCAAATAAACACAGATCCTGTTTCTTCCTTCCAACTTCCTTAGCCAATAAACTGTATATGTTCCACATCCCTTAAAAGAAGTGAGTGGCCAAAATCCAGCAGCTTCCACTCTAAGAACGTAGAATCGAATGCATTCCGCTGTGGGTTTTTCCTTTATTTTTTTTCATAGAATTTTTCTACATTTAATTAGTAACTGGTGTCCCTTCCCAGGGCACTGGCAGGATGTGCTGGTTGCCTCAATGTACATTAGTGGTTTTCCTGTTCAAAAGCTATGACTCTGAGAACGCTTCCAGGATCTTGATTCATTCTTCTGCTTGTTTCTGAAATGGTCCACGAGAGCAGTGGGATTTTCTTAATCCCCAAACATGGTTTTCACTCCAATGCCTCAGATCTAAGACCGGCGCATATTGCTTTATCAGAGCCGTCATTCTGCAGGCGAGAAGTTTCTCATCTCTGTCCGAGATCCGATCTATGTATTGACCAGTTGCTGTAAGAAATTTGAGACTTTCTGGGTCACCTGAGTGGGTCAGTGGTTGAGCACCTGCCTTCGGCTCAGGTCGTGATCCTGGGGGCCTGGGATCGAGTCCTGCATCGGGCTCCCCGCATGGAGCCTACTTCTTCCTCTGCCTGTGTCTCTGACTCTCTCTCTCTCTCATGAATAAATGAATAAAATCTTTAAAAAAAAAATAAAAATAAAGGGAGGGCACTATTTGCTTTCCTTTACCAGATATTAATGCGAGACTCAGAAGGGTTGAGCCCATTCCCATTGACAGCCTGGCTGGTCATCGTTGGAGATACAATTAGAATCCACGTAGTTTAACTGCAGAGCCGCATGGATAGCCAATAGTAGGATTCATTACTTTAGGATGGATATATATAAAACCTTATTATAGAACCATAGGGCTTTTATACCCATTTTCTAATTAGTCACTTGCCTTAAAACCACAACTCCAGGGGATCCCTGGGTGGCGCAACGGTTTAGCGCCTGCCTTTGGCCCAGGGCGTGATCCTGGAGACCCGGGATCGAATCCCACGTCAGGCTCCCGGTGCATGGAGCCTGCTTCTCCCTCTGCCTGTGTCTCTGCCTCTCTCTCTCTCTGTGTGACTATCATAAATAAATAAAAATTTAAAAAAAATATTAAAAAAAAACACAACTCCAGCAGGTGTCAATGTTAGCAGTCGTATAGTATCAGCAGTGATGTTGATGCCCATGCTTTGCACTCTGTAGCTTCCATGTTCTGGTTAATCGAAATGTCAACATGTGAGGGAAACTTGGATCGTCAGAGAATGTTGAGTGAGATGCCCTCAGCAAGGTGAATAGTCCTGGGTAAGCTTGCAACAGTTCATGAGAATCTGTTGACTCTGCGGGCGGAGATGTTTTGCTGTCTGCAGCACACAGTAGGGATGCAAATGTTGGCTAACACGCTCCTCCAGAGGCTGACCTATTAAGGAAAACGTCATACTCATCGTCTACTTGGTAACTTCCAAGGACTTCCCACTGCATCTTTCTTTTCCCAGATAATATATCAACATTCTCCAAAAACATAAGACTAGATACATCCCCCCTAGTTAGATAAAATTGGCTTTATTGACTCTTTGTGAGAAGAGAGAATGCACGCCATATGGGGTGCTCAGTAAGAGGGAGTCAGAAGGACTTTGAGGATGTGGGCTTGTATTGAGTGACTTTAGGGAGAATCCAAGGAAGCTAGGCATGGCTTTGGAGTGGAAACTCTTTGGACATGGCCTAATTCTATGGTTGCTCATCAAAAAGGAGGAAAAAAAAATTAGATGAAAGCTGATACTGTAGGAAAGAACAAAGAATCGCTGAGTGTCACTTGGTATTTTTGCCTGATGTTGGTGTCCTATGAAATATTTATATTCCACAGGAGACCACCACAGCCTGGGTACGTGGGCTGAGCCCGCTCCCAGCCATGCTTACGTGGTAACCCTGGGCCAGCAGCCAGGGGCCATGGGCTGCTGTTCTCTTTCTCAGGTAACCAAGGATTTAAACAGACCAAATCACACAGGGGCCATGGGGCAGCGCTGATAGCTCAGCAAAGACTGTACAATGACAGTAAACTTCCAGCTTTTCTCTAGGAGACTGAACGCCAACACGTTATTCATTGCACATGGTTGGCACATTCTCCAGCAAGATCTCATTTTCATCGGACACAGAGAGAGAGTCTAAGCCAGGAGAGCAAGAGACGGAGAAGGAGAAGCAGAGTCTCCACTGAGCAGGGAGCCCAACGTGGCCCTGAGATCATGACCTGAGTCGAAGGCAGACGCTTAACTGACTGAGCCACCCGGGTGACCCAACACAGCTGGGATCCCTGGGTGGTGCAGCGGTTTGGCGCCTGCCTTTGGCCCAGGGCGCGATCCTGGAGACCCGGGATCGAATCCCACATCGGGCTCCCGGTGCATGGAGCCTGCTTCTCCCTCTGCCTGTGTCTCTGCCCCTCTCTCTCTCTCTCTGTGACTATCATAAATAAATAAATAAATTAATTAATTAAAAAAAAAAGAATTTAAGGAAGCTGAGTAACAGTTGTGTAGTGGCATACAGGGAGGCGCTCTATGGCCGGCCAGCAGGTGCCATCCCTATTCTAGGAGGAGGATATGTCGCGGATGGGAGCACTCCACATACAGCCTGAACAACCTGTTCCCTGGGCCTACCTGGGGTGAGGACGGTCAATACCAAAGTCTTTGCCTTTTTAATTTCATTCTTCTACTTTCCATGGCTGGTTAAGACCTGTGGATGGTGAATAATTTCTCCGCTGAGCTTGATAAATTGTGGTCGAGTCTTCCCAGGTTGAAGGGGCCAGGTGAAGTGCAGAGCAATGACTTCCTGCACTGTGGCTGAACTGCACACACCGACCCGTCACTCCTGACGCTTGTTCCTTTCCAGCGACAGCTGTTGCATGCAGAGCACACTGGGGAGGGTCTCAGATTCACCCAGAGCTGGCAGCAACAGTATAGCATACACAGTACACGTGCACAAAAAGGCAAGATATATGCCCCGTGCACGTCTTGTTGGGTTGAAGAGCACAGTGAAATGCAAAGAAAAACATGGATGAAGGACATCTTGCAATTTTAGGTCATGAAGCCTGATGCTCACCAATTCAACCTTACTTTCCTAAAGTCTGTGATTCTGGTTTTTGAGAGCCAGAGGCACGTACAAGAAAACTTCTCCCGTTTATCCAATACGTAAATCTTAGGCTCCTTTGTTCCCGATGAGCCAATACAGCTCCTTCTGGATGAGCGGGAAACACGAGACTATCATAGTCGTCTCTTAAAAATCGCCGTACGTCTTAGGTTGTCAAAAATACACTTAGAGATGGTAAGAGAACCAAGTAAGAAACAAGCTGACTGACAGCTTTGATTCCTAGATAAAGGGTTTTACACGTTCAGTCCTTGAGGTCGATAATTAATCCTGCACCATTTCCACCACCCTCAGATATTTGGTGAGTTTTATAACAGTCCGTGAACAGCTCTGCAGACAGTGGCCGAGCTCACGCATGCACAGGGCTGTCCTAGCTACAAGCAGTGTTAACAGGCAAATATCACTGGTGGGAAAGAGTAGAAAGAAAAAAAAATACATATATATGTATTTGTCCTCTTGTGGAGCCACCTACCTGTGGTGAACCGGGAAGATAGATGACCTAGGTCAGGGCTGGGTCAACACCCTGTGGGTGCCTACTTGGGTTTTTGTTTGCCTTAAAGCTTGGAGGTAGAAAAAAATCTGCTCCATAGCCTTCCCTAAAACGGAGTGTGATCGTGAATACAAGGCGAGGAGATGCGGTAATTTCTACAGCACTGATGAGGCAAATGGTGCAGATTTTTCAATGGAATCCACTCAACGCAGGCATATCTACTGCACTTTGTTAAAAATGGAACTATGATCATTTCAACTGCAAACTTCAAAACCACCATATAACGTGCTTAAAGTCTTAATTCTGGCAAATTCTCTGAAAAACCATGCCCCATATAGATTTGTCTATTAATTTTTGCATTGATTTATTGCCAGGAATGTCGTATTTTCAAAGCAGTTGGGCCAAGAGAATGATCAGTTTTTGGCCCCCCTTTTTTTTTAACTACAACTGTGGCTTTCCATTTTAGCTGCTGGGAAAAAAAAAAAAAAAGATAAAAAAAAAAAGTCCACTATGCTTTTGACGGTATCTCTGAATGATCGGATTCTCCGGAGATAATTTTTTGGCATATTCCTCAAACATTTTAGCATATTTCCACGTGATACGAATTCATCATTTCATATCTCGGGTTTGCGTTAGCCAAGAGTCCTCCACCCGCGGTGCTCATGTTGAGAAACGTATCTAAATAAAAACTCTCTTGAAAGGCGCCCTAGGGGACGTGATGAAAAGATGCACGGCCAAGTTGTGTTTGTGCAATTTTCCGACATGGAGAATGTTCCATGAAATTGCAGAAAAGCGTGCAGAGAACTTGAAGATGCAGATGGATGAGGGCAGTGCCCACATGAGCCTGCCCACCTGGCGCCTTCCCCCGTGGCGAAGCCTGGATGGTACAGCGGCCTCCTGCGCTGTGTGATGCTGGGCAGTTGACCGAAACTCCCCGGGTGTCGTTTGCTCATCCGTAAAGTGCAGATCGGGATAGACCCCTCCTTTGATCCTCCGAGAGTCTCAAGCCACTTTGGACATGTGAAGTGCTAAGAGAAACACCTGTCGCGTGGAAGGTCATTATGGAGGGAACAGTTATTATCCTTATTCGTAGACGGTAAACTAAGGTTTCCAAGAGCGTCGGTAAATGTGCCCCAGAGTTACACACCTGGCAACCAGCTGACAAATGGGATTGGGATCCGCGTGGGGCTGAAAGTCTCCTTCTTCTCAATCCCCCAAAGCAGGTCACACAGTCTACACTTGGAGCAGCTCCCCTGCAAAACTGGTCTGGACCTAAAAGTCTTGATTTTAGGAGTTCTTTCATAACTTGCTTATCTATCCTGCTGAATTTCCCACCTCCCCCTCCGTTTCAGGCGACGGCTTTGTTCAAATCCTCTAATTTCTCTTTATTGCTCATTGCTAATGTATATTCTCCCGTGGAACAAAGGGGATGTGAATAAATCCGTATCGCACAAAAACTTCCAATGTGCAAAGAAACGAAAGTCCTTAAAAATATGCTTACACACGGTATGTGAACTAAGCAATTAAAAAAAAAAAAAAGATATGAATTGTACCAAACTGAAAATTAAATTTATCATTCATGAAAATCCAGTTTTATGAATAAGTGAAAAGACTATAAACATGCGTAATAATTTTAAAAGTCAGAAGACTGGAGTGCAGACGACATGATTCCAATTTCATAGTGTAAATAGTATATATGTGTGAAAAAAAGCTGTACTCTCTCTATATCCCTAAATTCCCAGGTGATATCTCTGGATGAGAGGAAAGACTATGCTTTTCTCCTTCTTGCAAATTCTCTAGAATTAGAAAAATACAATATATATATATATATTTTTAATTTATGTGCATCTCTTGGGAGAGAGCTGCCAAGTGCAGACTCAAACTTACATGTTCTTGCAGTCGTTTCTTCTCCCTGCCAGGCCTGCCCTGCTCTCAGCCCAATACCCTTATTCTTCTTTCCACACATGCTCCAACACCAGCATCCTCCCAACCGGGGCCCTTTTGTTCTCCACACACATCCCTCTCTCGCGCCCGGCCTCCCCACGGCCAACGGAGTGCTACGTCCACACTCACGCCTCACCCCACTGTCCCAGCTCCAAACCCTCCCTTCTCTTCTGGTCCCTACAGAATGACTACTAAGCTCTCCAGGGAATATGAGAATTTCCAAGGTCTGGCTGTAGGCCAAAGAAGGTCGTTTGGCACAGGGATGGCCTTTTGGGTCATAATAAAGAATAGGTGGCGGGTGGTAGCCGATCTCAGGAGATGGTGGGAGTAATAGTTGCTCATGCACAAGACTTGGGACATTGCATGTCTATCCTATCCTATCCTATCCTATCCTATCCTATCCTATCCTATCCTATCCTATATATTTATAGGATATCCGTATGTATACGTAGCATATAATCTTACATATAAGTTCATCTAGTGCCATATATGCAAGTTCATAGTGTATGAAGCTACACTACGGGATGTAATTTAGCATCCTGCACGATAGTATATATAATGTGCTGTACTCTCTCAGTGTATATATGATACAGTGTAGGGCATGGGATACTAGCGTGTAGTGTAGACGTAGGATGGCCTATGAGATAATACCCTACTAATAGAATAGTGCCTAAATAATACAACATATTATATCCCTGCTATAGCCTGGCTGCCCCCACAGCCCAAATCTTTCCATCCTGGCCCACGTATCCTGCCTAGTGGGCATTTTGTGCAACTCAGTGGCTTTTGCAAAGTGACACTCTTATTTGTATGGCCCTTCGTCAAGGGGAGGTGTCTAGTAAGAGGCTGTTGTAAGAGGGAGGGTGTAGTAAGAACACGAGGACCTCCCTTCAGTCCCGAACTGCTTTTTCTCCTCCGATTCAAACGCCAAGTTGCGCATCGCCTTCCTCCCCCTAGTTTACCACTCCCTGAATGTGTGACAGGACGACGGGCCCCCGCCCTTGACAGTCTGCATCCTTAAGACCCTCCATTTCGCCGTTGCATTTCAGAAATGGTGACAGGTAGTTCTGTTCAGTGAAACGCGCCAATGACCTTGAGAGGTGTCCTCTTTGAGGGTGAGCCTCTTTGGCATCTTGCGTGGGGCTCCTCAGAAGTGTGCCGTCCTGGCCGCTAAAACGCGTGTCCCCGTTTTGGCTTTGGCATCAGTGCGTGTGCCCGCTGCTTCCCAACCCTCCATCTCACCGCTGGGTAAAGCCCGGTACGCGATTCGTTCGTGAGGTCTGAGCAGCTTTTACTGTTGCTGGTGGACGTCCCGCCTGGATGAGGTCAGATCTCCAGCCTCTCGTCACGCAACCTGCATCCTGCTTTGCAAAAGGCATTGGCTTTTGCACCACATCTTGTCGTTCCTTTTGCATTAGGGGTGAGGAGCAAGTCAGACACAACCGGCACGCTGGGAGTACAGCTCTGGGAGAGTTCCGGCACCCACACCCTCCACCCCGCCCCCAGTGTCTTCCTGACTCATCTTTTTCTTCCTGTGCCTTCCTCCCCTTTTGGGTGAAGGTTTTTATAGCACCACAGTGCCTTCTGCACCCAGACACCGGAAACACTATTGTACAGCAGGCTCCCCCAGGAAAGGAGAGGCCGGAGCTTTCATGGCACATTCTTTTCTATTTAATGGGATTTATTTATTTATTTATTTATTTTTTTTTTTTAAATTTTTATTTATTTATGATAGTCGCACAGAGAGAGAGAGAGAGAGAGAGGCAGAGACACAGGCAGAGGGAGAAGCAGGCTCCATGCACCGGGAGCCCGACGTGGGATTCGATCCCGGGTCTCCAGGATCGCGCCCTGGGCCAAAGGCAGGCGCCAAACCGCTGCGCCACCCAGGGATCCCGATTCATTTATTTAACCAACGGAGTTCCTTCAGCTTATCAACTGACGGTGGAGAAACTCTTGTAGAAATATAGCTTAATTGGGGCACCTGAGTGGCTCAGTTGCTTAAGCATCTGGCTTCTGCTCAGATCATGATCTCAAGGTCCTGAGATCAAGCCCGGCATCGGGCTCCCTCCTTAGCGGGGCGTCTGCTTCTACCTCTCCATCTGCCCCTCCTCCTGATTGCTCTCTCTCTCTCTTTCTCACTCCCTTCCTCCATCTCAAATAAATAAATACACTCAAAAAATATGGCTAAATTGAAAGGCATCATTTAAAAATATTGACTCGTTCATTGGAGGAGCAGTTATCAAGCTTCTAGAAAAGAGATAACATGAAACACAATTAATCAAAAGTATTATAAAATATCAGAGTATTGGAGAAGACTAATGCCCAAGAATATATAATTTTGGGTGTCCTTGATACACTTTTTATCGGTGTTGGGATGCGTATGTACATACGCGTCCCAACGTCATCGGTATTAAGACAGCGATGAGCATGTGTAACCCCCAGAGATGGCCACAATACAGTGAATGTGCCATCCGCCTGCCATACGGCGTGTCAAGCTTCTACACTGCGGTTATCATGTTGCAAACACGTGAGCCTTGCCTACAAGTCCCACTGGGGTTGTTGCATTCTGCGCGGCCTTAGCCGGGAGGTCAGAGGCTCTTCCCACCCACCTGACCCCCTCACTATCCTGATGGATCTTCTCAGCATCTCAGAGCAGGACCCATGTGAGCTCATCCTTATCCTGCAAAGTCCAGCGGGTAGGCCTGGTGACAAGGTTCTCCAAGGGCAAAACGCAGAATGCGTCCACCAATCTGGTTTTGGCTGAGGGTATGTAATCTTTATTATTGTTATGTTGCAAAGACGTTTAAGAATATAATGAGATTTTGGGGGCCTCGTGGGTTGTCTTACTCCAGTCTCAACACTTGGTACGTATCTGGTGCAACATATTAGGAGTCCAGTCGTTCTCCAGCGTCTTAGAGGTGGAGACCGACACATGGCTTCCAGGAAGGTGCCGACTCACATCATTCTGGGTAGCGTTAGTGGAAAGTGAAATTATTATTATATATTATTCTTTCCATTGTTTGCATTTCCAATGCACTCAGTAGGCTTCTTCCTCCTCCCTCCTTCTTCCATATTCTTCCTTTGGCTGAAATACGAGGCATGAGGCACAGCAATTCCGGCCACTCCTGGATTGTAATAATCCAGCTCAATCTAATTGCAATGTCTCCTCCGGGGTAAGGCTTTCTCATTCTCTGGGCCAACCACGGTCTGGACAACTATTTAGTAATAAAGGAGGGTGATGTTGGCTTCTTCCCTCACCAAGAGGAGAGGAGAAATTAGAGGAAAGAACAGAACTCTCACACGGCTGGCGGAGTTGAAATCCGATGCGACTGCTTCCTGGGAGTGACAGGTGTCTACAGCCGAATTTCCCTTTGGATGCATTTGTAATTTCCAGGGTCCTGTGGTGGGTCCCACCAACTGCCATTTGTGTGAGTTGGGTCAACCCTCTTTTTTTTTTTTTTGGTCAACCCTCCTCTTATTGAATATCCTCATCCACAGCTATCTTCAGACGGATCTAGTCTATTAACCCCCACCTGGTCCTAAGCATGGTTTTCTTGAACAAAGACTCTTTCTAGATGACCAAAGAGTGATTCTTTCTAGGAGGTTTACCTTGGCTCCACATCATC
Source organism: Vulpes vulpes (assembly GCF_048418805.1). NCBI lineage: Eukaryota > Metazoa > Chordata > Mammalia > Carnivora > Canidae > Vulpes > Vulpes vulpes. The sequence goes on along the minus strand of NC_132796.1, from coordinate 3,435,511 downwards.
ATCATCACAATCACAGGGTCCTCTCTTTAGAAGCCCTCCAGTATCTTCAATCTCAAGCCCTCCAGTATCTTCAGTCTCTACCATCTTCTTTTCTCTGTCTGACAAAACCAAAAGGAGCCTCATGGGCCAATGATGGCAGAGCCAGCCTCAAGTGTCTTGGCGGGTCTTGCTTGGATGAACTAGTCCCTTGATTAGGATCCTTGGCTCTCCCCCATGGGCAGTTGTGCTTCCCACAGGATACTTGGCCATGTCAGGAGGCTTTCTGGTTGTCACTACGAGAGTGGGGAATGCTACTAACATCTAGTAGGTGTGGGGCAGGGCTGCTGGTATGCCCCTTCAGTGCACAGGACAGCCCCCACGGAGAATGCTCTGGTCCCCAAAGTCAACAATGCCAACATGGTCTAAGTCAAAGCCGTTGTCTTACTCATTTATTAGACGATTCTTCTACACCATTAGCTCTCAACTGGGGACAAGTTTGCTCCCAAGGGCACATTTGGGTATGTCCGAAATATGTTTAGTTGTCACAACTTGAGGTTGGGGATGGCATCTACTGAGTAGAGATGAGGTTGCTGCTAAGCGTCCCTCCGTTTCAGAAGAGCCCCCAGCAATAGAGAGCCATCTGTTCCATAATGTTACTAGTGTTGAGGTTTAGAGACCTTGGGATGCTTGCTGCTGCCCATCGAGCTGCTACCAGGTGGCAGCTTTCAGGAGGAGCAAAGAACAGAGAGTTTGAACTCCCTAGATATGAATGAACGTCTTGGATGTGAGTCCCAACTTGGGCACTTCCAGCCCTGTCTCTGATCTTAGCTCATGGACAAATAACTTCATCTTTTCTGTGCCTCTAAAACCTCTGTTTCTCCATGCCTCAGAGGGTCCAGCGCCGAAGGTAATTAGACTGTACACGTTCGTGTGGCTTACGGGAGCGCCTGGCCCAGAGTGGGCATTTCGGAAGCGCCACCCTGTTAACAGCATTGCAGCTTTGGGAGGTGGCGGGAGTACAGGCGGGCGTTAGCACCCCTTATGCACAAAACCCCCTCTCGCAAGAGGTAGACCCTCCGTTGTCCAATAATCCCACTGGTCGAAATTTATTAAATTTCTCTTTTCCTGCCTCTTGCCTCATTCATTAAATGGAATCAGATTGTGGTGCCCCTCTCAGGATATTAAAGTGAAGGTAAAATAAAGCAAACAGAAGGAAGGCTGTCTTCACGTTGGACATGTGAGTATTGGAATCTTTATCATCCCTTTCGATTGTAACCCACTGGCGTTATCAGCCACAAGGGATGTTCCGTGTCTTCTCGGGGGTTTTAATCAGTGGCTGGCATCATTCACACTGGTTTACCGTTATTAGCGCGGATGGGGACACAATCTCCACGTCTTCCTCTGAATGCTGCATCCCGAGGAAGAGACCTTGATTCCTGGTGGGTGTCTACACCTGGGAATGCCGAAAGCTCGCCTCGCCCATTTCCATCTTGCTCACGGGAGAAAGCACCAGCTTATGGGAAGTGCAACCTTGGCTGAGCCGCAGGCGCCATGGGATGCAGGTCCGCCTTGCTTTTGAGGAAGAAGGAAGAAATCAGAGGTAGGGGGGAGGTTATCCACCCTCCCGTTCCTTGTCTGACCCGTGAGATGGGTGATTCGGGCATGTGTGATGAAGCCAGGAGGGGAGCAAAGAGGAGGTAATGTCTGGGACAAACCCCAGCTCCTCTGATTCTGTTCCCTTGCAAAATAAGCTAATTAATGAACACATGACCATTTTCTTCCTACTTCCTCCCACCCTAGACTCTGTGGGCCGCCCTAAAACAGGTGCCGATCTCACAGGGAGGACATGGCCACCGAGTCTACGGCCGTGTCTTCTGATGCGAGAACCGCCCTCTAGCCTGTGTGTGTTCTCGGTGGTAGGCGAGCAATGCTGGCACCCATATAAGGCCCCTCTTCTTGCAATTCAAAATAATAAAAAGTACAGACACACACACACACACGCACGCACGCACGCACGCACTCACAGCTGTGTGTAATAGTTTGCAAACTATGCAAAGGCAGGAGGCTAAGGGAAGCCTGGCCTTCAGCCGTGGCCACAGGTGATCCCTTTTCCAACACACCTAATAGCAGGTGCGTCACTGGAGAAAGGCCCTCCCAACGCCCCCCTTCCTGCCATGTGCTACGTGCCTGCTTGTTAATACGTTTATGGTCTGTTGGACCCGACTTGGTTTGTTTTCTGCTTTGCCCTGAGAGGCTAAATCATTCCCCGGAAACTTGAAGCCCTTGCACAAAGACGCACTGAGTTAAAGAGCTCAGTGTTAGAAATAGCAAATGCACGAAAGTCAGAATGAGTATGTCCATAGTCTTATCTTGCTTTTGCATATAATGCTGGTTCTACTGCTTTTATTATTCCTTTAATTTGTGTGCATTTTTTCTTTTCCAAAATACTTAGGATTGTTGGCTTGACCTTCTGGCATTCAGAAGTTTCAATGTGGTGTGCTAGGTGTGAGGATTTTTTTTTTCATTTTTATTTTATTTTATTTTTTCATTTTTATTTTATTTTTATTTTATTTCATTTTATTTTATTTTATTTTTTACACAAGACAGGTCTCCCTTTGGAGTCTCATTTCCTGTGGTATTGGGAAATATTCCAATTTATTATATTTTTCTTGGCAATTTCCTCCCATCTGGTTTTTAGACTTTTGTCTATGAAAAATCTTCCAAATTCTAGAAGTCAGGTATTTAAGCTTTTTTTTTTAACTTTCTAACATACTTTTATCTACTTTGCTTTTTTTAAAATTTTTTAATTTTTTTTTTATTTATGATAGAGAGAGAGAGAGGCAGAGACATAGGCAGAGGGAGAAGCAGGCTCCATGCACCTGGAGCCCGATGTGGGACTCGATCCCGGGTCTCCAGGATTGCGCCCTGAGCCAAAGGCAGGCGCCAAACTGCTGAGCCACCCAGGGATCCCTCTACTTTGATTTTTGTATTAATTTCTAGGAAATTAATATCCTGCTTAAGTTTTAATCCCAACTAATTTTGTCTTGGAATTTTAAAAATTTTATAAACTGAAAAATAAAAATTTTATTTTTTATATTTTAAAAAAAAAATCTAAGAACTTTTCCAGAGTCTTTTTTTCTAGCATCCCTGTTTATGTAACAGATGTGCCATTAAAAAAAAAATTCTCATAGTAGTCAATATATCTTCAGGGATTATTTGAGATTCGCTTGTGTTTCCGTACAGGTCTCCATTATCCTCCAAAGTCTGGTATTCAATTCTTTGTGCTGTTTTAAGAATTTATTTTTTAGGGACTCCTGGGTGGCTCAGTGGTTGAGCGTCCGTCTTTGGCCCAGGGCATGACTCCGGGGTCCTGGGATCGAGTTCCGCATCAGGCTCCCTGCATGGAGCCTGCTTCTCCCCCTGCCTGTGTCTCTGCCTCTCTCTCTCTCTCTCTGTCTCTCATGAATAAATAAAGAAATTCATTATTAAAAATTCATTTTTAGAGCAATTTTAGGTTTATAATAAAATTAAGAGGAAGATACAGAGATTTCTCATATGCCCTCCACCCTCAGACATGCACAGCCTCTCAAATCGTCAATATCCTCATCAGAGTAGCTCATTTCTCATCAAGGATGAACCTCCACTGGCATGACGTCATCACCCAGAACCTGTCGTTATATTAGCATCCACTCCTGGTGTTTATAGTCCATGAATTTGGACTCACGTACAATGACATGTTTCCATCATTATAATATTGTACATAATTTCCCTGCCTGACAAATCCTTTGTGTTTCCATAATCGCACCTCTCTCCCCGTCGTTTCGCGGTCTCCATGGTCTGGCCTTTGGAGAGCGTGACATAGTTGGAGTCCTACTATACGTACATACACAATCATACAAAAGGTACGAGGCCTTTCCTTTGGCCTGAAAGAAGATTGGCTTCTTTCACTTACCAATTTGTGTATGAGATTCCTCCGTGTCTTTCATGGCTTGGTGGCCTGTTTCTTTTTGGTGCTGAATTATACCCCATTGTCCGGATGGACGCCCAGTATCCATTCACATACAGAAGGACCGTGTTAGTTGAGAAATAGTTGAATAATTAATAGTAAAAACACTGAAGGTACATGAGTGCCGACTCTTACATACTTAGGCTGAAATAATCCAGAAAGTGTATCAGAAATCATCTACTCAAATGAGTGGGACTGTAGACGAATCAGTCACTGTGTAGGCCATACGCTAATTATCACATAGAAGATTGCTTGAACCTTTTAGGTTTCTGGTCATTGAAATTCCTTCAGAGCCCATTGTAATTTATTTTCAATACCTGGCTCGGAGGCAAGTTTTCCTCCTTAAAGATGGATTTACATTTGGACACAGCCAAGATTCTGTTGAGTAAGTCCAGTGGCCGCACATTATCTAATGCACTTTTACTTACAACAAAGAAAAGGTACAACTATAAATAAATTCAAGCTTAATTCAAATCACTCTGAAGGCATACTGAAAGGAGAAAACTCAGAAGGCTTTGCCCAACCTCGGTGTCACAGTCCCTGGGAGCTGTTATTTCCATCATGCTGAATGTCACAACGCTCGTTTTGCATCCTCACCTTTTCAAAGTCTATGGGAAGAAGCGGTTCCTCATTATTTCATGCATCTTCAACATAATTTTGGCCAGTCACACAGTCGCCAATAGCTAATGAACGTACCTCCTCGGTGTTAAAAATCTAGTTAGTCTGCTTTCCTTTGAATTAAGCCTTTTCCCCAACAAATGTCTTGAATAATTGGACGTTTTTATAATACCCGTTGTGTAGAAATAGCTCTGAATATTTCATGTGGCTTGATAAATTGCTAAAGATACAGGAGCAGTTGCTGTAGACTTGTAGAGTTCTGGTCAGTTCTTGCACATGCACACAGACAAGTCTAAACAAGTAACTTCCAGACAAGGGAACACACCTGTGTCTGAAATATAACACACAAAACCAAAATGTTTTATTTTTTTTTTAATTTTTATTTATTTATGATACACACACAGAGAGAGGCAGAGACATAGGCAGAGGGAGAAGCAGGCTCCATGCACTGGGAACCTGACGTGGGATATCGATCCCGGATCTCCAGGATCGCGCCCTGGGCCAAAGGCAGGCGCCAAACCGCTGCGCCACCCAGGGATCCCACAAAACCAAAATGTTGTTTGTCGCCTGACTGATGTTCAGTGCCATGTGAAAACATAAAGCAGATATTCCTGTAGCCACCATCATGTCCAGAAATGCGATGTCCCCAACCTCATAGAAGCACCTGTTCCTTTCCTACCTGGGCCATATCCTCTCCCCCGCTCCCCCCGCCTCCCCAGGTGATGACCACTATTCTAACTTTTATGCTGATCACATTTAAATCTTACTTATTTGAGGGCTTCAAATGAACGGAACTGTATATTCTTTTCTGATGTGTCCTCTTTTAGGCACTATCGTGTTTAAAGTCCGTATATGTTCCTTTATGCAGATATGTTCTACTCATTTCAACTCCTGTACGCTCCGCTGCGTGGATACGTTACACTGTATTTCCCCCATTTTATCGTTAATAGATACGTGTGTTGTTTCCAGCCGTGGCTATTACAAACTTTAACGTTGCAACAATTCTTGGAAATACACTCTCATTCCTCAAGAGCCTGGGTCTTCGGAGGCATATGCCCATTATGGAATTGCTGCTTTAAATCTACTTTAAGTTAAGACCAAGGCATTTTCCAATTTGTTTTTTTTTTTAATATTTTATTTATTTATTCATGAGAGACACAGAGAGAGAGGTAGAGTCACAGGCAGAGGGAGAAGCAGGCTCCATGCAGAGAGCCCGACGCGGGACTCGATCCCAGGACTCCAGGATCACGCCCTGGGCCGAAGGCAGGTGCTCAACCGCTGAGCCACCCAGGCGTCCCGACATTTTCCAATTTGGAAATCAGTGTTTTTACTAGCAGCATGGAGTCTGCACCAATATTTGGCAGCATGAGAATATCACGTTTGTTTTCGTGTCTAGTACTCGTATGTGGAAACTCACTCTGTTTTTCATTTGTTGTTTCCTGAGATGATGCATGTCCATGTATCTCTTGGCTATATTTGTATTTCCTGTTTGATGAGCTTTCTTTCTGTCCTCAATTTTTGTATTGGATCGCCTATCTTTTTCTTCTTGACTTACTTTAATTAGAAGGCTTCCGCAGTTACACATGTTGCAAATGTCTTCTATTCTGTTGTGTGTCTTTCCCTGTTTTTAAGGGTGTCTTTTCATGAGCTACTGTTCCTAAAATGAGTTTTTTGACTTTACAATATTTTTTAGAATTTTTGGTTGTCTTTTCCTAAAAAAAAAAAAAACAAAACAAAAACGAAAAACTTTTCCTCCCCAAAGATAAGATTATATCTTTCTAGAGTATCTTCACAACATTTGTTTTTAAAATTTTTATGTTAAAATTCACATGGATTCCACATTTTTGTACTACGTGGATAATGGGTACAATTTATTTTTCCATATAGACAATTTGACTTCACATTACCATTTATTGAAAAAAGAAGTATACTCTATTGCTACATTTCTGTTAGTTCCTTTGTCTGTATGTATCATATTTTCTTAACCGTTGTATTTTGTAATACCTCACTATATAGAGTATAAAAAGTTTTTTTTTCCCTGTCCTTTTTATTTTTATTTTTCCCCCCTTTTTTTCCCTGTCCTTTTTAAAGAGAATCTTATCTTTTTCTGAAACTTTGCATTTTTGTATGTACTTCAGAATCTCTCGTTGGGAAAACACACATCTGGTTTTTAAATGAGAATACAACTTCTTGGCCCAGGCTGGCTTATTGAACCTCTTTCAATATTGAATAGACCATTAACAAAAAAAAAATGCATATCCCTATAACTTATTTAGGTATTTTTATTTTTTCTTAGTAATCTCTTATAATGTTTCAATGAGAGGTCTTGTACACATTTTGTGTCAACGATTGGTAGGAATAGAATTTGGAACTATTGTAACATTTATCTTTTTAACATCCTTATTGCCTATTATTGTGGGAATGTAAAATACAGTTTTTGTTTAATATCAATTTTATAACCATATTTATTAAATTATGTTATTTGAGATTTTCTACATATACACTGATATCATCTGTGAGTAAAAATAATTTCGATACTTCCTTTTCCATCTTTATACACGTTTTCTTTTCCTCACCTTAGCACAGTAACTGCCAAAATGAAACAAAGATTTGAGTATTTCTTTTCTTTTTCTTTTTCTTCTGGCTGTAAAGACAATGTTTCCAACATTTCAACAGTATCTCTTTGTATCTTCTAATGTTCATACAAGTTTGTAATTTGAGGTAAACCAGCTTGATAGGGGCATATTCGTGTGCTTTTCAGATGTTGCTGAACATTGTTCATGAGTAATTTGTTGGCTTATCATTTTCTGAATCCTATCCCTTGGTGGGTTTGGGGTGTATGTTATACTATCATATGACACATGCAAGGATATGACCTTTCCTCATACATACTTCAAGAGTTCAAGGTCGAGAATATCTCTTCGTTAATGTTTTCCAGAACGGATAAGTGCAACCATTTCTGCATTGAGTTGTCTTTGTGGTATGAGTTTTGACATCCAGTAAGTATCTTAAATGGTTATGGGATCATTCTGGTTTTCAGTTTATTTTTGACTCACTTTTGTTATGCTATGTTTTTCTAGAAATCTTTCCATTTCTCTTAAGTGTTCTATTATCAGAGTATAGAAATTAGTAATTTTCTTTTGTCTTTCTACTTCTGCAAATGGATGGTAGTGGTCTATTTCTTAATACCCCAAATAACTATGCTTTTTCACTTTGTCAATAAAACTCAACAGTTGATAGATTTTCCAAGAAACCAAGTTTTGGTTTTCTTCTTCGGTCTACTGTATGGTAACTTAATTTTCATTAATTACTGTTCTTTTTTTTTTAAGACTTTTATTTATTTTAGACAGAGACAGAAGAGAGAAAGCATGCTCAAGGAGAGGGAGAGAGACTACCTCAAGCAGACTCATGCTGAGCATGGAGCCCAACACAGAACTTAATCTCATGACCTTGAGATTATGACCTGACCTGAAACCAAGAGTCTGATGCTTAACAAACTGAGCCACCCAGGCACCCCTCATTAATCATTATTCTTATCTTTATTATTTCTTCTTCATTAATGTTACTATCCTCTTGAAATTAGAAGCCTATTTTATTAATGTTGCCACACCTTCATTTTCTAATATGTTAATATGTACTTGTAAATTTTGCTCCAGGAAACGCATTATCTGCATTCCGCAAATTGGGTGATACTTTTATTGTTCCTAGGAAATACTATGTGACCTCTATTGTGAGTTTTTCTTTGACTTGTGAATTTTGTCAGAAACAATTCTTTACTTTCCAAATGTATGTGCTTTTTTTTCTAGTTACAGTTATTTAATTTTGTTTATTTCATGTCAACATCGTTCACATCCGTGGGGAAACTATTTCGCAGTAGTTGGTAGCACTATTCTATATACAACTAACAACTCAAGTTGTTGAATTATAGAATGTACATATTCTATAACTTTATTGATATTTTTTGTGTTCTGTCATTTACTAGAGTAAGTCTCTTAAATTTTCCCACGGTGGGAAATGATTTTTCTCCTTTTTGTTTATATTTTTCTACACTTTCACTTTGCATATTTTATGTGCTTATCAATTTAGGAGATATTTTTACACATTGTGACAAGTTGAAATTCTGATTATGATGTGATTCTTTATTTCTGGTGGTGCTTCACAACTTACCATCTATTTAGCTTGATATTAATATTGCTATATTTTGTTAGTAATTCAGTGTTGAATCATTTCCATATTTTTACTTGTTTTAATCACATATTTTATAGGTTATATATATTGGGGTCTGATGCTCTTTGCTTTTGTAACTGCAGATCCACTTATATTTATATTCCCCCTTTGATCTATTTGGGTTTAAATCTTCTATCCTAAAGGTGTGCTTTTATTAACCCACTTCTTCTATATTTTCTTCTCCTTTCTTGCTTTCCTGTGAATTAATCATTTTTAAAGATCATCTTATTGTTTCCTTCCCCCTCCCACTATGTTAGAAATGAAAACATTTTGAATGTAATCTTTTAATGGACAATGCTAGAAGTTACAATGGGGGGTCCTTAATATAATCACTAATTTTAATTAATACCATTTCCACTTCTCTGCAAATACTACCTAATTAGTATATTTTACCTCCATATTCATCCACCTAACTTACCTGCTCTTACTGTCATTTGGTTTGTGTGTGTGTGTGTGTTTAGAAATCTGATAGGAAACGTGTTTACTTGATTCAGTCCACATTAATTTCAATTTCCCTATAGCCATATCATTGACTTGTCTCTCATTATTTATTATGCCTCTAACCTTATCTGTCAACATCCTCCTTAAAAAACAAAAACACCCAATGATGGTCTAGAATATGTTTTCAGAGCATTTGAGCTTTTGAAACCCTCAGATAGGCTGATGAAAATGTCTTTACAGGGCAGCCTGGGTGGCTCAGTGGTTTAGCACTGCCTTCGGCCCAGGGCTTGGTCCTGGAGTCCCAGGAACGAGTCCCACGTTGGGCTCCCTGCATGGAGCCTGCTTCTCCCTCTACCTGTGTCTCTGTCTCTCTCTCTCTGTCTCTCTGTCTCTCTCTCTCTCTGTATCTCATGAATAAAGAAATAAAATCTTAAAAAAAAAAAAAAAGACTCTGCTCTGGTACTGGAGAAAATTACTAGAGGATACCGTGACTGGTTTGATGGGAATAAACCTTAAAAAAAAAAAAAGAAAGAAAATGTCCTTACGATTCCTTCCTCTTGAAGAATATTCCCACTGAATTTTAACTTTCAGTTATTTCTTTCCAGCCATAGATAAATCCTCCTCCTTTTTGCTGGAGTCATTGTGGCTATAGGGAATGTAGCTGTCCGTCTAACAGTTGCTTCTTTGAAATTCATACATTCCCTGCATCTCATTCCCATGATGAGATTGTTTGCCTTAGAGTCTCTTCCATGTTAACTCTGATACAGTGAGATATTACATTCTTTTGAATTATCTGATTGGAATAACTTAATAACCTTTCACTTTTGCAAGAGCGTTTTTCTTAAGTTCTGTGGATGGTTCATCATGACTTCTTCCAACATTGTGGTTGTGTTCTCTGCCTTCTTTCCTATTGGTGGTCAACTTGCACATAGCTTAGACTAACCTTGTGGCCTCATTTTTATCTTTTTTGTTTGTATTTTCACCCACTTTCATTTCCAAACTTCCTTCTGAATATTTTTCCCTGGGGCACCTGGGTGGCTCAGTCAGTTAAGTGTCTGCCTTCAGCTCAGGTCATGACCCCTGAGTCCTGGAATTGGGCCCCACATTGGGCCTCCTGCTCAGCAGAGAGTCGCCTCTCTCTCCATTTGCCTCTCCCCTACCTCATGCTCTCTCGTGTGCATGCTCTCTCTCCAATAAACAAATAAAATCTTTGAATATTTTCCCCCAGACCTACAATCTATTCCACTAAGTCTTGTTTCTTCTGGATCTTATGAATGGAGAAGCCAGGGCATCCATTTTATAATTTTGTTACATAGTTTCTTTACAGTTCTAGAATTATTTTTTGACCCTCTCTATAATTTCCACAGTTTGGAGGTTCCCAATTTTGTATTTTCTTCCATATATTCTTCCTCATTGTCGTAAGTGATACCTTTTGTGTTTCCATTATCTCAAATGTCCATGGCTCTGTCTGTTTCTATTCTCTGTTCATCTTGTCGTCTGATAGGTTCATGTCCTGAGCATTGAGATGATGCACGTTTTAGAAATTTGTATATGGCTTTCCCTTTTTCTAATGCTCGTTTTATATTCTCTTTTGGTATCTTTCCATGACACATTCTGTAGTTTCTGCTCACTTGTGCTCACCTTCACTCCTTTTCCTTTCAGCTTCACTCATCAATTCTTAATTTTTTTTTTCATTCCTGCGATCCTCTGATCTAGAATTTCTCTTTGGTCTTTTATGATGTCTCCTTTTCCCCCCATTTTAACAGTTTCTCACTCTCTTCTGAAAGTTTTAATCTCATTTTTGTAGTTCTTTGTAATTCTTCCAAAATAGTTGTATCATCATATATGTCTCGTCATGACACTATCTCAGTGTTTGCAAGGTCTCTTTCTAGTGACTGTTATTTCTGCTTAGTTTTACCAGGGGCTTCTTATTTCTTTCTTTATGTGCTTGGTCATCTTTGTGAACTGGCCATTGTAGTTGAAAAGAAACTGCTTATAGTGATAAACTGACGCTGGGGTTAACAACCTCTTTGTCCAGGGCAAATGCCTACAGATGTGAGAATTTCATATTATTTCATCCACCAAGACCTGGTGTCCTCTGAATTGTTTAGATGTTGTGGAGGTGAGCTGTATGGTCCTGCAAGTCTGAATTTACTTTTTTTCATGCTTCACCTGAGAGTGAGACCCATGGAGGAAGGAAAATATTAGGCAGAATCTTTCAAATTGTACACCTTTGGTAGACTCTTGGGTTTGACATGTGCCTCCTTATGCTGTGGTGCTGTGTAAGCCACAGCAGTTCCCTCCACACTGGAAAATGCCCTGGGGCCAGAAGCTGTTTTGTGTGCTGGGTAGCCTACAGGTCTACCTGCCTGGATCAGCATGTTTTCAATGGTTTTGGGACTGCAATCTCTAAGTATGATTTTAGCCCTGAAATTTTTAAAAGATTTTTTGTTTAACCATGCACATTTTAACTTGTTCTCAGTAAGGACGTTGGCTTGAATTACCTAGTGTATTACTACAAGATGTAGATGTCTGATTTATTCTAATTTTAACACAAATGAGAAGGTAGGAGATTCTAGTTTATAGAGATAATGCAAAATATTTTATTAGAGCTATATTCTCTTAAGAGCAGTTCAGAATTCAGAGAATCACTACTTTATTTTACAGGCATTAAATAGGCAATCTTGTTCCCAACAAGCCGAACTTCAAAGAAATTTCAGACAGTTAATCATCATTTAACAAGACAGCACATGCAACTTGGATTTTAATTAGGATTTATGTTAGAGTTATGGATGAGAAGATATTTTCATTAACATTACTCTGGGAAACACTGAGTCATGCTCTTGGTTTTTCACAGATTTCTTTACACTTTTCAATCACTATTTGTGTGTTCCCTTGGAGATGTGAGTTTGGTTATTTTGGTTTACTCGACAGTGTTTGATCTTTTAAAGCTCATGATTAAAAGACATTTTAGAAATAAACTCAGGAGTGTTTTAAGCAGAAATTACCAAAGCTAGCGTTTCATTTAAAATTCAGAATTTAAATTTTCCCAATCAAAATGTTCTCCTGTATATTTGCATGATGTGATGTAAGGTCATTGACCTTAAAGATTAATGATAAAGTTATTGCCAGCTGTTCATGAGTGTATCTGATTTAAATATATCATATGGCAATAATGATAGCTACTCTGCAGAGTTATCATGAGAAAAAAAAATGAGAAAATGCCTGTAAAAGACCTGGCCAGCTTCTTTGTATATAATAATTACTCAACAAATAATAGTTCTGTGATTATAGGTCTACTGATCAGTCCTGTAGCAGTTAATTTATGTTTGAAATCCAGGCATAATATAAAACAATAATGGTATATATTATGCCAAAATTAAAATTTCTTGGGACAGTAACAATAGTATATTTTTTCTAGGAATGCAAATTAGGCATTTATATTGATAATTTTGATATTTCATGCTGCTTGGACTCCTTTCAAAGTTTAGTTGCCTTACTATTAATGCAAACCCACTTCGAAAATGTTCAGTCTTGAGTATGCTTTAATAGTAACGAACTTCAATTCAGTAAAAGTGAAACATGTATATCAAGTGCACCCACGCAAACAGAATTTGTAAACTGGCTAGGTGCAGTTTTGACAAAACCTATCAATTGTTCAATGAAAAGCAGAAAGAAGAGCAAACTACAATGATATCAGAATATTCATATTTTTAGAGATGGGAAAATTTCAAAATGAAAATGTTTCTCAAGAATAACTCATAGCAGGCAGCCCGGGTGGCTCAGCAGTTTAGCGCCACTGTCAGCCCAGGGCGTGACCCTAAAGACCCAGGATCGAGTCCCACGTCAGGCTCTCTGCTTGGAGCCTGCTTCTCCCTCTGCCTGTGTCGCTGCCTCTCTCCTTCTCTCTCTCTCTCTGTGTGTGTGTGTCTCTCAAGAATAAATAAATAAAATCTTTAAAAAAAAAGAAGAAGAACTCATAGCATAACACTTTTCAACTATCTGTCATGGATAATTAGGTTTTTTGTTTGATTGTTTGTCTTTTGTTTCCAGTTCATCAAAGAAAGGTATGCTGGTACATGAATATGTACATTATGTAGTAATAAATCTGAGAAAATACACACAAGATCTCTGCATTGAAAACAATCACTGAGGGACATTAAGGAAGACATGTGTGTGTGTGTGTGTGTGTGTGTGTGTGTGTGTGTGTGTTTGTATGTATATTTTTAAGCTTTTATTTTTTAAGTAATCTCCACATCCAACATGGGGCTCAAACTCACAGCCAGGAACTGTCACATATATTTTTAATAAATACATGCAAAGAGTAGATATATTCAACATACTATATATTAAATATAATATATATACATATTATACTATGTTATATATTTAATATTTATTAATATATGCATATATACATATAACATACATATGTATGTGTTACATATATTAAATATATATTTGTGTAACATGTATTATACATATATTTACTTTTATATATATTTATATATCATATGCATTCTATTATATATATTATTTACATATGTAATATGTAATATATGTTACATATTATTACATATGTAATATATACATATATATTTATTTCCTGTTTATAGGAACACTCATGGGATGATTCAATATTTTTAAGAAAGATCTTCCCTAGTCCTGAACGGTAATAAAGGAGTAACATCTTATCAGATGAAAACAATCGATTGAATTTTGTGAAATGCCTGAAAAGGATTCTTTTTTGTGGCATGTATTTACTGAAATTCAATTACTATCTACTTGCATCCTTCAGCAATCCTCTGGAGAACATCTGCTCAATGTAAGAGCAACTTGCCAGGTGTTATATACTGAATATTTGTGCCCCCTCCAAATTCAAATGTTGAAATCCAGACCCCCAGTTGGATGCTTTTAGGAGGTGGGGTGTGGGTCCACATCAGATGGAGCTGATTGGGTCATGAAGGTGAAGCCTTATGAATAAGATTGATGCCCTTATAAAATATGAGACCCAGAGAGCTCCCTGATGCCTTCCTTCATGTGAGGACACATGAGCAAGAGTATGGCTGTCTATGAACCAAGAGAGAGCCTACCTCAGACACTGAATCTGCTGCCACCTTGATTCTGGGCTTCCAGTCTCCAGAACTGTGAGAAACCATGGTCTGTTGTTTATAAGCCACCCAGCCTGTGGGAGTCTGTTACAGCAGCTGATCAGACTGAAACACCAGCTGTGTGCCAACAGACTGGTTCAAGGAGAAGGCACTTGGGAGCCTTGCATGACCAGAGAGCAAGATTCCCTGTAAACATGAAACAAAGTAGCATCTGGTGAACCTCCAGTGGAGCTCACTGAGTCCAACATAGCCCCTCCATGAACGGTTCCATGTAATTTTGAAACCAATTACTTTGTGCAGCAATGAAAAGATGGTGCCCTATGTTCTAGTTTTTTGAACCACATCCCCATAAATCTATTGTAGGGTGTGTTAACCTTGGGTTGGATCATTCTGTGTGGTAGGAGTGGTCCTGTGCACTGTAGGGTGATGAGCAGTATCTGTGGCTTCCATGGAACCACTAGAGTCAGTAACACCACCACCGCACTTCATTCCCTCAATTGAAAAAATAAAAAAAAATGTCTCCAGACATTGTCACATGTTCGGGGGGGGGGGGGAGATAGAGAACTATACGGTGTCAGTGAAATGACTTATACTATTTTTTGTGTGGGTAAGAATTACATTGAATGAGGGGTTTCCTCTAGCCTAAAACTATATAATGTGAACTATTAAAGCAGCATAAATAGTCTGTTCAAAATAGAGATAAATATTATTCAATACTAAATCTGGTTTCCACCCCAAAAATCTGATTAATTTTCCCCATCAAATTTTCTACTTTATTAGCATTTTAAAAATGCTAACAATTAGACTACAGCATACTATTACTATTGGTAATATGCTTGGTGATATGATTTGCATATTGAGTTCTGTCATGAAATCCATTTGTAAGTCTTAATACATTGAGAATCTCTCACAGACAACCACTGAGCCACCCAGGTGCCCCTGATATTTTTAATGTTTTGAGGAACCTCCATATTGTTTTCCACAGTGACTGCACAGTTTGCACTCCCACCAACAGCGCACAGGCATTTCTTTCTCTCCACATCCTCACCAACGTTTGTTTCTTATCTTTTTAATTTAGCCATTCTGACAGGTGTGAGGGAGGTAATATCTCATTGTACTTTTGATTTTCATTTCCCTGATGGTGCATGATGTTGAGTATCCTTTCTTGAGTCTGTTGGCCATCTATACATCTTCTTTGGAAAAATGTCTACTCAGGTCCTTTGCTCATGTTTTAATCATTTGGGTTTTTTGTTTTTGTTTTTGTTTTTGGTGTTGAGTTATATAACTTCTTCACATATTTTGGGTATCAATCTCTTATTCAGACGTATCATTTGCAAATATCTTTTCCCATTCAGCAAGTTATCTTTTTGTTTTCTTGATGGTTTCCTTTGCTGTGCAAAAGCTTTATATTTTGATATAGAATGTTATTTTCAATTCAAAAGCATCTGACTTATCTTAAAATTATTTATCTAGGAATATTAGTTAAATTTCTGAGTAAAAGTAATTTCTACCCAATATGCAATGGATATGTATTTCTATCAGTGTTTCTTTTTTTCCTTTTTTTCTTTTTTCAGCTTCAACAAGGTTTAAAATTGGCTGACATGTCTTCTTTACCCACATTCTCCCCATGAGGTCTGGCATATCTAGAAACTAATGAATAGTGAAACAATTTTATTTTCCTTCCATTCTCTTCTTTATGATCTATGTAATTAAACAGAAAAGAAATTAAATTCAATAATCACTTACCTTAGAAAAGACCATTTTACTCCACTATTTATGTTGGAACAGAAGTGGATGTATGGAAGAATGTTGGGCTTTTCTCTTTAGTTCAATTCTGCTAATGTGAATTTAAAGCTTCCCTATGTGAGACCAGTTATTGAAAAAAAATGTAGATCTGTCTTAAAGTATATTTACTAATATAATACTCTTTATATTCACAAGGAAGATATGAGGCAATATTATTGGACTTATTTTTTAAAATATTTGAATACCACAATTAGAAAAAAAATCATTGTCTTATGAAATTGTTCATCTCTCTTTATCATCATGAGACAAGCACACCCTCAGAACACACTACCAAAGAGCCTGTTTCCATATAAGCAGAGGGCCAGAGAGCTAGACAGCTTTTACTTTTGTTTTTCATGTTTCTCAAAGGCTATGGAGACTTAGGAAAAAAGTATCTTAAACATACTGATGAAAATATCTTGAACAATAGAATTATTTGTGTAGTCCAAAGTAAAGGGTGTTGACATGGGAGGGACTCTGTTCAATTTCAAAAGCTGTAATATAAGCATCCCAGCTATGAAAGGGGCCCATTTATTTTCTTTTTTTGAGAGCAATAAAAGAAAAACACATTAACAAAAGGGTAAGACTCTTCATTATCCCCTCTCGAAAAAATGAGTTAAGTGATTTCACAGCAGGAGAGAAGCATATTTCTAAGAAGTTCCATTAGTTACCAAATGAGTTTCCTCTGTACCATGTTTTCAGAGAATGAGAAGCATGGAAAACTCTAACCTTTGTAATTCTCTTGTATTTATTCATTTTGATGGAAGATGTTTACCTCAGCCTTCATGGTGTTGATGGTCCAGTCCCCATGGGGTGGCCTTTGGTAACTAGGCAAGACATGATCAGTTTGTATCAACCCAAAGGATAGTTTCACGTGCCTGCAATTTAACATGTAGCATCTCACGGACAGACTGTACATTTGTTGGAAACTTTGTAATTATTAACATCAAGGAAGGTACTTATGAGACGGTGCCCTTGGTTTGAAGTTACACGGCAATCCATAGCTGTTGCTTTGTGTTTACTGGAGTTCTCAATTGCCTATTTTTCTTTTGCCAAGACACCTTCCCAAAGGGACATGTTGGTTGTAGACTCCATGAAGTGTGGCTTGAGTTAGCTTTATGCTTGGGTTGTGTGGCATTCAGGAGGAGGCAAGGGGTAAAAGAGAGAGGCTCTGCAGCTGGAGGTCCCTGTTGCTTCTTTTGGAGTCTTTTCTTAGTATTAAAAAATTTGAAATATGAAGTTTCTGCTAAGAAATAGAAAATCGCTCTTTCCTTTAACATGCAATAATCTTTATCTTTTGTCAAGCCATTTATATATTTAGTCTTACTAAACAATTGTGTAACATTATTTCTACCCAAAATGGCTTCTGTAGAATGATAATCATGTCCACATGTTTGGTTAAGTTATAATAAATTCATTTTGTACAGGATTTTTGCGGTATTTCAAGGGATTTGGATTCATTGCTTGTCTTTTCTCTTTCGGTGAATTTGAATTGGTATCCACTCAGCTCAGTCATTTTATCTCTTGATCCACTATATCCTGCAGAAGGATTTTAAATTTATTATTATGTCAGTCAGTATAATTTGGGGAAGGAAAAACTCATGAGTTTATTTTCTTTTTGAATTCATGGTTTCTCTTTCCTCCTTTTCTTACTTTCCCTTGAGCCTCTCCAACTACAATTTCTCCTCACTTGACTTATTTCATGACTTTGGATTGAAATTGAACTTGTCTTTCTTTTATGGACTGTCTCTCAAGCCTGTCCCTTTTGCTGCATCCACAACTGTGCTTCAGATATCCATATCTGAACCACTATTCATTTAAGCAGACCGGGTGTTTGTTCTTATTTCTGAAAAATTAATTGTATATGTGGCTAAAACTTCAATATAACGAAAGGTATACAGGGAATTACCTGTCTACACTCCAACACACCTTTTACTCCGGTCTCCCAGAAAGCACAGCTGTTTGTTCTGCCTGCAGAATTCTTCCAGAGATATTTGTACCTAACCAGCATTTAAATGCCAGGCTTTCAAGATACTAGGCCTAACATTTTGCTTTTTTCCACTTAATAACATAAAGTTGAGATTGCCTATTTTGACACATATGAATCTATCCTGTTTTCAGAAAGATTCCATGACAATTGGACAGTTCTAGACATAACCCAAATTCTTGACCCACTTACGTTGGCTGCTATAAACCATGGTGCAGTAGAAACAGTCCTCTTGGAGTGGGGGTGGGATTCCATATCTTTTATAAATTTATGTAGATGTTGAAATACTTACAGAGCTAAGGAGGCTTAACCAATTTAGCCTCTAATCATAATCTATGAAAAGTGCATCTTGGCCACATTCTTGCCAACACAAGGTGTTATGAAATGTGTAATTTCTGTCTATCCCACCTCAGTAAACATCTATAAAGGGGCAGAGAGTAAATATTTTAGACTTATGGTTTCTGTCCCAACTGCTCTGATCTGTCGTAGTCTGGTAGCACCATAGATGGTAGGTAGATGAACAGACGTGGCTCTGTTCCAGTCTCTATTTGCAAAGAGTCGCCTAAGCTGGATCTTAGGATATAAGCATGGAGGTGAGACTATGACTCAGCTTTGGACTTTTGTCCTAGGGTCTTCTTTTTCCTGGTCCCTCCCAGCTGTGGTTGCCAGTTGCCATAGGGATTAAAATAACACCTCAAAAATCAAGCATCCTTTGTTCTTGGAATTACAGCTTAACTATTTCTCATCCAGAGAGGTGCACTCATGCATCAACAGAGTCTTCTTGCCATGCCAGCTCACCAGCAATCCTGTTCTCTTCAAAACCCTTCACTTCCGACAAAGTTTACTTCTGCTTACCTTCCCTCCGTGGGATGTCACAATGGGGCAGGGAAGCACCGGTACATGGGATACTAATTCAGATAGTGGCCACAATTTAAAAACACTTGTCGACGTGGCTACCTAATGCAGAGATAGATATTAGAGCGGTCTCTCACAGAGAAATGAGAATTCCTAGGCTTCTCGCCCTTATCCTGGGGCAGCTAACCCTGGACATTAACCAGCCAGACACACCGGGGATTTCTTTGAGGTGCTCACATTTCTATTCGATACATCACTTATTCATACATATGCAGACTTTTAAGTTGATAAGTATTCAGGTTTTCTCCTAATAGGCAGTAGATACAATTGACTAACTTTTATATTAACTGTATTAATCTTGCATTAATTTTAGTACTTTGCCAAGGTTTTTTTTTTTTCTGTTATATGTTTAGTAAAGGGTTAGTATTTTAAAATGTGGCATGTCGATGTCTTTGTGCTTTCAGTGACCAATCACGTGGATAGCACTATGGAATCAGTCTCAAAATACCAGCTTCCATGACTGAATGCACAAAACAGAAAGAATTTGAGAATCCGTTGAGAGACAAGATCTGGAGCATTATTTTCCTAGTTAAACCACCACCAAAAATTATGATCGCACATTCCAAATTATTTATTCCTACTTCGGTATATTGCATTTATGTCTCTTAAGTCTGAAGACTTTGCAGTTAATCAAGTAAATAGGATGAGACTATATGGACACACAGGTGGGTTTGCGGTGTGACCTTTCACATTCCTTCTGTATTTTAAATGCTTTCATCAGTCCTTAGGTAATGTTTATTGAGATAGTGCAATGCTTTAAATTACCATTAGCTTAAAAAATGTTTCCAATTGGTCTCAGAGCAGAAAGCCGTTGATTGCCATTAACAGTGTTCTTGCATCTGGCACAGGAGAAAATATTAAAATAAAAAAATAATAAAGTTCTTGAACTAATGTCCTCCTTCACTCTCTCCACCTACCAAGAATGGTCTTTGCTTTCAGGACACACATTATGATTCAATTAATATTTTCACTCCTCTGACCCAGAACAGAACATACTGTGGGAACACAGCAGGGTGGCTGTATCCGAAGCCCAATTCTGTCTAATATAATTTCCCCAAAGCCTGTTATGTCATTTATTGTGCAAATCATGCGCAAATGAGGATATGGGCAGTTGAGATGAAATTGATTAAAGAAATGTGTCATCCTCTTGCAAGAAGGAAAGTGTCACTGAGGCAATTGCACCTGATGGGACACAAGCATTGACATCACTCCTTGTCCCCTTCCTATTTGCTAAATTAACATCTACCTGCTGGAAGCATTTCTCAGAAGTGGAAAATCAGGGTGCATTATCCTTGGGCCTGTTCTGACTTGCTCCCTTTATCAGGGGCAGTTTCAAAGCAGAGAGGAGGCAATGATTCACGTCATGACTGCTGGGTTCTTATAGCTGGTGTGGCAAGGACTAGTTGAAAACCATTGCAAATCACTGCAAGTGCAACTTCATGGTTTTCGTTAAGACTTGATGGACAGGATTTGTTAGGATTTTCCCAGGCTCCGGAAACACCGGCCCAAACTCAGCAGCTCGTTTGGAAAGCATGGAGGGAGGCACAGATGGGGTCTGAGTTCTACTTGTCCCAAAGCTGGTCCCATGGAGGGTTCCTAGGAAGACGATGTCATGGTCCATCTCTGGGATTATTCACCTGAAAAAAAAAAAAAGGTGACATTCCTCTGCTGACACCCTCTGACCTGGTGAATGGTGAGTCTAAATGTCTAGGCAACCATGGTTTTAGGAACTGGATGAGAGAAGCAGAATTATGGATGATTTTCCCCATTATCTGAGAGACCTGAGCTAAGATTGTGCCTGGCCTGTGGGGTCTCTTGTAATTATTTCTAACAATAGAGATTTTCTTTCTCATAATTACCAATTATTTATAGTAACTATCAGTACTGCTTATCATTGAGGTCTCTAGCCATGGGATGGGCTTGCTCAACAGGAAGTGAATTCCCTATAACACAAGGTGTTTTAAACCTCCGTGAGACAAGTAGTGGTCAAGATGGTGCAAAGAACATCTCATTGTAGAAGGACATTTGAACTGAATCAGGTCTGTGGTTCTTTGCCATTCTGGGATTCTCTGAGTCCAGACCCTTAATATCCACCCCCTTCTCCATTATCATGGTTCCGTTCATTGCCAACCGTATTGATTGACACCTGAGTTAAAGCCCACCCCCAACCCCTCTAAAGCTTAGAAATACCCTTGAAAGCAGAGGCTCCTAGCCAGGTAAGAGAGTCACACACTCACATGCCAATATGTCTCCGCAGCTGGGGCATAAAGCATCCAGAGCAAGTTGGCAATAAAAATTACACCTTTTTTCAAAAACCACAAACATGCTGTTTACTGCATGTTTGAGACCTAGATTTCATAAGCTCTTCAGGGAATACCGTGATCACTCAGATGCATGAATTCATTCATAGGAGTTGGTTTTCTCTTCAAATGTGTTGGAATTTTAGATAAACCATATAAACATACGAAAACTCACAGTTATAGGGGAAGAGAAAGTTTTCCTAGACTCTCTTGTGGCCCCAGGATGGGTCTGAGAATTAAACCAACAAAGACACATGAACATAAGAAAAAAGCGTAGACGTTTATTTAGTATCAGTTTTGCATGACATGGGAACCTTGATAAGGAAAGAGAGAATAGAGGGAGTAGATCCGTGTCTTATGCTGCGTTTTTTTTGTTTTTTTTTTTTGTTTTTTTTTTGTTTTTTTTTTTATGCTGCGTTTGATGACGCGGGGGCAGCCACGCAGGAATAGGGCAGTGCAGAATTTGGTGTACGGATAGTTACCGAGAGGAAGCAGGCCTGTTTATGGGGACTCTTCTCAGGGTCCCTTTGGCTTTAGAGATAAGGATGCTCCTTTGATGGAAGAAGTGATGAGAAAGATCAGTGTCCCGTGAAGCACATTTTTTTTTTTTAATCCCTTTCAGAAAAGAATGAAATCTCTAGAAAAGTTGGGCACGATGAGGTAAGAGTTTCCAAGGGTCCTTTCAGTGTGATTCATTGGTTCTTTCATTGCAAATATATTGATCAGCTGCTTAGCTCGTGGCTTCTCCTCCTCCCAAAGGCCCAGGCCACACTCTGCTGGGGACGTGTATCTGTAATGCACTTTTGCCAGCTGGAGGTGAGTGGAGGGTGAAAGGCTCCTTGACACCCAACCCAGATTGGAAATGAGATTTCAGGGCTATACCTTTGAGGACTTTCAGGAGTTACATAGACAATGAGGGGCAGATTTTGTTTTTTTTGGGGGGGGGGTTGGGTTTGATGATGTGTGGACGGCCGTGGAGATATATGATAGGGCCGAGTTTGAGGTAAGTATCGTTAACCAGGGGATAATGGTACTAGAAGCAGGGCCGAGTCCTTAGCAGATATCGCCTGAGTCAACATCTGGGGAGAGTAAGGTGCAAGGCTCGTGCTACATGGCTAACATGAGCAGTCATCTTTCCTGCCTGCCCCCCGATGACTTTTCTTCATGTGTTTCTAGGGTCTGAAGGCCAAGCAGCCAATCAGTGTCTGCTTCTCTCCCATGTGCTGAAGCACGGTGCTGCTGATACAAATGTTAAAAATAATCTTTTTTTTGGAAACCCCTTTCCGGTTATCAGATTCACCTCCCCTGAGCAAGACTGAGTGACAAAGGAGGCTTAATGCCTACAAAGAGAAGAGGAGTGGGATGGTCAGCGTTTTTTCTGAGTTTCTTCTGCCTTCCTTAGATTTGGTCTGGAGACTTTATAGGGGAGCTCTCCTGTGCTGTTCCGGGAACATCCACAAGAGAAACCAAGACAGGGGCCAGGGCGTAGAGGGAAAGGAACTACTTTTTCCCCTATCCCTACCTGGTGCTTCTACTATAAAGCACGTTAACGACGCTCTTAGATGGTTGATTTTTTAAAAAGTGAGTTCTGCAGTGAAGATTTAAAGACGATTCTGTGGCAATCACCCTTTCGTAGTATTTTAACTGAGTCCACAATACATTTTACAGTAAAAAATAAATTAGTATTCCGTCCTACTCAAGGTGCCAGAAAGGAAGAAACGTAAGACCCCAGTGGCTTCCAATGAGCTCTACATCACTGGCGTCGATTCTCTTCCCCCCTAATAAAATGGCCTCATTCTGTCAACTGAAGTCCTTTCTCACTTCATCTCTGACCACAGCATGAGCTTGCCCCCAGTTTGATTTGGAGCTTGACTACCACCCACTGTACTGAGGCGCATGAGGGGAAATGTGTGGGGACATTGTGTTTCATGGAAATAGTAGAACTAGAAATGATCCTACAGATGTTGCATCCACTTTCGGGTGTAGACTTCTACAAGGCTGCCTCTTCCCCTCCATATTTTAAGTGATTGAGTTTCACAACATTCTCTCCTAATATCCAGTCTGGACCAGATCCAGTTTCTCAAATGACTTCAGCTGGCATCCTGGCAATTCAGCTGAACCCTGACATTTCAGTAAATGATGTATCTCCTACCTTTGCCATTGAAACTATCTTGAAGGCGTCATTTCAAAATTAAACTTTTATATATGGTTGCTGTGCTTTTATCTCTGATGTCACACAGCAGCTTCTCTAAAGAGTGTATTTAAATGTGACATTAAAGCACGCCGACATTTGTCTGTATTTCTATGGTTTTAGGCATATTTAATTATTAACAACAGACCAGTGTGGTAGGTGGTGAGTCACTACTTTTCAGTGTTCCAAAGTACAGTAGATTCATTGGCTTCTCCACTTGTACTCTATAATATCAATATACTATTATACAAATTGTACCTTCTCCATGAATTTTCATGTTCTATGAGGTATAGGAGTAGATCAGCTCTGTAAAGAAATGGCAAAGTGTGCCCTGAAAATTTAAGCTGTATGAGTAGAAAATCAAAATGATAAATTTACTAAGTGTTTATTAATGTTTACATGAAGCTGTGCATGACTCAGCATCTTATTCACACTCAAAGTCTGTTGCTTTACCAACTGTCTGTATTATTTTGCGACAAAATATTAAAAACAGCAAGGAAAGTAAAGGATATACCATATTTTACCCTTTGGAGAGCGCCAATGAACAAATGTTGCTGGATGCTTTTTTTTTTTTTTTTAAATCATCATTAAGAATATTTCAGAGCTGTACCTTTCCAGTTTATGAGAAGTTGATCAATGATCAATAACTTTTGCAGGGATCTTGGCATGTGGCTTGTTTTTCTTTATACGGTGACACATTGCCCCCAGGGCTCCTCGCAGCCAAGGAGGCATTAAATTTTACTAACTGAAAAAGATGTTAAACATGTAGTCTAGTGATACAGGTAATAAGAGCTGCTTCTTGGGGTTTTTTAAATGGGGTTTGGATGACACCTACAGAATTTTCCCTGTCATTTAAATGGAATGACACTATTTAAAATGTCTGATCCCTAACACACATTATCTAGTGCTGGTCATTGCCTCCATGAGCTGGAAAACATTTACCCAGAAGTGAGGGTTTCTTAATTGCAGAAAGCTTGACTGTGGGTTCATGACTTACCTTCTCCCAGCCTCTGCTTTATCATTTACCTAATGCACATATGCCCATGAGGGAAGGGCTGTAGTGGGCAAGCGTGGTCTTCTCCTACTCTTCTCCTCTCTGCTTGATTTCAGCATCGTCCCAGTGGACAGTTCCAACAGAGCCCATTGCCATCATCCCCCCAGTCCCCCAATAAACCAAACGTCCATGCTGGTCTCTCCTCGCCGTACTCACTCCGAAGCCGTTGAGGACCAGGCCATTTGTATGCACAACCCAAAAGAGCAGTGGAAATAACACCAGCAGACTCCAGGGATGGCTCTCGAGTGAAAGTGGGGGTGGAAAAAAATGCCTCACTCAGCCTCCTTTCCGTCAGGGAGTGGAGCAGCGGTGCATTCTATGGAGTGCCCCAGAGGCTTCCCAGAAGAACTGAATTCCAATTGCCCGCTCTTGCAAGCTCCATTTATTGACTGTTCCCCTCTCCAAATAAACTGCCTGCACCCCGGTGCTTCTCTCAGGTGGTGCTTTTAGGGTAAGGTGAAGGAGATGTAGAGATTCGTAGTTTGATATGTAATGCCTGCCTTGGCTTGTCATGTGGTGAGTGCTAATCCATAGGTGCACCGAACCCTGCCCTAGACATTCACCGTATGCATATGATAGGTCGTGATATTGTTCTTGGACTCACTCTGGTGGCCCGTTCACTCAGTATGTTTGTCTGTTCAAGCTGCTGTAACAGAATGCCGTAGACTGAGGGGCTTATAAACAACAGATGGTAATTTCTCACAGTTCTGGAGGCTCGAAGTCCCAGATCAAGGCACGTGTAGATTCAATGTCCAGTGAAGCCCTCTTCCTGGTTCACAGATGACCATCTTCTCTCTATGTCCTCACTTGGTGGAGGGGGGAAGGACGGGCGTTCTCTGGAGTTCCCTAATAAGGGCACTGATGCTATTTGTGTGGGCTCCACCCTCATGACCTGATAAGTGGCCCCACTTCTAATCCCATCCCATTGGTGGAATAGGTTTCAATTTGTGAATTATAGGGAAACACAGACATTCAGTCTATAATAATTACACGGGATATGCTTAGTCCAAATTCCAACTAATCACCACACAGCTGTTCCTTCAATTCGTTACCCTCATGGTCCACAAGCACAGCTGTATATAATTGGTTTAGACTTATTCGGTGTTCTACGTCTCTCAGATAACTTAATACAGATGAGGGTGGGACGCCTGGGTAGCTCAGCGGTTTAGCACGTGCCTTTGGCCCAGGATGTGATCCTAGAGTCCCGGGATCAAGTCCCACGTTGGGCTCCCTGCATGGAGCCTGCTTCTCTCTCTGCCTGTGTCTCTGCCTCTCTGTGTCTCTCATGAATAAATAAATAAAATCTAAATACATATATAGATAGACAGATGATAGATAGATAGATAAATAGGTAGGTGAGGGTGAAATCCTCATATTTTTATAAATTGGAACTGTTATTACTAAAGAAAATTCTTTTTCTTAAAGTTGCAGAGCATTTGTAGAGACATGCATGTCATCGTACTTCCATTTTAGTAGAAAAGACTCATATTTAAAAAAAAAAAAAAAAAAAGAAAAGACTCATATTTAAATTGAAAAACAGTGGCTGGGCTGCATTCTTCTTCAGAGGCATTAATTGGCTGATTCAACCTAGCTTCTTTTCTCTTTTCTGTTGCTTTGTAGATGGCAGCCAGTTCTTATCTTAGTTGTAATCTTTTTAGAATACCTAGGACTAGAATAAATTGTACCATTCCAGGCATACAGTATAATGACTGTTATTTTAGTAACTTTGCATTGTATTTTAATGATATCTGTTGGACACTTCCATCAGCCAAATGTGCTACCAGCCCTTGAAATTGAGGATTCCTCCGGGAAGGGATTTCCTTTTATTTATTTCAGCATACCCAGCAAGTGACACAGGATTGCATGTGCTGCTGTGGACAAGATTCCCTGCATACTCTATTAAAAGCGGTTATTTGTATTAATGTCAAGATACAGTCCCCCTTATTTTTCCCTTTCTTTTCATTTTTAAGATATTTGTTAGAGAGCTAAGGAGATGTTAGTGGAAAACTATGAAAATCCATACATTCTTCTAGTGTTTTGATTAAAATACACTCAAGTCTGTTTCTGGTTTCATCACATTTACTTTCTCTATGTTATCCTTTATCCTGAAAATGAATGTACGTAGTTATGTTTAATTTTCTCCTAAGTTACTGGTAGAAGTGTGACTTTGGATTTGTTGTAAGTCTCCTCGCTGAGTTTATGTGATCTTGGGAAAGTTACCCAATATCTGAAAACTTAGTCTTTTGTCTCTTAAAATGAGTGACTGCGGGGAAGACAATAATTTTTCTACTACCTTCTAGGTTCCTGGCCAGCCTCCTTGTAACAAAAGACAAAACAGCAAGAGCTCTGACACCCCCGCCCTAAACATTATTATTGTTGTTATTATTTTGTCCTAGACCTTATTATAGTCCATTTGATTTTCTAGTTTCCTTGTCAATGGAAACATCTCTAAACACTTAATATCAAATAGTTTGGATTACTTTTTTGGCTAATACAGATAAGCACTAGCTTCTTCCATCTTCTTATTTGGGAAATCTTCTCCCTAGAACTCAGGACACAATGAGCTTTTGATTGACACTTTTGTGAACATGGGGGCAGAGTAACCTGGTGTGCAACAGAAGATAAAGGCAGATATGAGATGACATAGTGTGAAGTGATGGTGAACCTTACAGATTTTTCTCTGGCTTATCCCATGTCTTGGAGGGACATGGGACTCTATGCATGCATCTGTAGTTGAAATATTAGGCCACCTTTGAACACTACTTTTGAGTGTTTGACATACAGGCAGACCCCAGGTTATTGCATTTAGCTTTATTGCACTTTGCAGATACTGCACTTTTCTTTTCTTTTCTTTTTTTTTTTTTAACCAATGAAGTTTGTGGCAACCCTGCCACTGAGCAAAACTACTGGCGCCATTTTCTTCGACAGTATTTGCTCACTTCATGTTCCTTTTTCAGATTCCGGTTATTCCTACAATTTCACATTTTTGTTATTATTCTTCTATTTGTTAGATGCTGATCTCTTGATTAGTGATTATGACTCAATGAAAGTTCAGATGATAGCTACCATTTTTTTTTGGAATGAAGTATTTTCAATTAATATGTACACATTTTTTTAGACATCGTGCTGCTGCACATTGAATAGACTACAGTGTAGTGTAACCATCACTTTGATATGCACTGGGAAACCAGACAATCCATCCGACTCTCTCTATTGCGTTATTATTCCCTTTATTGTGAAAGTCCCTTTATCGCAGCGGTCTGGAATGGAACCTGCAGGATCTCCGAGGAATGCCTGTAATATATTTTTTTATGTTTTAAGACTTTCAGGTGATAAATCCTCCTCAAGATACCTCAGAGGTTCACAAAAATGTAAAAACATGTTTAAAGTTTGAAATGACTCATGTTTTTCAGTATCCATGGCAAAGAACTTCTCTTCCAACCTTAATAGGATTTCAAATTGACATTGACATTTTAGTAAATCAGAATTAGCTTTTTCTTTTTAAACTCCAGTGTCTTATGTAAATGGCTGTGCTGACTTTTATGGAATTGAATATTCCAGAAAATGTCATGGAACCTAATATAAAACAAGTTAACATTCTCATTTTTAGATCTTAAAGGGATATGGTGTTAAAATATAGATTTTGATATCCATCCAGCCTGTGCTACATTTTGTATGCATGTGAATTTCAAATTCAAGAATGTAACTGTGTCTGTGAAGGGATATGTATCTTTATTGAAAACAGGGTTGAAATTCTGAAGGAATTATTATAACTTACATAAGTAAGAACTGCTTTGAACGTCAAAGACTCTCTTAATGGAGTGCCAATAGGTTTCTACAGAGAGCATTAAAAGCTTTTCTGTTTTATTATCATGACTCTAGCAAAATATCTATTCAATTCTGAAAGTGAACCTCTTGTTGCAAAAACCATTATTCAAAATTAACTTATTTTCACAAAAAAGATCCTACAGTGTTACCGTAGATATGAAAAGTTTTCTCTCCTAAAATCTGAAATTTTTTATTGATGTGAAAATTGGAGACATTTTTTAGAAGAAAACTTTCTTGAAACAATATTGCATGTGGGAAATACAAGAATAAAGTTCATAAACTTGACAGGATCTTTACACTACTTATAAACTAATTGTTAGACCATATGGCCAGGCTCTGATGGCAAGCTGGGTGGCTGTGTTTTTTTTTTTTTTTTTTTTTTTTTTTTTTTTTTTTTTTAATGAATATACATTTGGTTTCCAAAAACCTCCCTTTCTGAGATGCCATTTTACCTGAACTTCTCTTCAGTTCTATGATTCAGTTTATCTCAAGGAATCATGTCTTTGGAAGGCTCCTGATTAATGTGCTCGTAGAAAAGATAGTAAATTAGCTTTCACACGTAGTGCATATGGTTTTACTGTGATGTATAAGACACAATCACATAATAAAGATAAATTCTTCCTCATTCTCAATCAAAATAGAAGCGTCCTTTGGCATTCTTATACCTTATTACTTGCTAACTTCCAGTCTGACGTTTGAGTAAGGCCTTTAAAATATCTCTTTAAGATACATTTGCATTTGAAAATATATTGTTTTTAACGTCTTCAAATAATACAGAAATGCATGACATGGACAGTGAAGTTCCTCTCTCGGCATGCTCTGTATATATTTTTCAGTTGTTCCTTGAAGCATCCCCATCTAATGTACAGCTACACCACACACGCTCTGGCATTTATGCCATGTTTATTTTAAATGTCTTTCCACAAAATTGGTATCCTGTCATTCCCGCTACTCTGCAACTCGCTTTATTCACTAAAATCTATATCCATACGGAAGTCTACAGCAATACATCATTTTTAAACAGTTGCATAATATTCGACTTCATGCACCACTATTTACTTCCTTGCGTTAAAAGACAAACAAGCATATTAAAAATTTTAGGAGTTTATTTGGGTGAAAATCAATTCCAATCAGGCATACAATCTAGCAGATAGAAAGGAACTCCCAGGAGTTGTGCAAAATGAAAGACTTTTATAGGCAGAAGGAAGTTGTACTAAGCAAGAAAGCTGGTTGTTATTGCAAGGTTGCCTTCCTTTCGTGGATGACAGGGGTCTATCAGGCAAGTTACCCAACCAGCGCCGACCAGGTGATTTCTGATGGACTTGTACTCCCCTTTCAGGGAGAGCCAAAACTGTAGTGAAACTAAGTCTTGGTTTCATGACATAGGGCTTAACAGAAGAGACTCCATTTGGGGCCTGTTGCCTTATTTTTAGTACTTTGCTTTAACCTTCGTGTGGGGGCATTTATGGACAGTGCTGCCATGAAAACTCTCTCTTTCTACCTTGGTACTTTGTGGAAATCCTATGAAAAATCAGAAGCTGATTAGGACTCAATCCATTCACAGAGTCCATGACATGTTGTAATGTCATTGGAGTAAATTGGACATGCGGTGCTAATTAGCTCACACCTCTATAGGTACTTTTTTGTTATTGATAAAATGCAGGCTGAGCTTTCTCATGTGAGGTTGGGAGTCCCTTAGAGTAGAAATGTAAATCACAACAAAACAAGCAAACGGTTACTACCAATAAAACTAACAAAAACAGGGATCCCTGGGTGGCGCAGCGGTTTGGCGCCTGCCTTTGGCCCAGGGCGCGATCCTGGAAACCCGGGATCGAATCCCACGTCAGGCTCCCGGTGCATGGAGCCTGCTTCTCCCTCTGCCTGTGTCTCTGCCTCTCTCTCTCTCTCTCTCTCTCTCTCTGTGACTATCATAAATAATAAAATAAAAATTAAAAAAAAAAAACTAACAAAAACATTCTTGAGGGTCTTGCGCTCCAACTTCCAAAATACTTCATATTTAGCTTTTATTTTATTTTATTTTATTTTATTTTTTTCATATTTAGCTTTTAAAGGAATATCTGAAAGTTTTCTTTGTCTACCCTTGCCTTACACCCCGTAGTTTCTGTGATGTGGAACACAGCATCTATATCCAGCTGGAAAGGAAGTTGAGGTGACGAAAAGCATAGACAGTATGATATTATGTATGTGCTAGTTATTTGGAGGAGGATACCACTATTTTAATGGCATGTCCACACTCCAGGAGTGGTCACCTAGCCCAACATCAGGTAGCTGAGTCCCACAGTTATCCTCATCACAGTCAACTGAGCTGCCTGTAATGAACATGAGCATGTCAGAAATGCATTTTGCTCATGAAATGAATTGTTACATCACAAGGAATGTTAGGTTGGACTCTCATTGGTCACATTAAAGATATTCAAGATATCTTGAGTGCCTGAAATATTTTAGAGACTCTCTTCACATTCGCATGTCGAGGTACACAAATCCAGAGCTGTCCATGCCTTTGACATGATCCCACACTGCTGGCTTCAAGCAGCCATAGTCCTGTGCAAAGCCACTGAGTGGGGAAGATTTCTCATTGCTGGATGCTATCGAAAGAACAGCCCCCACCCCCCCGTGCTGTCCTCAGAGATTTGTAAGTTGGAGGAGCTACAAGATAGAGGTTGGACCTCTTGAAAGTGTATAGAACCATTTGCATGAACTGCTGTGTGTCTTTTAAGTGGTTGTATGTGTGACATTTGGGTTCAAGATGTATAAGATAGAAAAGGGGCAGAGGGGGAGCATAGCTAACCATCCTCTCCCTAGTCTTCAGGGGTTACCTACCAAATGAACCTAAGAATTGTAGATTAGCAAATTGGCTTAGGGAGCTTTGTGACATTGATGTTACAGTTTGACCGAGGGCTGTCCCAGGGGCTAAGCCTAATGAAACTCAGCCAAGTTACATAAAATTTCAGTATATGGTATTCACTTGGCTTTCCACAACCTCCTTTCTGTATAGGGAAATGCTGCATGCATTTGCTCTAGGCAAATCTTAAATAAACCAAACGAGAAGAGGAAGAAAATTAGGTGGAGGGATAGTTTAGGGAATGGGTTAGACAGCGATGTTGAATGTGAGCCAACGTGGTATAAACACTCATGTTCCATTACAAATTTAGGAGGCATAATTATTTTGGAAAACTATGTTGAAGGTTATACTAATACCTTGTCAAGCATTTAAAGTGATCTGCAACAGCCAGTGCCTTAGCATAGCTCCTTAGACACAAGGTAGGAAAAAATACACATTTATCCCCTTAGTAGAACTTAGGAAGTTCAGAGAATGTAATCCATGTGAAACCCTCGCCATTCTACTATTTCTTGCTCAATCTTCATGGCCACAGTTTAATGATAGATAGATGGAAAGAAAGATGCATGGGTGGATGGATGAGTAGATAGGTAGACACCTATATAGACAGATGCATAGATGGATAGAAGAATGGATGATGGAGAGAGGATGGATGGGTAGATAATAGATGATAGAATAGATATCAGAGTGGATGGGCAGATAGATAAATGATAGGTGATAGATTTTTTTTTTAATTTTTATTTATTTATGATAGTCACACAGAGAGAGAGAGAGGCAGAGACATAGGCAGAGAGACATGCACCGGGAGCCCAACGTGGGATTCGATCCCGGGTCTCCAGGATCACGCCCTGGGCCAAAGGCAGGCGCCAAACCGCTGCGCCACCCAGGGATCCCAGATGATAGATTAGATAGATAGATAGATAGATAGATATTGACAATGAGTTGAGGGAAGGTAATACCTATTTAACTGACTCTGGTCAATTTAATGTTATACTCTTCTGTTTTGTCCAGAAGTCTGTAAGAAATCCAAGAATCAAATGATTGGATGCTCTTTTTTTTTTTGGAGAAATGTTCAGCTTTTCCCCTTACTTCTCCCTGCCCTCCCAGGTCCTGAGTTTGAGTGGATTTCTCAGCAAATATCATTTAACAGCTTTCCACGTGGCCCATCACCTGTAGTCTACAAATTTGTGAAGACAGACACTTTTCCTTGTAGGGGAGGAGGCAAAGAGTGTTATTATAGTAAATGTATAAAAATGGTTCTCATTACTCAATGGTAATAAAAACCCAGGAAAATTCCATTTAAAAAGAACTCACTTAAAAGTATTTTTTAAAAAAAGAACCAACTTTTATTTGTGTCCATCAAAGGAAAGGCGTTCGTTTTAAATGCTTTTGGAAATGTTGTAAGGGTGGAATTAAGTTGATCTCATATTTAAGAAAAGGTATGATATACGCGAAACTATATGGAAAGCATAGACAACAAAGATTGGCCAAGGGCTGTTGGTCACTGGTGTTGACAGGGTTTGGTTTTTGGACATTATGTGTGACTCACCCACATCTCACTTTGTTAGAAGTTCAGGGAGTGATTCCAACTTTCTAGTTAAATTGACAGAACCCTGTGATCTTTGCAGGATGTGTGGTTTTACTTCACCTGCACCATGATGTGTTTGACCAACTAACAGGATGTGCACATCAGGCAGCAATGAGCAGTGGCCGCCCGGGTACATCTGTGGGAGACACTAGGGGGTGTGGCATTGCGGATGTTCAAACACCTACCTCATATCACTACATATCCTTTTCCCAAGGGAAAAACAATTCTAGCATGGGGGCGTTCACACTGATTGTATCAATCCAAAGGCAATAATCTAATGTCACTTATGTTAAATGCAAGAGTCGGTACTTGTGTGAAAACCTCATAAATCCTCACTCTGTTGGGCTCCTGTTCCTTGCGGTTTCTCCCCAGAATTATGATGCTAGCGATGCCAAGTGAAAGTGACACATGGAAGAGGGCCCATTCCAAATAGGGCAAGCCATTAGGCAGAGATTAATATTTTATTCGTTTACACGTTAAGATGCAGGTGGTTGTAGAGTGCATTGGATTTTTATCAGTAACTGGCAGCTGTTAAAAAAAAACAGGGTTTGAGAGGGATGGGGGGAACCAGTGTTGAGGTGTCATGCACAAACGATTGCCTTCTCTCTTCTTTGTCTCTCTCTGCTATGTCTATTTCTCTCTCTCCATGTGCATGTCTCATTCGTGCACATGCACACACACAAACACACACACAGGCTCTTCTCATGTCTTACCACACAATTCCAGCAAAAAAGGCCAATACCGGGACTGCAAAACAGGTGATTCTTTCCTGTACAAAGTCGCTCTGTGTTCTATTGTCTCTCAGATACAGAAACACACACGAGATGAGAGCAGATCAAGATACATTTTTGTCATGTTCAAGTGTGTGGCGACCCCAAACGAGTGCAGAGTGGGTCGTTTTCTAACTTGACGCCCATTTTCTTCAAATGCGTTCCGTACGCCCCAATGGAAAATGCGGTGTCCTGCCTCCCATGGCTTCTGGTTGTTGAGTAATCTGCGCATGCTAGGCACCACGGCCCTGTGTGACTAGAGGTTTGGAGCTGAGATGTGGATGACTTTCTGCAAAGTGGTCTACAAATCTGTTAGTTCCCTCCACAGTGAATAATTCGGAGGACAAAGAGAGGGCAAGCAGGCACCGGTCAGTCTGGGCAATTCTTAGATCGCGTGGCTTAGGTGGCTACATTCTGGTCCAGGACTTCTAATTTTTGTAGTTCTTACCAATTTCTACTCAACATATAATTTACACCTGTGTGTCCCCTACAGAGGGTACAGGCTGACACTGTTTGGAAGGTGCATGTTTCCAATTCATTCATTGCCTGTTGCCCCATGAGCTTCTCATGTCCTTGACTCTTCGAGGATATCCTGCCTTGTTTTCCAAGCAAACACACTATACAACCAGCATTTCTTGCATCTCTTTGAGCAATGTTGTTAGGTGGGTTTGCACTTTCAGAGGATTTTTGCCCGTTGTTATATTTTATATCCCTGCTTCTTTCTTCAATTTCATAGATATTGGGAGACCTCAAGTGTTTGAGACTGGTCTTACTGGGAATGACGCTTGACTCTAGTTTTCTTTTCCAGGGCAATGCCATGACACGCATTGGTGACAGACACCATACTTCAAAATGTTGCTAATGTTATAGTTCAATATGTTTCTATCACTATTGCCCCATTTTGTATTATACTAGATTATATTGATATTTTACAACCTCTTTGGATTCCAGCCCTGGGGACTGGTTTTTATTTGACTGGACTTGTTAGTGTGATACTCGTTTCCTCTAAGATATTAAGCCCGAGCCTGAATTTTCTTTTTCCTTGTTATGTGCATGGAAATTACCATTCCCTTCTCCTGATGCGACGCATACTCCTTAAAGAATATATTTCTTTTTATGATTTGATGTGTTAAGGCTTTAAATATCCATCTGTATGAGAGTGGGGTTTGAAATTCTCATTGGTGACGAATACATTTATTTTCTTACCTGACACATGAGCTGTGTCTAGCATCACTGAACTATTTCTCTATCAGTTACTGATAAAGAAAGGAGTCCCTTCTAGGGCTGAGTGGGATTGTTATGCCACAATCTGGTTATGTTGAGCTACGCCCTCAGGTGTTGCTCAATGATCAGGATTTGTATTGGGGAAATATTGTAAAAACAGGATAAGCTGATAATTGCAGGGTCTACTTTAGATGCTATAAAGTCAGAGGCATCTTTGTAAGTTTGCAAGTCTTTAAAACATCTGATTTAATCAATGAAGACTTTGATCAGTTTTGAGAGCATCTATGATATATTCTGAGAGAGACAGAGAACAAACCTAAGCTGCAATAAATAGCATGGGGACATTTTGCTGGGAATTGCCATGTTATGGCATGGGTTGGTGCTTCTCCGTTCCTTTCTATCGCCTAAATGCCTCACAATCTCCTAAAAATGGATTTTCTCTAAATTCTCCAGACTGAAAGGAACTGAAGCTCAGGATCTGAGTTTTCAAAACAGCTGCCCACATTGCCTGGAATCCCTGGCGAAAGGCCAGTGCTCTCTCCTCCTCTCCAGGCTTTGTGGTGGGGGCATAAATTATTACAACTTTATTAGGGAGAGGACATATGCCCGTGATCCACTGGAGACTCTCCATGGCCCAATCCACTGGCAAAATAGTATCTTTACTTCCATTTCAGTCCACATTCTATGGCAGGGAACATGGGGCCATCAATACTACAATGTGCCTTAGGCCTCCTTAGGACACTTCCTATCCTGGCTGGTAACCACACAGTGAAACACAGGCCAAGGGTTCCAACACCCATTTGCTCCTAGGATAATAAAAATCACTCACATTGCATTCCCAAACAAGGAAGACCGAAAAGCAATATTCTGGCCTCTTCATCAGAATTTGGTATATTTAAATTAAAGAAGAAAGTCCTCAGTTTTTAATCCTAACGGTAGCTTTTCAAATAAACACAATGATGTCTTTGACTTGACTTTTTTTGGTAAGTTGCTTTTAAAAAAAAAAAAAAGACTTTTTTTAAAATTAAGTAATCTTTACACCCAACGTGGGGCTGGAACTCACAGCCTTGAGATCAAGAGCTGCATGCTCTACCGACTGAAACAGCCAGGTACCCCTGTAAATTGCTTTTATTTAATTTGTTTAAAATTATTTATTTTATTGAACTATAGTTGACATACAATGTTATATTAGTTTTTGGTGTACAACCTAGTGATTCGACAATTCTATGCATCGCTCAGTATTCACCACGATAAGTAGTTACAGTCCGTCACACTAAATTATCACCATATCATTGACTATATTCCCTATGCTGTACTTTTCATCCCTGTGACTTATTTGACTTGACTTTTTGATGGAGCTCCCCAACAACTGGGCCTTCGGAGATACCTGGCAGTGAAAGATAACCAAAAGATCGCTCAAAATAGCCCTGACCTGAGCTAGTTGGTGACTGGCAAGCAGAAGGACCTTCTGTTATCCACGCAAATACACCAAGGTTACTTCGGTCACTCTGTTAACCTAGTGGCAGAAAAAGAGGCATGCTGATTTTTACCGTATTTGCAAGTTAATAGGGGAAGGATGCAAAGGAAGTATAGAGTATGGGGCAGATGCAAATCAGATTTGGGGGTATTGTATGGTATGGTCTTTGTGTTTGCGTAGTATTATACATCATGGCAAACTACAAGGTAAAAATCAGCAGGTATTCCCTCACGGAATATTGATCAGTAATTGGTCAGAGACAGGCAAGGTTGTACAGCTCCCTTTTAATAATGGAATTTTCATTTTGACCCCATATAATGGCCCATTGGATGCAACACCTTGATTAGACCATCGTAGCCAGTTAATTAATCAGACACCCATGTAGGTGTTGCTATGTAGGTGGTCTTGTAGATGTGGTTAATATCTAAAATCAGTCGACTGCATGTCAACTTGAGATCGCCGCCCCCCTCCCCATAATGTTGGTGAGCCCCATCCAGACAGTCAAGACCTTGTTGGCAAAACCTGAGGTCTCAGAAAGAAGGTATTCTGAGTCCACTCTACAGCATCTTCTCTTGCCTGAGCTTCTGGTTTGCCAGCCTGTCCTTCCGATGTCTGCCTCGTCAACCCCCTCAATCGCACAAGCCAATTCCTCAAAATAGACTGCTTCGATCAATTTAACCTATACAGGTAGACAAATTTAACAGAGAGCTATGACTGATTCATCTTGGTACCACTCTTGCTTGGCTGTTTTCGGAGAAATTGGGATAAGTTAGACTAAAATATAAGTCGTTGTCTGGCATCCGTGTCACACACACACCCACTCACCAAGAGATCTATCAACAACCCAGTATAAAAATAGGAAATGCACACAGGAAAAGAGACTCAACCGTAGACGATCCTGTGTAGAAAACCCCATCCTTTGCGCACCTACTCAAGAACATTGTTGACACCCTCCTCTGCCAACTCGTATATCCTGTAGGTCTTCTACCCATTGATCATACCTGGTAAACGTTCTCTACTTTATCCCATTCATAAGTACTTTCCTGAACCTCACTTCCTCTTCCCCGTGGAAAGTTCTCACCAATCACTGTCTCAGTCTCTCTCCTCATCCTCTCCTGAATCTGCCTGTGTCAGTGTAGACCTGTGGCCACTCCCACCAAGCTCCTGTTGCTAATTCACCATGGAGCCCTCAGCAGCTCCATCTAGGAGTTAACTCCTTGGCTATCCTGTATGCTCTGGTGGGGTTTCAGAAGTCCACATCTCAGAATGCTTGGGGGAAGTACTGAGGTTGGCCTTGTCAACAGGAAATACTGAGAAGGGGTGGAGGAGCCCTCAAACTCCCCGTGACCTGTGCTGCTCTGCACCTTCTGCTCCCAACAGACAGACTGGGGGGTGGACGTGGGGGGCCGAGCAGGGCACAATTTGTTTAACTTCAGTGCCCTTCTGTCCGCCAGGTAGAACAAACAGGCTGCTTTACATTTCTAATTTTCTTGGTCCATCTGGTCAATTGTCCAATTGTTCAGACATCAGAAAAATGGGTCAAGTGACTTCTTTGGGGTTCTGGAGTAGAATGTGAAAAGGCAGGTGGTCAGACTCTGGTGCAGTCCTAAACTGGGGACAAGTTCTTGTTTCGTGAAGTCATAAATAAATAGGACATTGGTGCTGTCTGAGAATCTGGAGCAGGTAATAATCATATGAAGGGAGAAGACATCTTCTGTAACAGAACAATTAGTTGAAAACACTATGAATCACTGTAAGTGTCACTATCCAGAAAGGAGGAGGTGGGGAGGGGTGGAATAGGTGTTAGGGATTCAGGAGTGGGCTTGTCACGATGAGCACCAGGTGTTGTACGGTGTTGTTGAATCACTACATTGTACACCTGAAACTAACATTACACTGTATGTTAACTAACTGGAATTTAAGCAAAAACTTTACAAAAAGAGAAAGAAACATTCTACTTTGCCTACGGGTGAATGCTAATCATTGCAAGTTAATGATGATTCTCAGAGTTGATTCTGATTTGTGGCGACAAAAGCACAAGAGAAAGGCAGTTTAAGAACCACGACCAATCTAAGTCTTCTTTTTAAAATTTTTTAAGTTTTATTTAATTTTTTTAAAGATTTTACTTATTTATTCATGAGAGACACAGGCAGAGGGAGAAGTGGGGTCCCCCCGAGGAGCCTGATGCAGGACTCGATCCTAGAGTCCCGGGATCATGATCTGAGCCAAAGGCAGATGCTCAAACACTAAGCCACCCAGGTGTCCCTTCTTTAAAAAAAAAAAAAAAAGATTTTATTTATTTATTTGAGAGAGAGTAACAGAGAGAGAGTGCATGAGCATGCGGAGGAACACAGGGAGAGGGCGAAGCAGACTCCTCTCTGAACAGGGAGCCTAACACAGGGATCACAACCTGAGCCAAAGGCAGACGCCCAACTGACTGAGCCACCCAGGTGCCCCTGCAATCCTTATACTCGCCTTGCTTGGGGAGTGTTTCTTCTCCATCCTCCCTCCTGAGAATGGTGCAAGGACTTTGCCAGACTGAAGGCAGATCAGAAAACATCCCAGTCTCTTCCTTGGTTCATGCTTGGGCAGAAGTTTCAAGGTCACACTGATTGAAGAATATGAACAATTTCAGAACTTCTTCATCCTCAACTACACACCTACCCCACCAGCACTTGGGGTTCTCCTTCACAAGCTCTGTAGGTAATTTTGGAGTCTTCGTTGTTATATGCATTCATCTCATAAAGAAAAGTTATTAGCATCAAAGTTTCTAGAAATAGGCAACATTATATGACACACATTAAGCTGTTAAATTCAGTTATTTATGTTTGGAAACCCCTACAAACCATAGAAAACCAAGACATCTAAGCGCCACCAATTTCTTCCAGTGTACCCGTATCCCATCAGCATGTCAGATAAACTGTATGAAGAACTTTAAATTTTCTAGTAACATCATGAAAGAGAGTAAACAGAAACCAGTAGGAATCATTTTAATAATACATTTAGGTTATCCCAATATTTCCAAAGTATTATTAACTCAACATGTAATCAGATACTTAAAGGGATATTTTGCATCTATTTTGCTGCATATTTGGTATCCAGATGCACTTAAACAATCTCAATTTGGGCAGGTC
Organism: Vulpes vulpes; assembly: GCF_048418805.1. Lineage (NCBI taxonomy): Eukaryota > Metazoa > Chordata > Mammalia > Carnivora > Canidae > Vulpes > Vulpes vulpes. Next base: position 3,396,016 of record NC_132796.1, on the reverse strand, counting down.
ACATTTTAGGGGCTCAATAACCACATGGGGTTCCAGCTACCATATTGGAAAGGATGGTTGGAACACTTCTAGCATCCTCAGCCATCCTTTCTCATTCATACCTCAGTTAACAATCTCTTGGCTTCTAGGCATCCACTCGTGCCCCACCAAATTAATTGGCTTCTAGGAAGACCAAATGACCTTTTAAACAGTAGATGGTCCAAACTCATCTATATCTTTGAATCACCTCTGGGTTCTGGTCTTCAAGACTCAAAATGGTCTGTCACTTGCTAAACCATTTTGCCTCTTCCCACATCATCTTTCCTTTATTCTTCGTATTGTAGGTCTTCTGGACTAAACCTTCAAGTGCCTTTGCACTTCTACTTTACATTTATCACACCTTTGGTCTCTAATGTGTATCTGGTGCCTGTTCTGGGTTGTACGCTCCAAGAGAACACAATGTCTCCCTTCTTCTTCACTATCCATCCATCATGCCTAGCGGAGGCCCTAAAGCACAGCAGATATAGAGCTCCTTCAACTGAGTTCAACCAATGTCTGAAAAAATCCATCTGCTTGTGTAATGCGTGATGCCGTATATACTGTTGTGGTGTATCATTTCTTAAAAAATCATGAACTAATGCAAATTCCATCTATGTCTTTATTACTGCCATAGAAATTAATCTACAATGTTTTAACAGTGATGCCATTGAAATTCATGGTTAATATAATATGTCAGAACACACTTGATGCACTATTTGTGACCAATCATGTATGTATGTTTTGACATACGACGTATAATTTGGGGCAGTTTGAGGACAAGTTACTCATCTGCACTCAAGTTCCCTGTGTTTAAAGGGATGACTTTGGAATAACTCAGATCTTCAATTTATAATCCGCTGTTGCAGTTGGTAGGTATCACTAATTGATCACGGCACTCTTTTTCTGAATCAAGAGGGGGTTCTATTATCTATCTTTTAATGTGCCAGGTGCAACAGACAGAAATCAACGCAAATATTCAGCTGCTTTCTGAACTTAGAAGCAGCGGTTCTGCATCTTCTGCTGGCCTCAGTGGCTTTCTTCACCAGTAGAATGTTCTGGAAGTAATGCACTGGTACTTGCGGAGCTGGATCGTAAGAAGCCATATAGTTTCTACCTAGACAACTTGCAATGCTGGTCCTTGGGACACTTCCTTTTGTAACCGAGACACCACATTGCAAGGCGTTCAAGCCACATGGGGAGGCCATGTGTCCTGCTTCCATCAATGACCTTGGTCATGCTCTCAGTGACATTTCAACATTGAGTACCTGCCATGTTAGTCCCACCATCATAGGCATCCTCTCAAATGATTCTGTCCTTAGCTTGTAAGAGACTAGAACCCAGGAAATCTCAAGAGACAGCTTCCTGGTTGAATTCAGTGACCCACCAACAGACCCATGAGAGATAATCATAAACTGCTATTGTACGCGTCCCATTTTGGGTAGATTTCTTACATGGCATGAGCTAACCAGAACACAATTTGAACCAGAAGTTAAAACCTCAAATAGAGGTTATACTAGAATATATAGTGTTGACCTCTGGGAACTAGATGCCAGGTGGGAGCTTGAAAGGCTGTGGGTGCAGGGCAATGGGTTTGGGGGATGGGAAGAAAATGAGAGGCCGGAAAAGTGGGATGGAAAAAGAGAACCCTATGAAAAATCAGCTCGTTCAGACTCCTACAGGAAAAAAAATCGCTCTGGGCATTGTACAATTTCACATAAATTTGTGTTTGTCTTTTAAAATAGAAAGATGGCATCCCAATGAACATGTTTGTCATAAGTAGTTCCTAAGGAACATAATAGTTAATATGAATTTCAGAGGTGTATGTTATTTATAATCTCAGTATAGTATAATTTCCATTGCATAGCAAAAGGTCAAGGATGTAATTATAATAATAGATTCCCTTTTATTTCTTTTTGTTATGCTTAAATGTCAATTGTGAGCACCATTTTTATTTTGTCTTATCATCCATGACTTTCCCATTGTTTGAGTCACATAAAGATCTATTTTTACATTATGAATTTTGCAAAACACATTCCCACAGAAAATAACAATTTATAAAACACGTAGTTTGTAGTTACCTTCCCTTTCCGAGCGAACATTCAACGAGCTTTCCTTCATTTCTATTCCTATGCAACTGCCTACCTCTTCTTCTCAATTCAGTCCTACCTATTCTTGAATGTTTTTGTAAAGTCGGAAAATACCCATCAAATTCCTTTCAGTGTCTATCTGCCCGGCAAGTATTTACGTTGCATATTTATTTCATTTTCTGCTTACAGACACATACTTCCGTTCTCAGGTTCAAGTTATAATGCAAACGTCTGCATTCTGAGGATAAGACATACATAAAGAAAGGACATTTATAGCTTCTTGTGGAAGGGTTATTTCTTTGTATGAATGTATTCCTTTCCTGTCTGATGCTCTGAAACACAGGCACACACGTATGTAATATATGGAATACACACGTCTGTGTATATATGTAATGTGTGTGTATAGACACACGATGCCATCAGCTTCTGAAAAAAGACTGTTCCGTCAAAATTATAGCCTGTGTTCTTCCCTTACATGGAACAGAGATCCTCTGCCCCCAGTATCAAGCCATCTCCAAGGTCTAAAGCCGCTTCAAGCTATTTTTGTTTCTCTAAAGAATTCCAGATTTCCTTCTTGCAAACTTTTCACGAATTTGCCTGCATTTCACATCTCAGACCAGCAGCGCTTTGAAAACATTCCCTCGTCCCTCTGATTCTTTGTCTAATCCTAGGTGATACGTCTTTATCCAATGTATTTACATACTTAGTTTTTAAGTTCCATCTTAGAGACTCTCTCTTAAAGCTCAAAAACAGTTCGTTTATTGCCTGTGCTTGTAAGTCAGCTTCTCTTGCTCGCCACATTTGTTTCTGCTTTGCTGTGGTTCCCATTCGACCAGATGTTCTATAAACCGTGGAAGCACTGCTTAATAATTTGATTCTCTATGTACAAGAGTGTCATCAGCTCTTATTTTTTTTTCCTTGGGGGCATGTACAAAGACTGTAAAAAATATCGGAGTTGTCTAATACGCTCAACGCATGCAATAATGACTAAATACATTTTTGAAAAGTCAGTTAAAAGAAGTCAAGTAGGTTAATAAATGTCTCACTGTCTAGGTGGTGGTTCTCAACGAGGGAAGTTTTTCAGGACCTGCACTCATTTTTGCTTGCCGCAGCTGAAAGAAGGGGTGCTACTGACATCTAGAGGGTAGAGGCCAGGGATTCTGCTACCCATCCTTATGAGGCCCATGGGAGCCGCCAGTGACAAAGTGGGCCTTTGTCCAAGTGTCACCAGTGGCAATGTTGAGGATCCCTAGTCTAGGATTATAGTGATAAGCACAAAATAGGACTTGGAACAGCTTTTCCCCTACATGATTTATGCCTGTTGCCTTTTTTTTTTTTAACAACAATAACAACAACTAAAGATCATGGGAGGAAATAAAGCTTGGGTTATATGGAATTCATGAGTAATATTTAGCCTTTGAGCTCTGTGCAGCCTGTTTGGAGCACAGGGAGTATCAGGTAAGATGCTTCCCAGAGTGGTCCACGTGAAGGAAAACATGGCACCCACTAACTTCCCGGGAGACACGTGTTTCCTAACCCAACACAAGCGCCGTGCCCCAGAAATGGTGTATCTTGTGTGCTTGTGCATCTTAATGTCAGTTACCTTTTTCACCTTTGCAAAATTCCGCGTCCAAATCCGATTGCTCCAGGCTGACCAACAAGGCATGCAGGCAGCCTACTCTCTTCTGCTGGAACCTTTCACAAAATGAATCATATGTCACTTTTCTTTTCCGAAGCATATGCCATTTTATTTTATTCTGGGAGTTTAAATCACGCTGTACATCTGGTTAAGTGTCATTCCCGGTGAGTTCACAATGGGTGCTTCTTCAGAGTGGTTTCTTGTAAGGATGCTTGCTGACCCAAGACATCAATCTCGCCACCGCTGCCTCTGGTCTTTCTATAAACTGTTTACTGCTACACTTGTCTCATCCCAGCATCGCTGCGCTTTTTACGAGCTCCCCTTCCTCCCTCTCCTTGGCATTTGTCATTACTTATTGCGGGTCTTGCATATTGGACAGTGAGACAACACGCCTGATGGCCCTTCTAATACGTTCTCATCCTTTCCCACTATTATCAGTGTTGCTTTTCATTTCCTTTTAATAAATACTCTTTCCAAAGGCTTCCACCTGCTTTTCTCCTCATTTCGTCCCCAACAACAATTTCCCAGTGAAGGTATTATTATCACCCCCACGGTTTATGTGATGAAAGAAGGATTTTGTAACCTGCTGGGATTTCCGAGCCAATAATCAGCAAAACCAGAGATCCAAAATCCATCGTCTGGCTCTGTAATTCTTTCCATGTCACTTACTATTATTCTCCTAAAAATAACACTAAATAAAGCTTTAATCGTGTTTCTCCCGTGACTGATTTCTTCTTTCAGACCAGAGGACTTTCCAAGGCTGACATGCATCCCTGTGCTTTAGTCGCCTGTGTCTTCAAGTGAGCTGATTATGAAGGGCAGCTTTAGGGTCCTACTGGATGGTTCTGGCGAGAGGCAGGGATGAGGGCAACCAGCAGACCCCTGCAGCGTCCCTGCTCCACGGCACATATGTGTCAAGGGTTTCAGACCCCTGCTTTCCATGAGTGCTGCCCTCATTAAGATTTCACCTCTGCATTAGGCTGACAATGAATCTTCGAGTTGTAACAAAACCAAAATTTCATCTGAGCTATCTGTGTTCACTCAAGATGAGGAGCTGGTGTTGCAGGTGGGGTGCCCCCCAGCTAGGGGGCTTCTTAACTGAATTTCTGGATCACCTTCTTCTAGTAGAGGAGATATGAAATCAGCCCTTTATAACCTTGATGGTCAGAGATGGTACCACAGTTGCATTTTCCTCTCCGATCTTTCTGGCCTTTGTCAGTGTCAGTAGATATTCTTTGGGGATCATCAGGTAGGCGTATAGTGATGAGACAACTCTATTCCTGAATGGCTGTGGCAAGCCACTGATGTGCATGTTACTCATATCCATTCAGGCTGGAAGGTACGGTGACTTAGGAAGAGACGGTCACTCTATGTGTTTAAATTATCTCATTAACTTTGAAGGAAAACGCACCTGCCGGTGGGTTCTGACACACTCACATTCCATGGAAATATATTTCTGAGCATCTTCAATAATTACTTCTCCAAATCCCAGACTTTGCAACTTCAGCTTCACCCGTAGGGTTAGCACTGCCTGCTTTTCCATGAATTTGTTTCCTACGGCTGCTGTAACAACCCTACACTCACTGGCTTAGAACAACACAGATTCATCATCTCACACTTCGGTAGATCAGAAATCAATATTCCTAGGATGGCTTCTCCCGTCAACTCTTACGCAACTGAAATCAATGCATGGGACAGACTATGTTCCTTCCTTGAGACACTAGGGGTGAATCCCCTTTCCAGCCACATTTGGTTTGTTGGCTGAATTCAGTGCCGTGTGGTTTAAGGTTCCTGTTTCCTTGGTGGGTTTTGGCCATGGGTCATTCTCAGCTTCCTGAGGAGTTTGGCACTTCATACCTCCCATCCCTTTCCTCTGTCTTCAAAGCCGCAATGGCAGCTTCAGATGCTTCCAATCACTCTGACATCCCTTCTGCCTCATTGGTCCATCTCCATCTTCCGTGGCATCCGTCTAATTGTGCTGTGTCCATCTTCTGCTTTTAAAGGTCATACAACTCCACTGGATCCCCTTGATATTCCAGGATAATCTCCTTATCTTCAGGTCTGCTGGCTAGTGCTTTTTGATTATGTTCACAAAGTCCCTTCCCAAGAATACCTAAATTCACAGTTGACTCAATAACTATGGGGGAGAAGAATCTTAGGGGGACATATTTAGAATTCTGCTTACTACATTCCCCTATATAATCAAATGTTGAGGTTTGTTGAAGTATCTTTGATAACTGGCTTTGACTGGCCTACATTGAACTCAACCATCAGGCTCCCCCAATTGAGACAAAAGCCCAGTTGGGGAAGATATGCCATTAATTGCCTACCCTCCCCCATGATAAGTAATAATCCTCAAATGGCACCACATATAGTCAGGGATAACCGAGTTTGCTCTCTTATGGGGCTGGCCACCCCCTCCAATTATTTGTGCTTCCGTACTTAATAGACTCAAAACACCTAAATCCTTCTATCCATTACCTTTGTTGTCTACTTAGCATTTCCATTTTCTCAAAATTCCACACCCGGAAACCAACTGACTCTTGCGATATGGCAGTTGCTATTCTAATATTTCTACTTAGGGTGTGATTTTTATGTCTCCTTAAAGGGACCTGGTAACTGGGCCCCCTCGAATTCCCATCTTGTTTCGTCGGTTCCTTTGAATCATCACAGGTTAATTTTTTCCCCTTCATCGGTCTCCAGCAGTGAATCAAAAGGTGGATATGTTTTCATCAGTCAACCAGTTGGCAACCTCTGCATTTTTAATGAGCTTTCAATCACATCAACGAACAAGGAACGACCTTGGGAGATCGTCCTGTGCTTTGGAAGTCTTAACATTCTTAGGAAGAAAGTTACAACTTTGGTCCTAATGCTCTGTTCCAGATATCTAAGCTGCTAATATTTGCAGTGTTTGCTCACTGAAACTCACAGTCCGTACTCCCATCATCTTCTATGTATCCTTACTTGTTTTATTCAAAGTGATTTTGCAACCCAAGAGAGCACTGCAAGGACAGTTAATTGGTACAACTCAATCCGACTTAGACACATTTTCCAATATTTGTTTTTCCTGGTGTTGCTTCCTGGTCTTGCTTAGGCCATCCTGGTACACATGTTTTTCATTGTCTTAGGAGATACTGCTTTGGACATGAAACAGTCTGTCTTTAAACTACCTTTCATAATAATAATTTTAAAACATCAACCTAGCATCCAGAGCGACATTTTAGCTTTGTTTCTAACTGGGATTTCCATTGCCTTGTGCTATTTCAGGATGAGTTCACAGGCAGTAGCCTGGCTTGCTAATTTAGTGTTCTAGATTCTTATGTTCTTAACAGCTTCTTCAAGGCCATGGTAGGCTATAATTGAGTAGTGGAAGAAAGGTATTTTCAAGTAATTTCTGATTATAGATCCCATTTTGCTCAGCTAAAGAAGTATTCTTTTTTGAGAAAATAGAAGCAAGCAGTGTCACTGTGTTATATATTTCTCTTAAGATAATATGAATCCTTTTAGCGTGTTATCTTCACAAGGATATGATTCTACTATTCCCCCCACTTATTAAACCGTTTTGCTAAAGGCAATAAAATTATCTTCTTCTAAGACGGTATATTGAAGACGAACTTTAAGGGAGCTTTCTACTCATCTAGTTAGCCCTCAAAAATTCTCAATCCACTGCAGTTCAATTAAGAATTAGACTAAATAATTAGATATCTTAATAAAAATGTGCTTATAAGACAGGAGAGTGACTTTTAAATCCACTGCCGGTGTAAGAGAGTAGAATAAATTTAAAATAAAGTTATTGGTGCTGTTTGAATCCCTGAAAAATATGGCTTTATTTCCATAAATGAGTATTAGAAATGAGGATTTTTTTTTTTTTATCTAAATGAAATGCAACTCTTAGAAGAAAGGTACAGGAAAGAACGTATTTAGGTGCACCTAGCACTCCAGCAGCGTGCTCTCAGCTGCCTTCCAGGTGGCGGAGCTCAGGTAGGAAAAGTGATGAGATGACATTTTGGATTTTTCTGCGTCTGCTTGCTCATTCTCAAGGGAGTTTGCATTTCCATGAATATTTCAAGATTCCCTTACCTGGACAGGAAATGTAGGCTTCCGGGGAAGACTTTAAAAAATCAACATCTAAGCAGGAAGAGCCTGCAGGTAGCTTAAAAATAGGTAGTTTGTTGGTGTTTCACATCCTGCGTGGTTAGTGTTGCTAAGTAAACCAAATTATTTTAGGTGTTTCTTCCTGACCTTTTTTTCTTTCCTCTCCTGTTATTTTAATTTCAGAACATAACTGAAAACTGAGAAAGCCACAGGGGATCCTTACCTCTTGCATCACTATGATTGAGGATCATAATTAGAAAAATGCATGAAAAGGGAAAAACTTCATAACCCATGAATCCTTTTATGAGAGACAAATGTGAAAAGAGATCAACCATACAGTAATTAGGCACGGGAGGGGAAAGGTTATTTAAAAAGTAAATTATTTTGATTTTAGAGCACAAAAGATATCAGGGAACGGATGTTCTATAAACACAGCAATTTAGCCAATTTGCTTGATGAAATGTCCTGAACTCCTTGTAGGTCAGACAGTAAATTGATTCTGATCCCAGACCCACCCATTGGGAGCTACAGAGTGTGTGTCTGGGTTCACCCCCATCTGGGTGGTCAGATTTTTTTCACAATATACCTACTTTAAGTAGTTTGGCACACCCTAATTTAAATATTTACATACTTACATGAAGTATTTCTGCACTCTCCTCTCTGTGTGCAGTGGTTTCCAAATTTCTATCCAACCTTGCAAATCCCAGAGCTCCTTGACCCTTGCCTTTCTGTCTTCTCCTTCCATATCTGTGTTCCGGTACATCTGCCAGGACCCATGTCCTGTCTCTGCATTTCCCATTTGCTGAGGTGGCCAAATCTGAGGTATGCGTCTGTCCTCGTGCATTTATCTCTATGTACGTACGTGGGCTGAACAACACTAAACCAAGCTTCGCCATTCATGTTGTGGAAAACCTGTGGTCCTGGAATAGAATTTTCCAGAGAGGGGTTCAGAGGTTTGGAAGCATCCCACGTGCTAGAAATAATTAAGGGCATAATCTGGCAATTTTTAGAAAAGGACCTGAGAGGCACTTATAAGCACCTTTCTCTGTATTTTCATATAAATCTACCAGGAGGCTGAAAATTCATTTATAAATGTTCTCTTCACATTGACCTTTGACCCATTCGTGTTAGCAGAAATGCTGGGAACATATGAATGATGTCTTGGAGTAAAGAATTGGTCATTTATTACTGTTGAATGCTGTAAAAATATGGTTGAATCAGTAGATAAGTGTACGTGCACACATGTGTGTGCGCGTATGCCTGTGCGTATGCGTATAGATTTCTACTTTATGTATCTAGAGCACACGCACATGTGTGTACTTACATAGATCTACAGAGTTTGTGTGTGAGATGATGGGAAAGTTCTGGAGGTAGATGGGGTGATGGTTGCGTAACATGATGCGAGTATGTAATGCTGCCGAATGGCACATCTAAAATGTTGAAATGGGGGATCCCTGGGTGGCGCAGCGGTTTGGCGCCTGCCTTTGGCCCAGGGCGTGATCCTGGAGACCCGGGATCGAATCCCACATCAGGCTCCCGGTGCATGGAGCCTGCTTCTCCCTCCGCCTGTGTCTCTGCCTCTCTCTCTCTCTCTCTCTCTCTGTGTGACTACCATAAATAAATAAAAAATTAAAAAAAATTTAAAATGTTGAAATGGTAACATTTATATTGTAGATATCTTGCTACAATAAATAATATATATATAAAATATGCAGCATATATTATCTGCTTTGAATTTATATCCCCCCAAACCCAAACGCTAACTTGAAACCTATCCTTAAGCTAAATGCAGTTTGTTGACCCTACCTCTGACCCTTTGATGCTAACTTCCACCATATGAAACTTGACCTTTGACCCTTCACCCCTGATCTGAACACTGACGCTGAAACTTAACCAGATCCCAAATCTGAAACCTACGTCTAACATCAACCCTAACCAGAGGATGAAAACTTGGAACAAAGTCTTGGTCTTTGATGCCTTGATTCTTGACCGTTGAGTTGACACACGGTCTCAAACAGTGAATGTGAAGCTGAGCCCAAACTCAAACCGAAACCCGTTCTGGAAGCTAGGATTGAAACCTAATTGAGCCAAATCTGAACATGAATCCAAAGCTGAACCCAAACCTACACCCCAACCAAACACCTACCTCTGTGATCCTGCCAATTACATCGCTGTGAGGTTCGGAGATAATAGTGGGCTTCTGTGTCCCTAAAAATCCATTTACTCCACATATATTTATGGAGCACCAATGGTGTGCCAGGTACCAGGTAGGCAGGTGGATACAGCCATGAACAACAGGGACTCAGAGGCCTGGCCCCTTGGAATGGACATTCTTGTAGTGGCTGGAGGTTACACTGACTCAGATCCAGGATTCCCTCCATATGGAAGTCCTAACCCCTCCCCACATATTTCTGCAAACTTTCCATAGGGCGTGGATGGAGACTGGTTAACATGGCTATTTCTGGAGCCGATTTTCTATAATTCTCATTTATGCATATCGCAATTTCCACTTTGGTCCCCAACATGAGAAACTTAGCCACTTCTCAAGATATTCAGACATCCACTTAACTATGTGAATTGTGTACTTAGGTGTCTGTGTGAGTAGTATAATCTGGTTTTATTAAGTTTAACTTATGACTTGAGGGGAAACTGGGAGCGTTTTATCAAAAGAATGGGAAGATAAACATTCCAAATTGAACAACCCCTAGCCCTTGTGATAGATACCTCATAGGCATCCTAAAATTGGGGATTTTCTACTAGATGTCTCAACAGTAAGTCATCAAACCCACTGATCTACTAGAACAGATTTATAGTCCATTCTACTGTTGGCCTTTACTCTCTGCCACTCATGATTTAAGAAAGGATGCTATGAAAGTCTGTTTTCGACCTGAGATGACCTTTGCTTCTTTGAGGAAAAATCATAGTAAATGTGTGTTTCTGTTAAGATAGTTCTGCATACACAGGGGGAGCCCCTTTTGGCGCTGTACCCTTTCTCCTAGCTACGCTTGCAATTTGAGGACTTACTGTCTACCAATTCCGGTAGCCTGTCAATAGGTCAGAATCCCCAGGTGGTACCACTTGGGACTTTTCTTGCAAAACACATCCCGGGTGTTTAGCTGTGTCTGGAACTCACTGGTAAAATTTATAATAAGTAATGAATTCTCCAGACTTGGAAACTGAGAATTGTTTAACATAAGTTAAAAAAAGAATTTAAGGAAATCCTTTTCTACCTACTAATGGAGACTTATTTAGAGTTTTTTGTTCTAGCTACTGAGAAATGGCAGTTGGCATGAGATACGGAAGACTTAGAGCACATATCATTTTCTTTATTCCAGATAAACAGTTCTTTTCATGTTTACCTGGAAATATACCGTAAATGTAAACCCATTGGTTTCTTTGGATTAGAAAATTCAAGGTTGGTGGTTATACCGGTTGTTGAACTAGTGGGTTTGATTTGAAACACAAAAAGGATTTATCTCAAGGTTATATCTCTAGATGTTTCATACAATTATGGTTTTGGGTTTTTTTTAGCTTTTTAAGACCATTTCATTTTTTTTCTCTCTTATTATTAGGGAATGCTTCAGACATGGACAGGAACAATGAAAGAGACATCTTTCTATACACAATCTGACGTGAAATTAGGACACAATGAAGGTTTTTTGGATCCCTTTTCCCTCCTAAACTACATGTCTTTGGTCCCATCCTAAGGATACTAAGCTTTCTGAATCTCGTTTTTCATCTTCTTCTTTTAGGATATTTTATTTCTTCAAAATTGTCACTTCTAGCATGGCCGTAATAATGTGTATTAAATGTGGTCTGTTTTTTATCTTTTATAAATTGGATTGTTATAGTTTTCACCTGGTGTTTCATTGAATACTCTGATTTTTGGTATGCAGCCAAGGTCATGTTTGAAGCTGTGGTTCATTTATCCTCACTGATACACAGAACTGCATTAAATGGCTATGCCACAGTGTTGTACCTCTTTTTCTGAAACTGGAAATTTACTCTGGGTTGACCTTTTGAAAACAGTGTAGCCGTGAACACTTTGCACAGATCTCTTGTTGTAAAAGTAGAAGTGTCTTCACTGACTGATCAATCCATTGTACCATATTTTATGTGTGTGTTTACATAGACCTGCAAAAGTCAGAAACCTTTTGAATGATTGGGGTTTTATCCTCTCAAGAGTAGTATATGAGTTTCCATTATTCTTTTTCTCCACTGGGCCAGGTATTATCTAAATTTTATGTTTGTTTTTTCACCGGGTGACTATAAACATTTATTTCTAAAGATATAATTTATCTACAAAATACACATATCTTAAACATATAATTTCATGAGTTTGAAATTTGGGGCACAATATGGTGACAGGATTTTTTGACAGATGATTTTAGCAAGTAGTTTTCTATTTCCCCATATAGATCTTGTACAACTGTATAGTTTTCTCTTACATTTCCATGCATTGCTCAATGACATCTTTAAAAAATTTTTTCCATGAACTCGTGCTGATATATTGAAATAGTACTGGCTATTATATGTTGATACTCTATGTAGGGAACTTATCATCTGTTGTCTTTTATACTTATACCATCTGTGTAAGATTTGGAGTCGCTTCTTGATAAATGATCTTTTTTGTTGTTGTTGTTAAGATTAAGATTAAGAAATGTTTAGTGCTAGTTGGTTATCCCACAGCTTATTCCCATTGACCTCATACCATACCCGGTCCAGATGTTATACAAAAGATGGACCATCAGGCTTCCCCGCAACAACCCAGAATATAAGGAATCATATTTATATACAAATCTGAAGACTTTCTTGTGCAAACATTTTATCTAGTTTATGGAACTATGGTTTATTAGTTGATTTGTCAAGTGTCTTCTTAATATGTCTATCCAAGTTGATCCTTTGGGGTGATAGTTATTTCCGTGAGCAACACACTCTTCCAGAATGTGTCTCATGTTTTGGCATTTATCAGAATCCCCCAAAATGCTTGCTGACATGCAATCTCCAGATCCCAGCCTCCAAAATTTGGATTCAGTTACTCTGGGGAATGAGAGGGGACCAGAGGATTCATATAGCTAGCTGGTTCCCATGTGATGTGGTGGTTGTTGTGGGTCCACGGATATACTTCGAATAGTGCTATGTCTAGACCTCTAAATGTCATAAAAGTTGTGTGAATTGTCATCTATACTCTCTTATTGGTGGCCAACTCCCAATCACTCTGTTCCTAAAATCTGTATCTGTTTTATATTAGGCTAAAATTAGTTTATTCCAGGCTAAAATTAATTTATTCCAGCCTATAACTACAGTGAGAAGCCTACTTAATGTGTTGCCTCAAACAACTCCCTAAGTATACACATTAGCTGCAGTTAAATCTTATATGAGATATCAGTGTTGTATATGTATACATTTTTAATATCATATGTGAAAAGGTACCTATTAAACAAAAGTTAACATACAGTGGTTTATTAGCAAATCTTGCACACGTTTTGTTTCAAAATGGTAAGCGTGAATCTCTAGAACAAGCTTGAGACACAACAAACCTTGCATTTTTCACTCAAGAGATTCACTAATAGCTCAAGTAAGATAAAAAGTAGTCCACTTCATGACAGGCGATGGTGACTTTTTTGAAAGGTGATTCGCAGGTCAAGTCCGCAAGCTCTGTCCGTGTCACGTCTTTGATGATGAAAGGAAAGGTGCTTGTGATATTTCAGAAAGCTCAGAGACAGTATTTTCAGCTGGAAGTCACTGCTACACGTTCTTGCTAAATACACAATTGCACAATCAATGAATAACTTTTCAAAAGGTCTGCTATTCGTTGTCTATTGAAAAGCAATGAATTGAGCAAGCATGCAGTCTGGAATATTTATACACCCTTATAAATGTAATTACATCTGCATTTGTATCTCAATTAATCCCTTATCCCTTTCCCCACTCAAATCACCGTGACACTGGAAAAGTGATTTTTGGAAGGGAGATTGGGCCATCTGTCACCTGTTAAGAGGTCATTTATTTATTCGTTCAACATCCCTTTAACGAGAGCATGGACATCAAAAGTTTGAGAACGTAGAGTTTGCAGGACAAACTCAACTGCAGAGAAAGGGGAGAGTAACAAATATTAGATGAAAAAACAAGATTGTGTGTATGGCTTTGAAAGACAAGACTAGGAACATAATCATGTTTGTATCACACAACTCCTACAGAATTCTGAGGAATACAAGTTTTAGGCAAGATTTAGCATGAGGACAGTCAACAAAGTGTGGGCACTTGGTAAAGTTTAGAATAGGGGTGGGGTGAATAACTGGGAAGCTGCTTCTTTCCTGTGGATACGGGTCTTCCCTCTGGACTTGGGGATGGGTGTGAGAATGAGTAGGAGTGGTTATAATAAATAAGAGTAAAATCAGCACAGCCCGAATGCTAACCAAATGTTGGGGTTTCTACAAGAGCCGCGATGCCAAAAACATGAATTCAAATGTGTCAACCTCAGAAGCTGGAGACACGCTTGGGATATGGTCACAGGAAGTGGGAAGGAAGATCAGTTTGAGGGAAATAAAGATGTTTCACTCAATATGGGACACACCGAGCTTTCCAGGACAAAAGGACATCTGAGTGGCACAACTCCATGATGGTTAGGGACACGTAAAGGTGGCCCCCTGGTGATTCCCTAAAGATCCAGGTTGGTATTGTCATCAGATGGTTGATGGGGCAGGCAGGTCGATATTGGCTCATAGACTTATGTTGGGAGCAGTTCCTCATTGCAGGACTTGCAAAAATTAATGGAAATCCTGTCTTACCTAGTTTTATATTCCCCTTGGTACTTTTGTGAAGAGATGGGCAAGAATAGTAGTGATTCACCAAAGCTGTCCATCTGATAGAAGAACAGATCAAGCAGAAATATCTTTTAGGCTGAGTTCCAAACTTAATATTTAATGATTTTTTTCTTGAAGTTTGTTGATACACGGTACATGCCTACATACAATTTGCTTTCAGTAATTCCCAGAATCACTACAGAAAGTATAATTGATCAAAAGTTGGCTGCAGAAACTCCACAGCAATCTTTGGAAGCCTCCTTGTGGCTTCCTGAAACTATTCTAAGACCGTAAAACACCTTCGATGTGGAATGCCTGAGTTCCATTTCAGATGATAGCCTTCTTTAAGGATAATATTTTTTGTATTTTTCTGATGGCCTCATGGCTGAAACAACACACCTTCAACACTATAGATGTAGAGCGTCAAAGGGCATAAAAGAATAAAACATAAATATATGTGTATAAGTGCAGTTGACCCTTCAACAACGTAGTGTGGACCACTCTTATAGGTGGATTTCTTCCGGCAAATGCTGTACAGTACCAGAGGTGTATTTTCTCTTCCTTGTGATTTTTCTTAATGATATCTTCTAACACATAATGTACAAGACATTTATATATATTTTAAGACTTATTTTGTATAAGACATATACAAAATATGTCTTAATCAACTATCATGTCATCATAAGGCTTCCAGTCAACAGTAGCCTATTAGCAGTTAACTTTCTGGGAAATCAAAAGTCATACTGGGACGTTTTAACTGCAGGGGGGTGGGAATGCGTGCTCCTGACCCTTGCACTGTTCAAGGGTCAACTGTAAATATATATAATATATTTATTTATAACAGGGAAATAATAGAAGCACAAAGACTCCAAAAGCTAAATGGAAGGATCCTCCCTGGACACGTTGGATCAATTCCAACATCCTTAAGAATAGTAGGTATACTGACCAGAACCATGACAAATCTATAATAACCCACTCATTCACCATGATGCTCAATATACTCATTCATTGGCTAAAAAGAATTCTTAAAAGTCAGTAGTAAGAAAACAAATAATGGAGCCAAAGACCTTATGAGATAGCTCATGAGAGAAGATCTACAGAATGGCAAATAACTATATGAAGAGATGCTCCTCATCGTCTGGTGTTGGAAATGCAAATTAAGACATCCACTGCACACCTTTCAGAACGGTCCAAATCCAGATCACAACTGTCATTCTCTGCTGGTGGGAATGCAAGATGGCGCACCCGCTTTGGAAGACAGTTTGGCAGTGTCTTATGAAACTAAAGACGCTCTTACCATAAGATCCAGCAATCATGTTATTTGGTATTTACTCAGAGAAGCTGAAGATACATCCACACAAAAACCTTCCCATGGGTGTTTATAGCAGATTTGCTCAAAATTACCAAAATGTGAAGTAGCCAAGATATCTTCAGTAGGTGAATGGATAAATAAGCTGTGGTCCATCCAGACATGGGATATTAGCACTAAGAAGAAATGAGCCGCCAAAGCTTGAAAAGCTTAAAATGCATATTATTAAATGAAAGAACCTGACCTAAAAAGGCTTTGTATGTATTGTGTGCTTCCAAACTTTATGACATTCGGGGAAAGGCAAAATCATGGAGACAGTGAGGAGATTAGTGGTTGCCAGGGGTTGGGGAGGAGAGAGAGATGAGCAAGTAGAGCTCAAAGCATTTTTTAGGGTTTCTGTATCACACTACAGTGATAGGTCTTTGTCATCATACATGTGTCATAATCCATAGAATATGTAACACCAAGAGAGATCGCTCACGTAAACTTTGGACTCGGGGTGGTTATGATGTGACAAAGTAGGTTCACTGACTGTCACAAAGGTACCACTCTTGGGGATGTTGATAATTCGGGAGTATATGCAGATGTGGGGGCGGGGGTACATGAGGAATCTTTACACCTTGTCTATTTTGCTGTGAACCTAAAACTCCTCTACAAAAATGAAGTATATTTAAAAAGTACAATTCATTGGTCGTATTGCCAGGGCACAACCACGTTTCTCTGAGTACCAGTAAATAAAAGAATCATGCTTTTCTCCCACTTTCCCTATATGCACTGAATTCCAGAGTAGTTTCAAAACTTGATGAGTTTTTATGAAATTCCAGATAATGAATGCAGAGGGAATGACAACAGGCAATCAGCATTTTTCTGTAGAGCCCCAAATGGTGTCCCAGATATAGGAGATCATCACCAATGGTTTGTAAAACATCAGTTGAAAAGCCTGGTAGATATCTTTTCATGAATGGTGGGATGAATTGCCACCTGAATCCAATGTTCAATCACTATTAAGATAAATCAAAATAAAACAGGGCAGGAGGGGCCTCCTGGTGATTTCGATGCCTACTAACATGCAGAAATATTGCTTCCCATGAATATTTATCCGATTTTTCTAACATATCAATGACATATGCGAGAAGTATTTTATAACAGAAAAGATCTTGTCATTATTTTAACTTGCTTTCTCCCTAGATCAGCAGATCACTGTATTTGATATTCACTAAAATTGTACAATCTTTCTGAGTGTATGTGCCTACACCCTACCCAAAGCAATTCGTTAAGAATCTCTAGCAGTGGTGCTTAGGCATGAAAATTTCTTAAAAGATGCCCAGATGTTTAGTGTGGGCAGGGAGGGTAATCAACTATTTGGTTTTACCCAACTCTTGGAAACTAAGATGTATTTAACCGTAGACATAACCCAAGAATCAAGAAATGCTGGTAACTGAAAAGAATCTCTGTTTCAGAGGGACAAATAAAATAAGGTGTAAAAAGCTCTTTGTAAATGATAAAAGGTAATTTTGCATAAAGAGTTGGCCTGTTATTTGAAGGTTTTATTTAAATGCCATGGTCAATTAAATCATGTTTTTCTTCATTTGATTTTTCTTGTCCTGAAAGCATTTAAAAGTAAAATTTCACTCAGAAATAAAAAATGTGTTCCACATAATGGGATCTTCCTTGCAAACTGAACATAATGCCATGTTTTAGAGTCATCCTGTTGACCACTATGCATGATTCCACATTGAGCAAGTTGGACAGAGTGCCATCTTGGCTAATCCAGGTTCTCCCTAGGATGAGGAATATTAGTTGGATTTTAAATCAACTTTGGATAATTACACAAAAAGTATTCCATTTTCCATCATTTGCTCTTAACTCCACTCAAGGTAGACACATTCTGGTGGTGCTTTACTGGTGTAGATGTAGATTCCAAAACAACAACGTCAAAGTAATGTTAAGGGATCTAACAGCTTAAGTGCTATTGTGGACATTTTCAAGGACCTTTACTCTTAGGTTTTCAGATCTCATAGCCCCCCACGGGCAGGACTGGTGTCTTCATACAGCAGACATTTATTTCTCATACTTCTGGAGGCTGAAAGAGGAAGGTTCCAGCTTGGTCTTGTTCTGGGGAGAGGACCGTCTTGCAGGTTGCAGACTCCTGACTTCTGGTTACATCCTTGCATGGCTAGCTCTATGGCTTCTTCTTGTAGGTCACCAATCCTATTCATAGATTAGGCTCCACCCTCATGACCTAATCATCTTCCAAAGGTACCACTTCCTAATAATAAACCTTGGAGATTAAGATTTCAACACAAGAATGTGGGGGCAACAAAAGTATTTGGTCCATTGGAAGAGGAAATGGAAGGGGAGGTGGCATTGGTCCCTCAGTACAGGTATCATTACCTGATTAAGTGGGTTTAGCCCAATGTATAGATAACATACCTTATGAACACTACAATTCAAAATATTTCCCACACAGGGACTTATAGCTTCCTAGAGTTTCTGTTTGGGGCGATGGAAAAATTTTGGAAATAGACATGGTGATGGTTGCACATCACTGTGAATATAATTAATCATATTTAATTGTGCACTTAGAAATGATGAAAGCAGAAAAATGTATACTACACACACATAACTTCATATGATTTTTTTGTCTTAGTTTTGTTCAACTTAAGGACAGTGTGAGGCAGCATGTGAATATAAAACCCCACACATTTTTTTCCTAAACAATAAACCAGATTCCCTCATAGAGACACAAAACAAACAGGGACTTTCAGGTGCCTGAGGTAAGCATTAATTTGGTCGCAATTTCTAGCAGACAAAGCAAAAAAAAATTTTTTTTTAAAGACAAAGAAACATTTGATTTGGGGATTTTATCCCCCAAAGCAAGAGAAAGCTTTTCCCTTTTCCTTCTGCTTCTTTAGGATATGGGGTTGGTGATGATAGAGCAGGTAGTGCCTGAAGGTTGCTATTTCTCTCTTTTCTTTGGTGGCTGGCTTTCACTGATGACATTAAGAAAAATATACCAAAGTCTGAGATGACCTTGCTCAGCGGAGAGTCTGCCCATTATGTGTAATGACTGCCTACATTCCCGCGCCTAGAAAAATACTACCTTGGTAGTTGCTCGGATTATTCTTAAAAAGCCACCTTTGGATGGCAACATCTGTCAAAGGCAATTGGAATGCCAGAGATTCCACTTCTGTGGTCTGGGATGGAGCCTAACCTGTGTCCATTCTTCCTGAGAACTCAGGGTGGTTCTGATGAATCCCTTAGGCGGCTTCTGAGATACCCCAGCCTTTCCTGGCTCCGAGCACCATGGCAGCTGGGAGAGGATGGTCCTAACTCACCCAGGGAGCACAGTGCAGGATGCAGAGCTGCCTGTAGGTGTGTTTGGGAGACAAAGGGACACCTGGGCCTGGAGGTGCCCAATGGTCTCTCTCCCTCATTCACTCTCAATGTAGCCAAGTCACATATTGTGAGGCAGCTTATGGTCATGTGGTAGAAGCATCTGGAAGAGGGACTGAGCACATTTTCCTCTGAGCCCCTACTTTTAGCACTTTCTGCCCTTGTATATCAGGTTTGGCAACCTTGAAACTGTTGTGATGGTAATGAAATGAGTCTACACTATGCTTTAGCCTTTGAAATCATTGTAGCTTTCCTTCTATCTGTGTATTCATCCATCCATCCCTCCATCCATCATCTATCTCATCTATCTATCCATCTACTATCCATCTCTTCATCAGTCATTGATCCATCCATCTCTCCATCCACCATCTATCTCATCTATCTATCTATCTATCTATCCATCTATCCATCCATCTCTTCATCATTCCATCAATCCATCTATCTATCCATCCATCATCATATCTCATCTATCCATCTATCCATCCATCATCTATCTCATCCATCCATCCATCCATCTCATCTGCATGCCCATCCATCCATTTGACTATCTGTCTGTCCATCCATCATCTATCTTATCTATCTATCTATCTATCTATCTATCTATCTATCATCTATCTATCTAGATTTCAACCTCTAAAACTACACAGTAAGAAATAGTGTGGTATGAAGGTTTGTGGTAATTTGTTACAGCCAACATAGGAAACTAATATGCTACATCATTTAATTTGTATTTGTTTGCTGTTGACCTAGCTATGTTAGAATATGAGTTTCAGGCAGTTGAAGATATGGTTTAACTGGTTCATTGCTACAGCTTCAGCACAAGGATAATGAGTGCCTGGAATGTTGTAGGCACCCATGAAGATCTGATGAATTGAGCCATATTTGAGTTAAATAAATTAATGCTATGTTCCTGCTAAATATTTTATCTTCATTATTTTAATATCTGTGTTTTCTTCCACAATTGACTCCAACTCTGGTTCTGCTTTTGTTTTTTTGGCCATTGCAAGGTTAATGATATTTGGTTGAATCCAAGGGTGATGGCCAAAATTCGGTGGACCCATTGTGGGCTCTACATGCTGTCTGTGCAAGGAAGACTTGGTATGTTCTTGACTCTGGGAAATGGCTTTGTGTAAGCAAAAGTTGAAGAGATAACATTTCCTAAGTGGAGAATCAGCACAACTAGAGTTGCATACTGTCTAATCTTTAAGAACAGAGAGTTATTGGGTTGCCTGACTGGCTTAGTCATTACAGCATGTGACTCTTGATCTGGGGTTGTGAGTCTGAGCCCCACATTGGTTGTAGAGATTACTTAAAAATAAAATCTTAAAAAAGGAGTAGAAAATTACCTCTTATTGAGATGAATTTACTCATACCTGTTTTTGTTATATGATCTGTTTAGTATTTTTGTATGTTATTTTTTCGGTGAGAAATCTTAATTTCTGCCTTTTAAATTTCTCAGAAAAGCCTTCCCTGCATCCTCATGTGCCAGTAGGATATTTATAAAAAATGACGATGGCAATTATAACAATAAATGTTAGTACAGTAAGAGGTAGAATGGGATGTCCTAGCTGCTCACAAATCAGGAGGATCTCCTGTTCATTGAACACAGAATTGCAAAGATCTTGTATCCAGCCCTTAGTGGAATAGTCTTCAATTTGTACATGAGATTAGATTTGAGTCTTAGGAAGTAACACCCCATGTCTGTGTTGTGGTTGTGAGTAAACACCACAGCTGTGTGCAAATGCGGCAGCCATCTTGCAGAAGAAAAATAGCAAAGACAGCAAAAACATTGATCTTAGAACAGTTGTGAATATGATATAGAATAAGTGAGAATGTAACGAACCAGAGCTTCAACCAAAGGGACAGCTTTAGCATGCCATACGTAGACTACATACACACTTGCCCTTCCCTCAATTCTGGAATATATCATCTTCAACAACCTTTCTGTTCCCAAAACTACACATTTCCATTGGGATTTTGGCTCTTTCACAGGTTAGTTACCATGCTTGCTTCTTACTCATGTGTGTGCTGATTCATCTAAAGATCTCCTTGTTTGTTCTTAAAACAATTTCCTATTCTGGGTTCCAAGTTTGCCAGAGAAAACCAATGCTGGAGAGCTTGGGGATATTTCTGGGCACGGAAAAAGATTATGTGAGCTAGGAGATAATGTTGGATTTTGAAAGAGTTGAAAAAGAATGCATTGTCCTTATTATATTTAATCGTTCTGGTGATCTCATGGAAAAATAAGAACAGACCAGATTAATTCTGGTCTGCCCCCAGAGAGTACCTAGCAGTGAGTACTACTAAATACCACTAGTATCTCCATCACCATGCTTGTTAGCAGTTGAGAATAGAAAAGCATACCTTTTTTTTTCTAGAAAGGCATATCTAAACACAGCAGCCTATTTCGAATAAGTATACTTTAAGAGAGATTGTGACAATTATGTCTCATATTTAAAAATGTATTGTATTGTATGAACTGTCTTTTCTCATATATGTACTTTACAGGCCTAAGAATACCATACAGGTACAAAAAATGTATCCTCTGTGTGCTTTATAAATATACTTTAATGGAAAAAATAGGACTTTCGATTCTGATCAGTTTTAAAATATTTTTTTTTAATTTGAACATGTTGCTTGGGTCATTGTGGGTACATATAAATGTTGGTGCAATGGCATCTCCATAATTCACAGCATGGGTAAAAGCCATAATATGTTGTTGGTGGTGTTTTTCTTTTCTTTGATTTTCTCTTTAAACTTCAAGCATATAATGAACACTTAATAAATAGAATTAGGGACCCCTGAGTGGCTCAGCAGTTGAGTGTCTGCCTTTGGCTCAAGGCGTGATCCCGGAGTCCCAGGATTGAGTCTCGCATCGGGCTCTCTGCATGGAGCCTGCTTCTCCCTCTGGTTATGTCCCTGCCTCTCTCTGTGTCTCTCATGAATTAATAAATAAAATATTTTTAAAATATATAAATAAATTTAAAATAAACAGAATTAAATGCATATGCGTTACCTTTATGCAAAATCATTTCATAAACAACATGTGCACTAGGACACAATAGAACCTTTCTCTGCCACCTGCATGATCTTAAAGTCTGAGTCTAAGTAGACCAGTAATCAGTATTCCCCCTGGACCCATTTCATTTACTGGAAGGGCATCTCCATACTTGAGTGCATAGGTGAAACAATTAAGTAGCAGCATGTCTGATATCAAGGAAGTCAAAGTAGTCGCTGACCATGTGTATACAGCAGGCACAGTGCTTTTATATGTGCTTTCTCCATTTAATTCCCCCAAGCAGTGCTATGGGATAGCTACAATTCCCTTCTCAATCCCGCATTTGAGAAAAGTGGGACTTTGAGATCTCAAATTACATGCCCTAGGTGTCACCATAGATTCCAACCCAATGGTGAGTGACTATGAACCCAGTGCAAACAGTAACCCGCTACTGAACAACAAGCTTGTATCCTTCCTAGAGAGTGGAAAGTTCTGTAATAGAAATTCACTGCAAGAAATTTACCGAGCTGAGAGATTGGAAGCAATCAGGACACTTTTGAGAAGGGGCCCCCATTGGGAGATCAAAACAAGGATGCCAGATTCTTACTTCAAGGGTTGGGGCAGGGAGGGGAAAGGGTTGGTCTACAGGCGGCGCTGCGCTGGGTGAGCAAACAGGGAAGCCAGGTCTACAGGGGGCAGTCAAAAAAGTAACATAGTCTAATTGTATGCTAAAGAACAAATGTAGGACATGGTCAGGGATATGGACATGGCACCTAAGGAATGGCCCTGCAAGTCCCACTAAGACATTTGACTTAAAACATACGTGTGTGTGTGTGTGTGTGTGTGTGTGTGTGTGTGTGTGTGTGGTTGTTACAGAAGAGCTACACACTGAAATTTTTTTTTCCATATTTAGAATTAAGCGTAGAAAATCAGCCATAATCACATTCCAGGAATTAAACAGTATTAAATGTTAGATTTCCTACCAGAGTTTATATTTTACACCTCACTTGATTACGTGAATAAAAATGGGATCATACGACCCAGTATTCAGCAACTCATTGTTTTCCCTTGAGAGCTCTCAGATGTGTTTCTGTGTCTCCACAAATGAAGATCCTCCCATTACGTGGTTCAGCCAACAGAATTCATGCAGCTTATCTTTTATTCATCAACACTGAGATCGCTGTCATCTCTTATTTTCAAAATTACAATCAATAAGAATTGATCCTTGGGTGGCTGGCTACTTCTCTACATTCAGATAAAGATTTTATATATATATATATATATATATATATATATATATATATATATATATATATATAGAAAGCACTTATAGAAATAGAATTTCATGGTCAAAGGGTTTCAGGTTTTCATCTTCATGGTGTGGAAGTGGGTTGGAAGCAGCCAGGAGAGAGGAGTGAACTGGAGGTCTTGTCTTGGTTATTGAGGTGACGGCCCAGCAGAGTGATGAGGTGTATGAGCAGTTGCAGAAATTAAATCAAAAGCATTTGACGGCCAATTGAATTCAAGCTTCCCAAATCTAAGGAATGTTCCAGTATGGGGTTTCAAATGGAAACGCATCTAAAGTTGGCTCAGAGGGGATTTGGTTCCAGACTGGTCATCGCCAAACCTCCGTCACTGTGAAAATCATGAAATAATTACCTTCACATTTTGATCTGTATTGTGTAATAAACAAAACTGTGCTTATTATTTTGCATTTTTGTCTCCAGAATGCAATTTTGGTTTTAGTTTGTGATTGAATATAATTTCAGCTAATGTAGTTTAAAAACTATCTGGGCAGCCTTGCAAAATATTGTGTGGGGATAGAGTATATTTTATGGAAATAATGGAAGGAATCCCTTTAACAACTTAACAGGCCCCGTATCTGGGAACATGTGCCATAGAAATCATATGTCTTCATAATTGTCTGAGATTTGTTCTACTGACGTTGCAAATAGATTTTGACCTTGTGTACTGTTGATGTGATAATTAAATACGGGAGGTTACGACTACTATCATTTGTACGTATACTAAAAACGACGAATAGAGACACTACATTTCAAGAGTTTTCCCCCATCAGGCTCACAGAAAGGAAATATATACCTTTTCTTCCCTTTGTGTCCATCCTGTATAGGTATAGACCCTTTTGTTAAATCATACACGATTCCACTAGGAAAACTTACGTTTCACATTTTAGTAAACGCAGCCAGTGAATGATTTCTTCTAAACCTCAGGGAGTATGGATTTGCATTTATTTGGCTGATTTTCATTTTATACCTCTGCCCTCATTCTTATCACACATTTCTTTCTGGGCTCGTTTATGTGACCTAAAGTAAATTCTATGTCTCATCGAAGAATTCTTATGCAAACATTCCTTTTTGCTTCCACACACACACACACACATATAGGAGTGAGGGGTTAATGACTTAATAAGTGCTAGTGATTTGCCAATCCTCATGCTACTCTGTATCTATGTACACATCACATATTTATATACATGCACGCTCTCGCTCTCACAGAATGACCTATTTATACATATACTTTTTTTTAAAGGATTTTATTTATTCTTGAGAGACAGAGAGAGAGAGAGAGAGAGAGAGAGAGAGAGAGGCAGAGACATAGGCAGAGGGAGAAGCAGGCTCCATGCAGGGAGCCCGATGCAGGACTCGATCCCGGGACTCCAGGATCATGCCCTGGGCCGAAGGCAGGTGCCAAACCACTGAGCCACTCTACATCCTACATACATTATAGAAATATGTATATGCATACATGACCTACATATACACATATGTGTACATATACAATCAATAAGAATTAATTTACTCTCAATTATATTTCAGGAATTCTTTTAGAAGTACGGTTGAGGGTCTAGTTCTACCAATTACAGGTGAATGCACACTCTAAAAAATATAAGATATATTGTTCTGCATTCATGGAATAGTTACCTTCTGGTTCACAGTCACCAAAAAAAAGGTCTCCGGTGCCTATATAATGAATTATCTCCTAAAAGAATATGGATTGGACCAGTAGAGTCCTATTACCACTGAACTAAATGGCAACCACAGCTGACACCAGTAGGCTTCTAACCGTTGACCTGCAGTGCATGCACAGCCACGTGAGCGGACTCCTTCTAAACCCTACCGTGCAATTTGGAAGATCAAGAAACTTTTAGACTGCTGTCACCTATCATAAAAGCCTGAAACTTTCTATCCTAGCGCCAGCAGGATAGACCAAGTACAGTGCTTCGTTTTTATATGATATCCATTGGGTTCAACAGGCAGGGACAACATGTGATTTCTGATTTTTAACTATTTCTCATGGACTATATTTTAAAATAACCTCTCGACAACTGAGCATACCTCTTGTGTGTATGTGTATAAATATATTTATTTTTATTTATTTTTAATATTTATTTTTATATATATTTATATATATTATATATATTATTTTATATATTATATATATTATATATATTTATATCTATATTTTGTTGCTGTTGTTCTTGTTCCTCCCTGTGCTCAGAATGAATCTTGTTCTCAATCTAGTGACGATATGTCTGAGTTCGAGGGTCTGTTTTGTATCTCTCTCTCATTGTCCCCTCGTTGGGGTGGGGTGGGGGGCCGACTGATTTACAACCTTCATTTCAGAGACCTTAAGTCTCAAAAAGCCGAACGTTTCATCCGCTGAAATGCTTAGAGGATTTGCAGCCAACAGTGCTTATCAGTGAAAGGGGCCATTTGTTCAAGATCTCTGGTTCTAGCCAGCAAGGGGCTGCTTCTATTAATTCATCTGCGGCCTATATGGGAAGTTCTGTCCTCCGCGGCCGGACAGCACCAGCGCTGAGCCCTGGTGATGTGCTTGGCTGTTTCCAAACGGCTCTCACGTTCGTAGACTTCCACCAGAGAAAACCCATGCACATCTTGCACGTGGATTATAGCAAACCCCACCTTTGCACAGTCCGAGTAGGAAAGGCGTACACTCTTGCAGAGAATATACAATTGCTTGCGTTCATTCTGTACCTGCCGTGGAAACTCTGCCCTGTGGATTGTTTTAAATTACAAGAGAAGGGGGAACAAAAGTCCCTGGATGTTGCAGTAAATGAAGATTCTGTGGCAGAAACTATGGAAACACCAACTTCGGGAAAAAAAAAAAAACCCACGTCCATTTGCTGAACTTCAGAGATGCATGGAGGAGCTGTTTCCCTCAGGACTTTTTGGAAGGAGTTCAGAATCGCAAAGATCAAACCTTTCAATAGGAGGCTGTTAGAAAAGCTAAGATTGGCCAGGGTATAGAATATTAATTAGCCTGGCATTTGAGAGGTTACAACAGACATGTTTTGCTCGGGAGGGGCTCCAATTTAATAAAGGCCCGTGATTTACCGTATGTTGCAAATCCTCACGGTGCTCCACGGAAACAAAAT
The DNA here is from genome assembly GCF_048418805.1 of Vulpes vulpes. NCBI lineage: Eukaryota > Metazoa > Chordata > Mammalia > Carnivora > Canidae > Vulpes > Vulpes vulpes. Next base: position 3,369,251 of record NC_132796.1, on the reverse strand, counting down.
AAGCAAATAGGTCATTCTGGGCGAGTTGACAGAGAGGGAGAGGCGGTGGAGGAAGGATGTGTTAAAGACAGAGCAGTGCTGCCAGAAAATTACTGGAGCCTTTAGGAATTAATCACCTCTTTCCTTAATGGGGAAAGAGAGGCTTGTCTTATGGTTATTATACGGCACCCAAACTGCCATTAGGAGCCCGTTTCATACATAAAGCTGCATGAAAGGGGCTTTTCTCCCAAGTAGAGCACGATGCATTTTATGAGAAACTGTGTAAAAGGTTGCATGATGAATGCCAGAGCCAGGGAACATTCGCTGGCATGAAACGCTAATTAGTAATTGCTAATTAAATGAGGGAGGGGTTGGTAACGTCTGAACATTCTCACTAATCACAGCTAATCTCTGCTCCATCCCTGTGAACGCTGGAGAAGCCTGAATCTGCGGGACGTGCCATAAATGCACAACCTTGCAGGTTTCGTCTTGCATCTGTCTGCAGCAGATACAGGAGACTGTGAGGTCTGATCGTTGCAACTGGAGAAACCAAAAAAAACAAAAACAAAAACAACAACAACAACAACAAAAACCAAAAAGGAAAAAAAAAAAGAAAAGAAGAAAAGAAAAGAAAAAGCCTTCCCATTGCTTTTTTTTTTTTTTTTAAACCAGCCCCTGCATTTCTGATACCCTCTGTGCTCACAGCTCTGCATTTTTCTCAGGTGCCCAGAGAAGGAAGCCTCGCCCCCTCAGCTGCTATAACGCTTCATATTCTACTTATTTTGTTTTAGGTTTTAGAAGCCGGCACTCGAGAGCTCCTTAGATTGCTGTCAGCTTTGCTTAGAGATGGGGTTTGATGGAATCGGTTGTGATTCACGTTGTTTCAGGGCCTGAATCACTCTATATTCACATCAACACTGCGGCAGGTGGCCTCAGCAACTTAATAAGCAGTAATTGAAATGAGGTGAATGGCGTGGCCCTTGCAAACAAGAAGCGGAACGGAACGGGGAAATATCATAATTGGGTGTTTGGGGGCAGGGGTGAATAACAAAGTAAAATGGTTAAAAACAACCCAAAACTTTCTGTGACTTGCTTTTTTATTATTATTATTATTTTTTTTGTCAGAAGACTTTTGCAAGACGGGAGGGAATATAAAGCTGGATTAATGTTTGTGTATTAAATTAACCTTGGCAGATGCTTTATAGAATAGTTGTAGTTTTGAATTTGAGCAGGGCAGTACCTGTCTGTCTACAAAATGACTTCAAACATCAGAGGGAAACCTTTCTTTCTTTTTTTTTTTTTTCCTTTTTTTTTTTTCCAGGTCAGGATCTTTTTGCCACATGAGAGCAACAGGCAAGGAGTCCAATGTCGGTGTGATCCCTTTGCTCTCATAAATGCCTTATTTGCAGCGTCTAAGGGGGAATTAGGAATTTGATGCCTTGAGTGAAACTAGTTCCTCCAGTTACAGAATCTTCCATCTTTTTGAAATAAAACATACCAGTTCATACTGTTTTAGGGACACTTGGGGTGATTTGAATATGCATTGTCATTTGGCTAAGATGAAAGACTAATGCATTTCTGTGAGATTCGAGTATTATTCCTATAGGGGAAAGACAGAGGTGCATGCTAAGTAAGAGTGGGATCTCATCATGTCTATCATTTACTTTGAAACATAAACATTAAAAGGAATTACATCAAAATACCAGTAACAAATTCAATGTCAGAATGCCCCATCTTGCTTTTGTTTAGACATTCACACTCTCTCAAACCCAGACAAAAACACATTCCCCCAGCCCAATGCATGCCCTGATTTTCCCCCAGGAAACAAAAACAAAAACAAAAACATCTTTTAGGAGATTCCCTGAAAAACGCCTTTTAGGAGAGTTTCTCACATTGCAACCAACGTGTGCACAGGAGTGATAAGTTGCATCCCATAAAATTTATAATCTCTGGTATGATAAAAATAAATAAATATTAATATATTTATATTATATTAAATACATAAATATTTTAATATTATAAATATTTTACGCTGATTGTGTCAGATATGGGAGCCCCATACCAAGTCACAGATGAGACGTTTTATCATAGGGTCCACAGAAACAATAGTTATCATAACATTGATTTACACCACATGATCCTGGGATCCCTGGGTGGCGCAGCGGTTTGGTGCCTGCCTTTGGCCCAGGGCGCGATCCTGGAGACCCGGGATCGAATCCCACATCGGGCTCCCGGTGCATGGAGCCTGTTTCTCCCTCTGCCTATGTCTCTGCCTCTCTCTCTCTCTCTCTGTGAGACTATCATAAAAAAAAAAAAAAATTACACCACATGATCCGTCCCACCATGAAAAAGGCTCTCCAGTGGTCCTGAGAATTTCCAGGGAGACCAGCCAAGGACGAACGGGGTAAACCAGGAGATGTGTTTTCAAGTGCCAGCGATGCGCATGTCCTTTTTGATGGATGACAACCCAACATATCCTGTGTTCTCTTGTAGGGTTTTTAAGTACCGGTGACCAGGCGGCCAAAGGCAACTATGGGCTCCTGGACCAGATCCAGGCGCTGCGGTGGATTGAGGAGAATGTCGGGGCCTTTGGCGGGGATCCCAAGCGAGTGACCATCTTCGGCTCGGGCGCGGGGGCTTCTTGTGTCAGCTTGTTGACCCTGTCGCACTATTCAGAAGGTAATAAGGGCATCCCTGTGTGGCTACCCAACCCCCCAGGGCTGAGAAACAAACACACATCGAGTTCACATCCAAGGTGCCGGGTAGTGGGGTTGCCCTATGTCTCTCTTGCAACCTCCACCAAAAGTCCCCAAAATGACGTGGACTCCCGTGCTTCTAAGTCACCTGTCTTTCCCCGTTAACCACGTGTTCTCATCCGATGAGATGCCGGTTGCGACAAGGGGGACAAAATGACCTCATTAGAAAGACCAGCATTTTGTACCTGCCTTTCTGACTCGATTCGGTCAATTTCCAATTTTATCATTTTGGCCGACTTTACATTCGGTCAACTTCTCATCTCAGTCTGAGAAAGGTAACACAGAAGACAGTTACGTGGGTAACGGTTGGAGATTTGTACATTTGGTGAGCAACGTGGCCCCTGACCGTGTGATTTTAAAAGTCACTTGTCTGGGGTGCATGGGTGGCTTCATCCATTAAGCATCCAACTCTTGATCTCAGCCCAGGTCATGATCTCAGGGCCTTGTGATCGTGCCCTGTGTCAGGCTGTATGCTGGCATGGGGTCTACTTATGAATCTCTCCCTCTGCCACTCCCCCTGCTTAAAAAAAATTAAATTATTTTTAAAAAGCCAGACTCACCCTAACTCATGGTGGCTTCTTCAAGTCCATTGGTGAACTGTAGACTCAAGGTGACCTTGAAGCTCACCTACTCAAAGCCATCATTTATAGAAAGGAAATGGACGCTGAGAGAGGTTGCGTAACTGCGTAGGGTCACACAGCAAGTAACACAGCCAGGGAAGAACCCAAGCTTCCCAGACCCCGATTCAAACCTCTTTCCTTCATTCTCCTCCGGCTATTAAATATCAGGGAAAAACAGAGGTAGTCTTGATCTTCTGTGCAGAATAGACTTGCCCTACGGGTTCACGAACATCTGTGCACAGAACAACTCATGGGACATTCCCGATTGCCTCTCCTATGTGCTATTTTACTTATCAATTGCATTTCCCCTTTCATCTTCTGTTAAGACCATCACATTTCCGGGGGGCCTTAGGAAATTAAAAAAAAAAAGTTCAGCTTGAGTAGGAACTCTAACCAGTCACGCACACCGATGTGACATGTGGATTATGAGCGTAGTTAAAGACATTCAGAATTCACCTGTCAATAAGATGCTCAGTGCAGGAACCATGAGCAACCATCAGTCAAATCGAAGCTGACAAGGTTGTAGATCATTTCATAATATCTAAGAAGAGGTCAAATAGGGGCTCACATTTATAGGAACCCTTCATTTTTACAAAAATGAAAAAAAAAGAAGAATAACTAGAGGGGTCATTGGTAATATCAATTCCCATAGCATTCCAGAAAATATCTAGACTTTCCCATTTGCCAACTGATATAATCCGAGTTCTCGAGTGAGCAAGTAGTCAGGACCAGCCTCCATACTAATCAAACACAGTAAATGAAATCTAATTGGAGGAAGAGCATTAATTACTTAAATCAACAGATCGGAAATGACCGAGCTCTATGGCAGGGCTGTGCCTGGGTCACGTCTCTGCAAAGCAGTTTTTCAAAACAACCCAGCAATATATGAGAAGATGACAAAAATACCCAGACTGTCGGCCTTAGGCCTGTACTTGTGGCGATGCAGTCTACGAAAACAATCAGCACATGCATGGAGAATGAGGTTTTCACGAGGATGTTCACCACAGTAGTACAGCAAAGAAGCAAATGAAAAGCTCCAAGATTCAAAAGACCAGGAGATTATAAGGAACAGGTGCATTTGCTCAAAGGAGCAATAATTAGCTTCAAGAATTGTGGAGGAAGTGTACAGGAGTCTGGGAAACCCAGTGTCAAAGTTATGCATATATTGGGCTCTGTTGTAAGAAACAGAGCATTGAGGGCAAAACAGCAAAGTGGGAGTGACACCAAAATGCTAAGGTGACTTGTATTCTATGGTATGAATTATGGGGGGCATTTCTCTTTGTCCAGTTTTTCAAGGTTTATGGGGAATTATATTTTGCAACACACACACAATACTACTACTACTACTACTCCTACTGCTCCTACATCAGTCATGGCCAATCACTGTGAGAGGAAAAAAAAAATAAACCACATAACTTGTAGCAAAACTTTTCTGATTCTCATTGTTTTAACTTATGAAAGTGTTTGATAGATCAAGTATCGACATCATTTCCTCCCCGAGCTTCAACACATTAATCTTGAGAGCCGAACGCCCAAGTCCATAGGCGCGCATCTCCGAGAGCATTATCGGCTTTGGGAGATTGGCCCCCAAATGACTTTGATGATGCATTGAGCAGGGCCAGGTCAATTTAAAATCTTCTCTTGTGTGTCATCTTTGGGCAACACTCCAGTCTTTAGAATCACATCTTCCTGATTGCAATCATGTTTTCCTCACTTGATTGCTTGCATGACCTTAAAACTCTACAGGGCATGAACTTCTGGGCTCCCAATGAATTATTCTTCTAGCAACTCCCGAGGCATCAGAGCTACATCACGCTGGAATTCAAGAAAATGTCAGGAAGAGATAAGAAACCGAATGCTATCATTTTACACCCCATCATCTCTCGTCCTGTAGTAGTGAGAAATAGAGGGCGTAATTTTTTTTTTTTTTTTTTTTACTTACTGACATTCATATACCAGACTGATCTGATACAAAATTGTAAGCTACACAGAATTTTACTCATCAAATTGCCCAACTTTTTTTTCACTTCTCACCAAACAGACATTTTTAACATGTGGCAGAAGCATGACAGAAAAGTCTGGGTTTTGAATTGATGCAATTTCGAGATCAGTGATTTGTCGGGGGAAAAAAAAAAAAAAAAGAAACCCAAACATTTCAGTTGGGCAATCAAGTGAGGATTCCTTTAGGAATCGCTAATTTAATTAATGTTTTGGTTGTAAAATTTTAATGCCTTTAATATATGGAGGGTGGAAATAGAAATACGTGTCTGAATTGATGCTCTGGAATTGATTTTAGTGGATGCTTTTTCCCCCATAATGAAGTGGTACCTGCTTTTGCAAGGGAGGCAAAACGGTCTTTGACGTCTTCTTGGCGCAAAGCGTATTTTTTAAGGAATGCGGGAGGTGATAACTCTGAGAGGCTTTATTTACAGCATGTGGGGATGGGGATGCCAACACTACACGAAATTGTGGAAGGATAAATGGATTGCACGATTTCTTTTTTTTTTTTACCACTGCAGCTAAATTGTAAATGCACTTTCATTTTCTTAAACCCTGTGTGTATGTGTGTGTGTGTGTGTGTGTGAAGAGTATCGTGGAAAACCAAAGTCCAGCAGGAGGGGGAGGGGGAGAGAAAGGGATGGAAACGAGTAAAAAAAAAAAAAATCCTGAAAGAGCTGAATGCCACTGTACCCAGAAATTCACATGGCCGGAAGACAATCAGGGCCTTCTTTGCTAAGTAAAAGCTGCTTTTCTGTCTTTCGGGTTTTCATTTGCATGTCTACAACTTTGCACCTGCAGGTCTGTTCCAGAAGGCGATCATCCAGAGCGGGACCGCCCTGTCCAGCTGGGCAGTGAACTACCAGCCTGCCAAGTACACTCGGATATTGGCAGATAAGGTCGGCTGCAACATGCTGGATACCACGGACATGGTGGAGTGTCTTCGGAATAAGAACTATAAGGAGCTCATTCAGCAGACCATCACCCCGGCCACGTACCACATTTCCTTCGGCCCCGTCATCGACGGCGATGTCATCCCGGATGACCCTCAGATCCTGATGGAGCAGGGCGAGTTCCTGAATTATGACATCATGCTCGGCGTCAACCAGGGGGAGGGCCTCAAGTTTGTCGATGGCATCGTGGACAACGAGGACGGCGTGACGCCCAACGACTTCGACTTCTCCGTGTCCAACTTCGTGGACAACCTTTACGGCTACCCAGAGGGGAAAGACACGTTGCGGGAGACCATCAAGTTCATGTACACGGACTGGGCTGACAAGGAAAACCCGGAAACGCGTCGGAAAACCCTGGTGGCTCTGTTCACTGACCACCAGTGGGTGGCCCCTGCGGTGGCCACCGCCGACCTGCACGCTCAGTATGGCTCTCCCACTTATTTCTACGCCTTCTACCACCACTGCCAAAGTGAAATGAAGCCCAGCTGGGCGGACTCAGCCCACGGCGACGAAGTGCCCTATGTTTTTGGGATCCCCATGATCGGCCCTACTGAACTCTTCAGCTGTAACTTCTCCAAGAACGACGTCATGCTCAGCGCGGTGGTCATGACCTACTGGACCAACTTCGCCAAAACTGGGTATGTGCTTCCCACATGGGCTTCTTATCACTCTTTTAGTGTGTCCAATCCCTCCGTACGAGTGTTGCTCCCGTGAGTCAGTGCCCCAGAACATGCTGGCATGCACACCCTCACACGCACAGTGATAGGGGGGGCCTCATTTGTCCTCATCCCTCAATTGCTTTGCATCGCCAGATTTTTACTCCCGTGCTAGTTGCATTACTAAAAAGTCTGCTTCCCACCTGCTGCTTCAGGGTTGAGACATATACGGCAATTCTACTGGATGCTGGTCCCAGAATTTCAAGTCGACTTAGGACCTTGTCTTCTTTGATAAATTGTAGAGTTATCAAAACCCACGTGCCACATGGCAAATTGTGCTTATTGTGTACCCAAGAGGATAAAATCGATCTCATAATATATCTAACGAACACTACGCATGTGTGTATATACTGTATATTCACACATACATATGTATGAATGTATAGGGTTTCTCTACACTTATCAGATTTATTCCTAAATATATTAACAAATATATTCATTCATTTAAATTCGTCACACATGTTTATTTCATAAATAAACACATATTTCATATATATGTGCATGTATATAAATAAATGTATATATAAAATATACCTCAAAGGGAAATCTGTTGGCCAAATATAGTAGGAAATATACAAGAGCCACACACACAACAGGTCCCACCCATGTCCTATTGAGCAGCATCTCTGCAAACAATAAGAGACTCCCCAACATTTCAGACAGCTGCAAACATCACAGCATCTTTTTGTTTTTCTCTTGTCTAATGGCGTAATTGTGGAAATTAATGAGCTATCATTCTGTTCTACCTGCGTGTAACTCTGTCATTAACCTTGAGCCTCTTGTGCTGAATTGAAATTAGAGATGCCCACAGCTCCGAGGGTTGGTGAATAAATCAGAGATGCCCACAGCACTGAGGGTTGGTAAGCCTCCCCGGGACATGCCAGGAGTCGGAATGAGGCACCCCTGGCTGTGACAGCCCAGCACTGCCTGACTCCCAGGCACCTCTAGAGACAGGACGTGGGGATGCCGAGGGCTCCCGTGCTTAGTTAGGGCTCTAGCAGGTGTCATTCTTTACATTGATTCCCAACATTGATTGGGTGGCAACTGGCTTCAGAATATTTTGTGGTCTTAGGGGAAGTACGGCACCCTTATAGAGTGCCACGTGTACTGTGTGGATACCCACATTGAACTGCCAGATTTTACGACTTTGGTCTGAGAAAGGCTCACATGGACAAGAGAGAATGTACAGATAAGGAGACAACTGAGGCAAGTCAACAAGTCTTTTTACATAACCCCTGTTTATTATATTATTATAACATTCCTAGGGCTGCTGTAACTGTGTACCACAAACGGTGTGGATTAAAACCACAGACATTTATTGTCTCACAGTTTGGACGCTAGAAGTCCAAAATGCGGGTGTTGACAGAACCCAGCTCCCTCTAAAACCACTGGGGGAAGGTTTTGTGCTCCTTCCTGGCTCCTTCTGGGTGGCGGGCTCCCTTTGGCATTGCTTGCTTCTAGCTACGTCACTCCAGTTCCTGCATCTGCATCCCGTGGCGGTCTCCCTACATGTCTCTGTCTTTAGATGGCCATCTTCTTATGAGGACATTGGTCATAATGGCGTAGAAGTCCAACCTGCTCCATCCTATCTTTACTGATTCCATCTGCGATGAGCCTATTTTCAAATAAGGTCACATCCCGAGGGACTAGAGGTTAGCACTTCAGCCTATATTCGGTTGAGGGGGGAACAGTTCAACCCATCAGCCCAGTTGTGTCATTGAACTCAGATACGCGGTACCTTTTCTAGCAAAGTGTCACATTCTTGAAGCAGAAAGACTCACATGGCCATTTCCCAAATGATGGTCGTGCCCATTCGCTACACTGGCATCCACACATAGCACTCTTTACCTAATATCTAAACACTTCATTGTTACTTACCTGAGTTAAAACCACATACTTTCTTCCCTTAATGTGTTTGGGAATGAAGTTCATATGATTTTCTTAAATGGGAAGCTACTCTCATTCATCACCAGGGTAACTGAACCATTAAAAAACACGGTAAAATCCAAACAAAGCCATTAAATTCTCATTAGCTCCTCTTGCCTTGCCAAAGGCTCTGAGGCTGATGATCTCGTGAGGTTTAAAAAAGAAAGAGAAAAGATAAAGGAAATTAATTAGTGTCACGCAATGGGAAAGAGCTCCCAGCGCCAAATGGACATTTTCACCAAGACCTATCAAAGACTGAGCCAGGATTAAAAATACTGCAACATTTTGGTATTGAGGGCTTTTTCATGCCCTAACTTTGGTTCCTAAGATCTCTGTGCCTCATGCCTGTAGTTCATGCCTCACATATGGGGAGCATAGACACGGAGCTGTAAAGCAGCCTGGGATTCAGCACTGGCCAAAGACGCGCATGTGGCCACTCATGGGAGGAGCTCAGGGTGCTTTTGGCTTTGAAGAAGGTGCTAAAGCAGATAGAACACATGGGGAAAGAGTGAACAGAAGAGCTGAGAGGAACAGCTCTCCTCTGAGTGGAGTCTAGAACTTCAGTGAGAATCAAGCTCTCCCCGAGCGAATGAGAAAGAGATGATGGAGAGCTTTGGATGTCGGTCTAAAGGACCTGGGCTGGATCCAAACAGGAGCTGATTTTTGCTTCTGCAGTGCATGCGATCACAGCTGAAATAAGACTTGGGGATATTAATGCAGTGAGTTTCCTTCATTCATCTGGAAAGGTTGTTGAAATGACAGAAATCATCGTTAGAGGAAGAACTTCCTCCAACGTGAAATGCAGAGTACCATTTTGCAGTGTCAGTAGGCGAGAACATTTCCATAGCCACGGGTTTAGCAAGAAAAGGGAGGCTTGAGTGGGTACGCAATCCACCAATTGAGGTGTTTGTCAATATATGCCAAAGTCTTAAGAGGCGGTTGCTAGTTATTTACTTAAGTCAGGCAGGGATGCAGTAAGTCCTGGGCAGGGGAGTATTTCCTTGTCCCCGGGAGACCACTTCAGTGGTGCGGAGGAAGATGAGCCAAAATGGTGCCTCTAAGGGAACAGCGTAGGATAAACCATGTCTGATGCCACTGTGTGAGGGGCGGTGCTGAACTCTGGACTCAGGCCATGATACACAGACCATGATGGAATACCCAGAGGACCATCAACTGGCCCCTGTAAGCACTAGAGAGGCAGGAGCTGCGTTATAAGAGTATCTCGCCATCCGCCTATCACAGCACGTTGCTACAGAGAGAGGAGTACATGGCATCAGGACATGCATCTCCATTATCATTGGTGTTGCCTCCAATCTTCTGCACCTTTCAGGCAGCACCCTGGTGTCCTTATCGCCCATGCAGCAGGCAAGGCAAGTGTACGCCGGTGCTTCTTTTTGTACAGTCCAGAGCTCAACAGCTGTGACCTTATGTCTAGGTTTAAACATATATATTACACGGTAGCCAACTTTGTTGTTGATCACAGAAAAGTAAGGTTGGGAATAGGCATGTAAGAGGGAGGGAGGAGACTTCTTCCTAGCTAGGAGGCTGTTTCCATGATCCAGGCTAGAAGTCGCACCCAAAACAATGCTGGAAAACAAAACAAAACAAAACAAAAAAACCAAAAACCCAAACCAAAACCTAACAAAAAACACAGGGCAGACATGAAGTACTAGTCTACAAATAAAGCTGATGTGGAAAGTTTTGATAAGAGGGAAGTAACATCAAGGAAAAAGTAAAACTTATAAAATAAATTATAGGAAGAATTAACATGTGTCATCGAAAATCTCTTTGGGAATACGAGACCCAACTGGTCCATAGAATCCATGGATCAAACAGTGATTTGGTTTGAGCTCTTTGTGGGAAGAAGTGCCAGTAAAGGCCGCACCAAGGAATGGGTAGTCTCAATTGAACACATTGCAACAAGCAGCGCTCTGCCCAACCAAGTGCTGCATTGTCCATGATGCTTACTTCAATGGTATTGGAGTTGAGAGAATGGAAAGATAGTTCTGGCGCGGCAAATGCAGCCAACAGAGATTCAATGATTTGATCGTTCTCAGGATGTTAGTGTAAGTCTGCATCAGACGCCGTGATTTTGGATTTTGTTGGTATCCTATGGGGAATTTGTATTCAACCTTTGCAAAAAGCAAGAGGCCCTTAGGGCGGTGACTTAGGGAGATCTGTAGCCCATGTCTGGTGTTCAGATGACGTTTATCGCCGGGAAGCATTTTAAGCTGAATGCATGAACATCTCTACCTGGTGTGCAGGTGGGGATGTGTCATTGAACACATTTTCTTGGTGCCTAGGGTAGTCTTCTTAGAGGTCTAACAACAAATAGTCAGCTAGTACCTTATGGTAGGTGTAAGGAGGATCTTATACCACCAAAAAGACCCTCTTAGAAAGTGTACTGATATTTTTTAAAGAACCCATAGTACCTAACTCTAGCAAATAAAAAGGATCACAAGAGCTTAGAAATGCACTTGACTATCCAATGCCAAAATGATGCCTCAACTAAATTGTGACAGGTGAAAATGTGTGTTTCAGGTGCTGGGGAATGTGGATGCAGATACGCATTGGGGTTTTTACAAGGCAGGGAAGACACGTCCGTTTCTTTCTATCCTTAATCATTATGATCTTTAATTTTACTCATGGAAATTAAAACATGCTGCATGCGGAAGTCAAGTCTAGGAAGCAAGACACTGATATTGCACTCAGGGGTCTTGCTGTCTTTGGAGTGTTTGACAAGAAAAATGATGGACTTTCATAAGCTCTGTGAGTTTATCTTGGGTTAAGGCTTCTGACTGTGCATCTCCAAGAACTTTAATAGATAGATTGTATCAGCCTAAAGCTTACTTATCTGGATTTTCAAAATCCTCTGCTCTATTCTTTGAGAACAAAATAAATGTGTTTCTTTACCTTTCAAATGCACACCGAATTTCATCAAAAATAGTCCAATATCCAACATGAACAGAACACTCTCTTTCCTAGATGCCCTCTGCTTAATAAAAGGTCCACACAGCTAATAGAACCAATTCAGTGAAATCAGATCAATGGAAAAATAGCAGGAATCCTTACCACCTTTCCTTGCTTTTAGGACAATAACAATTGATGTCAAATATTTCCATGGCAGATTCCAATTAAACAGGAATTCTTTCACAAATTTATTCCAGAAGACTCGAATAAAAGAAGCATGAGGTGCTATGTTGAAGCCAACATTTTTATGAAACGTAAGATTTTTTAAATAAGAGATAAACAGTTTATTTTCAAATATATTAACGCTTATAAATGAACACATGATTAAGAAACCTCATGACATTAGGACCTATAATTTTATGCTTTATTTCCTTGACCCATTAGTAAAATAAAATCACTGCAGTTAGTGTGTATTCAGTTAACAGGTAAAATTTATTTTTTTCTTATATGTTATATATATAATTATATCTATATACCATATATAGAGATACAGGACATTTTATGCAGTGTATATTATGGTATACAATATATTTTCATACGGTATATACTATACAGTGTACTTTTGTAGAGTGTATATTATATATAATATGCAATATTCCATGCATACTGTGGTATAGAATATATGCTACATGCACTACTATGTATATGCTGTGGTGCACAACACACTATATATAATATATAATATACTGTGGCATAAGTATAATTTTATTCAATGTATACTATACACAACGTGCTATATATGCTGGGATGCTGGGATGCTTGGATACTATACACAACATACTATATACTATAGTATACAGTATATACTATACACAGCATATAATACACTGTGGTATAAGGTAAACTTTTATACAGCGGGTACTACAGACATTATATAATATACTGCAAATGCTGTGATTGATAACATATATAATAAGCAAATACAGTATACCACATATACTGTGGTATAGAGTTTTATCCTATGTATATTATAGATGGTATATATTATATATGCTATGATTTATAATGTGTACAATGTATACATATACCAGATATACTGTGGTATACAGTAGAGTTTTATACAACGTGTACTGTAGACAGTATGGATTGCGTGTGCCATGACGTGTGATGTATGCAATATACAGACGTAGTATACCAGATAGACTGTGGTATACAGTAGAGTTCTATACAACATATACTATAGACAGTATGGATTGCGTGTGCCATGACGTGTGATGTATGCAATATACAGACGTAGTATACCAGATAGACTGTGGTACACAGTAGAGTTCTATACAACGTATACTATCGACCGTATGGATTGCGTGTGCCATGACGTGTGATGTATGCAATATACAGATGTAGTATACCAGATAGACTGTGGTACACAGTAGAGTTCTATACAACGTATAGTATCAACCGTATGGATTGCGTGTGCCATGACGTGTGATGTATGCAATATACAGACGTAGTATACCAGATAGACTGTGGTACACAGTAGAGTTCTATACAACATATGCTATAGACCGTATGGATTGCGTGTGCCATGACGTGTGATGTATGCAATATACAGACGTAGCATACCAGATAGACTGTGGTACACAGTAGAGTTCTATACAACGTATACTGTAGACAGTATGGATTGCGTGTGCCATGACGTGTGATGTATGCAATATACAGACGTAGTATACCAGATAGACTGTGGTACACAGTAGAGTTCTATACAACATATACTGTAGACAGTATGGATTGCGTGTGCCATGACGTGTGATGTATGCAATATACAGACGTAGTATACCAGATAGACTGTGGTACACAGTAGAGTTCTATGCAACGTATACTGTAGACAGTATGGATTGCGTGTGCCATGACGTGTGATGTATGCAATATACAGACGTAGTATACCAGATAGACTGTGGTACACAGTAGAGTTCTATACAACATATACTATAGACCGTATGGATTGCGTGTGCCATGACGTGTGATGTATGCAATATACAGACGTAGTATACCAGATAGACTGTGGTACACAGTAGAGTTCTATACAACGTATACTGTAGACAGTATGGATTGCGTTTGCCATGACGTGTGATGTATGCACTATACAGACGTAGTATACCAGATAGACTGTGGTACACAGTAGAGTTCTATGCAACGTATACTGTAGACAGTATGGATTGCGTGTGCCATGACGTGTGATGTATGCAATATACAGACGTAGTATACCAGATAGACTGTGGTATACAGTAGAGTTCTATGCAACGTATACTGTAGACAGTATGGATTGCGTGTGCCATGACGTGTGATGTATGCACTATACAGACGTAGTATACCAGATAGACTGTGGTACACAGTAGAGTTCTATACAACATATACTATAGACCGTATGGATTACGTGTGCCATGACGTGTGATGTATGCACTATACAGACGTAGTATACCAGATAGACTGTGGTACACAGTAGAGTTCTATACAACATATACTATAGACCATATGAATTGCGTGTGCCATGACGTGTGATGTATGCAATATACAGACGTAGTATACCAGATAGACTGTGGTACACAGTAGAGTTCTATACAACATATGCTATAGACCGTATGGATTGCGTGTGCCATGACGTGTGATGTATGCAATATACAGACGTAGTATACCAGATAGATGTGGTACACAGTAGAGTTCTATACAACATATGCTATAGACCGTATGGATTGCGTGTGCCATGACGTGTGATGTATGCAATATACAGACGTAGTATACCAGATAGACTGTGGTACACAGTAGAGTTCTATACAACATATGCTATAGACCGTATGGATTGCGTGTGCCATGACGTGTGATGTATGCAATATACAGACGTAGTATACCAGATAGATGTGGTACACAGTAGAGTTCTATACAACATATACTATAGACCGTATGAATTGCGTGTGCCATGACCTGTGATGTATGCAATATACAGACGTAGTATACCAGATAGACTGTGGTACACAGTAGAGTTCTATACAACATATGCTATAGACCGTATGGATTGCGTGTGCCATGACGTGTGATGTATGCAATATACAGACGTAGTATACCAGATAGACTGTGGTACACAGTAGAGTTCTATACAACATATGCTATAGACCGTATGGATTGCGTGTGCCATGACGTGTGATGTATGCAATATACAGACGTAGTATACCAGATAGACTGTGGTATACAGTAGAGTTCTATACAATGTATGCTATGGACAATATATAATAAAGTGCATGTGCTATGATTTATAATATGCAATATACAAATGTAATACACCATACATACTGTGTATACAGTAAGTCCTACGTACAGAGCACAGTGTACCATATATACCGTGGTATACAGTATCCCTTCCCATGGCATGTGCTATATACTATATGTGCCATGGGTATTACAGTATATTACTTTATAGTCCTCTCTCCCGAAGCCAGTTTTAGATATTCAACTTTACATATTGGCGGAAGGGGATAATATTTATTAAGCTCTCCCTATTTGCCCTACACTTTGCAGGGGTCATTTAACCTCCATCACTGGCTTCTAATCCCAATATTCTCACCCCATCTATAGATGAAGACAGGCCAAGAGAGGCCTAATGTTTGCCCAAGATTTCACAGCTGTAAAGAGGGAGGGTTGCAGAGCATAATGCAGGGAAATGGTTTTGACAGCCTCAGACTGAGGGCAAAAATCCTTCCTTCAGCAAACACTGCGCTGGTGGTTACTATATGTTTGCATCGTGCGCATCGCATGGTCATGTATGTGCCCTTGGGATCTTGACGTAGAGCCTCTGGTCCTACAGTCTTCTGGCATGTGGCTTTGGTAGCTTTGTACATGCTGCCAGGAAGCTGTTGCCTGGAAAGTAGAAGTTCCAGCACCCAGGGCAGTAGATCTGGGTGTGCAAGTCCCAGTTCGTCTGGCCTGTACATGATGCCTAAATGTTGAGTGCCAGTCACTAGGTGACATTTCACTGTGCATAAGCTCAAAATTTTCAAAACAAATAAACACGAAGATGGAGTTTGTCTTTACACTTCGCTCCACCAATCCTAAAAACAAATAGGATAAATGAAAAATGTGATATTTTGGGAAGTTGTTATATTAAAAAAGCCGGGGGTAAAGGTGTTTAAAGTACCATCTTTTGTGGATTATCCTTTAATGGTCATGATTCTCTATCCTACCTGTGCCCACTTATGTGAATAGTAAGACAATTCTTGGGTTCAAAGGTGGCCCGGCACACTTAACATCTACAGAAACCCTCAATTTCTGGCACCGAGTGTTACTTCCTCTCAGCACATTAACTTGATCATATCTGAAAGCGCGATCTTATCAGAATTCTTAGAATTAATGAAGTGATGTTTGATCTTTATGTGGCTCAGTGTTCAAAAGGTTTTCAGGTACAGGACTATTCCTCTTTCAAATAGAGAGCACACATATGATGCATATTACTATTTCCTCACATTTTGCCATTACAAGGCCTATTTTTAATGAATTTTTAACATACATATTAGTTATTAAAACTGCAATATGTATTCATCACCTCAGAAGCCACACTTGAGGGATGCCTGGGTGGCTCAGTGGTTGGGCTCAGGGTATGATCCCAGTTCTGGGATCGAGTCCCATGTTGGGCTCCCTGCGGGGAGCCTGCTTCTCCCTCTGCCTGTGTCTCTGCCTCTCTATCTGTGTCTCTCATTAATAAATACATAAAATCTTTTTTTTTTTTTTTAAAAAAGCTGCTCTTGAAAAGTAAAGAGCATGCCTGCTTTTTAAATAATTGCTTCTAAATCAGGATTTCTCGACCTCAATACTATTGACATTTGTGACAAGAGACTTCCTTGTGTGGGGGGCTCTCTTGTGCACTGGACCCTCTACCCACTCGCGGCACCACCCTCCATCCATGGCAACCACAAATGTCTCCAGACATTGCCTAATGTTTCTGTATGGGCAAAACACCTTCGGTTGGGATTTATGCGTCAAAAGTAGCTAAACTTGGAATACTGAAAAATTTCAGTATAACACCCATTCTTTTTCACTTTTTCATTGTTGAAGATCATTTGATGCATTTAAAGAAAAAAGTACAGATGCTATGAAAATGCCATAACTTTGCCATCAGGAATTAATTTTAAAATGATGGGAAGAGGGGATATTAAAGACAAAATGGCAGCCTTGTTTGGATTGAAGCAGAGCGTGTCTGTTGTCACTGGGGTACTTGGTGCTGATCAATAAACATGTGATTAACTGGTCATAATTCCCTGTTTTATTTGATGGAGAGATTTACTTGGCACGTGTCGAAGAGCATGACCTTCTTTCTCTTTTTTTTTCTTCCTTCTGTCCCCAGTGACCCAAATCAGCCTGTGCCTCAGGATACCAAGTTCATCCACACAAAACCCAATCGCTTTGAGGAAGTGGCCTGGTCCAAGTATAACCCCAAAGACCAGCTCTATCTGCATATCGGCCTGAAGCCCAGAGTGAGGGATCACTACCGAGCCACCAAGGTGGCTTTCTGGCTGGAACTGGTTCCGCACCTGCACAACCTGAATGAGATATTCCAGTACGTCTCAACGACCACAAAGGTCCCTCCTCCTGACATGACCTCCTTTCCCTATGGAACCCGGCGGTCTCCCGCCAAGATATGGCCCACCACCAAACGCCCAGCCATCACTCCCGCTAACAACCCCAAACACTCCAAGGACCCTCATAAGACAGGGCCTGAGGACACAACCGTCCTCATCGAAACCAAACGGGATTATTCCACCGAATTGAGTGTCACCATCGCCGTGGGGGCCTCCCTGCTTTTCCTCAACATTTTGGCATTTGCGGCTCTATACTACAAGAAGGACAAGAGACGCCACGAGACGCACAGGCGCCCCAGCCCCCAGAGAAACACGACCAACGATATTGCTCACATCCAGAACGAGGAGATCATGTCGCTGCAGATGAAGCAGCTGGAGCACGACCATGAGTGTGAATCCCTGCAGGCTCACGACACGCTGAGGCTCACCTGTCCTCCAGACTACACCCTTACGCTGCGCCGGTCTCCGGATGACATCCCACTCATGACACCAAACACCATCACCATGATTCCAAACACACTGACGGGGATGCAGCCTTTGCACACGTTCAACACTTTCAGCGGAGGACAAAACAGTACAAATCTCCCCCACGGACACTCGACCACTAGGGTATAGCTTTGCGGTTCCCATCCCCTGCCTCTGCTCCTGCCCGCTGGACAGAGGGAGAAAGAGAGAAGTAGCATCTCCACACGAGGAATGTTTGTCATCCCACTGACTTAGGACAAAACACAAAAAAGCTACAGGGCGGCCATCGTGTCCCTGTGGACCCATCCCATTGGCATTTCCCAGTATTACGAGATCAACTTCTGACCCTATGAAATGTGAAAAAGTATACATTGCTGTTACGTCCCGGCTTTAACATCTCCATCTCACCCGCGAATGCTTAGCGTGACTAGGACATCGCCGTCTACACAGGACCTGGATGTTTCCAATGTAACAACAGAAGCTGACACTTTGGGAACTCAGCCAGGGACGCCTACAAAAAAAAAAAAAAAAATTTTTTTTTAAATTACAATCGAAAAACAAAACAAAAAAAAAGTTCTTTATGTGCCATACGACGGATGGCTCTACTGGAGGAAAGAAAGAGTCTGTGTGGGCTTTTACCCAGCATACGGAGCTGTAATCCAGAGAGAAGGAAAAGTAGGATTTTATTATTAAAAGAGCTGACTATGTAGTAACATACGTATAGTTCCGTGCAAAGAGATGTTTTGCCAGCCTGAACTATATTTAAGAAACTTTGTAAAAAAAAAAAAAATGTATATAGCTGTGAGTTTAAACAAAAACACACACAGAGGAAAAAAAAAAAAAAAAAACAACCCGACCAACAACAACAAAAAAAGCTTTTATTGGTGTTTTGAGTTTGAAAGAGCTTTTAGCAAGTTTGTGATTTCCATTGTGGTCTGTATGTATATAAATATATATATACATTAGTCATTCACCTCTGTTTCCTCCCGGACACAGGAGGGTTTTCTTCTTAATTACCCGTGGTAAGCGAAGACATGGGGCTTTTCTAACGCGTTGCGTTTGTAGGAGGATGTGTGGTGTCACACAGCGGACCCAGACTGTCTGTGTGCGGTGGGGCTCCTTCCCCTCTCCCCCTTTGACGGGTTTCACAAGTGCATGCGACAGCATCCTTAGGAGACCGTTGTTTTAGAATAAACTTTTATTTCCCCGGGTCACCCTTCATGAAGTTGCAGCACCAGGATGGATCCCCGGCGTGGAGTCTGTTTAAAAGCTCGTGGAATTAGGAACACGCACGCACAGAGCGACTGCAGCGAAAACAAAATACAGACCTCGGTCTGTGGTTGTGGTTCTTTGAATATGTTCAGGGAGAGTTGCTTCCCACCCCAGGGTCCTGCCAAAAAGCGAAGAAAGCTTGCCTTTGGTGGGGCTGTGCCCTGCCGAGTAAATACGGCTCACTGTTCAGCAGCAGCTGCAGAAGGCGAAGGCGGGCGGCCTACCTGCTCAGATTAGCTAATCAGAGGGAAGGACGGCATGCGTCTTTCCTTTTCTTAATCCAAGCACTAAGTCCCTTATTTATCCGTAAGCAAGATTTTTTTTTCCCCCCTTTATTCTTTATGTCATTTATCGGATGCAACATACGCTTGTCTGAAAGTAACGGCTTTTCGTGGACTTGTGTCTCAGTCACTGAGCAGTGACCGTGGCAGACAGAATAGAAACCCACAGGAAAAGACAGAACGTGATTTAAAAAGTGCTTAAAAGTGCTTCCCTTAAAAAGGGAAGTTAGCATAGCTCTCGCTGTCGAGGTGTGACACGGAAATCATTCACCCATTGGCAAGTGGCGAGCTGGGGACCGGAGATTTGCCCTCCAGCACCTTCCCCTGCTCCCACTGTCCTTTCGGTTCCCCCAAAGGAAGAGTCTGAGTGCCACAAAGTGGAAGGAAAACGTAGCCCTGCTTGTATTTTGTCTTTCAAGAATTATTGCGACATCACGAAATAGCAGCCAAAGATATTAGAAAATAACCGTCTCTGGGCTTGACCGTGGTTATTTTGGAAACCCAGGCTTGAAAGTCATTGCTAAGGTGAGGATTCTCCACAAAAGTAGTCTGACGTCCTTGCCCCCGCCCCTCCACCCCCCTCACCCCCAGCCCTAAAAGGAGCAGCCTTTGCCTACTGAACCCCTACACGGAAAAAAAAAAACCGTAGTGATCTCCATCAACGTGTCCGACCACTTGCCCTCTCTAGACAAGGACAGTCCTTAGACATGCATAGACGTCTACACAATCAAATTCTGTCGTTCATCTGGGTTTAAATTTGAGAGTGGTTCTCTGTATATACGTATGTGAAATATGCTAATCCCGACTTTGCACATGGTGAAACCACACTCCTCTCCTGCAGCTAGCTACAGGTGTCACGGATACGAGTTTTGTCCCCAAACCATCACTTTCTGAAGCTATTGTCAGGTCATTTCTGCAAGCTATGTATTTGCCCTAGCTGGGCTCCAGCAAATAGGCTCTCTCCATAAAACTACATGGGAAGTGATGCTTGGCATCAGTGTGGGTCCGGTATGTTTGTAATGTGAATTCCAATATTTGTTTAGTATTTCCAATTGTCTTCTGCTAGCAATATGCACACTAATGTGTCAGGCTTGTGACATTTGGATAAGGAAAAAAAAAAAAAGAGTTCTTGTTAAGTGAATAACTTTAGCTTTTACAGAGGATATGATCAAAAGAAATTTAATACACCTTAAATATCTTATTTCTACATGGAAAGAAAGTTATAGAATCTTCATAGAGTTCTATGAGAATAAAATATACTTGCTATCTATAAAAAAGAGAAAAAAGAGAAAAAAAAATGAGGAAAAAAATAAGTAAAAAAAAAAAAACACAAAACGAAAAAAAAAAGAAAAAAACTTTCCTAGGCTTTTATTCTTGACCTTCACAGGCACGCAGGGTTTAATGGTTTCTTGGGTTATTATTTTGCGATTTTGTTTTTGATTTTGCCTTAAGTAATGATAGAAGATATATATGGCTGGACACATATGTATAAACTTTTCAGCAGCATTTTTAATAATAAAATATCACAGTATTTTCTAATGCTTTGTGCAAATAATTACGCGTCCATTCTTTTGTTGTAGGTGGCGTATTTTATTTACTTTTTTTTTTTTTTCGCCCTCTGACTGCTCTTTTCATTTGAAGAGCTCAGTGGTACATCAGACACAAATGGACACACTCGACTGGTAATGGATTGGTTTCTTACTGTTCCTCCTGGCTCACGATTTTCGTGCCACCACGGGGGAGGTCCTGCCTGGGAAGCCCTGGATGATGACCATGTTCCCTGAATGTGTCTGAATTGGAACACTTGGACTCATTACTGCTGCCGCTGCCCGTTCATTCTTACGGTGCTGGGTTTGGCATTAGCGTTTGACATAATCATGCCCTACAGCTTCCAAAGAGCCTTAGTTGAGTAAATCTTCAAGTGACAGCAAGAAATTCTGAGTAAGTCTCAAGAGGCAGAAAATCACCACCATGCCAGGGAGAGCAAACTTGCCAAGTCCTCACAATGCATCTGGCCATCTCTTATCTTGTTTGTTCGCCGCTCACAAGAGCCCCCAGGGCCAAGCACCTGTATTACCCCTTCTTGAAAGTGGAGGACGATGAGAGTCAGAAGCTCTTAGCTGCTAGACAGCAGAGCATCGGTACCAAGCAAGATAGTGCGCTTGCAAGCCCTAGTTCCACCAGTAAGGAAGACAGCAGGAATTTCTAAGCCAAGTGCATGCGTGTCATCATGAAATAGCCAATTATCACATAAAGAACCCCAGCAAATCCCATGACTGTTTGCTGCATTTGAATTCTGAATATTTTTATATGTTGATTCAGGTCACTGGCCGAGTATGAGGCAAACAGCATGGGATTTAATATGATTAATATTAATATGTGCATCTTGTATACATTAATAACTTAATAACATTTAATATATTACATTAATAATAATTAATAGAATTAATGATTATAATATGCAATGTTATAATAATATAATCTTAATTAATATATAATTATAATAAAATATAATATGAAAAATATTATTATTCGTGCATATAAGATACACAATATTAATATATGATAATGTAGTCTATTATAAAATTATATAACAATATAATTAGAAATATATTTACATATATAAAGATATATAAATATATCTATATGATATATAAAAACAGCAATTGTATTATTGATAATTACATAGTTATATAAAGTAAAATATATATTACTTTTATTAAATTTAAAGTATACGAAATAAATTTATATATTATATATAAATACACTTAATATATACATAAAATATATAAAGATATATTCTATACCACATATTATATAATCTGCAATTTATGATTGATAGATAATATATATTATCTGTAATTCATATAATTTATATATGATAATATGTAACATGCTATAATCTGTGATTTATGTAATTTATATAATTTATACATGATAGTGTATATAACTATATGTTATAATCTGTAATTTATATACTTTACATATATTACAGATTATATAATTCTTATTTTTATATATTTACATACGTATTTTATATATTTCATATGTGTATATATTACATTTATCATATATATGAAAATATAATGTTCTCATACATACATATATGTATAGAAAACATCAATATATATTTAATGGAAATGCCATTTCCATGGATTCAAAATTGAAAAAAAATTTAAAACACCTCTAATATAATAGTATTGAATCTTTAGCAAATGTTAGATAGATGAGGAGTCACTGTCTTTTCCACCATTGCATACACTCTTGACCACCCTGACTTGGAAAATGGCAAACGATGTATGCATTCACCCATTCGACTGATACACTGGCCCATTTATTCACTCAGGGAACCTTTTACCCAGCACCTCCATGGCCCCAGGTCGTGTGCTGGGGGCAGCCTTAGAAACGAAAGGAAACACTCTTTCCATCCTAGAACCAGGCATGGAAGTCAGGGACGTACATGGACGGAATGTCAGTAGGCTCTGGACATGGTCCCCACCGCGCCAGTAGGAGTGTAGACACACCCCCTTCACCCCATCCGCCGGGACTGGCGAGCATTCTCTAGGAAGCACCCCCAAACCACATGTCTGCAAATACAGGTGGGCGTCCATGTGAACGAAACGGTGGTGGTGAGGGCTCGGGGAGGTCCACTGTACGCCTTCCAACTGAGGGGACAGGAAGTCTGGGGAGCCATAGCTTTATTGTCATGGCTGGAAAACAGAAGGTGTCTTTGGGAAAGGTGGGGGGAACAGCGTCGAGCTTATCATACGCCCCAAATCACAAGGCACACAGGTTGCACACTGTCCTGATTCCAAGCGAGAGGCCGCAAAAGATTGCACAGACGTGGTGCGAACATATTTGTCATATTTAATAGCATCCCCCGAGCAGTGCCATTGCAGGGAATGTGCTGGATGCCGGGCTAGGGTGCAGAGTGTTTCTGCCGGGCATGTGTGGGCTGGAGTCTTCCCATTGCCAACAACCTGTCAATGTGGTGGAGATCCTGCTGCTTCCCAACTGTTAGGGTGCTCGCTCCCGATGTAGGCACGATGGTCACCAGCACGGGTTCCCCGGGGGGCAGGGCACGCTGTTCCTGGGGAGCTAGAGGAATCCGAGAAGTGCATTAGGACCACCCTGTCGGGGAGAGGAGTGACAGCCGCCTTACAGCTGTATGCTCCAGCACTGAGCAAGCACAGCCGCCAGCCAGGCCGGGGCCCTTTCACCGTCCAACTTGAGTTTGGTCCTTTGCGGCAAAGGCAGGGCATGCAGGCGAGAAGAGTGAGCCATCTGGGTGAGCGAGGAGCTCGCACGGCCTAGACAAGCACGTGGCCTTACCTTGAGCGGCTTCAGGGCAGCTGCAGGGAGCAAGAATGTGTTCTGGGTTGGTTGCTTTTGGGATAAGTTTTAGGCGGGAAGTGAGAGGAACGGAGCCGGTCGACGCTTGGCATCAGCCAAGAAAGTGGAATAAATGCAGATCTTGGGTCACCTTTAGGGGGGCCCACCATGAGTGAGCCATTCACCATCAGCCTAGTTTGAAGCGGTCAGATGGCAGGGCTCTTTTTTCCTTCTCAGAACTTCCTAATAATGCTCTCATCCATCATGTCCCCTCTTCTGGGCCATCTGATTAGGAAAAAAAAAGAAAAATCATAGATCTAGTCTCTCCTAAAGAAGCCAAAGCAATGATTTCTCCATAGACTGTCATGATTGTATTTTAAGAAATGGATATAGGGACCAAGAAATGGATATAGGGATATAGACCTCTAGGGAGAGGTCTGTTATGGCTCTACCGTTCTATACAGTGACCATCCGCATACTTGGAAAACCTACAAATACTTGTGTTTTCTCAACGCAAGGGCTTCTGGGAACATGGGGAGCCCGCCTGTTCTTAGACGTTTGGCCAAAGCGCAGAAGCAGCGGCTGGAAGAGGTGGATGTAGCAAAGCAAAGTCTTCCTACTGTCGTCTGAGGTCGGTGGCTCCTAATACGAGTGGCTTGGAGCTTCTGGGGGGTGGGGAAAATGAGTGGGGGCTCCAGTGGGCAGAAGCTCTGAAAAGAAAAATCTTCTAAGCCCTTCCTTCTAAGCTGGGAACCCAGTGCCTCCGTTGATGTAGGAAGGAGATGAGGACATCCATACACACCCCTGAAGATTTCTCTTCAAAAAATGGGAAATTAGGGGCACCTGGGTGGCTCAGTGGGTGAAGCATCTGCCTTGGGCTCAGGTCATGATTACAGGGTCCTGGGATTGAGCTCCGCCTTGGGCTGCCTGCTCATCGGGGAGCCTGCTTCTCCCTCTCCTCCTTGCTCGTGCCCTGTCTCGCTCTCTCAAATAAATAAAAAATAAAATCTTAAAAAAAAAAAGTGGGAAATCAGATGATACCTAATTGCAAATATGGGAA
This sequence comes from Vulpes vulpes, assembly GCF_048418805.1. Taxonomy (NCBI): domain Eukaryota; kingdom Metazoa; phylum Chordata; class Mammalia; order Carnivora; family Canidae; genus Vulpes; species Vulpes vulpes. Next base: position 3,344,359 of record NC_132796.1, on the reverse strand, counting down.
GCATTATAAAGCTTCAGCGGTAAGATCTGTTTTGCTCTCGGGTGCTTCTCTATTCTCTAAAGTACCCGGTTAGTAGAGAAATATGTGTCTCCTGTAGGGATTTTGGAAGATATAAAAGAAGAAAACACATTCCCATCACCTCTCTCTCTCTTCCTGCCCTGAGAAGGATAGGTTTAAATTTTATAATTCTTTTCCCATGGACACGGCCCTGCATATGCACCCTGCCCCCACTTACAGACCACATTCAGATGTGTATACAATTTTGTAGAGTGTTGTTTTATTAAAAAAAAAAAAAAACGTAATTTATCAGTTTCACCCACTGTCTTACTTACAATTTTAGATTCCTTTCGTGCCATTAATCATTGGGATCTCATTTTGCTGAGCTAATATTTTTAGACACCTGCCGTGGCCGCATCTCCCCCGAATGGATGACTACAGATCACAAAACGCAGCCTCTGAAGGAGCCGGAGTGAGACAAGGAAACAGTGTAAGTGATTTAAAACCTCAGAAGGAGGAAACACGACCTGCCTTAGGTGTTTCCCAAATGCGTTGCAAACACCCGTTTTTGGAAGAAGCCACGTTTGAAGGCCCGGGAAGGACAGAGAAGCCCGTTCAAAGCCAGGTGTGCTGGTGACCTACAGGGTGTGGCTTCAGCACGTGCCTCGTGAAATAGGAGTTATTATCATAACACCATGAGCCCCAGTGGACTGAGGTGTCCCCTTGGCAGTGCACGGGGAACCCCCACTTTCCACATACATGCAGCATCCAAGAACAGCTCTATTACCTCCTGTGAGTGCACACATCAACCCCATGTGCCCGTTTTGGGAGCTCCTTCCTCTGGAAGAGCATTCCAGACGGTGACAGAGGCCCAATCCCAGGAGCTGGCGTAGCCCTGAAAAAAAAAAGAAAAAGAAATTAGCAGGACATCTGGTTACCATTGGTGCCCATCAGCCACACTTTTTATAACAGACCTAAATACAACTCAACAAAGCCCACGTTTTAATCTTGTTCTTCCAAATCCCTTTCGAACCGCAGATACACGTATCTGACCCGCTAGCAGAAATAAGGCACAGACTAATATTTTAAGACGTGCCTCTCTGTTAGTTTAGATATTGTGTGACGTGGAGAGCTGAAGCATTGCATTTTCAATTGGTTATGGGGGGTGACCAGGGGAAATAGCAATTGACGTCCTGTCTGCAAAACTCTTTGCCAAAGTATCTGAGTGTTGGGTGATCTGTGTGCGCTAGAAACACGGTAATGTTTCTTTTATATAAAAAAAAAAAAACTATTAGCGGAGGACAGTAGTCTAAGAAATGATGTGCGACTTCAAAATTATGCTACCCTGGTTGGTTGGTGTGAGGGCACATTAGAGGAGCAATGGCCTTCCCTTGTAAGCCATGAACATTAAATTCTGCATTTGCCTTTGTCGTCATGGGAACTTTGAAGGCGAGATTTCGCGGGGGAGCGGGGGATGGATAGTAGAGTAGAAATTGTACGCACCTTGGAGCCAAGAGTCCCAGAATATGGATTCCCGTCCCACCGACAAACCATAAAGCACATTGGGTTTAATTCTGTCACTTCCTGTGACGTGCTTTGTTGCCCGCTACCACTGGGAGAGATGCTGGAATGATATCACGCAGTATGTCTATGAATAAGCATCAGAAGCCCGATGTTCATTATATGAGCCCAGTACAGAATCAATATAAGCAAATATCACAGCGATCGCTTCAACAGACACACCAGGTATGGTTTGGGCGCATGCTCAGCAACGTGAAATCAAAGGCAACACAACACAGACTTGGGGGAAAAAAACGAAGAGCCTGGGGAGAAGGAGGGATGAAGCAGAGAGAGCGAAGGCTCTGAAAAGGGGACAATTCTAATTAAACTTTCCCATTCTGAGCGCAGGAAATCTGGTCTCCACGTCCCTTTTCCTTGGGATAACATCCAAAACCAAAGGCAAACATTGTTGTGAACACAACAGTTGTTTACGGCCCACCCACCTTTTTTTGGTGTTTCTACATCCCACCATCCCGCCGTCCCCTAGGCTTTATCGCAGCTGCAGGGTGGCGGAAGCTCTTTACTAAGATTATCATCATGAGCTCGGATGAAGGTTGTAAGCGAGGAAATTAGAAATAAGTGGATATCAGCGGTCCTTTGCGCCTCTGATTCGCTCAACACCCCTTCCTTTTGACCTGTCACAGGGACTCTTTCTTGCTAAATATTCTGTTTCCACCAAAGCCAAGCCTACATCTCTATTCTGGGTACTTCACGTGCTCCGTCTTCACCCCCAAACACATCCCATCTTTATTTCCTTTCTAACCATAATAGCAAAATCGCCTCAGAAGCAAGCTTCATGTGAGGCATCCTCGTATATTTTTCAGGAACCCTATTGTGTTTTAACCTACATTTTTGAAGATTCCCCTATAAGACCCCATTTTGTGCATCAAAATGACAGGGAAGCAAGGTAGCTCCTGCCCCTTGTTCTGGGCTATAGCAGGTCCAGCTGGGACCGGCAAGGCGTCTTCCAGCTGGAGGGATCAGATTGGAGGGGGCTGTTCATTTATTGGAATGGACGTGTGTCAACAACACTCTCTAAAGTAGTGTGCCATAATGTAGTTTCTGGTCAAGACAAACACCTCTGAGATTTTAATGGGGAAAAAAAAATCATGTGTCTGTTCCAGTCTGTTGCAAAGAAAATACGGTATCGAGCATCAGTTGACGGAATCATATGAAATAATACGTCCTTCTGCAAAACTATGGCTTTGCAGAATGTACCTTTTTATTATGCATGTTTTCGGTTGAAAACCAGCAGCTAGCCTGTCCGTTGCTGCGGAAGGGAGAGACAGTATGATCCTTAATGTGCCAATCAGGGGGGAAAAAAGGAAAAAAATGCAGCTTCTCATTGACCCCTTACTGACAGTCGAGCTCTACATGAAAAATCCAAAGACAGGGAGCATATTTGCTGTGTTTCTTGGTTGCAATGGATGATGATACTAACTCATGGTCTCACCGGTCTTTTTAAAGACATATTTTAAAGAATAACGACAATGTTAAGACCCCGAACATTTTTTTTTTTTGCAGAATTGTAAATAAAGGCAACACCGGAGGATAGTTTTTTATCAATGCGTGGCACAAGAGACACATCAATAAGTGAAATAAAAGCCCTCTTCCTTTTTCAACAATGGAAATAAATCTACACTCAATCTGCCAGGGCAAAGACTTATATTTCTGTTAATTAACCTGCAAAGCATGAGTTTCAATATGAGTGAAACACCCAGGAGCCGTGGGCCAGAATCAAGTGACCTAGAGTTTTCTCGTGCTCTGGCTGAATGAAGGTCAAGTGACTTCAGACAAGCCACTTAATTTCCATGCATTTATCTGCTAACAAGGATAGTGTTAGACCTGCCTGCTCCCCCGGTCCACTTAAAGATAAAACAAAATTGCAGATTTGAGCATTTATTATAGACTCCTATAAATCTCAAAGGCTCCTGGATAATGTGATTCTTAAGTTTGTTCCTAGACCATATTTGAAGGAGGTGGCCACTCTGTCTTGCGGGCTTCTAGCAACTCTGCCTATCAACCTGCCCTTGTGTGTTTTTCATTTTCCTCTCCTCACTTGGCTTCTTCGTAGCTAGCACACCACTGGGTCGTGGGTGGGTACACGAGAAACAGAAGACCGTGCTTGCTTATCTCACCTGGGGGAAGACCCCATGTGAGGGACCTGAGGATACCCCGTAGGGGACAAGAGAACATGAGAAGGTTTAGGAAACCATGCTGAACTCTATATAGGGAAGGAGCTAAAGCAAAGAGAAAGCTGCATTTAGCAGGTGGAGGTGTCTCAGACATGATGGGTCTGATGTTAAAAGAAGCAGGAGATGGGGCCCTGGGTGGCTCCCAGGTGGTTGGGTACCTGCCTTCGGCTCAGGGCATGATCCTGAGATTGAGTCCCGCGTCGGGCTCCCTGCATGGAGCCTGCTTCTCCCTCTGCCTGTGTCTCTGCCTCTCTCTGTGTGTCTCTCATGAATAAATACATTAAATATTCAAAAACAAAACAAAAAAAGAAGCAGGAGATGGTGGTGGTGAAGAGAAGCTGCTAGAATGGCATCCACATGATGACCACACACATACACACACACACATGCCTTCTTGGGATGTTGGAATCCTAGTAACGTCCTTTGGAAGATAAAAAGAATGGATAACATTGAAAAATGTATGATGTTGGCAATTCCCCAAGATTTTTGTGGAGCACAGTTATTGGAAATTTTCCTAAAATTTTTTGATCAGTAGCAAGTCTTAATATATATTCATGTCCAGTGGTGAGTGTATGTGTTTGTGTGTATATATACACATGCACACCCTAGTATTATACAGGCCATTAAATATAGATCATACACAATTTTTTTATTATATATAATTTATGTTATATATATAAGTATAGATAATTTTATTATCCATATATAGTATTTAAATATTTATATTTAATTACATATATAAGTTTATTATTGCTATATATATTGTGTTTATATATTTATATCTACATAACTATATATTTATATGTATATAATTACATATATAAAATTTTATTATGGCTAAATATATTGGGTTTTTTTAAAGATTTCATTTATTTATTCATGAGAGACAGAAAGAGGCAGAGACACAGGCAGAGGGAGAAGCAGGCTCCATGCAGGGAGCCCGATGTGGGACTTGATCCCAGGACCCCGGGGTCACGCCCTGATCCAAAGGCAGATGCTTAACCACTGAGGCACCCAGGCGCCCCTATGGCTAAATATATTGTATATATACACAGTACAAAATAGGAGACAGATTGCCACGTTTTAATTCCTGACTCTTCTGCTTATTGACTTTCTTGGCCTTGGGGCAAATATTTAATTCAATTAGTTTTTATTAATTTCTTAGAACCTCAATTTCTACATCTGTAAAATGGGAATAATAATTTTACCCTCCATATGGAGTTGTTGAAGATGAAATGAGTTAATACATGTCAAGAACCAGCAGCTAGCACAGAGTAAGAACTATACAAATGTTTTTCAAACAAAATAAAATAAATATATTTATGATTGCATACAAATAATGACGTATATAGTATATATACACCATAACATATGACATACATCACATTATAATGATCCTGGGATCGAGTAGCATGTCAGGCTCCCTGCATGGAGCCTGCTTCTCCCTCTGCCTGTGTCTCTGTCTCTCTCTCTCTCTCTGTGTCTCTCGTGAATAAATAAAATCCTTAAAAATAAAACAAAAAAAGTATATATTATATATTCAATATTGAATACACATAGTATATATGATATATACAATATCACATACATATAGCATATACTGTTTATACAATTTTATTTATTGTATCATATACACTTTACACGACATACACCTGCACATGTACACAACCTACATATATACACTTGTAACTAATTGTAACGGGAAGAGAAAAGGCCTGTAGGGCATAGAAACTTTTCTTTTGAAATGTAACGATTGTATTTTTTTTTTCTGATTTACTCCTGTAAATGTTACACATAGTATTTGAGGATAAATTTTTACTTTTCATAAACCACTTGAATGACCTTAGGACGAGCACAAGCGTTGTCCTTAATTTCAAAGTGATGTCAACCTACGCAGGTAAGATCAAAGAAGCTCCTTGGGACGCGTGGTTAGAGTGTTAATATTAGCACCGGGTTAGAGAACAATGGATCATGGCGTTATGCCTCCATCGTAGACAGAGCAAATGTTGGGTTAGAGACGAGTGCACATCCAGTGTGGCAATTGTCTCATTTTCATGTTGTTGTGCCAGAAACATAAAAGCCGTTACGTGCAAATGTAAAATGGTTATAGTATCGAGGTCAACTTTCCCCGGTGCAGTTGGATGTACATCTCTATCAGCTTTTGGAGGACAACCAAAGGCCAGCTCTGCTTCTTGCTTTAGAAAATAGTTTTGCTGTCTCAGGACGTCCACACAAACACACGGACTATATTATGTATGGTTAAGGTGTGTGTGTTCGCAGCATCTGCAAAACATAACACTGCGTATTTGTCACATTTCTTTTTACGTAATACATATAAATAAATGTATATTATATATTTATATAATATATATAATTATATAATTTATAATATACACATGTGAATTTTACCCTACGTTCCCATAGACACAGATGTGTATGTGTATATACATGTTACGCGGTGACAAATCCCTGCTATGACGTTGATCAGAGTGCTTTGAAAGAGGCGTCGTTAGAAGAAAATCGGACGATGACCCCGAGCTCTGTTCACGTCTTCTCCCACCGAGAGACCGAAATTCGTGAGAGGTGACAGACCTCGCTGTCATGTCACACTGGTTTCCATTTCCAGCCCCCGTGCTTACCTTGGACACATCACCAAGGAAAGATTTTTTTCCTTTCTTCTTCATGTGATTTTTAGGGTCATCACAGCCATATAAATGATGCAAATCCTATCGATATATTTAGGTGTTCCTATTTTTCTGCGCCTGTCTACTCCCCATGATAGAGCAAAATATTTTCCCAAGGGGAGGGAGACCAATGCAGTGTGTGCTGCGAACCCACGTGCGTGGCCCAGCAGGTGGTGCTATCTGCTCTGTGTCAAGAGACCGGGATGGCGGATGGAGTGGCCCAGAGATCAGGCTGACAACCTGCAGACGCAGCCAGGTGAGGGACGAGGCTTCCCATCAGTCCTGGGCAGAGCTGCCTTAGGGCACCAGGCACCATCCTGCTCACCCAGCCCCACCGCGAGATGGTGGAGCTGGTGCTAAAGACAAAGAGTCCCTGGGTGTTCACAGAATTTAAAAAAAAAAAAAATTCTCCAAAATATTACACTGGGAATTTGCAGCATCTCAAACTGGAGAAATCTCCACTCCTTTCAGACAAGTTGGGGGATTATGATATTCGATGCTGGTAACATCGGTTTTAGGAAAATGTAATTATTTCCAAAAAGTGATGACAAGACGAATATACACACGAATTTATCATTCTCAACATGAAGCGAAGTATAGGATGTGAGGCCCTCGATTGGGACAAAAGAGTTTTGCATCGTATGTAACGTCATGATCCGTAAAAGCTCCAGTGCCAAGTTTCTATGACACTTTTCCACTGGAAACTTCACTCGAAATTCTATTTTACCATGAAATACATTTCATGGCACCGCTAAAGTGATTCCGTACTGTGTTAGAATATGTTCACACTGCTGATCCTTTGTGACACGTTCTTATTTTTACAGCTCAGGAGACTTAACGTCCTGAAGTGCTAAATGGTTTGTCCCGAAAGCCCGTTCTTAAAATTGGTCTATTCAGGGCATATTTATTCAGTGATTTTTACGTGCCTGATTTCCTGCTCGCTTCTGAGACGCGCCTCGTTTGCAAGAGAGGAGCTGACATCTTAGCTCAGAAAGTCAACAACGGGAACAAGGGGAAAGAATGGCATTTCTGGAAGGGATGGGATGGGGTGACAAAATAAAGCAGGTGCAGGGGGTGCACGCTTGGATGAGGACTGCCCAGGAGCAGGTGATGGTCCGCTTGGGGCCCGAATCCTGGAGCATGGGAAGAAGCCCATGTTTGGAGTCAGGGAGGAGGCAGGTGTCTACAGAAGAGGACCATCTCACTAGGAGGTGAGGACCTTTCTAAGAGCGGAAGGAAGTCCCGAGTGAAGGGCATGGGCACAGACAGTGGAAGTTGAAAGGTGACATCATACGTGTGCACAGCAGCCCGGTCTATGACCTTGGCGTCCTGGGGACAGATCGAGAGATTCCCGTAAACCGGCTGAGAAGCTACTGGTTTCAGCAGAATAGTGACTGGGCCATGCGTGTGCACAGCTCAGCGGGGCTCTGCAGGTGTCCGGAGCTCCCTGGGGGCCGGGGAGGCTTGTCAGGGTGGACACCCATGTGTCAAACATGAGTTTGGACACGTTCTGTCCTCTTCGGTTGTGGGAATGGGACAGGATGGGCCGTAATTCTTACCTGCTTAACAGAATCGACCACCGAAGGCGTCCAGTCTTGAGCTTCTCTTCCTTGGGAGTTTTTTTTCACTCCTGATTCATTCTGTACCATGTGTTGGTCTGTGGAGATTTTCTGTTTCTTCATGATGCAAGTTTGGTAGGTTTGTGTGCTTCTAGGAGCTTCCTAACTCCTCTTCGTAGATGTTCTGATGCTTTGGAAGACCATGGTTGACAGTAGGATACTATGATCCGGTTGGTTTCAGCGGCATCTTTTTTTAAATATCTGCATTTTTATTTCTCTTATTCTTTTTTAAAAAAACAACTCAGTCTCATTGATTTTTTTCTATTTTTTTTCCTGTTCTCCATTTCTTTTGTGTCTGCTCTAATCTGTATTACTCCTTCCTTCTGCAGACGTTGGCCTTTGTTGGTTCTTCTTTTCCTAGTTGCTTCAAGCGTAAAGCTAATTTGTTTCTGGAAGACCTTTCTTTTTTAATGGAGGCCCTTCACCCTATAAATGTCCCTTCACGTACTGGTTTTTCTGCATCTCATAAGCGTTATGTGTCATTTTTATTTTCTGATATCTCAAGACAGTTTCTAAATTCCCTCCTAATTTCTTCTTTGACCCATTGGTTGTTTGGATGGGGTAGACGGGTGATGGGCATCAAGGAGAGCACTTGTTGGGATGAGCACTGGGTGTCATATTTAAGTGATGAATCCCTAAATTCTACTCTGAAACCAATACTACACTACAGGTCAACTAACCGGAATTTAAATAAAAACGTGAAACGAAGAAATGAATAAGTAAACATGGTGCTGTTTGATTTCTACCACTTTGTGAAATGCTGCCTATTATTTTTTAAAATAACAACTTGACTGACGTATAATCCACAAAGCATTAAAATTCACTCTTTAGATGTACCACTTAGCATATGGTAGTGTGTTCACAGCATTGTGCAACCGTCATTACCATTCACTGGGGTAATGGTTTTGTCACCCCTAAGACAACTCCGTACCATTAGCAGTCATCTCGATCCCTCTGTGCCCTCAGTCCTTGGAAATCACGAATCTACTTGCTGTCTCTACGTATTTGCTTATTTTAGACATTACGTATCAATGGAATCATCCAATAGGTGGTCTTTTGTGCCTGACTTCTTATGGTAACATGATCAAGGTCCGTCCATATGTTAGCATGTCTCAGGACTCACTTCCTTTTTGTTACTGAATAATATCCCATTATAGAGCTCTATCACGTTTGGTTCACGCATTCATCCGTTGATGGACATTGAGGGCTTCTTTTTCTTTAAAGATTTATTTATTCACTCATGAGAGACACAGAGAGAGAGGCAGAGACACAGGCAGAGGGAGAAGCAGGCTCCATGCAGGGAGCCCCACGTGGGACTCGATCCTGGGTCCCGGGATCACGCCCTGAGCGGAAGGCAGGCGCCCAACCACTGAGCCACCCAGGCGTCCCGAGGGCTTCTTTTTTCTTTATAATTATTACAGATAGTGCTTCTGTGAACATCTGTGTGCTACTTTTTGAGTGAACGTATGTTTTCATTTCTCCTACGTATATAACGCTGGGTCAAGGGCAACTCCGTGTTTAATATTTTGAGGGATGGCCAAATTGTTTCCCAAAGCAGCTGCCCTATTTGAGATGCTTTAGGAATCTACATTTACATTTTAGGAATCTACCAGGAGAGTATCAGAGTTCCGACTTCTCCATAAGCTCTTGAGTACTTAACTTTATTTCTTTTCGATTCTAGCCATCTTGGTTGCGCTGTGGAATCTCATTGAGGTTTGCATTTGCATTTCCCTAATGACTAATGATGTCGATGTCGAGCATCTTTTTTATGTGCTTACTAGCCATTTACACCCCCTTTTTGGCAAAAAAAAAAAAAAAACCTGTTCAGATCCTTTGTTCATTTTTTTTTTTAATTGGGTCACTTGTCTTTTTATTGCTACATTTTAAGTATTTTTTTTCTTTGAAGGAAACTAAGTGAGTTAAGTAGATGGCAGGAAGATACCTCAGTGCGTACGGTTAAGTAAATACAAACCGCTGAAAACTACACCTGTGTGTCCCTCTCCAATCCCAACAGCTATATTCATCCCCAAATCAAAAGTTCTTTTCTTTCCAAGATGTACACCAGCAGGACTTTCAGATCACGGATGCGCTGAGAAAGCAGAGTTATTAATATATGTCCCGTTTTGGTGCATCTTTATTTTAGAGAGAAGCGGGCAGTGTAAAATGTGGTTTCACCACAGAGTAAGGCATGCGTATGAGAAAGTGATGTGTTATTATAAATACTTTTATCTTATTGTAATGGCCATGGGCAGGTTCTTTCCACTCAGTACCTCTTTAGGAGCAGTATTTTTGATCACACTGTTTGCTACCAGGTGGTAGCATAAAATGAACCAGCGTCCCTGCTCAGACATAGACGTCTGGCATTACCTTATTAAGAAGTCACCCTTTCCTGAGAAACTGCCTGCCCTTACTGGTGCTCTTTTAAGTTGAAAAAGCACTAGACAAAGTATTCTTATATGAATTAATTCCCCCAATTATTTTCCAACCTCTTATCGTCGTTGTAGGCCATGGGTTGAAACGAAGTACGGAAGAGCGGTCAGATAAGGCTTCACCACGTTCAGCAATCTCTCTTGGACCAACGCTTTGTAATGTGAACGAAGTCTCCTTTTCAGCTTTATCTGGTGTGTGTTCTGAAACCTAAAACTCTGTGAGAGAAAAATGATGTATCACTCAACATCTCTTGGTATTGATGAGTAACAGCAATAGCATGTGTTTGTGTGTTTCTCTCTTTTTTAAAAAATATTTTATTTATTTGTTTATTTATTTATTTATTTATTTATTTATTTATTTATTTATTTGACAGGGAGAGCACAAGCAGAGGGAGCAGCAGACAGAGGGAGAAGGAGAAGCAGGCTCCCTCGGAGCCCAAGGTGGGACTCGATCCCAGGACCCTGGGATCATGACCCAAGCCGAAGGCAGATGCTTAACCGATTGAACTACTCAGGCACCCCCCTCTTTCTTTTTTTAATTGATGTAGACTCGTAGTTAAAAGGGTGATTTCTGTTTCTGCCATATGAAGATACCGAGAACTTTTTTATCCCAAATTTTTAAATGAAATCCAGCTTACGTCATTTCTGCTGAAATTTAAGACCAACTTTCCTCATTCTGACTTTTGCAGTAGAAATGGAAAGAAACTGCCCACTTCCACCTCCTTAGCATCTCCTCTTATCCTCCTGCTAAATGCCAGTGATGACATTTGTGGCCTCCACAGATAGATCTCACTGAAATATAAATGCCAGCAGAGTCCCCTTTGCTATTTAATGGGCTCAAGTGAGTTGAGCCTATTCATGGTAATTCAGTTCTGTAGGATTCTCATGTAGTTCGTTGCTTTGAGCTTGTTATTTCCATAATGAACAAGAGATTTAGAACATCAAAGGAAGAAAGGAAGATATGTAATGTTTTATTGAGTGTTATCACCTACTAAAGTAAGTTTGATTAAAGGAGCAAAATCACTATTTGCAAAAGTTTGATCCAGAATTTATTCATAGCCTCGTGAATGAATGGCTCTGCTTGTTGATTGGAAAGGCTTAATTAACAATTTTTTTTTCAGATGAAGATCGTGAATTATTGATTTGCCCTCTATAGCAAGTCTTTCTTAGCACTAGCAACAGTTAGGCCATTTCAGCTCTCCTTTGCTCCTCCCTAGAGGCAACTTGTCTTCTGCATATAGTCGTATGGACACCATTGTTCTGTTCCCGCATCAAAACTATCCCCATTCATTCCTTAGCTTTTGGCAAGAGCACTGGACCTAAAGATTCAAGGGAATGGCATAAAAATAAAATAAAATAAAAATCCTATGTGACTACCAGAATTCAACAGGGCAAACAAGATTCCTTAAAACTCAGGGGTTGGCTTCTGCCAATAATGTGGATAATGTGCCAAATAAGAGAAATGATGAAAGCTTGACTGGATAAAGAGCCACTGCCAAGCTCAATCAAGCCATTGGCAGAATTAAGTTCTTCCTGGGATGTTGGATTTAGGGTCTTACTTGGTGTTTTAATCTGCTCAGGCCGTCATAACCAGATACCATAGGCTAAGTGGCTCAAGTAATAGACATTTATTTCTTACAGTTCTGGAGACTGGGAAGTCCAAGATCAAGGTATCAAAAAGGTAGGGTTTTACTCTTAGTTCTTTTCTCTGGACATGTAGATGGACACTGTCTCCCCATGTGTTCACGTGACCTCTTCATCCGCATGCAGAGAGAAAAAGAGAAAGTGAGAGAGCTCTGTATCTCTTCTTATGATAAGGACACTGGACCCTCATGGTGGCCCCCAACCTCATCTACACCTAATTGTTTCCCAAAGATCCCACTTTAAGTACCATCGCATTGGGACTTGTAGGGAATACAAACATTCAGTTCATAGCAGTTTGTCAGAGCCCCGATATCTTACCATGTGCACATCTCAAACGTCGCTACTTATTTTATCAAAGCCTATAAATTGAGAAGGTTAAAAAGAGGGTTAGCAAGACAGAAGTCCAAGTCTTTTATGAACCAATCATGAAAGTGACACCGTAGCACTTCTTTCCTGTTCCTTTGGATCACTGGGACGGCCAGCACTCAATGAGACAGAATTCTGCAAAGATGTGAATACCAGGATTTGAGGATCATTGGAGTTTATCTAACAATGAACTTTCTACAAGGAGCTTCTCCCCCACTACCCAGCTTGATACTATCTGGGTAAGTTTCAGACGTGAACAGAGATGGATGCCTCTAGTCTGCCTCTCAGCCTGGCATCCACTGTGGGTTTTCTCTCCAAATGCCAGAAGGCAAAGAACATATGAAAATTGTGGATTCCAAACCACTGATTGTAGAACTCGAAATATGAAGCATGTTAACCACACCCCCATAAAAATGCCTCAAAGTTTACAGAAGGTTTACAGGTTTATCTTTTCACAAAAGGTAGTAACTGATTGATTCAGCCCTTCATCCTCTCCAGATAAAATACTTGTGATTATTTAAAAATATTTAATACCTTACGAAACCCGGTATTAATAATACCAATAAAAACAAAATCTTTCCAATTTTTAAAAAGATTTTATTCATTCATGAAAGACACACAGAGAGAGGCAGAGACACAGGCAGAGGGAGAAGCAGGCTCCGATGTGGGACTTGATCCCAGGACCCCAGGATCATAACCTGAGCCAAAGGCAGATGCTCAACCACTGAGCCACCCAGGAATCCCAAATTCTTTCCAATTTTTAACAAGAATTAAAAATGTAGAGGAGAATGCATAGAGTAGTATATGTAGAAAAACATTTACAATATATAATAAGAAAATGAGAAGCGATACCTACCTACTGTCTCCTCCTCAAAGAACCACTGTTTAGTCTTAGTGAAGATTGAGTCTATTAGGATATAACCAGACATCCTGATTCTCAGTTAATTCTGGTTAAAAATAAAGTTAGAGTGACACCTTCTCTAAAATCCTTGTCTCATCATTATTCTACAGCACACTTCCTGATAAATTTTATTAAAGTGATTATTCACACTTTTAATTAATGTAAATTTCATGTCAGTTATAGCTTCTCAAATATCTCCATGCCACTTCTCTATCCCTACATAATGAATGCGAACATAATTCCATCTTGGCCGCGTACGGTTACTCGGAGTCTACTTAAATGTCAAAGTTTTAAAATTTCTACTTAGAAGGGTATATTTCTACTAAATGATATAATAAAGAGAGCCTACCCACTGGGCAAAATATGTGCCCTCTTGTGTTCTTCATCTGCATGAAAAGAGGATTATTCCATGGGAGCACATGAGCTGAGATTTGCCTACAGAAAAGTGAGGTGCATTTGCTGTTTTTCCTGTAGATCATAATTATATATATAAATATATATATATGAAATATAAAAGAAATCTATTGGGTTGTAAGAGTGAATACCCCAAAGTTGCAGCTCAGCTCTAAATATTCGATTTGGTCCTCTCAGAGCTTAAATTCACCCTATACAATGGGCAGTCTGCAAGCCTTGCCCAGCGTGGCCCATGGTAGACTCTTCTTCATCCGTTGAACTAGCCCGAAGCATCTTAAGGAAAAAGAAGGGACCTGATAAGAGATAACACATCCCCACTATCATCACAGGCTGGGTGAAGGGTTTCTGATTGTGTAATGGAATAATTGAGTCTGTCCACAGTCCACATGCAATGAGACAACAGCGTGGGACATACAACATGCTTTCTTCCACATATTGAGGAAATGCAAGAATTTTCATCTGTATCTGTTCCCAGTGTTCAATGAGGTTATCAATCTTCATTTTACGTCTTGTGAATAGCTTCAAGGAATCCTTCGGATGGCATACGTGTCCTCCAAAGTCCTTAAAATCCCTTCACATTTTAAATGTTGTTTAAGATAATGCTATAGATGGGACACCTGGGCGGCTCAGCGGTTGAGCGTCTGCCTTTGGCCCAGGGCGTGATCCTGGGATCCAGGATTGAGTTCCACGTCGGGCTCCCTGCATGGAGCCTGCTTCTCCCTCAGGCTCTCTCTCTATGTCTATGTCTCTCATGAATAAATAAATAAAAATCTTAAAAAATATATAACGCTGTAGATTTTCCTTTCCATTCCTCATTGCCATCAGAATACACAGGAGAGTCATGATGAGGTCACTATTTCATCTCAACGATAAGAAGAAAAGCTTCTAAATAGGCACCAGCCTCATACCTGCATATTTACTTCCACCTTAGTTACATCCAATCCTTATCATCTTGTCATATTGGTATTATTATGTGTCTCAAGCATCTGATACCATAGATATTCAGAGCGTTGATATACGTTCTTGAAGCTACAGAGCTCATCTATGGTCAGTTTGAGATTGATATTCACATTTGTTGCACCCCAGGATTGTTGCTGTTTTGACTATGGTGCTTTGTTCCCTCATTGCTTAGGAATTATTTCATGTTTCAAAGTATAAAGCAGGTAGATGATCTTAATGAGTACATTTTGAGTCTCATGGCAGATTTTGCATTCAAATCCGTGATAAATATTAATTCAAATACCAGAATCTACAGCCACTTAAACCTCCTTTGTTTCCTCATGATGAACTAGAGTCCTAAGATTTTCTGTGCATACTCAAAGGCTGAGTTGGGACCTACAAGCTGGATCTAATTTATTTTAATAACTCCTACTGTATACTAATAACGAACTTTAAGGTATAGCTGATTTTAAGAAAACTTTCACAATTATATTTATAATATACAGGAAGGAACCAGAAACCATACATACTAGAAAACCCACAGCTACATCCTTATGAATTAGGCCAATGTTACTACAAACTTACAAATCTGAAAAAAGATTAAATGCAAATTAAAAAAAATTCTCTTTAGCTAAGGAAAGACATAGTCAGTGTTGAGCCAGGCATAATAAAAGGCATCAGTGACTGGGTGTGTTGCTGTCCTGTCAGATGATTATGCTGAAAAATACAAGAGGCATCAAATGAACAGCTCAGAGTCTGAGGAAATCATTGTTGTCAGAGAAAGAAGCAATTTCTTTAGACATATTAATGATTTATGAGGATGTCACTCCCTCTTGCCAAAAAGGATATTACGTACATGTTTGATGTATAATAAAATTGTTACAACCATGTGAATGAAGCTGCTCAGTGGGTACTCTGGACTGAATGTGTTTCGTCCAAATTCCTATGTTCAAACCTAAGCCCCAAGGTGATGTTATGGAGGCAGGGCTTTGTGGAGGTGATTGGGTCATCAGGGTGCACACCATGTGAATGGGTTCAGCATCTTTATAAAAGGGATTCCAGAGAGGAGAGCCCCTTGCCCGTTCCATCATGGGAGGATGAGAAGATGGCTGTCTATGAACCAGGAAGTGGGTTCTGACCACACCAAATCTTCCAGCATCTTGATCTTCAACTTTCAGCCTCCAGAACTGTGAGAAACAAATGTCTGTTTGGGCCACCCAGGCTGTGGGATTTTTGTTACAGCATCCTGAATAGACCAAAGGAATGTGAGTCATTTAAACCTATGCACCTCACAAATCTATACATCAAAATAGATCCTTTCCTGCACCTTTATACTACTATTCTCTAGGTTCTCGAGTAGCCTTGTCAACTCAAAGATGAGCAAGTTACCAAAAACTCTGAAGCTATTAGAAAGGATGGGAAGAGGGAGCATGTGTCCAAGCTCTCCGTAAGTCGCTTAAGGAATATTGTGAGATTCTCCATTTCCGATGAGCACTTTGCTTCAACATGTGGGATTGTGTTGACCACGAAGGTTTTGAGGTTGGAACACAAATTTTCATAAAACACCATCTGGGGATTGTAAGTAGCACTTGGAAAAGTAAGAAGCCCAAACACTAGGAAAAAAGGAAAAAGTATTAACAGGGCAGTTTATGCTATCACTTGCTAGGCACCTCTGTGCTGCAAGCCAAGCAGTACTTCGAAGTGTGGGACCTTCCCTCCTTCATTCTACTCCCTTTTTTCTAAATTATCTTGGTTATTGCTTTCTACTTGTCTCATTCCCACTTCTTATGTATGGACAATCCCTTCCCAGTCACCATTACCATCATCCCCATTATCATCATCACCATCACCAGCACTACAACCACCACCACCACCATTACTGTCATCACCACCATCACCATTGGCATCATCATCATCTCCATTATCATTATCATCATCACCATCCCCACCACCGTCATTACCATCATCACCACTATGAAAACCATCATTTCTCCCCAAATATTTAATCAACACTTTCTTTTCACCAAATGCAAGGAAAGTAAGATTCTTTAAGGGACCGAACCACATTTTTCGTCTACTGTGTTCAAAAGGGCATATCATAAAGGATGCGTGGAATCAAAAATCTTCTTTAGGGAAAATCTCAGAATCCAGACATGCCCAATGTATGATCCCATGGGTAGGAGATTCTGAGCCGGATTCAAGAAGACTAACACCCTGTGTATGAGATTCCTATAATCCACAGGGGTAACCTAAGTATCCTTTACTTTCACTTTTCCTTTGGTTAGTTAGAAAACCGGTCTGATCCTGGAGGCTTTCTCCAATGAGCTGCTAAGAAAATGTCATCCTCTCTACATGAAGAGTTTGTTTAGTGACAGTCAACGAAGAACTCTCATCTAATGCACGTCCAAATGAACTGTTTGGACCCCAATCCAAAGCAACACTAAAACTCATGCTTCCAGAATATAAAAATTAGCTGCCTACGCGCTGACCAACTATGAGAAGCCAAAAGCAAGCCATAGTCAGCCATGGCAGCCGTAAAGGTGTACTGGGCCGGTCTTTGAATGCATCATTGATTGAGGAGCCCAGTTGCTGAGCTCTGCAATCGACCACTGCATTTGAACCAAATTTAAGCCTCCTGCAGCTGCTCCCCACCAGTGCCTGAAAGCAGCAGGGAGACCAAGGCAGGTTTGTTCCTTGATGTCACAGGATGCCTTTGGCAGCTGATTTGTCCTTTGATTTGAGAATTTCCCCACAGCCTTATGGATCTGTCTTTGAACTATGCTGCCAGCCAACGTGCTTCCTCACCACTTCCCTTTCTTCCTGCCCTGATGCACCATGGCTTAGATACGCATCGTGGTCTGATGGCTCCCCCAGGCCCTGCAGGCTCCTTCCCCATGGTCTCACAAATACCCCCTAACAAACCTTTGCTCATCTAATCCTGTCCTGTCTGCTTTTCAGAGGATCTGGATTAACATGCACTCCTTGATCAAGAGTACTTAAAGAAAAAAAAAAAAAAAGAAGAAGAGCATCTGAAAAATAGATGCACACCCTACTTCTTATTTTAAACTATGTGTTGTGGGCAGCCCAGGTGGCTCAATGGTTTAGCGCTGCCTTCAGCCCAGGGTGTGATCCTGGAGTCCCGGGATCGAGTCCCAGGTCGGGTTCCCTGCATGGAGGCTGCTTCTCCCTCTGCCTATGTCTCTGCCTCTCTCTCTGTATGTGGGTCTCTCACGAATAAATAAAATCTTAAAAAAAAATCTATTAAAAAATAAAAATAAAAAATAAACTATGTGTTGTACCCATAATTTGCTCCATGGAAAATAGAAACACTGGTTCTCTAAAATTTTAATAGTTTATTATTCAAGAAAAGGCACTAAGAGTGGAGTATTTTTGTTGTTGTTGTTTTTGCCTAACTTTTGACTTCTATCACAGACACTCACTGCTTCAGATGAAATAATATCACCAGGAATAGCTCCAGCTTGACTCGACACAGTTGTACTCACTTTGCAAAACAGCAGGAACCTAAGATTCTTTCTGAAACACTCCGCATTCCCTCGAATTTCAGATTTGTGCATTTTACTGCCTAAAATACACTTGCACGTAAATGCTTTGCCTTTACCTGAAACCTATACAAAACTGAACTCATTAACCTCAGTGGAAGTTGGAAAAATCTCTCCTGTGTCTCTACCCAAATAACAGCCTTTCTCCCACAGGCAAGAAGAATATCTCTCCTTCTGGTGACATTTACGTGGTGCCCTGAACTGCCAGAGGGGGCTTCACATTCGTCTCTGGGTTTGCTCGTCTGGTTGGTGGGCTTAACACATTGCATTCTGTGCTTGCCACTAATCAATCCCCCACTTAATAGGTGTAAGATGGAAAGCATTGATCGCTTGACCTAACGGGGTCATTCACTCAGCCCTTGGCGAGATGGGGAAAAGATCCCTAATTAAATATTATAACTAGATGGAAATCCCAACAGTGGACGGATGATTCCAGGGTGGGGAAAAAAAGTAAGAAAATGCTATGGCATGTGGAATAACTTAAACTTCCTCTTTCATCCCTGACACTCATTCCATCTGATTCCATTATCACCTTCTATCCAAACATTGACCTTTGTCTCCCGGAGTGGGGAGTTTGACGAGGTTTTGGGTGAGGTCCAGTGATGATTCAGTTAGTCTCCTATTGCCTCTGGAACACATGAGCACAAAGTTAGTGTCTTAAACCCTACACCTGTAATCTTATTATTATTGTGTGCTGGATGTCTTACTGGGCTAACATCAAGCTATTGGTAGTTCTGTATCTCTTCCCAGAAGCTCTAGGGGGAGTCTGTTTCCCTGTCGTTTCCAGCGTCTAGAAGCTTCCGCATTCCTGGCCGCATGGGTCCTTCCATCTTCAACACCATCAATTGCCAATCAAGTCTCCTCCCACTGCTGTCTGTATGACACCAACTCTTGTGCCCCTCTCTTCCACATCGAGGAAACTGACTCCAGGATGCTCACACAGATAAGATCATCCAGGATAATCTCCCTATCTTTACATCAGCCAACAACTTTAATTCTATCAGGGAAGTCAACTGCTTTGGGCCGGTAATCTTAACGAATCCACAAGATCTGAAGACCAGGGCGTTTGTTCTATCTCCCTAACCATTCCTCATGTCTTACCAGTGAAAGAACAGGTGCGTTTAAGATTTGGTACAACCATTCTTGACACAGTTTTCTCAAACAAGCCAGGTACCAGGGTCCCTTGCATAAAGGAGCTGAGTCCATTTTTCCCCCTCAAAACGCCATGAAACAGCAACCACACAGATAACACTTGATCACGTCACCTCTCAACTTCCAGAGAGACTCAGGCACTTTGGATATAAAAGGTGCTTTGGTAATATTTAGCATTGTGGGTCTTTGTACTTTTAACCTAAGAAAACAAATGTGAGCCTAGTGAATTAACACAAATGTACCTGACATTGGAAAACCTCAAACATCACCCTGCAAGGTGATTCCTACTTCATTGTCTACTTGAGTTTATTCATTAGGTTGAGAGCATAGAGTGTTGATTTAACCATAAGGAAGTTTGAAATGGAAAGTCGAGGTTGGGGCAGGCTGGGTGGCTCAGTGGTTTGGTGCCTGCCTTCAGCCCAGGGCCTGATCCTGGAGTCCCGGGATTGAGTCCCACGTCGGGCTCCCTGTATAGAGCCCGCTTCCCACTCTGCCTGTGTCTCTGCCTCTCTCTCTCTCTGTGTCTCTCATGAAAAAAAATAAATAAAATCTTAAAAAAAAAAAAAAGAGGAAAGTCGAGGTTGTTCTTAGTTTTGATTAAGGAAGATGGGCTGTCATAGGAGCTAATGCTCAGCCTAGGAGACTGACTCCCGGGTAGCTCTAGGTGTCTGCACTGGAGAGTGGAGATCCAGCAGCCGAAAAACAGTTATTTCAAGAGTTATGGAAAATAGGATGTTGAACTGCACACACACACACACACATGCACACACAGACACACAAGACAGGCACGATGCATAGTGACAGTGTAAGGGTAAAGGTAATCCAAAGGGTCTTTGTATCTCACCCCTAGTATCTGCCACAACAAAATATTGATATTATCCTTGTATTAAAAAGAGTGCATTTTTAATGATAGATATTTGAACAAAACATAAAGCAAAAAATATGTTCCCAACTGGAGTCTATTAAAGATATAATGTTGATACTGATAAATGCTTTCTTGTTTTCTTTCACACTTAAGCTCACAAACTACCACCTTTTAAGAAATAAAATTTATTCTGTCTTTTACCAAAGACAGATCATCCTTGTTTAAAAAGATCACATCGTATTTCCTCCTGCAACGTTATAGGAACTTTGAGACAGCTTTTTGGCAAACAGAATGCAGTAGCATGACAACGGTGCGGGGTGGCGGGGGGGACCTGGTCTTGGACAATGCACTGCTTTATGCCTCCTCCTAGTCTTCAGCACTTGCTAATACCCTGAGAATACAATCCGGTCTTTACAACGCATTGTGAAAATTTAGTGCAGGTCGCTCATCACCGGCAGTTGTTCAAATGGACTTCCAATCAGGTCTTCACACCTGATGATTTCGGAATGCAATTGTGTCAGGATTGAAAAGACTTTTTCAGAAATTAAAGATAGTCCAGATAGATGACTTGCACCTTGCCCAGGGTCTGAAAGCCCCCTTTCGAAACGTGGTCTACTCCTTTTGCTAGTCAGCAGGGTCCAGCTCCAACGGCCTTTAATCAACAAAGCAATCTCCATCCCACCTCTGGTCCTTATAAAAACACAGCATTATAGTTTTTTTCATTTTCTTTATCTTCTCCCATCTAAGGCTCATGGGCCAAATGCAGCCTACCACCTGTTTTTATGAATACACTATTCTTGGAAAACAAGGATATGCATTTGTTTGCACATTATCTATGACCGCCTTCTCACCATGATGGCAAAGTTCAGTAGTTGGCATGTTAAAGCCAGCAATATTTACTATCTAACCACTGGAAAAAAAAAAAGAATTGTCAATGGTTCTTTAAATAAAAGGCATTTCCAGTGTTTTCAGTGTCAAGTCCATAATCGTGGTGGTAATTTCTGGTAAAACAGAATTCTGGTGTGAGGGACAAATGCTGAAGAACATCCACGCAAAGCCCCTGTAATATAATGCATTGGTTGATCATACAGAGTGATGTGTTTTGAACTCAGGCTTTCAGAAGGACCTGTAAGAAGAGGAAGAGTCAGACTTAACACAGTATCTGAAAGACCCATTCCACATTTGACGACCCAGCATTTAAATTACAGCTGACCCTTGAACAACATTGGGTCCACTTAGAAGTGGATTCTTTTCAATAGATATGCATTCCATACTGTAAATGTATTTTCTCGTCATTGTGCTTTTTAAATAACATTTTCTTTCGCTAGCTTGCTTTATGATGAGAATACAGTATGTATGGAACGTACAAAATATGTGCTAGTCGACTGTTTATGTTACCGGTAAGGCTGCCGGCCGACACTACGCTATTAGTAGTTAAGTTTTGGGCGAGTCAAGAGTTGTACATGGATTTTCAACTTTACAGGAGTTTGGCACCCTTAAGCCGTGAGTTGTCCAAGGGTTCAACTGTCATGTCCCTGAAGCTGATTCTGATTTGTCACCTTTACATAAATTCCAGCTGTTTTGTACTAAGATTGTCGATATCTAGGACCACAGCTGGATCCAACCAAGTCAAGTGTAATCATTAAGCTAGTCTCTAAAATATTGGAACCATCCAGAAAAGAGCACAAAATAACCTTGAAATTATTTCTCAGATGCTTTTGCCATTAAAAAGTGATTTTCTCACAAAGCCTCCCACATCACTTATCACTCCCTTCCTTAGCCAGCATTTACATTCTGTAAATGTTCTCAAATCTTTCTCATTCCAAAGCTGATGTTTTGGTTATATGAACATATTAGTTTACATTAACCCACGCCCTTAAATGAGTTGTTTGGCTGAATTTTATATGATGTCCCTCCACAATAGCGTTTGGATTTTTTTTTTTTCTGTATGGGGTTTAGTTCTACAGCATATACATTTTATCCCTATTAATAGTCATCACTGGAGTTAATATTAATTTACTCACAAAATAAAATTGTCTACATTTTTAATTCTCTAAGTATAGCATCACAGCTTGACTTATTTGACTGGAAATTTATCGTAGATTAATTACTACCTTTTATTTTTCTTGTAGTAACCATTTGCTCTAAACTTTGTGTTCTAATGAGTATTTTGCATTGAATGCTAATTCTATTGATCACAATCACCTAATTCATATAAACATTTTTCATATAAATATGTAGCAATGTTTCTTAATGTCTCTTCTCGTAATACCTTAAAAATGGCATAGCTTAAATTATAGGTCATGATATAAGAAGCTCAGAAAACTCCTTTAAATAGTAAGTAATTAATTGCTTTGAGTTACATTCAGGAATAGAGAAACAGGGAATTTATTTATGTTTAAAGAAAACAGTGAAGAATATCTCTAAAGCTGACTCTACTACAGCTGCCCTTATCATACACGGCATTAGACTTTAAGAAACCATATACAAACTCTATGTTATGGTTAAGAGCTTAATCGGCATACCTATATCTCTGATTATTCCTTAAATAAAAGTGGGTGGTCTTTTAGAAAAATTGCCCAAATGTACACACACCCAAAAATGTGCACAGTCGTGAGCTCCAGATGGAGAATGTCCAATTTACAGTCCAGTAGGGAAGACACAAAAGCTAAGATCAATAATCTATAAATAAAGACAGAAATTGTACTGTAGCATTAGTGCCCTACCAAGTACTAAATGCCTCTTTCTCTTTGTGGAAAAACCAACCTGGCTTCCAGCTCTCAGAGGATCCCATTGATGTAATCCAACCAGTTAAGCCACAAGGGACAGAGAACAGAAGGGACCGTGGAAACGAAGTCAAATAAAAAGATATTTTATATAATTCTGGCTTTTCTCAGATATGAATGCAATTCTAATGTACCTCAAAAAATCTTGACCCCAGGACAATTTTCCGTGGTGTGAGCCATTCTCAGAAGTCTCTTTTTTGAGATTTGATTAGGGGTGGAGAAAGTGCCCAGTTCCAACCAATGGAAAGCTTAGATAATGTTATTGGGGGGTTCCTGGAAAGGAGATGAGGAAGACAGCTTCTCTTCCACCCCTGGACATTACTGTCTATACTGTGTATTCATTGTATTGTTCTGTGAGGTGTGGTGTGATGTGTAGGAATGGAGCCTCCCTCTTGGGGAAGGAAAGAAGCTAGCTTGAAGAGCAAGATGGCGGGGTGGGCAGATGGAAGGAGAATTTGCAGGTTTTGTTGAGTCACTGGATTTTTTTTTTTTTTTTTGAGTCACTGGATTTATCAACATGGGAGCACCTCTGCTTTGGTATTTAATGTTTTATGGAATAATACATGGTTCTCATAGTTAAAGCCATTTGAATTGGAGATTTTTGTTACTTTCAACCAAAGGCATTCCAATCTGTACAGGGTCCATTAAAGGAGTTATGGGGAACCCAAGCGGTAAGTTGAGACAAGTTTGTGGAGCTCAGATTTTTGGAAGCCTTGAATGGAAAGAATTTCATAATTCAAACAAATGCGAGTTCTCAAGCATTCGACTGTCACATGTAAGGAATACGTTATGTGAGATGGAAGTCTTGAATGGGCTGAATCAGACTGAGGCATAATGTACAGATAAGTGAATGCAAGCACACAATAATTGAAAATGCAAATGTCAAGAATGTAAAACAGAAGCAAATCTTTGAAATGGAAAGTAAAACAATAGGGAAATTCACAAGAAAATGAGAAACCGTGAAAGAGATTGACTGGGGCAGGAGCAAAGCAAGAAGAAAAAGAATTTAAAAAAAAAACATGTGGCCCCAAATACATCTTGCTTTAGTGCAATTCAAAGATTTAATGTGGTGTTTTCTTAAGAAAACATCTGATCCAAAAATTCAAATTTTGTTGCAATGCAAATTATCAATGTAACCGAACACATTCAGCCAAGGGTCGTTTTGCTTCAAGAATTATTTAATGCAGATAAAATCCCAATTCAGTAAGTACTTGTGGAAAATCTTTTCCAAAAATGAAATAAATTCCAAAGAAATGAAATGATTCTTTCAATGTCCTTGAACTATAAGGGCAAGATATTAGTGAAATTATTGTTATTTTTTTTGAAACTCATGGCTGACAATATTTAATATATGGCGAGGTATTATGTTGAGACTAAGTGCGGAAGGGGTAAAAAACACAGGACCCGCCTTCAAGCAGTGCACAATTGGTGCAGATTAAATTTCACAATTGTATTAAGAACCAACAAACAGTCGAAGCAAGACAGAAAGTTCTACAACTTAAGTCTACATGGGTGTCACGGGGTAACAAAGACGTGTCATCTAGGAAGCCTTGGAGTGGGATGGTAGAGAGGATCAGGGCACAGTTTCTGGAGAAAGTGAACCTAAGGTGAATTTTGAGGAATGTCAGCGAACTGAGGAGAAGGGAGCCAGGAGTATGACATTCTTTCCAAGAAGGAAGTTGGCTGCCCCAGGCCATTAGTCATGGCTGACACATAATCTGGTTGCTCAAGCAAGGGACAAGGCAAGGTTACATGTAAGCATGGCCACATCAGGAGCTATTATTTCAAGGAGAGATACCTTGTCCTTTTTTCCTTGCTTTGGTGACAAAAATTTCCTTGGTTTTTCACAAGGGAATGTTGCATGTAGTTTTTAAAAGCATTTGGAATGCTTCAGGAGCATCTAAAGAAGGACCTTTGGTTCCAGCTAACCTTTTGTTCCATTATTTTTCCAGTGGGGCTTGTGTGACCAAAAAAAATCTAAGGGTTATACTGGTTTTCACATTTTTTGTCTTGCCAAGAAATTAAAAAATGCAATTTTAATATTAAAATTATAGTCATTTTCTTTCACTCCAGATGGATTTCATTCAAAGACTCCTTATATTTTCATGATTTAAAAACGTGTGTGTGTGTGTGTGTCCACTAAGTGATTAAACATTTATAAGAGTTGATAAATTTATCAGGGTCGATAAGAGCAAATTGCTTGTACATATGTTAATATGAAATTATTTATGTCAGTTTGATTTTGTAAAATAAATCATTAGCATTTACATATTTAATTTCAGCTTCCATTAGTATGGTTCTTTAAATAAGATTTATAATCCCAAGTGCCCTCGCTTGTTATTTTTGCAAAGACCAGATTGAAATTTAACCGCCCTCATTCTAAATTTACTGAGAGTAAACCAGCCCTTAGAAATAAAATTAAATTGAAAAGTGCTTTAATACCCTTTTCTAAGTATAAAATTATAATATTAATGAAATGATTCTATAACTTCCTAAAAAGACATTTGTGAAGATAACTTTTCTACCCTGTCCCAACATAAAATCACATTACGGATGTACTTTACCTCTGCATGGTTAGAAAGTCTGAACCATGGTGTGCAATTGTACAGATTCAATCATCTGGCAAAAAAATTTTGTTTTAACGTTTCTTATTTTTTTTTCAAATTTTTAATTTAAGTTCTAGTTATCATATAGTGTAATATTGGTTTCAAGAATAGAGGTTACTGAGTCATCACTTACATAGAACTCCAGGGCTCGTCCCAACAAGTGCCCTCCTTAATCCACGTGACCCGTCTAGCCCATCCCCGGCCACATCCCCTCTGTCAACCCTCAGTATGTTCACTATCGTTAAGAGTCTCTTTCCGTTTCTTCCCCTCCCATTTCCCCCTAAATTTTCTTAGTTCTTAGTTTCTTAGTTTTCAGATTGTTTGAACAATCTGAAACTTGGCAGCATTTATCAGAAGGTGAAATTTCTGCTTTTATAGAAATCTTTGCTGCCATCTGAACCCAGAAATCATTGGTTTTAAGAGCTGACAAATTTGTTCCTTAAATTATAAGAAATTCTTGGTTTCTGACATTTCCCAAGATTATCAGCAAGGTTAAATGAGCTATCATTATTTAAATAGAAATTATTAACATATTTTGAGTCGTAAACACCTATGAATAGCTGCTCAACACTATTGACCTTGACCAGATGAATGCTTATACGTGTCTTTGCACATAACACAGTTCCAGGGGTTTTCAGCCCATATATGGATCACTGGTTAAGGATGCCTCCTTCAGAAAGTAATTTATCCTTGGAAGAGCAAGCTACCTCTTTTAATTTGGGAGAAAGTAGACCTTAAAGAGATAGCTGCCAGCAAGGATTCACAATAAAAGTGATGTATGCTACCAGAATTTCCTGAAATGTGTATGCATAAAAGAGAGTGGTTTTCAGGAGCGAGAATCAGGCACGGCCTTGGTGTTCATGTAGATGTTACAAGAAAAACACACAACTCTAAATGGTCAAACACGATTTTTTTCAGCCAGTTCCTTGTAGGTACTACAGTGAGAAGTTGTCTTTTGTTGTTGCTGGTGTTAGATTTTAGATTCTCTACCAAAATCTGGTTAAGAATATTCAACCAAAAAAAAAAAAAAAAAAGAACGTTCAACCAATAGGGGCACCTGGGTAGCTCAGTTGGTTAAGGGTCTGCCTTCTGCTCAGGTCATGAGCTCAAGGTCCAGGGATGGAGCCCCAAGTCGGGCTCTCCATTCTACAGGGAGTCTGCTTCTCCCTCTCCTTCTCCCTCTGCCCTTCCCCCTACTTGTGTTCGCACGCTCACTCTCTTTCAAATGAATAAAATCTTTAAAAAAAAAACATTCAACGGACAGATAAAGTGCGTATTTTAGATAACATTAAGAGGATTCCACTTTGGACCATTTTGACTTCATCTCTGCTCCCTTGAGTTGTTCCATAGTATGATTTCTTACAATATTAAAAACCAAATACAGTCAGGTAATCCAGTTTCAATTAGATGCATTAGCTTGATGGTTCGAAATTAATGACACCCTACGATCACTCACCTCCATGATTGTAACACTGAGTCATCAAGAAAAAGCGAAATTAAACTGGGAAGAAGATCTTAATGCCCATCGATAAAAGAAAAAAGATAGTGTCACGTTCACACAACAGAATTACCAATAAATAAACAAAATACTCCCGATTTGACAATAGCATAAATGAACATCAAGAATCCTTTGCAGTATCAGGAATATTTTATTCAGTGAAAGAAGCCCAACTCATAAGACCACGTATCATGTGATGCCACTGATGGAAAGTCTAAGGCCAGGGTGAACTAACCTACGATGATCTTGAGATGAAGAATTTTTTTTGGAAACGGGTGTGAAGAAACTTCCTTCCTGATGGATGACAGAAATGTTTTATATCTTGTTTTGGGTGCTGATCACATGGTTACACCTGTTTTCCACATCCATGAAGCTGTATTCTTAAGAGTATTTATTTTATTGTGCTTATGTTATGCCATATTGAATTATTATGGTTTTTAAAGATAATATATTAAATTAGCATCTGCTAAAGTATATATCTATGGAAGCCCCAATCTCCAGGGTTTTAATAGGTGTTAAGGCGATACATTTCATACATCAAATAATACCCCATGGGAATAGTGTAGGTGACAGCACGATCCGGGAAATGCTCATTTAAGTGGCACTGAATACTTAAAGAAGATATTAACTATAACCTACTTTTTAAAGAAGCGTTTTCCTCCAAAATGGTTAGATTTTGGCAAACCTTGTTGAATGGAAGAGCTCATTTGTGAATGATTCCTGTTAAGTGACCCTTATTGCAGAGAGATGAAGTAAAGACTTTGAATTTCACAATTGCTTCAAAAAACTCATTCTAAGAGAGTCCATTTCAGGGATTGGAAATAATCAAAACATGTCACAAAGTTTTGCTATTTCCTTCACCTGTTTACTTAACAAACACATATAATAGACCGGTAATTTTTAAGATTTGGTTGCTTTTTTTCCTTAATGATGGTACAAAAATATTTTTTCCTTGTTTTCCTCTTAAAATTCATTGTGAGCATCATGCATTGTGGCATGGTAACAGGTAACTGACTGAGTCTTCCAATGGACACGAGTAACTGCACATCTACAAATCTGTGATGTAATCAAAGTAAAAAACAAAGTGGACCTTATAGCCAGTTGTTGATCTCCTATGATTATCTTAGCTACGAAGTCATGACAACCTAGAAACAATATTTTTCTATTTGGCAGACATCTTAAATAATTGATTATTTGGGGAGGGAAAGGTGAAGCTTTCAGCTCTTTAGAAACAACTAACATTGCGGATCTCCTGAGTGCATGTTCCATCTGGGGATTTTGTGATATTATGGGTTAAATCGATAGGGGTTCGTTTTTAAGCCCACTCATTTCATGAAAATTCATGAAGGTGTATTTTTCCCCCTTAAATTCTCAGTACATGCTAAATCCGAAACCTCCAATGCTTCCAAATGAGACCGAAATGCTTTGCTACGCATTCTGAGCAAAGTCATGTGTGATGAGGATTCTGACAGAGACTTTTAAGTTAATGATCTTTGCGTTGCTGCCTGTCTCTTGTCTCAATAGATTTTCCTCTGACATTTGCAACCAGGACGGCAGTGCCATTTTTGTCCCCCACTGGTAAACAGGTCTGTTATTTTTATCAGCTACAGCCTACGCTCAGAACGAGGTCAGGGATGCAGCTCCCCAGAGTCAAAACACCCAGATTACTCAGAAACGATGAGTGAGACCGTATTTGTCATCACAAACTGAGCAAGAAAGATTTAAATCCTGCGGTTTGTTTTAGCATCAAATTAGAATACAATAAAATATATGAGGCTGGCATTGCTTGAATAAAACCGGCATATAATTTAATAGAATTTGCATCTGGAGCTCAACTTGCTCCCACTGATTATTACAAATTTAATCCATCTTTTGGCTACTGACTGAATCATCAACCCTGCTCCTTCTCTCTCTCGCTCGCTTGCTTTTTTTTTTTTTTTTTTCGCTTCCTACTCCTTAAACACAGCAGAGCAGGAGGTAAAATAACACGTTTTATAAATCATTTGGAGAAAACTAAAACCCAACAAGGAATAGAAACATCTTCAAAGATATGGGTAGGGTTTGTACTGGAAGTCTTATGTTAATTTTTAATATTTGTGGACTAATTATTGTCAAAACTCACTTCATCACACTTCTACTCAATGGATGTTTGGTTTTTCTTGTTTTTAAGATCTTATTTATTTGAGAGAGTGACTGAGTGGGACAGAGGGTAGGAGCAGAGGGAGAAGGACAAGTGGACTCCACTCTGAGCAGGGAACTCAGTGTGGGCTTGACCTTGAGATCATGACCTGAGCTGAAACCAAGAGTCGGATGCTTAACCCACTGAGCCCCCCGGGGGGTGGGGAGGCTAGTTCTTAACTAGAATTTGGGCTGGATATTAAATCATTTGCTTCAGGGTTTTTGCCCTTTTTTTTTATTCATGGCCTCGTGCTTGCGACATGTCATTTTCTTTCAGGTTTAATGCAGAGGCATTGAACGTCGGAGTAAATGATACATTTTTACAGAGAGACGCTTCACACACACAGAAAATGCACTGATTTTTAAGTTCTCAATTTGACGCTCTCTGTTAATGGCATACGGAGCCATGCAATATATGCTCAAAACATTCCCATTATCCTAGAAGACACCCCCGCCCCCATAAACCCATTCCCATCTGTGAACTCCACACCAGATGAAAGCATTTTTCAGCTTCTCTTGCCATGGAAAAGTTTTCCTAGTTCTTGTATTAATTATTGATTAGGAAATGTATTTCTATGGCATTTTTTTAAACTCCATATAATTTTGCTGTGATCCATTACAGAGGTGCATGTATCAATAGTTTATTCATTTTGATTGCATATTAGTACTATCTTGACCAAATATAGGCAGTTGTTTATTCTCTAGATGTTGGACATCTGGGCTGTTTTCCAGGTTTGGGCTATTACACATAGACGTGCTAGAAACAATTATGTACATATCTTCACATGGACATACTGTTTTTGCATTATTCGACTTGTTTAGTTGTAGGATTGATATGCATTTAGCATCATAAGAAACTACCAATTTTTAAATATTTATAATATTTAATATAATATTATATTAAAATATAAGTGTTAAATATTTGACCTTGTATATAAGGATTCAGCAAGTTTTCCAAAGAGGTTACCCAATGGTGTACTCTCAGCAATGTGTGAAAATTCCACTTGTCCCGTCTTCACCAATAGTTGGAATTGTCCGTCTTCGTCATTGAGATCATTCGGTAGGTACGGCTTCAATCAACTGTTGAGCAAATTTTCAGTGTTATTGGCAATTTTTATGCAGGCAGTTGTGAATTACCCACTTTTAGCCCGATTCATCACATTGTTCAGCCTCCATTGTTCATTTGTAGGCATTGTTTATATATTGTAGATAAGAATCTTTATGTGCCCAGGGAGAGATTTATGCATAAAAAACCCTTATGTATATAGTTCTTCTCAGTCTCTGGTTAGCTTAAATATTTTAACCATGGTATCTTTGATATGCAGAAATTACCAGTTTTGATTGAGTATAATTTTTCCATTTGTTCTTTCACATGTGGTTGTCTTGTGTCCTTTCAATAAAACCCTGCTACCCGCTGGCCAAAGTGAAATATTCCTATATTTTCTTCCTAAATATTTCTCTTAAAGTTACATACATATCCCACATAAAATGAACTGTTAGAATTTATTAGGCAGAAGCGTAGGTCCTTGTCTTCTTCAGTTTACCAGCTATTCCAACGCCATTTATTGAACGTATTTCTATACACGCTTGGATCTATTTCTGGGCATTCTATTTCTTCCTGTGGTCTACTTATCTACCCTAATGACACAATGACACTACACTGATGGTGGTATTATGGTACATCTTACTATCACATAGTGTAAATTCTTTTGTTCTTCTTTACAAAGTCATGATGTAACCAGCTTTCTATATAAATTTCTGGATTCCATTGATTAATATTCTGTTAGGCATTCTTGCATTTATATTCATGAAGTTACTCAGCTATAATATTCTTATCTAGCCATGTGTTTACCAGGTGTTGGTTTTAAGGTAATACTGACTTTTTTGAACAAGGTGGAAAAGTATTCTTGGTTTTTTAAGTCTTTACATAGTCTTGGTATCATGCCTTCCTTAAATGTTTCAGAAAATTCGCCATTAAATGTATCTGGACCTGGAGGATTTTTTAATGGTATTTTTTATTATCCTATATCAAATGAATTGTGATAGTTACGTGTCCACTGATACTTATCCAATTGATAAATTGTGTTTTTCAAGGAAATGTTTCTTTTTTTTTAAGATTTATTTATTTATTCCTGAGAGACACAGAGAGAGAGGCAGAGACACAGGCAGAGGAAGAAGCAGGCTTCTCGCGGGAAGTCTGATGCAGGACTTGATCCCAGAGCCCTGGGATCACACCCTGAGTTGAAGGCAGATGCCCAATCACTGAGCCACCCAGGCGTCCCAAGGAAATATTTCATGTAAGTGTTTACATTTATTATCAGAAAGTTACTCACAGTGTGCCCTTATCATCATTTTAACATCTGCTGTCCCCTTAGCATTTGTGATATCAGTCATTTCTGTTTTGTCTTTTTCCTTATCATCCTTTATAAACGTTTGGAATTTTATTAAAATTTTCTACCTCCAAAATCCCACCTAATCTTGATATATGTTTTTTGCATGTTTTCTAAAATAGGAATTTCTGCATTCATTTTTACTAATGTCTTCAACTTACATCGGTTTCATTTTGCTTTTCTTTTTCTAGCTTGTTAATGTGGAATCTTAGATTATTGATTTTATACTCTTCCTTAAATGTAAGTACTCTCACTGCTTCACACACATTTGATATTTTGATATGTTGGTCTTTTCATCTGCAGGCAGGTCAATGTTTTCTATTTTTCTCTTGTGTTTTTTTTTCCTTTGACCAGTGGGTTTTTAAAAATGTTTTCTTAATTTTCAAATATATAGTTTTTTTTTCTGTTTTTCTGTTTCTGTCTCTCTCACAAGATACATACACACAAATGCACACACAGTGACATGCACACAGCACACATACACATACCCCTCTTGCTTTGTGAAAGTGCCTGGGAGATTGTTTACCTATTTAATTGCTATCAATTAAATATAGTTTAATTTAATAAAATTTAATATCCTTTTAGTCCGTGAATACACTGAGTATAATTCCAGTCGTTTAGTGGTTTTTGAGCTTTATTTTTAGTGCAGCACACGATTTACCTAAATGTTCCAGGAACACTTAAAAATCAATGCGTATTCTAAAGTTTCTGGATATACCATTACATAAGTTTCAATTAGGTAAATTTGTTCAAATCTTCCTTGTCTTCACTGAATATTTCTCCCATCTGTTACTAAATAAATGTGGGAGTTTTTTTATGTCTCCCTTTAGAACTACATGACTTCCTATGTTTTCAAGCTCCATCATTAAATCTCTTGTATTGTAAATTTTCCAGAGAACAATTCTTGCAGCAATTTAGTTGTCTTTGTCTTCTGGGCTCCCCTTTCTATGGGAAATTGTCAGATTTTCTCCCTCTCATTGTTTTCCTGAATGAAATACGGATTTTATCTTTGACTGCTTTAACGTTTTGAATATAATGTGTCTTTTATGTCTGACTGCTCTGATGTTTATATATAACTTCCTTTTTCATCAGTTTGACTATGATGTGGCCAGGTGAAGTTTTCTTTGTATTAATCCTGCTTGGGGCTTGTTAGACTTCTCACCTTATTTGGGTAATGTGTTTTATCAACTCTAGAATTTTTTTGGCTATTCTGCTTTCAAATATTTATTCTGCCCTTCTCTATGTTATGTATCTTTTGAAACTCCAATTGTACACGTGCTTAGCTTTTGATAATTTCCATCAGATGTCAGGTGTTCTATTGTTTGTTTTCCATTATTTTATTTAAAATTTTTGTTTTTCGGTTAGGAGACGTTTTTATAGACTTATAACAATGGTTACTTTTCTCTTCTTATATTTGAAATTTTTTGTTTATCAGTTTGGATACTTTTCTATGGACCTATGTCAAAGGATCATGCACTTTTCCTTTGCTGTTCTAATCTCCTGTTGATTGAATCTAGTGAATATATCATTGCTCATACTGTAGTTTTAAATGTCCAGTGTTACTGTTTGGTGCCTTTTGAGGGTTTCTATCTTTTTACCAAAACATCCACCCTTTGTTCTTTTGTTCATCTTCTACATTAACTCCTATTACCCATCTATCTCTATCAATCTATCTATCTATCTATCTATCTATCATCTATCTCTCTACATAATATCTATCATCTATCTATCTATCTATCTATCTATCTATCATCTATCTATCTATCATCTATCTATATCTATCTATCATAGGTATTTTAAATACCTTGTCTGGTAATTGCAGTATCTGGACCACATCTGGGTCTGCTTTTGTTGACTATTTTCTCTATTAAACATGTGTTACACTTATAAGATTTTTAATTCTTTGGATATTTCATGAGGCTTGATTTGCACACCAGATATTTTACATTAAAGAATGGTAGAGTGTGAACCAAATAATCTTTAACCCCATGGGCAAACGTTATCCTTTTTCCTATTAAGCCCCTAGAGTGTGGGCTGTGTCAACAAGACCTCTAGTTCAGCTAAATCTGTCTTTTACAGCTTTCGTTTGGTTGAACTCACTAGTGCCTTCAAATGTTTTGAGCGTACGGCTCAATATATATTTAGCATTATTTAATGCTGAACATTAGCAGGATTTCATCCTATGGGCGACCTTTTTTGTTTACTGACCAGCATCTAGCTTTTGGGTTTGTTAAGGATTTCTCCCTTATTCCTAGTCCTGCCCTGATGTTTGTTGTGGGGAGGTCTCTCTCTGCACTGATGCTCTTTCTCTAGACTGTAGAGGACTGTTGCCTCACGATCTGAGAAGACCAGAAATGCTTTGGAGGATCTCTCTTAGCTCTTATCCCATGCCCCTGCCTTCAGAGTGTGGCTACATGGCACTTGGAGGAGAGCTGAATACCTAGTAGGAGATGTACACCAACTCTCTTGTCCTGCCCTCAGGCATGTGTGAGGTCTTTATACTTTTAACAAAGATCTAGTGTGAAATCAGTGGGAGGGAAATGCAGAGTCCCTTTGTGGCTGACGCTCCTCAGAATTCTAATCTGTCTCACCTGCCTATTCAGTTATGGAAAATTAGTTGAAATGTTGGCTTTTGGAAAAAATCTTTCTCCTTATCTTCCTGCCTTCTCTATTCTATGAATCCTTCCCCCAGCTCCTCAGGGATTAAAACAGCCATGGGCCATTCTCTCAGACAGAGCTCATCTCCTTTACAATTTAACTTAATAGGTTTCTTGGCTTCCTCAAATCTCTGATGTGTTTATATTAAATACGATTTGTACCATATCCAGTCTGTTTGATAGCATAAGAGTCATTTCTTCTTGTTACTTTCTATATCCTAACTGGAAGCAGAAGGCCCAATATAAAATTTAAAGTGAATGCCTACCAAAAAACAAATGCTGGCATGTAACCGATTGTGTAACCAATTGTGGCATATGAATATGTATATGTTTATATATTTTATAATTATAGAAGTATGTAAATATATACAAGTTTATATACAGAAGTTCATACTATATGTAAGTATTTATGCTTTATATGTATATAAGTGTATATATTTACATGCTTACATGAGTATGCATATATACCGTAACATATAGAATGTAACATATATTCATATCTGTATGTGTGCATGTAAATATATATTTATATTTACACATTTAATATATAAATATATATTTATTTGTATATATTTACTTATATATAAATATAAGTTGATATTTACTTTGTTTTATGTTTCTTTTTGGCATATTTTTGGCATAAGTAAATATATATATGTGTGTATATATATTATATATTATTTATAGTATATGTATAGGTATATATAAGCATATAAGTCTATATATACTTTATCATATATGACATATATGCTTATATACATACACACATGCTCATATACTTATATATAAATTCATACCTGTGAACCTGCTGAAGTCTTTTCTGTTTATGACGTTACCTAAGGTCGACCACTGAGAACAATACTGGGAACCTTTTTATTTGCACTCAGTATTACATGACCTAGCAACATGGATGAAAAAGGCTACTTAGTTTCCCACAATAGACTCTTCAATTTCACAGCCCATTTTGTAATCCCTGCTTATCCAAGTCTCCATAAAGTTATTCTAATGGGTTTCATTCAAAATGCCTATCTTAGGAAAGCATTCAGTTCTTTATAACCTTAAATATTAAAAAGTTCAAATAATTACATTTTTACAAAGGTGGCATGTGGCATATTACGCTTTCTAAATTGGAGGATGCATATGTAGAATGGAGATAAAACATATTAGGGATATTCTGTTTAAGAAGAATCTTTTGGGAATTAGAGTTTCTATGTCCCTCTGTATTTAGTAGCAGGTAGAAACCATACCCTCCTGATTCAGACACTCAAACAGTGAAAAAGACCTCTTCTCCAGGACCAGGGGTTGAAGTGACTTCTCTTCCATGCTGTTACCTCTTTTCTGACATTTCTAACTGAATTCTGGATCCTCTTTAAGCCTCTGTTTTAACACAAACATTGCCTAATGCCACCCCATTTGGGCCCAACTTGCCTACCCAGGTACCAGCCTGTGCTGTTTCTTCCCCATCTGCTGGTGATACGGCAGTGACCGTGACTATTTAGCTTGCCATACTTTGAGTCAGGGTGAGTGCTGCTGCCTGGTTCTGTTGGTTTGGTCGGGGTTGCCACAGGGCTCTGGCCAGTACATGTCAACCTGTTGGCTCTCCTCCTAGAAGCTGGCTGACAGTTGACTGAGGGATACCTGGTCCCGGATGCCTTCAGATGGGATAATGTGTCTGGGGTGACAAGGGACAGTGCAGATTCAAAAGAAAGAATTTATATTAGAACTTAGATATATGGAAGGCTGAAAACCCATGGCCAATATTATAATCAATCCACCAATCTCTTTAGACGAGCTGATATTCTGGACTAACTCATTCCTTTCTGATTCATTTCCACGCTCTGGTTCATCTCAAATTGCCCTGTTTATTCTAACCTCTCCCCAGAATGAAGTGTATATACCCACTAGTCCCCAAATATGATTTTACGGTGTGCAAGTTCCCATCCGAAGGACAATCCTATAATCAGTGATTATGTCCTTGTAGTTAATATATGATTTAAAATGGAATCATTCAGGTGGATAATATTGGTTTGATGTGGAACCCATAAACTTAATAGTAAAGATTTTTCTGGGGAAGAGAAATTCATAAAATGAGGGATATTCAGTGCATGGACTTATTCCTTATCTTTATATAAAATTATATCTATCCCTCCAAATACACCAAAAAGCATTCTTAGCATCAAATTTCTACTTAGAAAAAAATGAAGTCTACAATTTGAAAAAAAAAACATATTAAAAAGCATAAATCTGTATTGTCCAATATATTCAGTGCATGGCTATTTACTTTAAAAGTGAAATATGCCTAAATTAAATATAGATTAAAACTCAAGGTCTCAGTAGATACCACAGTTCATGCTCAGTTACCGCATAACTTATATGTCACTTAACTATTAATATCAGCAGTGTCCAGTAGAACTTTCTGTAAAGAACACTTCCGTATATTGGATGTTTCTGATATAAATTGTTCAGTGATGTGTAAATCACTGGATCATAGAACTTCATACTTGATACCTGATGCTATTAATCACTGGCTGACTCTAATTTCAGTCCTCTGACTTGGATGAAGGGGAAAATAAAGACGGACTCACCCCTGACATCTATGTGCTATCAGAAAGTGTCAGGGATATAGTCACCCATGAAAGTTTCATAGCTTCACTCTCTTGGGTCTTTGAAAGCCACTAAATTTGGGGCATCTGGGTGGCTCAGTCAGTTAAGGTCATGACCTTGGGGTCCTGGGATCAAGCCCTGTGTCAGGCTCGCTTCTACCTCTCTCTCTCTCTGACCCCCACCTCCACCCATGATCTCTCTCTCTCTCTCAAATAAATAAATAGAAAAAAAAATCCACTTAAGTTGCATACTTTCTGATTATCGATCAGAGGATTATCTCTCAACATAGGACTTAGGACCCAACTTGCCAAGATCTCCATGTTTGTCAACAACCTGCCCTAAAATGAACTTCCTCTGAGACATCAAAGTACCATGAGATGTTCCCATTGAGTACAGTTTCCAGAAAACAAGCCTGTTTAGTGAATACAAAATCATGATTGGAACAGCTAGCTTGGAGTTATGAAAGAGATCATAGTTAGCCTCTGTCATTGGAAACTAGCAACAGATAAAATAGGCCTTATCACTCAACTCTGATACTCTCTGTCTTTGTAAATAACCGAAAAGCGCAGTATTACCTCAGTTGGCCAACCCCAACTGTTGATCACTCCG
The DNA here is from genome assembly GCF_048418805.1 of Vulpes vulpes. Classification (NCBI taxonomy): domain Eukaryota; kingdom Metazoa; phylum Chordata; class Mammalia; order Carnivora; family Canidae; genus Vulpes; species Vulpes vulpes. The sequence continues at coordinate 3,306,706 of NC_132796.1, read as the reverse complement.
TGGTTTGCTGTTAAAAAGCAGGAGTCTCTATTTTAAATTCTATCCAGGAAGCGAGGAGTTAGTTATACGTTGTGTTACTTAAGGCATTCCCTTTCTTTCTGACCATGTAGGTTGGCTCTTTACTTAGGGCATTATTGTTGCCTAAAAGTGGAACCACAGCATATCAAACAGAAGTGTGATGATGTAGCCTCACCGCTTTCTTGACGTGGCTAACCTAAAATTTATTGTAGGGCTGAACGTAGCCTCTCAAAATGACCTTTAGCTCTCACTCATGGCCTGCCAAATGCCTCAATTGCTTGTTCAGTTGTTAGCAAGGAGCAAGTTGACCGTGAAGTCCAATTTTCAATGGACTCTAGGTAGTGCCTGGGTAGAAGAGAAATAAGTTGGATTTCAGTGCCAATTTTGTTCTTATTTAAAAGCTGCTAAGATGACACATTGCATACCCAAGCTGATGGTTGAGTCAGGATGAAATAGCACCAGTTTATTATGTTTCCTGGGACAGGTGCCTTCTTTCTATCTGAGGAGAATATTTCTTGAAGTTGTGATATAGTTATTCAAACTTCCCTGGAATGCAATTAGGTAAATCATTCTGTTATAGATTTTTTTAGTGCCCCTTCTCTTGTCCTCTTTTGAAAAATTGGAAAGTGCATGCCATTCAAAAATACATGATTTGGTTGATTTAAATGTACAATGAGTCGAATCAGATACTCTTTTTCTTTGGTTGGAAGGATCCAATTTTAATTTCCAATATTGACAGATCTTTCCATCCAAAGTAGGTCAGAGGATTGAGTCATTGACGAGAAGCCTCTGCCAAACTGAGGATGGGCTTGAATGGAGAGGAGGACTTAGGGGGAAGCTGGCCTTTGCCTTATCAACACTTGCTTGGGAAAAAGGATTGAGTCTAAGGAAAAGTGGGGAGTGGGTGCCATAACCTACAACTTGCTTTCTCAGATAATCTTAAGACTAAATTGTATACTGATGATTTCTTTAAGAGCCTAAAAGCAAGAGCTGCCAAGTTTCAGAGGGAAAGGAGACATTAGTATGACATCCAGGGCTGGCCATAGTTCTGAAATCATGATAATATCTGACTTAGGAGAGCTAATTATACCAATTTACTGCCTGTGCCTTACAAAGAATGCATAACCTCTTCTCCTTCCTAAGACCTGATATTTATAAAGGCCAGAGCTAAAGTGGTTGACACGTGCTGAAGAGCTAAGACGACTGCAGATAGGTTATACATACATCACTTCAGCTCCTGAGATTTCCTGGAAACACAATTGTAGATCCTGGTCACTGATGTGTTTTCCTGCTTTGAAGTAGCTGCGTATTAGGGGAAAGGTTCAGGTTGATGTTCTAGACACAGCACCAGGAGAAAAAGCCACCCCTTGAAAATGTGAGCCAATTACCTGAGAAAGAATTTATGACCACTCTGTTGTGGCACTTGGGTCATAATAGTTCTCCAGTGTGATCTCACTTTGGAATTCTGAAAAGGACATTCGACATGGACTAGCCTGAGCCTCTCTGCTCCTGCCTGGGGCTGGGGTCAAGGAGACAGTGCTCTTCAGGCATGTTTCATGGATATTTCTTCAGGAGCCCTGACAGGAGAGATGGAGGCACATCCCCAGAGCTCAAGGATAACTGTATCGGTGCACGTAATTTGTTTTGTCTTTCCTTCACATAGTATTGGCTCATTTCTGTTGACCAAAAAGAAGTCGTTTTTGTCAAATCCAAACCCCCAAATACATGGCAAGGTTGCAGATAGATAATTCATGGCAGGGGAGTCAAAGCTTGGAGGTGACTACCGAATCTTCCACAAGCACATTTTTTGTGTAATTTGGACAATAAACTATATAGTGATAAATGAGAGTTAAGCACACACTGAAGCTCTGAAAGATTGATGCTTCTAAGGGGCTATTGAAGATGATTAGGATTAACTCACTGAATAAAGTGTGCTGAGTCAAGTGCGGGGTACAGACACGTCCAAGATTGAGGCACTGGCCTAAAACGTTCATGGACCCATACATGAAAACATGGATTAATATACAGAAAATGGGGTTATATACAAGAGAAAAACATGCTTTTACACCAAATATGGAAACTGGGAGGTACACAGAAGTTTTGAAAAGAGTACAGGTCTCAGTGAAAAGATGAGCATTGGGATATGGAGTTTGCCTTCATCACATAAGACCTCAGGACTCCATATTCTTCACATCAAATGTCCTTGAGAGAGTAAATCTGGATGACTTGACTCTCTAGGATTCACCTACCTTCAAGGAGGATTCACGATTCATTGGAGGAGCTGGCAAATTGTGATAAGGGTACTGACACACTTAGAGCTTAATGAGTTCATGGAAGTCACTTAGCAAGTCAATGAAAGATCCAAAACGTGGAACTGATGCCTTTCAAGGGGCCAGATGATCCTATCAGAAGCCCCTGATAATTCTATAAAAATTCCATTTGTTTTGCTTGCTGGGATTTGTTCTTTACATGCATTTTTCAGACAGTGGGTTTTGTTATAAATCTCCCATGATCTCAGGGTATACATAAGCGACACACAACTACTCTTAGGATACCCTGGCGCAATATACTAATCCCTTTTCCCCAGCTTTATGAGGTACAATTGACAAAAACTATACATAGTTAAAGTGTGCAACATGGTATTTTGATATAGTACACATTTTGAAATAATCATTACCGTCAAGCTAATGAGCATATCCATCACCTCACATAGTTACCATTTTTGTGTGAATGTGGTGAGAACATTTAAGATCCTTTAGCAACTTTCAAGTATACAATATAGTATTATCAACTGTGGTCACTGCACTATATGTTAGATCACCAGGTATATTTAGGTTGCATAAATGAAACTTTGTATTCCTTGACCAATATCTCACCATTTCTCCCAGCTCCTGGCTACTACCATTCTACTTGCTGCTTCTATGAGGTCAACTTTTTAATTTTTAATTTTTAAAAACTATTTATTTATTTGAGAATGAGCAAGTATGAATAGGGGGGAGAGGCAAAGAGAGAGGGAGAGGGAGTCTTAAGAAAACTCAGCAGTGAGTGCAGGGACTGACATAAGCCTCGGTCTCAGGAACCTGAGATCAACACCTGAGCCTAAACCAAGAGTCAGATGCTTAACCGATTGCACCACCCAGGTGCCCCATGAGTTCAACTTTTTTAGATGCCACATATATGTGAGATCATGAAGCATTTACTTTTCTGTATCTGACGTATATCTCACTTAACGTAATGCCCACAAGGTCCATCCATGTTGTCACAAATGACAGGATTCCCTTCTTGTTAAAGACTCAACTATATTCCATTGTGTGTCTGTCTGTGTGTCTGATATCTATCATCTATCCATCCATCATATCTATCTACCCATCTATCCACCCATCTAACCTTCCATCTATCCATGCATGCATGCATCCATCCATCCATCCATCCATTCATCTACTATCATCTATCTCTCTACCCATCCTTCTCATAATTTCTTTATCTATTCATCCATCAATGGGCTGCTTCCATACCTTGGTCATTGCAAATAATGCTGCCATGAACGTGAGAGTGCAGATATTTCTTTGAGAAAGTGGTTTCATTGCAACTCCTTAGCAACCTGGCATTAGATCATCAGCTTTTTTAGATCAAATGATATAGTGCTTTGCATACAGATCTGTGATAGTAACATTCTTCTACAATGGACAGTTGCCCCTAATATATGCCCTTAATTGTTTGCCCAAATCTTACAGAAGCACTGGAATTGTTGAGCTGCTTTAGAGCCTGGTTAGATATTACTCAGTTATTACTGTCACCAAGCTAAATCAATGTCACGGGCAGTGAAATAAAGAGCTCGGTAAAACCAGTGGTTTTATGCATTTTTGTAACACGTGTCTCCAACTTGAACCACTTCTTCACTTGAAAATGACTTCCAAATTGAGCATCATCACATACTTTTGTGACAACCCACTTACATTTTTGAGGTGAGATATTTAGAAATAACTAACCTTGCATGTGGATGACAAGAAATGTTATAAAGAAGACAGAAAAGTGGTACCTTTCACCTTTTTTTATTTTTTCACATGTGTCTCCTACAAACCTGAGAGTTAATTAGACTGTTCCATCCCTCAGCAGGTTTTCTCTTTCCAGACAAAAAAAAAAAAAAGCAAATTTGAAACTGAAGGCAGTGTTCTTTTGGCAACTTCCAAAGGCTATGTTTCAGTCTTGCATGTTTTCAAGATCCCTATATACCTGCATGTCCATGAGGTGTAAATTGCAACTGGTAAAATTAGCATTAATGCATAGATTTCCAAATTCAGCTAAAGATATTCCACATGATATACCTCATTGTTTTCTTACTAAACTGGAGGTCATGTGGAAGAAAGAAAATATCCTTATATTTTCAGATAGTATACTCTGTTATCGAACATGTATCCGCCTAGCAGAAAATAAAGTCAGGGAAGGGTCTGTGCTGTGATTTAGAAAAAAAAAAAAAGTCAGACCAGTTAATTATTGTCATGAGATATAAATCTTCGGATGTAAAAGGAAACATAGAGAATATTTTATTCAACCCATTTAATATATATGCAAAAAAGCTAAAGACAAAGATGTTTTAGTACCATTACCTGTGGTACAATACCAGCTTCTCTGTAACATACCTGTAATCAGAATCCCAAAGAGAAGTGAGAGAAAGGAAATAGGACATGAAAAATTGGGAACACTAATTTAAAAACAATCTATTTAAAAAGGGGGTAGAAGATTTAAGTAGACATGTTTCCAAAGAAGACATCCAGATGGCCAACAGACACATGACTGGATGCACATCATCCCACATCATCAGAGAAATGTGCATCAAAACCACAATGAGGCGTGTCCTCACACCTCTCAGAATGGCTAGTATGAAAAAGACAAGGAACAACAAGTATTGGTGAGAATGTGGAGAAAAAGGAACCCTTGAGTGCTGTTGGTGGGAATGCAAACTGGTGCAGCCACTCTGGAAAACAGTATGGAGGTTCCTCAAAAACTTAAAAATACAAATATTATATGATCCTGCAATTGTAGTCCTGGTCATCTATTTAAAGCAAAGAAGCAAACAAAAACACAAAATTCAAAGATCAATTTGAATCAATCAAAAAATTCAAAAATCTAATTTGAATAGATATCTGTACCCTGTGCTCGTTACAGCATTATGGACACAACCTACTCATCCATGGATGAGTGAATGGACAAAGAAGGTGCACACATATGCACACACACACACACACACACACATTGGAATACTAGTCAACCATTAAAAAAAAATACCATCTTGGGACACCTGGGTGGCTCAGTAGTTGAGCATCTGCCTTTGGCTCAGGTCGTGATCCCAGGGTCCTGGGATCGAGTCCCACATTGGGCTCCCCACATGGAACCTGCTTCTCCCTCTACCTGTGTCTCTGCCTCTCTCTGTGTGTCTCTCATGAATAAATATATAAAATCTTTCAAAACCATCTGCTATTTTTGACGACATGCATGGACCTAGAAGGTATTACACTAAGCGAAGCAAGTCAGACAGACAAACACAAACAGCATGTGATTTCAATTATATGTGGATCTAAAAAGCAAAATAAACCAACGAAACAAACAAACAAAACCCAGATTTGGATAGAGACAGAACAGATAGGTGGTTGCCAGAGGGCTAAAGGAGCAGGGGTTGAGGCACAAAATAGTGTAGGGGATTAAGAAGTCCAAACCTCTCATTGTAAAATCAATATACATCATGAGGATGTGATGTACAGCATGGGGAATAGAGTCAATGTTATTATATTACTTTAGTAAGGTGACAGATGGTAACTAGAATTATAGTGAATCCTATTTCACAATATATATAAACACCAAATCACTATGTTGTACACCTGAAACGAACATAATACTATACTAATTGATATATATATATCAATTATAATTATAACTAATTGATATATATATCAATAATACTAATATATCAATTATACCTCAGTGAAAAAAAAATTGAGAACACGAACTCTTGAGGAGAGACACCTAGGTGATCACACACATGTATTTGATATCCACAAAGAAAATACAAAACAGCAAAATTTCATACTCTTAATTCCATTAGAATTTCCCGACATAAACACAGACTTAATAGTGATAGTCAACATGTATTAAATCAAGGTAAATATTAAGTACATATTGGGGAGGTGCAGCTTCTGTCGAGAAATATTATCAGTACAGCTGCATCGTCTCTGGGATGCGTCTTTAAAATTATCGAATGTTAAATCTAAGAAGGATGATTCAGCATCACCTTCACTCATACTTTCTGTCAGAAATATGTGGTAGGAGGTTTGAAAAGCAATATGTATTAGTTTGAATTGCATTTTCTTCCCACTTACCATGTGCTAAAGTACTAATAAGAAAAAGTCAAAAATAAATAAATAAATAATTAATAAATAAATAAATAAATAAAAAAGAAAGAAAAGAAAAAGGCAACCATGAAGCTTAAAACCAGATTTGCTTTAGGGGAGGAAAAAGTGGTAACGTGCGACGTCATCGTCAGGAAACTCTTCGCAGGTGCCATTTCAATGCAATGCACAGAATCAGTTTGGGAGGGTCCCCAGTCCACCAGAGTTTTGTCACGATGCAAATTGCCTGGGAAATCTATGGAACTGTTATTTTGGATCAGGTCTCCTTGGAGGGATAACAAAGTAGACCTTCCCGACATAGCTCCCGTTTAATTAGGATTACGACGCTCATTTTTTGGAAGGGAGCTAAAAGGATAATTCAATGATCCCAGCCCTCAAATTCCATCCACAGAAGGCCCTTAAAGGACATCTGACAATAAGTTGATTTTGCATTTTAATCTGATGTAATTATGGGATTGTACTTTTGTGAGGGAAACAGCCAACCCAATTATTGTAATTGGATGCTTATTTACCTTCTCAGAAACCATCACTGAACTTATTAGAAGTGGGCAAAATCCCTTGATGCAGTTTTAAAGATCTATTTGTAATTCTCTACTTCATTTGGATTCTTTTTACCTGTTATCTAAACATATATATATATACTATATGTATTTATATTCCCCGTGTTTAATTTCCATTTCACATTGGTGTTCGTATTAGCTCTGTTTCTGAATTTAATTAACATTTTACATTTCTTAATTTCTTTCCTGGATTTGAGTAATTTTGTCTTATTAGCACTTCAAAGCCAGGCTGAGAGCTCCAAGCAGGGGCCTTACTTGCATGAGTGGTTAATTTCCTATTAAAGCCAAACTCATACATAGTAAGTGGTCTTTAACCTTTTAAATGTTCACGGGAAGATTAGGGCGTGAACACATTAAATACATTTACATTTTCTCCAAACTTCCATGAAATAATAAAAGAAGAGAAAATAGTATATACTGCTTTCATTGCAAATAATCAAAATCTGGTGCATTTTGTTAACACATCACAATTTGTTAAGCCTGAAGTACTTTTCTTAAGACTCATAGACCAGAGTTTGTCATCCCAATTCAGCTTCGAGAATTTGCTGCGTTGCATTTTTTTTCTTTTCTTTTCTTTTTTTTTTTGGTTTGCCCTTTCTGGAAGAGATATCAATGTAATTTTCATTTGAAAAAATAAAAATAAGGGCACCTGGGTGGCTCAGTTGATTAAACATCCAACTCTTGGTTTTGGTTCAGGTCATGATCTCAGGGTTGTGGGATCAAGCCCCATGTAGGGCCCCACACTCAGTGAGAAGTCTGCTTGAAATTCTCTCTCCTCTTCCTCTGTCCCTCCCTGTGCTCACTCTATCTCTCACAGAGAAATAAATAAATCTTTAAAAAATAACAAAAATAAAAACAGATGATATATCCCATTTTAGGAATTTTTCTTTAGTAAATGATGGGGGGGGGCGATGTTTAAGGTTTTCAATGACACTTCAATTTTCTAAACATCTAGACTGAATAAATTATTTTGTCATACATCCATATAATCCATTAATTAGTGTCATAATACAGAAAACTATTTAATAGCAAAGGTATTGTTTATTATTTACCAGTTGAAAAAAAATGGATATTTCAACAAAGGTGTAGGACATGTGACTACTATGGTAAAATGTCCTATAATATGTATTTCTACCCATAGAAAATGACTGGAGGAATATAAGACAAAAAATTAAGAGTAATCTCTACATCATAGTGGAAGGTCCTATTTTTTTTTCCATTGGGATTTTTGGAACCATGCAGATTTTTTAACAATGTGTATATTTGTTTATATAATGAAAAAATAGTGAAATCACATTAAAAATGCATGTTTAGAAGTTCACATTGGCATTTTTTCAAACAGCTTAATTTACATTAGGATCAAGACTCCAGAAACCTAAGGTTGTATATCAGAATTTAATATATGGGGGTGCCTGCACGGCTCAGTCAGTTAGGCATCCCACTCTTGATCTCAGGGTCATGAATTCAAGCCCAGTATGGAGCCTTCTTAAAAAGGGGGGGGGGGGGGGAGTCATATACAACGACAACGATATGTACTATTTTTTTTGGCGTTTTCAGAATCAATCTTGCCTTCCTGGTCATTAATGCCCGGAGGCTAATGGAGAGGAAAACACATCACACACAGTTAAAATCTTTCCTGATTAAAGCTAAGAAAGAAAAGCAGAGTCATATCATACATGACAAAGAGGTGATTAGTGACTCAGATTACGCCATAAAACCTATTAATGTGAAAAATCACTCCCCAAGCTCACGTTTGTCTGCTCTCATGAATATTCCTTTGGACTTACGCTCCGTACATGTGGCCTTCCGAGTAGCCTTAAATTGGCATTGAGCAGTTGACGGTGAGTGATCGGCAATGAAGTTTATTAAGGAAAATCCCAAAGATGTGGAATAGCTTGACCTGTGGGAGTTATTAAGGACTGGTAGCAGACTACAGTGATCCCACCTGACCCATCTTCGGAGTATCTTGCTCATCCCAATCTGCTGGAAATGTTGGCCGCTCACGGCTCCTGGCCTCATCCCTTTGTGAGAATTGCCCTAGACTGCAGCCCATTGCCTACCCTCGAGGGTGTGCATCCCCCACATGGTGGACCTTGACCAGCGGTTGCTGTGGCCATCAAAGCAGTTGGCCACTTACTCCAACCTGGGAGAAATCCAATGGCTTCCAGCGCCAAGGCTCCCAGGCAGGTAGTGCGAACCCTCTGTTATACGTGTACTGAATGATCTAGAATTTCAACCAAATTCAAGACCATCTCAAATTTAGCAAGACTGCTTCATGAGTGGTATTCATTCCTTCTACCAGGATCTGCAAAAGCGCGGTTGTCTCTCTCTTTGAGATGTTGGAAGACCTTGATGCTCATTGCCTAAATGTATTAACTCCTAAGGGGCTGAAAAATAGTGAGAGTTTCCGTATACCCATCCTTTTTTTATCATCCCCTTGCAATTCATCAATAAAGGATTCTTTTTATCAACCATGTGGTTACTAGAAAGCAAAACTCTCTAAGATTTCTAGGATGTCATCAAAAGACTCGAGAGCCAATCTGAATGGTCTCCTTCTGGCTAAAGATGACACATCCTGACCATTAATAAGGATAATGTTTAAATGTATTAAAATACACCAAGTTTTTAAGTTCATGAGTTCATGATGATGCTAAAAATACGCACATTGATTATCTTTAGAAAATACTCATGAATCAGCTCATTATTTTGCAAACTAGTAAGTAAAGGAGAAGAAACCTGTATCCCACTTTTCCTATTAAAAACTCTAAACGAAACAAAACAAAACAAAAAAACTCTATACAGGAAACATACAAAAACAAAAAACCCAAACGGCTCTGGTTCAGGTTAATCAATGGAATTTTAACTTTTAAAAATTGAATTTAAAACTCAATTTTTCATTGAATCCCTGCAAATCCATACTATGTAATCACAGAACTTCAGTTTTCTGTGAAGATCTGTTAATGAGATGTGTAATCCGTGTTACTGTATAGTGTTCTCAGTACAATAGGGAGAGACCAAAAAATGTGCAAAAATCCCCCAAACCCAAAAACCAAAGCCACTATGCTGCACTTTAACAATGGCACAGAATTCACTGGGCTATTTCTTATCATGCAATCCCAGAAGCTAGTCAAGGCTGTGTTTTGTGTGCCTGGAAGAAAGTATTTTTCTTACTTTGTTGACTGCTGGCACATAGTATCTATCTTTGAATTTAACTTCAGAAGAAATAAAGATAATTTATTGGAGTATATTAACATCTCATCATTACCTGTGGTGTGAAATATTTCCTAATGATTCCAATGCCTCTAATAATAAACGAGATAAATTACGTCCAACAAAATAGGTGAGATGAAAGAATCAAATGAATCATGACAAAATTAGATAAATATGAAATAAATTAGAATAACTCTCTTAAAATACAAATGGAATAAGTTCAGATATCATCGTTTTAACTTTCAGCTTCATTTATTATGTAGGAGGATCATTCTCTGATTTCCTTAGAAGCAAAATGCACCATCATGGTGATTATAGCTCATGCCATATATTTAAGAAATCTCCTTACCATGAATGTACATTTTAAATCAAAACAATGCAGATGCGGTGGTGGAATTTGGGGAAATATCCCTGGAACACAAATGCTTGATGGTCTGCAGTCCCACAGGTTGTAAATCACCGAACGGGACACAGGTAATTTAATAATATTCCAGGCAGTGTTCCCAGAGTTCCTCATCTTTTCTGCTCTCCACTGGAAACACACCAAAGGGGGGAAAAGAGGCAGCAGCACAAAATATTTTACAAACACGGGCCATTTAATGTACTTGACACTATGGTCAGGTTAAGGCACTACCGTCCGCTACCGAGAAAAGAGATTCAGAACTTTACACCCCCATCCACTGAAGCCACCACTTAGCTTTATCACACAAAGCACAACCTGGTTTAGCAGGGTCACAAAAATGTGGGTCAGAGCAGGTGCCAGGGTTGAAAGCAATGGAAAGGCCCACCGATGCCTTGTAGTTGGCTCACTCTTTCATCATAAATAGAGATGGTGATTTGTGCGTAGGGGAATATATTTTTAAATCCGTTGCACATCTCCCCAAAGAATCATGGATGAATGACAATCCTCCAGGTGTAACAGCCAACTGGTCTAGGGTTCAAAGTGTGATGCTGGCCTTACTGGCTGTGTACTCTTGGCTGCTTGACTGAACTCTACTTGTTTGGGGGCACGGGGCTCTATGACAATGAGAGCTCACGGCGCTGACGTTCTTGGCCCAAGGTGGCTACTCACTGAAGTGTAGCTATCGCTCTGTGGCTGAGATGGGGGCTGGCACAGGCACCCCGAATATAGCTTTGTAAAGGGCCCTCCACCACCATGCATGGTTTTTAAGTATTCATTTATTTATACAGCAAATTTTAAGCGCTGCCCCCTGGGTAAGCAAAGAGATATAGGACAAATACACGCATTTTATGACAGCTTGTTCCAGCTGGACAGAAAGATAAATCAGCTAACAGTGACATGTATGAACCAGAAGGATAAATCGGGGTGGGCATGGGGATTCAAAATGGTGCACGTCAATGCCCAAAAGTGCACTGGGCGAGGATGGAGGCTACGATAGATACTCAGTAACACATGTAGAGTCTTTGGTAACCTAATCTCACATGCGACACACCATCTTCCACTCTTTATGAGTCTATCGCTCGAGCCATGCCAGGGAGGCAGGTGTAGCATACCTTCTACTCCTACACCCAAATGGTGCATGATCCCTGACACAAAGGTCAACAAAATTAATGTTTTGTTTTTTTTTTGTGCTGCCCAAGTGAACATAAATCTGGAACTGAAGCAGGAGGTTACTGCTGGGGACAGAATAATAACAGTAATAATAGTCTACAGGGAATGATGATGATGGTAATGAAGGCACTTTAGGAGCAAGATACTCTTTCATGCACCATTCATGTATTCACTCACCGAATCCCTATAAGAGCCTTATGAGGTAGTTGGTACTTTATTCTCAATTGATGGATGAGGACAATGAGAAAGAAAGAGGCGGAGTGGGTGGCTTGAACTGTCCCTGCTAGTGTGCACTGAATCCACAATTTGACCCCAGAAGGTCTGGCTTGAACGTCTGTGCACCTAAGACATTGAAGCATTTGAATAATAAGTATATATTATATTAAATTATGAGTATATGAGCTCCCCTAACATAGATATAATTTATAAATTCCACCTTTAGAATACTCAGGAAAAAAATAAATAAACCACTCAATTAACATCACTCATTTTAGAGACTCACGCATCTCCAGATGGGAGAAATCCATATGTGTTTATGATGTCTTTTGCTCCTTTTTTCTCCTTGAGTTGGCAATCTGTCTCCTCCTAGTACCTCCACCAGGCATCTGAACCACTGAGTCAGTGCATAAATTATCCAGTGGCACAGCCATCCAGAACCAGGATGTGGCTCAAGGGAGCGTGTACCTAGACCTACCCAACAGAAAACCACCGGTTGACCAGCACATTCAAATTAGCATATAAATTGTAAATGCCTGGCCTCCATAGCAGATTTCCAGTAAAAATGAAGAGGCAAATTAGCTTGTCTTTTAGGATCCATGTCTGCATGCTGAGGGTTAATGGTGGTTCTAACGGAATGAGAACCTAAATTTAGAATCTAGATTTTCCCTTCCCATCTCCATTGCTTAATCTTGTGACACAATCTGTGGGTGGAATCTGTGAAGACCACCGATGTTCTGTCTTTATCATCTTTTCTTTCAGAATCCTATATGAAGAATTTGATTCCCATGATAATTGCTTTATCTGGTAACCAAGATACAAGTGATGTGAATCATTATCAATAAAAAGCCATCTTTCCCTGTGGGTTGCGATGGTGTGTAACCGGTAATCCAGTAGGCAAAATCAGATTGAAACCATAAATTCCAGGAAAATAAATCTCCACTCCCTGCGACAGGTGGTGCTGATTTTATGGGCCTTTGAAAATGACAACACAAAGCTATCCGATCATCATAAAAAAAAGGAGTCTAAATGTAAGGCCCACAAAAAATGGGGTCGTGTTCAACTTTTATCTCAGTAGCTTCTATAAATTTTATTTAGAATCGTGAATTATGGGGCAAACCTTTGTGCTTTTTATAAGCAGATTTTACTTTCTTTGTTTGAAGCCCATAAGCAAATGGCTTGTGACCTTCCCATCCCACATAAAACTGAGCAGCACGTCAGCCTGCGCTCCTGCTCCCGCAGAGCATATGTGACTGGAGATTGGGGCTCGTCTAGTTAGAATTTCCCAAAGCCTGTCTCGTCTGACTTCTTTTGTTTGGATTTTATGCTCCTAAAACACACATGTGGTTACTATTGAAAATCCACTGTGATTTTTGAAAACCAGGAAAGTTCATGGATGGACATTCCATTTGGGTGTGTGGATTTTGTGTCTCAAAGCCCCTCCCTCCTGCCATTGTAGCTGGTAAAGTCCAGGTAAGTGAACAAAGTCAAGAGTCTAGACCTGCCATCTGGGACTCAGCACCCAGACCCTACAGGGCTCACCGAGCTTGGATGATGGGTTCAATGCCCCTGAGACACCAACCACCTTCATGGACACATCTTAACATACCTTAAGTATGACATCCATCAAGACACTTGATTACATGAAGATTGGGTCAAGACCACAGATTATTTTCAGCTACTAAGTAGTTAAAATGCACCTGTAAAAGGCACAAAGTGCCACTTCTTTCAGAAGGATTTCTTTGATAGCTGAGCAGTTAATTCCCTGTGCTTATTTTTTTTAATTGCTTTTCACAGAATTTCACCTGTACCCGGTATACATCTGTCAGCGTCACGGGCGTCCAACCCTCCTGGCCTCACTTCTCCTGAATTATTATTTTTCCTGGAACCCCATGACATCACCTTTGGTGCATCCCCGCCACTTCTGCATTTCTCTAGACTAGGCCATCCCAGCAAGTGACACACCATAATTCAACATTCTATAACTAGATTTTTGTGAAAAGCCAGGTCACTCAGTGAGAGACACAAGTCACCCGAGTCTTATGAATTTAAAAAACTGGTAATTTCATAGTAACTTTAAAAAAAATTGAAGTAATTTTTTCCCCCTGGGTTTGCAACCAATAGTTTTATAAGAAAAGTCCATGTCTTGCTGGCCATGCTATCTGCTTTTCAGTGTTGAGCAAGAGTCAGGAATGAGAGTTCCAATTTTGGTTGTTTAATAAAATCGATATATTTCTGCAAAAACAGTTCCTTCTAAGAAACAGGGAATAATGCAACATATATATGTATTTTTATATCGCATATATATTTAGTAATTAACATGTTGGCTTAGAAATGAATGAAATCACAAAATACCAAGGGCTATTGACTCAAACACCATTTAATAATAAAAACCAACTTATTAATCTACATTCTATTGTGTATTTTCCAAGTCAGATAAAAGAAAACCAGGACATCACATCATTCTGGCAAATCGCTGCCAATATATCTCCCTAAGAGATATCTTTCCATTTCTTGCTATTTCTGACTTATTAATCATGAAGACCAACAGGAAATAGCCTCATTACTTAAACACATAGAAAAATACTATGGATTCATTAGTCATTCAAATGCACTGAAGCCATGGTCCCTGTCCTCAAGACGACCAAAGACGGTTATTGTGTATAACATTTAAGCATGTCCTCTCATTGCTGTTAAAAATTCCAAGACGAAATTAATGTTCCAAGGAGGGCAGCATATAATTAGTCCCTTTTAGTTCACTTAACCAGCACAAAATAAATCCTCCCTTCAATTATGTTAATGAAAGCACTAGGGGATCAAATATCCGGACTTTGCAAGGAAATCTCATCACAGCAGAGGGTTGTCACCACCTCCTCAAGGCCTGTCGGAAACTTCCCAGCATTACCGACATTAATTTTGCAGTTGGTACCAAGTCCTTGGCAAAAACGGACTTTCCGGCTGCCCTTGGGTTGGCATCAGCTTGCTATCTATCTTTTGAAAGCATTCACGGAGAAAAGCAAAATAAGGTCCTGACTTTGAAAGCATGGCCATCTTGAGCGTTGCTTGAAACCAAACATAGCTCTTCCCAAACCGTCGCCAATACACACGAACAGATGCCCGCGGATAGTCGGTCTGCACCTCTGGGTTCTCCTCGTCGGGTCATTGCACCTAAAACCAGCTGCCGTGAGTACTGGCTGCCAATCCCACAAAGATTCATTCCTCCCAAGAAATAGGTCCTTTGGGGGTTCCGACCTTGGGGCTATTGACATTGCAGCCTGGATGATTCATGCTTGTGGGGGCTGTTCTGTGCATTATGTTTTACAGCATCCATCCCTGGCATCTACTCACTCAATGCCAGTAGCATTCTGAGTGCTGACAACCAAAAGTGTCTTTAGATATCACCAAATGTCCCCCTTGGAGGCAAAAACATGCCTGGTTTAAAAATGCTGCCTTAGACGTATGAGAGCTGCATTGCCCGGAAGTGTCTAAGAGGTCACCCACCCCTCTGCTGGCTTAGCCCCCAGCCAATTCCCGGTAAGAGGACACAAAGCTCTGAGCCCTCCCTAAAACCCAGAGCTCCCTGCAGGACCAGGAAGAGGCTGGACTCCAGCTGAAACACCAACGTGGCTTAAACCGCTTCCCTTGCCCTATTGGCTTCCCGAACGGAAGCCCACTTGGTGTATTCCCAATACACCACCTCTCAATAAGTCACCCATCTCGGGTGCTGCTTTTAGGGAATTCAGGCCAAGAGAGCAAAATCTTTCAACATGTTTATGTTCCTCTTTCTCCTCTTCGTCTTTATCATCATCATCATCATCATCATCAACAACAACATCAACATTGCAATCACCCCAGAGAGCACATCACATATTTTGCACCTGGCAGTTCTTCTCCAGCTAGCATCCCTACATATGAGAACGGGCAACATCGGAAGGACGGAGAAACTTCCCCACAGGCTACAGCTGATCCATGACAAAAAGTGTGGTAGATCCACATGTTTGAAAATTAATTCTGGGCGCGAGCACTGCAAAACACAGTTGCAAACTCTAATGGGTCCTACCCACTGGTCATTAATTTTGCTACCCGACAACAGGGGTGCGGATTTACTCACAAATGAATCACACACAGTAGTTCCCACAAATATGCTAACGAACTTTATTATTCCTTCCCATTTAGGTTCAAATAGTATGAGGAGGCCGTTTCTAAAGACAGACACCCATTTCAGGACAGAAATCTAAAAACATGCATTATACGCGCACTAACTACTGTCTGTGTGTGTGTGTGAGTGAGTGAGCGTGGGCAGACCTGCGTGCTAAGGCTGCCTAAAAGGTCAGCAAGGATCATGTGTCACACCTGCAAACACACTGGTATCCGAAGCGCTGAAATCCAACCTGAGGCCCGTTTTTCCACCTTCAGAGGCTCCAAGCTGGTGGTTTGCAGGAAGATCTCACAGCAATTAGTCTTATAGGCTGAGCTGAACTTTCTGTTTGCTTTGATGGTTCGCGAGAGGTCTCAAGGTACACAATAAATGTTCACATTCTAGTTTCCAGCCCCCTAATTTAATTCACTGATGCAGAAATCCTCTCCCTTGAATGAGAAAAATAAATGAAGGCTGAAGTCCAGTCCCCTTCTTCTTTCGTATTTTTTATTTCCAGGGTCGACTCCCTCTCTAAGACCCACAGACATCCAGGGTAACCGACCCGCTCAGTTTCTGCACTAAGCAAGCTCTTTGTAGTTCTAAATTCTAAACAACCTCCTGTGCTCGTTTGTCACTGTTCCTGGACTCGCGTATTTCTGTCTGTTTGTTGCCACATTTGATCTGATACTACTATATCTTTATTTTGAGAAGGAGATTTTTTTTTTAAACGATGAGAGATAGAATTATGGCACAAACCCTTGTTACCCAGGCCATTCTTTCAAGACTACGGTATTCTATGTCCAAATCATCTAATCCGGAATATAATTTCTCAAGGTCAAAATTGGATAGAACTCTGTTAGCCTCCAGGTAGATGTTAGCTCTGCAAGGCAACGCCAGCAGTCTGAAAAGATTGCATTTTATTTACTGAATAGCGAGCCATGCCAGCATTGCCTGAAAGAATCATTTACCATTGCCTCATAAATAAATCCCGCTGCTCCTTTCCCCGAGGCAGCGTCTGCGGAGGGAGGGGGCCGAGAGGGAACCAGCTCAGTCACCAGTGGCCGCAAATCACAGCTCACTCCCTGATGAGACCCTGCCTTTTGCGGCTCCTATGTGAACCCCCTGTTTGTCTCCTCTGGCACAGTGTCTTAAAAGGGGGCACGCTGCTCCCTACCAGAAGGTGGACTGTTCTCCCTGTGTCTCTGTTGGCTGCAAAGACAGCCGAGTGTTACTTCCACTGGCTTCTTGGTATGCCATGCCACACCCCCTGTGGCTTTGGCCAGACTGTTTCAAACACTCTCCAAAATGGGTGGAAATGTTTCCTGCACACATGCATGCAGGAGAAAGAGACAGTCGTTTCAAGAGTTAATTGCTTTTATGTTGCTGATATAAAGTTGATGGATGGATGGATAGATAGATGATAGATAGATGATAGATAGATAAATAGATAGATAGATAGATAGATAGATAGATAGATAGATAGATAGACAGATGATAGATTAGATAGGCATAGGGATGGATGGATGGATGGATGGATGGATGGATGGATAAATGATGATAGATAGATAGATAGATAGATAGATGATAGATAGATAGATAATAGATAGAGGTGCCCCAAGATTTCAATCTTTTTTATGGCTGAATAATATCTATAGAGAGATGGATAGATAGATAGATAGATAGATAGATAGATAGATAGATAGGCAGATAGATAGATAGATAGATAGACAGATAGATAGATAGATGATAGATTAGATAGGCATAGGAATGGATGGATGGCTAGCTGACTGGATGGATGGAGATAACGGATAGATAGATAGATGATAGATGATAGATAGATAATAGATAGAGGTGCCCCAAGATTTCAATCTTTTTTATGGCTGAATAATATCTATAGATAGAGGGATCCCTGGGTGGCGCAGCGGTTTGGCGCCTGCCTTTGGCCCAGGGCGCGATCCTGGAGACCCGGGATCGAATCCCACATCGGGCTCCCGGTGCATGGAGCCCGCTTCTCCCTCTGCCTGTGTCTCTGCCTCTCTCTCTCTCTGTGACTATCATAAATAAATAAAAAATTAAAAAAAAATATCTATAGATAGATAGATAGATAGATAGATAGATAGATAGATAGATATTGGGATGGGTGATAGAAAGATATAGGGATCAATGGATGTGTGGGAAGATTGATGGATGGATAGAGATGATAGATAGATAGATAATATATATAATTATATATCATTAAATATTTATAATTCCATAACATACTTAAATTTATATTATGTATTTTATTCTTGAGATATCAGTCAAGAATCAAAATGCCATATAATTAACTGACATTCCTAGAAATCATAACTTGGGGTACATTTAAAACTTGCCTTTCATGGAACAAAAAGATTCTACGTGCTTTTTTTAAAAAAAGACATATGTCAAAAAAAATAATAAAATAAAATAAAATAAAATAAAAAGACCTTATGTCTGAGTTTACTGGATGCAGCATCAAAAAACCGACCTCATGGAAGGTGGTGAACAGGCAGGGAATTGTGTACATATCTATAATAATAATAATACAAAAATCCATCCATGTAGTGCCATCAGCCAATAATTCAAATGTGATTATCTGTGGGATCAGTTTTGATCGCCATGGTGCAGATTTACAGTTTCTCCAGAGCCACCCAGGTGCCCCGAAGAAATAGATCTGTATCTAGCAAGCAAAGAGGCATTTCTCAACAGCCCCTGCTCCGCTGCATTTAGTACTTTCGTGAACATGAGACTCCTTGGCTAAGGCAAATAGGGAAGTGTGTTTAAAATATAGCTCTTACATCCAGGCTGAACAAATATATCATTGAGAAAAAAAGATCGTCCGGTCCCTGTCCTGTCCCCCAGGAGAACTTTCTGCCTTACAAGAGAAAACAGAAACAGTGATGCCCTGCAGTTTATTTGGGGCTTAGACCCAAATAATAGACCCTCCCAGGAAAGCGTGGGGACAGATGAACAACAGCCTGGCTCCCAGGAGACATGGGGTTCTCTCTGAGACCCCGACCCCTGCTTCTCGGCATCTGGGGGCAGACAGCTTCAGAGAGGGCAGCGGCCAGTGTTCTCTGACGTTACTAAGAACACACCAGCACAATGGGTCTGTTCTGGGCTTACATTGTTCTTTTTCTTTCTTTCTTTTTCTTTTTTTCTTTTTTTTAAGATTTTATTTATTTATTTGAGAGAGAGAGTATGTGCAGGGGGAGGAGCATAGAGAGAAGCAGACTCCCCGTGGAGCAGGGAGCCCAACTTGAGACTCGATCCCAGGACCCCGAGATCATGATCTGAGCTGAAGGCAGATGCTTCACCGACTGAGCCCCTCAGATGCCCCATACATCGTTCTTATGCATCTCCTCCTTGGATCATTAGGTTGGGAAAAATGTCTAAAAATTTTCTAAAGAACTAAAACAAATATATTTTGATTCACTGATCATAAATCCTTGAGTGGGCACTCTGAGGATTAGAAATATTCTCAATATTCTCCTGAGATGATAAGTCTGGTGTCATCTACCGATAGCTTGGGTTGAATAGGTGTCAAAGAGCACTTGATGCACATGGATGTCTCGTGTGTGTCTCAGACTTGAAGATTGTGCAGTGTGGTGGGTTCCAGATGGAATCGTAGCAATTGGTTGAATTTTATGCTGAGCCAGATGCATGCAACACGTACACCTGAGTGCATGCTTAGGCTCTTCCTCATTCTGCTCTGGCTGCTGGAGCTCCCTCCTCCATGGGACCCCAATGCTCTGGGGAACGTGGGCTGGAAAGCACGTGTGTGGGGACGGTCATGCCAGCTGGGGGCAAGCACAGAGGGATTTTGTTTTCTTTTTAAGATTTTACTTATTTATTTGAGAGAGAGACAGAGCTCAAGCCCAAGGTGGGGAGGGGCAGCAAGAGAAGCAGACTCCCCACTGAGCAGGGAGCCTGACACCGGGCTCGATCTTACGATCTTAGATTTTTATGATGTGAGCCAAAGGCAAATGCTCAACCAGTGGAGTCACCCAGGTGCCCCACACAGCTGGATTTAAATAAGGGTCCCCACAACCAATCCCCAAGTCTCAACTTTGTCAATTCTCTGTCCAGCTGTTTCCCCGCCAGTAGAACTACTTAATAGTATCTCCTAGAGTCGCAGAAATCGTAGGACGCGATGACTCCTAAACACTCGGCTCATAGAAGGCCTTTCATCAATACATATTGGTTACCTCAGGTCCACCTCCCGTCGCTGAGCTCACACACCCTTCCGCTTCCACACTTCAAAACCCATCCCCGCATTACAGAAAAGGCTCTCCCTTCTCACAAGGTTGCAAACAGTGTGGGGTTAGCACAAATATTCAATCCATCTCGCTGCTTGATGCCTTTCGACGGAATGTAACTGCTCAGCATCTGCGTTTAGAATGGAATTGTCTCCTATTATTCGGAAGTCTGTCGTCCCATACAAGCACGGGGATGCTCATCGTTGCACACACGCACATTCACATGCATATGATGATTATGACGTATTGGTTTGTTTATTCCTATGTACTGCATATAGACATATTAATGTATATAAATATACAAATATTTTTATTTTCTGAAGTCTACCATGTGTATTACCTATAAAATACATTTAAATATATGTGCATAAAAACATGCCACGCATGTAGACATATATCAGATACACGATAGGCACCGAATGTCTGTGTCGTCTAGCCTGGCCTTTTATTTTATGGACCTTTTCGGATAGCCAGCTTTTTTTTTTTTTTCCTTCTTCCCAGTTCATTGATTTCTGCTTTCATCTTTATTATTTGTTTTCTTCTGTCAGCTTTAGGCTTAAATGGTTTTTCTTTTTCTACGTTCAAAAGTCAGGAACTTAGATTATAGATTGTCAATTTCTCTTCTCTTCTAAAGGATGCGCTGAGTGGCAAAAATTTCCCTGTAAGCACTGTTTTCACTGCATCTCATGAATTTTGATCGGGTTCCCTTTCATTTTGTTTGATTTACTTTCAGTGTTATAAAGTTTTCCTTGAGCTACTTGTGTTTGGGCTAATGTGCTTTGCGGAATTGTCTTCTTTACCGTCCAAATATTTGGGGATTTTTCCAACTACCTTTCTTTTGTTGATTTCAAGTATGATTCCTGTTGTTCTCTGAAAATATACTTTGCATGGTTTCTATTACCTTAACTTTGTTGGGGGGTGTTTTATGGCCCAGGGTATGGTCTATTTTGGTGAATATTCCGTTTGAGTTTGAGAATAATGTGGATTTTGCTGTTCTATAAATATCAATTAGATCAAGTTGATTTTTTAAAGATTTTTAAAATTTATTTATTCATGAGAGACACAGAGAGAGTGGCAGAGACACAGGCAGAGGGAGAAGCAGGGTCCCTGAGGAGACCCCAATGCAGGACTCAATCCCATTGACCCCAGATCACAACCTGTGCCAAAGGCAGATGCCCAACCACTGAGCCACCCAGGCGTCCCAAGTTGAATACAATCTTGTTTAGTCAACTACATTTTCCCTGACATCCTGCCTGTTTGATATATCAGTTGAGAAAAGGAGGGTGGGGTGAGGTTCTCCATTTATAATAGATTTGTGTATTTTTTTTCTTGCAGTTCTATGAGTGTTTGTTTCTGTATTTCAATGTTCTGTTGCTCAGCACATGCATAGTAAAGACTTTTACATCTTCTTAAAGGATTGTCTTTTTTGTCATTGAATAGTGTGTCTTTATCCTTGACATTTTCCCTTGTTCTGAAGTATGCTTTGTACAAGATTAATATAGCTCTTCCAGATTTCTTTGCATTGTTTTCATAGTCTATCTTCTTCTATCCCTTAACTTTTTCCTTGAAAAAAAAAGATTTTATGTATTTATTCTTGAAAGACACAGAGAGAGAGAGAGAGGCAGAGACACAGGCAGAGGGAGAAGCAGGCTCCCTGTGGGGAGTCTGATGTAGGACTCAATCCCAGGACCCCAGGGTCATGACCTGAGCCAAAGGCAGAGGTTCAACCACTGAGCCACCCAGGCACCCCTTCAGTTTTATCCTATCTCAGTCTTTATACTTGAATTGAGTCACTTGGAAAGTCACTATCAGAGTCTCATGTTCTTATAATCCTGATAATTTTTGTCATTTAATCCATGTATGTAAACCATCCCCATTTCAAAGAATAATTTATATAGTAAGATTAATATCTACCATATTTATAAGTCTTTTCACTACACTTGTCTTTCCCCCCATTTTTTGTCTTCTCTGCTTAAATTATGCATTCTGTATAAAGTCTATTTATTGTCTTTTTTTCTAAATTGTTATTTTTTAAAAATGTATTCATTTCGGGGTGCCTCGGTGGCTCAGTGGTTGACCATCTGTCTTTGTCTCAGGTTGCGATCTGGGGTCCTGGGATCCAGTCCTACATCGGGCTTCTCGCAGGGAGCCTGCCTCTCCCTCTGCCTGTGTCTCTGCCTCTCTCTCTGTATGTATCTCATAAATAAATAAATAAAATATTTTTCAAAAAATGTATTCATTTCCCTAGAATTCTCAGTATACCTTTTATACTAATTCATATCCACTTTCTATAATCATTGCATCACTTCATGTACAGTGAAAGTAACTTTATAATAAAGTGTCCCCAATAACTCTCTTCTCCATTACAATGTCTATTTTATTTCATTTATCTGTATATTAAAATCACCCAATATATTACTGTAATTTCAAGGAGTTATCGAGTAGCCCAATTAAGCATAAAATACCTTATTTTATCTTCATTTTATTCCTTACCTGAAGCTCTCCTTTCTTTATCAGCCAAATTCCCAAGCTATACGATCTGTTTAATTTCCCTTCAACCTATCAACATTTCTGGTGGTGCAGGTCTGTGGTGGTGGATTCCTTCAACCTGTTTCTAGGAGAAAATCTATTTCTCCTTCATGTTGAAAGGATCATTTCACTGGACATAGAATTTTTTGTTGGGGATTGTTTTCTCTCAACAGTTTAAATATGTCACTCCGCTGTCTTCTTGCTTTTGTGATTTCTGATAAAAGATCCACTTACATCCATATCTTTGTTTATATATAGGTAAGGTGTTTAAGGTGTTTCTCTTCCACCCTCTGGGCTGTTTCAAGATTTAGTTTTGTTTGGGACACCTGGTTGGCTCAGTCGTTGAGCATCTGCCTTTAGCTCAGGTCATGATCCTGGGGTCCTGGGATCGAGCCCCACATCGAGCTCCCTGTTCAGTGGGGAGTCTGCTTCTCCCCCTCTGCCCTCTCATGCTCTCTCTCAAATAAATCAATAAAATCTTAAAAAAAAATTTTGTTTGGTTTTGTTTTGAATTTTCTGCAGTTTGAATATGAAACACAGAGATGTCACTTTTGGTATTTGTTTGGTTTGGTGTTATATGGTCAGTGTCCATCTCCAATCTTGGAAAACTCTGTCCTTATTACTTTAAAATTTTCTTTTACTCCATTATCTGTTTCTTCTCCTTCTGGCATTCCAAGCACGAATAGTGTATGACTTTTGAATCTGTTTGACAATTCTGGGTCATTCTGTGGTTGCTTTTACTCATTCTCTTTGAATTTCAGTTTGGGAGGCTTTCAAGCAAATTATGTGTCATAGCTGAAACTGGAAGTCTGTCTCCATTCATCTCACCACCATATTTTGGGGTGCATAACAGTATTGGCGCTTCCGGCGTGCAGCAGGACTGTGTTGAGATCCTGGGTGTCTAGTCACATGGGTTGCCTGAACAAGCATGGAAATAAGGTTCCAACAGGATATAATCAATCACTCGAAAGCAAACCAACACCCACATAATGGGTATCTTGCAATGGTGCTTCGCGATTTTACAACTTCTGTATAAAACAATGTCACCTGTATCATAGAAAATGTTCTCAGTTTCCCAAGAGATGGAGGGAAAGGTGGAAGACCTCTAGAAACCTGCTACCGTCTAGGCATTGCAGACACTGTTGAATGAAGTCTCCTTCTTGTCTAATCTAACATTTCTGTGAGACTAGAGCCTTGGGCTGGGGTCAGGTTTAATGGTTTATCAAGACTTGTGCAATCATATAAAAGGGAATTACTTTTAATGAGGCAACCATTTCACACCAGGGAGCATCCTGGACATGCATTACCCAAGGGTGGCCTATTCTGAGGCTCTAGGCTGCTGTGCATTGTGATTTTTCTTACTACCCACCAAGGCTATACAGGGTCAGGCTGTCAGTGGTTTCCCTACCATGGAACTTAAACTGCATTGTGATTCCTTTGTTAATTTCTGTCTCCCCCCAAATGCCATCAGGACAGGGACTTTCTCTTCTGCCTTTCCGTCCCTCCTTCCTTCCAACTGTCCTTCCTCTCTCTCTATCACTCCCGCTGTTTCTTCCTTTCTTTATATATTTATTTATTTGTTTGAATTCAATTTGCCAACATATAGTATAACACCCAGTGCTCTTCTCATCAAGTGCCCTCCTCAGTGCACGTCACCCAGTGACCCCACTCCCCCAGCCCACCTCCCCTTCCACAACCGTTTGTTTCCCAGAGTTAGGAATCTCTCATGGTTTGTCTCCCTCTCTAATTTTTCCCACTCAGTTCCCCTCCTTTCCCTTATAATCCGTTTCACTATTTCTTCAATTCCACGTATGAGCGAAACCATATGATGATTGTCCTTCTCTGACATACTTATTTCACTCAGCATAATCCCCTCCAGTTCCATCCACGTCGAAGCAAATGGCGGGTATTCATCTCTTCCTTTCTGCAGGAACTGTCTCTAATGTAACCATAATGGGTTCACCTGAAGAACCCAGCTAAGTGCATAGCACAGGTTGTTCTCATTCCCTGCCCTCTCCTCTGAGGGTTGAGCGCTAATCACACAAGCTCATGAACTCCAGTTGTCATTCTCTTGCCCCCAGCTTCTCCCGAACCATGGACGTGCAGCAGCCTAAGAAGGGAGGACGTCCTGCTCCAGGGAGACAAGGCACACAGTGGGCGGCTGTGCGTGGGGTAAGTGCTGTTTCTGTGGATGGGGCTGGATGGGAGAACAGGTTGACACTGTGGACGGACACAGGTGGGTAAATGTTTGACATCTGTATTGGGCTTTGAAGGCTGAGCTGTGTGTACACATCTCTGTGTGTGTACAGCCCGTTTGTCCCTATATATCTAAGTCTGCGTCTAGTATCAGGTTGTCACGAGATCCCTTAGGGAAGAGTATCATTAATTGTAAGCGGCGGAATGATAATAGTGGCTGGGTCAGGAAAGTAAATATAGAATGAAAGCAAATGTTTCTAGAGGACTTACAGAAGCAAGGGCCGGTGCCAGGGAAATGTGCTAAAACAGGCCTTCTGGGGTGACCTGCTAGCATTGTCCAAAATGCTCCAGGGTCAATCCATGAAGGAGCCTTTCAAGCAGAAGGGACCACAAGATGCATTGAAGGAAAGCCCCCAAAGAGCCGCAGCAAAGTCAGCTGCCTGATATTTGGAAACCAGGCCCCGTCCTGGAAGGAAGGTCAGACAGGATAATTACTTCCCCCTAAGAAAGTGAAGATGTTTGATTCCAAAGAGCTCGCAAGGCTATTTGTATCAGTGAGCGGCTTGATAGCGCCGTCGGTATCGGAAGGGCACTCTGATTTTTATCAACAGTGTACATTTCTCTCCTATCGCCTTCATAGCCCAGCCCTTATCTCTGATCCCTGACAGTGACTAACAAACTCCCAGAGAATGGCCAACAATGCGAACAATTTATATTCTTCAAGGAACGCAAAAGTATCTGATTCTATCTGGACCCGCAGACAGAGGCTTAAAAATGAAGTTTGTGTAATATTACAAATCTCCCTTCACTATGTTTGTTGGTTTTCCATTATTTTAAAAAATAAGCTTCTAAATAAATGTTTAGGTTAGGCAGATAATGACCTCAGTCTGGGTGCTTAGTCAATTTTTCAGGCTAACGGCCAACTGCAGTCACAGGAACACCCTAAAATTCCACTAACACACGTGGATGATCCTTCTCCATAAGCATCGTAAATGAACACAGAGAGCGCACAAATCATCTTTGCCAGGCTGCTCCTACCTGATGGATTCAAAGGTCATTTGCTGCCCTCGTAATTCAAGGACCTTCTGCAATGAACAAAAGGGAAGTCGATTCAAAATTTGGTAAGAAGCAGTAGCTCTAAAGCACATTTCTGCACAAAAAAGACCTACTTTGAACTCTGGCCCAGATATTTCTGTATCAACATATGAAAATGATCTCACAACAATTAGACAGTTTATAGGTAAATCGATGATGACACAGAATGTGCAATGAGGGAGCTGCTGTGTCCCAGCAATAGATTTGATGGTGTTCATGGAAACTTTGTTGGGTGGCTCCATATATCTATATATTTTTCATTTATCTTTCAGTTTGTATGAGTGGCAATTAAATTTTATATTTGTATGTGTATGTGTCTTTACAAATATCTATATACTGTGTATCTGTAGATCTATCATCTATATCTATAGTGTTTAACCAAAATCTATATTCCTATTAGTTTTTGATCTACGTAGTGCTTAAGCTATAGAATATTATCACATGACAATATTTGCTGATAATTTCCCATAACCAAGTGCAGTGCATGGTCTTGTAGATGCCATAGATGCTTATAGAGTGAATATTTTCACAATGAAGTAAGAGATGAATGAAAAAGAGATTACAGTTAAAATAAGAATATTCTTCTGGTCACCAAAGATTTCCATTCAATAGAAATTAAATGGGGAACATAAGTCACGGAGGGTAAAGGGAAATTTAAATGCACTCTCAGCCTTTTTTTTTTTTTTTTAATATGAGAGAGAGAGAGAGAGAGAGAGCACAAGCAGGGGGATGGGCAGATAGAGAGAGAAAGAGCAGCAAGCTCACCGCTGAGCAGGGAACCTGATGTGGGGCTTGATCCCAGGACCCTGGGATCATGACCTGAGCTGAAGGCAGATGTTCAACCGACTGAGCCACCCAGGTGCCCCCACAGCCATCTTATTATAAAATACTTATGTTTGCATGTTTGCCTACCTGTTTTTCCTGCATTATTTGCCTAGGACTTGACAACAAACATCTGATTTTGTTTAAAAGAGAAATAACCTGGTCCCACCCAAATCACTTAGTGGCTATTTTGCCAGTGTTCTATCTTCGCTGAACGCTCCTTCAATTGTTACTTAAAATTTGATTTCCTGCTTCATTTTTCCCCAAGTATAACTTCTAACAGGAATTTTAATCTAATCACAACCTGTCCAATAAGTTGCTAATTATAGATAGATGTTGATCAAATAATCTGTCCTTTAAAATATAATAACGTGTCCTTTCCATAACATAACTCCTCAAGGAGCAGAGAACATTTACAAAGCCCTAACTCCTCCACGTAAGTTCTGTTGAGAAACTTAGTTTGATTGGTATGTGTTCAAATACAGATAGATACAACTATCGTCAGACCGAGCATTGAGAAGCAATGCATATCACAAGTGTCGTTTTGTTTCTTTCCCGCAAAAATTAAAACCGTTCTTTAAGAAATATTTTAATGAACATAGTCGTGTCTTTTGGAAGAAAGCAATGTAAACGGATGCTTGAAAGAAAGATCACCGTGAAGATACTTGATAGAGGAATCCTGTGTTACTCTTGGGAACTGAGAATCTATGAAACAAACCTTGTTATGAAAGTGGGGAGGAAGGAAGATGGGAATGAAACATGGAAGCAGGTGGACAGAACCAATGGTGTCGTCCTTCCAGAGCAAAGCAATGCGTGAGGCAAGGTTCTGTTTGAATTTGGTGACTGCTGGGGGGTAGGCTGTGGGAAAGAGATTCCAGAGAATCCCTGCCCTTTGCTACTTGTGTGACCGAGCAACCACTGGCATCTTTAGTTTGTTATTCATGCAGAGATGGAGACAGAGAGCTCTCCTTCTCGGACCTGGTGTGTTGGTGCAATGAGACTTTTTCATGGTACCTGGAAGAGTAGCCGCCTTTTAATCATTGCTGATTAAGTTTCAGTCCCTTTCTCCTCTTATATTTTAGACACTGGATATGGTTGAAGTGAAGTAATACCCATTTGCTGTACACTCATCCTGTTGGCATCATTTTGCAGATTTTTATCTCTTGGCACAATGTGATATTTATTCATTTCTAAATCAAACCACCCTGGTTTTAAATCCACAGTGTGTGCAAGCCTATTAGATAAGGCACAGAGAGAGTAAGGGTGTTCTTAAGCCCCAATATAATCTTTAGTGTCTCGAAGTAAATTCATGATATTTCATGAAATAATTATTTTATATTTATAGTCTCCATTTCTCACCTTTCCTGACTATAACTGTTTAGAGACTACTAGCTCTGTCTCTGCCACATGACTATTTCAAAATACATTAAGTCATTCGTTTGAAATATGTACACACATGAGGAAATGTTTAGATTGGTCTGAAAAATAGTAGTGTGCTTTTTGTTTCCTTTCCTACTCTGGAATGTTGAAATTGTTGAAATTATATGTGATTAAACTTCTACATTAATATTTTCAAAGCAGTTCACATTCACAAGTCAATTCGTCTAACATTTGAATGACTATTATACGCAAAGTTCCGATGAGCAAACCTATATAGATTGTGCCCTTCATGAGGTGATGTGTAGTGAGGCTGGCATACGAGATTGATTATTTAAGATAAATTGTAAAACTAGACATTTATACCAGAGATACTAAAGGAAGAAAGGAAGTCATTAACTAAAACTTAGAGGATAAAGGTATACTTTCTTGGAAACTTGGGCAAAAGTAGAGAGGAAGGAAGATTTTTCAAAGAGAATGGGACAAAGAGATTCTCGTGTGAGGTAAATAATATTAGCCAAGGCTTCAAACACTAAATTCAAAGAGTGACACTCCAACTTTTAATCTGCTTTATGTCCTGGGAGCAAAATCAGAGTTGAGTCAAGCTCTTAAAAGATGGTGTGATAAAATATCCTTATCCTAATGCAAGGCGGGGATTGCTGCTAAGATTACAAATTAATTACTAAAAATACTTTAAGTTTTTGAATTTAAGGAGATTCATCTACAAAAACAATAGAAGGAACAGATACACCAGGAGAAGAGGCAAAATTAGCCAAGAAATGACAAATCTGGAAGTAAACCAAATAGATCTATTAGAATGAAAAACCACAGATCTTATTTTAAAAATATATACTTTGATCATCAGATTTAAACAGAGTTAGAAATATATAAGAAAGAGTCAATAAATTGCATGGATTGGGGGGATAAAGAAAAGAGATTATTGTGAAGGAATTTATAAAAATGGAATGCACAAACATGGACAAACCATCAAACAGGTTAGGAGTAAAATGGATTAATAAAGAAGGTAAAAATATATTTATCTGGACTCTCAGAGAAAGAGTAGAAAGTCTTTACTTGAAGAATTGACAGGAAATATGAGTGATCTGTACAAACCTGTGCCCAAAACAATCAGATTCAAGAGTTCACAAATGGGCAGAATAAATTTAAAAAGAACTAGAATAAAAAGGTAAATGGGTAATTGAAGGGAAATAAATAATTAAGTATGAAGGAAGAAGACTACCAGCCAGCTTCTTGGCATCAACAACAGATCCTATAAAAATGGAATAATATTGGGACACCTGCGTGGCTCAGTGGCTGAGCATCTGCCTTTGGCACAGGTTGTGACCCCGGAGTCCTGGGATCAAATTGCTCATCAGGGTCCCTGCACAGAGCCTGTTTCTCCCTCTGCCTGTGTCTCTGCCTCTCTTCTCTGTGTCTCTCATGAATAAATAAGTAATGTTTTTTTTTAAAAAATATAATAATACTGTAAGTTATTCTAGGAAGAAACTTTCAATGTAGGAATCTATACCCACTTAACCTGTCTTTCAGTAATAATAAGACAGGGAACAAAGAAACATATGAAAACGAAACACTGGCAAAACAATTTCCCATAGGACCTACTAAAATATATATACCAGGGATCCCTGGATGGCTCAGCAGTTTAGCACCTGCCTTTGGCCCAGGGCATGACCTCGGGGTCCCGAGATCAAGTCCCACATCAGGCTCCCTGCATGGAGCCTGCTTCTCCTTCTGCTTGTGTCTCTGCTTCTCTGTCTCTTTCTCTGTATCTCTCATGAATAAATAAATAAAATCTTTAAAAATAAATAAAATATATATACCTTATATAGAGGATGCCTAAACTCAATGACAGGAAAAGAAGCAGCTCAAATCTGGCAAAATATGTTTTAAAACACTTCACCAAAGAAGATATGTAGGAAACATGCAAGCACATGAAGATTCCCAGCAGCATTGGTAGTAAGGAAATGCCATGGCCGCCATTGTGCAAGGAAGCCCAAGGCAGGTGCACAAGCCGTCTGTTGCTGCTCCCTTTGACCATCCACTTGCACCCCTCCTCGATTGCATTCCAGCCCAGGCGCAAGACATGTGAGTGAAGGAACTGTAGAAAATTCTACCTTCCAGCCATCTGAGCAACATAAGGCTCTTTGAATCTTCTTTTATTCTTTTTTATTGATTTTATTTATTTGAGAGAGAGAGAGAGAGGGTGAGAGAGAAAAAGAGCAGGGGGAGGGCCAAAGAGAGAGAGGGAGAAGCAGACTCCTCGCTGAGCAGAGAGCCTGATGTAGGCCTCGATCCTGGGACTCTGGGATCATGACTAGAGCTGAAGGCAGATGCTTAACCAATGGAGCTACCCAGACATCCAAATTTGCACCTTCTTAAGTTGCTGTTACACCCTATCTGAATTCCAGACACACAGGAACAAAGATTATAATAAAATGGCTATTGTCTTATGCCGTGAAGTTCTGGGGTGGTTGTTCTATAGAGATAGCCGGCCGATCCATTGTTTAATATTCTATATACGCCTTTATACAGAAGTATGTGCCTTCAGGCCATGATAGTATAGGTGATAGTCGTAGAAAGTGCTCCATTTTAATCATTAAGAACAATAAACGATTTACTTTCTAACAGAGCTGGCGTCTTCTAAAAATTTAAACACTTTGTGTAAATCATGCCTCTTTGGTAATTACATGTTGTAGATGCCTCTTTACTGAGCCAGATGACTGACGTTTCCTGAATCCCTGCCTCACATCATGGATCCTGCCACATTGACATCTTCCAAAAGATGGAGAGCATCCCACTGAAGATAGAGCCTACAAAGATGAGAAAATCCACTATAATGCCGGCACGACTTCCCTTTAGTCCTTCTGAGAGGCCCCATGCAGAATAGAAGGCAAGAACGAATAGAAAGAAAGAAGACACTTCTTACTCTGGAATGAAATAAAGAAAGAGGAAAAGATGAAAGAGAACACGATATCTCAAAGATAGAACAAAAAAAGCGATGTGAAGCATATTTTCTTAAAGTCAAGCATTAAACAGTTCCAGAAATGACAAATAAATACTACTGAGAGTAGTTTTTTTTTTAAGATTTTATCTGTTTATTTGAGAAAGAGCAAGAGAGCACAGAAGGAAAGGGAGAGGGAGAAGCAGGCTCCCCACTGAGCAAACAGCCCTATGTGGGGCTCGATCGCAGGACCCTGAAATCATGACCCCAGCCGAAGGCAGCCGCCCAACTGACTGTGCCACCCAGGCGCCCGTCATGAGAGTAGTAGTTTAACACTCCCTTTATTCAAGATACTTTACGTTATTCTTTAAATTTTACTCTCCCTTTCCCAAGATTTATTGATACAGATATGACCTACATCACTGTGTGAGTTCAAGTTGTACAACATGATTATTTGATACATATACACATGGTGAGATGATCTTCACAATGAGGTCCATTAACACCTCCATTTTCCCGCATAATTATAATTTTTGTGTGTGGTGAGAACACTTCAGATCTATTGTTTAGCAACATTCTGGTATATTATAGTTAGCGGTATTGTTAACGGAGTCTCCATGCTGAGTATTTGATCCACAGAACTTGCTCATCTTATAACTGGAAGCGTCTACCCTCTTCCCAACACGTCCCCATTTCCCCCAGCCGTATGCCTGGCACCCACCATTCTACTCCCTGTTTCTACGAATTTGGCTCTTTTCAGACTCCACATATACGTGAGATCACGCCGTGGTTGTCTCTCTCTGACTTATCTCGGCATGATACCGTCAAGATCCATCCATGTTGTTGCAAATGGCAGGAGATACAGCCGAAACAGAGATGATCTGAGAACTCCAGGGCCGTTCTTTCTTTACCATTTCAGGACAAGCTCTGGCCAGACCTACATGCGTTCACTCATCCATATATACAGTCATGTTACTTACCCAGAAGGGAGCCATTTTGCTCATGAAACATCTCCAGTTTCTTTCTTTCTTTTTTTTTTTTTTTATTGGAGTTCAATTTGCACATCTGCAGTTTCTACTCATACAGTTACATGGCCCTCGTAAAATTTTCCTTGAGGCCACATCCTATGTGGAGGCGCTTGGCTGGCTCAGTGGTTGAGCATCTGCCTTCGGCTCAGGTTGTGATCCTGGGATACTGGGATCGAGTCCCACGTTGGGCTCCCTGCATGGAGCCTGCTTCTCTCTCTGCCTGTGTCTCTGCCTCTCTCTCTGGTCTCTCATGAACAAATAAACAAAATCTTAAGAAAATAAATAAGTTCCTAGATCCCAGGTTTGTTTTCCATAAACAATTCTGTCCAGGTGAGGTCCCCCCTCTACCCAAAGCATTCCATTCATAAAGACTTTCCCTCTGACAAACTACAGTAGAGGGCTTGCCACTGTGTTTCTCATAAGCACGTTTTCTAGATTTGACCAGTTTATCTTCCCTATTTCTTTATCAGGGGAGAGAAAGGATGGATTACAGATGCGCTACTTATCATTTCTTCCCTACTGCTAGTAATAAATGGTCACGCAGAGTGATGGTGTTCAAGCGGTGTTTTCCAGGTACTGCGACATGGCTTCTGAGGGTGTCAATTAGGTAATGTCTTCTGTGGTCATTTTATGGACTGGGTTTCTGCATGAGGTTCTGCAGGACTCAAGGGTGTTCAGGCTCAAAAAGACACACCATCTCTGAAGAAAATACAAATGTGTTCCTCTGTGAAAGGCAAAATCTGCCCATCGTAGGCAGCGATGGTCGAAGGAAACGTTTTGTGGAGCATTTAGAAGATTCAGAATCTGGAATGCAATGCTTTTGCTCTCATACCTCTACATCCTTTCTCAGTTTCTGCAACTGTTATTATTATTTTTTATCATTATTATGGTGTAGTTCCTGTTTGAAGGCCACTCAACTTGAGACCCTGGAGGACTTGATGTTTCCATTTGAGTCTGAGGACAGGAGAAAACCAATGTCCCAGATCCAAGGCAGTCAGGGAGGTGATGTGCACTGTTGATACCCTCACCCCAGTTCTCCCACCGATGGAAAACATTTTTCCAGGGAAACGAAGGAAAGAGCAGCAAAATCACTCCGTACATATATATTCATCGACTGTCCATAGTACGTCATTTTGTGCACAGTTGTAGAAAACGTCAGAATGGAAAGCAAGTTGCCTCCTTAAACACCTCTGCTAATCAGTCATCTCAGGGCCTGACTGGTCCCCAAGAGGACTTGAAGACCCTCAGCTGCTTCATTGCTGTTCGTGCTGAAGTAGGCTCCAGGCCCACCCTGGGCTGTTTGAAGGAACTCTTCAAACAGGGAAGAGTGTTCCCAAATGTTTCCCACCTACGTGTCTGAAGACAAGAAACGCTCAACCGGTTCACCAGATCAATCCCCAAGACAAGCGAAGTCTTAGCATTCTTTGACCAACACTAGCCACTACTCGGTTGAATCTGTGTTACTCTTACCAAAACCGCCTTCCAGATATACAGGCTCCAAGATACCTGGGTAGTCAGTTCTCAGGCAGGAGAAAGAGGCAGGTCTACATGGCAGGGGATCTATTTGTTGCCTGTGGAGATCACTAGCCTTGGCGAAAGAACGCCTTTGATCCCAAATAACAGGATCCACCTGACAGTTCCCCCAATGGGAACTGTCCCCCAATGGATCACCTGTGATCCATCCATCCCCCAATGGGGCCACCAGTCCCTCCCGTTGATGGCAGAGGGACCTTCCCTTGTCTCACCTCTCAAGATCATCTACCTTGACAAATCTGTTCACCTCTGTTGTACTATCCTTCAGATTTTTTTCTTTCTTCTTCGTTTTAAACCAGTCTACGCAGGTCACATTAGTTTAGTGTTTACACATCATTTATTATTGAAGACTATATCATACATTTTTGATGAGTGATTTCCATTTCTTTTTTTTTTTTTCCACACTCTCCATCTGAGCAGTGTTTTTTTTTTTTCCCCTTGCTCACATTAGTCATTTTCTGATATTTCCCCTGAGGCCAAAACTTCATTTTCCAATTCTTTCTTCCTAGGATTTCATTTTCTGCTGGTTTAGCTTCCCTTAAACCATAGAATAAAATTTAATTTTTAAAACCCGACCTGTTTCTATGATTTCTTCCATTCCGCTTGCTTCCTTACATGCTATCTTAGAACAACACACCTTCCGCTGGATTCCATAGGAAGGGGGGGAGGGCACTGGCTGGATAATTAGGAAGAACGGTCCTTTCTCACCCATAACACTATTGAAAGGAAGGTACTCGTGTGGGGCAGCAGGTGCAACTCATCCAATTACTCGGCACAATAAAAATTGTTTTGATGTGCCTGACGCATGTGCAATGGATATTTTCACGTGCATGCCAATGAGTTTATCTATCGGTCGGCTTGTGGATTTCGGACTTTATGGCAGGTGCTCCTCCCTTCTGGGTCAGGTCTGGTTCCTGGAGTCACGTCCCACTCCTGCTCATTGGATCCCTTGGGGGACTGTGAGCAAGGGCTGTCTGCTTACCCAGCCACTGCCCATTCTTGGCTGACGTGAGCAATCAGATCCCAGCAGAGACTTTGTAGCCCAGCCCTGAAATCTCCCTCCTGGGCTCCCTCCCAGAGAACCCTGCATCCTCCTCAGTCTGTCTGCTCCTGTGCTGCAGCCCCCGAGGCTGGAAGTGCTGCATGGAGCCGCAGGCTGTCTGGTGTCCAGAGCTGTCTGGCCTGCCCCTGATGGGTGGCCTTGTGCAGAACAAAGCCACGCATGCTGCCAGATGCTGCGGGGAGCCAGCGGGTCCAGTAGCAGGGTCACATCTTCTTCTGCACATTTCAGATCTCACGCAGAGCCCCAAAGCCTGGGGCCAAGGCAGCTTCCCCTGCTCCTCTGGCTGGCTGCCTGGCACTGTGGGGCTAAGGCGGGTGGCCCGGTGGGCTGGCACCTGGACCTGTGTGCTCCAGAGAACACCATGAGCATCCTGTCCCCGGCCTTCCTGGGCCCACCCGACGTCAGTGTGCCTGAAAGTCACCCCCAGAGCCCGCATGGCCCCTCAGGTTCTCTCCTCTGCCCTTGCTTACGTAGTTCTGCTCAGGAAATGCAGTTCCAGGATAGCCTGTGGCCCGAGAGCTTCTGGAAGTGTGCGATGGAGTCACAAGCCCTGGGGCCAGCCGCCTCCCTCCCTGGCCCTCACTCAACCTGCGTTCACCTGCTGGCTTGCCTCTCAGGCAAGCTGCTGTTTCCCATCCCACAGCCCCCTCATTTGGATCACCCAGTGACCGATGAGCTCTGCAGCCTCTGCCTGGCTCCGACCTGGGGTCTGCACCCTCCCCTGGACGTGGGGACACAGCAGCAGAGACGTGAGGGTGCAGGTGGAACACAGTTGGGGCACAGAATCCGTCTGCATGGTGCTGCGGCCGCTGGGGGAGTCCTGCGTGGCCCTGCCTCAGCTTACCTTGGGCTTTGGGGTCACCATCCCAGCTTCAGCATGGTGCCACAAAGTGGTGCTCACCCACTTTGGCCAAGCATCCGGGAAGCCAGCCATCCTCTGCACCTGCATTTGCAGCGTGGACCATGAACCAGCGTGGTCTGCTGGAGGCCGACCCCTGGCCTGTGTCACAAGGTAAGACTTCTAGCTTTTTCTGGCTTGTTACATTCCGCATCCTCCCCACCCCCAAAAACAATTTGTGTGGCTTCCTCCTCTGAATGCATCCCAGGTGTGTTGGCATCAGGCTCTTGGTGCTGTGTGGGGATGCCATGGCCACCTGTCTCTCCCTCTCGTACCTTCACGGCATAAAGGTGCAAAAAACGAAGGCTGTGTCGTGAATGCAGGGTACACGTGCTAGAAACGTGGTTCTTTCCATGACGACTTGTGATTTCATGGGAAGGCTGTTGGTTCTCTACAGTAGCTATGTATTCCCAGGCACATTCTAGAAAAAAAAAAAAAAGCAAATGAGATGGCATTTTGCAAAGTGTGGGGAGCTAATGAGAAAGGGGAACTTATATAACTTATATAAAATGCACACACGAATGGACTATAGGTAAATGCTGGTGTATTGATTGATATAGGATATCCTATATTTAGATCAAACACCAGTCTTCATTTGTGTGTGTGTGTGTGTGTGTGTGTGTGTGTGTGTGTAAGCACGGGTCACTATTATAAGTAATTCAAGGGGAAGAAATACATCACTTCCAAGTGATCATAATATGACAAAAACCCTATACCTACCAGATGAAGACAAAGAGCTTGTACAGGGAACAAATGCATCTTTTATTTCATAATGTCAGCTAAGGGAAGGGAGAGCTTTACTTGCACAAAATGTATAAAGGGAAAAAAAAACTGGTATTATCCTACCACCCTAAAAATAACTATTACATAATTTTACATTGTGATGCCTTATTCTATTCCCCCTTTTAAATGTTTAAAATGTAAGTGCTATGATTGCCCAGAGAGACGGGGACATTACAGATATTTTGATGCCAATCATGAAAGAATATTTAAAAAGTCGAATAGGATGTAAAAATGAACGTCATGGCCGGTGTTTGCAAGTGCATCCAATCACAACAAGTGTGCGTGTCAAAATATGAATGCTACAATAAAAATTCAGTATAATGTGATTTTTTTTCCTAAAGAATTCAAGAATCATTTAAATGGGAAATTAAACAGGACTCAGCTTTCTCTTGTAAAAGTGTTTCGAAAGCAAATTATGAACAAACAATTTAGTCCCACAAGTGCCCTTTGGGGAAATACTATTTGCTTATTGAAACATTACAAAGTATTGAACGTGATTCAATTGAATCACTCTCTCCAAAGAACAATTATTAAAAAAAAAAATCCCAAACCAAAAACTATATTTTGGAAACAATCATTATTTGGACACAGCGATTTTTTTCCTTTTAATTTTAATGTTTAACGACTGCTTTCAGCCCGCTGTTGCCAAATCATACATTTACATTTTTATTTTATAACTAGATAATAGGAAGTTTCTTCTCCAGTGATATTTTCTCCCTTTGGGAGAACTGTATTCATAATTTAAAAAAATTAATGACAAAATGTGTTTCTATGATTTGATGAGAATCAGGATTCCAGCTGCGTCCTCCAAGTACAACCGTTGATCACGGGTGCGATTCAATGGAGTTCATTCACTGCTGTCTCTTTTATCTGCCTTTAAGAGGATCACCTGTGCAGAAATGTATTCTTTCCCACAAATCTTTGTTTTGTCCCAAAGAAACATGACAACGATGGAAGATATCCCTTCTAGAGTTTCCTCTGTAAAAAAATAAATATGTATGTATTTAAACTACTCCAGGAGGCACCTGGGTGCTCAGTCTGTGAAGCGTCCACCGTTGGCTCAGGTCGTGATCCCAGGGTCCTGGGATCGAGTCCCACATTGGGCTCCCTGCTCAGCGGGGATTCATCTTCTCCTTCTGCCTCTATCGCTCCCCCACATTTGTGCATTCTCTCTGTCTCTCAAATGAATAAAATATTTCAAAAAATAATAAAATATTTCAAAAAATAATGCTTAGAGACATGACTCTAAGCATTCAGTATTATACCGTTTATCTGGCACACAGTGAAGAAAGGTCCAGTCATCCTCCCCTTTCAACATCTGACGAAACAGACGCACAAAAAAATTAAACAAATGACCCACAGTCCCACATAAAGTGGTTCAAAGTCCCATAGGTAGTCAGCAGAAGAATCAAGAGTCAAGAATGTTGATGGAATTCCATTTTCTTTGCTCTTAAGTCATTACATAGTAACTTATGTAAGATAGTGCATTTGGTCATTATCTTTGATGCACGTGTTCGTAGAAGATATAGATGCAGCAAATCATAATTATTCTATGACTTCTTTACTAAGCCAAGAAACTGGCTGCCCATGGGTACCATAAGCCTTCGGAGGCCCATCGCCTTTCCCTGCCACCATGTTCTTTCTATGGAAACGTACTCCCATTGGAATCCCTACTAGCTCTCTGCAAACGTTGACTCAAGTCACTTCCTCATGGTGATAATGGAGCTTCAGATCCTGACCTATCTCTTCTCTTTTGCCCAATCCTCTTCAAGAGCAAAAGCATTCATTTGTAAAAGAACTGGCCAGGATCAAGTTTTGGGAGCAAATATTATATTATTATAATAGACTCTCAGTGGGATGTGATTTTTGATGCCATTCTCATCTGCAGGCTACTGGTCCCTACAGAGTTGAGCTCAGGTTGTGCCCATGGAGCCAGGTACAGATGAAGGATGTCCAACGTTATAGACGTTCTCCTCACCTCTTCATGGACCTGTGGATCTTCCATAAACACCTACGTAGGAATCTTCCTCCCATCACGCGAAAAAACATGGTCCCAGAGACTACAGTTTTTGACAAAATCCTGGCTCAAAGTCCAAGCTCTTTAACACATGACAGATAGGCTTACTTTACCATGCATGGAATTAATTTTCCCCTAGAAAAATATATAATGATGTTACAAGCCATATTCCAAAGTTAATCATTATTAATTGTATTCCCAATATAACGGAAGAAGCTGGATTTAGTGGTGGGAGTAGAGCATCCGTCAGGAGGCATGCCAAGCCATTGTTTAAAGTTTGCGTTTCTTGTGACATTTTAATTTCACACTTAGAAAATCAATTTGGGAGGTAGACGGTGAGGGCAGCGTGCATCCAGCTTATTCAACAACAAATTAGTTACTGCGATAAAGCAAATTAAACTAAATATATTTAGAGAGAAGCATCAGATGCGTGCTAAATAAAACAGCCAATAAACAGGAAAATTCAGCTGCATTCTCAAATCGTGCTTTAGGGATTTATGCTGATGAGCAGAATTACGAAACTTCAGTAGAACTGGTTATGTGACACACATCCAAGCAAGTGGCTTGGCTGTGGAGCCCTTTCAAGGTTTGTACATACAGAAAGGGATACTATCGTGCCGCACAGGGGAAGAGGGGGAAAAAAAATCACCAAACCGAAAGGTTAAAGGAAGAAAGGTATAATAGATTTCCTTCTACAAATACCGTTTTTGAAAAAAGGGTCTGTGGAGAGGAATGTGAGAGGAATAACAGATTTGTGGAAAGGTCAGTGGAACACCCAGGAAAACTTTGTACGTACTATCGGAAGGTGGGTGCATCATGGAAAATGAACCCTCTGCATCTGCAGGAATCCAGCGTGCACAGACGCATCACCCCCTGCTCCTGATCCATCCCATGCTGGTGTGTGCGGACATGGATTTTCTTCTTGTTTTTGATAACAGCCTGTTGAGGTGTGATTGATATACAAACAACTGCACGTGGTCAATACTGACAATTAGAAACAATTAGGTATGTGTGAACGTAGACACGGATCTTTGACGCCACCACCGCTGATAACCAAGCTAATGAACACATCCATCACCCCTAAAATTCCCCAGTGGCCCAACCTCCTTGTTTTGTGATACAAACCCTTAACTCGGGATCAATTCTCTTAACAAACCTTTCAGGGTACAGTACAGTACTCCTAACGGTAGGCGCTGTGCTGCTCGGGAAATCTCTGGAAGTGGGGCGATGTGTTTCCTGCAGTGGTCACGTCTGTGCAATCACTACCATCCTCCATGTGGTCAAGCTTGTCTAAAATTATGCAAATGTGCTATGAATTGCCTTTCATCTTGAAGGCCACCCTACTGGGTTGACCAGTACCCCTCAAAACTCATGCCCTCCCAGAACCCGTGAAGGTGACCCTATTTGGAAATAGGGTGTTTGCGCATGTTGGTCAAGTTAAGAGGAGGTCACCGTTAACTAGGGCGAGCCCGAGTCCAGTGACTGATGTCCTTATAAGAAGATGGAAATTTGGATGCAAACCCAGAGGGAAGACGGTTCTGTGAAGGCAGAGGTGGAAATGGGAACGATGTAGCTGCAAACCACCTAGCCTCAGGGATTTCCAGGAGCCCTCGGAAGCTGGAATAGGTAGGAAGGGCCCTCCCTGAAAGTCCAGAGAACAGTCTCACCCCACAAGGATCTCAGACATCTGGTCTCCAGAACCGGGAGAGAGTATTTCAGGATTTGGAGCTGCCCGGCATGCGGTCCCGAGTTACAGCAGCTCCAGGGAACGAACACAGTTATTGTTAGCATATTGGACCTTTAAAATCATGGGGGCAAAAAGTAAAAAATAAAATAAAATAAAATAAAATCATGGGGGCTTTCGCATCTGATTAAGAAATAGAAGCTCTTCACTATATCAGCGCTCAACAGAATGTGCGTGGTGCCCTTCCTGCCTTAGAAATACCTCAGTGCACATCGGTGATGCATTTCTTATCATTTATCTTCCCTGTGGTGGTTTTAAGAGGATTACTATTCACATCTTATAAATCGCCCTATGAAAAATACGCTGTATAATTACCCGAAAGACCTGAGGATATCATCGCAAAATTGTCACTGAATTTCTAAGTCCTGACAACGTAAAACTGAAAGTGGCTTTTGGAACCAGCCTCAGTGGGGAGGCA
This sequence comes from Vulpes vulpes, assembly GCF_048418805.1. NCBI lineage: Eukaryota > Metazoa > Chordata > Mammalia > Carnivora > Canidae > Vulpes > Vulpes vulpes. The sequence goes on along the minus strand of NC_132796.1, from coordinate 3,265,848 downwards.
CAGATTCTCAGAGTTGGGGGACACTTCCAAATCAATGGAAAAATGCACTTCAAATGCACATCCCAGGCCTTGCCCGGTGATTCTGATCCCGTAGGTGTGGACGGGACAAAGACAGGTGCGGGTGAGGGATCCCCCAGGTGGTCCAGAGGCAGATGATGGAGGCGGACGATGCTTTAGAGCCATCTTGTGGTTTGTTTTTCCACTCCATGTGGCTGGAAAGTCAACATAACTAGCTAGGGCCTCAGTTTCTCATGCGTAGAATGGGAAAAAAAATGATGACACCTTTTCTATTTATAACAACACCTTCTGTTGATATAAGGATGGAAGGAAGAAGACGTGTACATTTTTGTGCAATACTAATTCATATTGCATACTACACCATATCATATAAATATAAATTTTATATATTACATGAATGCCAATATGCTATGTATAATTTCAATAGGTGCATGTATTATCCCTATGTAAACGTGTATTATATTTAAAATGTCATTATATAAATGTGTATCTCTATAGAATATAGTCCCACAATGTATATATTTCTCAGCCCAGTGTGTGGGTCGTATTGAGTTCTGCATAAACAGCAGAACCTTTCCATTTAATTTCAAACCTATTGTTTTAGAGACGAGAATACTGAAATTGTAGAAATCAGAATTTTTTTCCGAATGGATGACATGCCCAGGGTTTCACGTTGACTTCATGCTGATTCCTTACTAAAAATGAGTTTTTATCTCCAATCCTCTCCTGTAAAAAAAAAAAAAAATCAGTAAAGAAGATGCATTATTTTATCTGTGTGTTTCATTTCATATTTTTTAGAGCCATAATCTTTTTATCCAGTTTACCCTTTTAGGGAAAAAAAAAAAGATGTTGCTTATTGAACTTTTGGTCGTATCATTTAAATTCGTGATATATTATTAAAGTATTTAACTTGAGGGCGGTGCTTTCTTTCCATGAACGGACATTTGTGAAAGAAGCAGTCAGTGAGGCTGTGAATATAAGAATTTATCATTTGTAATTCTTTAAAATGTGTTTTGTGCAGCCGTATAATTTCTGAGTAATGCCTCCCCCTGCCGTAAATTATTTCAGCAGGCGGAAAATCTACCTATGCACTTTTTCTGCCCTACGTGCACATCTCAAAGCCCATCCCCCTGCAATTAGAAACCATCCATCGGAGTCGAGGAGGTTCATAGATATTTAATATTTGCAGAGCGCCTGCAGCCGGCAGAGTGGAGATCCATCACTCACAGCACACGCTGACCTTTGGCTCCCGGGAGAGTGATCCCGTTGTGGCTGGAGAATGATATCTTGCTCAATAGCAAAGATCCAAACATGCTTTGTCTTCATCAAGGCTGTAATCATGCCGGAGCAGGTGGCCCAGGGACTGAACCGCCTTGGGGTACACGGAGGCGTTAGGCAAAGGATTAGGTGGGGCGCCCAGTCGTCAAGCCGTGATTAGGCTGCTTGAGTTAAGATGAAGGAATATCAATCTTCATGCCGCTCGCTGTAAGTGCCTCGCCGGGGAGGCAGGGTCGCTTGTGCCTCAGTCTCCCCCTCACCAGAGGCTGCGTGTCCCTGGTCCTGTGCAGCAGCCTAGAGGCCATGGCTCTCTGCTGGGCCTTCAAACCCAAGACATGCTTGCAAAGCTCTTCCTTTTGTCTCATGCTTTGTGTCTTGTGTCTGAGGTTGGCTTTTCCCTTGCTCAGGAATTCACGCTGCATTGTTCTAACTGCCTCCCGCAGTGGGGAGCCAAGGCCACAGGGCTTGAAGGTGCAATGAGATTTTTCTGGTGTCCTTCCACATCCGTGTGTCATGTCAGCAGTGCGGGAGTCACAGTCAGGAATGGAGGCTGAGCCAAGCTCACCTCCTCCAGTAAGTCTGCACCCCTAACTGCAATGGTCCCAGCAGAGGCAATCTGCGTTAAGTCTGTATGAGACTCCTGCAGCTGCTATAACGAACTGCCGCAGATTCAGCGGCCCGACACAACATCGACGTATTTGGTGGCAGTTCTGGAGCTAAGAAGTCTAAAATGGGTCTCACCAGGCTCATGTCCAGCTGTTGGTGAGGCTGCATGCCTCCCGGAGGCTCTAAGGGAGAATCCATACCCTTGCCTCCTCCAGCTGCTTCAAGACACCTTCCTATGTCCTCAGGTGCATCATGCTGACCGCCACTTGCGTCTTCACATCTCCTTCTCTGATTCTGAACGTCCCTCCTCCCTCTTAAAAGGACCCTCATGACGACACTCAGCCCACCTGGGTAATGCATGATTTTTAACGGGATCACATCTGCAAAGTCCCCTTTGCTGAGGTTGCTCACAGACTCATGGGCTGCCGGGGGAATGGGGATGTGGGCATCCTTGACGGTGGTGGTTTTGCCTTACCCGATTCCCCTCCCACTTCTGAGCTCAGCATGTGCAAGCTGCCAAAGTGGACAACCGGTGGCTCTCAGTTGACGCCAGGCTTGCGGGAGGGCGTCACCAGTTCCACAATGACACCGTGAAAAAAGAGGTCAATACCATATGCCTGAATTAGAACGCCAAATTAGACTTCTCACTTAACTTTATTGGACTGTGTTGGGGAGATTTAGCTATTGAGAATATAGCTCCATGAACTAATATAAGATAGGGTTGTAAATTTTCATTTGTGATGGGATTTAATTTTCATAGATATTGGGAAGGTGATCTTTATTTGCATTTAAAATGGTGCATGGATGGATTAAGAAAAAAATATGATTGATGGACAGGATTATTAGAAGCTATATTCAAAGGGTGATTGCTTTCACAAATGATCATTCAGCAAGCCAGGCATGGAAAATGGATGATAACTCACTTACTGTTTGCAATAAGGATCCTGCAATACGGTATATTTATAAATATTTTCCTAACTGCTGTATGAATTTTACAAATAACAAAGCCATATCTGTCGTACTCGAAAGACTATTTTAACGCTATTTCAAGGAGAAGGGGTGTAGAATGAGCTTTATTAGCCTATAATCTGGAGGTTGAAAACACTATACCCTCCGATGATTTCATGTTTATTGCTAAACCTCTTTCTGATTCTTAAACCGTTTCAATGGAAAAAAAAAAAAAGAGAGAGAGAGAGAAAACTGCTGCATTATTCCTAAGATAGACTTTTTAGGCTTGGTCTGTTTGGATAAGGATCTAATTTAGGTTTGTGGAACCATCTTAATGAGACACAATGTCCTCCGTTGAAAGGTGTCTAAATTTAGCCATGCACATAATAAACCTAGTCTCTATAATTGGGTAGGATAACTTGATGGAAAATTGTCACTCAGATTTAGATTAAATGTAAAGGTAAGCAATCCAAAAGTCACACGCGACTTGCTATGTCACCATGGATACGCCAAAGCGAAAACACGAGAAAAATCAGGGAAGTAGCAAACACAGGGACTTAATTTGTGATGTGAAACAGGTCACCCAGGATGACTCAGAACACCTGTGTTCTTGCTTTTTTTTTTTTTTTTTCTTTTCCCAGAAGATTTTGGAAATGCTGTTTCCTGGTGAGAATACTGCACTGAGTGTGCATTTATGTGGTTCTTGTGTATCGCCGCCCAAGATCTTCCGATTCGGCATCTGCTTTGAGAGACTCCAGCGAGTCATACGTGCCCTCGAAGCAGACACATGCCACCTTAGTACCTGCTGGATGCCCAGTAAGGACTGACTGAACTCGGCTGAACTGATGTTACGTTTGACGTCCCCAGGAGAAGACTCGTCTGTGTCAACTGTCCTCACTGGAAATAGCTGCTGAGGCAGAAGCATCTAGCATCAAGGTACCTATTTCCATCTGATTTGGCTTTTGTACTTGAACAAGGGTCTGACCTTCCCAGGTAAGCACGTCAATTTGGGATCTGCCAAGCGTTTCCCTCGAGGACACGTCGGGAGAGATTCTTTTTCACCTCTCATACTTGCAATCGCTTTTCCACACTAGTATGAAGCTAATGAATGCCATGGACAGATGTAATTAATAAGTAGATTTGAGCTCTCTGAGAGAAATAATGAATTCCTTATATGTTACTAATTTACCCCTTCCTCATGGGCAGACTTGCTTACATAAAGATCCTAATTTAGAAGTGTGATTAAGAAGCCTGATGCCTCGCAGTGATGGGTCAGGGGAGATAAATTGCTCAGTATTTTCACATCTCACATTTTAATTTTGTACTCCATATTGCACATCTGACGCTTCCACGAATAGCTGCTTTGAAGGTCACTGTGTGATTTTTAATGTGTTAAAAGTAGAAGTATCGTTTGGACTAGGTGGTTTAAAACCCCTTGTGGGGGGAAAAAAAAAAGATGTAAAAAAAAAATCAACCAAAATGTGCCTTCCCGTGCTTCAACGTTAATTTCAGTGTGTTTGAATTCGTGATTGCAACACTTACACCTGTTATGAATTGGATCGTTACAATCCTGTATTTATTAAAATGAGATGTTTTAGTCTTGCACTTTTATGAAAGGTAATTTCCAAGTCCTATCATTGAGTTTTAATTTTACATGACTAATACTAATGAATCTTCAAAACTAATAAATAGTAATCGAGTCGGCTCATAAGAAGTAAGGACAACCATGAAAGTGAATTCTGAAATGGTGTGTTGATAATTCTTTGGAGGAGTATGCCTACAAAATGAATCTTTAAACTTTCCCAAATGTGTGTCTTTGTGGTAATAAGAGGAAGCAAAGATACTCATGAAGATTTTAAGTAGGGGATTCCTGTTAGTTTACAGCCTATGGGATCTCAGGTGAGATCCAAGCACAGCAGTGAGTCTGGGCTGTACAAAATGATAACTGAATTTAGGTAATTTTTGAACAGAAACCCACTAAAAAGGAAAATTTTCACTCATAAGACGTGCCATTTAATCCATAAATCAATACCCAATTCTCCTGATTAAGGAGATGAGAGGGATCCCTGGGTGGCGCAGCGGTTTGGCGCCTGCCTTTGGCCCAGGGCGCGATCCTGGAGACCCGGGATCGAATCCCACGTCGGGCTCCCGGTGCATGGAGCCTGCTTCTCCCTCTGCCTGTGTCTCTGCCTCTCTCTCTCTCTGTGTGTGACTATCATAAATAAATTAAAAAAAAAAAATTTAAAAAAAAAAAAAAGGAGATGAGAAATGGGGGGCCAAACAACGATGCAATTTTCTTCCCCAGTTTGTCCCCCAGACCAGAGCTGGAGAACAGGTTTCCACCAAGAGCTGAGGCCCCAGAACAAGGTGTTCCCTCTGTGTAGAGCGAGGTGAGAGATGCTGGTTCGGGAACAGGTAAACCCCCTGCTCATATTCTTTGCTTTGGGCTCTTGCATGTTACAGCAAGGCCTCCTGCTTGGGATGCTCCAGGTTTCCCCAGTAAATGATGCCAGAGGTTTCCCGGGACATCACTGAGTGATGGTTGCAGTTCCATTTGACCAGAGCCATGTTTGGAAAGTGTAGCTCCTCGTTTTCTACAGCAATGCACATGGTGGCCTGAAGCTTGCAAAAATGTGATTGCAATCTGTCCACTCTATCCCCCTTTTCTTCTACTCCCAGTTACCAAGGAAACCGTGCTCATTAGGACGGTTGTCTTTAGGAGAGTCATGCCCACCCAACCCAGAAGGAACCATCAGTAGCTTCACTTCTCAGGGATCAGGGTGGGGGGGGGTGTTAATACTTTGTGGAGATTTGCCCAAACCCTTTGTCTAACCTGCAGAGACCCTGGTGCCTCTCCCACCTGTGTGCTTAGGGACGGATCGTCATCGTGGCGTCTGCCAAGTGAATACAATACAACGGTGTCTTCGTTTATGCGCTTTGGGGAGTGAACGGATTCAGCCTCTGTGAAATGCCAGACTAGGCGTGTCACTCAATTTTTTTCTCACCCTTTCAAAGAAAAGCAGCAATTTATATCCTCTCTATTGGTTTAATGCAATGGATATACCGATCATTATATTTTTTTTCACAGAAGTTCAGATCTTACACGTTACACATCACAAAAGCAAAGGTTGCACGCATGAGATGTATTGTTTGATTCTAAGTTTGTTGCACGTTGTGATCCCAATGTGGTATGTTACCTGAACGTAAGGTTTTAGAAAGTGCCCAATATTCTTTTTTTTTTTTTAAGTTTATGTATGAATGTATTTAAGTAATCTCTACGCCCAACGTAGGGCTCAAACCCACAACCCCAAGATCAAGAGGTGCATGCTCTGCCGACTAAGCCAACCAGCCAGTCACCCCAGAAAGTGCCCATTATTCTGAAACACTGACACACACATTATGTTCCGTGCACCACAAAACACTAATAATTTATCATTCTTATATAAAAGCATAGCAATTCTGAATCAGATGGAGGATCAAATTTTCTGAACATGTGTTTGGAGAAAATAGCATGGGTTTCAGATGGAAGCTCACATGACCTCTTCTTTGATTTGTAGCCATAAGATACAAAGATGGCCAGGGAAAAGTAGCATATTTTATTTTTGGTCCCCACTACACCCATGAGTAATTATATGAACCCAGAAATAGCAAGGAATTCATTTATTTAAAGCTTTTTTACACAGAGGTTGCTAAATCATTGAAGCTGAGTTTGTCATCACTGGGGTAGAGGGGATGCACACACAACAATTCCACCTCGTAAGATTGCTTCCCATAAATATCCGTCATGGCTTCTTTCAGACTGTATCCATTTTGTGTTCTCTTCTGCTCCTTGGGGGGGGGGGGACTCCTCATTATAATATTAATAGTTATTATTATACTGAGACTGCTTGATTTGTTCATTTATGTTGAATATCAACCATATTTGTGCAATATTTTAGGTAGTTTGCCCTATCTGAAGATCTATTGGTAAAGGAATCTGAGGGAATGAGGAGTGCTAAGAACTTTATGATGCCTAAAAAAGATTAGTTCGAAATAATTAAATGATCACAGTTCTGTAAATTTACCAAGTCTTTAAAGTAGACACTTAAAATGGCTGGATGTTAACTGTTGTAAATTATAATTCAATAGAGATGTTTAAAGAGCACATTGACTTCTTATACAGGCAATTGGAGTAGAGTTTTATAAAATTAAAGTAGACTAGAAACCAAGTTTGTGATTTAAAAAATTCCTATTTATAACAACGAAGGGATTGGCAAAATTATGCAACTCCTTTGTAGCTAAGAAAGTAGATGGCATCTTGCCTTGTTGGCACTGACTTTCTCCTGCATTGTCTGAGCCCTACCGAGGCTCTTCCAGGCATCGCTCGCTTCCTGTGTCTCATGGTGGTGTATGTACTCTGGGATGTCTTGTCCATAGAATTGGCCCTTAAGGGGCATCTGGGTGGTTCAGCAGTTGAACATCTGCTTTCAGCTCAAATCATGATCCCGGGGTCTTGGGATCAAGTCCTGTATCAGGCTCCCCTTGGGGAGCCTACTTCTCTCTCTGCCTGTGTCCCTGCCTATGTCTTTCTCACGAATGAATAAATAAAATCTTAAAAAAAAGAATTGGCCCTTAAGATAAATTTCAGACCGTTCCATCTTTCTGCGTATCTTAATTGTTGAGTTTAGGTATGTCTCAGCTATAGCTTCCTGAGGACCATTCCCTCAGAGCTTTGCATTCTCCAACATGTATAAAACCTTACTTATTATTTTACGAATGACACAGTGTCTTCCAAAGGGGGGAAATACATATATGTCTACCGAGGATTATATATTTAGTAAAAATAGATTTCAGAAGGAAATCATAAAAAAACAGAGTGGAGAAAAACACAATAGAGAACTGAAAACCGACACAGAGAATCAACAGACCCAAAAGTTGGTTCTTTGGCCAAAATTGACACATCCTTAGCTAGACACACCAAGAAAAAAAAAGAGAAGAATCATACTACTAAGATCAGACCTGAAAGTGTGGACATTGCTACTAGTCTTATCAAAATGGAATGGATATCAAGAGAATGCTATGAACAATTAGATGGCAAACATCCCATAAAAGAGCTGACATGATCAAGCTCTTGGAAACATACAAACTACTAAAGCTGAAGAAAGAATAAGTAGGAAATATGACTCTCCCTGAAAAAATTATACTTCAAAACTGAGGGGAAAATGAAAATATTTTCAGATGAATCAAAGCTAAGTAAATTCTCAGCCAGCAGATGTACACCACAAGAAATTCTAACCAACATGCATCATGTCGAAGACAAGTAAAACCAGATAGAAACACATCTACCCAGGAACAAACAGGGCTAGAAATGGCAATTTTACATGTAAATAGGAAATAATTGTGTGGCTTTTTTTAAAAAAAAAGATTTTATTTATTTATTCATGATAGACATAGAAAAAGAGAGGGAGAGGCAGAGACACAGGCAGAGGGAGAAGCAGGCTCCATGCCAGGAGCCTGACGCGGGATTCGATCCCGGGGCTCTAGGACCACACCCTGGGCCAAAGGCAGGTGCTAAACCACTGAGCCACCCAGGGATCCCTAAATAATTGTGTTTTAATGCACCAAATCATAATTCAGTGTGTGAAATAAAGCAGTAAAAAATATATCCTGCATTATGTAACACACGCATACAAAAATATGTGACAAAATGGCACAAATAAAGGAGAATAGGGGGATCCCTGGGTGGCCCAGGGCGCGATTCTGGAGACCCGGGATCGAATCCCACATCGGGCTCCCGGTGCATGGAGCCTGCTTCTCCCTCAGCCTATGTCTCTGCCTCTCTCTCTCTCTCTGTGACTATCATAAAATTAAAATAAAAATAAAAATAAAAATTTTATAAAGGAGAATAGGGCTGTGTACAATGTGAAGTTCTTACATGATATACAAAATGGTATAAATTGTTTGAAAGCAGCTTGTTATAAGTTAATATAAGTTAAATATATATAAAATATAAAATAAGCTAAAATATTGTAAAATAAGCAAATAATCACCCAAAAAAAGCCCATAACAGAGCTAAAACAGAATACTAAAATAGGCCCGATCCAAGGAAAAAAGAAGGCATGACAAACAGAAAACGAATAATAACATAGCAGATTTATACCTTTTGTAAAATTGTTATAATTGCATCAAAGGTAAATGGCCTCATCCAGTCTTATTTCAAGAGTAATATAAAGTGAACTCAAAGTCTGATTTTTAAATATCATACTACTTATACTTCAAAAAGCAAATCGAAACAGGTAAAATCAACATTAAGAATATTTTAGGGGCTCCTGGATGGCTCAGTCTGTAGAGCACGTGACTTGCCATCAGGATCCTGAGCTCAAGCCCCATGTTAGATATAGAGATTACTTAAAATTTAGGGGGAAAAAAAACCAGAATATTTTATATAACCCAAGATACACAAATTCTTACTGTATTAGGATGTAGTAAGGTTAAAATATGAATGACACGTCATATCATTTTTTGTTGCCTTCACCTTCAGAAAACTACCCATGGATTAGATAAGGAATCACAAGGGAAATTAATACAATTTTGGTTTGAATGATATGGGAAATGTAACATAGCTTTTGTCTTGTAGCATCTGAGGTGATAGAAACACCCTTAATTCTGACAGGGATGTCAGTTACACAGGTGTATGCATTAGTCAAAACTCAAACTATTTTATTTGTGTAAAAAGTGGATGCGTAAGAAACTAATGCAATGAAAGTCCCCACTGGCCAGATAACACCACCAACAAAGATAAAACATTCGTGAAAACAAGGCAGAAAAAAAAAAAAAAAAGAAAAGGCAGAAAAATAAAATTCTATGTATTGAAATTCTTATGTGAATAAATGAATTCTATATAAATAACTAATTTACATTAACATATTTATATTAATAAAAATTCTATGGCTTTAGTCAGGACACATTCGTGTGCAGCAATAAGGCAAAATATTTGGGAAAAAAATTATCATCCAAAAATAAATTTTCAAAACGACTCAGAGAAAAACATACGAGTGTAGTCTTCGACTGGCTATCAGTATAGATTGCATTAGGCACTTTAGGGCACAATTTTTATTCTTTATTTTATGTATTTGGTTTTTTTTAAGATTTTATTTATTTTTTGAGACACACAGGGAAATCGTGACCCGGGAGAAAGGGACAGAAGGAGAGGGAGAGGCAGACTGTCCGCTGAGCAGAGAGCCCAACATGAGGCTCCATCCCAAGACCCTGATCATGACCTGAGCCAAAGACAGATGCTTAACCACCTGAGCCACCCAGGTGCCCCAAGGGGACAATTTTTTTTTAAGATTTTATTTATTTATTCATGATACACAGAGAGAGAGAGAGAGAGAGAGAGAGAGAGAGGGGCACAGGCCAAGGAAGAAGCAGGCTCCATGCAGGGAGCCCGACATGGGACTCGATCCCGGGTCTCCAGGATCACACCCCAGGCCGAAGGCGGTGCTAAACCACTGAGTCACCCAGGGATCCAAGGGGACAATTTTTAAATAGAAATCACAGTGTTTCTATTGCTTGATAGTGATCATTTTACAAAACGTACCATATTTTTACATAAACAGCCATGTTTGGCCCATCAAATTATGACTTCACTGCCAGCCTCCGATGACGTGTGACATCAGAACCTCTTCGGGTGCATCTTCCAAGCACCCTCTGGGCTGTACCTTTCTCTAAGTTGTTCAATGGTTCAGTATGTTCCCACCTGCCTTCCATCATCCAGGAGTGTGTGAGGCTTCCCACCTGCTGGTGACTTCCCCTTCTACTTGCTTCATAGAACCGTGTTTACTACAAGCTCTTCTTTCCTCCAGCTGTTGGACTGAGTCTCTTGAGCGGTGGGAGTTAAAGCCGTGCGTTCACCCTTCCCGATTCAACCAGATGTCTCCACTCCACCATAGGGCCCTGCCGCCACTTGCCGGGGCACGTGTCATAGTCCACAGGACAGTTCGATGGCCACCAATCTCTCGTTTCGGGATAGCATCTACACAGATTTGGAGGCATGACCTAGTCATGACATAGAACCAATTACATGCTTCCACTACTCAAAAGGAAGAAAGATAAATATCATAATTTGGTAGACAAAGACCTTCATAGTATTTTCTTAATGTAGTCTCCCAAGCCCAACCTGACACTTGGCTCAGCACGTTGGCCACCACCCCACCTGGTTAATGTGGCGTCCCCCTGACTCTGACTTCAAACTCTAATGTGGTCACTATGTTTGGCTATAACCATGGCGTACGTGAAGAGTGACCCTACAACATTTGACTGACTGTGATCTAAGGTGTAGACAATCTGGCAGTCAACTCAACACTGTTGAGTTGGAAGATGTTATCTTGTAGCTGGTTTATGTGAGAGAAGGCATGAGGGAGAGAGGAAAAAAATGGGGGTCGGGGGCATGGGAATCAGGATGGATTTTTAAAAATTGGGAACTTATCCATACATGAAAAACTTGACACAAGAGTTCCCAGAATTCACATTCAGGTTGGCAGAGAACCAACCACCATATGGAGCTAGATAATTACGTCCGTCCATATTGTAGAGTTGACCCGTGGATTAACACGACACTCTTATCGATTCTGTACATCTCTTATTTGAATACAATTTATTAAGATCAAGCCAGGGCGCTCTCTTAGGAAATTTATAGGCTCTGTCGATCTCCTACCTTCCTGATCTCTCTCTACCGTTTTCCAAAATCAGAACTTCGTGGGACTGTGATTTCAGCCACACGGTTTCACAGAAGTCCAATAGATCTCAGAAAATAACTTTCCAAAGGTCTTGGAACCCTGTGACTTCATTAAATACGTTAAATAATGTGAGCATCTTACACGACACCAATATCCCAAGGGGTAAGCGGGTACGAGGGAGAGTCCGCTGAGTAGTGAGGTATCTAGGTAAGTCGAAATACGTCACAATGCTCTGTGTGCCCCTGTTACATCATAAATTTTACAATTTATTCTTTAAAGAAACCCACCTTAGCATGTATTGCTCTTATCATATCCATTTCTGTGAAGACAAAATAAGTGTTAGACCAAAACAAAAATGTGAAGGGGAAAGAGCTCACTTTATTTTTCTCACCCATTCCTCCCATAATGAGCTCCATTGGAGACAACTTCCCGTCATCTGAAATGTATACATCCAAAGAACTGTATTCACGTGGATCTTTGGGTCTTCCCTCTGTTGTTGTTGTTGTTGTTTTTCCTAAAATTTAGACAAAATTCAGCAATTATCTGAACGACCAAGGCTTTGGTTGTTTTTACTTTTTTTTTTTTTTTAAGATTTTTTATTTATTTACTCATGAGAGAGAGAGAGGCAGAGACACAGGCAGAGGGAGAAGCAGGCTCCATGCAGGGAGCTCGACGTGGGACTGGATCCACGGGTCCCCAGGATCACGCCCTGGGCTGAAGGCGGCGCTAAACGGCTGAGCCACCCGGGATGCCCAGTTGTTTTTACTTTTAAATTGGAAATCTTCACTTTAAATGCATGGATGTGATGAAAGGATGTCTCTAGATACCTCCTTCTTCTGATTTTCTTTTTAATTATTTCAGTGAAACCATGGAAAATGAGTCAGATCGAGTCTATGAAGACTAGACAGGAGGTTTTCCCTTCCGTAACCTTATCGTTTCTCAGTAAAAGGTTGAGTTTATCTTGCCTTCCCGAGCTATTTATTGAGAAGATCCAAACTGATGCATTTCATTCATATTTCATTCAGAATCATGTCTTTGTATGAAGGCTTGATTTTTTTTTTCCTGAAATCGTTCAGACTTTCATTTCTTATTTTATACCTTACATGGAAAAATCCCTTAATCTTTCTTTAATGGAATTCTAGGACAGTCACATAGATCAATTTGAGCCAGTTGCATTATTTAGTCTTTAGGATTGTTTTATGTGTATTTGCCATTTGTGAACCAAGAGCACATCATATTTTATAAAATAGACACGTATGGTAATAATGAAATGTATCTATCACTTGCTCATTAATGTCTGTATTCATATTTCTGTCATGTATTGCACTCCTACAAAAAAATGTAACAAACCACATCTTTCTTTTCCTCTTTTTTTTTTCTGTTGCAAATCCAATGCTGTTAATTCTACCCCAAATGGTAGTCAATTCGTAGAGACTCAGCGTAAATGGTGTTAAGCCATACATATTGTAAATAAAACTTGCGTATGCTTTATCATTTCTATTTCACTTTTCTGTGTCACAAAAATTTCATTTTAATTGGAAACTCTGTTGTCTGTAAAGATGCATTTCTGCAGGATACTATGCGGTTTACTGAGTAGGAGAGAGAACTTCCCTACGGTATTAATTAATCCATTTCTTCCTCGTTGCCTCTCAAGGACACATGGTGACAAACCCCAGAGGAGGAGAAGAAAAGCCACCTCTCCACCAGCCTTGGTTCTATACACCAAGATGCACTGGAGGAAACGGGGACACATATGTTTGAAATAACGTGGTGTCGACGATTTCCATATGTATATTCAAAATGAATACAGACGATACACTACTGTTCCATGCGATCATGGGAAAATCCATGGAAGTCTTCAATAAATCTGTTATTGTCTTTATCACTACTTTATGTTCCATAAGTAAAGCAGGAGACTTGTAGAAACACAAATTTGATAAACTTGGGTTCACTGTAGTATCAGTTCACTCTGTATTGTAAGCCAAAGTATAGACATTATAAGAAAATAGAAGTAAGGGGTATTTGCAGTTAGCCAATGCCCTTCTCAGCCTTATTTTTTTTTTATTATGATTATGATTACGATGACTCTCCTTCAAATATTTGTAATGCTTCAGGGAAGGGAAGATGATTCAGAGATTCTGGAGAACCATCGTATCACGTAGAAGTCTTCCACTTGGAAAATTTAATCCTCGGGTCGCCCACCCATCAGTGGAAAGAGGAAAGGGAAAGACGAGACACTCATCATAAAGCCATTACAAGGCGTGGAGATTGGTTGTCCAGGCCGAGCGTTGGCTAAAAGCAAGTGTGCTCCTTCCTGATGGCAGTTGTCATAGAGTCCCACAGACTGAATGGGATCAAATAATGAAAAGTTTGTCCTCCGATGGTCCTGGGGGCTGGTGGGCCTGGGCCCTTGTGACATGTGAGGGCCATCTGTTCCATGCCTTTCCCGTAGCTTCTGGGGGTTTCCTGGCCAGGTCCACCGTGACTTCGCTAACACACACCAGTCTTCATCTGCACGTGACATTCCCCCTGCCCAAGTGTCTTCATCTCCCCTTTCTAGAAGGACACCGGGCATATCAGGGCCCCACTCTACTCCCACATGACCTCGTCTAAATTAGTTCTGTTGCAACGACCCCGTTTCCAGATGGAGTAATTTAGGAAGACTCTAGCTTACGGTATTCTCTGGTCATTGAACACGCTTGCTTAGAGCCTGCTGGGGGTCATGGGTCCGGGCTCTTTGATGAGTGTTGTCAATCAGTCCACGTGAGAAGTATGGCTGATGGTGTTTGGATTCTCCATCTCTAGTCTGTCCTCCTCCTGTTCCTCCCCCCTCCTCCTCCCGCTCTACATCATTTTCTTTCCTCCTCCTACTTCTTCACCTCCTTCTGTCTCTTTTCAACACACACAGACACACATCACCTTGACTCCTCAGAGCACTCTTGGAACCACTAACACCTTTACGATAGACACTACTCCCATTTACAAACACGATATATCCCCCCAATGGTGGGCCTGTCCTCACTCTTCTCTGTGCGTGTCTGGCACGACTATGGGAAGACACTATTGTGAACGTGCCATTGGAAACATTACCATATCCTTAAAGGATAGTTTCTTTTTTCTTTTTTCTTTTTCTTTTTTTACTGGCATAGTTGGTAGGCACAGTGGATGTTATCTGTGTTTTCTTTATTAACCGGTGAAGTTACTAATTCTAATAGCTTCATTGTAGATTTTTTATTTGTATTTTAAACTCACAAAGGCTTGACTCTCCTTTTCCAATCATATTATTTGCACTTGTCTTTACTGTTCTGCATGTGCTGCCCAGTGCCCCAGTACTCCTGCTGCGCCGTGGAGAGACCTGAGAATGTCAGCCACACGAGTCTCATTCCCAATATCAGGGGACTCTTTATCCATTTCAGCCCCAAAATATGCTGTTTGATGTATTGTGGCCTCTTTTTTTTTTTTTAAGATTTTGTTTATTTATTCATGAGAAACAGAGAGAGGGAGAGAGAGAGAGAGAGAGGCAGAGACACAGGCAGAGGGAGAAGCAGGCTCCACACAGGGAGCCTGACATGGGACTCGATCCCGGGACCCCAGGACCACATCCTGGGCCAAAGGCAGGCGCTAAACCGCTGAGCCACCGGGGCTGCCCCTGTGGTCTCTTTTTCTAAAGTAAAAATCTATTATATGTTTAGGGAAGGCCCCTTCTAATGTCCTGATGCTGATACATTTTATTAATTATAGTTAATATCTATCATCCTTTTAAAATGCATTTTTCTGCATTTATGGAAATGTCACACATGTATTTTCCTGTTTCTTTTATTATGGTTGTTTACTTTAAATGACTCAAATTTTAATCACCTTTGTATGCTTGTATTCCTTAAATTAATCCTACTTTAAAATGTTGTATTATGTGATGTTTCCCTTTATCACTGGAATATATATATATGTATATATAAATTATATCACAGAATACATCTTACTATGTGTTATAATTACACATAATTTTATAAATTCTACATCTGTAAGAAGGATTGTCAGAAGACTGGACTCCAATGTTCTTCCTTTTGATTGTTTTTCTTAGGGTTTAGTATTACAGTTATGCTGACCTCAAGAACATTTCAGAATAGATTCATGAGCCTTGCTAGTTCTTGTCAAATATATATTGTTTCAGAGCTGCTATAAATTCTTCCTACTGTTATAGTTTCTAATCCTTTTCTCAAAATTTATAGAATATGTATTCTATGCATTATTCTAGCTTCCTAACCTTGCTATTTGCTGTCATGCCTTGACATTCTTGGGTTTTCTTCTTATGTGATCAAAAATCTGCAGTGATCATAAAAATCACCTCCTTCCTTCAAATATGGATGCCCTTTGTGTTTTTATCTATTTGCGTATAGCATAATAGATGAACATGATGCTCATCAACATCATGCATAAACAATATATATATATGCACACACACACATCCGAGGCTCCTGGGTAGCTTAATCAGTTAAGGATCTGCCTTTAGCTCAGGTCAAGGTCCCGGGGTTCTGGAGTTGAGCCCCACATTGGACTCCCAGCTCCATGGGTACTCTGCTTCTCCCTCTACAGTCCCCCCTGTACATGCTCTCTCTCATGCTTGCTCTCTCTCTTCCACATAAATAAATAAAACCTTATAAAATTAAATTAAATTAAATTAAATTAAATTAAAAATTAAATTATTAAATTAAATCAAATAAATAAAATAAAATAAAATAAAATAAAATAAAATAAAATAAAATAATAATACACATCTGTTTCTGTCTTACTGTTTTTTTCGATGAAGGACGAACATTAACTTTCATTCAGTGCCTTTCATTTCTTATGGAGATGATTGATATAGATGGTGATTATATTAGTACATTTAATATAATAAGTTGACTAATAACAGAAATCCACATTTATCCTCAAAGTCAACGTCAAGTCACCACAGTGAATTTTTCTTGAAACCTCAGCTGGATTCTATTTGGTGGCTGTTGGAGATATTTCTATCTGCGCGTTGTTGTTTGTGCTGTGTTTCTTGGAGTTCGTTATCAGTGCTTTGCTCGCTTCATAATGAAAATTTGGAACTACTTTTCCTTTTCTATGTTCTCAACCAGCGTAAATATTCGCAAGTAAATCTTATTTTCAAAGAAAAAAAAAACTGTAAAGCCATCTGGAAATGCTGTGTTTGACAGGAGAGTGGGTGAGGCAGGGAATGAGGTCTGGTCTCTCTGAGATTTTATAATTAGTTTCCAGTTCTTATGTCTTCTGGGGAGAAAAAAAATGTGTACATATAGAAAATCACCCATGTCATTGGAGTCCTCAAATGCATTTGCACCGAGTGGATCAAACAAGCTGTTTTTGATTCCTTAAACTCCTTCATTGCTGTGATTCCTATCATCCGTTCTCACTTTATATATTTGGGGTCTCTCCCTCCTTTTAATGACTATCATATTAAACACTCTATCTGCACACTGTGTTTTTAACCAAAGAACCAATACTAGGCATTTTCATTATGTTTTATCCTCATTTAGGTCCTTTTTTACATTTTAATCTTTATTAATTCGTCTCTAATTGAAGCACTGCCTATGTGTTATTGTATTTTTGGATTTTGCTTGGAAAATCCAACTTAGGTTAGAATGCTTCCTTACGGCATTTCCACCATTCAGCAGGATTAATGACTTAGCGTAGTTTCTGGCATAAAACAGCTAAATAAATTACTCAGTGTGACTCTGCACAGATTGACGCTCTTGGCTATGACGCTCTGAAAGGTAACTATTTAAAAATTCAGGCCCTGGGGTGCCCAGCTGGCTCAGTCTGTGGAACGTGCAACTCTTGATGTCGAGATTGTGACTTCCAGCCCCACATTGGGTGTAGAGATTACTTAAAAATAAAATCTTTTCAAATAAAATAGAATAAAATTTCAAGCCTACTTGAGTATACGGAAATGAGCATGAGAAAAAAGCATGCATTTCTGCCATCAAAAGTAATAGAGTTAAGGGCATCTGGCTGGCTCAGTCAGTAGACCATGCAACTCTCGGTCTTGGGGTAGTAGTCGAAAACATTATTTAGAATTAAAGGGTTCCATAGAACCCTATGCCATAAAAAGTTCTAATCTGCTACTACTTCTATTGACTATTTCCCGAAACTTTTAACATTATCATTATCAAAATTTCCATTTTCTTCTTTATTCTTGTAAATTTCCATTACTCTGCATCTAACTTAGGGATTTCTCATCCTACATACAATTGTAAGCTTCCCAGGGTGTTTCAAATATGGCTTTTTCATTGAATTGGAAGTAGGAATGGTGCATTCTATGAATGCAAACCATCTCCTTGACCCAATCTTTTTGGCACTACTCTTAAGAGTGTTACCCCAGCTTTCTTTGCTGACAAGCCCGACGTGAAATTTTGCCACTTAGAAGATGGCTCTCTAGTATCATTGTGACCTTCAGCTCTTTCACAATGTCTGTATAAAATACTTTGCACTGAAGAAGCGTGATTACCCATATTAGCGCTAATGGAAAATGTCTCAAAGCCAAATCGTTTTCAATAAATGTGCATTAGGACACTTTGAATAGAACTATCACTGGAGATTAAGGTGGTGCCCTGAGGAAATTATGTGCTTTTTGGAATTTTAGCACAATTTTACTTTGTTATTTAAAAAAAAAAACTTGTATAATAACCTGTTGAAAAGCAAAATCCCTACTTTCACTCTCATGAACGGCAACACTTCTTAAAGTTTAGTGTCATTTGCATATTAATTACTGGAAGACGTGACACTAAAGCTTGAGTCACACACAGACACACACACACAAAACATAGGACAGGGACACTAGATGCCATTTTTTAATTTCTGATTTTTTTCCCAGCATTATTGAGATATAATTGACATACACGTAACATCTAATTTGGTATAATTGACACATTGTGTACATTTAAGGTGTAAAATGTGATGATCTGATATATGTATGTATTGCTGCCATGATAAGGTTAGTTAACACATCTATCGCCTGGTACTTAACTGTTGTTATGTGTAGAGAAATCTCTTAAGATCTACTGTCTCATCAACTGGCAAGTAGACAATTCATTGTTGATAAACTATAGTCATCGTGCTGGACATTAGATCCCAAGAACGTACCATCTTAAGACTGAGAGTTGAGACTACCATCATCCCTTTCCCCCACCCCAACCCTTGGCAACTACCAATTTACTGTTTCTGTGATTTTTTTTGCTTCTTTGTTTTTAGATTCCACCTGGAAGTCAGATCATACAATATCTGTCTTTGTCTATCTCATATCATTTAGCATATGCCATCAAGCTTCATCCATATTGCCTCAAATGGCATATTTCCACGTCCAAACTACCCATTTTATGTCCGAACAACCCACACACATCACTGTCTCTTAATCCATTTCTCCCACAGTGGACACTTAGGTTGCTTCCACGTCTTGACTTTTATAAATAATGCTTTAGTGAACACAAGGTTGCAGGTATGTCTTCAACTTAATGATTTCATTTACTTGTCGATAAACCGACAAGTGGAATTTCTGGATCACATGGTAGTTCAATCTTTAACTATCTGAGGAACCTCCATACTGTTCTCCAGAGCAGCTGCACCAGTTTGCATTCCCACCAACAGTGCACCAGGGGTCCCCTTTCTCCCCATCCTCAGCAATACCTGTTAACTCTTGCATCTTGATAGTAGTCATCCTAACAGGTGTCCGACCATGTCTCATGGTGTTTTAATTTGTTTTTCCCTGATGATGAGTGGTGTGGAGCACCTTGCCAGTACCTATTGGCCATTTGCAAGTCTGCTTTGCGAAAGCGTCTGTTCAGATCTTTCGGGTTATTGGGTTTTTTGTTTTGTTTGCTGTTGAGTTGTAGGAGTTCCTTATAAATTGTAGATAATATTTATCAAATATATGATTTGCAAATATTTCCTTCCATTATTTAGGATGCGTTTTTGTTTTGTTGATCTTTTGCTGTACTGAAGCCTTTTCAAGTGACGTAGACTCATTTGTTTATTTCTACTTTTATTGCTTATGCTTTTGGTGACATATTCAGAAAATCATTGCCAAGGCCTATGCCAGGGAGCTTTTCTCCTATTCTTTTTTAAAAAAAGATTTTATTTATTTATTCATGAGACACACAGAAGGCAGAGACATAGGCAGAGGGAGAAGCAGAGTCCCCGTGGGGAGCCCGATGTGGGACTCGATCCCGAGACCCTGGGATCATGACCTGAGCCCAGGACCTGATGCTCAACCACTGAGCCACCCAGGTGCCCCTCCTAGTCTTTCTTTTAAGAGTTGTTTGGTTTCAGGTTTTATATTTAGATCTTTAGCCCATATCTAGTTAATTTTTGTGTAAGCTAGGAGTCCAGCTTCATTCTTTTGCATGTGAACGTTCAATTACCTCAACACCAGGTATTAAAAAGACTATCTTTTCCCCATGAGTATTCTTGGCTCCCTTGCTGAATATTAGTTGAATACACAGTAGATGCCAGTTTTAGGTTGTGATAATTCTAGATCGACTATAAATACTGACACATGTGAGTTCTTTAAAAATTTAACTCACTAGGGAAATGGAATGGCTGTAAAATCAACACAAGTTATCCAAAGCAAGAATCAATTCATTCTGGCTTATATTAATTGTTTCTTTAAGAATTTTCAGTCAGCATTAACTGAAAGAAAGGAGAACAACCATAATTTATTTATGTTCAAACCGAAACCCATATGAAGTAAATCTGTCTATTCTGAATGTTGTTAAGGCAATTTTCATATTAGCAGATAACAATCTCTTAATATCTTTACTTCCAACCCACCTAGTCTAATTGTCTCCTAGCATCTGTTTGGGTGAAGTGTGAAATGTGATCATCACACAGGAGAATTAAGGAGGATGGAGTGTGTTTGCTGCAATCCTCTACTGTTTAGTAGGGACACAGCTTTTGTAGGGCTGGCGGCTTTGAACCCTCCCAGGGGAGCAAAAATTGTCTAGACACTTCACAGTGGTGTTGGGCCTAATATAAGACTCTGTGTCTGAAATTGACATATTATAGTTTCATCTCCTTTTCCTTCCTTCTGATGGAAGTGCTAATAAGTAGAAAAATGGCCAATAGACTGTCAAAGCAAAAAAAAAAAAAATACTGGGAAAAGAATAGCTTATTGGAACGTGACTGCATTTTTAAGCAGAGATTGAAACCGTGTATTACCATTGTTCTATTCAGCTTTATTTTCAAGAAAACAGTTCCTATATGATCCTTCAAAACAAACCCTGGTTCACCTTGCATAAATCTTGCTGGTTAGTCACATGCACACCCACCAACCCCCCCCCACACACACACACACAGTGAGGTTGGGGGGAGAAAGAATAAGTAGGCTTGTACATTTGATCCCATTATTCAGAGTTCTAGGCAAGCCTTGGTTTCATGGTCAAAGCTTTTTCATTTAATGCCAATAAATAGGTCAATCACAGAAGGTGCCCAAAGAGCAAGAGGCAGTGGCTCAGCAGAAGTTCACAATAGCACGTAGAAAAGAAAGAAAAGGAGAAAGGAAATACTCTTCCTTCTAAAGCCAACGACACTTGTGCTTTTCATCGTATCCGCCCCAACGGGGCCACCAGAGGAAAGCCACCACCATGTCCTCCTCGCTGTCCTTTCTTTGGGGCTCCGTGGTGAACAGGTTGCCCTGGCGGAGGGTCCTATGTTGTGCATCCCAACCAACCTGCCCCGGTCCCTCTGCATCCCGCAGGAGTTCACGACTTCATCATCGCTTCCTTCTTTCTGAACCTTGTAGCCTGCAGTGTCTTCCCAAACACCTCCGTAAAAATGCATTCATGGAGTCCAACAGTGATTTCCTTTGGCCAAGGCTTGTCATCTGTCTCCTCTACTTCTTGTCTTTGATTTCAGATAGTAGCTGTCTTCTTCCCAGAAATGTCATGGCTGTGATTGGCTTGGACGGCATTTGTGAATGCTGCTTTTCCTCCGGTGGGCTTCTGTGTGGGTCTGCACCGCCTCCTCCCCTTTATACCCCATCCCCACGCAGTCTCTCTTACTGGAAACATCAGTATTCAAGGCTGCAAACTATGAACATTCTGCACACTTGCAATTTTATTCCTACTTTCTGTACAATATTTTAAATTACCTCCTGCACATATTTTTTCCAGAATAACTCTATTCTTATCTAAAACTGTTGGGACCCTTCTTCTGAAAGAATTATCTACTGCGTGGGATCAATCAGTACAAGAAATCATTTTTAAACACTCCAAGGAAAAGGAAGGAAAATTGGATGTTTTCGATATTTTAAGTACATAAATTTCTCCTCCCTAATGTAATTTCTTCTATGCTGCCCTCCTGGTACATGTGAGATGGGAAGAAAGACCATGCGGATATGTGTGTGGCTTTACAAACTTTCTCCGTTGATTTTTGACACTCGTCCTTTATTTAGAGGAGAGATTCATCTCCTACAAAAAGCTCTTAGGTGTACCGGCCAGTGGGTTGAAACCTTGGGTCAAAATAATTACAACTTGGTTTCTCTCAAACAACTCTATGGTTAGAACGTTGTCCCACTCATGGTTTTGGCACTTTCTCATATTTTCAGAACCCATGTTGTTTCTCAATCCTGATTTTCAGTGGCTGTGATTTTCTCCTGCTCTGGTTATTTTCAAGCCACGTGTTTATAGGTCCCAGGAGATCCAAGAGATATCAATGATGGGGGACAGAGGGGAAAAGCCGTGAACCAGGAGAAATTTCTCTCTCTGATGAAAATTCCATGCTATGTGTTGTGTTCTTGCACACTACGATGCGGTTCTCTGCACGGAGCACTCCAGTAGTCCCGTGGCATCAGAGAGTTCTAGATTCTTGACAGTGGGAATGTTCACCCAACGTCATGGGATAGGTGAGATATCAGGAGTTCAGATTCAGGACTTCTGCCCAAGAAGCCCGTGCAACATAGGGGATGCACCTGGGCATTTGTTTTGCAAGTGGGACCAAAGGTTAATAGGGATAATACCTGCCTCAGATCACCTGGATTCTAGGTCTCCGTACTGCCTTCCAACTGGTAGATCTTGTGCAAGTCACGTAATGATCTGAGGCTACATTTCCTTCCTATAAAATGAGCTAATAATGCTTATCCTCCTCTCAATTTTTTTTTGCACTGCAAGAATAAAAAGAGAAAATGCGTGAAAAGCACTATGTAAATTCCACAGCATTATAAAGATGAAAGGTACAGCCGATATTTTTATGCTTCACTTAAAAGCTCAAATAAAGCAGTCCTTCCTATAAAGGGCAGTTTGCTTCTGCCTGGCATAAGTTCTGCTACTGAAAAATATTAATTTTTTTTTCCTTAATGAGAAATGGATGAGTTGCCTACTTTTGGCCTCTAGCTTGAACAGAAATATGCAAGATGGACTTTTGTGTGGAAGATATTCTATAAAATGACCTGAAATTCAATAGAATTTCGACAGGTATCCAAGTATCATGACCCCAGGGCTGACACTGCGTTCTCGTAGAACGCCACCACACATTGGGGCAGGTGGGCACACCTGGACACGAAGGTGCCAGCTATAGGAGCAGAAACTGTAACTCGATCTTCTCTTGAGGGTCAACCAACCTGAAATCACGTGGCGTACCCCAAGTGCAAATATCTGGTGGTGTCGTACTATATCTAATACTTCCTAATATGTAGAATTGCAGTTCATGATACATTTTTACTGTGCAAAATTAAACTCCCAAAGCTATAAAACTAGTCACAACTTATTTATGGAGAGCTGACCTTTTCATTTTACGAAAAATTTTAAAGTTTCTTTTGCATGAACAACGCTTTTTAAATTTCCTCTGCAGGGACAGAGTACCACCTTTGGAATTTGCACGTGGTTATTCTTTGAGGCTACGTTTTTTTTTTTTAATTTTACACTCCAGAAATTGAAATTACGGACAACATATTGATCTTCAAAAAATGCAGACTTTTAAAACTAAATTATGGGATCCCTGGGTGGCGCAGCGGTTAAGCGCCTGCCTTTGGCCCAGGGCGCGATCCTGGAGACCCGGGATCGAGTCCCACGTTGGGCTCCCAGTGCACGGAACCTGCTTCTCCCTCTGCCTCTCTCTCTCTCTCTGTGACTATCATAAATAAATTCAAAAAAATAAAAATAAAATGACTCCTCTTTTTAAAAAAATAAAAATAAAAAAATAAAAAAAACTAAATTATTTTCAGTGTTTTTGGATTCCAATGTTTTTGATGATGTTGTACAGTGATGTACACACACCATCAAATATTTGCCAGTTGATTGACACTCTTGTTAAAATAGGACAACTATTGTAGAATATATGATTCTTTCTGTAGGAATGTACGCTGTTACACAAAATATCAAAATATAAATTTCAGTTTGACGTTTTTTCCTTAGTAATTATTTGAAAATAAGAGTTTTCCAAATTTTTTTTTATTTCTTTTGAAGGCTCTACACAGACTAGTATGGTCTTTTGTTATTGTGGATTTCCAGAATCTGAATTAGGTGGCATAATAGAAATAAAATCTAATTTCGGAGCCTAGACCTGTTTTCCGTACGAGGCTACTGATTTCGGTAAAACCACTATAATTTTCCATCTCTAAAACTATTCACTTTTT
This sequence comes from Vulpes vulpes, assembly GCF_048418805.1. NCBI lineage: Eukaryota > Metazoa > Chordata > Mammalia > Carnivora > Canidae > Vulpes > Vulpes vulpes. Next base: position 3,241,656 of record NC_132796.1, on the reverse strand, counting down.
CTCAGTTTCATGGCTAAGTTCCTCCTCCTCATCTCCTGCCAGAAGAAATCCAGAACATAGAATGGCATAGCTAGAAAAAATATAAATTATTACAAACTGTAGTAGACAAGAGAAGAGAAGACTCCTGCTTCTGTTGTTGGGCTCATTTAGTATCGGTGTCCCCTGCCTTTTTTAAAAAATATTTTTAAGTAAGCTCTACACCCAATGTGAGGTTGTAAGTCCTAACCTGGAGATTGAGAGTCACAGGCGCCACCCACTGAGCCAGCCAGGCGCCCTTCCCTTTATTTCGTATCTAATTCAACTTTGATTTCCACACGGAGAGGTGATCTCGTCAGCCTTCTGACACTTTTCCTTCTCTCTGTGAGGTGTGTTGTATTTTATTCCAGGACTTGGGCCCACGATGTGTTTTATTGGAGAGTTCGCTCACCGAGAAGTTGTCATTGCAAAGCAGATAAGGACTTGGGTGCAGCAGGTGTTTCTATGTCATCAGAAGCCGTTCACCCTCCGATGGCTTATCAGTTCCGCTGGTGGCAGACTGGTTGCTGAAACTAGAAAATCGTTCAATACAGGTGGTTAGCGGACTGTCCTCGGAGATAGGATTGAGAGAGTGGGTGGGATGCTGGGGGCACGCTTGACCACAAACCATTGTGGCAATTGTCAAACTGTCATGGCCTGAGTCACATTATTGAAAAAAAAAAAATCCCTCAGATGGGGAGAGAGAAAGATCTGGCTTTTGTGACTTGAAGCTTTAAGGTGCAGAGAACTTTCCCAAACTTGTGAGCTTCCTTCAGGATTTTTTTTTTTTTTTTTTTTTTTTTTTTTTGTATTTGCACTCGTCAGCCTTTTTCTCAGCAAGATTCATTGGTTTGGTATCTTTTGCATGTTTTTATAGATCGTCAAAGAAAAATATACATCTACCACCTCTTGCTTTCTTTCTTTTTTTTTTTCTTTTTTCTTTCTTTTTTTTTTTTTGCACCTGATAATTAACAAATATGCATCCTGGTCTCCGTATGCCTCGATTCCTTATACCTTATACTGGATTACATCCTAAAGAGGCCATTCTCATCAGTGCCGGAGGATGAAATGGACATCTCCGCCTTCTCCAACGTAGTCATCTTCGCTTCCTAACAAGTTATTGATGAGCTATCAAGTGCCAGCAGGAGGTCACATAACCATTCAGCATGGGGCACACAAATCGCTGCTCCTGGCTCAAGAGGAAGGAGCAAATGGCAGAGTAGGCGCCTTTGTCTTGTGTAGGGAACTGGCTACGTTAACAACTGGAAGATGGACACGGAAAGAAGCGCAATAAAGAGAAGCCAATGCCATTGTGCATGGTTTCATGGATAACCTGAAAAGATTATCCCATGAGGACATTTTATCATCAAAGTAGGAAGATCGGTATTTCTTTTTTGTTCAGTGTTATTTATACTTGATTTCTGGGTTTCCCTGTAACGCGGGCATGGTGCTCTGCGTTCATCCTGCGTGCAAAAACCTCAAGTCTTCACGTCTGTCTCTCTTGCTATCTCTGAAACCCTGTTTTGGTCACTGTCTGTAATTGTTCATTGAACCTGAAAGTCAGTGTCCTCAACACCACTGCCTAAGACTTTGCTCTTATTTGGACATGGACTCCTTGCAGGTGTAATGAGGTCACAAAAGGTGAGGTCATAAGGCAGTAGGGCAGGTCCTGAACCCAAGATGACTGGTGTCTTTACAGGAAGAGGAGAGACAGACGCAGAGAGGAGACTCCCATGTGGTAAAGGAGACACAGGGAATTTGTATTGGCAGAGGCAGAGATTGGAAGGAAGCACCGGGGGAGCCAAAGGAAACTAGGAGAGAAGGAAGGAAGGATTGTCTCCCGATGCTCCCAGGAAGCCCAGCCCAGACATCTGCAGTGTAGACACAGACTCCACAACGTGACAGAATGTGTTTCTATTGCTGCCAGCTACCCCGTTTGTGACCATTTGTTACGGCAGCCCCAGGAAATGAGTGTGGTCTATTTTTACCTGTATCTCCAGTCTTCGTCTGGGTGAGTATCTGTCCCTGTATCTCTACACCTCACGCGTAAATCTTGGTCCTCATTTCCACTCTCTGACTTATCGCCTGTCTGGCTGGTGGCTTTTCTTTTCCCTACCTTTGATTTTTATTCTCTGTTTACCCCATGCTTGTCAAGACACAGAGTCCAGTCCGCGTGGGATGGTGCAAAGCACTCGGGTCACAGCTACAGAGCCCCGTGCTTTTTATTTCACATTTGGCTCCTACGTGAGGCATGACATGAAGCCCTACCCCGACTTTCTGTTTTATTCTATCTGCTCCCTGCTTTTTAATTTGTGTATAATTAATAGACAGCATTGTATTCATTTCAGGTGCACAGTATAATGATTCAACCGTTCTACACATTACTGAGTGCTCATCACAAAGAGTCCCCGCCTTCATCCCCATAATCCTCTTCTTATTTCACCCACTCCTTTACCCACCTCCCCTCTGGCAACTATCACTTTGTTCTCTGTATTTAAAAGTCTGGGGTGTTTTGGTCTGTTTTTTCTTTGTTTTGCTAGTTTCTTAAATTACACACGAGGGGAATCATATGGTATTCATCCTTCTCCAACGGATTTATTTTGCTTACTGCAATACCCTCTAGTTCCATCCACATCGTTGCAAATGGCAAGATGTCATTATTTTTGATGTCTGAGTAATATTCCATTGTGTATATACACCACATCATCTGTATCCATGCTTCCGATAGATGGATACTTGGATCTATCCTTACTTTCTTGCTCAGATGTTGTAGGGATACCATGGATGGGTAGTCTCTGAGAAAACACATTCCAATTGATAAAGCATAAGGTCATCCTGAACTGTCACAAAGCATGCACACATTTATATATGCCATGGGGAATTAATGAATAATTGAAATATTTTTTTCTGAGCTTGATACATCTGTCTATAAACCAATATAAAAGCTTAATTTTGTATATTCAGGCATGCTTAATATCTTTTCACTGTGCCCATTCTTTGGTAGACCTGAAAAGCATTTTCTTCCTGGTAATGTAATGTGTTGCTTTACTTTTCTCTCTTCTATCTGCTCTAAATTTCAGAGCAGATTTCTATGAGCAAATCACAGCATTGTGCAAATTATGACCATAATTTTCCTCTCACTCAGAGAGCCTATGAAACTGGCACTCATTCATTTTCATCTCCAGGGGACACTTGCAAACAAGCTGGTGAAACCAGTCTGCTTGATGAAGGTGTTGGACTTGGTTTTTAGATGTAGCATTATCCCAATACAGTGAATTTATGAAGAAAAGTTTCTTGTCATTTCCTTTGGCCTGATGAGACCTGCATCATATTCCTTTCATCTGGGTCAATAGCACTATAAGTATAATCTCTCGTCCTTATGATACAGACTCCATTCGCTCCATGTTTCAGATGGGCTTATCCGTTTCTCCCCCATCTCCTACGAAGCTGCATACATTTCCAGCAAAGCCAGAAGCTTATCCCATTGGAAAATCTCATTGAAAATGTGGGGAAAAAGGCAATGGACACATCAATAAAATAATACAGCGGGCTAAAAAAAAAATCAGAAAAGCAGATGGCAATAACAGCATTGCAAATGGAGACAAAAGCTTTCTCAACACCTCTGCTTGCTTGCTAGTTCAGGAGCTATTGTTTTGAACATCAGCAGAGAACACTCTGCACTCCAAAATCTCACAGGTCCCATCAAAGGAAAGTGAGAACCTGCAAAGGCTAAGGCTTACTCTGAGAAGTTCTATTTTATTAAGATAAGAGAATACATGTCTAACACTCATGCACAAAGGGACAGTCATAGGCTTAAAATAAGGAATTACTTGGGGCAATGCAACTCATTGACCTCTATGCAGACGGAGCATCCATACCATTCCCTGGCTGTGACGTTGAACCCACAGCTCTGTCTCTCCGTTGTCCCTGATGGTACCTCCTTCTGCAACCAGACGCTGTTCTTGCAAATCCCTGCAGACCACCAAAGTCATCACCTGGATTGAAAACTTGAGTTTTCCAAGTGGCTCAAAGCACTTATAGATGCTCTAGCTAAGGCACCAAGGGAAACCCTACCTTTGTTCCTTTGAATGTTCCTTTGAATGTTCTCCACGATTATCTTCATTTTTATTTCACTCAAAACGATGGATTGATTTCCCATGAAGAAAGTCATCAGGGAATGGTCACCTTTGGGTTAAAGGGGAAGTCTCACTAATTTTAACCAAGATATAAGAACAAAGCACCTTGTAGTAAATGCACAGAGGCAAGTATGTGTGGGTAGCCCATGAATATTTATTAAATAAAGGTCTGGCATTTGTTAGCTTATAATATATAATAGCAGCAGTGTCCACAATAGCCAAACTACAGAAAGAGCCCAGATGTCCATTGAGAGACGAATGGATAAAGATGATGTGATGCGTATAGACAATGGACTCTTACTCAGCCATCAAGAAGAATGAAGTAAAAAAAAAAAAAAAAAAGAATGAAGTCTTGCCATTTGCAATGATGTGGTTAAAAGTAGATGGTGTTATGCTAATTGAAATAAGTCAATCAGAGAAAGACAATTATCATATGGTCTCACTCATATGTAGAATTTAAGAAACAAAACATAAATATAGGCGAAAGGAAGAAAAATTAAAATAAGCCGAAATTAGAGAGGGAGACAAACCAGAAGACATGCTTAACTCTGGGAAACAAACTGAGGGTCGCTGGAGGGGAGGTAGGATAGAGGGATGGGGTAACTGGGTGATGGACATTGAAGAGGGCACATGATGAAATGAGCATTGGATGTTATATAACACTGATGAATCACTAAATTCTACCCCTGAAACTAATAATATGTTATATAATATATTATATAATATATGTTATATAATTAGTTAACTAAATGAATTTAAATAAAATCTTAAAAAAAGATAAGTATTGGGGATCCCTGGGTGGCGCAGCGGTTTGGCGCCTGCCTTTGGCCCAGGGCGCGATCCTGGAGACCCAGGATCGAATCCCACGTCGGGCTCCCGGTGCATGGAGCCTGCTTCTCCCTCTGCCTGTGTCTCTGGCTCTGTCTCTCCTTCTATCTCTCAAGAATAAATAAATAAAATCTTTAAAGAAAGAAAAAAAAAGGATAAGTATTACACACACACACCGCATACATACCTTTACATATATTACATTTATATTTACATATATGTGTGGTCTGTGTCTGCATATATGCTTATAAATATATAAAATTTGGTTTAGGTATTCTAGTATCCCGATATTCTGAATTTTATGTATATGTAAATAATACATGTATTTATATGAAAAATGCATAAACGCATTTATAGTATTATGTATTTATAACACATGTATGATAAATACACCTAAGCATAAACTATTATATAATGTACAACGTAATGTGTATATATTATATATGTCGTTTTCATAATATAATGTATTGCTAGAACTCTTGAGGTACAGCAGACTCAAAAGATCAGGAGATGAGTGCCATGAGCCAAATAGTTTGAGACTCACAGTTCCCAAGAGGAGGGGATGCACCACACCATGAGGGCCCCACGGGGAAGCCCCAGGGCCATCGGGAGGCAGACGAGGAGGGAAAACATGGACAGGGGCCTTTACCGTGGCCTCCACAGGAAGGAACAGGTGAGCAGGCGTAGGACTGACTGGCTTGAATAATGTCCTTGGGCTCTGGGCTACGGGGGCTGCCTCTGGTTATCGGGTACCTGGCCCTGGAGAGAGTAGGACAGGAGCTTGGGGGCCTCCAGTGTGAGAGGCCCACAGAGGAGGGTTGGGGTGTGGATCTCACGCTGGTTGGCTTGCATTTGAAAACTGTGAGCTGGGAGCTAGTTACCTACCATCTTTAGTGACTGTAGGGATGCACTGGTCCTGGGAGAGGGGATTCCTTTAGGGACAGCAAAGCCCCAGAGATCAAAGCATGCTTGATTTACCATCTCCTTTCATCTTCTTCCTTCCTCCCCCTCCTCTTTCTTTTTTCTTTTTTTTTTTTTTTAGGATCTATTTTTTTTATTTATTTGAGAAAGAGAAAGAATAGGAAGAGAGGCAAAGGGAAAGATAATCCTGAAGGAGACTCCTTACTCAACATGAGGTCCATCACAGAGCTAGATCCGAGGACCCTGAGATCATGACCTAAGCCAAAATCAAGAGTTGGCTGCTTAACCAATTGTGCTCCCCACCAGATGCTCCTTCTTCTTCCTCTGTTCCCTCCTCGCCCTCCTCCTCTTCTTCTCTTCTTTTTCTCTATCTCTTTCTGCCCCCACCCTTGGCACCACACTGTCTAAGCCTTAGCTATACAGGATCCTTGCTGTCACAGAGCCAACAGACGTGGCCTCTCATGGTGTTTTGTATTATTATATTCTAAATGCCCCACCAAAATGAGTACTCATTTCCCTTAGGCTTAAACGGATAAATCTGTTCTTTTCTTTTCTAAACAGGAAGGCACTACTTCAGTGTAGCTATTCCCATTCAACCTCCAACCGGTTCTCAGATAATTATAACGAGACCAACTGTAATGTGGGTGTATATCCCCTTGTCCTCGGAGGCTTTGGATACCACTTTGAGCTCTTGTAGGAGTTTGAGGGATGTCCAAAGACTTTGTTTTAAGCAAGGTGGCCTTGTCCATTATGACCAGCAAACCCACTGACACATCCATGCTTGGGTTGGGGGAAATGGTTACTGTTAGAGCAAAAGGAGGGCGTGTACATACATTCTCATAAAATAAGATGTCATCTTTCCAAATTGGCCATGAGAACATTATTAGTAAGTGTCCAGTCTGCCAGAGATGGATGCCAGGGGTCAGCAGACTGTGGCCACGTACCAAGTCCAGCTTGACATCTGGTTTTGTAACAGTGTTTATTGAGAAATCACTATGGCCAACTCTTTATTGCCTATGGCTGTGTGGGCATGAACACAGTACAAGTGAGTATTTGTAATAGAGACCTTATGGTCCTCAAAACCTAAAAAGCTTATTATGTTGACCTTTTACAGAAAAAAAAAAAGTTCTTTCCTTGTTCTAGATCTAAGCAGAGAGTGTGAATAAATTAAAAACTAGGTGCAGAGGGAATGTATAATAGCTGTTGTACACGGTGGCACTGGATGCTACCCTGTTGTACGCATTTTCCTATTTTCTATAGAAGAGGTTAACTGAGGTGAAGCAGCCATGGATGAATGACGGAGTCCATACGTTGTGATCCTCCACATGAATGTACTGCTGGGTTCATCTGCTTGAGCCACATACTTCCTCAACTGAAACTTAGGTTTCCTTTCTTTAGAATTCATTGAGACCTAATGTAGACATATGGGTTAAAAAAAAAGATAATTAAAATAATATCATAATAATCAGTAATTGTAAAAATACATTTTTAAATATCTGACGTAATTTATGGTCTCACATCAAAGAGAAGCTATATTGTTTCATTGCAGCCTTAAATTCTTCAGATATTTTACTTAATTTCATTTAATTTTATTTTATTTTTACCTAAATGGGCTCCATGCTGCAGCCCAACTGAGCCATCTAGTCACCCCCAGATAGTTTATTGTAAAAGGGCACATTCTGTCCAAAAGTGCTGTGGTTGAGATGAGATCCAAGTGCCCTTCAAAGTCATGACTGAAGAGAATGAAGGAAAGAGTCCCATATGTTCATATAATTCTGGCAATAATCCAATATGTACATATAGTTCTTGCAAGGCACATTGAAATCCGTGGAGATATTTTTAAAGGATGTTTCAAGTGTTGTATTTATGTGGGATTATATGCAGTGGGTGGAATCTTATGTATGGAATTCATCCTTTAACTAGTTCTCTAACATCAATGTAGACACTGACAATTTATAACCACGTACACTCGGTGGTTAACATATTGTACAGCTCAGATACAGAGAATTTCCATCTTTGCAGGAAGTTCTGTCAGAAAAGTACTAGTCGAGGGGTGCCTGGGTGGCTGAGCACCCAACTCCTGGTTTCAGCTCAGGTCATGATCTGAGGGTCAGGAGATTGAGTCCAGTGTGGGTCTCTGTGCCTAGTGGGGAGTCTGCTTGAGATTCTCCCTTTCCCTCAGCCGCCCTAACTCACTCTCTCTCTCTCTCTTTCAAAATTAATTAATCAATTAATTATAATTTTTAAAACAGAAAGTGCCAATCTAAAGGATCCAGACAAAAGGAATGAATTGTTTCTATAAGGCAAATCATTGATAATTTTCAATATCATCACATCTCTTTCTAAACTAAGAATAATCATTTCAGAATGCATTTTTCAAATTCCATTATCGTTTACATAATCACACAATTTACAAAATATAGTCAGGAGCGTAGCTGAACTAAGATCAAGATTTCCTTTATCTGAGAACTGGTTCTCTTTCATTTTTTTTTTTCCAGAGTCAGTGTTTCAATATCCATCTTGTATATCTAGAGACTTCATTTGAATCTAGCAAAAATGCTCAAAAGATGACCTTTTCATGCAAGATCAGTTAAACGTGGTGGCATTATCATATTGTATGTTTTATTATTTCTATGTTCGTCAGTTTAATGCAGAGTGAAAAATGATGCCTATCTTTTTTTTCCCCCTAAAACTCAATAAAGTGTTATTAAGTAGGCCCTGGAAGGCATTTATTAAACCTCTATAAGCCAAGGTACTGGGGCAGTCAATAGCCTGGTTATTGGTTTCTAGGGTCTAACTTCATATTTCAGAACTAACTTAATTCGTATGTTCCATGGACTTGATTTTCAAGGGAAAGTATCACATTTCACACACAAAAAATGGAGACATCTTTCAGAGATAAGTGGCCATTTTTCATGCATTTTGAGTAAGTGTTAGTCATCTAAGAATCAACAAACTGCTTCAGAATCGAACACAATAGACTCAGTGAGTGACTCACGGCCAAACTCCCTAAGGATTGTCAACCTCACTTGAGGATAATATAAAATGAAAATGCCCTTTTTTTCCTCGCCTCCCACTTTGTTACATTTCCTAGAAGCGTGTTCCTCACCGACTCACCTGGCGGGGCCTTTTCAACAAATTTTAACTGCCTTTCCATTACGCAAGATTTATCTCCTTGGGAATAAGAAAGGAGACAAAAAAGCTAGGGAAAAAGAAACACAATTATTAACACTTAATCAGAGCAAGGGGCGAGGGCCTTTCAGTTAAATCATTGAGTTGACTACATGAAGAACCTCATGTCCCCTCAATGCTATCAATTATTACAATATTATTCAAACAAAATGAAGACTATCTTCAAGAAATGCTTAAAAGCATTTATTGTGAAGTCTATGGCTTATTGAAATATCTATGGCGTCACATTTTTAGCAAACCGCTTTTTGCAGATTCTCGCCTTGTTTCTATTTCAGATTCTACTTGGTAAATTGGGATTTGGAGGGGCATGTGGTATAGTCCCTTTTGTACTGGAACATATGTAATCCGTCTTGCTTTTTGCTGTTAGAAATCAGATCATTAGCAACCATTCAGCATCTTTATTACTGTAATGTCAAATATTATTTTTAAGAGGCGGTTGGTCCCAAATTTAATTATACTCTGTTTGATGAAATGTTAAAATTTATCTTCCCCTCTCTGTTTTTTGCCTTCTGCCCCCCTTTCTCTTCCTCCTCCCCTCCCTTCTTCTCTCCTTCTTCTCCTCTTCTTCCTTCTCCTTCTTCTCTCCTCCCCACATAAGTAGTGTTCACAAATATCATCTGTAATCCATGCGACTTGCCACTGTTCCTGAGGATGATTGTTAACCATGGTGTTACTGATCCAGTGGAAAGTACATTTTATAGAAACTTACCAGGGGTATTTTGCGACACTGAAATTTGATGTCTATTGTCTCAATGTGGAACGTTAAGCCCAGCGATGACTGGTGCTGATGAGCGAATGTGAACCAATGAGCCACCAGGTAAGTTTCCTCCTACCATATTCATCATGCTCTGAGCCATGTTGGTTACCACTGAACCTTTATCTCTGAGGGCAATTGCATGACTAGTTGATTTAAAAATATATATATATTAGCATCTATCTGGGTGGTTCAACTGGTTAAACAACCAACTCTTGACTTCAGCTCAGGTCGTAATCTCAGGGTCATGAGATGGAGCCCTGCATCCAGCCCCATGTCAGGCTCTGCATGCAGTGGGGAGTCCTTGAGATTCTCTCTCAAATACATAAATAAAATCTCAAAAAAAAAAAATCAAATGCCTACTATCCAAATTCACAGCTGACATTCTCTTCTTAGTCCAATGGCTGGTTGGCCTAATCCTCTCTCTATATAAAACTCAGAATAGCTATTATTTCGTTGACTCTTCAGAATAGCTATTATTATTTACATCACACAAATACTAATTCAGCTCAATATCCTAATTATGTCAATTTGCTTATATCTCTAAATTAATTATGTAACATAGGATCTAGGATAAAAATGATATTTCATCAACTTATTTATTTTACTCATGAGAAAGGAAGCAGCTTTAATGTGAATAAGCAATGCATATGCTGATTATAAGTTTTCTAACCAAAAGTACATGGAAAGGATTAGGTGCTTGTGAAATTTTCTAATGACATATAAAGAAGGGTGACATATTGGTAGGCTTATAGTATACCTTGCGGATTTTCATTCTTTGCTTGGGTTTAATCTTGCTTGTAATATAACTTGAACACGGATAGGTTTTTCTGCATCCTTTTTTAAGTGTAAATATACAGAATAGTCTTTTGATGTATATAATGAGAAAATATTTATATGTATCACCACGCATTTATTACAGTAAACTCTTTCTTCTAACCTGATGCCATCTACATACAGAACACATTTTTGTCAATATGGCAATTTGCTCAGGAGATTCTAACAACACAGGCTTGTTAACAAGATAAAAGGGTCCATGAAAAAAATAAATAAATAAAATTTAAAAAATAAATAAATAAATAAATAAAATAAAAGGGTCCATGATCCATGATACCCAAAGGAATTATGGAGCCATGTTAAAAGAAATAGTACTTGAATTTGAGAAAGAAATTACTCACTAGATTTAAACATCATGCTGAAAAAATAAAGTGGGGGACAGTGGATCTGAAATATTCAAATCCCACAGACTCTACAACGGAAGAGAATATTTTACATGGAGACTTGAATAGGGAAGTTAGCATATGAATCTGCCTCAGTTATGTCTCCTCTGCTAGATTTAAAACCAGTGGAGCCATTCAGAATCTTTGGAAGGCAAAAATTTCGGTTTTCCTGGAATATTGAGCTTCGCTGCTATAGAGGTGTTCCATCAGCAGTTGAGATATGACCATTTTAAGGAATACTTGAGATGATGGGATCGCTATACGACTGCCCCCCACCTCAACCCTTTATTATCTGCTATTTAAGAAAAATGTCACCAGCCTTCAGATGCTTCAGGGGAACCTTGATAGGAAGGACGTTTTCCTCAGTCGCATGCCACCAATGCTCTTCCACCTTCCTGGGACACCACACACTTAAATGATGGTTATACTGACTCACAGGATCCAAGAGGAAGCTCAAAATGCCCAAACATTACATGCCCGTAATGTGAACATCAGCCAACTAAAAATACTTGGACAGATATAATTATTTGGGGATGGTTGGGGTGAGGAGCATCCATCATTCCTGGTACAGATGAATTTCATCCTGTGAGCACAAGCAGAAGATGACCATGGCCGGTGGGGGAGTGGAGAGTGACCAGATAGCAAAGCACGAGGAGCTTTGAAGCAGGTGCCACTCTGGAATACGTAGGGCGGATGGAAAGGTTTATTTTTTTCAGGGAGCATGCGAGGGGATGTGAGCTGTCCGTGGCCGGCTCACCAAACTGGCTGCTGTTTGAACGTTTTGTGGGCATGCCGCAAGCCTACGGCATGAGAGGGAGGTTGAGAGACATGAGTGTACATAAGAAAGAGACAATAGATTTGAGATTTGTTTGCATAATAACCCAGACATCTGTAGCTCAAGTGAAAATTCTAGCAGAGTACCAGATGCTGTCACCAGGGAGCAGGGAAGGGATTGGCTTGGTGTCCAAAGGACAGATTCTGTTCTCTATTCTTCTAGGAGCCTGTTCCAAATTCATCTGTTGGTTTGTTGGCTTCAGACAACTGAGGGGGAGTCCCTCAAACACTTGAGTCCTTATGGCCTCTGTGAGGACGGTCTGCCCAAAGGATGGCAGGAAATGTGGGGACAAGAGAAGGGGTTTGCTTTTGTTTCCCACATATGAGCAACTGTGGGCACCATTTTTAAGGCACATTGAGAACCTCCCTGGTTCTTTCCCCACCACCTGTTAATTCACAACCACCTTCAATCCTGCACACACGTATACACACACATACACACAAACACCCATGGACACCATCTACCCTATCAACTCCTCAGCCTGTGCTTTCGTGACCCACACAGTTCAACGTTGGGGAACCCAGAGCCTCAAAATATCAAGACGTAAAGTAATGCCTCTGTCTGCATTTTCTTTTCCTTTAAGTGTAAGGTGGAAATTCGCAGCCACCTGATGGACTTTTCCTTACACCCAATCAGCCATGGCCTTAATTTTCCACACCTGGACGTTTCCTTCCTTCTAGCATTGCCCTCACGTCTTAAGCTCTTGCCTGGAAGTCATCATGAAATGCACTCCAGTTGTCCTTTCTCAAAAATACTGATCCCTCTCATTTGGCGTCACTCCCTCAAAATCCCTTATTCTCCTTTAACATCGGTTTGCCTCTGCAAGGCAATTCTGAAAATTTAGGTTATGATTCATTTATTTCCCCGCCCAATCGTTACAAAGATATTTGATTGTATGTCTCTGTTATTTTAGTTATAACAGTAATGTTGTCCCATGATAGAAATTTTTAAAATAAATGTATTTTACTCACTATTCATCTTACGGATACTTCTCTTTAGGCTCTTAACTTATGCAACCGGGCGATGTCTCCCTGTCTTTCCGCAACCCCACAGCCCCCGCCCCGTCTCCTTTTCTGTACTTTGTTTCCACTCAACATGTTATCATCATAAGACATTCCCCATGCTGTTACAATATACCTCCTCCTCATTTATATTGCTAGGCTTCATGTTGTTATAAAAGCTTGCAGGAATTAGATTATTTGCAACATTTTGACATAATAAGAAATTGTCTCAAAACACATTTGAACTACAGATTGTTCAGTATTTTCGAGGAGATATTTAGTGTACTTTCTCGGTAATTGAATTGCCAGATCAGAGTGCATAAATCATTTCCTGGCTTTTCATTCAGATTAACAGGCTGCTTTCCACAAATCTACGCTACCTTTACAAAGTCATGAATGTGGTAGGAAGAGTTGCACAATATTCAAGCCAGGCAGGGACAATGCGATCTAAAATTAATACAAGAAATAGAGCAACATGTTAACATTGAATATACTTATTATTAGCAAGGCCGGATTTCTTCTCCCCCTTAAGAACTCAACGATTGTCAATTTGTTGAACAATATTGTCCATTTTCTCTACAGATTAAATTCTTGATATCTTAGTATTTTCTCCCAACAGTATTTCGATATGCTATTTAGATGATAATTTTGTCACATACCCGTTTCCAGTGGGGTTTTTTTAACCTATTATTCACTTTGTGTATTTCACTTTTGCATTTTTAAATTATGAAATATTTCAAGGTCCAAAAGCCGGTAGCCTATGTTTAGCACATACGAATGCTTTACCCTATAGTTATTTTAGATCCCCTCCCCCGCCCTTTAAAAATAATAGGTTTTATCGAGATGAAATTGACATAGGGCACATATTTAAAGTCTGCTAATTGGTTAGTGTTGAAAGATGTGTGTACGTGTGTGTGTGTGTAATCATCACTATAGTCATGATTACAAACATTGCCACCACCCTAAGAAATTTACATTGGCGCCCTTAACCCCACCTCCCACCCTTCCTGGTCCCTATCACCACTCCCTGTCCAGGCAAACAGTAATCTTCCTGGCATAGAGATTTGTCTACATTTCCTACAAACGTACATAAATGGGACCCTAAGGTATTTACTCTGCGGTTTTTGTGTTTGGTCTGACTTTTTCACTTAACACAAATATTTTTATCCATATTTTTACATGTATCAATAGTGCTTTGCTTCCCGTTTCTGAGCAGCAATCCATCATATACCATACTTCATCTATTTCCCTGGATGGATATTTGGTTGTTTCCAGTCAGTAATAGCGACGAAGAATCTATGAACATTTGCTTGCACGCCTTGGTAGACACACATGCTTTGGTTTCTCTGGGAATAAATATCAGAAGTAAAAGTCGGTGTCATAGAATCATTGTCGCATGGTACGTGTACATTTAACTTTATAACAACTGCCGAACTGTTTTCCAAATTGGTTACACTATTTAATGGTCCCATCCACAACTACTAGCATTTTAGTTTTAATCGTATTCGGCAAATCACTGACACGCTGAGCCTGTTTCCATGTGATTATTTGCCGTGCATGCATCTTACTTAGTGAACTGTCTGTCCAAATCTCTTCCCATTATTTTAAAAAAAATTAGGCTGTTTGTTTTCTATTAATCTATTTTGAGAGTTCTCTGTGTATTCCAGTTGCAAGTCCTTTATTGGCTATACGATTTCTTTCTGTTGCTTGTCTTCTCAATGTCTTAACGGCATCTTTTGAAGAGCAGGTACTTTCAAATTTCAAAGCTCTACTTATGATATTTTACAGATTGCAATTTTGGTGTCTTGTCTAAGAAATCACTGGCTGACCCTAGGTTGCATTTGTGTCCATTAGAAATTTGATACATTTAGATTTTCAATCACAATTTATATTCAAGCTTATGGTTCATTTTGAGTTAACTCTTTAATATGATACAAGGTCCTGCCCTGAGCTTTAATGAAATCACCTTTTTGCACCAAAGATGTCTCAAGAATCCTTTCTTGGCTGTTAGCTTTGAACCCTAATGACTTTCCTACATCATCAATGATAACATACTCTCTTGATGATGATAGCTTTAAAATAAGACTTAAAATCAGTTAATACATGTTCTCCGACTTCATTCGTGTTTTTGAAAGTTGTTTTGATCAGTCTCAGTGTTTTAAATTTTCCATTCAACTTGTCAGGTTCAACTTGGCATTTTCTACCCGATGAGCCTACTGGAAATTTAGGTGGGATGTTTTTGATTGTATAGACCAATGAGAAGATAATTGACATCTTAGCAATACTGATTCTTCTGACTCTTACTATTCTATGTTTCTCAGGAATGGTTTGGGTTGACCATGTACAGGTCTCTACAATCTTCAGTCAGGTTTGGCCCATGCATTCTGTATTTTTGATGGTACAGTAAAAAGCATTTCTTGATAAATGGTATTTTATTCCAATAGCCAGTATACAGAAAAATGATTGATTTTTGTACACTGATTATGTCTTGGGCAATGTTTTTGATTGGATGTCAAACATTGTGAAGTTGACCTTGTTGGGTGCTGGGTATTTTTATATTCCCATGGATATCTTTGGCCTTTGTTCTGGGACACATATACATATCACACACACATACACACACACACACACACACACACACACACACACACCACAGTTTGTTTCTTTCACATCTTGCTAATTAGGATTTGTTAGTCTGGACCACAGTGGTTGTCAGGCCCAGACAAACCCTCTCCTACTGATGCAAAATCCTCTGGGCAGCTCATCTGCTATCACCATGCTTCATGAAGTTTCCTAGGGTGGTTGGTTGGAACAGCAGCTGTTCCTGGTCCTGGGCAATCTCTAGGAAACATTCCCTCTCACCTCTGCTGGTTTGTTTCTTGGCTGATGTAGGAAAAATGTTGGGGTTCGAAGCTGATGGCCAAGAAAGAATTCCTGAGATGATTTTGGTGCAAAAATCTGATCTTATTAAAGCATGGGGACAGGATTCACGGGCAGAGAGCTGCATGGGGGTCATGAAGGGTGGCCCATTATATGCTTTCAAGTTGGGAGGGGATTTGATTTAGCATGAGTCTCAAGGAATTTTGGAAGCAAGGTTTCCAGGACCCTCAAAGGGCTAGCTATGGTTGGGAAAAGGTCATTATTACCGTCTAATTAAACCTGAGTCATGTCACCCTTCAGATGTATGTAGAGGGGGGTCATATGCATGGAGGATGATTGCCAACTGTTATCTTGGGGGACAGAGATAAAGAAAGTTTCCAAAGGAATTTTTAGATGTTAAAGTAGACTCCCAGGGTCATAAAGGTCAGGCTAAGATGGCCTTTTCCCTTTAGCAAAGTATTAACATCAAGGCAGCTGAGTTCCTAGAGGAAGGTCCCTCTGCCTGTTTCAAGGGCTGGCCCCTGGGCTGTAGGTAGTAAGGAGATTTAATAATCTTTCTTCTGCCTTTGTTTCCCACGTTACTGGCCTCAGGTTGTTTTGTGGAGATCCTACTGTATTTTTCGGGTGGTTAGTTCCCTGGCTTTGAGCAGCCCGAGTAGTGGTCTCTTCATCTAAATGCCCTGGTATTTACTCAGCTGGGAGTGTGGGAGGACTCTCTGCAGCTCTCCATTCTTCTGTCTGGGCAAAGAGCTCTCTTCTATGGTACTGTGTCCTAAGAACCCTACCTACTTTGGTCTCCTGAGATTCGGAGCATTTTCTGGTTTCTACGTGGCTTCTCTCCCCCTACCTCAGGACTCTCAAGGCAGTTAGGGAGCTGGGGCAATGCTGGGTGTCAGCTAATTTGTCTTGTATCTCTCAAAGGTCACTGCTCTTTGTTTCCTGCTGGCCACTTCACTTGAAAGCCTTCCTTCAATTTCTTCCATGTCTGATAGTTTCATGAAGGATGCTCAAGCAGGTCTCTTAGTCCATTGTGGCCAGCAACTCGTTTTTAAATCCTTATTTTTAATTTAAAATGTGATACTTTTCTGTAGTGGTCCCATTTCTCTACACATACTTTTTTAAAAAAAATATATTTCATTTATTTATTCATAAGATACACACAGAGAGAGGCAGAGACACAGGCAGAGGGAGAAGCAGGCTCCCTTTGGGGAGCCCGATGCCGGGCTCTATCTCAGGACGCCAGGATCCTGACCTGAGCCAAAGGCAGATGCTCAACCTCTGAGCCACCCAGGTGCCCCTCTACAGATATTTTTATAGGGGATTTAAAAATACTCATTTTTACATGCGGTGAATGTGATTGTTTTCAGTCTCCTCACTGTGGCCACATCAGACTTCGAGATACTGATATTTTCACGTTTTATTTGCCCACTTTCTTGAAGGGTTTTATTGACTCTTCTAGTTTTTATTTTTCTGTTTAGGTTCATGCCTGATTGCACCCTAGCTTATATGTGATTGTTCATCTCTGGGGATTGCCCACCTCTGCCCCCCGAAAAAGAACTAGGCCATCAAATGTGAGTTCTCTGGTAAGTTGAAAATTACTTTGGCATTTTATAACGTCTCCCTCTCTCCAGCTATCCGATAAATGCCACTCCTATTTGGTGCAATACCTGTAGCACATTAAAATATCGATATTATTGCTTCTATCCCTTAAGCTTAAAAGACCCACAGACACTGTAAACGCAGCATGAATGAGATCTTCACACACTATCCAGACTGCGCTTTCAATTAACTGCCTTTCTGAATCAGAGATACACCAGAGCCCCCATTTCCAGTGGAACAATATTTTACTGATCCCATTCAATTAAGGTGTTAGACTGTCTAAGTTTACTAATTCCATTGACCCATTTTCACTAGTCTGCAATTTCAATCAAAAAGGAAAGGAAAGAACTTTACTGTTGGTGAGTTAACCAAGACTGAATAACACAACCACACGTATCAAATTGAGATGGATGCAAAAGGAAGAGTTATATTTCAGGAAACCTAATTCAACACAAAGTCTTCTGTAATCTTTTCCCATCCCGCGTAGGGATAGATTGCATCAGTTTACCATAAGCCTGGGACAATATATTTTTAACCATCTCCCCTGGTCTGATGATCTTTAAAGGACTCATGCAAATATCTGCCTGGGCTGCTTTTGAAAGCCAAGCCACCTAACAAAGTGAGCTTTAATTAAAGGATTAAGTCGTTAACAAATGAAGAGTGTTTATCTGCAGAAGGGCTTCAAAGCCTATTTTCATGAAGATGAGCGTTCTTTCTCTTGCAGCTGTCTTAGCCTTGGGGCCAATCCGCAGCCCAGGGTGGGCAGGAGTCCAGAGGGGTGGGAGGAGATGCTGAGGCTGCAGGCAAGGTTTCCTGCAGGTGCTCACTCAGAGCGCAATTTAGTCTCAGTCTGAAATGCTTGTGGAGAAAGGAGGTCACTTCCTTCCCTTACGGACCATTGCGTCTCCTCTGATTTCACATGTGTTTGCATATAATCACGTGTTCAATTAGCAAAGGGATGTTCTCCGCTCTATTATTTATTATCACAAAACTTATAGAAAGCATATCAGTCCTGGGGATCCCTGGGTGGCCCAGAGGTTTAGCATCTGCCTTCGGCCCAGGGCGTGATCCTGGAATCCTGGGATCAAGTCCCATGGCGGGGTCCCTGCATGGAGCCTGCTTCTCTCTCTGCCTGTGTCTCTGCCTCTCTCTCTCTCTCTGTCTCTCTGTGTGTGTCTCATGAATAAATAAATAAAATCTTAAAAAAAAAAAGAAAGCATATCAGTCCTAATTATTTGTGAGAATTCTCCTGATAAGACTAGGTTTAGGTCGTTTGCAAAAATAAAGAATAAAAAATAAACAAATCTGAGAATAAAATGAATGTTACCATCCCCAATTATGACCTGTCGGTACAATGGAATGCAAACTACTTGTGGCTTATATGGAACTTGCTTCATAAAATGATGCAATTCTTGTTAAATATTTACGCATCATAAATACTATTACTCGGTGATACGTTTCCACTGTGGATTACTAATAGAAATCAATTTCCGAGATGTCAGATTTCATCAACTTGCACAAGAGGAAAGTTCAGTTGACCCTTGAACAACGTGGGAGTCAGGGCTGCCGATGACCCACTCTGCAGGTTAAAATCTGCATAAACTCTTGAGTCCCCCAGACTTAACTACTAATGGCCTACCGGTGACCAGATACGTTGCCAATAAAATAAACAGTCCACTGACATACATTTTGGTGACACCTGCGTGGCTCAGCGGTTGAGCATCTGCCTTTGGCTCAGGGTGTGATCCTTGGGTCCGGGGACGGAGCTCCCCCGCACCCCCCACACACATTTTGTATGCTCTATGTATTATAAACTGTATTCTTACCATACAGCAAGCCAGAGAAAAGAAAACATGATTAGGAAAGAGAAAATACATTTATAGTACTGCCCTGTATTTACTGAAAAACAATCCACATGTAAGTGGCCCAAACCCATGTTGTTCGAGGGTCAATTGTATTCAGAGATTGAAACTTCCAGAAACGTAGTTCTTCAGAGGAGTAGAGCACTGTTCTCACCTCATGAAGCAGAATTCAGATCATGCCTTCTGCTTTCATTTCTTCTTTGGTCTGGTGTTTTTGTATCCTCCACTGGGAATTTTATAAACCATGTGCTCTTCTGAGCATTTCAGGGCATCGGTTTCCTTTGATTTGTAGCTCGGTGAGCTAACAAGGGTGGCTGGTAAGTGTGTTCCATTTACCACCTTGAAAACTGAACCTCAAGCATGGCCATCGAGGTGAGGAAACATCCTGACCATCCAAACGTGGATAGACTCCCTGGCCGTTACACATGATGATGTCAGTGCATATATGTGGAAATGGAAAAAAGATCCAGCATTAAAGGCTGAAAAAAAGCAAAAAATACAAAAAAAAAAATGAGTTTCATGGGAGATCCTGTTTTTGTAAATAAAAATTTATATGCATATTTAAAACCACAGAGAGGGATCCCTGGGTGGCGCAGCGGTTTGGCGCCTGCCTTTGGCCCAGGGCGCGATCCTGGAGACCCGGGATCGAATCCCACGTCGGGCTCCCGGTGCATGGAGCCTGCTTCTCCCTCCGCCTGTGTCTCTGCCTCTCTCTCTCTCTCTCTGTGACTATCATAAATAAATAAAAAATTAAAAAAAAATAAAAAATAAAAAAAAATAAATAAAACCACAGAGGATGCCTCACTAGGAGTAGGTATCCCTGACTCATGAGATTCAAGATGACATTAATAGTGTTTATAGTTTTGTGTTTCTATTTTCTAATTTTTGTACAATATCCACAGACAGAATTCTCCCGCATTATCTGTGATTTTGGCTGCCTGTGCTCAATAGCGTCCTGGAAGCCGATGCTCCTGCTTATGTATTGCAAAGGTCAGTTGCCTAACACTCAGGACACCTGCGTCCTTCACCTGTTCTCATCGCATCACGTAGACGTTTTATCATCTCACATCATCACAAGAAGCATGAGTATGACACAATGAGATACTTTATCATTACTTACTCTTGTTAATCTCTTACTGTGACTAACTTATTAAACATTATCATAGGTATGTGTGTATAGGAAAAAAAAAACATAGCATATATAGGATTTGCTACTATCTGTGGTTTCAAGAGTCCACTGGAGGTCTTGGAACCAACCCCCAGTAGTTAAGGGGGGACTCCTTTACGTTCTTTATTACAAAAATAAAAATGCAAGCTTTCGTGTTTTGCATCAACAAGATCTAATGTGATCCTGAAACATCCCAATGACCCTGGCACAAAAGATACAGAAAAGAAAAGAATGAAAAATGACGTAGCCGCGGGTGGCAGGGATCCAGTTTAGAAATATTTACACTCGGGTCACTGTCGCAGACTCTTCTGCAGAATAATATAAGCAGAGAAAGCATGAGAGAAGCCAGAACTATATTAAAGCGATTCCTCGTGACCCTATGGAGTATAAAGTCATTTTTAAAAATGTTTAATGTAATACCCCGATACTCCTCATTGATAAGTAGTTATTCACATATATTGTCAATATTATCAGCATTCAGAATTATGGCAATCGTGTCTAGCTAAAACTCCAGGCTAAATGGCTGAGACACAGTGTTACTACATGTCTTCATTCCCAAGTAACTCAGAGCAGATGCTCTGGTTTAAAAACAAAGCTATCATTGCAAAAATAAAAGCAGCAACAAAAAGATCAGGATAGAATAAGAGACTTGGAGAAGATTTCCCTGAAACGGGTCCTAATCAATGCCACAGGGGCCTCTATAAATAGAACGAGAATTGCAGGGAGAGATGAAATAGATAAATTCTTGCATTTGCTCCAAAGGTTGTCAGTGTGATTGATAGTTACTGGAATATATAGTTTACGTTTGGTAAAGTAGTAATTTTATTGTAGTGATTATGAAAGCTTCAATTAAAATGGCATGCAATTATATTTAAGCCCATTTATAGAGTTTCTAGCCTGAGATCTTCCTCCTCCCTCCAAAACAAAACAAAAAAATAAAACTAACATCAAAGATAATAATCTTAGCTTCAGCAGTATCTTTGCTTATGAAACGCATGTAAGTAGGAAGAAGAAGGGAACATATTCTGAACATTTTCGCTGAAAAATGACCGTCTCCTTTTTCCAACGACGCAGACTGTTTTAGTATTTCTTCACATTCAATTGCATACATATTTGCATTATGGGAGTTTCATAGGTCCCATGCCCATCGCTTTGGGGTAATTCAGCTTTATGTTTATAAATTTATAAATTTATCTTTAGAGATCTGTCTTCAGAACACAATCACATCACTGACACAGCAAAGGGGGTAGAAGAACGTCAGACAGCTCATGGCCAAGGAAGAGATGCAGAAGAGGAGCTGGAAAAGCTCTCAGATCCAGAGACAGCGTAGGTTTTGATTGACGGGGTGACATGGGCATGGTTGAACAGAGAGGGAAAGAGAAAGATTTCTGGGGATGCTTTATAGACATGTGGATATGGCATCACTGCCACTTTGGCAATGGACAGAACAAGCCCACCGTTGCCATTGGTGGCTGCGTGTTTTCATTTGAGTTAACAGCACACAATGTAAATACGTAGATGAGAAGCACGTGAGCTACCTGTGATATGGAGACATGATGTGTATGCCCTTGGAGATCATAGAATATTCTAGAACAGACCAGCTACATAGTCTTTTGAATCGCTCTGACCTTGGCGATCTGAACACAGAAGTACACGTTCTCCATTACTTCAGAGTCTAGAATTTATGAGGAAGTAGCCTTCGCATGAATTTTGTTGCACTGTATTTTCAAATTTCCCACAAATGGAGATCCCTACTTTGTGCCATTCTCCAGTGGACATCTAGAAAAACATGCTGTGGCCCCACAGAGCAAACATAAATGTACTCATCCACCATCCTTTTACCAAAGCGAGGCTTAACAATTTGACGCTATTATCGACACTCAAAGTGAAATACTCATTTTGGAAGACTTGGCAATGTCATTGTGAGCTTTCTTTCCTCTCGAGTATGTATGTATGTATGTATTCAATAGATTGGGGGGGAAAAAAGCCATCCAGAGACTTGGTTCTCAGCCACATGCACGTGGAAATCGCTCATGCTTTCTATATATATACACAGCCATCGGTTTAGTTTTGTTTACATGTGCTGAAGAGAAAACCACACTGATTAATTTTGAATCTGATATTGATAATAGGGCAAAGTCAGCTTTAGAGAGCCAAGGAATTAAATCGCAGCATGCCTTTTTCATAATTTTAAGGGGTCTCTCTAGACCATGGTAGCGAGGATCTGTGGTATCTACTGTTATTTGTTTTATTTAGGAAAAATTTGAGTTCATAGTCTCCACCATTGTACACATTCTAGTACGCCACCTGCTACACCAGCTGTTTGCAACAGAGACAACAGAGATGAAAAGCCCGCAGAAGTCAATTAATGCATAATGTTCTTTCCTTGCAAGATCAGTTACTAAATCTTACCGGTTTAGGTCTGATATAAAGCAGCCCATGCAAAATTCGGCTTCCCTCATGAGACCATGCATCATCAGAATATCCTATGGCTTCCATGGCTTAAAAATAATTCAGGAAAAGAGCACGGTCCAGAGAATCTTGTATTGGAAGTGTAAATAGTGTGCTCTTACCAATTACTTTTGGGATATTTATTATTTTAAACCGCTGCTTCTTTTTCTTCTTGTGACTTAGAAATGCTAAGCTTAAGAAACTCATCCATCTTAAATTAATCTGTGAATGTGACGTGGTTCAAACAAATGGACGGGAGTTTTGGCATGACTTACCAAACTGAGTCTCACACTTTGGGGTTGAGAAATGTGCTGTGATAATTAAGAAAAAAAAAATCTGAGACAGTGGTGTAAGGTATAAATATTGCTCCCTCAGATATTAATGGATCCTGCAATAGAAATAGTGGGTAAGTGAAGCAGAGAGAGAAATATAACATTAAAGAGCAAAACTTAAAATCTCGAGGCAGATCCATGTGTATGAGGCATTTGTCATACATCAGAAGGTCAGATCCAACCAGTGAGCCGTTTCCATTAACAGTGTTAGGACATTTGCCTGTCTACTGGGGGTTGGGGAATAGTATACAGATAGGTCTCCACCTGCACAAATAAAATTTTAAGTCTTAAAAACACAAAAGCTCCCTCAAAAAAACAAAAAAAAAATGAGGAGAAATGTATAATAATATCTTTATAGATTTGGAAGTGAAATAGCCTTTGTAAGCTTTACGTGACAGCAGAGAATCATAAAATCATGATATTAGATATCAAAATTCATGGTATCAAGGACCGTATTGACTCTGTAAAAGCCAGAAACCATAAACAAAGAAACAAAACCGAAATGGTTATTATCCCTCTCTTACCATTTCAACACACAAAAAGAGCAATGAGCCCATGTTAGCGGTTTTTTTTTAAATGAGTGCTTTAAATAAGTAAGAAAATATATACTGCTAAGATCATCAGACCACAAGGATAATTATAAAATAAGAAAAAATGTATTCACGGTAAAGATTTCAATGATCAATGAACATAAACAAATGGCTAGTCACGCTAGTAATAAAAAAAAAGCAGATAAACACAGACACGAAACCAACTTTTTTTAGGTTTTACTGGCAAAATAAGAAAAAGAAAATATAAATTTCTGATTCGCGATGCGGGGATGTGGGCATTTACTCTTTATTTACTCATAGCAATGACTATGTTTGTCTCGTAAAATAATTAGAACTACCCCTAAAACTCATACTATTTTGAATTATTTATTTATAATATGTATTTCAAGTATTTATAACATACATTGTTTTCATGACATTTCCTCACATGCTATGCCAGCTCCCAGAAATGTCTGTTTCTATGGTGCCACATCTATGAAACTCCATCTTTATAACCTTTTGATGCAGTGTCAAGCTTAGAAAACCTGTAGCATCCACATCCCACTAGCTAATATAGGGAAGAGACAGCAGCTCAGCATCAGGGCCCGGGCATAGAGATCTAATCCTCCGCATCCAGTGAAACCACTTCCTCATTTAGGTGAAGCGTCGGATGCCTATTTATCTTAGAATAAGCTATCGACTCTCGTAAATGAATGAGCATCCTCGTTTTTCCTGGAAGGGAGGCAATGTTACAGCTCAGCTAAAACGTAAACCGGTTGCATTTGAGGTTTTGCCAAGGACTGAGACCCCACATGCATCGTCATGCATTATTTATCACAAATTCACAAAGTTCATTCTGGGGGTGCACAATCCGTTCATTGTTCAGAAGCGCTGCTTCTCAACCAGAGGTGTCCACGTGTATCTCTCCAAAGGCGCAACTACAGCTCTCCTGAATGTGTGTGTAATGTTTGTGTGCGTGGTGTGTGTGTCATGTGTCTATGACGTATGTGTGTAGTGCATTTATGTAATGCGTGTGAAGTGTGTGTGTGGATCTATGTGTGTAAATCTGCACGTGTAATGAGTGTGACGCGTACATTTGTTATGTGTGTGAAGTCCGCGTGTAAGTGTGCATGTGTAATATGTGTGGCTGAAGTACTGTGTAATGTGTACGTGTGTAATGTGTGCCAAGTATGCGTGTAATGTGTACATATGTGTGATCGCTACATAATATTGTGTGATGTGTACATGTATAGCGTATGTATGTGTATAGTGTGTGTGTGTGTGTGTGTGTGTTTGTAAGCATTCAGATGTTTGTTGGCCCCCACTCTTCTAAAAGACACCTTGGAATGAATCATCTGTAGCGAAGCATATCCCGTATGAGTTTGGCCTCTGAATCATTCCATTCATGAGCCACGTTTTGTAGCTGTGACATCAGCTGGTGCGGGGAACATCGTGAGGGATGGCCCTCAGGACGCCAGTTCATGTATGGTAGCTTCCTATTTCAGATATTCTTCGGTGAATTACACTATTTCTTCACGAGAACCCGTCATATTCCTGGACTCGGTTTCAAGAATGTGTGTCCTTCCTTTGTGTCAAGAGTTGACTTGCATCTTAAAACACTTGTGAACACTTGCAGATAACGCACGTGTGGTCCCAATACCTGCCACCTGCTATCTTACTTTATTGATTTTGATTAAGCATGCTTTATTTACGAATATTTCCCCGTACGTTCTACTAAGCTTTCCTAAAATATCTATGCCTTGTAAAATATTTTAATACTCTGTCTAGATTATCTAGATTTTTTAATGTCTTATTAAATGGCATCTTGAAGAGGACTGTACAAATGGGTTTTGTTTTTAAAGATTTTATTTATTTTGACAGAAAGAGAGAGAACAAGCAGGGGAGGGGCAGAGGGAGAGGGAGAAGCAGACTCTCCACTGAGCAGGGGGCCCAACGCAGGGCTCCATCCCAAGACCCTGGGATCATGACCTGAGCTGAAGGAAGATGTTCAATCCAGGTGCTCCTGCATATGGGTTTAAATGCATGTTTGCTATTTGTCCCTCAAATGCAGAAGGGAGGTCCCAGCTTGCTTAGAAAGCTGGCTGACCCCAGGACCTCATGCTTTCTTGACATGTCTACGGGGCAGGTGGAGAAGACTGTGTCTGCTCTACTCCTTCACCCGTCCACATGCTACAGAAACAATGGGCGGGGTCATGCCTTGGCCATAGCATTGCAACCACATGCCCGTGTACAGTGGCAATCACTGGCCTACCCTATTATTTTCTCCTGGAGATTCTTCCTGCTGCTCCCTGGTTCTCAGTAGAAGTTCCATTTGGTTTTGATTTAGCCAGAAGGACTCGATATCTTTAGAAATCTCTCACTAAAGTCGAGTCCCAGTTGGGATGAATCTGAATCAGAGTGCTAGGAGCTCTTGAGAAAGGACTCACCCAAGCATCTGCATTGTACCAACAGCTAGCTGTCCAAACAGCCATCTGGCCCAGCTGGCATGTTGACCAGTTCCCGACTATAAAGGATGGAGAATCTGGCCAATGCTTCCAAGAGCAAGAGTGTTTTCAGATGAGTGTAGCAGAATCAGAGACAGAGACTCCTTTCCCTTCCTATGGGACGACGGAGTAAAGGAGAACCATCAGGAGAACAGGGCTGGACGTGACCCCATTGCAGCATCACTTTTGGCTTTGCCTCCACGGAGCTCATTCAGAGGCGCGTGTCTTGCTATAGGGTGTCCAAAGAAGTCCATGGTGCCCCAGGAGGTGTAGCAGCAGAAGCCAGAACAGCACAGCACCCCTGCTGGGCTCTCTGGTTCTCTCTGCTGATGTCACCACAAAGCTGGACGGAGCATGCAGGCAGTGGCTGCCTCTTCAAGGTAACCCTGCGAGTTGTTGGAACAGCATAAGGGAATCATCCTCCTGTTGAACTACCAGCCAGTCCCTTCTGGAAGTGAAAGCTGAGAAAGGGCCCAAGGCTTATGGAGGGTGTGGTCTCAGGGGACTCTTGTCAGGGAGTGAGGGGAGCAGAATGGGCAGGGCAGAGGCCAAAGCATCCCAGCCTGGCCCCACGGGAACTCAGGAGTGTGGATTGCAGCTCAGGGTTTGTTCTGCTGGAGATGAGGGGTCTCAGTTCTTAGAGTTACATCACTCAGCCATGGGGTGTAGGTGAAGAGAGGAAGTCCCTCAAGCTTGTGTGTGTCTGCAGCAACCCTTTGGAAAGGGGTAAGGGTGAGAACAGGGCGCGTCACCCATAACGGTATCTGGTTGCACCATCTGACTGCAGAGAAACAGATACTAAAAGAGCCTGTATTAGCCATTAGGGACCCGCAAACAGGGGTGACAGGTGAGGATCTCCACCACGCATACAACAGGCGACAACATGGTGCCAGTCTCCCCACTCACGTGTGTCTTCCTATCGACTCCACATTATTTTTCCTTTGTCTCTTTCATGCAACTTCTCAGATCCTGATTCCTAAGCAGTGATTCCCAGCTTTGCAATCAAGCTGAACATAAGCAGACAAAAGCTGGGTGAGTGGGTGCGTGGGTAAGGCAATAAAGGGCTGAATGAGGACAGATAGAAGTGCGACTGGGTCCGCTTTTTATTTTTTTATTTTTATTTTTTATTTTTTAAAAAAATTTTATTTATTCATTCATGAGAGACAGAGACACAGGCAGAGGGAGAAGCAGGCTCCACACAGGGAGCCTGACGTTGGACTGGATCCCGGGTCTCCAGGATCAGGCCCTGGGCTGAAGGCAGGCGCTAAATCCCTGCGCCACCCGGGCTGCCCTGGGTCTGCTTTTTGAAGATACTTCCTGTGATGTTTGTAGAGCCTGGCGTTGCGTGGTCTCGGACAGGGGTGGGATTTAGAAGGAGGAAAGTAGAGTTGTTTGCCATTCATTCTCCGTTGCACCTCTCGTGGAAGTACTGTGCATCTGGCAGTTATGGATTAGCAGGCACACTCTTTGGAAAATAATTACTTTGTGCCTTTGGGTGTGGGCATTAATTTCTTCCTCTTGGGATCTGCTCCATGCTACATTTCAAATTAGACTGTGCTTTCTAACAGGGACGTGTGTTTGCTTCCTGATCTCAATCTAGGGAGCTGGGGCGAGAAGCGCCCTGAGGGAGAGGGGACACTCCTGGTTGGATTCCAAGGGTTGGGTTTGGAAATATCATAATGCACGAGAGAAAAGATCACTTGAAAACAAACGTTTGGATGAGTTATTGGATGATGGAAACTCTTCATAACACAAAGAGCTAACATCCGTCTCTTCTGAACCAGTTAACACACCACCCACATGCTGCTTTCAGACACAGCGACGCTGGCCTAATTTATGTGCTCACCATTGTTCTTGCACATTTCAGAGATGAGACCCAACAGTCGCCAAATCGCTTGTTGAGGAGAAATTAGCAAATGGATCAAATGAGGTAATACATGAGACATTTTGCGGGACAATGGTTGTAAAGCACGCTATGTTATACATCCATTTGTATAAAATTATCTGGACTTTTTGAGGAGGAAAAAGGGTCTGATGAGAATTATTATGCCATTATCCATTTATCTATTGTCTATTTATCTTCCTATCTGCCTATCAATCTACCTTCCCACCTACCTACCTATCCAGCTACCATATCTGTGTGTCTATTTGCTAGCTAGAGATCTTGCTACCTACCTGCCTATCCAACTATCGTATCTATCTATCTTCCTACCTACCTATCCATCTATCTATCTATCTATCTATCTATCTATCTATCTATCTATCCATCCATCCATGATATCTACCTACCTGCATATCTACCTACCTATCTATCATCAAGCTATCTGTCTCTCTCCAGGGATATATATATGTATATATTACATATATGCAGTATATATATGTGTGTGTGTGCATGCATATTTGTGCTTGTGAGAATGCACACATGCACGCACAAAGGGAAATTAGTAAATATAAGGTAAGGGGCAGCCTTCTCCAGCACATTCCTACCAGGTAAGAACTTTGCGCCTCTATCAGATAAAAGAATATAAACACCAAGTCTAGGTAAGTGGAAAGAACCACTAACAAGACCATCCCCCACCTTTCTGATATGTGTGCATGCAGGTATGTTTTACAAGTGAGTCGTATCTATCGGTAGTTACCATATTAGAAATTAGAACTAAGACTTTTTAAAAGTTTTCTTCATGTATTCAGTTTTATTTTATTTTTTTAAATTGTATTTATTTATTTATTCATGAGAGACATGGAGAGAGAGGCAGAGGCAGAGCATAGACAGAGGGAGAAGCAGGCTCCTCACAGGGCTCCTGATGCAGGACTTGATCCCTGGACCCAAGATCACGCTGTGAGCCAAAAGCAGATGCTCAACTGCTGAGCCATCCTGGGGTTCCGTGTATTCAGTTTTAAATCACAAAAAATAAATGTAGTGTCTGTTTTAAAAAACGGAAGAATTTGGGGGGGCACCTGGGTGACTCTTGATCTTAGCTCAGGTCTTGAACTCATGAGTTCGAGCCCCACTTAACATGGAGCCTACTTAAAAAATAAAAAAAAAGTAATTTTTAAAAATTAAATAATTTTTAGAAATAAGTATGCTTTCAAAATAAACTAGTTTCAAAAAGAAACTAAAAAATGGACTAAAGGTAATGTCTTACATTCCTGCAGCTCTCCTTAATGTCTACCTTCCTGAAACAGGACTGGGGCCTTATTTTTGCTTTTGCATGTTGCCCATTATGATATCTAAAGTATGAGACTTGTGGTAAATATCATAGTATATTCTTAAAAAACAAAAGTAAAAAAAAAGGAGTGGAATCCCTGGGTGGCTCAGTGGTTTAGTGCCTGCCCTTGGCCCAGGGTGTGATCCTGGAGTCCTGGGATCAAGTCCGAGCTCCCTGCAGGGAGCCTGCTTCTCCCTCTGCCTGTGTCTCTGCCTCTCTCTGTGTGTGTCTCTCATGAATGAATAAATAAAATCTTAAAAAAAAAAAAGTAAAAAAGGATGCAAACAGTAAGTCAAGTCCCATTATTTTCATGAAGAGTTTCAACTTAGTGGAACCCCAGGTGCGCTCGGACCATTCTTTGAGATCCATTTTTCAGGCAGCCCCCCTGTTTTGCATTGGATAGAGCACCGCTTCAAGGACTGGGTGATCCTCAGTTGCATGAAAATCGGCTGGAAGGTGCATGTGATTGGAGAGACTTTGCCAACTGAAGGGACTTACGCTTAAATCGGGGACACGCGTTGTCAACGGGGACATGTAAATAGCAGTATCTGCTTCTGTTTTCTCTGCACTTGTCTGTTTTCCTAGGGAGAAATAGTTGAACCCCGGCTGTTAGCCAGCTTAGAATCCAGTGTGGAAAGTGGGCTGTGCTTCTCAACATGCGGTGTGTAGACTCTCCCCCAATGCTCTCATTTTCTATCTGACTCCACCCTGCCCACTAGCTGCAGCTGGCGTCTGGAAGAACGGAGCCCCTTCGAGAGAGACGTGATTTCCAGTGGGTGCTCTGCTAGGTCCAGGAGGAGGCGATTCTCAAGCCTTGAGCAGGGGTTGGGGGATTTTGTTTTTCAGGATAGCCCTGCTTTATCCCCACCTGGGACCTCACCACCAGAGGCTTCTTGTACCACCAGTTCCCAAGTATTCCTGGCATTTGGGGCCCAGAGTTGTCCTATTTCTTGGTTTTACTCCCCTGAGGATGAGATGTTCCAAGCTTCTCTGATCTGGATACATTGGGATTCATCCATCTGCTTCCCAGCTTATGTTACTTTGTTGAAATCTTGAACATGTGGTCATCTGCTCTCCTATTTCTGTCTCGACAAATTTTGCCTCTTACCGACACATTTTTTTTTTTTTTGTCTTCTTAGTGGGTTTATGGGAAATAACAGTTTTCAACTTGCTATGTTTAACGAGGTATCTGCAAATGCACTCATACTCAAAGTAGCCCATGCTGGACAACAATGTATTTGCCACTAGCTACTTGCATAATCAATTAATTAACATAGTCAATCGCATCATGAATATGCATTAAGTACTTACTTTGTGACATACACGAATGTGCTTCTTTGCCGTATCTTTTCATTCTCTTCCCTTCCCTGGGGATGTCCCGCCGTTATCCTCCATGAACACAGTGGAGCAACAGGGTAGCAACAGGAATGATTGAGTTGGAGTCAGTGAAGAGTTGGATGAGGGCACATTGCATCTGAAAGAAAAAAAAAGATTGGCTGCACAAGTTCAACACGGTGCAGATGTAGACTCATGCTTCCAGACGTGGTTAAGTGCCACCTTCACTCTGAAGCCACACAGATGCTCTGTTGCGCTATGTTCCATTGCTACTGCCTTCTCACCCCTAACTGACCCTTTATAAATTTGGGCATCACGTGTGTGTCTACCGATTGGCCTCTGAGAAAGAACGATCAACATTTCGAGCTTCCTCTAATCTGTTGAACAACTTCAAACCCTTGTCATCCTTTAGACCTGATATTTAAGGGCAGTCCAGTTATACTGCCGATTGAAATAGTTTAACCAAGCAACACTGTTGCATGTATAAGAAAAACATCTTTTTCTCTACTCTAGACCAGCATCAACAGCACATTTAAGTTTTTTTAAAAATCTCCTTCTGCATACCTGACACCATACCGGCGCGACATCCCAAGCATTTACCTACCTGTCCTACCTACACGAATATTTGCAGACTTGACATTGCCGATATCAACTGCAGAAGCAAGAAGTTACAAAGTGTACAATTTGAATCTTGTTTCTGAAATTAGAATATGTCTGAACTGCAGTCGGCTTTTAAAATAGATCTCCCACAATGGAACATTCAGACTCAAAAAATTTTAGGGATGATTGTCTTTACATAAATATGCATTATGTTCCTTATATCATGCAATGTGGCTATCACATGCATGTTGAAGCGTAAGATTCCTATTGTCAAACTCCTTTTATTTAAGTGTAACCACAGAAACATAGGCGATAATAAATTGCTTTAGAAGAGAAACACAGTTGACCCTTAAACAACATGGATCTGAACCGTGTGGGTCCATTTATATATGGACATATTTTCTATAAATACAGTACAGTACTATAAATGTATTTTCTCCTCCCTATGATTTTCTTAACATTTTCTTTAGCTAACTTTATTGTAAGAATATAATGTGCTATCCATATGATATGCAAGTTATATGTTAATTGGCTGTTATTGGTAAGGCTTCTGGTCAACAGTAGGCTATTACTAGTCAAGTTTTGGGGGAGTCAAAGTTATACATGGGGTTTTGGCTGAATGGGGGGGGGGTCAGTGGCCCTGCCCCATGATTGATGAAATGTCAACAGTACACAGGAGAATTCCTTTCACCACTGTAAGATGCAGACTGTATTTAAAGCTAGATTCGGATTGCGTAGAATTCAGACTGGTAGTGAAAAGCAAAACAAACTGCCACTTACTCAGTGTGCTTGAACATAAAAGAATAGTGTCTATCACCATTAAGCGGGTGGGGATATTTTCCCCTACATACTACATAGTTGGACTACGGGACTACATAGTCTTGGATGGCATCAGAAGGCAAGGATTCTTCCACCTTCTTCCACCTCCAGCATATTTTCATGACTTAAGATAGACCCGTAACCTCTGGTTAGATCTGGGTGGATCTTTAAGCACCCAGGACATTGTGGTCAGGACATTTCCTGGATATGAGGCAGACAACTGTCAATCCCAGGAGGTGCGGAGAAATGTAGCCTGTGCTCCCACTGGCCAGGGCTGGACAAAGAATTCAGTTCATTAACTGAAGAAGAAGACTGACATGGATATTGAGGACAGTCTAGCAGTCTCGGCTCTGTGGTGGAAGGGAGGTAATGTTTATCATTTCTAAATGGAAAAGCACAAGCTTCTCTTGAATAAATACAGATGAGAAACGTGAACAAGATGTGAATCTGTCGTCTTCCTAATGAAAGGAAGTTTTCCTAATACTCTTGTTTCCTTTCCCTGTTTAGTTTTATTCCTACAGATTGATTTCATCCACATCCACCATAATAACTGAAGTCAGCAAAGGTATCAATGAATATGATTTGGGGAGCATAGAAAGGCTCACTAAGCGCATATCTCAGCGATGCCATAAAAACCGTTACCTAAAAATAATCTTCAAATTACAAAACATTCTCTAGAGAGTGGAGTGATTGGCTAACCACACACGTAAGGAATGTCAACTGCATTATTTCTCAGTTACTAGATTTCTGTGGGGTTTCTGTGTTTTTGGTTTGTGTCTTCTCGTAGATGGCTGTGTGCCTGTTACATTTTGAATGTTATGTAAACAACCATGGGGCTGCTGAAATTCTTACGTTAAAAACTGATCAAGAAAACATACTTTGAGAAAATTTGAAAGCAGAAGCACACAGGGTAGATGAAGTTGTGAAGGTCAAACCGGATGTAGGTAGACAATTTAAGATTATGAACATGTGAACCAGAAGATTGGCAGGTAAAATGGATCAAAGTAAGAGCGTGCACATGGTCCTGCATTGGACATTTATGAGGCTATAAAGATCTTTTGCTCCAAATTCAGCATCAGAGGGAGACTGATTATTCCTTGTCCTCAACCACCAGAAACACTACAACCGGTTTCAAAAGCACCCTGATCTTTCAACGTCAGCCTCGCATCATGAACGTAGGCCCTGAAACTTACCCAATCGCCGAGCCCTGTGCCGTGGAAAGCAAGCCAGTCATTGACCAACCTCACACCAGAAACCATGTTTCCTCATTAAAATCAAATCGCCCCATAAAAATGCCATTTCAAAAACTGCCAGAACTGACCTTCACTGTTCCCAGATATTGGGCAGTTTGCTTGCTTCATGGACATGTTAACCCATCAGCAGATACACTTAGTCTTGAGAGGTTGTTGTTTGTTTGTTTTTTCCCCAGACACTGAATGGTAGCCTCTTGCTCCAAACTAGTTTTGATTTGTAGTCACTTGCAGAACAAATGCCCTTATTAGATTATTTAGAGTTTGAAGGCATGCATTCCTGCCACTCATCTGCCTGCCTTCCCTCTGCTTCAGTATGACACAGCTAATGCACATTTTCAAAGCCACCACTGTTGGGATCTATAGTCCATTGCACTGGCTCTTAAAATTCTTGTGAAGCCAATGCAGCAATACCAACAGATCTAAACTCTCCAGATTATGGACAATCTATGAAAAAAAAAATTATGTATTTGTCTCTGTCTACATGGATAGCTCTGAATATACTTACTTGCTCCCCACTGATAGTTTAGTCTCCTTTTACCTAGTATAGCCTGAAATGAAGTGGGAAACTATCAGTGGCACCATAACCAGGTAGACAAGAAAGCTGAATACTTAGGGCAGCACAAGATCATTATGTTTTAAAAATAGTTATTTAGGGATCCCTGGGTGGTGCAGCAGTTTGGCGCCTGCCTTTGGCCCAGGGCACGATCCTGGAGACCCGGGATCGAATCCCACATCGGGCTCCCGGTGCATGGAGCCTGCTTCTCCCTCTGCCTGTGTCTCTGCCTCTCTCTCTCTCTCTCTCTCTCTCTGTGACTATCATAAATAAATAAAAATTAAAAAAAAATTTTAAAAAAAAGTTATTTATTTATTTATTTGAAAGAGAGAGCATGAGTGGGGCGAGGGGCAGAAGGAGAGAGAGAAAAAAATCCCAAGCAGACAATGAGCTGAGCACGGAGCCCACCGTGGGGCTCAGTCTAACGACTCTGAGATCATGACCTGAGCCAAAATCAAGACTCAGACGCTCAACTGACTGAGGCACCCAGGCGCCCCGGAATTATTTTTATATTATGTAATCCAAGAGGGTTTCCATTTTAGTGTGTAGTTTACAGACGGCAACAGGATTAACCATGATTCTTTTTATTGGTGTAGCCCATAACCCTCTGTATAGATCCCCTTGCCTTTTCTGACATTCCTAAGAGACATACTACTTATTACTATTACAAGCGACCTAGAATTTCCTATGTATGATTTAAAAAGTAAAAGTGCTCGAAATATATGTGGGGCTTGGGGGGCATAAGTGCTTTATTGAACAGATAGTAGTTTTCAGTGTCCAGAAGCGAGTTCTGGCTATATATTTTTACAGTTTTTATAACAACTCATAACACATTCAAAGAGCTACATTTCAAGTTCTTCCACTAGAAACGGAAAAAATTGTACCTTCAATTCTGCTTTTATATATTGTATATTCTAACATATTTGTATATGGGTGTCCTTAAGTTCCACACATTTATTACACATATATGTGTACATATGTATTGCATACATCATAGGTATATGCGTGTGTGCTTTTAATATGTGTGTGTTCTTGATATGTAGATATTTAGAAATGTTATATATAATTTATATTCCTGGAAGCAATAAACTGACTTTGGGTTAAAACTGGGAGCCTTAATAATGCAACATGAGTTGTATATAATATAGGCATCCCATTTATCTATTTATCTATAGTTCTTTTTTTAAAATAAATATTTAAATTATTTATTCATGAGAGACACAGAGAGAGGCAGAGACACAGGCAGAGGGAGAAGCAGGCTCCCTGCGGGGAACCCGATGCGGAACTTGATCCCAGGGACCCTCGCCCCGAGCCAAAGGCAGACAGTCAACCACTGAACCACCCAGGCGTCCCGATTTATCCATAATTCTATAGATATGTATATATAGGTAGATATGAATATGTTCATATGAATATATACATATATACATATGAATATACATGTATACATATATTCATGTGTGTATATATATACACACACACTCTATATGTATATATGTGTACGTGTGCCATCTAGAAATTTCTATATATACACATATATGAACACATCTCTAGCAAGTTGAGAAATAACTTTTATTTTTTTATTTTAAATATATCACAGAGACAATAGCATGAGTAGCTAAAGAGATGCATGGCTTGTTTTAAAAACAGGTTTATAAAACACTATCTTTCAAGTTTTGATCTGATTGGATTCTCTCTGGCAGGTCATTACCTTGTCATGTTGCATTCCCTGCAAAATCGGATCCGAAGTATTTGAGGAGACATACAAGTTTAGTGGGAAATTATTTTTCATACAAGTATATATGACTGTGGGGACCCTTAACGCACCTGAGTGGCTTTGACGTTATACCTACAAATATGCAAAGGCAGCGCCTTCATCCGAATGCAATTGGACAGTCTTCCTCAATTGGTGGCCTCAATCCTTTTGTGTCACAAAAAGATCTCCGTGCCTGTGACGTGGAACGGGATTCCTATTGTAACCTACGAAACAATATTATTCCCGTGAGGTTGAGCCAGAAGTGCTCTCAAGCCATCATCCTGGCTGACCTGTTTCTGATTCGGGAAAGAAAGAACGATTACAAGCTCCTCTTCCTTAACAAGCATAATTAACGACTGGGTGTTTCCAGAATTTTCCCCATATTTCTCAAAAACTTTTTAAAAGATTTTATTTATTTATTTATTTATTTATTTATTTATTCAACCACTGAGCCACCCAGACGTCCCTTTCCATATTTCCCAAATTAACCAGCACCACCTAACGACCTCATGAGCCAATGGTTCTTATGGTCCCATCTTTTCCATTTCCCTTGTAATGAGACAGTCTATCCCAACGACCCTCCGCTCTTGAATCTTGTCAAGAAGTCTTTAGAAAACACCTGTGTTTCACTTTGTGGCCTACATTTTAACTAATTAAACAGACTACATTCTAACTAATTAAACCCAACCTCAATGTCCATGTTGTTCTTGACTCCTGCCCCCATGAAAGAATTTGCATCTGAATGGATTATTCTAGTCGACCACCAGTACCCTGGGGACGAAAAAGCTGAGAAAGACCCAAAATCACACACTGTTAAGTGGAGTTGTGGCCTCCTTAAAAGGAACTCTGGCTACACAATGTTTATCTAAAGTAATGTAAAAATTGCATTTTTTTTTTTTTTTGGAAAGCATGAGCCTTGCATTACATTCCTGAATAGATACCATTTTCTGTTTCACACCTTTTTTTCCCAAAATGTCGCATATATTTGAGTACACACCTCCCACCTCTATTTAACACCAGCTTGAGAGATATTTTGGCCTATGCTCTTATGTCAGTTTATATTATTTATGCTCAGTGGCTTATAAGTTTCTCCACATGTAGGGGTGGAATTTAGGCAGAACACGAAGGAGAAAACAAGAGATTCAAAGTCTGGATGGATTTCTCTCTCTCTCTTTCTTTTTCTCTTTTTAATTTGTGTCCATGCATGTCAGTGTGCTGGGTCTTCCCTGAGGGTTTACATAAACAGATCAGCTTGAAAGAGCTGCCAAAGATGGTCTCACTTTTCCTTTTCTCCCACAGGGAACGAGGCCGACCAAGAATCACGGTGCTGTTCATTTCAGACATGGGAGCAGAAGACAAGATTTCAGACTCATACACACTGCGACCCCATGCCCGACTTCAAAAAAACAGTGATTCATCCAGACACCAAAGCTCAGCAGCTCAGAGTCAACCTCAAATATAGTCAAAGCTCACCAAGTGCTCCCCCAAGAAAAATAGAACCTAAGTGCCTGACGACCTTTACCGCAGGTAAAAGAGCGGCTGGACTGTCCTGATTTCATCGCACCTACATTAGCGTGTCAACAGGCCCTCGCAATTCCCAACGATCCCACTGGGCTTCTTTATCATTGATTACCTGTCCAGTGCCACACATTTCTACAAATGCACTCTCTTTTCTTTACGGCTGCAATGCAGGACCATTAAAATCGGGTGTAGGTGTTCATTAAAATCGGGCTGATTGAATGTCTTTTTTTTTTTTTTCTTGATCAAGTGCCTCTACTGAGCTGTGGTTTAGCGAACATCTTACACTCACCCCTGCTTTCAAGAAAGATGAGAAACACATAACTTTCCCTTTACTATTGACTGAGACAACAGTTGCCTAAAAAATTAACTGGGAATTGAAGTGAACACCAATAAGGAAGTTACTTCAAAATAATTCTCGTTATTTCTGACTTATCGTTTGCACCTAAAACATCTAAGGGGAGTGTGAATTAAAATTATGTGCATTGTGGGGCACCTGGGTGGTACATTCAGGTGAGCGTTTGACTCTTGGTTTTGGCTCAGGTCATGAGCCATGGGATTGAGACCCGGGTCGAGCTCCCAGCTGTGAGGTGTCTGCTTCTCATCTGCCTCTCCCTCTCCTTTGTCCTCTCTCTCTCTCTTCCCTCTCTCAAATAAACATATAAAATCTTTAGAAAAAAATAAAAAACATATAATTACCTGCATTGCCTTTGATGATGAATGGCTTTCTGAAACATATATTAAATATATGAACAGCACGAGATGTGATCAATGGGTTTTATCGCCATGACGATGGATAATATGATTTAACATAGTTGTAGAGCATAATTTGGGTTATCAAGACCCTAGATTCCTCATGTTACCTACATTGATGAACGGAAACCGCGCCCTACCGATGAACCAAGTAGACCAAGATTATGTGTGTAGGAAAGCATGACATCCTTTCCATCTTCCATCACACCGTTCATGAGTATATATGGAAAGGATTAAACTTTTAAGACCCATGTTATCCTAGTATGTGCGATGTCAGGTATCCGATACAGTCTTAAAGCCAAATGTTATTTTCCTATTTTCTCTACAGGCATATTTTTAGGGACGTGCCTATCCCGTATACTTCTTGCTCCCTCACGTAGAAGGAAATCTCTAGAATAACACCTCCAACTGAGCCTCTCTTCCTCCAACTCTCTTGCTCCCCAGGTAAGAAAGAGGGTCTGCACCTGTTGGGCATCACAGAGGACCAACGTCTCCTCTCTTATCCTCTCTTCTCCCCTCCTCTCTATTTCGACTATTCTACTATTTTAAAAATAATAGATGCAATCATTTCATTTGAATTATTTAATTCCTAGCGATTTAAAATCAGACACTTGAACGACCCGACTAACTTTTCCTAATGAAGCTAGCAATTTTTTAAATGTGTTATGTGACACGCCCTGCACGTTTTCGTTTTAAGTGAGAACTCTGTATAATGAACGGTAGAGACAAACTTCCTAAGTCTGTCGCCACTAGAATTATCTAGGCTTGTTTCTGATAAAATCACTTTTCACAAATTGTAGAGAATGCCGACTGCCGTAATGTGTCATGTCCATGGATTCTCGTATCTGCAGATGGCCAGAGCCCACTAGGCAGCTGCCACCTGCTTTCCCCCTTATTAACTTGGGTAGAGACCCTCCGCCCTTGCCCACCCACCACTCTGCTGCATTCCATATGACACTAAAGACTTCCTTTTGAGGCCAAACCAGAATCTGGCATCGTGACCTTCACCAGAAAGCTAACTCCTGCAGAAAACTGAACTAGACGGTAGAAATCGTAAAGTACTCTTGTCACATGCAATGTAAATCCCCAAATCAACAAATAGGTAGTTGTCAAAACGTGTCACTTCTCCACGGTGGCGTGCTGACAACTCGTGAGATATTTTAGGTGCATTTTGACAACAAGGAATAATTAACTGTGGCTGCATTTTGGAAGGATTTTTTAATTTTAATTTTTTTTTTTTTCTGAGAATATCAACTGGCCCAGATTCCCCAGGTAGGGAGGGACGTCATCAACAAAGGCTGTTACTCTGCCGGAGATCTGGCCTTGAGGCTCTCCCTAGGAGTTGCAAAGCAATGAGATTTCCTTCCCACAGAGTGGCAACACACACGTGAATGTGCAAAAGGGGAAAAAACAAATCGCCAAAGCAGATGTGTAGCTGCGGTTCTCCCAGCCTCTCTAGAGATGACCTAAAAACCAAAATCTGAATCACCTAAGACAGGTGTTTGCTCTTTGCTTCAGATACTATTCAACATTCCTCTAGCAACTGTTTTGTGATAAAATGATACCATGAGTGTGAATAAAAAAAGAAAACAGACAAGTGAGATACAGAGGTCCCGTTATTGTCAATTAAGTTTAAATTGAGGGGTCCTTGGGTTGGTTTCACCATTTGTAATGGCTGGAGCAACCTCCAATACGGATCGTTCATTCTAGCTTTCATGCAGGGAAAGGAAGGAAGTTGTTGATGCTCTAAGATGCCTTCTCGTTCCATTTTCCTTAATCCATCTCAAGAGAATTTCTGGTATCTTTAACAATGTATCTTTACCGACCCAGCAACATCATGGGCCAAAGAACTGCAGGAGCCGATTTTATGATATCTTAACAGGCGATGATGTTTCGAATATATAATCTTGAACGAGGGAACGTTATGATGTCACATACTATGAAAATGATGATTTTTGAAGTCTTAACGAGTCTCGGTTGATGGGATTTCATACAGCAAATCTGGTGGCTCAGTCATTGTCAGTTTTAGGAGGTGATCCACAGACTGACCCTCAGCCATAGATTTTTACGCCTACGTCGTCTGGTGACTTTTAGCGAGCTACATAGTTGTGTTGTGATAAGCATCTATTCACGTTAGTTTTAAGAAAAGGAATACTTGGAGATAAAAGTCAACAGTATTGTCTTCCAAACATTGAATTATTATCCAGGAGAAGCATCAGCTTTAAAAAATCAAGTTCAATAAAATACATACTTTTTTTTTTCCCCTATCAATACGGGATCTGTGAATGCCATTTTTGTGGTGTGTTTTGGATTTATAAAACTCCCTGAAGAAAGCTGCCCTTACTCATCACAACGCAGCTGCCAAACACAGTCATCAAGAGCTACCTCAGGCCCACTGAAAGTTGCTTTGGGTTGATGTTTATTTTGCATTTAAGTGTTTAGACCCTAAAGAGATAGTGTAAATTGTTTGATGGTTTCCAACACTTCTGATTGTCTCTCGAAGTTGACCTAGAAGGTTTTCTTGCTTCAGCTGAACAAATAAACATCCCATGTAAGCTTCTTGCTATTCAAAACAACCCTACTCAAGTTTGAGAGTTGCGGTAGGTGAGGCACTTTCTGGCTTGTGTAGAGTTTAAATATAATGTCTAAATTGGCTTCGGAACAATTGGCAATCGGAACAAGAATGATTATGAAAAAAAAAAAAAAACAGATTCAGCAGCAAACCTATTTTGCTCATAAAAATGAACGTCAACACAGTGGAGAAATCAGACTCATCCTGTCTTCTGGGTCACATGGTTCCTCATTGTCCATCCTGGCTAAGTCCAGTGCAAACCATCCAACCTTGAGACAATCAATGAAAACCCATCAGCCTCAGGTTCAACATATGCATCTTTTGCTACAAGCATTTATTTAGAAAATGTATATTAAAAACCATCATTCCAGGGGTGCCTGGGTGGCTCAGTTGCTTAAGCATGTGCCTTCGACTCAGGTCATGATCTTGGGGTCCTGGGATCAAACCCCTCAGCAGGGAGT
Organism: Vulpes vulpes; assembly: GCF_048418805.1. Classification (NCBI taxonomy): domain Eukaryota; kingdom Metazoa; phylum Chordata; class Mammalia; order Carnivora; family Canidae; genus Vulpes; species Vulpes vulpes. The sequence continues at coordinate 3,200,599 of NC_132796.1, read as the reverse complement.
CTGCTTCTCCTTCTCCCTTTGCCACTGCTCATGCTTGTGCTCTCTCTCGGAAATAAGTAAAATCTTTAAAAAAAGAGATAAAAGCACCCTCTTGGTATATAAAGGTGATTGGCACATCTTTATCTATTTAACAAAAATGGCAAGAATCCGGTTAAACTGGACTCTCACTAACGAGGAGGCATCAACGTTTGCATCTCAGCTTTGGCCAAAGGATGCAGGATCCTCACGTAGCGTGGAGTCGGCTGCAGGTGCTATCTGGGCATTCGGTACCATCACTGGAAATTCTCCACAAATCTAAAAAATGAAAAGTAAAAAGGTTTATTTAAAACAATTTAAAAGAAAATAAAGAAGTCAGCCTGGATCCACACAAACTTGAGGAGTTGGCTTCAAATTTGCCAGCCACTCTCCACGTTGTCCAATCCAATCGCTGCCGCCAGCCTCAGGCTGTTGGATGCAAACGTTCCCAGGCTCTGCCCTCGTCAAGGTGTGCGATGCAATCAGCCAGTGCGATCTGCAAGCTCCAGCTCTCTGCAGATGCCTGACACCGCTACTCCCGCATCAACACGCAAGGGAAAAGGCTCCCCTGGTGTTAAAGTTAACCTCAAGTCCCAGGCAATCCACACTGTCTTTATGTCTACATGAGGTTCATGGGGATGAGAATTCAGTCCTATTATGGGTGCTTCAAATCCCATCACGTACTTACAATTTATAAATGATACAGTCAGGCGAAATAAAAGACTTTAAAAGGGGAAATAGACGGGAGTAATTCTGTGACACCCACTTTTGACATAATTGTGTCAAGTCTTCATTGTCTTTGTGGATACAGGCTTTTCGCCGGAGGCAGGTAGGATGGAGAAGATCCCACTCGAAAGGAGACAGAAGTTCACCTCCGTAGGACAGCCCACTTTATCATTTATTTTTAGAACGCCATGGATTTGGCCCCAAAAGAAGTGGCTGATGGTGCTCTGGAAGGCATTAGCACATTTGCCCGGGAATGGATATTTGAACCTTTTGCAAAAATATTGCAGTTTTGACCTCATTATCCTTTTATAGTCAGTCAGGAATACTTTTTTTAAAAAAAAAATTTATTTGTTTGACAGAGAGGGCACAAGCAGGGGAAGAGGGCGAAGGAGACTCTCCATTGAGCAGGGAGCCTGCCCTGGGGCTCAAACCCAGGACCCTGGGATCATGACCTGAGCCCAGGGTGCTCACTTAACCAACTGAGCCACTTAGGTGCCCTTCAAGAATTTTTGATAAGCTTGAGTAGCATGAGTGGAACTTCCCTTGTGTATCACTGATACTATTCTTTTATTTTTTTTAGTTTTTAAAAATTCTTAAAAATTTATTTTGTAATCTCTACACCCAACGTGGTGCTTGAACCCATGACCCTCAGGTCAAGAGTCAATGCTCTTCCAACTGAGCCAGCCAGATGCCCCCTGATACTACATTCTCTTCATCCATAGAGGATTCTCACTGAGGTGTGTTAGCTCTTTTAAGACCCAATTTAAGAAATTTAATTATTTAAAAATTTCCCTACAAGTCCAGCTACCTATTTTTTAAGCACTATTTTTTTTTTTGACATTTAGAATGATTTATTTTATTCCTATTTTGTAGTTATCCAACTCTTGGAAAGGTGACTTTCCATTTATATTTAAAAAAAAAATCAACCACTTAAAAAAAATACAAGAAGAAGGTGATAGGAAGTAGCCAACATGGTTTCAGATCCCCGCACCCACAAAGCTCGTGGCCAGGACTCTCCAAATGCCGCTTCTATGTATTCTCCTTGATGTCTCTTCTTTTGGGTTTGGCCCCTGGAGATTTACATCCTGCAGTTGCAACTTTGGTCATTCCCCTCCCCCTAAATTCATTTGTAATATCCTATCCCACATATCCCAGGATTTGGACAGTACGTGGTCTCTGCCGTTCAGTCAGACTGCCTGGCTGATTCCTCCTGCAGGCATTTAATTAAGCACATACTACAGACCAAGGAGTGATCCAGGATTAGCGTGCAGGTGAGACAAACCCAGTAGTCACAGGTGACACATGGTTTTCTGTCTGGGCATTTTCAGACGTGCTGATGTGTCCCGAGAGAGACACACGTAGTCTTGTAGGAGGAATGTGAGAGCTTTACATCCGAAACACGTTTAAGTGAGATATGGTGAGAAATAGTTGGCTAAATGGATCTACCGTTTGGCAGACCCGTGAAGCTGGCGGTCACTAGGACACAGCAGCCAGAAGTCTTATTTTTCATAAGAAAATACACTCTCAGCCATAATGCATTCATCTTATCTCATACATTTCATGCATTTTCTACTCTGTTGTACATGCCTCTGCGCCTCGGTTACATGTTTAGCAGACCTGTGTCAACTCACACTTAAAATTCAACGGAAGAAATTAGAACACACGTAACAATGGATGTGTTAACAGAATTTAACAAAAGCCAGATTGCATACAGAAACATAAATCCTATTAAGTGTTTTTTTTTTTTTCTTCACCTTCCAAATTTCCTCCTGGCGATTTCACATCTCCAATGAAAACATCCACAGGCGATAGTGAAACTTGACTTCACACGACTTATGAAAAGTAATTTTTTTTTTTGCAACAGCCCATGGAGGATGGATAGGGCCATGGTTGGAGAAACAGCGTGTGAGACATGGCTTCTTCACGATGACTGCGAGGCTCAGCACCCCGATGTTGGGTGGCCCAAGCCGCCATGACTCGACGAACTTTTACATTCTCAAAGTTGCAATGAATGAAAAGCCTTCTCCAACCTTGAGCAGGGGAACTAACTGAGTCTTGGAACATAGAAGGCAATTCCTGGCTTTATTCTTACTGCTGTCAACGTGGTTTATGCAAAAACACAGGGTGGGATTTATAAAAATGTGTCTAAAACCTAATCTCTGTGCTGAGCAGTTGGGGAGATTGAAACAATTTACATCCCATCTCTTTCAACGTTTGTCCATGTATTTAAATGCTTTTGGGGGGATCCCATCACTTTCAGCTTTTATCCATTGAGGGTGGGGGGTCTTCTCCTATTTTGCTTCCAAATGGGTAACGTGCATGAAGACTAACAAACACAGTTCCATATCATTGTCCCCGTAACCCAGCCACAGATTATGTAGACTGATACAGAAGAACAGCTGATGGATGACAGAAAAGCAAGGATTCATGACTCGGTTTTTAGGGATGTGGGGTTGGCACACTCCTTGAGACAATTTCCGCCTATCAAGCAAACTCCACGTAAGAAAGCGTAGTATCCATGGCACTGACTTTTCCATGAAAGGAAGCAGAAGACCTTATAATACCTCCATCCCCCAACTTTGTAAGGCCGTCATCCAAAGAAGGGTCTGGAACACCATTACCCTCAAAGCACTAAGCATGGAGAACCATACATTGTCCTATGACATGGTTGATCCCGACAATTCAATACCATTTACCATTAACCACACAACAAAATATATATCAAAATATGTATCATATCTATAAATATGGTGGACAAATATGTTCATTCTAACATATTTCTGTCCTTGTTTTTTTTCTCAAATATTTACTGTTTTCAAGCTATCTCTTACTTATGACACAAGTGCCAAGGTGTCCAAAAATTCTTAGTAAAATCCTTTGCACATGCCTCCCTCCAACCATGCCCTCCAATCCAGCGATGGCACAGCATTTCCTCCTCAGCCTTCGTGCGTTTGGTTTCACCTTCGCCTACCAGCTGGAGAAAACTGTCTCCTTGTAAACTCTCCTGTGTTAAGAATTTTGTGGGCATTTTTTTTCAATAATTTATAGGAGTCAACGTGCCAACTTTCTCCCCTCCGATTACAGCAAGGTCAAGGTGACCTCTCTAAAAAACATCATTATTCTGCAATTCCGTGGCTCACACTCTCTTGGGTTGGAGCAAAGAGAGAGCTGTGAGCACATGTTTGGATTTTACGTTATCTATAAACTGCCATTTCTGAGGAAAAACTGGCACCAAAAGGCTGTGATTGTCAGGCATTAATAGTCGCGGTGATGATGTTGCTGACTCACTTCTCCAAAGGATGTCTTGCAACTTTCAGCACGGTGCTGGTTGCTGGTGCAAATCTTTCCCCTGCCATCATATGCTTTGCAGGCTGCCACCAGGTGGGGAGGTGACATCCTCACTTTGCATACCTGCCACTGAGTTGAAGTTCTGGTGATATCTTCCCGCCCCTTTGCACAGAAGTCCCCAAATTCCCACACGAGTGGCAAGACTCACCGTTGCATTCAGAAGCTAACATATCACCCGTAGCACAAGCCTGCAGAATGACCTCGCGAGCATGCTCAAACATCACAGCCTTGGGATGGAAGCTATGAAGCAGGTGCACAGAACCTAGACTTCTTCTTCCTGCCAAGACGTCATACTTTTAGGGCAGTTTTAGGTTCCTAGCAAACTTCAGGGGAAAGTACAGAGATTGCCCAGATCCTCCATCCCTTGCCCCATGCATAACCTTCTCCATGGTCCACATCCTTCACTGGAGTGATGCATCCGTGACCATCGATGAATCTATATCGATACCCACGCTCTGTAGTTTACACTCAGGTTCACCCTTGGTGTTACACATTCTGTGGGTTTAAACTAATGTCGAATGCCCTGTATCCACCATTATGGTATCATACACTGCCGGAAAAATCCTCCGTGGAGTGCCTGGGAGGCTCACTCAGTTAAGCATGGAACTCTTGATTTCGGCTCAGGTCACCATCTCAAGGTCGTGGGGTAGAGCCCGCATTGGCTGAGTGCTCAGCGCGGAGTCTGCATATCCCTCTCCCTCTGCTCCTCCCCGCCATGGGTCACTTACTCTCTCTCTCTATCTCAAATAAATAAATAAATAAATAAAATCTTAAAAATAAATCTCCTGTGCTCTGCTTAATTCATTGCTTCTTCCCCAAAACCCAGGCAACCACTGATGTTTCTCATATGTCTCCATAGTTTTACCTTTTGTAGAACGTCACCTGGCTATTGTCATATCATATGCCACCTTTTCAGATCGGCTTCTTTGACTTCCTAACACGCATTTAATGATCCTCCATATCTTTTCAAGTCCTGATAGCTTGTTTCCTTCTAGTGCTGAATGACATTCCATTGTGTGGACCAGACCAGCATTTACTTCTCCATTCTCCTGCGGGAGGACAACTTGGTCGCTTCCACATTTAGACTCATTGTTCCTATGCTTTCATTTATTCCTATTATAAATTGTTCGCGTGAATAAAAGCGTTGGGATTAGAGTCCAGAGAGCATTGGTTTCACTGACGTTGTTATATTTAAATTATAAAAGCTTGTATTGTGCAACATGGTGATCTTTCAAAGACAGTCGGTAACAGGTTTTATTAAAAAGTCTCTTTTTTAAAATTAAAAAAAAATTATTCATGAGAGACATACAGAGATAGAGAGAGAGGCAGACACACAGGCAGAGGGAGAAGCAGGCTCCATGCAGGGAGTCCAGTGCAGGACTTGATCCCAGGACCCCGGGATCATGCCCTGGCCGAAGGCAAATGCTCAGTCACTGAGCCAACTAGGTGTCCCTATAAAGTTCCTTAAACGCAGCTTACAGTATCTATTTGGAGGATGATAAGAAAGTGGAGGGTGGAAACAGCACGGTAATAAGCACCTAATGGATGATGTCACTATGTGCAGAGCCTGCAAGGCCCTGTTCCTGGTTCTCATTCTTCAGTTAAGACATAGGTTGTCTCAACATTTAGAAAAATCAACTAGAAACTCTTCTTGAAAACCCATATTTTGTCTTCTAGTTTTCTGTTCGTCTTTCATACCAATAAAAATTTATTTTTTTTTTATCCATTCTGTAAAGCCGAATTATGGAATCATTTCAGGGTTTGCTTTAGAAGAAGGAGTGAAGAACCGTATCCATTTGCCCATTACTCACCGTGCATATTCCTTCCAGCTGCCGCTGGGGTCTGACTCTTCCAAACTGCTTCCGCTTTCAAAGCCAATACTGGAAGCACTAACGTCAATAAAACCAATTAAGTTGATTGACTGCTGTGAATAGTGAGTCCTGGTTGGGGGAGGGGAAGGTCCTTGAGTATGTATATCGATACTGAGGTCAACAGTAAAACCAAAATTTCACTCTGCTGCAGACATGGACTTTGAAGGTTATGATTCCCAGAGACGTAGAGACCTAAATATGCAAAAAAAAAAAAAAAAAAAAAAAAAAAAAAAACAAGACAGAGCACAGACTGCCCTGGATGACAAGAGGGGACAGAAGCATATGGAAGTGAAGCACATGCACAACATGCCTCCCCGTTTCTTTCTCTCAGCCAAAGTGCTGCAAACAGGAACGAGACAGGAAGAGAGCTGATCAAGGTTTAGCAGGTAGACTGGCTTTGGGGGAGCTACGCTGGGATTGCACAAGGCAGGATGGAATTCTCAGACTGGTCTGCGATGCACGTTCAACCTATAGATTGGGGTGTCCAGGTAGGGGTGTTTGATAATTGGCTGAATTTGAATCCTCATATAATCTCGGAAGAGGCTACATGGCCCTCAAATGAATCCCTCAAATAACTGTTATATACAGATCCCTATTAGTTATTAGTAGTTATGTATAGTAGATATAGCATATATAATTACACAATTATATGTAGATCATTACTTAGAACTGGTATATATAGGGACACCTGGGTGGCTCAGCGGTTGAGCATCTGCCTTCGGCTCAGGGCAGGATCCTGGAGTTCCAGGATCCAGTCCCTCATCAGACTCCCCGCAGGGAGCCTGCCTCTCCCTCTGCCTGTGTCTCTGCCTCTCTCTTTCTGTGTCTCTCATGAATAAATAAATAAAATCTTCAAAAAAAAAAAAAAAGAACTGGTATATATATATATTAATAATATATGGTATTATACATGAGTTTATATGTATATAATATAATGTATATTATATAATTATATGTATTTCAGTTATCACATGGCATATCTAGTATATATAGTCATAGTTAATGTCATGATTACTAATAACTAATATATTATTGTCTGCAAAAATATATGAATATAATACATTACTATTTTCAAAAATATGCAAAATAAGTATGTGTATATATTAACTAATGTGTATATGTCATAACTAATTAGTAATATATCTTACATTAACTGATTATGTATATTATTTATAGTATATATAATAAGTCTTATTATTACTAATGATAAATGCATATTACTAGTACATAATAATATATAAGTACATATGTATTTTAGTACGTATATGATTTACATATGATTTACATATATGATTATTATGTATATAATATATAATAATCTGATAGTACATATATGTCATTACTAATGACTAATATATATTACTAATACATAACTATACTATTACTATATATAGTAATATATATAATATAGCAACAACATATGTAGTAATACATATACTATGTACTATATATAATACTAAAAATATTTCATTACTTTTATTAATTATGATTATTAAACATATTAAATTTCATGATTAATATTTAATGTTATTTCTTGAGGGTGTGAAAATACCCGCGTGATTTTCCAACATTTTAAATCCACATGAAAAGTCATGCCATAAAGGCTTTGTTTGTAGAATGGAAAAATACAGTCCTAATGTCGTAGAAATGGGCACTTGTGTCTTGCAATAAAATCCCATTGACAGCATCATGTGGGGATGAAAATCTGTGTGACTTCAAGTTTTTCTTTGATGGATATAAATTTGATGTGCTATGAACAACTGCATTGGATTATCCTTGTTTTGAAGACAATGTTTTTACTATTTTTTTTTGAAGACAATGTTTTTAAAATATGTTAAAAACTGTGCATGAAATGACGTCATGAAACACAAAGAAGATGAAGCAGTGTTTCTAAATTAAGATATTATTTTATATTAAATTTAAATGCATGCTACCTAATTAGGGATTCTAAAATTTCATCTAATACAGCATGTTCTGAGAGAATAAAGATGAATTTAAACTTTTGATGCTGCTTTAACAGGTTTCTTTCTAGTGGCAGAGAGTGGGTACAAAGATATAGTTTTTTATTAATATGATGGATTAGATAGAAAGGTGAATAGAGAGCTAAAAAAAAACGCGATATGGGTTTTCAAGAAGAGCTACTTGTTGATTTCAAGGAACAAGTGATATCGTCAATGACTATTGAGAGAAAATCAGAAATCGAGGTGATACTGTGGTCCCAGTAGATGAAGCCCTACAAACTAATCAAGGACAAGAATTGGTGTGGAGTTGGAGGTACCATGAGATCTTCCCTGTTCCTTGACCTTGTGATAAGCAGAAAGGACACGGAATTGAGGCTTGAGAAGAAATGAGGACACAAGAGCCCTCCGTATTCCAGGAATACATTATTCTTCCATTGAGGGTTTTTAATTTGTTGGTTCTAGTTGCTGTATAGTATCCCATTGTAGGAATATCCCAGTTTAATTGGCCATTCTACTGGTGATGGACATTTAGGTTGCTTCCAGTTTTTGATTATTACTAATAACATTTTTGTACTTGTCTTTTGGTGAATCCAAACACGCCACCCCAAAATATGTCTCTTTGACATATTCATTATTTTCAGGTGAAGGTACTTGACATACAGCAGATGCATTTAAGGTTCCTGAATGTCTTTCATGGCTTGTTAGCTCATTTCTTTTTAGCCCCCAAATAAATATTCCATTGTAAAGAACAAGCATAGCGATGGCTTATTTATCCACTCACCTACTGGTGGACCTCTTGGTTATTTCCACATTTTGGCAACGGTGAATAAAGCTATAAACATTCGTGCACAACTTTCTGTGTAGACATGTTTTCAACTCTTTGGGTAAATACCAAAGAGTGTGATTATGGGATCTTATGTAAAAGTTTCTTTAGTTTTGTAGGAAACCACCCAACTATCTTTCCAAAGCGGCCATACCAGTTTGCATTTCCGCCATCCGTGATTGAGAATTCCTGTTGCTCCGAATCCTCACTGACATCTGGTGCTATCAGTGTTCCGGATTTGGGGCATTCTCATAGGTGTGTCATGGTATCTCATCGTTGTTTTAGTTTGCATGATCTCCCTGGTGACGTATGGTCTGGAGCATTTCAGACACTTATTTGCCATCTGCATATCTGTTCTGGTGAGGTTCTTTGACCCATTTTTTTTTTTAATCCATTGTTTTTGTTGTTGTTTTCTTATTGTTGAGTTTTAAAGGTCCCTTAGTATATTTTGGAAACCAGTCCTTTATTAGACGTGACTTTTGCAAATATTTTCTCCCAATCTGTGGCCTCTCCTCTCATTCTCTTGACACTGTCTTTCACAGAGTGGAAAGTTTTTATCTTAATGATGTGGTGCTTGTCAATTCTGTCTTTCATAGACTGTGTCTTTAGTGTGAGATCTGAAAAGTCATCACCACTCCTAGATGACATCTAGGTTTTCTCCTACATCATTTTTTAGGAGTTTCATCATTTTTGCATTTTCCTTTAATCTACTTTCAGTTACTTTTCACGAAGAGTGTAAGGTTCATGTCTAGATTAGTTTATTTTGCATGTGGATGTCCAATTGTTCCACACCATTTCTTGAAGAGACGATCTTTGCTCTACGATATCACCTCTGCTTCTTTGCTAATGATGACTTGATCTGTATTCATGAGGGTCTATTTCCGGGCTCCCTATTCTGTTCCATTGATCTATGCATCTATTCCTTCACCAATACCACACTGGGTTTTGTTGTTGTTGTTGTTGTTTTCTCTACTCTAGCTTTATAGTAAGTCCTGAAGCTGAATAGCATCACTCTGCCAGTTTTGTTCTTCAGTACTGTATTGGCTATTCTGAGTCTTTTGCCTTTCCATATGACTCTAGAATCCGTTTGTCGATATCCATAAAATACTTTGCTAGAAATTTTATTGCGATTAAATCTATAGATCAATTTGGAAAGAACTGACAAATATTCAGTCTTCCTATCCATTATCACAGACCACCTTTCCATTTATCTACTTCCATGATTTTACTCATCAGAGCTTTATAGATTTTCTCATGTAGATCTTGTACATATTTTGTTAGATTTATACCCAGTATTTTATTTTCAAAGTACAAGTGGTATTTTGTTTTTAATTTTAAATTGCACTGAATCATAGGGAAACAGTTGATTTCTGTATATTCACCTTGTATCCTATAACCTTTCTATAATTACTTTCTTTTTTTATTGATTTTTTTTGGGGGGGGGATTTTCTACATAGGTGATTGTGTCATCTGTGAGCATAGAAAGTATTGTCTTTTCATAATCCAGATACCTTTTATTTCATTTTATTGTCTTATAGCATTAGGAAGACCTTCCATTACAATGCTACAAAGCAGTGGTTAGAGGGGACATCCTTGCCTTGTTTCTTCCTTTTAGTGAGAAAACTTGCAGTTTCTCATCTTTAAGTACCACGTTACCAGTGGGTTTTTCATAAATAGTCTTTATTAAGTTGAGAGCATTCCTTTCTATTCCTAGTTTACTGACAGTGTTAGTCATTAATGTGTGTTGGATTTGGTCAAATGTATCTATTGATATGATGATACTTTTCTTTCTTTTTTTTTTTTAAGAGTTTACCCATCTATTCATAAGAGACAGAGAAAGAGACATAGGCAGAGGGAAACACTTAACCACTGAGCCAACCAGGTGTCCCAATAGTTTTCTTTTTCACTCAGAATATATATATGTCTAGATCATGAAAATCTATTAGTGGTTTCAACTTCCTGCGCTTCTAAATGAATCCTGATAACAATATCTATTTTATCAGATAAATATAAAAAAGTACAATGTTTTATTTTAAACATGCTATGTGCATCTTAACTATAGAGAACACACTGATGCTTACCAGAGGGGAGGAGAAGGGAAGGATGGGTGATATAGGCAATGGGATGGGGCATCTGGGTGACTCAGTCAGTTACATGGGTGGCTCTTGATCTCAGCTCAGGTCTTGATCTCAGGGTCCAGCCCCACATTGGGATCCACACCGGGTGCCCATCCTACTTAAAGAAAATAATACATAGGTGATGGGAATAAGGAGTGCATGTGTGATGAGCACCCAGTGAGATATGGGAGTGTTGAATCATTAAGTTGTACACCTGAAACTAATATTACATTGTATGTTAACTAACTAGAATATAAATAAAAACATAAATAGAATATGGGTGGTATCAATACCAATAAATTTCAAAGGTCTTACTGTATTACGCATATACCAGCTGCTTTACATTTTTACCTAATTCTGTGCAGCCAGAATACAGAATATCCAGTATATAAATGTTACTGCTTTTGGTGTATTTAAAAGATCAAAGAAACAGATGCCTGCACTCTCTCTATCTGCTTCAAAAGTGATTCTGGCTTTTTTAACATTTCCAAAAGTAATACTTCCTGACAGTGTTTCAAAATGAACTGGGCTTGTCAAAATCATGCCTGTTTTATGTCAGACACCTGCGGGTTCCTCAGCACCAAGAATGGCACTTCACCTAAGAGAATTCTAAACTTCAGAATAAACTTCACTGAATAATATTGTATGGTAGGATCACAGTTTCTCAAAACTAAGGAAATTCTTTTATTCTCCTATTTATAGTGCTCTCTTTGGCAGCACACACATTATTCTTCCATTTGTAGTCAACATCTCCACATCACAATGCAACTAAGAGTTTTGTAAATGTATTATTATGCCTAAAATAAACAGAATATAATTGTATTTTTCTTTCGAGCATCTACAGACTAAAACCCAATACATCATAATTATCTCTTTTATTAAATTCATGATTAAATATTTTGGATCCTTTAGATTTTTTCCCCCATAAGACCAGTTACCAAATATGAAAAACAAGCTATGACACAATCACAAACTGAAGGCCACTTTCTAGTCTCGGTATTGCTTGAATTTCGGCTTCACCTAATGCTGTGAAACAAATGGAAAAAAATTCCTTCTCCACCTAGAAAGTCACAATATGGATCTATCATTGACTCTTTATTGTATTAGAGATTCAGACTAAATAGAAAATGATACAAAGCTTTATAATCAATGGCAATACTATTTTAATAATCCGGTGGCATGGAAGAAAAAACCCAAAATATAAAAACAAAATGTTGTTGTTAACCCATATGGGTATAATGCAATGCTCAGTTAAGTTGATTCTAAGAGGAATGGTAGGGACTGTGTTCATGTGTTCACATTTTCCTTTATTTATTGCCTACCTATTTTCTGGTAAACGAGTGTTTCGGAAAGAGTGCTGTGTATAGTTTCATGATGAGCAAAACAAAGATCCTTGCTCTTGACAGCCTTATATTTTAGTAGAAGACACAGACAATAAAGAATAGAATAAATAAAATAAACAGCATTTTAGAAGAAAAGAATAGAGTAGCAGGTGCTTTGAAAGAGTTCATGTAGATGAATTGGTCTGTGTTGAGAAAAGTCTTGGGGATGTGCCCAAGTGTGGAGATGAAGGACGCTGGCAGAAATTCACGGGAACAGAAATGGCAGCTCAGCATAGGAGGGAGCTGTGGAATTCAGTCAAAAGTGGTACCTGATTCTTGGTGTATGTTAATCGTTTAGTGAAAGGGATTCATCTAACAGATTAGATGTAGGACATGAAGTGAAGTGAGTAGACAGGAGGATTGCCACAGTTTCCCAAACCTGTGAATAGCTTTTAATTTCAAGAGCTCATGGGCAAATTCAAAGCCCACAGTTGCATAACACTCTGTGTGGGATCCCTTTGAAATCAATAGTCTTCAAACATGAAGAGATGTTAGTTTTGTAAAATATCAGTCGCTTAATCACAGGTGTCACTGCAATTTCATGTTACTCAGTTTAAATAAAGGGATTTCACTTTAAAGCATAATGAATTTTCCCTTTGCATTTCAGAGTTACACTTTAGAAATCCTCTTCAATTGTATTGTAGAGAGTTTTGATTCAGAGATTCGTGAAATCAATGCTACCTTGCTATTTAATTAAATTGAAACAAAAATAGTGAGAGAGGTTCTCAAGAGAAATTTAAATATGCATTTGTGGTATTTGAGAGGCAAATTGGCTTTTTATTAATACTTGAAAATATGTGGATACACCGTTTTGAAAAAAAAAGGCTTATTAGTATTATTTTTGGTTTGGTTTCCTTTCTTTAACTAAAATTCCTACTTAAATTATATCAAGAAAATTTCAAACCTTGCATATTCTTTAATTATTTCAGTGTTACACATGAAAGAACTTTTGTGAGGAAGACGATTAAGGCAAAAATATATTTCAAAACTACTCAGTAATAATAATCAACCAAATATAGCAACAATAGTGTAGAATTTGATTATAAACTTCTCATTAGGGGGCCTGGATGGCTCAGCAGTTGAGCGTCTGCCTTTGGCCCAGGGTGTGATCCTGGGGTCCCGGGATCAAGTCCTACATCGGGCTCCCTGCATGGAGCCTGCTTCTCCCTCAGTCTGTGTCTCTGCCTCTCTCTCTGTGTCTTTCATGAATAAATAAATAAAATTAAAAAAAAAAAACTTCTCATTAGGGGACACCTGACTGACTCAGTTTGTAGAGCATGCAACGTCTGATCTCAGGATGGTGAGTTCAAGCCCCACATGGAGCATGGAGCCTACTTAAAACAAACAAACAAACAAGCAAACAAAAACTCCTCTGGTTAGAAGAAATAATGCATACAAGTGGAATGAACCAATTTTTTAAATAAAAAGACTGCCCTAATAACTTCAAAATAATCTTTCTAGTTTAACTAAAACCAAATCTGTATGAACAAAATGAAAATCAACTTATCTGAATAATGCAACAAAAAGAACAACAACAACACAAAAAGCCAGAACAACAACCTAGAAAATTGTATTAGCTTTTCATGTATTTTTCTATTCTAACGAGATTTCAATACCTAGTCATCTGTACTGGAAAGCGTTTCCAGGGGAATTGACAATGAATTCTTAGCAACAGGTCAAAGATAGTCATCAAAGCATTTTTTTTTAACATTGAAATTAGAATTTCTTTGAATTTCTGGTATCCTGAAAGAATTTGAAAATGTACATAAAATGTATTAGATTATATGGGAAATTGTAAATGAAACATGTAACAGGGACATGTTTAAAAAAATCATGCTACGCAATATCCAGATAGTAATTTCCATAGATAAACACCAGGCATACATCTCCCAGGACCCCACACACATTTCCAGCTTGGGAGAAGCTGTTTCTCTGCTCCTGAAAGTTATCCTCTATGTCAAGGAAATCATATGTCACAACTAAAGCATTTGGGTTTGAACACCTGCTGTTATGCCAAAAATATGGGTCACATTGTTCATCTGTTTTCATATTGCCCCACTCAAAATATACTAAAATGTATCTGTGTGAAGGGTAAAACTAAATACCTTTACTAGATGAGAATCTACTGATTTATTAAGTATGTAGATTGGCTGAATAAATACAAGGACAATTTTTATAACACTGTAAAATACTCATTAATCTCATTATTAAAGTTAAGGGAATTTGTTTATTGGTAACAAAATATAGAATAAAAAGTCATCCATAAACCAGGCAGAAACACAAAAAGTTTAATGAAACATTCCCATTGGAACCCATTTAAATTTCACGCTTGAAAGCTACTATAATTTCAAGATCACTTACTTCTACCAGCAAAGTCATCGAAGGAGTGTGGAAAATTTAAAAAGCGTTTATAAAAAGGTAAATAAACCTGTTTTGTGCATAATAATATCCAGCCGAAGATACATAGACACAGGTGACCAAGGAGTCGGTTTTTCAATGAACCAGTTGTCAGTATCCTGTTTTTTGAAGAACTACTGGTTTCATTAATGGCTTCCTTTATCCAGCAGATATGATATCCATGTACTTTCCTTTATTTTTATTTCTTAATTATTTCATTATTTCATTCATGGATGTCCCTTTTAAAAGGCACTCAGACATTATAAGTACAATGAAAATAGTTATCAATTTAATAGTACAATCTTTCCAATCTTTTGGAAAGTTAGAAATTTTAAGTCATTTGGTTTAAAATGGATTGGAGAAATTTGGGAAGTTGGTGTGATCATGCCTATTCCCACAGCCAAAGGTAATGCAAATCAAACATAAATATCTGTAAGTTTAAGTATATTTTGATTATAAATGTAAAATATGCCCATTTTCAAATATTCAGTGAATTTTTTAAAATCATAGGATAAATTGTCCATAACTTATTGTATTTTTAAGATTGTTTCTCAAAATAAGAATTACATTTTACTTTATTTATTCATCCACCAATTCATTCATTCAGTTATTTAGTTAGTTCTCTAGGCTCCATGCCCACTATGCTGAGATTAAGAGTCACATGCTCTACCATCTGAGCCAGCCAGACACTGTTGCATTCTAGTTTAGATGTAAGATCTAAAACTTTATTTAAAAAAATTTTTTTTTAAGATTTTATTTATTTATTCACACAGAGAGAGACACAGAGACAGAGACAGAGACAGAGAGAGAGAGAAGGAGGCAGAGACACAGGCAGAGGGAGAAGCAGGTTCCATGCAGGGAGCCTGACATGGGACTCGATCCCAGGACTCCAGAATCACCCCCTGGGCCGAAGGCAGCGCTAAATGCTGAGCCATCCGGGCTGCCAATACTTTAAGAAAAATATATCAAATATATGACTCTAATTTTTCACATCACTAAAATTCTTCTGTGGGTCAGACAGGTTACAACCAGAGGAGCAGCACCAGGGTGTGACCTCACCCAGCGATGAGAGCAAGTTAGCAAACTCTATAAAGCCGCCATTTCTCCTATCCGATGCTGTCTCTTAAAGTCTATAGGGCAAGCAGGTGGAATGAGCCGATGACTGTGAAATGGGAGAGAACAAGAGTAAACGGAAAGCCACAAGCATGGTTTCCACATGATGGTACCACCAGAAATGGTAACTTCATCCATAATATTGGGATGGTGAGACTGACTAAAACAGGACTGCTCCAAGTTTCTCCAATCCAATTTTTCTCCAATCCAATTCTTCCCAAATCTCTCCAATCCAATTTTAAACCAAATGATTTAATGCATTCAATGCATTACTAGACACAGCTCTGAGAATGTCACCGGACACACCTGACTAGTAATTACCCGACTAGTGCTGGTGATGTAGCAGTAGGCTTAGTAGTAGTAAATACACCAAACCACTCTTAATAAAGCATGTTTCTATCAACGCAATCCATAGGATCCTTGCGATCCCCTCCCATTTGATCAAACAAGAACCAACATGAATGCATTCTTTTCTCTCCATCACAGAAAATAATTCTCATCTTTTAAGTTCCTTTTTTATTTAAAGTTCTTTTTAAACATCAGCTTATGTTTCAAACACTTGTGTTCATCCGTGGACTCTTGCAAACACAAAGGAAAGCAATTGACCGTCCTAAAAATGGGAAGGACAGGATTCATTATTTATTATTAGGAAACATGCATAGGGTATTTAAATAGTTTGAGTGAGAAAAATGCCTGAAACATGTGTTTGGGATACTTTTAAATTTTCTAATGGACATATGATTTTTTTCCTTCTTTGATATTTGATAGGGCATTTTGAGCATTATAAATATATTATAGCCAAATATTATCCTCAATTATTTAAAAAAATCATTGGAAATAATATTGGCATCCAAAGATCACTGTTAGAGCTAACATTTGAATATGCCATCTGGCAAAAGGAGTGGAGATTCAGATAATCTTGGGAAGCACATGAAATGATAATGTTAACTTTTAAATACATGTCTAAAAATACACCTCAACATTTTCAGGTGCAAACATTTGCATGCAACAGAGATGGTTGCTCCCTACAATTTAGCACCTGCAGTTCTATCCAAAGAAACCCATAGGGAATGAGGGCCCTAGTGAATCATTGCCCATCATAAATGCTACAAAGCATTGAGGAAACCAACTGTATGGTTTTGCATAGAATAAGAGATTTGTTTAGATCGATGGCTCCTAGATTTTGTCAAAGGTTTGTACATTTCCAACACTTTTATAGAAAGTGAAAGTCAAATGCAAATTTTTCATGAGATCAGTTAACTAGATATTAGTCTCTCCACTTTATTTCAGGAACTGTTAGTAATAAAATTTTGGTCATTTGTGTCGTCCAGGTTATTATTGTTTTAAAATTTTGATATTTTTAAAAGTTTCTTTTTCCATTTTTTTTTTAATTTTTTATTTATTTATGATAGTCACAGAGAGAGAGAGAGAGAGAGGCAGAGACACAGGCAGAGGGAGAAGCAGGCTCCATGCACCGGAAGCCCGACGTGGGACTCGATCCCGGGTCTCCAGGATCGCGCCCTGGGCCAAAGGCAGGCGCCAAACCGCTGCACCACCCAGGGATCCCTTCTTTTTCCATTTTTAAAAGATTTGTTTATTTATTACATATAGAGAAAACAGGATGGGGGGTCGAGAGAGAGGGAGAGAGAAACCCAAGTAGACTCACGCTGAGCCAACCAGAGGCTCGATCTCATGACTCTGAGATCACTACTTGAGCTGAAACCAAGAGTCAGATGCTCAACATACTGAACTACTCAGGCTTCCCCAAAATGTTAACTTATTTAAGTAATCTCTACACCTAATATGGGGCTCCAACTCATGACCTGAGATCAACCATCATGTGCTCTTCCACCTGAGCCAGCCAGATGCCTCTGTCATCCAAATTATTTTAAATGTACCTCTTTTGCAGAAATGAAACAGTACAGAGTATTTAAAGTCGTAGCTCATACTGAAATAATCCACGTACCAAAAGTGCAAAAGATTCACAGAAAGTGTGTAGGAATTCAAAGTTAAGATGTCCACCCATTTAAAAAAGATTAGATTATGGACATTGTGAAACTGAAAATGCTTTTTTGGGATAGTGATCATTAGCCAGCATACAGAATGGGACTGAGATAAGAACGGGCAAGCCCCTGCTTCCTGTACTAGGCAGCCCTGGTGCTCACCTGTTTGTGGATTAGGAAGCTACAAGATGTCTGGTGGGCTGTGCACTCTGAGAAATCATTTTGGGGAAAGCATTACCAGACTGGTAGAGCTTAATTTCTAAGTTCTCTTCCTTGTTATAGTCCATAGCTTCCCGTCTAACAGGTGTCCAGAACCCATCTATAGTGGCTAGGTACTTTCTCTCAATTATTTTATGAAGGGTCATGGGAAGGGCAGAGGCACATGGGTTTTCAGTGTGAAGGGCTGCCTACCTCATATTTAAAATACACATGTTTGATACTGGTTCCAAAAGTTCATTTTAAACTTGAAACAAAACTCTATCATTATATTTATTTGTATTTCTCTCAAGTCTTTGACAAAGTTAAATTTTTTCTTTAGAATATGATTATGAGTTATTGCATTTTGGTTTATGTGTGTACATAAGTACCTATATGCATAGATGATAGAAGGATGATTGGATGGATGGATAGATGATAGATAGATACATACATACATACATACATACATAGGAAATTGAGTAGATGGAGGGAAGGATGGATGGATAGATTAGATAGATGATAGATAGATAGATAGATAGATAGATAGATAGATAGATGATAGATAGATGATAGATAGATAATAGAAAATTGAATGGGTGGAGGGAAGGATGGATGGTGGATGGATGATGGATGAATGGATGAATGGTGATGGATGAATAAATGTTAGATGGATAGACAGGAAATTGAATGGATGGAGGGAAGGATGGATGGATGGTAGATGGATGGATAGATGTTAGATGGATATATAAATAGAAAATGGAACAGACGGAGGGAAAGAGGGGTGGGAATGGTGGATGGATGGATGGATGGATGGATGGATAGATGATAGATAGATGATAGATAGATGATGGTTTGATTTCTCCTCTTTTCTCATGGTGGATTTGCTGCATGTCACCCACATTACATTTGGAGGAGTCTGGCATCCCAAGGTTTGAACTCTATAGCCTCAGAATGTCTAATTACCCATTTCCATTATAGAAGGCCACTCCACACAATCTTATGGAGAAATGTCTCCTCATAGCTTCAAATGGCACCCCGTTCAGTTGGTCTAGCCACTTGCTTCTCTTCCATGACAGCAACTTTGATATCACGCACGACCACGGTAGAAAGAGACCTAGAGAACGAAAAATCTGCATTTGAGCAGCACTCTGTGCATACATTACAATTTGAAATAGTGGATCTCCCTGACGCCGCTTCTGTATTCACAGAGCCCCTCCCTCACCTGCCCCAGACACCCTCCAAGTTCTGGTAGCTTATGCCTTAGTCAGCTCTAGGCCATAAAGATCCAAGAGTAGTCACCAAATATATTTGAAAAAATATAATGGATGAAATAAAAACAGTGCAAGACCAAAGTCACAGGAAAAAGCATGTCCTGGTGAACGTCAACTAAGCCAGTCTAATGCCCCATGGAGCTAAATTGATTCTCACTCGTCAGGATGACACGATGGCTCGCAAGGTCTGCCAACATTGAATATTTTTCCTGCTCAACTTCATGTACGTCCTTTATTATGTGCGCCCCAACCTCCACACTGAACTTTAGGGATGTGTTTGCATGCCTGCCCCTCCCCACCCACCCCATGCTGGGATTGGACATTTTTTAGTATGGAGGCCACACTTGAGAGTGTTCGAATGACGAGTCATTCCATCCATCCCAGCGAAATCAATGCCACATTTTCTTTGGTAATTGTAAAACAAACAAACAAACAAACAAACAAAAAACAAACAAAAAAAAACCACAGCAGCCAGTGTCTTCACGTTCCCTCAGTGCTCTAAGACAAACCCAAGCTCACAATCCCCATCGCTTACTTGAAAATCTGTCAGCAGCAAAGTGGCGGCTCCCACACCTGGGTCTCCGCTTCCAGCTGGCAGGCTGTGCATCTGCTGAGAAACCTTCATACACGCACACCTGGAAAGCTGTTTTCAGCATCAAGGCTGCTCTGAAGCAAGGTAGTGTGTTTGGTTGCTCTGTTTTCCACATACTAAGACTGTATGTTCTGTGCAAACATTCTCCTTCTGCGTTTTCCTGCTTGCATTTGAATCATGAATTTTAACTTTGACCTGCATGGGGCAAACCCTTTTGGCCCTGCAGATAAAGGGCATTAGGAAGAGGCCTCCTATGTGGTTCAGGTCTCCCTGCTGTCCCGCCAGCTCTGTGTGGCTCTTTGGGTCTCAGGACAGAAAAAGAGCTCACGAAGCTGGGCTCACGTATACTGACTCCTTAATCCCTAATGTTTGAAATTCTTGAAGCTCATTTTCTCCACCTCTACAGGGACTCCATGATGATTCTCTAGAGATTGAATTATATCAAAATTGAACAATATGATACATTTAGAAGGCTTATAGCTGCTGCAATAAGGAATAGGACATGCTATAAAGCAGGAACAATTAAAATCTGTACCCACCCCAACATTATAGGTATGACTGCCTGGCATTGGTAGCATCCTCCTCTTATTATTCAAGGCAACATCAAGGTCTTTCCTTCAATGCAATCTTACCTGATTTCCTCTGGCGAGGTGAGTGATAGCCCTTCAGAGATGTCCATGCCCTAACGTTACAAACCTGGGGATATATTACCATAGAAGATCAAAGGGACTGTGCAGGTGTGATCATGCCAAGAATCTTGAGATGGAGAGATTACCTTGGGTGATCCAGGTGGGCCCACGGTCACTGGGCAAGAGTCTTCATGAGAAAGCGAAAGGGGGTTCCCTCTAAGACAGAGGCGAGGAGGGGGGGCGGTGAGAGCCCTAAGAAGGAAGGATGCACAAACCAGAAAAGGAGATTTGAAGAGTCTATGATACGAGGGAAGGGAGCACGTGGCTTCTGGAAGCTGAGAACAGCAGGGAAGTGGATTCTTCCAGAGAGCTTCTAGAGGGCACACAGCCTCTGACACACGTTAGACTTCCCGTCTTAGAATAGAAATAATTTGTTGCTTTACGCCACGAAATTTGTAGCCGTGTTTGTTACAGCAGCCTAAGGAAATTAAATTATAAGATACAGGAAATTACTATTTTTTTCTGAAATTTTAAGGAAAAATTTTTATCTATTGTATAGAATTCAAATTTTCCATTGCTACTGCATGCAAATGTTGTATATGTCTTCCACTCCCCCTTAATACATATCTTTGTTTCTGTTGATTGATGGATGTCAATAATCTAGTCTGATTGATTATATGGTAGAACATTCAAAGCGTGGCATCTCACCCTTTGAGTGAGAGCTTACATGTGCAGGAATCTCATTATTAGTTTTAATTTCTAAGTAAAATTTATTGTTATTTACTGCAATCGAAGGCTAATTGTCACACATCCATCCCCCCTTTTAATCCCTTTGACTCAAATCCCATCATGAAGCTAAGGAGATTGATATTAGACAAAATTTGTAGACCCCTAAAAATGTTTTATTTTGAAAAATTATACATTCACAATCTGTTGTAAACAAATATGTAGAAGAAAATAAAAGCATTTATGTGGCTGAAAGTACCCTTCCCTCATTTGCCCCAGTGTTACCAGCATCCCAACTGGAAAGTACCCTTCCCTCATTTGCCCCAGTGTTACCAGCATCCCAACTGGAAAATGCTGGAAACCAGCATCCTAACATCCCAGCATGTTGTTGTCATGCTTAGATCCTATTTTGTTTCCCAAGACCATGATGCAGGACCCTTCCACCAGCACCAAGCTCTCCCTGACGCCGCTTCTGTATTCACAGAGCCCTTCCCTCACCTGCCCCAGAGACCCTCCGATCTCACCTTCTCTTCTACAAGTCTGCCATTGCAAAATTGTCACCCAAGGGAACTATATGGGGTTGTATACGTTGGACAAGGATTTTTTTTTTTCCGCTCAGCATCCCACTTTCATCTTCTGTTTCATTTTAGAAGTGTGGTGTGAAAGTTAGAGCCAGGGCACAGAGGTCACGGTCTGGATTTTGATACTTAGTGTGACTGTCAAGAATAGTAAAAGCTGTTTGACCCTGGAATGCCTTATCTACGGAACGGTGGAGAATGGTCTTTTGTCATGGAAACGTGTGAGAGGGCAATGAAGCATTGTATGTCGAGCTCTGATTATACTATTGATTACACAGTGGGATGGCAATTAAAATGAGCTATTTAGGGGCTCCTGGGGGGCTCAGGTGGTGATGGGTCCACCTTTAGCTCAGGTCATGGTCTCAGGGTCCTGGGATAGAGCCTCATGTTGGGCTCTCTGCTCAGTGGGGAGTTGGCTTCTCCCTCTTCCCGTCCCCCTACTCCAGCTCGCTCTCACAAAAATACATAAATACAAATATTTATAAAATAATATAATAAAATGACCTATTTATTTCACTATGCAATACAGTGTGGAAAATCTTTTAAAAATGAAAAATAGAACTATCATATGATCCAACAATTCCACCTCTGGGAATTTATCCAATGAGGGGAAAAATCAGTATCTTGAAAATGTATCTGCCCCTAACCCCATTCATTGCAGTAATATTTACAATGGCCAAGAATTTGAAACAACCTAAATATCCCTCAGTGAGAACGGACAAAGAGGATGCGGTATACATAAAATGAAATATTATTCAGCCACAGAAAAGGAGGAAATCCTGTGATTTGGGACAACATGGATGGTCCTCGAGGGCATCATGCTGAGTGAGATAAATCAGACAGAGAAGAATGAATACTTGTCATCTCACTTATGTGTGGAATCTAAAAAAAAAAAAAAAAAAACCAAAAAACAAAAAAACCAACATTCATAGATAAAAAGATTCATGGTTGCCAGAGGCAGGGAGAGGTTTAGGGATGAACAAAATAGGTGAAGGAACTCATAAGGCACAAAATTCCATTTATAAATTAAATAAATCATGGGGATACGATGTATACCATGGTAACTGCAGTCATCAATACTTTGTTTTATATTTGAAAGTTGCTAAGAGAGTAAATCTTTCAAGTTGTCCTCACAAGAAAAAAAAAATTGTATCTGTGTGTGATGCGTGTTAACTTACTCTGCTAATCACTTTGCAATATATACAAGTATCAAACCGTTACCTAAAACCACCGAAAACACCTAAAACAAATACAACCTTATATGGTAAGTACATCTCAAGAAAAATTAATATAGTGGGCGTATCACGAGCGCAATGCTTTATATACACACAAAATCTTAAACACGTGTCTTTGTTTCTGTTGATTGACTGATGCTAATAATCTAATCTGATTGATTCTATGTTAGAAAATCCAAAGCATGACATTTAACCCACTTTGCCTCTTTGAGAACACAAGCTGACAGAGCTTAGCTGGAAATATCTCATACGGGGTCGGGGCAACGCAGAAAACGGCACAACTCTGCGAATGCAAAAGTTGGGGCCACGGCCTATTTTCAATAATTCACTTTTCTGAAGACCACCAGGCAAATTAGTTAAAATACATCATTCACACTAATACTGGTCATTAAAAACACCAGCCTCTACTCTAAAAGGTGTAAAAGGGAGAGGGGAACACCTTGCATATTTCTCACGTGGTTCAAACTTTACCTGTTTTTTCTCGAAGCGGCTCAGGAAAGGTGACTATAAGTTTGCGATCTACACATATCATCTACCAATACAGGGCTTCCACGGCCTCTGGGGCTTTAAGTCATTAATGTCAAGATTTAAAATAGTCAAATATGAATGATCTGGATAATTTGAAAAGGACAACATTACGAGTTAACAAAATACCTGAATTATCAATAAATAATAATAAATTATAAAGGATTTCCTTATAATCAGGGTACTTCTGAGACAGGAGAACCAGTTTATAGAAGCAAAATATATGATTAAATATTAACATGCCAGCTAGCACTTGTAACGGAATTGAGATTTCTTTGGTTCTTCCTTTTATCTTCACACAATGCATTCTTCTTAATTCACGTTATTAACTCTTCAAAGAGTTTATCTTTTTAAGTATATAAACAACACATCAGTCCCTCTTCGTTCCTTCGTTCCTTCGTTCCTTCCTTCCTTCCTTCCTTTCTTTCTTTCTTTTTTTTTTTTTTTACCAATTTGCCATTGATTAAATTTGTTATTGGTGAAATCAGAATTAAGTAGTTGTTCAGTGTAGATATTCTCAGTGAATGAATGATTTGCATATATCATTTCTTTAGCTTGCTCCAAGCTTACTTGATTGAGTCGAGATGTGGCTTTCCATCTCTGAGTTTAAAAAGTAGCAATCCATCTTTCAATGTGATCACCAGAATCTGCTAGAACTACCTACAAAAAGAAGCAAAGCCTAGTCTCATATGTTTGTTGTTTCTCTTAAAAAGCTCTTCAGTTTTCTTACCCCGGCATGTGAACATACGTATCGCTTCCATGAAGCTTGGAGCACATGCATTTGTCACTGTCCTTCCCTTCGCTAAAAACATTTTAATTGTTTGACATTTACGTCCTCATCCTTGGGAGGTAGGGGGAGGGGGGCATTTTTTTTCCTGGTACAAAAATATTATTTTCACATTCAGAACGCGTTTTATAAGCGTTTTATGAGATATGCTCCTTTTTCTTACAAAATCTGATGATTAAGTATTACAATCCCTTATTATGAACTCCTGTCACCATGGTGTGTGTTAGATCCTCGCAACTTTTTCTTGAAAGTTGCTCTAAATAGGCGGTAAGCATTCTCACCACACACAGGAAAAAGTTAAACGTCTCACGCGTTTGGTGGGTTGATTATCTTCATCTTGCCGATCATTCCACAACGGACATAAACCAGATCATCATATTGGACACTTCAAATACACACAATTATATCTCTCCATTCATCCTCAATAAGGTAGAAAAAAAATCGACAAAATTTAAAAAAATAAATGATTGTTGCATCCTTGAACTTTACCTTCTACGAGGCAGTTCTGATTCAAGAACCCAGCAAGGCGAGTCCTTTGTCCCAGGTGAATCCCTTGTGGTCTCCAAACCGGTGAACCTGTCTCCATCTTTTTTCCCCTTTAAGTTGGTAAAACAAGGATATGCACCCTTCCCCCTGGAATGAACCATATCCTTGTGTCTCCCAAGAACCAAGCATGGTGGACCAAGGTCAGTAGCTTGTCTTCTTCACGTCCAACGTTTCTGTTCTGCAATCCCTCCGATGCCATGATGACACCCTGGGAAATTCAAAGGACGAGACGAAGGTGGCCCACGTAGACAGAGGTGTGCACTTCCACCGATGCACCGATTCTGACGGGTGCGCACACTGTGCAGCACAGGTGCTTGGCTTGGACCCTTGAGCTCCGCATGTGATGAATGGAGGTCTCGTGAGGTCTCCTGTCCAGTTCTATCATGTCTTCTGTTACAAGAAGTGTGGCTCTGGCCTCCATCAAGCTTAGTATCAGCCTTCACACCCTCTTTTGTGAAACGACGGCCTTGTTTGCCGATGGGAAGTAAGGCGGGCTCTTTTCAAGGTTCCTTAGGTGTTTCTGATGCCCTTTTTGGCAAATTAATTAGTTCTGCTCATTTGAAGTCCAGTAGCTTAATTGCCCTCTCGTCACTGGGGCAAAGTCAAGGATATTTTTACATCTCCCCATAAGGGAGCATTCTTGCAGTGTTTTTTTCTTTTTTCCTTCATCAGTTAAAATGTGATGAGATATTGTGTGACCTGAAAGACTTATCCAATATTAATATTAATAATATTAACCACTGAAGGTCATCAGAGACCTCAGGGGAGTTTGGCAATGGGGCGGCAGGTGGACTTAGGATTTACTGAGTATGTGACCGTGGGATGTTCTTTCCTAGTCAATTTTTAATAACATCTTAATGACCAATTTCTTAATGCCCAAATTAACAGTAAGTGCAACATCTAGTGTTGCCTTCAGCCATAGCAAAAAGCCCCATGTCTCACAGGAAGTTCTGGCTTGCTTCAGTGTTCATAGATCTGGGGATGTGTATTCATCAGCCTTCCCCATTCATCGTTCCTTCCCCAACGTGATCCCTTGACAAAGTCCTACCAAAACTTCATGAAGTGGTTACATTGGCAGGAAATACGGGGAGCTCTAAGTTCACAGAATGCTTAGCACATGTTTGGATGTTCACCACCGTTGGGCTACACCAGTGTCAAAAGGGTCTGTGCTACGGGATTCAGGATTCTCATTTTTTATGAATATGTCCCTGAAATAGCGATGCTCCCCCCAGTAGAAAAGAGTGTACGTGGTATAGGTATAGAGTTCTAGGCACGATGTGATAAAGGAGCTCTAAATGCAAAAATACACACCAAATATCAGGATCTGTGTCATCCCATTCATGATGCTTCCTACTGACTGTTGAAACTCTACTATTTCCTGCATCAGGTTCAATAAATTATATTTTAAAAATTAATCTCTGCCCTTTCTTTCTCTCTTTTCTTTCTTTCTTTCTTTCTTTCTTTCTTTCTTTCTTTCTTCCTTCCTTCTTTCCTTTCTTCTTTCTTTCTTTCTTTCTTTCTTTCTTTCTTTCTTTCTTTCTTTCTTTTTTTTTTTCTTTGTGTGTGGCTCCTTGAAAATTTGACCTTCCCTATACAGCTCACATTACATTTCTCCTGGGGATGCTGGAATATAGGATATACAGGAAGATTTTACTGCAAGGGACTTTATTCAGCTGCGTACAGATTTCATGTGTTGCTATTCGTTATTGCTAAAAATGTGAAGCCAGTGTCGTCCGTCGCTCTGAACATTGTCAAGGCCATCACGGCACATGCATACTATGAGATTCTTCAAACTGAATAAGAAACTTGACATACATTGATATCCAGGGACAGGAAACATTATTAAAGTTAGCAAAGGAGCCTCCAAACAGTACATATAACGGGGTAGCATCAATGGCAGGACATTGGATGGGTCAGGGTTCTCCAGAAAAACAGAACTTGGGTTTTGTGTGTGTGTGTGTGTGCATATGTGTGTGTGTGTGTGCATATGTGTGTGTGTGTGTGTGTTTGGTGTTTTTCTTTTTTTTTCTAACCTGATGCCCATCTCATATTTACTGAGTCAGCAACTATCAAATTGAGTGTGAAGAATCATCCAAGAGATCCCTCTAGCACCTCCAGAGGTTCACCCCAGACCAGCCTCTGGTTTTGCACTAGAGGGAAATCTGTACCTTGCTGTGCTCCACAGGGATCTTGGCAAAGAGAAGCTCCTCCTGCAGGGGATCCTGCAGGAGATCTCGTTCTGGAACATTCCATGGCTGGACCGGGCTTTCCTCTCCTGGCACTGGTCACCAGAACGAGGAGACAGCCTGTCTTGTTCCTGCTGACCTGGCAGCCCTGTGCATTTGATTCCACACTCCACACCTGGGCTCCTTGGAGCTCCTGATCCCTTCTTGCAATTTCAAAACACCACCTAGAAACCTGAGCAGCCTCCATCCCACCCCAGATTGTCACTTGCTCACCTTTCTCTCTTCATCCTATGAATTCCCAGCCACCCCTTTAGACCTCAGGTTAATGTCACTTCCCCAGGGAACACCTCCCTGGATGCCCTCTGAGTACAAAGACCCAGTCTGAAATGGTTCCTAAATGAATGATGCAAACACTTCTGGCCTCCTTTTATCCCCTCTACTTTCAAGATTCTTGTCTGTTTCGATACCCATACACGCGACAAGGAATCGGAGGCATGTAGCTGGTTTGTGGCAGATGCCACAGAAGAGATGCGGGTTCTTGCTGGGAGTCATATTCCCATCGGAGGTGGAGGGAAGGAGCAGGGACACTGAGAGGAAGAAAGAAAGCACACATGTTACGAAGAGGAATTCACCCTAGGCTGGTTTCTTTGCAAAGGAGAATGGTTTTCCTGTGGCTTGTACGCTCCCAGAGACAAGGAACTCAGTATCATGTCCATCTTCATAAAACCCCATCAGGTTTATCTACCCCAAACCCTTGCTTTGAGACAGTCTTCAGTGAGAGAACTTAAATCAAATCCGAACATATTTAATTCAGTGTGCTGGAAATGACCCCCCGAAATTGTCTTCTTCATATAGGGAAATTCCATGGTTATAGGATCAGAGACTTTTGTTTGAACACAAATGGATGTTGTGACCAAAAATAAAGTTCAACATGCACGTTCATTTGCCTGAAATGTAAGACTCATTTGAGTGCACAATGTATACTTTTGTCTCGATGGCAACGTCCAGGGTCCCCAACTCTCCCTGAAATACATAACTCCTTCTGCAATCGGAAAATATTTTCAGTAAAACTATTCTGTGGACACACTCGCCCAACACATGTGTGCACACATGCGTGGCTGAGCTGCAGGTAGACAGATTCGGGGCCTTGGCAATGAGCTGTGAATGCGAGTGCTATTGCTTCTCAGTCTTTGACAGTGAGAAAGTTCCCAAACCCTCTCCATCCACCCACCTCCCCACACACACAGGATGCTCCTACAGATGTTTCGTAAAACCATAGAGTGGGTGGCTCATTCAGAGAAAGCAGATCGCATGACTTGGGGGTGTGTAAACTATCCTCTTAAAATCAAGGGATGTCACATCTGGAGAACTCTGCCTCCTTGAGAAGAATCAAAGAGCAATTTTAAGCCTCCCACCCAACGCTTCAAAAATTAAACTACATCTTTGTCACCTGTGATATTATCTCGCAAGACATAATCCAACGTGCGCTTGTTAAATAAACATCCTTTCTACCAACTTTGAGACACATATGTCTTGCAGCTATTGAAAACTTTGCGACTGCAAATTTTGAACATGATGCTTTCCTTATTTGGGACACTCATGGGTGGACACGCTTTGTCCACGGCACTGTGTACGCTTGGAAACACTGAGCTTGTGTACCTGCCATATTTGTGAATATAATGACAGCATCAACGTCAATGAAATCGGGTAGGATGGAAACTATGAAAGATAGGAAATATCCCCAACATTCGCTTACTGCTTTTATTCATAGTTTTACAGTGATAGCTTCAATGATATGCCCTTGAAATAACGTGAAGGCAAGATGTGTAAACGTTGCAGACTTTGGCAATAGGGAAAGTCAACCACAGCCTGGAGCAAAGAGAACAGGAGAACAAGAAAGAAACAGGAGAAAAAAACAAGTCAAAACATAGAGGTGAAACTAAGATGTTCTTAATGGGAAGCGTCAACAAGACCCCTCTGCCCAACGCCCAGTACTCAGGTGGCCACTTGCAAGAAGAAGCAGCAAGTCGTAAATGCCGCTATAAATAAGCCAGTTGCTTCCAAACCCATCTCCTCGCCAGCCCTCAATGGAGCATTTTCCATCGAATAATTTTGTTTCTTTTCCTGGACATCGAGGCTGAAGAAACATTACATAGCTCACCCATAATCATACAGATAAACTATCCTGGAACTGCCATCCAGATTCTCTGCTTTCTAGTTGTTTACATTTTCACATTTTCACTCACCGGGCAGGTGTCTCTTCTCAAATTTAAACCAAAGTCATCAACAGACGGCACAGATTCTCAGGTGATGTGTTATGTTATTTGAAAGTGTAGGTAGGACGATTTTATGTGCCGGTGAGCCCTGGTCTCAGGTTTTGTGATTCTCACAAAAAAAAAAAGTGTGATAAGGGGTGCCTTCTGCTCGCTTGGTCTTATCAGTGTTTGTTGAGCAG
This sequence comes from Vulpes vulpes, assembly GCF_048418805.1. Taxonomy (NCBI): domain Eukaryota; kingdom Metazoa; phylum Chordata; class Mammalia; order Carnivora; family Canidae; genus Vulpes; species Vulpes vulpes. The sequence goes on along the minus strand of NC_132796.1, from coordinate 3,171,115 downwards.
TTGCACACACACACAGAAACTTATCACACCAGATTATCAACTCAGCCCATCTCACCCAACAGCACACTGTTCTGTCCAGGTAGCCCTATCAGTATTTATGGTTTTGTCCCACAATGGTGCAGCGGGGGGCTTATGCCCAGCATGCAGGAGTCAGGCTCCCGGGCTCTTCCAAGCCAGTGGGAATGAAAAGTCATGAGTGAAACCACCGTGAAACACTGTAGGTTCGCTAACACCATATTTTCTGCGCTGACATATTTATTTTCCAAAGATATGTTCTCAGGACAACAAGGCTAGCCTGGAGATGTCCTAGAAATCATCCTCCAGAACTCAGCACCCCACGGAAGCACCACATAGAGAATGCCAATAACACATGAGTCCGGTGCTCAAGCAGCCCATTACTACAATGAAAATGTACTGTCCTCGACTTCCGCCAGCCGCCAGCATTGCCGATGAGATGGAGGGAGGAAGGAAGGGGCATTTTAGGCCTAAAGGATCATTTCCATTTGGGTTGCAATACCTCCGAACATAGCTGCTTTAGCCTTCCTTATGTGTAGTGTCATTCGTTTAGCTCCAGGAGCACGGCTGGGTCCATCTCTTACTGGTCCTATAAGCTGTGCACCTCTATGGAGGCCCCTCTCTTTTCTCATCGGAAAAATGCAGACTCCTCATCTGCTTCACGTGGTTGTTGCCAAAAGGAAGAATGGGTCAAGGCTCTTGGTGAGTAGAAGCCATGTTTCCTGGCCCACCAGTGTGAGCCCAGCACAACGCAGATAGTAGAAATACAACAGAACCCATCTTCCGTTCAAAGATACTTTGTGCAGGTTGCAATGTGGATGGATGTTGTTGGCTTTGGGATTTACATCACACAGATCTTAGCTTGAGGGTTTTTTTTCACAGATCTTAGCTTGAGGGTTTTTCTTCATGTGTCAGATGCTACATTATCTAAAAACAAAACAAGGTAATTGCATAACCAAGGTAGAAAATATTTTACTCACCTCCCAAAAGTCCGCATAGGCAAATCATACCTCCCTAAAACTGACCTGATCGACATACCAGACATCCCAGAGTACCAGAGGTCTGTGGGAAATAACATGACGTGCTGTTCCCACAGGGTTTGAAAAATAGAGCCCACAGAACAAGATCCATGGTTGAGAAAGTCCTGTTACCACAGGCAATTCAGTTCAATAAATAAGTATTGACAATAAGCTGCCCACTAATTGCAAACCACGTTCAAAACTAGTGGGAATTCATGCAAGTCAAACAGAAACTCATGAGAAAAACAGGTCCGTAGAAGGCCTTCGGTCACTCCCATGCACAAATACGAACATCTGTCTTTTCTGTTATTATCATTATAATAACAAAGAAATATAAATATAATTACAAGACCCAGCCCCAGCAGTGATATGTTGACTGCTAAGGGCTCCCATAGAAATTTCTCCTTTCCTGGAGATTCGGTTTTGCACTAATTGGCCCATCTAATCTAGGAGTTTATGCCAACCTCCCCCCCCCCCCAATCATGGATGTCCTATGCAGATAGATATGAGATGCAAAATATCAGCCCATCTTCCTCCAGGAGGGATTAATTTGATGATGTAACTTACATTCCACAATAGCTGTTTGTGCTGTGTAGACCCTGGGCAAGCCACATCCTATCAATCAGAAACTCTGCAGTTGGGGCCAGCTGTCATGTTTTCGCAGGACCGCCAGGTGATTCTGATCCTGGCTGAATTGGAGAAGCAGTGTATCAGAGTGTCATAACGAGGTAAAAGTAATAAATATTTTGTTATCTACGTGACCAAAATATATTTGTTAGATATATTCGGCCTTCATCCACGGTTCTTGAAAATGCTTCAGAGCCATCAGGTGAAATGGGGGTCTTATTACTTGCAGGTGACTTGTAGACACCACCTTCCTCCACAGGCATGGGGTAGTTGCCTGAAGGACCAACCAGGTGATTAGAGTTGAAGCTTTCAGTCCCACCCCCTGACCTTGGCTTGAGGTTGAGCCAGCCAATGGCCAGTGACTTAGTGAATCATGGCAATGCAATGAAGTGCCTATAAAAACCCACCATAAGCACTTCTGGATGCTTCCAGAGTCGGGGAGTCAGAACACTTTCATGCTCTGCTGAGCCAGCCGCCCAAGCTCCATGAGGATGGGAGCTCCTTTGTTCTGTACCTTTCCCTATGAATCTCTGCAACTGCCTGTTGATTCACATCCTGTTTCCTATCCTGTGGTACATGGCTGAACACAGATAAGTGTCTCTTTGAGTTTTGTGAGCCATTCTAGCAAGTTAATTGAACCTAAGAGGGAAGGTATTTGTGGGAACCTCCAATCTATAGGCCTTTGGTCAGGAGCCCAGCCTGGGCTGTATGACTGGCCTTTGTATTGGGAAGTGGGACAGTCTTGTAGGAATAAGCTCTTAACCTGTGGAACCTGACAGGATCTCTGGGAAGATGGTGTCAGAATTTAGTTGAAACGTAGGATATCCTAATGGTGTCCGAGAATTTTTTGGTGTTGAGAATGGAGAACTCTTCCATTTTGGAAACAACTCAAAATAAATCTGGACTCCCATGGCTACACATCAGAGAATCTACAGGTAATCTACACCTTTGCTTCCCTGTCTTCTTGCCCTACCCTTCCCCCATCACCTTTTTCATCGGCACTTGTATAGGATCCTATCTCAGAGTCTAGTCCTCTGGGAGAGTAGGGTGCTGGCAGTTAACCATCAACACAACTTCCAGGCATTTCCATTCAGTGGTCCTGGAACTTCAGAAAGCCTGTGCCACACGTAGGGTATTGGCGTTGACCAGACGCCTTATTTCACTGAAGGATTTCTATGACTAGCCAGACAGTTTGAGTAGACAATTCACATGACTTGGTGTCTGCATAAATGAAAAGGAGCACATCAGAGATGACAAAATGGACCACGGTGGTGGACTCCTGATTTCTTTCTTCCTAAAATGTGTCCCCACCCTACTCCATTCCCCAAATGGCTCCAAGCCTGAATACTGTAGTGATTCTCCTGGAGAATTCTTGTTTTCTTCATGTCTAGCTGTGCAACACGCCAGAACCAGGATTTGAAACCCATGCCTTGCAGCACTGGGTCAGGATCTGTATCTTTCCTTCAAAATCAAGTCAAGTGGTGTTCTTTCCTCCTGAAATAGGGATTGACTTGCTACTGCATTCTTCATCTCTCCCTGCTCCAACGGCAAGTCAGGTGGTATTTCAATCTGGAACTTGAATGCCTCCACACTGACGCTTCCACTACCCCTCCAGTGCCTAGTTAATGTCACATTGCCTCCTCCTGAACATCCTACTAGATTTCCTTTCTTCCTCTCTTTGCCTTTTCCACTCTTCATTCCTTCCTGATTTCTTACCAATTTCACTGAACATCTGTGCAGCAGGCTTGGGATTGAAAAAAAAAATTATAAGAACTTCCATCAAGAAATCCAAGCACATTGGAGAAACTTGCATAAGGAGATCATTGCAATCTTTAATATGCAGTCATTTTCTGCTTTAGTCTTGCAAAATAGACACAATATTGAAATGATGCTTCTCTATCATCCATTTCAACAGCATTTTCTTCCTCCGAGTACCTCCTCGGGTCCTAGCTCTGTTCCCTGGGTTCACACTAGGCTGTTTGCTCCAAGAACTCTTCACGGGGTCTCTACTGAATTGAATAAACATAGCTTGATGCCTGCCTTTTTAACATGAAAACAGCAAATCTTACATGCGTGATACAGCCTCTCCAACTTTTATATCTAAATAATTGCAATTCAGTGCGTTTAGGGTAATGAGTTGAATAAACAGCTCCAACCTCTGCCAGGGTAAGCAAGAAAAGCAGTAGATGCTGCTCACCAATTACCACAGCCTATTTTTAATGTCTCGAAGATTCGGGTTCTTCACAACATATAACCACCCCTAGACCCCTCCCTGTTGGCAAGAGTCTAGCAGGTTAATTTCTCATCCTGAGGAAATTGCTCTAATTTGTATTGACTGTCATTAGCTTCCTCCAAGAAAATCGTGGTAGGCAATCACCAACTGCGATCACCTGTGGGTGCCTGCCTGCAAATGCAGCTGTGTTGTAGGAGCGTGTGATGCACGGCCTTTTCAGAGACTTGGAGCATTAATGAACTGCAGGGCGGTGGAAAAAACACCAAGCATGCAAAAAGAAAACACAGAGATGGATGGTAGCTTTCATTTCCTGTCACCTCGGAGTTAAATTGCTGCCTCTGGATTTCAGTTTTTCCCATTGTTGGGAAGGGAAAATTTTCCTCTATGCCTCAAGGTTTCTCTGGTCTGAGAATTGATGGGAGACCAATGAACAGGAGAAAACCAACCTGTGTTTTTTTTTTATTCCTGTGTGAGAAATGGAGGCACCCAGGCCATCGGGCAGCTTTAAGGACATCATGAGGTGACAAGCAGGTATGGTCTGCGTCTTCAAAGGGGAGAGGAGGCAAAAGGAAGTAAAAGTGTGTTCACCAAAAAAGGTACACTTGCTGGGCCATCCAGAAGCAACGGGACCAGGAGTTTTCAGAAACTGACTTTGCTGGGGGTGTTCTCCATCTCCCACGGCTGACTCCTATTACACGGTGGTTATATCTATGGTGATGGCTCCTGTCCTGCAGCAGGTGTTCTAAATCCTTTCAGGCAGGTAGGGGGAAGGTCAAAGGTAATTCCTGAACTTTCTGCTGCTTCAAAGCAATCCACCTCAAATGACCCACCTGCCAAAGACACACATTTTGGGGTGGCAGATTTCATCGCTCTGTACTATCTTACAAAAATGAAACACTAGGCACACTGGAGTGGTGGCTCAGTTGGTTCTGAGTCTTGGTTCAGCTCAGGTCTTGATCTCAGGATGGTGAGATCTGGTCGGGCTCTGCACTCAGCAGGGACTCTGCTTGAGATTCTCTCTCTCTCCCCCTCTGTCTTCCTAAAATCTTTCCATGGGTTCCTGGGGCACTGCCCCCACAAACACTAAAGTAGGCTTTCTAATGAAGCGTTGAAAGAAAACCACTACTTCATGGAATTTAAGCTGCACATACAACTAATTGGTCTCAAATATTAACCATAGCAACACAAGATCAAGAGCTTTTTTTTTTTTTTTTTTAAATGCCAGAGTGCCTGAGTGGCTCAGTTAGTTAACTTCCAAACTCTTGATCTCAGCCAAGATCATGACCTCCTAGTCATGAGATCCAGTAGGCCTTGGGCTTTGCATTCCTCTGGAGTCTCCATGAATATTTGTTTCCCCTGTCCCTGTCCCTGATCCAATAAAAAAAATAGCACCCACAAAAAAATTTTCAATATGTGACATTAAAAGCATTTTAAAGTTTTCCTCATAAATATCCAAGAGGATGTGCATTTCAAGTTATTTGTAGAATATTATGCTTTTTAATTGGACTGATATGATGTATTCTCCTAAGATCTCAGCTTTGCAAGCCTTGGCTTGTTTTGTTTTTGTTTTTTTGTGTTTTTGTTGCTGTTGTTGTTGTTGTTGCTGTTGTTTTTTGCAAACTCACATTTGCTTTTTGCAAGGTTGACATGGCATGTTTTTATCTGGGGTTTTGCAATGCTGATATTGGATTTTGCATGTTATTAAAATACTCTCCTGGCAATCCTAGAATACTGTTAGTGCAGCTGAAGAGTTACAATGGATACTTAGGAATGCATACTAGGTGCAAAAGGCTCTCCCCTAACTTACAAAGATAATGCTGAAATGCAGTATGTATTTTAGAAAATGCAGAACACGGAAATGTTCATTATAAAGGTTGACTGTATTCTTAATGTTTTAAGCCCTTGGAAGTTTGTCCTATGGACATTCATGTCATTTATGATTCTGATATTTGGATGAAGTTATACTATCATCCAGTGTCTCAAAGTTTTGCTTTCCATGTTGATACAGTAATTCCAATTTTTAATTGAAAGTGTTAAAAAAAAAAAGCTGAGAGTTGAATTCACTTTAGCCCTATAGAGTACACACCTGCCCCTTAAACCAAAGAATGCAGAAGTCTCTAAAAGCTGGAAGCAGCCAACAGGTCTCCAGAAAGAAATGGAGCTAAAAATTTGACCTTGGCTCTCTGAGATGGAGTTTGGACCCTGAACCTCCAGAACTGTATGATGGCCTTTTTCTGGTAAGCTCCTTGGTTTGGGCTAACTGGTTACCATAGCAATGGAAACCAATACATGGCAGATGATAAAGTTTCTGGGAGGTGTAATTGTTGGTTTTCTTTAGAGTGTCTGATTGTCCTCAAGTCATCATCTAAGGGGTTGAGGGGAGAACTATGGTGGAGTTGAAGGTGTCCAGGTGAGAAGAAAAGCATGAAGCACTCCTCTTGCAGACCAGGGGAAACTGTAGGCTCATGGGATGGTAGTAGAATTCCCATTTGCATTTAATGAGCTTTAATTTTCTCTCTGAATGTGCAAAAAACAGTGGTTCCATTATGCAATTCTTGTTCAACCAAACATGTTAAAAATGCATTTTCACAAAATTATATACAAACAAAGAGACTTAAAAAATTCAAAGCTAATGTGACGATGGGAGGGGAGCCTCCAACAACATAACCAACTGTTTTCCCTAAAGGCAGAACAATGTCATGAAATATTTTAATATGAGAGTATTACCTTGTGAAGTATTATGCATAATTAAGAGTAGAAAGGCTTCCATGTAGGAAGTTTTTCATATTCCTTAGATTTTCAGTGATGGTTTCAGTACTATAGTAAAGTGGTACCTTACCATATGGACAGTGACAGTCAGTCAACATTGATTACTGGGATTTAATTATAATGACTGCGGGATTCAATAACTATAATTCACACGGGTGGCAGAAGTTCCACCAGCTGTGAATTTTCATCTAAAGATTTAGTTTAGAACCAGATCCTGAAAGTCTATTCATATTAAAAGCACTGACACTATGACGGGTTTGAAATGTTATAAGTGACAGGTGGCTGTGGACCCTGCCAGGCCAGAATATTAATATATTTTTTTAAAAGTTCCAAAGAGAAAGAGTTATTTTTAGCCATTTTCTTTTGTAGCTCAATTTTCTTTTCTTATTCTAGATCTTGAACATTTAAATCAGGTCTGGGTGTGAGACTCAAGGTACCGTTCATCCCAAGGTGCATTCATCTCCAGCTGTGAATGTGTGACATCAAATTTTATGCTTGCATGATGGGGTGCTGGGGCAGACCTAGGGCACACATACCCATTCCAAAAGGGAGGGATAGGAATGAAGAATGGGCAAATGGTCCTGAGTCAACTCTGAAACCCCATGGGGCAAATTCCATTCGGCCTTAAGACTTGAGGCTAATATTATTTGGGGCCATGCTCTGCCCTCCAGACCTGTGGGGATGCTAGCCCTGCTCTTGCAGCTTTGCCAGGCACAGTTGGGCTCCCAAGGTTCCAAGAGGCCCTGCCCCCATAGCTAAGGTGGCCTCACCCCTGCAGCAATTCTTGGTGTTTCCTGGAGCCCTATGCCTGTGATGCTCCCAGACATCCTCTGAATTCTGGGTGGAGGTGGCCACAGCTGGTGAAGTACCTGTTCTTGCTGGAGCTACACCTTGGGCAGCTGAGAAAGGTAGTGCTCATTCTGCTCTCCTCATCCCCACTTCCCTGGCCTTGCTGAGCCGGAGATGGGAGGGAGAGCCCTGTTGATATCTGAGTTGTTTCTGCGTTCCATCTTCCATGGTCTTGGACAACAGTCCTGCCTCTGTTGAGACCACTGCCCATCTCCTCATCCTGTGTCCACACTCTGTTTTCTCCCCAACATACTCCCTCATTCACTTTGATATGGACTGGCTGAGGACTTCCCAGATCTTTGAGTTTTGTTTCCATTTTGAAGAATAAGTTCCTCTTTAAATCCTTTCTTTCTCCATCCTGTGCTAAGCTGTCATATGGGACCAGGTTGCTCCTCCAACACTTTGTTTAGAATGCACTTCAGCTAAACATCCAATGTCCTCGCTCATCCTAAGACACAAGGGCATGAACACTGTTCAACAAGATTCTTTGCCACTTTAGAGCAAGGATCACCTTTCCTCCAGTGCCAAGACTATGCCCTTGTTTCTGTCTCAGACCACAACAGAATGGCTTTACTGTCCATGGTCCCACCAATGTTCTACTCATGACCCCCGTAGGGAGTCACTGAGAGGATGGCAGCTCTGTCTCCACCTTTTTTTCTTTTCTTTTCTGAGTCCTCTACAGAATTACCTCTAAAAGTCTACTCATAGCAAAGTGTGCTCTTTCTAGCACATACCTCTACTCTCTCTCAGCCTGTATTACTCATTTCTAAAGCTACTTCCAAGACTCTAGGTGTTTATTACACCAGCATCCCACATCTCAGGTACCAATTTCTGTCTTCATCCACAAGCTGATGTAACAAAATACCACAGACCCAGTGGCTACATGTGTTGACCAACATTTCACTGAGTATAGACGAGCAAAGATAAAACAAATAACTGATGTCGGAAACTCAGAGCAATATTTGGGCATTGATTGTGCTCATACCTTGAAGACTGAATTTTAACTCCTATTGTTGTGGGCTGTCCTATATATCCACAATGGCATGTGGGATTTTTTTTTTCTTGATAGAATCCAATCTCCCCTTTCTTTAGGAAAAAAAAAAGAAGAAGAAGAAGAAGAAGAATGAAGAATGACGATGTGGTGTATTCTATTTCTACTGTGATGGCAAAAAAAAAAAAAAGAGAGAGAGAGAGAGAGAGAAACCCTTTTCTCAAGATTGGTAATTATAACATAATGCAACATGGTAGTGGCTTAAGAAGAAAGCTTATAACCCAATAACCCATTTCAAGAGAATTGAGTTAAGAATGGATTGATAATTGATAAATAGATGATACATTTTGTTAGATAAGAGAAATTGGAATGTTTTGGACATAAATGAGCACGGCATGACATTCAACTGTGGGGATGAAGGCCCTAAAGGGCTTTTCACTTGTAAGCTTGTTGATTCTGGGAGGGATCAGTGGTCATTAATGGAAACATCACAGGCAGAAACAGTGGCCTATCTGGATTAAGGTGCCTTGTGTCATTGTCTTTGTGAAGTCAGGTAGACGTACACTCTATAAAGTTGGGTATCCCTTTAAAGGTACAAGCGCTCATCTAGTGCTGGTGGTCTGAACAACCCAGTGGATGAGCATGGAAACTTGGAGGAACTAAAATTTCATATGTTGGCCAAAGAGGAGAAGTCCTCAAAAGCTAAGGTATGAAAATAGCAGCTATCATAACATACAGAAAACCAGTGTGCTGGAGTACCACAGCATCTAAAGAGATAGGGGTGCAAAATTGTAATGGATTAAATACTCATGTATAAAAAAAAATACTCATGTATAATGAGGTGATTAATGGAACCATGTTAAATTAGGTGACTTTTGGGGGGAAATCTGACAAGTAAGGCGCTTATTTATATTGCCTCTTCAATACCTCTATCAATGACATACATGTGTATAACACATAGAGTGACAATTTGAAGGAACTAGTCATTAATTGACAGAATAAGATCTGGATAGATGGGGACACCTGGGTGGCTCAGCGGTTTAGCACCGCTTTCAGCCCAGGGCGTGATCCTGGAGACCCGGGATGGAGTCCCACATCGGGCTCCCTGCGTGGAGCCTGCTTCTCCCTCTGCCTGTGTCTCTGCCTCTCTCTCTGTCTGTGTCTCTCATGAATAAATAAATAAAATCTTTAAAAATAAAAGAGATCTGGATAGATGGAAACTGCATATTGAGATGCTCTTAAGTCCAAAAATCTCGAGCATAACAATAGAAAACATAATTCATAATTAACTTAGTGATGTTGTGCAGGGTTAGTGGGTGAGAGATGCCAAAGCATCCTTACAGAGATGCTCCATGGTTGGCTGTAAACCTGCTTCCCTTCTCATTGGCCAAACGACACCTGGATTATAGCCTGTAGTTCTGGATTCCGTTTTTGGAGAGGCGTTTGGGTGGATAAAATTTCTCAAAACATGTCAAACAGGGTAAGACAAGGAATCTAAATCATCTCATTTATGAACCATTGTAGGGAGGCAGAGATGTTGAGTCTGGTGAAAAGGGGACCCTAGGTATCCTATTTCCAAATATTTGAGTCATGTTGGTTTATAAAATCAGATTGTTTTTCTGGGAATCGTTTCTCCTGGAAGAAGTAAGAGGAAGCAGGATGTCCCATAGAGCAGGCAAGAGAAGCCTCCTCTGGGTGGTTTGAGAATTCCTTCTCAGCAGGCCATCAAGGAAAAATCTGGAGACTGCTTTGGCAGAGTTTTCTTGAGGAATGGTTGGCTGTACTTTGTAATTCCTGATTAAACTCTTTTTTTGACATCTGCCAGTCTGTATACTCAATACCTTGGGACATCTTAATTTTTATATTCACCCATTTGGGTTGTGTTTTAACCATTTTCAGCAAATTTAGGATAACCAAGTTTACTCAATAATATTTTAGCCTTCAAGGGATCAATCTCCTGCTGAAAAAAATAGACATATACACACAACGAATATTCAATCATTATTGAAAATACTTGAATTATCTAGTGGGGGAAAAAATCTTCAGGACCACTTCTTGCCTTTTTTTTCTTTCTTAGAGTAAGGTGTGGAGTGTTTAAAGAGAACTAAAATGGAAATATGATCAGCTTAAGACATTTCCAAGTATTATCCAATGATTTATATGCAAGTCTGAATAAAAGAGCAGCAATCCTAGAGTAGCTGGAGAAAGGGGACAAGTGGTAATTCATTAAAATAGCATCTCATCCCCTAGCCAAGCTAAACAAAAGCCCTCAGAATTGAACAGTCTTCACATCTTCATGTAAGACTCGGGAAAATGATGAGAATTCTTTGTAGCAGATAAAATCATGAGCATCCTTAGCTACCACCTAGGACTTCACGGTAGCCTACCAGATAGCACAAGATTTTAAGTTCATTTCCACCTTTCTCACCCACATTCTATAATCTTCTAGCCACATAGTCACACGGGGTCATGGTGTTCATTTTTGCATTTCACTGAGACATGCTTTCACCTCCACGGTATAACATTTAATTATCTTCACGAGGTTAATAAAAGAAATGATTTAAAAACAAAAGTACAGGAGGCAGCAAGCCCTGGGAAGTCATCTCCTTGAGATTCGGGAGCCAAGTGTATTCAGAGACCCCAAGTATCCTCAGAAACCTCCAGTGATGTAAAATCATGACCTTCCTGTGAATTCACGTTTATTCACTCTCTGTGGAATGACCATGAATCTGCACACTTATGTTTCCAGGCAGGTATTTTAGTGTTCCAGACGCTTATCTGAGAAACCATTCGGATGCACCTTGCAGCTTACATTTTTAAAAGATGTTTTTGGCATTATGTAATGTGTCCATATACTTTGGAACGCCTACTTTTAAGTGGAAGGTGTCCATCACATTTGCTTTGTCTTATTCTCTACTTATGTATCTATTAATATAATACTTCCACTGTTTTATCTCCTAAGAAAAATGTTCTCATACATAAAATGGAATGTATCTTAATATGGCTTTAAAAGGAGACTAATGTAGGCAATTAGCAAATTAAAATAATGTAAATATGGAATTTATAGATGTATAATATTTACATAAGATAAATCTTAAGCTTGAATTTATACATTGCCAAGTTATAAAAAGATAGCCCATATCCGTTTAATATGTCAGCAAATTTTTATGCACAGATGGAATATTAAAATAATTAACATTATTTGAAATTTATCCAAAGATTAAAATCCTATAAGTGCTTAGAGATAATTTTTTTTCTTTTTTGCTTAGAGATAATTTAAGGAACGTAAAATAACTTCCAGATCACTGCATCTTGCTGAGTTACAGAAAAATGGGGAAAGTCAGATATCATGTATTTGATAGTCTGTTTTTATTTTATTTTTTTAAAGACTTATTTAAGTAAGAGACAGGGAGAGTGCAAGCAGAGGGACGAAGAGAAAGAAATCTCAAGTCAACTACATGCTGAGTGCCGAGCCCATCTCGGGGATGGCAGAGATGGCGGGATGCAGGACTCCATCTCATCACCTCATGATCAGAGCCGAAACCAAAGTCACCCAGGTGTCCCCAATAGTCTGTTTAAAAAAAAAAAAACAAAAAAAAAACAAAACAAAACTAAGATTTAAATAAGAGAATATTAACTCTTTTTAACCCTTCTTAAAATCTTTTTTTAAGAATCTCTATATAACTCCAAAAAAGACCTGCATTATGTGGCAAGAGGCTATGAACATCTCCTAAGTGAATTATGTGTCTTTTATAAAATAGTAATTTGCAGAGGAAGCTAAAGTTAGGATGAGCATTGCTAGAATTTTTACTGAGATTTTATGATATCGAAGATCCCAAAGTTTTCCACGTGGGTTATGGAAACATTAAGCCGATAACTTTTATTCCAATTACATGGTAAGAATTTCATACATCATTCACTGACTTCTGTTAAATACATTTTGATAGTTTATTGTATATAGTTGCAAATACATGTATACCCCTGAGGTATGAATTGTTTGTGTGTTTTAGAATTAGTTAAGAATTAATTGCAAAGTTGGATTGTTTTTTATTTTCATGCTCTTTTCCATTTCGTTTATTTTGAAAAGCTTCATAGGTATAGAAAATAAGAAATTGAAACTCAACAGTTATCAAATATTGCCATAATGTGAATATGAAGAAATGGCAAATTGTATCACAATATACTTTTTATTTATTTTATTTTATTTTATTTTATTTTATTTTATTTTATTTATTTTATTTTAATATATAACTTTTTAAAGAAAGCCTACCAAAATGTCAGCCTATCTCCAAGACTTATTTTGTGGAATAGAAAGCATTTTCAGCCTCACGTTTAGTTCTACTTGGGAAATAATGTTATTCTGCACTGATTGCAGTTTTAATTTTGTAGAAATAATATTCTGTTTGATATGAAACCCAATGAAATTTACTTAGTGGTTATTTTCAATGACTTTGCCCAGCTCTAGTAACATCTGTATAGCAAAGGTGAATTAGATACGCTGCTATGTGGGCATCCTATGTCCACAATATGTTCAAAATATCTAGTTAAAAATGGTTAATGGCCATATAGAACTTGGTATCTGTTATAATCAAACATGGAATCCAGAAGTAAGTCTGGAAATGGCAGGATTCAGTGAATGAAGTAATTGATGGCGGCTGGTATTTCTAATAGTCAATTGGGTGTAAGATACTACAAGAACATCCATTTAGATCTCATTATATGAAAATCACTGGCCTCCCTAATTCATCAGTCTTTCAGGGAGAGCTGCTCTAAAGGTGAGCTGGGGAGAGTGGTGTGCGTATTACGAACTTACTCAGACATTCGTTGCACTGTCAATTGGCTCAGTTGAAATATTTTCCATGAGGGAAAATAGCAGACACATCCGACTGAGAGACGATTTTTCCTAGGGCAAGTGGCTCAAATATTCCAATGGGAATGAAGAATCAAATTTGAGGAACGAATCCCCATCATCAAGAAATAATAAAAGCAATGGCAATTTATTATATGCAATGTTTTATTGTATACACTTGCAAATATATTCATATAATGCGTACATGTTATATATATTATAATATATACATAGTGTATATATAAATATTTTATATAATTTATATTATAATTAACATATACATAGTATATATACATATTTTCTGTCATTTATATCACAATCATATAATACTTTGTATAAAATATAATAATTTATACATAATATTATATATAAAATTATATATATATGTAAAATATAGTATGTATACTATGGTCCATTTGCTTTATATAAATATTGATGTTGCCAGAATAAGAGATTATTTCCTCAAACCCTAATGGGTTTCGATAAAACATTAATGCATACATCAATGTATCCATCTATTCATCTTGAATGCAATTTGCAATTGCAAATACAAGATTTGGAGTGCAGCGTTCAGTTCTTGCCAGAGAAGAATATAATTTTCTAGCACGAAATATTGATTATAGAAGGAAAGCCTATTTTGTCGAGTTTCAATTTCAAGGTGATGTAATATGAAGCGTATGACCTCTTATTGAGAATCAAAGAACGGTAACATGCGGGCGAAGGAAACATTATGTGAACGCACTCCAGGTTCACTGCACACCCACCATGTCTGCCCATATTTTCTATGTGATCATCTCCCCCTGTTATATCCTGTTGTTCAAACAAAACCACGTGTGTATCTGGAATCGTTCATTTCTGAAGTCAGGAACCAAGGTGAAATTTCTTGTGTTCACCGGCAGAGACCTCAAAAAGCCATTCTTCTATCGTCCTCATAGATTCATCGTCAGCCATTCAATCCAAACACCGTGTGATGAAATACTCTGTAGAAAAGCAAACCTACAGGACTCCCTTAAATAAAGCCCAATGGCATTGTTGTGCCTACCATGAATATTAGTTTGAATTAGCTTATTATTTTTTTTTTGGGGGGGGGGCGGTATTAGCTTATTCTTGACACTGATTTGAGCAGGGCAAGCCATCATAGAGAAAGACAAGTAGGAAAAATGACTTCCTTTAATTTCATCCCTCACTATCCTAGCGCAGCCACCTTGGAGCTGCATATAGAGCTCACTGGTTTCTAAGTTCTATCTGAATAGGGGTTCTTGCAATAGGGTCGAGCCCATAACAGCCAGACTAATGGCCTGAAACCAGACAGGAGATTTATTGTCATTAAAAGAAGAAAGTGGGGAAAGTTGGGAGGTGGCTAGGCATATTAATTGTCCCTTAAACTGACAAAGGTTGACACCTGTAAATACATAGCTTGACTAATTCTTTTTATTTTTGCCCCCGATGTCCATGCATTTATAATCACATCCGTGCCGGATAAAATCCAGACCCTATGGATCTGCACTGCCTTTGCATCGTCACTTGCCAGTTGGTTAGCTATGGACGGAGAATCTACAAGGTTGCCCAGAGCCTGAGGTCGGGGAAGGGATTTCCTGAAGCACTTGCCCGTGTTTTCAGTATCTGTTCGCATCTGTGCAACACTTAGTACCGAATTCACACACTTTCTGATGTCCGGCTGATCAGTAGCCTCTTTCATTTCCCCCAGAGCCTTGTCGCTTTGGAGACTCGATTTAGCTACATTATGAGCCACTCTGAACAGATTTAACATTCAGAAGGTCTTGCATGCCATCAAACAGGAACCAAGTGCCCCTGCCATGCTTTCAACTGTTCGTATGAATAAAATATTTTTGTACATTTATAGAACGAATGGCTATTAAATGTGAGATTTTATTTGGTGACATTTAATGGAAGGGGGAAAAAAAATAAACGTTTCGTTTATGATGAATGGCAGGTCGCAGAGATCAGACCAACTTTCCCAGCTGTGCTTGCAACGGTGGCATCTGATGTTTTCCATGGGCGCTCTGAGCTTAGCTTGTGATAAAGAATTGCAAAGCAAGCTGAGGACAGGGCTGCCGGGGAAGAGATCCTGCCCAGCCTAATTTATTGCCAAGCGTTTAAAGAGAACAGAGACCGTCTGCAGGGGTTCCTGCAATAAAAGCAACCCGTGTGATCTGCCCTCACAGCATATAAAAGGCTGTGACCATAACCTTCTCCGGCTTAATCCCTTGTCAACTCTCTTATGTCTTTCTAAACAACACCACCTGTGTCGTCTTCTCTACTCGGCATGTGGGCGCGTGTTACAGAAATATCTGACTTCACCCTAGGAACGACACCATTTGTTCTACTTTCAAAAGTGACTTGGTTCTGGCTCCTTCATGCACAGTGGGAATTATCTGAAATGATAGCAGTTGAATCCCTTGATTGGTGGTCAACGGTTCATTAGCAGCATGGGTGGAAGTTTTCTAAAGACCCTTGGACTCTCTGGGCTGGAGTTCATAAGCTCTTGGGTAAGCAAGTTCCCACCCAAGAGGTTAGGAGACGTTTCTAGTGTCACTCAGCAAATCCGTGTTCTTCTGTTTCCTTGAACTGTATCCCTTCTTTCCTGTGAACTATGCAGACAGGAAACTATTAAAGAGTTTGTGGGTGATCATCTGAGGCATTAATACAGCTGCCAGATATGGGGAAGCAATGGTGATCTGTCTGCTGAGGATACAAAAGCATCATGGTGACAGCGACCCACATAGAACCGAGCTCCTTGCAGTGAGCTTTGATGACCAGTAGAAAATTCTAGGGCTGTGTCTCAGAGCTAATTTAGTACTTGTGAGGTAGTTAATACAAAGGACACACACAGGATAGATTTTGTTATATGTCTCATAGAATCGGGGACATGCCAATTCTCCAATACTTGAAAAAAAAAATCTAAAAAAATAAAAATAGTAATTGTTATCAAGCACAGCCTCTACATTCTTTTAGATGAGAAAAATTAGAAACCATTGTGGACTTGGGAGTTATAGAAACTGCAGTATCTCTGAGCCTGGGGAAAAATAGCCTGAAGATAAAGAATATCTTTCATATTAATAATAATTACTGATTATCTTCATGTCTCAAGGAGTTTAAAGAGATTTCCTTAGTCTGTACAAAGGACCTCATACCTCATGTGTCTAAAGGCTAAGCTTCCTCTGCCAAGAAGGAAAAGTCCAAAGAGGGTTCATTTTTCAGAAATATAGGGTCAAGGGATGCCTGGGTGGCTCAGTCGTTGAGCATCTGTCTTTGGCTTAGGGCGTGATCCCAGGGTCTTGAGATCGAGTCCCACAGTGGGAAGCCTGCCTCTCCCTCTGCCTGTGTCTCTGCCTTTCTCTCTGTGTCTCTCATGAATAAATAAATAAAATCTTAAAAAAATAATATGGTCAATATTTTGGCATCTGCACATAAGTGTCCTCCTTGAGTCCCTGTCTTGGAAATATCGCTGAGTGATTAAAACAAAAACAGAAGTGGTGTTATGGCCAAATAAGTTGGATACGCTCCATGAAGTATCTTTAGCATGTGATTGACTTTTAAAATGCCTTTAAATATAGAAGCAGATATATCCTTGTTTAGCTCCAACCCCTGCCCCCATATAAGAGACCTTGGGAACATTTTCATGTAACTACCATTTACCTCCTCAACTATAGTACATTTCAGTTGTTAGGAAGTTGATCGCCCATAGCCAGCATTTCTCATAAAAAGTATCCTTACGTGACTCCTTCAGAAAACAATGAAAACTTCCCAGGCATCCATGGCCATTGATAAAATCTACTCACGATTCATAAGAACAAGAATCTCACCTTCAGTTAAAAACAAAACAATGCAAGCGACTCAAAAAGCTATCCGTTGAGTAAACCATATGTATAAGCAAGTGATGGGAATACAATATATCCATCGTATGCAAAGAGTGTGAAAGTGCAGACCATGGTATTAACTTCAGGACTAGAAGATTGACATGAGGAAATGGCAAAGCCATATAACTACATGCTATGCTATGACCATTGTACAATTTCTTGTACAGTATACCAGTATCAAAAAAACAAAAAAAACAAAAAAACAAGTAGCAAATTCTTTACCAGGAACAGTAGATGCTTTAAGCACGTCCCCTGTAGAGCCTTGTTCGGTTTAAACACACTGGTTTTCTGGCCCTCAAGGATTCCCCTTCCATTTGTGCTTTCGTAGACATGCATTTCAATTTCCATTATAGAGTTGCAATATTATAGGTGTTTTCAATGTGCATCTTTGCGCAAAAAAAAAAAAAAAAACCTCAAAAAACTCATCTATGGTATTTCCAGAAACAGAAGATGCCTCGTCATTCACCAGCCTTAACATGGAATGGACAGTGTGTGCTAGAACGTGTTTCCAAGTATGATGGGCGGATCCTTCTTCCAACAAATAACCATAAAAATGACAAGATATACTAACCAACTATTTTCAGACATTAGCCAATAGGCACCCAAGACGGTGGATGTCTAAGAAAAGGGATTCATGGCGCGAGCCTGGCTTTCTGCCGAACCACAAATTCCTGCTTGGTGAGAGGATGGTTAAGAAGAGTAAGGTGGTTCCTCAGCGGAGGAGGAACTGTCTGACTTCTTCGCACCTACAGTGGCTAGAATCTGTGGGCCAGACAGTGGGAATGACAGAGCTGTGTGTGCAGGTGGTCCAAAATCTAGGAGGGTGCTCTTGAGTCTCTTGACTGTGACTGAGATGCTATGTGCCAGAGAACAGGTGCAAACGGGGGTGAACACAGGAAAGAAAGACGCGAGCATGACTTGAAGATTTCGAATACCCCAGCCAACCAGCCAAAGTGGAACCACCTACTTGGTATCTCATTTACCGCAGAACTCATCTAGTTATCACAAATGTAGATATACTCACCTAAGAATAATCTTGAAAAACCACATGTGAATGGTTTTTTTTAAACTTTTATTTACAAGTAAACCTTATACCTAACGTGGGGCTTGAACTCACTACCCTGAGCTCAAGAGTTACCTGAGTCATTCAGGTGCCCTGAGAATGTTTTAAGAGCATTTATCACTGGGAATAATTTTTGTTTTTGTTTTGTTTGTTTGGGGTCTTTTTGACCAGTGAGTGACTTTTCATTGTGTTGCTACCTGTATTAAATTGAATTATTTACCCTCTTCAGATATGATTTTCATCATTAAAAAGTTAAAAATGTGTAAGATTTGGTGAAAAGTATACCCCTTACTATTTTTAATGTATATTTTGAATGGTCTTTTTTGCATTATTTCTTACCAGACACTATTATCATCAAAATCTTGGCTTCCAAAATGTTCCATTTAAGGAAAATGGCCAAGAAAATTGAAGCCCACATCTATAATGTGGGAAATGATAAGCAAGTTTGCTTTGGGTAGTACACTGTATAGATAGCGATCCTTTGCAAGGAAGCTGGAAATGCCTCGAGAAATAGGTTACAAATATGCAGCCGAGCTTTTCATGCTCAGGGTTGTCTATGAATAGATTTGTTCTGACAGGGATGGATTTGTGGACATGACCACCAGCCTGTCACTGTAACGGATGGATGAAAAGCTTCAAGATCCTGAAGCAAATCACTGCCTGCCCCAGCCCGCTAATGAAGCAGGATTCCCAAAGTCAATTGTGTTATCAGCACAATTCAGTTTGATAAAGATTGAATAACCAGACAAAATAGCATTACTCAGTGCCTAGAGATTAGGGGCACAAAACAAGTGAAAGGAGATAACGTGGAAAATAAATGTATTTTCTATGGTGATCTTCAAAGCATCTTATGAGGGCTCAGTTGTTGTGGCAGTAATGTACGTGAATGCCATTTTAATAGTTAAATATAAAACCTGGTGTGAGAGAAGTCGTTTGAGATAGTATTGTTCTGCGTGGCATATAGACGTGAAATATATTGATAATTTGTAAATATTCTTCAGCAGCTAAAGAAATACTTGAGCATGCAAAGAAATAAATCTGGATTGGAAAAAAAAATAGTTAACATGTTTATGAGCTTCACATATTTTATGGAGAGAAATACCAAGCCGGCTGTAATACTGAATTTAATGTGGTTCTTTAAAGAAAAAAAAAAAAACAAAAACAAATTAACTCCTTTTCAACTATAAACTTAGCTGAAATACACCAGGCCTCCTATTGCTAGGTTATATTACATGTTTCCTGGCACGTTAGAATTTGTTGATTTGGAAATGAGGGAAGTAGACACCTTATTTTTGAGGTTTTCTTCAGTCCCCATTATGAGTAAGAATCCATGACTTCCAGCAGCTGCTTATATAGAAAAGAAGTAACAGGAACCAATCAGGGAAATCCATGTGACAAAAATCCCTTTCTTTCCAGTTTATATAGTTAGCTTGGATAGTTTGCTTGTTTTCCCATCTTCTGGTAACTTTCACTTTTTAAAAAAATTTTATTTGAGAGAGATAGAAAGAGAGAAAGAACAAGCAAGAGGAAAGAGAGAGAAGCAGGCTCCCCACCAACCATGGACCCAGACACGGCCTGCATCCCCGGACCCCAGGATCATGACCTGAGCCAAAAGCAGACGCTTAACCAACTGAGCCACCCCGGTGCCCCTTCTGGTGATTTTCAAAACACATCATCTATGAAGAGTTTGGGGGGGGGGGTAGTTCATTTCCATGTCTTTTGTGAATCATTTTTTGTCACTTAGTATTATAGGACTTTATAATTGGGATGCAAATAGTTTAGAGCATGTGCATGTATGTGTTGTAGTGTCGGGGAAGGGTTTCTTCACCTTCATTCATCTGCCACTTAACTATCAGCAGCCAGCAAACATGCTGCCATATGCATCATTGTGTCCTTGCCACGCTTTGTCAAGACTCCATGGACAACAGTCAATCACCTCTATGTTCTTTATTCTTTCCTTTTGCATTTTTTTAAAAAAACTTTTTTATTTTATTACCTTCTTAAGAGGGCAGTTTGGGTGGTTAACAATAAACATGTTTTCTAATAAGATCATGTGGAGCTATAATTGTTCCTCTAATACCTCCTTACCTGCATCTTCACAAATGAATGTTAGTCTGTTCACATTCTTATGACTCAGTGTGAGATATTTTGTAGTTTTCTTGTGATTGTCTCTTTGAATCATGGCTCATTTACAAGGGGAGGCGGTGGAGGGGGTATACAAGGGAAATTACCAAGAAAAGGAGGAAAATTGGGGGTTTCATTTAATGGTTATCTACATATATTAAAATATCCAATTATGTATTTTAAATATGTATCATTTAGTGTATGTCAATTATACCTCAACATGTATCAAAGTTTAGGGCTCTTGTGAAAATAAACTAAAACTGTGACATACTGACTTCAGGTTTGTTCAAATCTTTTATTTGCTTCCATTAATTTATTGATTTTCTCATTTTTATCAATTATTGAAGGGGGATTTGAAATCTGACTCATCGAAATTCTATTACTTTATCCTCCTAGTGTTTGTTATTTTAGTATTTCGTATTTTGAAATTCTATTAGATGGGTAAATGGTTAGAAATGCTATGTCCTCTGTGAATTAAGCCCTTTCTTATTGTGAAGTGACCTTCTTTGTGGCATTTACAGTAAATTGTCACAAATTTACCTTCCAGTGATACTATTTCACAAATAATATAAGAACATTATAATAATTTACTTCTATTCCCTCAGAATGGCTAATGAGCTTTCCTACTCTACTGTCTCTATGCCACATTGTCATGCATTTTAATTTTACATATGCTATAAACCACAAACTACATTTTAACTTTTTACTTGTTCAATTAACTACTAAAATGATTAAGTAAGAAGAAACTATCTGATATACTGACCCACCTACTTACCATCTTACCTCTCAATTGCTTTGATTAAATCCATAGTTCTATCTGCCATAATCTCCCTTTTGACTGAAATTTCTTGTACTGCAGATCTGCTTGTGATGAAAGTGTTTTGGATTTTTGTATGTCCAAAAAAAAAAACCTTTTCATTGTTCTTTGAAAGATATTTTTGCTTGGTATAGATTTCTAGGTTGACAAGGTTTTTTTCTCTGTTTGTTTTAGTATTAACATTTCTGTAATTATTCTTGAATTGTGCCTGGGACACAATAACATTAACTTGAAAACAGTTTGGTCTTTCCAGATTTTGCTTTTAAGTTTTCAGTTTAAAGATAAGAACTGGGACGCCTGGGTGGCTCAGTGGTTTAGCGCTTGCCTTACTCCCAGGCCATGATCCTGGAGTCCTGGGATTGAGTCCTATGTCAGGCTCCCTGCATGGAGCCTGCTTCTCCCTCTGCCTGTGTCTCTGCCTCTCTTTCTCTCTCTTTCATGAATAAATAAATAAAATCTTTAAAAAAATAATAAATAAAGATGAGAACCATGCTCATTTCTTGATCTCAATGTGAGTAAAAGGGTCCTGGGAGAGTGGAGTCTGCAGGGTAGTTAACCATCTGGTACAATGGACCAGGACACAGTAACAAAGTGTGTTAAAGTCTCTCACAATGCCTAATTGATCATTGGACCTCAGAAAATGCAGTAGCCTAATAGGTGCTGCTTAATGTAGGAAGGGAAAAAATTTCCCAGGCCTGTTTGGCAAAAGAATAACTCACTATAGGGGAAAACCCCAATATCTCACCTACTGTCCATACTCAAGGCAAGTCATAGATGCAGAATCTTTCAACAAAGCAAGGGTATGCTTAAGGGAAGATCCTATCATAAAAGGCATGCAAGAGAACTCAAATCTCCCCTTAAGCCTTACTCAAAAGTACTTGCAGTCATTTTCCTGGATGAACATGAGTAAGGGTAGAAGGAAAACCTTGCAGAGATCTTTAAATACTAGGATATTCATATATTAAATAGTTATAACCATATTAAGTGATTTTTTTATATTCACCCTTAATGTGAAAGGAATGTCATATAGCAGATTTTTATAGTGAAATGATATACCGTTATGTTCAATGTAAATCTCTCTAAGAGATAAGTCTAATAAATTAGTCATAAATCTAAGTGATAATCTAGTAAAATGATTGAGTTAAGCCATTTAAATTAGAAATCTTTATAGCTTGTTTTTTCTTTTGGGAATTCCACTTAGTTTGATGTTTGTATCAATTGCCCTGTGAAACAAGAGTGATTTTTTCCCCCCCTGAGGATTTCTGTTGGAGAAAATGAAAATAAAGTTAGGAATTCCTGTGGTTCTACCAATTGTCAAGAGTACACATTTCTATTAGAACTCATGTAATGAAAAAAAAATAAAAAATATATTAAAAAAAGAACTCATGTAGTGGATACACATTGTATTTTTAAATATTTTGAATGTGTCTAGGTCTGTAATAATGCTGGGTCATGCTCAGTTTTTACCAATTAGATGGAAGAACCTCTTTTGAAGTGTGTTTGCAAAGGACATCCATCCATCTGGTTGTAAAAGCACATGTTCTTTTCCTGAGCCCATTATTAAGAAAATGTCCACTTGTCTGCTGAGGCTCTTAGAACCAAGAATGCCATCGGTGCACTCAGTGTACAGAGCTATTTCTGTGTAGGACAGCATGATAGCCCCTTCAGATGGCAGCTACTGTTGGAAGACTAATGTCCGTCTCGGTTACTTTTTGTTAGACTCAGGGCCCATAAAATCTGGATCAAAAAAAAAAAAAAAAAAAGAAGGTAATGGTGGACAATTTCCCTTAATTAGTCCAATGACATATAAATGGACTTTAAGAGCTTTCTGTGGTTATTTGTAGATAGGCTGGAACAAACATTTTAAAGGCTGGTTTAAGCCTTTTTTTTCCCCCATCTTGAATTATCTGAAACGGCCCAATGTAATCAGAGTGCTCTTATAAGAGGAAGAAGGCAGGGCAGTCAAAGAAGACATAAAGGACCATATTCACAGGTTCTTGGAATTATGATATGGACATCTTTCAGGGCCATTATGCTGGCTACCACATAATGTGATCTAGAAATTCTATGGTTATATATATACTACCCCCCTCCAATGCTCACATATTTGTACCTGAAGAAAGGTTTCAAAAAAAAAAAATGTGTGTTGCAATGTTATCAGTAGGCACTCCAAGATGGGAGAAAATTCCATCCACAGAAGAAAGGATTAATAAATTGTGTTCTTTTTTTTTAAATTATTTATTCATGAGAGACAGAGAGGCAGAGACATAGGCAGAGGGAGAAGCACACTCCTTGTGGGGAGTCCGATGCAGAGCTTGATCCCAGGACCCCGGGATCATGACCTGAGCCAAATGCTCAACCACTGAACCACCCAGGTGCCCCAGTAAATTGTGTTCTATGTAATTCAGTGCAGCTATCAAAATGCATAAAGCAACGTTGCACACACCAACATGGATTAATCTCACAGATACAATAATGAACAATAGGAACAAAATGCCTACAATTATGTGGGAAATAATGTAGAGTAGACTTTGTGGTTCTGGGAAATGTTCACTCTCTTGACCTAGACTTGGGGAAACATGGTCCTTTGCACTTTTTTTTTTTAAGTAGTCTCCACACTCAGCGTGGAGTCCAACATGGAGCTTGAAATCGCAACCTTGAGATCAAGACCTGAGCTGAGATCAAGAGTTGGATGCTTAACTGACTGAACCACCCAGGTGCCCCCCTTTGCATTTTTAAATTCAAATAACTGGCTATTATGGTTACCTTTTTTTGTGTGATTTGCTGCATATATAGTATACTTTTAAAAGTTTGGAAGCACTTGAATTGTTAGTTAATGGTGCATACACTCATAAAACGAGTCATTCCTTTGCACCTAATAAAGACTCAAATTTTTGGGCCAACTGTACAGCCCACACTAAGAAATATATTTTCCATGAATAATAGAAGTTTATCCATATCTGTTCTATCAATCCTCTACCTATCCATCTATCAATCTTTTATCTGTCAACTACCTATCTTTCTTCTCTAACTATGTGGCTGGGCACTTCCTCTTCTTAATAATGACTGTTGGTGAATATCAATTCTTAAAGGCCATCCAGATTCATTTATTAACCTTTTCCTCTATGGTTAGTGTAACTGGAGTCCCATTTAAGAAATCTTTCCTTTTGCAAATCTCATGAAGGTATGGCAAATATGACAAATTCTGTATTTCACATATTCTTCAAATGAACAGGTAGTCTCTATTTTTTCAAATGGAATACACTGCATATATTAATTTGGTCAATTTTGCTTCCATGGTTTTTAAAAGTTCTGTACATTAAGACCCTATTTTTTTGTGTTCCTATTTTATGAGTTACAGAAAGGGGTGGGTCCTCATTGCTTTATTTTATTGTTTCTCTTGATTTGAGTTGACGTGGTCTTATCTCTTCAAGTATCTACCTAGTCATTTCTAATTCAGTGCCAGGCATTATCCATGATAAAACATTAATAATTTTAGGTCTCAAATGATTTTATCTTCATTCAGAAAAAAAATTGCCTTTGCTGACAGTAGGTGGCTAGTTGGCATGCGAATCCCAGATCATCATGAGGCATTACATGGGACTCATTGGGTTTTAGCTCTGGTGCCAGCCACACTTGGTGTAGATTACACTTAACTCCTAGGATATAGCATTTAAGGGTCTCAGTCTAAAGCATGGGAGATTTAGTGCTGCTTGTGGGCATTGCACTCATGTTTTTCCCTCTAAATCAATGAGGTTACAGAAAAGTTTGTTCAGCTTCTGACTGCCGCCGCTTGTGTTGGGAGACAACCAAGAAAATCAGCACTAAATGCCCCAGATAGTGACCTGATAACCACTGCAACACTTTTCATTTTGTCTAGCTTTGCTAGTTTCTTTCCATGAGAAGTTTGGTCTGAGTTCTCTAAGTTTACGACGAACTGAAGGGTGTTCTTCTCAAGTGGTTTTACAGTGTAATTTTCTGAGTTGCCAGACCTGTTTTCTTCTGATCGTTTAGAAACAAACAACAGAGAACAGGATGCAATTAGGGTTTCACAGGTTTCCACAAGGAACAAAACAAAGGAAGTTACACAATTACTATGCTTATTTTGGGGGAATGTTTTCAGATTTAATGTAATTGAGGACACATAACATCTGAACAACCATATCACTAATGCTTTGGGGAAATATATGCTCACGCTATGAATTACACTAGCACTAGAGCCAGTGAATGCAGTTATATAATTCTTGCTGGTTTTTATAAAGCCAGTCTAACATAATCAAGATGTCCATAGTAGAATTCTATAAGTATATTGTAAAAAACATATTTGTTACACGTATCATTGCTGAAATATCATTAGGAAAAAAATAGTACTAGCGTTCACATGAAGTAAGCTTGAGAATAAGTAGGGAACTTTGTACCATGGAGGTGAAAAACGTTGCCAAAGAGCACAGGGATGTAAAGAATTATAATTTATTATGGAATATCAGATGTTTGTAATGAGAAATTTATAAAACATAGGGAAGCCTATATAAAGCAATAACATAATTCATGCCACTTTTTTGGCATGCTGCTGTTAATATTCTGGCTTGTACAGTCTTTCCTCTGTTGACACTGTTTTGCAGAGTGGACTTCACACTCAAAGAATTGTGCACACAGGTAAAGCAAAGGGTTTTGTTCTTGCGAGCAGCAGAGATTTTTGGAATGCGTGGACGCCAGTTTGAAGACTACGTGATAGAAAAGACAGTTTGTTAGAGTCTAAGGTTTCCCCAGGAACCAGAAAAGGGACCAAGGTTTGAATGTGGGGAACTAGAAGTCATGTAAAATTGGAGAGATGGTAAATCCTTGTAAAATAGGTGGTAATTCAGCAGGTTTATCAAAGGTGCCAGGGGAGATGGCAGGATCGCCGGTGGAAAGGCAGTGTTTTAATCAAGGGAGGCTGGAATGAAGACACAAGGTCTTCTAGATTATAGCAAGGTGTAGAAGCAGCAGACCTTCTTCCCTCGGGTTTGGAACCACCTTTCTCAACCTTGGCACTGCTGATATTTGGGGCTGGAGATGTACTTGAATTGAATTGGAAATACGTATAGTTTTCCGTGCATGTCTTTCTTGTTGTGGATCTCCTCCACTCCTCAGACACCTGCTGGGTGTCCTACATTTAACTCAGTTATGACACAATCTATCAGGTCCCATAGGTTAAGAGCTCAGACCCTCCAGACCACCTACCCCACCCCACCCCCAAGTAGCAAGTAGTGCAAGTAGCAGGTCCCTGGGTTGTCCACAACGTCTCTCCAACTTGGTACAAACCAGAGGCTCTATTCCTCATGTTTGATTAATTTGCTAGAGCAGCTCACACAGAACTCAAGGAGACACTTACATTCGCCAGTTTATTAGAAGAAAATGGTAAAGGATAAGATGAATAGCTCGATGAAGAGATACACAGCGTGAGGCTTAGGAAGAATTCCCAGGCACTGGAGCTTCTGGCCTCATGGAGTTGGGTTGCATCATTATCCCCACGCAGATGTGTTCACCAACCTGGATGCTCTCCGTGCCCTATACTGTTGGGATTTTACAGAGACCTCCTCACTTCGATATGATCCATTATTCCATTTCCAGTCCTGCTTCCACATCTGGAGGATGGGAAAGGCAATGAAAATACCAAGCTTCTCATCATGGCTTGGTCTTTATGGTGACCAGCCCCCATCCGGGAGCCCACCCAGAATCACCCCAATAGAACAAGATGTTCCTATGCTCTTAACCCTTATAAAATTACAAGGGGTTTAGGAGCCCCATGCAGGGAACCAGGGCAATATTTTCTATTATCTCACCTACCTCTTTATGGTGACATGGAGCTGTGGTGTATGCATTAGGATGTTTAACAACATGTCTGAAATCTACCCACCAGATGCCAGTAGTGTTTCCCCCGCCAAAAATGTGTCTGGTCATTATCAAATGTCCCCCAAGGTACACAATACCACCATCTCATCCTCACCTCCCATCCCACTGAGAAAAACTAATTTATCATTTAACATCTCTGGGTGGGACACTGAGAATCAACCACTGGAGGTTGATACTTTAGACTGGATAGCACCCTAACACCTCCCCCCCAACCTTTGGGATTTGCAAATTTAGGTTCAAGTCCCAGTGATGGCTACCATTAGTTTTCTTAAAATCCCACAACTTGAAATGAGATTAATGAAATAAAGACATCAAGTTAGTGAACATTTCTCATTGCAGAGTGTGGTCATTCAAATTCATGCCATCTGTAAGTGAAGGGCTCATACATGTAGGAGATTTCAGGTGTCCAGGAAAATCTGCCAGAATCCTGATACTTCAGGTGAGTCTTGCATGTACAACTTTAGGCCAGTGTGCAAGGGGCATGGAAGAGTTTTTCTGACTGAGGCGATACCTCCATGGAGTGTAACAAGCATCCATTCAGGGTGTCAGCTCTATCTAAAGGCTCTCTGAACTACAAGCAGATCACCTAACAGATGGCTTTCCTACAATCAACATCCCAGGGTTTATTTTTCAATTCCTAGCTTATAAAACAATCAATTCCAAGGACAATGACATCATGAATTATGTGAAATGGACCCTAACAACTACAGAAAATGGAAATTTATGTTGGTCAACATCAGAACTAGACCGAAAAGAATCCCCCCAAATTTAGGGAATTTTTGATATCATAAAATGACTCGGTATCAAGTATAGGATGTGAAATTTTAAGCATTTTGATAACAAGGATATTATCAAAACATCTATTTCAAAAACGCATTTTGTAAAAATGGAATATACTTTTACAGAGATGTTTTCCATAAACGCATGATTTATTTTTAGCTCCCCTAAGGACAGCTGCCAGATTATGACTGAGAACTTGCAACTTGATGGGTCAGTGCATTTAAAAAAATATTGTTACTATGGAAATTTGATTTTAGAATGAATTGTGAAAGATTCTGTGTAGCAAATAAATATAGATGGGTAAAGTGTTTCCCATATCGTTTAGATGAGCTCACTGTATCTTTCTACACATCATCTGGTATAGGACAAACAATATTGTTTGGGACACAAGGAATTTCAATTTGCATAAATCCTTGTAAAGAGCTAAATTTTCAGACTACGTTACTTCACTGGGGAGAGACAAAGAAAACACCATGTACACCATGTAGCCTCATCTAGGTTGAGATATTCGAAACGTAATTTGGAATGTCAAATTAGTATTCATGTTGACAGAAACTTATTAAGGTCTGTGTCAAAATAGTCTGACTCTGGATTTGTAGGACTGTACAAACTGGGCAATCAATGTTGCAGGAACGTGTGGATTCGTGATTTTTACACACATCAAGATGGTGATTTACACAACGCATAATGAAAATATCAAAGAGGATGATCTGTTTATCTGTTAAAGTGATGGTCATGGCTTCCCCCTCACCTTTACAAGACTCAAGTCTAGACCAGCTCAGTCATCTTTCCTTCTTGACCTGCCAGGACCACATGTCCTCGTGACTAGAATGAGGAAATCTGCTTCCAATCCCGCAGATAGCGCTCTTGAAAAATAATCCTCTACTCCCGGTGCCCGAGGGATGTCTGCAAATGTCACCTCTTTGCTGTCCCAGCAACTGTGTTTGCTCTTCTCTTGTGGATGACACAGCCAGATTGCACTGTTATGTTTTATGCACAGTGCAGACGGCGTTCTATTGCTTGACTCTTATGATTAGGTGAGGATGATCCATGCCCTTACATATCCCTTTTGGGGATGTTTGTCATTCAGTGGAATGCCCAGTAGTAAACCTTGTATTTTAGCAATCCAAATTCCTCCCATTATGACCATAGTCAATGTCTCTTTATACACACCCTGGGAATAACCCTGTTTGTGTGTGTGTGTGTTTTGTTTTTTGTTTTCTGAAACTCAACCACTAAACGAATCAAAAGAGATAAAGAGCACATTGGCAACATATGGCATCTACTGTAACTCTTAATATCCCTTTTCGGAATGAATTAGGATGTGGTTTGCCTTTGTCAGCACTTTGCTTCTATGTTGGCTTGGCATGTTTTTGTTGGCTTCAGTACTTACCATATCTTCTAGAAATTGCTTTGCACCCACCCCTTGCCATCTCCTGATGTCTATCCATCCCAGAATGTGTATCCATAATTTTCCTAGTAGGACCCCAAGACATGGCCTCAGTTGATTGGTCCAGGAGTGGATATCTGGAGTGAGGTGGACCTGCAAGACATGGCCTCAGTTGATTGGTCCAGGAGTGGATATCTGGAGTGAGGTGGACCTGCAGATAGCTTTCTTTCTAATAATGAAGTACAACTTCTCTCACTCAGAAGCCTCCAGAGCTTTCTTGGTCAATTCCTTTATAGGGACTTTGCAGTTAAACACATTCTTTGACAATGGAAGAAACTCCCCATTATCTTTCCCATGGATTTCCCTTTTGTGGCCCAACCTGTCAACAGCAACTTTCTGTTGCTTGCAATCAAAGTAACCTTCACTAACAGGACACAGTTTGCAAGACCCAAAGCCGCACAGAGCAGGTTCAAACTATGAACCGCCTGATCTGACTGAGGTAGGCTGAGGGCAAGTTTTGCTGAGACAGGCCATCATTACAATTCATCTGTGCTGCCTTCAGATGCAGATTATATCCCTCTCATCTCATTCAAACAGGACAACATGGGACCATAACAGCAAACTGTCAGGAAATTCACACATGCTGATTTTTTTTTTTTTCCATCACAAGAGAAAACCCAGTCTTTGCTGAGTGGCAGCACTGAGTTTCTTTGCCTTCTTCAAAGTAGTCCATGGAAAAAAGCAACAGTGTGGTCAGGCAAGACTCTGTTGGAAATGTGTCCTCTCAGTTCCCTCTTTGATACCAAGACATGAAGGCGATGCAGGAAAGACAAGTGCTAAGTCAGAGGATATAACCTGCATCCATTATTATCTGCCATTTGGAAACTCCGATCCAAAATCCTAAACAAAATATTAACAAACTGTATTCAGAGATATATATAAAAATCAAAGTTCCCACCATTGCCCAAGTGCAAGATTGGCTGAATATAGATATCAACTTAAATCATTATATTGACAAAAGATGAAAAACTAAAAATAATACCTGACATTTACTCAGTCATTAGATATGAGGTCAATGTACAGATATAAATTATATAGAAATCCATTGGGAACTAAAGATTGGAAGGTGAATTTGCAAAAGAGTGCATTTAAAATTGCATCAGTAATACCGTTAAAGGGGATCCCTGGGTGACTCAGTGGTTAGGGGCCTGCCTTTGGCCCAGGGCGTGACCCTGTGTTCCTGGGATCGAGTCCCACATCGGGCTCCTGCGAAGAGTCTGCTTCTCTCTCTGCCTGTGTCTTTGCCTGTCTCTCTTTCTGTGTCTCTCATGAATAAATAATAATAATAATAATAATAATAATACCGTTAAAATATCAAACCTTGATAAAATGATCTGTGCCTTAATTATGATCCCAGTCAAAATCCTAGTGTGTAGAAATCCACGAGTAGATTCTATAATGCATATGGAAATATAAGAGATCAAGGACAGCTCAGACACTCTAAAGGGAGAGCATTTGGGGGAGAGGAGCTTACATTTTCAGAGGATGATTCATGTTCTTACATACATTCATGTTCCATCAACCCTCTTTAACTGCTGTCTCCTCCCCTGTGCCCTTTTTAAAAAAGATTTTATTTGTTTATTTGAGAGAAAGAACACAAGCCAGGGGAAGGGCAGAGGGAAAGAGAGAAGCAGGCTCCTCGCTGAGCAGGGAGCCCAATGTAGGGCTTGATCCCCAGGTCCTGAGATCACAACCTGATCCAAAGGCAGACACTTAACTGACTGAGCCACCCCGGGCCCCACATATCCTTTATATGTAAGACTTACTGTTATAATATATTTGTATATAATTTCATCAAACATTCCCATTCATTTTTTTTTAAATTATAACAGCTTAGACAATGTGGAGTTACACTAAATAATCTAATGGAACAGAATAGAAACATTGCATATACCCACTCATAAAGATATTTGAATTTTGATACAGAACCCTGACACACACTAGCAGATAATCTTTTCAGGGTGTAGTATTTCTCAAGTAGGTAACTATGTAGAGAGGAGAAAGAGCTGTACCTCACACCATATACAAATTCTATTTCACATAGATTGTAGATACGTCTAAATTTCAAAAGAAAAACAATAAAGCTAGATGTCCATGTAGGAAAGTACATTTATGATCTTGTGTTAGGAAAGGTTTCTTAAAAACATAAATGTGGGGTACCTGGGTGGCTCAGTCAGGTTAGCATCTATCTGACTGTTGGTTTCAGGTCGTGATCTCAGGATCTTGAGATGGAGGCCCATGTTGGGCGCCATGCTTACCTGGAATCTGCTTCAGATTCTCTCTCCCTTGGCCCCTCCCACTCATGGTCTCTGTCTCTCAAATAAATCTTTAAAATTATATATAAATAAAGGAAAGACAGATATATTGGACCATAATATAACTAATAGTCATCCATCAAAAGACATCGCTGAATGAGTGAAGATACACACCACCAGATTGGGAGAATATGTTCATGATATCTGTAATGCTTCAAAATACATAAATTGCTCTGCATACAACTGCAGACTCATGCACAATAAGGATTCTTATGAATCAATATGAAGAAAGCAGATCCTGTAACATTGTGGCAAGGCAAAACACCTGAAAGATTTTATGGAAGAGCACACCCAAATTCCCCATTATCGTGTGAGAAAATGCAACTTCATTAATCATGACTGAGATTCAATATTAAATCAGAGCAAAATATAACCACATACCAACCAGAGTGGCTGTAACGAAATAGTCAGGAAATATCAAGTGCTGGAGAAAAGTAGAACAACAAATATCTCGTACTTTTGATAGTCCAGAATCTTTGGAAAATTCTCTGATGATATCCACCAAAGCTGAAAAGGTAAATCCAGTCTGATCCAACAGTTCCCAGAGATGTATGTTCCTATGTCTGAACACACATGCGTGCACGCACTCAGACACACGTAATTGTTTTAAAAACCTAGCATCTCTATGGGTAATTGTTAAATACTAGAAATAATCCAGATGTCCATTAATAAGGGATTGGATTGGTGGCTCAGTGGTTGAACGTCTGCCTTTGGCTCAGAGTGTGATTCCGGGGTCCTGGGATCGAGTCCCACATCGGGCTCCCTGCATGGAACCTGCTTCTCCCTCAACCTGTGTCTCTGCGTCTCTCTGTGTCTCTCATGAATAAATAAATCAAATATTTAAAAAAACAAACAAACAAGGGATTGGATAAATAAATTGTAGCTATTTCTGTGAGGGAATCTTTAAAATAATGGAAATGACTGACCTACCCCTACATCCTGCATCACACAATGCAAAGCAGAGGAAGCTCCAGATAAAGAGAACATGCCAAATCCCGTTCCACTTACATAAGTTTCCAAAGCTGGTGGGGCTAGACTTTGGTGTCCAATATCAGAAAAAGCCATTACCTTCTAGGAACCAATAGAAGTATCCAGAAGGAGCTTGCATGAGGCAGACTTCTAAAGTAGTGCTGATATTTTGTTCCTTGATGTAGGTGGCGATCACATCTGATAAACCCAATGAGAATCATGTACAAATTGTGTACATCTTATTAAAAGATTATAATGCTACAATTTCAATTATGTAAAAGAAAAACCAACCGTGTGTGTCTTTGTCCATATGAAAAGATGGACGTAGATTCAGCAAAATGTTCATGGTGTTACCACTAGGAGTCGATGTGCACTTTTTTCCTTCTTACCATTTTTTAAGTTGTCTGAACATGTGTCACTTTTTTAAAAAAAAGATTTTATTTATTTATTCATGAGAGACACACAGAGAGAGAGAGAGAGGCAGAGACACAGGCAGAGGGAAAAGCAGGCGCCCTGTGGGGAACCCAATGTGGGACTCGATCCCAAGAGCCCGGGGTCATGCCCTGAACCAAGGGCAGACCCCCAGCCGCTGAGCCACCCAGGCATGTCATGTGTCACGTTTCAATGATGGAATGTTTGAGGAAAAAAAGTTGCAATGAGAGAATCAATGCAAGCAGCCCATTTTGGGCAGTGTTGTCTGATAAACCCCTTGACAAGGTGCCCCCAGAACAGCTGAATTTCGTGGCAGCTCTGAGCCCTCTTCACCTTCTAGAGTCTTGGGCCGTGTGCGGCATATCCCCAGTGCTGTTTGCTGTGCGGCCTGAGCAGAGAATTTCACAAACACAAGGTCACTGTGTTCCTCTTGGTTCCATCAACCCTCTTTAAGTGCTGTTTCCTGCACTGTGTTTCACACCCAATCTAACCTCAAGCTGCTGTCAAAGTCCACGCTGATCTCTTTAACTGTAAGTACATGATGCATTTAAAGTTAATTTGTCTACATTCACTCTAAAACTATATAAAATTGAATGCTTTTAAACCCCCTTTGTCAACAGAATTAAGCTGTCACATCCAGAAAAAAAATGGGGGTGGCTTTCACTTACAAATGTGTATGCACAGAATTCGAGGAAATCACCCATGAATTGGTGTGTGCATTAAGGTAACTATTCACCGCGATGTATTTACCTTAAAATAAGGGGCGTAATAGCATCCTTTATTCGTGCCTAGGGGAAGTTATGGTCTCATGTGGTTTTCAAACAACGTCCAAGGCAAACATGAGAAAAGTCCGCAGATAGCTGCGTCCAAGACACATTCAATCCTGCAATGGGCAATGATCCTGAAGCTTCGTGGGGTGACGAGAAAGAACAGAGAGTGTTGCTGAGCACCCTCAGGGCAACTTGAAATGACAGGCAGGGGATCCACCTCACCTTCTGAGGATTGGCATCAGGCTGCAAGCAGCCATCCACAACAATTTGTCATAACTTCTGGTGGCCAATGACAAGGTGAAGTCTCCACGTGTACTCATAAATTGAATCATTTTTACCAACCAGCGACATGCTGGAAAGTCAACCCAGTCCACACCTGGGTGCCCTTCTGCTCCTCCAGAAACTGCCCACTTGCTCATGGAACCACATGGTGCTGGCTACGCTATGCTTACATCCCAGCAGACTTTCCCTCCACACTGCAGAGTCCAGACCTGGAATCTAATAGTCACTCCACGAACATCTTCTGGATGAACACACACCAAGGGCTTCAACTGGTGTGTTTCAATTGATTTTTGGGGGGTTGCTACATTTACCAATGTGAAGGACATGATTCATCAATATCCAAGAGTCATTGAGAATATATGTACGTGAAGACTTAACACATTAGCTGGAGGGGGAAGTTTTCATTAATATTTAATCAACAGGTGGGATCCCTGGGTGGCGCAGCGGTTTGGCGCCTGCCTTTGGCCCAGGGCGCGATCCTGGAGACCCGGGATCGAATCCCACGTCAGGCTCCCGGTGCATGGAGCCTGCTTCTCCCTCTGCCTGTGTCTCTGCCTCTCTCTCTCTCTCTGTATGACTACATAAATAAATAATAAAAAAAAATTTAAAAAAAATATTTAATCAACAGGTTGAAAGCGAGAATATATTAATACATGTTTCCTGTATGTGGGTAAAAATCGCAAAATAATGGAAGCTGGAATTCTTAGACATGAAATAAAAGGTCCACAACAAAGTCTGTCTCCATAAAATGCCACACAGTATTGACTTGATAGGTTTCATACGAATTAAATATCCTCCTTTGAAATGAAACAGATCCACTCTTATTCTGTCTTCTAAAAGTCTCTAGCTCTGGGTATTTGGACAAATCATTCGTTAATCTCTATACAACTCAAGGTCTGTCTCGGTCAAAAGGCAATGATCCTATCTGTCTCACAGAATCGTTAAAGAAACATAAATAAGTTAAGCAGTAGACAAAATCTGGCCCAGTAAGCAATTCCTGAGTGGGAGCTATTATTATTAATTATTATTATTATTTTAATTATTATTATTACTATTATTGATAATGCAATCTATCCTAACTTTGTGTCACAGCCACATGAGAAGAGCATTAGAACAAGGTTGATAATTTTGATTATTTCCCAGTGGTTCTCTAATTATTTTCTAAGTAATCTTCCACCAATTGTTCAGCACCTCCGAGTCTCAGTTTTTGTTCTATTAAACAGAGTCGTACGGACTTGTCTTCAATATTTGTGCAAGCTGTAACGTTACTAGTTTTTATTACCTGTGTTCTCCAACAAGAAAGGAGTCAACCGAGCACCAGAGGCTACTTAACTGGAGTCACAGCCAGTTAGCTTCCTTTCCCAGAAAGACAGGAAAGCCGTTGGCTGTGTTTTCACTCTGGCTCCTACTGGTTAAGTCCCGGTGTATCTAAATTTCACAGACTTTAAGCAATGATCACAAGTAAAATTGCAAAGTATTTGCTTTAGGCACCAAGCATAGCTCACAAACACGCTCTTTTGGAGTTAAGGAAAACAAACTACAAATAATGTTCCCCCTACTTCATGCTCCTTTCTCTATTTTATGATTTTTTTCCTTGTATTTCGTAATTTTTTTTTTTTAAGAAGAAGGATCGTGAGACAGCTTCACCTCACAACTTGATGTAATGAATCTTGATTTCAGAAAAGACGCAAGTTTGTAGATTAGAATGCTCATCAGGAAAGCTTAATAAAATACAATTGGGCATAAGAATCAAGTGTCATGTAAAGTTCAGAACATGCATATCAGAACAGCTGAAGACCATACCTGGGTGGTTAAGCGTTTGCCTTAACCATCCAGGTCAGGTCATGGCCCCAGAGTCCTGGTCATGGCCCCAGAGTCCTGGGATCGAGCCCAGCGTTGGGCTCCCTAGTTGGTAGGGCATCTGCTTCTTCCTCTACCCCTCCTCCTTCCTTATGTTCTCTCTCCCAGTCTCACTCAAATAAGTCAATAATCTTTAAAAAGTGGGTAAAGACAGATGTAGCGCAACCCGAGTTTGTCTGGCATTTATAGGAAGACATTTGAAAATACGCATTTGAAAATACGTACTTCAAAGAAATGCTCGGCATGAAAATGTGATTAGAATTTTGGGTAACACTGATGTAAAATAATATACTAATTTTTTTGACAAGTGCCTGTAATGTGTGGAAGCTGGGTCTAGAGGACGCATGAAACTCAACTGTTGGCAGTGAAGTCGGCAATGTAGTCTTCTCAAAATTGCATTTCTTAAATTTAAAAATTAGATTTTGAGTCTGCACTACGGGAAAATAATTGCCCCTCTCACGGGAGGTCCTTAACACCCATTAATGCACAACTTCATCTTTTGTGAATCATTGTGACATTATGATAATTATGAAATCCTGTGTGTGTGTGTGTGTGTGTGTGTGTCTACGTGTGTTTTAACAGACCACATACAAATGGCAGCTGTGAGAACACTCGTCTGAACTCTGTCCTTTCTAAATTCAAGATATATGTTGCAAAGTCGCCCCATGTGAAGGTCCAATATGAATTTGGACGTGTGTACACATACAAAGGAATGGAGACGGGAAGACTCTCGTCATCGACCAACGAGGAAAAGAAGAGTAAATGGGTTGGCCAGATTCAAAGAGAACCAAAGGCAAAGATGTCATGAACAATATTATCGATCCATCTTGTTAAGGCCGTTTAGCAAACAGCTAATGTACAGCTTTGGGCTATTTGGTTCTAATTTAGTGTAGTTTACATTTTGGTGCCCAATAACAGAACATGGTTTTAAACGGCACCTTGTCTCCATCTTCGTCTCATCTTGACTTCACTGAGCACCTCCCACAACTTGCTTGTCTGCACCCTCATCTCTAGCCAAATAAAAACTCCTCAAAATGAAAGCATTTAAAAAAAAGTATTTATTACAGAAAGAGCGGATAAAATACAAAAAATAAAATAAAATAATTAAAAAAAATAAAATACAAAAAATTTTTAAGTGCAGCAGACGGGAGAGTGCCAGAGGGAGAGGAAGAAAGAGAATCTCAGGCCGACGGAGCAATGAGTGTGGAACCCCACAAGGGGGTTGGATCTCAAGACCCTGAGGTCACAACCTGAGCAGAAACTAAGAGCGAGATGCTTAACCAACTGTGCCACCCATGTGCCCCCCAAAGCAATTATATATCAAGCCTGTCAAATTATACTGTTAGCTTATAGTCCCATCAACAAAATACAGCTACTATAAGCGGATGTTCAGATGTGGAAATAGCCTCATCTACATCCCGGTAACAACACATTTGTGAAAAATGACATCTACTGTCTACTACAAAAAAAAATGCCTTATCAATTTTTATGTACATATTTCCATGTACATATTGATCTATGTGGCATAGACATATTAAAAGATCTATGTGTATATTGTATATGTGTAAGCAAAGTGGGAAACTCCCATGTGGAACATTCTGGAATTTGAAAAGTAAAAAAATAAATTAATTAAAAATAAAGAAAAGGAAATCAAGAGTATTTGTCGCATGGGTGGGGCGCTGGGGTAACTGGCTGATGGGCACTAAGGAGGGCACGTGATGTGATGAGCACTGGGTGTTATACGCAACTGATGAATTTTTAAAATGTACATCTGAAACTAATGATGTACTATATGTTTGCAAGTTGAATTTAAATTAAAAAAAAAAAGAATATTTGTTGCAAATTATGTCCAGACTCACTCTAACGAGACATCCAAGGAAAAAGCGAGCCAGACCTCACCTGAGGAAGACCCAGGGTTTCATATATGAGCTATATACCTGACAGAGGCATTTCCAAATCCTTCCTAAGATGCTTCAGACATGGATGGTGTTTTATTTCCATCTATACGTATTGGCTCGCTCGCTAGCTATGTTTGCCTTTTATTCCAAAACCTTATCACGGAAACAACCACAAGAAGACGAAGAAATATATACTAATGAGAACTGTCTGTCGATGTGATTTTGCATGAAAAGCAAGAATTACTAAGTTCCTGGAAAAGAATACCGGGGTAAACTTTGAAGACTTTGTGCACATAAGTGCATTACAGTCGCGACATCCTTCGATGACTGGACACCTACACGGGCCATGTCATTCCACGTGGAGATGAGACCTGATATTCCAGAGACACAGACATTGCTGAGACACCATCTCCGGGAAACCAAACTCCCTCCTCATGGCTGTTTACTCCCCGGAGACAGTTGTTTGTTTTTTCCTTCTGAATTGATGCCTATTCATCTCTAGGTGGTGTCCTGTGATTTTCGTAAGAAACAATCGCACCAGACTTGCTTTCTCCTTGACGTGAAATGAAATCATTTAAGGGGTGATCTTAACGTCTATAATTTCTAAAGCATCCCTTCTTCCCCAGATTTATACACAAACATTCACACACGTGGTCGCACATGCACGCACACACAGGTGCCCGTAGCATGGTCCTGAGGCTCTCGTGCATACATCTTTATATACCTAGCTAGAAACAGCAATATATTGATAAATACTGACCCAAGGAACATGTACGTTTGCTCATCAGTTCATTTGATTTTCCCAAGAATTCCCAAATGCTTTTCTCTCAAGTTTTTGGAATTCTCTTTGCAATCCTGTAAATCTGGGAAATTGATGTGTTTATTCGAATGACTCAAAACCCTGAATTACATCTTATCTGAATTGTTTAGGTAATTTGATTGTAATAACAAGGAAGAAGAGAGGAGAAAATTGCTTCTATTTTCAACTCTTCCAAATGTTCAGATGCATAAAGTTAAATTCAGAGCTGCCACTCATATCTTTCTAAGAAACTGTGGAAATAGGAAATCTGTTCATTGGTAGCAATTATATGCATTTTTATATGCATTTTTAAAAAAAAAACAAAACAAAACTTTTTTTTCCATCACCGACTTGAGGAAATCAAGATGCGATCATTTCAAATCTGAAGGTGAGACTGCGCCACATCCTCACCCAGCTGTTTCTGTTGCTTTATACAGTATTAATATTAATGAATTCTGATAACCAGAATGATTCTTTTTTAATAAACTGACATTCAATTAATCCGAGAAAAATGACTGTCATTTTTTAGCTGTGCAAGGCAGCACCTACCAATCAATCTCATGAATCTCAAGCCACTCTGAGGAAGAGGGCCCTGGTAAAATATTACTATTTACTGCAGACGTTCAATCTTCATTTGATGAGATGAAACTTGCGAGTCCATCGGTGAAAACCCCAGAGGCTGCAGGGACTAAGTCTTCCCTTGTAAAGCGAAAGCAATGTCGCATTTGAAAGATAGTGTCACACCAGATTTCGAAGAGAGACATTCAGGGGAATGAAACGTATGGTATTCTTCAAAAATACCTTCTGTATTTTTTTTTTATTCAAATTAGCATCTGGCTAGCAGAACCTAACACTGCCTCCTACAACATCAGATGGAAATTTTGTGAGGTCTTACGAAACAGGAGAAACAGGTGGAAGATGAAGGCAATCCTTGGTGAAGATCTCTTAGAATTCTTAAACCCCTCCCACGCCCCAACACTGGGTGCGAGACAAGAGCCATGAGAAGATATGGGGCAGAGGGAGACCGTCTCTCAGAAGGTCTTCACTTCCAGGAAATCAACCCACCATGAATCCCCAGAAAAAGCAGAAGGGATGCTTTGTATTCCCATCTTGCAGAAAATGGAAACGGCTGAAGGCAGAGATAGGGCGCTGCAATTTCTCCCATCTTCGTGTCTGCGTCAAGTAAGTGGAATAATTATCGTAAAGCATAATCCCAACCCTCATGCAAACAAGATGCTATTATTGTCAAGAAGAAGAATGTATTGGGATGTGCTGTGCATACTCTTGAAAGCGAATACATGGTTTTGGATACTATTTCTTGGGAAATCATTGCCTATAATGCGATCGGATTTGAAACTATGAATGAAAAAAATATGACGATATATACCTAAGAGAAGTGTCAACTTTTTAGCTTTAATGGCGTGTCACCCGAATCACCTTTGTAAGGCTCACAGGAAAGTTAAAATCTTTGTACAAAATGTAGAGGGATTAACCCTAAAAATAGACTGATTTTGTTTCAGTGTGCCACTGATAAGGTGAAACGTCGGGTATTATCCAATTATTTAAACATCTCACTGAACTGTTTATCTTCTGACTTCATGAGTTTCTTTCATGCGTGTCTGGTCTCCACCAAATTGAGGTCCATAGAGCAGTTACTCTCTGCAAAATTCTGGACAACCATTATCAATGTACTTTTTAGGGTGGAGGAGAAGGGTTCAAGCTCAGAACGCACTTTACTGCCAAAAAAATTAAGATAAAAGATTTTTCTAATCGTCACCATGCTGTTGTCTGAGGATAAAAAATACCATTTAACCCTTTCAGCTTTTTGCAAGAAAGAACCTCACATTACTTAAATACAAGTAGAAGTAGCACCCTGCAGTGGCCCAAGTATTTTTCATATCCCATGCTTGAGCGTTCATTGATTGCAGCTCGGCCAACCTCATTACAAGAGGTTAGAAAGACTCTAAGCTATGTGCGTGTGGAAAAAACCTGCGGCAGGTTAGTTCTGTTTGAGAATTTCAGGAGTCCCTCACAGGTAAAAATAATGATAATAATTCATTCATAATCCATTGGCACGTATGCTACGACAAAAGCCTTCTAGGTCCATGGAGATGACGTGTCGAGGCTTTTAATGGACAGAGGCAATCAGTGTGACACGACACATCTGTGTATTTTTATAAAGGTATCAGATTGCAACGATTACATCTTGCGTTGCCTTTGCAGACATTTTAATCCACGTCACCTCGTCTAATATAATCACAGGTTACCACACATTTTAGCATACGTTTTAGCACATCGATAATACGTTATTTGCTTCACTGCAGATTCAGGCTCCAGGTAATAAAATTCTCATTACAACCAACAGTGCTCCTATAGCATAATTGCAGGTCCTGCGACTTGGTAAAGGGATCGCGGGGATAAATAAAGCAGCATAGAGAAGAGTGAGCTGCTTTTAGGTAGTCCTCACTGAAGCTTTCAGTCAACACTTCAGGAGAAAACAAACATACACTGGAGACGTTCCCTTGTCAGCTCCGAGAACCAAGGTTCAAATCAGACCTCTTATTTTCTAACGCGGCCTCTCTCATGAGGGTACAACAACAGAGATAAAAGCACCATTTCATGTTTGTCATCACTGACCCTATTTCTACTGAGAGAATAGGCATGAAATGAAAAGGCCAGGAGATGAAGGAATTCTGGAATTCCTGGCTTGGCACGTCGTTAAAGAACATCCCCTAAAGTGTAACAGGTCTTTTTTTTTTTAAAGATTTTATTTATTTATTCATGAGAGACACACAGAAAGAGAGAGAGAAGAATAGACCCAGGCAGAGGGAGAAGCAGGCTCCATGACATGGGACTCGATCCCAGGTCCCCAGGATCAAACCCTGGGCTGAAGGCGGCGCTAAACTGCTGAGCTACCCAGGCTGCCCAGGAGCAGGTCTTCTATCTTGTTCTACCCTACGTATTCAGTTCTATTTAATCTATGTTTGTAACATCTTTAAACATGAGGGAAACCTCGACCCATTTCCCCCTTTGTATCAGTCACTATGTGTGAGGCTAGCTGCTGTAACAAACAGCACCAACAGTCTCTTTGGCTTCACACAATCTCCTTTGCTCAAGCAAATTCCCATGTGGAAGTGTTTGTTGGATGGCTTACTTCTAAGCTGTGGCTCAGGGATGCAAGAGGTTCCCATCTGTCTTCCACAACACGTGGCCTCCAAGGACCCTGACATGGGCAAAGTACACAGAATGGAGGACCACACAAGGTGAGGGTATAAGATCCACCAGGTCTAACGGGGCATCTTCACATCCACCCCAGTGCCTTGGGCCAGAACCATCACGTGGTCTCAAATCTTCAAGGAATGCTGGAGAACCATCACGTGGTCTCAAATCTTCAAGGAATGCTGGAGAATCTATGTCAAGAAGGAAAGTATTCGGGGAGCACAAGGCAATATCTCTTATTTCCACAAAACCTCTCCATCACCCAGGCTTTATATACATCTCAGGGGAGAACTTTGTTTCTGAAGAGGAGGTAACAAATGCTTAATTCTTCTGTCAATCCCAACCACAGGCTCTGCAGACCGGCATTCACAGCATCAGTCAGGACATTTTCTTTCCCCGCATCCGTCAGGTAAAAATTGAAGTTCATTGTTATTGAAAAAGGATATCTGATAGAAATTAGGAATAAGAGGAATGGGAGGCCTTAGGAATTTGGAACCATGAGACGAAGTATTTTGGTGTATGGTTGCTGCGTCTCTTACATGTGGCTCGGCTCTGTTATCTCTTCTTTCTCCTCTTCCTCTTTTTCTTTTCCTTCTTCCTCCTCCTCCTCCCTCTCCTCTTTCTTCCCTCCCCCCTTCTCATTCTCCTCTCTCTCTCCCTTTCTCTCTCCCTTTCCCCTTTCACTCAAATTCCTGACTCCATTCAGGCAATGTGGGAAATTTATTCTGGCCACGTATCTTACAACATACAAACTCTCAGCCGGAAGAACCAAAGAAGAATGGTTTTGCTTTTCACGCCTGTAAAAGGACACTGGTGACACTCAGATAAGGTCTGTGGTCCACTCCTGGCTGACGTACAAGTTCAAATTGTATTGACCATGAACTTATGGGCAGATCCATGGAGTAAAGCAATATAGATAATTCCATGGCTGCCCCATTGCACATTATCCACAAATTGGATGGGAGCTGAGAGGTAAGGATTGGTTCTCTCGTCTCCATGGATTGTTTGTACTACTGGTAACTACACGGGGGCGAGTTCTCATGGAATATTCAGCACCAGTTAGGGACACCTGTCCATTTTCTTGTCGAGCCACCTATGCCCACAAGTAAATGACATTTTATTTTATTTAAAAAAAATTTCTTTTTGTAAATGACATTTTAATGTTTTATCATTTCACACGGAGTAGAACTGTTCTGCCATTTAGGAGAGCTCATGGATTTAACTGTACGCAGAGATAGTAGCGGCTGAGCACAAATTCCACCCTTATGCCAAGAAATAAGTTTCACTCAAAGAACCACAAGTAATTGATGGATATTGGGGTTTGTGTGCCATTTAGATGAGTCAGAGGGAAAGAATTCTATCATCGGTTAGCAGCCCAGCTTTGAGCTCAGGGAATATACTGCATGATGTGATTCTGGTAGGAATACAGACAAGAACTCATGGAGGCACACATTTCAGGAAAAGATCTCGTGTCATTTTCGCTTGCCTTAGATACGAAGCATGCATGGAATGCAAAACTTAGTTTTTTCATAAGTTACTTTTTGGCTTGTAGACTTTCTTGTATGTACTTCGTTTCAGGAATGTACCTAATTAAGGTCACCACAGTAGGAAAAGATCCTAACATTTGTCT
The DNA here is from genome assembly GCF_048418805.1 of Vulpes vulpes. Taxonomy (NCBI): domain Eukaryota; kingdom Metazoa; phylum Chordata; class Mammalia; order Carnivora; family Canidae; genus Vulpes; species Vulpes vulpes. Next base: position 3,127,579 of record NC_132796.1, on the reverse strand, counting down.
TAGCGAAGGAAGACATGCAAGATTGAGTTCTGTTGCCATCAAAGCAAATTGCTTTGTGAAGATTGTGAACCCTTTAGATGTGGAAATTGCTACTGGATAAGAGGAAGTTAAATTCAGAAATCCTGAAGACGCAAACCCATTCATCAAATACACGGTCACAGAACTAGGCTGGACACTGTCACTCGAGAAAGGTTCAATACCGTGGAACAGACGCATGTTGATATCTGAATGTTTCCACAGCTTTGCAAAGCATTGACAAGATAATTCCTACCTTGGTAAATTATGCAGAATAGACCATATGGCTTTATGTAAGAAAGAGGAGAAAGGGTGATAGTCGTGGACAGAACACAGGACACAGATCATTGATTCTCCAACTATAGTCTGCAGGCCAGCAGCAAGCATCCTATGAGAACTTGCTAAAAATGAGAGCTTCAAGCTCCATTCCAGAAGGTGGAGGTTCAATCCAACCATATATAATGTAGTGAATGCTACCGGTGATGAAGATGTACAGTCAAGTTTGAGAACCATTGCGTCAGAAGAAACAAGTAACCCTTGGCTTGTATTAGGAGAGAGAGAGAGACAATGAGTGAGAGAGAGAGAGTGAGAACACTACAGACTCCTAAGTCTTCTCTTGGGGATATCGCAGCTATTCTGTGGTCTCCCACCTCCTGTCACTAACTATGAGGAATAAAGAACCATTCATCAGTGCCCAGGAAGGAAAAAAAATCAAAGTTTCTTGGTGAAAAGGCTGGCCATGCTTTGAATGAAAAGACAAGTCGGAGCTGAGGCATCCCATCCTTGCCATTGAGGGTCAAACATGACTTCACTGATTTTGGGAAAGTGCCAAGACAGGAGATTCAATGGCATCACACAATCAAGATGGCCCTCACTTACGGAACTGCGCAAGCAGAGACAGGTTGGACGTGATTAACAGTTATGAAGAAATCTGGGAAGCCTCAGCTTGTTAGGAAGCCCCGGTCCTCTGATTACACCAAGATTGGAAGCCATTTTGATGCGATACCTTTGAGTATTATTTATGGACTCGTGAAGGCTGAATAATGGCAAATGGGAAAGTAAAAATCTTGGCCCGCTTCCAAATCCCCATTAAAGTGGAATGCTTAGTTCTGCCCAGATTGTTCTATTAAGGAGTAATCACTCTTTCTCTGCTACTCTGCCAGACAGAGGAACGTTCCTAGGCTTTTCACAATACCTAAGATCATCACTCCGTTCTACTGTTAAGGACAATGACGGCTGCCTACAACCTAGGATGAACTCCCTGATGCTGAGGCAGCTGGGTCAGTCTGAGACCAGAAAGGGGCTCCGATGCTCACCATGACTTCCATCAGCCAATGTTCTCCTGACAACTGTCCGTCTTCCCCCTCCAGCCACAAGGATCCAGGAGCAAGAAGTGCCTCGATTAAAGGAAGGCGTGCCCCGCCACATAAGGTGCATGTTGGGGGAACAGCCACAAGGGCACAAATAATGCCAGTTGTACGGGGGTGTTCGCAGTAGAAATTTGAAGGAAATGAAATGATCAGGCAAGAAGAGGCCTAAATGGAGGTAATGAACTTGGTGGGTGGTCTTTGCGAGTTTTGTGAAAGGACAGAGGTCAAAGCCAGGTAGCTGTGAGCTGAGGAATGAAGACGGGGTGAAGAACAGGAGACAGTGCCTCAGACTCCAGATTCTAGACAAGTTCACCTCAATTATACATAAAGAGACCAGTCACTTGCTACAGGAACGTCACTATGCACCCTTTAAACGATCAGAGGAAGTCAGGACAATGACTCTCACCTGTTGACGCTCTACAATGGATTGGGGGCAACTGGGGCTTGCTAACCCATTTTAACTTCACAGCACTGCTGGGTGGGTACTGTCATTGCTATTTCCAAATGGGGAACAAAATGAAGAGGAGGAGGAGGAAGACCAAGGCGAAGCAGTTGAAATTCAGTGCATTGTGAAAGCTGTCCACGTTCACAGGATTCTGAAGCACAAAAGTCTCCCTAAGCCCTGCTTGTACATTTGGAGACTCTATATGACAAAGACCGTCATGTTAGTAAGGAAAATGTTCAAATTGGCAAAAAAAAAAAAAAAAGTTAACTTTACCAGCAATTAATTTTCAGGCAACGGATTTATAGGCACGACAGAGAACTGACTCTGGGGAAATTGGAAATATATTTTCTTTCTCATTCAAATCTCCAAGTGGATTAAATATATATCTAGATGCAAAATCGTGCTTGGTCTTGGAGCAGTCAGATTGCCCCTGGACTGGAGGCATTTGCAGTGAGATGATAGAACCTGTCCCTGAGCTGCCTGGTGGGCCAGACGCAGAGGAAGCGGGGACCAGGAGTAGCCATGGCAGGCGATGCCTCAGGAGTGGCCCAGCCATACAAGTTGACGCTGGCTCCAGTCCCCCACACAGCTGGTCTGATACACATGACCTTTCACGACTCCTGAACCAAGAAAAAGCCCAACAGAACGATCCCCAGTGTTGACTGTACGTGTGCATCGCCTGAAATGGTTTACAACCTACAAGTTCGGTTAATGCAGGGAATGTGGGTGAGCCCACCTCCATGGTAGTTTTTACAGGTTCTTCTGTTGAGTAGTCAAGACCGAAAACCCCTGCTCTGGGCCTTTCAGTGGTCCTCCACATGTGGGCTTGGAGATGCGGATTCTTAGGCCCTTCCCAGAGTGATGATTCAACAACTCAGGGAAGAGAGCGGAGCTTGAACACGCCTTCGAGGCAACTCTGACACCAGGCGCATTTTACACTGCTGCTTCCTCTCCTTGCTGGGGTGCCAAGTGGGGTGCAAAGAACCTCAGCATCCCGTGGGATGCGACACAGCTGAGTGTGAAGGTCCATCCTAGACACCCTAGATTTGAACCTGTACTTCGCCAAGCACCTCAGCTGATTGCATATTACAGTTTGAGAACCATGGCTCCCTCCTCCTCCTCAAGGGGCTGGTACCTCACCCTCTGACTAAGCAGTGGGCTCCCAATAGGCTCATCCTACAGGGCAAGAGAGTAATGCCTGACATGTCGTTGGCTTTCTGCTACGATGGACGGGAGGTGAGGGTGTGTGTGCACGTGGTGGTTCAACGGGGCGGCCTCTGCATGTTCACGCCTCCTGGCAGTATGTAGCGGGGCCCGCTACACAACAGCACCTGCTGCCTTCCTGCCTGACGGTGATGCCCGCAGGCAGCTGTGGGTGCTCCTTACCTTGGTCGTAAGGAAGGGAGAAGCCCAGAACCTCTGATATCCTGCAGGTGGAGGGGGAATGGGACAGAAGCCAGACACAACAGGGTGGCTTCTCTCTCCTTCCGCTCAGGAGTCTAACTTCCTCCTACCACCTGGTCCAGACCCCTTGCAGACCCTGATTCCTTTTCCCTTTGAGGCTGCTCTTGGACTACATCCTTTAAGGCATCAGCGACATGTGATTTGCTTTAGAATAGCCTGGAAATCCTTGTTTCCTCACTTACCCTTGCCCTGACTGCCGTCCTTGACCTTCTCCTCCTCATCCTCCCCAGAGAGCGGAGCTCTAAGGGGCAGGTGAGGACAGACGCAGTGAGCTGAAATAACGAAGCCTGTCCTATAGTCCCCGGTGCCCGGATCCCGCTTCTGACTGGGCTTCGATCACGCAGCTGACTCCACACAAGAAGCAGAAGTTAGACCAGGAATCCAGGTCTCCCAGCAAGCTACGGGAGGAGACCTTAGCTTTCCTTTGGGGTGAGCACTTGAGCCCACGTCCTCGGGCAGCTCCCTGAGGGTCAGTAAGGCGTTGCATGCTTTTACCCTAACGAGAGCTTTTGTGACTGCTGAGCTCTGGGAGATGGTTTGACGCTCAACTTAGACTCAAATCTTGGAGACACTCATCTCCTGTCTCTCAATAGCTGGTGTTTTCTGTTGTGTGAAATGTCACCTGCACCCAGACCATGGGATCTCTGGTACCTTCCAGCACCCGTCAGATCTGCTGGAGCGGCTCTAGCCGGGGTGCACCTGGGGTATGGTGCTGGCTCCTCTTGTCCACCCTCTTCGTTGTGGGGTTACAGAGGTCTCATTATGCCCAAGGCTGGGGCACCTTTCTGGGGCTCATATTCTCAATAGTTTTAATTTTCTGTGGCTCCCATATTGAGTATGTTTTAAGAGCACAGTGTCCTTACCGAGGTACCTTTTGTTTTGTGTTTATAGGATGAATATTCACTGGGTACACTTAGTCTGAATTGTAGGGTTGTTTTCTGTTTTCCTCCATAACCCATTTTTAGGAGGTCATTAAGAGCTTGTGGTTCATGTTTCTGAGAGTACCCTTTGGGGTGCTTGCAGAACCTGCCATCGTATCTAGTGTCTGGGAAATCAGGGGGTCGCTAGATTGCTGTTTGTCCCATCTTCTCACGTGTTGGGAGAAGAGTTAGCTGTCACTTGCTGGGACTGTAGGTATCTCCTGGGCCAGTGGGATTAGAGTCCTTCTAAGCAGCTGGTGGTCTTGGCTTGTCTTGTAGGCTGGTTAGGTTTCCATGCTAGTAGCCAAGCCATTTCCTCTGCCAGGTGGGACGTTTAGGCAGGGAATGTGACATTTAGGACAAAATGAGCTCTGTGACAAGGCAACTTGCTCTAGGTGAATCTGATGTTACAGCAAGTGTGGGTGGGTACTCTTGATTGTTTAGCTTCCACTTGTGTTGTTAGCTTGGGGAATAATAATAATAATCATTATTATCATCCTCTCTACATATCAGGAGGTACATGCTTAGAGCACCATGTCCTGGGACACTTAAACTGTTTGACATCTCTTGTACCTTTCCAGGCCTATCTCTATAGGACATCTTTCCAGAGTTGGAAAGTCCGCCTGCAGGAACCCTGAGGTGTTAGATGTTGTTTTCATCAGCTACACAGTTGTTCACAGAGACACACTCCGGACAGAGAGAGGACAGTCTCCATCCAGAAAACAAGAAGACAAAACCATATGGAAATCATAACTCTTGTGCCTGTTACTCTTCCTCCAGAGAAATTCCAGCTCTTTGAAAACCTTTCCTCCTCCATCTCTACTTCAGGCACTTTAAACCCAAGCACAGCAATGTGTGTAATTATCATGAAACTCGAAACTGGTATAGTTGAGCCGACCCTGAAGAAAGCAAAGACAAAAGCAGAAGAAAAAAAAAAAAAAGAACTGGTGTAGAAAAAACAAATAATAATGTAGGACCTAGTGAATCCCAAATGTAATTTTTGGAGAAAACATAGATGTTCTCACTATATACTTAAAAAAAAAGGGGGGGGGGTACAAAAGCCACAGTGACAGTTAAGAAATGACAAGGGGGAAATAGAAATATAAGAAATTCAGTGACGTGTTCCAGAGCAAGCAAACAATACATTTAAAAGAAATAACTATGCTGGGGTAATAAAACTGGTTTAAATCAATCCAAAATCACATGTAATCTGTAACTCCTTTTGTTTGAATAATATAAAGGATGGTTGAAAGGATCTCCACCACTTCAAAGATGCAGTTTACCCAGACGACTTCACAGGAAACAGTCTACCAAGCATTTACAGTAAACATGACTCCAGTGCTTTTTAGGCGGTAGTAGAAACTTTAAGAGAACTCGGAAATTTTAGGGAGTATAAATGATAAAATCACCTGAACAGATAGCACACACATGCATGTCACATTTAACATCATCTCACCTGTGAAAGTGAACTTATTTCCTGACAACGTGACATTGAAATCCCCAACTAGGGTTTGAATCTCTGTTTCTTCCCCTCCCTCCCTCCCTTGAATGCAACCAGGCCTGCTTCATGTGCACTGAAACTCTGTAAATAGGTCTATATGTGTTTAAAAATCATTACGCCTTCCTGATCATTCATTTCACTCTTTTTTTCCTCCAATAAGACCCAGTCTATTTCTGACAAGAGTCCTTATCTTTATATTCACTGGGTACGAGATTCCAGGAGCCACCCCAATTCCTTATATTGTGTTGATATGGCGTTTTTCCCACCTTAATACTTTTCCATCTGTGTCTTGTAATTTTTGTGTGTGTTTGTCTTATTATTCAAACACATTTTAAAATAAAGAGCATATAGCAGGGTCTTGCTTCTTTATCATTCTGACAATCGGTCTTTTAAATGGGCTGTTTATTTCATTTCACACAATGTAATTAATGTCTGATCTGGTTGAATTTCAGTGGGTCAGCTTGACATTCATTGTCTCTTCTGTGATTTGTCTCTCTGTTACTCCTTTTCTCATTCTTCTGAGTTTTTTGCTATTCCATTTTCATAGTTTATTATTTAAAAATTATATTTTTATTTGCTATTTCTAATTTTTTCAGGAGTCAATCCAGTGACGGCAATATCAGTCTTAGATGGTGAAGCTTGATTAAAAAAAAAAAAGATACTATGTGATTTATTATGCAAGTTAAGAAACCTGTGAGAGTATAATTCTATTTACTTCCCTCAAGTCATTCCTGGTGCACTTGTGAAATACACTTGTGCAAATGTCACAGACCCTACAATATATTTTACGTTGTTTGGTCATGGTCTTAAAGCGAGGCTGTGTTTATTTAAATAGTGTGTGCTTTTACCCACATATCTACATTTCTGGTGATTCTCATTCCGTTCTGCAGAGCTACACCTCATTTTCTATAATTGACCTCCAGCTAGCCAGCTTCTTCCAGCTAGGTCTGCGGACAAACTCCACATTTATTAGAAGACGCCTTTATTTCACCTTATTTATGAAAGTAATTTGGTTATAGAGCCCTATATTTATTTCTTTTCAGTTTTACTGTTTTTCTTTATGCTTTTCAATTTCATTGATCCTTCTGTTGTATAGAGTCTCCTGTGATTTCTAGATAGTAAATTGACTTCACATAATTTTTTTCACTTTTAGAATATTTTCTTTTCTATGATGCCCTAGATTCTCCTGAAATTCCCCTAGTTTTCACTCATAATTACCTTTTTCTGTTGCACTTTTATTTATAATAATTATCTTAAGCTCCTTTTCGTAATTCCAAAAGATGAGTAATCTATAGTTCTGTTTTTGGACTGATTTCTTTCTTTAATTCATTCATTTCAAGATTTTTTGATCATTGTGTATATATATATATATATATATTTTTTTTGCCTAATATAGTTTCTAAAAAAATATTGGGACATGAAGTGTGTGTGTGCATGTGCACACGTACATGCTTGAGAAGAACTCTAACCTTTTCTTAGGGCACCAAAATGAGGGTGCAAATGTTGAGACATTTTTAGGGATGGTTGTCTTTGTTTTTATTTTTTTAAAGATTTATTTATTTGTTTTAGAGAGTGAGAAAGTGGGGAAAGAGAGAGGGAATGAAAGGGACAAGCAGACTCCACACTGAGCGCAGAACCCCACACAGGGCTCGATCCTATGACCCTGAGATCATGACCAGAGTCAAAATCAAGAGTTGGATGCTTAACTGACTGGGCCACCCAGGTGCCCCAGGAAAGGTTGTCTTTATTTCTTCAAGAAGGCCTTGGGTTGGAAGCATCAGGAGTCTAGGACTTCTCTTTGCTTTTATAACACTACCTCCAAGCATCTAATGCACATTGCACCTCCTCACAGGCTTTGAAATGTCCTGTCCACAAATGAAGGAGGGATAGGACGTAAAAGACTCAAACCTAGCCTTACAATGATGAACACATCAAAACTGGTTAATGATTGAAACAAGAGTTAATGAGGAGATTTCATATGCCCCGTAAAGGGTAAAAAGATGTTCAGTCACACGCCTAAAAAACAAACTAAGATGTGTCGAGGTTCTCTTTAATGAATCACCTGTGTAACAATCAAAATTTCTTGTGAAAGGAGTCTCAATGAGCTGCCCAGTTTGCCCTTCCTAGTTGTTATGAGAATGTCCATTTCCCCTGGTGCTTTTGCAGGAGCTAAGTAGCTTTAGTGTTTTCTTAAACCTACACATTTCATTTTTAATAATTTTCCTACAGATGTATAGATATGAGACAATTATATAAACATTCATATTTTGCATTTTTTCCATAAAATAAAATGTTTTGAATCAGTACAAATGTATACAAAATGGCTGAAATAATTATTAGTGGGAAACAGAGTCTAAAATAATTGTATTAATAATAAGTTAAAGGGGCACCTGGGTGGCTCAGCCATTGAGCATCTGCCTTGGGGCTCAAGTGTTGATCCCGGAGTCCTGGGATCAAGTCTCACATCAGGGAGCCTGCTTCTCCCTCTGCCTATGTCTCTGCCTCTGTCTGTGTCTCTCATTATTAAATAAATAAAATCTCTCTTAAAAAAGTAAGTTAAACTGATGGCCTAGTATCTACTGAGATAGTAGAGCAGACAAAGTAGAAATCATAAATCGGTGGTATAGGACTCAAGCGTGCAATTTAGAGAATTAACAAGAATGTGATGACAAAGAATTCTTTGTTTTTTTTTTTAAGCTTATTTATTTTTTTTGTAATCCCTACACCCAGTGTGGGGCTTGAACTCACAACCCTGAGATCAAAGGTTACATGCTGTTCCAACTGAGCCAGCCAAGCACTGCAAAGAATCCTTCATAAAGCCTGGAGAATATTGATGAAACTGCCAAAAAATGATGAATGGAAAATAGAAACAATAAATATGCATATATGCATACACAAATGGCAGGATGATGTTAATGACAATTAGATATTAAGGGTTCTGAACATTTCAGTTGAGTCAAGAGCCTCAGGAAGAGAGAACATCCACTAAAAACATCGATATGGCTGTCCATATCCAGTTATAACTGTGTTGGACAAAGACAACAAAAAGGAAGATTGTGCAAAGTTTGCACATTTATATTTGAGGACATGAAACTGCTTTTCAAAGTCTTGAAGTCAAGAAGAGCTAAATTGTATTTTTGTCTTTTTATTTTCCAGAAGATTTTTTTTATTTATTCATGAGAGACACAGACAGAGAGGCTCTCTCCCTGCCAGGGAGCCTGCTTTTCTCCCTCTGCCTATGTCTCTACCTCTCTCTCTGTGTCTTTCATGAATAAGCTTTTAAAAATAATAAGGTCTTTTAATAATAAGGATAATTAAAAATAATAATAATAAATAATGAAATAAATAATAAGGTCTTAAATAATATGGTCTTTTAACCCTAAGGATAATTAAATATCCATTAATCCATACTGATAGAAATACACGATTGAAAAAATAATGAATGAGAGAATAGACACATGTACTTTACAGAAGAATTCCACATAATTTATGTAGATACATCCTCAAGGAGGTGGATTATTCTCTACCCCTTACATGTGAGCCATGTGGGGACTTCCTTCAAAAGAACACTGTATAGAAAGTAGGGGAAATCAGTGACTATAGTGGAGAATCCTGACAAACACAACTTCAGCCAGCTGACAAAAGCCAACAGTACCAAGTAGTCAAGTTTAGGGTCTTGTACCCTTGATGTGATGGAATAGAAATGGAATTTAACATCGACGGTCTTCCCTGAAACCTATAACCCTAGCCTAATCATGAGAAACACACCAGACAAATCCCATTAGAAGGACCTGCCACAAAACACCTGACTTGGACTCTTTAAGGTCCTTGATGATGTCAAGGTCATCACAAACACATGCCATCTGAGAGACTGTCAAGAGCAATAGAAGGATACATGACAACTGAATGTAATGTGAGGTCCTAAAACTCACACAAAATGGGTCATTATGTACAGACTTTAGTTAAGAATAATGTATCAAAGTTATTTTGTTCATTGTAACAAATATTCCATATTACCAAAATGGCAGAAACTGGATTTTAGGGTAGATAAGCCTATCTGTACTATTTTCCTCTCTCTCTCTCTCTCTCTCTCTCTCGCTCTCTCCCTCTCTCTCCTCTCTCTCTCTTTTGTAAATCTAAAACCGTTCTCAAATGATAATAATAAAATTTATTTTAAAACAATGGTGGGATGATAATGGGGCAAAAATTACAGAAGCCACAGGAAGAGGGAATTCAAGGAGGAGAGAAGTCACCTTTGAACATCATTCCAGATAAATCAAGCCAAAATGGGACAGATTTTAGGTTTTAGTAAAAGGAAAATCATTAAGGACCACTGTGAGACCAATTAAAAGCGATTCTGAGGTCTTTTTTAAAGCCATATATTACTATAAGATAGAACTGAAAACCCATTTTTCCTCCCCTAATTGTTATCAATAATATTTTAAATGTCTTAGGTGCTTAAATTCTCCTTGAGGAATCTATTATGACATTTCTGAGTTTTGAAATTTTTTCATATGGATGGTTGTTATCCAACTTTCCAAAACCTCATTTTCCATTCAAATCTTTCCCCAAAATTGAGTCATCATGGGTCGCTAAGTCTCCTTTTGTCACAAAGACTGTTTCTTTCCAAGTGACTGTTAATAACTCCATCTACCGAGATTATTTTTAAATATCACAGTCCTTAAGGCTTAGTATTACCCACACCTACTTTTTCATTTGCATGATGTTACAGAGATTGGGAAATGTCAGGAGCTGCCAAATTAGCAGTAGATGCCTTGATCTTGAATTTAAGGGTCGCAGATCCAATTTATTACTCAGTCTGTCTGTGGGCAATTAGGTTAGTACATTTAAGCTGATATTAGCGGCCAGATGTGATTTCATTCTGCGTTTTTGAATTGCAGGTAGTGCGGTATCTGAGAAGGATGGATGGTGTAATGGGTGAAGAGGTGTGAATGGATCCAGGTATGGTTCACACTCATCCCCCCTCTGCTCCCAGAGATTTACTGCTCTTTCAGTGTGAACAAACAATATATCCAAGGACTGGTTTCTCCATCAACCCCGAGGGAATAAATAGGGAATAAATAAAAATAGATCAAAATAACATGGGTGTATTTTGTACTCCAGGCTGGAAATGCTGATTATTGGAGTTCTTGTTTTTTTGTTGTTGTTGTTGTGGCTGTGTTTTTAGTAAACACACACACAGACCCATGCACGTCTACACCTGGATTCAAACCTACCACCGCCAGGATCCTGAGTAATATGGGAAGGGCAGGTGCATGGAGAGCCAGTTCATGGTCACTTGTTGCCAATGTCTGTAGGGATGGATTTAGCATCAGTGGCCAGCTAAATCACTTCTGGGACATAAGCCTTTGGAGAAAATGAAGTTTATCTGGAATAAACTTTCGCTGGGAAAGCACTGCATGTTGAAAGAAGTAGAGCTTCCATTATCTATTTGGGCGGGTTGGAGAGTTGGCCAAGTATGAATGGCATATGGCTTCCCGTTGCGAGGTAGGATAGCGTGGCTCAGTTCTGTTCTCCTTTTCCCACATGGTCCTCAGCCTTGCTCAACGCCAATATCCTAAGATGTGAAGATACATGTGAGAAGAGCAAATAAAGTACTTGCACACTCACATCTGTCTGGACCTGGAGTCACACGTATTTCAAGGCAACTTCTAAGAACAAAGATCCTCAGTGCCTGGAATCCTGCTCTTGCCCGGTCGGTCGGTCTCAGAAACAGCCTTGTCCTTAGTGGTCATCTTGGTAATTCAGATTTTTATTTAGAAAAGACTCTTGATGGAGGCAAATAGAATTTTTTTTTATCACCAGGTAGGTCCAAAACCTCTTAGGGAAAATATTCTATACCTAACCCTTCTTTCTGTAGGGGTTAACTACGTAATAACCTACACAGTGAGCCAGGAGGGGTCACTATCTGTGATGTGCCCTTTCCCAAAATCAAGGGGGTGCCTGGGAATCGGGACTCCCACAGTCCCTTCCAGCACCAAATTTCACAGATGTAAATGCCTTGTATGGGTCTGAAATACATCGTTTTAGGTTGGGAATATGTATTTTGATTTTTACTAATTTCCATGAACTGCTTGGTGTCAAAACAGAGTAACTGTTAGATCCTGCTGATAGGTGCTGCTGTAAACCTTTCAATTTATCATCCCTCACAAACCAAGCTATAGTCCGGACCTCTACACCGATGCCCTGAAAACATACAATACATTCAGCAATAAAAAAAAAAAAGTGAGTGCAGAAGTAGAGAAAACTATTCTCTGCCTAAAATGTTAAGAATTATCTTGAGCCTTCCACATTTCCATGAAGGTTGCGGGATTCATACACAGGCTATAGAAATAGTTAGGACATTTTGTGCTTCTATCGGGGCAGTATTCCTGCAAGTCATTTGGAAGTATTTCAAGATTATTCGGAACAATTTGCACACTTTTCAGGACAAGAGAAAGTCAGATAAATTTTGTCAATTGTGGACGTATCAAGTAACAGAGACTTGATGCCTGGCCAGTTACGGGAATATATATTCAAGCTCCAACCCTATGCAATGGGCACCCGGTTAGTGTCTTTCCACCGCCTTGTGCACATCTGTAGAAAGAAGAGACTATCACACTTCAAGATTATTATATAAATGAAATAGGAAAGCTCTTGTGGTCACATTTAAGAAATAGAGGTTAAAATAAAAAAAAAACATCTTTTTTACCCTTTATCCCTCAGCCTTGATGAAAAAAAAAATGATGCTGTTTGCATTGGCAGGGGAGAAATGTGTCAAATATTTACCTATCACAAAAGATAGCAGGAACAGGAAAAGATGGGAAATAAATAAGATATAACGTTGAATATGTGCAAAAATCCTACTTTATGAACTTGTGCCTCTTCTTTTTGAGAGAAATGCATTTTCATTTTAGAAAATTTGGACTACGAAGGATAAACACAAGGTGATAGACCACCGCCCCAAAAGTACAGCCTAAATCAACCACACAGACAGACAAAGATCATTGTGATCTTATTCTTGACTTATTCTCTTATATTGCTTTTTCTGTGCATGGGGAAATAAAGAAAAATGGGCTATAGTATCATTCATAAGAATTTCAGGGGACTTTTTTTATTTACTTATTTTTCATTTTAATTCCAGTGTAGTTAACATACAGTGTTATATTAGTTTCAAGTGTACGATATTCAAGGCTTCCATACATCACCCAGTGCTCATCACAGCAGGTGCACCTCTTCGTCTTCATCACCTGCTTAACCCATCCCCCACTCCCCTCCCCTCAGGTGACCATCACCTTGTTCTTTATAGTTGACTCTGGTTTTTTGTTTACTCCTTTTTTTTTTCCTTTGTTGATTGGTTTTGTTTCTTAAATTTGACATATGAGTGAAATCATATGATATTCATCTTTCCAGACTGGCTTATTTCGCTGAACATTAGACTCTCTCCATCCATCCGTTTGTGTTGTTGCAAATGGCAGGATTTCATTTTTTATGGCTGAATAATATTCCAGAGTGTGTGTGTGTGTGTGTGTGTGTGTGTGTGTGTGTGTACACACCACATCTTCTTTATCCATGCATTAATCAAAGGAACTCGGGCTGCTTCTATAATTTGGCTATTGGAAATAATGCTGCAGTGAACAATGGGTGCATATATCTTTCAGGGGACATTTTAAGCGCACAGTTTATTTTGAAGTAAATACAGATTCAGGCACATTTGTGAGAAATGATAGAGCTCCCACATGCCCTTTATCCGGTCTTGGAAGAGTAACATCTTGCAAACTTTGACTCCAACATCCCACCCAGAGAATTAATGTCAATACAGTCAAGCACACCAGGATCCTTCCGGTTCCCCAGTGAGAGTAACACCCACACCCCTTCTGCCCAACCACCTTCTGAATCCCTGATATCCACTAATCTGTTCTCTATTCTCATAATTCTGACATTTCAAAAATATTATCTAAATACAGTGCATTTGGGTGGCAGTGGTTTCTCATTGTCCGGGAGGGCTGGTTCCTCACTCAGGCTCTGCTGGCGTGGGTGAGGGTGAAGCCACCAGTTTTCATGGGCTGCTTGATTGGAGTGGAGTGATGATTTTCTGGAAGTATTGTCTTGCTCTGCTCCTTCTTCCCTGGTCCTCTGACTAGAGAGCAGCTCGTGGGGGACTTTTTTCTTTTTTCTAATCGGGTACTATTTCCTTTTCTGAATTGCTATTGCTTCAGCTCCCAGTGTGGGACATATGAGGGAAGGAAAAGGAAGTAAGAAAGGAGAAGGGAGAAAGCAGAAGGAATGATGGAAGGTAAAAGGAAGAAAAAGGAAGGAAAGAGGAAGGAGGGAAGGAGGAGCAAGACACACACTCACCTTATTATTAGTCCTTGGGTTCCAGATCCCCTAGATGATCTGCCTTCCTTGTGAGTTTCAGCATCTTTGTATATTTTATATAATGTCTGGTAGTTTCAGTAGCATTTAGTGACAGAGAAGGGAACGCTCCACTTCCCCCACCTTCCTGGAGGCAGATGTCCTCTTCAATACAGTCGAATGCAAAGAGAAATGTCCTTATTTTTCTTTGGACCTTTAATATAGACACACAGGCCCTTCGGAGGCCATCCATAGACTATTGTGCTTTCCTGAGATCGTAATGAGCACGTGCGTTGAGATGTAAAGATATTGTCATCCCATATTCCTATCAGATGATCTGATAGCCTGAGCTTGGATTAGTTCACAGGAGAACTCCAGGGAATCTTCCATGAAAATGGCTAGAGATGGACTATAATCATGATCCGTGCAAGATCACAACCTGACTAATGAGATGATGGTACACATAGTAGAGATACTGGAGCAAAAAATATATATATATATAAAAACCTACAGGTGCAGCGGGAAAATCAAAATTGATGATGAAATGATGGGATTTTGTGTGTAATTATTGTCTCTAAAAACAGTAATAGAGAACGCAATGAAACCAATGAAACATGAAAAACAGGAGATGGTAGGGCGCACTGGGAATGGTGCATTAGGAATTCTGGAGATCCACCCAGAAAAGTGACCAACAGAAGACACAACCTTGACACCTCTCAGTTAGTGCACAAAATTCTCCAGAAGTAGGAAAAAGTGGCTCTAATGTGTACACGGTGACTTCTATTATCCTGACTTATGTTATCAATGTCTGGCATCTTCTGGACAAGCTTCTGGATTTTCCTCGGTACTCCACAGCAGCATACAAGAGAAGGTGCAGTTGTAAAGGAAATGCAAAAATTAGGCTTCGAGGAGCCAAGGTTGAAGACTTTATTCTATCCTTGCTCACCGTAGCACAAGCGACAATCCAACGCTTCATTGCTCCATCAAAAATCCAGGCAATCCGTCTCCCTGATGGGAACAGGAATAGAAAGGATATAAAAATCACATAAAGAAAACACCTTGGAAAAAAATTATTACTAGAAGAAACACCATAGTCAAATACCGTAGCAAAATAATTACACAGTGTCCCCTGGGAGCAGGAATGGGAAGACAGTTATCTGAGGAAAACGCGAGCCACCCGGAAAGATATTTTAAGAGATAAATACAGTTGATCCTTGAACAACACGTATTTGAACTGTGCGGGTCCACTTACACGCAGTAAATAGGAGACAGTCCTGTAAATGTATTTTGTCTTCCTTATGGTTTTATTTTTTAAAGATTTATTTATTTATTTATTTATTTATTTATTTATTTATTTATGAGAGAGTGAGAACAAGTAGGAGGGGGCCAGAGGGAGAGGGAATCTCTTTATACATATATCTAATGTATTATATATTTATTGGAGTTCAATTTGCCAACATATAGCGTAATAGCCAATGATCATTCCGTCAAGTGCCCCCCTCAGTGCCCGTCACCCAGTCACCCCACCCCCCACCCACCTCCCCTTCCATTAGCCCTTGTTTGTTCCCCAGAGTTAGGAGTCTCTCATGTTTTGTCACCTTCTCTGATTTTGAGGGAGAGGGAATCTCAAGCAGACTCCTCTCTGAGCCCAGAGCCAGACATGGGGCTCGATCTCCCAAACCTGAGGTCATGAGCTGAGCTGAAACCAAGAATCACATGTGTTACCAACTGAGCCACCCAAGTGTCCCCTTCCTTACGGTTTCCTTAATCACATTTTGTTTTCTCCAGTTCGCTTTATTGTAAGAATACAGCGCGTAATGCGTAGAACATGCAGTGTGTGTTAATCAGTGTAATTAAGTTATAAGCCTTCTGGTAAACAGTAGGCTCCTGTTAGTGAAGATTTCAGGAGTTATACACAGATTTCCAACCATGGTTGGGGGTAGTCAATGCCCTACGCCCAACTGTAGACTAAAGACATGAAAAACATCTGGCTATAGAAAAGATATTCTGGAAAATACAGGCAGTGAAAAAATTGATCAGTAAATATAGCAAAAGCACATTCTTATAAAGTTAAAATATTTTAAAAGTAACACATTTTATTCACACGTACTTTTTACACATTTCATGGAACAAAGAGAACCTTGAATCTCTATATTGATTTACAACATACTTTTAAGGGATATTCCATTGTTATACAGATTTGCCCAATGGCCCTTTAGGTTTTACAAATCATCATCTATTAAAAGCTATTTTAATTAATTAATCTTTTTAGAGAGGAAGAGCTGATGGAGACTCCCCGCTGAGCACAGAGCCTGATGTGGGGCTTGATCCCAGGACCCTGAGATCATGACCTGAGCTGAAATGAAGAGTCACCTGCTTCACCGACCAAGCCACCCGCCCAGATGCCCCATTGTCTATTAAAATGTTGTAAAAGGGGCACCTGTGGGGCTGAATTGGTGAAGCATCTGCCTTCAGCTCAGGTCATGATCTCAGGGTTCTGGGATTGAGTCCCCACATCATGCTCCCTGCTCTGTGGGGACCCTGCTTCTCCCTCTCCTTCTGCTCCTCCCCCTGCTCAGCCTCTGCCTCTCAAAAGAATAAATAAAATCTTAAAAAAATTTTCTTAAAAAAATGTTTGGTCTCCTTTATATGGCACAGACTGAATAGAACACCAAAAAGGAGCACATTTTATTCATGTATCATTTTTTAAACTTTTCATGGAACGAAAAAGAAACTTGAATCCTTCTTGATGATTTATAGATTTCAAAGGATATTCAATTATCACAGAGATCTATCAGTTGATCACAGAGATCAATTATCAGAGAATATTTCCCTCTTTTATTCTTTACAGTATTTGTTTTATTTTATGTACACTAATGCTGTGGTATTTTGTGTCCAGATACTCACAATTAAAACTCTGTTGTGGAATCATTTTTGGTCATTAGAAACTACCATTCTTTGTCTTGTTTGCTAATGCTTGTTTTATTTTTTCACTCAATTAACCTTTTTTCAATGTTCACAAAAGAAGCTTCTTTCTCTCTCCTTCCTTCCTTCCCCCATTGTTCTTATTGGATTTTGCCCATTCTTTTGTTTTCATTATTTGAGTCCCTTTGGGTTTTATGCTTTTTCTTTTGGAATACTTCTTTTGTGACAATAGATAAAACCGGACACCTCACATGTGTTGATGCGATGAGTATATTCTACATCAAAGGCTTTTATTTCTGTAACGTACATCACTGTATATTTATATTTTACTTAATCCTCTATTTTCAGCATGCTTTGAATCACTGCCATCAAAAATGGTGAAATAAAGAAAATTCTACATCCTCTGCCTTTCAGACACCTCACCATCTGATTTTCATTGATTGTATTATTTTCCTAATTGAACTTAAGTCACATATTTGAACCCTAACACCGCCAAGCATGTCTAATATATGCTGATCATATATAAATAATCATGATCCTCAGCTGTTAAGAAAAAAGAGGAAGTCATCTTACTTGCATATTTACATACATCTTTGTATTTTAGCTGAAGATGTTTTCAAGCAAAAGGTGAAAGATACCACCTGTTTTCTTTCTGCTGCTAATAATAAAATGTACAGAAAGAGACAAATTAAGAAGCATTACACAAAATGCAGCCACATATCTAAAATGCGTGCAATTTTCTGGAAGGAAGGAGGTCACAAAAGGCTAAGTTTTTACACAAAACATCCTTTGAGGTGATTAAGGGTTAGACTCTAAGATTTTCCCAAATGAAACTAAAGAGTACCCAGAAAACATAAGACCATTATTTCATTGTGCTCTCAGTAGAAGCCAAAAATAGACAAAATCATCTTGGAAAGACGTGGTATGACGAACCTCAGGGTTGATGGAGTCCATCCTTAGACACTGGAGACCCACGAAGTTCTCGAGAATTTGGTATCAGTAGAAATGCCAATTTGGACTATTAGGATGGTGGCCTAGAGGCTAGAGCTGAGGACCACAACGTTATGTCCAGGTCTTGCAACCTACTGGAATTCACTTGGTTAGATTTCTAAACAGCACTGGGACCAGCAACTCCACCCCCATTAATTGAACTAGAATGTCTACAATTGTTATTCTACGCATACCCAATCATTGTAGGTTAGGCATAAACAAATTTTTCTCTTTCCATGGGACCATGGATCTGTGGAATTGTACACCGGGATGTATTATTATATGTAGAGATTTCCTCTATGTCTGAATTAGATGGTAAGATTTGAGAGTTCTGAGCTGATGGGCTATACAAGAGATTTTAGGGTTTTTGGTTGTTGTTTTTTTTTTACAAGAGATTTTGGACTCTGGAGTTAGTAAAATAGGATAAGACTTCTAAGGATCTTCAGATGGGGTGAATATATTTTGCTCTTGAGAGGGCCTTGAATCCTTGGGGCCAGAAGATAAAGTGTGATAGAAATCTAAAGATATAAAATCTAAAGAAATCTAAAGATAGAAATCTAAATCTTACCCACAAGATGGGTGCCCCCCATTATTCAGCCAAACACCAATCTAGGAATAACCTTGATGTTCTAATTATGTATATTAATCAACTGGTCTTACGATAGGGAGATTTTATCTGTATTATCTAGGTGGAACCAATGTAAAAAACAAAACAAAACAAAACAACCTCTGCAAGCTGAGATTCATACATTCACCCCAGACTAATTGCCAACGAGTGAGCAGAATTTAGTCTTCCAATTCTGCCCATAACCTGAAGGAGCCTGGAAATGGAATCTTCCCTAGAGCCTCTGGAAGGGAATCCAATACTACCCAAAATTTGATTTTGTTCTTATGAGACTCTAAGAAGAAAACCAGCTAAGACACACTACATTCATCTATCTGACCCACGGGAACACATGGATATGTGTAAAGCTGATAAAATTTTAGTCATTTGTGATGGCAGCAATAAAAAATAATATAACCCTCCATAAATATGTTGTCCAGAAGAATTCACAAAATCTACAATGCCTAACCCATAAATATGTCTGTATTTCTTCCCATGTTGACCTATATCTGTTGGATTATATGTGTTCCTTCAGTTCTTTCCATGCATTATTACACTGTCTTCCAATGTCGAGCATTTTTTAGTTGAAAATTAGTCTACCTATTGTACATATGACATATTAATCTTAGGATTATTTCTATCTTTGGAATGTATGGAACTTTCAGAAAATATTTCAGGTTCACTTTTTCCTGGCAGCAATAGGATCTATCAGTCTGAAGAGGAAAGTCTTATTTCTGGGAAGTTTTCTCAATATAATTTTTAAATATTTATGTATGCCATTATTTCATTTATTTTCTTTGGGCACACCAATGTGGGGAAAGTCATATCAAGATTTAATTACATATGTAAAACTGATCAACTTTTCTCCTAATTAAATGGTAACTGAAACAATAAATACAATTTTTTATCCTGTATTTTGGTACGCTTTTAGAAGCTTAATCATAATACTCGAGGCTGCAAGAATTTGGGGAAGACTGGCATTCAGATATCTTCATGTAGATTTGAAAGAAGCCACAGTCGATAAAACTTTCTGAAGAAAATTTAGAAAAACATGGGAACTTCGTTTTGCAAATCCTGCACCCAGCAGTTATAATGCTGGTATTGAGTATATACATGATTACATGAGCAAAAAGGATAATATTGTTTGAAATAAAAATAATTATAACATTTTTTCTTTTCTTATATAACATTTTTTTTCAAATAAAAAATAGACATTTGCACTGAAAACTGGAAACTATTATCCATCCATATAAACTCAATTAAATGAGCGTCTATTAGAACAGGGAGATATAATTAAAATTCAAAAGAATGGGATAGATTTGTGTCAGTTGATAGGGAAGGTCACAAAGCTGCCTTTTTCCCTAAATACGTAGGGTATAGAATAATATGTATAATCAGAGTTAACAAATAGATATCACAAAAGGCTGTATTTTCATATTTCAAAGTTATTTCTCAACATTTGCATATTATCAACAAATTTTTTTTTGAAAGACTTGTTTCATGATAGCCACTGTTTTATTTATTTGGCTACTGTTGTGGTAAAGGGCACAATTCCATCTGGTGTGTCTATCTGTTACATAGAACTTGTACATATCTGCAGAGTAGTCAGGTTTTCTGAAAGTATATCTACAGAGACATTTCTCTACTTATGTTCTAGAAATTAAAAAATAATAATAATTAACAGGAGAAAATGTATGTCCATGCATGTGAGACTATGCGGTCACTTTGAAAGCATCAGTGTTTATCAAGGGATCCATTTTTGGAGAGTCTTGATAAACACTGTGCGTGTGTAGACAGCTTTAAAAACTGTATTTTTTAGCAAACATATTTAGCTAGTGCTGTATTTCTTCTCGTTTAGTTTAAACCCATCATCCCTTGTTTTGCCTTCGAATCATTGATTATATTTATGATGTTACATAGTCTTGTGACATTGATGAAGGTCTAAATGACTAAGCATATATGATATGGAAATAATGAGGACTTTGGATTATACACAGATCTGCATTTAATAATTCTATGTTTTTCTCTTGTGCAATCCTTGAAAATCCTTTTACATTTCAGAGATTCATTTTTGATTTGCAAAACAGATCAAGGTATTTCTCGTGGGCTGAATTGTGTCGCCCCTAAAATTAGTACATTGAAGCCTTAGAATGTGGCTGTATATGGAGTTTGGTCTTTAAAGAGGTGGTTAAGGTGAAATGAGGTCCCTTGGGTGAGCACTGATCCCATAGGACTGAGGTCCTTATAAAAAAAGAGAGGAGGAGGGATTCTCAGTGTCTGACTCTTGATTTTGGCTCAAATCACAATCTCAGGGCTATGAGATCAAGCCTCACATCAGGCTCCACACTCAGTGCAGGGTCTGCTTGAGATTCTTTCTCCTTCTCCCTCTTCTAATACTTCATGTGTTACTCCCCTTTCTTTAAATTTTTTTTTTTTTTTATTATTGAAGTAGAGTTGACATACACTGTTACATTAGTTTCAGGTGTACAGTATCGTGATTCCACAAGTCTATATATTATGCTGTGCTCACCAAGAGTGTTGCTACCATCTGTCATGATACGCTATTGCAGAACCATTGACTATATTCCCTGTGCTGGACCTTTCCTCCTCATGACTTACGCATCCCATAACTGGAAACCGGTATCTCCCACTCCCCTTCACCCATTTTGCCCGTTCCCCAATCTTTCTCCCCTCCTGACAACCATTTTTTTGTTGTCTGTGATTGTGGGTCTACTTCTACTTTGTTGTTTGTTTGTTTATTTGTGTTTTAGATTCCACATATTAGTGATATAAGTGATGTAGATTCCACATTATTTGTTTTTTTAGATTATACATGTAAGTGAAGTCATATGGTATTTGTCTTTCTCTGACTGACTCATTTCACTTAGCATAATACCCTATAGGTCATCCATGTTGTGACACATGACAAGATTGCATTCTTCTTTATGGCTGAGTAATATTCCATTATATATATATATTTATATTTTGCACCATATTTTCCTTATCCATTCATCTATCAATGAACACCTGGGCTACCTGCATATCTTGGCTATTGTAACTAATGCTGCAATAAACATAGGAGTGCAGATATCTTTTCAAATCAGTATTTTAGTTTTCTTTGGGTAAATGCCCAAAGAAGTAGTGGAGTTATTACATTATATGTTGTTTCTATTAGTAATTTTTTGAGGGACCACCATACTGTTTTCCAAAGGGGCTGCACTAGTTTGTATTCCCACCAGTAGTGCAGGAGAGTTCCTTTTTCTCCATCTCCTCTCCAACCCTTGTTTCTTGTGTTATTGATTTTAGCCATTCTGACAAGTGTGAGCTAATATCTCATTGCAGCTTTGACTTGCATTTTCCTGATGATGAGTGATGTTGAGCATCTTTTCATGTGTCTGTTGGCCATTTGGATGTCTTCTTTGGAAAAAAAAAATGCCTATTCACATCCTCTGCCCATTTTTAATCAGATTATTTCGTTTTTAGGTATTAAATTGTATAAATTCTTTATATACTTTGGGTATTAACCCATTATAGGTCATATCATTTGCAAACATCTCACGATCAGTAGGTTGCCTTTTCTTTTTGTTGATTTCCTCTCAAAACACTTATCTGCATAGAACTGATATAGATGTTGTGGGAAATTGACAGTTTTGATCTAAGTTAGTGAGCCACATTGTGAAGGATCCCTTTCTCTCCAGAGACAAGATTGTAAATGTATATGCTTTTCACATGTAAATTCCATAAGCCATATTTAATGTTATTTTGGTGGTGTCTCCCAAGGGAGCAGCAACTGAGATGGATACAAAAAGGAAAAAAACAAAAAACCCCACACATAAAAATAAAAATCAGAGCACAAATGAATGCTTTTTCCTGTCCTCTATCTTATCTATTCAATGAAAACATTTTTAATGATCAGTGTTCAGCTTTCTCCATCATGTTTGAAGAAAAGGTATCACTGTCTCTTTCTTTTGATTTTATTTTCACACCTGATCATCCCATGCCAAGGTTGTAATCATGAAGGAACTTAGAAATTAGACATTCAACTGTTTAAGAGGATTTCTATTTTTATGAGATGGTGGTGTAAGTTGGAAGAAATACTCTATCATGTCTTTAAGATTTTTTTATGTTTGTGTCTAACCAGTGCCCACTCTTTTCTGCCCCACCGGACATGTTTTTATCCACCTCCTCTGTTCCAAGAGCACTCCCAGCTCCTATTCTCATTTTTCTGTAGATTTTCACAAGAGATGCAGTTTCTCGTGGCTGGGCCTATTCTCCCCTCTCGTCAGAGAATCTTAAACATAGAACAAGAACAGAACTCAGATTCGAAAACAGCATGCCCTGTGCTAGTAAACTAAAAATGTGGGTAAATGGGAATAGTAGTACTTCTGCATGCAAACTTTTGTTTTTATTTAATGAAATTTGTACTAAGATGATACACATAAAACATATCAACATTTCACCATTAGAATCTAATGGTTTTTAGTTACTATTACCATAAAACCTAATTCCATTTATTATAATTGCCTAAGATACACTAAATGTTCTTTCTCTGATATGTAGGTTGGTTAAAAATCTCCATCATGGCTCCCAAGGAACGAAGTCTTCTATTTCCCTTATGAACTCATGTTAAAGATCCTTATTCATTATTTTCTATAAAAGTGATGAAGTCAGTGCATGGGGTTGCCTTATGTAAATTAATTTCACCTTGCCTCTTGCTTCTGAAATTATCATAATCTTCCCAAATCCAGTTTAGGCTGCCTCCTTCGTCCAGAAAGCTTTTTCTCACCACTTCCTTCCTCAAGGCCCCCATCTTGTGAGAAACCCCTTATTCCTGGGCTGACTTTATAAGACTAACACACATGTACTTCCTGCTGCTGTTGTTGTAATCCAATAAGTGTAAGATTTCCAAAAGGTTTTGTCTGTTGACATCCACGGTTTGACTGCCTGTTGGGCATCTGACATTTGCTTAGTGAGACATCTGTTTAATAGATTGATTTTTTCTTTTTCTTCTTCTTCTTTTTTTAAATCAGGGATCATTTTTTTAAATGTCCATCAGTATTCACGAATGGGCTGAGAAAAAGTAGTGAGTAGTTAAGCTTTTTGGTTAAGAACGCAGGAAAAAAAAAGTTTCCATATATGCCAGAATTAAAATCAAGCTCACGATATTAGCAGACAAGCTAGTTTTTCAAGGTTTGGGCAAAAGTGGCTAAAGAAACTAAGCCAACTGCAAGAATGTTTTCCGGAGAGATCAAGGAGCAAGAAAGGAGCTGTCCTCAGATGTTGAAAGAATGCAAAGCATTTCACTGTTGAATGTGCTTTCTTTGCTCAAGAGCCAGCGGGAGAGGGTGGTTTGTTTATTTGAAGGGAGCTTACCTCCCCTGTTTTGTCAAGGTGTCAGGTTTCATAGGAAGCTGAAGACCTTGCAGTGTGCCCTGTAAGACCCCTAAGTTTTTCACTGGATACTCTGTGCATTATTTCGTCTCTAGTATTGAAAGAAAATCCCCAACATCCCTATCTAAACTAGGTGAATGAGAGGTGTTCAATATAACTTGGCTGTTAGGCCACCTCATTGAAGCTCTGCAGTCCTGCATTTGTGAAAAATAGTTGCAAGAGAATTTTGAACTGACACATGGAAAAACAAAGGACAGGTTCACTTTATTTTGCTGGGGAATGCTTGATATTTGCATAATCGCCCGCGTCATCTACCAGCTAATATGATGATAATAGTATGATGGCTCTGCCAAGCCCTTTCCAAATCCGTGCCTATCTAAATATCATTTTGATAAAGTTGGTGAATCTGAAGAAAATAAATTATGACAGAATATATCACATTTATTTTTAATTAATACAGTTCTTGATTACCCAAAATATAACATCTGGTATGCATCTGGATGAGTGGAAAACATGATACCCTGTAAGTAAAGAGTCAATATAATTAGTAGAAGCCAAAAGCACTGATTTTTATTTTGCAATTTGATTTTTTTTTTGCACTCACAAAACTCTAAAATGCTAAGCCGTCAAGATTTATGCCTTGTGATAAGATGCATGAGTCCTTTGATCTTTACCTTTCTTCTAGAGTAGAGCTGGACAGGATGTGTGTAATAGTGTTCATATCGACTATTGGATACACAAAACACACATCCTGAATATGCTTGACTTTGAATATCCTAAGCCACATGAACTGGTAAGATCGTTGTTAATTTAATGCTATAAATACATGTAGGTATTTCACTGCATTGTGTCGCTATCATGAGGACACAGAGTACATGTTCGGCTTGCGTTTCTTAGATTAAATTTAAATAAGCCAATTAAGACAAACCAAATTATGTGTGGATGAGACGAGAGAGAAAAGACGTGACCATAGGGAGCTGATTATTTCTGATAATGGCATAAATGAAAATTGCATGCCTACGACCAACTGTTTCGAGTCTTTGTCAATTTTCCAGCAGATGTGACACTTCAGTGTATGTGGAGTGGAAATGCAGAAATGCCATCTTTTAAAAAATATGGTGACTTAAAGAAACCATAATGTAATGTCAATAATTGCATGTAGTTCCAAATATTGCTCCCACAGCAATCAAGACTTGCTTGCATAATAGCTACGAATCCGATGATCTTTTTTATGGACATACGTTCCAAAAAGCAGAACGTATCCCCTGTCTTCTCTGGGTTCACACTGCATATGTGAATTCAATATTGGTATTTTCACTACTGAATTTGAGAGTATGTGGAAGACTACGTGCTTGATAGAATTGCATGTTACAAAATTTCTGCAATTTGAGTGACTTTTTACTTGGACCAGAAAGATGCATGGAATGACCTGATTATAGCGCAATTTCCTGTAGCGTTGTGCTACATTGAGAGTACTTACCACTCATTTCCCATCCTGGGAAGCCCTCCTCAAGGGATCTCCAACTCCTCCAACCCCTCCCACCTCAAGGACAAGCAGTCAAGGGCAGTGATGGAAAGAGACAGAAGAGAAATATTTGTTGGAGCTGCAACCATGAACCTAGAAAGTTTATAGGGCCCCATGAAAGATAGGTTATGTGTGCTTGCCCCTCATATATCACGCCCCTCTCTGGCATGGCTCAACTTCCATAATTCTCATCTCACACTTCATCCCGTCTGGACTTCTCATCACCAACTCTTACTCCCACGTGTGCCTTTGCAAAGATTTGCTTTGACCTAAAGGGGAACGGAGCAGGTCAGAATCCACTTCCACATGGGAAATCACTCCACAAAGAGATCTTTATTTCTCAAGACATGGCATGGAGGGATGAAGGCTATTTTTTTTTAATCTTACATATCCCACTAACTGTGGTTAGACGAAGAACTCCTTGATTCTGCCCTAGGAAGTTTAAGAACAAAGTTCGACCTTATTACCTTCAGAGTTTAGGAACAACATTTTCTTGGGTGAAATGTCACAAGTGGTCCCAGCATATAAGCAAAGAGATTGTCAAGCAGAGATAGAATTTCCTTGTAACACCCAGTGGACAGAGAAGTGACATGAGTATGCTTGCTTCTCATCAATATTCATAGTCTCCATGAAATTATTTTGAGACTGAACAGCCATGCCATTAAATAAAATCATTCCCCCTGTCTAGGTGATTTGTTCGGATTATATATACATCTATATATGTATGTATATTTGTATTATTTATATTTATATTTCTAGGTGATTTTGGGGGGTTACAAATACCCAAAGACACCAAATAAACATTCTAAAAGCTTCTCCACTGTGACTGACAAATTTGGAGGGAGAGGGGCTTTATATTTCTGTTATCATTCTATAGCTCTGGACGACATTTTAATCAATGTATACCATAAATTTCTTTCTAGTTAAATATCTAAAGATGAGAATTTCAGAGCATAAAACTTACGGTAACCACCAAAATCCCTACCCCTTCTCTATACGGCTTACCTAATAAGATGGCAAATAGTACTTTGCTCTTGTGTTTTTTAATACCAAATGTTCCGCCATTTATTCCAACAAGAATGTGCAATCAATTGTAATGTTTGCAAACAACGAAACAGCTTGCTTATGGCCTGAAAGCATTAAAATGTTAAAATGGTATATTAGATCATTTTCTCAAACACGGCCTATAACCTAGAATTTTATGTGCATGTAGTGTTCTGTGGAAGTAAATTAGAAATAGGTCCTAGCTGTTACCTCATGCACAATTAATGAGTGTCGTTTTAGATGGCAGCTATCCCTAACAGCACAGTTCTATGGTAAGAAAATAGAATCTGAATCTCTCTTGGTGGAACTTAAAATGATTCGCTTTCCATCATCTGTACGACTGTCATAAGGCTATTTCTTGTCCCTTCTGGAACCAGGCAAAAGTATATTTAATGAGCTCAAAACATTCTTCTAATTTGTGGCTTTTCTATACTAATACACAATTTCTCATGTGTAAATATATTTGGTTAGAACCTTGGTAACTCTAGAGTCACCTGACACTTTATTATTGTTACAGAAAAAAAAAACAGAAAATGTGAGAGGAAACAAATGTTTTTAAAAATTACCTTGGTTCTGATTTGTTTTTACTTGTATTAGTCAGCGAGAGTTACCGTAACAAAACAGCACAGACTGGGAGGCTGAAACAATAGGCATTTTTCTCTCGCAGTCCTGGAAGCTGGAAGTCTGAGATCCAGATGTGGGTAGGATTGGTGTCCTCTGAGGCCTCTCTCCTGGGAGTGTAGACACCATCTTCTCCCTGTGTCTCCATGTGGTCATTCTTCTACATTCTGTGTCCTCATCTTTTCTTATAAGAACACCAGTCCTATGGGATCAGGGATCATGAACTCATTTTACCTCGGTCACATCTTTAAAGCCCTCATTTCCGGATATAACCTCATTCCGAGGTCCCAGGGATGAAGGCTTCAGCACATGATGTTTAGGGGGGACACACTTCAGTTTCTAACACCAGACCAGTGGAAAGCTTGTGCTCTTAAATCCATCTACCTCACCACCCATCAATGTGTCCTTGTTCGTATGTGAAGCCTGTGAACCCCCGGAGCCAATGCAGGCACTTCCTCAGGCTGTTGCAAGAGGCAACATTTCTGGCAATTCATTTTCTGTACTCCAGGGATAAACCACTCTTTTATTGGAAGGAACAGGAAGTCATTGTGATGGATCGTTAAGAGTAGTAACACGGAACAGTGTTTCTGGGGAGTTCTGATGGGCAAAAAATCACCCAAGACCCCGTTACAATGTAGGTTCAGATTCAGTGGGTCTGGACGAAATCTACATTTCAAACAAAGTGGTCCAGAGCCTGCATCTTCTGTAGCACAAGACTATAGTTATTTATACCAAACACTAGAGGTCTAATGAAACTTTGGGGAGGTCCAACCAGCGAACCCCTTTCCCTGCATATTCTAATTTAATGGGTTTGGTGGCAGGACACAGAGCTGCAAATCTCAAGCAATCTGGACTACTATTTGCTGTGGGTTTAAGTAAGTTACTTGCCTTCTCTTTGCCTCACTTTTACCAGCTGTAACATGGAGCAGTCATGACCAATACCCACCTCAAAGCTGTGATGAGAATTAGTTCACATAATATTTATAAAGCTATTTTTAAAAAAAAAAATCCTGTGATATCAATATACCTATTGGCATGGGGAACTCTCAGCCCTTATTCCTTAACATATTTTGCTCCTTGCTGTGTTATTGCCACTACTTCCTTTTAATGAAATAAAGTCCCTACTGTTATTTACAATAAAAACCAACTTATAGATTGAATCTTCAGGTATGGTTAAAGAGAAATCATTTAAGCAAGACCTTCATAATAGGATTTATAGTATCTACACAACAACTTATATTACCATGGAACACAAGAAATCATTTTATTTATTTTTTTAAGAATTTATTTCTTTTTTCATAGAGCGAGCACAAGCAGGGGGAGGGGCAGAGGGAGAGACTCCCCACTGAGCAGGGATCCCAATCAGGAGGCTCTATCCCAGGACCCTGAGATCATGACCTGAGCCAAAGGTAGACACTAAACCTACTGAGGCACCCAGGCGCCTCACAAAAAATTATTTTAAATATCCAATGTGAATAAATAAATAAATAAATAAATAAATAAATAAATAAATATCCAATCTGTTAGTCTTTGTATAAGGCACTTATCAGGCTTACTATACCCGCCTAGCTTGTGGTGCTTTGTTAAAGTCGTGAACTGTCATGACACTGTTTGTGGCAGCCCTAGAGAATGAATACAGGAACTTTGGAGAATGGTCACTTTCACAACAGGAATTAGACATCGATATTGTGTTTCTGAAAGAGCCCGGGTGTCCATCAAAACGAGTGGAGAAAGGAGATGTGGTGTATACAGACAATGGAATATTACTCGGGCATCAAAAAGGATGAAATCTTGCCAGGTGCAATGATGTAGATGGATCTACAGATAATACCCTACAGATCTAGGGTATTATCCTAAGTGAAATGAGTCAGTTACAGAAAGACAAATATCGTGTGATCTCACTCATAGGTGGAAGTTAAGAAACAAAACTAATGGATATGGAAGAAGGGAAGGAAAAACAAAATAAGACAAAATCAGAGAGGGAGACAAATAAGAGAGTCTCAACTATAAGAAACACACTGAGGGTCACTGGAGGGGGTTGGGGTATGGGGTAACTGGATGGTGGCATGAAGGAGGGCACGTGATGTGATGAGCACTGGGTGTTATTTGCAACTGACAAATTACTAAAGTCTACCCTTGAAACTAATAATACACTGTATGCTAATTACTTGATTATGAATTTAAATAAATAAATAAAAATAAAACTACATGTCCCCTAGCAGTCTGCTTGGAATATCCTGCCTCAGCGTAGGGTTTCATAGCCACCAGTTGAGAACCACTGGGATAGACCAACACATTGACAGGCAGGGTCTTTCACACTAAGGCAGATTTTCCAATGTTGGCTTTGCTGTCACTGGGGTTGGGTAATTGTTTGCTGCAGGGTAGGCTGTTCACCAGCATCCCTGACCTTAACCCAGTCAGTGCCAATGGCAAATCCTCCTCTCCAGATGTAACATCTGAAAATGCCACTCGACTTGGCCACACATCGTCTGTAGGGGACAGGGTCACCCTGGGGTAAAACCATTATTTATTTCATGAAGTCATATTTTTTTCTTTAATACATCCAAAGCTCATTGTATGGAGTCTTTCAGAGCAAGGCAACTTCTGATTCCTTGAGCCGTCTACACAGCGACCTTTGTTCTTCATGAGCCACATTTAGAATCATCTAAGGACCGAGTATTTGCCACATGTACACATTGTATTTAGTGACTTAATCAATTATATTTAAATAATATATTTAAATATATTTAAAATATATTTTAAAGTATTTAAATATATTTAAAAAGTATTTTGAAAATAAGAGTAATCAAAAAGCCAATTTGGCCAGCCAACAAATAAGAAAGTAATCATTTGTAAAAACACGTGTATTAACTAGTTGATGCGTGCCTCACCCGCTACCATAATGGTAAAGGTTTAAAGACCTTACATGATTTGAATTAAGTGTGATTTTTAATTAAATATTACCCAAAGTGACTACATGATGAGAGTTTACTTTGCTCAAAAAAAAAAAAAATGCCGGTAACATCAACGTTAGCAGCCAGGACAACCCAGGGACAAACAGATCTGTGTGAACCATGAGAAAAACAAGGTCACTGTAGTTTGATGGTAACATAGAACTTACAGGATCCATTCCGCTGGAGATCTCAATTTAAAATTTCATGAAAGAAGGTTTTTCTGCTCACATGTCAAAGGCCGCTGCTAATGAAGGTGTATAATAGCAACCGGATAATGATCGAAATTTTGCAGGCATCACTTTCAACATCTGTTTTTAATTTAGATTTTCATTAATTGGATGGTGAGCTGTAATTTTTGGTTTCAGTTCGTGCTAAAAGTATATGCTGCCTGCATAATTACTGATATTGTTATTCTTCCATCAACTTCATGAGCAGAAAGTCCCCCGTTGCTGTCCATTTTTCACGTTGTTGTAATGGACCCTTTGGTCAAGGGATAGAGCACAGACCAAGATGGGGTTCAAAATTGGAAGGAAAAGAAAACCTGTCTGCTCAGAGACACGATTTCCCCGGCATTCCTGTAAAAATTAGGTGCGGACAAAGTGGAAAACAACACAGTTAAAAATTGGTCTTGCAATCTGTTTCTGATGTGCCAACAATCTGTGAGATTTCTACTAGGGGCAGGAAGGTTTTTTATCACATACACCCACATATCCCCATATTATAGAGCATCATCTTTACAGTCAGTTTCATGCAAACTATATTCCTCTTTACGTATTGCCAGACATATCAGATGTGCATTGACTAGATACCTTTCCAATGAGTTCATTTAGCATAAAAGTCTTTAGATAGGGGGCACCTGGCTGGCTCAGTCAGTGGAATGTGTGACTCTTGATCTCGGGGTTGTGAGTTTGAGCCCCACGTGGAGAATAGAGATTCCTTGAAAATAAATCTTAAAACAATTTTTAGGTAAAATCATGACAGTCAAGGAAGCAAAAGAAAAATAAGATATTTCTGTTTGTCATGTTTACATTACTTCATGTAAGCCAGTGTTCTGATTTATTTTAAGACCTGGGTCTGTACACTTAAATTTTTTTTTTCACACTGAAGGCACTATATAGATTTCTATATTTTGCCTGCAGAAGAAATCTCTCAAAAAGTAGAACTTCAACTTAAACCATTTTGAAACTTATTTATGTAAAACTTGTGTGAGAAGATGCCTTTTGTATGATCTAATGATTAATTTGCAATGTGAGGAAATGTGTTTGACTTTAAACCGTACTTTCCACTTTATCTGTTAGACTTTCTGGGAAATGCTAAGGGAGCCTCCGAAACCCCAAATCTGCTCTGCTAGAACATTTCTAAGAACTTTGCTCCAAACTATACATCCTCACTTTTCTCGCTAAAGCCAAGTTGACCAAGCAATCTTTGCTAAGCCATAGGGCCAGCCTTATAAGCCACTATTTCTGTAAGTTGGCCCCACAGAGATCAAGCTTCTCCTACCTTCTTAGGATCTGATGCATGTAGAGTGCTCCATGAAATAAAGGGATCTGAGTCCTCTATGGAATGTCAGGTTATCCACAGCCAGACACCATACTCTTCATTTCACCTAGAAAGAAAATGAGCCAAAATACCTAGGCAGCCTCCACATGCTGGCTGGCATTCAGTGGTAACCACAGGGGCAAGGGCCCACCATTGGGTTCATCACCCCACTTTCCTATACACTTTGCCACCCAGTGCATGTATTGTTGCTTGGAGTATATGTAACAGGTCATGGTGTTGACAGCGTTGTGGGTAGATATATTACAGATCTATATAATATAGTGCTATAGATTATTATAGCAAGATCCTAGGGCTGTGTAGGAAACATCATGCCATCTTTGCAAAATCTTCTCATTTCAAATTAGAGTTGCTTGGTTTTTACAAAGTCCTGGTAGCAGCAGTGTTGCCCTCACCATCGCGGTCTAGCGATCGTGCATCTGGAACAACATATCAGAACAAGATGTTCTCCAGCCCAGTGAGCAAAGGCACCCAGAATATTGCATCAACAGGGTTCAGATTAAGCAGGTCCAACTCCTTTGCAGGAGGAAGTTGTCCGGACACCCAGGTCATAGCCTCATGGGCAAGAACCTATGACCAGTTGACAAAGTAAAGCCATGCTTGGGTGTTGCGGACATAGGACACTGCACGACGTGCTGGAACCATTGACATGGACTGCTCCTTACTGCTGCTTGGGTCCCATTAGGACCCCAAAATGATGGGATGTGAGAAGAGAGAATGGTGCTTCATGTAATGTAGGAACAGAATGGATGTTCAGAAGCACAACTGAGTGTTGTTCATTGAGCTCAATTAAGCCCACCTCCAACCAGGGAGAAAGGCTGATCCTTTACAGAGAAGTACCTAGAGTAGTAGATATGGTACCCAGATTCCCATTGGTTGCACAAAGGAGCCACAAAATCCAAGGCATGAGGGAGACTGTCTATTGCTAGAGAGCCCTGTAATCCCTGACGTCTGTATTTCCAAAGCGTGGACTGAATAAATGCACATTTACACGGATCTACCTCAACAGTGGCACATGTGTATGCCGAGAAAAGATATAGGGTATGAAACCATGGAGCACAGACAGAGTAAAATTGATTTGCAAACTGGATAAAGGTTGTATCTGCTGACTTTAATGTTCTGCATGAAGCCATGTTGAACACAATCTTCTGAAACATGTGTAATGGAGACACACCACTTTCCACTTTTCAGTTTTGCTTTTATTCATCCATTCAACCATCCTTCTTGTATATAGACCAAATGCTGCACGAGATGTCCTCAAGTTGTCTTTCTTATGGGGGCGCCTGGGTGGCTCAGTTGGTTAAGCATCTGGCCCTTGGTTTCTGCTCAGGTGATGATCTCAGGATCATGGTCTCAGGGTCGTGCGATCGAGCCTTGCATTGGGCTAGACAATCAGTGGGGAGTCTGCTTGAGAGTCTCTCTCTCTCTCCTCTACCCTACTCACGTGTGCTCTCCCCATCTCTCTCTGTAAAATAAATATATAAAATCTTTAAAAAAAAAAAAACACCAGATGTCAGGGCATCTGAGTGGCTTGGTGGTTGAGCATCTGCCTTCAGCTCAGGGCATGATCCCGGGGTCCTGGGATGAAGTCCCGCATTGGGCTCCCCACAGAGACCCTGTTTCTCCATCTGCCTATGTCTATGCCTATGTCTCTCTGTGCCTCTCATGAATAGATAAATAAGATCTTTAAAAAAATAAAATTAATTTTTTTTAAAAAAGATGTCTTTGTTACAATTGAGACATAAAGTTAGCTAGTTTCTCATGCAAACTGTAATCCCTCCTTCTGTTGGACATAAAACAAAACAGAATGGTCTATGTGTGTTACTATACACACATGTATTTTTTTTCTCCCACCCAAACCCATGTACTAAATAAATACACAGCCTCATTATTTGACTGTGCTGGGATGAACTCTGTGTTTTGAACAGACGCTAGCTATTATCCCTCCAAACAATGGATCTCTGTTGGGTTTGCTGTACTCAAAGTACCTCCAAGTGCCATGCATTTTTCTGTACAAGGAATGCATCATTTCATTTCCTCCACAAACCAAGACAGTACATTTCAAGTCTTTTAAAGACAGGATGGTGTTTTTATTTTTACCTTTTTGTGTTGCAGGGACATCGAGTCGAAATATGAGGCCGCGTGTGAAATTATTTGTCTGGAGGAAGGTTTAATAAAACATCCCGCGTTCACAACAGCAAGAGTTGGGAAAGCTTTTGTGAGCAGTTCTTGACACTTTAATACCAAACCCAGCTCTCCTTATTTCACTACGTAGCTTTTTAAAGTCAGACATGAATCTGAGTGCTGGAAGCAATCACACCAATTAGTGAAGCTCTGTGACATGTTTTGTGTTTCTTCTCAGAAAAGAAACGGGACACTGGAAATGGACAGTAGCAACGACAGCGC
Organism: Vulpes vulpes; assembly: GCF_048418805.1. Taxonomy (NCBI): domain Eukaryota; kingdom Metazoa; phylum Chordata; class Mammalia; order Carnivora; family Canidae; genus Vulpes; species Vulpes vulpes. The sequence continues at coordinate 3,093,492 of NC_132796.1, read as the reverse complement.
TCATCCCCGCTCTGCTGGGCATGCACGTCGTTAGGGGCTGTGCAACCACTGCTGTGCCATCCTCACGGGCTTGACATAAATAGCCTCCTTCTGAACTAAATTATGAACCGTCCAGCAAAAATGTTAATCATCCCCAAATCTCCAAAGGGTGCTCACTGTATCGACTTGAATCCTGAGCTTCCAATGGTAACCTGGTGGCTCCCAAAGTTGTTAGTTTGAAGAGGGTGTGTACCCACCGGGATCGATGGACGGATGGATTGATTTTTCAGATTTATTTATATATTTTAGAGAGAGAATATACAGCGTTGGGAAGGGCAGAGGGAGAGAGAATCTCAAAACAACTCTGCTGAGCTCAATGCAGAGCTCAGTCCCACAACCCTGAGATCATGACCTGAGCCGGAACCGTGAGTCCAATGATTGACTGACCGAACCACCCAGGCACACCCCGACTGGGATTAATTTATAATGAATCAAAGCTTACCTGAGTCCGTAGGAAGATATGCAACTTGCTCCTGGGAAGTCCTTTCATGTCGCCGATTAAATGTTCTTAAGAGAGCAAGTCAGTATTTTTAGGTGTGTTTAATCAATGGGATCGGGGAAAATTGAATTTTGTTTCCTGCCTAATATATACTTATTATTAGACATTGCTGTACGTGTCCCCTAAAGCATCTCTGTACTATGTAAAGGGAAGTGAATTCCAATAAAGAAGTCAATGCCCATCTTAATTGTTTGGGGAGTTCTGTGAAACAGTTCTAACACGGTGGGCAATTACACTCTGAGTGTTGAGTTAGCGAAAGCATGGATTACGAAGGAAGTAGAGCAAGTAGTCCAAAGTAGACTCAAACTTTAATTTTAGTTTGGATTTGCTCTTTGGAAGCAGGCCCATTCAGGAGCAGGGGCTTAATGCATAGTATGATGTACAGTTTGATGTTTAATTGAAGCTTGCATTTTCCTGCTAAAAGGGAACATGCACAAGGACACCTGGGTGGCTCAGTAGGTTAAGCATCTGCCTTGGGCTAAGGTCATGATCTCAGGGTCCTGGGATGGAGCCTCACAGGCTCCCTGCTCAGCGGGGAGCCTGCTTTTCCCTCTCCCCTATGCTTGTGCTCTGTCTTGCTCTCTCTCTCTTTCTCAAATAAAAAAGAAATTAATACATAAAAATAAAATATTTTTTAAAAAGAGGGACCATGCACAACCCATTGTGACTATTTAGGGGCTCAAATAGTTGCAGAGAGTGGAGAGATAAGGGAAGAGGCCGATATATAGGTGAGGTGTGGGCTGCTGCCCATCAAGCGAGTCTACATGCGCTTGCACAAAACAGGTGAAAAATAAACACCCAGCCATCATTTTGGGCTTGGAAGTTGAGGCAGAAGAATAGGGTATGGCCAAGAATACCAGAAAGCTGAGTCTCAAGTATAAAACAATAGTGCGATTGGGATGATTTCACAGTGAGAATGACCCCGGTTGACTTCCAAACCACCCCACTTCCTCATGTCGATGGATGATTTGGAACATACACAATTTTTTTTTCCCCAAAGCCAAATAAGCATCCAGCAAATGTTGATAGATGAATGATAGGGGGGTAGATAGATGACAGGTAGATACATAGATAATAGAATGGATAGGTGATAGGTAGATGGATAAAATGAATGTCTCCATTAATAGAAGTGGTTTTCTTTAAAGCTCTTGCAGTAGGAAAGCCAATGATTATAGCGCAGCTGGGGAAATGACTATTTGGTTTAAAATAACCTGAATATTTATCTACATACCACACAAGTGAATTCTTCTGTTTGAGGGAGCCCTAATGCAATAAAGATCCGTGACCTCTGGATCCTGGAACGCAGAACACCCATGATCCAAAGGCCGACTAAAGAGAAAAAGGGCTTTTATATTTATATAGTATTGATTTTTACCAAGCAATAAAATATAAATAACCATTACAGTTTGGCTTTTAATACTTCCACAAAACACTGTTTCTGTCTCTTTCTCTCTCTCTCCTTTTTTGGAAGAGTATTTGCCAAAACTTGACCGCGTACCGGGTGGCTTAATAAAGCTATTGCATTGTGAGAATGATGTGTAAGAAAGCGACAGAGACATTTGTAGGAGAGCCTGTGTAGAGGTTCTACTGAGTTCCAGGCATTGCCCCGTTGCTAGGGGAAAAAGCAGAACACTATAGTGTGATTGATGGCTCCTCTCGGCTCTGATAATCCACTGAGCAACATAAAAAAGGAGTAAAATATACAAGCATCCTATAAAGAAATCATTCAAATTATGTATCTTTTGTACCGATGCTCAGTCACAAATGCTCCCCATAGACGATTTCACAAAGCTTCTGGTCAACTATTTTTATTAAATCAGGTGAACAACCTATTAACTGTATTTTAATTTTAAATTAGCTTAATTTGATTACAAATATAAGTGAATTCGCTCTAAGTCATTTCATAAAATATGAGCATGTATTATTACAGAATTAAAAGGAAGCACGTGGGAGCATTTTATTTATTTTTGTATTTTTTTTTAATTGGAGTTCCATTTGCCAACATGTAGTACAACACCCGGTGCTCACCCTGTCAAGTGCCCCCCTCAGTGCCCGTCACCCAGTCACCCTTCGTGGCAGCATTTTAAATGTGTTAGAAATAAATGTAAATGACTCTAGATTCTGTGTCCTTTCAAGTATCGATGACTGGATTTTATATCAGATGCCAAAATTTCTCTAAAATGACGCGCAATTTTATTTCTGATTATTTTAATTTTTTTCTTATTTATCCAAACATAAGATTTGGGTGATTTTTTAAATTGGTGTTTAAATGTTAACCCAAAGGAGCCACTCAAAAGACTCTAATTCATGAGCTGACTTGGAAGAAATTATCACTCATATTTCAAATCAAGTTGAATTTTAAAGTCCGTATAGAGATATTGTAATGCTACAACTCTATTTGGGTAAAGTTTTCTGGGTAGAAATATACCAAATTTAAATAAAACCTGTACATATTTTATGTGTGCATGCATGTATAATATGTACATTACCTATATAGTATGAAAATGTTACCTTTTCATGTTTTACTGGGTTTTTTCTTTATATATAATGTATGTTTTTATCAGTATCCTTTTTTAGGTTCATGCAAGAAAGCTTGGAGTATTAAGGAATTAATGGAAAATACTAGAAATTATTGGGAAGTTTTTGTTTGTTTAAAACACACCTGTTCTACATTTTGGAGATTCTTTAGTATTTCTGAAACCACCTTATTGAGGCACGATAGCCATACAAAAAGCATACGTGGTGGGTACACATTGATGGGTTTGGCGGTAAGGCCATCCCCATGACACCATCACCACAATCTATGCCATGAGTATTTCTTGCAATAATTTTCCTCCCTTCTGGCCATCCGAATAGATGGATGTCAGCTAATTGATTCAGGAAGGGAACACGGTTTATCGAAAGTCGTGGAAAAATGCTGCCAGAATTAACGGTCACTGAGGAGCACTGTTCCCCTGAATCAGGAGCACAATGCGTGGTGTGGGTTTTCAGGGATGAACGGTGTGATTGAACGAATTAAAATGCGTTTTGTACGATGACAGTAGCTCTGGGGCGTTTTGCAAAGTGTGATAATGGATTCACCAAAATGAAAGGGGGAAAGTCACCTTTCACTGCTGTACGTGGCGAAAAGAGGAATTCCAACTATGATTTGTTATGTCATCAAATACTCTACTGATAGTTAATCCTCTTGTTTTCACACACATTTTTGGTGTTTTTATACTTCCCGTTAGCAGACATAAAACTCTTGCTGCCAAACAAGTTATTTTAAGTTGCTTTGCAGTAAGCACTCAAAACATTATTTTTCCTTAAGAAATACATTTCCCAAGATTTACTAGCTTAATAATATTTTAAAACATAAATATGCATTGTGTTTGTATTGATCACTTTCCTGCCATTATTTAATAATTAAATCGCTTTTAATTTTTAAAGAATTATGCATAGTAACCGTACTTAGGTCTTTTCCACCGAAGAGGTATCATTATTTATTGTAATAAAAGAATGCAGAAGAACATTTTTTCCCCAAGCTTTTATTTAAATTCCAGCTAGTTAACATACAACCCAATATGAGTTCTGGTGTAGAATTTAGAGATTGCAAAAGAACATTTTTTAATAAAGCGCCTTCTTGTCATAGGAAATAAAACACGCATGAACACTATAATCTAAATACAAGGGTTTTGTTAACAATTAATGTTGTAGCTTTCGTTGCTTCTTCCGTCACTTGCTGCCACCCATCTTAGTGACTTCTTGCGTGTATGTTCATTGAATTATCACTACTTTAGGAGGCTGGGTGGTACGGGTATTCCAAATCACAGTTAAGAAATTGGGGGCTCAGAGAGATTTTGCATCCCTCCCTGAGCTCACCCAACGTGGTAGCAGCAGAGTTGGGGAGAGAATGACATTGAGAAGAACGTTCTTGCATCACACCATAATACCCCATCCTCCCCCACCCCTAAACAATCCAACCTGTATTTCACAAGGTCACCATTTTTTTTCTTTAAAAACATTCAATAAGTGGTCATTATTAAGAAAAACATCAGAAGTCATCATGGCCATGTCATAGACAGTCGTTTAATTTTTACGTGATAGTTCTTCATAAAACATTACTGTAGTGTTCACTACCCCCCACCGTTTTGTCATGCCAGCGAAGTCAAAATGAGAGACTGTGTGAAGGAGATTAGCAATATGTTGATGTTAAGAGAGTCGAAATGAGGGGGGAAAAGATCACGGTGTGTCCTTTGAAAGTCGAGCAGTGAAGCATCCACTTGAGTCCTGTAGGCCCACCTGCAGATGGATGGTCATCAGTGTTCCTGTTACTGTCCCCTGTGACTCAGAGAGCACACTGTCATACCATACTATACGTTATTATATAGAAAACCGATAAGCTAAAAATAGTTTGCATCTCCCACAGATGCATGAGAACTCTGGTAACTACAGAAGACCAATCTGATGTTACCTTGGTCATTGCCTTAGGCCACACTCACCAGTGTTGCAGCAAACCTAGCAAACTTACTCTACTGTTCCTTTCCTGAATAGCTAATATAGAAAGCTTTCCCGGAAATACTCCCTGAAGCAAATTTACCGTTCTGCTAATTTCTGCGTGGATGCATGCGATCGCTCAGACATGTTTATTTTACATATGTGTACGCATCTTTTGACATTTTTGAAAGTTGTATTTTACCGTTGATAATAATATATTTCACTTATACACGTTTGCAAACAAAGGGAACATACTCTTTCCTATAATTTTACTGCATGTTTAGTATTTATTTAATTTATATTTATTTATATTATTTATTTCTATTTATGTTATTATTAGTATTTATTTAATTTATATTTATATTATTTATTTATATAAATAAATTTTCTTATTTATATTTATTTTATATTATTTATTTCTATTTATGTTATTATTAGTATTTATTTAATTTATATTTATATTATTTATTTATATAAATAAATTTTCTTATTTATGTTTATTTTATATTATTTATTTCTATTTATGTTATTATTAGTATTTACTTAATTTATATTTATATTATTTATTTATATAAATAAATTTCTTATTTATGTTTATTTTATATTATTTATTTCTATTTATGTTATTATTAGTATTTATTTAATTTATATTTATATTATTTATTTATATAAATAAATTTTCTTATTTATATTTATTTTATATTATTTATTTCTATTTATGTTATTATTAGTATTTATTTAATTTATATTTATATTATTTATTTATATAAATAAATTTTCTTATTTATATTTATTTTATATTATTTATTTCTATTTATGTTATTATTAGTATTTATTTAATTTATATTTATATTATTTATTTATATAAATAAATTTTCTTATTTATATTTATTTTATATTATTTATTTCTATTTATGTTATTATTAGTATTTATTTATATTTATATTATTTATTTATATAAATAAATATTCTTATTTATGTTTATTTTATATTATTTATTTCTATTTATGTTATTATTAGCATTTACTTAATTTATATTTATATTATTTATTTATATAAATAAATTTTCTTATTCATATTTATTTTATATTATTTATTTCTATTTATGTTATTAGTATTTATTTCTATTTATTTTATATTAATTTAAATTTATTAATTTAATTCATTTTAATTTATGTAAGTTAGATTTATAGTTAATTTTTAATTATTAATTGAATGTAATACATTGGATTTTAATTATTAATTGAATATAATATATTGGAATTTAAGAGCAGTCCTGGTGGCCCAGCGGTTTAGTGCCGCCTTCAGTCCAGGGCATGATCCTGGAGACCTGGGATTGAGTCCCGCGTCGGGCTCCCTGCATGGAGCCTGCTTCTCCCTCTGCCTGTGTCTCTGCCTCTCTCTCTCTCTCTGTCTCTCATGAATAAAATAAAATAAAAATCTTTAATTATATTTAACATATTTAATTCATATGTTATGTCAAATATTAATGATGGTATTTATTTGGTTATGGATGCTAAAGCTTTGTTAATATTTGAATAAAAATAGTTGGTACTCATTCCTATGCAATAATGAATACTGTGCACAAACATAATACTGTTTGATTTCTATAAGGAAAAAACACATTTTTTTCCTTGAGCATAGTTGACACAGAAGCCTTTTCTTTTTTTCATGACAAAACAAACATTAGAGGAAAGTCTTAATGCTCGTGCTTTAAGCTGTTTTCCCCTTCTTCTCCTTCTATTGCTATGAAACCAGAATACTCTTGAATCAGGCAACATGAAACACATTTTAAGGATACAAATGAAGAAAACATAATACCACACAACTTCTTTGTGAAATTTGGACTCGGATTTCTAATCAAATTTTACTATTGGAGTTAACTAGGAGTTTGGAATTTAACTGGGTACAAATTGGTAAGTACAATTATTAATACGATAATCAACACGATAATATTGCAATATAGCAACAAGTGCACATTTTTGAGATTTTTTTCTACATTCAAGAGATTTAGCATTTAAACTAGTAAGTATGCTAGTGTTCATTTTCAGAGTTATTTAAATATATTTTCAAACGCAAATGCATATTTCAACAAATATGCATGCCAGTGTTATGAGCAAGGCTTGGGACTATTATGTGTACCAATGCCTACAAAGAGATATGTTGATTTTTGATTTTGAACGAATAAGTACACTAGCATTATTTGCCGTTTGAGCTAAATGCACCAGAGCTTGTCTTACAAGCAACTTTCTATTTGAGTTAAAATTGTAACTACATTCGTTAGTAGTAAAAACTAATCAAAGAAGAACATGGTGTTATTTAGAAATGTGAATGCGCATTTTCATTTGAATCAGTGGGTACACCATTGTAATTTGGAGTTTGAGCGATTTGTGTTATCAACACTTGTTTTAGGAGGTATTTAGTTTTTGAATTTTGAACAAATGAAAATAACGATTTTATATAGAATGTTAAATAATAAACATACCAGTATTTGTTATTATAGTTATTTGGATTTTGGAAGCTGAATTATAATTTGAGTTCATGAGTGAAGTAGCGTTATTTGGGATTAGAATTTTTAGGTAAATGATTATTATTCGAAAATTTGAATAAGCGCATCAGAATTATTTAGGATTTGAATTAATAAGTGTAGCAGTGCTTTTTTACCAGAGATATTTGAATATTGAAATTTGACTTGAAACATGAGCTAATAAGTAAACCAGTGTTATTTGGAATTGGAATTAATATTTGTAACAATACAATCCTACCTACGGTCTTACTTATATTTTTGAATTTTAATTTGGAATACAACTAATGAATGTATTAGTGTTATTTAGAAAGGAGTGTTTGTCTTTTATTCCAATTGAATTTAGATCAGTAAGTATACCAGAATTGTTTCAATTTGAGGCAGTAAGTGCACAAGTATGTGTTATTGGATTTATTTGGATGATCAAATTTGAATTGAAATTTGAGCTAATAATTAATCACTGTTATTTGTACTTAGAGCTAATAAGTGTAGGAGTCCTTGTTATAGGCGTTATTTGCATTTCGAAATTTCAACTGGAAACTTCAAATGGAAGTTCCGGTCTGTTACCTGGAATTTAAAATTTATGTTATAATTGAGTCAACAAATACACCAGTGTTATTTGTTATTAATGTGAATAAGAACACCGTGGCTTCTCAGGTTATTTAACCTTAGGATAGGAGTTTAAATGTCAAGTAGATGTATATAATTGTTAATTGGAATTTAAAGGAATACATGCATTTGGCAGTGCTGGTTATTTAAATTTATTTGAATCTTAAAATTGTTACTGGAATTAGAAGTTGTAAGGAAATGACAGAATTTGGAATTTCAGCTAATACGTGCACCGGTGTTTGGTTTTATGTTTTATGTTTTCATTTGGGAAATTTGAATTAGAATTTGGATGGAACTGGAGGGTATCATGCTGAGTGAAGTAAGTCAGTTGGAGAAGGACAAACATTATATGTTCTCATTCATTTGGGGAATATAAATAATAGTGAAAGGGAATATAAGGGAAGGGAGAAGAAATGTGTGGGAAATATCAGGAAGGAGGACAGAACATAAAGACTCCTAACTCGGGGAAACGAACTAGGGGTGGTGGAAGGGGAGGAGGGCGGGGGGTGGAGGGGAATGGGTGACGGGCACTGAGGGGGGCACTTGACGGAGTGAGCACTGGGTGTTATTCTGTATGTTGGCAAGTTGAACACCAATAAAAAATAAATTTATTGAAAAAAAAGAATTTGAATACATGGAGCACAATCATTTTTAATGTTAGCTAATCAAGGTACTAACACATTTTATCAAAATTAGTAAGCCACTTTCGTTTTGTATTTGATCTAACAAGTCAACTAATGTTATCTGAAATTTGAATATGTCCATATTCTATAAATGTATGTATATGTATGTGTGTATGTGTGCGTGTGGGCATGTCTTGTTTGGAATTTGAGTAAGTGCAATAATTGCTTGTTACAGGAGAGATTTGTATCCTGGAATGTTAAATGAAATTTGAACGGATAACTACAGCAGTGTTGTCTGGTATTGGGAGGAAACGTACCTGTTCTTGTTATGGGTGTTATTCAAATTTGGGGATTTATTTTTTCAGTTTTTATTTTTTGGATTACTCAGTTGTGGACTTTACATGGAATCTGAGTCGACACCAGCATTAAGAAAAATTCAAACTACAAAGTGCATCAGCAGATTTCTGGAATTTGGAATTCTAACTGAATATTAAACTAGAAATTAGAGTATCTATAAGTAACTATGTCAGGGTTATTTTAAATATTAGCTCTTAAGTTCACCAGTACTTGTCATCCTTTTACTTTTTTTTTATAATTTTAATTGGAACTTAATTATATTCATGTTACTGACAATTAGAACAGATAAATTTACCACTGCTCATTATTCCTGGGATTTGGATTTTGGATTGTAAATCAGAGCTTGAATTCATAAAAGCACCAGCGTTATTTATAGTCTGAACCAATAATTATGTCATTGCTTGAAATCGGAGATATTTCGATATTCCAGGTGGAATATGAACTAATGAGCACAGCAGGGTTAATTGAAATTTGAACCTCATATGTGTACTGATGCTTGTAGCCAGATTTATTTACACTTTGAAACTGAAATGTCATTCTAGATATAAGCTCACCTGAGCTCGTGCTCAAAGTTACCTACGTGTCGGCACACGACCTAATATGTACATCGGTGTTAGTCGAAATTTGAAGTAGTAAGTGCATTAAAGCTTCGTCTCAATTTTATTTGCGTTTTGGAATAGGATTGAGTTAGGGATTCATAACTAAGACAGTCTAGCTAGGGATTGGACCTGGTAGGTACACTTGTAGTTTGGGATTGAAATTGGAATGTGAATGTGTGTGTTATTTGATATTTAGATGAATAATTACACCCGTGTTGTAATGGAGATATTTAGGTATTGGAATGGGAATTTCGATGTGAACTATTAAAAGCACAGGTGCTACTTGGGATTTGAAGACAAGGTTGCTGATTGTTATCACAATTCTTTGACTGGTGTATTGGTAACAATGTCGACTCATAATTCCAACAGCATTATTTGGAATTCCGAGTAAAAATGTGCCAGGACTGGTTTTCAGCTCTGTTAGGATTATAGAAATTGATTTTAAATGAGTCAGAATGAATATGTACTCCACTGACTGTCATAGGATTTATTGAAATGCTGGATACGGAACTGGAATTTGAAAATAACTGTACATCAGTGTTATTTTGAATCTGTGTCCGTTATCACAGATATTAGATTTTAGAATTTTATTTGAAACTTGAGCTAATAATTATACCAGCGTTATTTGAAATTAGAACTAATAGTATTCTTCCGGTGCTTGGTACAAATGCAATTTATATTTCAGAATTGGAATTGCAACTTAAATAAATAAGACCGCAGGTGCTATCTGCATTTAAGCTGATAAATACATTAGTGTTTGTTAGAGATATTAATATAGAATGGAAATTAGAATCAGAATATAAATGAATATGTACAGCAGTGTTATTTGGAATTCAAATAATATGAGTGTCAGTATTTATTTTCCTTATTATTTGGATTCTGAAATTTGAAGTAGAATTTGCAATAATAAACACACTAGTGTTATTTGAAATATTTGGCTAGCATTATAATTTGAACTACTAAGTACCATGATCTTATTTAGAATTTGAGTGATTAAATGTATTGTGGCGGGATCCCTGGGTGGCGCAGGGGTTTGGCGCCTGCCTTTGGCCCGGGGCTTGATCCTGGAGACCCGGGATCGAATCCCACATCGGGCTCCCGGTGCATGGAACCTGCTTCTCCCTCTGCCTGTGTCTCTGCCTCTCTCTCTCTGTGACTATTATAAATAAATAAAAATTAAAAAAATTTAAAAAAATAAATGTATTGTGGCTTGCAGATTGAGTTATTCAGATTCTGAAACTTGAATGGAAATATGGAATAAGTCTTCTGAATTTACGTGGAATTGAACAGGCAAGCCCATTAATCCTGGTTTTTTAAAGATGTATCTGTCATATAGATCTTGATTTGGAATTGTGATTATATGCCTATAAATGTTATTAAGAATCTGAATGAAAAGTGGGAGGGGGGGTCGTCCTCATTTTGTGAGATAATTCCCTAATGCACTGGCTGCTTATAGAATTTTTAGCGAGTACAATTAAGCTTATTTCTTTATAGCATCCAATCTCCCAGACCATCCATTGAATTGTTTCTATCAATTGGCTTCTGTGGGACTGATAGGTGTCTAAACGTTGACATCATATTACAAATCAATTTCAAGTCTTGCCAAAACACCAGGATTTTATTGAGACTTTAAAAGTGATCCTAGGTAGTGATTTGAATCCCATGCAAAATCATCAAAAAACCTGGAAGGTCAATGACCAATTAATAAAGGGAAATAAGGATGTGATCTAGTGGGACATTCAAATAGAAAGATGTGAGTCTCAAAGGATTAAGAGAGACCCTTGGAAGAAAATAAACATTTTTTAAGCCAATTTTCACTCTGTGTTTTTACCAAACAGATTCTTACGATGCTGTGCAAATTCAAATATATATTGATACGAGTTCCATCATTCTAGCTAACAATGACCCCAGGAGGAACTATCCACAACAGTCTTCACATAACCATGGACAGACAGGCCATTAACATGACCTAAACGATGTCAAGTATAAGGATAAACACATTGGTTTTTACACATTCTTTTATTTTTGTGGAATAATTCTCAAATTTTAAAGATTTTACTTGGGGCCAGCAGGTTAACATTCTCAAAGGGTGTGTTTTGAGTCGTCTTTTATGGTTACAAATGGCCCTACAGTAACAGGATCACTTGTACTAGATTCTTCCAATATTTTCCAGGTAGTGTTGAGTATCAAAGAATGATCACGGGTGAATAGCAAAATATAGCCTATGTAGGAATGATCATCAAACATTGGCTCTCCAATTCTGTATGTTACGTGAGAAAAATATCAATAAAGGGCATCCAAAGAATATCTCATTTTGCTTCCTTCATGGGATACGAGTGCATGCCAATAGCAATTAACAATTTGATATGAACGTTAACACGAACGCGTGACATGCCAAATGACGCACGCTATATGCCCTCTATCAAAAACAATATCCAAGATGCTTTTTTGGGAAGAACCATCCAGAATGTGTGTTTTTGCAAACATTTGTCTACACGATTAATAATACATGTCCCCAAATGCTAGCAAACAGCTCAGTCGGGGATATGATAGCACTAAGAAAACAAAACTGGGTTCACTATAAAAATAGACGATTCACAGTTATCTAGACTGAATTTCAAGAGCTGAAAATACATTCAGATAAATATCTGGACAGTTTTGTATATCATCAAGTCCCAAATTTATTTCCCATAAGTCATATATTTCTGGCTTTCTCAAATCTATATATAGCACATTTACTTTAAAAATAGATTCTGGAAAGAGAGGCAGAGTTCTGTTTTGATGTTGTCGCTCTGTGAGAAGTCATTTAGGGATAGATTAATTTATTTAAGACGTTTTAAGAAAAACAAGAAAGACACAATTGCTCACGTCACAAAAGGCAGATCATGCATTTGACAATCATGCCGATGACTGTTGTCACCTAAAATCTTAACAATGGAGCTTTTTTATCAGCCTGAGAATCCATGGTGCTCCACAGAAGGAAACTCTAACAAACCAAGAAAACGTATTGAATCGTTTCCTGTAGCAATCGTAATGATGTTCGAATATAAAAGATATTAAATGCAACCGAAAGGATCAATACTGAACATTTACATATAAATTATCTTCTATCTCCTCATCTTCCCTTTTTCCTGTGGCTTATTTGATCAAATTGATTATTCTATTCTACTTACTAAACATCTACTGGGTATGTAACAGGTGTCACATACTGAGCTAAAACAGTGGAAAATCTAGATAGATCAGACATGATCTTCTTGCCCCAAACGAGACCGTCATCATTCGCCAGGACATAAAATCATGGAGACCTTCAATGCCCCTGGATTGATTTGTCTATGTCAGTGTGTGTATGGAAACATTGTAGGGAAGCTCCAAGGTCGGGCTAAATATCTCTGACGAAGGCACAGGGAAGTGGAAAGAGAGCCAAGAAAGGATAAGATTATGACGGTGGAAAGTAAGTCAATTTTCTCCTTCAGATGGCTGCAATTGTTTGCGAAATTGCATTTAGTCCCTGTCTGTGAATCTCAGCCATCAGAGAAGTGACCATCCTCTTCCCTTACCGGCGGGATGGCACAAAATCACGATTTAGATAAACAGTCTCCCCTTATATTCTCTAAAGTTTAGTTGCGGACACGGGCAGGAAACATTTAATGCAGACGTATTTCTACAAGTTTCTATCTTCATATTATCACAACAGAAGCAAAAACAACCCCAGATTTGGGTACGAAAACACCTGGGAAAGTCAAGAAATGATTAAAATTAGGTGGCATGTTTTCATGATTCACTATCTCTTTTACTGACTTGGAAAATTGAGTGAAGGAAAACACTTATGTTTGTTGGGTTAAAATTGAGTAAGGTGCGAAAAAATAATCGCAGCATGTGCTGTTCCTGATTTTGAGAGAGGGGGAAGGCGCTGATGTAAGTAAAATAATAATAATAATACCCAATAACTCTTAGGGTGTGCTCCAGACTTTAATCCACACCAAGTTTTGATCAATCTCTGTGAGAGGGGCAGCCCGGGTGGCTCAGGGTGTGATCCTGGAGACCTGGGATCGAGTCGCACGTCGGGCTCCCTGCATGGATCCTGCTTCTCCCTCTGCCTCTCTCTCTCTCTCTCTCTGTGTGTGTCTCATGAATAAATGAAAGAATCAATGAATCAATCAATCTTAAAAAAATATTTAAAAAAATCTGTGAGAGAATTCTACTAACGGTGGCAGGCACATTCTAAAACTACACGAGAGCCCTTAAACTCGCCAAGAGAGCCGTTAAGTTACCCATCGTGATCAAAGTCACCTGTGCAGGATTCCACGCTCCTAGTCCCTTGCCGGCGTTAGAAATGAGAACATGCAAAGTTTCCAAGGGAGCACGGGTGGGAACTACTCTAAGATCCGTTAGTATTTAGGATCTCAGCAGTTTTTCATTTGAAATCAGGGCGTAGAGAATATTTCCTTTCGGACAGCATGCACCTTAGCTAAGTCAATCGGTTTGAAAAGGAATCAACGTAACCGAAAATGTGTGGGTTTCACAAGACACTCAACGTGTCTTTTAAATAATTCGGTGGGGCATGAAATCCATTGAATGCTGAGGTTATTTCCAATATGTTGCCCGGTTTGATGAGTCACAGGATTTTTGGGAGAACAAACAAACAAAGAAAAAGCCTGTGCACATAGTGTGCACAGAGGCTCCATCCTACCTAGGGAATACAGGAAGAAGGGTCAGTAGTGACCCACGACTTTTTTCAACAAAGGTATGATTTTGACTTCTGATTTGCGCAAGATGCCGTGAAGAGCAGGAGCAGATTTGAGCCTTATTCTGTGTATAAGTAGAAGGAAGGACAGAGAATTATAATCCATATATGACAAGGGACACAAAACATACATTATACGTATATTTCCCTTTCTGCCCAAACCTACATTCACTTTTTATTATTATTATTATTATTATTATTATTATTATTATTTTCTGAGGCATTTAGAACACTGGTAAGTAAATCAGAAACTCGATGAAATCCCACACATCCCAAACAGTATAAGGTTGCCTCACCAGAATCTGTTTCATCTGTACCTCCCCGGATGAACAGATTGGAAACACTAGAATTCCTAGCGTGATGTTTTACGGTGATTCTGAACTGTTGCCAAGTGGGCATCAGCACCGTGCAGACTCAAAATTCGGCCCGCTGCTTGTTTTTACAAAGTTTTGTTGGAACCCGGGCACGGCCATGGAGCACAGCCCTTCCAACTATTCATAGAATTTTTCACAGTTACCGTTGTACTATAACAGTGCAGTTGAATAAATGAAAACAGAGAAATATTTACCATGTGGCCCTTTACCCAAATAAATTAATTAAAGTTTGCAAACCCCTATGATTAGAAGCTAAGAGACACACAGTCTACGGGACTCAAAAACGCATTTATCAGTCATGCAGGCCCACGGGGGTGTGTACATATTCCACACACTTACATTTGCCCCTCTATAACAATTACATTTGCTCAATTAATTGTAACATTGACATGTAATATTACAAAAAACATGCACGTATGTGATTGGGGGAAGGTGCAAAAGCCACAACCCAAATAATAAGACTTTGGTCTTAGTAGCACTTTTTCATATGAGTCTAATCCTACGGTAGAAGTTATTGAAAGCTACATTCACTGAAAAGCACATACATGTCTATCATAGATCAACATGTACTTTGTTCATGAGATGGGTAAACGACCAGCAATAAGGACCCCAGATCATCACTATCGGGAATCCGAATATGGTTACCTATTATGCACCCTATGTTTGTGCAGAGAGACGGCCATTTATTTATAAGGTGAGATGAAAGCCCACACCAGATGCGCCAGATTTGCAGACGTCTTGATCTTGGACTTTCAGCCAAGAACTGTGGCCGGAAGTCCACAACTGCAACGGTGAAAATTAAATATTATTTATAAGCTCTCCAGGTATTCTGTTACCACAGCCCCCTCCCTCCCAACAGACTCAGACATTACCATAAAATCATTTGAGAATGATAATTAAATAATTTTTTAAAAAGATTTGTGCAGCATGCCTTGTCTCGCACAAAAGCCCTGTGCCCATATGATACTGGGTGACTTCCTCCCAAATGCCTCTTGCAAAATGTTCTGCAGAAAAGACAGCTCCCATTGCTGGCAAGTCACTGAGCCCAGATACCTCTGGTTAGGATTAAAGGGACCCTGACTTCTTTTTCGGGTCACCTGTTCCTTGTATCCCTGCCTCCCTGAAGAAGTCCCTCAAACAGATGTTTTCTTTCCTTTGCGTAGTGAGAACCAATTCTCCGAAGCTTCCTCTCATTTCCTTCGGTGATTGCTCTCAGAAACAATGTCACAGATGCTTCCGTTGCTTCCCCAAGAGGGCCGAGCCTGCTAACCTTATAGGAGAGGCCAATTAATGTGTGGGACATGACACATATCCCCTTCTTCTGTGAAGCAAATCAATCCTTCTACTCATATTTGCCAAAACTGCTCACAATTCCATTTTGGTGGCATTGCTTCATTGTGCTTCTCGATTAGATCGTGTCTCAGTTGTCCCAAGACACCTGATCCTGGTTGAGGAAAACGTGTAAAATGTGGGATTCTATAGAATAACCCATGTGGGCTTGCACGGACGATCACTCGGGTTCTGTAAGCACGAGTTTGGATGAAGATGTTACGGCTTTGTCTCCCTGAGTAGAGAAAAACAGTGGATTATCTGATTCCAGATCTGCTTTCGAGGCAGCCCTTGGGGGAGCCAAGATGCACTGACCTGTCACCAGATGACAACGTTGGTGCCCTTGCTTATTTGATCTTGGAGAATACTCACTGACTGATAACCTGAGTGAAAATGCCCACTGCCCTGACAATCAATCAGTGCGAGAATTGTGTGCGGGACAAAACAGACATTCAACTCCAAAACATTGGCAAACCACATCCACTTATATTTAAGCCTTCCAAGGGAGGTGCTTATGGATTCCCAGATGCGTCCCTCCATGGAGCTTTCTAAGGTTCCTTGCCAAATGCATCACTTCCCCAAATTTTGCACACCCGGGTGACCTCAAGCTCTTTCTTTCCCCACATTTTATCAAATCTCCTTTGAGTTTCTGAAGGGTCCATTCAGTTTCTCTCCTTATTTTTATTTATTTATTTATTTATTTATTTATTTATTTATTTATTATTTTTCGTTTTTAAATTTTATTTATTTATTTATTTAATATTTTTCATTTTTAAATTTCATTTATTTATTTATTTATTTATTTATTTATTTATATTTTTCTTATTTTTATTTAACTGTGATTTGTTTTATCACACACGACACTACAGTGCTATCGGAATTAAATTTGCTCCCTCTTCTGCTAAAGAATATGCAGACTACCGTTAATGGAACCAAACCTCTATTCTTGGCACCAATGGCGACCAGTCTCAAGCTTCAAGTCATGTCATCACCATGGAGAGGCCTTTTCTTTTCGTTACCATGACTTGATCTCTCCCTTGACCAGAGGGCGGTGGGCTGGGTAATCCTCGACTTGCACCAGAAGCCACATAAGTTCAAAATGATATTACTTAAGCCATGTGCAAGGAGTGCTATACATTCACCAGAGAACTTCTAGGATCCCAAGATATTTCTCACGTTGAGAGGAGACGGATGGGCTCCATCCCACCACTGTGATGGGAGAAAGCATTACTAACCACATCATGTTCATGCATAACAGGAAGTCCGTCAATGTTGAGGAAATGCTGGACGTAAAATTATCAAATATGATTGTGCTACAGCCAAATCCACCCTAAATTTACAGGGAAGATGAGACCACATGCAAACCTCCTCAATAGCCCTTGAATGTGGGATATCACGGTGAGATGAGGTTTCTTGTAGGATGTCTCATTGACTTCTCATCTACACCAGCATGAAATTCTAACTTGACTTATATCTTATAATTGTGTGATTTATGGGGAATAGTCCTGATGATCCTTACAGCTACTCTTAGAGGTTTTCACATGTGTAAGCAACGGTTGCTTCCACCCTTGGAAGAGAAGTCTTAGATGGTCCTTAGAACTACTCTCATGGTTTTTTCACATGTGTACGTAATTCTACTTATTGCTTCCACCCTTGGAAGACAAGTCTGGAGCTCTGAAAGCATCCAAGTTAGCCTGCAGATGGAGAGAAGCTTTTGCGATTGTCTTGTCGCTGTTTTAATCCTGCAATTTGTATCTGGAGGCCCTTGGCTACTTTAAAGTTTAACCTGCTCCTTTTTGAGTTGTGTCCCTGGCATGACACCTGCTTGTAGGAATCCTTATTTGTATCATTTCTCTAATAAAATTCTCATGAATGAAGAGCTCTTCATCAATCTCCTTAAAAACAAAACAAAACAAAAAAAAACCCACTAACCTGGATATTGGTTTTCTTTCTTCACCAAAACTGCATTTGGCTTGTCCTATTTTAAACTAAGAAACTTCCTTCTCAGGAGAGGGCGAGCTTACAAAGTAACCGTAAATTACAGACAAAATGAATTTCAGCAGTACATCCTCAGCGTTCACTAATAAAAAGAAATACGGTGTTAATCTTTTTACAATTAGTCCATCTTCCCATAGTGATGGGAGGGAGGAGGAAGTTACCATGTTTTACAATGTTCTGTGTAATTCTGGGATCCCATCGCCCCGTGTGAAACTTCCCACGTTGAACATAGAACAAAGAACATCCTGAATTTGGGAGGTTTCTGTGGTGATTTCATGCTACCCCCTATTTGCCTTGATGAGAGTCTCCCTTGTACATTGAAATATGTTCACTATAAAAGTTGATGGACATACATGGATCTCGTAGTTTTACCTGAGACAGAGGTAAAAATGGACGTCGAGGAGGAGTAGAAATTGTTGCCAACATGCACGTGTGAAAGTCAACAACATCGCCTTCACACTTGGTATTTGTGAAATCTTTACATTTGTCTTCAGTAAGATTCAGAGAGGCACCGTGCGGGGATCCTGGTGGTAGGAACCTACTAGCAGGTGATACACCTGCAACCAACAATTCCTGAAAGTGTATCTCTCCCTCATGACTTTGGAGTTGCAAGCCTTTGGAGCTACCGTGTGTCACCCAGCCTAGGCACCTAGCTCAAGGGCTGTTTGGAGGTCCAGCTTCAGGGCCCACACTGGGCCCAGGCCAGGTCTCTCACATGCACCTGCTGACACCCCAGTGGCCTTGGCCTTGGACCTGTGAGGGTCAAACCAGTAACTCTCACATGTTCCCGAACTAGTCCTCACCCCATCATGCTGCTTGGGTTTTGCTACTAAGATGATGGCGTCCTGAGTTCGGGTAGAGTGGCATGAAGTCTTGTGGGGAAGATGGCCAAGGCTGTGTGCACTTTTCAGCCAGAGCTGAGAAACCAGAGACCTCAAACATGGAGCTCAACAAGCTCCCCAGAGGCCCTGGCCCTCAGCAAAGACATATGACACCATCACATCGGTGAGAAGGTGAGCACCAGAGTCCAGGGATGCAGTGGGTGGGGACACATCCTTCTGGGAGAGCAGGCCTAGCGTGTGGCCTCCCCAAGTACAAGTGCAGGGCCTTGGAACAGGACTGCTGATCGCTGGGTCAGACGTTACAGCTGGCACCCCAAAAACTGAACCCTGCTACTCCCAAAGCACCTCTGCTCACCTGGAAAAGAACTTCAAGCAGGACATAGTCATAATCTGAGCCTGTGGACCAAATTTCAACAATTAACTCCTCACATTTACTTCATATCTCCTTCTGGGCATGAGGTAGGCTTGTACTGAGCCATGGTTTTCCTTTTCTTCCTTTTTTTTTTAAGTAACAGACTTTATTATTATTATTTTTGGAGTAGTTTTAGATTCATAGCAAAATGGAGACAAAGGTTCAAAGGTTTCCCATATGTCCCCTGCCCCCATACATGCACAGTGTCCCCCGTTAGCAACATCCTCCACCACATGGTACGTGTATTACGTTTGATGAACGTACATGGAGACGGCATCATCACCCAAGGTCCGTAGTTTGTATCAAGGCTCCCTGTTGATGGTGCACGTTCTATGGATTTGGCAGATGTATAAGGGCACGTATCTACCATGATAGCATCCTGCAAGATTTTTCCGCGTGAAGAAGAAATCCTTTGCTCTCCACCTGTTCATCCCTCCCTCTCCATCCGTCTCCCTAGGCAACTGCTGATCTCGTTACTGTCTCCCCATTTTGCCCTTTCCAGAAAGTCATACATAGAGGTGAAATCCTACAGTACGTCTCGGCTTCTTTCACTTGGTATATGTCTTAGTTCCCTCATGTGTTTTCATGACCTGAGAGCCCATTTCATGACCTGAGAGCCCATTTCTTCTTAGTGCCAAGTAATATTCCATTGTCAGGATGGAGCACGGTTTATTTTTCCATTCACCGGAAGAACGTCATGGTTGCTTCCAACATTTGGCAGTTATCAACAAAGGAAGCTCCTAGAAACTTCTGTGTATGTATGGGTTTTTGCCTGCACATGGGTTTCCAACTCCCTTGGGTAAATATCATGCAGGAAAAGCTGCTAGGATTTCCCACTGGAAGAGTAGGTTTAGTTTTGTATGAAACTGCCACGCTGCCTTCCAAAGTGGCCGCGCCATTTTGCATTTCCACCAGCAATGAAGGAGTGTTCCCGTTGCTCTACATCCTCACCAGATTCTGGTGCTATTCCTTGTATTTTCCTAGCAGAGGCCAATCTCGGGTGTCTTAAATACGTCACAAGAACGTGAAATGGGAGCTAGGTGTTGAGCTGGCCGCACGTTGGGGTCAAGGGAAGTATGAGCACCACCTTGTCCCCACCTTGACTCACATCGGATTCTGAGTTGCCACATCCATGACCAACAACCTCCCATCGTGTTGGAGACACCAAATCTCAGAGCCTCCACATGACAGCACGGTGTAGCCTTTGGAAGCATTACAGGTGACAACAAACAATGAGCATGGGTGACAGGTGGCTTGATCTACAAATTCACGTTGCAAACTTATTTTCTTTGTAGAGAGCTTTTACTAAAACGGCCTCTCAAATACGTAGCTCACTCCATTTGCTCGGATATTCTTCCTGACTGGCCACGGAATCGTCGTCTCAGAGTAAATAAAATGGTTTACATGCCTGCTTCTCTTTCGTTGGTTATTTCTCTATAGAACAAGAGTGATGGACGTATAAAATGGGCATTTCCAGAGTTGCCACTTGCTAAGGTGAGCATTATATACAAAACGCAATACCCCTTAGACGTACTAGCAAAATGCTGCAAAATAGGAAGGGGTCATTTTCTTTTACCTTAAGGACAATTAGTGCCAACTTGATAACTGAACGGTTCACGTCCTTGGGGGAGCAGATGGCCATGAACATAATCTAGAAGTAACCATTAGAACACGATAGTTATTATCTTTGCAAATATAATGTGGCCGTAACTTAATGTATTTACACACTTCTCCGACTGTGTAATGAACGCCTAATGCTGTCCGTTTCAAGGGAGACCTGCACCCTTAATTTTCTAATGATTAAATATAATTTTTTTAAATTTTTATTTATTTATGATAGTCACACAGACAGAGAGAGAGAGAGAGGCAGAGACACAGGCAGAGGGAGAAGCAGGCTCCATGCACCGGGAGCCTGACGTGGGATTCGATCCCGGGTCTCTAGGATCGCGCCCTGGGCCAAAGGCAGGCACCAAACCGCTGCGCCACCCAGGGATCCCTAAATATAATTTTTGAAACATGATGTTTGTCTATTGCCTCACGGGGGTGTCCTTTGTGATATTAAGGCGACATATTTCCATTTAAAATAAAAGAAGTTTGAGATCATTTTAGTAAATAATGTTATTTATGAAACAAGCATGCAGATCTCCGCTTGTTTTAAATTAGTATTAGCTGTTCTTTGTAGCTCTTTATAGATTTCTACATTTTCCTTCTAGTCCCCACGTGATCTAAATTTGCATATATTGTGCACTCAGGGTTAGATCGTACTTGTTTTGTTTTTCCCGCTCATTTCTAGTAGGAGAAAATATGTTTGAATTTGTTAGTTTTTTACCATTACTGTGCTATTGGTCGACGCTAATTAAAGGACATAGGAGTGAGATAATTTTTCTCTAAGGCATTATGTCTTTGGACTTTACAATTTTTTTGGTATCTAAGCTGGAACCAATTTTTATTGAAATATGTTTCTTTATGTAAATATGTATTTTTGGGGTGCCTAGTTGGCCCAGTCGGTTAAACATCTTACTCTTGATTTCGGCGCAGGTCATGATCTCAGGGTTGTGAGGTCGAGCCCCACATTGGGCTCCAGGCCAGGGTTGGAGTCTGCTTGGGATTCTCTCTCCCTCTCTCTCTCTGCCCCTCCTCCTGCTTGCACTCTTTCTCTAAAATAAACACATCTTCAAAAAACCCCACATATTTTCAACCTTCTCAAGAAGCTTGTGTGTATACGTGTGTTTGGGCACTTATGCGTAAAACATAAGATAAAATTGTAATACATAGGAGCATATACCCCTATCTGCGTCAACATCTATGATTCTATCTCCTTAAGAACAGACGATCGGGGGCATAGATAGGTTCGGCTTATTTTCAACTTTTGTTGATGCTGCTAAAATGTTTTCTAAAATCGTTACTCCATTTGGAATGTAAAACGCAAGCAAGGGTGGGATTTAGCCATTCCATACTTTGTTGGTAGGTAGCCCTTGAGATGATCAGTCTTTTTAATTTCGGGCACCCTGGTAGATGGGGTCTGAGTATAGTTTTCACCTACAACACGTACATGATTCCAGACGGCATTCTGATATCTTACCTTGTGAAGCACCTACTTATTATTTTTTTTTAATTAAGCAGTCTTTTTCTAATTGATATGAAATCATACATTTTCCCAAATGCTGGCTATGAGCCCTGTGCTGACCATATCTAACAAGAGATATTCTCGTAAATATGATCTACTTTTTAGTACGTTGTGTTTTCATCATCTAACAGTGGGGGATTGGAAGCCAAACATTTCAAATCTTAAAAGTAATCGTTCAATTTATCACTCGTATAGTCCTTTTCTGTAATGCTGTTTTTAAACAGAAAAACAGCTTTTTTTTTTTGTGGCCAAAAAAACAAAAAACAAAACAAAACAAAAAAAACAATGCATAACATGAGATCTACTTGGTGCAGGTAGATAGAGAGTGCAGTATTTTTACCTGTGAGCAAGTTGTAAGGTAGACCTGTAGAACTTGTTCATCTGGCCTGATGGGAACCGTACCTGCATGAACAGCAAGTCCTGAAAGCCCTTTTGTGTGTGTTCCTTTGATAAATCTTCATCTAATGCTTGTTGAAGAGAACAGCCTTCAATAATATCTTCCATGACAATACGGTGTCAGCTTTCATGTGCACATCTGAAACTCCCGTAGATTTTTTTTTTTCCACCCTGTGGTTTGAGGTAGCTCTTTTGTTCATTTGTTTGTTTCTGTGTGTTTTTCGGCAGGGGTACCTGATATTCCTTGGATTTTCTTTTTTTTTCTTTTTAAATTTATTTATTCATGAGAATACACAGAGAGGAGAGAGAGGGGAGAGGCACAGACACAGGCAGAGGGAGAAGCAGGCTCCATGCAGGGAGCCTGACATGGGATTCGATCCCGGGTCTCCAGGATCAGGCCCTGGGCTGTAGGCGGTGCTAAACTGCTGAGCCACCAGGGCTGCCCTTCCTTAGTTTTCTAAATCAATTTGCTTTCCTTATGATCTGTTTGCCTCTATCTTTGTCATATATTCCCCCCCCCTTTTTTTTTGCCTATCTTTGAGTCAAAAATTCACTATCTTACTGAGAAACTCATGTCGTATTATTTTCTTTTAAATAGAACATCGTTTCCCCCCTATGGCATCTATACATCTTTTTTGTTGTTGTTGTTAATCTGTTTCTTATTATGTGTTTTTATGTGTATCTAACCTTCCTGGGGTTCATATAGCTTCTCGGATGTGTGTTTGATTTCAGTTAAGTGTTAACAAATTCTCAGAGATTATCTTTTCCAATCGGATTCTCCCCTCACCCCATTTCCATATGTCATATGTATTTCTCTATGTATAGAATCATCCTTTTTTCTCTCCTCTTCTTTAGTTTATTTTGTCTCTGGATGCTTCTTTCCAGTAATAATTCTGTCTTCTACTCTAACTCATCACCTATCAATCCATTAGTTTTGTTTTCAATCCTAGAATTTCTACCTAATACGTTATGCTCTCCGTTGCCCTGTTGATATTCCTTGGCACCTAAGTTTTTATTGTTTTTTTTTTTGTTTTTTGTTTTTTGTTTGTTTGTTTGTTTTTTTTTTTTTTTTTGCACCTAAGTTTTTGAATCGACTAATCACGGGCATTGATAACTCCTATTCTGATAGACGTGATAGCTGGATTTTGTGGCAATTCTGTTTCTTCTCTCTCAATCTTGACTTTCAGCCATTTGTTATTGTTTCCTCTTACCTCTGGTAATTTTGACAAAATGCTGGCAATGTTAACATAATGTTGAGAAATAAAATGGTCTTTTGACAGATAAAATGGAAAAATAAAATAATGGATGGTGTTAGCTTCCTTCAAAGAGGGTTTGGGTTTTTTTTTCCTTCTTGACCTAATTGCATCATATAGGCAGATGTAAAGCTGGTTTTGATCCATTGCTAAGACTCACTGACACAGCCCATCAGGGTTCCAAAATAAAGGTTGGGATTGTTACCAGACCCCTGCTCCAAGGCATGCTCTCATGCTGTCCTTCACCTCTAGGGAAAGTGCCAGTGGCTTTGCTCAGGTCCTCAGACTCTCAGCCAATGCTTGTTTCAACGGCCACTGGCAAATCAGTAATGCTCTGAGGGTTCAGTTGGTGCCAGATGATGAGCTAACCTCTATTGGTCTCTGTAGTCCTCACCATATTGGTATTTCTCAGATACTTTCAAATGCAAGTCTTTTAAAATGTCTCCCTTCTTGTATGGCTTTTCCACAGAAAAGCTCTTATAACTCAAGACAAGGCAAAATAATAATAATGATAATAACTAATAATTTTTAAAAATCTCCATGCTCTTGGACACGTGGCCCAAACTCCCTCCCTATATGATAGTGAGGTCTAAGCTTTCACCTGTTAGCAAACGTATATATTGTCCATTACCTATATGAGTCTGACTCTTACAGCTTTGGGTTAGAGCTCTTTTTTTTTTTTTTTTTAAAGATTTCCTTTATTTATTCATGATAGACATAGAGGGAGAAAGAGGCAGAGACAAAGGCAGAGGGAGAAGCAGGCTCCATGCAGGAAGCCTGATGTGGGACTCAACCCCGGGATTCTAGGATCGTGCCCTAGGCCAAAGGCAGGCACTAAACCACTGAGCCACCCAGGGATCCCCTTTGGGTCAGAGTTCTGTGAATATCTAACTACTACAGATTTTCCTTCCTTGATATTGAGTCGATGACCTATTTCATTTTTTTCAGTCTCTGTTACTGTTTGAAATGAGAGCAAATCAACTCCCTGATCGTTTCAGTCCACCATATTGATCAGAAGTTATCAATCTGATTGTATTCAATTTGTTGGACTCAATTGTATTTTGCGCTCATTTGAATTTGAACATAAATAAATGTAAGTATGTTAAGCTTACTTCTCCACTGGAAAACTCAGTAATTAAATTACACATTTTGAATCCCAGAGCTAATTGGATTCAATCAAGAGAAGGAGATTTTGCACCAATCTTCTGAGCCATAAATATCTCCATGGATTTGTAACAACTTTTTGTTTCTTTATTCAGCACATACACACAAATGCATTTACAGCTTTGCAAAATGGTGACTGTGTCTAGGAAAAAGTTGAACAAGAGAAGCAAATAGTGCCACTATTAACAGTCCAGTAATAAAAAATATTTGAGGAATAACTGATGATTCCTCAATCCACAAATGTACATTTGGTACAAAGTGTATTGCAAAATATCTTTTGCAAATTTCCTATATTTCCAAAATATAGGGAAGTCTATGGATTTCCCACTCTAGGTTAATAGAAAAATCAAACTCTTTCACGCCCATGTTACAGAATATAATCATGGTAGAAGGCCAGAAGTGATGCATACATCTCTGCCTCTGACATCCTAATGACTGAGAACTTGTTCAATATATTTCTTCCATATACTACTTCAATATATTACTTAAAATAGTTTCATGAATGATTTCACTTTCTTTTTAAAAGCTTGCAGAAGACAAAAAATAGTTTAATGGCTGGCATTAGGCTATATAGTATGCATAATGATCATGTTTATTACTATTTAACCAACCTTCAATTTTTGAACTTTGATTTCATGCCATGAAATTTCTATGACTTGAAATGCTGAACGTTTCAATGCTCCTGGTGGGTGAGAATTTGAAGCCACAATTTAGATGATATGTATTTGCAGACATGCTGTTGGATACTCTTTTCCCCACTCCTGTGCTCTTGTTTTTAACCAGCAAGTAAGAGCTTCTCATCACAAGGACAAAAACATTTTTCTTCTTCTCTTTCTATATGATGATGGATGCTAACCTATTGTGCTAATCATCGCATGACAAATGTTAAGTCACTGTGCTGACCTTAGGTAGCACTCTATGTTGATCATATCAATAGAATTGAAAGAAAAAAAAATTCCCCAACAGTGATGTTTTTTCTTATCTTGGTACGTTCTGTAGCTTTGTTATTATCACACAGATAATAGAACTAGTCATTTACAATTTCTTTCCTAAGCTGAAAGTACCTATGCTGCATTTAAATTTTACTTTTTGTTTGCTTTTAAATTTTCAATTCAATGTAAAATACCCAGAAGTAGAACTGCTGGATCATATTGTAGTTCTCCTTTTTTTTTTTTTTTTTTTGAGGAAGGTCCATTCTGTTTTCCAGCAAGAAGTTACATACTGGATGATGGAGGTGTGGACCATATAAAAGATCAAAATCCAAAAGCATTAATAAATCATCAAAAGGTGAAAGGAGCACTAACTGTGGACCAAACATTTGAATGTCTGAGAAAAAAAGTGAAGGAAGGGAAATGTTTGAAGTTAGGCCAACTCTCATCACTGACCTAAAGAATGCTGTGGAGCTTGAGACACTGAGTTCAGGAAATAAAACAGAGTTATTAGCTTTTAAGTCTCTATAGTTGACACAAGTTAACAAAAGCCTTTAACACAGATCCTCCTTTGGTAAACTTTAAAGTCTCTGAGCACAAAACAGTTGCAACTTGCTGGGAATCTTTCAAGTTCAAGGAGCTTTATTCTCAGAGATGAGAACCTCTCTAGGTCATGAAGTGAAGCTAGGCAAGCATGCACTCAAGGATTCCTGAAAATGGAAAAATAAATGCAAAACCTTTGCCGGAAGTCATACTTTGAGCTTTCATATTGTTCCAAAGATGAGCTAACTCTTTCTCTTTGGTGATGCGAATTGTTTAATTGTGTGTATGTTTGTGTGTTCTTCCCAGGCCCAGGTAAAAAAACTCTTCCCTATGACACCCTTGTGTCCACAAATGAAACAAAATTAATGCATGGACTCTAACACAAACTTATCATGGTTTGTAGCTGCAAAATATTTTGCTTGTTTTGTTTTTTTTTCCATTTCCACCAAACCTAAACATGCTAGTTTCAGAATGTAACAAATGAAAACTCCATTATTACCATTCACTTCAGCCAGGACTTGCATTTCACTACAACCAGCTGTTCGTTTACATGTATCTTCAAGATATCTCCCATGAAAACCGGCAGATTTTATATTTTGAGAGATCCTAGAAATCCTTCCAGTGTGTGGAGCATTAAATTAAAGCAGAGTAACATTTAGGATTATAGTTTTTTTTTTTTTTAAAGGAAATAGAGGGAGTTTGTGAATTTTAAGGTGGTTTTGGAAGACTGGAAAGCACATTTTCTTTTTTAAAAAGATTTTATATTTAGGTAATCTCTGTATCCAATGTGGGAGCTCAAACTTACAACCTTGAGATCAAGAATCCCATGCTCTACCAAGTGAGCCAACGAGGTACACCGAAAAGCATTTTCTACTGCCAATTTCCTTAAAAAAAAAAAAAGATTTTATTTATTTATGAGAGACCAGTGAACAGTAAACATCAGAGTGGAATTAAAAGACCCCAAAGATAAAGTTTCCTTGTGAAAGGGAAAATAGTCAACACTTGGAGGGAATGCAGATTCTCAAACACAAATAATGTTGCCCACCCACTTCCATCTAAAAAGTTGACTTTGGAAGGGAAAGAATTTTTGTTTTCTTAATGCACACTGTGGTAGTCTACATTAATTTAACACTCTTAGAAGGTGTTCAATTAACATCTGTTGAATGAATGTGAAGTCAAATGAGACATTTGGCAGACAAATGTGCGAATATTGTCACTTTTTGAACACCTACTAATTTATAGACATAGTATGCCAAAGTAAGGTAGGGTTTTATTTGAAGGTTCTACTTTCTATTAATTGTATGGGAGCCTGGAAGATGCCAATTCGTGATATATGAAAAGGTAATAAAGATTAAGGAAAAAAAAAAAAAGAAAAAAAGTGGAGATTACAAGTGCTGATATGAAATAATTGGCTGTATAAGCTGAGAAAATCATCACTGAAACCATGTGGCATATAATGTAGTATATTTTAAATAACATAGAGAAAAATGATATCTACACATTGATTACAGATATGTCAGCACATTTATATTATAAAAGGTAGTAGTGAAAAATATAGGAAAATCAATCTAGAAAAAGAGCAAAGATAACTAACAAGAAGATACATATAGACTATGTATAGTCCTCGTTGCTCCTCACTCTTTACGTGCACCTACACAGTTGACAATCTTACCAAATCTTTCTATTCCTCATGGCACTGACCTTCAAAAGCATGGCGTCTCCTACCTTATACCGATGGTACCTGAACACACTGGAACTCCATGAATGTCAGCTCTTCTTCATTCCAATATCATAATACTCTTCTCCATACTGGACCTATTCACTTTGGCTCATGGCGCCTCACAATCAACATAAACAAATTTTCAGCTTCCCCCAAAAGTAGCTTCTGTACTTGAACTCATTCCTTTCCCACGCAGCGGAAAGCCGATGTAGTCATTGCCAAGTCTTGTTTTGGCTAATATCTTTTACTCGGTAATGTGGCAAATCTGCCAAGCCTCACTCATTTGTGTCTCTTTAATCTCACCTATTGTCTCCTTATCCTTAAATATATGCTTAGTCCAAACTTTGTCATCCTTTGCCTAGACTAAAAATCATAGCCAGCCAATGCATGTCTCTACCTCTGTGAAATAATTTGCCTAAATCTGCTATCGCCTGCCGCACACATGCCCACACCCTTGTTGAAAATGGACCATGTTTCTCTGTTTATCAAGGAACACATTTGTAATTATTAGCACCTGAAATGCTTCCTCATCAGCACATTGCAGACTCACCTGAAAAAAAAAATTACTGCCTCCTGATGTCTTCCCATTACCACGTAGCATAGGTGTGAATTTGTAACAGATGTTGTCAGTTTCTTGAAAGTTCTTTCTCTATTTTTCCCGCGGATGGAGTCATCCTCATAACTTAGAATCAGGCCGTTCTTCATCACCTCTTCTGGTCAACATTCACACATAAGCCCGAGCAAATGCTACCTTCCTTCATTTCTGTTCCTATGACAATACGTGTATTTCTGTTTTTTTTTTTTTTGTATTTCTGTTTTTTATACTGATTATGACCTTCTAACTGCCAATGTACTATTTCTCTTTAATACATTGCACCACACCTGCTCCACTGGGTCATGGGGTTGCTTGTTTCCATCTTGAGATGTTCAGCCCTTAATGCCCAAGATGCAGAATAATGACAAATTGGTGGATGACATCTCTGAGCACCACAGACAGGTTGGCATTTCCATGTATGACGACCTGAATTCAGCTTCAGTGAAGCTGTTGGTAATAGATTTGACTTCGAGCAATCAAAGATTCTGGAAACCATTTCCATCATTTCTATGTGGGGGATTTAAAAACAACATGGACAAAAATTGATGATGATGATATTGATGATGATGATAATAAATGGAAGAATTCTGACCAATCCTATTTAGAAGCAACATGGCATTTTGTGTCCATTGTCCTACGTTGAACTCCGTGGCAGACCCTATTCATCTTCTTGAGCTGTGTTTGCAAAACTAGAGCTCCCCACAAATTCTCATGGGCTGTTATCCTCTCATGCATAAGAGATTTCTTTCTTCCTTCCTTTCTTTCTTTCTTTCTTTCTTTCTTTCTTTCTTTCTTTCTTTTCTTTCTTTCTTTCTTTCTTTTCTTTCTTTCTTTCTTTCTTTCTTTCTTTCTTTCTTTCTTTCTTTCTTTCTTTCTTTCCTTCCTCTCTTTCTTTCTTTTTGCATAAGAGATATCTTTCTCTGTTAGAAAATGGTGAGGACAGATGTTGGTGAGGATGTGCAGAAAGGGGAACCCCGTTACACTGTTGGTGGGAATGCATGCTGGTGCAGCCACCCTGGAAAACAGGATGGAGGGTCCTCAAAACGTTAAAAAGAGAGCTACCCTAAAACCCAGCAATTGCACTAGTATTATTTATACCAAGGATACCAACATAGTGACTCAAGGGGGCACCTGCACCCCGATGTTCACAGCAGGAATGTCCACAATAGCCAAACTATGGAAAGAGCCCAGATGTGCATTCATAGACAAATGGATAAAATAGATATGGTGTCTATACTCAGTGGAATACGACTCAGCCATCAAAAAAGAATGGCATGTGGCCGTTTGCAAACAGCGTGGATGGAAGCAGAAGGTATTAGGATTGGTGAAATGCATCAGAGAAAGACAGTGATAGGATTTCAATAATATGTGGGATTCATGTGATAAAACAGATGAACATAGGGGGAAGGAAAGGAAAGCTAAAATAAGAGGAAATCAGAAAGGAAGAGAGACCAACAGGATTTCAATAATCTGTGGGATTCATGTAATAAAACACAGGAACATAGGAGAAGGAAAGGAAAGCTAAAATTAGAGGAAATCAGAAAGGAAGAGAGAACAAAGTGAGGGTTGTTGGAGGGGAGGGAGGTCGGGGGATGGGCACCCAGGTGATGGGCATTATTAAGGAGGGCACGTGATGTAATGAGCAACTGATGAACCCTAAATTGTACCCTGAAAACTAATGACACACTCTATGTAAACAAAATGAAGTTTAAATAAAATCTTGAAATTAAAAAAAAAAAAAGAAGAATCAAAACCCATGGGGTTATAAAAGAATCCTGCAGCGGCCCCTTTAAGAAAGGTGTTTCACCCCATGGAGCATCACCAGGGGCTCCGACAGGTGGAACTGCAGCTGGACCACACTGCGGGGAGGAGCTGGGTCTCGCGTGACCTCGCAGGCTCTCACGTGATCTTATAGACTTGCGTGCTCTCGCAAACTCACGCGTGATCTCATAGATTCGCCTGTCATCTTGCAGACTCTCGCGTGGTCTCGCAGACTCTCGCGTGGTTTCGTGGACTCTCGCGTGGTCTCGCGGACTCTCGCGTGTTTCCGCAGCCTCTCGCGGGACCTGGGGACGGGACGGAGCACAGAGCGACGCCCAGGATGCAGGGAGGGGGCGCTGAGAGCTCCTGGCGTCCAGGTGCGGCGCTCGCGGCGTCGGAGGAAGGACAGCGCGCATCCCGGCGGACCCGCAGAGCCGCGGCCAGGTGAGCGGGGTGCTGACACGCCCTGCCATCCGGAACCTTCCCGAAGCCCGAGCTGCAGGGCCGCCCCCTGCTGTTGCCTCAGCCCTGCAGGGATTCTCTGTACCTTGTGCACCTGTGCGAGCTCCAGGGTCGCAGCGCGGGCAGCTGGCGGCAGCCAGGTGGCCCAGTGCACCCCCAGGACGCTGATTGCACACATGCTTCTGGAACCTTCTCTGGCGGAACAGCGTCGGGCAGGGGGCTGCTGAGCTCTCCTGTCCTCGGGACACCTGTGAGCCATGCACAGCTGCATGCCTGTCCTGGGAGCTGGACACCGCACCTGCAGGCCTGTCCTGGGAGCTGGACACTGCACCTGCAGGCCTTTCCTGGGAACTGGACACTGCACCTGCAGGCCTGTCCTGGGAGCTGGACACACTGCACATGCAGGCCTGTCCTGGGAGCTGGACACTGCACCTGCAGGCCTGTCCTGGGAGCTGGACACTCGCACCTGCATGCCTCTCCTGGGAGCTGGATGCTTGCACCTGTATGCCTGTCCTGGGAGCTGGATGCCTGCACCTTCATGCCTGTCCTGGGAGCTGAAGATTCGCACCTGCAGGCCTATCCTGGGAACTGGACACTTGCACCTGCATGGCTCTCCTGGGAGCTGGACGCTTGCACCTGCATGCCTGTCCTGGGAGCCTGACACTTGCACCTGCAGGCCTCTTCTGCAAGCTGGACACTCACACCTGCATGGCTCTCCTGGGAGCTGGACACTTGCACCTCCATGCCTATCCCAGAAGCTAGACACTTGCACCTGAATCCCTCTCCTGCTGTGCTGGAACATTTGCACCTGCCTGTGCCTCCGTGAACTACACTCCACCCCTCACCCCTGCCCTGGAAGCTCAACCCCACCAAGCATCCTTTCCTGTACGAATTCCAATCCCCAGACCATGCATTATCTCTAAGAGGAGCTCCGATGGTCACCTTCTCCGTTGCTTCTCTGTGCTGCTCCTCCACAAATGCCCTGCAGTGTGACATCAATGATTCATCCCGGTTTCTCACCCTAGAAAGTAAAAAGGGAGTGTGTATTTTTATTTTTGTATTTCTTTATTTTTTTCCCCAAGAATGATTTCGGGTGCCAACGTGGAATTTCAAGGTTGGTCAACTTTTAGTTGGAGTCAAGTCGGAAGCTTTATACAGTTAGGATCCTTAAGGTCATTTTAATCACAGAGCCAGTAAAGTTTGATTTGGTAATGTTTCACAGTAAAACCATTGATGTTACAAATGGGAAAATGTTCCCTATGAAGGCCAGGAGCAAAACATGATTTCTGCTCGGAGCGAGGATGGCCGGCAGGAGAGGCCGTAAATGTGATACTAAAATACTTGATGTACAGAATAATTCATTAAGCCCTGCTATTTCCAAATAGAAGAGGAAGGGAACATTTTAATTTCATGCTATTACGTGCGGTAACAGATGAGCCTTAGGATTTAACTTGAAATGTGCTTCTTTATTCTTATCTACGGAGTT
Organism: Vulpes vulpes; assembly: GCF_048418805.1. NCBI lineage: Eukaryota > Metazoa > Chordata > Mammalia > Carnivora > Canidae > Vulpes > Vulpes vulpes. Next base: position 3,060,631 of record NC_132796.1, on the reverse strand, counting down.
AAGGAAACATGAATGGAAAATAATTCACACTCCAAAAAGGCTATAAATTTCTCTTTAAAGGCCGGGACAGTTAAGTGTTTAAAAGACTGAGAGTTAGCTGCAGGAGCAAACTCACATTTACCTTACTTACCATCACTTCTGAAACCCGTAAGAGTAAAAATCAGAAAACAAGGAAACTCCACCGAAGACGGAATTGGGGTGCACCGTCACTTCTGAAACCCATAAGAGTAAAAATCAGAAAACAAGGAAACTCCACCGAAGACGGAATTGGGGTGCACCGTCACTTCTGAAACCCGTAAGAGTAAAAATCAGAAAACAAGGAAACTCCACCGAAGACGGAATTGGGGTGCACCGTCACTTCTGAAACCCGTAAGAGTAAAAATCAGAAAACAAGGAAACTCCACCGAAGACGGAATTGGGGTGCACCATCACTTCTGAAACCCATAAGAGTAAAAATCAGAAAACAAGGAAACTGCATCGAAGACAGAATTGCGGGGTGGGGGGGACCGTAAAGGCCCAACAGCAGGTTGTGGGACACGTGTGCGGGAGTCACATTTATCAAAGTCAAAGGGCGGACTGCAGACCCTCCCATTTTACATCCTTCCTTCCAGAGAGAAAGTGCACACAAGTGGTGGGGCGGGGACAGAGGGAGAGCAGATTTCCCGCTGAGCACGGAGCCTGACATAGGGCTCCATCCCTGGACCCGTGAGATTATGACCTGAGCACAAGGCACACGCTTAACCCACTGAGCCACCCAGGTGTCCCGCAAACTCTCTCATTTTCTAAATTACCACTCCCTGTGCTAGTTGAGAAAGTCCTTACCCTAATGGTTGGTTCATGTCCTACAAGGCTCAAGATTCTGCTTTGAGGATGGAACGGGAGGAAATGGGAGAAGCAGGAATATCCATAAAACATACAATTCAATCATTCCTCTTCCTTCCCTCCGTCCCTTTTTATTTGACTTTTTAAAAGTCATTTCAAAATAAAATAAAATAAAATAAAATAAAAATAAAATAAAATAAAATAAAATAAAAGTCATTTCTAGCACATTAGGCTTTAAGCGGTCCAATGCTACGGGGCCCTCAAGTAGATGTATTGGACAAAACGTACCAAACCCCAAGCTTGTTTTTTTCTACACTTTTCCATCCCGTAAGGTGGCCTCATTATGTACTATGTTCCGGCATCAAAACGAGAGTTTACATTCCTTATCCGCTGCTCCACTCATCGCTGTAGGTCAACCATCCAAATACACCCTGAATCTCACTCCTTCCTATGAGGTCCACGGCCACCGTCTTGCCCAAGTAGCAATCCCTTCTTCAAGACCATAAAAACCAAAATGAAACAAGCAGAAAAAGGCCATCAACAACTCCTGAGCAGCCTGTTAATTGTCACGAACGCCCACCTCACCACCAAATCTTCCCCTTCGACTCCATACCACAGCCTGAATTCCTCACCTGTCCCACCACCAACCAATGATTTTTACCAGGTCTGTGATGTCTGCTTCATTCAGCTGCCTCTCTTCCTTCCCATGCAGGTGGGAAGTTGGCCACGTTGACCCCGGAAGTGTGGCACATGGCCCAGGCTGAAGTCATCAATGGGAGAGTCACTGGAGAATTATGACATCTGAATACATGAAGCGGTGACACGTCACCTGGGGTGAGTGTAACCAAGGGCAACACAGGGACTCAACCCAAGCAGATGAAGCTTTGATCCTCCCTCACGCAGATTCACGGAGGGAATCAGGGACATGAGTCAGCAGCTGTTTGTGGTCTTGGAGCCTACCAAGCATTTTCAAATAGTATTTTATTAAATCCTGAAGCCTGTTGGTAGGCTAATGACTATGATTTGGGGGAGTGGTAGCCATAGGACATGCAGGGGACAGCTGAGCAGAGAAAGGGACAAGAACGGAGCGTGTCCATGGATTGGTAGCAGCTGCTTTCAACGCCACCAAGTGACACAGGTAAGCGTCAGTTTTTCTTTATCTCTGTTGCTACCCCTTGAATGTCCGGACACCTTCAGGCTCGAGGTCAGATGTCACGCTCAGATGATGAAGTGTATCGGTTCTGAGTGGTGGATCAGACTCCTGCTTGGCCACGTGTATTCCTGGATGTGATTCCACGTGGCGTCTACACTGGTGGTAGGAGTAGAGGAACGCGTCGCGTTTGTTTGCCGTGTTTCACCTGTGGGATTAAGTGGTTAATCCAAGGTACCAGGCACCGTGGACTTTTCTCTGCATTTGTGTTTCCATGTGTCTTGAGGATTTGGGGATCTCCTGCCATTTGGGAATATGAGAGGTGGCGCCCAAGTTCGGTTGTGGTGACCACACAGCGTTGTGTGCCTGTGACTGTGTGCGGGCCCGCTGGGGCTCCAGCACGAGTTCCCCTAATGTCACCTGGGGAGCCTGTTACTTCAGTAAGCCGTGCTTTTGATGTTTACACATTGTGATCGTGCTGATGCACGCCCACAAGGTGCAATGCCCATACCAAGGATGGTCTCCACAGGCAGTCAATCCAGGATGAGCTTTCATTTTTTTCTTTTTTTCTTCTTTTTTTTACCGAGCTTTCATTTCTGCTAAAAGCATGACACGTGTGTGCGGGGAGGCTTCCACAGAAAGCAATCCCACACTAAGGTTCATCAACCACGTATGGTTAAGCCTAGTGAGCGATGTACACAGTGACTGATAAATGAAAGTCAGGCCAGCGATCTTGAAATAAGGTTGTGGAGATGAAAGAAGACAAACTAATGTCTTTAGAAATCGGATGAAAATTCCTCAAATAGGGGCACCGAAAGCTCAGTAAACCAGTGCTTACAACCTCCACGTGTGCAAATCAATTAACCCTTTATAGAGACTCCTGAAAACCCGTGCCATGGTTATAATCATCATGGACGGAGGACCATGGCTTGACAGCTTCAGAAAGTAACCGTAAAGGGACTTCCCAGCGGTGCCAAACTGTATGTATTTGATTCTTTAATTAATCAGCATTTCTCAGAGACACCACTGCCTCTATTTTTTTTTTAATTTTTTTTTTAAATTTTATTTATTTATGATAGTCATACAGAGAGAAAGAGAGAGAGGCAGAGACACAGGCAGAGGGAGAAGCAGGCTCCATGCACCGGGAGCCTGATGTGGGATTCGATCCCGGGTCTCCAGGATCGCGCCCTGGGCCAAAGGCAGGTGCCAAACCGCTGCGCCACCCAGGGATCCCCTATTTTTTTTTTTTTAAGATTTATTTATTTTAGCAAGAGTTGGGATGCATGGTGGGGAGAGACAGAGGGAGACCAACCACCAGCAAGAGAGAGGGAATCCCAAGCAGATTCCCCATTGAGCGCAGTGCCCAACATGTGACTTGATCCCAGGACCCTGAGATCCCGACCTGACCTGAAATCAACAGTTGTTCACTCACCTGATTGCACCACCCAGGTGCCCCCACCCCACTGCATCTGTTTTTACCATACCCTGCTGCTTTACCCGAACAAGTCCCCCTAGCTTTTGTTGTGATTTGGCAAAACGGATTCTACTCATTGCTCTGAAACATTTTGGGGGGAATTGCTGTATTTAGAATGGCTTCGAAAATGATCAATTAGGTACATTTTCCTCAAATCAAATCAAGTTCTTTGGTTTGTTATAGACAGTTTATAAATTTGAACTAGAAAAATCCTGATTATTAGAAAAGACCTCTTATTCCTTATTTAAAATTTTTGTTTCATTTTATTTTTATATGTATGCATGTGTGGTGTTTCTTCTTTTGAGTGAACCTGTAACTCACAAAGAAAAGCATTTTCAGTACAAATTAGAGTTTCCTTAAGATACCTGGTTAGTGGTTTATGAGAATCAACTAAAAATTGGGCATCAATATTTTGCTTTTTTACATTTTAAAGATATCTTATATATATTACACAGAAAATAAGTTTGATGTAAAATCTTTCACCCAGATGCTTCTTATAAAAATTAGATATTTAATAATTCTGTTCTATAGATTGTCATTGCCCGTATCTTCATCTGTTCATAACGTCAGATATTTAGGTAGCATTCTCATTTGTGCAAATCTTCACTTTATTGTCTTCCTGAGAACATAAATAATCTGAAATACTGATTTTTCTTTATTCATTCATCTTGATAATTCACTAACCTTAAGCTCGCTCTGTGTTATTATTCTGATAATACACTAATATCCCAGTCAGTAAACATCAAGATAATAAAATAGTAAAGCTTCCCAGAAACTAATTTATGGTAGTCCATGTCTCTATGGTCGGAGATTTATTTGTCATATCTCCAAAGATTATCATTATGTAGGAAAATAAGCAAAATGATGTAAGAAATATTTAAGAAGAGAGTTTCATATAATGAAAGTTTAATTTCTTCACTCTGAAGACACAGTATTTCATTTTTCACTTCCATCAACTGAGAGGTGCAATTTTAAAGTCTGTAGCTGAAAGAAGGACTCCTAAGTGAGTTCAGAGAGACTCAACCTGTTGTGTTAGCAAAGCAAGTGAAATTAGAGGAAAAAAAAAGGGGGGGGGGGAATAAAGAGATGGATAAGGAGCATGAAAGTCCCAATATAAGGATCCTCTAAAGGAAGAGGGACCAGAAGACGAGAAACAGGGTAGGAGACACAAATCAGAACAAAAACTTGTTTGATTAATACCGACAAATCCTTAAAAGGCACAAAAATGGGCAAATCTGGTCTAAACTGTCACTTATAAAAATAAATATTAATGCAGTAAAAATTCTTACTGAGAAATCATGAGGCCAGCTTCTTGATGTCTCTGCAAGGTACGAATCTGTTAAATATGCAAGACGTAGATGTAAGGAGACAGTTAAATGTGTAGCTTGTGATCTTTGGAGGAAGAAAATCCACCAGTTTTTAGAGGATACTTGAGATGATTGAAGAGAACTTCCCGGTGAGGCTGGGTTGGGATACGATCAGACTGTGCACCTGTTGGCGTTCCTGAAGAACAGGGCATTTTGAGACGTGGGCGGAGGAGGGGTGACTTATATTGGAGTTCAGGGAGAAATTTCTAGAAATCTCAGAGAAAAACAAAAATTCGTCACCCGACACAAGCCAGTGTTTCAGAACATGGACGTGGACTCAGGTCTTAGGCCAAGTCATCCGAAAAAGTGAATTTTCTTGGAACCAGTGCGGGCTAACTGAATCCCCAAGGATGAGCTTCTCTCCCTCTTGTAAATTCTGGTAGATCATCTGCACAGCAGTTTTGCCTGATCCATACCACATAACCGCTAAGATTTCCATAGTATAATGTCAGTAGTTAACTTACATTTCTGGGCAGTGGGTTAGGGTCAGGAAGGAATTTCAACAGAATCCACCAAAAACCTACTAAATTTGCCTATTTCCAAACCAGCCAGCTTCTTCTGAATCCACTTTCTGGATCCTTCGTGCAAAGTTGTATCATTTTCCAGATTCCTTACTTGTTTGCACGCTCTGTACGTGATGGGCTTCCGTTTGAAACTTTAGAGGGAGCAAGGCTAGATGCCAAGCTCTCTCTAGCTCCTTGAAGATGATGAAGATTTAATGTGCTTGCAAATATTTTGCAAGCTCATGAAGAATCCCAAATATTCAAATAAACAGATACATTGCAAAGGACTTGATTGCTATTCATGTGTACAGCGCAAGGCACGTGACGGGGGCATGCAAATTAAAAATTACTGTATAACTTTACGTCGCAATTTGTTCCTCATGGTGGTATTCAGTTGCACTCTGCAGCTCTGGAACCAAAAACTGTGTAGTCAGCATTTGAAATCCAGATCTTTGCCGACAATGCTCAAAATACACACGTTAGGAGAATGTTCGTTGAATTCATCTATAAAAAAGTAGCACAACCTCCTCCTGGTGGCCTAGGGTTTTAGCTACGATGGGTTGTGAGAAAAGATGTATGCACAAGCCAGCGGGTTAAATCCTGGGACATAAAATCAGCATTGCTGACATCCATAAAGAGTAAACAAATAAAATAAGAAGGGGAGAGTTCATACCATTGCTTGAATATTTATGAAGCTTGAAAGAGAGAGATCTGATTATTCTTTTCACCAACAAACAAGTAGAAATCTTAACGCAGATAAAAGGTGGCATCCTGCAATTCTACTCTTTTTTATATATTGCAATAATTCCTTAAGGAAATTAACTCCTATTTGCTGGGAAATTGAGTTATATTATCTAATCAAACTTGAATTCATAAGACATCATGGAATTTAATACATTTTTCAAGTGATGAATTAACTAGAAATTGTTAAGTCATTTTTTTTTTAAATTCAGCTTTTGGCAATACAACAGCCGTAATATTAAAGACTCACTTAAATAAAATCCACAATTCTTAAAATGTCCATGCACATTTGTCAGGAAGTCATGAACACCTAAGTGACCATCAACTTATACTGGAATAGTTTTAATTTTTAGTGTTTTGGACCTTTTTTGTTTGATTTTTTTGTTTTGTTTTGTTTTTTTGTTTTTGTTTTGTTTTGTTTTGTTTTTTTGGTGCAATGGAGTCATAAATCTAGAGAGTTGTAGACATTCAACTATCACAGATTTTCGACACTAATGTTACTCATTGTTTACTCAAGAGTCCATTGTCTCTGGGAAGTTGATAAACTGGTCATTGATCTCGACAAGCAGTCGAGGGTGCTTGACTACCTCAGAGAGACGGTCCCATTTCCTTTATGGTTTCATGGTGGATCTGGAGTCCAGGTGCCAGCCCTAAACAACAAGCTTGCAATCATGCAACGGACAAAGAGTCCACATCTTCATCGTCTCGAGACCACTTGTTCTCTAGATTTGCAAAGAAACCGGTGAGGAAAGTGGAATTTATAAAGATACTAATGTTGAAGAGTCTTATACGTGCATTGTGCTATTTTTTGACATATATATATTTTTAAAGATTTTTTTTTTTAATTTTTAAGTCAGCTCTGTACCCGACATGGGGCTCGACCTCGCAAACCTGAGATCAAGAGTCATAGGCTGTACTGAATGAGCCAGCCAGGCACTCTTGGCTGCAGTCATGCATAGGTTTTTAATATTGTGCAGTACGATACCGTATTTTTCTTTAATTATTTTATCTCATTTGTTAGCTGTATTTTATACACTCACATACATACGTGTGCACTCACATACACACATAATGTGTTTACCCAAGCGCACACATATGATATATAGGTTCATATGCATATATCATATATAGTTAGCTACACAGTTGATGCTAATGCAAATTACAACTTTTGAAAAATTGACACAGTTTCTTTTTAAAATTATGCATTTTAAATCTGTTGCTGGTATGGAAATCTTTGTTAACATTCAACTCTTCTAATGAAATAAAAAATGTGTTCCTTGGCTAATAAAATATGCATTTGGGGCACCTGGGTGGCTCAGTTGGTTACGCGTCTGCCTTCGGCTCAGGTCATGATCCCGGGGTCCTGGGATCAAGTCCTGCATTGGGCTTCTTGCTCAGCACAGAGCCTGTGTTTCTCTCTCCCCCTGCCTGTGACCCCTCCTGCTCTCTTTCTCTGTCAAATCAATCAACCAAATCTTAAAAAAAAATATGTATTTGCATCCAGCAATAACATCCCAGGAAAAGTGCTGAGAAATCGGGGGCAGAGAGGGTGGCAGTAGATCCTAAAAATCACATTCCCCTGATGTGTGGGCAGTGAAGACAAGATGAAATGACTCGTCGCTGTGTCCCCAGGACTTCAACCCTCGGGTTGTGGCTGTTGAAGCAACCATGATTTTGCAGGGTTGAAAGTGGCTGACATCAAGTCTGAGGAGCTCTAGGTAAAAGCACAAGGGCTGAACTTGGAAGGCGTTCAGAGAGGTTTCGCCTTCCCCGTAAACCTGCATTTATGTTCTAGATAAATCTTTAGCGGGGCTACGCGTGATTGAGTCCAATGACATGAAAAAGAACTAAGGTAACTTTTTGCTCCTCCTTAGGAATTTGGATGAGCAGATTTTATTCTGAGGATTACTTTTAGGAATGCCCCTAAACATCACTTTATTAACTTACTCCCCCTCAGGAGGACAAAACAGACAAAAAGGAAGAGCTTATTAATAAGAGTGCGAGCGCGGGGGCCAGGGGGGAAAGTGAATCTCTAGTTAGGGATGAAAGCTTAACGTGTAACCACCTCAATTTCATGGATATCGCTTCCGTAAAGCCAAATACTTGTCTCTGGCATTTGGAAGCTGCATCCTGAGTATCCAGTCATGAAAAAACACTTATTTATATTTGCATTTTGTGCCAAAAAAAAAAAAAACCCAAAACAATGGATCTTTCTGTTTTGTTGCTTGTGGAGCACTTGGCTGAGAATTTGCATTCCTGAGACAGAAGTTTTTGTTTTATTTTAACCGTTCCTCAATCATGTGTACGATCTCTGTCTTGAATTCACGAGTTGGGTGACTCATTCTTGGAAATATTTTAATCTTTAAAGAATTTTTTTTTTAAAAAGATTTTATTTCTTTGACAGAGAGGGAGGGGAAGACAGGGGGAGAGGGAGAAACAGATTCCCCGCATAGCAGGGAGCCCAATGCGGGGCTCGATCCCAGGACCCAGAGATCATGACCTGAGCCAAATGCAGATGCTTAACCCACTGAGCTACCCAGGTGCTCTGGATATATATTTTTTTATGTGCAAAAAATATATATATGTATATATTTTATATATCTATGCTTACTTTATACATATGCATGCATTTTAGAACAATTCCATGTTCTATTAATATCTTGGTGCTGACCACTCTCATTTCTTCAGGTGACCTTTGCAAACTGCACCGTTGTAGCATTTTGCGTAACTTGCAGTGGAAGTTTCTCTCAACTTGAAAATCCTCTTTCTTTCCCTCTTTCTCGGATGATGTGCTAAAAATATGTAACTAGAAAGGATTTTGTGATACAGAGTGGATGACTTGAATTATTACTGTAAACGGATGCTGAAGGCAGGAGTTTGAAAGTCAGCTGGAAAGATTTTCTGCCTCCTGTTTTTACTTTATTGTTACTACACACTGCTGCACTTTATGTAATTTACCGGTTTATTTGTTACTTTTTTACATTTGGAGAATACCTTGTCCTCTGTTTCATCTGACTCCATTATCAGCACACTCTGAGAAGCATCTCCTCCCGGAAACCAACACGATAAGAGAATCCTTAGATTTTTCTAAAAACCTGTCGGCTCTAAAGCCAGGAAGAAAAAAGTAAGGATGACTCTATATGTGAGTTCTTCGCTATGGGAGGGGAGTGTTCAAAAGGCGAGAGACGCTGCGTTTTTGGCAACACATTATTGTTCCTTGTATGGGCTTGAGATTTGGTGATATGGTGCAGTCATGTGTGACTTTCTTCAAAGACATTGCCCCTCCTGTTGATGGACTTATACACAGGAACTTGAACTGCCACCCAGGTGCCCCAAGGCTGTAGGATTTAAACAAACTGCAAGTGTTATTTCGGTTTACCTGCTAGAGGTACTAGAGAGGATCACCGCCCTGAGCCTCACTGTCGTCATGCTGTATCTCCCACATCTGCTCTTTAGAACATTTAAGTCCAACAAGATAACACATTGCACCCAACATCGTAGAAGAAGGTGATAAAAAAATATCATGCATTCCATCCAAGTTCACCTTTCTCTTCTCTTTTGATTTTGGAAGCGTTTCATTCTATATGCACCATGTGTGAGATAATTAGATATGAGTTTGATTCCCTAATTCTTGGAAGTTTCTCTTTTCAGATCTGCTCTGCAGAATCATTATACCTTAGTCTCTTTGAGGATCATTCTGTGTGTGAGAGAGAGGGAGACGGAGACAGACTGCATGTTAATGATCTGTTGAACGCGTTGCCATAATATGGCAAAGGTGTACATTTTCATGTTTGACAGAACCTATGGTTCTTCACATCAGCACTTGAGTCGTCATATGTGTGTGAAGGATTCTGGGCAGTAAACTTTAGCATAAATACACAGGAAGGCAGAGTTAGGAGATTCAGAGGCCTGTTGTTTTACTCCTAGATGTACAGGGGTGTGTTGCCTGCAGAGAGCTTTCAAAAAGGAATTTATAAAAATGTAGAGTGGTTGATAAGCAAGCCCAGGACAGTTTGAGATGGGGACAACCACGTATAATACATTCAGACAAGATTTTCAAGTGGAAAAGTGTCAAATGTAGATGGGTAGACCCACTTCTGGGTGCTTATGCTCTTCGATAGCCTCATTAATGTAGCATGAGCTTATAATTACAGATTATGTGAAGGTGCAAACCCAAGTAAGATGTACCTCTAAGATGTAATGGGTTTGTGATGACAGAGAAAGCAGTCCCAGGGAGTGGGATTGAAGGCCTAGAGATGAACATTCCAGAAAGCTTCATATATCAAGATTCAAGATAAAGGCATAGAGACGAACATGCCAGAAAGCATCATAGATCAATATTCAAGTTAAGGGCGTGAAGATGAACATTCCAGAAAGCATCACAGATCCAAGATTCAAGATAAAGGCATAGAGATGAACATTCCAGAAAGCTTCATAGATCAAGATTCAAGATAAAGGCATAGAGACGAACATGCCAGAAAACATCATAGATCAAGATTCAAGATAAAGGCATAGAGACGAACATTCTAGAAAGCATCATAGATCCAAGATTCAAGTTAAGGGCGTGAAGATGAACATTCCAGAAAGCATCATAGATCAAGATTCAAGATAAAGGCATAGAGATGAACATGCCAGGAAGCATCATAGATCAAGATTCAAGATAAAGTCATAGAGATGAACATGCCAGGAAGCATCATAGATCAATATTCAGGTTAAGGGTGTAGAGATGTACATTCCAGAAAGCATCACAGATCCAAGATTCAATATAAAGGCATAGAGATGAACATGCCAGAAAACATCATAGATCAAGATTCAAGATAAAGGTGTAGAGATGAACATTCCAGAAAGCATCACAGATCCAAGATTCAAGATAAGGGCGTAGAGATGAACATGACAGGAAGCATCATAGATTCAAGATTCAAGATAAGGCTCCAGCTCTTTGTCTCTGCTGTGAGCCATGAGGGAGTTTTACCTAGAAAATGTAGTGTGCTTGAGATACTGACAATTAGATTAACTCTTATAGGGAGGAAGAATAGGTTAATAACTTAATTACGTGCTCCGTGTTTAATAAGCGTCTCAATGCTTTTTCTTTCCTGTAAAGTAACTTTCAAATTGTGTTTAATCTGCACTCTATTGTTTATAATTAAAAGGGTCCTTCTCTTTAAATAATCAAATGGAAGAGGAGGCTCCTATGGAGAATTTCCTTGAGTCAAGTGCCGACTTTACAAATCAAATCTAGCAATATACAGAAAGGATAAGACATCATTGCCAAGTACGTTTTGTCCAGAGACGTGCCGTGGGTTTCACATGGAAAATAATCCGTGTTCATCTGTTAACAGAATAGAGACAGAAAGCTTTAAAGTCGACTTAGTAGATGCAAGAGGGCATCATATTGAATCAACTCGAGGAAACTCACCGGGAGGATGGATAAGCAAATGGTATGTTCCCGCAGTGGGATTCTATGTACCAGAAAACAAAACATGAGGTACCTATGTGTGAACAGGATGGGTCGCTCTTACAGACGTGGGGTTGAACAAAGCCAGCACAGAGGAGTGGGTATTTAGGTCTTGAACTTACCTTTATAGGAAGCTCAACAAGAAGTAAAAATCATGGTAATACAAAACAAGGACGATGGTTTTCCATCTTGGAAAGAGCATAAGAAGGTTTTTTGTTTTTTTTTTTCCCAGTGATCAACATGATCAGTATCTTGTCTGAAGTGGTAGACTCATGGAGTTATCAGAATATTAAACCACACGCTTAGAGTTTGCATTTCACTGTTGGTGATTTTTATCCTAATAAATTAGGAGGAAGCAGAGACACACAACTGTAGGCACAGTAGATATAAGAAAAAAAAATTGGTAGGAAAACCAGTAGCCATAACCTGAAGCCGCTCTTCTCCAATATAAGGATCTTTGACATCTTCTTTTACTGGCAGTAAAACCCATATCTACTTATTTTAGTGACAACTGTTTCATGGCATTTTAAACTATCTGTCTTGGATTAAAATGATTCTTGAAGTTGTGATAGATTTTTCCCCATCCTTCAAGTTTCTCTTCACACATTTTCGTAATCTGCAGATTCTCAAAGTATGGAGTTACATGTGTCTCCCTAAAAGCGGTGTTTGGGATTCTAGGACAGTGAGACGATGGGAAGCCTTCATGTCTTCGATCTGTCGGTGGCTAGATTTGGTTCTTCTGGGTCGACTGTGACCTCATAATGGGAAATAACCAGGCTCCCTATCTCTTATTTAGGTGCGACTCCTATTTCTACCAGTAAGCTTCATCAGATGCCCACACTGGGTGCTTCATCAATGCCAGCGAGAACAATCTAATTAGTCTGCTCTGTCCGATACAGATACTTTAACAAATGAATCCCCTCTGGGGCTGAGGGTTCTGTGAAATGAAGTTAGTTGTTACATAAACTTCTCATACATCATGAGAAGCAGGGCTGTATCTTTACTCAGTTGTGACCAGCCCCAGCTAATGAGGAAGGTCACCTCTTCTGAATGAAGCCGTGACCTTTGAATTATCCCGCCAAGCCCAACCTTCTGGTGGTCCTTCTTCCCCCTGGTGACAAAGCAGCTCTTCTACAGTTAAGCATCCATGGCTCCCTTGTTCTCAGGAGAGTTCCCACATCAAAATAGAATATGGGCAAAGATTAGACATTACTTATGGATGTAGGACTCCACATGTGTGTGACTGCTTTCGATATATACTCTACTACACAATATAATCTCAGACTTCAGTTACAGGATCACTTGGATGGGTAGAGAAAAAGGAATTTATTTAGCCTGGAACAAATCTGCCCTTCACGTCCCAACCTGTGCATTAGTAGGGGTAATAAAATCAATGACCTCTTTGACATGGTTTGAAATCTTACGTCTAATTACATAATTTGAATCCAGTATTGGGTAGAGTTTCTTAGAAATCTTGACTCTCGGGGCTCCTGGGTGGCTCAGTTGGTGCTCAGGTCATGATCTCAGGGTTGTGAGATCGAGCTCTGTGTTGGGCTCAAGCTCAGTGGGGAGTCTAGTTCTCTCCCTCTTCATCTCCGTCTGCATCCCCCCCTTGCTTTCTGTCTCTCTCTCAAATTAATAAATCATGAAAAAAATAAATCTTGACTTTCAGCCTTCTTCCTCTGTTTCTCTCCCTAAGATGTGGAGGAGGGATATCATTGGACTTATGGAGATAGGGGAGCAATGGTTCTTTGGGTGCCATGTTGAGCCCCTCTGGTCTGCGGCATCACCCTTTGTCCATTTGGGAACTACATACTTGCCCTGCTACTCTCCTGAATTCATGCCTCTGGCTGGTACTGTTCATTGTCTTCTCTGTGCTTCTTCCTGGCTGACTCATCTTGAGCCTGGCTACCATTAGGGTTTCAGAGTCGAGGAACTTTGCTCAGTCATTCATTCATCTGAGCTAGGAGCCTTGTCCCAGCCTTTGCTGTGCAATCTTATGAGTCTGCTTGGTCTCGTTGTGCTGCAAAATTCCGATGGGTGTCACATCCAAATGGTAGCTCAAGGGCAGGGATGCTCATCCGTCGGGAAGGAGGTTGTTTTCAAAGGAATACCTGGCCGAAATCTCCCTGTTCATTTGCTTGCTAATCTCCATGCCATGTCCTAGAAGAGAGTCTGCTGAAACGTGGGCTTCCTATTTCTGAATCTCACCAACTTCTTTAAAGTCATTAAGTACTCCTTGAAAGAATGTTGTTTGATAGTTTGGCTCACGTTATTTTAGTGCAATTTCGAAAAAGCTATAAACCCAAATTGGTAGAAATGAATGTTACTCAAATTGCCCTGAGAAGTGTACATTTCTACTTTGCCCAAATAACCTAAATTGTGAAATGCAGAAAGGTAGATAAAATACGTAGTGTATCTAAGCATTCGCCAAGCTCGGTCTTGAATACTGCTTTATTTTTGACTTTCGGTGAGACTTTCTTGGGATAGAGGCACCCGCTACAGGACGACTGTCATTGCCAGAGTTGAAGGACATCTCTTAGAATAGTTTGCTTCAAGTTTGCTGTAGTCACTAAGGTTTTAAGTCCATGCAGCATTTCATCTGTGCTTAAGGATAGACAGCAGGTGTAGGGAAATGAGTGCTGTTTATGGCCTGCAAAATTCATTTCAGGTAAAATCGAAATTGGTTCACATTTTACTTTTTGTTTTGCCCTTAGGCAAATGTATTTTTTAACCATAGTTTAAACTGATCTGTTTTTCTGTTGTTGTTGATTCTTAAAATCTATTAATTATATCCATGCTGAAACATGCATGTCAAAGGTGGTTATCTTTATTTCGTCTTTTGACTAAATTATATGTTTTCCTGAGCCCCTGTATGCATAGTAACATGTTTTGGAACATTTTTGAAAATATTTATTTTCCATTTTCTACAATCATAACCTTGTTGACAGGCTTTAAATTTTGGAAGCACATCTTGAAGTTTTAGTGAACAGAATACAGATGAAATGCCAGGGATTCTCAAGGACATGGCTTGCCTACATATTTTTCTATGGGAGGAAAAAGACATAAGCTAGCATTAATCAAACGAAGTTTTTAGAACTCTGAATGGTTCTGATACATGATTCTCTTTTATTTTTCATTGGAAATGTAATCAAACCACCATCTCTGCAAAAAATATATCCATTTTGCTTAACTCTTAGGGTGAGTTTTATTTTATTTGGTTGATGTGTTTTATTGACCTTGATGGAGTATAAACTAAAACGTTATTTTCAACAATAAAAACACAACATAATTGCAAAATATCTACTGTAGTGTTAAATATGAAACTGTGGCTTCATATAAGATAATGAAATTATTTCAGTCAAAATTACTGTTTTGCCTGGGGCGGGGGGAGACCTCAGTTGCTTGAGTATATTACTGTTGGTTTCGGCCTGGGTCATGATCTCAGAGTCATGAGTTCAAGCCCCGTTGTCAGCTGCACGTTGGGTATGTAACATACTTAAGAAAAAAAAAAAAGAAAAAAAAAACCCCAAACTACTCTTTAACAAAAATATTGATGCAAGTCAATATTTTTCCTCCAGGTAGAGATTTTCATTCTATTTAGGAAAATATTTTTCTTAAAATGGTTCTCTGAAATACATTACTGTTTTTAAATTACATAGATGTTTACTGTATATATTCCCAGTTTTCCATGGTAACACCATCCTCTCAATAATCAGGAAAGAAACACAACTTGTATTCTTTTTTGTTTGCTGAAAATGAGCTGTTAATATATTCATATATGTACACATGTATTTTTTTGATGCAATTTCATCTCCTGTCTGCAAGTAGAAGTGATGGCATTTACTGCTTTGTAATTATAAAGCAATTACTATGTATTTTCTTTATGCTATGTGAAATCATTGTCACCAATTTCTGCAATTACTATAGAATTCTCAGATAATATAAAGGATATGTATGCATGTCACTTTAAAGTATAGATATTTGGGGGAAAAATAAAAGAGACATGCTATAGAAAGATAACTATCTTTTACACAAAATTTCTGTCAACTGATGGGGTGGACATGGTCACATACAAGTACCTAGGTGCGGTTCAAAACATTCTCAGCTCCCATGGGACGCCTGAGTGGCTCCGTGGTTGAGTGTCTGCCTCCAGCTCAGGACGTGACCCTGGGGTCCCGGGATCGAGTCCTACGTCGGGCTCCCTGCATGGAGCCTGCTTCTCCCTCTGCCTATGTCTCTGCCTCTCTCTGCATGTCTCTCATGAATAAATACATAAAATCTTTAAAAACAAAACAAAAACATTCTCAGCTCCTAATAAGGTCTTACCATTAAGCAATGGTTTTTAAAAGAAGAAACAAAAGTTAAAAAAAAAAAAGAAACAAGTAAAATTTTTATTGTTGTTGTTTTTAACTATTGAACAAAAGGACTGATTAACAAAATGATTATGGAACACCTACAGGCTTGAGATAAACGCACCCTGGCTTGCATGTAACCCAAACTTCCCACCATCGCAGATTTTAACTTTCTGCGTCATGACGCAGGCAACAGATGGCAGAAATAATACACAAATTAAATGGCATGGGAGAAAGTATGTTGGTAAAGAGAGAGCAAGTCTTGCAGATCAGAAGGGAAAGGCATAGGGTGTACTTAATACCACTGAAGTGTACACTGAACCATTGTGAGCGTGGTATGTTTTATGTTATGTATATTTCCCACATTAAAAAATAGGCGAGAAAATTAGAGCATAGTCAAAAGAGTATTGCCTTAGTAATCTGGTCTTAGACTTCAGTTTCTGCTTCCTCCCAGCGATGCTTAAAAGCAAGACTTGAAGTGAACAGACTTTTCCAAGTTGCATGAGAGTATTCCAGAGCAAAGCTCAAGTGCATATGCAAACATAGTCTGCATTGGGACCATTTACAAGGACTGGTATCTAATGAGCTACTTCTCACATGCGAAGGAACAGAAAAATAGACCGACATGAAGGAAACAAAATTGTAAAAGAGATAAGATAGATGATATCAGAAGAATGAACAGGAGATGGATATTACAAAAGAAAAGTGCACTTTAAAAATATGCAAAATGAAATACCAAGATTACAAAGGCTGGTGAAAAAGAAAACAGGGATCCAGTGAACTTTCACAGGACACGAGGTGGAATAATATGCTTGTCACTGGAATTCCAGAGGGAAAATATTTAAATAATGCCATTCTTCCCACCCCCAATTTTTATGAAGACTATGACTCTGTTCCAAAACAATGTGTGCAATGAGGATGGCATGGAAGAAAATTGAGGGAAATGAAAGCAAGATGCGTTATAATCCAATGATCATAAGGTAGTAATAGAGATCCTTTCAGAGGGAGCCGGTGGAAAGCGATGTTACCTATAGAGGAGCAAGCATAAGACCGGCCACGCCATTCTCATCAGAAATAGCAGAAGCCAGGTCATAGCAGAGTTCCATCTTTTAAGAACTGAACGCCCCATTCATCCTCAAATTGCCGACGGAGTGAAAATACCTTCGAAAATACACTTGAAATACAGATTTGTTCAGACACATCAGCTGAAAGAGTCCTCACCAGTAGACCCATACGGTAGGAAACGTAAAAGGATTCTTCCCAGCCGCAGAACAATTGCACGTAATGGGAATCCGCATGTATACGAAGGAATGAAGCGTGTTGGAAACAATGCCTATGATCATATGTGTAGAAGAATGTGCATTTCCTAAAACCCTGGAAAAAGATAGTTGACAGCTTAAAGCAGAGTAAACACCAACCATTCTGTGCTTCATTATGTCCGTGGAAGTAAACGGTACGACACCACTAGTGCGAAGTTTGAAAGTATAACATCAGATCCTTGCATGTGGTGTGGCGTAACGACACCTGCCAGTGGACTGGGACAATGGTATAATGGGAACACTAACGAAAATTCTGAAGGAAGAAAAAGTTACAGATCATGAAGCGGGAGAAAAAAACATAAAAGTAGGCCAAAAAAAAAAAAAAAGTAATAACAGTTGAGATAGAGAAGACAAATAGCAAGATGTGTAGAAAGTCATATTTAAAACCTGCACATCGGTAAGCAAATATAAATGATCTAAATACCTCAGTTTAAAGGCAAAGAGATTAAAATAAATAAAAATAAGAAAAAAAGAAAGGAGGTCCAACTCTAAGCTGCCTACAAAAACACTTTAAAAAAATAGAGAGAGTCTAGAATAATGGACGGGAGAAGGTATGTACTGGAAATACCAAGTTAAAGCTGGAATGCTTTATTAATTGTAGACTGAGCCGGATCTGGAGCAAGGATGGATGAAAGAGGTAAAGGCCCTTGATTATCGGTGGCATGTTGGTAACTTTGAGAGAACATATATGGACTTAACAGCACAGCTTTGAAATAACGGGAAGCAAAGAATTACGTGAGAACAAGAATCCACAAATTCGTAATTGTAGTCAGTTTTCGAAATAGCTCTTCACTTTTAATAAAACAAGCATACAGAAGATCAATAAGAGTAAAGACGTGGAGAACGCTCTTGACTTTTGTAGAACACTCAACATCAGACCAGATGTTCCTCTTATGTGCAACACTGGACGTTTATTCAGATAGAGGGTATATGGGTCATAAGTCAAGTTTCGATAGATTTAAAACAGTTTAAATCATACATGTTCTCTGGTGCTAGTGAAATTAACAACTGATCACAGTACCTGAATATTACAAATATTTGAAAAATAAGCAGTGGGCTTCTAAGTAATGCATGTGTCAATAAGGAAATAACAGAGAAATTAGAGTGTTTGGCGAATGAAAATACATGCATGATGAATCAGGATAAATATGATTGTTACCCGGATTGTGGTGGTGGTAAGGCGAGTGTAAACATACGTCCAAAGTACCATGTTGTACACATAATACATTTCTAGTTGTTATATACTTATTCTACCTCAGTTAAACTGCGTAAAAATATTCAGTTTCACTATGAAAAAAATATGTAGGCTGCAATCAAAGAGCATTTATATGAATATTTCTACGACAGACACTTACTACCAAGAAAATAATGTCATATCAGTGATTTAATCTTCCACTTGAAGAATCTAGAAAACCAACCGAGTGTAAGTAGGGGAAGGAGAATAGTAATAAGACAGAAACCATGAAGCACAAAACAGATGAAACCGTTGAACATACGATACCAGTGAAACCAAAGATGGTCCTTTGAGGACGATGGTGCAATTCGTAAACCTTTAACCAAACCATTTGCCCAACTCGAATCCATTTGTCAATATCAGAAATGAAAGTGGTTTTATCCCTCCAGATCTGCAGGCATTAAATGGATGATAAGGGAAATTAAGGACAAGTATCAGAGAAATGATTCTGTAGTTTAGATTAAATGTACACATTTCCTGAAAGTCGCAGAGTTCACTCAGGTCGTAGTAGCCACGTATTTATTGAATAAATTGATTTTTTTTTTAAAGCATTTCCACCAAGAAATCCCCAGGTCCAGGTGACTTCACTGTGGAACCGTTCTAAGCATTTACGAGATTAAAAAAATACTAATGCTACGCACATTGTTCCGGGAACGGAGAAAAGGGGGAGTGTTTACAATCTATTCAGTACGAGTAAACATACTCGACACCGAAGCTCAGTTAGGGAGGAAAGCGCTACAGAAACACAGCCCTTTTCATAAATGCAGAATTATTTAAAGATATAATCCAAGTGAATCTAGTACCATATACATGTCAACAACGTGTGTGTGTACGTGTGCTTTGCAGACAGAGCGTGTCTCAGGACCTGTCATTGACATATTTCATAATGAAAGACTGAATTTTCTCAGATAAGGCCATAAAGGGAATTTAAAAAATTTTTTAGTATTCTTTTATCATGCTTAAAGTATCTGTAGTATTTTTAGTGATATCATCACTCTGTTTGTAACATTTATTGTCTTAATGTGTTAAGTACCTGTCATTAGAAGTCTATCAATTTTATTGACTATTATCTGAGAACCAAGTAGGGGTTTGTTGTCTCTATTGTGTCTGTGTTGTTTTTTTTTTTCCCTGTGTCTTTATTTTAATCACATTCTACTCTCATCTTTTTTTATTTCTTTCTTTGGCTTAGTTTCCTTTCCTTATTTTCTTATTTTTTTATTACATTTTTAAAATGTTCATTCCAGTATAGTTAAGCGTTATATTAGTTTTAGGTGTACGGTGTAGTGATTCGCCATCTCCAGACATCACCGGGTACTCATCACGGCAAGCGCACTCCATTCCCGTTACCTGTTTAACCCATCTCTCTGCCTCCCGTCTGGTTACCATTAGTTGACTCTCTAGAGTTCAGTCTGGGGGCACCTGGGTGGCTCAGTCGGGTAAGCATCTACGTCTTGATCTCAGCTCAGGTGTTGATCTCAGGGTCATGTGTTCAAGCCCCACACTGGGCTCCATGCTGGGCATGCAGCCTCCTATATTAAAAAAAAAAAAAAAAAGTTTATTTCTTGATGTGCCTCTCTCTCTTTTTCTTCTTTGTTTTGTTAAATTCTGCATATGGGTGAAATCATCCAATAGTTGTATTTCCCTGACTTATTTCACTAAGCTTAGCTCCATTCATGTTGCTGCAAATGGCATGATTTCATTCTTTTCTAAGGCTGAATAATAATAATACCATCATCATCATCGTCATGATCATTGTCCATGGTGTACACACACGCCATGTATGTGTGTGTATATATCTACACACACCCCATAAACCTTCTTCCTTCATCTGTCAACTGACACTTGGACTACTTCCATCATTTGGCTCTTATTGATGACGCTGCTATAAAAATCGGGGTGTATATATCCTTTCAAACTACTTGTTTTCATAACTTTGAGTAAATATCACTACTGGATCATAGGGTAGCCCTATTTTTAACTTTTTCAGGAACTTCCTTACTGTTCTCCACAGTGTCTGTAGCGGTTTGCATTCCCACTGACATTGCACAAGGGTTCCTTTTTCTCCACATCCTCGCCAATGCCTCTTATTTTTACGTTGTAAGCTGAGGTCATTGATTTGAGACTTTGTTTTGTTTTGTTTTCTAATACAGGAATTTGGAGCCAAACGCTTTGCACTAAACAACCGCTATAGATACTTCTCATACGTTTGTATGACTTGTCCTACTGACACTCACTCAGTTCAAAATAAACACACACAAAAAAAATTGTGCTGCTTTTTCTTTGATATGTTAGATGTTTAGGATATTGCTCTCAAATGGTTTTGGATTTTCCAGATAACTATCTGTTCATTATTTCAAAATTCTTCCATATGGCCTGAGAACATCCTATTTACAAATTGAATACTTAAGGGCCAGGATATGGTCTGCATCCTCAAACGTTCTTGGGTTCTTCTAGATTCTGCGACTGTGAGTTAACTCTTGGGTGTATTATGTGCCTTCTGCCATTTTGTTTTCTCCAAATTTTTCCTGGCTTCCTGTCTACTTGTTCTATCAGAGATTGATAGAGGAGTAGTAAAAGCTCTGATATAGTTGTGAATTTGTCTATTCTCCATAAAGTTCACTCAGGTTGTTCTTCGTGTGTTTCGATGTTCTATGAGCATGTGGATTTTGAGGATTGGTATGTCCAGTGGAGGAAAGGACCCTCTGTCATTGTCAAATGACCTTCTTTATCTTTGCGACTATTCTTTGCTATAAAATTTACTTTGACATTCATTTGTCTATTATATATTTCCTTTGACTAATGTCATCAGGGTCATCCATTTCCTTTCTTATACCTGTTTGAGCTTTTATACCTCACACGTTTTCTTTAGGAAGCATAGACTCGGGTTGTGCTTTTTTTTTTTTTTAATTCAATATCTGCCTTTTTATTGAGGTATGTAGGTTGCTCACATTTAATGTGATGATTCAATGGTTGAACTTAAACCTGCCTTCTTGACGTGATGCTGTATCACTTTTGTGTACTAGGGAAGGTGACAGTGGTATCACGCCACGTCTCTCCTGCTCTGGTTGCTGTTGTAAAAATTACTTCTGCATGTGACAAGCCCACAACACATTGTTACCCGTGCTTTTAGATGTCTGTTAGCAATGAAGGACAGTCAGATGGCAAGAAAGAAGTCTTTAAATCCACCCGGTTATGAGTTTCACTGCTCTTCCTTCCTTTGTGCAGATGAGAATTCCTTAGTATATCATCTGCTCAAAGGATGCCCTTTATCTTTTCCTAGTTGGCAAGTGTGATGATGATGAATGTGTTGGCTTTTGTAAATCTGGCGAAGTCTTTACGGAGCGTCTTACCTTCACTTATTTCGGTCATTGTGTTTTGTGTCTATAATTTACATTTTAACTTCTTCTGACTGTTTCGCTCAGATTTTCTTTTTTCTTAATTTGTTGGGAGAGCGTCATCACATGCTGAGGACTTTTTACATTTGTTGCTTTGAAATTCCATCAGATAATTCCATCTCCGTGCTGGTATCTCATGATCATGTTTTCTCACTCAGGTTGTGATATTCCAGGTTATTGTTAGAGCGGGTGTTTTGTGTTTTTGTTGTTGTTGTTGTTGTTTGTTTGTTTTTTTAGTCGTCTCATGGACATTTTGTGTATTCTGACACTGATTCCTCATTTAGGGATAATCTAATCATGCTGTTTAGAAGAAGCGTGCACCTCCTGGCTTAGTTTTGTGTTCCATGAATCTAGTCGTCTTTGTTACCCACTGGCTGCCTGAAGACACTGGACACTATTCCACACTGGAACCCACTTTCCCAGCATGCTTCTATATTTAAAACCAATACCAGGGATCCCTGGGTGGCGCAGCAGTTTGGCGCCTGCCTTTGGCCCAGGGCGCGATCCTGGAGAACCGGGATCGAATCCCACGTCGGGCTCCCAGTGCATGGAGCCTGCTTCTCCCTCTGCCGGTGTTTTCTGCCTCTCTCTCTGTGTGTGTGACTATCATAAACAAATAAAAAAAATTTAAAAAAAACAATACCAAACAGTATTCTGTTTATGACTAATTTAGGCAAGAGAAATAAAGCTCCTCCGTCAGTCTCCTTATAACACAGTTAAGCAAGAAAAATAAGAGTCCTTCCTTCAGTCTCACCTCTATAATCCCACTGTGATCTCTTCCCACTGTATTTACTACCTGGCACCTTACCATCCTGCTTTAACAAAGTATCTTGGAGCACATTTGATGTCTGAGCCTATATATCTACACCCAGTGTCTACACCACAGTGCAGTAAGAGCAGGACTATGCTGTGCACCTGTTTGACCATTCCCATACATACGGCTCTGTGCTTGGGAGATCTCCACGTTCTTGCCCATAGTGAAGAGTGGAAATGGAATGGACCACTGCTACCTGGATTCCCCATTATATGGAGAATGGAGATTCTGGGCACCTAAGTCTGGCTAATTAAGAAGATTTGTTGCAGAGTGCCTTGGTCATAGAGGGTATAATTTGTTGGTAAAATATTTGGATAGAACGTGTCCTCTACAGAGAGACAGAGGAATGAATGCAACACCACATTTAGAGATCATCTTAGGAATTGTTGGTCACTGCCGACACCTGTTATATCCTAGAACTGTTCCCCATTAAAAGACAAGGCAACTGGCTACATAGAGTTTTCAGGTCTACTTCCTATTAACCACAGAACCCTTGCTAAGGTAGGATTATCACATATTTAGGAAAGATTTTTGGTTGGATCCCAGTTTCTCCAAACCATAAAATACCTCCCTTCTCTTTCCCTGTCACCCGTAAAGAATTTCAGGCAATACGTAAGTATCGGCTTTTTGGTCAGGCTGACTCTGTGCATCGCCCAAGAGGGAGGCGGCAAGTTTTTACACACATATCCTGATGATCCCTAGAAAGAGGGGTTGATTACTATTTCCGACAGAACTGTCATCAGCAGATTTCTTTTTTGATGATCTGAGAGTAATTATTTCCACTATTCTGATACATCCATTTTTCTTTCATGTGATATTACAAAAATGTCAAAGGAAAAGAAAAAGAGGCCGAAAGCATGCGTGTGATATTCAAATCATGTCACTGAAATGTTGTTGAAGTTTTTCCCTTTAGAAATAATTACTTTACAAAGAAAGCCTCAAGGGCCCTTTATTTTTCCATCATAAAGCAAAACATGGATTTAATGAAAGAGGCCTAAAGGAGGCTTTGGGCACTGTAATTAGCTTTCAAATGGGCTGTTTGAATTTTTTTGACTCATTAAACCCTACTTTTGATTCAGTCTATTGTGTTAATCAATACTTTACAGTTTTGCTGTTTGTGACCTAGATTGAAACAGTGCTGTTTCTGTTTTAATTCTCAAAGCATAGATAACACCATGACGCATATTACAGGTGTCGGGAATCTGGACGCTGGACAATGCTCCGGGGTGCAGTATCTTCCTTAGAGGGACGACTTCTCAGATGGGAATAGAAAATAAGTAAAAGAATACTGTTGATTTTGGTGGAAGGGGGGAAAAAATGACAAGATCATTCCAGGAAACGACCATCCTGTATTTTTATGCACGCCAAAAGCTGAAGGCTTTGTAGGTCTTGTCCTCCAATGAAACAATGAGGTGAGCGAAGTTAAGTTTTCACTTTTGTCCAACATGCATTTTTAGTACTTGTTTCTCACTTTTTTTTTTTTAATCTCCGTGCCTGCGGTAACTGTCATTCATTGTGCAAAATCGCCGTTGCGATCACATTATTTCTACACCGAGCCAGCTCGCTACTAGTGATCCAAGCCATATTTGTTACGCAGGGTCGTGCGCTTCCAATCTGCGCTACCCCCCGCACACCCCTCAGCTATGATTGTCAATGCCTACGTCATGCCCCCTCGTTGGCCGTCTACTCCAGCTGCTGTCCTGATTGTAATCAACAGACTGTAGGAAGGGTGGCTCGGTGGAGAGGATAGCTTGCACATGACCGCATGTGAATGATTATGGGTGCGTATCTCTCCTGGAACCTGGGTCTCCTCCCCGAACTTTGTAGAGGCAAGCTGCCATGGAAGGTGGCACCCCCCACGGGAAGCCTGTATGTCAAGGAACCGTGGGCAGCCTCTGGACGTGAGGGTGTCTTTTCTTACAAACTGTCAGCCTGTGAACTAAACCATCTCACAGTGAAGGACCTTCAATATATATGAAACAGCAGTTTGCAAAACGAATAACAAGACATGAGAAAATCCAAAGTACCGTTTTTGTAATTTAATATCAGTAATTTAGGGATCCCTGGGTGGCTCAGTGGTTTAGCGCCTGCCTTCCGCTCAGGATGTGATCCCGGGGTTCTGGGATTAAGACGTAGGTAGAGGGAGAACCGGCTCCCTGTGGAGAGCCCGATGCCGGACTTGATCCCAGGACCCCCGGGCCCCTGGATCCCAACCTGAATCGAAGGCAGATGCTCAACCACTGAGCCATGTAGGTGCCCCAAGATATTAAGGCTTTGACAAAAATAATGCATTTGATGTTAAGGGGTATATACAAAAAGTATGCCCGTCAGTTAGGAATTAGACATCATTCCATGCACCTATAAAACAAATATGGGACTAAAAAAAAAAAACAAATTTGAACTGTAGGAAAATAGGTACTTCAGCTTGATCAGAACTTTCTGGGTACAGTTTACTGGAAGTTGAGTTAATGGTCAAGCTTTGTAAGTTAAACCCCGTGGTGTACTAGGGAGAGGTTTCCCCTCCTGCAAATATGTGTTCCCATTTCAGAGACGGCTTGTGTCAGGGATCTGCCCCAGACCAGACCCGGCCTGGCTGATTCACTCGGAGAAATCAGCATTGAGTCCACTCCAGAGCTCTGCTTTATCACAGCAAAAGGATGCAAAGCCAAATGAACAAAGGGAAAGAGGCGTGGGGTGAAATCCAGAGGAAATTATAAGCAGAGAGAGTGAGGGGTCCCCAGAAAGAGAAGGCACTTTAGGCTCCCCGCTATTTTCCCTGAGGTCGCCCTGCTGGCCGTCCGCACACCTGTCACAGGACTTCCTACAAGGTGTCAAAATCACAGAGAAAGGCCGAAACATCAGCAATGGAGGGATTTTCAGGGAACAAAGGCAGTGCAGAAACCCACAGTCTGTGCCAGGCCGGGACGTGGCTTCCCCACAACCCAGACCATAAATCCGTGGCAAAACTCCCAGCGCTGATTCAAGAGTAAGCCAGCCTTCCCCCTCCCCTCCATCCCTTTGTCAAGGTGACTGAGCCCAAGACCCCATACGGCTTCCACGGGTGCTCAGAGCCTGCCCCTTGTCCTGCCCCTGCTCCACGGCTGCTTCCCTGGAAGGTCAGGTCTCTGCCCGGAGAGGCGAGAGGCGCACACGCCTCATGAACACCACAGAGGATGCGCTTCCCGGCAGGTGTTCTGACGACAAAGCTCCCCTTGCCGCATATGTTCATCCTGCCCCTGCGTCACAGCAAGCTGGTCACCCCCGCGCAGGGAGTCACAGCTTGGGAGGTCACTCTCCGCGATCTCCTTATTTGCTGCAAGCACTTCCATCTGTGGGACCCGCTCCCACAGGTGTGCACGCTTCCTATAACTCACCCAGGAGCGCGCTCACGTCACTTAGGCCCCAGAACCAGGAGCGAGCTTTCCGGGCTCTTCTCCGTGGACGTGCTTACCTCCTCCAGCATCTGATTTTGGCCGCACATGCATGATGTTGCCCATCACGGAGGCTCCTCAGGCATCCTGCGCAAAGATTTTCCTGGGGGCCGGTCACATAGCACCCTCTGTCTGGCACCTACCAAAATAGCAGACGCCCACGAGGAAAGTCGGGGTGGAACCAACCCACGTGGCGTGTACAAAGAGCTTGGGTCCCGAGAAGCAGCCGGATTAGTCAGGGACTGGCAGGAGTGCAGCTGGAATCCGCGCTCCCCCGTGGCAGCCAAGAAGCAACGTGCGGATAGCACCATTAGGTCTGCTGGGTTCATGCTTGTCGGCCCAGGCGCATGGCAGCGGCTGGGGACCCTTCCCTCCTGTCTGCACATGCTCATTCACATTGTGGTGGGGAAGAACCCAGGGAACTTTGTCCTCTTCCAAACGGCTTTTGTTGTTTTTCTTTTTTTTTTTCTAACATTAAGATTAGGGCAGCCCCAGTGGCTCAGCGGTTTAGCGTCTGCCTTCAGCCCAGGGCCTGATCCTGGAGACCCGGGATTGAGTCCCGCATTTTGCTCCCCACAGGGAGCCTGCTTCTCCCTCTGCCTGTGTCTCTGCCTCTCTGTGTCTCTCATGAATGAATAAATAAAATCTTTAAAAAAAAAACGGAATGAGCACTGGGTGTTATTCTATATGTTGGCAAATTGAACACCAATAAAAAATAAATTTATACAAAAATAAGTAAAATAAAATAAAATCTTTAAAAAAAAAAGATTAAATTTCTCGCCCTCCCTGCAGTGTTAAAACGATATACAAGGGAGAGCAGGATGTGGAAGGTAGCACATGTCCTGAAGCACTCAGAACATCTTCGTGCGGTGAAAAGTCTCTCCGTAAGGCTCTGTCTCACCTCGGGACATAAATCCTGCATTTACTCACTCATCCAGCCAGAAACCTGGAGTCATCAATAGAACAATAGCACAGGATAGACGAGGCAGTGGGTCTTCAAGGCTGGATATAAAGAAAGCATTTTTTTTTTAATATTCTCTAAATTCCTAAGCACCTTCTGAAATATTTTATATGTAAACGGTTTCTACTGAGTCATTATATGAGAACAGATTATGTGAGTAATACCAGGAATTAATGAATATTAATTAGAGCTTCAACAAAATTGCGTCGTAAAGCGATTGCCAGTATTTATCACGTCCGTACTATATTCTAGCCGCCGTTCGAAGTGTTAAATTGCACGATCCTTAATTGTGACGACGACTTGTCAAATAGTGGGCCTTGTGATAGAACTGAATTTAGGATTCAGCAGGCAGGTGCAGAATTGAAGAATGTGTCCAGCTACCAGGGAGAATGAGTTGGGGGATGGTGGGGAGGGCGAGGATTGAGGAACTGGCAGGTTCCCTGTTCATATTATGGGGATGTGTTCACAGGCCATGAAAGCAAATTTCCAAGACACGTGAGTGATTCCCTGTACGAGTGAGGGGTGTTTGCGTTCCTTGAAACAGGAAGACTTGACATGGATCTGTGCTGAGAAATGAATGTGCTGGGGTCCCGATACGGAGATATCAAGAATGAGTCTTTGGGTCAGGCTATAATCATGATAAAATGGGCTAAAAAAATGCCCAGAGGGAGGATGGACTATCCAGCCTATTGCTTCCCATCACCATTCCAATTTATTCGTACCCACAATGGCTTACATCTAAATACGGGGTGATTGTCACTTGGATATTAACAAGTTTTGAACGTTCCTTGCCATGTGAAATCCAACACAAGTTTACAGAGCGACCTGTCAGACCTCGCCCAACCGTCGGCCACAATGACACCACAATGACACCAACAGACCCTAAGACCAAACTAAGTTCAAAAAAAAAGGAAATCTCAAACCCAGTGAGGGAAAGCAAAAGTTTGACATTCAAAGAGACCAACAGACCCTAAGGCCAAACTAAGTTCCAAAAAAAAAAAAAAAAAAAAAGGAAATCTCAAACCCAGTGAGGAAAAGCAGAAGTTTGACATTCAAAGACTCAGAATTGGGTGCGCCCGGAAGAACCAAAGCGTATGCAGCCCATTTTGAATATTTATCATTCCATATTCTCTACTAATTACAGCTCCAATCAGGATAGCAGTGGGAGGGCCATAAACGCCTCTTTAAGCTTCTCACCCCCCCCCCATGACATCCCAGAGAAAAACGACGTTGCCATGGCAGTCAATCCATCGAGTGGGACTTAATAACCTCTATTAGTTATTTGCGTAAGAATTTCCATCTCAAAGCACGAAAATGAAGAGGTCAAAAATTGAATTTGCTCGAGATGCTTGCATCTCTGTTTCAGTGTCCCTTTGAAAGTCATCGCCTTAAGAGAGGTAACGGCTATGTTTAGATTATTTCAACTCTGAGTCACAGAGCAGCGTAAAGAGGAACTTGATTCTTTTCCAGATTTATCATGTCTTATTAGTATGGCTCACCGTGGCTCTGATGGCTTGGCATCTGCATACCAAGTTTTCCTGATCTTCTGAGGCGCGTGTAGACATATGTATCTGTGTACGTATCTACATGTGTATCTATACACGTGTCTGGATGTAGACACAGTATACTGCCACTATCTTGAAAATTCTGATCCATAATCTGGGCTATTATTTACCCAGTTTCATGGATGCCTATTTTTTCCTCCTATTCTGTGTAATATTGATGCTTTCTTCTACAGTTAACGTCAGGCACCCTTTTGGATTCGAAATAAAATCTAGAACTCTATCAGTGAGCAAGCCAATTCCTTTATGATGCATGCCAGAGGTATGTGTAAGGTAAGGAGTGAAAAACCTTTATATGTAAGTTCCATGAAAAAACAAACAAAAAAAAACCCAAAAAGGACTGTTCACTCACTCAGGTAGGTCTGTTAGCATTATAAATGACAAGAAAACGGCATCAAATAGAGCAATGATATTTCTCTTGAAATTAATATTTTTTGATTTTTTAGAAGATTTTATTTATTTATTCTCACATAAGTGAGAATGAGTGAGTGAGAACGTGAGCAGGAGCAGAGGGAGACAGAGAAGCAGACTTGCCGCTGAGCAGGGATCCTGAGTCTTGTATGGCTCGATTCCAGGACCCTGAGATCATGACCTGAGCCGAAGGTAGACGCTTAACAGACGGAGCCACCCAGACACTCAAAATTAATATTTTTAGATAAGAGTCTTTTTTTTTAATTTTTTAAATTTATTTATGATAGTCACACAGAGAGAGAGAGAGGCAGAGACACAGGCAGAGGGAGAAGCAGGCTCCACGCAGGGAGCCCAACGTGGGACTCGATCCTGGGACGCCAGGATCGCGCCCCGGGCCAAAGGCAGGAGCCCAACCGCTGCGCCACCCAGGGATCCCCTAGATAAGAGTCTTGTGTTAAAAGACCTTTTGAGGAATAGCCCTTTGTATTTTTTATTTTTTGTTTCTTGGCCCCTCTAATATTATATTTTAATAAAGGGTATTTTGCTATAACTGATCCACATCTGTTTGCTGTTAGTGTAATTAAAGAAGTCCTTTTTATACCAATCCTTGAATTAATAATGCTCAGAACTGAAGTGGTTCTAACTTTAGGTAGATCCGTTCGCCACATAGTTGATGAAGCAGCATGTTCACTTTGTTTTTTCCGTATTCATATTTCCCGTTTGCAGAGCCTGCTGGCTTACGCTTCTTATGTATTGATAAACATCACTACTTGATTCGATTTGCCACTGTTTTCTTATGAACATAACCTCTTGTTTTTTTTTTCCTTATGCTATTCATAAACTGTAAAAGCAAAGGCACCAATTTTATAACTAACTCGTAACATGAGATAAACAGATCCCAAACATCTAATTTTTCTTAATATTTCTTATCAGCAATAAACGTCATGATTTTTATTCGAGGGTTTTGTGGCATCTAATCACGTTGTTTACTCACTTAGTAAATAATCTGACTACACTGCACAAAATTCACTAATGCCCGAGGACATAAATTTGTAAAGCAGCACTAAGCTCCCTGTAATTTGTCTTGTTCCAATTACCTTAAATTGATACTAAGACCGCACTTCAAACTTTGTCTACGCGAGAGAAAACTTTAAGCACCGGTATTTTGCAAAATCTTTTAACGTATGAGTGAATGTACACTTGCAAATGTAGATTTGCATTTTCATTACAAAATGCACTTCTTATCATTCCCTGATTATACAATCTGACTTCACAACAACATGACCCTTTACACAGGCTGCTCCTTTTCCGGAAGCATTCTTTCTTCCGCTTGACTATAAAGTTAATTTTAAGTTTGCCCCATGCGGTCTAGCCTATAATTTCTCTTCCTCAGTGAAGCCTTCCCAAGCTCCTTGGTCATCTTACTTGCTCTTCTAACGCACAAAGCGAAGTGCATTTTTGGAAACGTGACCGCGTGTTGTTCGGTTCTGGGGGGCATAGGTGCCCTCCCCAAGACCGGATGCTCCTCTGAGTCAGAACTCCGTCTTCCTCACTTTTTTCATGTCTTCACTTACCCCAAGCACTGGCACAAAGCTTGCCTAATTAATTACTTTTTGATGTATATGTTTATGACATTACGTTGCATACAAAATGATCCCCATTTCCTTTAATATTCCAGTAGGTATGGAGTGGCATGTAATGAAATTAAAGAAAATTAGAAGGATGGCCTCCTTTCCAGTGAGCTCAATTTAGCATGAAACCTTAAATACATGTTACTAGCACCCTCTCCAAATCGTCATTAATGTGAATTCTCTTTGGCTGTAATTTGAGCAGCGGTTGAGAAATAACACACATGTATTGCTTCCAAGAGTCGGTTTTTCGTCATTGATGAAATTATTTCGATCCATTTATTTTTTGGTATATTTCTTAGACGTACAATAACAAAACAATACAACGAATGAAGGCAAAATTGGCCTAAATTTCACATCCATCCAAATAAGGAAAATCAGCATTAGCTTTCCTTAAATCAGGAGCTTGTTTGAATTCCTTTATGTAGACCCAAAGCAACATACACCAAATCTCTGCATATGTGTGATGGGTTTTGTCACTTGAAAAAAAAAAATAGAGAAAAGTAGGAAATTAAAAAAAAAGACGAGTAACTATTATTCTCACGTTAGACATATTGAGATACGTGAATATTATTTTATGAAGGAAAAAGGAAATCTCTGTTTTTCAATAGTTGCTTGTTAAATATCCACGGTGAATTCTTGCTTGGCGTTGCTCCAAAGAAAAGCGAGAAGCCGGACGGTGCCGTCTGTGTGATGAGGTGAGGATTGGAGGCAGAGACTGTCGCTGTGACTCACATCTGCCCGGAGACACTTAGGTGCACAAAAGCAGAGGAAACGCAGACACACAGGCAGCACTGAAACCCTCTGCCATCACCAGCCAGTCAGGTTAGGGGCGTTCATTTCATCTGGAACTAGGGAAAAGGAGGGGATCTCAAGGCTAGAGGCCGACGTGGTGTGGTGACATTGAGACGTAGCAAAGAGAAGCAATCGCATAATTCATGGTGCTTGCACTTCATTCACATTCACGTGGGGTCCTGAAGGTTCTCCCTCATTTGCTGGTTTTGAAATGAATGAAAGTCAGTTTAGCCGGGATGCGGATTGCGTCTGACGCTGACAGCTGTCTAATACAATCTGGTTCTCTTTCACAGTGATTTTTACTAGGCTGAATGTAGGAAGGGGTGGTTTAAAAAACATGCTTCAAAATCAGTCGTAGAACACACAGCCTCAAGATTTTTCCATTTATGGCTCACAGAAGACATTTAGCACACTTATTACTGGCACATGAAACATTTACTGCATTTCTTACCGGAAACTACTCATTTATACACAGATACTCGGTATGTCTGATATTTTGTTAAATTAACTACAATGATAAAAAAAAAATCAGCTCACAGGGAGCAGTGTGATACATACATTCAGTGTAAAACTACTCATTTATACACAGATACTCGGTATGTCTGATATTTTGTTAAATTAACTACAATGATAAAAAAAAAATCAGCTCACAGGGAGCAGTGTGATACATTCATTCCCAGTCTGTTAATACACTAATTGACAGTGGTTCCCCAAGACGGACACAGCTACATTGTAACAGCACCTCACGGTGTTTGGATAAAGCCAAACGATACCTCAAACATGTATCTTAAGCCGTAAATCACCAGAGAAAACGTTTCAGTCTTCACGAAAAGTGTGTCCTTATCCCAGGGTTTCCCAGTCTTGACCCTCTGGACACTTGGAACCAGGTAGTTCTCTGTGATGGGAACCGTCCTGCACGCACTGTAGGAGGTTGAGCAGCATCGCTGGTCTCCAGTCCCCAGATGCCAGTAGCCCTCCCCTGTTCCCCAGATGTGACAATGAAAAATTATCCCCAGACGATGCCAAATGACCTGGATGCACGAACAGCATTGCCCCCCGGTTGACAACCACTGTGTTAATCCAATTGCTCTCCTATTTTAAAACAGTGCATTTTCAAAATCCATTTTTCTGGTGTCACCCTAATAGGACTGGGTCAGATTCCTTCTTTTTTCATTACGTTGGATGTATCTATTTCTTTTCGGCCTTTCTTCCTTCTTTTGGGAAATACTTCTATGCCTACTACGAGGTAAAAACTTCAGTTTTGAGGGGATGTAACAGATCACCAAACACTGACCAAAACCGTATGTGTTCAAGAGACGATTCTGAGGGACGCCTGGGTGACTCAGTGGTCGAGCGTCTGCCTTCGGCCCAAGGCGTGATCCCGGAATCCCGGGATCGAGTCCCACATCGGGCTCCCTGCATGGAGCCTGCTTCTCCTTCTGCCCGTGTCTCTGTCTCTGTCTGTCTCTGTCTCTCATGAATAAATAAATAAAATCTTTAATAAAAAATGTTTTAGGAAAGACAGTTCTGAACATATTAATACGAATCTAGTCAACTAAATGTTTACTTTTAGAATCTGCTAAAATAGGGCCTTTCCCCCATGTTCTCCCAGACTTGCTTTTATATTTATGTAGTGGCATCAGGTTTGAAACAGCACATCAATTAGCCTATGAAGTAATGTCGCCAATATCGAGCAGACCCGGGCACTTTCCCCTTACGACTGAAGAAGGGTATTTAGTTAAATGACTTGGTCTACTGAAGTAGAGTTTAGTCGCAATGTCACATTTGTTTCAGGAGTAAACAGTGTGTCCTGGCTTATGCTCCCCAGACCTGTAGGTACCACCTGTCCCCATACAACACTATTATAGTACCATTGGCGACATTCCCTGTGTCGTGCCTTTCATCCCCATGACGTATTCTTTCCTCACGGGAACCCTACGGGTCTCATTCCCTTTATCGATTTTCCCCATCCCCGTCCCGTCCCCCTCTCCTCATGCACCCATCACTTCTCTGTATTTATGGGTCTGTTTCTGCCTCTTGCTTATTGTTTTTCTTTTTAGATTCCACGTATAAGTGAAATCATACGGCATTTGTCCTCTAGGTGACTTGTTTCTCCTAACATAATACTCTTTAGTTGCACCTGTATTGTCACAAATGGAAAGAAATTACTCTTTTTCATGGCTGAGTAATGTTCCGCTGTGGACATATACCTCTTTTTCTTTGTCCAGTCATCTGTGGGTGGACACCTGGGCTACTTCCATATCTTGGTTATTGTAACTAGTGCTGCCCTAAACATAGGGGTGCATATGTCTTTTCAAATTAGTGCTTTTGTATTCTTTGAGCAAATACCATTATTGATCATATGGTATTTCTGTTTTCAGTTTTTTGAGGAACCTCCATACTGTTTCCCACAGTGTCTGCACCATTTTGCATTTCCTCCAACAATGTACGAGGGCACCTTTTTGTCCTCGTCCTTACCAACATTTCTTATTTCTTGTCTTTTTGATTGTAGCTGTTCTAACTGGTATATAATTATACCTCATTGTGGTTTTTATTTGAATTTTCCTAATGAATGAGTATTCTTGAGCATTTTCTCAAGTGTCTCTTGGCCATCTGGATGTCTTCCTTGGAAAAATGTCTATTAGGCTCTGTGCCCATTTTTAATTGAATTATTATTATTTTTTTTAATGTTGACTTGTCTGAATTCTAGATATGTTTTGGATCTTAATCCCTTATGGGATATATCACTTGCAAATATCTTTTCCTATTCAGTAGGTTGTCTTTCCATTTGGTTGATGGCTTCTTTTGCTTTCAAAAGCTTTTTTTTTTTTTTCATGCAATCCCAATAGTTTATTTTTGGTTTTGTATCCCTTGCCTCAGGAGAACTATTTAGGGGAACGTTGCTACTACCAATGTCAGAGAAATTACTATCTATGTTCTCTTTTAGGATTTCTATAGTTTTTTAGGTCTTACATTTAGGTCTTTCATCCATCTTGAGTTCGTTTTTGTGTATGGTGTGAGAAAGCAGTCCAGTTTCTTCCTTTTGCATGTAACTGTCTAGTTTTCCTGATATCATTTGTTGAAGAGATGGTCTTTTTCTTTGTTCTTGTTACCTCGGTCAAAGGTTAGTTGACCATATCATCATGGGATGATTTCTGGACTCTGTTCTGTTCCATTGATCTATGTTATGCCAGTACCATACTGTTTTGATTACTGTAGCTTTCTAGTGTATCTTGAATTTGGGGTTGTGATAGCTCCAGCTTTGTTCTCTTTCAAGATTGTTTTTTGCTATTTGGGATTTTCTTTGGCTCCACACACATTTTAGGATTATTTGTTCTAGTTCTGTGAAGAATGCTATTAGTATTTTGATAGGAAATACATTGAATCTGTCGAGTACTTTGGTTGGTAGTTTGATAGGAAATACATTGAATCTGTTGAGTACTTTGGTTGGTATGGACATTTTTACAGGGTTCTTCTAATCCACCAGCATGGAGTATCTTTCCATCTGTCTGCATTGTCTTCAATTTGTTTCATCAATGTCTTACGGTTTTCAGACCTTACGGCTTGGATAACTTTGTTCTTAGATATTTTATTTACAGAAAAGCAATTTAAATTTTCAGGTCATTCTGGGACCCCAAACTCAGGTGTTTGTATACCATGAGGCAGACAAAAAAAGGGTAGCCCTTTGTAGATGTCAAGTAATTTAACATACCAGGAGCAAGGTGTTCTTAGGCCATATACCACTTTCATCTGGGAAGTCCTACTGGGCCATGCTTGTATCCATTTACAACTGTTTTTCTTTCTTGGGGACATTGAGGGGCAGGTTTCCACCCTCTCTGTAGCAAAAATGCTTTCCATGTGAGTTTCACATACATTACATGTTCTCCCTTCTGCACCTTCACTATTGTCTTAGCTAGAGAATGACAGTCACATAGTTTGTTGGTCTTATCATCTCTGAAAAGAAGGAAAGTGAGTTAGCTGTTGTCAGGCACCTTGGGAACATTATCAGAAATTTTCCTCAGGATTCCCCCAAATGGGATCACAAGAGAGCTTGTGGCCAGAGAGAACTGATCAATCAGAGAGGGGAAATTCAAGAGTTGACCTCTTGAATGGGATCTCAAGAGTTAACCAGAATTAGTAAAGATAATTACAAGATGTGTGAATATGTCACCGTAAAAGAAAACAGATGTGAGCCTTCCAACTTGACTGGAGCGTAGTGGCCAACTGTTAGTAGTTTGTTTTTATGGGAGTGAAGACCGTCAGGGGTGGGTCCCACTGATGTGCACAAATTAATCTCTGGAAGTGGGGGGTGTGTTATGTTAAAGAATAATGGGCAGCTTTGTTACACTTGGAATTCGGTTTGCTGATCCACTGACCTTGGGATGGAAAGATTACCCTAAATTATCGGGGACAGGGGTAAAGAGTCCTTGAGATGTCATTTGAGAAAAACATGGGCAGCCGTGGCTGCCTTTGAAGATGAAAGGCAGGGACATGAGCCAAGGAAGGGGGATGGCTTCTAGATGCCTCAGTAGGCAGGAAAATAGATTCTTGTTTCACGTCCCCATGAAGAAATAAGGTTTTGTGGACTCCTTGATACTAGCCCAGTGAGACTAGTGCCCAATTTCTGAAGTGCATCCCTGTGAGATAATGAACGTGTATTGTCCTAAGCCACGAAGTTTGTGGTAATTTGTCACAGCCACAAATAAATGAACACACACATCGAGACTATGGCAAGTGGAAAGGGGCAGAGTCACACAAAGGCCATGTAAAATAATATAGGTTATTTTTTTCTCAGGGGCACTGGACAATACCGCATATTCTCAAACAGTTCATCACATTCACTTCTTTGTGATGAGCTTCAAAGACAGAGTCTGGAAACCAGTAGGAAAACCATTTCAGGGGTCTGGAATAATGGTAAATAATGGAATAATGGTGGTGGCCTGAACTAAGACACGTGTGGTGATGGAAGATTCGAGAGAGATTCCTAAGGAGACCTGCCTGGAGACTCTAACAGATGCATGCGTTGACTTCCTGAGGATGCGGTATTATTATTTGTTCATTGTCAGCGATTGGAGACTCAGTATAAGCTCACACGTGACCCGTAGAAGAAGAAAAGTGAAGTGAGGCTATGTGGATGCATGTGGAACCGGCTTTGAGTTATCCAGGTGGCAAGGGAAAGTCTACTAGACCGTGCATCCATGGATCCAGGTTCAAAGAAGGAAGGTTTATCAGAGATAGAGATTTGGCTGCCTTTCAGCATTACAGCTCCAGGACTGAATTTTTCCTGGGGGAACATCTACCTCATAACAGAACATAAAACCGTGAGAGGCTGAATTCCAACGTGTGCTGTTAGGAGGAAGAGGGGAGCATAAATGGAACCAAATCCAAAAGAATAGAGGTAGGAGACTTGACAGGAGATGAATATGATGCCGCTGAAGCATCGCGGTGCTTGAGGAGAAGTTGGTTAGAGGACGAGCAGACTGTAGGGAGGTCAAGACATGGAATGCTCCTTAGATTGGGAGGTCCTTGGGGAGCTCCCTTAGGAGAGATTGCGTGGTGTGCCTGTGGGGCAATCAGGATCGCAGCCAAGCATGTTTGAGATACAGAGCAAAACACAATCCCTGTGCCCCCTGTTCGATTATGTGGATGTTGACCCTGTTGTGTGCTTATAGCATTAGCGATAAACACACATCACTGAGATCGAAAAGGCTTTCTTTTTATTTATTTATTTATTTATTTATTTATTTATTTATTTATTTATTTATGATAGTCACACAGAGAGAGAGAGAGAGAGGCAGAGACATAGGCAGAGGGAGAAGCAGGATCCATGCACCGGGAGCCTGATGTGGGATTCGATCCCGGGTCTCCAGGATCGCGCCCTGGGCCAAAGGCAAGCGCCAAACCACTGCGCCACCCAGGGATCCCCGAAAAGGCTTTCTCAGAGCAACCAGAAACTGTACAATCAGAAAGCTTCACAGTATGGCAAATGACCAGGACAGCGTGATATCAAAAGACGTTTACTCAAAATCACGTGGTGCCGATTAGTTACGGACCATGTGCAATTGATTAGAGCTCCATTGTAGAATACGTAGACCATGTGCTTAGTTATTTCACCTACAGAAATCATGGGTCTTATTAATCAAGGAAGGTGTACCTCATTCCAGAGATACACAATA
The DNA here is from genome assembly GCF_048418805.1 of Vulpes vulpes. Classification (NCBI taxonomy): domain Eukaryota; kingdom Metazoa; phylum Chordata; class Mammalia; order Carnivora; family Canidae; genus Vulpes; species Vulpes vulpes. The sequence goes on along the minus strand of NC_132796.1, from coordinate 3,023,038 downwards.
TATAACAGGTCCTACTGGACGCAGTCATCAAGTGATTTTTGCATTCTAATGTCTCCTTGTGTTAGAGCAAAAACAGTCAAAATTCAGATGTCCTGGATCTTCCGACTTGATCCCTTTTTCTGACATGAAGCTAATTTCCTCCCAAATTACGGCATTTTCTTTGGTGAATTTGTTCTCTTTTTTGTTTGTTTCTTTCTTTTTTTTTTTAAAGCAAGTAATGTATCTAATGTGTTTGTTTCTTTCTGGAGAGTAGAAAGAAGTCTGATTGTCTCTAGATGGTGTTTTCTCTTTTGTCTGTGTTTGCGAGCGTGCGTCTTTCTTTGGCAGTATGTAAATTATGTGTTATATATATGAATATATAATTTTATATGCATAAAGACACCGGGCATAAAAACACTCGCTGCTTTAAAATTCTAATTTTCCCTGTATTTTTAACTGTATGTCTTTGCATTAAACATACTTGCAAGATGGCACATCTACCCCTGAAAAAGGAGCACCATTTAATTTTTTTTAAATATGCTGTCGACATTCACACCACATATGAATCCACACATCTTGCAAGAATTTTATTCAGCCATTTATAATGGGTGCATTTTGCAGTTTCCACTTTTAAAACCCACCATGGTGGAACTCACCTAAAATGGTACAAAATTATTGATGCCTGTGTGGTGTGGTTTTTCTTTTCTTTCTTCTTTTTCTTTCTTTTTCTTTTCTTTTTTTTTTTTTTTTTTTGCAATGCTTTTCCTAAGTGGCTCAAAACAGAGACTCTGATGGCAGTCTGGCCTCTGGCCCCGATTGTTTCTGCACAGCACACTCTGTTAGACCCTGGACGAATGCAGCCTGCTCCCAATAATTGACTGCCTAATGGGAAAGAATTGACCCTCTGGAGTTCCTCTTTTCTGCAAATGCATCCTTCTCTTTTCTGCCAACATATCTGTCTTTATTTACTTTCACCTAGAGTCAATAGAAGCAGAGCAAGCATGAGCAGAATACAAATTCAGACTCATTGCAGGAAGGACTCTGTTCATAATGGAAGGAAGACATACACCCTTTTCTTTCAAAGCCAACGGAGTCTCCAGAAACTACTGGTGTTTGTCTTATAGAGAAAATGTAGGAACAAGTCAACGATTTCAGGTCTCACCTCCTGGTCTGGAAACTCACTGTTTATTCATTGCAGAAATATTTACAGAGGGGCCACTGTGCGCTGCCCACAGAGTCAATCAGAGCTACATGGAAACAGGGATTTCCTCTGCATGTATATATTCTGATGGCTTAATTTCTGGCAACGGATGATTCAAAATGAGCAGATATGCAACATGAGAAAGTCAACGGGTAGCAGGTGCCATACAGAGAAATAAGAGAATGCGGTTGAGCACGCCAGATGTTGCGAGAAGGTGCTCCTGAAGAGCAGACATGTAGGCTAGACAGCAAGCAGTCACCATGTGCAGGAAGGCGGCCGTGCATCAATCTGTTGCCTGCAGCTACGTAGCCTCACTGTGTTCCAGGAGCGGAAGAGAAACCAGAGTGTCCGGAGCCCACTGTGCTGGTACACAAAAGGAAGAATTTAAGTCAGAGAGCAAGCTGGTCACAGCTGGCATGCTATGCAAATATAAGGGCCTTGGATTTCATAGTCTGTGTGATGGAAAGCCAGTAGCATTCAGCTTTGGGATGTCATGATTTTATATCATTCAAAGGATGGTGAACAGGAGCTGCATCTTCCCCTAGCCTGCCCAGCAACTTCCAAAAGTGCATGGGAAAGCAGCATTTCTCCTTGGAGCAGGGGGCTGGGTGGATGGAAAGGTAAGTCTGGAGTTATCCCAACCACAAGTAAATACACAAGAGGGTTGCAGCCCAAATTCTCATTGCCTTATTTGAATATGTGCTCAAATTTAGGTTAAAATAGCTGAATCCATAGCTGCTGTTGTCCTCAGATTCCTGACACACTTGGTGGTGTCACTAACCCACCTTTCACACATTTCGAAGAACATAGGTAAGTCAACATCGAATCTGAGTTGATGGTGAAATCCATAAAGACAGTGCAGACTTGACTGAAAAGTCAGTAAAATAAGATAAGCCGTCAAATAAACAAATGTCACAAATATGGATTTTTTTGCATTTGGATTCCATGCAAAATACGATTTTTTTTGTGCAAAATATGATTGTGCTTAGTATACCCCGAGAATGATGATGGGGAAGTAATCGTTGACTATTACCCAGCGTTGTTGGTAAGACAGAGCGGTGGAAAACTTGTTACAAAGTGAGCTCGAGGAGTATGAAGGACACCACGGAAAGATCGTCACCGTACTTACCTAGTACGTACCTAGGAGGACAAGTGTGAAAACTGGGGAGCCATCCTTCAGGGGTATCACCTCAGGATTTTGCTGGATGCATTAGAGCTGCAAGTCTTCATTTAAAAAGCCAAGAATGCCAAGCACCATGAGTTCAGACGGACCAGGTGGAGAATCCACTGGTGGTCAGCAAACCAAGGCAAAGAAAGGATCTGGGAAAAGTAGGAAAGGATACACAAGAAAAATAAAAGCAAGCAAGGCAAGAACAGGTCGTCAGACACCAGGTTTCTCAGCAATATCCCAGACCTACTGTTGTAAATCGGTGGAAGTCTCCCCCAAGAGCAAGCACGGCATAAAGATGCTTGAAGTCAAACCAGATGGCCCGAGAATTTATCTTCATGATGGCAACCGGGGCTCAGAGAGGTTTTTAAGCGTCATTTTCGTAACAGTGGCAAAGTCTCCGGAGGAAGGAGCAGAAGCTCCCATGAAGGGTCTGAGACAGAGGGAAAAATGGGGAATATTGAAAGCGCTCAAACACCTACTAGCTAAATCTGATCAAATGTTGACTTTACTAACTGAAAGTAACAGCGTTTCATGGAAAGGAAAGTAAAAGTAAGACAGAGCTAAATATACATGACGGTTCTCCGTATAAATTGGAAAGGAGATGTCGGGATTTATTTATTTGTTAAGGCCCTTGGGAGCTTCAGGAGAGGAAAGAAGATACCGCGTACAATCAGACTTCAGTTAAAGCGTGTTTTAGGAAAGTGAAAAGAAAACGAGCTACAGGACAATCTGTGATAGAGCCGAAGGACGGGAAAGCACATGATCCAAAAGTCAAAGAGGTGAAGCAAAACGGACCATGTGGAAGGAGGGAAGAGAACATACAAAATAAATATTTAGAAATCACCGAAAAATACAGGGTCTCTTTCGTTTCACAGGAGGGCTCCGGTCCTGAAAAGAAGGCATTTTGTCTGAAGCTGTCCCCAAGGAGCTGCGTGTGCCACCAGGGAGAGGCCCGGGAGTGGAGGATTGGGGCGGCAGCGGCTGGGATGGGTCATCCATCTGGCCATGCCCAGGATGCGAGCGGTGGCTGCTTGTTCCCGGGGCCCAGGGGACCGCTGCGGACACTAACCACAAACAGCGCTGACGTGTGGCGTCGTCCCTGTGCTGGCGCTTTCCTCGGTAGGAGCAACCAAGGCACGGGGGTCCTGGCTGTAAGGGTCCTCGGAGAACCCCGCAGGGATGTCTCACCGCGGAGGGGCCAGCACGATAAAAAGATAAATGTTCAGTAGACTTCACAATTAGACGTTTGTCTACTAAACGCAGCTGCAGCTGAAAGTCCTGATTGAACGTAAACGTACTTCCCCCCCCCACTGGAATAAATTACATAAACGGCATCTTTTGCATCGTGGTACTAGGGACACCCTGAGTTTCCAGGAATTGTGTCAGATATTTTGAGGTTCATTCTGTGCTAACGTGCAATTGAATTCCTGGCCTGTGAGCATCACTTGGCCTGGAAGGGTTGATCCAGCTCTGGATCTCCGATACGTGGTCTACTGGGGAGCTCATCCCTAGGCGTTTGGGCACAGCTGCTTTGTTCCCTTTTTTTTTTTTTTAATTTTTTATTTTATTTTATTTTTTTTGCTTTGTTCCCTTAATGAAACTCTGTTGTGCCTTAGTAGATACGGGATCGTGTCCCGTCTATAGTACCTATGTACGTAAAAGTAATGAAAAATATGTACGTAAAATGAAATACATACATACATATTTTAAAGATACAAAACAAAATACAAACATATTTTTATGTATAAAATATTAAATAAAAAGGGACACCTGGGTGGCTCAGTGGTTCAGCGTCTGCCTTTGGCTCAAGTCACGACCCCGGGGTCCTGGGATCAAGTTCCACATCGGACTCCTTGCCTGGAGCCTGCTTCTCCCTCTGCCTGTGTATCTGCCTCTGTCTCTCTGTGTGTCTCTCGTGAATTAATAAGGAAAATCTTTAAAAAAATAAAAATAAAATATAAAAAATACATTTTTTTAAAGGACAGCATCCTTAAGATGCCTCCTTTGGCAGTCAGGACGTGTCTGCCTATCCCATCTCTCCAGCTGCGGGTTGCGTTTCTCGGGGACGGGTGTAAGTCGAAGGGACAAAAGGCAAGATCGTCTGTGCCATGTCGACATGACCTTTGTACAAGTGGCCACTTGTCTATTTGGAAGGAAAATCGGACTCCACGAACTGTGCTGCATCGACGACTGAATAGGAGCTCAAGCTCCCCGCTTGCGAGGACTCCACCGGAGCACCCCAACCTTCGCCAGTAGAACGAAAGTGTGCTTCCTTCTGTCCGTCACGGGCCTGGAGATGCCGCATGAGACCTTAGTGACGCAAATGATGGTGGAGAAGCAGCAGCGTGGCTAGAACGCGCTGGTTGCGGCAGCCTTTGTCTGCCCAAAGCCTCCCCCCGAGACTGGCACCAGCAGTCTCCTCCAGACCCGGGTCCTGCCCTCGCGTCTTAGGAGGACGGGCTCCTGGAAGCGACACTGTCTCCCTGATGTCACACTGCCGACACCCTGAAGGTACCGAGTTACCTTCTTCAGGGTCGCTTACATTGACGGTTACGCGTTTTAGCACTTTGATACGTGAAGTTTGATGTTCCTGCATCTAAATATGCGTGTGGGTTCATTACCCGGCTCCCGTGGGGTAGACCCGGTGTGATTTAATACCTCTTCTTTTTTTTTTTTTTTTGTATGTTCCACGATTTTTCTTGCGTAACCATCTAAAATGATGTGTCTAATCCTACTGAGTTGGTTCTGTTTTATTCAATGATTTTGAAAAGTGAAGGGGTGAATATAAACCTCTGCTTTCATGTGCTGCATCTCTGTGTATTTGCAGGAGCAGCAGGAACACTACAAAATGTGGGTTTGGTGTATTCGACGCCCTGTAACCTGGTCGGCTGGGCTACAATGGAATTTAATTAAAATTGATTAATTATAGGGCACCCAGGTGGCTCAATGGTTGAGCGTCTGCCTTTGGTTCAGGTCGTGATCCCGGGGTCCTGGGATCGGGGTGTGATTCTCCCTGTACCTCTCTGTGTCTCTCATGAATACGTAAAACCTTTAAAAAAGTAAAAAGATTTTAAAAAATCGATGAATTATCGGGCACCTGTGTGGCTCGGTCAGCTCAGTGTCCAACTCTGGGTTCCAGGTCAGGTCACGATCTCAGGGTTGTGGGATCAAGCCCTGCACTGGGGTCTGCGTTCACTGCGGAGTCTGAGATTCTCTCTCTCTCCCTCTGGCCCTCCCCCCTGTTCAAGCTCTTTTTCTTTCAAACAAATAAAATCTTCTAAAAAGAATTAATGAATTATTACAGGAAAAAACAAACAGAAAAACCCCGATTTCCCAACAGTTCCCATAGCTGGTTCTCTTCTCTCCTTCCAATTCTGGGCATTAATTGCGTGGTAAAGCGTTCACGCAGCGTTCCCGGTATATGCAGCATAGTCAACTTGCACTGACAACAAAATGATCCTCACGTGTAACCGGATGATAGTAAAGACGATGCATGAGTACGTGAACCATCCACAGAGGAAGAAAGAAGCACGTAGCCATCAAAACAAACTCGATTTTCAGATACGCTTGGCTGTACGGAGCACTACTGGACGTTAGTAGGATCACAGGTCCGTTGCTACCCGCGTCCTTTAACACACCGACCCCAATTCAGGGAAACAAAGCCCTGTGTCGGTCCACACACAGCGGAACCGTCCCAGCGTCTCTAGAACCCAGGCCGCGTATCGCACTTGCGAAACAATTCCCTTTTTGTTCCCGAAAGTCTAATGCAATCATGGCCTGAACAGTTAGTTCATTTGCTAATTTTCCGGCATTTACTAATCGGAAAAAAAAAAAAATCTGCATTATTTATTGACTTCTGTTGCTTGATGAAGGAAAGCTTTGTGATACCCCTTGAAATCTGGGATCACGAGGCCTCCAGTCTTGTTGTTCTTTTTCAGGATGACTTTGGCTCTTCAGGGTCTTCTGTGTTTCCGTAAAACTTTTAGGATCATTTTGTTCTACTTCTGTGAAAACTGCTACTAGTATTTCCATAGGAATTTTGTGTTGAATCTGTAGATGGATTTGGGTGGAATGGAATTTTAAGAGCAATAATTCTTCCAATCCACAAGCATGCAGTATCTTTCCACTTATTTGTGTCCTCTTCAATTCCGTCAGTGTCTTAGACTTTCATACTATCGATCTTTCACCTCCTTCATGAAATTTACTTCTGGGTATTTCATTTTTGGGGGTGCAATTGAAAGTGGAATTATTTCCTTAATTTCCCTTTCTGTTACCTTGTTACTTGGGTATAGAAATGTGGCCGGTTCCTGTGTATTAATTTTGTATCCGCAACTTTACTGAATGTATCAGTTCTCAGAGTTTCCATCTTTATTTTTCCTGCCATTTTTGCAGGAGAACTATCTCCTTGAATATTATATTGAATGGATGTAGAATTACTTTTTTTTTAATTTGAGTGCTTTTGATTCACGCAGAATGTTTACAACTTATCCTTTATGAAGTAAAAGAAGCCTGCTTGTCATGTTAATTTGATAAAGTGTTGCTATAAACTGGCGAGGGATTGGTGTCTTTTGGGGACATACTTTTTTCATTTTTTTTTTGTTTTTGTTTCTGTTTTTTTCTTTTAGAAAATGGGAGTCTCTAAAAAAATTATTTCTTTTAGAGAGTCTCTAAAAAAAGTTATTTCTTTTACAGGAGCAGGGGGAGGGACAGAGGGAGAATGAGAGAGAGAGAGAGAGAGAGAGAGAGAGAGACAGACAGAGAATGTGAAGCAGAATCAGCACGGAGCCGGGGTCCAATGCAAGACTTGATCCCATGACCCCGAGATCGGGGTCCTGAGCTGAAACCCCCTGACCTGAGCTGAAACCACAAGTCAGACATTTAACTGACTGAGCCACCCAGGTGCCCCTAGAAAATGGGAATTTGTAAGCATTTAGAAAAAGGGAGAGAATCGTGCAAGGAACCTCAAAATACTCCGCACCCACCTCCAGTTATTATCTGGGTAGGGCCGGTCTCTCTCAGTTCTGGCCTCGTCTACGGTCCACACCCTGATGCATTCTGTATTTTAGCTAATCATTGAAGATCATTCACGATTAGACGTCAGTGGTTAGAATATCCTCTTGCATGTGTTCGGCTATGAGCTAAAGACGGGTTCTATGGGACATAAAATGACTCCTGTGAGTCTGTTAGGATTTTCTCTGCCCTGAGATGCTGGGTCATGTTCCAGTGAGCTACGGACTCTTCATGCCGCTTCTTTGAGCAACCTTGCCAGAGTGCTTTCCAGGTAGGACTTTTCCCATTAGCCACTGTTCTAGATTTTATTTGCTGTGTTGACTTTCTCTCCTATTCCGTGGCCAACCTCCCAGTTATCTCCTCTGCTATATTTACGTCTCACATTTAATAGGGGTTTTCTGGCTCTGCCTTAGATTTGTCTTCCATATTTCTCCCTTAAAATTCTGCTTTAGTCCATGCGTCTCCTGACTTGCTGTGTGATGTTTCTCTTTGAGCCCTGCAGATTTTCTAATTCTCATGATATCTTTGCTTCGAACACCTGAGTTGTTTAGAAGTGTGCTTTGTGATCCACGTATAGGACTTTCCATTCTTCGTTTTTCATTTTACTTCACTGTTGTCAAATGGCCTATTTTTATGATATTATCTTGTTGGTACATGTTGGAGTTTCCTGGTTGGTGCAAAATACTTGCAGTTGTTCCCGGTATACAGTGTTCTATAAAATGCCAAGTGTATAAGCATTGTTTAAAATTTTTTATTTATTTATGATAGTCACAGAGAGAGAGAGAGAGAGGCAGAGACACAGGCAGAGGGAGAACCAGGCTCCCAGGGAGCCTGATGCAAAACTCAGTCCTAGGACCCCAGGGTCATGACCTGACCCAAAGACAGATGCTCAACCACTGAGCCACCCAGGTGCCCTTATACAGCATTTTATTTTATTTTATTTTATTTTATTTTATTTTATTTTTATTTATTTATTTTTTTAGATTTTATTTATTCACGAGAGACACAGAGAGAGAGGCAGAGACATAGGCAGAGGGAGAAGCAGGCTCCATGCACCAGGAGCCCGATGTGGGATTCGATCCCGGGTCTCCAGGATCGCGCCCTGGGCCAAAGGCAGGCGCCAAATCGCTGCGCCACCCAGGGATCCCAGTGTATAAGCATTTAATTTAATTCAATTCAATATTATTTTATATTTTATATCTTATTCTATTTTATTTTTTATTTTATGATTCTATTTTATTTTATTTTATTTTATTTTATTTTATTTCTCTAAAGATGTTATTTATTCATGAGAACCACAGAGAGAGAGGCAGAGACACAGGCAGAGGGAGAACCAGGCTCCCAGGGAGCCTGATGCAAAACTCAGTCCTAGGACCCCAGGGTCATGACCTGACCCAAAGACAGATGCTCAACCACTGAGCCACCCAGGTGCCCTTATACAGCATTTTATTTTATTTTATTTTATTTTATTTTATTTTATTTATTTATTTTTTATTTTATTTTATTTTATTTTATTTTATTTTATTTATTTTATTTTTATTTTTATTTTATTTTATATTTATTTATTTTTTTAGATTTTATTTATTCACGAGAGACACACAGAGAGAGGCAGAGACACAGGCAGAGGGAGCTCCCTGCTCCAGGCAGGGAGCCTGATGTAGGACTGGATCCCTAAGCTGAGATCATGCCCTGAGCCAAAGGCAGACGCCCAACCACTGAGCCACCCATGTGCCTCTGTACAAGCATTTTAATACTATAGTTTGTATCCCCATCTGTTTTCTGAATACTTTGCTGTTTGTTAAATCATTTCACAGACAGATTTCAACGTCCTACTGATTTTGGATCAGTATGATTTTGGATGAGCAGTAGGTCTTCAGGAAATAACCGATTTGGCCGTGTGTGTGTGTGTGTGTGTGTGTGTGTGTACGGGCATTTGCATTTGCCGTTTCCTTAGGTGCAAACAAGGTCAGAGTTTTGGTGCTTTGCCCTTTCTTACAACTTACTGGGACTTTGCTTGCTTGCCAAGTCCGCTGCCCTAATGGGCCTTGTAACACACAGCTGGCGAAATGGCAACCCTCAGGCTCTGAGACCTCCTGAAAGGTGGTTACAGTTTCATTATTTAAAATAATAAAATCTCTCTGTCCAGAGGGCCTGCTGCACAATATCATAAATAACGCATCAAGCAGTAGATCTTCAGGAAATAACTGATTCCAGGTGCATGCAGGAGCTTCCCCTCCGCAGCGTCCTGATACGGCATCCTCGAATAATTGAGTAGACAAAGCTGTCGATGCAAATGACTTGCCAGTGCTTAAAGACGATGAAGTATAAAGACTGGGGATGGAGGTGAATAAATATTGCTGTTCCTGCCCACAGGAGGGAGTGCATCCAGCACACATAGACACGCGCCGCACATCATTTCATATCTCACAGTTATGTATGAAAATAGTTGTACATGCTGATGTTTAATATCCTAAATTGTTTCCACTTTACTGGGCATGACTGAGACACAGATCATGACAGACGTTCGGCAGAGATAAAAATGCAAGCTACTCTCTTAGGACAGTCACCTCTGTTGGAGATGAAATCCCAGGTATGGGGAAATGATCGGAGGCCCCTCCACACACTTGAGCTTTTCCTGTAGCACAGAGTTATTTCTTCCTCCAACATAACTGTGTTCTGACCTCTTCACTCAATATTTTCGTTGCTCCGAGCCATGGCAGCGTTATTTCTAGAACCCCTTTGTGTCTTCAATACCTGTCGGACTGATTAATTCGTAATGTGTGCGACGCATATGTATGCATATAGATTTATGGATATGGTTTGCAGGTGCAAGTAAGAGGAAGTGGTAACTGAATTTAAGTGGGACATGTTCCATGACTGGTGTCCTTAAAAGAGAAAGGAGGCTTCTGGTCTCCAGAGCTGGGGAAGGATAAATGTCTCTACTTCTGAGCAGCCATGGATATAGCAATTTTTATAGCAGCCACGGGAAAGTGACATAAAATACACGGATTGTGTACATAATTGTATATCTATAGATATCTATGTACATATATACACGTCGACGTGTATATTTATATGCACATGTACACGTGTCGGTATTTTTCTTCTTAAGTAGACCTCACACCGGGTGTGGAGCTCACCGTGGGGCTTGAACTCACAACCCTGAGATCAAGACCTGAGCTGAGATCAAGAGTCAGGTGCTCCACCAACTAAACTACCCAGGCGCCCCTGTTTTTTCTTCTTTTTCTTTGTAAAATTATTTACCTTCCCCCCTCCAAGAGCTGTCCCACAGCTTAATTCCTAATATGCGTGATGGATTTGTGTGCACACACATATAGTTAAAGTGTATAGTATTAGAATGGGTTCTGCAGAAGGTTGGGATCTGAGGCAGCCTTCATCACCTCACTCGGCTTCTCTTTGCACATAAGATCCGTTAGATTTTCCTATGTATACGGTTTGGCTTTCATTCCCAAAATACCCTTAATTCAATTTGTCCCGGGGTAGGCTAACTTAAAACCGGGCCTCAGAAGTGCCAATCAGCCCTCGTAACACATTGCGGAGATTTGATAATCTCCGACTCCCTGTGAACAGATCTTGTGTCTTCACTGTCCCTGTGACTTCCTGTACCTTAGGGTGTGTCACAGCCAGGGAACGTTGTGGAGGGGGCAGGTGCACAATGAACGATGGAAAAATGCATTGCTCCTTAGGCTGTCTCTAAAGAAGAATGTTCTCTGTACAATGGCGTTCTCCAAAATGTTCCCAATAAAAGCCCCCTTCCCTGGCCATTGTGTTACAAGGAATACTAGCTTCTGCCCTATGGAGCCTAAACATTATCAACAATTACAGGAGGTCTGAGAAAACATAGTGATAATGATAGTATTACAGGTAAATAAAGTAAAAATAGGCAATCATTTGAGAAGAGCGTATATAAATGAGCTGCTTGAAAAGATGCATATAGAAAAACGGCCATCCAGAAGATTGGGTTTTTTGAGAATCTGCAATCTGAACCATGTAGGTAGACCAGTTGCCCTAAGGGTGGGAATTCCAAGAGAAAAGAGGTGTCCATTGATCCTGCATCTTATCTGCGGGAATAGAAGTAAATAATTGGAGAAGCCGGTTGCTCTGTAACGTTGAAGAAAAAACATGATGGTGTTTATGTGTATAACCAGCAGCCGTGGGAAGAGTCTCAAGGTTCAGCTGCTTGAACCTGTGGATCTTTACAGGGAAGTTCCTAGGAAGTGTCACTTATATGAGTGACTGAGAGGCTGTGTGGTCTCCTTGCAAACATAACAGCCACGAGCTTATAAGGAAGGAGTGTGTAGCCTGTGCCGGGCCTGGTGCCCGCATTTTCGTACACATTCCCTTTTTTTTTGTACCCCACTGCCCTTGTTTGAAAGGATGGGAATCAGCAGCATCGTGTAGCTTTTAACAGCAAAGTTTCTCCAGCTCTTCATTGACCCATGGGATTTCAGCTGCCGAAGCTCTCAGGAGGAAGAGACACGTCCCTGATTGCAGGGGTGTTTAACCAGGGGGTGAAACTCCTGGGTTACTTATAGACACAAAATCAGAATATTGTACATAGATAAGGCCATAAAACACTATTAGGCAGATAGACTTAATTGTCACTTAGAAAGCCTTACCTCTGCAGTTTCAGAACACACATCCTTTACAAGCACACATGAAAGATTCAGCGGAATAGTCCATGTGCTGGGCTATAAAGGATGTTTCAATCACCTTCAGAGGAATAAAATCACACAGTTTATTTCTCCAAATGCACACACAGACACAATGAGGAACTCTTAACTATTTGGAATTGGGACATAAAAGTTGCACGGACTCATCGAAGGAAGAATAGAGAAACACAGACACGAGAAGGTATTTTCCCTGGAAAACATGATGGAGCAGAGCAAGTTTTTTTTGTTTGTTTTGTTTGTTTTGTTTTGTTTTGTTTTGTTTTGGAGGTGGGAGCAACACGGTGTGGAGTGGGATGGTTTTAAATACGACATGTGAGGTACGTGAGACTGAGCTGTGGCAGGGAGGTTGGTAGCAGAGGCATCAGAAATGGAATCTGCGGCATCCGGTGGCGTAGGACTGTCTGAGATGGCCAAAGGAGTGCTTGCCTGCAAAGGGCATAGATGCCCGAAGATGGAGTCCCGGAACCTGAGCATATGAAGAGGTCGAAGACGTCAGGCAAAAGAGATGGAAGCCATAGGGGGATGTGAGAAATAGCCACGGGCCTGGGAGGCCAAGCAAAAGGGTCAGCAGCAGCCTCCACAGCAAAACAAAGGGACTCTTGTCCTGAAGGCCCAGTTACAAGAGAGGTGAATGGTTTTGAGACAGAACAGAAAGTTGGATTCAGCTCCATGAAGTTATTAGTGACCTTTCAGTAATTAACCTCCGGAGAATGCAAACAGCGGGACCCTGCCTGGAGCATCTTCAGGAGAGCGCGAGCTACGGGGAGAGAGGACCTTGATGAGTAGGGACTTCTCTATGGGCAGTTTTGCTGTACATGGGAGCTAAAAGTGATGGGCATGCCCCTCTCGGGGAGGTGGGTCTAGAGCTGATTTTTTTAAGGTGGTGAAATGGACAATTTTTAGGTGGATGGGAAGGATCCACTTGGGGACCTGTCCAGTGCTTGAGGCTTACAAGCACAAGAGGCAAGGGAACCCTTGCACGATGGAGGGATTGTGTTTGAAGGCGGTACCTGTCATCCATCAGCATTAAGGGACCACAAGGCAGGACACTAGGGTGCACTCAGGGGTAATTGGTAGACACACAGGGGGAAGCCCATGGGTGCATCCATCTCTCTGCTTGCATACACGTTTGTCAGCTGAGCTGGGAAGAGTGCTGGGATTGCAGGGGAGGAAACTGCAACCTCTCTGTCCATGAGAGTTGGTGATGAATGAGAAGCTGTAGATGCATCCTAGGAGTGCCTGCAGGCCACACTTGGAATCCACCAGCACAGGATGGAAGGTCGGAGCACTGCATGTGGTTCTGTACATTCTTTGAGGCCCCAGAAGGGGGGTAGTGCATGGAGGCAGAGCTGGGTCAAAGCAGAGCTGTGCGTTTTCTAAGCCTGTATAACAAAACGAGAGAGAGACCGAGAGAGAGAAACACCAGGGCTTCAGGAAGCAAACCCGGGATGGAGTATGACATTTTGCTATGGGATTTAAGTGGGAAAACAGGAAAAAGAAGGTGCATTTCACTGAACATTTGGCAGGCTGAGTGGATTGGAGATGCCGAGGAAGTGGATGATTTGTGGTGATGGGTTGGGAGGGAATTACTGAACTGGGGAACAGTTGGTACATAGTACAAGTAATAGCACACGTAGGGAATTAGCGGGGAGGGAGAAAAATCAGGGGCAGTGTGATTTCCACAGGCTCAAGTGTGTCGAAAGGATCTGGTGAGTGTGTGTGTGAATATCAAGAGTTAGCTCAGGGGCATTGGGAATCTGAGGTCATGACAATAAAGCAGAAGGTGCATTATTGGGAAATGACAGGATTCATTAGAGAGCCATGGAAAGGCAGTGGTCCAATGAAGTAGAATTATGGAATTATAAATTATAAAAGAAAGAGATGGATGCCTGGGTGGCTCAGTGGTTGAGTGTCTCCCTTGGGTTAACAGTGTGATCCTGGGATCCCAGGATCAAGTCCCGCATCAGGTTCCCCACAGGGAGTCTCCTTCTCCCTCTGCCTGTGTCTCTGCCTCTTTCTCTGTGTCTCTCATGAATAAATAAATAAAATCTTTTAAAAACTTTAAAATTAAATTAAATTAAAAAAGAAAAGAAAGACAGTGCTCTCTCCCATGGGGAAGGCCGTGAAAACAGACAGGGGTTGGCCTGTGTAGCCCTAGAGCAAGGCTGATTGCAAACCCGGTGTGAGCCCCACGGTGCAAATTCTTGGAGGCAGTGCTTTGCCCTCATGCATCTTCTAAGGCTGAGGAGAAACGGACACTTGCGAGGGAGACCAGGCAGTGACAAGGAGATCCCAGCATTTGGTTGTCTAGAAGAAGGATGTCAACAGTTGAAAGGACGGAGGTGGCTCAAAACAGAGATCCTATAGCCAGCTTCAGGGATGGGCGTGCAGGTGGTGGGGAGCACCTGCCTGGGATTGAGGACTGCCACGCCACCGACACCTTTGTGGAAGGTGAAGATTTGGGGCACAAGACGGGGTGAGAGTTGCATTTACTCATTTATTCATGAGACACAGAGATTCCCCAGTCTTTAATAAATGACGTCCACGTAGTTTTTTATGATGTGTCAGAAAGCACGCGGTTTAGTTTTACACATAAGTAGATACAACAAGAACAAGAACAACAACAACAAAAAATAGACACAACAAAGCAAAGGACAATTATTGGCAAAGATGCAAAGTGCCGAGTGCCATCGGAAGTGTAGTATCCCTCTCTATATACTCATTGAAGGAAGACTTAAATTATTATTTTTGCACAGAATATGGCATTCCATAAGCCAGTTTCCTGATTCTTCAATTAAACTGAAATACCAAGGTGGATAGAATCTCAGACACATCGGAGATGCTCAGCAGCAGAACACAGAATCAGCTCTTTTGTGGGACAAAAGTAGCCGGGAGATTTCTCCCTCAGAAATGTGGCAAAGAGGTGAGTTGCTACCTGCCGGCACCAAGGAGCTGCTGATTTTTCTGGGAGGAGCTTCCCAAAAAGGCCACCGGCAGCCACCAGGGGAAGGAATGCAGTCTTGAAGCTCACCAGACAAAGTCATGCTTACCAATTGGCCCCAAAAGGCGGTACCTCAAATGCTACATGCATTCATGCGTACGTATATGGCATACGGGTACGTGCATGCACATAGAGTTTCCATTGACTTACTTACTTTTTTTTAAAGATTTTATTGATTTATTCACGAGAATACACAGAGAAGAGAGAGAGAGAGGCAGAGGGAGAAGCAGGCTCCATGCAGGGAGCCTGATGTGGGACTTGATCCCGGGTCTCGAGGATCACGAGACCTCAGTGCTAAACCACTGAGCCACCAGGGCTGCCCAGTTTCCATTGACTTATAATCTACAATTGACCCTGTTTATGATTTACCTTTAGACTTGCAAAATTCTCCACTTCCTCAGAGGACAAGAAAATTCAGGTTAAAGCAGAGCAAATGGACTAAATAGCAAATTCTCAGTGAAGGCCTCACTGTTCAGATTCTCCTGACCGTAGTGTTTTCTCACTGTCGGGGGATATTTTAATTCTCATGTCATTTTTCACGGCATTTAACTGTACTTCCATGGATTAGGCACCAGGCAGAAATGTGAAAGATCGTCTGCAGACTATTTCTTTTGATTTATGCAGGCTGCACGTGGATGAAGCTTTCATATTTTGCTAAAGTGGGTCTGTAGTCAAACCTCACCCTTGTGTTCTGGTTTTTGGGATTCTAAAGATGGTTATTGCATATCTTGATTCTTGTCTCATTTAACGATAGTCTCTGGATGAACGTGTACCACTGCCTGTTAAGATACTCTTTTGTAACTGCTTCTGAAATAGTTAAATACCGTTTTTGCCATCAGTTGGCATAAACAGGTATTCACGATTCAGGACGTATGAGAAGAGGACTCAAAGAATATGCGCAGGCATGTCTTTGTACGTTGAGATGATGTTCACAAACACAGTTCCAGACAACGGCTGCCCGACGTCAGGAATAAGTAACGATAATCAAGCTACGGAAATGCAATAACCGCATACACGGGATGTATACGTACAAACAAGTCTGATGAACCTCGTGCATCTCCGTTTTATGTTTCGTTATAAGACACTAATTTACTACTTGACTTTTCCACTTTTCAGCTGCATCACACAGCTTTATTACGATGGCTGCCCTCAGAATAAATTACCAAGTGTTATTGAGAAAATGCAACTAGTTTTGTCCCACGGGGTCTTTACGATACAGTTTTCCTTTATGAAAATGCCCCCATTTGAGAAATACATGGATGAGACTCGGGTTGCATCAGGGCAGAAATACACAGGAACAGGCACTCAAGTAGCAAGAGGGATTTCCAACAAAATATTACCCAGGTGGCTTCCTAGTTTTAATTTTGTTGAGATAATTGATAAGTGCACTTAAAGGTGACTCTCACCCTTCAGGGCAACTTGAGCAGTTTTGTGATGACAGTCTAAAGTTTTCACATTGGTTTATTAACAACGTGGAGCAATCAGAGCACACGCAACACTTCATTACGTATTGGCAGCTTTATTGTTTTTTCCCAGACACTGTTATGACTTTCTCGTGTGTTGGTTTTTATTAAATGCTCTTATGGCAGTTAATCCATAAGACAATTTATGAGTTTTAATATAAGGGGTATGTGTAGCATAATCCTTAGATGTGCTGAATGACAGGGACATAGATATTCCGCGGCGTGTTCCCAAACCATAGTCGGCTCTAAGCATGCTTCAGTGACCGTTCACCGCGCTGGGCTTGACAATAGGCAGAGAAGCTGACTCGCTGCTGATCCGGACCTGTGATGATGACTGAAATACTGCATTCAGCATGTACAGAGAACCCAAAAATATGGCTACGGAAAAAAAAATCTCATTAAGCCACGAATTATTACGAGTGGTCAGATATGAACGGACGCCTTCTTTGACTTCTTCCTGAATCCTGAGCATTCTATAAGTGTTCTTGTCTGTTTCTTATAGTAACCCAGTGAACCAGGTGCCACGATGACCCCATTTCACAGACGAAGAAACCGAGGCTATGGGAGTGTCTATGCTTAAAAGTGAATACTGGTTTTAGTGATTTCCTGGGTCAGAAAAAAAAAAAAAAAAGAGAACAGGGTTTTTGTTTTTTGTTTTTTGTTTTTTTTGTGTGTTTTTTTTGTTTTTTTAAAAAAGGAAGACTTATCTAGAGCCATTTTCATGTGTGAAGAAGAAAAGATTCCACTCTTCTTTTAATACTCCAGCTGCAGAACGGTGGTTTTGGTGATCAAGTAGTGTGTAATAATTGTAACGAGCATGCATTTCCATTATCCTGTATTCTTACAGGCATACCTTGGAGATATTGTGGATTTGGTTCCAGGCCACCACAATAAAGTGAATATTGCAATAAAGCCACTCACATGAATTTTTTGGTTTCCCAAAATTTTGTGTGTCCTATAGTCCATTAAGTGTGCAGTGGCATTATGTCTAAAAAAAAATTAAAAAATAGAAAACCCTCCAAAAAAGTACATACCTTAATTAAAAATGTTTTGCTAAAAAATGCTAACTGTCATCTGAGCTTTTAGCAAGTTGGATCACACATTACCGTGACAAATGTAATAGTGAAAAAGTGTGAAACATTGTGAGAATTACCAAAATGTGATGCAGAGACTCAAAGTGAGCACTTGGTGTTAGAAAACTGGTGCCCACAGAGTTACTTGATGCAGGTTTGCCGTAAATGTTCAGTTTGTAAAACAAACAAAAAAGAAACAATAATCACAATAAAGTGAGGTATTCTTGTATCAACTTTACCCATGAGACGAGAGCTATGCTACTACCTGTGGGAAGTTGATGCTTTGAAATAACTCTTGGTCCCACGCAGGAGCATTAAAAAAAAAAAATCAACAAAATACGGACACCTGGATGGCTCAGGCCTTCAGCTCAGGTCCTGATCCTGGGGTCCTGGGTTCGAGTCCCACATTGAGCTCCCTGCAGGGACCCTGCTTCTCCCTCTGCCTGTGTCTCTGCTTCTGTGTCTTTCATGAGACTAAAATAAATATCTCTATTTAGAATAAATAAAAATCTTTAAAAAAAAAAGACAAAATAGATCAGGTGGTCTGTAGGAACAGATTGATTCTTCTAGCATATGTGAGGACAATGAATTAGCCAATTTAATTGATAACTAAGTGATAATATGCTCCTTTTGTCAAGTTCATGACAGCTAATCTCCTGTCAGATATTTGTCTTGGGCCAATTATATTCTTTACTGTATGTATCCCGTAAGATACAAAAAGAGCAAGTCTGTCAGCCAGATACCTTGTGACATTATTCTGAGGGATATGGAAAATTTAGAATATTGTGTTAAAACAATGGAAAAAAATATAATTCTGGAACATGGTAAAAGGATGATTCTTTGCTTCCTGATTGCCTTATCTCCTTCCATCCTCAATAACAATTTGGTTTTTCTTTTTCTTTCTCTTTCTTTCTTTCTTTCTTTCTTTCTTTCTTTCTTTCTTTCTTTCTTTTATTAATTGTTTTCTATTAGGTTCAAAACACCTGATAAAACTTTTCTCTAATGTCTGGGAGATAGTCCCATAAACTCTTACAGAAAATCTTTAAGTGGCAAAGAATCAAGAATATTAACACTGTTAAAAAAAAAAATGAGATTCTTTAGCTCGCGTTAGTCTAAGAAACGTTTCAAGACCAGGAGACACGGCCAGATTCCAGCTTCTCATTATCCCTGGTTGAGTACTTCACCGCCATCGTGGAAGTGTTTGGAGACATTCTCTTGAATTTTCTGCCGTCGTGGTCCCATCGATCCTGTGCCCGCAGCTTCCGTGCGTGTGTTTCCACTCCCTCCTTCCTTCTGTGCCCTGATTTTTACAAATCACTACCTCCTGCAGCAGAGTAAACCCAAACTGAGCTACTTTGCTCTCTCCTTCTAGAGAGACCTTTACCAACAGAGATCCACCCCACTTCTCTGCCGCTTTATCACCACTCTTCACCCTCTGCCTGTTTTTACTCATTAGAAATCTTCAATCAGTATAGAAAATAATCTTAATTTACAATATTAAAACTTAGAATTTTAATCGACAATATTAAAACTTAGAGATGCCCCTCTGACGGGCAACTAGGTAATGAGGCACTTTGTTATGGGTTTTCCAAAGCATTTAAGAAACGAAATATAAAAGAAGTAAATGTCTCCACCCTTCCCAGAGGAAACCACTTACTGGCAGTTGCTACACAGTCATGTGTGCGCTTTTTTTTTTCCCCCAAAGATTTATTATTTGAGAGAGAGAGAGAGAGAGAGAGAGAGAGAGAGAGAGCATCTCCAGCTGGCTCTGCTCAGGACTCCATCGCAGGACCCTGCCTGAGATCATGACCTGAGCCAAAATCAAGAGTGAGATGCTCAACCAACTGAGCCACCCGGGCGCCGCTATGCGTGCCTTTTTGTGTGCTGACTGAACACACATTCCCCTGTAAGGAGAGGATTCTCTTGTGCATCATCTCACATCTCACAGTTTCCCTCAACGTCTCGAGATACATACCCATGCACCTGGTTCAACGTTCTTACCTGTTGCAAAGCACTCCATGGCACTCATAGCACTGATGTTCCCAATCCTTCATAAAAAAACGATTTCTGTGATATTTTCTCATAAACACCATACAAGGATCACCTTCTCCAACCACCTTCCTCATAGAGACGTGTACATTTAAGTGATCACACCTAAGACGTGGCATTTCTGGGGAACGGGGTGTGCCCGCTTGCACCTTGGTACGTCCACATAATTTTCCTAAGTGGTGCTGCCGACGGTGCCGTCACCGTCATTGTGTGTGTGCCTGTTCCTGAATTTCTGACCCTCCACGGCGGTACAGATGAATCATGTATGTTTCCTGTTCTGGTCCTACAATCCGCCGTTTCTCCCAGGAGCCCTGATTTTCCTATGATTGGAAAGCAAGCTCTGGGCAGCAGAGGTGGCTGCCAGCGTGTTGGGGTCCACTCAGCTGAAGGAGCAAGGAAATACTAGTGTGTACCTGTGTGTATGTATTTTCATGTGTCGTGATACGTGTCTCTGTTAAATTATATGTGAGCTCATGCTGCTGTCTCCAGCTGTACCCATGACCGCTGGGATCGTTCCAGCATCCTGCACTGCACATCTGCTAACTCCCGCGCCGGCGCTGACCGGACTGGCCCTGCCGTGCATGCACTTAACTGACCCATTCCAGGATCTGTGCATGTCAGTTCAGACCTGCTAACCCAGACCCCCGTGGGAAGCATGTCATCCGCTAGAGCTCTGTGCTCGTGCGATTCCTTTGTGTCACCACATAAAGTGACATTAGGTCAGCACAGCCCTACACGACCACTCCCTTCGCACAGGTGCGTTCACACATTTGCACGTGCTTATGTTCTTGTGCTGCGTTGTGCATCTCATCCGAGGATCCTCTGAATCCCTGTTCTTGTTTTAATTTCCATACCTTAAGTTCAGTCCTTATGCCGTGAGGTTCTGTGACTTTTAATGATTATATGGGATCCTTCCTGCATCTACCGTGAGAGTCATACGAAGACCTATACCACCCTAAGCATGTCCCCTGGGCTTCACCTATCAGAACTCCCCCGCGCCCAAAACCTGGTCACTCATCTGTAGTTATGCTGATTCAGGAATGTCCTAGGGATGGAATCATATGGTCTCTAGTACTTGTAGACTGCTGTCTTTCACTTAGAAATATGCATTTAGGGTTGTCTCATGTCTCCACGGGACTCAATGACTCTCTCGCTGTTATCACAGAACAGTCCCCCCGTGGCATGGACCCCCCTTTCTTCTGGTTAGGTGAATGGCTTCATGGTCATCTTGTCTCTTATTTCATGATAAAATCCACCAGATTTACCGGGACAGAATGAGAGTGACATCTTGCACAGTGACTTACTCTCAACAGTGGATGTTTTCATGCTCTACAGACCCAGCCCTGAAGGATTTTAGAATCCTTCAGCATCACTCCCGGCTTGGACAATTACATATTTCTATCGATTCCAGGATTGTAGTAGACATGGGGATTGCTCCATTCTCTGGGCTGTCAGGGGGCTCTTGACTCTGCCACATGAAAAGGCTGTAAGTGGTCTGCCCACCCACAGACACAGGGCTCCCAGGCGTTGCTCGATTCCACTGCCTGACCACATTTTGAGAGAAGTCTGTTGGAGACACCAGCCTGTCTGTTCTGATGATTGCATGGGGTCTGGATCTCTTTGTCTAATTGCATTAGTTTCTGATGGCTGCTGTAACAAATTACAGGCATACCGTGTTTTACTGTGCTTTGCCGTACAGTACTACACAGATACTGTGGCCTTTTGTTTTTTTGTTTTGTTTTGTTTTTGTTTTTGTTTTTGTTTTTGTTTTTGTTTTTTCATGAACATTTGTGACAAGGTTTTGGCGCCATGTTTACCAACAGGGCATCCTTACTCCCTGTCTTTGTGTCAGCCTTTGGATAATTGGCACGATATTTCAGACTTTCTCATATTTTTCTTTTGGTGACCTGTTATTGAAACTCATTGAAAACTCAGATGATTGTGGTTTTTTTTTAGACTGGGTATTGCACATTTAATAGACTAGTTATAGCATAAACACAGCCTTTATGTGTACTGGGAAACAAAACAACTGGAGTGGCTTTATTGCCGTATTTGCTTTATGGTGGTTATCTGGAACTGACCCACAATATCTCTAGAGGTATGCCTATACCGCAAATGTAGGGGTTTAAAAACGCCCAGATTTGGTTTCTTATTTGGCCAGAAATATGACCCGGTGTCATTGGAGTCAATGCAAAGTGCCCCGTGGCACATGATCCCCTTTAACCAGCTGTGGCTCGTCAGCTGTTCCCAGAAACCCATACCTATGGCTCTAACTGATCTGCCTCACGCTTGTACAACAAAGGGCCCTTGTGATTACACTGGGTCCCCCTGGATGATCCAAGACAGTCTACGCATCCCAAGAGCCTTAATATCGTCACATCTGCCAAATGCGTTTTGTGACTTAAGGTGAGGTAGCCTCAGGTTCCAAGGATTACGACATGGACATTTGGGGTGGGGAATGAGAATCATTCGGCCTACTACACACATTCCATCCTGCCATTGATGAGACCTTGTATAACCACGTTTCCAAAAGATACTCAGGTCTCCCTGTTCTTGTGTGATAAAAGAGGTCATGAGTTCACACCTGCAGTCGTGAGGTCCAGATTCATTCCTATGCTTAATGACTTGTGTGCTCCGTCTACAAAAGGCATCCCCCGCCCCAGCCCTTCCCTTTCTCTGTTTTGCAAGACCACACTCCTGCGTAGCCAGAGTCACCTTTGATTTATTTATTTTTTTAATTGAAGTCTAATCAACACATACCATTAGTCTTCAGCCGTACAGCAGAGTTCAGCATTTGGACATACTGCAAAGCAGTCGTATCGATGAGAATTCTTTTCTTGGGGTGAGAACTGTTTAAGATTTAGCAACATTCAAATGCACAGTCTTAGCTACAGTCGCCGCGCTGTGGATGATCTATTCCTGGGACTTGTTTTCAAAGTCATCTTCCTAATCAGTGTTTTCAGTCCCGGACCGCAGATGCCATGATGATATGTAGTAAAAACGGAGAGTTTACGCCCTCTCCCGAGAGTTCACGCTGAAGAATGTATAGAATTTAGCCTTTGTACCTCGTGAGGGACGGCACCTGGTTAACTGTTTTCTTTAGATTTGCTCACATCCTTGGCCTCTCCCGAACAACAACATTTATCATGTTCAGAATGCACTACTTGCAAGGACTGTTGCTTTTCTGTAAAAGAAAAAAAAAAAAGTACTTCGAGAGAGAAGGTTACAACCTGCTAATTCCTCAGCAGCTTTGCAACATGAATTATATCCCCAACGCTTTCATTCTGGATTCTGTGCAAATCATAGGCTGGTGGGCACACGATGAAATGCAATATGCACTTATTCAAAGCACGAGAATTTTTATTTCAATGCCAGCATATACACATGATGATTTTAAAAAAGCAATAATCAGGTGATCAGCGAGGAAAGAAAATGCTTTTTCCCCAGCCTCTCCGTGCTATGTTCCAAAGTAAGTCACCGCAAGCCGGCATTATGATGCGTGCGTTGTGTGCATCTGGATTATTTTCCAAGATGGTAGCACCACCCATCCTTGCAACTCCCAGACCCTTGATTGTCCTGGTGGCCCTGGTTTCTCCTCATTCCGTGCATCAGGTCAGTGCCTAGGGAAGAGGATCTTTGCTCTGTCATACTATCCAGATGCAAGGGGAATCTTGTATTTCCTGCAAGTCTTACCTTCATGGCTAGGAAACCACTGACTGCACTTGGCGCCATCTCCTACAGCCTGACCTCCAAACTCTCTTTTAATCCATGTGCCATTCGCCAAACATACTTTTGCACGTTCTCCTTATGTGTTTCCCATCAGGACTCTGGAGCCCCAGAGGGCACATAGACATTCTAGAAACCTGAGAGCGAGACGGGAGCCCTGTTGGTAAAACATACCAGAAGAAATACCTCATCAAATCACTCTGCCCCAGGACGAGACATCTGTGTGTTCTAAGACTCAGGGTCCCGTTAGCACATCAATGAATCGAGGAACCGTCATGCGTTCCCAGGGCAGTTTGCTTTATGCACTTGGGTGTTTTCCTACCGTGATGGTTTTTGCACTTTATGGTTTCCATTCAGTGATATTTTTCTTGGATTCAAATTTGCCTGCTTTTGCCAGTTCTAATTTTGTTTCTATTTTCACGAAGGCTTTGCCCTTTAATTACCAACTCTGGCTGGACTTAGATGTGTCGAGTCTAGAAGTTTAAACTTGATTTGTTGAGAAGTGTCAAGTTTTGATGTGGTCTTGGGTTACTTTAAATATCATCGTTTCCTCATTTGCCAGCTATATTGGAGACACTTATTGGAGATTCTCCAATAATCCTACATAATTTTTTCCATTCAACTAATTCTCCAAAATAAATAAGGGAGTGAGGGGGATGGGGAATCTTCAAATACAGGCAAGTAGTAATTCCTGTGAGTGATGGTGGTGGTGGAAGGTGTATGCAATTGTTCTTCTTTTTCTTTCTTTCTTTCTTTCTTTCTTTCTTTCTTTCTTTCTTTCTTTCTTCTCTTTCTTCTTTCTTTCTTTTCTTTTTTTTTTTTTTTTTGTAATTGAAATGTGGATAGTAAGGAATTGGTTCATGTGGCCAAGTGTGTTTCAAAAAGAGAAGGAAACCCAGTGGACATAGGTGAAAACTGCTCTTTCCAAGTCGGGATACCGGCTCTTCAGACTCTGAGGGCACATCTTTGAGATGTGACTGTATGTAATGCACAGTAATGCAAATAATATTACCATAGATGACTTTATGCTGAACAACTATTGGGGATTTTTTTTCAACACTAGACTCTGTTCTACACCAGTTGGAAAAAAAAATACAAATCGCCAACTTTAAAATGTCTCCCACTTTTTCTAACCACACCCCCAAATTATGTAAAGATGAATTTATGTGTACTTCTAGTTTTGTAAATGAAATTTAACAAGTGTTTAAATTGTGTTATTTCAGTGAATTCAAAGCTCACTGCCTGTTTTAAAGGCCATTTTCATCAATTGTAAATTATTTTGCTTTTTCTGTTAGTTGGCTATGGTATTTTTCACAAGTTACTTTTCCTGTTGGTTTCTTTGTGTTTTGATTAGATGATTTATAAAGGGATGGTAGCCACTATACTCACCTTCTCTAAGATGTTTATTTAATTAATTGAGTTATTTGAGAGAGAAGAAGAGAGAGAAGCAGGGTCCCTGCTGAGCAGGGAGCCCGATGTGGGACTCAATCCCAGGACCCTGAGATTATGACCCGAGCTGAAGGCAGATGCTTAAGCAACTGAGCCACTCAGGTGCCCCTAAGATGTTTATAAAAATATACGTCATCTATATATATTTAATTTATATATTTTAGCTTGCATTTAAGCTTTACATATATTTATAAATATATATATATAAATTATGAAAATATGTGTCACATATATGCCCAAATAATCTTAACATGAAACAGTAAACAGATCTTAATATAATCTATATATAAATTTAAAATTGTGATATTTGTAGATAAAGACATATTTAATGTAGGTTGAGCTCTATCTTTTTTTCTTGGAACATAATGTATCTGTACTTGGGGAAATTAGTTTCCTTTCCTGAGAGCTTTCAGCATTGTTTACTTTTTCATGTGTCATCACAAAAGCTAATCTTCTTTTGCTTCTCTCCCATTCTTATCTTTTTAAAGCAACCCCTTTCATTTCTTTTGTTTTGACCTTAAAAAACTTGATATTTACAGAAAAACCTCATGATCAGAAAACAGTAACAATTTTATCTTCTTACACATTAGACCCAATGCTTAGAGGTTGTCTGTGTCCTTGTCTAGTTAGGTCTTGAAATCCAGGCTACAGTGTATTTTGTCTGCTTTGTTGCTATGGTTGTTTCAGGCCAAAGGGTAAACCGTTAGGTCCCAGTAAGTCCATCTTCAGCCAAAGGACAGATGGGTCAATTATCAGGAGAGAATTAGAACGCAGCTAAAATAGTGGAGCAGAGCTTTAACTAGTATGTTACGGCGCTATTGGGCTTCTGATAAATGTCTCATCCTCAAGATGGTATATGAACAGAAGGGGTAGGCCCAAGAGTTGGCATGAGGGAGCCCTATCGTAGGAGATGAACTAATTTATGGGGGATGATGAGAGGGGAGGGGGGCTCTACTGAGATAGGGTCAGTGTTCTACTGATTGTAGCAGCCTTTGTCCTAGTGACATCTGTATACATCTCAGAGGTTGGGCAGAAAGGAAATTCTCTTTTATGGGGAGGAGTAAACTGGGTGAGGGAGGTGGGATGCAATGGTGTCTGATCCAACAAGTAGATCAGAGGGTGCTTTATACTAATAACAGCCCCTTCTTAGGGCTGGGCAGTTAAAGAGGGGTGGTATGCTGGCTCAGACTGATGAGGGGCCAGAGTTCATGGTTGTGGAAGGACAAAGACGTTACCAAAGTTTAACTGAATTGCTTTGTCCCCACTCCTCAATGGAAACAAAATGCATGTTAATTGTTTGAAACAATGGGGATTTGGAGGGTCTCTATGGGTCCGTCCTCCTGGGCACAATACAGAGTATCTGTCATATGAGGAAGGATGTTTCTGTGCAGTAACCCTTTACCCAGAATGCAAAATAACAGAAGGGTTTCATAATCACTTTGCGGGATAATGAGGAAAAGCTGGGTGAAAGTCACCACTGTTCATTTCTAGGCTTGGCTAGAGATTTTATAGTATTTGGATGTCAGCCATTGGAGGGATAAGGATTTTTACAAGTTTTGTTGGGTGGGGTAAGCAGATAGAGAACTTTGTGATTTTAAACCCCATCAAATTAACAGTAGCAACGAAACTGTACTTGAAGACCACTTCTCTATCCTCATTTCCCGTTTCCACCAGCACTTTGTTGGAATCCTAAGGACTGAGTCTTCTAAATGTCAAGGCTACAGATGCTCAAGGATTGTCTGCTAAGTCGCCAGACTATACGTACGTGAGACAACCAAGACAAGAATGTTTGAGATGACAGTCGTGGTTGCCGATTTCTGGCACCTTCCCTTCAGAACAAGACGTGAGAGTTCATAGGTTCACCTTTACCAGTGCCATCGCCAAAGGTAATCAGCCACCACCCATTTCCCTACATAATTCTTCTATTCAAGTAATTCTCCAAAAATAAGTAAGGGAGGGGGGAAATCTCCTTCAAATACAGGCCAGTCATAGTTCCTATGATTCTCTTGGCAGTTGAGGTTTGAAGATCAGTGTGGAAAGGGATGTATGTGAAAGCAGTTGCTTAGTATGGAAAAAAAGAAGCACGACCAAGGCACAATTCTTTAAGGATGGGATTTTTGAGACAATGCATTAAATTCACAGTATATTTTCTAGCTTTCACGTAACAAGACGTTGGCATAATTTTATCGATCTAAAATATCATACTTTAGAAAAATGAATTATTTAGGCTATGTGTTTTGATTTTCCTTGTTCATGAAAGTAGGTTTTATCTGAGTTTTTCCATCATGTCTCAGAATTACAATAATTTTGTCTTTAAAGGAAAACTATCTTTATACTGTGAAAGAATGGATGGATAACCAAGGCATGTGGTAGTTTGTCTCATGGTTCTTTCAGAAAATGAATAAAATTATTGAAAATTGTTCTGTAATATTGTGGCCTAGACTTAGACAGAAAAAGACAATACTTTATCCTTCTTCTACTGAATTTATGTTCTATAGCGCACAATAAAGTCATAGGGCTACATTTCTGTACAATAAAAAAATGCAACCCAAAATATTAATACTTAGGAATATATCATATGAAACCATGCAAATAAAATTATATAAGCTCAACTCATATGTTTGGCAGGCGCCGTCAAGCTGTCTAAAATGTACTCCCCAGACATTTTCATTTCCTTTCTGAAAGAAGCTGTAGCGCAGTTAACTGTAGCTTAGTCCTCCCTGTCTCTTACAGCCAAACCATGCGGTTATGTTTAAAGAGGTGTAGTGGGAGGTCCTGGGAGGGTCCTTCTAAGAAAAAGACCTTGAACTTCTGGCCCTTTCCTTTTTTTTTTTTTCTTAAGATTTTATTTGTTTATTCATGAGAGACACAGAGAGAGGCAGAGACACAGGCAAAGGGAGAAGCAGGCTCCATGCAGGGAGCCCGACATGGGACTCGATCCCCGGTCTCCAAGATCACGCCCTGGGCTGAAGGCGGCGCTAAACTACTGAGCCACCTGGGCCGCCCTGGCCCTTTCCTTTCACTTGAAAGTCCTTACTCTGTAGCCATGTAGTACGTCTCAGATGTGTGTGTAGACAGTGGAGAGATTAATGGATAGAAAAAGTATGTCACATAAATAGAGATAAGGTATATACTCCTCTGTACATGCATGCAGGATATGCACACATTGTTACTAATTTTGGTTCAATAAAATTGAGTCAAAGGTGTGTGCTTTTGACATATTTTTAGGCTCCACTTTATTACTTTTGGTGATGTTTTTACCATTGAACTCCCACGATCCAGTTATTTAAAGACGTCTGTGCCTGCATCATTGCTGTTTCCAAACCTTTTGAGCCTGGGAACAACTCAAAGTCATGGAGCAAAGCTTCCAAGTGATCCTCTGGCAGGTGAATTGTCCTGTGAAGACCAAGTGCACCTTACTGTGTGTCCAAGAACCCAGATACTGCCACCACGGACTGTGAGAGGGAAGGGGAAAAAAATACGACTATCCTGGCAGACCCTAGGTAAGCACAGTCTCGTGGATCATCTCATCACTCAAGAGCTGTTTGGGAATTTCTTTTCTCAACAGCATATAATTGAAATTTGCACTTGCACGCA
This sequence comes from Vulpes vulpes, assembly GCF_048418805.1. Lineage (NCBI taxonomy): Eukaryota > Metazoa > Chordata > Mammalia > Carnivora > Canidae > Vulpes > Vulpes vulpes. The sequence continues at coordinate 2,994,625 of NC_132796.1, read as the reverse complement.
GAACATTGTTTGGCATTTTCCTAATAATTTTGCTTTAGGATACTCTTAACTCTTCCAAGAATCTTCTGTTTGCAAGCTTAGCCTCTTCCTCCACTCATTGAGAAGACAGAAAGCCAGTCCCTCCTATGGTACGGATGGAAAGGCTGTTCCCAGAAGCTTAGTCTTTTTCTCTGACATCCCACCTTTTCTCCCATGATGGAAAAATGCAGAGCCTTACTCTCAAAAATGATTGCCATGCAGGAAGCAGCATTGTAGCCTAGGCTCAAGAGGAGCTCAATTTAAATGTTAATGAAATATGGAGAAGGTGTATTTTTTAAATTATATTGTGTTCATTCTCTGTGATTCATCATTTTTCTATTTGGGTTTGCATTCACCTCTCTTAGTCTTGACTTGGAAGTTATACATGTGAACACCCCTTCTCATATTTCTCTCTCCAGACCTCTATGGAAGTCCCACTTATTCTATCCTTACGTATTTAGTTTAACGTGAATATTTGTTCTTCATCACTCCTTTTGAAGCACTTATGGTTCCTTATATTCCATCACTGTTAGACTAATTTCTTGTCCCTGTATATCCTCGAGATGTACACTGTGGGGATAATAGAATTGATAGAGCTAAACAGTAAGCCACGCTCAGTGTTTTCACTCGCTGTCCAGGAGTTTCTGCCTTATTAAATAATTCTAGCTATTGAACTTCCACTGTATTTTTTTTAAATGTATTTCAGTCAGAAGCTCTCTCAGCTGATTCTGAATATAACTAATGTTTAATACTTTAAGAGTTTTATATTCTTATTTCTGTGTGAACATTCCCGGAACTTATAGACTTTTTTGTGTGGTGTCCAAAAAATTTAACTGGGTATGTTGAAGTATGAGATTTATTCCTCCTATTTTTTAAATGTATTTCACATAAATGGGTCTTAGTTATTCCTTTTCATTTTGAAAACTCTGCCTAAAAATAGCTTTTGTTACCCCTGTTGGGCTCTGAAAAAATTGTAAGTTCTACACAGGAAAAGACAATTCACTGCCAGCATTTTAACATATCACTGAGCTCTGCAAATATGAGGCATGTAGTTTGAGTTTCCCTTCCCATACAGCTGGTCTTCACTTACCAATTTAGAGAAGATCATAAAGGCAAGGTGACTCGGAGTCCAGCGATCCTGTCCTTCCTTATACAAGGGACCCTCTCTTGTCTGCATTAATGTGTATGGCACTAAGAAAATACGGTTGACCCTTGAACAGTGCAGGAACTAGGGGCACAGTTAACCACTAAAAATCTCAAGCAATTTAATAATTTAATCTTACACTTAAAGGAACTAGAAAAACAAGTACAAACAAAAGCCCAGGTTTAGTAGAAGGAAGGAAATGAAAGATCAGAGATGGAGACTAAAAACAAACAAATAAACAAACAAAACATAAAAAAGTTGAAAGAAACCAGCTTTCTTAGAAAAGATGAAATTGAGAAACAACCATTAGCCAGACTCATCAAGAAAGACGATCGAAATAAAATCAGAAATGAAAGAAAAAGAAACAACAACTGCCATAGACATTCAGAGGATTGTAAGAGAGGCTCAACATCATTTATCATCAGGGAAATGCAAATGAAAACCGCAAAGAGCAATCACCTCACACCTGTCAGAACAGCTAAAATCAAGAACACAAAAAACAACAGGTGTTGGCGATGCTGTGGAGAAAGGGGAACCCTCTTGCACTGTCGGTGGGAATGTGAACTGGTGCAGCCACTCTGGAACTCCCTGTGGAGGTTCCTCAAGAAGTTAAGAATGGAAATACCATATGACCTAGTAATTTCACCACTCGCTATTTACCCGAAGAAGACCAAAGCACTAATTTGAGGAGATATATTCACCCCTGTGTTGATTGTAGCAGTATTTACAGAAGCCGAATTATGGACACAATCCAAGTGTTCATCCATAGATAAATGGATAAAGAAGATGTGATACACACACAACTCACAGGAGCATTACTCAAGCATAAAAGAGAATGAGGTCTTGCTCTTTGCAAGCCTGGATGGTATAATGCTCAGTGAAATGAGAAAGACAAAGACCATGTGATTTAAAAAAAAAAAAAAGACCATGTGATTTCTTGGACATGTGGAATCTAAAAACCTAAACAAATGTATAAATAAAAAGAATAAAAGGTAGAGAAAGACCTATGAATACAGATACCTGATGGTTGCCAGAGAGGAGGTGATGGGAGGGTAAGTGATACAGACTTCTAGTTACGGAACGAATATGTCCCAGAATAAAAGATACAGCATAAGAGCACCTGAGTGGCTCAGTGGGTTGTGCATCTGCCTTCAGCTCAGGTCATGATCCTGGGGTCCCTGGATCGGGCCCTGCATTCGACTCCTTGCTCAGCGGGAAGTCTGCTTCTCCCTCTCCCTCAGCCCCTACTATCTCTCCCATGCTCTCTAAAATAAATAAATAAAATCTTTTTTTTTTAAGGTACAGCATAGGGAATATAGTCAGTGAGCATTGTACGGTGACAGATGGTAGCTGCACGTGTGGTCACCATGGCTTAACATATGGACTTGTGGACTCGCTCTGTTGTACACCTGAAACTAATGTAACTGTGTTAACTCTACTTCTATATGGATAGTTTCATGTCTGCATAAAACACCCGAAACTTTTAATAGCTTCCTGTTGACTGGAACCCTTACCCATAATATTCAATGAACACGTAAAATACAAAATGTGTATTATATACTGTACTCGTAAAATAAGCGAGGGAAAGAATGTTGAGAAAATACATTTACAGTCCTCTATTTATTGAAAAACATCCATGGATAAGAGGATCTGTGTTGTTCAAGGGTCAAAGGCAGTCCATTTGATACTTTTAAGAATTGGACAGATTCACTACTATTGGAAATTACTTGTCTCAATCGTTATTCATCATCTAAAAAGTTCACATGGCTTAAATTGTAAACTACTTGATATATCCAAAGTGAGACTCATAATTTATATCTGTTTACAAAGAACTTTTTTTTTTTAATTTTAGAAACAACTCTGTACTTCATAATTTTGTCCACTTAATGATTGAGGAAGCTGAGACCCAGGGATGTTTGCCTTTACTAAGTTACTTCTTAGGGGCAACCTTAAGGACTTGAGACTATACCCCATGGCTTTGTATTTAACTATTATTTTTTAAGATTATTTTTTATTAATTTGAGAGAGAGTGTGTGAAAGCACAAGTAGGGGGAGGCGGTGAGGGAGAAGCAGACTCCCCGCTAAGCAGGGAGCCGATGCAAGGCTTGATTCCCTGGAATCATGACCCGACCTAAACAAAGGTAGATGCTCAACCGTCTGAGCCCTCCAGGTGCCCCATATTGGGCTGTTTCATAAGGCTATTATTTTAGGTTTGTTTTTGCCTTGAAACATTACTTAGTGGTTCAGAACCAGAACACGTTTCAAACCACGTAACCATCTGACATAAACAAATTGCTGTTGTGACTACGAAATGACCCAGAATCACCAAATTACATGAGGAAAACCTATTTACGTATACACGTAAACATAATGTTAACATTTATGTATATGTAGAGGCTTCTTACGTAAATGAAAGCTTAATATAAAGTTTCTGACTCACGTCACCTGAAATTTAACTTCAGTATGTTACCTTCATCAGCCCCCTACCACTTTCACATGGATGATGAAGTACATGTCGTCTGTTAATTCTATAATTTAGAGTTGGATTTTAATGCTTTTTCCCTCCACATCCCAATGCATTTCTCATCAGTAATAGTCGTGTCTTTCCTTAAATGACACGGTTTCCTCCATGGAAGCAGTGAGTCATAAGAATTACGCTGGTTGCCAGGACGTTCAGCGTGAGAAGACATGTATCCACATGCAGGACAAAAAAAAAAAAAAAAAAAAAAAATGGGGGAATGTAGAAAGCAACAATGAGAATATTTTGAGTTTTGAGTTTGAAATGTTCCTTTTCCCTCCATGTGGAGCTGTTACACAAGAGCTGCTCAGTAACCATCGTATATTCCTCTGACTGATGGAAATAAGAGTGTCTTAATGATCTGGAGTATAATTCATAACCCACAGTCATGGGGCCTCAATGATTGGGGAAGGCCCAGAGCTCACTATCAGATCACACACAAATAAAGTTTTCTCTTGAATTCAATGCAGGAAGATTTTGTGGAGTCTGTATTCTGTATTCTGAGCCGAAAACTGGCCTAATCACTGAAAGGTAAATGAGTTATTTGCCATCACTGACTGACCCATCCGTTGGTGTGACTGTGTGATAATTAGAACAGCACCTGTAAACTCAAGAAGCCATCACTGAAATAAAGGCAAACTAAAACACCAATACATACTTTTTTTTTTTTTAGTACAAAATAAGATTAGCTGAACATTGATCAGCAGCTTCCCTATGTAGTGATTCCTTAAGCAAGTAAAGGTTTCTTTGAAGTATGATTGAAGTGAATCAAACTGCACTGTGTTCAATGTCTGGTCTCAAAATAGGTTATTTTACAAAGCGTACAAATTCAGTAATGATGACAATAATAATCCCAAATACACCGATTTTTTAAAATGTCTTGAGAATCAGAGAAACTTAAGTAGAAACCTTGGAAATGATTTATCCTGACACCAGCTTAGAATTTCAATTACATTTATTATCTGCCCCAGCTGTGTGTTCTGAGAGTTTGCAGCACTGGGTTGAGATCCAGTTCGTGAAATTCAGGATTACTCCAAAAGAGTGTGGCCAGATACCTTATTCTAGACCCGTCTCACTTATCAGTGCAGATGTAGAATTAACATGCACAAGAAAACTGATTGGATAAAATATGCACCACGATCAATCAGGTTCAATGTAGGAAAGCATGATATCCCCAAATGCTAGAATATTTTATGTAATTTTCTCACATTAATAAATGGTCATCTGAATTGATGCTTTTATCAGTAAGTGGCAAAAAAAATCAATAAAATTCTACAGGTGTTCATGAAAAGATCCTCCCTAGCGTACATATGATACTAAGCAATGGGAAAGTCCTGATTCCTTCTGTCATGGCCTCTATTCTGCTGGTTAGAAAAAGAAAAAAAATAGTTTTATGAATTGAATAGAGGGAAAATTGTCATATCAATGGCATAATACTACACAGCACATCCACAGGGTTCTCCAGATAGCTGGTCAACCAACAGATAGAATATCAACTTATTAAAGTCAGTTTCCTTCTGTGAAATGGTAATAATCATTTAGAAAATGTGGACGAGCATGTAATTTATAGTGGCAACATCAAATCTATTTCCTTGTCATAATATGTACAGGACTTAGTAAATAACGATGCCAGTTCTCTCCTAATTAACCCACTCACTCAATAAAATTCACATTTATGCTTGAACAGACTGTGTGCAAATTATCGTCGTAAACTTAGGAACCAGTCAAAAATAGTTACAGGCTTAAGAACTTAAGGCCAAATATCAAAACTCTTGAACCTTTGAGATAGTATATGCAAATGTCTATGAGATGGGAGTATGAAATACATCAAAAGCTAAAACAAAAGATAAAATGTTTCATTCCACTACAAGCTTCTGCTCATTCAGTGTTGAAGGTAGTTAAATGAAGGATCTAATTTGGAGACTTTTCTCCATATTTAACCAGCAAACATAAAAACATAATACATGCATACACTTAGTATATAAGTAGACAAAATTATACATGAGATAGTTCAGATAATTATTTAGAACTCAGATGTGAAAGGTTTCTAAGTTCAAGCATAAAACATAAAATCTAAATAAAACATGGGGTCTCTTTACATTCTTAATGAAATGTATATCTTACCCATAAAGTTGACCAAAACAATGTACTTAAAATAGTGAGCAAAGGTCAGACTGTGAGTCACTGGAAACTCTGCCCACATCTGGTTGGATTATAAATTGTCTTCCTGCCCTGAAGAGTACGTTTTGGCGTGACTGCAGGAAATCTAGTGTAAGAATTATGAAGCAACAGTTGGACTTGAATGAATGCATACGGCGTAGGTGTCTCAGGGATATGCGGGCCGTGAGGCACCTGTTGGGAGATTTACAGCGGCTTCCTTGGTAAGAGAAAAATGCTGGGACACACATACATCTAACAGAAGTGGAATAGATGGTTCTGGTGCAAGATGGTGATGATGCAGGAAGACCCTGACCTCACCTCCTCATGGACACACTGACTCTACAACTGTTTTTAGAGCACTTCCCCCTAAAGACCACCCGGGAGCTGCCTAAACGGCATCTGCACAATACAAAATCACGGAGAAGGGCAAGGGAGACAGATACAGTAAGGAAGGGAACCCTCACCCCAGTGTTGTGAACGGCAGTGGGGAGGGACAGGGTGGAGGGGCCATGAGTGGATTCATCCGCCCTGGGGCCCAGAAAAGAAGCTGTGGAGTAAACGAGCAACTAGTTTGGCAGGGTTCTAGGGATGGCTCTTTTACAAACAGTGGTGCAGCTGCTGGAACAGCTAGGTCTACACTAGCTCTAGCTGTCTCACCAGGGTGGCCAGAGGACACTGCATACCAGGACACCCCTGATCAGTGCTCACTGTAGCTCCAGCTGTCTCACCAGCATGACATAGGTACACAGCACCCCGGAGCACTCCACACCTGCACAACTTTGCCTGCAGCCACCCCCTTAGGGCACCTCCTGTGCAGAGTGTTCCAAGATGCCCTGGCCCATACCTGCCTTAGCTCTAGCTCTCCTGCCTTGGCATCTCTTGCACAGGGCCCGACGGATTCCTGGCTTGCACCCTCTTCAGCTTCAGCTGTCCTGCCAAGATGCCCTAGATACCCTCTGCACAGAGAGACATGGGACACCCTGGCTTGCACTCAACTTTCACTGTCCTGCCAAGATATCCTCTGCATGGGGAGCCCCCCGGATCTCTCAGCTTCAGTTTACCCACCAGGGCGACCTCTATATGGAGAGACTTAGGACCACTCTGCACCCACATTAGCTCCATATGTCCCTCCAAGGTGGCCCTATCACAGAGTGCTGCAGGACACACAGCCCATGCCAGTTCCAGCCAGCAGAAGTCACCAGGCACACATAGTCTATACAGAGGATGAGCATACACAGGAGCATTTCTTCAAGCTTAGGAGAAGCAGCTGTTCCAACTAATTGATGGGAACAAACACAACGTCAAGCAAAATGACAATACAGAGCAACGTGGTCCAAATGAAAGAACAAGAGAGTTTAAAGTAATGACTATAGCATGTCACCAGACTGGAGATAAGAGTGGATGAGCTTAGTGACAACTTCAGTGAACACAGAAAATATAAAAAAAAAGATCTTTCAGAGCTGATAATGCATACCTGAAATGAAAAATATAATGAAAATATTGGTAATCAACAGCAGAATAGAGGAAAGAATGGATCAGTGATCTGGAAGAGGAAGTAATGGAAAGCACCTCAGCTGAACAGAAAAGAAAAAAAAAAGAAGATAGATAGGTTACAGGACCTCTTGAACATCAAGTGAAGAGACTTTCCATTATAGAGACTTCAACTTGAAGAAATAATAGCTAAAAACTTCCCAAATCTGGGGAAGGATATCCAGGTTCAGGAAGCACAGAATTCCAAAAAATATGAACCCAAGGAGATCCCACAGCAAGACACAGAATAATGTCAAAGATTAAAGGGTAGAGAATTTTAAAAGCAGTTAAAAAGAAGCAACTGGGCATATGCAAGAAAAATCTTTCAAGATTATCAGCAAAGACTTTGCAGGACGGAGGGAGTGGTATGATATAGTCAAGTCCCCAACCAAGAATACTCTACCCAGCAAGGTTATCATTCAGAATTGAAGGAGAAAGAAAGAACTTCCCAAACAAAATTAAAGGAGTTCATAGATGCCAAACAGCATTGCAATACTTGCTAAGGGTGGATATTAAGTGGAAAAGGCCATAACCAGAAGAAAATAATGAAATGAAAAAAATGGGTAAAACCAAACATACAGTAAAGGCATAACAGCAATCACTTGGGTTTTAACATATAATATATATAACATATATACATATGCATATATAAAAGATGTTATATATGAACCAAATGGTAACCACACACTCAAAACCTATAGCAGATACAGCAAAAAAAAGAGAGCTGAGTATAACACTGAAGTAAATCATCAATAAAGAAGAGGAAATAAAAGTAAATAACAAAGAGGAAGAGAAGGAAGCGAGAAGTAGTACAGAAACAACCAGCAAAGACAAAGTGGGAAGAACTACATACCTATAAGTAATACTGTAAATGGTATAAATGCTTTAATAAAAAACATTGGGTGACTGCATAAAAAAATACATAAAACCCATCTGTACACTGTTTCCAAAAGACTCACTTCAGGGACACCTGGGTGGCTCAGCAGTTGAGCATCTGCCTTTGTCTCAGGTCACGATCCCGGGGGCTGGGGATCGAGTCCTGGATCAGGCTTCCTGCATGGAGCCTGCTTCTCCTTCTGCCTATGTTCTGCCTCTCTCTGTGTCTCTCAGGAAGAAGTAAATAAATAAAATCTTCAAAGAAAAAGAACAATTCACTTCAGACCTAAAAATACATACAGACTAACAGTAAAGGAATGGTAAGTTATTCTGTGCAAATATATATGGAAAATAAAAACAAGGTAGCAATAATTACTTCAGACAAAACAGTCTTCAACAAGAGACAAGAGCATTACATAAATGGTCAATCCAACACAGGGCTGTAACAATTATAAATATGTATGTGCCCAACATGGGAGCACCTAAATATAGAAAGCAAACATTAACATATAAAGTGAGATACACCCAACTCATATCACTGGATAGGTGATCAACACAGAAAATCAATAAGGAAACAGTGTCCTTGAATGACCCATTAGACCCGATGGACTTAACACATGTGTACAGAACATTATGCCCAGTGCATTCTCTGGGATAGATCACATGTTAGGCCACAAAAGAAGTCTCTGTAGATTTAACAAAAACTTAAATAATATAAAGCATGTTTCCAACCACAACAGTATTAATATATAGTTGGAATCAATTACAAGAAAAAGAGTGAGAAAAAAAAAAACACATGGAGACTAAACAATGTGTTACTATACAGTAGGCCAATGAAGAAATCAGAGGAAATAAATAGACACAAAGGAAAATAAAAAAAAAAAAAGATTCAAATCTTTACAATGCAGCAAAAGCAGTTCCAAGAGGGAAATTTATAATAATACAGGCCCACCTCAAGAAAGAAAAATTTCAAACACAATGTAACCTTCCATTGAGAAGCACTACAATAAAAGCCCAGAGTTGATAGAAGGAAGAAGATAATAAAGACCAGAACTGAAATAAATGGAGACTAGAAAACAATAGAAAACCTTAATGAGCTGGTTCTTTGCAGAGATAAAGCTGAAAAAGCCTTATATTGACTCATCAAGAAAATGAGAAGATCCAGATAGAATCAGAAATGGAAGAGGAGAAGTAATGACTACCATAGAGCATTAGAAGAGAGTACTAGGAAAATTATATGGCAACAAACTGGACAACCTAGAAGAAATGGATACACTGCTAGAAACATACAGTCTTTCAAAACTGGATCCAGAAGAAATAGAAAATCTGAATACCAATTACTAGGAATGAAATTGTAGCGATAATCAAAAGCGCCCCAAACAAAATTCCAGGACCAGATGGCTTCACAGATGAATTCTACCAAATGTTTAAAGAGGACTTAAACCTCTTCTCAAAATGTTCAATAAAAAAGAACCAGCTGCCAAATGCATTCTACAAGGTCATTGATACCCTTAATATCAAAACCAGACAGACGCTACAAGAAAACTATAGGCCAGTATCTCTCGTGAACGTAGTTGCCAAAATCCTCAGCAGCATATTAGCAAATCACATTCAACAATACATGAAAAGGATCATTTGCCAGAAATAAGTGGATTTTTTATGAGGATGGAAGGATGGTCAATATTTGCAAATCAGTCACCATGATACACTACTTTAATAAAACTAAGGATGAAAACCATATGATCATTTCAAGAAAGTGGGTTCAGAGGGAATATACCTCAATATAATAAAGGCCGTGTAGGATGAACCCAAAGCCAACATCATACTCAATGGTGGAAAAGTTTCTTCTAAGATCAAGAACATAAAAGAATGTCTACTTGACCCCCCCCCAAAAAAGAAAAAAGGAATGTCAACTTGCATCACTTTTATTCAACATAGTACTGAAAGTCCTAGCCACAGCAGATAGACAAGAAATAAAACGCATCCATATTTGTAAGGAAGCAGTAAAACTATCGCCATTTGCAGATGACAGGACATGATAGAAAAACCATAAAGACTCCAACAAAAAAAGTATTAGAAGAAATGAATTCAGTAAAGTTGCAGGATATGAAATTAATATACAGGAACCAGTTACATTTCTATACACTAATAATGAAGTAGAGAAAGAGAAAATAAGAAAACAGCCCCGTTTACAGTTGCATCAAGAATAATAAAATCCTTAGGAATAATCTTAGTCAAAGAGGTGAAAGAGCTGTACTCTGTAGTTTCCATCTGAAAATTATGAAACACAGATGAAAGAAATTGAAAATGACACCAAGGGAAAGGTATTTCATGCTCATGGATTGGAGGAATACTGTTAAAATGTTAGACAAATTTGCAGATTCAGTGCAATCCCTATCAAAATAGCAACAGCATTTGTTAGAGAACTGGAACAAATAATCGCAAAATTATTGGCCACAAAAAACTTGACAAGGAGGGACCAAGCTGGAGATAATCCCTATCCCAGACTTCAAGACATACTTCAAATCTGTGGTCATCCAGACAGTATGGTTCTGGCACAAAAACAGACACAGAGATCAGTGGAACCGAACAGAGAGCCCCAGAAACAAACCCACACCTTTATGGCCAATTAATCTACAACAAAGGAAGCAAGAGTAAGTCTCTTCAATAAATGGTGTTGGGAAAACTGGACAGCGACCTGCAGAGAATGACACCGGACCACTTTCTTACATCATACATGAAAATAGACCCAAATGGGTTAAAGTCATAAATATGAGACCTGAAAACATAAAAAAAAAAAAAATCCTAGAACAAAACAGAGGCAGTCATGTTTTTCACATCATTGTTAGAAACATTACTCTAGATAGGTTTCCTCGGGCAAGGGAAACAAAGCAAAAATAAACTACTGGCACTACACCAAAATAAAAACTTTTGCACAGCAAAAGGAAACCATGAACAAAGTGAAGAAGTGACCTAGGTAATCGGAGACGATATTTTTCAAATGATGTGTTAGATAAGGGCTTAATATCTAAAGTATATTTAAAACTCCTATCAGACCAAAAAATAATCTACATAAAACAAATAATCTACATGAAAAATCTACATAAAACAAAAAATCTGCATAAAAATGGGCACAGGGCCTGAATAGACATTTTTCCGAAGACATGCAGATGGCCAACAGGAACTTGAAAAGATTCTCAATATTGTAATCATCAGGGAAATGCAAGTCAAAACCGCTGAGAGATATCACCTCACACCTGTCAGAACGGTTAGTATCTAAAGAAATTTGTTGGCGAAGGTGGGGAGAAAAAAAAGGAACCTCACGTACTGTTGGTGGGAATGTAAAATGTGGCAGCCACTGTAAAAAAAAAAAAAAGTTCAACAAAAATCTAGAAGTAGAAATACCATATGGTCCAGTAATTTCACTACTGGTTATTTTCCCCAAAGAGAAGAGAAACATGGATTTGGAAAGATCTATGCGTCCCTCTGCTTATTTGAAGCATTGTTTACAATAGCCACCATACAAAAACAACATGAATGTCGATCCATAGATGAATGAATAAGATCAGGGGTGGTGTGTGTATGCATATACGGCTGAGCAATAAAAATGATAAGGCCCAGCCAGTCGCAATTACGTGCATGGACCTAGACGCTATTATGCTAATGATGTAAATCCCGCATTCTCCCAAAGATGACAGACAGATGATTTCACTTATTTATGGGTTCTTAAAATTCAATGAACAAAAAGCAGAACCAGACCCATAAATTCAGAGAACTGGTGCCAGAGTGGAGGATTTGGAAGTTGGGTGAAATGCGTGGACGGGAGTGAGAAGCAGAGTTGTAGTTAGGGAATGAGTAGGTCACGGGGACGAAAGGCACAACTTCAGATGGTAGCCACACCTGTCATGAGCACGGAAGAGACAAAGGTGATTCAGTTTGATGTACACCCAACACTCATGTAACAATCTGTGTTCAGCTGCACTTACAAAAAGAAAAAAAATATATACAAAAGTAAAGGAAAAGTAGAATGGTTGGACGGTTGTCTGTGACCTCCGTGTTTATTGCAGCATCATTTACAATCGCCCAAATGTGGAAGCAGCTGGAAAGTCCGTCAGTAGACAAATGGATAAAGAAGTGTGGGGTGTGTGTCTATGGATATACGTGCACGTGTTGTATGTGCACAACGGAATATCACTCACCCTTAAAGAAAGAAATCTTGTCCTTTGCAACCACGTGGATGGTTCCACAGCGTATTTCACTAAGTGAAATAAGTCAGAGAAACGCGAGTGCCACGTGATCCTGCTCGTGTGTGAAGTTTAAGAAACAAAACAAATGAGCAAAGAAAGAAAAACAGACTCTTCAATATAGAGAACTGATGCTTACCCAAAAGGAGGGGAGAGGGAGGATGAGTGGAATAGGGGAAGGCGATCTAGAGCCCTGACGGGAATTATGGAATTATACGCCTGAACATAATACAGCAATATAACTGGAATGAAGAAAGAAAAACAAAACAAGATGAGATCATTGGCATTCAGGCACTTGTATTTCTCAAGTCAAGACTTTTGTTGTGGGTATAATGGGTCCCTTTCTCTTCTGCTGTGTCTGCCTTCAAACCCTGGAAAATTCAAACTTTGAGCTGATGTTTTGTAAGCGGGGAGCCTCCTGGGGAGATGAACCATGCCCGTGCTCAGAGGACCTATACGCTACACGCATTTCTGGTAAGTTCCTTGCTAGGTCTCACATTAGCATCTTTGGCTCATGGTGCCCTGTGAGTGAGCACAGCCGTCGTCCAGACCCTACATGTGTGGATGTTGGCGAGAATCAAATTGCAAACAGGATGAGCGTGTTATATGTATGACGACGGTAGCAGTGCAGAGTGAGCATGCTTTCTGTTGGAACCAGATTTGACCGTGACACATCGACACAACCAGAGAGGTCTACGCTGTCTCCATACTCCTGTGACTCCTTGTGACCGGTGTTTCTTCATGCTAAAGGGGGTGATGTACAAGGGAAAGCCAAGGGCACACCAAGCTCCTTTTCACTTCATCCTTCCTTGCTCATCAGAGTAAGCTCAACGTACCAGGGCGTTGGCAGCACATCTGTATATCAAGAGTGAAACGCAATCAGCTGAGTTAGTCTCGTATCACGTTTCCACGGGATTTCGTAAGAGTGAAATATTTGTCCTGAGCGTGCGCTAGAAAATCCAGATTGTAGGATAACACAATATAAATGATCTGATACTGGAATGTAAAGCTCATGTTGCGCATGTATAGATAAAACTCACGTCACAGATGAAGTGTTTCAATCAGAACATTAAATAGCAACTTTTAACAAGCAGTGGAAGCTGAGAGACGGAAGAATGGGAAAAGCTATTTCAGTCACGTCAACAGTACTAAGTGTTGGCAGCCTCCTCTTGGAAAGTGTCAAATAGTAAATATTTTCAGCCCTGTGAGTTATAAAGATTTTATTTTAATGACTCATCGCACCAAGAAGGCAGCGACACAGCCGACAAAAATGAATGGGTGTGACTGTGTTTCAATAAAACTTTATTGTAATCATAAAAGCAGACGCTAGGATTTGGCCCACTTAGGTCATGGATACTCTACGGTCAGGAAACTACTATGCATTATCCTTATCAATGCAAAGACAAGGAAAGTCTCTCCTAAAACCTCCGTCACATATTTTAATGTTTCTTGAATCTTCTAGGTCACGAAGCATCTGCGCGAAGCTTGATCATCTAAGTAGACATCATTTACGCCCACATTGTCGGCAGCGGGAAGTGATAGATGAAGATGGAGTCAGGTGGCTCCAGTGTGGGTCCTTTCCATCTTTCTTCAGGCTGCCCGTTGGGTAGGACCAGGGTCGCACACCGAGGCTCTCGTGATACAGCACTTGAGTCTCCCATAGCTACGGGTCATCCTCTCCAACAGCTGTGATCTTTAAACTAGACCTGAGAAAGCCACCGCAGCCCTTGCCAGGGGCCCTCCATGTTTCCTACCCTCCAACCACAGAATCTGGGCATTTCCTCCTCTCGTCACTTTGGTTCAGTAGAAGTAGTAGATGCGTGGACGGGATTCAGGGCAATGAATCTCGATGCCAAGTGCAGCATTTTCCCTCTTACTAGAGGCAAGAGTAAAACATAGGGATGCGTAACGCTCAATCCATAGGGGGCATTGGCTTTTATTTTTCTTTAGGAGTTCAGCCCCGATGAAGGTGTCAACGGAAGAATTATGTTCTGACTTCCCACAGGAGTACAGAACATTTCTTCTGACAGTACCTGCCAGTGATTTCTTTCCTAAAGGTTTCCGATTCTACAAGGAAATTTCCGGTTGAACTCAAAATTTGTCTGCGAGCTCTTTGGCATTACCACATGAATTTTTCTAAACAGTCTGTCTCTTTTTGTAAGAAAGGTTTGTTGGGGCAACATTTAAAAACAAAAGAAAGAAAGGCAGTGTAATCTGGAAGATTTAATCCAGCAGTTGGGAAAATTATAGCAGAACAAACATTCCAACACTTGCTGGAATGTTTCTGAAAGATGTAGATGTTGCCAGAAGTGACCCAAAATAAACTCTCAATATAGTTGAGCCGTCGAGCATAGATTTCCGTTTTTGAATTTTTACACGTGATTTTCTTCACTGCAAAGATTCTAACATTATCAATAGAAATCTGAAAGGTTCCAATAGAACTATGATTTTTAAAATTTTTTTTATTATTTATTTATGATAGTCACAGAGAGAGAGAGAGAGAGAGACAGAGACACAGGCAGAGGGAGAAGCAGGCTCCATGCACCGGGAGCCCGATGTAGGATTCGATCCCGGGTCTCCAGGATTGCGCCCTGGGCCAAAGGCAGGCGCCAAACCGCTGCACCACCCAGGGATCCCCAGAACTATGATTTTTAAATCCACATTTAAACCATAACAGCACACACACATTACTATCTATGTTGTTATATGCATGCAGCCGTTTGTGAATCGTGCATTTGTATCTGTACATAATTGTGTTTAGTAGAATTAGTTGTCATACGATCTTAGATTCTATTTTCATGTTTACATGTCATCTCTGTATTCCAAGCTTTCAAGCGACAAAACCTCATTTCTGTTTCAGAATTCCAGAAAATGGGTGCGACATCCTGAATAGGGTATCGGCATCCAGGCAGTCTTGTCTTCATAATTTCTAAACTGCCAAGGGAGGGCACTGGGGTGGCTCAGTGGTTGAGCGTCTGCCTTCGGCACAGAGTGTGATCCTGAGGTCCTGGGATTGAGTCTTGCATAAGGTTCCCCTCGAGGAGCCTGCTTCTCCCTCTGCCTCTCTATGTGTCTCTTATGAGGAAATAAATACAATCTTAAAAAAAATAAAAAAAGGAATAAACCACCAGCAACACAAGACACATGGATTACTTTCAAATCACTAATAGACATGTAAGTTCTACATGTGTCGCAAAGATACTTTTCTCCTTTAAGTTGCTGATTTAACTTAAGTGAAAATATTTCATTTTGCAGTTGAATGTCCTGGAAGCCAAACAGGATACAATGAAAATAGGTAGATAGGATAGAGAATAGATTTTAATTTGGAAAATATTTATTTATTTTTTTTAAAATTTTTTTTAATTTTTATTTATTTATGATAGTCACACAGAGAGAGAGAGAGAGGCAGAGACACAGGCAGAGGGAGAAGCAGGCTCCATGCACCGGGAGCCTGACGTGGGATTCGATCCCGGGTCTCCAGGATCGCGCCCCGGGTCAAAGGCAGGCGCCAAACCGCTGCGCCACCCAGGGATCCCTAATTTGGAAAATATTTAAAAGATGTTCAGTGTTAGTGTTTTTTTTTTTACTTTTATACACTGCTCAGAATTATTAAAAGATAAATATAGTTTCGATCTTTTCATTAAATGACACTGTTATTGATGAAATTGAAGTTTGCTCAGTGCCATAGAGGGGATGGTTGTCTGATGATTTATGAAGTCAGCATTTCTCCAAAGAAGACATGCAGAGGGCCAACAGACACATGGAAAGATGCTCAGCATCACTCATCAGCAGGGAAATGCCAATCAAAACCACAATGAGATTTTCAGCTCACACCGGTCAGAATGACTAAACCCCACAAGACGGGAAAAAACAAGTGTTGGCGAGGATTTGCAGAAAAACGAGCCTTCATGCACCGTTGGTGGGAATGCAAAGTGGTGCAGCCACTGTGGAAAACAGAATGGAGGCTCCTCAGAAAATTAAAAGTAGGGAAACCATGTGATCCAGCAATTCCACTAGTGGGTATTTACCCAGAGAACGATGAAGGCATTAATTTGAAAAGACATATACGGCCCCATATTTACTGCAGCATTATTTACAACGTTATTTACAATATTATTTACAATATTACTTAAAATAGCCATGATATGGAAGCAGCCCAAGTGTGCAGGGATAATGAATGGATAAAGATGTTATATGTATGTGTGTGTGTGTGTGTGTGTGTGTGTGTGTGTGTGTACTCCTACAGAACGGGGTATGACTCAGCCATAACCACAAGGAGATGTTGCCATTTGCAACACCACGGATGGACCCTGGAGGTTTTTTTTTTTTTTTTTTTTAAGATTTTATATATATTTATTCACGAGAGAGAGAGAGAGAGAGAGGCAGAGGGAGAAGCAGGCTCCATGCAGGGAGCCTGATGTGGGACTCGATCCCGGATCTCCAGGATCACGCCCTGGGCTAAAGGTTGCGCTAAACCGCTGAGCCACCGGGGCTGCCCGAGGGTTTTTATGCCAAATGAAATAAGTCAGAAAGACAAAAGCAAATGCCCTGTCATTTCACTTCCTAGTGGAATCCTAAAAAACAAAAGAACCAAAAAACCCCCAGAAACGGACTCGTAACTACAACTGATGGTGGCCAGATGGCAGGGAGGTAACAGGTGAGTAAAATGGCAGAAGGGGAGTGGCAGGTACAGGCCTCCAGTTACAAAATAAAAAACTAAACACAGGGCCCAGTAGGGAGTATAGTTGAGGGGGTTGTAATGGGGTCGTATGGTAACAGATGGTGGCTGCGTGTGTGGTGAGCACAGCACAACATAACGCACGTGCTGAATCTCTCTGTTGTGCCTGAATGTAATGGCTCGCTGTATGTCAACTACATATATTTTTGTAATGGAGGTATGTTACCGTTATTCTTGGTTTGTCATGAATATGTGCAGGAATGAGCAGTTTTCATAAAATACATATAGAGGTAGAGAAGAAGATTCTCAGGGAACCTGGAAAATATTGGTTTCATCTTATCACTAAAAATACGTGTCACTGCACGGTAGGTAGTGAATATGTTTCAAATGGACATTGGAAGTAGGTTATTCTGTGCAGGCTTTTGCAGATTATTCTCTTTTTCGTTACGTGTAGACCTAGCTGATTCTTTTTTGTGTGCAAACAGTGGAGTGTATTCACTCCTCTGAGGCTTCTAGGTCTTTTTTCCTGTTTTCCTGTTTTACGGTAATATGGAAAGGAACTCACTGTCACTTTCTTTTTGTGGACATATGAAAGCATTTTTTTTTAAGATTTTCTATTTGAGACAGAGAGAATGTACAACCAGAGGAGGGGGAGGGAATGAATTGGGGGGAGGGACAGAGGCAGGGGGAGAAGCAGACTCCCTGCTGAGCAGGGAGCCCGACTCAGGACTCGATCCCAGCACCTGAGATCATGACCTGAGCCAAACAGAGATGTTTAACCCCCTCAAGAGAATCTTTCCTGAGTCACCCAGGCGCCCCTTTATGAAAGCATTTCTTGGGACTATTTACTTCCTTCCTGCTGTCTGTAAATACTACACTCAGATGTGCTCAGCAAAACCCCAGTCTCCCTGATTTATAAATTGGACTCAAAGGCCCGGAAACAGTGTTCTCGGTTACACAGTGAGCAAACGGAAAAGTTGAGATCGAGCCCAGTTTGTCCAAAAAACACAGCAATAAACGACGTCCAGGTTTTGATGCTGAAGACTCTTGCTGAGTCCCATAATGGGAGATGTTTTCCACTTCAGAAATTGGGAAATCGATTCTCAAAAATAGGGTAATATTCCCCTTTGCTGCCATTTCCCAACAGTGCATATGGTAGATATTTAAATTTTTGCTAAGCTAGTGGCTGTGAAGTTCCATTTAGTCATTTTAAGTTTTCATGTCTAGTGGATTAGAATATATGTGTGTTTACTGAGCTTTCACATCTTCCTCATTTGGGGAAATTAGGTTTCTTTGTTTAAAACCAAGGCCAAGTATTCTTGTCACCCGCTCTGATTTACTGCTTTTTTTTTTCTTTTCAAACTGGGTGTTGGAATCAAAAAGCGAATGGACAGTGATGCATACTTGTATTTTCTAATTAAATGTTGACATTCCACTAGGCACTCAGCTTGATTCACAGAAGAAATAGTAAATATTTGTAAAAATGTGGGAACAAGGCACTGAGAAGTCCCATTTTGCTTAGTTGAATACTGATATGACATAGCACCGACTCTTTATTTTTTTTTAAGATTTTATTTATTTATTAGAGTGAGCACGAACACAAGAAGAGGGAGAAGCAGATTCCCCACTGAGCAGGGAGCCCGATGTGGGGCTCTATCCCAGGACTCTGGGGTCATGACCCTAGCCCAAGGCAGACCCTTAACCAACTGAGCCACCCAGACGCCCCTCGTTCCCCTTATTTTCTCTCAAAACATTCCTTGGGAAAATGTCATTTATGAAGGAGACAGACTTGTTCCAAAGTAGGTTGATCAGTATTAAACTGAATATTCATACCACAAGAGTTGAAAAGCTTTATAACTGCGAGGAACAACACCACTTACATTACCAGCTACACAATTTGAAGGACATAAATCATAATCACTTAAATAGTTTTTAAAAAATTATTCTCTTTTTCAAAACAGAATTTGCTCAGTTTACACCACAAACATAAATGGTGTCTAGAAATGTCAATTTACAGTGTCTGTATTTAAATGCATGTATTAAGGGGCACCTGGGTGGCTCAGTTGGTAAAGCTTCCAACTCTTGGTTTTAGCTCAGGTCATGATCTCAGGTGGTGAGATCTCTCCCTGCATCAGGCTCTGCACTGAGCATGGAGTCCGTTCTCTCCCTCTCCCATCTGCCCTTCCCCCTGCACACACACGCTCTTTGTCTCTTTCTAAAATTAAATCTTGGGGCTCCCTGGGTGGCTCAGTCGTTTAGCACCTGCCTTCAGCACAGGGCATGATCCTGGAGTCCTGGGATCGAGTCCCACATTGGGTTCCCTGTGTGGAGCCTGCTTCTCCCTCTCTCTGTCTCTGTCTCTGTCTCTCTCTCTCTCATGAATAAATAAATAGAATCTTTTTTAAAAAATAAATAAAATCTTTAAAACAAATACATGTATTAAGGGAAAAAGTATTCTTGGTAGCGCACTACTAGAATAGTTTTGCAAACACTTGCTCACACATTTGATACCTTCATTAATCTTGGCTTCAGTTGAATTTACCATTGGTCTGCGTGTGAACCCTGTATATGTAGCAAGTCAGTCACTTTTACTTTAATCTTGGAAAACAGCATTTTATTATGGTGCCATTGGGTTCTGTGCGTCAGAAATTGTAAATGGATTCACCGAGCTTGGCTTGTCTCTCCTCACAATGGTTGGGGCCTCAAGGGGCACGTACACAGTCTGGGGCAACCACTCGGTGGTTGGCGGTAGAATGAGCTGCTCCCTCCTCTGCCTGTGGAAGGAAGCCAGCCGTCGTGTAGGATCTGTCTGGGCCCTCAGATGGAATAGTTATGCATGGCACCTGCATGCAGCTGCTTGCACCTCCTCACTGCAGTGGCTGAGCTCCAAGAGCAAACCACCCAAGAAAGCCAGGGGGTGCACTGTATAACCTTCTCAGATCCAGCCTCCGCATGGACATAGAATCCCACTCCTCTTTTTGCAACTTTGCCCAGACTCAAGAGTTGCGGTTATGGGGACCTCTTGTGTCTGGGAGACACCTTAAGGTCACTTTATAAGAAGGGGCTACGAGATGGGAGAAATTGCTGTGGACATCCTTGACAAAGACAGTTGGTACCCGTGCATCTGTGTGTGTACTTTCAAAAAATTGATTCCCTTGAGACATGCAGGCGATTTAAGTATTCAGATTTCCCATTGCTATATCCTCGGCTTCTACTCAGAAAAAAAAAAAGATGCATGAATAAATAATCCTTAAAACTATGAAATACTGGTCAAGTTTTTCATATTATATTAAAATTTCTTCCAGTAAAAGATATCATGATAGAAACCTTGAGCCTACACAAGATTTATTATTTCGTATTTTAATATAGCCCACAGGTGAAACTTATGGGAAAGACATTTCTCCATTGCATGATAGGTTTGTCTCACTCGACTATTGCCAATTTTTATACCAAATTCAGGGATTGATCTTAATGAGATAATATGAAATAAGTATGAAATGTCATCTCAGGGAGAAAATGGTCTGTGACATTTTCATAATGAAAAAAATGTAAGGAAAATATAAATGATGAACACTGATTTTAAATAGATTTTCTTTTTCATGGAGGATGCTTTTTGCCTAACCTAGAAGCAGCATCAACATTTATCCAAAAAAATAAAAAAAACAACAAAAAACAAAAAACAAGCAGTGCTCTCTGCAGTATGTCAACTATGTTTAAGAATTATGTTGACTATGATTGTTTATCAAAGAATATAAAGTTAGGGAGTAAAACAGTGAATGAACATGGGTAAGACCCTTATTTGTGGTTTTACAGTATTGTCTTGGTGATTAAAGATGTAGTTAATCTTACTGTGGAAAAATGGAGACATAAATATGTAATGTAATTAGGGAAACCAAAGATAATAAAACTATACCTAAGGTATATGGAGAACATGATCTTTGACTCGAATGTTTTTGGAGTGACCCACTGAATGGGAAATAGGTTATGTCTAAACAAAAAGAGTGAACATGGCCATGTCTGTTTTCTTACTTTCCCTGTCTTATCTCACTTTTATTTGCTAAAACCAAACTCTGTAATGTCACTCTTCTAATTCTTCCATCTGGGAAAAGCTGTTCTAGACTCAGTGTCCAGTTAGGAGGCACCGCAGTGGTGGATGATGGGTAAGAAGGCTGGAGCTTGAATACGGAGATACAGAGATCCGTATCCAGCTGTCCGCTTGCTGCTGGGATGGGATTAGATCCCATTCTCCTCCATTTGCTCCTCTCTACTTTTAGCACAATCTAAATTACTCCGTGACTGAGCCAGTAATTGTAAGCCTTTCAAGAAACAAAAGTCTGATACCAAAGGCTTCCAAAAAATAGAAGAGAAGGGAACACTTTGTGAGACTCACTGCATGAAGCCAGTGTTACTGGAATACCAAAACCAGACAAGACCACCACAAGGAAAGTACAGGCCAATATCTGTGAAGTAGGTAGATGCAGAAATCCTCAACAGAGTATTACCAACCTGAAGTTAACAATACTTGAGAAGAATCATGCACCACAATTGGAATTTATTCTAGGGATGCAAGCGGAGTTTAACATCTGCAAATCAGTCAACATGATACATCACGTTAACAAAATGAATAAAAATCATGTGATTATCTCAGTAGATGCAGAAAAAAGCATTTAACAGGATTCATTCATCCACTTATGATAAAAACTCTCAGCCAAAATGGTTTAGAGAGAACATACCTCAGCATAATAAAGGCCATCTATGAAAACCCCGTAGCTAAACCATTGTACTCAATGGTGAAACACAGAACTTTTCCTTTAAGGTCAGAAGCAAGAAAAGGACGTCTACTCACGCCACTTCTATTCAGCATTGTATTATGAGTCCTCATCCAGAACAGTTAGGCAAGAAAAAGAAATAAAAGGCATCCATATTGAAGAGGAAGAAGCACAATTGTCACTGTGTGACATGACATTAGATATGGAAAACCCTAAAAACTTAACCGAAAACTTAGAACTATTAAGGAATGCAACAAAGAGTACAAAAATCAACACACGAAATCTGTTTTGTTTTTATACACTAACAATGAGCCAGCACAAAAAGGAAGAAAATAATACCATTCACAATTACACCAAAAAAAAAAAAAAAAGTAATAAATTCCACCAAGGAGACAAAAGACCTGTATGCTGAAAACTGTTGGATATCAATGAAAGAAACTGAAAACACAGGCAAATGGAAAGATACTCTGTGCTCGTTAATTGAAAGAATATTGCTAAATGTCCATACTACCCCAGGCAATCTATAGGTTCAATGCAATCCCAATCAAAATTCAAATGACATTTTTTACAGATTTAGAGCAAACGGTTTTAAGCTTTGTATGGAAACACAAAAATTCATAAATAGCCGACACGATCTTGAGAATAAAGAGAATAAAGCTTGAGGTATCATGCTCCCTGATTTGAAACTTTACTTTAAGGCTATAGTAATCACAACATTAGGATATTGACATAAAGATAGATACATGGATCAATGGAACAGAATAGAGAGCCCAAAATAAACCCACACATGCACGGTCAATTAATTTACAAGAAAGGTAAGAATATACTTGGGAAAAGACAATTTCTTCCATAAATGGTACTGGGAAAACTGGACAGCCACATGAAGAATGAAACTAGACTACTACTATCATATGCCATACACAAAATTTAACTCCAAATGGATTAAAGAATTGAATTGCAACCGTAAAACTCTTAGAAAAAATATTGGTGGTAAGCTCTTTGACATTGGTCTTGGTTATGATTATTTTGGATCTGACTGAAAAGGGTACGAAACACTAAAATAAAATAAACGAGACTACATGAAGATTAAAAAGCTTTTGCACAGCAAGGGAAACCATCAAAAAAACAATGAAAGGCAGCCTATTGAATGGGCGAAAATATTTGCCAATCACGCATCTGAGAAGGGGTTAATATCTGAAATATATGAAGAACTCCTACAAGTCAGTAGCAAAAATCAGTCCAATTAAAAATAGATATTTTTCCATAGAAGACGTTCAAATGGCCAACAGACACATGAAAAGATGCTCAACATCACTTATCCTCGGGGAAATGCAAATGAAAAATGGATAATGACTATGTGGTGTATACACACTCCCCGTACGATATCTTGCCATTTTTGACCACATGGATGGAACTTGAAGATCCTACTAAGTGAAGTAAGTTAGACACCAAAGCACAAATACCATGTGATCTTGCTTCCATATGGAATTTACACCAGAACAAAACAAATGGACTCAAAGACAAAGAGAACAGATTGGTAGTTGCCAGACACACGCGGTAGGCTGGTCGGGTAAATGGGTGAAAGGAGTCACAAGGTACAAACGTCCTGTTATAAAATAATGTAGTTGTGGGATACTTAAGTCATGGCCTGGTGACTGTCGTAACTAATGTTCTTGTGCGTATTTGGAAGTTGCTACAGAGTATATCTCAAAGTCCTTATCATGAGAAAAATAAACTTTTTCTGTAGCTATGGTGAGGGATGTGAACTACACTTGTGGTGATGGCTGTTTCATATAGATACACATCTTTATGTTGTACACCTGAACCTAAGGTCATGTGTCAGTTATGCTACAATAAACATTAAAGTGTGCAATAAAAAATTTTTTCTCCCTAAAGATAAAAATTTCTCCCTAATAAGCTAATTGTGATGATTAATCTGCATGATGCTTTAAACTGGCAGACACATGGCAAACCTTTAAATCATGTCGCCTCTTATTATTAGTTATTTCTATCGTTCTTTGCGGTATTTACTTTTTGTTGTTCATTTAAGTGTGGTTCCTCATAAATTTCATTTCGTCTCAATCTCAGAGCATCAGACTTCAAAGCAGGACTTTGCATCTATTTTGGGATTTTTGAAAAACTTACCCTTTATCCAGAAGCATGTTTTATAGAACATGTGAAATTAATACATACATTCCACCTGGCGGTATTTAATTGACAGTGTGCCCGCACCCGTGAATTCCTGTGTTCATGAAAGATATTTTCAGGCTGATTGTAAAACCTCGTATGTTGCTGGCAGCATTAAAAATTTTTCCTCAAGGTCACTTCTTTGTATTGTGCTCATTGTGCTGAGTCTTTGGTAATGAGTAGATACAGAGCAAAAACATTAATGGGTTTCATTTTTAGGTATGAAATGTACATAAGAAAGACAAGAACCGTAACCTGTGTGATATTTTTGCTATGATCCCACGGAGTTGATACAGTGCTTGACAAAAAGCAGAGAACTGGCAGTATTGCGAGCGTGGGAATCATTGGGTAAAAATGGTGATTCTTAACTCATCAGATGAAATGTTATACCCTCTCTTGCAAACAATAAACAAAATCCCACGTACCGTGTATTACTGAAGGCAAGTGGATTTCACATGGGGAATAGTCTGAGCTGATCTAACCTGTTATTTAAAACAAGAAAACTCAGTGTTACAGAACCAATATCCTTTTAGTTCTAACACTCTTGGTTCTACTGCTGTCATCGTCATGCTGTGTCCACACGCAGGGAAGAAATAAACTGAGTGAGAATTGTCCAGGTACCCCACAAATTAGCTGGTGTTTTCATGTTAACCTGTTCAAAGAAAATACGGTTCATCTTCTCCTCCTGGGTTATCAGGCTATTGAATATATATCCATATAAATATCTATTTAACCCATGTATCAGACACATGTGCGCACTTACACGTTGAAACCCACCTTCCTTTCTCATCTGACAAATATAGATTGATGGGAAAAGTTTGATACTGTGTTTTCATGACATGATTATTTGTGGATTCCTCTGTGTGTTTGAGGGTCTCTTTGGGTGTTATTCTTCTGCCTTTTAAATTGCATCTGGCTCCATCCAACATTTCTTTCAAAATAATGAATCTCGGTTCCCTTTGCTATCCGATCAGAGCTGTCAGCCCCCTCAATGCAGCTAAATTAGAAATGGACGTGGCTGCCCCGGAATGGGGAGATTTATTCAAGATTTTGAAATTGCATGGCCAAGAGGATGGTGAAAATACAATGGATCTTTTGCTACCTGCCACCCTGACCTTTGCAGAATTGATGCCTGTCTGCTCAGAAGCATTTCCTTTGCTATATGAAAAAGCTCTGTGTTGCTCCCCAATTTCACAATAATTAAATAAAGCCTCTTTTTCGGCCAGTTCTGTAAGACGCTTTGGACAAAAGGTCCTAAGAAAAGGATTGCACAACTGCTTCCCAAAAGCCCTCAGCGAGGCCGAATAAATCAGCCATCTGTCCTGAAATGGCAGTAGCACAGCAACACCAGCAGAACCTGAGCTTTGTCCCTCTGAACGCCAGCAGTAGGCTCAGAACATTGAAATATAAATCCCTGCCACCTCCTTCCTAGCCACACCCTGCATCCAGGCCGCCAGTTTTTGTGAGCTCTCGCACTGGATCGCGTGTGGTAAACTCGAAAGCCTTGGCATGATCCCAAATGTCTCCTCATCTCTGTGACTTGAACAAGACATGACATAAATAAATAAATCACACAAACAGCAAACTGAAAGATGATGAGGCCTGTATTCAGGATTCAGGCAGTCCTTCATTCTAAAGAATGCCTTACTGCGGAACTACTGGAATTTGTCAGGGAAGCACTGGAAGATCATAAACTGGTGGAAGGAAAGCTCTCTTGACTGGCCCTTTAGTTATCAATAAAACATGGGAGGTCTTTGATCTGCATTCACGATCCAGATTCCCCAGTGACCTTGAAAAGCATAGACATTGCATGGTTCCGTTTTCTCCTCAAAGTTTCCCGTTTGTGAAATGCGATAGGACAGATGAAGACCAAAACGTCGTTGAATCATCCAAATATTATTTCATAAAAGAAAGAGATGGGGATCCCTGGGTGGCGCAGCGGTTTGGCGCCTGCCTTTGGCCCAGGGCGCGATCCTGGAGACCCGGGATCGAATCCCACATCGGGCTCCCGGTGCATGGAGCCTGCTTCTCCCTCTGCCTGTGTCTCTGCCTCTCTCTCTCTCTCTCTCTCTCTCTCTCTCTGTGACTATCATAAATAAATAAAAACATTAAAAAAAAATAAAATAAAGTCTTAAAAAAAAAAAGAAAGAGATGGAAATGGTGGCACATGGCATTCAGGTCAATGCTGTCATTTTACAGGTGACAACACCTGTGACATCGAGCAGTGAACTCACCTGTGGAAAGAGAATGCCCATGTCGAGACAGAGCTGGAACAAGACTCAGAGTTGCACACACTAAGCCCCCAGAACCCTGTTACTTCACTCACAGTGATTCACTGCGTGTATAAATAAGTGCAGTTTAAAACTACCTTCTTCTGAAATTCAATTGCTAAACGAGAACTTTGAAAGATTTTCTTTTATGGAGAAAAAGCCCTCAGGGCAAAAAAAGAAAAGAAAATGATTCAGAACTAAGCCTTTAAAAATAACGTATGTGTATTGGATGCTGGCAATCAAATGTTTGAATGCCATACTTCACATATGCAGGATCATTTTTATGATAAAAGAGTGTCTAAAAGGAAATGTTTACTTAAGATTCTATGATTTAGATCAGAAAGGAAGTCAATTATTGTGAAATTTGCACTGCTTACAAATAAAAACAAACTATTTACTATAAAAGAATGGATTCCCTGCAAAAATGCTTGGGAATTAAATAAGACTCAGCAATTTTTTACATCATGCAGTTGAATCTCACTACTGGGGAGCATTTTTAGTGGCTGATATTTTTTAGCAAGGTGGCTGTGGTAGGTAGAATAATGGCTGCCTAATTCACAATTGGCAGGCAAAATAATGATTCCCCAAGGATGTCCATATCCTAATCCCTAAAACACAAGAATATGTCCAAATCCCTGAAACACAAGAATATGTCCACTGACATGGCAAAGGAAATTTCCAGTTGGCATTAAATTAAAGACTCTGGGGTGAGGGTATTGTCCTGGATTAACTAGAAGGACCCATGTAATTCCAGTGGTTCTTATAAAATGGGAGCAGAAAAGAATAAGCACATCCAAAGTTGGAAAAAAAAAAAAAAAAGACTTTAGGACTTCCAGGGAAGATAGCAAAGTAGGAGGATCCTGGGCTCATCTTGCACTGTGGATACACCTAGATAACACTCACGTGAGTGTAAATAATCCAGAAAGTGACCTGAAGACTTTCAGGACAGACTCACCCCAGCTACGTGTAGAGGAGAGGCCACATCAAAGAGGGTAGGAAGGGTGGAGACATGGTAGGGAGTGAAATAGGCCCCATGGGACTGTCCATGGGAGGGAGGGTTGCCAACGTTGCAGAGAAGGGAGAGAAGCAGGCCACACCCTGGGCACGAGGGACTTGCCTGGGAAGATGAGTCCCCATCACATTTAGGTTTGAAACCAGAGGGGCCTAACTTCTTGTGTTCTTTATCAGTGGGGCTTTACACTTGAAACTTTGAAAATCAGCAGGCTTGGTTGTGGAAGAACCTGACAGCAATGGGAAACTGAGTCCCCACCCTTAAAGATACAGCACCACAAACAGCCTCCATGAGATACAGCACAGAAGCAGCAGTTTGATAGACACCTGGCATACACAGGAGGGGGATTTGTTTACTATCTCAGAACATAAGCTGGAATGGCAGGGATCTTTGGAAGATTTCTCCAAGAGCAAAAGAACTGGTGGGCGTCCCTTCCTTCCCCTGGCCCCCAGCCCAAATACACAGACATCTGCAAGAACTGGCGCAGCACCAACGTTCTCCACCTGCCTTGCTGACAGTGTCCTCTCCTTCACTCTCCTGTGGACCTTCCCCTTCCCACCTGATCCTTCCTACCGCAGACCTTGCAAACACTGAGCACCCTGCCCCATTCTTGTCCCCTTCAACATGCCCTTGGTAGGACTCTATCCAAAGTGGTGCCACAGCATGGCAGTGTTCAAACAGCCCTGATGGGTCAGTACCACCTCAAATGGGCTCCTGCCCCAGGGAGACCGGAAGGTAGTCACACACACATCAGTTCAGCTGAGGTACCAGAAGTAGGCTGGGGACAGACACCTGGTCTGACTACAGGCCCCATCCACCAACAAAAGCTTATTAGAGGACAATACAGGCAAAGCATCCTATAGTTCAGTGCTACCG
The DNA here is from genome assembly GCF_048418805.1 of Vulpes vulpes. Classification (NCBI taxonomy): domain Eukaryota; kingdom Metazoa; phylum Chordata; class Mammalia; order Carnivora; family Canidae; genus Vulpes; species Vulpes vulpes. Next base: position 2,966,343 of record NC_132796.1, on the reverse strand, counting down.
CAAACACCTGCTCTGGCCCAACTCAATGCCACGGTGGCCCCAGGTTGACCAACTAACAACACAAGGACCAAACTCTGCCCAGAGCACAGAAAGGGAGCCATTGCAGATGACTGGACTGAAGGCAAATATAGCTCAGCCACTATAGTAGGGCACACGTAACACACATAGGAGACACCTCTGAAGCACCAGGTTCTCATGAACAGGGGACACCACAGAACCTCTTCTTCATAAAGCCACTACTTTCCAAGACCGGGAAACATAGCTGATGTTTCTAACACAGAGAAACAGACACAGAGAAGTAGACAAAATAAGGATATAGAGGAATATATCCTAAATGAAAGAATGGGACCAAGTCATAGCATAGCATAAAACAAAGATAAATAATGTGCTTGATACAGAATTTAAAGTAATGGCCATCAAGATACTGGACTTGAGAAAAGAGTGGAGGGCCTCAGTGGGACCCTTAACAAAGAAAGAAAAATCAATTAGAGATTAAAAAACTCAATAACTGAAATTAAGAATTCACTAGATGGAATAAATAGTAGACTAGACAAAGGGGAAGAACAGATCAGCAACCTGGAGGACAGAATAACGGAAAGTAATCTACCCGAAGAGGAGAGAGAAAAAAGTAATATGAGTAACATGCTACTAAACGACGAATGGGTCAGCTAAGGAATGAAATAGGAAATTTTTAAAAAGCATACTGTGGCAAATGAAAACACAACGGTCCCAAGTCCTTGGCATGGAGCAGAAACTGTTCTAGGAGAGAAGTTGATAGGGACACCTGGGTGGCTCGGTGGTTGAGCATCTGCCTTTGGCTCAGAGCATGATCCAGAGGTTCTGGGATCGAGTCCCACATCGGGCTCCCTACAGGGAGCCTGCTTCTCCCTCTGCCTATGTCTCTCTCTCTCTCTCTTTGTGTCTCTCATGAATAAATAAAATCTTATTAAAAGCAGAGAGAAGTGGATAGTAATATAGACCTACTTTAAGAAGCAAGAAAAATTTCAAACTATCTGATTTTACCCATAGAAGCCAGAAGAAGAACAAAGAAAAAAACCCCAGACTAGCAGAAGTAAGGAAATAGTAAAGATTACAGCAGAAATAGACAAAATAAAAAAATTTAAAACATAGCACAGATGAATGAATCCAGGAGCCTATTCTGTTAAAATGCCAACAAAATTGATAAACCTTTAACCAGACCTATCAAAAAAGAAAAAAATAAAGACTCAAAATCAGACACAAAAGAAGAGAAATAACACCACAGAACCACAGAAGTACAAAAGAAGAGAATATTATGAAAAATTTGCCAACAAATTGAATAACCTAGAATAAATGGATATACTCCTAGAAACATACCCTTCCAAATACTCCATAAGGAATAGAATATTTGAACAGATGGATTATCAGCAATGGTAAACTGAGTCAGTAATAAAGAAAAGTCCCTATGAACAAAGTCCAGGACCAGATGGTTTTACAGTTGAATTCTACCAAACATTTAAAGAAGAATTAATAAGACTGATGAATTGATGACCTCTACCTCTGAAACTAATAATACATTACATGTTAATTGAATTTAAATTTTAAAAAATCAAAGGTGATAGAAATAAAGAATTAATGCCTATTCTTCTCAAACTATTCCAAAAATAGAAGAGAAAAGAAAGCTTCCAAATTAATTCTATGAGGCTAACATTACCTAGATAGCAAAACCAGATGAAGGTACTACAAAGAAAGAAAGAAAGAAAGAAAGAAAGAAAGAAAGAAAGAAGAAAAAGAAAGAAAAGAAAGAAAGACAAAAAATATATTTAGGTCAGTGTGTCTGATGAACATAGATGCAAAAATTCTCAACCAAATACTAACAAAATCCAATAATACATAAAAAATCATTCAGCATTATCAAGTGAGATTTACTCCTGCATCATAAGGGTGGTTCAATATTTGCAAATGAATCATGGTGATATATCACATCAGTAAGAGAAAAGATGAAATTAAATGCAATCATTTCAATAGATGCAGGAATAGTATCTGACAAAGTACAGCATCCATTCATGATAAAAACCCTCAACAAAGTAGGTTTAGAGGGGACATGCCTCAACGTAATAAAGGACATCTATGAAAAACCCAGAGCTAGTGTCATACTGGTGAAAAACAGAGCTTTTCATTGGTAAGGTCAGAAACAAGACAGGATATTTGCTGCCACCACTTTTATTCCACGTAGTACGATAAGCCATAGCCACCACAAGCAGACAAGAAATAAAAGGCATCCAGGTTGGTAAAGAAGTAAAACTTTCACTTGCTACAGATGACATGATACGATCTATAGAAAAATGCCAAAGACCCCATCAAAAAACTACTAGAACTGATAAATGAATTCAGTAGGGTTGCAATATACAAAATCAATATGCGGAAATGTGTTTCCTTTCTATACACTATAAAAGTAGCAGAAACAGAAATTAACTAAACAATCCCGTTTATAGTTGCAACAAAAATTAAAACAAAAAAACAGCAACTTGGGAATAAACTTAGGAAGTGAAAGACCTGTACTCTGAAAAATATAAAGTATTGACAGAAGTGGAAGATGACACAAACAAATGGAAAAGACAGTTCACACACATGGATTGGGTGAACCAATATTGTTAAATTATCCATATTACCCAAAGCAATATACAGATTTAATGTAGTCTCTATCAAAATACCCACAGTATTTTTCCCAGATTTACAACAAATAATTCTAAAATGTGTATAGATCTACAAAACTCCCAGTAGCCACTGAGATCTTGAGAAAGAACAAAACTAAGGTGTCATAATCCAGATTTAGTAATATACTACAAAACTTTAGTAATCAAAATAGTATAATACTGGCAGAGAAATACATACCAAATCCATGGAACAGAATAGAGAATGTAGATATGAACTCATGAGTATATGGTCAATTGATTTGCAACAAAGGAAACAAGAATAAGCAATGGGAAAGGATGGTCCTTTCAGCAAATGATGGGAAAACCAGACAGTTTCTTACACATACACAGATATAAACTCAAAAGGGGTTAAAAAACGTAAATGTGAAACCTGAAGCCGTGAAAATCCTAGAAGGGAGCACAGGAAATAATTCCTCTGACATGGGTTATAGCAGCATTTTTCTAGATATGCTTCTAGAGCCACGGGAAACAAAAGCAAAACTAAACTATTGGGACTGCATCAAAACAAGAAGCTTCTGCACAGAAAGAAATGATCAACAAATCAAAAAGGTAACCTATTCAATGGGAGGATATACTAACAAATAATATACCCATAAGGGATTAACATGCAAAATACATCAAGAATTTATACAGCTCAACACTGTAAAAACAAATAACCCAACCAAGCTGGGCAGACGACATGAATACACATTTCTAGAGATGGCCAACGGACACATGAAAAGATGCTCAACATCACTCATCGTCAGGGAAATTGCAGATCAAAACTACAGTGAGATGAATCATTACCTTTTACTCCTGAAACCAATTCTACACTATATGTTAACTAATTTAAATTTATTTATTTATTTATTTATTTATTTATTTATTTATTTTTATTTAACTAATTTAAATTAAAAAAAATCAACACACACAGCTACAATGAGGTAACACCCCACATCTATCCGGATGATAAAATCCAACACAAAAGAAATAAAATCATTGGCCAGGATGTGCAGGAAAAAGGAACAATCTTGTATTTTTAGCGGGAATGCAAATGGGTACAGTCACTGTGGGAAAAAAAAAAAACAGTATGGAGCTTCCTAAGACATTAAAAATAGAAATACCATACAATCCAGTAATTCCACTCCTGGGCATTTACCAAACAATATAAATATAATAATTCAAAATGACATGTGCACACTTGTGTTGTTGCAGCATTATTCACAATAGCCAAATTATGCAAGCAACCCAACGTGTCCATCCGTGGATGAATGGATGAAGAGGATGTGGAATGCATATATATGGGTATATGTATATACTGGTATACATATGTATGCATATATACATATAACTGAATATCAGTGAGCCATTACAAGGAATGAAATATTGCCAATTGCAACAATATGGATGGATTTAGAGGGAATAAGGCTAAGTGAAGTACGTCAGAGAAAGACACCGTATGATTTCACTCGTGTGGAATTTAAGAAGCAAAGCAATTTAAGAGGAGACCAAATCAAAGTCTAAAATATAGAAAAGAATGTCTTCACCAGCGAGGGGGTCGCTAAGGGGATGAGTGAAAGAAGCGAACGGGTTTATGAGTCGACTTAGCATTAGCACCGCGTGACGTATGGACGTGTTGAATCACTCTGTCGTACACCTGCGACCAACATGAGGCTGCGTGTTAATTATACTGGAAATAAATAGAGAAAGGAAACAGATGAAATAAAAAATAAAGGCAAGCTGTGAAACAGATCAGTGAAACTAAGAGGTGGGCCTTTGAAAAGATAAAATTGATAAATCTTTAGCCAGACTCAAGAAAAGGAGGAGACCGCATCTTCTGGACCCATTCATCAGTGGATGGACACTTGGACTCTCTCCATAGTTTGGCTGTCATTGAGAATGGTGCCGTAAACATCGGGGTGCATGTACCCCTTCGAATCTGTATTTTTGTATCCTTTGGGTAAATACTGAGTAGTGCAATTCCTGGAATACACAATAACTCTACTTTTAGTCAATGGAATAGCATCAGCCATCCAGAAGAATAAAAACTTGCTATTTGCAATGATGTAAAATCAACAGTCGGGCACTTAACCGACTATGCTGCCCATGGAGGGAGGTGGGGAGGGGAGATGAGCTAGTTGGGGGACAGGTATTAAGGAGGGCACCTGTCGTAATAGGCATTGGGTGTTGTATCTAAGTGATCAATCACTGGATTCTACTCCAGAAACCAATATTGCACAGCATGTTAACTGAAATTTAAATTAAAAAAAAAAATTTAAATGAATAAAAAGGAGGACCCACGTGATATCAAATATGAAAGAGAAGTACCCACTACAGAAATACAAAAGATTATAAGAGAATACCGTGAAAAACATATGGCAGCAAATTGAAAAACCTATAAGAAAAGGATACATTGCTAGAAACCTACAATCTCCCCAAAAGTGCATCAGAAATAGAGAAAAAATCAGAACATACTTTTTTTTTTGTAAGATCTTATTTATTTATGACAGAATGTGCACGCACCCATGAGCAGTGGGGAGGGGCAGAGCGAGAGAGAGAAGCAGACTTCCCACTGAGCACGGAGCCCAATTCGGGACTTAATCCCAGGACCCTGAGGTCATGACCCGAGCTGAAATCAAGAGTCGGACTGAGCCACCCAGGCGCCTCCAAGGCTGCACTTACCTTGATGAGCACTGAAAAATGTACAGAATCATTGAATCATACTGTACAACTGAAACTAGTAAAACACTGAATGTTAATCATAACTTAAATAATTTTAAAGATTTAATATTTTAAAAAATCAAAATTATTGCCAAAAATCCACATTGAACAAATCATGGGCATTTCAAGTAATGACGGGATCACCATTATCAATTTTTTTGTTTTTGTTTTTGGCTCAAGGTGTCCTGTTACACTCTTGATTTTTGTTCATCATGGACTTTTTAAATTTTTCTTTTATTAAGGTGTAATGCAGATACAGTTTTAAAGTATACAGTTCTGTGGCCTTTCGTACCCTTACATTTTGCAAACATTGTCAGTGTGTCATTGCCACAGTATTTTGTCACTGCAAAAAAGGGATACCGATACCCATCACTCTCCATTTTTGTCATCAATCTCTGGCAACCACTTATCTGACTTCTGTTTCTATGGATTTACCTTTCCGGACCCTGCATATAAGTGGCCTTTTACAATCAGTGTGGACTTTTGTGCCTAGATACATTCATTTAGCAGGTTTTGAAGATTTATCCATACTGTAGCATTAGTCAGTATTCTTTTTGTGGGTAGATAATATTTCACTGTGGTTTGTTTTTTGACCCAATCGAGATCTGTACTATTAGCAGTCCCTATAGGGACTAGAAATCCTAGAAATCCTAGAAATCTATGTACAGATTTCGTGTGGACACGTTTTCAGTGCTCTTACATATCTATCTAAAAATGGAGTTGCTGTGTCATCTGGTAACTCAATCTTTAACCTTTTTGAGGGCCTGCCAGTCTCGTTGGCAAAATGACCACTCGGTTTTATATTGCCACCCGTGCTGTACAAGTTCCGATTTTTCTGCATCCTCACCAACACTTCTGTCGTCTGTCTTTTGATTATACCTGTCCTTTGTACCTTTGGAACTGAGGTGAAGCTCCTGTTCATGGCCTGTTGTTGGTTTTTAAAAACCCGTTCTGCCGATCTCTGATGTTTGATTGGACGACATTTACTATCATGTTTTGTCTCTGTGGATATTGCGTATTTTTTGTTGTTGAAAAGCGGGTGATTTTTGTAACAGCTATTGTGAAAATTAGTCTCCTAGCTCCTCGGGGCTTGCTCTTTTTTTGTTATTTCTGCCGCTGCCATTTGTTTAATGAATTTCCTGAACTAATTCTATAAAGCCTATATACTCCCTGTTGTGTTTTTTCCACTGAAGTCTCTGCTTCGTTAGCTTGGTGTCCAGCCAGTGATCGGACACACAAGTTTGCTTAAATGACTGGAAACTCCCAAGGAGGCAAGGAACTCTGGGCACCTCTCAGTGCATTCCTCTACACTAAGGCAGAGTTCTCAGCATTTTTTTTTTCTTGAATACATCCTTTTTCTGTTGTTGCTACCCTTTGGTGAATTTCCAGGGCTAGTTGGCATCACTGTGTTGGCTTGCTTCAAGGTCAGACATGAGAGATTAGACCCTTCTTAGCTTGTTCCTCTGCACACGTACATCCCCGAGCATGCACGCACCCTGCGTGCACACGACCTAGGTTGCCAGAACTATGCCAGAGCTTTTAAGAGTTGCCAATGACCTCTGACTTTCCAGCTTTTAAGACGTTTTCGGTAAATCATTTGCCCAAGCTTTTATCATGGCATCGGGCAACTGCACAGTTAAACAGTCGCCTCTGACTGTGTGCTTATCGATTTTCCCAGAGACTCTCCTGTGGGAGAGCTCTGTGAGTGGGTTTTCCAGGGAACTTCCAACCAGGTCACGTAATATCTGCAGACGGGGCTTCTTGCCTCTAAAGTGGCTGTTAGGCCACTGGTTTTCCCCATAATTGTGGGATCTCGGTCATCGAGGGAACCATGGAGCTCGGGATGAGAATAGGCAATTTGAGACCTTGTGAGTTTACTGTTCTTATGAAATTTCATCTATTTTTCTTAAATAGAAGCCCCATGATTATTGCTAGCTTTGATTAACGTGGTCCTAAAATTATGGGTTTTGATCAATTTTGCAAGTATTCTTTTAGGGTATAAGGGATTTTTTTTTTAAGTATTTATCTTTCCCAGGGATACCATTCCAGTTTTCCTTTGCCCCTTGCAGGTTTCAGGATCTAGTTAAAATGTTGCCATGGACCTCCAAACACTTTTTCTTTCACCACTTGGGGAAATGACAAATCCTATTCAGTTTGGGGTGTGTCTTTGCTGGCTGCACAATGTCCTTGTCTTACATTTATATTATGGAAAAACATCTCTGCTCATTGCTGTATAAATAAGATGAGGTCTGGAATTAAGTGTAGGCTTTATGTGACACAAAATAACAGAAAACCCTCTCTCCATAAACTGGTTACAGTGATTGCTCTTTTTTCATTCCACTGTACGGAAGCACAATTATATTTAATCATTCTACTTGCTTCTGCGTGACCTTGCAAAGTCACAGAAGTGAGTCATTTAGCAGCTCCCAGTGCACACGCTTCCAAATTGTCCTTCAAAAGCATCTGATGGGCAGGAAACAAATGTGTTGGATTCTGAACTTGAACTTCAGAGCACCTGAAGCTTAGCCAAGACCATCCAAGTCTTATTTTCCCTTTTGCTATGGGATGCACTTTGCATAGAACAGATCCTCAGACCTGCTTAAAAAAATACTTTCTCTGGGTCCCCTCTTCTGATATGCATTGCCGTTCCTGCTCATGTAGAGTCCATAAGTGCACAGAAACTTTCATTGCTGGGCAGGAAAGGACCTGGATAATTCTGGGGCTGGCTTTGCATAAATTGATGGTCCATCGGTGGATTATTTGTTGAGCATTGCTCCTTATTAACTACTATGTCAGTTCATGTGGGAAATATACATATTGGGATTCGTTGAACTCTATGTCCTCCCTAAGGGACATTTCTTTCTGTCGAATAGTCCACCTTCCAGCTTGTAGAGGCCGTACGTCGAATGCAGCTTCCTTGTTACTGTGTCTGTGTTGGGGAGCTTCCAGATTCTCACAACACACAACTGGTCGAGCTCTTCCCGAGATGGGAAAGGAATTACGATTGAGGTAACCGTTGTGCCGTGAAGACAGACTACAAGTTCTAAACATGAAATGTCAATTCCCCAACCCCTGTGGGTTCAGGAAAACATCCTCGCGGGCTGACCTCCAACTCCTCACCCTCCTGTTTTACGAGAGGCTCAACATGCTGAGGTGGGAAGAAAAATGAAACCAGACAGATGAGGATCTAAGTCTGGTTTTCTGCTTTGCCCCTTATCAGTGATCTGGTTCTCAATGAATTATTGAGATGCCTCTTTAAATTATTTAAATGCCTATTTAAATATCTATTTGAACTAATAAAACATGTGTGGAAGCAGATTGTAAATTGCTGTGGGTAGAAGACAGCCAGTCGAGTTGAGCCTTGAGAGGACTTAGGTTTTCGAAGAGAAGAGAATGCAGCACCCCAGGGCCGCTAGTGCATTGGCTGAGCTAGTATTTCATACATTGAGGGAGACGTTTGCCGACCATTTGCAGGGCTAGGGTAGGGTAAAGGGGTGGGAGGCGTCACCTGGGATGAGAAGTTCAAGAAGACTCTGCATACTCCATCGTCGCGATAAATATCGTGAAGCAACGTTTGCAAAAAGCAAAAACGAACGCAGAGAAATCCGTGGTGGGCAAAACATCGAAGTTGTAGATAAGCACATGATTCCGAGGGGCTGGGACTAGATTGAGGAAAGGGTAGGAGTCACAGAAACCAGGGGACACCGTGCTCCGCTAGCTAGTTACGTCGTCGCCTTCGGTGCTGCCTTCCCTGCGCGGATGGCCGTCCCACGCTGTGCGCCGATTCCCTCAGGGATGAGCCTGGAAGCGCATCACACCCACTGAACCGACTCACTGACCCTAAGGCAGCAGGATCCCAAGTTAGTGTGGAGCCTGCCTCCCGGGCTGCCCCTGGGTGGTGCTACAGGTGGAATCGTGTCCTCCAAGGACATGAAATCTGAACTCCTCACACTTAGGATTCCGATTGTTGCAGTAGGGCATTTGCAGGGGTGCTTGGGTGGCCCGGTGGATTAAGCATCTGCCTTTGGCTCAGGGTCCTGGGATCGAGCCCTGCGTTGGGCTCCCTGCTGGGGGAGGGGGCAGGGAGTCTGCATCTCCTCCTCCCTCTGCCCCTCCCCCTGCTTGTGTTCTCTCGCTGTCTCAAATAAATAAAATCTTTAGGGAAAAAAAAAAGGAATTCGGATATTTGCAGGAACTTACCAGGGTGGGCCCTATTGCAGTAGGGCTCCTGTAGTCGTAAGATTAGGACAGAGACCCTAGATGCCCCAGGGGAGAGGACAGCTTTGTCAGGGTTGGCGCAGGCAGAGGTTGGAGCCGCGGAGCTCCCAACCAGGAAAGCTGGCTAGAAGCTACAGCAGCAAGGAAGCCTCCCCTCCAGATTTCAGAGGGAGCAGGTCCCGGCCAACACTGATTTTTGGGCTCCAGGCCTCCACAACTGACCTTTTCTAATTTTTTTTTTTTTTTTTTTTTTATGATAGTCACACAGAGAGAGAGAGAGGCAGAGACATAGGCAGAGGGAGAAGCAGGCTCCATGCACCGGGAGCCTAACGTGGGATTCGATCCCGGGTCTCCAGGATCGCGCCCTGGGCCAAAGGCAGGCGCCAAACCGCTGCGCCACCCAGGGATCCCACCAGGGATCACAACTGACCTTTTCTGTTGTTTAAAGCCGCTCCGTGCGTGCACCTTAGGAAACCAAAACAGTTGCTTTTCCCCTTCCTCCCGAAGGCTGTCTGAAATCAGCTTTTTTGCAAACTTGCACTCTGTCTGGGGCGTGAGGCTGGTCGTCTGGTTGGCTTTGCACGAAGACCCCGGGCTTACGTGCATCCTAAGGAGGGGACCTGAGGTGTTACAGGAGAAGACGAGGCCTCGTATGGTCGCTGGAAGGAAGGAAGTTATGTTGGCTGTTGAGGCTTAATTTAGTCCCTGTACCAGGGGCATCATCCGCACGCGGAGAAGCACGCCGGGGGCACGACGACGACACATTTTCTGCCCCAACGTCCCCGGGCTTAAATATGAGAGCGCTGGCCTCCTGGGCTCACCTACTGCGGTTAGAATACAACAGGAAATGTTTTTATGTTCTTCTCTTACGGTTTCCTTAACATTTGTTTTAGGTTAACTTTCTAATTAAGCGATGTTTTCTGTAGGTCAGTGACCACAGGTTTGGTGAAACTTTAGCAAGTTAAATAACATTAAATAAAATACAGGGCTCCAAAGAACTGGTGCTGTGGCAATTATAATCAGGGCAGTACCAGTGAAATGCTAATGAGGCATTTTCTCTTTTTCAAAGCCTGACCTTTTTAGCGGCTAATGGAGAGCAAGGAACGAAGCTTTTATAGGGAGTCTTTTTTTAGCCAACCTCCATGTAAAAATATATCTTTTTTCAGCATACCTATTTTTAAGTCCCCCTCTGTCTGAAACACACCTTCTGTGGCTGTTGGATTCGAAGCCTAGTTATTTCTAATATCCCCGTCCCCAGACTGGGTAACTGCATGCGGCTGCCAGTCTCAGACTTCTGGATCCCTGGGTGCAACTCACGTTCAAAAAAAAAAAAAAAATACAGTAACACAGAACCTAAAATGTGCCATTTTAAGCGGCGTAAGGTGTACAGTTCGACAGCATGAAGCACAGTGACAGCGTGTGCAAGCATCCCCACCACCCACCTCCACAACTTTTTTATCCTGCAAAATGGAAACGCTGTCCTCGTTGGCACTGACTCCCCACTGCCCACTCCCCACGGCTCCCAGCACCCCCCACCCCTCCCTGCGGTCTCCGTGGACTCGGCGACTCCAGGAGCCTCCAAGCTGAATCCCACCGTGTACGTGTTTTTGAGACCGGCTGATTTTGCTCAGTGTCGTATCCTCCAGGTTCCTCCGTGGGGTAGCAGGTGTCAGAAAGTCCCTCCTTTCTAAGGCCAAACAATATCCCATCACATGGGAGCCTGATGCGGGACTCGACCCCAGGACTCTGGGATCATGACCTGAGCTGAAGGCACATGCTCAACCGAGTGAGCCACCCAGGCGCCTCTGCCCACATCTCTTTAGGCTCAAACACACACAACACACTCAGCCGTTCGAGGTCCGCACCCTACCTGTTGCAGGGGCCTATGCCCACAACCACACCGTAAACCATTCCCTGTTTTAATCATCTTCCATGTGTCCCTTTAAGACATTAGTATTTAAATAGGACATTTATCATTTCCAAGTCTTGATGGATGTTTGTGGAGGTTTTTTTTTTTTTCTTTTTTAAGACTCTTTCCGTAGCAGTTTTAGGTTCACAGCAAACTTGAAAGGTAGACAGATTTCCCACAGATGCCTTGTCCCTCACACATGCACGGCCCCTCGTCATGATCCCACAGGAGTGGGCACATTTGCTATAATCGATGAGCCTACGCCGACACATAATCAGCCACGGTCCATGGCTTCATGAGGGTTCACGAGGGTTCATTCTGCGCGTTGTACATGTTCTGGGTTTGGACAAATGTGCAATGACCTGTATCTGTCATTATGGTATCACAGAGAGTAGTTTCACTGCCCTAAGAAGTCCCCTTTGCTCCACCAGAGCATCCGTACGTACTCCTAATCCCTGATCTTTCTGTGGTTTCTGTATCGTTCTCCAGAATGTGATAGAGCTGGAATCCTACAGATCATCACGTTTTCAGGTGGGCTTTTCAGGGACCAACACACATTGAAGTTTCCTTCATGTCTCATCTAGGCCCGGTACCTCATTTCTTTCTAGTGTGGGATAATACTGCATTGTCCGGGTGGACCACCAATTCTTTATCCGTTCACCTACTGGACTCCGGGGTTGGGCCCAGGTGCTGGCGGTGAGGAATAAAGCTGTGGCATCATTCGTGTGCAGACATACATTTTGATCTCCTTTGGGGAGATACCAAAGCGCACCGCTGCTGGATCTTGTGGTGAGATGTTGAGTTTTGTAGGAAACCACCAAATTGTCTCCCAAAGTGGCTGCACCATTTTGTATTCCCACCAACAGTGAATGAGAATTTCTTTTAAAGATTTTATTTATTTAGTCATGACAGACACACAGAGAGAGGGGCAGAGGGAGAAGCGGGCTCCAGGCAGGAACCCGATGTGGGACTCCATCCCAGGACCCTAGGATGATGCCCTGAGCCCAAGGCAGATGTTCAACCGCTGAGCCACCCAGGTATCCCTGAATGAGATTTTCTGTTGTTCCATATCCTTTCCAGCATTTGCTGGTGTCTTGTTTCTGGGTTTTGGCCATTCAAAATGCATGCAGTGGTATCTGATTGTTGTCTTAATGGACATATCTTTATTGTTGCATATAATTTGTTGGAATTAATCCATTGTAAATGCCTACCACTCTCTGAAGTTTCTTTTGCTGTCTTCCATTGAGTAAAAGATACTTAAAATTGTTGGATGAAGTGCGTTATTTTTCTTTCTTTCTCCAAATGGAATCTCTATTTATTTTGGATCCTCTTTCATGACTTTTACTAAAACGATGCAAACTAGATACTTGGTATACTGACTAAAATGTCTATGGTTTGGATGCCTGGGTGGCTCAGTGGGTTGAGCATCTGCCTTGGGCTCAAAGCATGACCCCGGGATCCCGGGATCGAGTCCCACATCAGGCTTCCCGTAAAGAGCTTGCTTCTCCCTCTGCCTATGTCTCTGCCTCTCTCAGTGTGTCTCTCATGAATAAATAAATAAATAAAATCTTTAAAAAGAAAGTGTCCAGAGTTATCAAGGTGGTGTCTTACTCCTAAACATGGTCAACCAGGCTTCTAAAAATGGCTCTACATAAAAACAAATTCAAAATATTGTTATTGTCTCCCTGTTTCATGTAGTAGAAAGACAACTTTAGGATATTTCTGTCCTTATCCATTTGGCTTTACTGTACAATACACTTATGAGGGTACCTGAGTGGCTCAGAGGGTTAAGCCTCCCGACTCTTGATCTCAGCTCAGGTCTTTTTTTTTTTTAATTTTTTTATTTATTTATGATAGTCACAGAGAGAGAGAGAGAGGCAGAGACACAGGCAGAGGGAGAAGCAGGCTCCATGCACCGGGAGCCTGACGTGGGATTCGATCCCGGGTCTCCAGGATCGCGCCCTGGGCCAAAGGCAGGCGCCAAACCGCTGCGCCACCCAGGGATCCCTCAGCTCAGGTCTTGATCTCAGGGTTGTGAGTTCAAGCCCTGCGTTGGGGCCTTAAAAAAAACTTAGGTCAGCGAACCATCATGCCAATTTTGTTGCCTTGACATATTTGAGATACCTCTCAATTATATAAACCACCTAAGTAATAAACCATACAATATGTAAGGTATTAAACAATACTTAGAAGGATTCTCTTTGTCTCCGTGTCATTAAAAGGATTAAAACGCTTATCAGAAATTACTTCCTGAAGACTGGAATGCCAACTGTGGATTCATGTATAGAACGTGCATGTGGCGGTGTGACGTGAACGCTTTTGGAGTTATGTCAGGCTGTGCTCTCAGGATGTACATTCTGTGCTCCAGACGTGTGCCTGGATTGCAGCTCACTCAACCTGCAACCATTTCCTGAGATTCTTAAGGTCATGTCCAGTCCCTGGTGTGACCTTTCTCCCAGCATCTCACAGCCTCTGTGACCCTTTGACAAGTCTGATACCTCCTCTCCTGTCGCTCTTCATTAACTTCTTCCTCCTTACCACCCCGCATCTGCTCCATCTTCTCCATGCTCCCTATGATGATGATAAAGGTCTATGGAATGTCATATCCGTCCCGCCAGCTAGAACCTCAGGAGAAACCTTACAGTCAGAATAGTACGCAGAAGGTTCATTTATACAGCTGCGTGCTTGGGAACTCCAGGAGCTGCTCCGTAATCCTAGGTTTTCTGCACTCTCAAGACGAAACCGTCCTCAGGCTCAACGCAATGAGGGGAGGCAGTAGTTACGGTCGAGAAACATGAAGGGTGTGACATTTTACCCTCCTTGCAAGCTAACACGTTAGCCAGCCACAGTTTCATAGACGTTGCAGAAGACCAAAGACTTGAAAGACCCAAGGACTTTATCACAGCAGTTGGTGATGCTCTGCATGGCTCCACGTCCCTTGGTGGCCATGAGGGGACAGGTCCTGGTGGATGCTGCACAGTGGGTTTGAATTACGGGTTAGGAACCAAGCTTAGGAAATGTCCACTCTTATAAGATAGCTGCTAGGGACACTTCCATATCTTTGTTCTGGAGGAGAGGTTATGCTCACCACCCTGGACAGCAGGTAGATGTGTGCTCTTCCGCACAGCGAGGTGCCCTTCTACCTTCCCAAAGTCTTCTCTGTACAAACATCCTTTTAGGAAAATGAGCAGAAGAGCTCCTGTCTTGCTTATGAGACATGCAAACACATGAGTGACCCGAGATGAGTTGCCTACCAAGAACCCATAAGTAAGAGGCCAGGTAGTAATGGTCCCCCTGAGAGGGCCAGGGACCATTGGTGGAGGGACACTGCTAGCCTGGCCAGTGAAGCAGATGCCTGCCCTCCAAGTCCTCCAGGAAATGCACATGGAACTCAGATCGAAGGATCATATTGATACACACATGTCCGCTTTGTGGACACAGAACAGAGTGGGGAACGTGTATGCGGCACATCTCATGACACACACAGTCTACGGTTTGTCCCTGCTTATCCTATTGAGCCTTATGTATGCTGCTTCCATGTAGACCTTCCAGAAGTATTTCCATACAGCAAAACCACAAGAATTGACAAGAACAGGGCCAGGAGTCCACTTCCTTCCTCTTAAGCAACAATTATTTCTTTCTAGACTGTTTACTGTTTGTATAATCAGTCTTGTATAGTTATCTTCATTCATACTAATTTAACAAAAGATTTATAAAAGGGAATTGCTAGATGCTGTGATTACCAAATTTCTTTCCAGATAACATTATTGCTAGTTTATATTATCACTTGTACTGAGAATACATAGGAGGCCTACTTTCATAGTCCTGTATCTCCCTCCAGAAGACTTTTCCCAGTACTAAGGAGAAAAAAAATCATGGTTGAGAGCATAAGAAAAGAGACTTTTCCCGACCACAGTCCCCAGGCTGGGTTGGTCTTCACAAAATAGCTTGAAGGGAGGGACCACCATGAGGTCACAAGTATGAGGCAGAGGGCTGCCCTCCAGCGTCCGGCAGCCTGCAAACTCTGTGGGCATCAGATACAGCCTTTACGCAACAACTATTGCATCACTCTCTGGAGTTAGAAGTAGGCAGCTCCTCAGGAGTTGAGAGTATGGCCTGTGAGATAGACATCTAGCGGGCGGTAGGTGGGTAGCCATCCTGCTTGCTCAGATCTGGACTTCCAGCCATAGATCACCAAGTGGCCCGTTCACACTGGGCTCTGTCCATCAGAACATGGGCTATTAACAGACATGAGCAGCGTGCAGCTCAGAGAGGTAAAGGCTGAAGAGCACTAATGGACACTGGCATTGGTGAATGAAAGCAGCAGAAATCCAAAGTCTGGTCACAGAAGAAACTCTTTTTCCTCCTCCCACCCCAGAAGAACAGCAGGTACACTAGAGTCTCCTGCTCATTCCCTGGATCTGACCAGCCAGCTACAAGGAGACAGATGTAGATTTGTTTGAAAGCCAGGATATAGAACCTTACAGAATGACAAGCAGCAGGTGATCTTAGTTATTAGGAAGGTCTTTTTTTAAAAAGTTCTTAGAACCAAAATGATCTGAAGAGAGAAATCACAGGCCCTGGCAATGATAGGAGACCTTGGCACAGGATAAAGTATAGAAAGTATTAGAAGCTACTTAGGTAATGTCTGAGCTTTAGGAATAAGATAGAATCCAATACATAACATGCAGGGATACAGCTTAGAAGTCTGAGGAAGATGGTAAATTCCGGGGGAAGAAAAAACAGCGTTGTGGTGGACTCACAAGGCCTTGGAAACGGTCTAGCCATCACATGCAGTTACACAGTGTTGCGTAATAAGGCGGGCTCAAGACCTCTGGAAGTCTTTCAAGATCAGACAGGCAATCCTATAGATCCCCTAATACGCACACCACATGGCATCAAGACAGCCAGAACCTGCAGACCCACGTGGCCACTGCCAGGTGCAGTTTCCACCTGGCTGAGAAAAGCTTGAAGTGCTTCTAAACCTAGGGCCCCAAGGCCTGTCCCACCCTCAAGTATTCAACACAGCTCTTTTTTCTTCAAATGGAATTTCTTACAGATTCTTTGAAACTTTGTAAGTTGGGCCTGTCTCACCCACAGGGAATATGATGTAGACCATAAGACCAGATTCCAAGTGTTCAAACCTCTAGACGTTTAGAGGCGTCAGAACCAAGAGAAGGTAGCCCTGGATTTAAGAAAAATCTGTGAGGGGACCCATGTAATGTGGACAGTGTGTTGGAGTCCTTAAGGAGAAGGAAGTCTTCAAGTTTTGGGCAGATAATTTATGAAGAATCATACAAGGAATTGCATAGCTTGACCATGACTTTGCTGCGTAATGTGAAGAGCTTTCCATTCGACAGCATTTTCGCACCTGTGTGCGTGAGCTTATGTTTCTTCCCCAAGCCCTGAAGCAGCAAAGTCAAGGGAAGAGGAGTGGTGTGGGCGGGTGGAGAAAGCACCGTTAGCATTCTCCTAGGTCTTCCCCCACAATTGAAGTTTTCTTTTGCCATATACTTACCTTTTTTTTTTCCCCAAAGAGTTTTGGAAGGTTGACTCAGAAGTATCTCTAGAGAATATAGCTGCATTTAAAGGTTCGACTGTCAGCGGTTCCCCAGATTTACCCACTGCGGTTCCACCACTCATGCTCAGTCCTTCCCCTGTGCTCAAAGTAGGAGGCCCTACATGTGCATTAATACCTCGTGCCATTAATACCCCTGGATTAAATTATTTCACTTCAAGGTAGTCTTTGGAAGGAAAACGCAGGGAAGGACCAGATCAAAACGGCCACATACATACAGTGATCCGTTTCTGCAGCGCACTTGGAACAGAATCCAGAGTCCTCTTTCAGATATACTCCTATATTTAAATCATCATACTAATATTTTAAGCTTAAAATCTGCTTAAGACCTCTGTTAAATATTTGTTACTTAAGAACGTAAGTAAACCGAGTCTGGAGGATTGAATCTGAAGCCACCGAAATGGGACAGATCCATATCGGCAAGTGGTCGTCAATAGCCAACAAGCTGGATTTTTAATTCCTTGCTCAGTTTGCCGTAGCCTGGAGGTCCAAATAGGGCCTTGGGAGCCAGATCCAACCCAAAGAGGTATTTAAAAACATTTGACCACTCTTGGAAGTATTTATCTCAATGCGGCTGAGAAGAGGTGAAGGAATTGTCTTGAGTCGTGGCTTTTAAGAATCCAGAAGATCCCAGAGCTTCTAGGTACTTCTTACTCGCCACCAGTTGGCTGGGTCTGCTTAGGTGTTTCCCATTTGCCATGGCGATCAGTCTTCCCCGGCACCACGCTGGGCCCACCTCCCTTATTTGCACACTTGCTTTTCATTGCTGGTGTTTGAAGCAGCCTCGCCCTGTGCTAGACGGGGCGTCGGGCTTTCTGCTTCTCCAATACGAGGACACCCTTAGCCCAAACCTCCAACCCTGACAGTGGGAATGGCCGTTACCTTTGCCCTGAGATCCACAGTACAGGCAGGAAGCACATCTCCGGGTACCTCACCTCCTCCGTCCCTGTGTGCTTGGGATGAGGGCTCTAACACCCAGGCTCAGATTGAGACCAACCCACAATCTGCAGAGAAAACGGGACCAGTAAGATGAAGACACCGGTCCAAGGTCGCACAGTTCTCCGAAGCTATGTCTTGAACGAGGGCCTGTGCCTTTTGCTTTTGTCTCCCCGCCCCCCCTTTTGCCTTTTGCTTTTGGAATCTTCTTACTGCACAGGACCAGATGGTGGTGAGGAATCCTCCCGGAGTATCGACAGCCCGTAGGGTGGCTTCTCCAGGGGCTCATGGTTTGGACTTACGGAGGGCATTTGCCTTCATCCCCGCTCCACCCAGGAGCTCTCACTGCGGCAGAACCAGCTGTGTCTCTACGTGAAGACCCTTCTGGCAGAAAAACTCTGCAGGACTGAATTTTGATCTTCATCACTTTTAATCCCTGCTTTGGGATCTGACAGAAGGATTGAAGAAGAGGGTAACAAGTCAAGCAAGAATCTGGTCTTTGGGGTGTCTGTGGAAGCATTCCCCAAGGTTTTCAGGGTATTAGGAGAGACTCCTTGTGGCATCCACAAACCTTTTTACTTTCCATGACCAAAAAGGCCACAAAAGCAGCCAAGCCCTGGGGCCTCCAGCATAAGGAATAAATCCACTCCAGACTGTGAGGAGGGTCACCTTCTTCCATTAGCTTAGGGTGGCATGAAAGGGAAAAATAAGACCAGTTTTCTAAAATATTTATTTATTTCAGACCGATAAGCATGAGTTGGTGGTGGTGTGGAAGAGGCAGAGGGAGACACAGAGCCCCTGCTGAGCTGGGAGCCCAATGTGGGGCTTGATCCCAGGACCCTGAGATCATGACCTGAGCCAAAGGCAGACGCTTAACCGCCTGAGCCACCGAGGTGCCCCAAAGATAACCAACCTTGATGGGCAAGAAGGACCATTAGCCTATAGCAAATGATACTGCAAACAGCTTGCCTCTGTGCTCCACACACAGGGTCCACACACCAGCCTCCGTATCACTGGGGAGCTCAAGGGAGATGCAGTGAAACCATGAAACTTGGGGATGGGGCCCAAGAGTTCCCAAGCCCTGCAGCTGGTTGTGATGAAAAGCACGAGTCAGAGCCCCCACGGTAAGACGCAGCGGACACCAGAGGTCGTGCACAGCCTCCACCCGGTCCTCGGGGGACGTTCCATCTCCTGTTTCTGCTGCTCATACAGGGCAGTTTGCAGCAAAGCTCATCCCTTACAGGCGGGGCCTTATCGTGCAGACGGGTGTTTTACATCTAAGATGGATGGTTCAAAAAAAAGAGAGAAAGAAAACCCAATACTGAGCACTTTGATCTGCTTTCAGACTTAAGGGTATAAAAAGCTGGAGCTGTAGGACTTGTATTCAGAAAGGGAATGGCCGTCCCTTTCAGCGTGGGAGCTCCTGAATGTGACGTGTCTGTTCCAGACCCGGGGTGTGACTCAGCTCCCGTTGGCCTCTGATGTGACCTCGGCCATTGTCTGAAGACCCGAGGTTGCAGGGTGGGTTGCACCTGACCTTTTATTACCTCCGTCTCTAAATAGCCACCCCGACAGAGATCACAGACAGTCGTGAAAATTAATCTGGCGACACACGGGACCCCCGCGAATCCCTTCTCACACCACAGACGACCCAGGCGTGGAACTGCGGGCACATCGGATTCATCGTCCCTACTTACAGACGCACAGACTGAGGCACAGAGTAAATACACCCGCTTGCCACAAACCACAGAGCTCACAGCAGCCCACGCGAGGATCCGGCCTTACCGTGACCACGGAGCTCCAGGCAGGTGTGCATGAACCATCCGGCATCAGTTGTCACCGTCGTCGTCACCTGCAGTTACCTAACCACGCACACCTGTGCTTTGAGCTCCCAAGCCGCTTCCCTGTTCTGCCCACGGCCCGGCCACCGAGAAGGCGGACTAGTCGCCTGCCCGTCCAGCGGGTCAGGTCACGAGGACCTTTACTGCTAAACCTGGGAATTCAAAGATCGTGGAAGAGCCCTGAGCTCCGTATGCTGCCCTGAGGATGGGATGCGTCTCATTACACAAGCAAGCAGCTCAGCGCGAGCCGTGAAGCGTCCACTGTCAGACGGCCTCTAGCAGGCCCCGACGCCCATCCCCGTGTGACCAGGAAGACCGCTGGGTTACCACGCGGCGTGCGTTCACACGGGGCGCTACGGGCAGGCCTGCGATCCAGACCCAGGGGCCTTCCACGACCCGTGTTCTTTCTACTGCAGGGCTCACGTGGGAGGGTTTTCCACCCACGTCTCCAGATGATGGGTTCCAGCCTACGGCCCTTGGAGGTCTCAGCGCCGCCCTGAACCTCCCGGCGACGTCTGCTCCTGACTTCTGGACTCGAGTCACTCGACGTCCCGCAGTACAGCACCGGGCCTGGCGAGCCGTCCACCCGCCCGGGCCCTCGGCTGCCTCTCGTCCGAAGCCCACGGAAGATCCTGGCGGGAGGCACGCGAGAATATCTCTGGCATGTTGACATAGGTGAAAAAGCCTTGCCTGGGACACAGCCCAGAAACCACCCACGTCAGAAGCACACAGAGAGCCTCCGGCTCCCTGCAGGATCCCGCCCGGGTTGTCATCATTCCCGGTGTCAGTTGCAAACTCCCTCAACACGGGGTCGTAGTGATTATCAGCGGTTATAAGTTGCAAAAAGTAGTGATGTGCTAAGATCCTGAGGCAGGATTTGTCGGGGGTGACGGCGGTTCATCCTACAGGATCTACCCCCTCCGTGAGCGCTTCCGACGTTCCTGCAAATCCCCTGGGGCTCCTGGTAACAACGTGCATCCTAAGCGACTCTGACGTGGGGCCTGAGGCTCTGCTTTTTTGAGCAGCTCCCCTAACCCCTGAATTCCGTGGCTCCTCAGGCTACATTTTGAGTAAGGAGCCCGTAGGTATCACTGACACAGGCTGCAAAACAGACAATACTTATTTGAGCCAAGCAATGTACGTAGATGGTACTAGAACCTCGTAGCCCAGCTGCATGGTCTCACCATGAAAGGAATCCTGTAGGAAATGTGAAAAAAAAAAAAAAAGCAACAGTGAGTCTTGGGGCAGGAGGGAGATGGAGACTGGGGTTGACAGGTATGGAAATACTTGTAGAAACCAAGAAGGGGAAGGAAGGAGACACAGCCGTAGATAGAGCGACCAAGGCATCCAATTGCACAAACAGTCTGTGTTTGAAAATCAGAGAAGGACGTAGCCTGGGGTCCCCGAGCCGAAGCCCAGCAGACGTTGAGGGACGCCGGGGTCCCTGGCATGGAGCCGCCAAGGCTGACGGCGTTCACCAGCCATGGGAGATCAGCGCAGGCAGGCCAGCCCCTCCACGGTGAGCACAGGTCACGGAGCAGGGCAGGCACACAGTTCTGGACGTGGGAAGCGGGTCTTACCTTATGGTCTTCAGCTTCCTGAAGACACAGAGCGAGGGAAAACCAAAGTCGTAGCTGCAGGGAAACTGTCTAGACAGGGATGAAGTGTGGCTGCGGGAACACAGCCGAGACCCAGGCCTGCGACCCAGCCACATCACGTGCGCCGTAAGGTGACGTGGTGCCAAGCCCGTGAGGCCCTTCGAAGCCTTCCTGGCCGCGTGGCGCAAGATCACGTGTGGATTCAGTGGTCGTACCCGCGAGGATTGGCACACTGCGCTCCTTGGTCAGGCACGTGGCGGAGCAGTCTCATGTTCTCTCACACCAGCGTCACCTGGGAGCGTGTGGCATGTCAGTTCTCCGCCCAACTGCAAAGCTACCCATCAGAGACTGTGGGCTGGAGTCCTGCCGTCTGCGGTTTTCTGCACCGCCCAGGCCATTCGGGTGCATGCTCACGTTTGGGAAGCGCTGCTGTGGTCTACGGATGGCCTAAGTGCAGAGACACGGCCAGCTGTGGCCAAGGAAAGCCGTCGCACCAGTAGCCTTAATCACGGTGCTTTTACAGCGATAATGACTGAAGCTCGCTTACAGGGACACTGTGTGAAAGAATAATTAAAAAAAAAAATTAAAAAGGAGGACACCTGGGTGGCTTAGCAGTTGAGCATCTGCCTTCAGTTCAGGGCGTGATCCCAGAGTCCCAGGATTGAGCCCCACGTCGGGCTCCCTGCATGGAGCCTGCTTTGCCTTCTGTCTTTCTATCTGTGTGTGTGTGTGTGTGTGTGTGTGTGTGTGTGTGTGTGTCTTGTGAATAATTAAATAAAATATTTTTTTAAAATGTTCAAGGATAAAAAAACACTGAGTGCGGATACTTTATGGCAGTGTGTTATCGATGCTGAAGAATCATCCTACCCCAAGGTCAACACTCACATTGGGTTTCTGATCATAAGAGAGACCATGCGTGTCAAGAGGGGTCCCATTGTACCATGTGTTTGAACATTTTCTCATGCTCTACCTCTAAGAGACTCACCTAAAACAACTGCTTTTAGTGCCGATGCTGCCGAAGAACGTCTTCTCAAGAGGGGGCAACCCAAACCTCAGAAAAACCAATATGGTGGCCTACCTTGATCTCTCTCTTTCTCTCTGCAAAAATATCGACAAAGAAATTTGTTTTACGTATGAACACAGATGTAGGACCGAAAAGCAAAAAATAAAAATAAAAACAAAAAAATAACTCGTGAGGTTTCTCATTATACTGATGCATTCAGCAACCGCATGAGGAGCGTGTCCTCTGTTCAGACACTAAGGATGCAAGACCCCATCAACCATAATCTCACCTCCAAACTATTTGCCGTCTGCTGGCAGGGGTGGGGTCGGAGAGTAAATTAACAGTTGGCACAGCTGTATTACAGCTTCCCTCAAGGAGCTGTGGGAGCAGAGTTTTTTCCAGAAAGCACCAAAGAACTTTTTCTCGGAGCAAGCAACACGGCGTTTGATGCTGTAGCGCACACCGTAATAACATCCTAGCAGAGGAAATGATGCGTATGGAGATGTGCAGACAAGACCCGCCTCCTGACAAATGCCGGGTGCTTAGGATGGCCAGGAGACGGCAGGGACGGGAGGTGAGGCCAGAGGACCAGCGGGCAGCTCATGGTGACCCTGGGCGCCATCCCTGTAACTCTACGGAGCCAGCGAGGACCCAGAACATACGTGCCCTTCAGGTCCACCACGTAGTCCCACTCACACGGTGACTGCATTGGACACTAGTCCAGAAAGGAGGCTGGTGGGGTCAGCGAGGACAAGGTGGCCACGCTTCAAGTGATAGAGCAGGACATGCGAGCTCAGGTTTGCAGAAATGATGCAGTCGCAAGGGACCTCGACACCTGTGACCTGACAAAAGTGAGACACGCTCATGCCCTGGGATCTCCTGATGGATGCACCTTCACAGTGTGTAACCAGCACAGCTTTGTGATGGATCGTTCTCATCATTTTTATAAACTACGGATGATTTAGGGCTATGTCCAGACTGAGTAGCTAACATGTGCCATGCATGGCTGGCCTCCCAACAGGACCGCTCAACACCAACCCTTGGGTGTTGGGTGAGCCGCCCTAGTTGAGAGTCCACCGTAGATCACACGTCATTGCTGGGTGCATTGAACGCTATCCATACCACTCCACGGAAAGGGGGCAACGTGCGCCTGATTTGTCCTAGATTCTGAACTCCGGTGATTCTAATCATTAACCTATTAATCTGATTCTCATTAATCATTGGTCTGATTCCAACCATTTAATCTGCATCCTTTCACTGTAACAATCACAACCATGCCCATAACCGCTCCTGTGGTCCTTGAGTCCTTCCAGCAGATCATCAAACAGGTGGGTCGTCTGCAAAACCCACAACACAACGGTCAACTCAGAACTTTGGAGCCCACTGAAATCTCTGATGATCTCAAGTAAAACCAAACGTGGATTTCTGGAAAACACAAATGATTCTCTTCTGCACACGTTCAGATGATTGACGAACTGTGCTATGGGGTTTCCTATGTCCTGTGACAGTGGGGACGGGATGGTTAATGTTCCTCGTTGGCAAAGTCACGTTCACGTGTATATTTACAACCTGGAGCGAATGTCCCTTCGCAAAGTAGAAAATCCGCTGTGTGACATACCAACCATGCCGTGCGTAAACCCTGAGTTATTTTGCAGACTCATTCATCTCAATGACCAATCTATCGGGTAGAGTAGGTGTGTCATCTGCCCTGTGTGCTGGGGAGTAGAAGAGATTCTCCATCTCGATCAAACCTGTTGACTTGAGTCTAATTTCTTCCTTTTCATTGACATAAAACACTCTTCACCAGAATCTCCGATAGTTATTCATGAAAGCATTTAATTTCCATGACTATAAAGGAGTTAGCCTCTCCTTGCATAGCTTATGCTTGCAAAATAGAAAATCTCTACGATGATGACTTGCATGTTCTTTTTCTCTATTCTGTCCCTTGATTCTGGTAATATGTGACTTCATGGAGTCTATGCAGATTCTTAATACGACACGAACATTTTGTAAAACGTTTGATTTTTTTAAGATTTTGCCTGTCTGATAAATATCTGTAACACACGTCACATTAACGTCCTTTAAATCTCCCCGTTTTCCTGAGCCCATCATGGCCCTCATCGAGGAAAGTCTAAACTGACACTCATTTCCATGTTTCAAGGTGAAAAGAACTCTCTATTGACTTAAACCGTGGCAACCACATGATGTGTATAAATGAAATCCATAACACGTATAGACATTTGTTTTCTAAACTGTTTACGGCCAGAATTCATAAACACAAAGAGAGCTGAAGTCAATGAAGGTTTTATTTCAATATTTAGCTCAAGTCTTTTTCTATTAGGATGCTGAAATACGATCGCCTGGCATCCTGTCAGCGAGATTTTACAATCGCTAACTAGAGACAGGATCCAAATCTAAACATGATTAATAAAGGGTGTTAAGGAAATGGGAACAGCTTTACTCTTAAAAACACAATAATCATCAGAGGGAACGCTGCTTCAGCTGTGAATGTGAAGGGAAAGTATTTTGAACTATCTATCGAGACCATGAATTGATTCAGCTATATTTAAATCTAACATAACATGAACAAGAATAATTCCTCCTTCCTGTGTTTTATCCATTCCATAAGAATCGGTGATGGACAGGAAATTGATGTTTCTGTTAAAAACTGTTATATTCTCTTTTTTTTCTGTCTTACTTGAAATTAAGCCAAGATGATTTGTCCAAAAGTATCGTTGATGTGGAACGTGGCTTTGTTAGTCTGCTTGGGCTGCCATGAGAAAGTAAGACAGATTGAGTGTCTTCAACAACAGAAATATATTTATTTTATTTATTTATTTTTTTTGCCATCCTGGAGGCTGGGAGTCCCTCTTTAAAAACGCCATCTCCAAATACACTCATATTCTGGGGGTTCTGGGGATTAGGGCCTCCACATATGAATTTTGGAGAGGAAAGACACACTTCAGCCCATAGAATTCCATAAATCCTATTGGTTCTCATTTGAGAAATCACTACGACTTTTCCCACATATTGGATATTATGGTCAAGATATCAATGGCTTTCTCTCCTAATTTAAAAATTTATATATGTATGAAATTTTTAAATTATTTATAATTTATACATAATGAAATGATACATGAGGGAAGAGTCAGAAATCAGTGACATCTTGACATGTTTCGATGGGATAGTCGACGAATTAGGGAAATTGGGTTTTGTAGGAGTTGCATCAGAAGGGACATTAGTTTAGAACTCTGAAATGAAATAACCAGGAATTGCTTCTTGATGAATTATGTTGGAAACTAGGTTAGTAGATGTGTATCTTTCAAAATGTATACAGAATGCATATATTAGTATATTGGTGCATATATTTTACTAGATAAAGACCCACATATAGACCCACAGAACATCTAGTGTAGCTGGACCAGTCGCCTGTTGACGACACAGAATTATAAATTATCGTGTGTCCTATAGATTGAGAGCTCCATCCTTCATCCTTCCATCCATAGTGGTGCTTAACTGGGGTTCTTTCGCCCCTCCGGAGATATTTGGAGACCTTTGTGGTTGTCCAAATTGGGGAACTGAGTACTGCTCACACCTAGTGGGTGGAAGCCAGGGATGCTATAGACATCCCACAAGCACAGGAGAGCACCCCCCACACACATCCCCACCCCATAGCATCTGGTCCAAAATATCAATAGAGCCAAGTATGATAAACTCTGCAGGGGACTTCCAGTAACATCTGCAACATCGCTCACATTTTACCCGCCTGAAACTTTCACTAATGCAAGAAAAAAAAAGTTCTTTAAAAAAAAAAAAATGTTGTCTCGTATGACAGCATTTCATGGCTTGCCCAATTCAAATGTGACACAAAGAGGCACCAAAAATCTTTATGACCAAAGACAGGACAAGAGAGACTTCTCCTCTGCCACTGTGCTATTATATCATTACCCAACCTGGTAATTAATTGGCTCACTTTTCCATCTCCGCGTGCCCATCAGCCCGGCCCTCGGCTTCCTGGCTGGACAGCCCCTAATGAACATTCTCAAACGGAACAATGACTCATTGTTCCAACCCGTAGCGCTTTCAACAGAACCTGAACGGATTTAAATGTCACTTGGCATCGTTACTATAATAGGTGGATTGTGTTTCAAAATTACTCTTGCTACTATATTTTAAATAATGTAAAGGTAAAGGAGTTTAAATGTGTCCTGTAAAAGCACATAATAGGAAATCTCTGTTCCCTCCTGCCTCGTTATTACGATGATTTGTAGTGAGGACTCCGGTCTCATGAATAATACATACCTCAACTAAAACTTCACTTCAATTAAAAACTAGGGCACAGGCCCAGTCGTAAAATAGTAGGATTTGGGAAAGGATTTTTTTTTTTTTTAACTACTCACTGGTTTTCAAAACTTAGCTGTCTGAGCTAGGCTACTGTTTCAACTCTGCTGTTTTATCGATTAGATCAAAAAATGGGCTCACCCTCTTGGAAAGCAATTTTGAAATTTCTTCATTTTTTTCTTTTTTTACTGCTAGCATTCAGTGACCAAATAAGCTGATGATGATGAGATATATATATAATAAATATATATATAAAATAAAATTATATATAAAATAAACAGAATGAATTTTATATATATAATATATATATAATAGATATAGAACTAATATAGAGATACATAATTATATATATAATATATTTAGATATGTAGTTCTATATTACCTATTATATATATATGTTCTATATTATCTATTACATATATGTGACCAAATATATTTACTATTTAAAGTTCCACAAAACTTGTAAAGCTTGGAAGTTGGTCATTAGCAAGTCAGGGAAAGGAATAGGGTAATGTGTTACGGAATTTCCAAATTTGTTTATGTGGAACCTGTTTTGGATTTTCTCTCTCTACCCTTATTCCCCAAGATGCACTCTCTATATCTCAAAATAAATAAATAAATAAAATGGAAGATAGTGGATGCAGAGAAGAAGGTAGAGTGGACGGTGAAAATATGCCTATTAGTATGAATTTGGTTGTCTTGCCCCATCTCCAAGGGGGACAAGCATGAGCTCCTGTGGTCTGCATATCCCATGTCCACTCTCTAATACCATCCACTCACGACTCTGTCCCCAGCGTGCGCCGTTGGGTTAAGGGCATCCTGTGGCCCAACGGTCTAACCATTGGGATTTCTGTTCTTCAAGAGAAGAACTCTGGTTTCGTTGCTGAGCCGAATTTCTGGAAGAGGGTGGTTGAGGAGAGCAGCATTCCCAAGAAAGGTTAACACGTCGTCTATATTCCAGCAGATGTGACTAATCTGAATTATTGTTCGTGCCATTTAAGATCCACTCTTCGGGCGAAGCAATGCTTCTTAAATTTCTTATTTCCTCTAATGCCACACGTTATGAATGTGGCAGAATGCCGTGCAATGACACTGGTCTGCAGTATATTTAGGCACTTCTGTTCTGTTATTAGTGATGCCATATAATGACACCCCAGTATTTCCAAGTGCTCTGTTCAGATCTGTAATGGTCTTTGAGTCCAAAAGTAAAGCATCTCTTACCGTTTCCAAAGATGTTCAGAAACGCACGCCATTCATTTACGCATGCATCTTTGCAACCCAGTGGGTGTTGTGTCCAGCAGATGAGAGTGTTTATCCTCTAAAGGAACATGGAGGGGAAACGTTTGTTGGAAGGGACACCACACTATAACTTAAGGTGTGAAAAAGTCACTTTCTCTAGATCACACATTTATTATTCTTATGATTGCTAATGCTGATGTTATTCTTCTTCTATTGAGATGATAGTAATGCATAGTGGAGGAGGGAAAAAAACGCCTCCCATCTTCCATATATAAGCCGAGGAAGTTACATTGTCCTGAAGTTGGAACATGCTCTTCACATGAGTTCTCTTCTTGATGCCAGGGGAGATCTCTACAGAGTGTATGGTCTGATCCACTTGTACCAACAGCAGCCCAATTTCAGCAGAAGGTTCTGGATAATTTTGGTACACTTGGAAATCTGAAAGTTGCGAAGTTGATGCTTATCCTATGCAGAGATAGTTGAGTTTCAGCATCAAATTTTGGAATCTTTGGGCCTCAAAACCATTTTGTAACAAAAATACAGAGACAAGAATGGATGTAGTGGTGGAGATACACCTATAGGCTTGTATCTCTGCTGCAAAATGGATTTGAGGCCATGTTATGTCCTCAGTCCTCCTTATCTGTAGAACCCATGTTTGCACATTTGCTGCCAATTCCTTGTAACCCCAAAGCAATAGTGCATACTCTCCATCACCCTTGGCCTTGTGCAGAGCAGTGAAATGCTGTAGTCACCAGAGCTTGGACAGTGGCCTCTTGTTTCAGGCCTCCTGCTGCAAACACGTGTCTTTCTCATGCTCTGCGTAGTACCGCCTACCTCCTGCACCTGTGCTTTCTGTGGGTGGTGGGGAGAGGATTCCACTGTTTAGAACACCCCCCATCGTCGTATTAAAGTGCTGTCTGGTGGTCCCACTGCCGGCAAGCTGGAACGTGCTGTATGGAGAACATACGTGTGTTAGATAAGCTTCATTGAGGCACGAGTTACAGTGCTGCTGGCTCAGACATCACTGTTGATGCCTCAACAATATCTGCTCACTAAGGCATTTTTAAACAGAACACATTCCAAACGGGCTTATGTACTGATTGGTTGATGCCAGCGTGTTGACCAGAAGCTCCCAGGAACCTGACCTTGGATTTTTCCTAGGAGTAACACACTAGTAGTAGTCACTAATTCACCAATCTTGGGGACTTGAGGATGACTGGCTTGTCTGTACTTTCCTAAATAGCTCGTGTATTGGTTTCCTAGGCCTGAAATAAGAGAATGCCTCAGACAGATATTTAAACAACAGGAATTTATTTCCCCCCATCCTGGAGGCTGAGAGTCTGAGATCCAGGCCTCTCTCATGGGTGTGTAAATGTCATGTTCTCCCCATGTCCTCACATGGTCGTCCCTCTGTGTGTGTCTGTGTCCTCATCCCCTCTTCTTATCAAGATCCTATAAAGACCTATGGTATCAGGGCCCATCCTAATGACCTCATTGTACCATAATCCCGTCTTTAAAGACCCCACCTCCAAATATAGTCCCATTCTGTGGTCCTGGGGGGTGAGGACTTCAACGTAGGGATTTGGGGAGATGAGGCACGGGATTCAGTCCAAAACACAGTGCGTCACCGTATGCTCGGTCACACACTTTACATTCCTATTCTTGCTCTCTGTGTGTTTGGGATATATCCTAAGAACCCGGAGTGCCAAGGGGAGATTCGTGTTTGTTCCGTTTCTTTCATGATCGTCTCCACCCTGAAGACAGGCCATGCTTGTCTGTGCAAAAAGTGCTAAGAGCTGTACGTGCTGCATGTACCCCTCACGTAGGCCATCTGGATAGCAAGTATAATATTCAGAAGAGCCATAGAGGGCATTTCCAAACCAGTTTTTCATTTACCTTAAATAATGCGCTGGGACCTCTCTCAGCATTCTGGATCTCTATGTTGTACGCTTGTTCCCATTCACAGCTCTGCTCATATGCTCAACTGCCCCGAATAATGGACAGTATACGGCTGGATCAAACACAGACACAGATCACGCAGATTGTGACAACTCAAATCTGTATGACACCTTGCCAGACCTCCCCGATGTAGAAGGGGGAGGGTTTTAATTAGCCTTGGTTTTGCAGGATGGTGAAAGGCGCTATTCTTAACAGCCTCAATTCGTTCTTCTGTCTGAACGTTGTGTGACACGTTGCTTTTATTTATTTATGTGATTTTTGCCAATGCTCCAAATTCGTGCCACCACAATATTATTTAATATTTCCAATGACTTTTTTTTTAAATGGCTCCTTTTAATTTTCTACACCTAAGTACAATTGATGTCTGACTTGTTCCTTGCAGGGATTTTTATTTATTTTTATTATGTTAAAGATTTATTTTTGTATTTGAGAGAGAAAGAGAGCTCAAATGTGGGGTGGTGGTGATGCAGAGGGAAAAGCAGACTCCTCGCTGATCAGGGAGCCCAATGCAGGACTCGATCCCAGGACGCTGAGATCATGACCTGAGCCAAAGTCACATGCTCAACCCACTGAGCCACCCTCTTGCAGGATGTTTTTTTTAACTTTCTGTGAGATATACAGGTGCCAGTCACTAAGAAACCCCATGATTGTAAGCATGGGGAGTCAATCTTTGATTAACATGAGATGATGCTGAGAAACATTGATCATTTAGATATTTGAATATAACACACAAACGAATTTACCTAATGTTGCTTGTGTCCCAAAGACATGGGATATGGCTTTATTTTAATTTATGCACTGATGCATAACCAGTTTGATAATACTGAGCCCTTACTGTTTACAAAACTTAACTTCAGTCAATAAAGCAGTAGGAAGGGTTTTGCTGCCATTCTAATGATAATGAGGAAACCCACCCCCACCCCCCCACCCCCGTGATGTTGTGACTTCTGAGAATTTACTTTGAGATGGTTTGATTGGGACCTTAGTCTCTTCCCTCAAGTATGATTCCATGATGAATGAAATGACTACATCAGACAGAGAAACATTCTTTGTGCTATTATAAATAAGAAAACATGAGCCTCTGTGGGCTTTAAAACCAGGTATATAGCTGTTATCATAATGCTATTATTTAACTGGAGAGTAGAATAAAATATATATGGAAATAGTGAAGATATTGTTATTCCTTTCTTCTTCTCTATTTTATTTTCTTATATTTTTTTTAAATTCAATGTGCCAACATATAATGTAACACCCAGTGCTCATCTCATCCTGACGGGCATTAAGATAATGCATGATTCCATCTGGATTTTAAGATCTGAAGTCACTGTAGGGGTGCTTGGGTGGCTCCATTAGTTAAATGTCTGACACTTCATTTCAGCTCAGGTCATGATCTTGGGGTCCTGAGATTGAGCCCTGTGTTTTCTCTCTGTCTTAGATGGATGGATGGATAGATAGATAGATAGATAGATAGATAGATAGATAGATAGATAGACAAAATGGACAGATAGATGGATGGATGGATAGATGGATGGAAGGATAGATAAAAATAGATAGATAGATAGATAGATAGATAGATAGATAGATAGATAGAATGGTAGAATGGATAAGTAGATGGATGGATGGATGATCATCAAAAAAAATCTTAGGTCAGTATAAAAAATGGAAAACTCTAGTTATCTGGTCTAAAATATTAGAAGATGCATGAATTGGTCTCTGCCCCCCTGGTTCCTGACACAGAGTTCCCCCTAAATCCCTTGGACTTTTATAGGTGATAGGAACATTTTTTTTTCTATTGTTCTAGTGAGGTCACCACAAAAACCAAGCCATGTTGAGAAGCTTGGGACTATCAGCGCCACCGCATCTACCCCCTCATCCAGAGAGGGTCTGGAAATGGAGTCATTGATGGTACCTACAAGAACAAACCTCCATAAGAATCACACTCCTGTGGGGTTGGGAGCTTGCTGGTTGGTGAACACGTGCATCTACCAGGAGGGCGGAGCACCCCAGCTGCGCAGGAAGCTCCTGTGCTTGAGATGTCTCCACACTCATCCCTTGTACCACTTCATCTGGCTGTTCCCCTGTATCCTTCATCATGTCCTTTGTTAGACTACAAACCAGTAAACATGTTTCTCTGAGTTCTGTGAGGTGTCCTAGCAGACGATCAAACCCCAGAGCGTGTAGTGGGAACCTCGATATGTAATCAGTCATGCAGAAGTACAAATGGAAATCTGGAGCTGGGGGTGGTCGGTCTCGTGGGACCCCTTCACTCCCCGTGGGGTTTCCCCTCGCTCAGTTTCATGTGATAAATGAGTTATGTTCTAGGATACTCAGCTGGTGTCACAGAGGATGGCTTGGGGGCAGAGGGGACACTCTCAGAGATTTGATTAGAAGTGTTGGAAGTGAAGTGTTGTGTGTAAAAGGGAAGGAGACACACAGAAGTGAGTTTTTCCTTTAATTCTCAGTGTTTTTAACATGGTATGTTTGGGATCAGGCTGTTTCTCCATTCAGGTGTAAAATAAAAATGCATAGGGGCCCCCCCGGGTGGCTCAGTGGTTGAGCATCTGCCTTTGGCTCAGAGCATGATCCCGGCATCCTGGGATAAGTCGTACATCGAGCTCCCTGCTCAGCAGGAAGTCTGCTTCTCCCTTTCTTTCTGCCCCACTTCTTGCATACTCTCTCTCTTTCTCTCTATCTCAAATAAATAAATCTTCCAAATAAAAATCCCCAGTCGCATATCTGCAACAACATGAGCCACTCAGTAGCTCCTGAAATGCAGGCTTTCTGTCTTTGACGTTTGCTGAGCAGAGAGAATGGGTCGTGTGGGGCGTGGGCTGCAGATTCCAGAGCTGGAAAGATGGAAACAGATCATATTGTTGGGGACGGGTCATGTTGGGCAGGCGGGGCGATGGTCTCTGTCTGGCCTGTGTCTCCTGACGGCTTCTTTCCCAAGTCTGTGGGTTTCTGGTTGGCTCTGATAGCATGTCCCCTCCCTCAGATATAGCCCACTTTATCTGCTGGCACCTGCTGCAGTGCCCTTCAAGATGTGAAAGCCCTTCTCTGTTACCGGGTGCAACACTGACAGTGTCTACAAGACACTGGTATCCAAACCTGGTAGACACTCTTCACCATAGAACATTCAAACACCCTAGGGTACACTGTTGGGAATCTACACAATTTTCTATAATATTAGTCCACTAGCCTGACAGTCTTGGTGCTGGATTCTCCATCGTCAACATCCCTCTTGGCCTGCACTCCCCCTCCTCACCCAGACAGTCGTAGGGATTGCCTTCTCCCCCAAGTAACACTTTGACGGTGGAAAAGACGGTGCTGCCCGAAGCTTCCGCTGAAATATGCAAAATCTGCCTTTGTGTGAGCTTCTGTTTCTGCAGGAAAACCTTTCTTCCTTGCAATACGGAGAGGATCTTCTGTTTACTTGGCAAAAACCTAAAGGGTACCATCCTGAATGGACAGGGTAGGGGATGTACGTAGCGCAGAAGTGCTCCACTGTGCAGAAGGGTGGACGTTCAACAGCAGACAGAAGGGGAGAGACATGACATTGTACTTCATGGGAATGGAAGGAGGCCTCCAACCGTATTACTTGATTCCACTTCTTCACCTCGTTTATTTCAGGAGAATAGAATAGTTTCAGTACACATGTTTGCACAAAGAACGCACTGTCTTTGTTGCAATTTATTATCTAAGTCAAGGTAAAACCCATCGCCTAAAGCACATGAATGCATCTGTGCCGTATCATATTATGTTGGAAATGGAAGATGCTTTGGTGATCGTTGTATTCACCACCTTTATTTTATAGCTAGAGGAAAATAATGTTGGTACGTAAAGAGTAATGAGTTTTAGTCGGGTCACGATGGAAATGCTTGAGTATGAACTAACAGGCTGATAGTTTTATATCCTAATTGTGCAAAATAACTTCGATATATGTTGTTATAATAATGGGATTGTGCAACCACTGAGAAATATTTGAGAGATATTATAAAAACAAATGCAACTTGAGATGACTTTTAAAAAGTGTTTAGAACTCCCAAGTTTTCATTTTAAAACTTACTTTTTATAGAATATTTTTGTAGCATATGTATTTTAAATTACTAAGCAAGTGACAAGACTATATTTAATCAATATTATTTGCTATGTTCTGATTTAAATGTATGCAAAATTATTTGCTGAGTGATTATTGGACAGGTTTCTACTTAAGAAAGTTTTAAAATAAATTATGCTTTTGAGATTATTACTTAGTTTTCTCCATACATGTACATAGATGTCATTGTCTATCCTATTCATGTGGTCTGACTTTTCCTTACCTAAAACTAGTCCCACTTTCCATGCATTAGAATGTCTACATTAATTTAATACAAACAAATCCACTTTTAAATAACCAGCGTCTCTACATCTAATATTTTAGTTAACAAAAGTGCTCATTGTATCCTTAAGAACCATAGATGTTGGTGAACAAGATAAGGAAACGTATTCTTTACTCAATCCATAAAGCTACTTTCCATAGGATTTTGTTAAGTGAGATCAGAGATGGCCATTACATACTGACCCCTAAAGGACCAAAGAGCAAATTGACCTGATTCGTGTTATCCCTCTTGCTATTTCTGAAGGAACCTAGACTGTTAGTCATGTTCTGGAGAAATTAGAGTTGATAATTATAGAAACTAAAACACAAAATCACCTATGATTTTTATTAGCATCCCAACTCTGTGTCAATGGGCACTGAAGACCATTTGGGGAATGGGCAGTCCTTACCAAATTTCTGTGAACTCGCCAAACCCAGAGTATGTATTGAGTCAGGTGTAAGTAGAGGTATAAGCAAGCCCAATGACTTCCTTCAGAAGATCCCCTATGACCTGCATCTGGTCTTGGGCATTTCGTGGTTTTCTCCACCAATAGAAGGGCCAGTGCCCGAGTGTCCATGAACACACACACATACACAAACAGACACACAGTCAATTAAAAAAACCCCAAACATTCCATTCTCTCCAGGCTCTGGCCAATGTCATTTGCTTGACCAGAGCTCTGTTTGGCTTCTGATAATTAACATTTAGCAATGGAGTCTAAAGAGATAATGCATGGAAGGGAAGGATGGAAGACCTAGTCTCCATTTCCCCTTGAACTTGAAAAAGAAAGTTTCTTTCTTGAAAAAGAAAGCTTGAGGGCAGACAACATCCCAAATCTCCCCACCATTGGTTTTGGAGGCATTTGGTATCTTCTTTTATCCTCTCTACCCTGTCCTGCTCCTGCGGATAGAGCAATGTGTGTCGGTTAGTTCTTTACTGTTTACTTTAAATACTCTGAGTGCACACAAACCCTCCCCTTGCAGCAGGATATTCCTGTTTAATAATGGTTTTAGTGTTAGCAAATTGGAAGGATTCTCATTCTCATTAAGAAGAATTAACACATGTATTTTCTGTCTCTGAAAATCACGCACCTTCTTTTTCAGTTTACAAAATCTTCCTGTGAAAGATCTCTGTACCAATTGATGGACATGTGTCCATCTTACATATTTTAGGGGTCCACCTGCGATGCTACAATGAAAGTAATAGTGTTATCACTTTTTTTTAAATTTTTTATTTATTTATGATAGGCACACAGTGAGAGAGAGAGGCAGAGACACAGGCTGAGGGAGAAGCAGGCTCCATGCACCGGGAGCCCGACGTGGGATTCGATCACGGGTCTCCAGGATCACGCCCTGGGCCAAAGGCAGGCGCCAAACCGCTGCGCCACCCAGGGATCCCTTTTTTTTTTTAATTTTTTATTTATTTATGATAGGCACACAGTGTGTTATCACTTTTTTAACCTATGAAGTAATCAATCAATCGATCGATCAATCAAGTAGACCTCTTTCTTTGGGAAATATTACTCCAAACAGCAATTATTATTCCTAAGGGAGAAAACAATCCCATCACATTTCTACCATTCTATGATGTAGTTAATAGTTTCTGTTAATCTCTATTTTGTAAAGCAGAAAATATGGTTAACATAAATGGATGTAGTCTTACTAGCTTTATTGGGTTAGATAGTTGGACAGTATTACAACTAAAACTAGCAAAGTGTCCTAGACAATTTTTATCCACAAATGTATTATACTTGCCTTGTCTTCCGCATCAAACCCTTTCAGAAACAATGAATTATAAATCAGAAATCTGTAATAAGTTATAGAATATTTACTTTTTTAGACTGATGAGGAACCAATTTTTAAGTCTGATAGACTTCAAACTAGGTTTCAGCCAAGTTGTGATAAATTTTCATCTGAAAAACTGTTGCTAATGTTCTTCATCCCCTATTGTGTAAAAAAAAAAAAAGGCTTGTAATTTTATATTTTTGTAAAACCTTTACTGCTTTGTAAGAAAATCAGGGTGAAAAGTCTGTCATATTTCTTAATCTAGAAGCAATAGTTTTTCTAGATTAATCATTCATTTTGACTGATTCAGAGTTCTTCCAGTTGATGAATAATCCGTTAGTGATGTACCTACCTCTCTATTCTGATCTGATACTCATTCATTATTCATAGCATTAAAATAGTATGATGACTTTAAAGGGGCTTCAGAACACAGAACCTGAAGTAAGGTGATCTTTTTTTTTATTTTATTTTTATTTTATTTTTTTATTTATGATAGTCACAGAGAGAGAGAGAGAGAGAGAGAGAGGCAGAGACACAGGCAGAGGGAGAAGCAGGCTCCATGCACCGGGAGCCCGACGTGGGATTCGATCCGGGGTCTGCAGGATCGCGCCCTGGGCCAAAGGCAGGCGCCAAACCGCTGCGCCACCCAGGGATCCCAGTCAGGTGATCTTTATATGATGATGCAGGTTTGTGAATTTTGTCCTAGAGCTCTGGAAATGCCCCCACCGTGTCTGAATTTGTCTGCCTTTCATCGACCACTCTTGTAGGCACTGGGAGTTAGACTCATCTTCAGAAACCAACCTGAAGCTCCTCATATGACTAAGATAGCAGTTTGAGAAATAACCGTGATGCGTCCATGCTTGTACTCACTCTGCTGCAGGCGCACGTTTGCTTTCGCGGGGTCCCCTCGTGGCGTGAGGCATAGACAAATGTGGGAACTTAGTGGCTGCTCAGCTGTCTGCTGACCGCACTCAAAGCTGCCCTTATATCACAGAAAAATGAGTAGCTGAGGGGCAGTAGGTTGGAATTCCCTTTCGTGTGGAAAAGGATCTCCATGCTTTTGATAAAAACACATTGGCTAATTTGTATCATCCCTTTTAGATTGTCTCAGCTAAAGGGAGAGAAATTCCCTGGATACTCTGGGGCTAGCTTGGATGGACTTACAGAGTATTGCATCGTGGAGGATTCATTCACCTGACAGTGAGGGTGAACTGAGAACTCTCCTGTGCACAAAAGTTGCAGATAGTCAAGGTACGTTGGTACTCTGCCCTCCAGCAGGTGGAACACAACACCTCCACCCTAGGTGTGGCTGGAGCCTCATGACTTTTTTCACCACGAGGACTGCATGCAAGGGGGTAAGGGAGGTTCTCTACAGTGGACTACGTGGAAAACCCTACGTCAGTTTGATGTTCAGGATTAACATCAGCAGTGACACATCATATTGATGGCGTGTGTTCCTCATACCACGTGATGAGAAGGGCATGCCACCCATGTGACCTTCCTCTCCACACCCACAGCACCAGCCTAATTATGAGAAAAACGTCAGGCATCGCCCAGCTGAGGAACACCCGACAAAATATCTGATCGCTATTTCTCAAAATTCTCAAGGTCATTCATGGAAAAAATAAGGGAAATCTGAGAAATAGCCAAGATACTGTCTGGCTATCTGGTGGGGGAAAGGAGTTCCCAGGATGCGTTGTCAAGAGCAGTCAGTAGAGTCCTACCTGAGGGAGCCACGCCCAAGTTCCCTGCCTCACCGGAGGCCTGACATGAATATCAATAAGCCTTGACTCAGATTTCGCACTGGACTTGCGGAAGCAGTGGTGTCTATTTCGTGATATGCCTTCTTTTTTAAACAAAATCATTTTTTTTTTCTCCAAGAGATGATCTCCACTCCTGACTTTGTACAGTTCCTGTAATTCTGCTCACTAAGCCTAAACAGAATATAATATTGTGAAGACTGCCCTCCACAAGCATACTTAATCATACAGGCGGTTAGGGTTCCCCGGAGCATTATAGAATACTTCTCTGTAGTTTTCTGCACTCGATACAAGTCCCCTGTGTCGTTTTGACTCTTTGCACGTTTACAGACCCCGCCTTATCCTCACAGCTCTGGAAGGATGTTGGACGTTAAACCGCACGCAGTTGAATGAGATGTGTGAACAGAACCTACTGACATCATTCTGTGCAGGAGGCTGGCGTGATATAGCTGTGATGCCTCCCGTTCTGGCCGCCCTGCTTGCAGAACAGCCACCTCCCAGGACAGCTGAATGCAAAGCCACCTCGGTCTGTAACAATCCAACCCCCTCAAAGAGCCTCTGACCCCATCTCCACATCTTAGAACTACCCACTCCCAAAGAGGTCATGCAGTGACCACCCCCCCGGGTTTGTTTATTTATTTATTTACTTATTTATTTATTTATTTATTTACCTTCCCTGCCCTCATGGGTAAACTCTGTTCCTTCTTCATGTGTCTCTTTACAGCCACTGAAATAAGCTATTTGCACCTCTCTGGTATCCAACGATACTTTATTCATCACGGTTTTTATTAAATACATCAAAATAGGGCGATTAGTAGGATGAGATCGTAAATTCCCAAGGTGCTCAAATGCACTGTCTTCAGTGTCCCACAAGCAGAGAAGGAACCTTTAAAAACCAAGACGTGCAGTTGTAGTTGTATAAAAAAGCAAGGTATTTATTTATAGCAGTTCTCAATATGACCAGAATCCTGCAAGGCAAGAAAATGGAAGAGATTGAATCCCAGAAACGTGCCTCTTGGAACCAAATGTAGCCTGGTATTCTTGAACATCCCCAGCCTGGATTGGGAAGATCATTCTTGTTTACGTGGAAAGGAGGGCACCCATTCAGCCCTCTCCTCCTATACTTGAGTCTTAAAAGCACAGTCATAGTTACTGGACACAAGTGGATCCGAGGTTTTACTGTAATTGTGCCCCAAAGAAGAAAGAGACGTGTTGAGCTTTTTATGTTCATCCTTAGAGTCCCTTCACCGAAACAGGGTTGAGGCTAGCAAGACTGAGTGTCAAGGCAGTAGCCTTCCTTTTTCCAATAGTGCATTTGAGCTCTTTTGGAAAATTGCCCTCAGTTACAACCTTCCATCCATATGTCTCCCTGAAACCTGCTGGTCACCCCATGCAGTACCAACCGGGGAGTCTCCTTGAATTTCTGAAAGTTTTCTGATACATCAAACCCGCCTTGGCTGTATTTTAAAAGGTAATTTGTTGGTAGAAAACTCTAGGCACAGTAGATGAAGATACAACCACCATGGCAAAGGCCATTTGTTACTCATGATTCACAAGAGGACGGGACACGTCGCACCAGGCTGCACATGGAAGCGCCAGCGTTGGTCAGGAGGCTGTGGGAGCCTTTGTGGGCTGGAGCCTTTGTTGTGGTTTACACGGAAAGGAATGGGTGAAGCGGGATTAGGATGGGCTGGTGTGAATAATTCCTGTGAGCCTCAGAGTGCAGGTGCTGTCCTGAGTCGTTCAGTATCTGGCTCCGGGGAACATTAAGGCATATGGGAAGAGTAAGAGACTAACAAAGATGGTGGTCGGGTGTAGACTCTGCCTTGGCTGGTTGGCATTTGAGTAGGGAGTTGTTTGTTCTCTCTGCAATTTGGCTAACCCTGCAGACTCGGCAACGTTCCCAAGATGTCAAACCATCAGAAAAGTCATTGCAGACTATACACAGTCCACACATGTTATCGGTAGTTCATTGAGACACACACAGGATGGGAACCATGGGTCACCATGGCACCATCATGGCATCTCCTGGCTTGGAAGGGACATCCTACCCCAGAGGAACCCATAATCCCTGTAGCCATCCTAGAGGCAAAGACCACTGCATCCCTGCAGGGACCCCACCCAGTCCTGGAATCACACACTTAGGGGAGCTCAAAACCCATGACTCTCGACAAGCTACTGCTCGTTCTTCGGAGCCAGAGGCACTGTTCCCGTCAGGTGTGTGTTACATCAACAAAGCCCTCTGTGCCTACAGCCGTCACTCTTCCTTCATCAAGATCTGATAAGATCAGACTCTACCACATGGCAAGTGCTTTCTTACCTATCCTGCAAGACAGGAAGTAACACCTCACTGATGATGCAGCCCGAGAAGAGTAAACAGAAGGCTCAGTCGTATCATGAGATCTTAAGTCACTCTTCTGTGGATACTTTTGCTTGTGTTTGATTAGCAGGACACTTTATTGACTTTTATCTGGCCAGCTCGTTAGGATAATAATAGCAGCATGCCGGCGACCTTGTACATGAAAACACATTTGATCCCGACGTGAGCACACAGTCCTCGGTGGGGGCACACACGGTTTTCTGCACAGGATGACATACCTATGTGCCATGAAAATACCAAACCGCATCATCGCGTCCATTTCACAATCCGTTTGGCGATGTGGACGTAGCATAAACAAGCCGTTTAAATATGTGCATTGCAAAAATCAGCGGGTAACAAAAATGGGATCCCAGATCCAAGACATTTTTCAAAATGAAAATGCCATTTTAATTTCATCAAGTGAAAATATTCATCACATTTTAATGAAAACAAATAGCTCCGTAAGAACATAGCCTGGGAAATTGTGTCCTCCAAACACGTTAATCAGCGTTAGGTCAATTAACCACCTTAGTTAAGCTAATTATTTATTAGGCGTGTATACAGACATCAAGTTTAAGAACACTGAATTTTTTCATCAAAATGGCAAGAGAGTTATTTTACATTTTATTGTTTTGTTTTTTGAAAGAGAGAGCACTCAGGCACATGAGTGTGAGTGGCACAGAGGGGAGGAGGGGCAGAGGCAGAGAGAGAGGGAGAATCCTAAGCAGACTCCATGCTCAGCATGGAGCCCTACGTGTGGCTCGATCGCACGACCCATGAGACCCTGACCTGAGCCGAAATCAAGAGGCAGATGCTTAACTGACTGGGCCACCCAGGTGTCCTAGAGCTTTTTTTTTTTTTTTTAACTTCACAGTTAAAACACAATGTTAGGATTTCAAAATATGGGATGGATTAAGATCATCTTAAATGGTCTTTTGTGTTAGACGTTTGCCTTCATAAAATTATGGATCATCCGTAAAATGGTTGAATGGTATAGCAGAAACAAATACCCAACTAACAGGCATACCAGTAAGACGTTTCCACACATCCAAAAAAGAGGGCAGTGGCGTAACATCCATATAACAGTGCGATGGCGTCACATCTGTAAATGACCTCCACCGTGTCGCACTGACTGGGTCCTGCTACCATTCACGGCCGTCTTCGTGGGTCATGGCTCAAGATACTGTTTAACAAAGCGCGTGTGCCACAGATTGCAAAGATCTCAATTGTGGGTTAGATTATGTAGTTGATGGTGCCGCATAAAATGCAGTTGACCCTTGGACGATATGGTTACGCCAGGGCGTGGATTCTTGTTGGCAGATGCAGTACAATGAACGTATTTTCCCTTCCTTACGATTTTCTTCATCAGATTTTCTGTAGCTTACTTGATTGTGAGAACACAGTGTCTTATATCTAGAACGTACAAAGTGTGCGTTCATCAATTAAGTCATCGGTAGGGCTTCCACTCAACGGTAGGCTGTTGTTAGCTAAGTTTTTGGGGAGTCAGACATATGGGAAAACTTTAGACTGGCCGGGGATCGCCATCCCTGCTGTTCCAGGCTCAAGTACACACCATTACGCTGACAAAGAAATGGGAAATGTGCACATCGCAGCCGTACGTTGTATCGCAGAATGCAAGTCTTGGAAATTCATATGGTGCCTAGGAGAAGAGAAATCCTCCCCCCCCACACACACACCTGCTTTTTACATTTCTCCTTTCTTGGGTCGTTTCTCATCTTTTCTGTGATGTTTCTTTCTATTTCTCTTTTTCTAAAAACAAATCAAAACCTTATCTATTTTTCCTCCGGCCTTTTCCCTCCGTCCTGTCTGTTTAGGTTTTCCCCTTTTGAAATCGATTTGCTGAACGGGTGGACATTTGTATATCCACGCAAATAAACAGTCTGAGGGTAAACATGGTTTTATATAATAAGCAAAGCGCGATGTGTCAGAAAGAAGTAATACATCGCCGAAAGCGACAGAGTAAATAAATGTTAAATGGGTGGATTGAGTGTGTACATCATGTGAATTAACTCTCATGCCATTTAATTAAATCGTAATAATTACTATACTTGTAGCTTTAAAAAATAAATTACACGGGTGCCTATATTTTTCAGGGCCTGACCGCCTAGTAATGAAGACAGACGTTCTAATCCTTCTTTTGCCTTTTACTCTTCATGCATATTCCTAACTTTATTCTCTTGGAGAGCAAAGACATGGAGTTAAACTCCAGGCAGGCTGGTGAAATGTCTATTCAAGGACAAGCACGGCGTGTGGAGGGCATCAAGGTGTGACGTTACCTATCAGCAGAGTCCTGGTTTCTCGTTTCTCCTCATTGCTCATCAGAGGACTGGACCCTGCATGTACACTGGGAAACAGCCCACCAAGGAAAGACAAATGGAGAGAAACGAGTGGCACACAGAGACCCAGACATACAGAGAGGCCCAGGACTTGGTGAATGTTGCCACTGGAAGCCTTTAGCTGACTCTTGGGAGCGATCATCTCACCCATCATGTGCAGCTGGGATTTGATGGGAACCTCCGTCATCGTGGCTCTATGTGAGTGGGGATGACACGTGCCCCATGGCTAGGCCATGGTCACTAAATACACCATGAAGTGGCTTCTGGGGAGCAGGGGCTATGTTTCGGATTCCATTGCTAAACTTATCTCCACTGAAATTGCACATTTTAGGTTTTGGTACCCTGGCAGATTTTATGGGGTTCATTAAGACAAAAAGTAACCAAAACCAAATGATAGGGAAAAAAGCAAAACTAACTAACTAACTAACTAACTAACTAAATAAATAAATAAATAGAATAAGAAGAGAATCTGTCAGAAGAGTTCTAGGTCCAATATTTTCTGACAGTCACCCAAATATTGAGAAACTAACATACTGTGCTGTGGATTCTAACTTGTACGGAAGAATGGAAAATTCATATGTAAAAAGAATGTGCATTTACTTAAGTCATATCCTTTGGCCATTGTACTGGATAGATAGGTCTGCCTGTGAAGAGTAAAAGTCACGAATTAATACGAGAAAATACAGGAAAACACCCAAGTGGTTTGTGGTTGTGGAAACATTTCTTTTTTAAAAAAAAATTCAAAGAATAGGATGAGAACATTGACAAATATATTTCCATTGAAATATAGGATAAATATGGATAAAAAAAAAGGAGTTGATCGATGGATGGAATATTTTTACCCTGGAAAGCCTCACAACCAAGAAAATAATATCTAGGTTTATAAGAAATCCCCATGAATTTATAGGAAATATACAGTATCCAGAATAATTATCGGCAAAAAAGTGGACATGTAAATAAAAGAGAAAATTCAAATTGCCTACTTTGAGAGGAGTAGATCTGAACGTATTCACCATGCTCATATTCCCTGGGGCTCAGAATTATACTGGTTAATGTGCACACTGAATTGTTTACTTCACATATCTGCACCAAAGAGACAATCTGTGACATTTTAAGTAGGCACAATGTTCAGAGAAAAGTCCAAAATAGTGTCAAGATAATTGAGGAACATTTCCTCAGTACTTTTTTGCAGAAACTTCCTGATAGAAATAAAAAAGAAAGGACAGAATTCTGAGACTATACTGAAAAAAGACAAGAGTATGCCCACCT
This sequence comes from Vulpes vulpes, assembly GCF_048418805.1. NCBI lineage: Eukaryota > Metazoa > Chordata > Mammalia > Carnivora > Canidae > Vulpes > Vulpes vulpes. The sequence goes on along the minus strand of NC_132796.1, from coordinate 2,922,438 downwards.
CTTTACCATGGGTCTTCTATATTATCCCTTTGGAATTTCATTTTTTTAAAGTTTGTTTTGATTTTTGGGTAAATGCACATTTAAATGTAAACAGAATTGTAAATATCATCTGTAGATATAGATAAATAGCTGGATAGATAGCTACATAGGTCTTGGTAGGTAGATCAGTATGTAGGTAGATGACTGGCTGGTTGGATGGCTGGCCGGAAGGATGGATGGATGGATGGATGGATAGATGGATGGAAGGATGGAAGGGTGGATGGAGGGATGGTTGGATGGATGGTTGGATGGATGGATGGATAGATAGAAGGAAGGATGGATGGAAAGATGGATGATAGAAGGATGGATGGTTAGATGGATGGAGGGATGGAATGATGGATGGATGGATGGATGGATGGATGGATGGATGGATGGAAAGGGGGCTACATGCATTGCTAGACAGACATATGTGTTGATGATAGAGAGATTGATCGATCAAGCAACCAGTAATTCTCTTTTTTTTTTTTTTTTTTTTTTTTTTTTTAGCAACCAGTAATTCTCAAGTGAATTGTTTGCTCTGGGCAGCCGTGGGTCACCCCAGATACTTGTAGGATGCCTGTCTTCATAATTGCACAAAGATGTTACTTGCCTTCCATAATCCTGTTCTGTCACTGGAGTTTTCCAGAAACCATGTGATAATGCGGCAGATTGAGCACGAAAGCAGACAGCAGTATCCAACTGTCTTCTATTAAGACAAATACTAAGGAGCACTTACAAAGTGAAATAGGATACCAATGTTATTACTACTTTTTCCTATTTTAGAATATGTAGTTGTTTTCCTCACAATATGTGTACATGAGTTTACGAAAAACAAATAGATTTTTGTAATTTCTAGTATGGTAACTATCAAAACTTGTATAACCTTAACATAAAGAAAAGGTTTCGGGTTGTCTTCAATAATTTTAAGTGAGTTAAAGGAGTCAAAAAATTCATAAGCACTGATTACATAACATGCATGTATGTATCATTTGTTTGCATAAATATATATATATATATGTGGGTTTATATATATAAATTTGTCTTTAGAATCCGAACTAACGCTTGCATGTTGGTAATTATATTTGTAATGTGATAATGGGAAGTGTATATATAGTGAAATAGAACATGGGCTCTGGAATCCCATCTTTGTCTTTAATCAAAGGGTTGTCACTAAGTTATGGTTTTTGGATAACTTTGTCCCTGTCACTGGGCCAGTCTCCTCTCTGTGAAAATATAATAACAGTGTATCAGAAATTTGTAAGAATTAAATGATTTAACCTATTTAAAGCAATCAGAATAATGCATGCAAATGTTCATTACATTGATTTTCACGAAGTTCTGGTAAAGCAAATCCTACATCTGTTTTATTTTTTTTTTTTTTTTTTTTTTTTTTTTTTTTTTAATATTTTTTTCTTTATTTATTTATGATAGTCACACAGAGAGAGAGAGAGAGGCAGAGACACAGGCAGAGGGAGAAGCAGGCTCCATGCACCGGGAGCCCGACGTGGGACTCGATCCCGGGTCCCCAGGATCGCGCCCCGGGCCAAAGGCAGGCGCCAAACCACTGCGCCACCCAGGGATCCCCTACATCTGTTTTAATAACAAAAAATAAAATCCAGCAGCACATGAAATTAAAACGTAGCAGACCAAAGAGTCATAGCCAGGTGAAACATAACAGCGATTTTCATTCTTTGTGTAATATTTTGCATAATGTTACATCAAGAGTTCATTTCTGTATTTGTTTCTGGGCAGCCAGGCCCATTTCTCCAATCCACATAGTTTGATGGGATGGCCTATCTTCTGGTTTCAGTTGCTATAGACAGATCTGATTCAGTGAGTTCAGTCTCAGAAGTGAAGGAAGGAGGAAAGGTGGAAGGAAGGAAAGAAAGAGGGAAGAAAGGGGGGAAGGAAGGAAGGAAGGAAGAAGGAAGGAAGGAAGGAAGGAAGGGGGAAAGAAGGAAAGAAGAAAGGAAGGAAGGAAGGAAGGAAGGAAGGAAGGAAGGAAGGAACAGGGAAAGAAGGAAGGAAGGCAGACCGGCAGGGCGAAGGTACAGGATGTGAGGGGAGGGAAGAGGAGGGAAGAAGGGGCAGAAGAGGAAGTAAATATGGTGCACTGCATGCTCCTGGCACTCCTAAGAGGATGGACTAGGCCAATCCTTGCAGCGTGGGAGCCGTGCAGACACATACTCATAATAGTACCCAGTAAAGCTTACAGGACGGACTTCAGAGCGAGCAGTCGGGATTTGGAGTCCCACCTCTCCCTCGGTTGCTACCCCTGCCACTGGAGCACCAGCTCCTCCCTAAGGAGCCACAAGACAACCCATGATACCTCTCTGCCTCTCCGTCTGTCTCTTTCTTGGGTGCACAGGCACGTAGCTTGGCCACATGCCAATCCTGGGGCAGGTGGCCCCTTACCTAAGAAGGCGCTCTGAGGAGTCTGGTCAGGTGTAACCTGCGAGCACTAGCTGCCCACCTGCTGCTGCGAGGTGACATTATTCAGGTCGCAACAGGCTGCTGCACAAACTTATGCCTGCAGGGATGGTTCCTCCCGAGACAGAGCAGCGTCATCATGAGCTTGAATTCGTTTGTCACCCGAGTTGCGTCGTGATCTTTAAAAGGCGCCTGGGTGGCTCAGTCGGTTAAGCTTCGGACTCTTGGTTTTCACCCAGGTCATGATCTTGGGGTCATGGGATTACGCCCCACATCTGGCTCCACGCTCAGCAGGGAATAGGATCGAGATTCTCTCTCTCCCTTTCTCTCTGCCTCGCTCCCTGAGTGCTCTCCCTGTCTCTCTCTCAAATAAATAAAACTAAAAAAAAAGGGCATTTCACTTTGCCAGGAATGAAAAAGAAACACAGGTGCAGATATAATAATACAGAAATAGCACACAATAAAATAATTACCTTGTATACTCATGCACATTATTTATTCTATGTAAGATCTATATTTGAATAAATTAATACATTGATACAATTGAATAATATGATATAAACTCTTAAAGATACACTCATTACTTTATAAATTATTTTCATACGAAATAAATAAATAAATGCCTTTTATTTTGTGTTATCAACCACTTAAAAAGCAATAAAGTCAGAAAAAAAATGACATGTGCAGTTGACCCACAAACAGCATGGATTTGAACTGCCTGGTGCACTAATATGTGGATCTATGTCTCTAAATACCATACGCTACTATAAATGTATTTTCTTTTCTTCATGATGTGCATGATCACATTTCTTTCCTCTTACTCACGCTATTTTAAGAATATAGTTACGCATATCATGTACGAAATATGCATTAATCCAGCATTGTTATCGGTAAGGCTTCCGACGAACAGTAGGCTATTAGCTGTTAAGTTTTGAGGAAGTCAGAAGTCATAGGTGGATTCTTGTGCAGAGCTTCGGCTCCCCTGGTCCCCATGTTGTTCCAGGATCAACTGTATATTATAATGATTACATTATAATATTAATAAATAGCATATAACACATTGATAGGATAAAGTGATACCATCTGCCCGAAGGATACGATCATTATCGATAAATGATTTTTTTGTACCAACCCAATCCATGCTGTTTTATCAATCACCTAAAAACCCACTAAGGTCAGGACAAAGAACCCTCAAGTCTGTTTGCAGAGGTCTTGTGCGCGGCACGGAAGGAAGGTGTGAGGGGCATGATGCTCTGACATACTGTTGGGTCCTTAGCCTCATGCGAGCCCGCTGGGTCGTGCAGTGCTGGGCGGATACTCTGAGTTCACAGAAGAAACACACGCTGTGTGCCACCAAAGCATCCTTTGCACCTGCAACGAGGTGTTCACACCTGTTAAGTAGCTGTTGTTGTATTGTTCTGGCAGTGGGTACCTTCCGAGTGCAAGTGGCCGTTACCGACGGTGCATCAGACACGCACTGTGCATCCTCCGATGCAAAACTACGTTAATTCCTGCAGAAATCTCATTCTAGCTTTCCTTATTTGGAGACCTTCTGTCTTGTGTTTCGTGAAGCTCACATGCATCATCACTTGATACAAAATGTCCGTTCCAAAAGTGTGGATTAGAGAATATATGGATACGTGCACACATATACATGCATACGGAATATATTATGTGTATAATACACTTGCACTACCCTTCCGTGAGCTTTACCTTTAAAATAACAAAGAATGCTTCCTTCTTTTCCGAAATATAACAAAGGAATTAATACATCAAGGGCTCTGTGTCACGCTAGATAATTTCTTAATGTTGTCATGGAAATAGAGAAATTTAATTAATTATGATTCCTTGAAGCGGAGTGGATCACTCCTACCTCCCCGCTAACATAACATGTTTTCCTTCCTCTGAACAATGTTTCATCACGCTGTGTGAGATTTCTCTGCCGGCTACTTCCATCTTCGGATGACTGACAGGCGCAGGTGATATCTATATCCCATGTATATTATGTGGTCAGGGACTGTCTCTCGTCAAGTATGTAAGCGTTCACTGCATTGTCCGCTACAAACTGTAGGGGCAGCTTCATGCATGGTGGACTCATTGGTTGATTGGGATGGTTTTGCAGGCAAATGACAGAAGAAAAGCACTCAATCTGCAGACGGAGACAGAAAGAGAAACAGAAAGAGAGAAAGAAAGGATAAATTATCTGGATTCACGTGTGGCTCCATCCAGTGACGCTCAAAATGCTCCGTGGAACATGGTCATCTCTTACTCATCTCTCTGCACTTTGTTACGTTTGCTTTACTTTTCGGCCAGCTGTTCTGCAGTGCATGTGGTGGCATGACCACGTCCACGTTATATCCGCTCAACTCAACCCTCAGGTGCAAAGAAACCCTTCATGTCCTCAAGTTCCCTCCAATATCCCATGAGAATATATGCAGATGACCCAGCAGCAGTCGCACACCCAAGTGCGCATCAGGCTTTAAAGACGCAGATTGTGCAACATGGATAGGATGCGGTCACTGCACACAGTGGGAGATGGAGAGCGGGGCATCCTCTGTGGAATCCACTGCGCCTCCACTTGGGGGATGTCCCACTGAAAATCAAATCTCTGCTTGAAAACATTGGATGCTTGGCAGGCAGTGATGCCAGATGAGATCTACAGAGGAGTTCAGAGCGTGCGGGTTTTGAAAGGATCCCCTGTTGGCTTTCTCATCCCTTCCCGATTATATATGGTATCTCCCAACCCTACAGAACATCTGGAATATGGCCTGGGAACGTGCTGTTTTCAATGGGTGTCTGAGGGGATTGTAGCTCACTAAAGCTTGAGAGCATCTTCTCCGAGACTCTTGGCACGTACATTAAAGAAAATGAATAGTCTGGGAATGTAGATTACACTGTATATATATATACATACACATCCATATGGCATCAGCTGGTACACTTTGGTTTTCTATAATAATTTAGGTATGATACACAATTTTAGCGGTACTGTTTGTCTTACTCCGTTGAGGCTCCTGTAACAGAATACATTCGTAGACTTGCATGGCTTATAAGCAACCGACATTTGTGTGTCACATCCGGGGGCTGGGAGTACAAGATCAAAGCATCGGCATGGATTCAGCAGCTGAGGCAGGCTCTCTTACTTACGGTTCAAAGATGACCCACTTCTCCTGACCTCATCACCTCCCAAAGGCCCCACCTCCTGGTCCCATCCCATTTGGCGGGAGGATTTAACATGAATTCTGATGGAATAGCTACAATCGGTCTACAGCACTGTGTATTAATCCTGGTTAATGAACAATAAATTTGCCCATTGACTTAACCACTTATTCACTTATTATGGACATTCAACTGAATCCCATTTAAAAAATGCTTGATGTAACATTGATGGGTTCTAGTAGTCCTAAGGTTAAGTATCTAACTTACTAGGACACATTTTAGAATTTTAGACTAAGAAGTATCAACAGTCTTTGGTTATTTTACGTTAGATGTCATAAATTGTCCTCATGTTAAAAATGAAATTATAAAAAAATATGAAAATTTATCATTATGGAATCCCAGGGTAGACCACATTATTATTAATTATTATTATTATTTTTATTATTATTACTTCCATAACAGTTAATAATGTTGTCTGCTTGACCATGGTTTCTTTTACGTAGCTTTTATTTCCTCTCTCCGTATCCCCGTGAATATAAGGTCTGCAGGGTGGATGTCTTTGAGAGTTCGTTTCACCGATAGAACCCAAATACCCACTACAGTGTTGGGAATAGAGTACGAACTTGATACTTGTTCACTGCATGAACGGTGCATTCAGAAAATGAAAAATGAATCAATGGAAAAATCTTATGGCGTCAATTCATGCGATTCCCACCGAAACTGTGAGGTGGCAACATAAAGCGTTACATAAAGCTGTAATAGATAATGTCCTACTTGTTTGCCCAGAATTTACATAGATGTGTTAATAAGGTGGAAAACAAGAGATTCTCTGAAAGGCATGAATGGTAAACCAGTAACAATGGCAAGTAGTTCACGTCCTACTAAAACTAGATGCTCTGATGGATGGTAAAGAAACTTCAACTAAATTAACTTCTGGATAAGCCGCTTCCACATTTTTCCAAACATCTATTTTGCGTGTCTTTAGATAAGGAGTGGGTTGGTTTTTTCGAGGCATAGATTTCTGTTGGTGTGTCATGCTGAGCTGTGGGTACCGTCCTGAGATGGGAAGACTGCAGATAACACTGGTCTCCCCAGGTTGGCCACTACGATAATTTGGGAAGCCAACAGCGTTCCACCCCGGCAGCGCTCGAGTGAATCAGGAGACATTCACAAACAAAACCAAAATAAACAAACAGAAAGAATTAAAATGATTAAAACGAGATTTGCCTTCTTCATGCAGTTGCTTATGAGCCTTAATGTTTCCAAGGAAACACACTGTGCTTTTTCAAAAGCGGAATGGACGTTTCCATCACAAAACCCACCCTAGTAAGCGTTCCAGTTCCCTTTGAACTGCCACATTGTCTTCTCGCTCCCACTCCACGTTTAAACAGTGGAGAGTGCAAATCATCCATTATATCTCTTGTACAAAGCAACTATTTTTCAAAATATAGGATATTTTTTCTTTTCTTTTTTTTTTTGGAAGACATGAAAGGGGGAAAAAAAAGCCTTCCCTAATAATAGGATGCTGATACTTGGTGGTTAACGCATTTAGCACACGTCTATTGTCCTGATGGAGTCGTGATTAAAAACAAAATCTATGACGTTGCAGCCAGCTGAACTCTTCCTACACAAGATGTGTGCGGTGCAGATTCTCAGTTCATTTGTTCAGGACTTGTCTTTTCCGTCTCCAGTGGAAGTGAGTGATGTCCCTGTCCAGACGTAGATCGAAGACGTCCTTTATGCCATGGTCACCATGTCTGTTAGGAGCAAGTTTGTCGTGAAAAGCAGTGTCTTTGTAAAACATACGTACATAAAAGGAATCCAAATGGATCGCTCAGTTAATAGCAAATTAGGTCATTGCCCAAATGTGTAAACCTTAAACATCATCGTTTGCTGAATAAAAAACCAAACTCTTAATTTTTTTTTAAAAAAAGGAATATACACATTGTAAAATATTTGAATGTTCTAAATACACATACGGAGATACTTCTTTTTCATTTACCCCCTTTTTAAAATTTATAATGGGCCGATAGGAGTTTCTGTTTTTACATTTAATTACTAATAAATACGGGTGCCTGGGTGGCTCAGTGATTGAAGGTCTGCCTTTGGCTCAGGGCATGATCCTGAGGTCCTGGGACCGAGTCCTGCATCAGGACTGCTTCTCCCTCTACTTATGTCTCTTCCTCTTTCTCTTCGTCTCATGAATAAATGAACAAAATATTAAAAAATAATAACTACTAATAAATGTAACTGCCTTATAATGAACTACCACTTGGCTACGTTTTGACACAACACTGTCAGTCTCCAAAACGAAGAAATAAATCCAGCTCCCTGACCATGGGGCCCAGTGGCATTTATAAAATAAATAGGTACGCTGTTAACGGGGACGGGGCAAGGTAGAGAGGGATAAAATGTGCCCAAGCACAAAATTCAGACTGTACTTACTTAGGTGTGAAGCTCCATCCAGAGGGTGCTGTGATTTCGCTCTCGGATCCTCTTCTCTGGTTTATGGAAATAAAACACCAGAAGCAACATTAGAGCAAGACACCTAGAGGCATCATGGAGACGCCAGCAGAGCAAGGTGATCATCGCCACTGAGCAGGACCATTTCGACGCAGACATGGTGGTGAATAGGAAGCCCATGTCAGCAGGGTCTGGGGTAGACCCTGGATGGGCCATGCAAGCTGCTGCTTCTGTGGTGATGGGGTTCATGACTGCTCCACACAGGGCAGACATTGATGGTGGGGCTCCATGCAAGAGATCAGACCCAGGGGGCAAGGTCAGACAGACACAGACAGCCTAGCATCATCTAGGGTGGCTTCGTATGGAGCTGCTGAGGAGTTAGGGGACAGCCACGATCCCAGCCACAGATGTGACATCTACAACCAGGCAGGCCCTGCCGTGGGACAGAGGATGAGACACCACATCCGCAAGCCCCCAGACAGAAATCTCACTGCACCCCTCCTGCTGTGCCCACATATCTATAGGCTGTGGAATTAGGATGGGAATACCACCTACCTGTCTCAGAGACCACTCCGTACCTTGCAGGAAACACCCATCTGTGATCGTTACTCTAGGTGGGCTGAGACCTTGCAAGTGGTGCCATTCATGCACTTCTTTTTCATATGCGGGTTTTAAGACTTCCTGAGTCAATTTTTGCACGAGTACAGATGAGCTTCCCAATCCTGACTTTGGATCTTCACCACCACAGATGCGTTTTGATCATCTTGAGAATCATCTGCATCTTTATATCTTTATATATATTTCTGATTATCGTTCGTTCTTATGGTTTGTCTTCAGTTGCACAAATGCATCACACCTTGATTTGTCCTTTCTTATAGAGGGACATTCCAGTTTCTCCAGGTTTTGGACTATTTGCGAATATTTCTGCTATCACCATTTACATAGATGCCTTTTCATACACTTATATGCCCATTTCTGTTGTTAACTTCACTCAGCTTTAATTTCATCTTGATTCACCCTTTTGTATATATTTTTAAAGATTTATTTATTTATTTATTGAGAGACAGAGTCCAGGAAGGAGAGGCAGAGAGAGAGAGAATCTTAAGCAGACTCTGCACTGACTGTGGAGCCCAGCGTGTGTCTCAGTCTCACAACCCTAGGATCATGACCAGAGCAAGAAATCAAGAGTCAAACACTCAATGGACTGAGCCACCCAGGCGCCGTATCATCACGATTCATTCTTCTTAATGATCTATGGGTTTTATAGTGGTGCATAACAAAGCTCATATTTATTTGTGGTCTCTAAAGGTCCTCTGAGAACTGATAATCAAGGGCTGAAGTGCACCTGTTACAAATGAAGAACATTAACACCAGTCAAAGAAGGTCATAAAGCAAACATCCAGTAGTAGGGCTGAGAGGACATGCTCAATCTACCATGCTTTATGGCAATGAAACACACAGGGATTTGAGATACACCCATCCAAGTCAGCTTTTCATGGTTTTATTCCAGTCCGTAAGCTTGCACATCTTAATAGCTCTCAAGCATCCCATGGTAAGGCATTTCTTGTTCACATGATGATGTTTCTAAGCATGCAGAACCCAGAAACCTAACATCAGGAGGAAAAGTCTGCATGTGGTCTATAAGATGTAAATGGCAGACATGGCTTCCCACTTGCTCACTCTTTATACACCTATGTGCCCTGTGTGGTAATTGCAACACCTGGAGCTTATATAAAATTCAATATAAAAGCAGCACAGCCTGCAAAGATGTTGTTTGCCTCATGCCTCCAACTTGGAGTCCTCAGGAGACTCTTCCATTATTCCATGAGCCCAGCTCGGGTTGGATGATATGCCCTTGACAAGACCTGTGAATTTCATCCAGACATCAACATGCTGTCTTATGTCACCAGAAAACACTCTCCTTCATCAGGACTAGTTTTATACAAGACAGCAAATTGGAGAAGAAGCACAGGTGGATTGCGATGATAACTGATATGAGGAAAGGACAATACAAGTCCTAAAAAAGTGTGTTTCAGAGCTAGAAAGCCCCCTTTCTTTCCTGAAGGAAGAAAGTCAATGAGATATACTTTCCACTAGATGAACATCTCATCGGCCTTATATTTGGTCCAGCATTAGAGGCTCAGGATGGGCTGCTATTACAGGTCCAGGGGAGAATGCCATGTCCAGTCCTATTGAGAGAAACTCCAAATTATTTACCCTGAGGATAAGCCCTGAAACCATGGCCCTTATTTTTCGTTAAGAACATTGAGCAAGCATGGGGTGGCTGTTGGAAGAAACACCCACAGAATGGGGGCGCCATGTTCATCTGACTTCAGGACCCTCCTTTGTTGACTTTGTTGACCCTCCACTGTTGACTTTTGAGAACTTTCCCCTGCGGCGCAAATATTGTCATCCTGTGGACTCAGCAAGAATCTGCCTCAAAGCACTTCCCCAAACATCCTTAAAGTTCATTCCTTTCAAGTGGCAGACCACCTGGCAACAAAATCACGATCCATTGGCAATGCATGCTTGCAGATTTTCAGCTGCGACATGATCACTGATGATACTTCAGATGTTCCAAGGAAGCAAGTCCATGTCACAGTAACTGTGAACCCATGAGTCGAGGGCTGAGAGGAAAGCCAGTAGATAATGGATGGGACAGTAAGGTGCAAACAACGCCCGTATTTGTATGAACTGTTACTTAAATTAGGACTGTGGGAGCCATGAACAGTGTCTTACCTGCTTGTTTAGAATGTATGTTTGAATACATGAACTCCCTTGAAATGATTTATTTAAGAATTACTTGCTGGGTAATGTTCCCATGTAGGTTGCCAAATATTTTGGTGAGTTTGCACTTGAACTAGAAGGAAGTTTACCCAAATTATGGAAGAAATGTACCAGACATTTTGCATGTATTAAGCTACAGTCGCAAAGATGAACCAAAATAAGAAGATGTTAGCCTGCAATTTGACCGGAAATACATAAATATATTTTATTTTATTATTTTAAAAAAATTTTTTTAATTTATTTATGATAGTCACAGAGAGAAAGAGAGAGAGGGGGGCAGAGACATAGGCAGAGGGAGAAGCAGGCTCCATGCACTGGGAGCCCGACGTGGGATTCGAGCCCGACGTGGGTCTCCAGGATCGCGCCCTGGGCCAAAGGCAGGCGCCAAACCGCAGCGCCACCCAGGGCTCCCCATAAATATATTTTAATCGGTTGAATTGGCAGTATAATGGGAAGTAGTGCTCAGAAGGAACTTTGTGAGAAAATAGGTAGTTGGAGATAGATCTGTATCTATAGATATTTTTTTATTAAGAGAAAGATGTATTTGAGAAGGAGACACATAAAGGTGTCTAGTTTAAGGTGTTTTGTTCTGGAAGCACGTTGTACAGCAAAACCTCGGTATTGAATGTTTTTCCTCGATGGCAAATGACCACAATAACTCATGTGTGAGCTACGGAGCCAGAAGGATTGAGTTGATGTATCACAGGTTCGAATGCCCACAGGGTTGTGCAGACAGCTGGATCAAAGGAAGAACTCAAGAAAGACCGGGAAGGCTCACGAATGCCGAGCACTTTGGCCATGTCGCACGAAATGAAGTCATCCCTGCAGCTGTCCTGGGGGGTCATGAGATGTTTCCAAATGAGGAATGTCTCCTCTGAAAGTAGCAAGCGGGAGCCGCCTTTGAAACAAACCCTGGGTGATGTGTAGGACGGGCTCCTGGAGGTGAATCTGGCACACTCTGTTATCGACAGTTATCACTATGGGAGAAAATGCAGAGTCCAGACTCGCTTCATGAAGGAAGAGTTGAGCGTGGAACTCTGAATAAAAATCAGCATGGTCACACTTAGAGACATTAAGATGCAAAACATCCTTATAGGATTTGCCAAACGAAAATCGTAGGAGCTAACAAATAGATCGTGAAGCATTCAATGTTTGCATCCCCCTCCATTTATGATCATGCATCTGTTTAAGTGCCTTGAACATTGACACTCGAGATGGGAAATGAAATGAAGCAAGGACATTTGCCTTTCAGCTCCCAAGAAGCCAGGAAGTGAAAAAAAAAAGAAAAGAAAAAAAAAGAAAAAGCAATGAGGAAAACAGTTTAAACTGGAATGGGTAGTAGGGAGGATTGTCATGCTTAGAATTTGGGACCAGAAACTAGTTTTTTGTGATGATCAAAAGATGCTGGGTATCTACACAGTGATTCAACTTGGTCCTCCCAAAAAAAAGCATTCCATTTGGAAAATGCTTGGGGATCCGTGGGTGGCTCAGCAGTTTAGCGCCTGCCTTTGACCCAGGGCATGATCCTGGAGTCCTGGGGTCGAGTCCCACATCAGGCTTCCTGCGTGGAGCCTGCTTCTCCCTCTGCCTGTGTCTCTGCCTCTGTCTCTCTGTCTCTCATGAATAAATAAATAAAATCTTAAAAAAAAATAATTTTAAAAAAAGAAAGTGCTTGAATCAATGTTCTTGACCAGGTTGTCATGAGAAACATAGCCCAGTTGGTCTTATGGATGGATATCATGCTTATCATGCTAGCTAATATTTGAAATAGTAGGAAACTTTGAGGAAAATATGAGTTGAAATTTAAAAGGGAAAGAAACAATCCATTGTGGAAGTTTTATTTAGAGAATATGAGAGATAAACAGAACAATGGAGGTGAAGATAGAGAGAGAAGGAGGGAGGGACAGAGGACGAATAACCGAAATTGGCTCTGTGCTGATGCCCGTCTAAGTCAGAGTACGACCAAAGATCCCTAGATGGGAGTATGGTGGGGTGGACGACAGCCACACAGCAAATTCTTCTGCAAATGAGCTACAAAATGTGTGAAATGACTGCTGCATTGCTAAGTGGGACCCCCACCCCCAATGCATATGGAAACATTGAACATTTATAGCACAACTTTATATATTTTGAAAGTCAGCATATTAAGGAAAATCATGAATGTGATTACCCCCCCTTCCCTAGCCCTGTTCCAATAAGCAGGTATTTTTCTGTGACAAGGTGGTATCCCAACATGAAATGTATCTCGTTGTTAAAACCTGTTTCCCAGAACCCGAGGAACAAACATGAGCGTCCTTTAGAAGAACCAGAACTGGGCAGCACGGGTGGTTCAGTGCTTTAGTGCTGCCTTCAGCCCAAGGCGTGACCCTGGAAACCCGGGATTGAGTGCCGCATCCAGGTCCTTGCATGGAGCCTGCTTTTCCCTCTGCCTGTGTCTCTGCTTCTCTCTCTGTCTCTCATGAATAAATAAATAAAATATTTTTAAAAAGAAGAACTACTACTACTACTGCTGCTGCTGCTGCTGCTGCTACCACCCAGGAGAAGAGAGATGGGAGGCAATAAAACGGGTTTAGAATGGCTAAGGAGTTTGAGGAGAAAATATGGATGTAGTCACAGAGTTGGATATGGAGTCATAATTCCCTAGGAAGGAAGCACACATATGGAAGACACAGATATACGTGAGTTTCCACCCATTAAGCTGCAACCAAATAAGAAAGCTGTAGATTGAGCATATCCATCATTGTCAGCTCAGCTGTCACTGTGTAGATGACACCCTGAGTGTCCCCATCTAGCACCAAACGTGCACCTGTACAACTGTCACGGTCCTCACTGGGAGACTCACCTATGACCGAGGATGTGAGGGAGTTCATTTGCGTTACATTCTTCACAAATTAGCACATGGCAGTTGGGGTGAAATGATGATTACAAAAATCTACAGGACAGTGTCCTCTGAACCTTTATTTATTTTTTTAATCTTCCTCTAGGTTTTCATGTGGATCTTCTTCTAGTGCAATTGGTATCTGTACCCCATGGGTAGGACTTCCAGGCATGTGTTTGTACCTCACACAGCTTCTAAAACGATACCCGACCTACAGGATATGCCATTAAGACAATGGTGTGTTCCAAAGTATGTTGGATTCACTGTAAAATAAACTGTGCCAGCTTTGTTGAACACTGCAGAGAGACAGACAAGGAGACAGAGTTTAAATAATTAGGGAGATATTGTGTGGAAGAGCCAAGAGATTGTCATCCATTAAGGAATAGGATTAAAATAACTATAGGTGGGCCTTACGTGTAAATAGGTTCTCCATGATGTAAAAATACCAATGGGAAGAGGAGATTACTGAGGGGTGGGGGAGTAATGTGGTCAAGGCCACATCTGTATATCAAAAAGTTTACAAGCACAGGATCAATAAGTCAAGAAATAGAGGTGTGGAATATAGGATTTAAAGGTTAGCATCATCGTCATCATCATCATGTAGTAGTTACCCTTTTTGAGTTTTGATCATGTGCTATGGAACGCACTTAGTTCTTGCAAAGACGATTTCACTTTTGTTCAACAACCTTGTGCAATAGTCACTAAATTCATTCCCATGAAAGTGATAAAGAATCTTGTAGACTGAGTTCATGTAAAAGTGACCAACGTAGTCATTGCTGAAGTATATGATTTGAAGCCCGGGTGTCTTACTTCACTGTCTTTATGTGAATTGGTGGGTATGTGTGTGTATTTGTGTGTTTCGGCGTATTTGTGTTCATCTGTGTATTTGTGTTCAATGTCTATGGTTGTAAATGGGAAAATCATCAGTCAGATTAGTAAAACAAAAGTCCTGTAGCGCTAGACAGAAAAAACACATTGAAATCCATAATGCCATGACTTAAAAAAAATGAGGTAACAATAAACATAAATTAGCTATTTTCAGCTATGTAAGGAAAGAAAATGTCCACTTGCACTTATCAGAAACGATTATATTGCATGTCCATATAATACCCTGAGAGCAAGATCAAAGTCACATGAAGAAAACCACAATGCAATCAACCAGGGATGCACTAAGCAACAAAACTTAAAATGCAGCAATTAATTTTTCCTGCTTGAAAAATGATATAGAAAGTTGGCATCTTGTGTGTACGCATATAATTGCTATATGATTAAGTAAAAAGGATACGTTGTCATGTAGTCGCATTGGATACTAAAATAACCAAGGTGGCACCAGAATAAGAACACCAAAGAGTCACTTTATTTATTTTTATTTCTTTTTTAAAGATTCAACTAATTTATTTGAGACAGACGAGAGGTCGGGTGCAGTGGGAGGTTGGCACAGGGAGACGGAGAGATGATCTCAAGCAGACCCCCCAGTGAACATGGAGCCCAATGCAGAGCTCGACCCCAGGACCCTGAGATCCTGACCTGAGCTGAAACCAAGAGTGGGATGTTCAACCGACTGAGCCACCCAGAGTAACTTCACGTAAAGAGTGAATATGAACAATAAAAGTGGCTTTCCCGGGAGGGAGGACTTTGTCATCCATGTTACATCATTTAGCACCTCCTTCAGGGTTTCTCAGAGAGGTATCTCTTAGCATTTATTTTTATCTTTGTGTACTGAGGTACAACCGAGTCACACAGTCACGTCTGCTTCAGGTGAATGGCACAATGCTTCGATATTTGTGTATATTGAGAAATGATCAACACACTAAGCCTAGTTAACACCTTCCCCACACGGAGTCACTTGATTTTGGTGGTGGTGAGAGCGTTTCAGGTCTGCCCCATCAGCAACCGTCTAGCGTGCGTACGGTGTGATGAACTGTGGTCACCATGGTGCCCATCACATCCTCACGACTGGCTCATCTTGTAACTGCAGCTCTATCCCCTGGGACCCCACTCACCCATGAGATGAAACCATTTTCATAAAGTTCTTGACTTGGGACATAAATCTTCCTAAGAAAACAGCATTAAACAAATTTGTTTAATCTAGATAATGGGTTTTATTTGGGGAAATTGCTACAAGTTTTGAAAATGAATCAAATAATGAGCTGTCCTGGAAATCAGGATTATTATATATATACATGTATATTTACTTGTATATTTAATATATTTTGTATTTATATATGTATATTATATTTATATATTGAGTTATATATTTATACTTACTTATATTTTATATTTATATATTGAGTTGTATTTATATTTGCTGTATTTTATATTTATATATTATATATTTATATTATATTTATATACTGAGTTATATTTATTATATATTTTTATTTAGTTATATTTTATATTTATATATTGAGTTATATTTATTATTTTTTTTTAAGATTTATTTATTTAAAAAAAAAGATTTATTTATTTATTTATTTATGATAGACATAGAGAGAGAGAGAGGCAGAGACACAGGAGGAGGGAGAAGCAGGCTCCATGCCGGGAGCCCGATGTGGGACTCGATCCCGGGACTCCAGGATCGTGCCCTCGGCCAAAGGCAGGC
The DNA here is from genome assembly GCF_048418805.1 of Vulpes vulpes. Lineage (NCBI taxonomy): Eukaryota > Metazoa > Chordata > Mammalia > Carnivora > Canidae > Vulpes > Vulpes vulpes. The sequence continues at coordinate 2,906,101 of NC_132796.1, read as the reverse complement.
GCTAGACTGCTGAGCCACCCAGGGATCCCCTATATTTATTATATATTTGTATTTAGTCATATTATATTTTATGTATTGAGTTATATTTCTTATATATTTGTATTTAGTTATATTTTATATTTATATATTGAGTTATATTTATTTTATGTTTGTAGTTATATTTTATGTTATATGTTATGTATTTATATTTATATACTGAGTTATATTATTATAGATTTATATTTAGTTATGTTTTATATTTATATATGGAGTTATATTATTTCATATTTATATTTAGTTATATCATATTTTCTATTTGTATATTATACATTTGTATTGTTTATTTTGTTATATTTATTATATATTTATTTAGTTATATCATATTTTATATTTATATATTATATATTTACATTACATTCACATATTTAGTTATATTTATTATGTTTTAGTTATATCATATTTTATATTAATATGTGTATATTTATTTGTAATTCTTTTATATTTGTATTTATGTGTATTTTATATTTATGTATATTTTATATTTATATTATTTTTATATAGTTATGCTTATTTTATATTTTATTTATATTAATATATATTTAGGTATGCTATGCTACATTATGCTTTATTATATATAACATATGTACATTATATACATTTTAACTAGTTTTACTCCAGATATGTTGTCTGTGCTCACACAGAAATACTATTTAATTAGGAAACACAAGACTTAACTACCTCTAAATTCATGTTAGACACCGTTTTTTTTTTCTTTTTAATGTTTTATTCATTTATTCATGAGACACCCAAAAGGAAGGCAGAGACACAGTCAGAGGGAGAAGCAGGCTCCCCACAGGGAGCCCAATGCGGGATCAATCCCAGGACCCTGGGATCATGCCCTGGGCCGAAGGCAGGCGCTCAACCACTGAGCCACCAGGTGCCCCTGGACACTGGTCTAAACACCCCAGAAGCAGATCTAGCGCTTCGTGTAGTGGGAGAACCGCTTTACAGGTGTATCGAGTCACGAGCGCACCTGTGGGCTGGTGAGCACAGAAATATGCACACTGAGGCTTCAGATATTAACCCCAAGGAAAGACCTACCTGCATGTTATTAAACAGGTAACTGAAATAACATTATGAATAACTCCTGCAAATTGAGGAAAAGTTGGCACGCTTCAGTCAGTCTGGAATCAAGACAGATGAAATAAAGCGAGAAATATCTAGAGTCAAGCGATAATTGCATTTGACTCCCCCCCCCCCCCCCAATTCCCTGAACTTAACATTGGCGGCATGGATTTAAATCCTCTCTGCATCCTGTGTGACTCACAAGTGCGGTTTGGGAAGATGACACTTCTGCACTGTGTTTATCCATTGAACACTTATTTATCGAACAGCTACTATAGAGAATGATTCTTGGAACTTGAGAGCTATCAATAGATAAGCGAAACCGAGAGCCTTGCCCTCCTGGAATGCAATTCTAAAACCTGAAGAGCTGATAAAGTAGAGTAAATCTAAGTAATCAATAACCACGTGTTTGAAGGGCATGCATGGTAGTGAAACAACAAGTAGAGTGGGGCATGGTGAATTCTTAGGGGACGTGTTTGCACGGAAATGTAGACGGTGGGTTTGGGGCAGATCCATAGGAGATGGAGGCCCTAGCCCAGCAGACCGTGATGGGACAGGGGTTCCAGGCACAGCAAATACACAGTACAGAATATTATTACATTTTAACATGAGTCGTTATAGAAGACTTAAAAGTAGCTCCTTCCTATATCACGTAATTACTGTCCTGTAAAGTCACCGAGCTCTTTGAACTGCAACTTTATTATTTTAGTTATCAGTCGATTTACTATAAAAAGGATAAAGTATAAAAAGGATATATCGTTACATCATTTATAATATATTAATAGTGCATTTGTAGCTGTAACATGATTACAAATTTATAATTTATGCAATTATATGTTATATATCATGTAAGGTAACATATATAATATAGAATATGTAACATATATAATATGTAGCATGTGCTATAACCTAATATGTAGCCTATAACATGAATTGCATGTAATATGTAAAATGTGTATCAAATAAACAGAAATTATGTGTACACTAGCAAAAGAGTTCTTACAGTGGAGCAGAAATATAGATATATTTTATTATTTTTTAAAGATTTTATTTATTTATTCATGAAAGACACACTGAGAGGCAGAGACACAGGCAGAGGGAGAAGCAGGCTCCCTGCGGGGAGCTCAATGTGGGACTCGATCCCAGGACCCCGGGACCACGCCCTGAGCCAAAGGCAGATGCTCAACCGCTGAGCCACCCCGGTGTCCCTATAGATTCATTTTATTGAGTCCCCGTCCCTAAGTGTAGCATCCATGCCAAAGGTGGGTGACTGTTGAGTGATATGAAGTGTCAGACTCGGATTCTCGGGTACCGAGTTCCTTTTAAACTTCTAGAAGGACGGGGTCAGCTTCTACCTCTCCATTAGAAGAAACAGAGCTACAAAATAAATGTGTTTGGCCAGGATGCTGTTACCAAGCATATTATTTTTACACATCAAGTTATAAATGAAATATGGTGTGATCAAGTAGTAATGGGACGGTAATGCACTGTCCACGGTTCTGAAGACAAACCCCATAGGAGCATGAGCTACTCTCAGTCGTGTCTGGAAAATGGTCACCCTTGGTACTGAACGGATAGAACTGAGATCCCAAGTACAGTGGGATTTTGTTCTACATCGTATGCTCTGTGGTAGATTATTTACATCCAACTTGCTGCTCAGACCAACGTGATCTCCAGAAGAAAAAAAAAAAAGTGCTTGCTAAACTATTACTGTCAAGAACATAAGAATAAAGTTTAAGTCGAAAGTTCAAAGAGAATTAAGAAAAAATAAAAATAATAAGACTGTAGAAAGTTTTCATTGATATAAGGGCCAATTTCTGTAACAGCTTATTTCCCCAAATCAAAATTGCATGCCTGCAGCTAGTGGGATGAAATCTTCCTTCTGCTGAATTTACAGGGTAGGAGATTATCATATAAATACCATTTTTTCCCCTCCAAATGCAGTATAATTATTTTGTATTGCATGCCACTTTGAACTGACCGAGATCTTTCCTCGGCATGAGAGTCCAGAAGTCTGTGCTTTTCTAAAGCAAAATGAATTTGAAAAGGAATAAAAAGAATAATCTTTATTACTTCTAACAGGAGAAATTAAATCTAATCAAAAAGTAATAAAAATACATTTTTCTCCTAAAAGCATTTTCCTTGTGAGATTTGTGTGCATGTGTGTGTGTACGTGTATGTTGGATCCATATTTTATTAGCTTCCTAGTGGAAGTAGGAATGATTTTAGGATGTTTTCCAAAAGCTTATTGTAGCAAAGAGGAGAGCAGAGTTTTAATTGAATGATGGTCTTCTTTGAGGGGAAAAAAAAAAGTCTAGCTTAGTGAAATATGCTGCTATAAATTAACAGAATTTGAAGTGGAAAGAAATAATACATATTCTGCATATATATACATATGATCTGCATGCAAATGAGCTAAGGTTTAAAAATGGATGTGCTTGTCTAATTTAAAATTAATTATGATAAAAGGGGTTGGCCTGATAGCTTTCTAAATTGCCCATCATCTTATCTGGAAACTCAGGACTGCCAGCTATTGTCTTTCAGGGCTGGGGTGGGGAGGCGGGGGTTGTGAGCATGTTTTGGTTCATTAATAGGCTCAGCGAGAAGCCGTTCTTTTATGATTTAGAAAACTTCCCTTTAGAGAGTCTTGTGTTTTGTCTGAAAACGTTGGTTCTGGAACTGGGCCACCTTCTTATTTTCTTAGAAACTACAGAGGAGCCGCGAAGCTGGTTGTGGGTGAATCGATGTGGGTTCGGGGGGCAGGAAACAGTTGAGGTCTTGTGTTCATCTTCCAACATTGGTATAGGATCTGATACATGAGTATCCCACCATCCACGCTGCAGGAGTCACAACAACCAAACGCCTCCCTCGTATATGGTATTTGAAATGGAAACAGACAGCGGAGAGATGGTTTCTCTTCTCGAGCTCCGTGCCCACGTTCATAACTCTCGTTTCGTTCCTCAGGTTTGCCGTTCATAGTTCTCGTTGGCTTCCGTCACCGTGTGGATGAATTATTCTCATCATAGACGTTGGGAGTCACAGTTGATAAAGGACCATTGTCTCAGAGGGTATTAGCAAGCTCTGCTGTCCAAGAAGGGAAGGGAGAATGTGACTCCTCGTCCTTTACTCTTATCAGAGACCACCAGATAAAAGTGTGCAGTGCCTACATGCATAAATCTCAGGAGAAGGGATGGGACACCACCCAGACTCCCTCCTTGAAACCCAGAGTCTCTGTAACAAGACACGTACCAGGGACACGCATCAGCCCATGTGTTCCCAACCTCAGCACGCAGGTTTGTCCGTGACATACACAGGAACTCTGAAAGAATTTTAAGGGCCCACCTTTTTAACGACGAATCACCATTTAAAATTCACAGCAAAAACAAAACAAACAAACAAACAAAAAAAACAAAACAAAGAAAAAAACAAAAAAAAACAAACAAAAACAAAAACAAAAAAAATAAAATAAAATAAAGTAAAGTAAAATAAAATAAAATAAAATAAAATTCACAGCAACTGCAAATTGTACGTGGCGATTTCCACTATAAGTGGCCTCGTGTGGGATATCTTCAATATGAGACAATTGGTTCACTCAACTCTACGGTGCAAATCATCTTGATTTGGGGTAGAAAAGCATGTTTAATAAACAAATGAGTTCTTACAATCTTGTAGCAAAAACAAGAGCTTAACAAGAAAGGATGCTTTTTTTTTTCATACCAAGACTGTGGAAACAGTCCCTCCTGTAGATAAATCGGAAGGCCTCCATCCTTTAGAAAAATGCCTCCCCTAAAAACCCCTTAGAGAAGAAATGCTTAAAAGGATGAAGACTTTTGCTCATAAGATAGGCCATTACCAATGGAATGTTCTAGTTGCTGAGGTTCGTAGTTGGGGCATAGAAATTCCTACAGTGGAATTGGCGATGCTCCTTGTCTCTGATATTTCTGTGTCCTAAGCCCAGATGACCATCGAGTGCGTGTATCTATTTAATCTCCAGCGTATGGTAGGCACTCCACAAATCACATTGATCGGTTGAATTCACCAATTTCGATGAAAGGTTAAAACAGCCACACGAGAACGTTCGTGAACAGGCCAAGTCATTTTCACTAATACACGGACTTCTTCCTCGACACTTGTATCCAAACGCTCTATTTACACGCGTGAATGTCTGCATGAACTTTACGAGCTGAGCAACCATGAGAACACACACACACACACACACACACACACACATGCTCCATTAAATGTTAAAAAATATCCCCGGCTTCAGTTCATCCCACACGCTAAAAACGCAATGTTTGGAACTAATTACTTGCCAGCGGTGACTGTGACGATGACACTTCTTAATAAAGTAAAAATTGTTGATCTTAAGGAAGGATAATTAATATTGGTTTTATCTTGTGCTGACATACCCTTCCAGTAGCTGCAATTTCTTGCCAGTGTCAGCGCCTCAAAAAAATGAGTCCGTGACCCACATGGACCTAACATGAAGAACCATTCAGCCGTCTCCTGAAAATTATTTCAGGCATAATATAAACATGAAGAGGCAGATTGCTGGAATATAAAATTGGTGGTTAGCTTGTTCAGGGTAATTTGTAATCATCTGGAAATGCCAAGTAGCTCTTGTAAACAGAAGGGTTTACCTGTAAGATGCTTACGGTTCTGTCCGCGTCTTGACGCACACGACGGTGGTGACAAAGCGTCTGTACTGAGGCATTGGAGCATCCAACACAGCGGTGCTCCAGCATGGGACACGGGCGCGTGGTATGTGCCGTGCGAATCAGAGCCACAGCCATAAAACAGCAACGTCCCCGCTGAGACGTGCGGAATCACGTTTCGTGGGTGCTCCAGCAGTTCAGCGAGACCGTCGAAGGAGGGCTCCCCTCTTAGTTTCTCCAGAGGTTCTCAGTTTACGTGGAAGGCGAAGACGTTTTTTGAGAGTGGCGGCACCATGGCACATTCTTGTGTCGACTGGCCCTCCTCCTTCCTCTCCCCAAACTTACAAATGGGCTGATGGGGTGTCAAGTGTCCGCTCTCTCACATGCAGAACCTCAATGTCAACCACCGTCGTAGGCTCTCCTGTGTGTTGGGGAGAGAGGAGAGAACTTCCTTCCCAACTAAGGATCCCAAGGAGAAGGGAGACTACCCTCGGCGTCTACCCTCTGGGTTGACAAAGTGAACTCACACTCGGTGACACACAAAGGCAGGTTTTAGCATGTGGATGGTGTCACGTGGAGACCGTCATTGATCATAGGCTTTTACAACGAAAGCAATACCCAGGGTCTCAGAATAACGGCGCAGTACACTCATGGTGGCTGCTGGGTGTGGACCACTGGAGGTTGGCGGTGATGAACCTCATCAGCACCTTGGGGGCTTGTTTGTGTTGTAGACAGTGGATAACGTGGGCGGGGGCCTCTGCTGAACCTGCATTGGCCTTCGACTCCTGTGTCTTCTCCATTCTGTGTCTCTCAGCTGCTCACGTGCATCCAAGAGTTCCCCTCACAGGCTTTCTCTGGGAACCACAAGACAAGCCTACCGGGATGATGTCTTGATCTAAAATCTTGTCTCATTCCTTCATGGTTCTCTATGAGTTTGCTAGGGCGGCCACAACAACCCGCACAGATGGGCTGCCTCAGTCAGCACACATTGATTGCCCCCGGGTTCCTGGAGGCTGGAAATCTGAGACCCCAGGCAGGGCAAGGCCTGTCTCCTCGGCCGGCCTGTAGACTCTGGGTTCTCTCCACGTCCTCACAAGACCATCCTTCTGTGCATAGCTATGTCCTTCATACAAGGACACCAAGTGACATTGGATTAAGACCCACCCATTTGACCTCGTGTTACCTTAATCCCCTCTTTAAAGACCCCCGTCTCCAAAATATAGTCCCATTCTGCGAATCCTTGGGGTGACGGCGCCAACATACAGATTTCAGAGGGACACCATTCAGCCCATACTAGCCGCCAATGACTAAAAAATCTTACTGAACCTCCAACTTTTGTCTTCCAGCAGAGAAACGGCTTCAGTTACTACTTGTCTCTTGTCATCAAAGCACAAGACATGAAAAGGGAATTAAGGTGATATTTTAAAGCAAGACTATAGGGCAGCCCGGGTGGCTCAGCGGTTTAACGATGCCTTCAGCCCAAGGCATGATCCCGAAGACCCGGGGTTGAGTCCCACGTCAGGCTTCCTGCATGGAGCCTGTTTCTCCCTCTGCCTGTGTCTCTGCCTCTGTGTGTGTGTGTGTGTGTGTGTGTGTCTCATGAATAAATAAATAAAATTTAAAAAAAATAAAAAGAATAAAAAATAAAGCAAGGCTATAAGAAGAAATACAGCTTAGGAATTTCTTGACGATATTTCCTAAATATATACATGTGTATATGTTCACATATATGCATCAAAATCAGTGTCGATCATAAACTAAGCAAGAATGTGTCTTTTATCATGTTAATGATAAATATGATAAATATGAAAAATGTTAATGAAATATCTAGCTTTAAAAAAAATCGATATTTGTTCATATGTAAGCATTATACCACTTCTGGGCTCATATATCACTTACTCCCTGCTGAGGAGCTGTAAAATAATTCCAAGTTTAACAACATTTGATAGAAATGCTGCAAACATATGTTGTTGAATCTGCATGGGGAGAAATGAAAAAACACCGGCCTCCATCTCATTGGAATGTAATTGACTTAACGTCCACGTTTAGCAAATGTAATATATGAAAGCCGCGTTTCTTAAAATGTTTGCAGATGTTAATAGATATTACGAGGGGGGAAATTCAGTGATTTGTGAGGAAGTGGGTCTGGGAAACACCACGATATCCATGAAAATGGTTTTCTGTGAGTGGCAGCATGCAGATGCACTTCCTCCTTAATTCTGTTGTGCTTCGTGCATTATTCCCGGGACGGCCTCCTCCCTAACAGCGTGCATGCCTACCTGCCCTGGCCATATGCCCTAGAACCACAGTTCCTGTTTTGCTCATCCAGGTGCACTGGCTCACCAACCAAGATATTGCCTGTTGACCATGGCCCCCGGAATACAGGGCATCACAGACGAATGAAATCCATCTCACCCTAGGGCCTAACGAGCATATTTGGCGTTGTGGAATATAGCCGACGTTCCATAAGTAGCCAAGCAGGGAACAAATCATATCTACCAGTTTTGCCTTGTGACACAAAGAAAAAGAAAATGAATACGTGTAACGTAAATTATCTCATTTGTACTCATCAGGACCAGAATCGGAGTACGCGTACATAATTGATGTTCTAGGAATCACGTGTATTATTCTTGCTTTGTGAGGATACATTTAGATTTTTTTTTTATTGGAGACTACTAAGCACGCATATTTCCTCTGATTAGTCTGAACTTCTATACCTGAAATTAGTCTAATCAAAGAAAAATCATCTTGGTATAGCAAATATAAATGCCTTATCTTCTAATTTCAAACATAACCCTCTCCCTGCTTGCATACTGATAAGACATTAATCAAACTGAGAAATCTGTAGGAGTTTGCGTCCCTATAAATATTACCGACGCGTACTTGGTGTTTTATCTTTTGGAAATAAATTTCATGAATTCTGGCGTCAGACTGCCCGTGGGCAGTTGTTCTCCTTTCATTATGGATGCCTCTTCTAGTTTATGTCCACCACATTTGACACATTTTGCATACCCAGCAAAAAAGATAGTTATTCACAAAGAATACCCGATACAATATTATAGGGGACAAAACAGGAAAAGGCATCGACGAGACCTATCACCGCATCTTGCAGTCACGTTTCTAAATGTCCTTCTTGAGTCAGAAATGTCTAAGCTACATTGCTTAGATTGGAAAACCAGTCTGGAATTTTGTCCTTTGTCATGTGTGTCCTGTACTCAAGATTATAGTGCTTGGACTAAGGGGAAATGTCCAGAAAAAAAACATAATAAAAGTCTTCTAATGAATCTATAATGTGCCCTTTCAAAATCGTATTTAAAGAATACCGTTCAGTTGCAGAAGGACTTAGCTCCATGAGTCAAAGTTTGCATTCATCAGACTTAACCGTTAATACTCGAACACGAAGGCCTTTCTATATCTTGGTCACCGAGAAAAAGATAATATTAGGATGTTACTGAATATCTAATTTTGGCATGCTGGTAAAACTTAGTTTTCAAGCTTTTTAACATTTTTAAGAATTATTGTTTAAAAACAATAAACAATAAATCTAGAGGCTGAGATACGAGCTACATGTTCTTTCTTTAGACACTACCTTCTCTGAAGGAAACAGGATATTACATGAATGCTACTTCAATTAAAAATTTTAAAAAAGCACTACCTCACAAGATTTTTAAAGGGCATGCTCTTAATTTGTGACATCACCCAAGCCGTATCGAACATGCACATTAATGCATAAGCGTTGACTTGGGTCTTTGCAAATGGCAGAGTCCATTGTCAAAGGCCGCTGAGGTTTGCTCAGTGGGAATTTCAGGTGGGATTCAAATAAAATGGCTTTTGTAAGTTGAATATTGAGTTGAACTATTTAGGTTGAGATTGTCAAAAAATGGGACTTCATAATTTTGCATTGACTTTATTGAAGATGGAAATTGCTTGACATGTCCTTCATCCTCTCATTTATTTGCAGCCTTGATAGACCCTCACATTTTGGTTTCTTTACTACTTTTAAATCCATCAGAGCTCCCAGTTTATGGCGACTTCCATCCTAATGCATCTTAAATAGGATTTTACCGCATTGGTTTCTTACTTAAAATCATCATTAGATAAATTTCTGTTTCTTTGTTTGCCTCTAGCTTGTATGTGTTTACTTTAAAACTGTAATCGTTAAATATATATCTGCAGATATCTTAACTTAGATACCTGTTATGATGCGTGGTATCTATCCATGACTGAATCTGTCCAATCTATCCACATCTATCCAATCTGCATCTAAAAACAGTGAGATGACAAACAGCCACACTGTTTGTAGGGGATGGAGAACATTAGAGCGGGGAGGACTCTGCTGCTTTTCTTTATAGTTGACTGAGTTTTATGTTCATGAAAAGAAAGTACATAATATTTTACTTGTTTATTTTTATTTTCTAAAAAATATTTATTTATTTATTTATTTTTTTGAGAGAGAGAATGCTTGCATGAGCCAGGACGGTATGGGGAGCAGAAGGACAGGGAATGAGAGAATCTCAAATAAACTCGATGCTGAGTGCAGAGCCTGATGCAGGAGCTCAATCCTACAACCCTGAGGTCATGACCTGAGCTGAAACCAATAGTCAGACACTCAACCAACTCAGCCCCCCAAGTGCCCCCATATTAATTTATAATAAATAAGAAAGGAAAGGGGAAAAGTCCACCTGATATGTTATATCAGTGCTACAGTAGTGAATCATCTCCCTAAAATATATTTTTTAAAACCTGTTAGAATGGCCTCTAACTAAGGCACGGTCTATAGATCTTTTATAAATAGCATCTCTTAACTTCAAAGGAATTTGGAACAAAGAGGACAACTTCATATGAATGAGTAATGTTGGTGGGAGCCTATAATACGATATTGTGATTTTATTTCCAGAGAAGAAGGAAAAAAAAAACAACACACATTTGCGTTCAAAAGCATGCTTTTTCATGACCTGGAAAATGTGAACAACAGTGTTTATTTAAAAAATACTTTGATGGATATATCAAAACAATTACAAATGTTAGACTATTTATTAGTATATATGTTTTTAAACTATATTTAAGTTGACATGTATATGCTTTTAAACTATATATAAGAATCTATATACTGTATATAAGCTATATATAGTCATGCATTTACTGCATATATAAAATTTCATTTCCTGACTATGGCAAATGACTCAATGAACATAATTATTATGTTCTTTTACATAATTCTTAGAGTTTTTGATGTATGACTTAATTATTCATGCCTGGCCAAGTGCAGCCTGTAGAATAGCACTTCCATGGGACCATTGTTGGTGTTTGCGTCAGCATCCCACTGCGATCCTTCACATTCGCACATTTTCCTATAGAGTCACTTCCTCGTATAAACCCTTAAGACCCTCCCAAAGCCGAAAATAATCCACTTGCCTCCACTTTTCATATTCCCCTTCTCTATGTCTCGTCCACCGTCTGTCTTCATCTCTTACCTAACGCTCCTCAAACTCACTCTAATTCATGTATATTTCAGCAGAGGTGACATTAAAAAAAATGAGAAGAGTAGAAATGAAAGATTCATGTAAAAGCTGCATTTCTTGTCCATATCCCGGCTAAGTGTCATTGTTTCCATATGCACAGGGGCTATTCCGCCTTGCGGTGTCAGGACCTTTAAACACAAACGAGTCAGGACTACGTGTTGCATTTCAGCTCTGAGTAAGGAGACCCTCCTCCCTCGCCCCCTGCCTGCTTACACAGCATCTCACTGGTCAGAGCCGCACACCCTCCTCCCTCGCCCCCTGCATGGTTACTTACCACCACTACTACCACTGCCCTGTGCCTGTATCTGTCATGTGTGACTCTGAATAGAATCATACAGTGTAACTGAGCTCCTGTCTTCGGCTGCAAGAACTCCTGACCACATCTCCTCCTTGTTACTCCTGTGAACACGGCTTCCTACCGTACGTCGCCTATCCAGGGTGCAAGTCTGTTAACTGGACGTGTCTCTTAATTCATAAAGGAAAGAATGTCAGTGGCTGGTATGCCCTGAGATTTCAGTGCGGTGAAAGCTTTGGAAGTAGGTTTTGAGAGCAAGTTTCATGTGTGGCCCGGGTCCTGGCTTACACTGTGTTATCAGATTCCTGTGATTTATCATAGATTCTTCTATATTCTGGTATGCTTCTTTACCAGCTGCTGGTGCCATAGAAAACTCATTAGGTTGCAGACGCCTATCAAAGTATGCTTCCACTCACCTCCAATAACACGGAGCCAATATGTGTCTTTATCTCTACTTTTGAGACACTTTCTTTACAACTTAACCCAGAACTTGATATTTCTCTCTATCAACTGAGTTTGGTAATTTTGTATTGATTTGGACTTGCAATATATAGTTTACATATCTATTAACGATATTGAATGTGTTTTTTTCTTGAGTTCCAAGAGTTTAAGTTTTTTGGAAATTATAGGAATATGTTTACATTGAAACCACTTGATGATGGTATTTTCTTTGAAAATAGCATACTTCTGTACTGTATTTGATTGACTCACGTTTTTTTTAACTTCTCAGTAGAGGAATAGTAAAGACAACCTCGGGGAATATTTAAATAATGGTTATAAGAAAAATAAACCTTGGGATCCCTGGGTGGCGCAGCGGTTTGGCGCCTGCCTTTGGCCCAGGGCGCGATCCTGGGGAGCCGGGATCGAATCCCACGTCGGGCTCCCGGTGCATGGAGCCTGCTTCTCCCTCCGCCTGTGTCTCTGCCTCTCTCTCTCTCTATGACTATCATAAATAAATAAAAAAAAAAATTAAAAAAAAAAAAAGAAAAATAAACCTTAAATACTAACTCTTCTTTTCACAAGTATGTAAAACTTAGGAAAAATTATATGGACACTGTAATTCTAATCTTTTGGGGCAGGAACATGTATGTGTCTGTGTGTGTGTGTGTGTGTGTATTTCTGTGTATGTGTATTTATGAATAGCCACTTTTTATCTATATAAATACATATATTATGTATATATTACTATATATTATGTACATTCCTGTGTGTACATATATAATATATACATTTATCATTTGTCTATTCCTATGTGTATAAATATATATGTATTATGTACAGACATTTATACTTTTCTCCTTTTAATTCTCCTCAGTGTACTCAGGATTCACAGAACAATGCAGAGACTCATTCTAAATTGTGAAAAGTGTTTTACCTAAATAGACTGAAAAATGCAGAGTATTTAAGCAGAAGAGTGTTCACCCAATCGTTTAAGCAGAAAATGCTCCAATGTCATCTGACACTAGCTTTCCTAGTATCACATTCTTTTTCATTCAAAGAAGACAGATTTATTAAGCCCATGATGCATTCCTGGAAATTCGTACCTAATGAACTAGGTAAAACTCTACCTCTGAAAAACAAAGGAAGAAAGGAAGGAGGAAGGAAGGAAGGAAGGAAGGAAGGAAGGAAGGAAGGAAGGAAGGAAGGGTCTTGTACACATATACAAAACTTAATTGAAAAGTCAGCTCTACGGCTTACTAGGCACCTGTAGTTGGCAGTTGACTTAGTTTGTATGAATTCTATTTTTCTAGACTTATCACACAATAAAAATAAAGTAAGAAGAAGATTTGAGAGGAAATTTAAAGGAATTTTGATTTCTCACAAAGCCAAAATTACCGAAAAAGAACATTTGTTTAGTACAAAGAGCACAAGAGAGAGAGAAGCTGTAAAAACTAATTTTATATGTTTCGATGCAGATGCTTTACAACACGTTTATCCCCTTCTTTATTTCCAGTCTTTAAAAAAATCTTATGTTTCCATGACTTCAATACTATGAGATAAAGAGAATTAGACCATAAGTGGGGGAAAAATGCAATATTTGAAATATCAGGTACCTACTGTTGTCTTTTTGGTTCTTTGTTGACTTTCTCTTTATTAAGACCCTGGAAAGAGATTTCACCTGGGAGATAATGAATTAAACAACAACAAACAACAAAACACCAAAGACACAAGAGAAAAAAACACACAAATGAAAAAAAAAGAAAAACAGAGCCTGTTAGTTTCTTTTATCCAAGTCGTGGACAAGCTCTGATCACTCTGCTCAAAGGATCGTAAAGTTGGGGAACTTTTATTAATTTAATTGTCGAATTTCTTTCTCTACAAGCCACGTAGAGAACACTTAGCAGAAGTCAGTAACCTGCAGTGGATGGCCAAATGAACTTTGACAGCGTCTCGTTTGCCCTTGAAGTAGACGAGCAGTTAATGGTCGGGGGCAAATGTGAAGCAGAATGGAAACATTTGCTAATAGACACCGGAACATGTCTAAATGGGATATTTTGTAATTAGGTGTCTTTGGTTTGTTGTAATAGAGAGCTGATGCCTCTGGAAGCTTGACCTCAGAATGAAACAGTGAGCCTTATACCAGAAAATATTTATTTAATTCTAACGTTTAAGGTGAAAAAAAAAAAAAAAAACGTCCCAAGATGTGCTAGGACGGGCCTTCAATGAATTAGTGTCAAACACACACACTGTTTACAGTTCATAAACTTGTGAAAATAAAATTGATGATAGATTTGTAGATAATTATAACATGATCTATTCCCACTGGGTTTTTCCGAGGGGCTGTCAGAAACAGTAAGACATGATTTTTGCTACGTTTTGGACTTGGATCCAAGGGTCCAAAAAGCCATTTTCCCAAGACTCTGGAAGACGTGTGGATCAGAGAAAGCACAGGGCAATACTTGTCGGACTGTCCTGTTAACTCTAATCTTTGCATGAGTGTGCATTCTGTACGCAGCCATATAGTAAAGATACAGTGTGAACAACAGGGCAGGTTCTTTTTTTTAAAACATTTTATTTATTTATTCATGAGAGACACACAGAGAGAGGCAGAGACACAGGCAGAGGGAGAAGCAGGCTCTCCATGGAGAGTCTGATGTGGGACTTGATCCCAGGACCCCAGGATCAACATTGAGCCACCTGGGTGTCCCAAAACAGCAGGTCGTAATAAATAATTGTGGGATCACTGTCTGGGACGTGCAGAGTACTCCACATAAGCAAATATCCAGATTCAAAAATAAAGTTGATCATGCCTTCAATTAAAAAAAAAAAAAGTCTCTTAAAAGTTGTAATTACCCGGGGATCCCTGGGTGGCACAGCGGTTTGGCGCCTGCCTTTGGCCCAGGGCACGATCCTGGAGACCCGGGATCGAATCCCACGTCGGGCTCCCGTTGCATGGAGCCTGCTTCTCCCTCTGCCTGTGTCTCTGCCTCTCTCTCTCTCTCTCTCTCTGTGACTATCATAAATAAATAAAAATTAAAAAAAAAAAGTTGTAATTACCCGAAGAATGTTCTACAAGTTTAAGAACATGGTGACTATAATTAATGGTACTACGCATTTAGCTGCATTTGCTGAGAGTAGATGGTACGTATTCTCATCACACACTCACCCGAAGTGACTAAGGGAAGTGGTGGATGTATTATGTGCCCTGCTTGTGGTGATTAGGTCACAGTGTACGTGCCTAGCGGATCATCATGTCGTATTCATTAGATGTATGCAGTTTTGTCACTTATACCTCAATAAAGCTGAGAGGAGACATAACAAATGAGAAAGAAGGGTCTATTACAAAAAAAATAAATAAATTCCATACAGTGCTTTTAATAAATCAGAGGACAGCCAAGGTAATTTAGGAGTTTAAAAAAAAATCTATGTGGTTGAGCATCTGCCTTCAGCTCAGGTCATGATCCCTCAGGTCAAGTACTGCATTGGGCTCCCTGCTCCGTGGGACATCTGCTTCTCCCTCTGCCTGTGTCTCTGTGTCTCTCATGAATAAATAAATAAAATCTTAAAAAAAATACTCTGGGACAGAAAATCAAATTTAAACTCTGAAAGAATATGTTTAATTCTATTAAAACATAGGCATCCTTTCAAAGCATTTTTGGGGTGGAGGCCTCAGAATGATGATGAACACATACAAGAAAGAAAATTGTAAGGATTTTTGGAAGACACATTATTCAAATTATTTGCACTGGAGATTGACCTTTCATTGACTAAAGCAAGATTTATACAGTTGGTATTACAAGCTGGTATTAAATGATGAGATATCATGGTTATAAGTTTACCGGCGATTCAAGCCCTTCCTATAGTTTTAAGGATTTTAAGTATACAGTTGCTGTCTGAATAACCACATCCACCTCGGATACCATATGATTCAAAATGGCAGGGATGCCGAGCCCTTTGAAAAGAATTTTACCTTTAAAAATAATTTGCGGGGACCTTCCTGGGGTTGACAATGTATCTATCAAATGTTGGAGAAGGGATACAGGTTGCACCTGGATTCCGTGTCTCTCAGTGTTGATTGATGAACTCCTAAGTGATAAGAAGGCGGTAAGAAGCAGCCAGGATGGATTTGTCACAAAAAGAATGACAGCACTCATTATTTTCACCGAGAGCAAGCTTGCAGGCAAAATGAAATGGGGTTTGCAATTAGCACATGAATCTGACCCTGTTCTCACAGCAACGGGTAAGGAAGTCAGCAAAGGTTCATTATTTGTTACCAGGTTCTATGGTCTGGGCTATGTTTCTCCTGTGACCTATTGCGTCCTACCTTTAGGCTGTTGGTTTTGTAGGATGGGGTGCACGAAACGTATCCAAGACCTCAGAGATAGGAGCAGTGCAAGATGCACGCGTTTCTACACACTTTGCCCCAAAGCACGTCCAGGGAATGAACTAGCACATAGACACCTGAATGAAATTCTGGATTTTTTTTTTTTAAGCACTTTGCATTTGATGTGGATCAAACACTAATTAAATCATGCACCATGCTAAATCTTGAAATGTTTTACGGATTTGCATTGGAAGAAGACCACGCCAGCCGAAAGAATGACGTTCAGGCAATAGGCTCGGGTTGAGAAACGGGAATTTGGAGCAGGAACTCAAGACAATGGATAAGGTGCCAACAACCGTGATGATAGTGACGTTGAAGAAAATCCTGTTGTGTTGCGACTCATACCTTAAATGTTCTTGTTTTCCTTGGGGAAAAAAATCGTAAATAGCTTTGAAATATTCCGTCTCATTGAGAAAAATTTTGATCAAGCAAAGGACCCACAACATCATGACTTGGCTCAAGGAACATTGTAGTCTATGTAGGAAAAAAAAAATTATCTGTGTGAGGCTTTCCTGTGATCGTGTGCCCTCCTGCTGCTTGCAGCTCAAACAGGTCCTGGCATCCCTTGTCCTCCCGGGAACGGGTTCCCCGTTAGCCCTCACACTCCCGCAGTGAAGAGTACAGTGCATGTCGCTCTTTCCGCCTTCTCTCTATATATATTTATATATTTTTTAAGGTTTTATTTATTCATGAGAGGCACAGAGAGAGAGGCAGAGACACAGGCAGAGGGAGAAGCAGGCTCCATGCAGGGAGCCTGATGCGGGACTCAATCCCAGGACCCCAGGGTCACTACCTCAGCCGAAGGCAGACGCTCAACCTCTGAGCCACTGGATGTCCCCAAATCTCATTTATTTATAAGTTACGTGAAGTATATAAACCCATTCAGGTGTATTTGTCTATTTAAATGATTTTAATTATTTGCTGCTCAAAATCATACTGAATGAAGTAAACATGAAGTATCTATAAGTAGGACTATACACTGCCATTGCATTAAGTATTGATGGCATATGTACAACTGTATACACACGTACAATATATTATTTACAAGTATGCATCACAATTTGTAAAATAACTACTTAAAAATAATGGCTTATACTGTGAAATTACATTTATATTATAGTTTATTTTATTTACTCTGGCAGGAGGATTACTAAGAGGCTGTGAGGGCGCCAGCAGTCCTGGTCATATAGCCTGTGTAACTTCCAAACATAGGGGAGCAGGCCACAGGGGCTCAGGGCATTTAGGACTAATCCCAAAGGACCATTGGGAAGACTTGGGCGTGTGGGGTCTGGAGAAAGAGAGAGGAACTCAAGTGTCGCTAATTATGAGGCCCCGAGGGCGGAAGGCGGGTCACAGGATCACAGGATACACCCTTTTGCGCCGCACATTATCTTCAATTCTGACTCCTGTGGCACATCCTCAAACCCGTGTGCTGCAAGAGGGTCACCTCGCCCTCCTAGCAGCGTGTGCATGGAACACGTCTTTCAGCATCTCTCAGCGATTGGCCTTTTCCCTCCTCCACTGAGAAGAACTTCACCGTCGGGAGATGTGGGGCTACTGTCCCCTCTCTGAGCGTTTGAATACGTTTTCCAGTTCTAACTATGGTGCCTCTCAGGTAGCTCATGAGCCACACATAATCCACACAGGCTTTCCTTGCAAACCTCAGCAGCGCGACACAGTGACGGAAATTGCAGATGTTTTCGAGAATCCTTTACTGATGAGGAGGTACCGTTGCAAGAGCAATGATGAGGTTGTCACCACACAGTCACTGTGGGCTAGAGCATGATGTAGTCGCAACAGTAAGAAAGTCCAAATCCTCTTCAGTGGGAGAGAATCCCTCCTTTGCACATCATGCATTAGGCAGTAGGTCTTTCAAGGGGACCATGTCGGGGACGCCTGGGGGGCTCCGTCGGTGTAGGATCTGCCTTTGCCTCAGGTTGAGATCTCGGAGTCCTGGGATCAAGTCCCATGTCAGGCTCCCTGCTCAACGGGAGCCATGCTTCTCCCTCTGCATTTTGCTCCCCTGCTCATGCTCTCTCTCTCTAAGAAATAAATAAAATCCTTAAAAATACCAATAAGTGAACTGTGATTTTCATTCCAAACGTTCCATTTCCACCAATCACAGAATCATAGTTTATAATCCAGGACCGAGACACTTGGCGCACGCCCGCAAAACCAACTTTCACCTTCGCCACTCAGGGAATTAGCATCCTGTTCACTAAGGAGAACGTATCCGGGACTGTTGACGTCCTCCTGCTGTACGGGGGTTATTTGAAGCCATGAAAACCATGCGACCTTATCATGCATCATGATTTCATCATAACTGATTTTAAAGCTGACTTTCGATGAAGACGATAGGAAATAGAATGTGAATGGTTCACATCTATGAGGTAGAATCACAGTTCCCCTAACAAGTACATGTACTTGCTTGACTTATGTGATTTATACAACTGTCCCAGCAACACTCACCTTACTCCCGCTAAATGAAAGGTAAGGATCTGCGGAATGAGAGGGTATTAGCAGTGTCCTAGGTTTCCATAAGTGCTTTTAATGAAGTATTAGTTGCTTCACTGATGAGCCACCCAGGAGCCCCTGATTTCCTTATTTCTAAGTGGGGATTGAGAATGGTCATCTTTTCAGCCTTACGTGTCAATACGTGGGTTCCTTATTCTGAAACCTCAACATACCTGTCCTTTCTGTCTTATGTCTTTTGCAATTCCACATGTGGACCCCGTCACAGAGTGTTCCGAGCACACGTCTCCGGGTTTGTAACTAACCGCTGTCACCGCTCTCCATGTGTACCAACCTTCTGCTGCTTGACCCACAGACAGAATGCGGCCCTTGCCTGGATTCCTTCTTGGCCAGTCGTGAGCCTGCCCTAGATCGTGTTTCAGCTGCATCTCCTGCAGATGCATGTGGCCCTCACGACCCAGAGCTCTTGCTTGCTTTATCCCATGGGCATCCTGCAAGTTTGTCTGCAGAGGTGCCAGGTCCCGGAAGTGCTACTCTTCCCACGTGGCCAGCAGGTGGCACGAGCTCGGGAGCTCACGGCATGTTGGATGCACAGACTCTTCACGCACAGAACCCGTGCCATGTGCACTTGTATGCATCCTCCTTTTCCAAAGAGCAAAATCCACACTGAGATGAAAACACAGAGCAGAAGCAGGAATCTTCTCTCTAAGAAGCGCTGACCCTTGGGGACCCTCCGTGTTTCCCTGGTCCATGACTCCGGTGACCTGGAAAGACATAGATTATAAAGCTACCTGCACAAGCTAGTTCATTCTTCCAAACAAAAAAAAAATGCACAATTTTCCTCCATTACATTAATATTTAAACTATTTCAGATTTATCACATATATCTTCAGCCATGGGATTGTTTTTATGTCATTGTAAATGGATCTTTTAAAATTTCCCTTCCTTTCTCCCCGCGAATATAGAAATACAGTCTTATTCACAATCTTGCCGAATCCATAATAATTCCGATAGTTTAGAAGATTCTTCTAGAATCTGAATAATGTCATCTGAACAGTAAAACTTTTATATCTGTCTTTCTAATATATATGGATAGCACTGGTTTTTCCGTACATTCTTTCATTACGAGGGGTGTCTACAACCAAAGATGAATACAGTGGCTCGGCATCTCTTAGACATTTACAAAAATACATTTTCCCATTCATTGCAATTATCTCAATGCCGTACTTTGCAGCTGGTCTTTATTGCATTAAGGACAGTGTCTTTCATCACCGGGGCCTAAAATTTGTTTCTTTAAAATCATAAATGGCTGTTGAATTTCATCATTATTTTCTCACATTGTAGAAATGGCCGTATCTTCATTTTCCCTTCTTTTGTTTTTTTTTTATTATTGTTTTTGTCAATGGAAATGGAAATCACCCTTTCAAGTGGTGACAGTAGCTTCGCTTCGATCAGGTGTTTCATTCCCCTGAGAGCAACTGTAAACAACATGCTAACCAGTCTCTGAAGTGGTGGAAGAATGACCCAAAGCGCACCAAGTCTGGCCAGACTCTGTTCACGAGGGAATCACAGTTGTATGGGTTGCCCACCCACGAGAGCCATTGTCAGCCTCTGTGCAGTGCATAGCTGAACCCCACGTATGAATGCACGGCTGTGTGTATTTGAAGACCCCCAAGATGGCACTGGAACAGGAGGCGACCCACAACACATGAAGGCTTCTGCCCAAATGCACAAGTGGCCTCGGAAACGCAAATATGTTTCTCTCTGACGGAAACCAACAGTCTCCCAGGGTGGAAGCTGGTGCATTTGCAGCACAACAGTCCTGAGATTGACATCATTCGGGGACATTTAAAATTCTACACCACTTACCATTAAGGGTTATAATATTTTTGAAGGGTTATAATACTTAAAAAAAAAAGATTTACTTATTTGTTTTAAAGAGGGATGCAGAGAGAGAGAGGGAGAGAGAATCTCAAGGAGACTCCCCGCCAAACACAGAGCCCAACGTGGGGCTCCATCTCATGACCCTGAGATGGTAACCTGACCCAAAGCCAAGAGTCAGATGCTTAACCAGTGGAGCCACCCAGGTGCCCCAGGGTCATAGTACTTTAAAATCTGTATAATAGCAATATTTTGATATCTCTGTTCATCTGTACAATAATACATTTTACTCTTCATCAATTTGTTTAAAGATTTTTTTTGAACCGTATTTATTTGAGAGAGAAAGCACATAGGGAGAAGGAGAAGCAGACTCCCCACTGAGCAGGGAGCCCAGTGCGGGACTCGATCTCAGGACCCTGAGATCAGATCATGACCTGAGCCAAAGGCAGATGCTTAACCAATAGAGCTGCTCAAGGGCCTCAATTTTTTTTTATCAGTTTTTATCAAAGTTATTTTTAATTTACAGGGCTGTTTAACGTAGCTCTTGAACATTATGTTTTAAGGAATGGCTTATGGTATTGACTTTGCTTAGTTTAAAAGTTTGATCTCTGGATTATTCCAAGTCCCATTTAAACATCTCTCGTATTCTCGTTATTTATTTGCCTTTCTTTTTTCTCTGTACCTCTACAGCCTCATAAATCAATGTGTTTCAATCCGTGCTAAACTCAACACATTCATAGGCAGTGCTATGAAATAGTAAGAGATTGCTGACAGCCTCTGTTTTGATAGCTTTTCGTTCCGGAGAAGGTACAAGTGTAAGTCACCGCCAATATGCTAGAGGCAGAAATTGTGATTTAAGGTGGGCAGGAGCAAGTGGGTCATATTAGTTCTCAAACACAGAGTACATACTGCAGGAGCTCAGCCGTGTATTGTGATATGCACACATATCTGCTTTTTTTCAGTGAAATAAAGGTGATAACCTCTTTATGACGAAATTAATTCATGCACACGGGGAGCTACAATTCACAGATAGAGGTTAGTTAAAGATAGTTTTAGCTTTGACCCAACTATTCGCAATGGTTAGTTGCAATTATAACACAGGTATAACTCTACACCCATAGAAAAGATGATTTAGGGGCAAGGGAATCTGCTAAGATTATTAACTAGGGGTAATCAATTATGGTTAATGAGGTTCACTCTATGAGGCATCTAATCCACCTCTTCTGTGGCTGCATTAGACAAAATTCCCAGTGATGAGAGCTAAGATGGTCTACAGGATGGGAAGGGAGCCTTCCCTGGTCCTAGGATGAGCACCTGCTGTCACCCCGGCTCAGACTCCCTGATTCCATGTTCAGCTTCAGACAGCAGTCTAGTGAGGAAGAATGGTGGGACGTTCCCAGAGACGGTGTTTGCACCTCTGCAGGACCCAGACACAAAGACACGAGGTCCAACATCATACTTGGATATTGCAATTCTTGGGGAATATTTGCCTCATTCAGGTGGCCCGTTGAACACCTTGCACATATGCATGTCTCTAAACCTTTTCTTTCTGGTTTACCAAGATTCTGCTCATTGCTACCCCCCAAAACAAAATAGTTAAGACCAAACTCCCTGTTTGCTGATGCAAAAATTTCAGTGGTATCCCTAGGCAGCTTTCCCTATGTACACACGTATATTCTATATATTTGGTCTTTTCTTTCAGTTCAGTTGGAGCAGAAGCAATGCTGAAGCCAATGAGCGAGAAATATTTAAGCCAGAGTTACAAAAAATATATATATATATATCCTATCTGAAGTATTCTTACAATGTCAGTACCATTGCAAGAATGTTCCTAAAAATCCACAGTGGATTTAATCCCTAACAGCTGGCAGCCTGTTCCAGTGATGTGTACACGACTCATTAATGAATTTAATTGTCTTTTAACAAAATACTCCCAGTTTGCAGCTTCTCCGTTCGCAGGGGGAAATTCTCTACCATGTACATGGGGTTGGCTTATTGGGTGATCTCAACAAAGATGTAGCTGTATGTCTGACATACAGCCTTGATTTGGTATCTTGGGTGGTACTTGGTAGATAGAAATGGTACCGATTCAAGAGTCTTTGGATTTTCACAGGTTGCATTTTCTCCTTTTACACAAATCACATCCTAAGAAAGTAGAAGCGTCACTAGTCTGTTAAACGTTAATAAGACATTTGCTATGAGACATTCCATCTGTAGAAATACAGACATTTATTAACACTTTACTTAAAAAGATTCTAAAAACTATCTCTGTTAGTGAGTCGTTGTTTCTATATGTTTTTTTTTAAATAAATAAGATTTTATTTACTTCAGAGAGAAAGAGAGAGAACACAAGCATGGGGAGAGCCAGAGGGAGATACAGACTCCCCACTGAGCAGGGAGCCCGATGCACGACTCAATCCCAGGACCTTGAGATCATGACCTGAACCACAGGCAGACGCTTCACCGACTGAACCCCCCAGGGGCCCCCTCATTTCTACTTAAATTGCAATGGATTTGTCACTTGTAGTCATGTAGACATTGCTGATTCAAGAGTATCGAGCCTTTAAAGCAATAGGAACAGTTATACACCTGCCCCACCACCACCGCCATGAGCTGGAGTCAGAGCAGAATGTGACACAGTTGACCTCCAAATAATTCATCTGGTCTTGCACCAGAAGGTCATGAAGCGAATCAGAGGACCTCAGTATATAGTGTGGAACAGCAGACCGACTCCGAACACACTCCCCTGTGTGAATTTGGCGGTGGAGACTGTAAAATATAGGGAATATGAGCTGAGGGTTGAGGATACAGAGATGGCATGGTGGCCAGTCCGGGTATCTGCACGGAAGAGCATCCTGCAGAATTATTTTCAAGTGGAATATGCCAAACTATGCTGGAATATGTTAAAATGTGCTGCCATAAAAAAATAAATTAAAAAATTTGCTGACATATACTAAACTCTCAAGAGGTAAAAAAAAAAAAAAAAATTCTATGAAAACAATACTAAATTCAGTCATTGTTCTGGAAGACTTTGGGAGGCAAAGGCATGATCTTCCGAAGGGCTGCTGATATCGCTGTGTCCCAGTGAACCTTATCCCAAAGCGTGTATAGTTGAGCAAGAAAATAAATGCATGAACAGAGGCCTGTAAATGACCCACTGGACAGAGGCAAGGATTTGATGCCCCAAGGCCCTTTTACAGCTATCAGTCAGCATTCTGTACACTGCATGACTGAATTGTTGGTGATCGCAGATGCCCATGACGCTCTGTGCAATGGTCTCCTGGTGGGCGACCGTGTGTGCATTCTAACTCCTGCACGGTTCTGAGCCGCCGCTGTACAAGCCAACCCAAGTTGGGCCAAGGCACAGCAGGGACGATCACTCGGAGCCGGTGGATGCAGCGAGGAAAGGGCTCGTTCCCGAGGCAGCCACCAGCAGGAGCAAGGGCAAGCCTTCCCCCAGCCTCCCCACGGGAGACCAGGGTCAAGGTCTGGATAGAAAGTTGCAGCTGAGCTCATGCACATTCTGCAGACTCCTGTTATTTTACGGGAAATTCATCACAATAAGTTACGATGCTCTTCAGAGTCTGAGAATTACGAGAGCTCTGTTAGGAGCTAGGCGGCTTTCGTGCGCAGGTGCTTCTTGACGCCTCCAGGAGTCTGGTTAGCTGTCATAGCGTATAGCGGCCCTTTCAATGGGCCACTTTCGATATTTTATGCATTTTTATGAAAAAACGCAAGGGAATTACCATGCCACGGCACGTACACACTCTGTGCAAGGCATTGTCCTGGACGCTGGATGTTGCTGCCATGTTTTGTCCTCCTCTCAGTGCAATGCCATTACCCTTAAATAAAAATCACCTACTAGGTACTGAAACTAAGTACTTAAAACCAGGGCTGTGGGTAATAGGTACGAAGCCAATTTTGTTTCTGACACGGCTACCTGGGGCATTTGAACAAATCTCCGGATTCCCCGCATGCAAGCTGGTACAAGACGTGCCCTCTGCATTTCTCGCGAACCCGTGCTGTCCACCTGCCGTTCAGGAGGCAGGGGAATAAACATTCTTTTGACTTTCTCGGCTACGTATCCAGCTTTCTCCATCACACCCTGCACGAACCAGCCCTTAGACTTTATCTTTTCAATCTGCCCCCATTTTTCTGTCCCCCCGGAAGTCCTTTCAACAAGCGGGGAGTGAGAACGTCGTCTGTGTTTCACATCCGCAGCCTCCCATAAAGACCACGTGCAACGTCCTCATCCCTTGGGATACTCTGGGGAAACGTAAGGTCTCAGTGAGGCTGCATTTCTGGGATATTAACATGCACACGTGAGAATTGTGGTTTATTTTTTTTTAATTTTTTTTTTATTTATTTATGATAGTCACACACAGAGAGAGAGAGAGAGGCAGAGACATAGGCAGAGGGAGAAGCAGGCTCCATACAACGGGAGCCCGACGTGGGATTCGATCCCGGGTCTCCAGGATCGCGCCCTGGGCCAAAGGCAGGCGCCAAACCGCTGCGCCACCCAGGGATCCCCCGAGAATTGTGGTTTAAAAGAGGACAGAGTTTGGAGAACCGATTCTAGAAGAGACGATCTGATGCGAAGGAGAGTTGCTGGATCTGGCAGGTCTCCTGTTGCATATGAGAGCCGTTGCTGGCTCTTCTCCATGACTCATCATGTGGAATCCATCCTCGTGTCACTGGCTTATTTCACCGAGTCCTCAGTGCTCATCCATGTCTTCACACACGGAAGCTTTCCTTCTTTCTTACTGAGATGCTGTCGTGTGCACACGCCTCTTTTCCTCCATCGCCCCGCAAGGGACATTTGCATTGTTAGCACATCTTGGTTATTGCAAATGATGCACTGGACACAGATCTCGTAGACACCCTGATTGCAGTACAACAGTGGTTGCCAAGGACTTGGGGGGGGGGACCGAAATGGGTACCTGCTCTTGAGCAGGTGTATAGTCTCAGCCATGCAAGGGAGGTGCAGCTCCACACCTCTGCTCGACAGCTCAGCGTGTACAGTTACCAGGATCGTGCACTTGAACATCTGACAGGAGGGCAGATCTCAGGGATGGTGTTCTTACCAGCGATGCCTTGCACTAGGTTTGAGCAGCTTATTCATCTCTGCTACATTTTCCCCAACAGATCTGGGTAGTTGGCAATTCTCGGCTAGCAAGATCTTTGGAAAGTAAAGCCACCCAATTGTCTAGCTCTTCCTTCCTTGTATTGCTGTCAAACATCCAGATAAAGGAGGAAAAATAAAGGAGATTTAGATGGTTTTTAAAACAATAGTGATGATATAAGTGAATATAATATAATACATAATATATATGAATGTAATATATGAACAAGAGTAACCAAAACGGAAGTGAAGTTGGATAATAAGAGAACAAACAAGTCATGTAATCGATGACTCCGCAAACTGTCAGAAATTTGTATTTTATATATTTCATTTAATTGCATTTTATGTATTTTCTGCTTCTGCATATTAATTCCTTTTAAAATTTCTTATCTGTAGGGAGCATCTGGGTGGCTCAGTCATTTAAGCATCTGTCTTTCATGATCTCGGGATCCTAGGATCGAGATGTGCTTCCGGCTCCCTGCTCAGAGGGGAGTCTGCTTCTCACACTCTATCTCAAATAAATAAATAAAATCTTTAAAAAACTTTGTTATGCAAGATGAAGATTACTACCTCCACTTGCATACATTCAATTTTTATCAACTATTTAGACACCTGCCTCTTTGAGCTGTGAAATATATGCAAAATAATTTCATCTTCTTTATGCCAGTGAGGGGAAAAATTGAATTAATAGCCTCACTGTATTTTTTAAACTGCCAAATACATATAAAACGTGTTGGATATTCTTAGGATTATCATCAGCTTTAAAAGTCATCAAGTGATTCCTTCCCTATTTTACCCAAAAAACACAGCTTCCAGTGTAACGCCACTTTACATGATTAAAGAGGAAAAAAAAAATGACTCACTATTTAAATTATGGAAAAATTCAGTGTGGCTTTAAGTTCTTTATTTTATGTCCAGCGATTGAATGAAATAAATATGCCGAGGTATATTCTTAATGACACAGAATAAATAAGATCGTAGGAACAGAATTGTCACGTCCATCACCTTTCTGAAAATGAAAAAGAAAACATGAGTTGTTGGAAGATTATGGGACTTTTGCCAGAAGAATTACTACTTCTAATTCATAGTAGAAACTGGCCTCAAAAGCGAGCATGTAGATGCCTGTTTGAAGCCCTTCACGGTCTGAGCCGGACGCTCACAGCAGGCGATAATGCAATAGTGCTTGGTCTCCTAGGTGTTTACTTCTGCTCTCCTCCCTAGAGCGTGCATCATAGTCCCCGGAAAACAAAAACGAATCTAAGTTAACTGTCAAAAACAACCACAAAAATGTCATCTAGGTCATACCAATCAACATGTCATGCTCCGTATCATCTTCCCTAACTTTTATAAGAACTCTGACACCGGTGTCCTTATCACACAGATCTGAGAAAAATGGCATTCAAAGCAGAAGGGACTGGCCCCAATTCCGTCTTCTCCCAGATCTGAAACTCAGTTCTAGACAGAAATCAGACCCAAAAATAATTGACCATGTGCAAAACCGCTGGGGCATGGAGGCAAAAAGAGTACAAAACAGCCAGAAGAAGAAATCATCCCTTTCTAGGCAAAATCTTTCTTGCAGTTGCAAAAGGCCAATCTGTTCCCTCACTTATTTTCAATCAAGTTCCTATTTTACAGTTTTGTAGGTTTTGGTATTGCTGTTTCTCTCTCTCTCTGTCTCTATCTTCTTCTCTCTTCTCGTCCTCTCTTCTTTATTCTTTGTCTCTGTGAATTGCTGGGTTTGGAGAAGCAACACTCCCTACGTTCCAGAGTGATAAGCTTCTACCAGGGGCATTGACGTTCCAGGAGATAGTTCTACAATCTGTCACAGTATTACCCAGGCATTTGTCAATGCCACGTAGATACTCCTCCTTGACCATGGGCTTGGCACAGACCACCTGCCAGGGGCTGAACCTTGTCCCCCCAAAATCCATGTGTTGAACCTTTCATGCCCAAAGTGACCATATGTGGCGATAGAGCCTGTTAAGACAATAATTAAGGCAAACTGGGGTCAGAGGGTGGGACCCTAATGCAGTGTACTTACAAGAAAGAAGAGGAGACACCCAGGGTTTATGGACACAGAAAAAAGTTTGTATAAAGACGCAGTGGACACACATTGACTTTGTCACATCTCCAGCGACTGGAAGTCCAAGTGGTGCTCTGTTATGGCAACTTCAACAGATGAGCTTTGAGGGGGGTACATACCAGATTCATTTATCCCACAGGAGATCTCAGGGCTGGACTCTCTTGTACACTGATAAAGAAGGTGAAGAGTACCACTTAGGCAACTAGAATCCAACAGCAAGTTTGCTTTTTGATGTTCTGTGTTTCCTTTGGAAGGGAGAAGCTTGCACAACATTGGCTTGAGCAACGCTACTGGACCAGGATAAGTGGTAGAGGTCAAGACTGTCATCCACGGAGCCAATGTGGGGAAAGGGGTCCACTCCAGGGGTGGTGAAGGTCTGCAGTTGGAGTCAGGGTGGGGAGGCGAGCTCATAGCAGGATGTTAAGAGACTGCTGGATGAGAAAGGAGTCATCAATAATCCATTATCCACGCTCTTCCGAAGCCCAGACCCCAGCTGTCCAGGGAGCAGCCTTCATACTCTGGCCATACAGCTGGCCGTGTGATAGAAGTGCATCCCCTGTCACAAAAAGCCAGAAACAAAACTCCCCGTCAGGCACAGGCATTATGTGTTCTCATGGCTGTCCCAGCACATAGATTCGACCTGGATTTTCTGATCCGTTCACAGAGATTTTATGCTCTACTTTGGTTCTATCAAGAATCTGTCTGTAATGCAGGCTCCCAGACCAGGTTGTGTCTACAGACACTACAGCACAGGTGAGAGTCCACATCTCCCAGGAGACATTTGGCAATGGCCAGAGACGTTTTGGGTTGCCACCAGCATCTGATGGTCAAGGCCAGACGTGACGCTCAATAGTCTACAGTGGCCAGAACACCCAATAAACAGCTGTTTAGCTCCAAATGTCAATAAATCCGTGGCATAGAAATGTGAAGGTTTGTGATTGATGCCAAATCACTCACTACATGGGTACGTTTACAGCACCCACATCAGTAGGGATTTGAGACAGCCATGGACCTGACCATGGAGCCTGTCAGCACGAGTGTGAAGCTGGCTCCAGTACACCCAGTAATGTGACCAATGCAAAATCCTAGCTCTGGGAGCCAGTTACCGGGGCATGGCTAGAAGAGCCACATCCTGGGCTGGAAATGACTCTGCACGTGTCAGGTGACACCCGTGGTTCTTGCTCATCCCGTAGTGCTTCAGCAAGTTGGGTACACACCAGTTTTGAGAAACAACCTCCTCCTCTTCTCCTTCTCAAGCCGGAGATCTCGAGGTAGATGACCTTAGTGGACAAATAATAACAGGAGCCTCAGCCCATCTCCTTTACTTTCCTTGCTAAACTGCAGAAAGAACACAAAATGCCCTGAGCCGTAACAGTTTCCCAATTCAGGCAGCGGTGCCAGAGCCCTGGGGATCCAACACATAGTCTGCACTTACCTAAGGGTTAGAACAGAGTGTGACGTTGCGCAAGCGTGTGCTACTTTGGGGGTGATATTTTAGGGGACCCTTTGTTGTATCCTGCCTCTGTGTCCACATTCTGTTTGGCCCCAAACCTGGTTTTCTCATTGTTTTCGTGAAAGATGAGTTCACAAATGAGAGAGAGAGAGAGAGAGAGAGAAAAAACGCTCTTACATAACAGTTCCAATGCTAATATAAGGATTATATGCTTGGCAGAGAGAAAATCCCATAAAAGCTACATATTTTCTGTCCTGTTTACCTATTAGGAAAGCCAGCAGATCAGTTCTAAGCATCACAAAGTTATTTTGGGGAAGCTGAGATGCCCATTTCTTCCCTCATAAATCAGCTTACTGTTCAGCCTTACAAGCTCTTAAAAAGGACAGAGCATCTTTATGATTCTTCACTCATGCTTTGACAAGTTTTAAATGTAAGGAAAGAATTTTTGAGTCTTCGTGAAGAATAGGAGGATGAGGCCTCTAAATCCAGATGACTAACCTTTTTTAGCCAAACAAAAACAAAACTTACCGTTCCCTGTGGCCAACTTTTTGGGACTTCTTCCTCCAGCATTCCTATGCATTTTCTCTTCTCTTCATGAACAGTTGAATCAAGACACCTCTCCCAGGTTGGGGATGTCAGGAAGGGATGCAGGAAATTTGATTATTACAATGAGGCTATGATCTCAGGAGGAAAAGAGATTTACAATTCTCTTTCTTCCTCTAAAGCAGCCTCTTTGGGGTCACGTAGGTGACACTGCCACCATATGCTCAGTCACTTCATTGGAAGTTAATGAGATATATAATCAAGTTCTATGGCTGTTCCTATCTCCTTAACATCTGTACAGGATTCCGAAATTTGTAACACACTATATACTCGTGGACTCAAGTCCTTGCCCCACAAAGGATGTGATCACTCAATTTCTGAAAGTTCAAAGAGGACAAATATCTGTCCTATCTCTAGATCAAGTTGCATTAATGGAAACTGAAAAGAAAAAAATAATAATAACTTGCAGACTTACTTTTGATGCCTGTGTGCTTATTTATTTTTTGCCTAATGTGGTATTGCACAGAAAGTATGAGAAATGTTCCTCAGTGAGAAACAAACATGGTTATGTGATGATAATTTCCAAGTGAGATGAAGATAGGAGTCCATGGTATTGACATAAGAGATCGTCCTCCGAAGAGTCATCAAGGCCTTGGAATCATTCCATTGTCTACTTTCTTGACCTTTCAAGAAGACTAAGATAATGAATGAAACAGAATAATAATCTTTTGCCCTGCTTAGATTTATCCCTTGTCCCCTTACTCTCCAAAATACCAACACTCATGTTCATTCTGATTGTTTCCTCTTAATTTTCTTTTCATCTGCTCTTGGCTCAGACTTTTTCTTTTAAGTTACCATTTCATATTTTGATCTACGCTGTTGCCCGTTATAAGGAAGAGGAAGGCAATGTTGGTGTCAGACACTGATCCAACACTGATCACTCTCAGTTCCTAAGTTGACCAAACTTCACCAGCAGGTATTGTCACCATTCTTATCTAAGCACCTGATGCGGTATTGTCCTGTTTGGCACATTTTCTAGATATCTGATTATCTTCACGGCACACATCAATTTATTTTATTTTATTTATTTATTTATTTATTCATGAGACACACAGAGACAGAGAAAGAGGCAGAGACAGAGTTCAGAGGGAGAAGCAGGCTCCATGCAGGGAGCCCGACGTGGGACTTGATCCGGGTCTCTAGGATCACGCCCTGGGCTGAAGGCAGTGCTAAACCGCTGAGCCACCCGGGCTGCCCCACACATCATTTTCTAGGCATGTTGTCCCAGGACATCTCCAGCTATGGCAAATTTATCTTCTCAACTCATAAAGCTTCAGGTAATGTCTGTGGATCTTCTTCACCGTCCTCTACCAAATTGCTCCATATTTCTATAAACAACTAGGTTAGCTTCTCTGGTATTCAACCGGAAATTCTTTATAAAATTATAGCTTTATTTCTGATTTTGATTCATGACACCTTGTTGTCTTCTAAACAAGCTTCCATAGGGTATCTTCACTCTGCTGGAATACCCTTCCTCAAGATATGGGTGTGCCTGACCGATTTTATGTTTCTATTCAGAAGTCTTTACCATGTACACAGAGCTTCCCATATAAAATAAGCTCAGGGGCAGCCCTGGTGACTCAGTGCTTTAGTGCTGCCTTTGGCCTGGGGTGTGATTCTGGAGACCCGGGATCAAGTCCCACCTCGGGCTCCCTGCATGGAGCCTGCTTCTCCCTCTGCCTGTGTCTGTCTGTCTGTCTGTCTCTCTCTCTGTCTCTCATGACTAAATAAATAAAATCTTAAAAAAAAAAGTTTTTATTTCTCCAAATAGAGCATCACAAAGAACCCAGGACTTTCTCTCATGTAAATCATGTTCAAATGGAGAAAAACTAACTCTTAACATATAAATACAATATGTTAAATAAATAAATAAATAAATAAATAAATAAATAAATAAATACAATATGTCTCATGCCAGTATGTAGATGCACTAAAAAATTTCACAGTGAGTGGCTGTAGAATGACTAGTGGATCCTCACATTTATCAAATGCCTGTGAAGTGGAATTAATAACATGTGCTAAGAAAGCCAAGATCATAAAGATGGTAGGACTTGAGCTTCATTAATATCTAGTCAACGAGCTCTATAGTCTTAGGAGAGAGTGAGAAAGTAAGAGAGAATACGATAAAGAACATAAAAACTTACCCAAGAAAAGGAGATTTGCAAGGTCAGTGAGGCAGTATTGGAAATATATTAAAAGAGCTTAGAATGTGAAATACCCAGGATTGTAAAATCGACTGTCCATTTTTAAAACTAGATTCTAGCTCAAATTATACCCCAAAATATCTTCAAGGTGATCTGAAGAGTTAAGGGCGAAAATAAAATGGTAATGAATCTTAGACGATAGTAGATGTGCACCTTTTGGGCTTCTTTTAGGGACTTTTCTCTCTTTAAAACGACAAGCTATAAAATATATAAAAATAATTAAAGTTTGTTCAAGATTTTAAATTTATTAGTAGGTCTTCTGAATCTTATACTCATTCAAAGTCTGCATGCTCCTTGGTGCTTTTATTATTCTATAAGTGGGGATTCTCAACCTCAGCATTCATTGGTACCTTGGATGAGAGAACTCTTTGTTACGGGGATGCTGTTCTGTGTCCTGTAACATGTCAGGCATCCCTGGTCTCCACCCTCAAGATCCTGTAACCTCTGCCCCTAATTGTGGCAGCCCCTATCTGTTTCCAGGCAGCCCCTGGTGACCGACTGGAGAACCTCCTTCCACATCGAGGATCGCCACTCTACTCCTTTCATAATCACGCTCTCCCTTTGTTTGTCCTCTGCTCCACAGAGCGGCTCCCTGCCTCTACCACTAATGGTGCTGCTGTAGATCCTGAAGTCCTCACTCTAAGCTAAGGCCTCAGCTTGTGGGAAGCCAGGTTGCCCTGATTAACAAGAAAGTAAATAGAAATACCTTTGACCCTGGAACAACATGGGTTTGAAGTACATGGATCCACACACACGTGGATTTTGTGTGATACACTCAGTGTGTTCTCCTGATGCCTTTCTTGATCACATTTTCTTTTCCCTGATTACTTTTCTGCAAGAATGTGGTATGTGAGATATAGATACATTATGTGTTGCTCAGCTGTATATGTTCCTGGTAAGGCTTCTGGTCCTTAGTAGGCTGCTGGTAGGTAAGTTTTGGGGGACTCAGAAATTACACAGAGCATTTCAACTGTATGGGGCAGGTGGGGATTGACATCCCAGCCCGTGCTTTGTGCACTGATCAGCTGCACCTTGTGCTAGAAATACAGACACAGACAGAAGTAAACTATACATCCACACACCATGCACAGATGTGGTGCTTATTAATGCATTATTCTATTCTCATCTAGAACGTCCAACTAACCCATTATTATTAATTCTTTTAATACTTGCTTTTCTGAATCTTATCTGTTACGCTCTGCCTCCAATAGAAAACATTCCATAAATGTTTACTTCTGGCATGCAAGTATTGATTTATTGATTGAAACTTCCCTTTAGGGAGCACTTGGGGGACTCAGTGGGTTCAGCATCTGCCTTTAGCTCAGGCCATAGTCTCAGGGTCTGTCCTGGCATTGAGTCCCACGTCAGGCTCCCTGCTCAATGGTGAATCTGCTTCCCCCTCTCCCTCTGTATACTTACTTGCTCATACTCTCTCTCTCTCTCGAAAAAGTAAACAGGTAAAAATGTTTAAAAAAAAATTTAAAAAAGAAATTTGCCCTCAGAACATCAGGTAAGTAAGATTTTCAACTGAATTTCCTTTGTACTTTTTTGGATTATTATTATGTTTTTATTGGGTATACATGATGTACAATGTTACATGAGCTTCAGGTGTACAACACAGTGATTCCAGAAGTCAGTACATTATGCTGTGCTCCCCACATCAGTACCTACCAGAAAGGTGAATTTTTATTGAAATTTTTATTTAAATTCAATGTAGTTAATTCATAGCATATTAATTAGTTTCAGGGAAGAATTTAGGCGTCCTCAGTTGCATATAAAACATAGGGTTTGTACTTGTATTAATGATCCATAGTATATTCATCACCCTTCCCTCCCAAGAAGGTTGTGTTTTGTGGTGCTATTCCTCTTGTTTTACATATGGTTGTGGAATATTAAGTAAAAGGTAGTTAGGACATGAAGGTTATATGACTTTCCTAAGGAATCAAATAAAGTACGACAGGTTCAAAAGACCAAGCCATGGTAACAACCTCATAGAACGGCTCCTATTCCCTGGTCCTGTGGCTGACTCTTTAGATTTCCCAAGACTCCACGCAACTCACCCATCCCTGTGAGATGACCATCATACCCCCACGAAACATTCATCACCTTCTTCCCCAAAGGAGATGCTTTCATTCTTTTTACTCAGAGGCCCTTTCATGTTAATGCCCCATAAACGCATCAGAAAACATACCAACAGGGTGTTTCATTGTTCCATTTTCCTAAGAGCTTTTTAGCAATCTGATCTTTAACATATCTATTCATTGGCTCAATGGTATCTCCAAGCAAGTGGGAAAGCATATACTAGTTCCCTGATTTTCTAAGAGTTCCAAAGGAAGGAAACAAATTTCCTCCTATCTCTGTACATTTGGCTGTTTCCAAGGACATTGAAACAGCCAAAGAATTTCTTCTGTTTGTTTTTGTTTTGGGGGCAGGGCGGTTGGTCAACGCTTCTATGTATGTTTTATTTCTTTCCTTAGGAGTTTATCAGATAAATACCTTGGAGATACATTTTGTTCTTACCATAAAAGTGAACAAATATGGGCAGTCAGGAACTCCATGTCAGGGGAGTGAAAATGCCCCAAAGACTGACTCAGTGCTGCTTGCGCTCCAGAGCACGAGAGCCTCAAAGTCATTCTTGGTTTGGTGTCTGACCTTTGAGGACACGATGGCTGAACCATCCCACCGGTCCCATTGGTGGCGTGCCTTCATGCTCCAAGCAGACCGACACTATTCATGAAACAGGATTGACTCTTTTGCTTTCTGCTCCCCCTTTTTTTGGGTTCCAGGATCCTTGTGTTTACTTCTTGCTTTCATTCACAAATCACAAATTCCCCCTGTATGGTAGGGAATTCTTCATGATCTCATGCTATGAACACTTGACAATAGACAGTTTTCACATCTCCTATCGTCCTGGCAAACTTTCTCCATTGCCTTCCTGATTTGGATAATGATCCCAGCTAACGTGTCCCACCCATCGCTACTACCCTCTGTAGCTGCATCTCCAACATTCCTGGTTGGTTTGTGATTTACGGGATCCTACCAACACGTGTTCCCAGGGAATGCAGCCTAAGAGCACCCCATCATCTGAAGCTCCTTCAACTGCCAACCAGGGAGAAATTAAATAGCATTTATTCTAGAAGATCTTTGCAACGTGTTGGTCTTTGGATCCTCCTAAAATCCTCTTACTTTGTTCTTAAAGGGCATCGTTTGACATTTAAGTCCCATCTGTCTTTCATTAATATCACTGAAAATGTGGGTAAGAGAACGATGCTTCAGAACAGAGCCCTCCTACGCACACATTCAAACCATGTAACCCAGCCGGTGATGGTTAAGATAGCCTACGTCCGTCATCCTGGTCTTTCCTTCCTGAATGTATCCAGGCTGGTGTGAATATGTAGCATCTCTCTTCCATTGGCTAATTTCTGTTTCATTTAGTTTTTCTCTTTTCCCTGTGACAATTGTTTCCTACTTCCTAGATTCCACAACTCCCTTCTACATAGTGCAAGGAAGCTCCTGAGCCTGGCAGCAGTAGTAACCTGTTCCCTCAGGGATGCCTGACCCAATGTGCCAATATTGTCCTTAGACTCTACGATGATGGAATGAATCACAAGGTAATCTTTGAGATCTGGCCCTGTGGAAATTCCCTATCACAGTGCCCTCAACAAGGAACATGCTCGGTGATCCCAGAGAATTTTGTTGGAAAGGCTGGTTCTTCCTGGTTCAGCATATCTAGAGCTTGCCCCAGAGTCCCACTTTTCCAACAAGCACCTAGAACCCATCACTGCTTCTGGTCTTAAAACCACCCTTCCCAGTAGCCACGATTTACTACTGGGGGCTCCTTTCAAAGCATATTTTAGAGTCTGTGTTTCTCCATGTAGATTTCTACCTTCCCAACGAGGAGCTTGGTTTGACCAAATCTGGAGAAGGCTTTCTGAACAGTTTATAAGGAATTGGTTTCCAACCAGATGCCAACCTGCCTATCCAGAAAGACCCTTGGACATGTCTAGGGATATCTTCGTTTGTCAAAAAGGGAGCAGAGTGTGTTGACACATTCCATTTAGTGGGGTGGACATTGAATATGCTGCCAGACATTCTACACTGCACAGGAAGGCCCCTAACACACAGAACCATCCAGCCAAAGACCCAGTTGTGCCAGGATTGAGATATCCTGGTTACTATGTATTCATGTGTTCCTCTCCAACAGGATAAAGCCTCAAGCCCTGTGGTAGCTAACGGATCCATATACCATTGTCTTTTTAATCCCATCTGAAGGTTTCTTCATCTCTCTTACTGTTCTAGCCACATGCCCATGCCTATAGGGTATCAACTCCCCAACACTCCCTAACTGCTTTCTCCTCCCTTTGTTGTGTTCATTCTCCTTCTAATATGCAGTCTGCCTTCACTGAGGAGTGAATGTCACCAAGTCTTAGTCTGGACTTTGGTACTGGCTGCATCCCCAGTGCCTACAACTGGTTAACCAGTGAGTTTTGGTGTGTTCCCAGGAGTCTGTTTCTGTTTATTTGAATAAATTTGAGTAATCTTACAGTATATAAAAGGAGCGTTTCTTGTTGAACAGAAATACCAGAGCACCTGTTATGAACCCAGAACCCAGAGCGATGTCTAAGCGACACTGGATTAAACTCAGTGGAATACGGCTTACATAGAAAGGACCATTACCAGGCAGCCCGGGTGGCTCAGCAGTTTAGTGCCGCCTTCAGCCCAGGGCGTGATCCTGGAGACCAGGGATGGAGTCCCAAGTCGGGCTCCCTGCATGGGACCTGCTTCTCCCTCTGCCTATGTCTCTGCCTCTGTGTGTGTGTGTGTTTGTGTTTGTGTCTCATGAATAAATAAATAAAATATTTTTAAAAAGAAAGAGAAAGAAAGAATGAAAGAACCATTACCAACAAAGCTGGGCAATGACGGAGGGTCTAGAAAGCATAGGTGCACTTGCCCAGATGTGTCTAGAAGGAAGTGGAAGTCACATGGCTTCTCCACCCCCCGCCCACCCACTCTGCAACTAGTTGAATCAGAGACAGATAAAGGGAAATATAAAGATACCAGGTTCACCTCTTGTGCAGTTGGTGGGAATGTGAAATGGTGCAGCCACTTTGGAAAACTGTGTGGAGGTTCCTCAAAGAGTTAAAAATAGACCTGCCCTATGACCCAGCAATTGCACTGTGGGGATTTACCCCAAAGATACAGATGCAATGAAATGCCAGGACACCTGCACCCCAATGTTTCTAGCAGCAATGTCCACAATAGCCAAACTGTGGAAGGAGCCTCGGTGTCCATCGACAGATGAATGGATAAAGAAGATGTGGTTTATGTATACAATGGAATATTCCTCTGCCATTAGAAATGACAAATGCACACCATTTGCTTCAACGTGGATGGAACTGGAGGGTATTATGCTGAGTGAAATAAGTCAATTGGAGAAGGACAAACATTATATGGTCTCATTCATTTGGAGAATATAAATAATAGTGAAAGGGAATAGAAGGGAAGGGAGAAGAAATGTGTGTGAAATATCAGAAAGGGAGACAGAACATAAAGACTCCTAACTGTGGGAAACGAACTAGGGGTGGTGGAAGGGGAGGAGGGCGGGGGGTGGGGGTGAATGGGTGACGGGTACTGAGGCGGGCACTTGACGGGATGAGCACTGGGTGTTATTCTGTATGTTGGCAAATTGAACACCAATAAAAATAAATTTATTATTTAAAAGAAAAAAGAAAAGAAAAAAGATACCAGGTTCAATAAAACACATGGGAATATGGGCATCTGGGTGACTCTGTCAGTGAGGCAGCTGCCTTTAGCTCAGGTCATGACCCCAGGATCCTGGGATGGAGCCCTGCATGAGGGAAGTCTGCTTCTCCCTCTGCCCCACCCTTCTGTGTGTGCTCTCTCTCAAATAAATAAATAGAATCTTAAAAAAAAAGACACAGGAATATACCTTCAAGAATCCTTCAGAGTCATCCATTTGGAAATAAAGAGAGACGTATTAAAAAAATCTGGGGCACCTGACTGGCTCAGTTGGAAGAGCATGCAAGTCTTGATCGTAGCGTTGTGAGTTCAAGTCCCATGTTGGATGTAGAAATTACTTAAATAAACTTTAAAAAAATGTGACATATTCTAAGACCTTTCTAATCCTTCTGGAAGCTTCTGGAAAATTTAAGTATACAAGTAGACATGGACATGACTGGAATGACACCCTATAAATTTCAGAGGACGGCTTCCAGAAAGAAAGGTCCTCATTGTCTTTTTATGCTGTTTACTTATGCTTTTACATTCCTTTGTGGGTGGTTTTCACTGGATTTCTGTTTGTTATTTGTCCTAATTTCATTGTGTGTGTTTGTTTTACTAAATGATGGACACTTAACTCCTGTTATGATATCTTAATCAGTCAGGCTTTGGACATAGTCTGTCATCAGAATGTTTCATGTCAGCTAGACAGGAATTGGGTTCATCCACCCTCCCCATGCCTGAGGTATTGGTGTTTATTACCTATTGCCATTTTCAAACCAAAAGCAAATATGAGCAGCAGTGAGTCACATCCTAGCTCTTCTCAAGTTGTATGCACTCAGTTTCAGAACAGGAGTGGTTAGTTATCTATAAAGTGACTTAATTTTTTGTTGCCTTACAGTAACATACTAGAAAACATAGTATAATCCAAAATATTATAAACATTTTTTAAAGAAATTATTTATTTGAGAGAAAGAGAGTGAGCAGGAGGAGGAGCATAGGCAGAGGGACTAGCAGATTCAGTGCTGAGCATGGAGCCCAAATGCTGGGCTTCATCCCACAACTCAGAGCTCATGACCTGAGCCAAAACCAAGAATCCGAAGCTTAACCAACTGAGCCACCTCGGCACCCCCGTATTATAAATGTTTCTCCAAGTTTGCATTATGAAGAATGTGTCTTCTAGAAGATTCCTCCTATTCAGTGTTTGAGTGTGTTCAGTACATAAATATTGATTGGTGTCTGTGCTGTGCCAACAACAGCCCAAACCTCACAATTCAGCAAGAGTCAGCAGACTCTGGTCATGATCCAGTGAGTTATCCTCTGGCGAAAGTACACAGAACACATAAACTAAGCAGTGATGGCCAAATACATAACCTGTTCCTAGGTTCTAGGATGAAGAAATTTTTAAAACCCAGTTGGCATATAAAGTATATTAGAATTCACTTTGGGAAGGACACACTAGATCCCTAGGGAAGGGTTTTGAGCAAAGCTCTGATGGTAGTTGGAAGAGTGAGTTCAATGATGATCTGTGGGAAGAACATGCTGGGAGCTCACAATGCAACATGCAATGGTGTTTTGAGAGGTTAACTTGGTAGCGTGCATCACAATTCTCAGTGTGCATTCACATTGGTAAGGCCTTTCCATTTAAGAAAGTTTTATTGATACATATAAAAATTGTTCGCTGCTTTGTTCTTTGTAACATGAAAAGATTTAAAGGTAAATTTAACATTCTGGTGACTAGGACACAGTCAAAATGGAAAATGGAGGGACCCCTGGGTGGCTCAGCAGTTTAGTGCCTGACTTCAGCCCAGGGCATGATCCTGGAGTCCCGGGATTGAGTCCCACATGGGGCTCCCTGCATGGAGCCTGCTTCTCCCTCTTCCTGTGTCTCTCCCTCTTTCTCTTCTCTCTTTCTCAAGAATAAAATCTTTTGAAAAAATAGAAAATGGAAGACATTAAAAATGATAAATTAGATCTCAGTGAATCAACATATGGATCATATCTAAAATTATTATTCCCTGGGTAGAAAACATAAGTAGGATACTGTTTGTATTTTCTCATGTTTTGTAAAACAAAGACTGCACTCCAATATGTTACTATCTGTGTGTATTCATGACAATGCGTGTGTACGTGTCACGCAGAATTTATACCAATCACATGAGAGTATCCAATACTGGCTAGGGGACGTAAATGTATAAGTTGGGATGGGAAATATTTTTTTGAAATAGTAATTTATTTATCTTTAGATGGTGGTGGGGCGGGGAGAAGAGGGAGGGAGGAACCTCAAGGAGATTCCCCGTGAGCACAGAAGCCCATCACAGGGCTCAATTTCACAACTTTGAGATTATGACCTGAGACAAAACAATGTATATGAAGCTTAACTGACTGAGCCACCCAAGCATCCCGGGAGATATTTTAATATGAACTCATATGTTCATGTGCCTATTGGAAGTCTGTGAACTTTGGGGATTTCAGTTATGCTGACCTCATAGGATGAGTAGGGACAAGAGTCTTCTTTTGTCTTTCTGAAAAATTCCTATGAATTCAGTGACCTTCTGTTCTTTGTGTGTTTGAAAGGCTTTCCTATTGAAATCTTATGGAAAAGCAGCTTCTTTATGGAAACTATTATGATGGCAAATCCAGTTTCTCTAGTAGATGAAGGACTCTGGAAGGATTCTTCTTCCTCTTGTGTCAACTTTGGTAACCTGTCTTTCAAGAAATGTACCCATTTCATCCAAAGTGTTAAATGGTTGGCAAAACTTTAATACTTTTCTGTGATTATTCTTTTCTATAATGTCTGTGGTGACAAACCCACTTTCATTATTAACATTGGTCTTGCAACAGACATTTATGAAAGAGAGAAAGAAATTAGGCCAAAAAATGCTGACTTTTATTCTTGCATGATTTCTGTAGTTTTTATGACTTAAAATGTATGTGTATATATTACATGCACAAACACGATGGTATATGGGTATGTGTGTTATAGTTCACAGTTTTTTAAACACATTATTGCTGGGGCTCACCTTTCAACATGCCCACGAAGTTGAGGATTCATTGATCTACTTCACTCTCCAGCATTTCCAGACACACTCTTGTGACCAGAGTCAGAACTCCAAATGCATACACTCTTTTATTCAAGAAGCACAAATGAAACATTGCCCTTGGCATGTTTGTGACTTCCAACAAAAGACAGGATAATATTCTTTACTGAAGCTTTCAACGTGTGTAAACTGCAGCCCATTTGGAGGCTATGCCTCTGTAAGTAAAAAACACTATTTATTCTATTAAAAATTGTTTATATCTAATTTTATGTTCCTGGGGCCTGGATTAGATCTCTGAACTCTGGCTCAGCCATCAGAACAAGTTTTGCATCCAGACTGCTAATCTCTTCAATGCTTCACACCTGTGTGTCACAGAGAGCTGATCAACGAGTTTGCCTATTGCAGTCGGAATGGCCATTCCTTACACATGGCAGTGTCCACTGCTCTGGGAAGCTGAATGGAACGGCACATCTTAGATCTCAGGTTATTAATTCTCAGGTTTTCTAGGTTAGCAGCCTCCCAACTGAGCCCTCAGTCTGACTGTTTCTGTAAGCATCACATCGACTTCATGACCCTCGGCATTGACCAGGTCTCAGCTGCTGCCCCACCTTGGATGACTGACAATCTTATTGTAAAGAAATATCAGTTCTTCTCATCAGGATCATAGGTGATGGTGTTGTGAGAGTCGGCATTTCCCCTGGATTATGACTCATGTCGTGCAGGACAGTCTCAGTATAAATCTCAGTGATGTGCACCCATGCCCTTCCCTTGTGGTGGATTAGATGCATCTAGGGAACATTTTCTTGACCAGACTGCCTCATCCCTTTAAGTAAATATATCCATCAGAATTTCCTCTTTCTCGATGGTTTAGATCTCTTTCTCCCTCTCTTCATGACACCGCTATAGCACTTTAGTCCTAGTGTAAATTGTCCCTGATGGAATATTGATCCTATTATACCCATACGTTCCTGGATAGTTAGTTATATTGAAAGTGGATATTTGGGTATTTATAAATAACTGACTATCTGCACAAAATCATGGATACAGAACACATGTTTAGTCAATTTATTAAATCACATGAAATCCAGTAACACCAAACAGAATCTGAATGGTAGCTAGAGAGATGAAATGGCAAAAGGAAAACATGTTTATCAAGAATGAGAGATGATGCCAAGCAGAAATAAGGAGTGCTTTCTTCCTACTGTTGATCCTCATTCCATGAAGAAGACGACACGTGACACAGCTAGAGGGAAGGAAACAGGACAGAAGGTTCAAGTGAGTTGACTGTATAATAGCCTACGACAGTGGGCCTCAAGGATTATAATGTCAAGGGTTCAGGTTAACCCAGCACACATGGCCCGAGGAAACTTCAGACTCTCCATCCTTACAATATAGGAAGAACCATGAGAATTTTTTTTTTTTTTTTGTGGATGTACATTGGATGGGACCTTTCATGATGCAGATCCCTGCCAGGACCTGGATAATTTCAGAATGCATGCTCATGGAGGTGGCCCATCAAAAATGATTACACAGGATCTCTGATGGACTCACACTCTGCTTTTCCAATTTCAGAAGCTCTGTGGCTTCAGGATGTTATATGTGGCTTGGAAGCTAACCATTTGCTCTTGTATCCTCCATTGCTTCCCAAGAGCAGTGACACAAGGCAACCTTCAGGTTATACCATCATCGTGGTTTGTGGCTCACCTGACTTTAGAAAGTTCAAAAATCACCTTGCAAGGAAATCACCCTCTGCAGGAGAATATGCCTTAAAGGCATGTGGTACACCGCATGGGTAGAGGCTCTCCAACGTTTTTCGGTCATCCCTGCTAACTTCTGTCTCCAATGCTTCTCTCTGAATGACTATCATTGGCATGACCCTGCATGATGCTGCATTGACCCCGTAACTGCTTTTTAACATCCATCACACCATCTGATGTGCAACCTCAACGGACTCAAGGTAAACAGTATGAGTTCTTGGAACGGAAAATGCTCTCTACTGACTTAACTATTGGGTT
This sequence comes from Vulpes vulpes, assembly GCF_048418805.1. NCBI lineage: Eukaryota > Metazoa > Chordata > Mammalia > Carnivora > Canidae > Vulpes > Vulpes vulpes. Next base: position 2,863,087 of record NC_132796.1, on the reverse strand, counting down.
AGTTGACATAGCAGTACTCATGACAGGCCGTTGTTACTTACAATATTTAGGGGGAGTTGGCGTCACTGTTGTTATTCATGGTTTGGACAGTTGTCTGGGAACAAAACAAATACAAAAGGTGAAAAAAGGAAGAACCAATCACGACCATTTCCCAATGTTTGTAAGAATTTCTTCTATTTTTTAACTTAAGATTTTTCAAAAATATTTTAGAGAAAGAGCAAGGAGGAAGAGGATGAGAGGGCAAGGCAGAAGTGTGGCATCTGATGCAGAGCTCCAACACAACCCAGAAGTGATGACCTGAGCCAAAATTAAGAATCGGATGCGTCACCACCCAAGCCACCCAGGCACCCCGGATTTCTTCTTTTCAATAGTAGGTTTTATACAACATCATTCATGAAAGAGAACGGTGAGATTGAGCTTTTTTTTTCCTGAGCAGAGCTATGTATCGAGTGAAGGATAGATTCAAGAAAATATATATCGGGAGTCACATTACCAGTATCGCCTAAGTATATAATGTTTTCTTCTGGAATATCCTTTTTTCTACTCAGCTTCTTGAACTTTTCAATGTCCTCCTCATTAACATGAGCTCCTCTGCCTGGAAATCAGCATGCATAAAGTGGAAAATGCCCGTTAGAAACCTTAAGAATTTCTGAATACAGAACGAGAATCACTTATGGGGACATCTAGTCTTTCACGGAGTCTCAAACAATGACCATTGCCCTTGTGGCAACGTCAGCTGCCTGACTTGGTGGGTAAGAGCCGTGAAACCCTGTCCAACTGCACAGCCGTGCACTGTCCAGCATCAGCAGCAGGTCTCCAGGGACGCAGTAGGAACTCCATGAATCTTAGACCCAATCCAGCAAGAAATCCAATCGACTGCACCTCGGCCTGTGCCTCAGAACCTAGATCTGACATGCACGTTGCTTCTGGACCCAAAGCAACTGCAAGGACGGGTCTCACCTTCCAGACCAATAGCAGCCGTGTCACCCATAGTAATGGGAGACAGCTTCATTGGTTGGTTTGTTTTTCATTAAAACCACAGTTCTCAGATGCCTATTTCTAAATTGACACCTACTGTCCCAGAGGCCACAGCACCCATCTCAGGGACTGTGTGAGTCGAGACTTGAAATTTGTTGACCTGTTAGGAAACTATCTCTTATAAACTCAATTTCTTTTCATCTTCAATTTTAATAATTGCGACTTGTTTTTAAATGTCTGGTGATTTTAGAGCTCCCACAGCTCCCACAGCTACCAGCCCTTGTTTCCACATTTGTGTTTTAGAATAATTCCAGGATCCTTGACATAATGCACCTAGAGACTTAGGTTTTTTTGCAGATTAATTAGTAATGTGCGTATGTACTGACTTTCTCAATGAAAATGCCAACAGTGGATGTGTTGTATGGCCACGACAATTGTCAGCCGTAGTACATACCCATCAATGAAGCCAGTTTTGTGATTTTCCCTTTGCTATCCACATTGACATCATAGCCTATGAGAGCATTTGGGGTCATATCAATAATTCGGAAATAATTGCCACCATTATCTGTAAGAGACAAAAGTATGTATGTATAGTCTAGACAAAATTTATATATCACATTGGTTAACTTATTGAGATTGGCTTTCCCAAGGTGTAGTTAGCATACTGTCTCAACAGTCTTGTATTGGTGTCTACGTCCCCTCAACAGCTCAGTGAACGTGACAATCATATCAAGGAGCATAGGGGGCACATTGCCTTCGTGCAATTAAATATTTCACACGTGCACTAAGCCATTTCACACCTCCCAGTGTTGCTAAAATGTTTTCTAGTTACAATTTGAGACAACTCTCTCTAGTTATATTATCTAGTTACAATGCTTAGTTCCCGAAGACCTGTTTCTCTCCCTTAACTTTGCCATGTCCAAATCTAGGTTTAAAAGGTTTACAAAGTGAAGAAAATTAAACAAGAGAACATTGATGATTCAGGCAAATGGAAAGGTCATGTAAGAGTAAAGAAAGTGACAATGTTATTTAAAAAGACACTGGTGATAAAACGCTTGTACTTACAATCAGCACTGATAAGATTGTCTCGTCCTATTGATGCCCCAACAGACTTTTCAACGCACTCTCCGTCAACCCTTAAAAACAAAAAATTTTCAAGTGGATGGATGAAAACCAACTTTGTTCCGTGGTCAACATTTTCTTTGTTTCAATCCTACAAGGCCCTGCATGAGGCATCACTGAGTGCCTATACACAGTGTGATATTGGAAAGAAAAGAAACAGGTTTTCCAGGATCAAATATCACCCCACAAGGATGTCTTTGTCTACCTACTGGTCTGATATAGAGACACAGATAAGAATAGATGAATACATGTGATACACATTTGTTATATATGGAAACTTTATGTACGTTACATACAACAATTATATATATGTCACATACATAAGAAACAATTTTTCATGTCTCTGTGAGTATATATGACGAAAACGTATATTTGGAAAAAAAGGAAGAATGCATACAGCACAAATAATAAAAGAGGAAACAATCCAACTAAAATGAGGCAATTTCTTGAGCAGATATGTCACAGAAGATGGCCACAGGAAACCGTGGTCCAAGCAAGGGTCCTTAGGGACGTGCAAAGTAAAACCACAGTGACATCCCATTTCCTTTTCACAGGACTGGGTAAAATCAGACAATGTCAATAGAAGGGTTCAGAAAGACCGTGTTGCCATTGAATATCTGCTTTATTACGGGCGATAATCCAAAAGGCGCTGTCCGTTAGCAAACAGTTTGAGTTTCCTGTGGTTAAGGTGCCCCTGTACTGTGATGCACCAGTTGCACACAACTCACGAGAACTGCAAATACGCGTCAACCCAAACATTCCCGCACAGCTATTCCTATCAGACTGATTCAAAATAACCCCAAAGTGGAAAAACTATCCACGTCCACACTGTTATTTGTACGAAGTACAAGTACTTTCATTTGGCATCCACGGACACACTGTTACTGTACGGAGTACTTTCACTTGGCAATGGAAAGAATTACCGTGTATGGGGAGCCGTGGCGATAAATATTAAAAACCCCCTGGGCAGCAAAGAGAACAGGAGGAAAGAAAAAGCACGGTGAGTGATTCCTCTGTGTGAAGTTCTGGAGCAGCGGACGAAAAGCACGTCAGGTGTTCTCTGCGTGCCCACATGGGTGGAAAGTTAATGCAGAGGGAAGAAGCAGGTTTTCTGCACAAAGAGAAATGTTTCACGTGTTGCCTCAAAAGGTCGGTACGTGCACACGTATGTGAGAAATGAGTGAACTATCCTTCACGTAGAAGCCCAGAATCGTGTGTACGCTGCGGTTCAGGAAACCTTGCAGAAGCAGAGGCTACACGCCAAGTCACTAAATGCAGACGGACACAAAAAATGTAAACAGGACCAAAAAGGTGATAAGGTGTTCATGAAGGAAAGAAAGAAAGAAAGAAAGAAAGAAAGAAAGAAAGAAGAAAGAGAAAAAGAGAAAAAGAAAGAAAGAAAGAGAAAGAAAGAGAAAAAGAAAGAAAGAAAGAAAGAAAGAAAGAAAGAAAGAAAGAAAGAAAGAAGAAAGAAAGAGAAAAGGAAAGAAAGAAAGAAAGAAAGAAAGAGAAAAAGAAAGAAAGAAAGAAAAAAAAAAGAAAGAAAGAAAGAAAGAAAGAAAGAAAGAAAGAAAGAAAGAAAGAAAGAAAGAGAAAGAAAACCTAACAGATTTATCTTTTGGAATAGGGTCTGTTTAATTTGCTTATCTGTATATATGACCTATAACCAGCCGTATTGTATATCGTAGACCATCCTTTATGTATCTGTTGAGACAGGATGTGTGTGCAATTTGATTTCCTGCATATATGACATATACACCCAGTGTCCTTTGTATTATCATAATCAGTTCGACAATCACCTAACATTGCACGCGTTATTATACTCATTATGTATCATATACAGCAGATTCTTCCACCACTAACTTGGGGAAGCCTTCGAGTATTTTTAAATGAATGCTGGCTCCACTGCAGGCACGTATATAATTATTACAGATTATTAAACAAAATTACATGTTTTATACGTCATCAGTTACATGTGTACATTTATAAATGCATCCCTCCAAACATAACCCTCTTATTTCAATGTCTTAATGCTCATCCTTTCGGTTTTTCGTTCCTCACAGTCTGTCTCTACTGTGTGTGACATCTTGGAGCCCACTTACAGCTTTACGACTTCGGTCCTCAGAAACAGACTTCATTCCATTTCTTATACGGCATGGTTTTTGATATATATCATTAGAAACATCATCCTCCCTTTTATTCCTGTTCCCGTTTCTCCCCCAACCTGACAGACGAACACCTTTCTCTCCTTATTCTCAAGCCTTTCCTGGCATCAGTCCTCCAGCCAGTAGGTTTGCCCAGGAATTTCTCAGCCTTGCAATACTTCACATCTTGTTTTCTGCTTGAGTCCCCTGCCTTGCAAACTTTGCTGTTTCTCTATACTGCCTCCTTTTTGACCTCCTAGGGTAGCACCGGTCAGCAGCCCAGATCTATCTGGAATCAAAGGACAGCAAACAGTCAAAAGTAACAGTTAACTCTCCACCTCCAAGGTAAATACAGGTTTTAATCTTGTGGCCGATGGAACTGTTTGCAAGATTTGGTGCGTCTGGCCGCTCTCCATTTATTTGCATTAAATGATCCCTCTTGCTTCATTGTAGACTTCTCGGGACCTTCTGAGGAAACTGAAATGTTGGTATGAAATGATTGGTATTTGTAGATGGAGTCGTCAAAGTATGTGCTTATAGTTACCCTCAATATAGCAATAAATTTCAAGGATGTGTGTCCATCTGAGACAGAGACACAGAGAGAGATGTGTGCAGCTGCTCAAATTTTCTCGCTGATTTCAGGCCCTTTCCATTGATCTGGGTGCCAGCGTCTGTCCCCTTGCTCCTTCTTTGTTTGGACATCCCAGTCCACCTTCAGAAGGGGCCTACACCTGCCCTGTGCCAGTGTTCTTTGAACTCACCGCATGCAGTCGTTGGCCTTTTCTGGCTGCTCTCATTCCACCCCGTCTTCACTCTCATGTAGTGTTGATACTAGTTTACAGATCTCTATCGGGCTCTATTTTGACCAATGAAGCTCAACAAGAACAAATAAGTTTCCTCATCTTCTCTTAGTTTTCTGAGTTCTTAACACATGCCTACAATGTACTGGTCTCTTTATGAATAACTTGGAGCAACAAAGGCTCTGCTGAATTTAGCAATGTAATAATGATTAAAAATTACTACTTGGTAGTTTTTAGGGTACACAGCGTTAAAGGCAAAGTCAGGAACCCTACGGTCACGGAAGCATGAGAACCATGTCTTTAAACAACAAGGTGTACTAACTTAATAAAGAACTCAGACCATCACACCCTTTCACTCCTGACATTTCACTGCAAACCTGGAATCAGATGCCCCCTGAGGGCCAAGCATTTACAGGCAATTTTAGTCTATGTTATTTTTACTTACTTGACATAAAAATTGAATAACATTTTGAGTCTTGGTATGTCCACATTGATACCTCTCATATAAACCCTGAACGGGCTATTCTCACCAATCTTGTCAAGGTTGTTGGATGATATGTACAAGGTCTTCCATGGTCCTGAAACCTAAAAGCAAAGTTCCCATCAGTAACTTTCCTCAGTGTCTTTAAATTTTCTCCAACATCGGCCATCATGGCTCTCCTTTCTCTTTTGCGTCAGCACAGAGCTAACTTTTTTGAACAACACACAATTTATATAATACTGGGACAACCCAAGCCAACAGCAAAACCACAAATCGACATATTCCTAAAAGAGCATAACCATTCTTATCAACTGCAGGCCTCAACCCCAACAGCTCATTGGCTGATACACATTCTCTCTTATACTACGGGAGAAATATAGAAATGTGCAATTACTAGACCACAGGGAACACGTCCAGTAGAATATATAAAGACACGATTAACAGAGGCATTCTGAGTTTCAAGTAGACGGCTAACCTTGGAGTACAGACATTTGGATATACATATTAAAGTCCCCTCCCCACAGAAACCAGACACACGTACACACACATAAAGACCACCTTAGCAGGTCAGCGTGTTCACAATACCTGTGTCAGTATATTAGGAAGGGGTAGCTGGGCATCACTAGCCAAAATGAGTGCAAGACACAACAGTTGTATCTTCATATCTCCGGCAGCTCTCGATTCCTCCTCTGCAGAAGCTCAGAGCTAGGTTACCTGTTGACGAGATTCTCAGTTTTCATCGCTTTATATACTATATGTCTATGGATGTGGCAATGTTTGACTTCTTGTCATTCTTCACACGAGATCATTGTGCAACACTGAACATAAACATCCTGGTTGGCAACGATGTATCCCAAGGGTGTCTCAGACCCGGGACATATTGTACCTCTCTCCTGTATCTCTAGAAACGACATTTAGAATCTCCTCCACCTCTAGTCTTGTTTGGCTCAAGCCTGCATATCTCCTGTCACGTGGATACATTTCTCAGTCAGTCTTGGAAAAACCAAACATCACTGTCACTTTTTCTTGAATGAGTTTCAGGGAGATGACCTTCCTGCCCCAGCACACCTGCTCCTTATTAGTTGGGGAAAGATGCGGAGACCTACATGTGGGCATTGGCACGTGTAAACACATAAATGCAAATGCAAAGATGCAAAGATGCAACATCTGGTCGCCCTGTCTTTCCAAATCACTGAAGTGCGTGAGCTGGGAGTGACACCACCGTGGTGTTTTTTTAGTGGCCAAGGTGTGCAGTCTCCTGAGCATGTCTGTCCCTCTGAACTTCTAATGAACATCAGGTATTATCTATGGAAAGCACATAGGAAAGTATTTAGTTTGGAGAAAAGAGGTCTTACCTTGTCCTTAACACCTTTTAATAAAACCAGTCGATAAAACACGAGTCTTTTAGGAAGCTCTTACCATGGTCAGTTTAGTCAACACTGAACGAACTTGCCCCTCATCCTTACAGGCTATTAAAATGAAATAAGAAAAAATAAAATAAAATAAAAAATAAAATAAAATAAAATAAAATAAAATAAAATAAGAAAACAACATGGATCTTGCAATCCTCTGCTCACATTTGGTCATTTATGGAAAAGGATGAGTGGGCCGTGGGGTAAGAATTGGTCAGTCATGGAATAGGATATTTTAAAAGTAGTTTCTAGCTCAAATTATGCCCCCAAGTATCTTCAAGGTGAGTGGAAGAGCTAAGGACAAAAAACAAAATGATAATAAATCTTAGAGGAACGCACATGTGCAACTTTGAACTTCTTTAGAGACATTTCTCTCACTTTAAAACCATAAACCACAAAACCTACTAAAAGTATTTAGATTACTTTTTAGAGATTATTTATTTATTTATTTATTCATGTGAAATACAGAGGTAGAGAAATAAACAGAGGGAAAAGCAGGCCCCTCTGCGAGCCCGATGCAGGACTCTCTCCCAGGACCCTGGGATCACGCCCTGACCCAATGGCAGATGGTCAGTCACTGAGCCACCCAGGTGCCCCTAGATTAAATTCTGGTATTACAAAGATACCCTAAATCATGTTATACTGAACCAGAGACTCAAAGAAGATACTTCCTTGTACTATTTTTTTACAAAATTTATTTCCTCAACTTATGAAATCCTACACGTGGGTTATCCTGACTTGGCACGTGTTCACCCTTGAACGTGTTCATGCCATAACTGGAAGCCTGTGCCTCCCACTCCTCTTCTCCCTTTTTGCGCATCCCCCAACCCCTCCTCTCAGGGAACAACCAGTTTGGTCGCTGTGTTTATGGGCCTTTTCTTGCTTTGGGTTTGTTTGTTCATACATTCTATTTTTAGATTCTGGGAAGAAAACAAGGGGTAATGGAAAGGGAGGTTTGCTGGGGGTTGTGGTGACTGGGTGACAGGCAATGAGGGGGGCACTTGAGATGAGCACTGGGTGATATACTATATGTTGACAAATTGAACTCCACTAAAAATCCATCAATTAATTAATTAATAATAAATTTTAAAAATAAAATGAAACTATGATATGTGTCTCTGACTTATTTCACTTAGTGTAATTCTGTCTCCCTCCATCCACACTGTTGCAAATGGCAAGATCGCACTCTTTCTTACGTGTAAACTTAAGTGTCCCCTTTTCCCCTTAAGGGGACAAACTTACAAGAGTACGATTGCTAGAATATATAATATGTTTTGGCTTAAATACCCAGAAACTGCTAGATTAATCTTCAGAGTGGCTGTTTCAGTTGAGATTTCTACCCAGGTTGATGCTTGTTCACCGGGTTTAAGTGTTATCGGTATTTGTTGTTTTAGTCATTCTAATAGGTGTGTAGTGGTGATTGGCCTATCTCCTACAGCATTTGTATTGGTGAAATGTATATTGGAGTATTTTGCCCCTTTTCTGATTGCGTTTTCTTGGTTGTTTACCTGTTGTTGAGTTTAGAGAATTCTTTACACACTCAGGATAACATGTCCTTGTCACTTGTGGGATGAGCAAATATTTTCTAAAGCCTGTTGCTTATAGTACATTTTTTTTTTTTTTGCTGGATCATTTGAGGAATGTATTTTAAATTGTCATTTTTTGGTGTTAATTCTGCAAACTCTTTCAATGACTTCGGTCCTAAGGTTTTCTTCCACATTTCCTTATAAAAAGTGATGTAGGGGATCCCTGGGTGACTCAGCAGTTTAGTGCCTGCCTATGGCCCAGGTGTGATCCTGGGGTCCGAGGATCAAGTCCCACGTCAGGCTCCCGGCATGGAGCCTGCTTCTCCCTCTGCCTGTGTCTCTGCCTCTCTCTCTCTGTGTGTCTTTGTGAATAAATAAATAAAATCTTTTTAAAAATGTGATGTAATTTTGCTTGACTACCATATTTATGATCTATATTGAGTTTATTGTGTTTTACCCTGAAAAACAATTTAGGTGAAACACAGTTCACATATAATATTAGTTTCAGATGTACTGCATGCGAATTCAAAACTCGTAAAGATGATGAAACTGACTTGACTTTTCCATACGGTGTAAGGTTTGCATTCAGATGTAATGTTTTTCTCCAATCCCTCTCCCTGAATTTGTTGAAAAGTCTGTTATTTTTTCCTTTAATCGCTTTCTCTGTAACACTTGGGTATATTTCTGTGAGCATATTTTTAGATTTCCTCTTCTATCCATTGAAGTGTAGGCCTATTTACCACAATAGCATATTCTATTACTTGGTGTAGCTTTACAGAAAAGTCTAAGCATAGGTCGCGTGAGTCCTCCAACTTCATCCTTCCTTTTCAGCATTGCTCTCTATCTAGTCTAGATCTCTGGCTTCCTCTATAAAATGTAAGATAAACTTGTCTCGATGAGCCAAAGTCACTGCTGGCAATTCCACGGAAGTCTACTTGTGTGGAATCTAAACAGCCATTTGACGAGGAAATAGCTCTACTATTTTGAGTCTTCCAGTCCACGGAACATGAGAGGACTCTCCTTTTCTTTGGGGCTTCATTGAATTCTTTCATCAGGATTTTGTTGTTTTCAGCATACTCTCCTTGTTCGTGGTTTGATAGCCAGGTTCTTATGTCGTTTATCCTTTCAGACAAATGTGAAAAGTCCTGCGTTTGGTTGTCGATCTTAAGTGATAAATTATTGCATTCTAGTGATATTGCCCCATCGGAAAATATGGCTTCTGCAGCCCGCGTATTCCTCAGTTGATTGGCCCCCACACCAGTAGTTAAGTAGCGAAACTTTTTAAAACATCTTCCGCTTCTTCAGCTGATGCAGATTTACACTGTTCCGAACCCACCTAAATTTGAGCAGGACTTGCCCCCAAACTAAGCAGTTGCTTAATGAGAGCAAAGTTCCTCGTTGCATGATTGTAGGCATATGACAGGGGGTGGGCTCCAGCCCTCTCCTAGCTCCTCACGAGGTCTCATAGTGAATTTTGCAAGAATTGTGCTACCCCACTGTCTACTACAGCTATTATTGAAACCAATGTCTAAACTTACATCTAAATAAACCATTTTAATGTCAGGAAGCCATACACAACCAAAACATACCATCTCTTAGTAAAAAGAAACAACAAGAGAGGTACCATTGAGGCAGTTGAACAGCATCGCACATGAATTTCTTTTTTTTTTTTTAAAGATTTTATTTATTTATTCATGAGAGACACAGAGACAGAGGCAGAAACACAGGCAGAGGGAGAAGCAGGCTACATGTAGGGAGCCCAACGTGGGACTCCATCCTGGGTCTCCAGGATCATGCCCTGGGATGAAGGTGGCACTAAACCACTGAGCCACCTGGGCTGCCCTGCACACGAATTTCTATCATCATATTCCAACTAGATCCCCTTGCTGCATATTCATACTTTAAAACTACCTTCCCGACCAACCTGAGAACACAACATTGTACATTGATTTCCATAGAAATAAAACATTTAGGCATTTGCCCAAGACTTTTACAGCATTGGTGTTTGAATATTATTGGCAGTTAGTTTAAAGGATGCGTATAGAATTCTGTCCCGATGCCCTCATTGACTTCAACTAAAGCTCAGGTGATGTTCAAGTGGGTTTGAAAGTTTTGCTCCTCTTTAATCATTCTCTTAGTAATGTGGAGGGTTTCAACTAAGCAGGTCCTACTTCTACAACACGTTATCTAAGAGAACAACTGAATACTTAAGAAGCGTGTTTAGGTAAAGGCAGATTTGATTATGTTGAACAAATAATCGACAGAAGATTTTGAAAGAATTGATATAATTTTAAGCAGCTTTCCATGCTTCCCCGTGGCTGAGGAACGTATGAAATCAACGTCCAGGGCTGGTTCTCACATGCTTCCAATTGCAACATTCTAAACTTGGACTTGATGTCGGCTTTGTGTGACAGAATGAACTTTTGGAAAATCCAATTTCTTTACCAAGGTTGGTCTTACGTTGTAGATGTTGTTCTAGGAGCAGACCGCTAGATGTCGTGGATAGAACTAGGACGGACATGAATTGGAACTCATGCCATGGTCTGACCACATGCACTCACTGCAATAGATCACGTGTGTATCCTCCACCCTGTAAATATCCTTTTCTTTCCTCATTGCCACACCTTTGTGCCTTTGGCCCATCCAATTAATCCTCATTACAACACACAAACCAAACATTTTTAATCCCCGTGTATTGCTTAACACTTGAGGAACTGCAGTGGATCCTGTGCATTGTAAGTGCTGAAATTAGGAGGTGTTTTAAATCTTATACTCATTCAATATCTGCATGCTCTTTGGTGCCTTTATTGGAGATTCGCAACCTCAGTGTTCCTCAGTACCTTGGATAGCATAACTCTTTCTTGCCGGGATGCTGTCCTGTATCCTGTAACATGTTAGGCATCCCTGGTCTCTACCCTAGAAATCCCACAACCTCTGCTCCTATTGTGGCAGCCCCTAACTGTTTCGAGGCAGCCCCTGGTGACCGACGGGAGAACCTCCTTCCACATCGAGGATCGCCACTCTACTCCTTTCATAATCACGCTCTCCCTTTGTTTGTCCTCTGCTTCACAGAGCGGCTCCCTGCCTCTACCACTAATGGTGCTGCTGTAGATCCTGAAGTCCTCACTCTAAGCTAAGGCCTTGTGGGAAGCCAGGTTGCCCTGATTAACAAGAAAGTGAATAGAAAGACGTTTGACCCTGGAACAACATGGGTTTGAAGTACATGGATCCACACACACATGGATTTTGTGTGATACACTCAGTGTGTTCTCCTGATGCCTTTCTTAATCACATTTTCGTTTCCCTGATTACTTTGTTGCAAGAATCTGGTACGTGATACATACACATTATGTGTTGCTCAGCTGTATATGTTCCTGGGAAGGCTTCTGGTCCTTAGTAGGCTGCTAGTAGGTAAGTTCTGTGGGACTCAGAAATTGCACAGAGTTTCAACTGTATGGGGCAGGGAGGATTGACATCCCAGCCCCTGCTTTGTTCATTGATCAGCTCTGGGTAGTGATAGAATGACAGACACAGAGAGAAACAAACTATATCTCCAAACACCGTGCACAGAACCGGTGCTTATGAATGCAGTAGTCACACCTCCAGCTTACCCTCAATATTATTATTTCTTTCATGACTTGCTTTCTGCAGTGCTGTGTTATGCGCTGCTTTCATTTACCGATATCCTCATTTCTATAGATGGACCATTTCAAACTTGAGCATTTATTTTGAGATTTAACCTCTCAATTCTTAGTCCAAATTCTTCTTAAGATGTTAATTTCCCTCATCCACTTGACTACTTATTCCACGGCAACACTCATCAAAATTATGTGCCAGAATGCAGGTTCCCATAGGAGTTCCTAGTGAACTGACAAAAGACTATGAATTTTAATATCCCTTATTTTTATACCTATATCCACACTGAAAACATCTGGACCAGCAGCTTCCTTATGGAAACAATTATGATCGCAAATCCAGTTTCTCTAGTTGATGAAGGACTAGGGAAGGATTCTTCGTCCTCTTATGTCAACATTGGTAACGTGTCTTTAGGAAATGTACCCATTTCATTAAGGTGTTAACTTGGTTGCCATCATTTTGTTAATTGTTTCTGTGATTATTCATTTCTAGACCATCCGTGGTGACAACACCCCATTCCTTATTAATATTCGTCTCACACACATACCTTCATGAAAAAGTGAAAGAAGCTAGGTCAAAAAAAGAAAAACACAGATTCTGGCTTCTATTCTTACCAGATTTCTGTGGAATCTGTAAAAATGTGGAATTTTTACACGTACTATTTATGCATATGTACTATATGTACATGCACACACACGATGGTATATGGATATGTGTGTTAGAGTTCACAGTTTTTTAAAAACATTATTGCCGGGGCTCACCTTTCAACATGCCCACAAGGTTGAGGATTGATTGATCTACTTCACTCTCCAGCATTTCCAGACATACTCTTGTGACCAGAGTCAGAACTCCAAATGCATACCTCTTTTATTCAAAAAGCGCAAATGAAACATTGCCCTTGGCATGTTTGTGACTTCCAACAAAAGACAGGATAATATTCTTTACTGATGCTTTCGACCTGTGTAAACTGCAGCCCATTTGGAGGCTATGCCTCTGTAACTAAAAGCACTGTTTATTGTATTAAAGATTGTTTAGATCTAATTTTATGTTCCTGGGAGTAGATCTCTGAACTCTGGCTCAGGCATCAGAGCAAGGTTTGCATCCAGACTGCTAATGTCTTCGATGCTTCACACCTGTGTGTCACAGAGAGCTGATCAACGAGTTTGCCTATTGCAGTCGGAATGGCCATTCCTTACACATCGCAGTGCCCACTGCTCTGGGAAACTGAATGGAACGGCACATCTTAGATCTCAAGTACTAGGTTAGCAGCCTCCCAACTGAGCCCTCAGTCTGACTGTTTCTGCAAGTATCACATCGACTTCATGACCCTAGGCGTTGACCAGGTCTCAGCTGCTGCCCCACCTTGGATGACTGACAATCTTATTGTAAAGAAATATCAGTTCTTCTCATCAGGATCGTAGGTGATGGTGTTGTGAGAGTCGGCATTTCCCCTGGCTTGTGACTCATGTCGTGCAGGACAGTCTCAGTATAAATCTCAGTGACGTGCACCCATGCCCTTCCCGTGTGGTGGATTAGATGCATCTAGGGAATATTTTCTTGACCAGATTGCCTCATCCCTTTAAGTAAATATATCCATCAGAATTTCCTCTTTCTCCTGATGGCTTAGATCTCTTTCTCCCTCTCTTCATGACACCGCTATAGCACTTTAGTCCTAATGTAAACTGTTCCTGTCATAGCCATACATTCCTGGATAGTTATATTGAAAGTGATATTTGGGTATTTATAAATAAGTGACTATCTGCACAAAAACACAGTACAGAACACATGTTTAATCAATTTATTTAATCATATGAAATCCAGTAACACCCAATAAGCATTAATGGTAGCGAGAGAGATGAAATGGCTAAAGGAAACAAGTTTATCAAGAAAGAGAGATGATGCCAAGCAGAAATAAGGAGTGCTTTCTTCCTACTGTTGATCTGATTCCATGAGGAAGACGACACGTGACACAGCTAGAGGGAAGGAAACAGGACAGAAGGTTCAAGTGAGTTGACCGTATAGTAGCCTACGACGGTGGACCTCAAGGAGTATAATGTCAAAGGTTCAGGTTAACCCAGCACACATGGTCCGAGGAAACTTCAGAGTCTCCATCCTTACAATATAGGAAGAACCACGAGAATTTTTTTGTGGATGTACATTGGATGGGACCTTTCATGATGAAGATCCCTGCCAGGACCTGGATAATTTCAGAATGCATGCTCATGGAGGTGGCCCATGAAAAATGATTTTACAGGTTCTTTGATGGACTCACACTCTGCTCTTCCAATTTCAGAAGCTCTGTGGCTTCAGGATGTTATCTGTGGACTGGAAGCTAACCATTTGCTCTTGTATCCTCCATTGCTTCCCAAGAGCAGTGACACAAGGCAACCTTCAGGTTATACCATCATCGTGGTTTGTGGCTCACCTGACTTTAGAAAGTTCAAAAATCACCTTGTAAGGAAATCACCTTCTGCAGGAGAATATGCCTTAAAGGCATGTGGTACACCGCACGGGTAGAGGCTCTCCAAAGTTTTTCGGTCATCCCTGCCAACTTCTGTCTCCGCTGCTTCTCCCTGAATGACTATCATTGGCATGACGCACATGATGCTGCATTGACCCCGTAACTGCTTTTTAACATCAATCACACCCTCTGATATGCAACCTCAACGGACTCAAGGTAATCAGAATGAGCTCTTGTAACGGAAAATGTTGTCTACTGATAACTGTTGGGTTAGTTGACATACAGTACTCACAACAGGTCGTTGTTACTTACAATATTTAGGGGCAGTTGGCGTCACTCTTGTTATTCATGGTTTGGACAGTTGTCTGGGAACAAAACAAATACAAAAGGTGAAAAAAGGAAGAACCAATCACGACCATTTCCCAATGTTTGCAAGAATTTCTTCTATGTTTTTAATTTAAAATTTTTCAAAATTAGAGAGAGAGCAAGGAGGAAGAGGATGAGAGGGTGAGAGAGAAGTGTGGCATCCGATGCAGGGCTCCAACCCACAACCCAGAAGTGATGACCTGAGCCAAAATCAAGAATCGGATGCTTCACCACCCATGCCACCCAGGCGCCCCGTGATTTCTGATTTTCAATAGTAGGTTTTATACAAGATCATTCATGAAAGACAACGGTGAAATTGAGTTTGTTTCCTGAGAGCAGAGTTTTGTATCAAGTGAAGGATAGATTCAAGAAAATAAATATCGGGAGTCACATTACCACTATCGCCTAAGTATATAATATTTTCTTCTGGAATATCCCTTTCTCTACTCAGCTTCTTGAACTTTGCAATGTCCTCCTCATTAACATGAGCTCCTCTGCCTGGAAATCAGCATGCGTAAAGTGGAAAATGCCCATTAGAAACCCCACGAATTTCTGAATACAGAACAAGAATCACTTATGGGGAAATCTAGTCTTTCAAGGAGTCTCAAACAATGACCATTGCCCTTGTGGCAATGTCAGCTGCCTGACTTGGTGCGTAAGAGCCGTGAAACCCTGTCCAACTGCACAGCCGGGCACTGTCCAGCATCAGCAGCAGGTCTCCAGGGACGCAGTAGGGACTCATGGATCTTGGACAGAATCCAGCAAGAAATCCAATCGACTGCACCTCGGACTGTGCCTCAGAATCTAGAGCTGACATGCACGTTGCTTCTGGACCCAAAGCAACTGCAAGGACGGTTCTCACCCTCCAGACCAATAGCAGCCGTGTCACCCATGGTAATGGGAGACAGCTTCTTTGGTTTGTTTTCCATTAAAACCACAGTTCTGAGATGCCTGTTTCCAAATTGACACCTACTGTCCCAGAGGCCACAGCCCCCATCTCAGGGCCTGTGTGTGGTTATTCACGGGCGAAAGAGTCAGTATCACAACAATGCATTGGGAGCATTAAATGTGGTGAAGGTTTATTTGAGAAGCTTCAGCTGCAAGGCTGAAGAGTGTATGAGAAGAATGGTCATAAATTGCAGGAATTGGGGTCAACCTGACACTAGTCGAGACTTGAAATTTGTTGACCTGCTAGAAAGTATTTCTAATAAAACTCAATTTCGTTTAATTTTCAATTTTAACAATTGCGACTTGTTCTTAAATGTATGGTGTTTTAAGAGCTCCCACAGCAACCAGCCCTTGTTTCCACATTTGGGTTTTAGAATAATTCCAGGATCCTTGACACAATGCACCTATAGATGAAGGATTTGTTCTCAGGATAATCAGTAATGTTCATAGGTATTGATTTTCTCAATGAAAATGCCAACAGTGGATGTGTTATATGGCCACGACAATCGTCAGGACATAATACATACCAATCAAGGAAGCTAATTTTGTGATTCTCCCTTTGTCATCCACATTGACAATATAGCCTATCAGAGCATTTGGGGTCACATCAAGAATTTGATGATAATTGCCACCGTCATCTGTAGGAGACAAAAATATGTATGTATAGTCAAGTAAAGTTTATATAAATATATATATATATATATTTATATATATATAAATTTATATTTATAAATAAGTTTATATATTTAAATATTTAAATAAGTTTATAAGTTTATATATATATATATATTTGAGGATAAATATTTATTTATTTATTTGTTTGTTTGTTTGTTTATTTATATAGGCCTTGCCTTGGTTAATTTGTTGAGGACTGGCTTTCCCAAGGTGTAGTTAGCATATTGTCACAACATTCTTGTATTGCTTTCTGCGACGCCTCAACAGCTCAGTGAACATTGATGATGCTTATGACAATGACGTCAAGGAGGGTAACTGCCTTCGTCAATTAAATATTTCATACGTGCACTTAACCATTGCACACTCCCCAGTCTTGCTAAAATGTTTTCTAGATACAATTTCAAACAAAAGTTTCTCGTTACAGTTTCTGGTTACAATTCCTAGTTCTCCAAGGCCTGTTAGAATAAGTTCAGGTCATTCTGTTTCTCTCCCGTGTTAAATTTGCCATTTAGGTTTAACCTAAATCTAGGTTAAGAAGGGTTACAAAATGCAGAGAATTAAAGAAGAGAACTTTGATGATTCAGGCAATGGAAAGATCATGGAGTAAGGAGAGTGACAATGTTATTTAAAAAGACACTGGTACTAAAGGTTACTGTCAAACATGTGTGGTGCAGAAGGGCAGGCATACGGTTCTCTTGATTGATCTATAGTTTACTTATTTACATGTCTGTTATCTATTGTTATCTCAGACGAGGGCTGTAACTAGAGATTGACACACTCCAATTTTGATCGCATATTTAGACATCCGGCCACTAAAATTCGGAAGGTTGCTTAGGATCCTTGGGAAGAGCTTAGGCATCTAACTCTTAACCAGCATCCCCTTGCTTCAGACACACGCTGAGCTTATGAAGAAATGTGGCTGCTGTTGGAAATCACTGATTTCCTTGGATTCTAAGTTAATCTCCCATACATGGAATCGATAAGAGGTTTTAAGATTATGGTTTAAAATGTATTCCGTTAAGCAAAACGCCGTCGATATGTAAACTCAGGGTAGGCCTGTTCGCTTGAGTTCCTAAGGTCATTTTAAGTGATCTGGAAACATTTTCCTTCACTTGAGAACCTTATGAAGTGAACATCCTAAGCACACCGTGAATAATACTCAGAACTGGAAGGGGCCACTGGTGTCCCGTGTTTGACCTGGGTGCGCACCATTAAATAAAGTGCTCAGAAGATTTAGGAACATGTGCACAGTCTCACTTCAAAACATTGCTCCATCTAGAACTCAGGTAGACAGAGTCTGGAGAGAAGTCGGGAATCCCATTTCAACCTTATTATATCAAAGAACGCTTGTACTTACAATGAGCATTGATAAGATTGTCTTGTCCTATTGATGCCTCAACAGACTTTTCCACACATTCTCCATCAACCCTTAAAAACAAAAAATCTTCAAGTGGATGGATGAAAACAAACTTTGGTCCATGGTTAACATTTTCTGTCTTTCCACCCCCCAAGGCTCCGCTTGAGGCATCACTGAGAGCCTATACACAGTGTGACATTGGAAAGACAAGAAATGGGTTTTCCAGGATCGAATATCACTTCGCAAGGATGTCTTGGTCTACACATAGAATCAGGCCAGTAGCTCTGAAGACCAGCAACAGATTCAAAACAGGCCGTATTAAAGCCAATTAAACATGAAATTTAAATATTACGGAAGAAGGAAAAACAAAGCTGACTTTTTCTACAAATACAAATCTATTCCATGTTGCCTGGCAGTGGTCAGTAGATGCACACATATGTGCGAACTGACTGAACTATCCTTCACGTGGATGCCCAGAATCACGTGTATGCTGCGCTTCAGGAAACCTCCTTGCAGAAGCAGAGGCTACATGCAAAGTCAACTAAATGCAGACGGACACAAAAATGTAAAGAAGACCAAGAAGATGATACGGTGTTCTTAAAATAAATAAATAACAAAAAACAAATAAATAAATCCTAACAGGTTTATCTCTTGGAATAGGATCTGTTTAATTTGCTTATCTGTATATATGACCTAAAACCAACCATATTGTATATTGTAGACCATCCTTTATGTATCTGTTGAGACAGGATATGCGCGTGATTTGATTTTCTGTATATGAAATAGGACACCCAGTGTCCTATGTATTATCATAAGCAATTCGACAAATACCTAACATTGCACACGTTATTATAATCATTATATATTTTATATAGCAGATTTATCCATTACTAACTTTGAGAAGCCTTAAGGTATTATTAATGGAATGCTGGCTCTACTTCAGGCATGTGTATAATTATTACAGATTATTATACATTATAATTATAAACATGCTTTATACGTCATTAGTCGTATGTGCACCTTTATAAACGGATCTCTCCAAACATAAACCTCTTGTTTAACTGTCTGAATCCTCATCCTTTTTCGGTTTTGTTTTTGATTTTACTGTCATCTTTTTGACCTCCTAAGGTAGCACCGGTCAACAGCCCAGATCTATCTGGAATCAAAGGACAGCGAACAGTCAAAAGTAAGAGTTAACTCTCCACCTCCAAGGTAAATACAGGTTTTAATCTTAGGGCCAATGGATCTGTTTGCAAGATTTGGTGCTTCTGGACGCTCTCCATTTATTTGCATTAAATGATCCCTCTTGCTTCATTGTAGACTTCTCGGGACCTTCTGAGGAAACTGAAATGTTGGTATGGAAATGACTGGTATTTGCAGATGGAGTCGTCAAAGTATGTGCTTACAGTTACCTCCAATGTAGCAATTAATTTCAGGGATGTGTGTCCATGAATGAGACAGAGACACAGAGAGAGATGTGTGCAGGTGCTCAAATTTTTTCGTTGATTTCAGGCCCTTTCCATTGATCTGGGTGCCAGAGTCTGTCCCCTTGCTCCTTCTTTGTTTGGACATCCCAGTCCACCTTCAGAAGGGGCCTACACCTGCCCTGTGCCAGTGTTCTTTGAACTCACCGCATGCAGTCGTTGGCCTTTTCTGGCTGATCTCATTCCACCCTGTCTTCACTCTCATGCATAGTGTTGATACTAGTTTACAGATCTCTATCGGACTCTATTTTGACCAATGAAACTCAAAAAGAACAAATAAGTTTCCTCATCTTCTCTTAGTTTTCTGAGTTGTTTTTTGTTGTTGTTGTTGTTCTGGTATTTTTTTTGTTTTTGTTTTCTGAGTTCTTAATAAAGTGCCTAAGTATAGTGGTCTCTTTATGACTAACTTGAAGCAACAAAGGCTCTGGTGAATTTAGCTATGTAACAACAATTCAAAATTACTACTTGTAGGGCAGCCCTGGTGGCGCAGCAGTTTAGCACTGCCTGCAGATGGGGTGTGATTCTGGAGACCCAGGATCGAGTCCCATGTCGGGCTTCCTGCTTGGAGCCTGCTTCTCCCTCTGCCTGTGTCTCTGCCTCTCTCTGTGTGTCTCTCATGAGTAAATAAATAAATCTTTAAAAAAATTACTACTTGTGACCTTTTAGGGTACACAATGTTAAAACCAAAGGCAGGAACCCTATGATCACAGAAGCATGAGAACCATGTCTTTAAACAACAAGGTGTAGTAACTTAATAAAGAACTCAGACCATCACACCCTTTCACATCTTGACATTTCACTGCAAACCTGGAATCAGATGCCCCCTGAGGGCCAAGCTTTTACAGGCAATTTTAGTCTATGTTATTTTTACTTACTTGACGTAAAAACTGAATAACATTTTGAGTCTTGGTATGTCCACATTGATACGTCTGATATAAATCCTGAACGGGCCATTCTCCGCAATCTTGTCAAGGTTGTTGGATGATATGTACAAGGTCTTCCATGGTCCTGAAACCTAAAAGCAAAGTTCCCATCAGTAACTTTCCTCAGTTTCTTTTCATTTTATCCAACATCGGCCGTCATGGCTCTCCTTTCTCTTTTGCATCAGCACAGAGCTGACTTTTTTGAGCGACACAGGGTTTATAAAATACTGGGAAAACCCAAGCCAACAGCAAAACCGCAAATCGACATATTCCTAAAATAGCATAACCATTCTTATCAACTGGAAAGCCTCAACCCCAACAGCGCATTGGCTGATGCACATTCTCTCTTATACTACAGGAGAAATGTAGAAATGTGCAATTGCTAGAGCATTGGAGACACGTTCAGAAGAAATGTGTAAGGACAGAGGCAATTAACAGAGGCATTCTGAGTTTCAAGTAGACGGCTAACCTTGGAGTACAGACATTTGGATATACATATTAAAGTCCCCTCCCCACGGAAACCAAACACACATACACATCAGGCTCCCCACATGGAACCCATTTCTCCCTCTGCCAATGTCTCTGCCTCTCTCTCTCTCTCTCTCTTTCTGTGTGTGTGTGTGTGTGTCTCTCAAGAATAAATAAATAAAATCCTAAAAAAAAAAAAAAAGACCACCTTGTCAGGTCAGCGTGTACTCAATACCTGTGTCAGGATATTAGCAAGGGGTAGCTGGGCATCACAAGCCAAAACGAGCGCAAGACACAACAGTAGGATCTTCATGTCTCCGGTACCTCTCATTGCCTCCTCTGGAGATGCTCAGAGTTGGGTTACCTGTTGGTGAGATTCTCAGTTTTCATCACTTTATATACTATATGTCTATGGACGTGGCAATGTTTGACTGTTTGTCATCTTCACACGAGATCATTGTGCAACACTGAACATAAACATCCTGGTTGGCAGCGATGTATCCCAAAGACCTCTCAGACCCGGGACATGTAACTTCTCCTTCCTGTATCTCTAGGAATGACATTCAGAGACTCCTCTGCCTCTAGTCTTGTTTGGCTCAAGCCTGCATATCTCCTGTCACGTGCATACATTTCTCAGTCAGTCTTGGACAAACCAAACATCACCTTCATTTTTGTTGGATGAGTTTCATGGAGATGACCTTCCTGCCCCAGGAAAATTCCCTATTCCTTGGGGAAAGATGGGGAGATCTACATGTGGGCATTGGCACATGCAAACACATAAATGCAAATGCCAAGATGCAAATATGCAGACATCCGGTCTCCCTGTCTTTCCAAGTCTCTGAAGTAGGTGAGCTGACTGGGGATGACACCACCTTAGAGTGTTTTTAGGGACCAAGGTGTGCAGTCTCCTGAGCATGTCTACCCTCTGAGCTTATAATGAATATCAGGTAATTATGTATCTATGGAAAACACGTAGGAAAGTGTTTAATTTGGAGAAAAGAGGTCATTGCCTTGTCATTAACACCTTTTAATAAAACGAGGGAATCGGTGGATAAAACACGAGTGTTTTTGGAAGCTCTTATCATGGTCAGTCTAGTCAACATTGAATGAACTTGCCCCTCATCCTTACAGGCTATTAAAATGAAATAGGGATCTTGCAATCCTCTGCTCACATTTGGTCATTTATGGAATAGGATGAGTGGGCCATGGGGTAAGAATTGGTCAGTCATGGAATAGGATATTTTTAAAAGTAGATTCTAGCTCAAATTATGCCCCCAAGTATCTTCAAGGTGATTGGAAGAGCTAAGGACAAAAAAACAAAATGATAATAAATCTTAGAGGAACGCACATGTGCACCTTGGGGCTTCTTTAGAGACTTTTCTGCGTGGAAACCACAAGCCATAAAACATACTAAAAGTGTTTAGATTAATTTTTTAGAGATTATTTTTTTATTTATTCATGTGAGACACAGAGGTAGAGAAGTAAGCAGAGGAAAAAGCAGGCCCCTTCTGCAAGCCCGACGCAGAACTCTCTCCCAGGACCCTGGGATCACGCCCTGAACCAATGGCAGATGGTCAGTCACTGAACCACCCAGGTGTCCCTAGATTAAATTCTGGTATTACAAAGATACCCTAAATCATGTTATACTGAACCAGAGACTAAAAGAAGATACTTCCTTGTACTATTTTTTTACAAAATTTATTTCCTCAACTTATGAAATCCTACACGTGGGTTATCCTGACATGGCACGTGTTCGCCCTCGAACGTGTTCATGCCATAACTGGAAGCCTGTGCCTCCCACTCCTCTTCTCCCGTTTTGCACATCCCCCAACCCCTCCTCTCAGGGAACAACCAGTTTGGTCGCTGTGTTTATGGGCCTTTTCTTGCTTTGGGTTTGTTTGTCTATACATTCTATTTTTAGATTCTGGGAAGAAAACAAGGGGTAATGGAAAGGGAGGTTTGCTGGGGGTTGTGGTGACTGGGTGATAGGCACTGAGGGGGGCACTTGAGGAGATGAGCACTTGGTGATATGCTATATGTTGACAAATTGAACTCCAGTAAAAATTAATTAATTAATTAATACTAAATTTAAAAAATAATATGATACTATGATATGTGTCTCTCTCTGACTTATTTCACTTAGTGTAATACCCTCTCCCTCCATCCACACTGTTGCAAATGGCAAGATCACACTCTTTCTTACGTATAAACTTAAGTGTCCCCTTTTCCCCTCTAGGGTGACAAACTTACAAGAGTACGATTGCTAGAAGATACAATATGTTTTGGCTTAAAACCCAGAAACTGCTAGATTAATTTTCAGAGAGGCTGTTTCAGTTTAGACTACTGCCCCGGATGATGCTTGTTCACCGGGTTTAAGTGTTATCAGTATTTGTTGTTTTAGTCATTTTCTTTTCCACGATTACTTTGTTGCAAGAATCTGGTATGTGAGACATAGACACACTATGTGTCGCTCAGCTGTATATGTTCCTGGGAAGGCTTCTGGTGCTTAGTAGGCTGCTGTATGTAAGTTTTGGGGGACTCAAAAGTTACACAGAGAGTTTAAACTGTATGTGGCAGCGGGGATTGATATCCCAGCCCCTGCTCTGTTCTTTGATCAGCTGTGGGTAGTGATAGAATGACAGACACAGAGAGAAATAAACTATATCTCCAAACACCGTGCACAGGTCTGGCGCTTATGAATGCAGTAGTCACACCTCCAGCTTACCCTCAACATTATTATTTCTTTCAGCCCTTGCTTTCTGCACTGCTGTGTTATGCTCTGCTTTCATTGACCGATATCCTCATTTCTACAGATGGACCAGTTCAAACATGAGCATTTATTTCGAGATTTAACCTCTCAATTCTTAGTCCAAATTCTTCTTAAGATGTTAATTTCACTCATCCCCCTGACTACTTATTCCACGGCAACACTCATCAAAATTATGTGCCAGAATGCAGGTTCCCATAGGACTTCCTAGTGAACTGACAAAAGACTATGAATTTTAATATCCCTTATTTTTATACCTATATCCACACTGAAAACATCTGGACCAGCAGCTTCCTTTTGGAAACGATTATGGTGGGAAATCCAGTTTCTCTAGTTGATGAAGGACTAGGGAAGGATTCTTCTTCCTCTTATGTCAACATTGGTAACGTGTCTTTCAGGAAATGTACCCATTTCATTAAAGGTGTTAACTTGGTTGCCATCATTTTGTTAACTGTTTTCTGTGATTATTCATTTCTAGACCATCCGTGGTGACAACCCCCCATTCCTTATTAATATTCGTCTCACACACATACCTTCATGAAAAAGTGAAAGAAGCTAGGTCAAAAAAAAAAAAAAAACACAGATTCTGGCTTCTATTCTTACCAGATTTCTGTAATTATGTGGAATTTTTACACGTACTATTTATGCATATGTATTATATGTACATGCACACACACGATGGTATATGGGTATGTGTGTTAGAGTTCACAGTTTTTTAAAAACATTATTGCCGGGGCTCACCTTTCAACATGCCCACAAGGTTGAGGATTGATTGATCTACTTCACTCTCCAGCATTTCCAGACACACTCTTGTGACCAGAGTCAGAACTCCAAATGCATACACTCTTTTATTCAAAAAGCGCAAATGAAACATTGCCCTTGGCATGTTTGTGACTTCCAACAAAAGACAGGATAATATTCTTTACTGATGCTTTCGACCTGTGTAAACTGCAGCCCATTTGGAGGCTATGCCTCTGTAACTAAAAGCACTATTTTGTATTAAAGATTGTTTAGATCTAATTTTATGTCCCTGGGAGTAGATCTCTGAACTCTGGCTCAAGCATCAGAACAAGTTTTGCATCCAGACTGCTAATCTCCTCAATGCTTCACACCTGTGTGTCACAGAGAGCTGATCAACGAGTTTGCCTATTGCAGTCGGAATGGCCATAACTTACACATCGCACTGTCCACTGCTCAGGGAGCTGAATGGAACGGCACATCTTAGATCTCAAGTACTAGGTTAGCAGCCTCCCAACTGAGCCCTCAGTCTGACTGTTTCTGCAAGTATCACATCGACTTCATGACCCTCGGCATTGACCAGGTCTCAGCTGCTGCCCCATCTTGCATGACTGACAATCTTCTTGTAAAGAAATATCAGTTCTTCTCATCAGGATCGTAGGTGATGGTGTTGTGAGAGTCGGCATTTCCCCTGGATTATGACTCATGTCATGCAGGACAGTCTCAGTATAAACCTCAGTGATGTGCACCCATGCCCTTCCCGTGTGGTGGATTAGATGCATCTAGGGAACATTTTCTTGACCAGATTGCCTCATCCCTTTAAGTAAATATATCCATCAGAATTTCCTCTTTCTCCTGATGGCTTAGATCTCTTTCTCCCTCCCTTAATGATACCTCTATAGCACATTTAGTCTTAATGTAAAATGTCTCTGATATGATACTGATCCTGTTATAGCCATGCATTTCTGGATAGTTATATTGGAAGTGGATATTTGGGTATTTATAAATAAATGACTATCTGCACAATAACACGGATACAGAACACATGTTTAGTCAATTTATTCAATCATATGAAATCCAGTAACACCCAATAGGCATGAATGGTAGCGAGAGAGATGAAATGGCAAAAAGAAACATGTTTATGAAGAAAGAGAGATGATGCCAAGCAGAAATAAGGAGTGCTTTCTTCCTACTGTTGATCTGATTCCATGAGGAAGATGACACGTGACACAGCTAGAGGGAAGGAAACAAGACAGAAGGTTCAAGTGAGTTGACCATATAATAGCCTACGACGGTGGACCTCAAGGAGTATAATGTCAAGGGTCAACTTAACCCAGCACACATTGCCGAGGAAACTTCAGAGTCTCCATCCTTACAATATAGGAAGAACCACGAGAATTTTTTTGTGGATGTACATTGGATGGGACCTTTCATGATGCAGATCCCTGCCAGGACTTGGATAATTCCAGAATGCATGCTCATGGAGGTGGCCCATCAAAAATGATTTTACAGGATCTCTGATTAACTCACACTCTGCTCTTCCAATTCCAAAATCTCTGTGGCTTCAAGATGTCATATGTGGCTTGGAAGCTAATGTCTCCATTTGCTCTTGTATCCTCCATTGCTCCCCAAGAGCAGTGACACAGGGCGCCCTTTAGGCTATACAAGCATCATGGTTTGAAGCTCATCTGACTTTAGAAAGTTCAAAAATCACATTTTGGGGATCCCTGGGTGGCTCGGCATTTGCTGCCTTTGGCACAGAGTGCGATCCTGGAGTCCCGGGATCGAGTCCCGCGTCGGGCTCCCAGCATGGAGCCTGTTTCTCCCGCCTCCTGTGTCTCTGCCTCTCTCTCTCTCTCTCTCTCTCTCTCTCTCTCTTTCTCTATCTCTCTCTGTGTCTCTATCATAAATAATAAATAAATAAATAAATCTTTTTTAAAAATCACATTTTAAGGAAAACACCTTTTGCTGGTGAATATGCCTTAAAGGCATGTGGTACACCGCATGGGTAGAGGCTCTCCAATGCTTTTCTAGTCATCCCCACCAAACTGTGTCATCTCCTGCCTCTCTCTGAATGACTATCACTGGCGTGAATGTTGCGTGATGCACATTGAAACCAAATCTGTTTTTTAGCATCAATCACCTCATTTGGTTTTCAAACTCATAGGACTCGGGGTAAACAGTGTAATCTCTTGTAACAAAAACAGTTCTCTACTGACATAACTATTGGGTTAGTTGACGTAAGGCACTCATGACAGGTCATTGTTACTTACAGTATTTAGGAGGAGTTGGCATCACTGGGCTGGACAATTGTCTGGTAACAAAAATACAAAACGTGAAAAGAGGAAGAACCAATGATAACATCTCAATATTTGTAAGAATTTATTATTTTGTAATCTTAATATTTTAAAATTTATTTAAGAGAGAGAGCAAAGGATAGAGGACAAGAGGGTGATGGAGAAGTGTGGCATCTGATGCAGGGCTCTAACCTACAAGCCAGAATTGATGACCCAAGCCAAAATCAAGAATCGGATGTTTCACCACCCTGCCATCCAGACACCCCATGATTTCTTCTTCTTAATTGTAGATATTATACAAGATCATCCACAGAAGAGAAAGGTGAAAATGAGTTTGTTTCCTGAGAGCAGAGTTATGTATCAAGTGAAGGATGTATTCAAAAAAATATATATCAGGAGTCACATTACCAGTGTCGCCTAAGTATATGATATTTTCTTCTGGAATATCCTTTTCACTACTCAGCTTCTTGAACTTTGCAATGTCTTCCTCATTAAGATGAGCTCCTCTGCCTGGAAATCAGCATGCATAAAGTAGAAAATGCCCGTTAGAAACCCCAAGAATTTCTGAATACAGAACGAGAATCACTTATGGGGAAACCTAGTCTTTCAAGGAGTCTCAAACAATGACCATTGCCCTTGTGGCAATGTCAGCTGCCTGACTTGGTGGGTAAGAGCCGTGAAACCCTGTCCAACTGCACAGCCGGGCACTGTCCAGCATCAGCAGCAGGTCTCCAGGGACGCAGTAGGAACTCCATGAATCTTGGACCCAATCCAGCAAGAAATCCAATCGACTGCACCTCGGCCTGTGCCTCAGAATCTAGAGCTGACATGCACGTTGCTTCTGGACCCAAAACAACTGCAAGGACGGTTCTCACCTTCCAGACCAATAGCAGCCGTGTCACCCATAGTAATGGGAGACAGCTTCGTTGGTTTGTTTGTTTTCCATTAAAACCACAGTTCTCAGATGCCTCTTTCCATATTGACACCTACTGTCCCAGAGGCCACAGCCCCCATCTCAGGGCCTGTGTGTGGTTATTCATGGGCGAAAGAGTCAGTAGTATCACGACAACAATGCATTGGGAGCATTAAATGTGGTGAAGGTTTATTTGAGAAGCTTCAGCTGCAAGGCTGAAGAGTGTATGAGAAGAATGGTCATAAATTGCAGGAATTGGGGTCAACCTGACAATAGTTGAGACTGAAATTTGTTGACCTGTTAAGGAACTATTTATAATAAAACTCGTTTTTGTTTTTTTTTTAATATTCAGTTTTAACACTGAACTTATTTTTATATGTCTGGTGATTTAATAGCTCCCACAGCTACCAGCCCTTGTTTCCACATTTGTGTTTTAGAATAATTTCAGGATCCTTGACACAAAGCACCTAGAGACTTCGGATTTGTTTGCAGGATAATTAGTAATGTGCAGATGTACTTACTGGTTTTCTCAATGAAAATGCTGACAGTGGATGTGTTATATGGCCATGAAAATCATCAGGATGTAATACATACCGAAGAAAAAAACTGTTTTTGTCATTCCACCTTGGTCATCAGCATTGAAATCATAGGCTAGCAGAAAATTTGGGGTCACTTCAACAACTTGGAATACATTGTCACCTTCATCTGTAGGACAGAAGAAAAAATATATATATATAAATACTTACATATATATATATTACTGTCTTCACTTTATTTTTTTTAATTTTATTTATTTATTCATGAGAGACACAGACAGAGAGAGAGAGAGAGAGAGAGAGAGAGAAGAGAGGCAGAGACACAGGCAGAGGGAGAAGCAGGCTTCATGCAGGGAGCCCGATGTGGGATTGATCCCAGGACTCCAGGGTCGCGCCCTGGGCTGAAGGTGACACTAAACCTCTGGGCCACCAGGGCTGCCCTCCCTTTGTTAATTTATTGTAGATTGGCTTAACCATGGCGTGGTTACTGTATTGGTCACATTTTGTATTTGTTTATGTGTCCCCTCAACAGCTCAGTGAACATTAATGTTGCTTATGACAATGACATCAAGGAGGGTAGGGGGCACATTGCCTTCCTGCAATTAAATATTTCACACGTGCACTTAACCATTTCACACTTCCCAGTCTTGTTAAAATGTTTTCTAGTTACAATTTCAAACAAATGTTTCTAGTTACAGTTTCTGGTTACAATTCCTAGTTCCCCAAGGCCTGTTACAGTGAGTCCAGTAAAGTCATTCTGTTTCTCTTTTTTTTTTTTAATTTGCCATGTCCAAATCTATCTTTAAAAAGGTTACAAAATGTAGAAAATTAAAGAAGAGAACATTGATGATTCAGGCAAACAGAAAGATCATGTAAGAGTAAGGAAAGTGACAATGTTATTTAAAAAGACACTGGTAATAAAAGTTACTGATGAATATGTGTGGTGCAGAAGGGCAGGCATATAGTTCGCTTGATTGATGTATATTTTACTTATTTACATGTTCGTTATCTATTGTAATCTCAGACGAGGGCTGTAACTAGAGATTGACACACTTCAATTTTGATCGCATATTTAGACATCCGCCACTAAAAATCAGAAAGTTGTTTAGGATCCTTGAGAGGAGCTTAGGTATCTAAATCTTAACCAGCATCCCCTTGCTTCAGACACACGCTGAGCTTATGAAGAAATGTGGCTGCTGTTGGAAATCACTCTGATTTCCTTGGATTCTAAGTTAATCTCCCACACATGGAATCGAGTAAGAGATTTTAAGATTGTGGTTTAAAATGTATTCCATTAATATCAGAAAAGGAGACAAAACATGAGAGACTCCTAACTCTGGGAAATGAACAAGGGGTGGTGGAAAGGGAGGTGGGCAGGGGGCTGGGGGTGACTGGGTGATGGGCACTTGATGGATGAGCACTGGGTGTTATGCTATATGTTGGCAAATTGAACTCCAATTTTAAAAAAAAATAAAGTCTGTTTTGTCTGATAAAAAAATTAAAAAATAAAAAAATAAATAAAATGTATTCCATTAAGTAAAACAATGTCAATAGAAAAACTCGGGATAGGCCTGTTTGATTTAGTTCCTAAGGTCATTTTAAGTGATCTGGAAACCTTTTCCTTCACTTGAGAACCTTATGAAGTGAACATCCTAAGCACACCATGAATAATACTCAGAACTGGAAGGGGCTACTGGTGTCCCGTGATTGACCTGTCTGTGCACCACAAAATAAAGTGCTCAGAAGATTCAGGGACATGTGCACAGTCTCACTTCGAAGCATTGGTCAAACTAGAATTCAGGTAGACAGAGATCTGGAGAGAAGTCGAGAATCCCATTTCAACCTTATTATATCAATGAAAGCTTACACTTACAACCAGTATTGATAATATTGTGTTGTCCTAGTGATCCCTCAACAGACTTTTCCACGCATTCTCCATCAACCCTTAAAAACAAAAAAAACTTCAAGTGGATGGATGAAAACAAACTTTGGTCCATGGTTAACATTTTCTTTCTTTCCACCCCCCAAGGCCCTGCTTGAGGCATCACTGAGAGCCTATACACAGTGTGACACTGGAAAGACAAGAAATAGGTTTTCCAGGATCAAATATCATCTCGCAAGGATGTCTTTGTCTACACATAGAATCAGATCAGTAGGTCTGAAGACCAGCAACATATTCAAAACAGGCCAGATTCAAAACAGGCCATATTAAAGCCAATTAAACATGAAATTTAAATATTAGGAAAGAAGAAAAACAATGGTGATGTTTTCCACGAATACAAGTATACTAGATGTTGCCTCGAAAGGTCAGTACATGCACACGTATGTGCGAACTGAGTGAACTATCCTTCACGTGGATGCCCAGAATCACGTGTACGCTGCGCTTCAGGAAACCTCCTTGCAGAAGGAGAGGCCACACGCAAAGTCAACTAAATGCAGATGGACACAAAACTTGTAAAAATGACCAAAAAAGATCATATGGTATTCCTTGAAAATAATTAAAAGCTAACAAGTTTATCTCTTGGGATTGAGGTGTCTGCAATTTGATGGTATGTACATATAACATATAACCAATCATATTGTGTATTACCCATAATCAATTTAGTATCTGTTGAGATAGGAATGTGCGCAATCTGATTGTCCGTATATATAACATAAAAATCAACTCTATTATGTATTATGCATAATCAATGCTACAATTACCTAACATTGCACACATTAATATAATTATTGTATATTATATATAGCAGATTCATCCATTAAAAACTTAGGGAAGCCTTCTAGGATTATTAACGGAATGCTCACTATACTGCATATATATACATGTGAATATAAAATAATTGTTATATGTTGTTTTACCTTATAATTCTATAACATGTTTTATACGTCATCAATTATATGTGTACATTTATAAATGCATCCCCCCAAACATAATCCTCTTATTTTAATGTCCTAATTCTCATCCTTTTCGGTTTTTTATTCCTCACACTTACAGCTTGGAGCCCACTTACAGCTTCACGACTTAGGTCCTCAGAAACAGACTTCATTCCGTTTCTTATACGGCATGGTTTTTGATATATATCATTAGAAACATCATCTTCCCTTTTATTCCTGTTCCCGTTTCTCCCCCAACCTGACAGACGAACACCTTTCTCTCCTTATTCTCAAGCCTTTCCTGGCATCAGTTCTCCAGCCAGTAGGTTTGCCCAGGAATTTCTCAGCCTTGCAATACTTCACATCTTGTTTTCTGCTTGAGTCCCCTGCCTTGCAAACCTTCCTGTTTCTCTATACTGCCTGCTTTTTGAACTCCTAAGGGAGCACCGGTCAGCAGCCCAGATCTATCTGGATTCAAATAACAGCAAACAGTAAAAAGTAACAGCTCTCCACCTCGAATGTAAGTATAGCTTTTAATCTTATGGGCGGTGGATCTGTTTGCAAGATTTGGTGCTTCTGGCCGCTCTCCATTTACTTGCATTAAATGATCCCTCTTGCTTCATTGTAGACTTCTCGGGACCTTCTGAGGAAACTTAAATGTTGGTATGAAATGATTGGTATTTGCAGATGGAGTCATCAAAGTATGTGCTTACGGTTACCTTCAGTGTAGCAATAAATGTCAAGTATGTGTGTCCATCTGAGACAGAGACAAAGAGAGATGTGTGCAGGTGCTCAAATTTTCTCGTTGATTTCAGGCCCTTTCCATTGATCTGGGTGCCAGCGTCTGTCCCCTTGCTCCTTCTTTGTTTGAACATCCCAGTCCACCTTCAGAAGCACCCTACACCTGCCCTGTGACAGTCACACTTTGTAAACATTGGCCAATTTTTGCTACTCTCATTCCACCTCGTCTTCACTCTTATAATAGAATTTCATGCATAGTGTCGTTACTAGTTTATAGATCTCTGTAAGGCTCTATTTTGACCAATGAAGCTCAAAAAAACACAAATAAATTTCCTCACGTTCTCTTAGTTTTGTGAGTTATTAATAAAGTGCCTGGAGTAGAGCGGTCATTTTATAAATAAGACTTGAGGCAGCAAAGGCTCTGGTGAATTTAGCAATGTAATAATGATTAAAATATGCTACTTGTGAGTTCTTCAGGATACAGAATAATTGAGCCAGTGGCAGGAACCCTATGGTCACAGAAGCATGAGAACCATCTCTTTAAACAACAAGGTGTACTAACTTGATAAAGATCTCAGACCATCACACTCTTTCACATCCTGACATTTCAGTGCAAACAGTGAATCAGATGCCCCTTGAGGGCCAAGCATTTACAGGCAGTTTTAGTCTGTGTTATTTTTACTTACTTGACATAAAAATTGAAGAACATTTTGAGTCTTGGTGCGTCCACATTGATACCTCTCATATAAACCCTGAACGGGCCGTTCTCCGCAATCTTGTCAAGGTTGTTGGATGATACGTACAAGGTCTTCCATGGTCCTGAAATCTAAAAGTAAAGTTCTCATCAGTAATTTTACTCAGTTTCTTTTCATTTTCTTCAACATCGGCCATCCTGGCTCTCTTTTCTCTTTTGCATCAGCACAGAGCTAACTTTATTGAGTGACGCAAGATTTATAAAATACTGGGAAAACCCAAGCCAACAGCAAAACAGCAAATCGACATATTCCTAAAATACCATAACCATTCTTATCAACTGCAACGCCTCAACCCCAACAGCTCATTGGCTGATGCACATTCTCTCTTATACTACAGGAGAAATGTAGAAATGTGGAATTACTAGAGAATAGGAGACATGTCCAGTAGAAATATGTAAAGACACGATTAACAGAGGCATTCTGAGTTTCCAAGTAGACGGCTAACGTTGGAGTACAGACATTTGGATATACATATTAAACTCCCCTCCCCATGGAAACCAAACACACATACATATCAGGCTCCCCACATGGAACCCGCTTCTCCCTCTGCCAATGTCTCTGCCTCTCTCTCTCTCTCTCTCTCTCTCTCTCTCTGTGTGTGTGTCTCACGAATAAATAAATAAAATCCTAAAAAAAAAAAAAAGACCACCTTGACAGGTCAGCGTGTACACAATACCTGTGTCAGTACATTAGCAAGGGGTAGCTGGGCATCACAAGCCAAAACGAGTGCAAGACACAGCAGTAGAATCTTCATGTCTCCAGAACCTCTCGATTCCTCCTCTGGAGAAGCTTCAGAGTTGAGTTACCTGTTGACGAGATTCTCAGTTTTCATCACTTTATATACTATATGTCTATGGATGTGGCAATGTTTGACTTCTTGTCATTCTTCACAAGAGATCATTGTGCAACACTGAACATAAACATCCTGGTTGGCAGCGATATACCCCAAAGATCTGTCAGACCCCGGGCGTGTTGATCATCTCTCCCGTATCTCTAGAAATGACATTTAGAAGCTTGTCCACCTCTAGTTTTGTTTGGGTCAAGCCTGCTATATATCTCCTGTCACATGGATACTAATTCAGTCTTGGAAAAATCAAACATCACCTTCACTTTTTGTTCAGTGAGTTTCATGGAGATGACCTTCCTGTCCCAGCACAACTGCTCCCTATTCCTTGTGGAAAGATGGGGAGACCTACATGTGAATATTAGAGCATGCAAACGCATAGATGCAAATGTCAAGATGCAAGTATGCAGTCATCTGGTCGCCCTCTCTTTCCAAATGTCTGAAGTGGTGAGCTGGGGGAGACATCACTTTGGAGGTTCTTTAGGGACCAAGATCTGCAGTCTCCTGAGCATGTCTGCCCCTCTAACCTTATGAATATCAGATAAATATGTATCTATGGAAAGCTCATAGGAAAGTGTTTAGCTTGGAGAAAACATATCTTACTTTGTTATTAGTATTTTTAATAAAATCGCGGATTTGGTAGATAAAAGAGTCTTTTAGGAAGCTGTTACCATGATCAGTTCATTCAACATTCAATAATTTGCCACTCATCCTTACAGCTTAATAAAATGAAATAACAAAAGAACAGGGATCTTGCAATCCTTTCGCTCACATTTGGTCATTTATGGAATAGTAAGAGTGGGTTGTGGGGTAGGAATTTTTCAGTTATGGAACAGGTAAGTGGGCTGTGGCGTAAGAATTGTTCGGTTACAGAATAGGGTAAGTGGGCCATGGGGTAAGAATTTGTTGGTTACGGACCGTGGGGTAAGAATTGGTCCATTATGGAACAGGATAAGTGGGACGTGGGATAAAATTTGTCAGTTTTGGAACAGGGTAAGTGGGCCATGGGGTAAGAATTGGACGGTTATGGAATAGGGTAAGTGGGCCATGGGGTAAGAATTGGTCGGTTACGGAACAAGATAAGTGGGACGTGGGGTAAAATTGATCGGTTTTGGAACAAGATAAGTGAGCCCTGGGGTAAGAATTGGTCAGTTATGGAACAGGGTAAGTGGGCCATGGGGTAAGAATTGGTCAATTATGGAACAGAGTAAGTGGGCCTTAGGGTAAGAATTGGTTGGTTACAAGATATAGTAAGTGGGCTGTGGGGTAAGAATTGGTTGGTTATGGAATAGGGTAAGTGGGCTGTAGGGTAAGAATTGGTCGGTTATGGAACAGGATAAGTGGGCCATGGAACAAGAAGAGTAAGACTGGAATATCCATAATAAATGAGTATCTATTTTAAGTATGATAAGACCAGGGTTAATATCGTGTGAAACTCAGTCTGTCATGAACCTTTGACCCCCTCCAAACTCGTGTGTTGACGTCCTAGCCTCCAGAACCCCAGAGTGGGATGCACTTTGGACATAGGGTCATCGTGAAGATATAGGTAATTAGGACCAGGTCATGGTGGAGTAGGGTGGGCCCCTAACCCAACATGGCTGATGTCCTTATTTGGACACACGTGCCCATAGAGTGTGCGGTTTGATGCTGCCACAGCCCAGCGACCTTCCACCTGCAAGAAGACAGAGGTAGAGCAGACTCTCCCTTAGAGCCTGGGTACAGAGCACAGGTCTGCCCACATCCCTTCACACTCTCTGGCCTCTGCATCTCCAACATAAGGCATCTCTGTTGCTCTAAGCCAGTTTGATTGATGGATGGATTGATTGTTTCCACGGCAGCCCTTGCAAACTCATATAGCTCTTGGGATTTGATAGGGACTTGGAGGTAGGCCACATAGACTAGCTTCCCTGGCAGCTCCTTTCTCCTCTGGCTGAGTCAAGTGAACTCATGGAAGACACTTTCGTCCAAGGTGAAGAACACAGGAGGGCATGAGAGGTCAATTCCCAAGCCAGCTTCTTGGAAGGCATCAGGAGACTATTCCTAAAAATGCCTGACCAGCTTCAACCAAACAATGCATTTTCATTGGTTTTCATTCCCCTTCCATTTTTTTTTTTTTTAGCCGACATTGAAAATGGTGACAGGTTAAAATTATTGACTCGATTTATTTCTTCCGAGGGACCATGTGGGCCCCACATTCTTGGGTGGTTTTCCTTCCTCCAGAGATCTGATTATGCTCCGGGTGCAGGACAGTGTGTTCTATCTTGATTTCACAAATTCTTTTTTGTTGATTTCCAAGGTACTTTATTTTCCCACAAAGGCAACAAAGACAACTGAGGAGGGACTTCCCTGTCAAAAGGGTATAATTAATTATCCATAGCAAGGACTCAAAATTCTCTAAGATTGTCATACCTTCTGAGTTACTGTTTCTTGCTTGGGCTTTGGCTTTTCATCACCTTTTGATGAGACGATCTCAGGACTCCTTCTTCTTCTTCAGCTGACCCAGTTTGGGTCATCGAATTGAATTCTTTCACTTCTCTTTCTCTTTGGTTTTCAACCCATTGATACTTTTCTAGGTTTTGTACTCCACTGTGTGGGTCATCCCATACTGTCTGTGTCTTGCACGGAAACAAAAATCAGTCATTTCTGTATCTGGCAACCTCATCCATTTTCAGCATTAGGACGTGGATACGATTGTCATCAGCCGACAGGGGGATTGAGTTTAATATTTAATTTAATGCTGTCCTGAGTGGTTCCCTTGAAATACACTCACTTCCCCTCAACATGCCATTTGGGTCCTAATTATGTCAATTACCTGGGTGTTTTCACTCCGCGCACACTAAGGTAGAACAGGAATGGTACATTGGAGGCCCAGCTGTTAATATTCAAAAGATTCTGTGTTGATCTCCCTTTTTTTTTTTCTTTTCCTATAAAATGGGATTGTTTTAGACACCTGAGACCCCTCTTCAGATTTACAAGGGATGCCATGTTCTTTGCTTTCTAATTCATGCATTTGTTTGGATACCGGTCAAGACTCTGATCTCACAATGAATTCAATATTCTTATTTTTTTCTAGGATTATCTCTAGGAGCTTAGGTCTCCTCTCTTTGCCTTTTGCCTTTTCTTGTCTACATATTCATGGTAAAATAAACACATAACCCTTAGCTAAATCCATTAGCTGACTTGCTTCACTAAGGGCCAGGAACAGAAAAAATGAACCACCCAGAATTGTGGAGGTCGTGGGTGGGTCACTTGATCTGGGGCATGGCTTTCTTACCTGTGTGTGTTTAAGAAGTTCATGGTGGTGGCAATAAAGGCCACTATTCTTGCCAAGTCTGCAAAGCCTTGTGTAATTTCCCCAACGTTCCTCACCAACCCTACCCTGGTCCACACACCTGCAAACGTGCCATCCTCTCCTTCAAAGCACCCATGGGCACCTGTGTGATTCTGAAAGTCGGCTGCCAGTCCTCGAGCCTAAATGCCACTGAACAATCGGTGTCAAACTTAAATGCTTCAAGATTAACTTTCCTATCCGCCCCTACCCCCCCCCACCCCCGTTGTAATACATCTTCCTCCTCATTTCTGTCCTTGGACAGGAATATCAGCTCCAGCTGCATGTTTCCATTATTCTTTGGTGCCGAAGCCCCGTGCCAGACACAGTTCCTGCTGCCTATCGGACGGGGCAGATAAAATACAGGCTGCCTCGCTACATTTGAATTGCACAAAGAGCGTGGGCCTACATATGCTGGACAGAGAAAGCTTTGCCGTTCATCTCACATTCAAACGTAACTGCTGTGTGCATTTGTATTCCCTGAATCTGGCTCACCGGCTTATGGTGCTGACAAGTCCCAAGAGGAGCAGTCGGAGAGCTGGAGACTCGGGAGAGCCAATGGTGTAAATTCCAGTCCAAGGGCACAAGACCTGTGTCCCAGTTCGCTGTCACAGGAAACAGCAAATTTACTCTTGTTCTGGCTTTTTTTACTTATGTAGCCAGCCCCACCTGCATGAATTCTGAACGCCACCCTGTAGGTCTGCTGTGTAGATCACATCTGGATCCATACTGGATCTATATCTCCTGGAACTGTAGACCTGGTTATGTACGCCTTGCAGATCTCGACCTTATACATTGCAAATATGTGACCTTTTTTTTCACCCACCGAGAATGAATTTTTGCCCCTTTGCAGGGCACCATTGCCTGCCGTTGAAAATGCATGTCCCAGAGATAATCCAACCGATAAGTCGCTACTTGCACTCCTGCATTCCTCTCATTCATGGATGGGCTAAATTTCATATCTCCAAATGTGAACAGTAGCAGCACAAACACACATCAGCCCCTTTGTTTGTGCACTTTTCTGTCCAGAAATTCTCTCCTGTCTCTGCCTCTTTTAAGCCTACAAAGTCAGACAAAATCCCACAAATCCCTCCATGTGGAGACGGGAAAAAGGATCTCTATGACACGTCCGACGGCCGTTCTAATACGTGGCGGGCTGTAGTTATAAGAATGGGTATTGATAGGACTGGATGAGATTTCCCACAGTTCCTGCAAATGTCAGCGGGCTGGTGGGGGAGCTTCTTGCCTGTGTCTCCCACACTTTGTGCATTTGTTTTAATTTAGTTAGCTTTCATTTGCTTCTCAGTTCTTTACTTTAGTTTCAGGGTGTGCAATTATTTTGCCAACTGATGGGCATGGTCTTCCTGGGGTGATATGCCGTTGAGTGCCTTTCTTTATTGCCATGTTTATTGTCCATGAAATGTGGATTGTTTTTTCTCCCCCTTGAGTAATGGTTCAATAGGATCTAGTCCCACGTTTGAAGAAAAAAGGCCCTATCAGCACCAATAAATCACAGTGGAAATGTGTGAAAGCTCCTTTTCAAAACCTTCCTAGCAGGATCTATATACAGGTGCACTCAGGGGTAGCACCTTCCCAAATTGTAGCCATGTTAGGCAGTGTCAGGACACTAACCCATTATCTTTCAGGAGAATGAGTGTCTCA
Organism: Vulpes vulpes; assembly: GCF_048418805.1. Classification (NCBI taxonomy): domain Eukaryota; kingdom Metazoa; phylum Chordata; class Mammalia; order Carnivora; family Canidae; genus Vulpes; species Vulpes vulpes. The sequence continues at coordinate 2,824,851 of NC_132796.1, read as the reverse complement.
GGGTTTTTAGAATTAACTATTAGAAAGTATAGTGAGAGCAATGTAGTCATCTATCGTTATGTATGCAGTACAAAAAAAAAAAGTATATTTTGACAAGTGCTGATACCAGGGGTTTGGTGTGCGTTCACTGGGTCTCTGTTGAGCCTGGATTGGGTTGTAGGTCTGTAGCAGAGAAAGCAGTGGCCCACACAGGTATGATCCTCCAAGCTTCTGTTCCCATGAGGGGAAACAGGAAATAAATAAACCCTCAATGGAGAAAATTGCAGGTATCGATGAGGGTCACATGGAAACGTAACACAGGTAGCCATGTAGTAGAGATCCAAGAAGACGGAAAGAGAAAGTCGTATTGTTATCTGAGCAAAATGATTCCAGAAGGAAGGACTAGTAACTCCAATGTTCTTTTAACAGTCAGTTGAAGAATTTATCTGATTTAAGAACCCAAAATTTACCATCTTAACCATTTTGAAGCATACAGTTCTATTATGTGAAGTGCATTCCCATTGTCATCCAACCGTCTCCAGACTCCTTGTCATCTTGCAAAATAGAAACTCTGCCCCCATTAAACACCGACTCCCCGTTACCCTCCCCAAACCCCTTACACCCAATGTTTTAGTTTCTGTGTCTGTGAATTTGATTGCTTGAAGAAAGTTCCTCATTGAAGTGGAAGCACACAGGATTTGTTCTTTTGTGTCTGTCTTATTCTACTGAGCATAACTACCTCAAGGTTCATCTGTGTTGTAGCAGGTGTCAGAATAGCTCTCCTTTCTCATGACCGGGCAATTTTCCATTGGATGTACATCATATCTTGTTCATCCATTCATCCGTTGATGGATACCTTTTGGCCATTGTGAATGAAGCTGCTATGGACAAAATGAAACATGAAGAATCCAAAGAACGAGAATATTATAGAGAAGAAAAGGGATAAAGGAATATAGTTTAAAAAATAGCATGTAAGTATGTAATATACTAGAAAAAGAGGGAATCCTAAATGGTGCAGAGGCAGTATTTGAAAGGTCACGAGCCATAACTTGCCAATCCTGAAGGAGGACATCATGCTAGAGACTCAGGAAGCACCTCCCAGCCCAAGGAGAACAAGGAAAAAGAAATTTACAGAGACCTCACCTAATAAAATGGCAAAACAAATGCTTAGCGGAAATCTTCATACGTACAGAGAAGGAGGTAACACGATGGACCACTATATTCTCCACAGAAACAATGGAAGTCATGATCTAGTAAAATGTTCCACTGTCAAACCATCCTACTAAATTGAAAGAGAAATAAAGATCATTTCAGACAACCAAAAACTAAGAGAATCCATCATTCGTGTGCCAGTCCTTAGAGAAATGGAGGAACACAAGTGGATCTCAGGTGAAAGGTGCAGCCACCTGGGTGGCTCAGTCGGTTCAGCATCTGACTCTTGGTTTAGGCTCAGGTCATGAACTTAGGGTCCTAGGCTCAAGACCCACACTGGACTCCACACTCAGTAGAGTCTGCTTATCCCTCTGCCCCCACTCACACTCTCTCCCTCAAATAAATAAATATTTAAAAAAAAAGGTTGCAGGTGCAGAAAGTATTGAAAATCAAGGAAACTGGCACATATAGAAGAAAGCCACAAGGATTTTGAGACTAGAACTTTGATGCTGATGTCATGGGCTTAACAATGATGATAGAACTAAAATAAATGCCAACTATAATGCATTTGAAGTGGATTTAGCCAAGTTTTTCTAATATCCTTGTATTATGTGACCATAAAAATTGAGTTAATATTAGACTTTCATAAGTCAATAGTGCACACATCCTAATCACTATGAATATCTGTAAGAGATTAAGGGGTCCCTGGGTGACTCAGTCTGTTAAAGGTCTGATTCTTTATTTTGACTTGGGTCATGATCTAAGACTGAGATCCTGAGAGAGATCTAAGACTCGATCCTGAGATCGAGCTCTGCATCAGGCTCCACACACATCGGGGTGTCTGCATCTCCCTCTCCCTCTGCCCCTCTGCCCACTGACAGACACTCTCTCTTTCTCTCAAAGAAATAAATAAAATATTTTTTAAAAGAGATTAATAATAGTTTGTATGTTCTGAGCTCATAGGAAAGGAACAGAAAAGGTGGGAAAATAATCAGTTGAAAAAATGATAGAACAAAGTTAATCATTGAAATGTATATGTATGTATATATAAAACCCTACAAAATTTCATATATTATACTGTATGGTGTACCTGCATTTTATCTATCCATTTATCCATCACACTGATCTATTTATCTATCCATCTGTCCATCCATCCATCATATCTATCTATCCATCTGTCTATCCATCCATCATTATCTATCCATCCATCATATCTATCCATCTATTTGTGTATACATAATCATAGTAATAAAATTCATTAAAATATAGAACTGTCTCCATCTAAGATACAGAGAGAATCAGACTGGATGAAAACTATCCAGTACATGTTATTTATCATATATACTGCTTAGAAATAAAAATGCAGGAAGTCTGGGAAAGCATATGCCATGAAAACCATAAAAATATTGTGGGGAATACAACTTCTCTGGCTTTCTCAATGTTCCTGTAAAAACAAAAACAGACAAACAAAAACAAAAGCCCTGGCTCCCTGGGACACTGAAACGTATATGATATAATATTAGGAAATGCTTGCTTGCACTTCTAGAAACATGTTCATATACCGTAGGCTTAAATATGTAGATGCTTGTTTCTTGTAGATGCTTGTAATGAAAGGAATAAGTGATGTAACCCAATGGGGGGGGGGGGACTTCTCTTACCTTCCCTGAAGGCAAGGGATTACAGAACAGACGTATCTCTGGGTTAAGTCCTGAGGCTCTTAGAGCCCTGGAGTCCACTTGTGATATTTACACTTGAAGGAGGAACAATCCCATGACCTTACAGCCCTTTGTAGGTGATAAAACTATCAAGGTCTCCCAGACTCCTTCAAAGGCTGCATTTACATCCAAAGGGCTGTTGTAAGAGGACTCCACAGAGCTGCCTCCTACTCCAGTATACACAGAAAAAACTGTTTTTTTCCTACTCCCCAGGCTATCGGGTGTTAGGCTACTCACTTTGCACAATTGACCTGCTTCTCATTGCATCCACACTGGATAAGGACCAAGGGCAAAAGGTGAGGACACACTTATTCTGTGCTGTGAGACTTTCAATAAGCAATCCATCTCTGAAACATAACACCTCGTGTTCACATGCAGGATACAATTAATAAAAGCCTCAAAACACTAAGTGTCAGTGAGTTCCTAGAGGTTATAGCAATATCAGACAAAATAATGAAAAATGCAAAGGGAACAAAAAAAAAAAGGAACACTGGAAAACAGTAAAAGATGAAAAACAGCAGGAAGGTGTAACAGTCCTGAAAGTAACTGTGAAGAACATTAACTCTTGAAATCACAGTTGTATGCATTGAAAATTAGAACAGGGAGGTTTTTACGCAATTGTTTCACAACGGAGAGTCAACTTCACTAAAATGTCACTTAAAATAGAGAAAATTTGAAAAACAGAATGCGTCAAATTGAATTAATATATGTAAAACACTACACAGAGCAATGGGAGAAAGAATGCGTGTGCTTTGAAAGGCAAACCAGAACCTTTTAGCTGTTTCAACCTAATGGACGTGTGAAAAACTATAAAAGAGTAAAATCATATAAATTATTATGCAGTCGAGTACTGTATTGTAACCAAGAGGAAGAACTAGAAAATGCTCAGACGTTTGGAATTGGAAATATGTGTTTTTAAAAACATGCAAAAAAAAAATAAAATAATGCATCTGAGATGAAATGACGTGAACATTTGAAAGTATTTTGAGCTTAATGAAAAGCTCCAAATTAACTTCTGATCTAAATGCTTCACACTTCTCTCTGTAGAGTCTATAGCCACCCTTTGGAGCAGGTGTGCTTATTACTCCCAAGTGACGGGTGAAGAAATGAGGTATAGAAAGTTTCTGTCACTTGATCAAACACAGCTGTTACCTTGGGATAAGACGTCCATAAAGCCATCATAAAAAAAGAAATCGCGGCCATTCCGAAACCACATAAACAACAATTGGTTGTAAGTTCCCAGAGCTTCACTTTCCGTCTCTGGAATCAGGTACAAACAGGTGTATTGTGTGGAACCACTGTGGAAATCCCGGCCTTTACCCACAGAATTGAAAAATCACCTGTGCATTCTGAGTCAAGAAATGCCACGTTTTGACTTAAACTTTAGCAAGATGGGTTCTTGGCTGTCGCTGGGCAAGGGGGAGGAGGCAGCAGGGAGACCACTCTGGGGTCTTGTTAAACCGCACATCGATGGAAAGGAGGGTTTTATGGCAGCTGAGTGGTAACGGTGCTCCTCACCACTGGTGTCTGGTTTCTGCAAACACTTTCAAATACATCCCTGACAACCTGCTTCCGTCGTGAGAGATGAATATATATATATTATATATATTCGTGAGAGATGAAGAACAAAGTGCATTTCAAGTCGTGAATATAACTCGTGAGAGATGAAAAACAGTCAAAGAGCATTGCAAGATCTGGAAGTTTGAAGCTTTCTCATACTCAGACGCTAAATGTAGGCAGGCTTGGGCACATGGTGTTGAGCTCGTGTTTGCACATTCCATGTGCGAGATATACACTGGACACTTTTATCAACCACTTGGCTGGGGGGGGGGTGGCAAACACTCAATGTCAGCGGTGGTTTGCATGGCGCCATATTTATTTGGATCTCGCGGCCATGCAAGTGGTGCATGTCTTCTCATTCTAGGGTACAAGCTAAGGAATACATCTTTATGTAGCATGTGTGCACTCTCATGGCAGAGGGGGAAAAATAGGAGTCTATTGTGATCTCCACAATTCGTTTAAAATTTCTTCTCAGGAGTGGCACCTGGCAGGTGGCGTGCCTGATGCACAGCATCTCCTACAGTAAGAACTTGACACTATTTGTTGCATTTAGCCATGTGAGGTCACTGAAATTTGGGTACATCCTGATGAGTCATGGGGCAGCTTTTCTTTAAATTTCAGTTCACCTACATTCCCTGTGGAAGACTCACTCTGCCCCAGGCTTTGGAGTACATCCAAGAAAGATTTGAAAAGGAGAAATAGGAGTCCACGGATCTAGACAACTCTCCTGAAGAAAAAAAAAATTGGCAAGAAGAAAGCCAAAAAGCATAATATGTTTGGGCAAAAATTATACTAAGTAAACTTTTTTAAGTCGTTAGGAATATGTCAACATAAATAAGTAGAACAGCAGAAACCCATAATCCAGGAGACTGACATAATCAAATATACCAGGAACATATTTTGTAAAGCTCATCCTCATCTTTGCAAACTCAAAACCATTAAATCAACAGTAAGTAAATGGTGGTGATATTTAAGCTAAAACCTCAAGGTCAGCAGAAGTCAACGAGGTAAATGTCACTGGCATAGTGCTAATGGATTGTCTAGAAGTAGAAGTGGTTAAAAGGTTGACCAGTTGTACGTACAACAAATTACTCTGGTTACAATATATTGCACCCATGGGGTTGTTGGCTTTGAACCTATAACAGGAGGCTTTCCCCCTGTGAAATCTAGAAAGGGTGCATAATCTCCCATTTCAATGAGAAACATTGCATTTCTCTACTAAACCCATTTGGGGGCAGCCCTGGTGCCTTCGCAGTTTAACGCCGCTTGCAGCCCGGGGTGTGATCCTGGAGACCCGGGATCGAGTCCCACGTCGGGCTCCCTGCATGGAGCCTGCTTCTCCCTCTGCCTGTGTCTCTGCCTCTCTCTCTCTCTCTCTCTGTGTATCTCTATGAATAAATAAAATCTTTAAAAATAAAATAAAATAAACCCATTTGGTTGCGCTGATCCCAGTAAGAGTAGAACAGCATTTGGTCCCTTTGAGCCCATGCATAACCAACCTCTGTGCACAGAAAGATGTGCAAGTGTGGATTGAAATTATCTTTGAAAACAAGGCACCGGGGTGGAGTTTCTTTGTCAAGTACAAAAAAAAAAAAAAAAAAAAAAAGAACCTCCAACCCCCCCAAAAAACTGCTGTCTTGTTTTGGGCGTTAGGATCAAGTAAGCACGACTTTGCAATGGCTCAGTGGGCCCTGATATTAAGTTTCCATACGGCTGGAAAAATCCTTTGAGCATCTCCATCCCTCATCATCTTATGCATGAACATAAGAGTCCATCATGTGGGCAGCTCGATCGCCATCTCTGGGGGCAGACCCGCTGGACTCAGAACGACGGAACCAGAGCAAAATACGGTGAAGCTCATCATCCTGCCTCATTTCCCGAGTTCTCCCTACAACCTATAGGTCATAATGAATATGATAATCTTCTGCGTAAGAGCCTCGCCAGTACCTGGGGAGTCACAGTAAGACACAGCTGCTTCAAATCTTGCTCCTGAGGCAAGATGTTCTATTCAAAGGAGACGGCTTCCCAAACTTCATTCAATAAATCCTCTTCCACTTTTAAGACTTCTTTACAAACATACCAGATGCTTGTTTGGGCTTATTCTTATGGCTTCCTTAAAAAAAAAAAAAAATTTTTTTTAAATTTAAGCCTCTTTTTTCATTGTCATTCAAATTTCTCAAATCCTCTTTCCTTGAGAAGTCAAAAATGGACAAATTTCTGTTTCCCTCTTTCGTTCTATTGGAAATTGCATTTTTGGTGATTGTCTTCATTGCATCAAGTACTCTTGAATATTGTGCATACGCATCTTTTTTTTTTTTTAATGAAACTCTCTGCATGTACGAAAATTTCCCAATACACCATTCCCTATAAAATGTAGTTCAATAAAAGAGTGTTTATTTTTACTTCACTTCCATGGGTGTTTACGGTCATAAAAAAGAACAGAATTACAAGATCTCACTTGAAATGCATTTCCATGTACTGCTGGTAAAGTGGACAGCATTATAGAGAAATTCAATAAAGTTGCCCAAATCATCACTATCTTAAGTATTAAATTCCAGGAATCAGGGACTATGTTCAGTTTTCTTTGTATAGCAGATGTTCATACAATTTAAAGATTACCTCAATATGTAAAATATAGATACGTTCAAATTTTAAGTCCAGTTTAAACGTTTTGTCGGCGTTCCATTTGTGGTATCGTTTTAGTGAGAGACGGCACACGGCCAAGACCGTTGTTTCAAAGGAGGGAGCAATTGGCTGAACACATTTATTTTCTGAAAGGAAGATATTTTTAAAATACATCTATTAAAATAGATATTCCAGAGATTTCTCTTAATACTTTACATAAAACAGATCACATAAAGACTTTCTGGGGGCAGCCCTGGTGGCTCAGCGGTTGAGCTCTGCCTTCAGCCCAGGGCGTCATCCTGGAGACCCGGGATCGAGTCCCACGTCACGCTCCCTGCAGGGAGCCTGCTTCTCCCTCTGCCTGTGTCTCTGCCTCTCTCGCTCGCTCTCTCTTATGAATAAATAAATAAAATTTAAAAAAAAAGACTTTCTGGACTTCTCCATAACAGATTTGTGGAAAGATTTGGCGTGACCAGAGCGCAAAGGCCATAATCTACGCCTCTAGGAAAGGCGTATCTTTTATAGACCACACACTCCTCTGCAAAGCACTCCTGTCTCCCGTTGTGGCCCGTGCACAAGAATTGCTAACAAAGCAACTACCATGACCGTGGACCACAAACAAATCTTGTGGCCCGCATTAGCACTTGGAAAATTCCGGAGTCTTCCCAGGGACCACTTGTCCCTCAGCATCCTCTGCCTTTGGAGGTCCGATCCGGGTCCCCCACGTTCTCAGGCATGCTTCACTTCCCTCTCTCCCCCTGAAACACATCTCATCCTTCATCCAATGCTGCCCACCCCCCGCACGGTGGTGGAGCCGGTCAGCGGCACCCAGCGGCTTGCCCCTGGGTTCTGTTCCTCCTGCAAACCATTCCCAGCACAGTGTCCTGATGCTCCTTCTAAATGCAAATGGGCCCATTCGCCAACCTCAGCTGCTCTGTGTGCTTCCCAGGGCACGGCCGCCCGTCGACACCTAATAGGCACTCACTTGTTTGCCTGCATCCCATCTCCTCACCCCCTCCAAGGAGAGGGTCGTCCAAGCTTTCCCAACACAGCCTGCCCCGGGCCTAGCAGTAGACACAGGCCACATTTCCATGTACAGCCGTGGGGCCCCCAGTCCTCATGCTCTCCCTGCCTTCGCACACGCATCCACCACCTCGTTGCTCCGCACACGGCCCTCTTGACATTTTCCTTCCCAGGGTCCCTGAAGCGGACGCCTCCTGTTGGCTTCTCAGGAGGGTCGAGAATGAACGTGTGGGTTACCCAGAGCGAACACGGCATAACTAATTCGTCCTCCCCTTGTATCTTTTAGACCCTCTCCATCCTGGGCTCTCTTCTTTGCCTTCGTTTCCTTAGCACCTGTTTTACCTCGATTAGAATGAACAACGATGTCCCAGGCCCTAGGCTTCTCCCCAGGGAAGCTCAAAGCACTGAAAAAATGATTCTCAAAACATATATATTCTCTTCTGATTTATCCCAATGATTTATTACTTCATGTGTTTAACACTTCCTTCATCGTAGGCTGGGTTTAATTTCTTCTCTGCTTTTGGAGCTTCCTAGTGAGAACACTGATTTTAATCCTTATAAAAAATCTAATATAAGACTGTAAATATCCCTCTAACGACTACATTAGGTGCATCCCCCACATTTTAAATAGAGTTTTTAGTACTTTCTGGACTTTCTTCTGTGACCCATGGACTGTGCAGAAGTAGTTTGCTTGAACTGCCAAATATCCAGGGATTTCCCACATAATTGTCTTCATTGATTTTTTTAATTTAATTCTCTTTTGATCAGAGAATATACTTGATGGGATTTCATTGTCTTAAAATGTCCTATTATTTATTTTACGGGCCAGGAGATGGTCCGCCTTTGTGCACGTTTCCACAAAGACCTGGACACAATGGCGGTGTGTCCCATGGCTGCTGGTGTGTGTTTGGCTGATGTCATTCACATCGAGCGTGTGACAGGGCTGCTCACATCATACCTACCCTTCCTTATTTACACCCTACCTACTTGTTAGATCAGATACTAAACAAGGACATGTGCACACTGAGTCCATCATTAAGGATTTGCTCATGGTTGACTTGGTCTGTCAGAATCAGGCTCTATGTATTTTGCATCTCTGTTATTATGTACATACATTTTTAATACTTTTCTACTGTTTGGTGATTGGGCCCATTTATCATTAGGAAATGTCCTGTTGTCAGAACATGAAAGACTCCTAACTCTGGGAAACAAACTAAGGGTGGTGGAAGGGGAGGTGGGCGGGGGGTGGGGTGACTGGGTGACGGGCACTGAGGTGGGCACTTGATGGGATGAGCACTGGCTGTTATTCTATATGTTGGCAAATTGAACACCAATAAAAAAATAAATTCATAAAAATATATATATACAAAAAAAGAAATGTCCTGGTGGGACACCTGGGTGGCTCAGCAGTTGAGCCTCTGCCTTTGGCTCAGGTCGTGATCCTGGGGTCCTGGGATCAAGTCCCACATCGGACTCCCTGCTGGGAGCCTCCTTCTCCCTCTGCCTAGGTCTCTGCCTCTCTCTGTGTCTCTCATGAATAAATTAATAAAATCTATAGAAAAGAAAGGAAACGTCCTGTCTTACGCCCATCTTCATATATTCCTGAAATCCACCTTGTCTGATTTTAACATAACTGGCTGAGCTTTCTTAGGCTCAGGGCTAATGTACTGTAGCTTTGCCATTCATTTATTTTGAACATATGGGATTCTTAGAATTAATATGCATATTTTACAACAGCATGATGATGGATTTTAATTGTCGTCCGGTCCCTGTGTTACATAGATGGATTCATATGTTCAGGTCATGTGTATATTCAGTTTGTTGAGGTATAACACATACAATGAACTGCATCCAGTTACCACGTACAGTTGAGTGCATTTGGGAAAATGTGTGAATCAGCATAACCACATGCTTTCCATGATCAAGGCAGAGAATCCCCGTAACCCCAGAACATTTCCTCCTGCCCCTTTCCACACTAATCCTCCTTCTGAAACAAGCCCTAGGCAACCAACGGTATGTTATCTGTCGCTGTAAATTCAATTGCACATAATGTCAGATATATGAAAAGAGACAGGATGTACTCTTCTGTGTTTGTCTTCTTGGCTCAGCGTATGGTTCTGAGAGTCCTTCATGCAACTGCAGATATCAGTGTGTCAATAATTTCTGAATATAAATCTCTTCATAATTGTCTACATAAATCACATTTTCATTTGGTCCCATTTCATTGCATAGCCAAGATCCTTCTAGCTGAAGTGGCCTGCGTCTTGTGGTTTTCACTCCTCTTGAGTAAATACGTGGGACAAAGATTGCTTCACTTGTATGGTAAGATATTTTTAAATAGACTTTATTTTTTGGAACACTTTTAAGATCACAGTAAGACTGAGCAGAACATACGGAGATGTCACATTCTCCCCCCTTGCTCCCCCATGTGCATAGCCTCCCCATTATCAACATTCCTAACCCATTCAGTAGTGCATTTGTTACAATGGATGAGCCTACATTGACACATCACCGTCACCCACACCCAAAGTGCACGGTTCACATTAGAACTAACTCTTGCTGTTGTCCATTCAGTGGGTGTGGATAGATGTTTAGTGACATGCATCCACCATGACAGTACCATTAACAGTAGCTTCACTGCCCCAAATCCTCTGTGAGCCACCTCTTCATCCCTCCTTCCCTCTCAATTCCTGGAAACCACTCATCTCTTTATGGTCTCTGTGGTTTTGCCTTTTCCCAGAATGTCATAGAATTGGAATCACGCAGTATGTAGCCTTTCTACCATCTATATTTGTACTTGCCAAGACTTGGAAGCAAACAACATGTCCTTCAGTAAGTGAATGGGTAAATAAACTGTGCCCCATTCACACAATGGAATAGTATTGAGTGCTAAACAGATAAGAGCTTTCAAGCCATGAAAAGACATGGAGAAAATGAAAATGCACATTAGTCAATGTGATTTTTTAGAAGATGTATTTATTCTAGAGAGAGCACACGAGTGGTGGAAGGGAGTGGGCAGAGGGGGAGGGGAAGAACAGACTCCTCGCTAACCTTGGATCCAGGACTCAATCGCAGGACCTTGACATCATGACCTGAGCCGAAATCAAGAATCAACTGAGCCAATGAATATTTTTTAAAAAATTATATTTGGTAGGGCACCTGATTGGCTCAGTCAGTTGAGCATTTAACTCTTGATTTGTTCAAATCAGCACTAATTTACATCTTCATTAGCATCCTCTGAATTACAGTCTTCCAATAAGAGAACATGATCGATCTTTCAGTCTTTATGTGTATATATATATATATATATAAATATAGTTTTATTTCATATATGTGCATTTGTATAAATATAATTTTAATTTCTATAAATTCACATATATGTGTTTTTCATTTACCTCTGTCTCTCCATCCATCTTCTATGTATCATTTATCTACTTAAATAATCTTTAACTTATACTCTCTTGTCATACTTTGTTTCCCAATATCTTAATCTTATTTCTTCAAATGGGTATGTATTTCAGAATGCCCATTGATGATGGGACAAATTACATCCTAAGATGTAAAGCCATATGTTCTCATCATCACTGCATTCAGACAATTGACCACATTAGAAGAGAATCCCCTGCTTGTGAGTTACTCAGTTTGGCCAGTGCACATGTGTCAACAGTTCATTTCCGCTGATGTCTGCAAGGCAGGACTTGAGCTCCAATGGCCAAGTCCAGCGTTTAGTTCTGTCTCAGTCGTTTAAAAGGTCTCTACCCTCAAATGACCTTTACAATGTTCAGAATTCACTTCTATAATCTTGATCTTGTCATCTTTCCAAATGCTGGAATCTCACTCCATCAATTTTTGCTAAACGTATTTTTTCAGATCCTGTTTTCAGACCACCACCAACTCAAAACCAAACCACACCATCCATAACATGATTTGTCCCAGCACCATCTTGCGTCTTATCCCTCTCCTTCCTATTCTTGGCAGGTGGTCTTCTTCAGCCACCTGCATCTCATGAAGCCATGTGCCCACTCCTTTATACTTCCGCACACTTATGAATGTTCTTGGGACATTGAGTCTTGATGGCTCAATCAGTTGGGCACCTGGCTCTCAGTTTTGGCTCACAACTCTCAGGGTTGTGAGATCAAAGCCCTGTGTTGGGCTGCACCCTGGACATGGATGGAGTCTGCTTGGATTCTCTCTCCCTCTCCCTTTGCCCCATCCCTACCCCCTAATGTGTGCGTGCTCTCTCCATTAAAAAACAAATGTACTTCTTTACCTGTATTACAAAAAGTAAGTCTCCTGCCAAAATCACTGATCCTTACCTTTGGTGCTTTGATTTAAAATCTTGCTTTATCGTGTTTGGTCATTCAAAGGCATATTGCTACTCTTATCCCCTTGTGTTTGTCCTTGTGCTCACACACATGCCCCAGTGTCCGTTGGCTCCTCAAGTTATTAGTAACTATGTTGTGAGATGTGGTGTGTCCAGCTGTCTTGGCAAGGAGCACACTCCACCTTCTGCCCACTGAACTGCCCATCCTTCCCTGGTTACTGGATGTCCTTCTCAATGATTTGGGTCAAGTGTAATCTCTTTCAGAAAAATATATCAGAATTGAAATGAAATAATTATTTTATTTAAGCAGGTGGTTATCGTCCTTGAGGGCAGAAACTCCAAACTTGGTAGATTTCTTATCTGAAAGCCTAGAATAAGACACTGTGTGAATGCTCACATTTTATTGACCATTGAAATGATTATGACTGAATGAGTGAAAGATGCATTAGTGAGCTATATTTCAACTAGAACAAAACTATACACCACACTTACAGCAGTCTGGAATCAGGAACGTAAAGTAGGAACATCTAATTATCTTTGCAAAGACTGTTAGGTTCAATACCGGGTCAGTATATCACATGGATACTTTGGAGAGATTACAATATGAATTTAATCCAGCCTTTTCATATGAAAGTGAAGTTCACCTAAAGGATAACTCAACCTTGCAAAATATCTCTTCTTTTTTTTAATTATTCTGTTCTTAATTTACACTGAAAGCAATGTTGACAACTGTGTGTGAGCAGCACATTTTCAAATATCCTGATACATTTGGCAGCTGATTCATAACTTCACTGGGTTTCACAATAAGGATCCTGTAGATTCTGACCCTGTTGGATAGCTCTGGGCATTTTAGGTAATCACGGTAGCAGGCTAAACAGAAAAGAGGCAAGGGGAAATTACAAATGATAATGGGACCTAATGTTAGAAGTCTGAGGGATGTGTGTGGTTGCACTCTCCCTCGTAGATAGAACTGTCTTCAGAGCAAGGATTTGAGCTCAGACAGAGAAAAAGGGTCGAATAGTCTTACAGACAACTTTATATACACTGCTTTCTGGACCACTTAAGCATCTTCAGTAAAGAAATTCCTTCCATGAAAGAAGGGGACAAAGTCAAAATACAATAGCTCAAGAAAGACATGACAAAGATACAACAGGATGTGGATCACAAGCAGTGGAACTCAATAATGAAAAACAAAAGTCACAGAATCAGAGATGAGATTAAAGCAACGCAAGAAACACTACAGCCTGTAGGGGAAAATGTGGAAATAAATTCAATTAAATATAAACAAAAAGTCATTTGGGAGGGTTGGGCAGGCTATTTCTAAAAGACTTGGGGATTGGGAAACAGAAAACCAAAACCATGCTCCATATTGGATGCTACAGAGAAAGCTCAAAACTACGTGTTTGAGAACACAACACCTAATATCACTCTTTGAAGGGTCTCATGTCATGTCAGGTGTCATTAACCAGTCATACATTAGAAAAAAAATATTATTGAACACAGTACAAAGTATCTTTGGCAAAAATACTAGGCTGATAAGAACACTGAGATTTAGACTGACCTCTCTTTCTCTGTAGCAGAGGCCCTTTCCAAGTGAGTAACAGAAAATGCAAATAAGTCAGTGAGAACCAAATGCTTTTTACGTTCAACTGCACTGTGTCTTGAGTGTCAAGATAACGATAAAATAATTTGCAATAAAAAAAACTGATAACATAATGTAACCATGAACGTGTTTTATGGACATTTCCAGAGTGCATGCTTTAAGCAAAAACTAAAGGGTCAAGGCGGGGGGCAGCCCAGGTGGCACAGCGGTTTAGCACTGCCTTCAGCCCAGGGTGTGATCCTGGAGACCCAGGATCGAGTCTCATGTCGGGCTCCCTGCATGGAACCTGCTTCTCCCTCTGCCTGTGTCCCTGCCTCTCTCTCTCTCTCTCTGTGTCTCTCATGAATAAATAAATATTTTTTAAAAAATAATAAAGGGTCAAAGGGAAAATACATGCAAACTTTCCTAAATATCAGGAAAAGAAAAAATCAACCAAATATCACGGCAATATTAATGTACAACATAGGAAAATATTAATAAAAACTGATCATAAGTGAGTCACACAAAAATATCAGTACAATCTAAATTAAATCCTGATTTTTTTAAATGGGGAAAATTCACACATGTGTTGCTAACCTGGGTGAAAATAAAAACCAACTACACAACCAAACAGAATGATGATACCAACTTAAATTTGTTTAGCTCAGAAGCTATCATGTACTTATAGAGGAAATGATAAGGAATTATCCATGAATGTGAAGGAAATCCCAAAGTGCTTATTCCCACTACTAGTATCAATATTTACCATGTATTAAATGAATTTGTTCTGCCAGTAGCCAACGCAAAAGAATAAAATCATACAGAACTCGTACAGCTCAATACCAAGACACCAAACAACTTGATTTAAAAAAAACAAAGAACCTGAATGACTAGAATATGAATAGACATTTCTCCAAAGAAGATATCACTCATCATCAGAGAAATGCAAATGGAAACCACAATGAAATATCACCTCAACACCTGTCAGAATGGCTAACATTAAAAAGACAAAAAACAACAAGTGTTGGGAGGATGTGTAGGAAGGGGAACTCTCATGCTCGGTTGGTGGGGATGCAGACTGGTGCATCTACCCTGGAGAACAGCATGCGCATTCCTCAAAAAATTAAAAATAGAATCACCCTAACATCCAGGAATCCCACCTCTTGGCTTTTATATTAAAGACCCTCAAAAAAGTAGAAAATCATATATGAATCCAAAAAGGTTGAACCCAGAGGACAGTATACTAAGTGCCACACACAGGTCACAGAAGGACAGATACTTCATGATTCCACTTACACAGAGTACTCATGGTTTCCAGTGCACAGAAGCAGGATGTAGAAAAGTGGCAGCAAATGGCAGTGGGAGAAGTGCTGATCAATCCACGCAGAGTCTTGGTCATGCAGATCAATCCACACAGAGTCTTGGTCATGCAGGATGGCCGACTTCTACATCATTGTGCTCATTGTTGCATAATATTAAACAAGTAATGTAAAATCATCGATAAGGTGCTACAGGATGAGAATGTTTTATTTAAAAAACGTGAAAATAGACTATACACATACATGATTATATTTAGCAATATCTTTTACCTACTTAGGCAATAACAATTTACACTATGTAATCGAAGATAAGATCTACTTTATAAGGACAACAGAAAGTTTAAATTTTGAACATATCCAGGATATGGATAGGACAGAAATAGATCTTAGGGAGTAGAGCATAGCATTTGATCAAGTGTAAATGCATAGTGGGTTAATGGAGGAAGAAATTGAACAACAGGATGACATACATCCTTCTCGAAGGTTTCTATAAATTATATAAAATATACATTTATTTAAAAATTTTTTAAAAATATATTTTTTGGAACATCAAGAATACCAAACAGAGTAATTCTACAGAGCATGCAATAAACGAATCCAAGAATGACCTGTGAAAAGTTGCAAAAGAAAGAATAAACTATAAGGATGTTAGTTAAACAAGATGTTGATCATAAACAATGACTTGATAATGCAAGGATTATACTACTGGTGTGAGACCAGCGTTTCACAGAATAAGGCAGAGGAACAGGTGACAACGCTGAAAAACATATTCTGACCTATGCAGGCAGACACACGTGTGCTACTTGTTTAGAGGAACATGGGCCTTCTTTGAGGCTGCCATGAAGGGTGCAACGAGGGTGCCATGAAGTAAGGTTCTAGCTGGGGGGACCTGTCCTTCTTGATCCCCGACCCTGCCAGTCAGTGGGGGAAGAGGTGGATGAGGAAAATCCAGAAGGAAGGAAGGAATGATGAGAAGACACAGACAGGATAGGAAAAGAAAGAAAAGCAAAAATAAAACTTGTTTAGAAAGTAAAGAAACTAAAATTCTCACCGGCTCCGTGAGAGGAAACTAGAACCCTTTATCTGCTAAACTCATTGGGAAGTAGGTATTTTATCATTTCTGCCTTTTAATGATATTGCTTCTGGGATGCCTGGGTGGCTCAGCAGTTGAGCCTCTGCCTTTGGCCTAGGGCATGATCCTGGGGTCCTGGGATCGAGTCCCACATTGGGCTCCCTGCATGGAACCTGCTTCTCCCTCTGCCTGTGTCTCTGCCTCTCTTTCTGTGTCTCTCATTAGAATAAGTGAATAAAATCTTTAAAGAAAAAAAGAAAGAAATTGCTTCTGAGGGGTGAAAAGCTATGCACAGTGACAGCTGCTGAACACAGCGAGGACAGTCCGGGAGCATGCTCTGTTGCTGCAGCGGACTCGGGAACTGGCTTCTTCACGTGCCCTTATGCTGAACCTCTGCTTGCAGATGGTCATCTCCTTGAACTCAGCCCTTGGGGAATCCTCCCCCTGGGAGTCTCAAGTAGTAACAAGTTAATAAAACCAGTAGCATCCTTATAACATAAACATCACCCAACACATTGGGGAGCTTTAGAATTGCTGTTTCTCCATTCATGCACAGATATCTTTTTAAAAAATGCCAACTACAGAGATGTAAAGAGGAAATAAAGCACACATTGATTTCAGATATGTAGTAGTTGTAAGGTTTGGTTTCCTCTGAGAAACAAAGGCATTAGCAATCCTTGTGTTTACTTATACAAAATATGATTTAATGGAAGGGGAAGAAACACATTGAATCATTAACAGTCGTTTAGCAAATCTTGAGAAGTTAAGATTGATGAGAAAAGTATAAAAGTAGCACTATTCTGCAGCTTTGTTTGTAAAGAGATAAATCAGCCCTTTAAAAAAAAAGGACTAGAATTTCAGATGTATGGTGAACAAATACATACCTATTGCTATTCCAAAACATCACTTTTAGTAATTCTAAATAGTTAGTAATTGTTCACGTTATCCCAAAACGTTATTTACTCTCCTCTCGATTTTTCTGCAAACCTGAAACTGCTCTAAAATATAAAGTCTATGAAAATAAAGCAAGAAACCAAAGAAACAAGACAAAAGAATGTGATTTCAGGATAATTATTTGAGAGCAAAAGCAACCGACATAAATATGTGTCTCAGATAAAAGGTAAAAGGCTTAACTGAGAAAAAAGAAAAAAATAAACAATAGGACTCAAAGAAGAAAGTGTGTACAAAGATTAGAAATAGGTCTCGCTGTATGATTTGAAAATGTCCAATCATATTAAGAAATGGTATTAGGACCTGCTGGACCATGAGGGACCTGGTTCTAATGACCTCTTTCAGAAAGTACTCCCATTTTTTAGTTTTCACTTTTTATTTAATGTATTCTTTTTCATGTGTCCTATTTTTCAGTTTAGCTGATGTTGCAAAAACAAAATTACAGAGGAAAGCATTGTAGTTATAACGTGTCAGCTATTTAGTGTTCTAAATGTGTGCTTTTGTTTCTTTTCATCGCTTTCCTAGAACACCAGAGATTAGAACATATATTCTTTAAGAAAGGAAAAATGAGACATGATTTCTGACTTCCTTCTCCCGTGAAATTCTTAGGAAACAAACACAAAGAAAAAAAAAGTAAGAGTGGACACCATGAGCCACAGAGGGTACGGCGTGCCCGGTTGGGTACAGGCTTTGAGTTGCAGGGGAAGGAAGCAACATAAGACACTATAAACCTCAGCCTGAATTCATATTTCTTCAAAGAGCTACGACCACAATCCCCAAAGCACATGGAGCTATATAGGAAGGTGATCTAGGGAATCCCCGGGACCCAAGAGGGACATGGGTCGCTCGGAAGGTTTGGCACAATAACACCTTATACTGAGATGCCCCGTTGTCATTTAAGACCTAGCCGGCAGGCTGAGAAATCTGAGGCGTGACATGAACTCAATGCAGAACACAAACCATGATGTCCAGGGTGAGACAAAGAGCTTGAGATGAGCAGGCGTCAGTGACAAGCCACACAGAGCTGGAATACTGCACGCCGAGGGCATCCGTGCCCCAGCACAAGGCAATGCCATGCCGGCGGTGAAGACATTCAAGAGGACAACTGAGGTGGAACGCTCCAGAGCATTGCCTGGCACGCTGCCCCGAGCCACACCCGCCAGTAAAATTGGGCCATCAGGTGCCACCATTCCGCGGTGGGTGATGATCATAAAGGAGCCAGCAGTGTGTTCACATAAGAAAACCGGTAGCAAAGACATAAGAAAAAAGCAGATGGGCAAAGCACATGCACAGAATGGAATTATACAGTTGACCCTTGAACAACACAAGGGTTGGGATGCCCACCCCTGAGCAGTCGAAAATCCCTTCCCCATATAACTTTGGATACCCCCACCCCCACCCCGAGAGTTAAGTACTAATAGCTTAACTGTGGACAGGAACCTTACCGATTATATGACCCGTCAGTTAATACATAGTTTCTGTGTGATATGTATTACGTACCGTATTGTTACAGCAGAGTAGGCTGGAGAAAAGAAAACGCTACTAAGGAAATCGTAAGGAAGAGAAAATACATTTATAGGACTGTATGATTGAAAAAAGATCTGTACGGTTGGGGGAAAAATTCTCCAGGTAAGCGGATCTGCACAGTTCAACCCCATGTTGTTTACAGGTCCACTCTATAAAGATCCAGAGCTCACCAAGTTGCTCTCCAGACGCCCAAGTAAAGTACACTCGGCATGCTCTTCCTTAGGTAATCCAATGACGTGACTGGTTTCAAAGGAGAACGTCAAGAGACCGGAGGAGGAACAAATGGAGTCAAGACGGGTCCGTACAGACATGGAAAGCACCATGGGATTTGAAATCGTGTAGGTTATATAAATAGAGCACGGATGGAGACCTTCATAGGCAAGGGGAGACGCAGAATGCAACCCGGAAAAATTAAGTGGGAAAATAGCATACCCTCAAAAAAGCAATGTCAGAAATTTAAAAAAAAAAAGGTGAAGTTTTTTGTTCTGATGGAAAAGAACAAAACAATTCTAAAATATCCACCACAAAAGTACTGAAATGCAAGGAGTAAAAAAAAAAAAAATGACAAAAATATTTAAATGTGCATTCAAGAGAAACATAAGGAGTCTCATAAAAATAGATGAAATAGAATGTGTCTCACGTGCGCCCAGAGTGACCTCATTAGCAGGTGAGGGCAAGGAAGTGTCTACAAAGTCCCACGAGAAAGGAGAACACCGTATAAGGTTTGTTCCTTCAGCAAGGCAAGTTGTCCATCAACAGACTAAAATCTAAAATCAAGTGAAATTTAGTATTTTAGTGCAGCATATATTCGTGGACAATCTGCAGAATTTAACATGTGCGGAATCTGGGCATCCCAGGGGTGCATTATGGTGTTGATGTCATGACAGCGTGGAGGCAAAAACGTAACAGTTTAAGTCATTTTCGCAAAGGAAAAATAATTCTGTGTGGCAACCTGGTTCAAATACCAGGACGGCTGGAGTGAGAGAGGGAACAGGACGGCCTGCCCTCTCCTCTCATAGCTACAACTTAATCTTTCAAAATCAAGAAACGTGCAGGCGCGTCCTACACAATAGGTCACATCTTCTCCAAGCAAGGAACCTTAAGGAATCATGTATTTGTCGCCACCTGTAGTACTGGAAACCTACGTATTCCAGAAATGCCCATCCTTGGAGGCGTCTGTCCACTAGTGCATCCTCTCATGGTTACCAGGAGCCACGCGTGCTCGCTGATGCAACGAAGATTCTCATTTTCCTCCTTAGGAGCAAACATAGCACCATTCACAGTCTGTTGTCTGCACGCACTTGTGGAAATATCCAGGGTCTGAGACCCCGGAGAGCAGCAGGCTGGAGGTTGGCTGTGCCAGAGCAATCCAAGGTACCTTTGATCTACTATTCCCATGTGCCTCGCTGTTGGGTTCTTTTTTTTTAAGATTTTATTTATTTATTCATGAGAGAGACACAGAGAGAGAGAGAGAGACGGAGAGAGGCGGAGACACAGGCAGAGGGAGAAACAGGCTTCATGCAGGGAGCCTGACGTGGGACTCGATCCCAGGATTCCAGGATCACGTCCTGGGCTGAAGGCGGAGCTAAACCGCTGGGCCACCCGGGCTGCCTCCCCGTTGGGTTCTTGAAGCCCTGAGGAGTGCTGAGAACTTTGGAGCTCACCGTTTCCCGCAGGGCGGAGGTCCAACATCTTGGCTGCGATGTCCGACCATAGAGGGTCAATCCCATGAGTGTGTCTCTCTGTAGCAACTGTAAAAAGTGCCATTAATCCCTCGTCATCGACTCCATCAGGTAGGAGGTGGCGGAAAATCCCCTTCCTTTGAGTCAGGGACGGCCCACGTCTTCCTGGACCGGTTGGTTGTGGCCGCCATGACGCTGTGCACACATTTAAGATCCTGCAGGTTCCACCTGGTTTCTGCATGGTGCTCATTTATGAGGTGCTGTCTCCTGGGGTGCAGCCCAGCATTCATTCCATGAGAAACCCAAATCCCATGACGGAAGCACGTGTTGGTGTTCTGGTCAACCCTACCACCACCACCACCACCACCACCACCTGAGTGCTGGTCTAAACTAATGCCGTCCTGTACCTAGACCACTTCCTGCCTGCTGGAGTCTGCCCAAACCCACACGGGCCACCCGTACTGTATCTGTGTCTGTCCAGATTTCTCCCCCCCAAAAGCCATGTTCGAACGCGAGTGTGACATCTGCCATAGAGACTGAGGCCACCGCATCTATAGCTGATCCCAGGACATCACCTGGGAGGCTCTGCAGCTCTGTCACGGCCCTCCATCTACACAACGATGCTGTGCCTTCTCTAAGAAACATCACGGGGAAAATAAATCACCCCAAATTATCAAGCCAGTGGGGACGTCCTCATGAGGACAACATGGCCAGTGGCCCAAAGGTAAAAATATCAGCGGGCCGGGATGTGCTCCCAAGGAGCTGTCAGAGAGGCCGGGCCGGAGGGCCTGCCAGGAAAGGCACTGAGCCCCACAGGGCTTCGTGGGGCAGGGATCCCCTCAGCCCGGGACAGCCTACACCCTGGTCACCCTCACGGGCCCATAACGGCTCACGACATGAACAGAAATAGGCTGAATAAGCCTTGAGGTAGGGAAGTGTCTGTACGCTCCCGTTTGTGAATGTGCACACAACGTGTTCCCATGTGACTGCAGAGAGCAGAAGGACGGGCTTCGCCGCGACCCCTACACCCAACAGCCAAGTGCTTTCATGACATGCACTTGCTCACAGTCACGCTCATCCGTGGCCCTTTATTCATTTGTTTTTCTATGGCTTTCACTTAACTCTACGCTCCCCGCTTCCCAAAAACTCTCCCTGACGGCGACACAGTAAGGTGGAACAGAATAGAAATGAGACAGCAGCCTTCGTCTCCAGAACACGATTTTAGTGAGAAGCAAATCACCGTAGGCTCATTGCAGTGAGATCCCGAAGCACGTGTCGGGGAGAAGCATGAGTTCAGATGCTTTGTGTGCGTGACTCTTACACATTAGTATTCCTTATGTGGACGCCAGAGCTTTGTACATATTTGTTTTGTCTCAGTAAATCACTCACGAGCAGTATCACTTCATGACACTTGTTTGCAGATGATTTGAGGGAAACGAAAACCTGTTATCTCGTAATATCTGTTTAGAGTGTGGCCGTCGCACGGCGTGCGGTATAATCAATGCCTGGGAACAGTATTCTTCACACCGCATATAATATTACTATCCGTCAATTACCCATAACATTATATTTATTACAAATTATATAACAGGATACTTGTTATAATACATGATATTAGTATAGAATATTGTGCATACTTATTTTATTTTTTATTTGTTTTTATTGAAGTCTGATGTCACTGTGTGTATTTATAAGTTAATAATTATCTACAAATATTTGTGCCTTCCAGTTCATAAGTTTTTTTTTTTTTTTTTTAGAATTACTTACTTATTTTAGAGAGAAAACAAGTGGGAAGGAGAGGAGCAGAGAGAGAGGGAGAAAAATGGACTCACAGAGCCTGTCGTGAGCTCCATCTCATGACCCTGAGATCATGACTGAGCTGAAGCCTAAAGTCGATGCTTAACCACCCGCACACCCAGTTCATATTCTATCAAATGGATAAAGGTGTGTGCAGGTGCTCTGTGAGGTGCACGCTTCTAAATAAGCTCACTTAATTGCATGTAAAACGCCAGCTCTGCAGGCACTGGTTTTCTTTAGCATCTGGAATAATAGGTGAACATGGAAAGCCTGGGAAAACCAGAGCTTCTTTCAATTATAGAAAATCATCTCTAAGGGACGCTCGTGATTTTTAAGAGCAAGAGAAAAAGCAGGTTAACAAATGTGAAAAAAATAACCAGGTGTTTAAAAAAATAAAAAGATAACCCGGACCTTCGACTTCAAACCAGTACAAAGCTTGACGTGTTTGAACAGATATTTAAAGTGCACCTGGCACCAGATTACTGTATTCTGTGTTCCCTGCTTCCTGTGTTTCTCTGAAATCTTTAGAAACTATGAAATAATGTCTCTCTAACCGTTAGTTTTGTCACTCAGAGGGTTGCCAGTGAATACAATACACACATCGGCGCACAAGGGCAACCCCTGTTTGCACACAGCTGCCTGGGTACAGAGCCTCGTTTGCACCATCAACTGTGTGTTCTGTTTCCTTTCGTTGAAAACACACATAACCACAAAAACTCCGCGTCGTTCGTTGTGAAGTCCCAGTGCAATCAAATGTATCATGATGTCGGGGAGACAGTTTGCATTCCTTCATTTTTATCGATACTGATCTCACGGAACCTGGTGTTTAACGAAAGCAGAAACAAACAGAAGGCCACGCCTGATGTAGAATTTCCGTTTATCTGCAGGCGACTGTGCGTTCATGACATGATGCAGGTCTGCGTGGCGAAAGTTCTCTTCCACTCCACATCGAGCTTTTTTTTTTTTCCCCTTTTCAGGCCACATCTGCAGTCTCCTTCAATACTAGACATCGCAAGGCAGCTGTGGTGTCTCCTTTAGACAGGATATACGTTATCCTTTTAGTAGAACTCTTGGTTTCTGTGGGGTTTACTCGGCCCCGTCCTGTGCTTCATGATCAAAAACGTGGCACTAGGACGTGTCCTCACTTTTTCAGCTCTGGCCCAGCAGTGGCCTCGGGGACATCCATCCATTTCCACAACAAGATGCAAGATCCTCTATATTTATACCCAAATGCACGTGAGGGTAGAGACTGACGGTCATTTTGTGGAGTGGGCATTTTGGGGACAGGAATTGCCCCTCCAAGACAGGAACCCAAACCGAGAAGCAAGTAGTAACAATGATGACTTTGGCAGAATCAAGACCGTCCCACCACTGGGGGACCCACCAAACAAAAACCCAACCCAAGCCACACCCAAACCATCTGGGAAGATGAAACCTGACTGAGTGAAGCCAACACTATGCCCTTCAGTAGAAAAACCGGGTGATTGTCCAAACCTCCCTGCCCCGACCCCACGCATTGGAGCATCCGCTCTTGGAGACTGCTCGCCCACTGGCAAATGAGCAAAAAAACAGGACAGGCGACATTCAGAGGAAGCCACTCGTTGAATCAAATCAAAAGGAACCATCCAAAACTATCCAGCTACAGAAAATGCTTCTCATAATCCCTCGCACAGTCGAGAGAAACTAACACAGAATAAGGCTCCTAATGAAAGATCCTTAATCGACTGTTTCCTGATTAGGACAGCATACAAGGAAACCCGATAAAATCAGCCCCCGTCACAGAGACACATTACTTATTGCCTCCTGTCCTGATTTCCCTGGTTTTTGTTTTTGTTTTTTGCGTTGTTGTTGTTGTTGTTGGGTCTTTTAGTTTTGTTTGTTTTTTGTTTTTTGTTTTTCCTTTCTGGCAGGTTAGATGTGTGGACGATCTTGACATTCTGCGCCGGATGTATTTTCCAACCCTTTTGTTATTTGCATCCCCTCCTGTGACCCACAGATAAACTGATAGTCGCTTGTCCCTTTTGCATTTTTAAAATCAAAGGCTTGATTTCTGGATCTTCAGTGCTGTTCCTTTTTCTCGTTACGCTGATTACTTTCGATAATCTCTTGCCCGCTGATGAATTTCTCATTACCCTCTGAACGTTTTGAAACATTTCAGACGCAATTTGTATATTCTTTGATATAATTCTAGGATCATCCCTGTATAGGGTGGCTTTGGGGTCCTGAGTGATGTGTTTGCGTTTGTCTTTCCCAGAGGCTTCTTCTCGTTGATTTTCGTGGTTCATTCTGTGACCTATTATTTGATTCACTGTAATCTTTGGCCTCTGCACACTCCAGGACAATTTTTTTTTCTCCCGAGACGTTTTCTCTTGCTTCTGCTTTGAGCAAAGGTAAATACTGACTTAAGGCCACTGTAGCTCCTGCCAAGAGTTGTGGCTCCTACAGGATTCTCAAGTCCTGCTCCCACATCGTGTTGGTTGGGCCCCGGCTTGAAGCTCCCAGTCTCCTCTCTGGTGCTGGCATATAATATCAATAAACAAAGGAAAGCTCCAAACCTTTGACTTGGTTCACTGCCTACATGTTTGGTTTTAACTCACTGGATTTCACGTTTATTATTGTTGCTGGTTTGGTTTCGCATTATTTTTAGCTCTTGGGGTTTGCTTTCTTTGCACAAAGTCTTCTCTTCTCCTGGTAAGAACACGTAACAAGAGATCTGCCCTCTTAAAGTTTCAAGGCTACAAAAGGGTATTGTTGACTAAATGTATGATGCCATGCAGTCGGTCTCTAGAACTTACACGTCTTGATTAACGGAAACCTCCTGCCCATTGATTGATGATGACGCGCCATTGTCCCCTTTCCCCAGCCCGTGGAGACCACCGTTCTCATCCCTGATTCTGTGTATCTGACTATTTTACATTCCTCATGGAAGTGGGAGCATGCAGTATTTGCCTTTCTGTGATGGGCTGGTTGCACTTACTGTTGTGTCCTCAACGGTTCATGCATTGTTGGCCTTGAGTCCAGAATCACCCATTTATTTGAAAGGCTGAAGAGCATTCCATTGTGCGTATGTAACCCATTGCCTTTCGCTGTTCACCTGCCAGCATACATCCAGGTTATTGCCCGATCTTGCCTATCGTGGACAGTGTTACAACTAACATGGAGGTGCACCTATCTCCTCAAGATCCTGATCTCGGTTCCTTTGGAGAAATACTTTGAGATTTTCTTTTGCTTGTGAGGAAATATCTATATAGCATTTGCTAAAGAGCATGTTTCTAGGAATTGAGGCAAGGTCTATTTGTTGTGCCTTAGAGGCCTCTTCGGGGAACCCACTGTGGTACCCCGGGAGTCCTCCCACGTGCCCTTCCAAATGCTGTGTGGGATCATCTTTCAAAGAACAGATCTGGGGCCAAGACTCATGTCATTATTCCCTGGTCTTGCTCTGCTTACAGTATATCAGGGAAACTCCTTGACATGACAGGTAAGGGGCTCTGTGATTTGTCCCTTCTGTATATTTCTTAGACTTACCCTCTGCCCCCACACGCCCTCCAGACTCCAGTCACGTTGGACTATGTGAAACACCCATCGTGCACATTCCACATCCGCATGTCTTGCTTCAGCTACTGCTTCTCTATGGCAATCTTCCCCATCTCTGTAAGCTTTGCTATGGAAGCATCGTGCCCACTCCTTCTATCTTCTGGGCATGCAGATAAATCACATTTGTCATCCTCTCTTAAAACATGGTGTGGCCTAATGATTGAGTTCTCGCCAGTGACTGACATGTGGATGAATACTGCTGACAAGACTTAATCAAGAAGTACTTCCAATGTCTTTGTACACATTCTCTTTCCTTTTTTTAAAAAAAGATTTTTTTATTTATTCATGAGAGACACAGACACAGAGAGAGAGAGAGAGAGAGGCAGAGACACAGGCAGAGGGAGAAGCAGGCTCCATGCAGGGAGCCCGATGTGGGACTTGATCCCAGGACTCCAGGTGCACGCCCTGGGCCAAAGGCAGGTACTAAATTGCTGAGCCACCCAGGGATCCCCCACATTGTCTTTCCTTACCTGTGACGTGAAACTGTGATCACTAGGTCTGGGTTGTGGGCGCTGGACCATATGCATCTAAAAAAATAAATGCTACGTATTCCAGACAGGTTTTCCTAAAGAATCCTCTTGTGCAGGGTCTTCTGGCTGCTATAATTCCACTAGGCTTTCTCTGAGGGTCAGGGAAGCCACCACACCTCAGAAACATCATTCTGCTCTTAACATGGAGAAGAGAAGAAAGAGAAAATTTGGAGAGATCAGGCTCCTGTGTATTGAGATAACACAAAGAGTGAGGAAGGATTTGTTTTATATGAGAAACGATAGAGGTGAGTGATGTCCACTCCTGTAGGCAACTACTACTTCCTTTCAACTAAAAGGTGACCAGCTCGTTGATAAAATAGCTTGTTGGACATTGCTGGGATTGTTATAGTGTCCTTTCTTGTGATGTACTTCTTTCTGGGCTCAGATAATTCTTGCATGTTCTGAAGTTTAGAAACCACTGTCCAAGCAAAATATCCGACCCTCGGTATTTATCAAGCCACAGCCCCCAGCACCGTCATTATAATCATGCTCATCATCAGCTTTATCATGTATTACAGATTATCATCCAGATGAGTATCAGTGAAATAGTTCATTTATACAAATAATGTGGTTTGAGATGGCGGGATCCAGAGCCAGTGGCCAAGAAAGAATTCTTTAGCCATCTTTGGTTCAAAAGGTTGTTAGTTTTTTTTTTTTTAAGATTTTATTTATTTTTTTAAATTTTTTTTTAATTTTTATTTATTTATGATAGTCACACAGAGAGAGAGAGAGGCAGAGACACAGGCAGAGGGAGAAGCAGGCTCCATGCACCAGGAGTCCGATGTGGGACTCGATCCCGGGTCCCCAGGATCACACCCCGGGCCAAAGGCAGGCGCCAAACCGCTGCACCACCCAGGGATCCCAAGATTTTATTTATTTATTCATGAGAGACACAGAGCGAGAGACAGAGACACAGGCACAGGGAGAAGCAGGCTCCGTGCAGGGAGCCCGATGCGGGACTCAATCCTGGGACCCAGGGGTCATGACCTGAGCCAAAGGCAGACGCTCAACCACTGAGCCACCTGGGGCCTGCCTGGTGCAAAAGGTTTTATTAAAGCATGGGGACAGATCTTACTTTTAACTTCACAGTGTTCTTTAGAAATGTCCTTTTGGGGTAATTCCTTTATCTGTGAAAGAGGTACCTCTGTTTATTGAGATGAGCCAGTAGGCAGTAGGGAACTTAAAATCATAATCCTGCAGAGCAGCGAGTGACCTTAAAATTTACTCCAGTTTCATTCTATTAAACATTATTTAAAAAACTAAATCAATAGAGAAGGACATTAAATGGTTCACCCTGCGTCACCCAGACATAAAAAAGGGTGAATGCAGTAGTTAATCCCGTGTCTTCTGATGCACATCCCTCGTTTTGCCTACTAAACCATCTTGAACGAGTCACATTTAAATCGGTCCCCTACAGTAGACGACATACAAATCCTCAATTACACGTTGTGCAAAAATTTATTTTCCAAGCATGGCACTCGGAGGATTCTCCGCAGAGGCGAGTTAATCTGCTTGGGAACGTCCTGCGATCTGCCTCACTTCACATCGAGATGCTCCTGAGTTCACCGTCCCAAAGTTGGCGATTACTCACCTCATCTCTGCAGCCTAAGCCGATTGAAAAAATGAGCTTTTGTCACTTAACTTTCCTCCCGTACGTTCAATCAGCAGTGATCAAAACCTGAGATTTAGTGCAAATCAGAAACAGTTTTATGTGCAAGCTTTCCATCTTATTGGAGCTTAACAGGAGTGCTTTCTGATGTTAGAATCTATTAAAATCAGAAAAGTACATTTCTTGTCTAGGCTGGATTGCACCTACTCATATACCAGGAACTCTGACATCTGTACTGGTGGCAGGATCGGGCATTGAATAAGCATCCTGGGTTGTAACACTCTGGGGTCACAGAGGACTTCCCAAGAGCTATTTTCTTACAGATGTTCACTATTTGTAGGTATTTTAATTATGCCCACATTAAAATCACGATGTCATAAACCATAGTGGCGTGACATATTAAATAAGCCAAAGGAGAGAGCCAGCTTTCAAAACAAAGTCAGCATTTCTTGAAATAGTTTTCTTCCTCTACATGGAAGGTTTGATGAACCTGGATCACTACTCATTGAGTACTGTGTTGGTTTGCTAGGGTTGCCATAACAAAATGCCACACATGGGATGGCTAAAACCACAGACATGTATCGTGTCCCCGTCCTGGAGTCTGAGATCCAGGCAGAGCTGAGACAGGTTCCCCCTGAGGCCTCTCTGCTTGGCGTGTAGATGCCATGTTCTCCTTGTGTCTTCGTGTGGTCGTCCCTCTGTGCATACTGTGTCCTCATCCCTTCCTCTAAGGACTCCAATCATATGGGACTAGGGTTCACCCCAAATGACCTCAGTTTACCTTAATTACTTCTTTAAAGACCGTATCTCCAAATACAGCCACACCCAGAGGTATTGAGGGATGACGGCTTCAACATACGCACTTTGCATGACACGATTCAGCCCATTGCAAGTACCTACCTGTATTGGTTGGTGTGTGCTAAGTATATTTAGAGGCTCCAAATATGACAGTAAAAGTAAACAGAAGACAACGCAGCTCCCTTGATAAAACTTGCATCCCAGTGAGGGACATTGAAAGTCAACAAACCGCATGCAGACCAGACAAATGACAGTGTCTCAGAATGGGACATCTGAGCTAGCCCCAAAGGAGGGGTTGGGGTTGCCACGCAAAGTCCTAGCAGAGGAGTTGAATAGACAAAGGAAAAAGAATTTGGAAAAAAAATGGGCAAAAAAAATCTTTGAGGTGGAAACGGCAACTTAGAGGAATAAAAGAGGTCTAGAAGATATGATAAAGTTACACCTGGGAAGTACACCGTTACCACCATGCCAGGGGTAGTGAGGCATGCTACGAGTTTGGAATTTCTTTAAGTGTTATGGGAAGACATTCGGGGTTTGAAGTAGAGGGTGCCATGATTTGATTTATATTTTGAGATCATCCTACTGGCCGCTATATGGAAAACGGAGTGGTGTGCGCAATGTGAGTGCTGATAAGTGAATGTGGTAATCCAGGAATACGGTAGGACTTATCAGCTTGCTTGGCTGATCGACCAACTGGATGATAGGGTTAGCTCCTAAAAGGAAAACCCAAGAAAAAGAACACTTTCTGGAAAGGTGGGGAAAAGAATCAAGACTTTTGTTTCGAAAGATAATGTTGAGTTGATGATGTCACATATAAATACGTTTTAGTGTGAAACAGTGGATTCGATTATTTCAAAACATACCCTTGTTCAGGGACACTTGGGTGGCTCAGAGGTTAAGCACCTGCCTTCGACTCAGGGCATGACCCCGGGGTCCTGGGATCGAGTTCCACGTCAGGCTCCCCACATGGAGCCTACTTCTCCCTCTGCCTATGTGCCTGCCTCTCTCTGTGTCTCTCATGAATAAATAAATAAAATCTTTAATATATATATATATATTT
The DNA here is from genome assembly GCF_048418805.1 of Vulpes vulpes. Taxonomy (NCBI): domain Eukaryota; kingdom Metazoa; phylum Chordata; class Mammalia; order Carnivora; family Canidae; genus Vulpes; species Vulpes vulpes. The sequence continues at coordinate 2,794,952 of NC_132796.1, read as the reverse complement.
ATATATCCATGTTCAGAGCTCGACTTTGTTGCATCATCCCATTGCATCATCACAGTGTTAAATAACATGAGTAACTGTCTTTACGCAGTTGTTCTCAGCAACGTCGCTATAGTCAATTTTTAATTCCTAATCAAAGGCGAATGGCATTATAAACAAAGAACATAAATTTTGGCAATGTACACGAAAATACTAACAATCTGAATGTAAGACAGTGATGTGGACATTCAAAATGGAAGCTAAAATTGGAATTGGACCTCGGCTCCTTTTTTATTTCTTAGTTGTATACTGACTTTTATTTATTTTTATTATTGAAGCATATTCAGCATAGAACATATGAACTTAAGTCGTGCAACATATTGATTGGTCACCTTTACATATGTTATATGATTAGCATCGTAATGGCAGTCGGCTCCTCTCACCTTTACGCTTGTCACGTTAGCATGCCTTGCTTTGGAATCATTCGTTTTCCTCTTGCCTTTTTCTCTAGTTTCTGGTGTTGAAAGACACATAAGCGCTTCATGCTATGCTAACAGATGTTTTCAACATATTTAATTCTTCCAGCGTTTAAGGTATCTGCCTCTGCAAAAAAATACTCTAATACCTACTTGAACTTGTATTTTGGGGAAATATAAGAAGCACATAGGCAACTGGAAACACCCACTGGGCCATCATTCACTCATCGATTCATTCATGTATTCAGCAGACATTTAGTGGGCACCAACTATATTGCTAGTCTGTTAATACAACAGCCATTGCAGTAAATGTGAGGATCCCAAAGTTAATAATTATTCTCTCATTGGATGTATTTGGACTATCCCCTTCTAACGTCATCTCTTCCAAATGTTTATGTCAAGAAAGTTATATCTAAACAATCTTGATTAGTCATTGGGATCCCACCATCATTTTCATTGAATGGATTTTGGCGGTATCCCATATAAAATACAACAGTCCGCCTGTTTTTCAACACCTGCATCATTTTTTTTTTAATGTTAATAGGAAACAAATAGAAGAAATTGATTTTCCTCTAAATATGCCAGTAAGAATGGAATCTTAAAAATATGCATCCGCTTATTGGTTTCCAGCTAATTCTCAGAATGATAAATACGTTTTCCCTGACTGTGCAATCATATTTGAAAGGGGGAAAACAACCTGAAAGTGTCTTATTTAAAGAAGCCTCATTTTAAACTAGTGTACTTGTACGGCCATAATGGTAAATCGATGACCTTGGGCAAGTCCTTTTTCTTTTAAATGCCTCATTTTCCTAGAAAATAAGATGATCTCAGTGGTTGCTTCCAGTACGATGAAGCAACGCTCCATGCAGAAGGGGAATAAACCTAATGGACCCAGTGAAATAGTATTTATTTCAGGAACTAAAAGCAGCTGAGCGTGAACAGAATGTTCTTGCGTTAACATTTTATTATCTGCACACACCAGGTTGCTTCGGGGACCTGTCAATTACAGGAATCTGGAAGTTAATGAAACAATACTTGTGCAGGGCTGGTGATTCTCCGGTTTAATTATTACATTAAAATATTCATTTGAGAAATAGTTAACCTACTTTGTTTAATAGTCATTCTTTCAAAACAGGAGCTTATTATTTTTGTATTTTCACTTTTACCAACTGGGTTTATGTAGATGGAGAATACGTTGGTAGGTACCATCCGTCGGTTGAGCGCCTACGTAATAAGGAATGTTACAACGGAGTAGATGTCAGGACTCTTCATTTCTACAACTTGCCCAGGAGTCAAATCATCCGTGGGTTTTTCTTTAAATAAAAATACGCTTTATAAAAATAAATCTTAGATTCTCATCTGAAATGTGGAAGTCTCTGTGTTGAATTTATGCGTGGGTTTTTTACAAGACTCATTGATCCACGTGTCAGGTTGTGATGCTCTCTGTAATTGAGTGGACGCTTACCTAATACACAGCGCCTGATGACCACCTCATCCATTCTGGAGGACCAGCCTCCTGGCTTTTAATGATACATCCGTACGGCTGTGGATTCATACACTAAAGCAGATACAAAGATAACACGCAGCGTGACTTCAGAGACATAGCCCAGTCCTTAAGATGCATTATAATTTATTGAACGCAAGAATTAAATATCCAAAATGATAATTATAGTTAGCTAGACCATCACTCTTGGTTTCTAAATTAATTTTACGTACATGTTTACCTATGTGAGAAATTTTTGGTTCTTCTACATCCAAGTCCGTTTAGGTGTGAATTCAAATATCATTCGACATCTGCACATCGCCGTTATTCAGTAGAGGTGTTCGTGACCTGTTTTAAATTTTTCCAGAACCACTTACTCCCGTCTGTGTTCCAGACTTCCTCGTCATTCATAAATACCAGCTTGCTAAATCCACATGTACTACCACCTTCCTGCGAAAATTAATGCTTCATTAATGCATGGGGATTAGGTGTTTGCCTGTGTGTGCACATCTTTTCACCTTGAGTGCACGTTCTGAATTCGTAAACAATCCCGTATTTAGTCTTTCAGTTGTTTCCATTGGGTGATTTCATTCAAGCGGTCGAAGCACCATTTAGTTACCTTTATCCTGGCATAAGGCAGGTGGACAGGCAGAGGCATCCTTTCCAAATTTTCCTTCTCTTAACTTACTCATTTTTTAAAAGGTTTTATTTATTTGAGAGAAAGAGCGAGAGCACAGGCAGGACAAGGAAGGAGGGGCAGAGGGAGAGGGAGAAGCAGACTCCCCCCCGCTGAGCCCAACGCGGGGCCCCATCCCAGGACCTGGGGATCATGACCTGAGCCCAAGTCAGACACTTAACCGCGCTTAACCGACTGAGCCACCCCGGCGCCCCTTACTTTATTCATTTTCAGCGTGAAGAATATGCACGCGAGCGTGCAAACAATGTCATTCACTCCACTGTCTTAAAACCAGAGTTACAGCCAGCGCATTGGGCACTGCCTATATATTTTTTAAAACTGAAGGGTGAGCAGTTTGAATTAAGTTTGCAAATGCTCAAAAAAAAAGTGTGCAAATGCTCTTTAAATAAACATGCTTGGTGTTTTGTAAGATGCTGTGGCTCAACAAGCCACCTGTAATTCCAAATGCCCGGTCTTCACTCCTGTGCATTTCCTAAGATACTGTCCCTCCTTCACCTAGGTGATGCTTACCTCACACATTCGGTCTCAGATTTGATGCATCTTTCTGGGGAGAGCCTTTCCGAGTCTTTTTAATATTTTCCTTGTCTTGTTGGCAGTATTTTATGTATCACTTTGTGTTTACCCTCTCTACGTTAGCAATGACCCACTAGAATAGTGGTTCTCAGATTACTTAAAAATGTTATGGAAAGCTTATTATGCAAAAGTACCTCACTCAGGAAGTCTGGGGTGGGGTCCATACATTTTAATTCCTGACACATCCTTAGGTTTATTCATGTCCCAAACTGAAGACCCCACTTGGATTAACATGGTGCTATAACAGCATGAGGGTGTCTTAGGATGCACTCATTCTACTAAATTTTCCTGCCTACAGATTATTATTGTGGCAAATGTAAGAATTATTAGCTTATTCAGCCGCATAGATATTGACTATATGCACACGGAATAAAAGTGAACTGTAGTTGGCCAATGTCTTGGTCTCTCTCACGGATTTCATGGAATTGTTATTTCCATATGTTTGGCTTAGGAGCGAATGGAAGCATTTACAATAAATTTGGGGACATGACATTTTGTCTTATGTAGAAAGGAAAGCCAAATACAAAGAAAAAAGAAAATATGCTAAAAAAAATTCTGTGTCTCGATTCCATCTTTTCTAAATATAAGACTTTCGAGTTATTAAAGAAAAAGAACAAGATGGAAACTTTATGACTCTGATACTCCAATACTGATACTGTAGGGCAAAGAAAGTCATTTCTGCATATCCGTGGGCATTCTTTTTCAAACATCATTTTCCTAACCTTTTTCTGAAGCTAAGAATTTTGACATGACATATATATTGTCTTGGGGCATGACATTCAACAACAACAAAAAGTTAGGATATTCACCCATTTGGAAAGTTTCGAAGGCTATAAAAATACAGGATGTATTTCCATATCTTATTTTTGATTACCTAGAGTGTCTGATATTTTTTTCATTACTATTAACTTTTTCCCACTACAGATGTTTAGAGAAACACTTACTGAAACCTACTGTTCAGGCACTTAAGTCTTGAAAAATAATTGAACATTCCTCTAATCTGAGTTGTGCACGTTAAATAAATACACAACAGAAGCAACAATGATCTGATCTCAAATGATCTCTTCTTTTGCGGTTTGGCATTTAGCCAGGTTCACATTTCCTGAATGTTCAGCTATAGGAAAAAATTGGTCTCTAGCTACGGAAGTCTCCGATCTTTTTTGAAGTCGTAAAAGTTGTTAACGCGATCCGAATGCACACAAACAGCATGCATGTCGCATCTTTTGACTTGTATACCGATACCTGCTTCTGCTAAATTTATTTTAAATCAGAAGGAAGTTTGGTCAACTAAAGGCTTGAATTAAATTCATAGAGCAACTGGGTATTATACTGTATGTTGGAAAATTGAATTAAATCCAAAAAGTAAAAAAATAATAAATCTAAAAAATATAAAAATACATTAATTGATTGATTGATTCATGGAGCAGACAGTGCAGGGCATGGAGTAGATGAGGATGCATCCCTCACAGGCTTTGTCTAAGTGGCTGGAGTATATGGTGATGCTCTGTTTTCTGTATGTACTTCTGGTACGTTCCATTAAACTGATTTTTCAGGCAACTGTCATTAGCAGATCAATGTCTGTCAAACATTGATAATTGAATGATAATGGGAGTTAAACCTGGTTATGTTAGTTTTCTAGAACTGCCATAACAGAGGATCGCAGACCAAGAGGGAAAACAACAGAAATATGTATTCTCACCATCTTGGAAGCTGGGAGTCTGAGATCCAGGCAGGGCCAGGGCTGGTTTCTTCTGAGGGCTCTGTCCTTGGTGTGTACACATTGTCTTCTCTCTGTGTCCTCACCTTGTGACTCTGTGTGTCTGTGTCCTAACCTCCTCTTCGTTTTTGTTTTGTTTTGTTTTTATTTTTAAATTTTAATTCCAGTGTGGAATTAAAACACACGGGTTTTTTTTTTTAGGATTTTTTTTATTTATTAATGAGAGACAGACAGAGAGAGAGAGAGAGAGAGGCAGAGGGAGAAGCAGGCTCCATGCAGGGAGCCCGACGTGGGACTCGATCCCGGGTCTCCAGGATCAGGCCCTGGGCTGAAGGTGGCAATAAACCGCTGAGCCACCTGGGTTGCCCCAACACACAGTTTTATATGAACTTCAGGTATGCAAAATAGTGATTCTTACCCCCGCTTATGAGGACAACAGCTCTGTTAGCTTAGACCTACCCTAGTGACCTCCTTGTACCTCAATCATGTCTTTAAAGGCTCCATATCCAAAAAGAGGTCCCATTCTAAGATCTGGGGGGCTAGGGCCCATAACACTGTAAAAACCCAACAATTCCTGCAGTTAACAATGCAAGGAAAATTGGCCAAGGATTCATGAATGACATTGGAAGAAAAGCTGAAGAAGCACTTGCTACATATTGTGTTCAACATAAGCAGGAGAAATGAGGAAGGGCAGTAGCCAGTAATGGAGGAGGTGGAGAGTAAGCTTCTCCATGAGTACTTATCTCCAGGAATGGGCTTCATCATAGATGAGCTTCATGAGGGAGCTGCTCCATGAGTGAGCATCTCCATGGGTGAGCTTCTCCATGAGTGAGAACCTTCACTACGGAGCACCTCCATGAATCAGCTTCTCCATGAGTGAGCTTCTCCATGGGTGAGCCTCTCCATGAGGAAGAACCTTCCATAGGGAGCACCATCATGAATCAGCTTCTCCATGAGTGAGCTTCTCCATGGGTGAGCCTCCCTGTGAGTGAGAACTTTCACTAGGGAGCATCTCCATGAGTGAGCTTCTCCGTGGGTGAGCCTCTCCATGAGGGAGAACCTGCCCTAGGGAGCATCTCCATGAGTGAGCATCTCCATGAGTGAGCTTTTCTATGAGTGAGCTTCTCCATGGGTGAGCCTCTCCATGAGGAAGAACCTTCCATAGGGAGCACCATCATGAATCAGCTTCTCCATGAGTGAGCTTCTCCATGGGTGAGCCTCCCTGTGAGTGAGAACTTTCACTAGGGAGCATCTCCATGAGTGAGCTTCTCCGTGGGTGAGCCTCTCCATGAGGGAGAACCTGCCCTAGGGAGCATCTCCATGAGTGAGCATCTCCATGAGTGAACTTTTCTATGAGTGAGCTTCTCCATGGGTGAGCCTCTCCATGAGGAAGAACCTTCCGTAGCGAGCACCATCATGAATCAGCTTCTCTATGAATGAGCTTCTCCATGGGTGAGACTCTCCATGAGGGAGAACCTTCCCTAGGGAGCATCTCCATTAATCACCTTCTCCATGAGTGAGCTTCTCCATGAGTAAGCCTCTCCATGAGGGAGGACCTTCCCTAGGGAGCATCTCCATGAGTGAACATCTCCATCAGTGAGTTTCTCCATGGGTGAACCTCTCTGTGAGTGAGAACCTTCACTAGGGAGCATCTCTATGAGTGAACATCTCCACTAGGGAGCACCTCCATGAATCAGCTTCTCCATGAGTGCCTTCTCCATGAATGAGCCTCTCCTTGCGTGAGCATCTCCATGACTGTAACTCTTCCATGAGTGAGCCTCTTTGTGAGTGAGCTTCTCCATGAGTGACCCTCTCTGTGAGTGAGGACCTCCACTGGGGAGCATCTTCATGGGTGAGCATCTCCATGAATGAGCTTCTCCATGAGTATAGTGTCGCGCACACTGGGGGCGACAACCGTCCAGGGATGAGGGTAAGGGAACGAGGAAAAGAAAGAAGACATAGACAGATTGGGAGCAGGAGGGACATATGGCTGGATTCAGCCACAATGCCAACTTTATTTGTGTTATTCACTCTTTTATAGAGCAGGGTTGTATATCAAGCAGGATGTCTTAAGCTTAGTTCTCCAAACATGTCTTTTCACAATAAATAGCAATGGTATGCGCCCTTAGATAGCAATGGTATGCGTCCTTGAGCCACAAGCCTTTAACAACAAGGGTGAGACAGGTGGGCCAAGGTTGGAAGAGTCAACAGAGAGCCATTGCTCGATCCATTAACCCCTTCCTGGCACGCGGCTCCCAACAGTATAGCTTTCCCATGCTTCTACAGTGATGGCAACTAATAATGATGATGATGATAAGATCATTTAATCTTTCAAGATTGGCAAACTGGTTTGAAGGTGTATTTATGATACACACACACGACCACAGGGTTTTAAGCAATATTTACCAAATGATTCAGGCACTGTGCAAAATATTGAAAGTATAATGATGAGTAAGAGTAACTTCCTCACTTCAAAAAGCTACCACCACTGACTCAAATGGGATCTTCTCTCTTCATGTGTCTCTCTCTTTCTCACACGCACACGCATGCACACTCTCATGCATTTCATAATAGTACTGGTTCCCTGGCTGAAAATATTTCAAACTCATGTCTTGCAGAAGCTTTCCCTCCAACATGGGACAATAAATCGAATAGCTCAGTAAGATGACGCCTTTCAAATGAGGCTGTATTATAATGTTGTCAAAAACTTGTATAATTCCCTAAATGATATCGCAGAAGAAAATGCAAGTGAGCCTGTCTGTACTAAATTAGAAAAGCTTAATATCCTTTTTCAATGGCAAAATAAACTTGATATGTCCCCTGATGGATAAAGCATTAACTGGTGTGTATATAAAATTATGTCACAGGAAATGAAACTGGCTGAGAAGGTGTAAACAAAACAAAGTTAATTATCATATATCCAGGTTGTGGAGTGACCAGCAAACTGTCACAATGAATTTCCTACTAAAAGACAAGGAGGATTGTGGATATTAAAAAAAAAAAGTAATAAAAGCTTGCAGAGTCTTTAACTTGAAAGAACTCTGTATGCACAATAAAAGACAGTTACATAAACACATCGTTATAAGATAACCTTCACATTTTAATGAGAAAAATTGGCAGTTTCCTATAAGTCTACAAATGCACATATGCTGAGTCGGAGCAGCCCTACTCCTAAATATTTAGCCAAGAGAAATGAAACCGTGTCCACAAGATGTTTGCACAAAAATATTCATATCAGGTTTATTCATAATGGCCTAATTTAGAAACGGTCCAGGGTTTCATCAATCAGGGAGCGAACAAAAAACCGACGATATATTTATACAATGGACTACTACTTTAGTAATGAAAAAAAAGTGGGTTACTGATACAATAATATTGATGGGTCTTTCTAAAAACGATGCTGAAAGAGGCCAGACTGGAAAATACAAACTGTATATTCCCATTTATATGAAATTTGAGAAAAAGCAAAAATAAATCTATGGTGAAAAAAAATCAGAATGCTCTTCCTTATCCAAGTAATTTGGAATTTTTGGAAGGAGCTCAGCACCAGTGAATTTGGCCTCTTGACAGTTTTAAGGAACACGGGGGGTAGGCCTTTGTCAAGATGTGTAGACAGGAAATGGGGCACCTGGGTGGCTCAGTCAGTTAAGCATCTCACTCTTGATTTTGGCTCCGGTCATGATCTCAGGGTCATGAGCCTAAGACCCATGTCCCACTTCCCGCTTAGCATGGAGTCTGCTTGAGATTCTCTCTCTCTCCCTCTGTCCCTCCCCATGGTCACACTCTCTTTCTCAAAAACACAAAAAAACAAAAAGGTACCTTAAAAAAAAAAAAAAGAGGCATAGACAGGCATGCTCAGGATTGTGCATTTCCCTTAGGGATGCACATTTTTCCTAAAATAAAATAACAACAACAAAAACTTCCAATAACAAATATCAATAATACACACACTAAAGTGTTTAGCAATGGAATGTGCTTATGATATGCTTATTTTTTAATATATACGTGAAAAGACAAACTGAATAGTAAAAGGAATAAACAGATGGGTTACCGATACGACAAACCAGCTAAGCTAAAATATACATCTCTGCAGATGTTATATGGACTTGGTGTACTTCCGTTTCAACCTTGCCCTACGTTTGAGAATTTTAATATTCCATAGTGGAAAAAAATAATTTAATACCAATTATATCTTAGAAAAAGCTAAAGCAGGGCTCTTCAGTGCATGCGAGGTAATAAAAGAGAGCTTGCATGAATCCCCTACAAATACAGAAACCAGTTTACTGAATGAACTTTGAGATGGTAATTGTTGCTTTTATGGGCTCTCCAAAGAATGCATGTTGATGAGGAAGGATGCTTTCTGAAGATGCTTTTTGCGACTTTGCATTTATTTTACTGAAGGAATTATTGTTTTACTTCCTAATCATTGCAAATAGAGATTTTATCTGTATTTAACAGAGTATTACGGGGCAAGAGAGATTTGTGTTTCTTTGTTTGACCCAGATACATAGGCAGATGAATTTATAAATTGCAGCCCTATATGAACGGAGCCATAACTAATTTTCCACCTATTTTATACCTACATGTAAAAATATTGTTACCATGCATGCCCATTACCAGTCATTTATCTCTTTAGAAGTTGTGCTAGAGAGGGCTGCCTGGGTGGCTTAGTTGGTTAAGTGTCCAAATCTTGGTTTTGGCTCAGGTCATGACCTTGGCGTTATGGGATCCAGCTCCATGTTGGTTTCCATGCTAACTGGAGAATCTGCTTGGGATTCTCTCCCTCTTCCCCTCCCCTTGTTTGTTCTAAATCAATCAATCAATCAATCAATCAATCTTTAAAAAAAAATGTTGTACTAAAGATACCATATGTTATCAAAACAATTTCCACAATTAAATTCATTCAGACTGTATTTTGTAGAAGATCGACTAGCAATAAACGCACAGCATCCAACTAAATAAAAAATTTGAATCGTATTTTTGGTTAATATAATAATTAGCAATCCAGCCAAACGTATTGCAAGACATGATCTTGCCTCTGTCTCAGAACATTCATCACCATAGATTGGTTGGGTCTATTTCATTCAGTATGCTGGAGATTTACGACGTTTTCTTGTTTTCTGGAGGGCCTCTCTTTCATTTCTGGAAAAGGCATGAGTTATCAACACATCTCCTACTTGGAGATGTCTGGACATATTTCATCCTGATGCTATCGATTACACTTTCCCTACACGTTTTAATGCCTTTACAGATTCCTTCACTTTGACTTCTTGGGCATTTTGGTGAAGAAGTCATGTTTGTAATGGGCTATAGTTAACCTGAAATTATTTTCTTCCTCTTTCTGCTTTGCGGGCTTCATTCATGTACAATTAATTCTATATCCTTTCGTTCATTTGTAAATTTTTTTCCCATTTTTTCACTGCCAGTTGATGATAGCCCCCTTCCCCTCTGCAAATCATTTAAAAAATGCTATTTATGAATAAAATCCCAATGACTAATGACTTACCGTTGGACTTTTGCTAAAACTATCAACTTTTATTTTCTCTTCTGTCAATAAAATCAATTGTATCATCATTAAATATTTTCCCCACCAATTTCTTCTAAATTCTCCCTCTGTCAGTTTCGGGCATTAAAGTCTGTCCATGGTTCTGATTTCCTTACAGCACCATTCTTGCTTTCAAGAATTCTCTTTTTGGGGTACCTGAGTGGCTCAGTGGGTTAAGCGTCTATCTGACTCTTGACTGCAGCTCAGGTCATGATCTCAGGGTCGTGGGATCAAGTCTCATGTCGGGCTCCACACTCAGCATGACGTCTTCTTGAGATTCTCTCTCCCTCTCCCTCTGCCCCTCCTGCCTACTCATATGTTCTCTTGCTCATTTGCTGTCACTCTAGAAAATAAATAACAAAAAAAAAAGCCTTTTTAAAAACATAATTATCTTGTAGCAGTTGCTTAGCTCATTCATTAGATTGGTAAGGTTTACCTGCTTATATTTATCATTCTTCTTTATTGCATCATCTCTGTTATTGAGACATGTTCACATTTGATTCCAGGTCATTTAAGTTGAGTGTTAAGAATGAAATCCCTTTCAATGAATTCAGTGACAAGTTTTTAGTTAGAGTATTTTTAATTCGCTGGGAAAAGATCTTCATGGCTGAAGCTTCTTATATGCTGTTGTTGTTAACCACGCATATCTTACCTTGTGTTCTATCATAATCCCTACATTCAGTCCCCGAGAATAGTTTTATTTCTGGTGTGCTGTCCATATTCCTATGCACTAACCTCTACTGACACTTTTTATTTAGAACATGGTAATTTGAAAAGAATATGCACTCAACACAACTCCTGAACATTTTAAGTTCTATCTTTAAAGCTCCAATCTGCGTGTTTTTTATTTATTCTTTCTCCGTAGGAAGCCCTGGCTGTTTGAGTTGGTCTTCCTCCTTCAGGCTAGAGCTCCGTCTACATAGCTCTCTCTTCCAATGTGCCCTTAAGCCAGTGAGTTTGGACTCCATTGAGCACAATCTTTGTCCAAACTCTTGGTATCTGAGGCTGACTAGGTCTTGCCTCATAATCCATGAGCAACCTCAAGAGTGATTACTGGAGAAAGATAGGGAGGGCTCTTGATCATATCTTTATTTTCTGTAAATGCAAATTTTATATTTAAAACCCAATTAACATTGATCCACCATCGGTTGGGTCTTGAATAAAATCTGCAGGACACGTGCCCAACAGTCCACTTCAGTGTCATTCACATATTCGTTTGGGAAGCAGTTGAGTCTGTAAACTCAAACAGTACCCCTAAGGGTAGATTCAACTATTTGATGTCCATAATTTTACTTCCTAAATTCATACAGAGAACTTTATAATGATATCTTGAAACATGCAAAATAGAAGAGGAACATGTTCTTCTCCCTAAAAAAAAAAAAAAAAAAAAGACAGAAAGAGACCAAATTTATTATCATCATGTATGTCACTATGCCTGTGTCTAACGTGGAAGCCACAGCTTCTCACCAGGGATATTGATCTGAATGCAGGTGCCACTTTTCATAGATGCATTCAGCAGCCTTTTTGTGACTGTCCTTTATGTTGAAGGACAATGGTATCTGACCTAAGACACCCTCTCGGTGATAGTAAATGTGAACTAGTAGGTGTGTTGTGTGCAGAACACAAATGCATAGCTTGAGTCCTGCAAACACAAAATGCAAAATTCCTTACTGGCCTTGCATATGTTAAAGGATCTGCATGATCACTGGTTGAGAAATCAAATGCATGCGTATGCAAATAAAAGCTAAAAAAAAAAAACAAGAAACAAAACAAACCTTTCAAAAGCACAGAGGCAGCAGGTGTTCATCAATCAATCAGAGGTAATGCATTAATTCCAGCTTAAGAGATCTGATCATGGGCAGAAACACTCGAAATACTTTGCTTTCCTCACTCAGGTGTTAAATACAGACATCTTCATGTGAGAGAGTTGGCTGAAGAAGCATTTTCCTTTCTTTTTTTTTTTTCTTTAAAGAGGGCCAAATAATCTTGCAACATTGAACTTGCCAATGCCTTTGGCAATTTGATTATTTCCAAGAGTATTATAATATTCAAATCTTGCAGCCTGCATTTCTAGAGAGCACTCAGATATTTTTAATAGTTTCTTGCGTGTCTTTGATAGGAAAATGAGGAAACTTCTCTATTTCTCTGTGTGCATGTGTAGATACGTACATTACACAACCAGTAAAGACCATTTACAGAACACGAAAGAGGTCCTTTTGCAACAGCTGACAAGATTACCACGCAATGTCCAGTGAGAATCACAGCTAATAGAGACATAGTCTGAAACGATGAAGGCATCATATCTCCACATAAGACTCTCTTCCAGAGAGAAGAAAACACACACACAATCAATAGTAGCAGAAATAACGATAAAAATAAGCAAGAGTACGCGGGAAATTGAAAATTTAATTAAAAAATTTATGCTATTCAAAAGCTAGAGCGAAGAGTTGTTGGAATACGTCATCATTGAGACAGAACACTACACCGTGGAATGCTTGAAACCTGTATTGAAAACCAGCCTGATGAAACCTCCAGGCCTGTGGAATAGGATACATTCTGGGACCTTTCAGACTGTCAGTCTTTTCCGACGTCACACTGGAGATTGTTAGCACTCGCTTCAGAAAATGGTTGTGGAAATCCATTTGGATGAACCGTACAAAATGTGCATTCGAGAGCCTGACATTCACTATATATTCAATAAATGGAGACTCCTCACGGAATGTAGACATTCAGTTTCTATTCAGGAGTCTTACAAATTAACTAGAATATCAGAATTACTTTATACTCTAGGAGAAAGCAGGAGAGAAATTGAGCAATAAACGGGAATGCCCTTGAATCCTTAATATGGTTCTCATTCGAATACATGTTTCTGCAGGAATTAATCACAGAGGAAGGGCATGTCCTGAAAAAGAGCACATATCCATCCAACTTGGTGCCACTGAAGACCCAAAACCCTCATCCTCAACTGAAGATCATCCTGAGCCAGGTATGATGCTTCTAGAATCCTCTTTGCAGTTGGAACCTCAGAAATTTTCTGGGAACGCTTTTTAGAAGTCATGTTCTGAAAGTCTGCTTAGCAGTGCATTCATATAAGAATTGCAAATGGGAATTTGAAGATGTTTTCAGGCAGCCTTAGGGCTTATCTTTCAAAAAAAATTTGAGGATGTGAGAGAAAAGTGTTACATCATATTTTCTACCTAATTTTTTTTATGTTGACATTTTAAGGTCTGTAGATGGATTCCCTTCATGGTAGGTAGTATAAAAAAGAGAAGAAAGAAAGAAAGGAAAAGAAGAAAGAAAGGAAAGAAAGAAGAAAGAAAGAAAGAAAGAAAGAAAGAAAGAAAGAAAGAAAGAAAGAAAGAAAGAAACATTCGGTTTGTTAAATTTATTGTTTATCTATTCCAGCTTATTTATTTTTGAAGTCTAGACAGTACAGTTCTGTTTTGTTTATTCTCAAAATGTCAACCATCACTGACTCATTTGCTTCTCTCCTTAGAGAGAGCATTTTTGATGGGATTGCCCTCAACAATCAAGGATATTTCATGAGCTAATAGCAAATTTACTTGACTTCTGGGTTTTGGTTTAATTTAAAAAGCATGACTAAAAATCTAGTTGTGCCACTCATTGGTGATTTCAATAATCTAAGTAATTTAATTCATCTGCACCAAGCTCCCTTTTGGTTAAATGGAGATAACCTGCTGCAGAATTGTACTTTTATAAAAATCTGTATTGTACGAAATATGAGAGACTAACATCTCATCCAATGATTGCCTACAGTTCTGAAATGTAGCCCCTACTCAGGAATGTCCTGTCCTGTTCACTTTGGGGTCAGTGGATCCTGTGACCCATTCAGAGCCATGTCTGAACCTAACACATAACAGTAGTAAACAAATTTTATTTTTTCTGTTCTGTTTTTTACTGTGCTTGCTGACCTCATTCTTCCTGATTCTGTATCCAGTATTTACATGGCATGTTCACATTGGATACATACGCAGAGAAGGGTTTTTGGAAAACAGAGGTGTTTGGTGATCAATAAATATGTCTTTAGGGCTGCCTGGGTGGCCCAGTGGTTGAGCATCTGCCTTTGGCTCAGGTCATCTGCCTTTGGCTTTGGATCCCGGGGTCCTGGGATCGAGTGTTGGCCATCGGGCTCCTCGCAGGGAGCCTGCTTCTCCCTCTGCCTCTGCCTCTGTCTTGGTCTCTCATGAATAAATAAGTAAAATCACCAATACACACACAAATTGCAAATCATGTATCTAAATATACATTATTAAATATACATTAATTGCAAATCATGTATCTAAATATATATATATATTGCAAATGTTTACAGTATGTATCCTGATGATAATTTAAAGAACATAAAATGCAATAAATTTCTGCAAAAAGGTATCCAATTATGTAACTCACATCTCCAATAGACACCTTCACACAACACACATTTATGCATAATTTGGTTGTTTTGTATCTCTCTCTGATCGAATACATTTGTCACAGAATAGATGCCTTAAGGATGGAGGGCATTTAAAAGACTATAAAACAAGTGGAACAATAAATCTGTATATAAATTAATGTTCTCTGTGAGACTATTATTTTAATGAAAAATGAATTATCTGAGTCACCAGTAATCCAAGAGCAGAAATTAATATCAGTTAATAGGCAATTTAATATCAAATGATTGCTCTTTAATAAAACAATGCAACTGGTTTAACTGCTGTATAAGCCACTCGGTTCTGCATGTTCTTCTCTAATACACTGAGCTGGGCGGTTAGTGGAGAAAGTGATTTTTTACCGAGCACTTTATTTTCTTGTTCTAACCATTGCTTTGGCAATCTTAATAAACCATAATAGAGTAGAACAAGTGCCTTCAGTGTGCCTGGATATCATGTTTCTCAGGAATGTCCTTGAAAATGGTCCCATTAGGATGATTGATATCCTTTGTGTCTTATGGGTATGATGATTACACCCCTGCGAGCTTTTCAAGAAATCTGCATCTACCACAAATGTAAAAAGGAAGCACGCTCTACTTCCAAATTCTTGTTTGTGTGCTTTCTTTCAAGTTTTTTTTTTTCTTCCCCTAAAGCTTAATTTTTCATTGTGGTTTTAAGGAAAACATTCAATCTACCATCCTAACCTCGTCGTAGTGTACAGCTCAGCGGCGTGAGGTGTGTGCGCTCCAGTGCTGTGCAGCAGATCTTTGGAACGTTTTCATCTTGCAAACCCGAAACTCTGTAGCTCGTGGAGATTAATTTTCCTCCCGCATGACCCCATCCTAACCCTGATGTACACCTCTCTGATTTCTGTGTCTATGATGTGACCACGTCCAGTACTTCTTAAGCATGGAATTCTACAGTGGTGGTCCTTTGGTGACTGGCTTATTTTGCTTAGCGTCGTGTCCTCACAATTCACTCATGCTTTCCCATGGGACCGGCCTTCCTTTTTTTTAAGGCTGCAACATTTCTTGGATGTGACATCAAAACGCAAAACAACAACCAGAGAGAGGAGACAAGTGGGACCACACCAACCTTTGGAAACTTTTGCACATCAAAAGAAACAATCAACAGAGTGAAGAGGGGACTTAATTGCAAATCATGTATCTAAAGGCAGATATGGTGAAGGTTGTGTAAAGAATTCCCACAACTCAAAAGAAACAAAATAGCCCCTTTTTTTTTTAATGGGCAGAAGGCTTGAAAGGAGCCATTTTTACTCAAGACTGTTGCGCAATCCTAAAGCTTTTATCTCCTCCTACCTTTCTTTCCAAGGTTCAAGTCCAGCTATAGAAGTAAAATGAATATTTTAAAAGCCATGTGCCATGAATAATGATTGTACCTCTAAGACATCATGTTTTTTTGTTTTTTTTTTAAGACATGATGTTTTTAAAGCAGGAGGCATAAACAGACAAACAAAAACCTGAGTCGGGCTAGCCTAAGCAGTACGGAGAAAACTCCAATTAAATCTGAAATCAGAAAGCAAAATGAAGAATCTAGGAGAAAAAGAATATTGACCACATACAGTACAGGCCTAATAGAGACTCTCCTATGGACTTCCTATGTGAACAGTTGAATTCATTAAGTGACTACTTCGTCAAGGGCTTTCATATAAAAAAATTTCATATAAAAAATTACGTACAAAGTGATCATTTTTTTTTTAAGATTTTATTTCTTTATTCATGAGATACACAGAGAGAGGGAGAGAGAGGCGGAGACACGGGCAGAGGGAGAAGCAGGCTCCATGCGGGGAGCCCAACGTGGGACTCAATCCCGAGTCTCCAGGATCATACCCTGGGCCAAAGGCAGACGCTAAACCACTGAGCCACCCAGGGATCCCCACAAAGTGATAATTAAGTGTTCCTTGAGCACATGGAGTTTATCTCGCTTTAAGAATCATGCGTGCATATTTATATTTCTGATGAGTTAGTCTGGTTTTCAAAAAAATAGATCACACTGCTAATCTGTGCGGCGTGCTTGTGTGTCTGTGCATGCACATACATGGGAATCAGACGAGGTGGCGTATGTGAAAATATTTTGAGACCCAGAAATCCAAAAACCACCATGCACAACCCGAGATGATGAGGCTCTCGTTTGTGGAGGATGGGTCTCATGAGAGTCAGAAGTTAAGACCCAGGGCCGTGGAGATGCGATTTCACTCTCTTTGTCTGCAGTCATGAAAAAGTCATCTCAGCACATCATCTTGACTTTGTATTCGGATCCTGCTGGTATGTACGCCTGGTGGATACGACACTCTCTGTCCCATCGGAGAGGTTAATTATGGCAATCATCGTCCAGGAACATGACGTCGGGGATATTCATAATGAGAGACTGAGTGTATATTGTGTGTGTGTGAGAGAGAGAGAAATAACTCCCCAGGTGACCACCAACGTTCATTCTTCTTGGGACTACAACCCTCTCCCCCATTTAATTGCTTCCCATAAATCCTTGTCTTAATATTCACTATTTTGTTGTTTTAAGTGATGGTTGTGAAGCAACCTATTTTTATAATAACTTAATAAAGTGAAATAGGAGCGTAGAAGAAGCATTTGCTTTCCGTAATGCAGATACACTCTATAATGCTCTGGATATCCATTGTTAATTATTTTAAGCCGTCTAATCAATAAGAACCTTTGAACCTCTAATTTTCAATCAGAAGTAACACAAATTCACCACAATGACAGAACTAATTTCAAAATACACCATCTAATCGTATAATGGCTACGTGCAATACCAAATTTAATATGATTTGGCATTCAGAGGCGAAAGGGTTGAAAATAGCATTTTATTAACATTGTACTGTTTAAGTCTAAAATGTCTCAACATTCTGGCGGGGTACCTAATTTATATTTAATCCCATTTAAAATATTCCTCTGAATAAATTAGACTCTAAGGGAGCTATTCAAATTAGGTCTTAAAATGATAAACAGAATTGGACAATTTAGGCAGAGAACAGCTGTACTGTATTTGGCCACATGTCATCATTGTACTCACGTATGCAATCAATATGGACTCAATTACTAGAAATAATGGAAATCGTAATACTTCACTCCAATAGTGTAATATGCTTGCATGATTTATTACACTTTATTAACCAAAAGGAGATTATACTCTTGTATGTGAAGGTGTTATTATTTTAGGATAGGGAAAGCTCAGGTGTACACATAAAAAAAACGAACATTTATGGAGGCAGAAATAGCACTAATTCTAAGAATAAGCTGGTAAAGGGCTAAGCATTTTCAGGGACACAGACTCATTTGGACAATGTTCATTAAGAAGTGTATGCCACAGTGGAGAATAGGAACAGCTTAATAGGGATCCCTGGGTGGCGCAGCGGTTTGGCGCCTGCCTTTGTCCCAGGGCGCGATCCTGGAGACCCGAATCCCATGTCGGGCTCCCGGTGCATGGAGCCTGCTTCTCCCTCTGCCTGTGTCTCTGCCTCTCTCTCTCTCTGTGTGTGACTATCATAAATAAATAAAAATTAAAAAAAAAAAAAGGAACAGCTTAATACCTACACAAAGAGTGCAGGGTCCTTGGGTATTCATCCTCAGTCTAATACTGCCACCGTGGCCACGAGCAAGGCCGGTCATCTCTTGGACTCCTGTGTGCTTAGAGCTTGTTGGGGTCGGAATGCATCCCAACGACCTCTACTTGCTATAAAATCATGTGCTGCTGTAATAGTGGCTTTCAGGTAAAGCCATGCACGGCTTAACGGAAAAGCTGAACGTTACAGGACAGCACCAACCAAAACTCCTGTCCCGCTTACATTCTACTTCTACCCATTGGTTAACGTTTGGTTTTGGTTGTATTCGTTTGACAGAAGACCAGCATGACATGACCCTATTTTTAAACAGTTCTTGATGGATTGCACGATATCAAAAGGACTGCATAATAATGAGTGCATGACAACTCGAGTGACTCCCCACATTCCAGACACAGGGAGATTACAGTGGACCCTTGAACAACACGGGAGTTGGGGCAGTCAAAAATCCACATGCAGCGTTTGACTCCTACAAAATTTAACTACTACTAGTCTACTAGTGACTGGAAGCCTTACCGGTAACGCATGCAGTTGGTTCACACATTCTTTGTATCCTCTATGTATCGTGCCCTGGACCCTTACAATAAATTAAGCACCAGAGCCTGGAAGTCAGGGTGAACCTGTTCTGACAATACCAAGTCTGGAATGAATATATGAGCTGTTGCTTCATTTGGAGTTATTTTCATAAAGCAGCCATGAAACGTAAGAAGAGTTATATGGAAGCTCATTGATTAGTTTCTCTAATTATATTGTAATTCAATTATTGTAATTATTTAAGAGTCATCAAACTTTTCATTAAATAGTAGAGGTATCTGAGAATATTCATGCATAAATACATAAATACTTTTTTTTCTTTTTTAAGATTTTATTTATTTATTCATGAGAGACACAGAGGGAGGCAGAGACACAGGCAGAGGGAGAAGCAGGCTCCCTGCAGGGAGCCCGACATGGGACTTGATCCCAGCACCCCAAGATCATGACCTGAGCCAAAGGCAGACGCTGAACTACTAAGCCACATGGGTGCCCCACGTAAATACGTTTCACATATTGTTTCCTACACACAAATGAATACATACAATATTTATGAATAATCCACTGTAGAAAAATATGTTTAAAAGCGTGCATTTCATGGGCTCTATGGAGAATCAGACTCCTAATGGAAACCACAGGGTCATTTCAATGAAAAGGCCCTTATAGTAAAGGTTTGGATGATCGTGTACCCCAGTGGGTGAATGAGGTTTGGATGATCGTGTACCCCAGCGGGGTGAATGAGGAACACCAACTGTGGATGTGCTCCCTGTTTCCAGTGTATCCCTGTCATTTCTTCCCGAGACAAGAAGGTAACCCAAAGGTTCAGTGGCGTTGCCTATGGTAAGAGCGTGATAGAGCAAATTACTGGGACTGGAGAGCTTGTGTCTTACTCCATTTGAGATGCTGTAACAGAATCCTCTAGACCGGGAGGGGTGGGGTTCTTATGAACAAAAAACGTCTCTCCCAGGTCTGGAGCCTTGAAGTCCTAGATCCAGTTGCCCGCCGATTTGGTATCCAGTGAGAGCCCACCTCCGGGTTACGTAGATGCTATCCTATCTCACTGTCCTCACATGGTGAAAGGGGCCAGAGAGCTCTGTGGGGTCTCTTTCACCGGGGCCCTAATTCCATTCATGGGATCCCCACTCTCACAACCCAATAGCACCCCCCCACACACAAATATCTGACCTCCAAGCCATCACGCTGGTGATTTAGGACTTCCCACATACGAATTTTGTGGGACACTCGCACAACCGTAGCACTTGGAAACACTCGATATTGGGATCCAGACATGAACAAGAGAACGACTAGCCAAGTAACAGTCCTTTCCAGTAGGTACAGTAATGGGAAATGAGTATCCGTAACCAGGATCCTTCTCCTTCCCTCGAATTACCCGTTGCTTTCAAAGAGCTTTACGCAGGCCCCCAGGAAAAGCAGGCACTCCGCTTTGCGGTGCTCCTGTGATGAGGGGGCATTGCTCACATGGCCAGCTCTACGGCACACGCCTTAGGCACGTCTGCTTCTCATACCCAAACAACGAAGACGCCGCGACTCGAAATGGAAAACCATCACTGTCCCGAAGTAATTCCCTCCATTTCCATCTTCGGTCGCATATTCCTGTACAACGGATTCACAAGAGCTTCCGGAGTCTTGCGAGCATCACCAGATGGTAGAGCTGATATATAAATCTGTCTACAAGGTGAGCCCCTCTCCAGTTGCTCACAGGGGTAGCCCCAAGATGATCTGCTCTAAGATACCAAGATCCTGATTTTCACCACCTATATTGAAGGGTCTACTAGAAAAAAACTGACTTTAAATCACACCAGCTTACGACTTGCAACAGCAAACTCAGATAATGATAGGATTCGAGATTGAATCCATTATCTCACATGTTCCCTGAATATTTCTGAATTTCCTTGATAAAGGTGGATCTTTCCCGTGGCTCCGACAGCCCAATGTGGAGCTCCAACCCGGGATCCCGGTATCATGGCCACGAGCCAAAAGGCAAACACTTCACCAACTGGGCCACCCAGTTGTCCCCGTATTTGCATTTCTAATGCAAATTCTGACATTGCTTGTCCCAGAACCCTCTGGTTTAATACATCGAGAAATGAAAAGTTGCAGTAATGTTTAAAGTAATAGAAATAACATTTGATCCAACACATATGTTCACTTATTCCAAAGATGATGGGAGATAACTCTTTGCCTGAGCCAAGTAATTCGTTAATAACTGTTAAATGAACACGGCATTCCCCCCTCACATCAGTATTGTTGTACCTCAGGAAGCACGATCATTGACCGTATCAAATGTATTAAGTTTATCAGTTGAGTAAAGCCTCTGAAGTGCAATTGAAATATTAACTTGTGTCATATTTCAAGGCAATTGCTGGAAAAGCCATCGATGACTCCACATTCTTCTGCACGACTGTAGGGACGCTCACGTGAAATGTATTCCTGGGCGGTTTAGCCCCGTGACGTGCTCGGTGTCGTAGGCGAGCTTGCTTTTCCAGTTAAACTTTTGTAAGGCCATCTCATCCCACAGTTCCTCTTGCTGTTGCATCCCATTTCCAAAATTAAGCAAAGCGTTGAATCGTATTTTTAAAATTGGAGAAATTACGACAGTTTTCTGAAATTCAGAACATAGACACGAAAGCCCTTCCCAGTTCACAAAAGTCCTGTTCTGTTTGACATTAAAACTTTGCTTTCCATGGAACGTGGGGCTGTGGTCTGTCCACATATGTGGTCTCCTCATAAGGCCAGCCGTCTGCTGTTCTGCTGTGTTTTCTGGGGAAACCGTGATCATTTTCAAGGGGCTTAATTGTCATCTCTAAATGACATTTCTCAAATTTGTGCTACAAGGCCATCCCATTTTGATGATTTAATGAGAATGTCCTATGAGTGCATGCATTTATCCACGTAAAACATATGTACCAGCACCTGACAAATGCAAACAACCAACCACGGTTAATACTTTAGTAGGGGGCACCCTGTCCCCTTAATATGAAACTAATAATGTTTTAAGGAAAGCTCTGTAGATGTTGCATGTACACTACAGAAAACTACCATCTTTTTCTGCTAAGTTTGCAAATATATGGGCATCTGACTGGCTGCATCAGTAGACTATGTGCCTCTTGACCTTGGGGTTGTAAGTTCAAGCCCCACATTGGGAGTAGATAGACACATTACTTCAATTTTTTTTAAATAATAAAAATATTGCAAAAATGTACTACTCGTGCATATGTTTCTGCTTTAAAAGTATGCTTATTATACTGAGTCTGTGTGCTCAAAGGCAGAAACCAGGATTTCCCATGTTAGTAAAGTGTAGGACAGTACCGTTGCTGCGTGTAGGAATGAGTGCGATACAGCATGCATTTTATTAACGTCACTATTACTCCTACAGAGCGTGCTTCCACTAACAGGAGATGCTGGGTTTTTGCCAGTGGAAGTAGAAGAAGCAGCGGTCTGTGGAAAAGTCTGTGGGCCTCCCAGAAAATATCCAGTCATGGCATCCATTTCACAAGTACTTTGAGAAATCACCCCAGAAAACACCATTTGGGGGTTGCCTGGGTGTCTCCATTGGTGAAGCGTCTGGCCATCAGCTCAGGTCATGATCTCGGGGTCCCCCACCTTGAGCTCCTTGCTCAGCAGGGAGTCTGCTTCTCTCATTCCCTCTGCTTATACTCCGTCTCTATCAAATAAATAAATAAAATCTTAAAAGAGAAAAAGAAAACACCATTTGGGGGCAGCGTAGCCAATAATGGGTACGTCTTCGTGTCCTTCAGGACTTTGGATTAAGGTCAAGCCCTTGTCCCTGCGGGATCTAGTGTTGTGGGCTCCCCGAATGACCACAGCCCAGGAGTGGGGAGGTGGGGGTGTCGGTCTACTGCTTCCTGCCTATCAGGGATACAGGGCTGTGTGCGTGCAGCACGTCGACTGGCTGTGATGCTTCTGCCTTGCCTGTCCCGGGGCCCCTTATGTCCCCCAAGCCAGGAAAGCAACGATGAGAAAATAAAACAAACAAAACCACCAAGCAAGGTGTCACAATTTCACTGTCAGAACCCTTGACCTGTAAGGGTTGAGTGCCAGGGACTGTGGGCTTCACGTTGGTGAAGGCTGTGCTTGAGCACCAATGCTGGAGCTTTATTTCACTCTTTTGTCTTCACTCTATTAACCTCAGACCCAACAAGGCACCCAGAATTGGTGATTTGTTTACGGAGCCTCGACCGTATCAGCCACGATCTCAGAAACGGGGGTCACGTGCGTGAGAGAAACCACTTCTCTTCATGCCAGGGATTGTATTTTACCAGAGAAAGTCAGAAAACAAGCAAACAAGGACGTCAAGTCAAAGTGGTCTATTTTTTTTAAAAAATGGATTATCTTGCATCTTCTATGTTTCCTAACATACCCCCCAGACAAGATCACACACCCCTTTAACTTTACGCACAAAGTTGCAACTAATATACCCTACGTCCCATGTTCCTAAGTGTACTTTGCTGTGCCTTCATGCAAACCCCAGCATGATTTTACACCATTGGCTGCACATGTTTCCAGTTGCACGTTCAGCATCTCAAAAGCAATCGTTAGACTGAAAAAGGAAAAGAAAACTAAACAGCAGCTACCTGTCAGGCTCTCAATATCCTAGCAGAGAAGTACAGAGTTCGTAAGCACCATTTTCAGATACGAACCAAGGACACATAACTAATTATGTAGTGAATTCATATAATATCTAACTTTATTGCTGAACACTGTAACTTGCTCTAAAGCTATATGCTGCTGACAACAGATAATAGTTGAAGAGCCGGCGCACGAGTCCTGATGTGTGAGCAATATTGCTAGAGGTATCCAAACTCATTCTTGTCACCCAAGGCCTTTGATATTTAGATTATTCTGTCTTTCTCATCTGCATTAATGATGTCAGAGTATCCCATTGTTAAAACTCTAGCCAGACACTGAAACGAGGACAGTTCTTTTTTTAATCTATTGAAGTCATTTTTTTCTACTTTCCTTTTTTATTTTTTTTCTACTTTGCTTTTTTTTAAAAAAAAATTCTTTGCTGTAGAATGGCTAACTCAACGTTTGTTGTCTGCACATTCATCCGATACTTCAAGAATGAGGCCATTCATCTTGATAGTAAAAAATAATTTAAAAAAATAAATAAAATTTTAAAAAAGTATCCTTTTATATCCTTTTATATTTGACAGGAAAAGTAAAGAAGGAACAAATTTTAGGGACTCCATGAAGAATTCCTGAAGAGTCAGCTGACTCCAGAAGGTATTTCTAGGAAGTTGGATGTGGGTAGCTTTCCTACAGAAAAAAAAAAAAAAAACTATTTAGCATTAATTTGCAGTGTCATCAGTGCGGAGATACCTAATATTTCAGATATCTTGGAGAATATATGGAAGACATAGTTTTATTGCAGTGATGACACAGATACGCAGTAAATGCCTTGATAATAAATAGGAGCATGATTCCTAGGAGCGATTCAGAGTGCCGAAGAAACCATTCTTCCATGGGCACTTTTTAGAAATACACACGCAGTTAGCTCAGCAAAATAATTTCTCAGGCTTGCTGACGGGTGAATCATTAGAATTTTATACAATCATATCCTGAGCACTGGACCACGGCTTGTATTTAGATGACCAGAACTGTCCTTACTAGCTAATTATGAGTGTATAAATCGACTTATTATTATAAGCTATCTCTGTATCACTATTACTTTCTTCATTGAACCTACTGACGTTATTATGAGTTACCACGTCCTCTTACCCATGTGTTGCATTTGCCTCTATGTTTGAACATCCGTCAACCACTTGCTATGAATTCGAGAAGCAGCTGTATAAATTATGTAGAATCTCATTCAGGGGAAATATAGTATCTCATTTGTGTAAATCCAGGCTCTGTCTCTGAAATTTAAGTAATATCCTTTACCCAAAGGACTGTTTACTGGTTCACTAACAAAATGGACATATTAGAACCTACCTCCTAAGGTATTTGTGAAAATAAAATGATGTAATAGGAGCTGCTGGCAGCTTGAGGCATGCTTCATCCTAATCAATCAGGAAATGCAAACAAATCATTATTGTTATTATGTTGACCCTTTTAATGGAAATGAACGACATTCAGTGTTCACAAATTCCATAGCCAAAACCCGGAGATGTAGACATTATAAAACAAGAGGTTATACACTTTAAACCAAGAGTCTTCCTCTTTTTTAAAATTTATTTTTGTTTTGTTTTTTTAAAGATTTTATTTATTGATTGATGAGAAACACAGAGAGAGAGAGAGGCAGAGACCCAGGCAGAGGGAGAAGCAGGCTCCATGCAGGGAGCCCAATGCAGGACTCTGTCCCGGGACTCCAGGATCGCAACCGGGGCCAAAGGCAGGCGCCAAACTGCTGAGCCACCCAGGGATCCCCAAGTCTTCCTCTTTACTTGTTCACACTATGCCATGATAGGGGCGCCTGAGTGGCTCAGTCAGTTAAGCATCCGACTCTTGATTTTGGTTCAGGTCATGATCTCCAGGTCATGGCATCAGGCCCCCCCTGAGTGTGGAATCTGCTCTCCCTCTACTCCTCTATTCTGCTCACATGTGCATGTTCCCTCTCTCTCTTTGTCTCAGATAAGTAAACAAAATATTAAGAAAAAAAAAAAGAAAATAATTATGCCATGATAGAGTGCTGTAGAATTTCTTCTACTGCAAAGTAGCTTGAATAGAGGGTTTCCTGCTTGTATGGCTGGAAGGAATGTCATATTCTCAAAGGACATAGTTTGTCATGCTTGAAATACCTAAGTCATCAGTCTCTTTCCACTGGAATAATGTTTAGGCTCCGTCTCTCTGAAACCATATGCAGAGTATCCTCAACAGCAATTTCTAGGAGCTAATTGGCCATCCTGCATCCAGAAGATCACTTCCAGCTATTCTCCGCCTGCCTCTGATGTCATGATCAATGGCCTCCGTGAAACTTGCATTCCCAACGCCAATGATTTTGTGCATTGTGATGTGGACACATTACTCAGTTGCCTCCTTTCCTCCATCGGGATACCAGGAAACTAATTGCTATACTCAAAAGATTGTTATGAGAAATACATAACATAATGGAGATAAATGACTTAAGTATCTCAAGCACATAACAAATATTCGATAAATATTACTGCAGGGAGTACAAATTCACAAATGACATTATGTGTAGAAGAAGGGGGAAAAAAAGCACATCACTTTGACTCAAAAGTCAGGATGAATGGGACATAAAACAGTAGGCATCTCTGGACACCCCCAACCCAGGAGGACCTATGATTCAAGGAACATAAGGGCAAAAAAAAAAAAATCAGGGAGTATTGGCTATTTTTCAGCATTTATTCCAGCCCATAGAGCATCACACAGCAGTGACTGTGAACTGCCTGTAGCAGGCAGTCTAGCAAGGCTGCTTTCACCCCAAAATCTTGAATAACAAAAAGGACCCAGCCCTGGTCAGGTTTGAAGAAGGAGCCTACCCAGGAGAGAGAAGGAGGGACAGTGATGGGTATTGAGTGCCAGCATGGTTGGTGGGCCGAATTCTGATGAGGTGATGCAGTGCTGGGTGCGGGCCCCACGATGCAGAAACTTGGAGTCCATTGTGAACAGTGTGTTAGATACTTGGAGAGTTTCAATCCCCAGAGATGGATAACACAGTGTAGAATATAGTCCTCCCATATATGCCTTACAAATACAACCCAGTGGACAGCACAGGAAGGCAGGCGTCCAATGTGAGCTGCACCAACAGCCCAGAAAGAGCTGATGGCAGGGAACAGCCCAGCAGGTGTTCAAAGTCTGTAGATTCTGCATAGAGTTTCCCAGTAGAATGGATATCTACCTAATAGTTGTTGCTGGTCTTTGTGCTTTTTTTCCCAATATGGACACAAAAGGAATCAAGCATGCATTCTAGATTTTTCTTTTTAACTGGAGTTTGCAGTATGGAAAGGCAGAGCCAAGAGCACGTGAGCATTGAATGAGTAGTGTTGACGTCGGGGAAATGAAGAAATCCGTCTGACCATGTAACCTTGGACATTGGCTTTACTCGTCCAAGAAGAAGCCTGGGTGGGTATGAGAACTATGGGAGTCGGGGGCTACCCAGAAGTAGATGGTCTTTGAACCTCTGCCAGACCCAGAAAGTTGTTGCTTAAAGGAAGGATCCGTAGCCACGCCTGGGGCTTTCTGATTGTTGTTAAGCTCATAACCAGGAAGAAAGGTCCAGGAGGAGGATGGGGATCTGTATCAGATCCCACTGAGAAACCTGGAAACACAACCCCACAGACCCCACCGTTGGGCCTGACACATGCTGATCATTGCCGAACTTCCCAGCAGCAGTGTCCATCATCCAGAGACTGCACAACTCTGATCAGAACTGACGGACAATGAGGAGCAAGGGATATACGGGGACATGGAGAAGATCCACCCTAGATCAAAACACTGGATTATTCCAAGAAAAAAAAAAAACCACAAATCTAGAAATGTCTGCTGCATCAGAAAACATAACTACACAGCCGTAGAGGTATTGATGATGTATTATGAAGGCATTCGTTAAAACCAGGCTATTCTAATCACAACGTTTGGAAAAAATATGTCGTTCCGAGAAAAATGTCTTAGAAAGTAGTTTTGATTTATGCTGTAGCAACATTATATACCAGGTTCCATACGGGAAGATCTCAATTGCTCATGAAAATGCTTATAACATATTGGAAAAAATACAAGAAAATATAAAAATAATTGCTTCTGAGCAGTAAACATAAATGTACGTCTTTATTATTTGTTTCTGTGTTCCCGTACTTTCCACGACTTTTCTACATTCCACGATACACAGTGTAAGAAGGATGAATTTCTCTCTCACAGCCCTGGTTGTTGAAATGCAAATTTATAAAAAAAAAAATCACTTAAACCCATAGCTCACACATGGTAAAATGAAGACAGCTGATGCATTATTAAAAATGAAAAAGAAAAAATGAACCATAAGCCCAAGAATGACATGAAAAGGCTGAGGTCAAAAAAAAAAAAAGAAAAGGCTGAGGTCATTATGTCCTTGGGTACAGACACAACTTAATTCAGGTTGGCGAAGATTTTGAAGGAGAAGAACCACAGTAGATACTGGCAGGTTCCTGACTCACACTCTGGTTCCATGTGACAAAGTGGCATCGTCTGCGCGTTGGCTTTTCCTGCGACCTCACGCCACTTCATATTTATATATTCAGAATGGTGAGTTGGGCACCATTCTGGGTGGCTCAGTTGGTTGGGCGTCTGCCGTGGGATCAGATCGTGATCCCAGAGTCCTGGGATTGAGCCTCATGTCAGGCTCCCTGCTCAGCATGGAGTCTGCTTCCCTCTCTCCATCTGCTACTCCCCCTGCTTGTGTGCTCTTTCTCTCTAATTAATGAATAAAATCTTTAAAAAAAAATAAAGATAGGTAGGCCCAATTCTACAGCTTCACCCTACCATTGGCATCTGTCCTTTGTAACAGTCTATATCGAGTTTGTATTTGGTTTGGTTTTTGCGCTGAGGCAGGCCTACCAAGCACAGTAGAGCAGCGACGTCAAGTTTGTCTATTATTGGCAGATACCTGTTTAAAAATATTAGGTAATGAAATGAAAATGTGCCTTTCCTATATAGACAACAGCTACAGAACACCCTTTCCTACTGCTGAGCCCTCAAAAAAGCTGCATTTTTTTTTTCTCTGCAAAGCATAGATTCTAATAGTCTCGGACTTTGTCCTATGCTCCTCCAAGTGGACTATACCATCAAGTGGAAAATTGTTTTCCAAATTGAGGCATTTGTGAAATTTGCTGTTTTTCTTACCACTTCACGTCCCAGGTGGGATGAGCACGTGCCTCTTACCGCCCTCTGCACGTCCCGGATTTTTCAAATAGCGCGTATAGGTTAGACCACGACTGTATTCCTAACGCCTATTTTGTTAGGCGTTAGGAATAGTTTCGGTTTCTGTTTTCGTAATTACCCTCAAAGCAATTTCAGTAATATTGAAAGGATTCTGTGAAACTCATTTTCATCACAGTACAGTTTCGTGCCATTTGCTTTATTTAGAATTTTTAAGATTAAGCAATTATATTACCTATTAATTGTCTTGCCCCTAAAATGTTTTGTTTCTTTTTTTTTTTCTTGTATTATCTTTTATATTTTCTTGGTGACCTACCTCTCTTAATTTGATGTCACTTTCTATTTTATTTAACTTGATCATCATCAGCCAATGATTCACAGAGCCTCTGTTGAACATGTCCTCTTACATGTCTTAACAATTCACTTTTCCTGGTTATTCTACTTTATTTATTTATTTATTTATTTATTTATTTATTTATCATTTATTTATTTATTTATTTATTTATTTATTTTTAAAGATTTTATTATTTATTCATTTTATTATTTATTTAATTTATTGAGAGAGAAAGAGAGAGAGCACTAGAGAGCACGAGAAGGAAGGAGGCAGAGAAGCCTGCTTCCTGCTTAGCAGGGAGCCCAATGTGGGGCTTGATCGGAGGACCCCGGGATCACAACCTGAGCCCAAGGCAGATGCTTCACCCCCTGAGCGCCCGCCCCAGGTGCCCCTAGTTATTCTACATTACACCAAGAGTCTTTTTTCAGTACTTGAAACTCCCCCTCCCAACCATGAGAACATCACTCACAGCATTTCTGAATGTCATTTCATGTTGGAGAGAGGTATTCATAAAAACATCTAAACAGATGCACACAGAATCGGTGACATTGAAATGAAGGGTGATGACCTCACGTGTGCCCATAGTCTCAGCTATGGATGTAGTGTTCAGCCAGGAAATCAGTAAAACACATGAAGAGCACCCAGGAAAAACAAAAACAAAAACAAAAACAAAACAAACCTTAAGGGGTATATACATGTGTAGAGATGAACGGACTCATTTTACACTTCGAACTGAACGATTGTTCTGTGCTCATGGAAAACCAGCAAAGGTTGTTTCTAAATGTCCAGCTCCCACCTGGATGTAATCAATTATGGTAATTAGACAATTTCCCTTTCACACATTATATTTTCCCCTGGATGCCTTTACCAAGAAAATACTGCCATGCTCCGCGTGTTTCTCCTCATTGATTGAAATTCCTATTTGTTGTCAAAAATTTGGGGACTTAATAGGGGCTTTGGGGAATCAGAAAAATTTCCGGAGGAAAAAAAACAAGCTCTTATAGAATCATTCAATAATTTTTCCCCCCAAAGACCTAATATTCTATAAATAAAATGAGTTAGCTGGGTTTCAGATCATTTACAAAGTTACAGCAAAGAAATAGTACTTTATAAATATTGTGAAAGCAATTTAATACAGCCAGGGCAAGGGAGGTAACCTGCCAGGGGAGTAGGGGTGCAGGCACATATCACCAGTGACACATCTTCAGGATATTTGCAGCTTTCCTTTTGGTTATTCAGAAGCTAAGAGGTATAAACATCTGAGAAGCACCTTGTATGATGTAAATGTCCGCAGCCCATAACTCAAGGTGAGAGACACACGAGAAGCTTCCACAGTGTGACTGAGAGAGTGAGCAAACCCACGAATGGGCGAGATCCCTACATTTGAAATACTGATTCCAATCAATCCTGCGTAGTAGCAGTGAGCCTCGTCAACCACTGATGATGAGAAAGTGGGCCCGTGGAACGTCCATAGCAGGTGGGCTATGGAGGTGTTAATCTGCTCCACGGTGGTGATGCATTCACGGTGTTCGCATTGATCGGAGCAACACGTTGTATGCCCTACACACATGCAATTTTTATTTGCCGATTATATCTCGATAAAGGTGGAGAAGGGAGGGAAGAAGGGAAGGGAGGTAGAAGGAAGGAATGATGGGAGGGAGCGAGGAAATGAGCGTGCTTTTTATGATGGAGGAATCTGTCCTGTGCACCAGGCGTGTAGATGACGTGAGCTGCATTTCCTGCCTCGTTTAGAAGCCAGAAGCTTAGAACTTGCCCATCATAGGATTTGGAGAACTCGACGCCCGTGACCGATGCATTAGCCTGAGGCGTGGTTGCTCTTGCCGGCCTGTTGCATTGGTTTTAAATGACCTCACGGAGTGTCTTGCTCACCCACTCCCTCCAGGACACGGCCTTACACCCCGGGGAGAGCTTCCCGCTCGGAATGTCTGCAGCTTAGCCTAAAACACATGTCCTGAGGATGATCCCATCACACTTTGAAGTCTTTCTGGGTAACACCCTTGTCTCCCTGCAGAGAATCAGGACATGGTAAAGGTCACCCATTACATGCTGTCATTATATTGTTTACTTTTTATATTTTTTATTTATGTTTTTTAGAGATTTTATTCATTTATTTGAGAGAAAGGGCGAGAGAGAAGAAGCATGAGTCAGGGGCAGAGGCAGAGGGAGAAGCAGGCTTCCTGCCGAGCAGGGAGCCCGATACAGGACTCGATTCCAGGATCCTGAGATCATGACCTCAGTCAAAGGCAGATGCTTAACCGACTGAACCACCCAGGTGGCCCCACATTTTACCATTTTAGACACAAAATAAGTCGGGTTTCGTTTCACAATCTCACAGTTTAACTTCAGCTGGTAAACCTTTTAGATTCTCTCCTACCAGGAATGGATTTCCATGTTGTCTTCTTCCATGGTTTTATGTGATTTATCTTCAGTTTATCTAAAAACACATTAAACTTATAACTTATTAATATATTTATTGAATAATTGATGCATTATACTGTATGTGATGGTATTTACACTATAATTTATTGACTATCATAAATATCAATTTAATTTTATGTACTTATAATAGTTGTATATTACATATATACAATTGTAATGCATAATGTATAATTATATTTAAATTATATGCAAATATAATATATTATATACAATATATTTCTATAGTATATAAACTGTAATACATATTTGTGCAATTCTACAAGCCCCTGTACATATATGTACATTTGTGTGCATCCTTGGACACATTATACACAAAAAATATACATATAAAAATACATATATAAAATAATATATATTACAAAACGTGTGAAAAGAGTAAAGTAGAACCTCCTGATCTGATATCATATACATATTTCCTCAGTTAGTCTTGTAGCCTTTTTAGACTCAAACAACTATATCCCAAGTTTGCTTCTTTTAATTTTACTTTTAAATACTCTCTACACCCAACATGAGGCTCGAACCCATGATCCTGAGATCAAGTGTGGCACGGGCTTCTCACTGAGCCAGCGAGACGCCCCCTAAATCCCAGGTTTTTATGAGGGGTCAGACAATGTACACAGGGAAATATTTATGCTTCCCATTGCCCAATGAGAAAGTTCCTCCTCCTCAAAATACCAAAATTAATATATACATTCCTATGAATCTAAACTGCCCTGATAAGAGAGTTATTTATTCTTGTATCTTTATGCTTCAGTAAAAGCCATCAGAAATGTAATAAGTCTCGCAGAAAAGCGCATCATTTAACTTATAGTTTTAGTTGCATAGAAGCAGTAAAAGAAAATTATACAATCCGAAAAAAATCTTCTAAAAATATGTGAGATCATGCAAAATACACTAAAGTGGATAATTCCTTTAAAAGGGCCATTGGAGATTGTGCCTTGAAAAGTAACGTTCACTTGGCACCAGTGAAATGTCATGCTTACTTAATATGATGAATCTTTAAATACAGTTAATTTGTTAATGATATTTGGAAATATTTTACTAGAAAAGGAGCATTATCACTTGGATGTTTTCCCATATCGGAAATCAGTGCAGCCGGCGGAAGACAAGTCTTCCCTTAAAAAAAAAAAGAAAAAAATCATGATCCATGTGATCTAATTAGAATCATCTTAGAACTTAATATTGTACAAGGCTGTATGTCTTGTCACAAAGAGGAAATGAAATATGTCCAGAAGACCAGGTCCTTCAAAGACTACTTGGTTGATGTGTCAGCCTCCTAATAAATGCGATAAATGCATAAGGTACAAAAGTTGAGACATGTAGCAGCGGATAACGTGAGCAAACAGTTCATCCCCAACACACCCCAGGGGCTGTCCCTTGTGAATGCTGCACTCGGTTTTCTTTTACACTTTTCTGTGAACGTGTACATGGCCTAACACAGTTATAGGGAACAGCGTAGACGGTGTGTCCTGTGTTAGAGCTGCTTGCCCCGTGTTGATCTGTCGTCTATTCATCCACCTGTTGTTTATTGATCTCATTTATGTATCTCTCTCTATTATCTGCATCTATCATCTATCATTAATAGCTATATTTATGTGTATCTACCTACCATCTGTCATCTATCATTTATCTATGATCTATCCATCCATTCATCCAGCATATCTCTCTCTCTAGCCATCTGTCCATCCATCCACCCCCCCCCAGCCACCTATCCATCTGCCTGCCTGTCATCTCTGTGTATTTATCTATGTCTCTAAGTGTCTATGTATCTATGTGTCTGTGTATCTATCCTATCTATCTATATCATTTATCTGTGATCTATCCACCCATCCAGCCATTCATCCAGCATCTCTCTCTCTCTAGCCTCTATCTATCTATCCACCCACCCACCCACCTATCCGTCTGCCTGCCTGTCGTTTCTATCTGTGTATCTATCTATCTATCTATCTATCTATCTATCTATCTATCATTTATCTATGATATATCCATCCATCCATTCATCCAACATATCTATATATCTCTCTCTGTCTATACACCTTTTCATTCATCTATATCTATCTATCTATCTATCTATCTATCTATCTATCTATCTATCTATGTATTCACCCACCCAGCCACCTATCCATCTGCCTGCCTGTCATTTCTGTGTATCTATCTATGTATCTATCATTTATCTGTGATATATCCATCCATCCATTCATCCAGTATATCTATCTCTCTCTGTCTATACACCTACCCATCCATCTATATCTATTATCTATCTATCTATCTATCTATCTATCATCTATCTATCTATCTATCTATCCATCTATCTATCCACCCACCCATCTATCCATCTGCCTGTCATTTCTGTCTAGCTGTATACCTATCATTTATCTAAGACCTTTCCATCTGTCTATCATATCTATGATTTATCCATTCATCCATCGATCACATCTATCTATGCATCCACCTACCCACTCATCTATCATATCTATCATTTACCTATCTATGATCTATCTATGCATCAGTCAGATCTATCCATCCATCCATGCACCCACCTACCCACCTACCATCTATTATATCTATCTCTGCATCCACCCAATTACTTGTCTATCTATCATCTATCTATCTATCTATCTATCTATCTATCCATCCATCCATCTACATCTATCATCTATCTACAGTCTATTAACCAAAATGTCCTTTATCATGTCTCTCAAGGTATCTTTAGTTTTACATGTACACAACTTCGGCACTTAGAACTCATCACCTATCCTACAACAGACTTCATTCCTTCTTGTCTGAAGTACTTCCACCTGTTATTATTACTTTTGTATTCCTAAAATACAAGTCTGATCTCACCATAGCCCCTTGGTCAGAATCACTCAATATTTTTCCGTTATTCCAAAACAAAATTCGTTCTTAATGTGCATCCACACTATGTTTCCAAACTCATGTTTTCTTATTACCGAAGCTCATACAACATTGGGTGCAGAATTTCTAGTAATAGTTATCCTATTAGTGGGGCACAGCTTTCTAAACACTGTTGGTGGCACCCTGGGCGGGGGGTCATTTATGCTCTTTGTTATTGATCACCTATTATTTTACTCCTTGTAATGACAAATCACGGTCTGGGGAGGCTGTTGCCTCCAGCCCATAAGCTCCTGGACATCAACAAGCTCATTAGTTTATACCCACTTGATGGAAAATGTCATCTTTGGTTACCTGTGCCAAGATAAAGGGAGGGGTGGCCTGGGAAGCACGGATTTAGGATCAAGTTTTTCTGATTGATAATCACCAGGAATACAATAACGTCGCTGAGAGAAGAGGACTTTTATTTCTTATGCAATATTTCCACATCAATAGAGGAGATCTATGGTGTGGGAAGCCAGGCTTCTTCTGTGTTGCTGTTCCGCCTTCCCCGGACTTTGACTTCACCTTCCTGCATCTTCTGAGATGCTCACTTAATTGCCTTTATTCTGCTTGAAAGGAATTGAGCCAGTGCATGGTGGATTTGCACACACATCCTTCCCATGGAGACACTTACCACCCAACTGCAAGAAAAGCTCAACCGTAGAGTCCTTTCAACAGTGCAAGGTTCAGCTTACAACACATAAGGATTATTGTTTTATTTTGCTTTGTTCCCCTAAAGAAAAAACTTCAGAAGACTATTTTCAGGTCTACTGTATCTGCCGATGACCCAGAATGGAATGCGAAACGTGAGATGCGAAGGTTTTGCAAGTGAATCAACCAAGGATTCAAGAAGTTGGGTTTTTAGAAAGCTCTGCGTTTGAGTTCACTATAGTAAGAATAAGATTATAACGTGTTTTTATGAGAAACTAGTAGAACTACCCCCATTTAAAAAAAAAGAAACTAGAGTTCTATATAAAATGGAATTATTTATGAAGCAAAGATGCAGGCCCTATGTGTCTCTCTCTAAAATCTCTGGAGGATGTAGGGAGGCCAGACCTATGTATTAGAATGGGTGGTGGACGGTTAAAACTCTTCTGAGTTGGGCAGCCCAGGTGGGTCAGCAGTTTAGCGCTGCCTTCGGCCCAGGGCGTGATCCTGGAGTCCTGGGATTGAGTCCCACATCGGGCTCCCTGCATGGAGCCTGCTTCTCCCTCCTCCTGTGTCTCTGCCTCTCTCTCTCTCTCTCTCTCCCTCTCTCTCTCTCTGTGTGGTGTGTGTCATGAATAAATAAATTAAGTCTTAAAAAAAAAAAGAAAAGTCTTTTGAGTCTATTTATGTCTAATTTGGCTCTGATAATGGTGCATATGCCTTCCCAGGTAGCATTGCATGTCACACGAATGACAATGGGCTGGATTGGCACATGCTCGATGCAGACTTCCAAAGGCGCACTAGAATACAGACTATGAAACTTGAAAACAGGTTGGAGAGCCAGAACACATTCTGGACCACAATGACAGGTGAGTGGAACTGAGTATCAGGGTTAATATATTTCCCTGTGACTTTTTCAAAGGGTAACCATAGCAATCGAGCAAAATATAACCATGTTTCACAGTGGGAAATTCTAATGCTTCCATTCTCTTACAGAAGATTGATCAAAATGACTTATTTTGACTTAATGAGTCGAAGATTATAGAGTTCCTGAAAAATAGGAAGACCTTGCCTCAGACTAAACCTTTAAAGTCCCATATGTTTCGATGTTTTACTGGAAAAAGTTTTAACATTAAGCCCATTCAATATTCTCTGCTGCTCAATCTCCTTATATGAGATAAAATGTGTGGGAAGTCATAGGCAACTATTCTCATATGGGACAAGGGTCAAGGATGCCTTTGGAAGGGAATCTGCAAATTTTCTGTCTACCAAAAGAGTACGTTTGAACGGACACGTTTTCTGTATAATTTAAAAGGACTTACCGACAAATCCGTTATCTTTTCATAAAGCCAGGCAAAACGGGGTCTCAAGTCTATGGCCACACTTTGTGCGTTCCAGCCATGCTCATAGTCAACAGGATGCTGCCACGATGCCCTCACAGCATCGGAGAGAAGACTAAGCAAACTTCGAAACCTCGTACCTACCATGATCCAGACATGATTTTTAAATTTCCTCTTTCCCTGTATAATTGCTTTCCTTGAAAGAATTTAATCCCTTTTTCAGATTCATGGCCCTGTCTCGCTCTCAAACTCTGTCTTCATTTTATTAACCAATAGCGCTTGATAATGAAGCATGCATATTTATTTTAGCTCTATTATGTACATTCCCTGCCAACTCAAATTCCACATATCCAGGGGAGCTGACATTCACTCATTTTGAATCAGGTGAGGACATACAAATTGTCAAACTACTTTCAGTAAGTAACATTCCTTAGTTTAAAAAATTTATTTTAAAGAGAGAAAGCTTGCATGCAGGCATGAGAGAGAAGACGGGCAGGAGACAGGGAGAGAATCCGAAGCAAATCCCTTGGGGCTAGATCCTACAACCCTGAGCTTATGACCTGGGCCGAAATCAATAGTCAGATGTTTGACCGACTGAACCACCCAAGTGTTCTCCTGTGTCTCTGCCTCTCTCTGTGTGTCTCTCCTGAGTAAATAAATAAAATCTTTTAAAAAAAAGCAAAAGAAAGATGCCTTTCCATAGGACCATTTCCTACCAGAACTATCTACATTCCACCTGCTGAGAAGTAGTCTGTTAAATGTGTTGTCCTGTGGTTGTTGCTTTCCATGGAAGACTTTTCAGTTCTCCTATGTGTTTGTCTAGCTTCTTGGACACAGCCTGTATGCAGGGATAAGAAGCCTAATTACCAAAAACACGCAGACATGGATATGTGTCCATGCACAAACACGCATGTGCACCTGTGTGTGCATAGGTAGACGTGCATACACGTACATCGCATATGGATTCCTGTGTGGGTACACTTGGATATATCCATGGTTCTACAGCTTGAAACATCCTCTTCAATGAGACGTGAAGATTTATGTGTGCTGACTTTGGATTTTTCGCATCCTTTGTTCTTGACGATCTTGACCTGGAGAAGCCACACTTACAAAACACCGAAGAAAGAGACGTTAGATAATTATCACAAATGAGTTCAGAGGTTGAAAGGAAGCTGCTAGAGATGAACTGCCTGATGGGAAAGACGAGATGTCAGCTCTTCCCTGAAACATCCAATAACCGAGTATAAACAAAGAGGATGTTTTTTATGAGAGTCTCCTGGGTTTTTGTTGTTGTTGTTGTTGTTGTTGTTGTTGTTTTAACTTCTTTGAGCAAAATGACTTTCAGTGAAGTGGTGTCTAAATGACATTGTCAATATCGCCGCAAAAGTATACAATTAAATTTGCTTTGCAGACAAGTTCATGCAATTTACCTACCATATAATCTCTGCCTCATAAATTATATGCCTCCCTTCCCTCTTCTGAGGTTCATCGCAAAATAACCAAACATAAAATGAAATTTTAAGCTAGTCAACATACTTTACTAGCTTTTGAATTATGCCACATATTGTACGCTCTGCCTTTCCTAAAATAAAGATATCAAAAAATGGAAGAGGGTAGTTTTTATAGCAGATGGCCAACTTAAATTAGAAAATAGGTCATATGCATTCTTTTATAGGAAAACCACAAATTTATATGTTCATTACATAACCTTAAGTATGCGAAATAATTTTTTTTTATCATTCCTCAGTTTTATAGCCACAGAATTAAAACCCAGAAAAAACAAATTGCTCGTTAAGCTTGAAATGGCCAGTAAATATCAGGGCCAGCCATGAAACTGAAATGATTGGCCCAAGTATACTAATTTTCCATGAACTAGGTATTTCAATTTAAAATGTTATATATGTGAATTTAGTGTTTGCCATATAGGACTGAAATTTTGTACGTTTAGATATTTAATCTGTTAGACCTCTTCAGTCCTATAGGTCTGAAATTTTGTATGTTCAGAAATTTAATCTATTAGTTACATTTTAAAATTTAGACAATTACAGATAATTTGAAAATTTGCATTACAAATCAGTATTCTAAATAATATTACATGGTTACGTGGTCTGTGTTTTAGTGTGATTATACTAAAATAACCTTAGTAATTATATTCACAGAGTAGTAGATAGACAGGGATCCTTTTAATCAGTAGAAAATTATGTCCACAATGTAGAGAATAGTCCTACAATGCACATACATCTTCAAAAAAAATAGGTAAATCATAGCTGGAAAACAAACATAGCACATATGTTTTCAAGGTTTCTACCATATAAAAAATATATATTTATCAACACACTTGTATTTCAAGTTACAGTAGGAAGGGCCGCTGGGATCTGATGATGTCTTATCAGCAAGAATTGTATACATTCGGCTACAAAGTAAGCCAGGGTTTTATGAAAATTATAGACAATATTTACCTCTAAACTCAAAAGCAACAGCAATCATTAGGGTGAAAATCAGAGAAGATATTGAGGCAACTGAGCTGAATCATAACAAGGAGATGGGTTTTCATGATCAGTGGTAATATATATATATATAATGTGTATATTACAAGCATATACATGTCTTAATGTTATTAACATAACTGTGTATTACAGATTTAATTACATAGTTTAAATAATTTACAATTATAAATTTTATATAGTTTATTATATATAATTTGTTTATGGAGGATCACAAAAATAATCCTTTTCAATAAAATAATAATAAAAAACATATAATAATCCAAAATACCAGGCCACACAAAAAGTGACTACAGCTTCTACATCCAAAGCCAGACGAGAAATACTTTGATGTTCCTCCCAGACACAAATAAGAGAATCATACCATATGGGCTTTTGGGGGTTTTCATATAATAATAGTCCATAAAAGCTATTCAAGGAAGTGTTTGGGGGTCATAGTGACACATTAAAGTAATTAATGCACAAGTGTTGAATACTGTTATTATAACTAGAATTCTTTTTTCTTTAATTGGTTTAACATAAATTCCACTAAGAGAATTCCTGAATCAAATAATTATACTGGCAATTTTATCTTTAAAAAATTTAGGCAAATGGACTATTTTCTAAATAATTTTAGTGAAATATATTAATGTAGCTATTTTTTTTTATTTTTATTTATTTATGATAGTCATACAGAGAGAAAGAGAGGCAGAGACACAGGCAGAGGGAGAAGCAGGCTCCATGCGCCGGGAGCCCGATGTGGGATTCGATCCCGGGTCTCCAGGATCGCGCCCTGGGCCAAAGGCAGGCGCCAAACCGCTGCGCCACCCAGGGATCCCATATTAATGTAGCTATTATGTTATTTCTATTGAAATAGAATATTGTATTAGTTTCAGGTGTACAACATGGTGCCTCAATATTTATAGACAGTACAAAATCATCACCACGGGAAGTGTAGTTACTGTTTGTCACCATACAAAGTTGTTGCCGTCTTACTGATTATATTCCCCATGCTGTAGATTACATCCCCAGTGGAGGGAGAATTCATTGTCTCTCTCTCTCTCTCTCTCTCTCTCCACTTGACTTCCTTCAAGCTGGTCATTGGCCTTCTCTTGCTTTTGGAATTGAACTTGGACTGGAAATATGCCATCAGATCTCCTGGTTCTCCAGCTTTCCAACCACAGATCTTGAGACTTCTCAGCCTCCATAATCACATGAATCAATTTCCTTATGAGATAGATGATAGAGACAGATAGATAGAGGTGCCCCAATATTTCATTCTTTTTTATGAGTGAATAACATCTATATCTAGATGGATAGATGGATAGATGGATGGATGGATGGATGGATGGATGGATGGATGGATAGATGAATGGATGGATGGATGGATGGATGGATGGATGGATGGATGGAGAGATAGATAGATAGATAGATAGATAGATAGATAGATAGATAGATAATGTCCCAAGATTTCATTCTCTTTTTTATGGATGAGTAATATCTACAAGTGGATGATGGATGGATGGATGGATGGATGGATGGATGGATGGATGGATTAGTGGATAGATATGATGGATATCTGGCCTCCTATTGGTTCTATTTCTTTGGAGAAATCTAATCAATATGACTAATACAAGGAAAACTTTAGGATCAAGATTTCTCAAACTAAAAAATGAGATTGTGAGTCACATATAATGATTAGTATTTTCAACGTCCACGCAGTCCATTGTGGTCAACCCAGTAATACTGGATTCTCTTCTGATGTTTAGTGGGCAGGGCCCAGATGTGCTAGACACTCTTGACAAG
Source organism: Vulpes vulpes (assembly GCF_048418805.1). Classification (NCBI taxonomy): domain Eukaryota; kingdom Metazoa; phylum Chordata; class Mammalia; order Carnivora; family Canidae; genus Vulpes; species Vulpes vulpes. Next base: position 2,754,105 of record NC_132796.1, on the reverse strand, counting down.
ACACAGGAGACGTCTGTATGAAGATTTGTTCCCCCCTTTCACCTCACTGACTTCAGATACCCTCCAGACACACATGTACATGAGAAGACCTATTGATAACCATTCAGTCTGGAAACTAAATCCATCCTATTTGGGGTGGTCCTAATACAGAGTTGTCAAGGTAGACATTTCACTCTATGCATTTAGGAAAATGATAATCATCTGTTTCAAGTTCTTTATTAAGGAAACATTTCTTTCAAGACCAAATGGTAGCAAATTCTGTGTAAGTTGCAGGTAAGTTCTCTTTGCAGTAACAATGCTTCTGTAACATTAAAACACTAAGGGAAAGAGTACTGAGTTTCTTGTTAACCATTCAGAACTAATTTGAATCCTGGTACCTAGGGGAAAAAACACTTTCTGCATTTTTAAATACCACCAAGCTTGGTAGGTAAAGGTGAACATTTGGCTGTGACTCTCATTTCATTCTTCCTCAGCATGGGAAGACTTGCAGACAGGTATTTGCTTCACCCAAAAGCAGAATCCTGGAAAAGAAAGATGCTTGATGGTAATGAGATTATTTTCTTCATATTTCTTTAGTTTTGTTTCTTTTCGGTATGCTCTCCTCCCTTCAAACACCAAGTGTTTCAGTTCTCTGTTATTTGCATTGAGTTTTTCTCTTTTGGGAATTTAAAAAACACACACTCTTTGTAACTATTGATGATTATACGGTGTCGCATCCTACAAAAAAAAAAAACCCGAGAATAATGTAACTTAGGATACCGGAACCTCCATCGTTTATTCCTTGCTTAAAACTCCAATGCTGCTCAAGTAAGAAGCAGAATCACAGGAGTTTTGAACATGTGGCAGGAACTTGACCCAAGAGATGAATATACTATATTCTTTCATGCAATTTCAGGAAGGCTATTATCCAAAAAGGTAGCCTTAAAGCAACCTGTGATTTATGAATTGCTGCAAATGGATCTTTCAGAGGAAAAAAAAATGGAATGTCCTTTGAAACAGTTGTTCTGACCAGACACAGCAAGGGTCAAAATAGTTCCAGATCCTTAATCGCCACATGTCCCCATCTTGAGTAAATTGCTGGAAATGGCATTGAAAGCAGAATTGCCTTAAAATAGTTGTAGAGTCTCCCCGTGAAAGGTGAACAGGGGGAAAGCGTATCACAGAGATATGGTGAAGGACAGTGTTGCCCATGAAGATGAAGAGAGGAGAGAGCGGGGGGTGGGGGGTGGCGGTAGGCAGAAGGGCTCTGTATTCTGTGCATCCCCACAGCTCATCATCTTGTTAACACAACTACAGCCGTGCAGGCATCACAAACAGCTTCGGTTCTAGAAGCTCTGGAGTGGCTTTCTGCGTTGGCTCTATTTCTCATAGCTGAGCCAACATCCTCCTCCGAAAGTCCGTCCAGAATGCTCACGTCTAACAGGACATGACAGGACTTGACATGGACACCCCCCGGGGATGGGGATCACCCCTTTTCCTGTGCACTTCAGGAAGTCTCCAACGGTAGCTTTAGAGAAACCAAGAGCCAGCACATCTGGATAAAAGGATCTCAGAAGGACGCTGGGAAGTGAGTCACTCTTTACGGGAGGAGAGGGAGAAGGCATCCGACACCCAAGTTAGGGAGTCCGAGCGTTGTGGTAGTGCACAGAGAAAATATTGTCTGCCCTATGGTGTTATTGTATCTATTAGCATCCTGCCTACAATATTTCCATTTTAAAAAAATCTGTAAGAGTAATGGCAATATAGGAGGGAAATACATTTAAAATACTTGGATATCCCTGGGGAGCCTGGATGGCTCAGGCAGTCAGTTAAATGTCTGCCTTTGGCTCAGGTCATGATCCTGGGGTCCTGGGATCGAGCCCCAAGTCAGGCTCCCCACTCAGCGAGAAAGTTGCTTCTCCCTCTCCCTCTGTGTACCACTCTTCCTGCTTGTGCTTTCTCTCTCTCTGCCAAATAAATTAAATAAAATCTTTTTAAAAAATAAAAATAAAATAAAATAAAAAATAAATTAAAAAATAATAAATAAATAAAAATAAATAAATAAATAAAAAATAATAAAATACTTGGAAATCTCAAAATCATTGTCTTCAACACGGATTTTAATGACAGAGTAGATACATTAAATTCTCTGTGTCTTGGATAAACAATTTTCCAGATTGGGAATAATCAATATTTCCAAGACTACATACTGGTATTTTTTCCATAGTTAGTGACTAAGGGAGAAGTAATATCCACTAAATATAGATGATTTATTAGAAAACCCACCTAGTATGTAATAGCAATTACTCACTGAATACCAACTCACGACTAGACGTCTTGGCAACCCAGTGGATTCAGTATCACATAAAACCATCATGGAGCTTGTGTTGGGTATCACGCATACGGAGGCAACTGGGAGAATAGGTATCAAAGGAGAACTCGGGGGGCAGCCCGGGTGGTTCAGCGGTTAAACCTCTGCCTTCGGCCCAGGGCATGACCCTGGAGACCTGGGATCGAGTCCCACGTCGGGCTCCCTGCATGGAGCTTGCTTCTCCCTCTGCCTGTGTCTCTGCCTCTCTCTGTGTGTTTCTCATGAATAAATAAAATAAAATAAAATAAAATAAAATAAAACAAAGGGGGGAACTCGGGCGTTTGTAAATAGCTCATATTGTGCTGACCATTCTCCATTAAGTATAAAAACCTAACTGATCCTTGTCTATGCAAACCTTGATTCAGAACAAGGATTCAATGTGGGAGAATCATAACATTGATAAGAGTTCATTGTGGGACAATCATGATTTCATAAGAGTTCAATTTGGGACAATCATAACATTGATAAGAGTTCAATTTGGGACAGTCATGATATTGAGAACATGAAAAACCATGAGGCTCCTTTATGTCAAAATGGAGAATATCTTTGGGATTTTTTTTTTCCTTTGGGATTTTTTAAATGTGCATGTTTTCTAGTTTTTATTCTCGCCAACCACTGGGACATCTTCTCTACTTTTCCTGTGTATACCACTGTATACATATATATATATTTTTTTAATTGTGGCACCATACACATATAATATCAAACTTTCCATCTTACACATTTTTAAGAGGCATTTAGTGCACTCACGGCATTGTGCAAACATCACCTCTATATAGTTCCCGAACTTCTTTATCACCCCAGAAAGAAACTCCCTACCTGGTAGCACTACATCCTCATCCCCATCCCGCCTCCCCCTGCTCCTGGACCCACTAATCACCTTTCTTCCTGTAAGAATGTACCTCTTCTGGACATTTCCCACACGTGGAACCATATACCCTGTGGCCTTTTGTGCACCGCCAGTAATGTTTGCAAGACTCATCTGTGTCGTTGCATGTACCAGAACCTTTTTCCTTTATGGGGCAATATGATTTTGATACAAACATATAGATTCACCACTCGGGGTATCCAAGAATTCAAAATGGGCCATCAGTCCTGGAAGACCCAAAACTGATGTGGGCGTGGGCACCATCTTGTCAAACCTTGCAACGAGGGTCCAGCCTGCCCATCCCCCTGTTTTCCCATATCCATGTTTTATTTCATCTCTGCATTGTGCTCCTGAGTCTCATTCACTCAAGCGCTTAAGAAGGCTAAGTCTCAATGAATGGGACTGTTCCTTGGGGTTCATCCCAGCGTCCTAGAGAATTTTCTGTTATTGACTAACTCTGTACGGTTAAGTGTAGCCAGCTCACCAGCAGTTGACTTTAAGTGGAAAATACAGAGCCTCCATCTCTCGTGGAATCAACATTTAATTAGCAAGCCCTCCATGGAGAATCCACAATGCATTTTCCTAAGTTAGGGAGACAGTCCGTGAAAAACCCTCCTCCTAAGAAGATTCCTTTGCCAGAAGGGTGTACTTGGCATGTTGAGGAAATATCATGGGGCTCCTTTTTACTTAGCTTCTGAACCTCTTCCATCAGGGTCATGGTACTTGCATTTCACTTACTTCATAAGGAGAACGGGTCCATTTAAATGTTTTTTTTTTAATTTTTTAATTTTTATTTTTATTTATGATAGTCACAGAGAGAGAGAGAGAGAGAGAGGCAGAGACACAGGCAGAGGGAGAAGCAGGCTCCATGCACCAGGAGCCTGACATGGGATTCGATCCCAGGTCTCCAGGATCGCGCCCTGGGCCAAAGGCAGGCACCAAACCACTGCGCCACCCAGGGATCCCAACGGGTCCGTTTAAAACGCAGAAACAGGGCAGCCCGGGTGGCTCAGTGGTTTAGCACCGCCTTCAGCGCCTTCTCTGTCTCTCATGAATAAATAAATAAAAATCTTAATAAAATAAAATAAAATAATAAAATAAAATAAAATAAAATAAAATAAAATAAAATAAAATAAAATAAAATGCAGAAACACCACGTGTCTCAGACTATGACAGCTGGGTCACAGAAGATACTGGTGGACATTTTCATCTCGTTTTCTCCCAGCAGACACATTCCCCTCTATGTGGTCCACATGCATAATTGTGCTCTGTTTCTGAATACTGAGCTCATCAATCCAGTCAGTACAAGCCATTGCTGATAATTCTCTAGGATTTGTAAACATTATGCTCAAACATCACGTCTTCCGTTTGTGGCAATTGCTGGAAAGTAGAAACGCATTTATAAATAAATGTCCGGGGAATATTGCCTTCTTGTTTTTGTCTTTGAACACAATTGTGGTCGTATATTTAATTGCAAGCATACACTTTAAAGCTGTAAACATGTCTTCCAGACTATTTTACTCAATTACACTTTAAGGACGTGTACACTTGATCCCTATGGATGCCCCCAAGCGTATCCAAGATCATATGGCCTGTAGCTTCTCATTGCCAACGAGAACTCAAAACACTTGAATTTCCATTCAGAACTTTCGTTCTCCACCATTAATATTTGGAGAAATAGAAAAATAAAACGTTGAGAGTTACATGCCATGGATCTTCTTTGTTGGGGTAGTTGTAGCTGGGGTGGGGTGAGGGACAACAATGACTGAGAACTTCTATTTGCAAATCTGTGCTTTGCGGTCCAGAAGGAATGTTGACACCTCCAGTGTTTGTATATAATCTTTGCGTTTCCATGACCATGTGGGGATGAACTGCATATGGAGATATTTGCACGTTGTGCTATGGAATCCATGGTTCTTTTCTGTTGTCGGTGAATATCTATCATGAAATGTGACATGCAGTAAGAAAGCACAAAACACAAACATAGACCTTGATAATTTATCACACAGGTGGAGATCATTGTAACCTCCACTGAAAACAAGAAATAAGACATTAGGAGCGCGGCTGCCATCTATCTTGAGCCCCCTCAACCACCCATGCTTGTCGTATTCCCTTGCAAAAACAACACTCCCCTGAGCGTTATGGCTGTGACGTCCCACCTTTGAGTCATAGCCATATTGAGGATCAAAAAATACAACTGCGGCAGATATATTGTAAACAGTTCCTGGTATAGATCATTCACACGTTACAATTTGTTATATACTCAAGGCATGGAAATCCTGGTTCATGCCTTCTATGTGGTAATGCCAGATTGGTTTTCAAAAGTTGGGTTCCAGTTGACTTTCCATTGTCAGAACTGTGGAAATTGGGGAAATGTCTCCAATGACACTTGATATTGTCAAATAGTTTCTCTGTAGCTGCTCCAGAGGCTATGTTGATGGACCTCACCAGCATTACAATTGATATTTTCCTGTGCATGATGAGGTTGACCACCATTTTGTATGTTTACTGGTTATGCAGATACTCTGTTTTGTGAGATTCTTGAGCAAAAACTATGTCATTTTGCTTTCCATGTGTCTTTTTCCTTGCCAATCTCAAGGCAGTCTTTATAACCCTTTTGTGGTTACGTATGTTCCACATGCCTTACACCATCCCATGCCTCCATTTCCCACGCTTCATCACTACATTTGGTGAGGAGCAGTTGTGAACAGGAATGCCCCTAATTTACCAATGCTTTTCTAATATTTAGCCCTTGTTGGTCTTGCTTAAAGTCTCACGTCACCTTGAGCTCATAAAAATATCTTATAATACCATTTTATAGGTCAGCACTGTCCAGTACAGCTTTCTGGGATGATGGAAATGTTCTGATCTTTGCTGCCTACAAATGGCTATGAGCAATTAGATGTGGCACAAATGACTAAGAAACTGAATTTACATTTTATTTAGTTTTTTTTTTTAAGATTTTATATATTTATTCATGAGAGACTCACAGAGAGAGAAAGAGAGAGGTAGAGACACAGGCAGAGGGAGAAGCAGGCTCAAAGCAGGGAGCCCGATGTGAGACTTAATCCCAGGACTCCAGGATCATGCCCTGGGCCAAAGACAGGTGCTAAACTGCTGAGCCACCCAGGGATCCCCTTTATTTAATTTTAATTCATTGACATTTGGATTGGCGTCTGTGGCTCCTGGGTATTTTATTGGGTAGTACAGTTATAGATCGCTTACAGGTTTACATTTCACATTCACATCCTGGACACGGTTGGCTAATCGTGTATCCACATATAATGGGCCTATGTTTACCCTCTCCATTCTGTTCCATTGGTCTAGATTTTGATCCCAGTGTACATTTTTATGACTCTCATTTTAATGTATCTTTATATCCCATAAAGCAATGAGCCTCTTGCACAAAGCTCCTAAAACTCTTGCAATGTCTCTGGTGATAAGACCGTCTTTTTAAATTCATGCTGAGCCCCTTTCAGCTATACCTGAGCTCAGGCTAATGAGGAGACCCTTGGGGGGACCCCAGGATAGGTTCAGGATAAGGGACTGGTTGCCATAAAGGCCACCCAGGTGATTAGAAAGTTGGAACATTTAGCTTCACCTCCTGACCACCAGCACTCAACTTCCTGAGAGGAAGACAGGTGGCTCACATTGGTCAGTGGCTGATGGGCAGTGACATTGCCAAATATATCAATGGAATGAAACCTCCATAAAAACCCATAAATAATAGATTTCACAAACCTTCCAATTAGCGAACCCATGGGAATGCTGGTGGGGTGGTATGCATGAAGAAGGGGGTCACTCAGACTTGAAACTGGCTTCTGAAGCAGGAGGGGGACAGTTTGGGGGGGGGGGCTCAGCTCCTGCCCCATAGGGTCTGTGCTAACGCTAAGAGTCAGCCTTCAAGGTGCAGAATTGATTGTTGGTGTAGAAAACACCATTACACACCCACATTTGTCTTCATCAAGACAAATCCTTGTTAGCTTGTGTTACTTGCAGTTAAATATAAATGTTAAACTTAACTGGTTACATTCCCTACTAATTTAATGGATGGTTGGTCATTTGGGATGGCTTTGAATCTATAGATCAGTTGGTGGAAAACTCAAACCTATGCAGCAGTATTGACAATTTGAATCCTTAAGTAGGATTAGAAACCTCCATTCATTTAGCTTTTTATTAATTTCTCTTGTTAGTGACTATTTTGTTTTGTGATGTCTTCTTTCATGGTATTGTATATATATTTGTCATAGGTGATTATTATGGTAATGCTATTGTAAATGGCATTATTTTTACACTTTGTTTTCTCCTTTATTGTTCTTTCAGAAAAAAAAACTGAATGTTTTTTTTCTTTTTTCCTGTTGATTTCATACTTTACACCTTAACTAAACTCATTTATTAATTATGTTACCATATCCTTAAACTGCTCTTGGATTATATTTATAGTACAAGTATTAATTTTTATTTATTTATGATAGTCACACAGAGAGAGAGAGACAGGCAGAGACACAGGCAGAGGGAGAAGCAGGCTCCATGCACCGGGAGCCCGACGTGGGATTAGATCCTGGGTCTCCAGGATCGCGCCCTGGGCCAAAGGCAGGCGCCAAACTGCTGCGCCACCCAGGGTTCCCCAAGTATTGTACTTTATGTCATATAATGTTTCCTTGTCTAACCAACCAGGAAATGACCGCTAGTAGAATGTTGGATAGACTGTGATTTTTGAATACTTGCTCCCTATTCAAAAGGAAAGTTTCTAATATTTTATTCTGAACTATGCAGTTTATTACAGATATTTTTAAAATATGTATTATCGATCATTTTTTGAAATGATCACTTTGAAACAATCATTTTTTAAAATTTGACTTTACTTCTGGTTTATCATGAATTGATAAAAAATTTCTAATGGTGATTTTTCCCTCTTTGTTACAACGGTGAATTATTTTGATTGATTATGAATAAAAAATTTAATTAGAATTCCATATTAAGATATATTCCCTAGAAAATATTTTGCATGGGTTTTTGCCAGTTATGATCGTGGAGAACCATGGCCTCTAATTTTTCTCTTTCATACTTTCCTTCAATGGCTTTGGTATCCAAATTAAGCTGGATAATGATAAATGTATTAGGAAATCTGCTCTTTTGCTGTTACCTGGCACTATGGGCTAAAGTGGATTATTTTACCCTGATGCTTAATTTTTTTAAAGAAATATTTATTTATTTGAGAGACAGAGAGAGCATGAGCAGGGGGTAAGGGCAGAGGCAGAAGCAGATGCCCCATGTAGGGCTCAATCCCAGGACCCAGCCTGAGCCGAAGGCAGACGCTTAACTGACACTGACTGAGCCACCAGGTGCCCCTACACTGATACTTTATTATGAAAAATGGTAAACATGCAGAAAGCTGAAACATCTCTGTAGTAAAGACCTCTATACCCCACCTGGTTTCAACCATGCAGATGTTTACTATGCTTTCTGTAGTCTATTGTCTATGTATCTTTGTAATCTATCATCTATTTGTGCTTCTATCTTCTATCAATATATCTGTCTCATATCTATCTATATTCACCTAATATATTCGATATATAAAATTATATAGGGACGCCTGAGTGGCTCAGCGGTTGAGCGTCTGCCTTGGGCTCAGGGCGTGACCCCTGAGGGGTCCTGGGATCAAGTCCTGCACCGGGCTTCCCACAGGGAGCCTGCTTCTCCCTCTGCCTGTGTCTCTGCCTCTCTGTTGGGTCTCTCATGAATAAATAAATAAATCTTTAAAAAAAGATTATATATACCACCTAGACTGTGCAGCATATAGATAGCTACATGTGGAATACAGCATATAGAATGTGTAGTGTGTGATACTAATCTAAAACGTGGCACCATGCGTGTAGCATTATTTTGTGTCTACGTATATATACATCTATAAAGATTCATCCCACACTATCTGTACTATCTGTGGCCTGCCTACTCAATTTCTTTATATTGACTTCCAATGCTCAGATTATTTTCTAAGTTTAGTAAAGTCTAACTCGTCAACCTTTTCCCCATATGGTCATTATTTTCTGGGATTTGTGATATTTGCTTTTCTCCAATTCATGGAGTTAAATATTTTTTTTTTCATGGAGTTAAATCTTTGTTCTATATTTTAGGTTCAGATCTATAATCCACCTCTTTTTTTTTTCTTTTTTTACATTTCCATTTACAATGTGAGGCAGGGGCTAAGGTCTATTATTTCCATAAACACAATTTCAGTGATTCTAGCATCTTTAGTGAAGCAAACCCCACCTTCTGCTCAGTGGATTGCTTTGACACTTTAGACAAAATCCAAACGGAAAAATTCAATAAGACAAAATCAGAGAGAGACAAACCATAAGAGACTCTTAACTCTAGGAAACAAACTGAGGGTTGCTGGAGGGGAGGTGGGAGGGGACTGGGGTGACTCGATCATGGGCATGAAGGAGGGTACAGGATGTGATGAGCACAGGGTGTTGTATGCAACTGATGAATCACTAAACTCGATCCTGAAACTAATCATACACTCTGTGTGAACTAACTTGAGTTTAAATTTTTTAAAAATGTGCACATCTGGGGCAGCCCGGGTGGCTCAGCGGTTGAGCACCTGCCTTCGGCCCAGAGTGTGACCCTGGAGACCCGGGTTCAAGTCCCACATCAGGCTCCCTGCATGGAGCCTGCTTCTCCCTCTGCCTGTGTCTCTGCCTTTCTCTCTCTGTGTCTCTCATGAATAAATAAATAAAATCTTAAAAAATAAAAAAAAAATGTATGCACATCTGTTTCTGAGTTATCTCCTCTGTTGATCAATTTACTGATTGATCCTCATGCTGCCACTGTATAGCTTCATGACTTCTGCTCTATAGTAATTCTGAAACTCAGTCACTCTAAATCCTGAAATTTTTAGTCTTTTTTTTTTTTCTCTCAAGTCTCTTAAAGATATTCCAGGTCCTTTGACTTTACGTATAAATCTTAAAATCAGCTTGCCAACTTCTACCTGTAGCCTATTGGGCTATGATCAGAATTGCATTGAATCTATAGGTTAAAAAACAGAAAACTCACAGTGTCGCTCTATACATCTCCATTGGCCAAGAAGAATCATGTGGTCATGTCCAACGTTAGTGGGATGGGCAAGAATACACCTCAGTAGGATTGGTTTGATGCGATATGATGGCTAGTGTATGGGTCAACTTGCAAGGTATTTTTGGATGAGAGTCATACATATCTTGGTGGACTTTAAGATGGCAGATTGCCCTTCATAGCATGGGTGGGCCTTGTCTAATCAGTGAAAGGCATGGACAACAAAAAGACTGGCCTGCCTGAGTAATTACGAGGGAATTCTTCAGCAGATGGTCTTTGAACTTCTTCTGTATCATGAGCCTACCACACCACTCTGCACATTTTAGGTTTTCCAGCCTCTGTAATCACATGATCCAGTCCTTTATAAGAAATCTGGGGACGCCTGGGTGGCTCAGCAGTAACCACAGTTACCACACGAACCATTCTGTCAGTTACTTAGAAACATGGTCACTGCTGTCAGCAATTTACGGTTTCCCCCTTTTTTGAAGTTTTAATCGGGAAACGGTTGCTTACCATGTGATCATGTAACGTTCAAATTCAACTCTTTCTTATTGAATTCCCTTTTATTCACATGAACGTTCCCAGTGTGAGCACGCACTTACGGTTTCTGAGCAGTAAGCAGGGGTTCTTGAGGAAAGACCCACGTTCTATCTGAGTTTTGTCACTGTTTTATCAGTTAACGAACGTGACCTCCACAAAGGTCTTGCACGTGTCAACATCCTAAACGCCATCAGGTTCTGAATTCTGGGACCCTGAAATTATTGTTAATTGTTACAACAATTAATTGTTACGACACGTGTCAACATCCTAAACGCCATCAGGTTCTGAATTCTGGGACCCTGAAATTATTACGCTCGTGGATTATTTCCTATCATCACAGAAAGGAACCTTCTGAGTGTGTGTGGCATCCCAGAGGGAAATTTTTTTTTTCTTTAGTACCGGCATGAATTATTAAATATGCCAACAGCAGGGTACATTTAAAATTCTTTCTGCTGGTTTTGAAATATTTCATCAATTATGGAGTAAGCCATATTGAGTAGGTAAAATGTCTAAAGTATCTTATTGCTCCGGTTGAGTGATATTGATCGCGTGTCAAGATCTGAAGCATCGGGTTGCTATGGTGCCGGGAGAGTTTAACATAATATTCAGGACAGTTTAAGGCGATTTCTCATACAGGTATGAAACGCTAAGCTCAAACCGGTGAAGGGCAAACAAAAAAATTGGGGTAGAGCATTGAGTTCTATGTCAGAAAATCCACATATGCGGCTGGTTTATCCAGTAAAATATACGGGAGCCTTTCAAATTGCATCTCTGCTTCTGTTTTGTATCTTCACCAGGACTTGGCTTCTTCCCTGGGGAGCAGCAGAACATTGTTCAAATGCAGCTCGAGGAAAAGCAAATCCCGTGCAAATAGATGTTCTTTCTCCAGTTTCTCTGCAAAATTCTTTTTTTTTCCTCCCCACCTTGGCACAGGCACAGCCCTGGGATCTCAGAAGTGGCCTCAGCTCTCGCCAGAGGTCAGAATCACTGGACAGTGAAGGGAGGTCACGTAATTTTGGCTGAAAGTCAAGACGTTGGCCAAGGAAAGGCGATAACTTTTGCACCTGACAAGAGTCCGTGTCACTACAGCTAAATATTCTTGAACTATTTATATGTGTAAAATTATGTATCACACATCTAATATGCATCCGGGTGGTCAAATTAACCCTGTGATACCGAAAATAATAATTGAGCACCGGGCAACAATCCATATGCATGAGGCTAGTCCAGAAAGCAGCTCCCTTTGCCCGACAATTCAGACAGTGGATTGTTGTCCATCATCCCTTAGGTCCTGCTTCTCATCGCTCTATGTACGTACATATCCTCCAACACGATATCCCGATGTGTGCGGTGACTTTGTGTGTTGTATTCAATTCACCCTGTTCAGGGACACCTGGGAGGCTCTGTGGTTTAATAAGCATCTGCCTTCGGTTCAGGTCATGACCCCGGGGTCCTGGAATCGAGCTCTCTGCTCAGTGGGGAGCCTCCTTCTCCATTTCCCTCTGCCCTCCCACCCCTTGCTTGTGCTCTCTCTTTCTCTCATGCTCTCTCCATTTCAAATAAATAAATAAAACCTTTATTTTTATTTTTTTAAATATTTTATTTATTTATTCATGGTAGACATAGAGAGAGAGAAAGAGGCAGAGACCCAGGCAGAGGGAGAAGCAGGCTCCATGCAGGGACTCCATCCCGGGACTCCAGGATCGCACCCTGGGCCAAAGGCAGGTGCTAAACCGCCGAGCCACCCAGGGATCCCCCTAAATAAAACCTTGAAAAATCTACCTTGTTCTATAAAGAAAAAGAAAAATCTACCTTGTTCTATAAGAAACCTGTGCCAATTGCATTTTTTACTCAGCACCATGCTTATAAATGCGACTTGACGTGATAGCAAGTCAATGACAGTCACCCACATACAACATTTCCCCTGTATGAAAAGAACGAGCTTTCTCTGTTCTCTTCCGTTGGAACGTTGGCATTGTTTTCCATTTTATCTTCCTATTTTTTATTTTTATTTTTTTAAATCAGCGCTGGTTTGAAGATTCTTGTCCAGACCTCCCACTGTGTTTCATCCACGGGTAGTCTGGTCCCAAGTATGATACTGAGGAGTGCAGGTGCTCGAGGCCCGAGCATACACACATCTAGATTTAATCAGTATATATTTCCCCAAAGCGCTGTGTTCCCATTATCCCATGGCTCACAAACACCTGTTCCCATGGGACAGTTTAATTTTTCCAATCTGCTGGTCCTAACACGTCTCTTACTGTATTCTTTTCCCAATTCCTATTGAAGATGACAAGCTTTTTCCTCTTTTTTTTTTTTTTTTTTTCCTCTCTTGTTGGGCCACATTTTTTTTTCTTTTTCTAGGAGATGTCTATGAATGCCTTCAGATTCATTTCCTATTGATATTTTTTCTTTAAAAGATCAACGTGATTCCTGTATGTGTTATGCCTGTTAACATGCTTTCCCTTGTAAATATTGCAGAAATTCTGCCTCTAGATTTGGGGATCTTGAACATCTTTATTGATTGGAAATTATTGAGTTTTTCTTATATGTGAATGGTTCCTTTGTATGTATCAGACGATGTTCCGGGCATCTTCATCACCGGCTCCATCATAGAATTGAAAATACTATTTCAGCTTCTCAAATGATGCCATTTGTCCCCATTTTCACTGTGAAACCAAAGGCCACGGCATTTTCCAAGAACCACTTGTAGAAAGCAAATAACTGAAAAAATAGGGATTTGGCCAAAAAAGAAGGGTTAATGCAGTTGGACTGCTTGATAGTGCTTTTATTTTACTCAAAACCATTTCTCTTTGCCCATCAATAAAGAAATCTTCTCTTAAACATTTTCTCTGGTAAGCTTTAACAGGAAAAAAAAAATCATCTCGTTTAAAATAAAAGATGTAGAAGTGGGCAAGTCAGGTTAAACAGAATGCAGAGTATGATACTTTATATACACAAATGTTTATAGACGTATACGATTTTTAACGTTTTTGAACATTCACACATTATATATTTAATATGTATACATTTATGCTCACATGCATGTTTCTCTATCATCCATCTATTTATTCAACCATCCATTCACCCATCGAATCTATCATCTACCTATCCATTTGTCCATGCTATTGATCTATCTATCCACCTATCATATCTATCATCTATCTATCTATCATCTATCTATCTATCTATCTATCTATCTATCTATCATCTATATATCTATCCATTCATCCATTCTATCAATCTATCCACCCATCATATCTATCAATCCCTCACATCTATCTATTCAACTGTCCATCTGTCCACCCATCATATCTACCCACCTATCTATCCATCCATCATACCTGTTTATCCAACCATCGTATCTATCTATCCTCTATCATCTATCTATACATTCATCCATTCTATCGATCTATCTACCCACCCATCATATCTATCTATCTATCTATCTATCTATCTATCTATCTATCTATTATCTATTTATCTACCTATACATTCATCCATGCTATCTATCTATCCATCCACTCACCCATCATATCTATCTATCTATCATCTATCTATCCATTCATCCATTCTATCAATCTATCCACCCATCATATCTATGTATCTATCTATGCATCCACCCATCATATCTATCCATCCAACATATCTATGTATTCAACTGTCCATCTGTCAACCCATCATATCTACCTACCTATCTACCCATCATACCTGTCTATCCATCCATTGTATCTATCTGTCTACTATCACTGATTAGTCATTTACCTATCTATCATCTACATATCTATGGAAACAATGGGAGCATATTAATTAATAGTAACAATACTTTTCTCTAGGTGGTGAGTTAAGTTTTCTTTTCTCTGAGTTTCCTATGTTTTCCTAGTTTCTAAAACAAGTTTATCTAACTTTGAAGTAATAAATATTTAATTTCAAATATATTTCCTCACATATGAATAGTATGATACTAGATTTTACCGAAGATCTCTGTGAAAACTGCTCTTTGAAGAAGGTTGCTATCTTTTCTCTTGTATCGGTTTTGAAAGAATGGTCTTTTTTGTGTGTTCATCCAAAGACTGGTACATCATCTGATTTGCAGTGTGCGCAGGGGAAGATAATCAAGCCCTACGGGGATCTCTCCAATAGGAATGTTTGTTTCTCTGCTAAAGTTTGCAGAAAAAGCAAAAAAAAAAGACCCTGATGCTAGATACACAGGGGGCCAAACAAGCTTTATACCAAAAGATTGAGAGAAAAGGGTTAGTTATTTCCACAGAGTAAAATGATATTTGGCCCCGGAAAGAAGGAAAGGTGAATGAGACAGGACATTTTATTTATTTATTTTATTTATTTATTTATTTATTTATTTATTTATTTATTTATGAGACAGGACATTTTAAGTGTCAATTCTTTAATTTGACTATTGTTGATAATGCTTCTGTAAGCACAGAGGTGCATGTACCCTTTCAAATCAGTATCTTTGTATCCTTTGGGTAAATTACTCCAATTGCCGGATCTTAAGTTAGATCTATTTTCAATTGGAATAGGAACCTCCATCCTGTTTTCCAGAGTGGCCGCACTCCCACCCAGTTTGCATTCCTACCAACAGTGTAAAAAGTTCCCCTTTCTCTGCATCCTCATCAAAACCTGTTGTTTCCCGTGTTGTCAATTTTATCCATTCTGGCAGGTGTGAGGTGATATCGCATCGTGGTTTTGATTTGTGTTTGCCTGATGATGAGTGGTGTGGAGCATCTTTTCACGTGTCCATTGGCCATATCTGTATATCTTCTTTTGAAAAAGTGTCTCTTCACGTCTTCTGCCCATTTCTTGACTGGATTATTTGGGTTTTTTTGGGTGTTGAGCTTGATACCTTCTTTTCAGATTTTGGATACTAACATTTTATCAGATATGTCATTTGCAAATATTTTCTGCTATTCTATTGGTTGCCTTTTAGTTTCGTGGATTGTTTCCTTCAAGGTGGCAAGTCTAAATAGCTAATGGTTTTCTTCTAGTTATAAACCATAAGTGACTTTCCCTCACTAGGTAATACTGATTCTAAAACACTCCCAGCTTTGTGGGATTTACATAAAAATTTATAGATATTTCAGCAGTAATTCTTAGACACCACAGTACTAGCAATGAAATCAAGGAGTACAAAAATAGTACCAGTCTCTATTATTTTATTTTTCATCATCATTTTATTTTTTTCTTAAGTTTTTCTGGTTAATATGTTCACCATTACCCACACACACTCACACACATGCACCATCATCATCTCCAGCAACAAATATGAGAAGTATGTCATACACACAGCATTGGCCAAATGTTCCCTGAGACATTATCCAATCTTAGATTATAAGATCGCATTTTTCATTAAAAACAAAGTAGGAAGTGTCACAAAGTCAACTTTATAAATAGCATTTGTTTGTATTGTGAACATTTGAGACTCTAAGAATGGACACGCATCTACTTAATGTCTTGGAGAGTGCATTCATTTGACATAGTTAACAAACATGTTGTGTTTCTGAGAAGCATTTGCTTGCAGGAAACAGCTAAGTCATGGGGCGTAATTAAAAGACATGTTAGCAAGTTTATCGATATGGGGTTGGACAGATCCATTTGAGGTGATGGATTGGTTGCCATTATAGGTTGTATCCCCTTTAGCAGAATGACTTAAGGACTCCACAGAAGTACGTCCATCATGTGTGAGTCTCCTCCTACTTAAAAGGAAAAGAGTGGCTTCTTTTCATCAGGCTCTTTCTGTATATGATCAAATCCACCCCACAACAGGGATTTTGTCTACTTGGATCCCTTCCAACAAGGAGATGCAGAATATTTACCTCTGGTGGGTCCAGGTTCTCTTCATTAGAGAACTACGATTTCATGAGATGTTAAGAAATATAGAAAATTAAATCAAGTGTTTTGTAGTGTACTTTTTTAGAACTTCATTCTTTGATCTGCTTATAGTTTCTCCTCTGCCAGTTTTCTTTAAGTTTTATCAGTGTTTATTCTGTTCTCAGACTCTCCATTTCAATGTTCCTCACCAAATTTGTTCTCTTGGTCACATGCACGTTGCTCTCAAGCACCGTTTCTCAACCTCAACCTACAACCGCGTTAGACCAGATCACTGTTTTGCAGCTGTCCTACACAATATAGTGTGTCGAACGCCATCCTTGGTTGCATTCCGGATCTGGTTGTCGTGACCTGAACTCTCACTTTCCTTTGACAAATGCCCTCTAGAGGCAAAATCACCCCCAGTTGACTTCCACTTGCCTAGACATTATCAAAGATGTGGAAGGAAGATGTATTCACTTCCTGCTGATGCTACCTCCAAATTTTTTTCTAGAATTTACTCCCTTCCCTTCAGCTCCACGACCACCACCATGACCAACATCATCTAGGTAGCGGATCAGTCAACCACAGGCTGTGAACCAAGTCCAGACAGCTGCTTTTTTTTTTTTTTTTTTTTTTTTTTTTTTTTGGTAAATTGACCTATTGGCATGCCAACCATGACCATCCATTCATGTATTATCTGTGGGCCTCTGGTTGCTGACACACTCTTGTTCCAGATTTGACCATTTTTGCTAGAGATCAGATAGCCTGCAAAACCTAAAATATTACTTTTTCTTTGGCTTTTTTTATGAAAAGAAAAAGTTGCAGACTTCTGCTCTATGTTCCCTCCAGAGGTCTCCTGCTTTCACTCTTGATATGGTCTAACTTGTGTTTTACAGAACAGTTTGAGTGACACATTCCTCTTAAAAATGTTCATATGATTACTTGAGCCTGTTATCAAGAGCCATGAATCTCTTTGCAGTGAACTCAGGACTCAGCCTCTAGCTCTCCCGTTCTGCAGCCACTGAGATCTTCTGATACATCTTCCAAGTTCTTACTACCTTGGGTCTTTCATGGTGCTACTTTCTCTGCCTCCAAAATGGCACACCAGAGTGTTTGCCTGGATCCTCTTTTTCATCCTTCCCATCTTAAACCAAACATTACCTCTTTATGTTCCTTCTTCATGGCAACCCCAGTGAAGGGTTCCCGGTGGCGGACTGTCTACCAGTATTCTCATTTGCAGGAAATGCCACCATCCAAGCCCATCGTAGCAATGACTGCTCCATCCCTAGGTTACCTGTGTCATGCCAGGGTGAGTTCAGTTCTGTCACCAGCTCAACGCCTGACAGCAGGATTCCCTAAGTCACAAGCCAGGTGACTATTCCCGGGGCTTGTCGCTCGATGGGTATAAATGTTCAGCAATAAGTTCTAGAGATACACCAATTACATGAATTCTAGAGATTGCAATACAGTGTGGTCTTTATTGTTAACACAATGCACTTAAAAGTTGGTGAAGAGGATAGATCTCACATGAAGTATTCTCACTAACCCACACAGAGACAGTAGGAAGCTTTTGGAGGTGATGGATGTGTTTACTTGGATTGTGGTGATGCTATCCTGGTGGAACCATAAGTCTGTACTCATCAAAGTAAGTATATGTACCAAACCTGTGCAGGAATGGTCATACATCGGGTAAACCTCGATAAAGCTGCTACAAGAAAAGAAGTAAATATTAAAGTTGTTTTACCGACTATAAAAAAAAAGAGAGAGAGAGAAGATTAACCAAGGTAAACAGAACCTCTTAAATTATATATCAAATGTCAGGAACACGAGAAACAGTTCAATTCTTGCCAAACCCTGCAGACTTATCTTACAATATTGAAATAGTGAAAAAGATGTTGAAAAAACGTACAGTATGCAAATCTATTACCTTGATACCTATTTAGGTTAGTTGCAGGTCTCAAAAAGTGAAAGTTCTTCACAGAACAGATTTGACCACATAGTAGCTACTTGTATTTAGGTGGAGATAAGAACATATTCTGCACAAAGGATGATGATTCATTCTTGCTTCATTGAATTTCCCTGCCAGATCTTCACTCGTCATGTTTTGGTGTCTAAATTATTCTTGAGTAAATGTTTTTCGACTATCCACTCAAAAAGTTCCTCATTCTCGTGACCAGTAAACCTTTCTTTGTCTGGATCATAGTAATTTTCTGGTTACTTGAGGTATAGTTGACACACAATGTCACATTCGTTTCAGGTCATAGTAGTTTACATGATACTTTCAAGACATTAATTGACACACACACCTTTCCTCCTAGACCCGTGTTTTGTGGGAAGGCGGGTACATCTGATTCATTTGGAACGTGCAGATTTGAATCCAGTGCCAGCCACTCACGGTGGGCCCTGCTGGTTTTTAATATGTGAATGAAAAGTGAGCCTCCAGTGATGCTCGAGGTTGCACATCCAGATGATTTCCCAGCGCCTTAGAGTCTGTAGCCATGTCGTGTGTCACCAGAAAGCGTCTTCACAGCTAATCAGCTCCATTCTAGCAAACATGCTCTGTAACTGTGTAAAAATGAGATGAGATTGCTGAGCAAAGTAAATATTTAATTAAGAAACAGCTAATCAGATTCTCCTTAGCTTTTTCCATTTATAGTTAAGCAACTCCATCTAAGAGCCTTTCCATTAATATTTTAGAATCCCTTCAGCATTTTTCATTTCAATTTTCTGCCTCATTATATTTTACTGACCATCTTCTCACAATTGATTTTGACTGTGTTCCTGATGGAGATATATATGTATATAAAACCTTTAAATTTACTTAGAATTTGAAATCATACCATCATCTGCCTAGAATTGATTATTTTATTTAATCTGTGCATCCCTCCACAGACGGCATTACACTTTAACCACTGTGAAACTATGTGTTAATTTGGTTCCTCATAAATTTTCATTAAAACTTCAAATAAACATAGTCAAACTCTCAGACACTAAATACAATGCATGGTCGCTAATTATGGAGGAGCAGATATTTCTAAGACAGAGGAAACAGTCCCAATTTCTCTATTTTTCAAAATTATAAAACCGGGCAAACTGTGTCTGAAACTTTAATTGCAAATCTAAGATTTCCAGACTTTTTTTTTCACATAGCGTGGGTTTGATTTATGAAAAATATAAGCACGCTTTACCCTTGTTACTTGCACTCTTTCAAAAGAAATTAATGAAAATCAGGCACACATTTTGGGTAGTAACCTAAAGCCAATATTCAAATGCAGTAACTACAGTGGAATTTTAAAAGGCCCCTGGATGCATACTGTAGGTAGTCTATAGTTTTCTAGAACTCTGCAGACTTCATTTTAACTTAAATAAATCCAGCTCATTTTGGATAAAATGAAGCATGCTATGTACACATAAAATTCATCATGGCGATTATTTCTAGAGAATGATAGGAAAGGAGGGGGTAGTAGCTGAGGATCCATCTCCCTCTGATCAATACATATTGATGTGATATATTTAGATAACATATATTTATATTTATGATAATATGACACCTCTATATAAAGAAAAGTGTGTAATAAATATGCACAATCTGAAGTATGGCAGCTTATTAACATGTAACAGATTTACATGGTGTCTGTGTGAATGACTCCTATGTGTTTCTCTGTCCCGTTCAGTAGAAGATTTACAGACATGTAAGGAATAAAAATTTAAAACAACAAACAAAACAAAAAAAAACAGGAAACAGTTTTCTGCTTTCTGTGTGTCTGCCTTTACGATGCGTGGAATTTACCAGTGGTGGGTTTTCCACACTAATGTTGAGGGTCAGTCATAAAGATAGGAAGAAAAATAAATTTTGAGATTTCGAGAAAAAGAGACAGAGATGATGGATGGATATAGGTGGATGGATAGATATAGGGATAGGTGGATGGATGATAGATGATAGATAGATAGATAGATAGATAGATAGATAGATAGATAGATAGATTAATAGAATGGATGGATAGATATCTGATGGATGGATAAATAGATGTAGGGATGGGTGAATGATATATAGACAGACATGGATGGATGTAGATGATGGATGGATAGATAGATATGGGGAGAGATGGATGATGGATACGATGGATGGATGGATGGATGGATAAGTAGATATAGGGATGGATGGATGATAGATAAATACATAAAATAAAACAAAGAAATAATGTGTACGTGGAAGTTAAGAGTTCCGTGATAACTGAGGTACTCATAGGATGGACATTTCTCCCAAGGAAAAAAAAAATGAAGTTACTTCAACCATCCTCCTTATGGAAATAATGTAAAAATGAAGTGAAGTATAAGTAAAAAAAAATCAAGATACTTGCTATTCAAATCAAATTGGATCAAGAAGCTTGATTATGCATCAGCACCGTAAGATGACTCAGCTGGTTGTGAAGTCAAAAGCATATTTTAAACAAATTTGGAACACAAATGGATCCAGCCAGTGATGATTATGCAGATGCTCCCAAAGTATTTTGGAAATTAAAAGAACAGACACATGCAAAACCAAGTATATGTGTTACGGAAAAAAAAAAAAATCTGAGGAACAATTTGTATCAGCCCAAAGCCCTGGTTCAATATTCTGATTGGCACAGTTCTGTCTGGTGAGTGCAGCGGAATGGCAAGCTCCTGAGCTCCGGCAGCCTCTAGCTCATTGTTGTTCGTTCTCTCTCGTCGTGGACTTAGAGTCTTGCGTGGAAGGGCTTTTAGTAATTCCTGCTCACTCCCTGGCTCTCAGACCTCAGCTCTCAGGACTTGGTTGCTGTTTGGGGCTCAGTTAAACAGCATGAGTTCCAATGACGCACCTTTGTGTTTCAGGCTGACCTCGTCAGGTTGGGGGCTGCATCCCCAGCTCCCCCCTCGGAATTGTTAATATCCTGTCTGAGGCTGTTTAGTTTTCCTGTCTTGTGATCCCAGCGTTGGGTTCTGCAGCTAGACTGGTTCATCTTGCACCTGCTGGTACTGCTGGTGACTGTGCCAGGTACTTCCAGCTACTTACGTAGGAGTCTGGACATGAGAAGGAGGGAAGGAGAGAAGGAGACGGAGAGGGGAGGGAAGGAAAACATGGAACAGAAAGGTGTAGAAAGAAGAGGAGACGAAATGAAAATGGGAAACAATCTTACAAAGACAGAGAAGGACCTCAAAAGGACCATAAATAAATAAATAAATAAATAAATAAATAAATAAACAAACCCAGCAGTGGGCTGGTTTCTATGAAAGAGCTATCCAACAGCGTTAAAAATGATGATTCTTGGCCCACGGTCCTCAACTGTCCTCAGAGTGTGGTGCCTTAGAACTACATTTTGCTGTTTCTCATGAACATGTGCGTGGGCCTGCTGGTTTCCCTCCTGGCCTCGCCTGGTCGCACCCAGGTGGCCGCATTTGGTGAGAGGTTCAGCCGGAGCCGGAGCCGGGGCTCTGCGGAGGAGCAGGGGTGGCTGACGCTGCTCCCCCGTGGGGGTGCTTCATCCCCACATCCTGCAGGGTGCGCTTCCTGCCGAGGTATTGATCCTCTGCCAAGAGGGACAAAGTGGACTTACAGCCTCAGTCCAGAGCACGCACAACACCCCAAAGCTGCAATCCAGAGATCCCAGACATCCAGAAGGGGCAGCCGTGATTCAAAGTAGGGAAACGGGGGACCTGCAAGAATCTCAAGGCCACTCATGGGATGGGAGACCTTGCCTCAGCTGTCTTTGGAACCACTACACCCCAAGATGGAGAGTTTAGGTATCTCGGGCTACCTTCCTTCCTCCCTTCCGTAGGGCTGCTCTAACGACATTTCACAACCCAAGTGGCTTTAAGGAACTCAAACCTACGGTCTGACAGTTCCAGATGCTACAGATTCAAAGTGTTTCAGGGCTGTGCTCCCTTCCCAGACTCCAGGGGGAGCGTCCTCCCTGCCACTTCCAGCGTCTGGGGCTCCAGGCGTCCCTGGGCGGGTGGCTGCGTCCCTCCTGTCTCTGCCTCCATCCTCATGGGGCCCCTCTTCTGTGTCTGCGGGTTCGCACAGCCTTCTATCTCATAAGGAAACCCGTCATGTTAGGTGGTTGGATGGTACGACCTCACCTTCACTAATAGCTTCTTCAATGACCCTATTTCCAAATGAGCTCAGATTCTGAGGAGCTGCAGGTTAGGACCTCAGCATGTCTTTCGGAACAACAGAACTCAACCCTTAACCCTGGCATCTAGAACTCAATCACTGCATCGTTTTGATTCCGGTTTCTATGTTTGACCCATCGTCTTTGAGCTTAAACTCTATTTCCTTTCTCCCTAGAGAATCTCATTCCATAAAGACAGACCTTGTCGCTGGGAATCAAGATACAAATATCGGCACATTACAGAACAGGAGACTTTCGAGATGTCCCATTTGGTGTAAGGCAGTTGACCAGGCGTCTGGGCCAGCGTGATCCTGGATGGAAATCCTAGAACAAATACGCATCAAAACCTTACATGCACCCATGCCCTGACAGGAATGTGCAGAATGATGAAGGAGCAGGAGGCAAGCTGAGGACAAAGCACAAGCTGACTCCCTGCAGGTCCCCACCCGCCTCCCAGGGGTGACAGGCTTCAGACACTCCTGGCTGCCCTAACACTAGGAAAGGAAAAAAACCCAAACGGTTGACCTGTAAACATCACAGTCCAGCAAGAACTGAGTCTCCCTCAGTTTACAAATGCCTCAGTGATTTGCAAGAAAAAAACACTCTTATCAGTAACCTAACTTCCAGAGGGAAGCTCCCAACTGTCTTAATGTAAATCCATTGCTAGAGGGAAAAACAACCTTAATTTGACAATCTGGTAGGTCCTCCTTAGCATATGAAAGTGCTTTCGAAAAATCTCCCTTTTCCTAACCTCCCCCAACTCCCAAGTGAATAATCCGCCACCCCTCACAAGCCCCGGGGGAAGCAGCTCTTTCTGCCCACAGGTCCTGTCCCTGAGCTTGGATGAAACCACCATTTTGCACCAAAGACGTCTCAAGAATTTTCTTAGCTGTTGTCTCCAGATCCCGCCCCACCAACGCCAACATTCGAAAACTATGTCAGGGAATGCTCAGAAAAAGACCAGCAGTGGCGGAAAAGGGACGCATGCTGGCTTGAGCGTTGAGGGTATTGCTGAACCGTGAACAGGAGCACGGATATTCCACTGTGTCACCACATAAATGCTGCAAAGACCAGGAGCGGGGATGGACCGAAGTGGGCATCCACGTAGACCTCTCCCAACGTTGGTGCAGCCAGTTACATCCGTTGCTTCGGCACGGAGAGGAAATTTCTCAGCAAGTGCCAAAGTGTGGATAAGAAGGGACGAGCTCCAAAAACGGTATCTGTGACAATGTGATTTATAAGACGCGTATGTTTGGTCTTTGCTCCATTTCTGGCCCGGAGCTCCTAAAACCCTTGGAATTTCCTGAGATGAGAGAAATCAAAGCATCTTTTGTTGTGGGAATGAGGTGATTTAGGAAACTGCACCTAGGGTTGGGGGCTGTTGCCAGGGAAACCAGCCTGGTGATTTGAGGTTTGGAAGGTTCCTATCCCGCTCCAGGGTCTCCAGGGGGAGAGGGGCTGGAGGTTGAATCAATTGCCAGTGGCCAATGAGTACATCAATCATACCCATTTGATGACGCCTCCATAAAATCCCCGAAAGGTCAGGATTCAGAGGCCTTTGTGGTTGGGGAACCAGAAAGCTTGTACCCACCTCTGTTTTGGACCCTAAACTTTATGGCACAAAAGTCCTCTGTTCAGGACTTTGCTCTGTGTATCTCCTTATCTGTGGCTGTTTATTTATATCCTTCATTATCTTTTGTAATAAATTGGTAATCTAGTAAAAAACAAACAAAAAAAAAAACAGTTGTCTGAACTCCGTGAGGCACTAGCAAAATAATCAAACCCAAGGCAGGGTCATGGGACTTCCAATTTATAGCCACTTGGTGAAAAGCACAGGTGACAACTCAGACTTATGATTGGCATCTGAAGGGGGTGCAGAGTAGACTCGTTGGACCCAACCCTGACCCTGTGGGATCTGATGCTTTCTCCAAATAAACGTGTCAGAATGGAGTTGAATTATGGGGACACCCCACACCCCGTCAGAGGATTGCTGGGTGATGGGAGGAAGCCTCCACACAAATACATTGGAGTTGGGTGCCAGAGCCCAAAAGAATATCTCTTTCTGAATTCATAGGTGCCCCAAGGCTCACCCCATGGATGTGCTTAAAAGTCATTGTAGGGCAGCCCGGGTGGCCCGGCAGTTTAGCACCTGCCTTCGGCCCAGGGCGTGATCCCGGGATCCAGGGTGGAGTCCCACGTCGGGGTCCCTGCATGGAGCCTGCTTCTCCCTCTGCCTGGGTCTCTGCCTCTCTCTCTTTCTCTCTCTTTCTCTCATGAATAAATAAATAAAATCTTTTTTAAAAAGTCACTGTAAATCTGTACTCATTAGGACCCCCTTGTATCGTTGCACGACTGGTCAAAGATAGCATGATATACGTGAGTGTATTGAGACTGTTAGTGTGACTGAACGGGATTGCAAGTAATTGTGAAAAGAAGGACTTTTTACTCCTTTTCATGCAGGCTATCTTTCTCAGGAAAAACCGCAAGAAAAAAAAAAATAATGGCTTTTTATGAAATAGAAGGATGCTGTGGCAAGTGGCGTCGTCAAATGGCCAGCTAGATTCCTGCCCCCTTGGGGGTATATACCCTCCATAATTTAATCCCATTGAGTCTGGGTGGGAATGTGTACATAATGGGATTTATTTCCCATGATTATGACACTAAGCAGTTGATTCTGAGCTCATCAAAAGAGGAACGGTTCCTGGTGGGCCTGAATTCCTTAATCACAGGTAGCCTTAAAAGAGACAAAAGCAGGGGCACCCCTCCAGGGCACGGGGAACAAAGCAAGTGGTCATGTTGTGAACTGAGGAGGGGTGACGTCTAGACCCTAAGTGTCCCCACCAGCAGCTGACAGAGGAACAGGACCTTCCTTCCACAACCAAAAGAAAAGAAATACCCAGAACTTCCAGATGAGCATGCAGCCCAGCCAACAGCTGGATGTAATCCATGGGAGGCCCTGAGCAGATGACCCAGTTATGCCCTGGGCTGCTGTCCCACGCAAGCCATGAGATCATGAACATCTGCTGGCTTCCGCGGCTGCGTGTTGAGTCATTTGTTATACAGCATCGGGAAACCGATGCAAACGTCCGTCACGTCATACTTTGATTGGACTCTAAAAATATTCCAGAAATGATTAAAAAACATCCTGAAACAGTGAACTGTCTCCTGAATGATTTAAAGCTCCCTGAAGGGGAACATCGGCCATCCCATTGGGGAATGGAATTAAAACTCAGAAAACCCCCCGAATTGTATAGACCACAGCTGTACGTATTTTATCCAAGGGTCTATGTTCCACACAGACACACATACAGCACAATTATACTCCCTCAGTGGGTAAAACTCAGTGGAAGACTTGATGTTTCCCCATTTGCGGCTCTGTCACCGCAATTTTCAAGACATTTTTATATTGTGCTCCCTTATAAAAGAAAACGTAAAAAGATTCACCGTGATAATGCCGCATTCAGCCATATGGCCTGACTCCAGCGTACTCATCCAATCTCCAGGTCTCAAATGGGAGCCTCAGCTCCAAAAAATTCCCTGTATCTTTTGTACATTCGCCTTTGTGTCTGAACCACATGGTATTAGTAATTGCCAGAAGCACGTTTCTGCAAAACAAAATTATTTTTAATATGTAAGGGCCCAGTCAACTAATTAGTTGGCGTTGGCTGGAAAGAACTATCTCCATTTGGAAAACAAAATGTATCCGCCACAGAGTTTTATGCAACGTGTCTTTACTGAAAAAGTCTGCACCCAGCACTGACATTAAATAAAAGATAAATGTCAAAAAAAAAAAAAAAAAGAACAGTTGATGTAATAATTTCTTTTTCTTTAGGATAATCAGGCATCATTTCACAAAGCCGTATCTGTAGTTGCTTTCGCCTGGTGTGCTCTGCTGTTACAAGCCTGTTTTCTTTCCCGCAGGGGTCTCTCCATACCGCTGACATCAGACAGATCACTGCACCATACAGGACGAGGAAAACAGGCTCACAGCCATCTGTCACCGAAGCTCTTCTCGCAGGCTGCACGGGTGAGTTTATTGCACATGAAATACACTTCAGCCATGGGGAAAAGACTCTGTGACCACATTTCTATCAAAAAGGAAATCCAGGGGCAGCCCGAGTGGCTCAGCGCTTTAGCACCGCCTTCAGCCCAGGGCGTGATCCTGGAGACCCAGGATCCAGTCCCACATTGGGTTCCCTGCAGGGATCCTGCTTCTCCCTCTGCCTGTGTCTCTGCCTCTGTCTCTCTCTCTGTGTGTCTCTCATGAACAAATAAATAAAATCTTAAAAAAAAAAAAAAAAAAAGGAAATCCAAAACACAAAGTTACCAATAAGAAAACATGAGATCTGGTGGCGTTTTCTTTCTCCATACATCTGCAGAAGAAACTTTTTGGCCGTAGAACCAATAACCAATGATGTCTGATTAATACCCAACGGGGTAGGGGGTCTTTAAGTTGGAAATGTCATCATCTGATTGTCAAAGCTGATGGAGGGCGACCTACTACGACATACAGCTTGGTCCTACTCAAGACCCATCTGTGTCACCTACACAAGAAATTATCCCAGGGTTGGTATTCAACAAAACATTGACAACGAATGGTTTGTTGGTCTCACGCCATTGGGTCCGCCATCACTCTTTCTCTCATGAGCTCTGTTACTTTGCCTCGTGTTTGCAGACAACCAAGATGTTCGTTGATTTCACACCACTGAGTCCGCCATCACTATTTTTCTCCCACTAGTTCTGTTTCTTTGCCACATATGTGTAGACAACGACTGTGTGTGCCCCATGAAACCATGTCTTTGCAATAACCCAAAAGGCAAGGAAAAGTGGAGTTCGCTTTCTAACAAAATCAGTTAGAGCAATTTTTTTTTGATTATCAGAATCCTAATGATGGTGAGGGACAATGGATGTTTACTAGGATTTTATTGTATAATCATATTTCACCATGTTCATCTTATAAGGCTTAGGGATATAAATGTTAGTGATCTACCATTTATCTGCTTTCCAAAAGTTAGCAGGTGATACTTATATACCTTTTAAGTCTATTCAAATTCAATATATCCAAGGATTCTGCTCATAATGATTTTTGCTTAAACAATGGGTAATTAGGATCCTTGGGTGGCTCAGCGGTTTAGCACCTGCCTTTGGCCCAGGTCATGATCCTGGAGTCCCGGGATTGAGTCCCACATCAGGCTCCCTGCATGGAACCTGCTTCTCCCTCTTCCCCTGTCTCTGCCTCTCTCTGTGTCTCTAATGAATAAATAAATAAAATCTTTTTTTAAAAAAAAACAAACAATGGGTTATTTATGGGACACCTGGGTGGTTCAGTGGTTGAGTGTCTGCCTTCAGCTCAGGGCGTGATCCCAGGGTCTAGGGATCAAGTCCCACATTGGTCTCCCCACACGGAGCCTGCTTCTCCCTCTTCCTGTGTCTCTGCCTCTCTCTCTCTGTCTCTCATGAACAAATAAATAAAATCTTTTTTTTAAAAAAAGGGTTATTTATAAACACATGCATTTTCTAATTGACAGTAGATGTGCATGTTTATTTTGTAATGGCATCTGTGTCTTTCTGACTTAATTGCCTTGCGCTGGAAGAATGTGGTCTATAGAATGCAGATCTGAAATGATTTCTTAAAGGAGGATTTCTAAAGTATTTCCACTTTGTGAAAAAAGAAAACGGGGGAGCATCTTTGGGCAAATGGTAGGAAGTCCACCACGAAGAGACTTGTGGTTGGGCAGGTCGGTCTAATTACTTGTTGCAGTAGATCCATCCACTATTTTCTTTCTCCACTTTCTCTCTTTGAACATGTACTTAACGTAATATCCGCTTCTTCTCTAGCCTTGTAATATTTGAACAAGGGGCGTGTTCATGAGCTTACATCAAACCCACGGAGTAGTGTACATAAATGAAGGTCCCCTGCCTGGTAAGCCATCACTCAATCATGGCACTGAAAACCCTATGATTTCTGGGTCGCTTGGGTGGCTCAGTGGTTGAGCATCTGCCTCTGGCTCAGGGTGTGGCCCCAGAGTCCTAGGATCGAGTGCTGCATCGGGCTGCCCACAGGGAGCCTGCTTCTCCCTCTGCCTCTGTCTCTGCCTCTCTCTGTCTCTTGAATAAATAAATAAAATCTTAAAAAAAAAAAAAAACAACCCTACCATTTTCATAGGTTCTCATTTGATGGCTGCGTTAGCCTTTTCTTGCTTTTGGACCTAGCCAAGATCTTGACAGGGGATGTGGAAGCTATAGACCACAAGCAGCCCATGTCATGAGTACCCTGATGAAACCACGCCCCCATGCTCTCTATCCTCCATAGGAGGCCAATAAGGAATAAGCCTTTATTGGGTTAATGCTCTGAGATCTGCAGGTCACCTGTTTTTGCACTGACCCTGCTCACGGAAAGCTACGAAAGTCTCTGTGCCGGATGTCGGTCTTCCTCATGCTTCTGAGATCGACCTGTGGGAACCAGACACAGAAAATGATCAACCGTACACCTGAAGCTAATAGAACACTGGATGTTAACTCTACTAGAATGACAGTGACAAACTTAAAAAAACAAAAACAATGACCAGGCATGGGGTGTTGCTCCATATTTGGCTCTTTGTTCTACTCTGAGATGTGAGTGGTGTAGCCTTAGTGCCCAGGTTTTGAGCAGCAGGTATCAGGGAGTGATGTCATCCTACTTTAGGTCATATGAAATACATTTTTTTTGTAGTCAGGAGATTTGACATCCTGTGTCTTCCTGTGTCCACATACCCTCCATGATACACATAGTAGACCTACAAGCATACACAAGGATGTATGCTCACGCACAGGCATGTCCCCTGTTGGGCACGCCCCCTAATTTTCCCTGCCATGTCTTTCCTTAGGTGGGATGGCTTTATTTCCATGCGTTAAATTGTATCAGTACATTAGAATCTCACCTAGAACAGACATTTATTGATTGCCCTAGAATATGCCCACTTGTTTCTAGTACATTCGGTTGGGCTTTTTCTTATGCAAGCTAAAAATCTGATTTTCCCTCTGAGTAGTTGTCAGAAAGATAACAAGAATAGTGAAAACCAAGGTGTGCCTGCCAAGGAGTTGGCAGAGTGCACGCCGGACAGTTAATCAAGCATCTTGAAAGCCGGTAGATTATGTGGCTGGATCCACATTCCTAGTGGAGAACATGCCAAGCGAAAATCAGAGAGAACAGCTCGCGGGCCCCAGAAAATCGTGCTCTCAATGCCCTGTAAATGGTTGTGATCTGTAAAAGCTTCGTATGTAAATCATCGATATGATTAACAGAGCCACAGAATGAAGAGCTCAGGGGATGGAATTTATTATAAAAGGAAGAAATTCCATCGCAACGCTGTGCTCATAAAAATCTATATAATCCAGCAAAGCACAGACCTCCATAGGCATGTCATGACAGCCAGCTCACAGTTTCGAATAACTGATAAGCTTTTGGACAGTTGAATTGCATGATAATTTTACGCTCTTTGTGTGTTAGTGTTCTGGCAATATCTTCCAAGCATCCTTTTTATTATTCTTAAGATGGCTTTTTCGTTAAAATCATAATATTATACAATGTTAGACCCGAAATGAAATCAGGGAAATGTCCTGCAAGTAAAGTGCCTATTTTGCACATGTTTTCAGGAGATGGTTCTGCTATTGAGGGTGGCAGATAGAGACAAAATGCACTAGTTTTGTTTCCAAACCTGGTATCATTTCTGGACACATTTCTGTTTACAAAACACACTTCCTTGTAAATTATTTCCACCATCCTGTATCCTAATTTACGTCACTGTGACCATATTACGATGCCATGCATTCATTTTATTTTTTATTTTTAAAGATTTTATTTGTTTATTCATGAGAGACACAGAGAGAGGGGCAGACGGAAAAGCAAGCCCGATGTGGGACTCCATCCCAGGAGCCCGGGTCATGACCTGAGCCAAAGGTGGACGCTCAACTACTGAGCTACCCGGGCGTCTCCATTCATTTTATTTTCATACGTATTTTTAAGTAGCAATACAAGATATTAGAGGGTTTTCTTTTTCAAAGACAACCAGATCCACATCACATTGTTTTTCAAACCTATTTATCAAAGATCATACGTGATATGCTTCATATAAAAGCATAATATGTAGAGTTGTGTGTTTGTGTATAAAAACACACACACACATTTGTATATCTAAGTATTTTGCTAGAGCAGATTTTTCTAAAGCTTAGCAAAATGTATCTCTTCTCCCTTGCCTAATTAATATGTTTTCCATTGGGCCCATCTCCCACCAGTGGGCAGATAACCCAACATATTTGTGATATTCAAATTGATAACTGAAGTGTCCTGGTGTCCTTCAGTCTAACCCTGCCTCTTTAGGATGTGTCTCTAAGCTTTCCTAGGTTTTGCCAAATGCCCTCTTGTGAAGTTGGATGGCGGGTAAAATAACTATGCTGTAATGTAGCAGGGTAGGGGGACACTTCAAATTATAGATGGTGGCTGGGATGCTGCATAGCCTTGCTGCTTTGTCGTAGCTGCTGCTGACACCCCTAGGCTTGCAGAATGGGCTCTGAATTCCCTCCGCTCAGAGGACTATGGACATATCCCATATCTTGACCCTCTTCCTACTTTGCTCTTCTGTCATTAAGCCGCCCGTAAAACGTATACTGTTTGTGGGAAGGTGGTTTGTCTCTGTCAGCCCTCTCCAGAGCCGTCGCTATGCAGGAGACGAAGGAAAAGAAATGAGATTATTGAAAAGGAATTGATACATTGCAGACTGTTTGTATCCCCAGATTAAGTAAACCATGTCAATTAGACTGTGTTCTTCTCCTTTAGAAGAAAATGTAATATATTTGGGAATTGGTGTTCTAAGCTTTAAAACATTTTTCAGAGAAATTCAATAGCTAATGCTGTGGTGATTTATCTTATGTAAAAGGCACAATGAAAGTCCAAAATATCAATAATTTTGTTAAGTACGAGGGAAATATGTTTGGGGAATTACTGAAACGTTAGAAGAAACAATCTCATCTTGTACTGTACATATATTTTCTCCCCACTAACCCAATGTGAAGTGAAGAATCATCAATCGTGGATAATCATTTTTAAGAACTTGTTTGATCCGTGATCATGTAATGTTGCCCAGAATTACCAGGTTATTTTAAAACTTTAGGGAGTTTAAAGCACATTAGACTGGTTTCATTTTAGCGGTTTATTGTCTCCTTTGGGTTCATTCTCCTGTGAATCACCACAACTCAGTAGCAACTGGCTTAATGCTGTCAGACAGGTGTAATCTTCATTACACTGAGAAGGATCTCTCAGGCAGCGTGTGAAGATTTAAATATTTAGTAAAACACGTACTACACACATAGCTAGCCAGGCTGCCTTGTACTTTGGCATACAATAAAATAGAGACAGATCCCCGCTAACTTCCTTTAGCGTTATGGAAACGATCACGAAAGTCAGATACAACAGAAAAGTGGATGTGCTGTAGCAACACACAACTGCATTGGTGGATCTTAACTACTTAATATCTAGCCTAAAAAAACAAAAATCTTCAGAAGTCTCTTCAACCCACGATACTATTGTTTTAAATGTTGGACACAAACAAAACCAAGTGACATCAATACAGATCCCAGGACATACAACCAACTAACACTGGACACAGGAGCCAAGAACGTGCCATGCAGAGAGGATGGTCTCTTAAACAAATGCTATTGGACAACCTGGAGAAACACACATGGAACAAGGAAATCAGACCTCTATCTCACACTATTCACAAAAAAAGTGAACTCAAAATGAACAGCCTTAAACATAGCACCGGATACCATGAAACTCCTAGAAGAAAACCTTGGGAAGCAGTTTATTGATACAAGTCTTGGCAGTGATGTTTTGAACATGACCCCAGAAGCACAAACGACAAAAGCAAAAACCAAAGTAGGGACTGTATCAAACTCAAAGGCTTCTGCACAGCAAACAAACGATTAAGAAAATGAAAAGACAGGGCATCCCAGGTGGCTCAGCGGTTTAGTGCTACCTTCAGCCCAGGGCATGATCCTGGACACCCAAGATCGAGTCCCACGTCAGGCTCCCTGCATGGAACCTGCTTCTCCTTCTGCCTGTGTCTCTGCATCTCTCTGTGTCTCTTATGGATAAATAAATAAAATCTTCAAAGGAAAAAAAAAAGAAAATGAAAAGACAATCTATATACAATGGAAGAAAAATCTGCAGGTCATATCAGGTAAGGGGTTAAAATCCAAAATATTTTTTTTTAGTATATGTGCTGCCGAAGCGAGCACTAAAATCCAAAATATGTAAAGAACTTCATGAACTCAAAACAACAAGCAATGTGATTTAAAAAATGAGCAGAAGAACCAGATAGACATTTGTCCAAGGAACAAATGGAGATGGCCAACAGACATGAAAAGATGCTCAAGATCATTCATCATCAGAGGAATGCAGATCAAATTGCCCATGGGATATCGCGTCACGTGTAGTAGAATGGCTTACCACCAATAAGACAAGAGACAACAGGTGTTGGGGACAATGTGCTGCAAAGGGAATGTAATGCTGTTGGCGGGAACGTAAGTTGGTGCGACCACTATGGAAAACATCACGCGCTATGGAGATTCCTCAAAACATTAAAAATCGATGTATCATATCATCCAGCAATTCCACTCCTGGGTATATACGTAAAGGAAAAAAAAAAAAACAGGTTTTGACAAGATATCTACAATCCCATGTTTATTGCTGCATTATTCACTATCGCCAAGGTATGGACACAACCCGAATGCCCATCAACAGATGGATGGATGAAAAAGATGTGGTACGTCTACACGATGAAATACTACTCAGCCACAAGAAAGGAGATATAATCCCCTTTATGAAGACATGCATGGGCTTTGAGCACATTATGCTATGTGAGAGAAGTCAGAGAAAGATATTTAGTGTATGATATCACTTATACATGGAATCTAAAAAAGAGAGTGGAATGAGAGTTACCAGGAGGGGGTAGGGGGTAAGAGTGATGGTGTTTCAGGGTATCCCTGGGTATAGCGAAGGGTAAATAAGCCCCAGAGATCTAATGTACAATATATTCAATATAGACAATAATATTGTAAGTATGTAGTGTAAAAAAAAAAAAATCAGTGCCTTAGCCATCATAGTACAACATAGAAGTATGTCAAAGTAACAGGCCATACATCTTAAGTTTACACAATGTTACATGTCCAATCTATTCAATAATTTAATTTTCCAATGATTTTTTTAAAAGTGAGTTATGTTGTATGATATAACTTCACAAAATTAAATTCAATAAATAAAACAAATTTTAAAAATTCAAGATATTGGTTATTTATATTGAGTTGAGTAGATGGGTAAGAGAAATAGCATGGAGACTGATCTAAGTTATGGATTATATTCTTATTGTTTTCCTGGCTTGCGAGCCCATTGGTAATCATTTTATTGTTAAAAATGGACAAATGGATGGATGGATGGATGGATGGATGGATGGATGGAGGATGGGTGCATGGATAGACAGATAATTGGATAGACCAACAGAAGGATGGATGGATGGATGGGTGGACGGGTAGATGGATAGATCGTTAGATGAATGGACAGATGGATGGATATATAAAACAAAACCATGGACCATGATGCCTGCGAACTATGATTATCTCCTATCTTTGCAGCTGAGTTACTGAAAAACAAACAAAGAAAGGAACAAGGTCCGTTTTATATGCATGAGCATGTTTCATCCTAACACATGCCAGATGCCCAAAGGGAAGTACTAGTACTAGTGAAGGCTGCAACACACATGCCCTCGGTGCAATGGCTTCTTATGCTACTACTTCATTTTGCTGAGTGTGGCTGGTTGGAGCATAATATGAAACGCAGGGACTGTCCTTTGCCCTGGCCACTCCCTGAAGCCCCGTTGAGTAAAGGATTTTTTTTTTTATAAATTAATTTTTATTGGTGTTCAATTTACCAACATACAGAAAAACACCCAGTAAAAGATTTTAAATCGCTAATTCCCACCAAAACCTTTGTTTCATTGATTTTTTTCTTTTTTGAGATAGCTGCTCAATGTGATTTTCTTAATCTGTCACACTGAGCAATCAAAGTTGAACTCTAAGTACCATGGTTTTACGAAAAGAAATGCGGTTTGTTTTCGGAAAAGAAAGAGCAAAGAAGGAAGTTGAGTAAAGCACAAGTATCAAGTTTCGGTTAATCTACTGTCCTGGCCATCGGGTGACTTTATCTTCAGAGGGTTGCTTGAAAGGAGCACTGTGATAGGGAGCCCATGCCCGGTCTCATCTCAAGAAGCCAGAATGTGCAGCTGGTGTCCTCATCTTCATATCTCTTATAACTTCCCCACCGACTCCCATTTCAGAGCATGGGCTTATTCTAACTGCTGTGTCTTCAACACGACTGCAATATTTCAACTCCTGGTTTAGAGGTCATTGGTTTTTTACTCATTTATATGATCAAGAAAATGAGAGTCCTATGATACACAGGATTGTAACCCAATCCCTTGGGACCTACGTCTTGGTAGGACCACCTCCTCTTGAGAGTGGGGATGTTCTGAGATGCTAAACTAATCACTCTCACATCAGATTATCATACGATTCATGGTTGACTTTAAGAGAGAGAGATAGAGAGAGAGAGAGAGATTATCCTCCTTGGGCCTGACCTAATCGGGATAGGACCTCAAAAAGACATCCTTCAACATTACCCACTGCTGGCTTTGAAGATGGACAGGACATGTGAAAAGCAATGCAGACGGCTGCTAGGAGCAGAGCTCAGCCCCGTCATGAAAGCCAGCAAGGAAATGGATTTGAGTCCTACAGCCACAAGGAAGTAGATCTTGCCACGGCTGCTCAAGCTTGGAGACCGACTCTGAGCACAACAAGAGCGTAGATCAACGCCTGAATTTCAGTCTTGGGAGTTCTGAGCAGAAGACACTCCTGCTGTGCCAGATTGCACGTGATGATATGTGAAGCTCAGGGTAAACCATACTGATAACGAGGAAAAATTCATCTTCCTGACAGTCTTTCTGGTCACTACAAGATCAGTTTTATTTTTTCCAGACGGCAGTTTCCACATCAAACTATGACTACTCGTTCTTTTTCTGAAACTAATCTCCCCTGCAGTCTTGTGGCATTCCTCATTCACAGGTGACACGTTTCTTTTTCAGATCCCAAATACTATATAACCACACACTGATTCTATGAAATATTTATAATGGGCTTACATTATGTTAGAAATCTGGAAACTTGATCCCTTAAAATTCAAACTGCGCCATAAATGTATAACAAACACATTGTACCATAGAGAAATGTGAAAATTTAAACTTTCTATTTCTGTAAGACTGGTTCACCTGCAACACCACAGATAATATTATATTTTAAATGTTAATGATTTATTGTTATTTTCTTTCAGACACTTAGCATATATACAGACTAGGGCATTGATATTTCTAGGATGATTCTTACAAATTTAATTATTTTGTTGTCAAATTAAATCCATCAGTGATGGAGGGTAAGGTAAAAATGACCCATTTGTGAATATTCACCACATTCCTAATAACTCATGTAAATATACATCATTAAAATTACATATGCATGCATTTCAAGGAGGGTAAGTTACAGAGGACACACGTTAGACTTTAGACAGCAATTTTGCCAATTTGAGAAAAGCCATCCCATTTCTGTCACTGATGACAGATCCATTCAGCTCACATTTATGTGCTCAAGAAATGTCCAAACCAGGTAATTATTGCAAACTGAAATTTTGAGGACTTCTAATTTTGTATTTTGGAGTTGTCAAAGACTTGTAATTAGGAGGTCAGTGCATGTTCTTTTTTAAATGCCACTAATGACTGGGTATATAGATGAATATCCATAGTTCCTATTGTTGTGATTCAAAGATTTATGAGTTTCTAAGAGAAGTTGCTTTACAAGGCTGACCAAAAGGATGTAGGGATTTGGTAGAAAATGTTGCTAATTTCTAGGCTTTCTTAGGAATATTTCTTGAATCTCCCTAGAGGAAGCATGTAAGTAAAGACATTCCATTGTTCGCTCTTACTTTGCTGACATTCCAAGAAACACAGAAGAAATGAGGGCCAGAACGGCTTCTAATTTGCAATGTAAGAGAAACAAGTTGTCCCATGGCTCAGTTAAGAAGGGCAGAATAATGCAGCTCAAATCTAGAGCCCATCCTGGGGTCAACAGACTGACCAGCAGGGCTGTGAGGTTGTAGGGGCACAGCAGCTACTGAAATAGTCACATGGGTGTGGGAAGCAGAGGTCCACACAAGGCTGGTTGGATGACACATCAGTGGATGTCCCCAAAGGTGGCATATACCAAGAGTGTAGACCATTAAACATGAAGTGTACAGAATTCTCCAGATGGACTCTTTGGAGGAGATCTGACTCGAAATGGATTCCCAAGGAGGGATGAAGAAAAAGAAGAGTTTTTTCTATTCTGGAAACAAAGGTGGGATTCACCAATGTTGCCAAGGTGACATTTAGAGAGAATGGAACAGAATTCTATTTAGGAGTGAGGACAGCAGCAATTTCTTCCTCTCCCCTTCCAGGCATGTTTCCCAGTATAAGTTCCTCTGCTCCTGTGAGTCCTACAACTCATGCATTTTCCCTGAACTTAAGAAAAGATAATTCACAGAATGGAAGATCCAATGAAGTGAGCTCGTGGCTGTGGAGCATCAGATGCCTGGCAAAGCCCAATGAGTTGGATGCCCACAGGTCAAAAATGAATGTTCTTCTGCTCCTCACTGACTACATAGACATCCCAAGTATTGCAGGAAGAGAGTTGAAGTAGAGGCTCAATCAGGAAAGCTGAGATACTGCTCTTTCTGGCCAGGAGTCTTGCACCAGGCCCTCTGAACCGGATCAGTTCTTTGTACACCTATATCCAGATACAGTTCATAGGAAATTCCAAAGTCCTAGAGTTTCAGTTGCCCTATCCGTTGGCAATAGAATAATAGCGATGACCATGTCTATGCAGAGGGACTCATGGCATCTTAGATTGAGCTGTGATCCAACATGGCACAACATGATCATAAGGGTCCCATGGAAAGGGAACATGTGGAACATCGCGGAGGATGTGTTTAACCTGATGGGGCCAAAAAGATAGACAGCATTGGCCAGGCCCAGCCCACCCCCCCACCCCGAAGACCTGATGGGAATTGGCATATCTCAAAGGGTGCCTTCTTGCTGGAAGGGGACCTCCAAAGGCCACATGTTCCTTCAGCTACTCCTCTGCACATTCCTTCCAATAAGCAGATAAAACATTAGAAAAGGTGCTTAGTGCAAGGAGCTGAATTCACAAAAACAAATTTCCAGCCCTTTGGTGAAGTGGAGGCCACAAACAGAACTTTGATTCTTATTGAACAGTAAGCATATCATTTTGCACATATGTTTAGGGCCTGCACCTTATACCCAATGATATCAGCATTCTCCTTAAATTCTTCCTTCTCTGAATTTTGCTTTGGTTATTTTATTTTATTTTATTTTTTTGTTTTCTTTTTTTTAATTAATTTTTTATTGGTGTTCAATTTACCAACATACAGAATAACACCCAGTGCTCATCCCGTCAAGTGCCCCACTCAGTGCCCATCATCCATTCATCCCCACCCCCCGCCCTCCTCCCCTTCCACCACCCCTAGTTCGTTTCCCAGAGTTAGGAGTCCTTATGTTCTGTCTCCCTTTCTGATATTTCCCACACATTTCTTCTCCTTTCCCTTATATTCCCTTTCACTATTATTTATATTCCCCAAATGAATGAGAACATACACTGTTTGTCCTTCTCCGATTGACTTACTTCACTCAGCATAATACCCTCCAGTTCCATCCACGTTGAAGCAAATGGTGGGTATTTGTCGTCTCTAATGGCTGAGTAATATTCCATTGTATACATAGACCACATCTTCTTTATCCATTCATCTTTCGATGGACACCGAGGCTCCTTCCACAGTTTGGCTATTGTGGACATTGCTGCTATAAACATCAGGGTGCAAGTGTCCTGGCGTTTCATTGCATCTTTGGTTATTTTAGAGTCAGATGTCACTAAACCCCCTCTCATTCTTTCCAGCCATTAGAATGCTCCCGGGGACTGCTGTTGGTGTTGAATTCTATTACAAAACATGTTAAATGGTCATTTTCAGATTGCTGATTTGTAGGAAAACTAATAGATCTACAGGGGAGAAATCTTTATAAATAGCAGCATGCAAATGACTGACAAAATTAATGCTCAGGATGATGTAGAGTCTACCCTTGGAATTTCCTTTGAAAGCAGTGCTCAGAGTTTCTCCTGCTGAAAGTCTCCGATACTCTGCTGGTAATTACATATCGATTCCACCTGTCAATGGCCATTCTGCCACAAGTCCTTTACCGTGAAATGACAAATGTATCCGGTCAGAATTCATCCTAAAGCCAAATCTGAAGGAAAACATTTTATTTACATAATGTCTACGGGGAAGGAAAATTAATCCAATTAGAAATTAAAAGGCGGAGATAACTTTTGAACATAAATTGCATCAGTACAAGGAACTTAATATAATTATTTCACACACTTGTGTCTCTATGAGAATTTATGTCCTCTTTCTGATGAAAAGTAAAGCCCAGCATTTCAAGGGGGAATGGGTAGCCTCACTCCTACCCTCTTTAATATGGGAAGGGGCTAATGGGCCTGCAGAACAGAGCACTCCATGTGTATTCACATGAGAAAAATACAGATAGTAGTACATGTACACTCTAGATACTGCTATTTGAATTATCCTACGGTGTCTCTTGTATTCCTTGTGCTGCCTTCTTTTTGAAAAAAACAAAAACAAAAATATTATCAACCATGACATATTTAATTATCTTCATCATTGTAAGATGACACTCTTTATTTTATTCTCATATTACATTCATTTAACAATCCATTTATCAAGCATATATTAACAGCCTATGATGGTTATGGAATAGGATGGAATATGGAGTCAGGATGGTACTAGATACTAGGAAAATACTCATTGAAACATGTGATCCCTGCCCTCAGATATTTCAAGCTCTAGTTCTTGGATAAACAGATAAGTGATGCACACCTATATTCCATATTCCATATAAGCTCCAAGAGGACTGTGTGTGTAGTGTACGATGAATATAGGATCCATGATGGCTAAGACCTTCAAGAGGAGATGGGGATGTTAAAATAGATGAGATTTGCACTGAAACTATCTTGTTTTTTGTATTATTTTCTATTTTTGTTCAAATCCAGTGAAACAATTCAAGGAATGGTCAAGCAGATATAAGTAAATGCATTGATACTGGGTAGTATATTAATTCTTCCCTTTGCATCTTCCAAATTCATGATATGTGCTTTTGAGTCTTTGCTAGCAGAACAATCTTCCCTGAAGTTATGTAGAAATCCAGGTCACAATGCTTTCCATGGCCCATCATAAGGAAAAAAGCCACAAAGCGGTTGGCTTAAAGGACAGACATTTATATTCTCACCATTCTGGAGGCTGGAAGTCTTAGATCACGGATCAAGGAAGCCAGCATGGTCTTGTGCTGGAGAAAGCTCTCATTGTAACTTGCAGATGCCCAGGCTTCTCTTTGATGTCCCTTCTTCTAAGGGCACTAATGGAGTCTCCGCCCTCATGGCATCATCTAACCCTAATGAGCTCCCAAAGGCTCTTCTCCAAATAACCATCATAGCTTCCACATACGAATTTTGCAGGGACATAGTTCAATCCATAGCGATGCTGAAGGCACTTCACCATGAATCTATGAAGCTATTCACAAACTAAAAATGAGCCAACTTTGGATCACAGTGGTGTATTTTTGGAGAAAAAGATAACTCTTAGCCAAAAAATTTTAGGTTGATAAAATGAACAGAATGATTGAAGACATGTAAAAAATACCTAGACTATGTATTACAGGCAAGGATGCATTAGATCACTCTGAAAATACATTAAAAAATTAGTTTGACCTAACAAGACATTAACAAAATTATTCACCAAGATGAAGTGAGATTTATTCCCAGGATGAAACGGTGGTTTGATATTTGCAAATCAATAAGATGATACACCACATCAATAAAAGAAAGGCTAAACACCATATGATAATTTCAGAAAAAGCATTTGACAAAGTAGACATCCATTCATAATAAAATCCCTCCACAAAGTAGGCTAAGAGGGAGCACACCTCAACATAATGAAGGCCATCTCTGAAAGCCAACAGCTAACATCATCATCAATGGTGAAAAACTGAGAGCTTTTCCTCTAAGGTCAAGGATAAGACAAGGACATCCACTCTCACCACTGTTATTCAACATAGTACTGGAAGTCCTAGCCTCAGCAATCAGACAACAAAGGAAATTAAAAGCATCCAGATTGATAAGGAAGTTGTAAAAGTTTAATTGCAGATGACATGATATTATATATATAAATAATTCTAAGGGATCCACTGAAAAACTACTAGAACTAAAAAATGAATTCAGTAAGAATTCAGGATACAAAATCAATAGAGGGTAATCCATTGCTTCTGCTACACCAATAATGAAGCAGCAGAAAGAAAAATGAAGAAGACAATCTCATTGCAATTGAACCACAAAGAATAAAATACCTAGGAATAGACTTGACCAAAGAAGTGAAAGACCTGAAAGCTATAAAACATTGATGAAAGAAATTGAAGGTGACACAAAGAAATGGAAATATATTCCATGCTCATAGATTGGAAGAACAAATATTGCTAAAATGACCATACTATCCAAAGCAATCTACAGATTTAATGCAATCCCTATCAAAATAACAATAGCATTTTTCACAGGCTCAGAACAAACAATCCTAAAATCTGTATGGAACCACAAAAGACTCCGCATAACCAAAGCGGTTCTGAAAAAGAAAAGCAAAGCTGGAGACATCACAATACCACACTTCAAGTTATATTACAAAGCTGTAGTGATCAATACAGGATGGTACAGGTGCAAAAACTGACACATAAATCAACAGAAGAGACTAGAAAACCCAGAAATAGACTCACAATTATTTGGTCAGTTAATCTTTGACAAAGCCAGGAAGCGTATGTGATGGGGAAAAATAATCTCTTCAACAAGTAGTGTTGGGAAAACTGGACAGGTACATGCAGAAGAATGAAACTGGACCACTTTCTTACACAAAAGTAAATTCAAAATTGATTAAATACCTAAATGCGGGACCTGAAACCATAAAAATCCTAGAAGAGAGCACAGGCCGTAATTTCTCTGGCATCAGCTACAACATTTTTCTAGATATGTCTCCTGAAGCAAGGAAAACAAAAGCAAACATAAACTATTTGGACTACATCAAAACAAAAAGCTTCTGCACAGTGAAGGAAACCGACCACATAACTAAAAGATAACTTATTCTGTGCAACAAGATATTTCCCAATGATAAATCTCATAAAGGATTAGTACCCAAAATATATAAAGAGCTCATACAACTCAACACACAGAGAAGATAATCCAATTTAAAAAATGAGCAAAAAAAAAAAAGAGCAAAAAAAAATAATAATAATAAAATAAAAATAAAAAATAAAAAATGAGCAGAACGGGATCCCTGGGTGGCGCAGCGATTTGGCGCCTGCCTTTGGCCCAGGGCGCGATCCTGGAGACCCGGGATCGAATCCCACATCGGGCTCCCTGCATGGAGCCTGCTTCTCCCTCTGCCTGTGTCTCTGCCTCTCTCTCTCTCTCTCTCTCTCTCTCTCTCTCTGTGACTATCATAAATAAATAAATAAATTTTTTTAAAAAAGGAGCAGAAGACATGAACAGACATTTCTCCAAAGAAGATATCCAGATGGCCAACAGACACATGAAAAGATGCTCAACATCAGGGAAATGCACATCAAAACCACACTGAGATATCACCTCACACCTGTCAGAATGGCTGAAACTGAAAACACAAAAAACAACAGGTGTCGCTGAGGATGTGGAGAAAGGGGGAGCCCTCTTACACCATTGGTGGGAATGTGAGCTGGTGCAGCCACTGTGGAAAACAGTGTGGAGGTTCCTCAAAAGGGTTACAAGTAGAGCTACCCTACAATCCAGTAATTGTGCTACTGGCAACAATTACTCAAAAAATACAAAAACATAATTCAAAGGGATACATGGACCCCTATGTTTATATCAGCGTTGTTTACAATAGCCAAATTATAGAAGCAGCCCACGTGCCCATCAATACATGAATGGATAAGGAAGATACGGTACATACGTGTATGTACACACACAACGCAATGTTATTCAACCACACACACACAAAAAAAAGAGTGTGATTCTTGCCATTTGCAATGACATGGGTGAATCTAGAGAGTATAATGCTAAGTGAGATGAGTCGGTCAGAGAAAGACAAATACCATATCATTTCACTCATGTGTGGAATCTGAAAAACAAAACAGATGAACAAAGGAAAAGAGGAGATAAACCAAAAAACAGACTCTTGGCTGTAGAGTAAAAACTGGTGGTGACCACAGGGGAAGTGAGTCTGGGACGGGTGAAACAGCTGAAGGGGATTGAGAGTATGCCTATCATGATGAGCACGGAGTGATACATGGAAGTGTTGAGTCCTTGGATTGTACACCTGAAATAAATACAACACCGTGTGGAAACGATACTGGAATCAGCATTGTTAAAAATCAGATCGAAAGAAGCAACTGTGAACTTATTTCTCAAAAAATCAGAGGGTATGTCTGCCTGAAGCAGCATCACATGGTGCTACCAAGTGGTACCATCTATAGACGGTAACAGTGCGGAGATTGAGATTTCGATGTCAAATTTCGCCGTCTCGTTAGGTGTCTTTTTTTTTTTCCTATAGATGTCAGCCAGTGACTCCAAGCAGAATCGAATTTCTGTGACTAACATACAAAAAAAAAAAAAAAAAAAAGCCAGTTGGGTCCTTCTATTCAGGGGATGGTTGCATTTCATTTTCTAGGGAGGCTTCCTATAGAAACACATCTCCATAAAGGAAGAAGAGGCAAGTGAGACTTCATGTTTCCTGTCAAGGGGAGAATCACCTATTTGGGGTGTTTGAACGATGCTCATTGCACATCTTCAAGGGAGTCTATGTTGAAACCGTGCCAACAGCCTGGCTGGATGTGACAACCCTGAGTGCTATGTACTGTGTCACAGTATTTAGACTCACTTTGGTAATTTTGAAAGATATGACCTGTCATTTTTGGCATGGCATTAGTTGGTCAGGTGCTGGGGCCACCTCACACTGGCTTAAGAGGCCTAATTATCACATTTTCAAGAATTTCGTGAGCTGCTTGATATCACTTAGGTAGTTTCAGTTGGCAACCAACAGGATATTTACATCAAATAACTTGGGAATGGCTATAACTCCAATCTCTTGGTTTCTTTTTTCTTTTTTCCCCCCCATCCTTAGAGGCAGTTGCTAAATATTTGCCAGCACACGGCTGTATATAACTCAAATATTTGATTTATTACCTAGATGTTAAAAAGCCAAGTCAATCACTTTGTAATTGTTTATACATAACCGATTTTCTCCTGTCTGCACGGATGAGAATTTCTTGCTAGCGCTGGTGCAGCAGATAGAATCAAAATGCTTAAGGTTATCCAAGTGCAATTTGGAGGAATAAAAAGAGTAGCTACTTCCTATTCAAGACAAGATGGTTTTAATTCATAGCT
Organism: Vulpes vulpes; assembly: GCF_048418805.1. Classification (NCBI taxonomy): domain Eukaryota; kingdom Metazoa; phylum Chordata; class Mammalia; order Carnivora; family Canidae; genus Vulpes; species Vulpes vulpes. The sequence continues at coordinate 2,709,644 of NC_132796.1, read as the reverse complement.
CCATGTTCCTCCCCAGTTAAAGCAACGACAAGCCCTAGAAATAATGCAAGGGACAACCAAAGAATCCTGAAAGGTGGAAGGCAGAAGGCAAACGGCTCTAGGGTCTCAGAACTGTTAGAGCAATGTAGCAGCAGGTGTCTAATGATGCCATACCCAGTAGAAAAAGAACAGTCAGACCTGGCATTTCCTAAAATATAAAATAAAGTAATAAAATAAAATAAAATAAATAAAATGAAATGAAATAAAATAAAATAATAAAATAAAATAATAAAATAAAATAAAATAAAATAAAATAAAATAAAATAAAATAAAATAACTAATAAATATGTAGCCTGGGTGGATGAGTCGCTTAAGCATCTGCCTTCAGCACAGGTTGTAATCAGGCTCCTGGGATGGAGCCCCACCTCTGGCTCCCTGCTCAGTGGGAACTCAGCTTCTCCCTCTCCCTCTACCCCTTCCCGTTCTTGTGCTCTCTCTCTCCCCACTGCCATGGACTTTTTGTAAAAGTTGCAAAAGTCACTTAATGGAGGAAACATAACTTTTCAACAAATAAAGCTGGAGCAATTCCGCTTCTATCTATAGGCACCCAGTGAAGCAAAGAAATAAAACTCTCAACCACAGATCTTAAATGCAAAGTTAATCATTGATCAAATGTAGACAAGTTATCTTATCTTAATGCAAAGTTGATCCTTGATCAAATGTAGACAAGTTATCTTTAAAGAAAAATACCAGAAGACCTCCTAAAAATGAAAAACTTTTGCTATTTGAAAGCCTGAGTGAAGACGTTAGAAAGACAAAGTATATACTGGGAGAAAATGTTCACAAACTCCAAATCCAATATAGGACTAGTATCTAGAATACATAAAGAACAGTCAAGACCCAACAATAAAACCAAAAGCTACCACAGACAGGTGGAGCACAGAGGATTTTTAGGCCAGTGAAACTATTCCATATGATACAGTAATGGTGGATCCATGTCATAATACGTTGTCAAAACTCACAGAATGTACACCACCAAGAGTAAACCACAGGCGTCTGTTAATAACACCATATCTGACAAACTGTGTGCAGCGTGGAGCAAAGCACGGGAGCCTCATACTTTCTGCACAGTTTATGTGTCAACCCAATGCTGCTCCAAAAAATAAACTCTATTCTTTTAAGAACCAAAACATAAATCAACTATGCCAGCTATATTTTTCTCACCTCACCACGGACTTAGGGAACGTTTCTCCATACTTGGCATGTGGAAGATGCCGTGTTTAACCAAAGACAGATCCCAGGCAGGTGGCTCTATTCTTTTGTCACTTCCAGAGAGGCCATCTGAGCAGACCACGTATGCTGCTGGTCTCTCAGTGAGCCCCGGTGAGCCTCAGGCATTGCTCTGGGTCAACACACCCGACACCTGGGCCTTCAGCTCTGCACTCATCCCTGGACATCCCCCTCCCCCCTTTTATTTCCCCCTCCACATACAACCAGGGGGCACGGAGAACAGGACAACGTTCCACAGGCTCAACTTCAGAGGGGAGACTTTTTCCTCCCATCTGCACCCAGCAAGTCATGGAACCGACATTTGCCCTGAATACATTGTCCACTTGACAAAGCGCTATTATTACCTGTGATTTTAGCTTCCCCTGGAATGCCAACACTACAGGTAAACTTTGCATTGTACTAAAGACCAATGGAAGTCCTTGATCCTGGCCAGAACCAAGCCCTTAAGAGTTTAAAGAAAAAGCAACTGGCTGGGATGCCTCACTAGGACAGTGGTTCTTGCAACTAGAATCTTGACTTACCTCCATCCTATTTCGTCAAGGAAAAGGATTGCCGCTCGCACTAAAATTACTCCAAATAAACCACTAATGGCAGGAGACACCCGGAGTCTAAAATAAGGCTTGCAATACCTAGGAATGTTTGAAATACATGAGGAGTAAGTGGTAATGTGAAAAAAAATAGAATTGGTGAAGATTCGATATGGGGCAGTTAACCCAAAAAGAGTAAGGCATTCTCATTGCTTTCCATGGCATGGAATAATCACTTTTAAAAATCATTTTGGACCTTAGGATGGACTACTCTAAATATGACTATAATATTTATTTTAATTTTGAGAGCCAGGTAAGGTACAAGTTAAAATACAATGCTCACATTCAATTTTATGATTTATCCTCATATACCAATTCAGAAATTATTATATTCTGATATTTCCAAGAATAATGACTTCATAACTCTACCTCAAACTAATGGTTGAAGCATCTTTTCCAGTGGAGTTTTTTTAACCCACATTTTTCAGATCAAACTAAATATTTTATTCTTTAAAGATGAAGCTCATTCATTAATGTTCTGTCATTAACAGGGGTTGGGGGCACTGAACCTCCATGCAGTTGAGATCTGCCTATAACTTCTGACTCCCCGAAAACCTAACTACTATCAGCCTAATGATCAATTAACACATAGTTTGTATATCACAAGCATCACGTACGGAGTTCTTACAATAAAACAAGCTTAAGACAAGAAAATGTTATTAAGAAAACCATAAAGAAGAGAAAATACATTTACCATGTTTCTTAAAGTTAATCCACGTGTACGTGGACCATCACAGTTCAAACCTGGGTTGTTTAAGGGTCAACTGTATAAGAAATGAGTTGAAATAAATGCATAGTCAGCCCCGTTACCCACATCATCATTTTTAGAATACACGCGTAGAGCAATCTGACAATAAAGAGAAGATCTGAAAAATAATCATGCACATTAATGCTGAAATATAACAGTAACCTCAGAATTTTTCTGTATTGTGCCATAAATAAAACCTTAGCTCCAAGTTTGTCTTTTTTCGGTTTCCTTTGCAGTAGAGGATGGGAATGGTTTCCTCATTCCCTAACACATCCTTTGCCTCCAACATAAATGAAATTTTATTTATTTATTTATTTTAATATTTAATTTATTTATTTATGAGAGACATGAAGATAGAGGCAGAGGCACAGACAGAGGCAGAAGCAAGCTCCTCACACGAAGTCCAATGCTGGACTCAATCCCAGGACTCCAGGGTCACACCCTGAGCCAAAGGCGGACACTCAACCCCTGGGCCACTGAGGTGTCCCTGTAAATGAAATTTCAAAAGATCATTCATGAAGAATCCTGGGGGGCTATTTTTCGTTGAATTGAGTTCCCCCCAAAATTCACATGTTGAAGCCCTAACCTAAGCCCCAGGACTTCACAATGGGGCTTTATATTTGGAAGTGAGGTCTCTAAAGAGGATTATGGTGAAATGAGGTCAGTAGGGTGGGCCCTGATCCCATAGGTTTGGGGTCCTTATTAGGAGACAACAGGAGGACACAGACATGCCCAGAAGGACGACCACATGAGGACACAGGGAGAACATGGTGTCTGCGTGCCCAGGAGGGAGGCCTCAGGAGGAACCAGTGTCACCCCCACCAGGACCTCAGACTCCCAGCCTCCAGCACTGAGATAAATACATTGTTCAGGCTGCTCAGTCTGGGCTACTTTGTTACGGCCACTGGAGCAGACCAATACAGGGGTTGTCCCCAGTCTTCAGCCCTAAATACTGCATCTACCCCTGTTCAGGACAGATATCAAGAGAAGAAGGAGCAAAATCTAGCATAGAAATCGTTCCAGAGGCACAAATGGAACCACTCGTTATTTCCACCATAGAGATGTCTCCTCTAGCAGAGAACCCAGCCCGTTTCCATGCTGAATCTCTTTCTCCGCATTGGAAGGCACTTGTGAGATCTTTTGAGGGTCTGCTTTCCCCTGTTTCTTCTTCACAGCACAGACCGTCGAGTGGAATCTGTTTGTTCCTTGATGAAACATTCCTCCATCTGCCCTGGATGTCCGCGTCTCAAACAAGATGCGTTAAACTTGCACTCCTTCCTCTGAGGGTAGCCAGTGGCTTTTTTCATGTTGGCTTTCTTTGGTTTTTGTCTGATCTTTAATTAAACTTCTTTTTTTTTTTTTTGTAAGATAATTGCAGATTCACATGCAGTCATAAGAATGAATATATAGAGATCTCATGGATGCTTTATCCTGATTCCCCCCCCCACGGTAGCGTCCTGTTAAATTACAATATGGTATCACCACGAGGATATAGATATGAATACAACCAAGATATGGATCATTTCCATCAAAGGACTTTCATGTTGCTCTTTCAGACCTGCACCTACCTTCTTCACGTTACTAATCCCTCCTAAACCTAGAAACCACTCATCTGTTCCTCTATTTCCATATTTTATTTCTTACTGAAGGAATATCATGTCATTGGAATTGGACTGTATGTAATCTTTGGGGATTGACTTTATCCAGTCAATAATCCTCTCACAATGTATCCAAATTGATGCAGGTGTCAATAATTCATTCCTTTTTATTGCTGAATATTATTACCTTATGGAAATCCCACCTTATCCATGGGGGAAGCCATGGGGGATATATTTCAGTGGATGTCTGAAATCATGGATGAGTAAGGAACCTATGGACCATGTGCTGCTTTTCCCTGCACACTCATACCTATGACAAACTTTGCTTTACAAACTAAGCACAGAGAGAGATGGACATATAACAAATAATAAAATAGAAGAGTTAAATAACAGTATGCTATAATAAAAGTTATGTGAATGGGGTTTTCCTTTCTCTCCCTCAAAATATTGCCCCATCCCTGGTCCCTCTGGTGATGATGTGAGATAATAAAATGCCTACATGATAAGATGAAGTGAGACGGGTGATGTAGGCATTATGACGTACCGTGGGGATGTCAACCTTTTGGTGATACGTCAAGAGGAGCATCAGCCTTGGAACCTGTGCATGGGGTGGACCATGCAAGTGGATGTATCCCAGTCACACACCATTGACTGACTGAAGAACATAGCGGCCGTGTCCAGTTTGGGGCCATGTGCATAACGTGGCTACGGTTATCCATGTACAAAAGTTTATGCAGGATCCCTGGGTGGCGCAGTGGTTTGGAGCCTGCCTTTGGCCCAGGGTGCGATCCTGGAGACCCGGGTTCAAATCCCACATCAGGCTCCCGGTGCATGGAGCCTGCTTCTCCCTCCGCCTGTGTCTCTGCCTCTCTCTCTCACTCTCTCTGTGACTATCATAAATAAATAAGAAATTTTAAAAAAAAATAAAAAAAAAAAGAAAAAAAAAACCTCAACTCTGTCAAATCAGCTTTAAGCGTCTTTAAAAAAAAAAAAAAGTTTATGCAGCCACAAGTTCCCATTTCTCTGCCATAAATGCCCAAAAGTTCTGGGTTGTGTAGTCGCCGTTTGTTTACTTTTCAAATTACCAAATTGTCTTGGACAATTTCTCTCTTTTTTTTTAAGATTTTATTTATTCATTTGAGAGAGACAGAACGTTGGCAGGGAGAGAAGTAGAACGAGAAGAGAGAGAATTTCAAGCAGATGCCAAGCTGACCATGGAGCCCCACGCGGGACTCAATCTCATGACCCTGAGATCGTGACCTGAGCCGAAATCAAGAGTCAGACGCTTAACTGACAGACTCACCCAGGCGCACCAACTTTGGAGAATTTCTTATATATATTCTAATTATTAGTCCTTTGCCCAATCTGTGGGTTGCAAATATTATCCTGGCCAGTGGCTTTTTAATATTATTTTTAAAATTCCTTTAATCACTTTATGAAGCTTCAAACAAGGAGTATTTTGAAATCTGACTTCTCTGCAATTTTATCTTTTGATATGCATTTTGGGAGGAGAAATATTTTATGACTTCTTGTTCTGACTGTATTTTTACTATAAAAGGAATAGCTTGACGGGCACTGAAGGGGGCACTTGACGGGATGAGCACTGGGCTTTATGCTATATGTGAGAAAATCGAACTCCAATTAAAAAATTAATTAATTAATTAATTAATTAATTTAAAAAATAGCTTTCTTTGCCATAAATTACTAATGTGGTTTTTTTTATTCAGCGGCCTAAGTGCATTACTCTTTGTTTTACATTATTTTCCTAGTTAAAGATATGCACGAACTCTGGGATGTTCTTGTGATTTTAGTTGCAACAATCATACTCTTCTTTTATAACATAATATGGATCTTAAGCAACTTAGCAAGGAAAAAGCCAAATTTATAATATTTTATTCTCATATTCATATTACAAAGCAGATATTTTGTGACAAATAAGCCTCCACTATATGTATTTGATGTTTCCTAATATTAGCACAGTAAACAAAATCAGAATGCCAGTCACAGTAGATGCATTATTGATTAAAATTTGATACTGCTCCTAAATGTAAGAAAATCAACCAAGGTATCAGGAATAGAAGGAAACAGCGTAATTCGATAAATATACCTACAAAAATCCTGCCTCACAATCATACTTGATAATGAAACATGAGGACTTCTCCCTTCAAAATTAGGAACAAAGGAAGCATATCTTGTTATCTTGATGTAAATGTTTACCATTTTGGGTAAGGTGCTCGTCCACACAGGAGAAAAAAATTATACAAATCATAAGAAAAGAAACATGTAGGTTTTCACATATAAACCTATGCATCACTCATAAAAAGAGACAGCAACAGTATTCGATCAATAACTCAGCAATTACTTGATATAAGACCAATACAATCGTAAAAAAATTATAGTCTCCTAGTAGGCAGCAGAAAGTCATACAATGCTTTTTTTACTCAATGCAAATCATTTGAATAAGGATGACATACAACATATGTGGGGGTGAATCCAGGAGAAACTTTGCGTGACTTTTTGGAACTTTTGGAGGAAATGGCATAATTGGTTTTAAAAATGCAAGTAATTCCTTGGGGATCCCTGGGTGGCTCAGCGGTTTAGTGCCTGCCTCAGCCCAGGGCGTGATCCTGGAGTCCTGGGATTGAGTCCCACGTTGGGCTCCCTGTATGGAGCCTGCTTCTCCCTCTGCCTGTGTCTCTGCCTCTCTCTCTCTCTCTCTGTATCTCTCATGAATAAATAAATAAAATCCTTTTTTAAAAAATGCGAGAAAAATTGCTTTATTCTTCATACTTTTGAATTCCTGCTTATCGTCGGTGACCTTTCTTCATGAAGTGGCTTTGTCAACAATGGCCACAAAATGATGGTCACATGTTACCGTAGCAATCAGCAAGTCTGCAGGATGGCAGGATGACAATAGACCATACAAGCTCCCATCGAAGGCGAAGGAACTTTTGAACAATGCGGAGCATCCTTCCAGGAACCTATAGGACAAAATTCCCCTTCCAGGCTTACATATTTGAACCTGCACAAAATCCAAAACCCACAATACCTTTCGTCTCTATGGACAGGTGTTCACGGAATTCCCATTCGATGAACAGTATGCACGTCCTGAGGCTCCACCATTTATGCAGACTTTTGTGGCCTCCATATGAACAAGGGGAAAAATCGAAATAAGAAGATGCTGACCTGGGACAAAAGAGGGCAAAAGGTGACAGGTGGCCTGATGGTTTGACCTTGAGATCGTCTCAGATTTCCAAGCTGAAAATGCTCTGTGGTTGACAGATCGACACGGGTGCCATGTGATGACCATCCACTGAGAAGTGTGGACTAGCATATGCCACAGAAGGAGAAAATCAAGAAAAAAACATGAATGTGCTCATCAGATTCATCCCCCCAGCCATGAAATGCATGGATTAGCATTTGGAGTATTCATACCTCACCCCGCTCGACGTTACCACTATTTGTTACTGAGCCAACCAGTTATGAGGTCCACGCTTCATTATCCTTATGGGCATACTAGGGCTGCTTCAGGGAGTTTTTAAAGTACTCAAGCAGTCTTTCGGGGTGTAATTTGTAGAAGGCTCGTTTACCTCTTTCCAGAAGATAGTGTGATGTGTGTCTAAGCATCTTACAGCATCTCGTGTCTCACAGATGGCCGATCGGCATGGGGAGACCTCCAGGTCCCAGGATATGAGGTAGGAAGAGGAGGTGAATGGTTTTGTTTAAATCAGCACAAATCAAATATCAATGCCAGAATCGAGCCCTCTGGACGACTTGTTCAAAATAATAGTCTTAAAATGAAATAAAATAAAATGCAGATTATACGGCACCTGGGTGGCTCAGTCAATGAAGCATCGGCCTTTGGTTCAGATCATGATCTTGGGGCCCTGGGACCGAGTCCCCCACATGAGACTCCCTGCTCAAGGACTCTGCTTCTCCATATCCCTGCTCTTCTGCTCTTCTCGCTCTCTCTCTCCCTCTCAAATATGTTTAAAAACTGTTTTTTTTTAAAAAAGGATTCTTTCATCAAACAAGAAAAAAAAAAAAAACACATTTTTCCCCCTAATCATCGAGTAGAGAGTTAACTCATTTCAAAGCAAATGTTGGCCGTATTAAAGCAGATGCCTTCTTTTTGTCGTGGGCGCAAATGTTCGGTTTAAGTAATATTTGCGGAATTGTGGCCACTCGGTCTTGAGCAATAATTGTACTATTGGAATGAAATTCTGCACTAAGGATACTGGCCGTCGCTGAAACAAAACACCTCGCAATTCTCCAGGGCAAAGTGAAACAAAATATTCTATTATTCTAGAATAACGTGTATTTTAGCTGTTTCGGCGAAGAATATGGCTTTGAAATAAATGGCCATGGTTTTTACACACGGTCGTCAAATAGGAATAATTTGGGGTCCGTTTTGTAGGGTTTTGCCTTTCTGTGAAATGCCAGGGAGCTCTCCTCCCGTGAAGCCATTCACAGCGTCTTTGTAGACCTCGTTTCCTAAGTGCTGAAGGAGACGTTCGCTCCATTACGTACTCACCAGCAGACTTTAAAGAACATTACCCGCGGTCGTTTCATCCACCAAAAGCCTCATAATAAGAGTGACTGCTTGGCAAACTCTTGCATGCACTGAGTAACTTTTGTAAAGATAAAGCGATTTACAAGATGGTAGTCACCTAGTGACATGAGAGTCAATCTGAGGCGTATGACCTTACACACAATCACTGATGATTTCTGACAGTCTTGTTTTTTCCAAAGTGCCAAATGCAGAAAGATCTTATGGTTCGGGCACTTACCAGAGACTAAATTCCCAACTTTGCCTTTTGGTAATTCTTCATGTTTGTTGTTTTGTTTTGTTGTGTTTTTTTTTTTTAATGTTGAGTCCCTAAATCTGACATTACAAACATCCAAAACAGTTAATAAGCTTGTGTCGCTCCTAAAATATGTCTTTAAAATTGATTTTAAAGGCAGTACTTTCATGTTGCAAAATATAAAAACAAACGTGTAAATGAATATACATTGGGAAGACTGGCCTCTGTACGTGCCCGATACAGACACTCCCGTGGACCCCATTAGATAGTTTTGTACATTTTTGTATATTGTCCCAGTATTTTTTAAATTAATTAATTTATTTATCCATGATAGACAGAGAGAGAGAGAGAGATAGGCAGAGACAGAGGGAGAGGGAGAAGCAGGCTCCATGCCGGGAGCCCTATGTGGGACTGGATCCCAGCAGTCCAGGATCGCACCCTGGGCCAAAGGCAGGCACTAAACTGCTGAGCCACCCAGGGATCCCCTGCCCCAGTATTTTTTATGTACTTATCATCAAACATGAATATGCCTGCAAATAGAATAAACATGTATATTTAAATAGGTGGAAAAGGGGCACCTGGATGGCTCAGTTGGTTAAGCATCTGCCTTCAGCTCCGGTCATGATCTGGGTCCTGGGATTTGAGCCCCACATCAGGGTCCCTGCTCAGTGGAGACTCTCCTCCTCTCCATCTGCTCCTCCCCTGTTCATGTTTGTTCTCTCAAGTAAATAAAATCTTAAAAAATAAATAAATAAGCATGCATAAGAATAAGTGTACAAATATATACATACATTTTCATTCGTCCTTTTCATTCAAAATTCAGATGTGCACTTTAACTTTAATTCCCCAAATCTCTTGAGCATCTTTTTGGATCCCTTCATAAGATGATTTCTCGTTTCCTTTTTCACACCCGCATAGTACTCCATTGCTTAGATGGATCCTCCTAGGTGTCCGGGCTCTTCTCATGGCAGAAAGTGTGCACAGTGCACACGTCACCTCCGTAAGGGAAGAAAAACGTTTTCGCTTGCTACACTTCCAGGTTTTAGGCTCTGCCTTTGTAAGAACAGAGGGATTCCTGACAGAAAAGCATACACACATGTGCAATGTGAATTTTTCATGACATGAGGGACTTCCTTAGGAAGTCAAGACCCTCGGAAACATTTTTCATTTCTTTTAAGATTTTATTTATTCACGAGAGACACAGAAAGAGGCAGAGAGACACAGGCAGAGGGAGAAGCAGGGAGCCTGATATGGGACTTAATCCCAGGACCCCAGGGTCATGCTCTGAGCCTAAGGCAGATGCTCACCACTGAGCCGCCCAGGTGTCCCAAAACACTTTTGTACTGAGCTTGATGAAGAGTGGACAGTTGTGCACGGAAGTGATAGGACAGCAGGGTATGAGCTCAGTGTGGCAAACCAGGGAACGTTAGCGAGATGGGTTCTCGGATCCCTCTTGCCATCCTCGTGTCTTGCATGTAAGGATGCTCCTTTCTTCTGGGTTTAGCGAGGGCACCTCTCACCGGGGGGTATCTCAAGCTGCTTCACGGAAACGTCAGAGAGTCCTTGCTGCTCCTGCCATGTCTCACATTCCTTCAGTTGAAAATATTGGGTGTGCCATGGGGCCGTGTGTGGGGTCGTGCTTTCTGAACCCAGTCACTTTGCACAAGTGCCGGTGTACCGACCGGGCAAGTGTTCAAAGGAAGACCGTTGATTCGGTCGCCGAGTGTCCTTCTCTTTCTGACGGATTTCCCATATGGCATCCCAGAGAGCTCACACTTCTTTGTTCCCTCTTGCCAAAAAATAGATGAGGGACTCTGCTCGTCTACCAACAGCTTTGCCAAAAACCCATGTTATTTTACATTGGATCCTGACAATCTGATCTAAAACCCTCTGCATTTGATCTTCCTCTATGTGTTCAGAGTCACGTGCTAGTACGAGCCCCCATATTTTAGATGAATACAGATGCACACATGAACACACACACTCAAACACACGCAAACACACACACACACACACACACACACATGCACGATAAGGTACACAATGCCTGGGAGCCCCCCGAGGCTGTGAAGCTGGGACTGGAAACACAGCCAAATGGTTTTCCATGCCAGGTACCATCTTGGACTCCAGGAAGAATCACAACTGGACAAACTCATCCACGCGTGGCTTCAGGACTCCATCAGCCTGACTCACACCAGAGACTCCTGTCTCCTCAGACAAGCAGATTTTCTACTGATCCTCGAATTTCTCTGCTCCTTGAAGCCTCTTGAGCAACTTTTCCCCCGCGTCCTTGACACATCCTTCAGACGTCTCAGATCAGTTCTTTGCTTCAGTCCTCACACGTCCCTCATCCTTTGCAGACACTCTGGCATCACAGCAAAGCAAACCCTTTCAGAACACATGGCTTCTTGGGATTCCTCTCTTTGTATTAGACTCTCTAAACCCATCCAGGTGGCTTTGAAAAGCATCAGTGATGAGACTTCCCTTTCATATTCAAACCTATTTTCCCCTTCCAGGAATTTCTGCATGAGTTTCCCGTAACATGAAAAATGCTTTCGTTCATTTGTATCATGGATTCGTTCCTTCGACCAACATGTCTTTTATTTATTCATTTTTTTAAAGATTTTATTTATTTACTCATGAGAGACACAGAGACAGAGGTGGAGACACATAGGCAGAGGGAGAAGCAGACTCCCTGCGAGGAGCCCCATGCGGGACTCGATCCCGGGACCCTGGGGTCATGCCCTGGGCCAGACACTCAACCACTGAGCCACCGAGCATCCCTTCCACCAACATGTCTTGAGTGCTCTGTGCATTCCAGACATTGAAGGAACCATTTCCCACATCACCTGCCCATGCTTTGGGAACCACTAACTTTGATTTCTTCGCAACCACACAATGATGGAATATCTACCCCTGCTTCATTAGTGGGTACCACGGGGGCTTTCACAATTGCCAAGGACTTTTCTTACAGTGCTCAAGAGCACTTCAATATGAAACAGATGAAAAGCCTTGAAAGCCAAACATCCTTGCATGTAAGGGAAAAGACAAATGCCTCTCGTGCTTTGGCTGCACCTGTCAGGGTACCATCAGCAAAACGATGAAGTGTACATGTTAAATAAATGAAAATCGGGGTATTTAATCACCACCTACACACTACTGACCCTCCTGCATAGTCTATACACAGGGACATGCATGTAACACATATATACGATGTATATTTTACTTTGTATGAAGTATAAAATATAAGTTACTATATTATATTAAAGCAATAAGTATCATACATTAGTATATCTTGTATATTATACATATAATGTTATGTATTAAAATTATAGTATACTATGGTTATAGTATATACACAGATTACATATATTATGCCTGTGTGTATACATATACTGTGCATGTATATATAAAAAGCAATTTTATTACTTTATCATTTGTATATAATTTTATTATTGTATATACATTGTATATTATATATTGTATAATGTTTATATTGTATATGATTGTATATAATTTATATAATTTTCTTCTTTGTATATGATTTTATTATTTATATATAATTTTCTTCTCTGTTTTTTTTCACTTCCTGTGTTTTTTTTAATTTATTTTTTATTGGTGTTCAACTTGCCAACATATAGAATAACACCCAGTGCTCATCCCATCAAGTGCCCCCCTCAGTGCCCATCACCCAGTCACCCACACCCCCGCCCACCTCCCTTTCTGATTTTCTTCTTTGTAGATAATTTTTTTCATTGTATATATATATATATATACACACACACACACATAATCACAATTGCTGCATCTTCTGCATCGTATTTAAGCCAAAGATAAACATTTTCATTACCTTTCTAAGTAGCAACATTTCCTAATAAATTTTTAAAAATCTTTTTTTCAGAATTCCTGAAGAAGCGCAGCAAACATAAATCAGACGAAAGCGATTTTACTACCAACATTTTAGAAACCGTGCAAATAACCTTTAAGATTATTAAAGATGCATTTGCATGAGCCAAGCTTCATCCCGTCCCTAATTTTTATCAGGAGTGCTGGCTTCAGAGCAGCTGAGGTGGTAGCTGATTTCCCCAGTGGCTCCTGGGACGCCGCAGGGCTTCAGATCAAGGGAGGTTTACTCCCCCAGAATGAGAATGAGGAAATTTATTTGCTGCCAAGAATTCAGGAGTGCTTGAGAGAACAGAGTGTGCTTTCTCAAGACTCTTCAGCAAAATATCTCTAACAAACATGTGGAGAGGTTAAGAGAGAATTCTTTATTCCCCAGTGTTTTAAGAAACACTTCAAGTTTTCCACTGGACCGGATCGGGGTCTATCATGGCTAAAATACCAAACTGACATTTAGAACAATGCAGATGACTTTGTATCATGTGTATCGTGTGAAGTAAATACTGTAAGTATTGTGCTGGATCATCTGGGAATAAGCATCATTCCCCACCACATGCCCTGCAGCAACAAGGCCTTTCAACAATCCAGGGCGGGGATCAGATGCATCTAAACTTTACATCCGCTAACTCCTGTGCCCAAGAAGTATTACTACCCCGTGTCACCTGACCTGACATCTCCGCTCACGCCTAATCCCCACCCAGTTGGAGCCTGGCTGCACGGTTCCTGCACCCTCTCACTTTGTGCAGCCTGGGGTCTTTGGTCTTGGTTGGTAGGTCAGGGGTCTTCTATCCATGTCTCTGATGTTCTTGATTTCTTACTCTCCCTCTACTGAAAACCTACAGGATTTCAGTATTGACTAGAGGCAGTTGTAAGTCAGTTCCCACTGGTAGAGGACATTAGTAGGGTCTGGCATTTATTTCCAAGCATTTCAGGGAGTCCAACCTTCTGGACTTTGATTCTGCAAGAGTCTTGATTTATTGACCATGGGTATGGGGTCAAGGGCCCGGGCATATACCATTTCGGGGTGGCCAAGGGCCTGGGCATATACAAGGGCATATACCATTTCGGGGTGTCAGTGACCAGACTGTAGTGAATAAGGAATAGAGCTTGAATAGGGATTCCCAGCTGGATGCATTTGTCTCTCCTTCCACCATCCAGCGGATATTTGACAATGTCAGGAGGTATTTTTGGTTGTCACAACTGGAAAGGAATGCCGGGGGCATTGAGTGGGTAGATCCCAAACATCTTGCAGTGCACAGATTTTTCAATCTCTGGCTCAGAATTTCCATAGTACTGAGGTGGAGAAACTGCAGGAGAGGTTTTGGACGTGTGGCAAGACTGGATATTTACACGGAGGAAGTGTGACTCCAGTTATGGGTAAGGGTGGAGTCTCTCTCAGGGACTGGGTCTCTGTTAGGATTCCATGGGAGCTGGGAATGTAGATAATACACAGTCTGAGTCTTGAGGTTTGTTCATGGCGTCGTGCTGTAATGATCAGGATCTGTGCTCAGACCCCTCACTGTGTGGCAGCTCTGCTAGCTGAGATGTTCCAGATCTTGGGATCTGGGTTATTTCTCCAATGCCAGAAGCCCTTGGACTGCTCTCTGCCTCATTTACTAATGCTGGCCGGGACATGCTTCCCGAGGTTTTTGGAAAGACCCTGGAGGAAAACACACCGACATTGGCAGGCGGCAGGCATGCCTGGGTCTGGCCCCTGTATGCACACATTTCTTCCTCTCTCTGGGACTAAGGCTCAGACTAAGCCCTTCAGCCAAGAGTAGGCCTTACATAGACACGAAGCAAGATGTTGATGCATGGTTTGTGCAAAAATGAGTGGCCACGCACCAAGACATCTCCATAAAAAACAAAGAAGATCCATCATTGTGCTGATGGGTTTCTCTACTGTTGTTAAACCCTGCGGCATTGCTGGGCATTGTATATTAGCTTCATTGTGTACTTGGGTCCCTGTGTAACTAGCACCCAACAAATATCCCCTTCATGTGTCCTCATTGCCTGCAGTGTAGACCAGATCTTATTTGAGAGGGATTTCCTTGGAGTCCCTTGTATGACAAGTTTGTGTTTTGTTGTGGGTTTTGCTTTGTTTTTCAGCTTTCTTTATCTTTATGGCTAAAAATACAAGTGAATGATGCTTTCCCCAAAGAGATCTAGGTGATGTGATAGTTGCATGTGAATTGGGTACCAGTGTTTGTTGGTTGTAGTAAACGACTGTGGTTAAGCAGGCACAGAGACTGTACCAGGTTCTCTGCATCCCAACAACAACCCTGTCTTAGGTTGTTCAGGAATTCCTACCCAAGGCCAAGCAAGATCTGGCAATATTCTCTTAAATCAGAAATACATGATTTAATCCAAACAGATACCATAAACAACAAAGTGTGTACTTTGATAGGCTTTCAGACACAACTTGAAACTTGACAGCCAATGCGTAGTTTAAAATTTGCCGAAATTGCTGAAATTTAAAAACGAGCATGAGAATGTAAATTTTGCAAAAAAATGTATTTGCTTTTATCACCATCATTTTGGTTCTTTCTCTGGAGAAGAATGCAAACATGCATGCATTATCCAGCGAATATATGCATCAGTGATATTAATTATAAGGTCCAACTGCATCTTTGGAACTTTGACCATAGACCCATATTTCTAAAATAATCCAAATAGTATCATTCCCATTAACCTTCATTCATTAGTGGATGAATTATTTCCCAAGATGGGAGGACACAGGTGTCACACCTCCAGAAAAATGATCTGCAGCAGGTTCCAATTCTGGTAGCTGATCCTTAATTTAGTCACATGTGCTTCAAACTTTGTGGACTTTACAGGGTTCTTAGACCTGGGGCCACATTTTTAAATCATTATATTGCAAAGAGAGGAAAAAATAAAAACCAAAATGCGTAGAAGCCAACTTTGCCACCTAACATATGTGAAAATCTCTTGACAAATTATTGTACTTCTACACAGAAACGGGCTGCAATTAATTAGGCTAGGAATGAAAAAAAATCGACTGCCATTTTGTGGGTAATTGGGAGGGCAGACCCTTCCAGGTCTCCCAGAGAAAGCAGACTTGTTTCTTTTCCTCCTTACGTAGGGCCTGAATCTTTAGAGTTCTCTTTTGAATAAATGGCATGAGTATAAAATATTCAATGACTGTTAATGTGCATTTTGGTGTACTTCTCTGGTTTCCAAATTATCCAGCATTCTCTCAATCTCTCTCTCCTCTCTCATATCCACGTGCACGTAGGCCAATGCGGCACCCACCCACCCCTGTCTTCTGTGCAGCAAAGTTTCACCTCTACAATTCTAAGCCTGGTCCACAATTCATGACCTGAAGCTAATGCTTCTATGTCAGGATACACTGACCTGATGGAGATGCTCACTACCCTCCCTTTCTCTGGCACGCCCCAATCTTTTATAATTATATGTACAGTTGACGCTTGAACAACACAGGGATTACAGATGCCAATTCCCACACAGTCGAAAATCCACATATCACTCTTGACTCCCCCCAAAACCTATCTACTAATAGCCCATTGTTGACCGGAAGCCTTTCCGATAACCTAAACAGTCGAATCACACCTATTTGTATTGGTCTAAGCTACAGAAAAGAAAATGGTACTGAGAAAGTCATAAGCAAGAGAAAATACATGTACAGTTCTGTACTGTAGATATTGAGAAAAATCTGCCTGTAGATATCGAGAAAAATCTGCCAGTTTCAACCATGAAACTCGTATTGTTCAAGGGTCAACTCTATATGTACAAATGAATATAGAGAGAGTCTGTATATTGTTAGTGCTCCACATCAGCCTTTATGATCACTGCCCCACACTCCATGCTTTCTGTGGAGGGGACCTTCCCTGTCATTTGTCACGTAAACATCCTGGGACCTCTTCATGCCTTATCTGCAAGCAATCACCACCAGCCATGGCATCATGTCCATTGGATAAACCTACAAAGTCCTCTTTGACATCTCTTTTGTTGTCTGAGTTCAAGAGCGTATTAGTTAAATGACAGTATCATAAAATATCACTGTGTAGGGTCCCTGCAAAATTATGACAAATGGAAATTTTCTGACTCCTTATAGGACCACGCATCTAGGTTTTACTGTCTGGTTGCCGTCTATATTATCTGCGTTCGTATAATGTACTTGAAATCAATCTATGGACAAGCCAGTCTATTAATCAGAAAACTTGCCAGTTTAATAGGAAGCAGATGGAAAAATAATAGCTAAATTATTTGCTTTAGGTCACAAAGACAACAATACCTAGAATCATAACATCGTTTCTCTGTGAAGCCTCCAGTAGTGTAATCTAAGGCCTCATTTTTGAAAAAAATATTTTATTATTTGTTTATTTGAGAGAGCATGAGTCAGGGGATGAAGGGGGCGAGGGGGAGGGAGCAGCAGACACCTTGCTGAGCAGAGAGCCTGATGTGGGGCTTGGTCCCAGGACCCTGAGATCAAGACTTGAGCTGAAGGCAGATGCTTAACCAACTGAGCCACCAAGGTGCCCCTCAAGTCCTCATTTTGGATATGAAAATTGGAATATAGATCTATAAAATGGGCAGCCAATGTAATGAGGATCCCAGAGTGGAAGCTAGAGGTGGCCCTTTACTCTTTATGATTGCTTTCTAAACTTCTGTATTGAATCTCCTCTGATGACAAGTGTAGATACCTTTCAGGTTGATAGTTAATTACTGGCTTAAAAGAATATTTGCCTCAAGTAAGCATGATAAAATAAAAGAACAGTAACACTAACTCAAAGAGGATATTCTGATAGGATTATCTTACGCTGCTGCATTTTAGCCATAGGGATGGTGGATTTCATCTTTTTTGTTGTTGTTGTTGTTAAACAGTAAGATTGCCTTTTTCCCTTCCTAATTTATAATGATGAGAGTTAACACTGCTTTAGCAGGAATGGTAGAGTACCACATATACAAACAGGAACAATAATGCGGGCTTCACCAAGAGGTTTCAAGAAAGGACTGGGAAGAAAGGTGGGAAACACGCTGTTGCTCTAAATGAGAAATCCAATGTATGGGAAGGTAGAAAGGTGTCAATGTTTGATAAGCCTAAATGGGAAATCCAATGTATAGGAAGGTAGAAAGCTATCAAGGGTTTAATAATCTTAAGTGGGAAATCCAATGTTTGGGAAGGTAGAAAGGTGTCAAGGTTTGATAGTCCTAAGAAAGGAAGCGAATTTAGGTGCAATTGGAAAGGTCACCCCGATTTTGTGCAAGCACAGGCTGAACAAAACCATAAACAACAGTGAAATCCTTGTCCTGTTCAGTGCCAGAGGAGTGAGGCAAACCCAGATTCCCATTGGTTCTGACCAAGTGAAGTTGAAGCTGTCATAATGCATTACATCATACTCAGTTGCCCTGGCAACAACTGGTCACCTAGGGACTCCACAACAAGCTGGCTCCCAAACCCCCTAGAAGCTCATTTGGAGGTTGGCTGCCGTCTCTGTCAATAACTAATCAGTTCTTCGTGAGTCTCATCTAATTCCTCAACCCAGCTGGTCCCGTGTACAAGGAACTGAACACCCTTGGGAAGATGGTGAGTGAAAAGGGAGCCAACCAAAAATGGTGACTTCTAAATGTGATTTGCAGTTAGAAGTGCTTAGTCTTTATAAATGAATCCATAAGTATAACTCAGCTCATAATCGATGTCTTTATGAAAGTTCTCCGTGACCCACACCAGAGTATGGTTCTCAGGCATTGATATAACTGAGGTCAGTCTATTCTTACGAGCTAATTTGAAATATTGTTGCATGGAGAGATAATCTAGTGATAATTCCCCCTTAAACAGTTACCCTCATGGCCATTGAACAGTCCCTCTGGATTAAATACTCTAGAAAAAGGTTTCCTTTGAAAGTGTGCAATTTTCTCTCTGAAATAAGATTATAATTATTTTAGCTATTTGACACCATTGTCCTTTGACTTTACAAGTATTTGTCCTTACATACACACCTTCATTGATCTTTCTGTGTTGTTTTTTTTTTTTTTTTCTGAATTTAGTTGAGCCTTCTTCTGGTTTATCAAATAGTTAATATCATCCCCTGTTACCGCCTACTATGACCCATTTACTGTATTGCTGTTATTCGTAATTCTGGCACTATCCCTTCACGAGTGGCATTTCAGTTGTTATTTTTGAGTGTCAAGAAAGAAAACTAGCAAGTGAGAAGTCATCTGAAAGAAAACTTGAGAATCATTCTGCAAAACTACTCAGCAGTGTTTCTCGTTGGGTTTTTTGTTCTAGCGTAATAACACTTTTTTATTAAATGAAGCATAATCATGTGGAAATTTAAAAACAGCTGTATTATAGAGTCCATGTTTGCATCCTGTGGAAATTCATGTATTAAAATCCTGCCGGCTCAATTGGTTTTGGGAGATGAGGCCCATAGGAGGTGATTAGGTCATGAGGATGAAGCCCTCATGAATGAAATGAGTGCCCTTGTAGAAGAGATCCCAGAGAGCTCCCTCATCCCTTCTACTGTGTGAGGACACAATGAGAAAACAGTCACATACGAACCAGGAAGCAGGGTCTCATGAGACGTCAAATCGACCAAGGACTTGATCTTGGATGTCCAGCCTCCAACACCATGATAAGTAAATGTCTGTTGTTGATAAGCAACCCAGTATGTGCTGTTCTGAGACATAGACTAAAGCTTATCAAAGCAATAACTATTTGTTAATATGGAATTATGGGAATGTAAAGCGTAGGAATGTGAGATCATATGTCTGAATTTTAGAAGAAACTTGTATAATGACAAAATGTTTAGATAGACATTTCCAAAAGTAACTTTTCTTGAAGCATCGTTGTGAATCTAGAAACAGAGGTGGTTCAGCATTAATATGAATCACAAGCAATAACACGCTCAATGTGTCGTTTTGTAGGAAAGCGTGACAGTGCTTCCATGAAATTCAGTGTCTTCATGAAATCTCAGGTAATGATTAGAAATAGTTACCATATATCATCTCACACCAGTCAGAATGACCAAACTGAACAACAATAAAGAGGAAACAATGAATGTTGGTGGGGATGTGGAGAAAAGGGAACCCTCTAGCGCTGTTGGTTGAATGCAAAGTGGCGTAGCCGCTCTGGAAAACAATATGGAGGCTCCTCAAGAGGTTAAACATAGAGCTACCCTACAAACTAGCCATTGCACTACTAGGTATTTACCCCAAAGATACAGGCATAGTGATTCAAAGGGCACCTGCACCCCAGTGTTTGTAACAGCAATCTCCACGATGGCCAAACTTTGGAAAGAGCCGAGATGTCCGTCAACAGATGGAGAAAGAGGTGATGGACACACACAATAGAATATTACTTGGCCATCAGAATATGAGATCTTGCCATTCGCAACAACACGGATAGGACTAGAGGGCATTATGCTAAGAGAAATAAGTCAGTCAGAGAAAGACAAATGCTGTATGATTTCACTCATATGTGAAACTTAAGAAACAAAACCGAGGATCATAGGGGAAGGGAAGGAAAAATAAAATGAGATCAATACAGAGAGGGAGAGGGATGCCTGGGTGGCTCAATGGTTTAGCACCTGCCTTCAGCCCAGGTCGTGATCCTGAAGTCCTGGATGGAGTCCCATGTCGGGCTTCCTGCCTGGAGCCTGCTTCTCCCTCTGCCTGTGTCTCTGCCTCTCTCTCTCTCTCTCTCTCTGTGTCTCTCAGGAATAAATAAATAAAATCTTAAAAAAAAAAAAAAGAAATTAAAAGCCCTTTAAAAAATACAGAGAGGGAGACAAACCATAAGGGACTCTTAACCATAGGAAAGAAACTGAGGGTTGTTAGAGGGGAGGTGGCTGTGGGGTAACTGGGTCATGGGCACTAAGGAGGGCACGTGATGTGATGAGCACAGGCGCTATATTCAACTGATGAATCACTGAACTCTACGTCTGAAACTAAAAATACACTACATGTTGACTAAACTGAATTTAAATAAATTTTTAAAATTTTAAGTTAACATATAGCTATTACAATATAGATGTAAGTACATATATACATGTATATGCAGTGAATATATATGATAAGTGCATAGAAATGCTATTAGAGAAATAAATTATGCAAAACTCTACCTGGGAACATAGAAGCAATTCAGAAGATTTTTTTTTTCCACTCTGATTCCCAAGGGGTTTGCCATCAAGATAACTAATGCGATTAGCTCATTATTAGCAGAACCATGATTAGGTTTCTTAAATGACTGAGCTGTTTTGAACAATACACCTGAAAGATACACTTTCAGAATTTTAGAAATGTAGACACCATTTGAGGAAACAGTCTTCCAGGAATCTGGGTCGTGGGGCGGGGGGATGTGCTTTTACTAAAATCCTCCACTGGGGTGTTATTCGGGGTCTGTGTCGGGAGAAGTAGAAAACAGCATGGCGGTCAACAGTCTGTCTTGGTCTAAACAAATATCCTGTTTATGTCATAATGTTTCATCACTAATTATTCTTCAGAGGAGTGATGAGGAATTAATATCAGCGACTTAAATGGTCACATTATTAAGAAGAGCTTTTTTAATGTCTGTCTCAGCTTCCATCAGCTTCAATTAGGCTTCCTGGAACCAACTCTAGTCTACAGCAACCTTCTCTTTGTGGCTTTTTTTTTTTTTTTTTTTTTTTGCAACGGTAGGGAATTTTAAAACACGAATAGCAAAAAGGCTACATACTACTGCTGTCTCAGAAAATTAATTGCTAGCATTCTGCTGAACTTGCAAACACCACACAGTTAATATAAAGAATCATTATTGAGGAAAAAGTGATGATTTTTGGCTTCTGTTTGGCTTTTAGATATGGATATCAGAGAGCATTTGGAGGCTTGTAAATTTTTTTAACTTTCTCAGTGTTTGATTTTTGGGGGAGGTAGAATAAATATTTCCACTGAAGGGTTTGAGTAAAAGCTGTAAATCTTTGCGTACCAAGCATTGCATCATCTCCGTGGTGGATGCAGCCAGATTTCTCTCCATGTAGCTACCGTGCTGGTCTTCCTGGGAGTCAAGGGTGGGTTGCTGTTGACTGATAAATATGAACCACATGTCCTGTGACTGAAGTTCCTCGGGAGCATGGACGCAATGTCTACAGCAGCCCAAACTCCTCAGCCAGATGGATGATGAGAACGTCCCTTCCCCTGCGGACCTCGAGGCTCAACTCAGCACATCATGCCTGCGTGTTGGTTATGAGGTCCACCTAGAGGACTGGATGCCCAGTGATCTCAGGATCAGCGCTGTCATCGCACCGTGGATGGGCCACGTGGCACTGCCATCGAATCTGACCCTTTTCGTCTATAAACAGTGCATGAAGGAGTAGATGTTCCCTCTCCTCAATTCACTAGCATTTGGCCCAAGTTGGAGGAAATGTGCAATATTGTGGAAGTAACCACTGTCACATCATTTCATTTGACGTACTCCCTGTCCTTCTAAAAGAGACCACAGACAGCATGCCATCCTAAACTTTAGTTTGGAACAATAAGGCACCAATCGGGTGCCATAGTGCCAGGGATGATGTAGATATTCAGGAATTATATTTCCACTTCCTAGGAAGCCTATCCAAGTTATTCTGTGCACATAACCCATGTGTGAGATTATGAGAATCATTTTCATCCTAAACGATGGGTACTTTCAAAGACACAAAAACTTTACTAAGAAGTGGAAGGTACCGAAAACTCTTATTTAAACTACAGTCAAGAAGAATATGAGGAAGGGAGGTGGGCAGGGGATTGGGGTGACTGGGTGACGGGCACTGAGGGGAGCACTTGATGGGATGAGCACTGGGTGTTATGCTATATGTTGGCAAATTGAACTCCAATAAAAAGAAATTTAAAAAAAAGAAGAACATGAACAATTGATAAGTTGGAGATACCTTATCTATGAAAAATGGATTCCTCCTCCTTCCCAGGGAGTGAGGCATTCATCAAGGTTATGGAATATGCTGAACTTTACAGTTGTGTTGGTCAGTGTTGGTGTTCAGAGTTACAGAGTGAGTGGAGACTGCTGGCTTTGTGTACCACCCATTCTCAGAGTGTGGTCTATTGATGACTTGCATTCACGATCGGCTGGATCGTGTTAGGGAGACTCACCCCAGAGCTTCCCCCCAGACTTATTGGACCAGAATGTCAGAGAATGATGTGCATATACATGTGCACATGTACCAAGCTCCCTGGGTGCCCTGAATACATTCCACAGTTGGGGAGATAGAAATCTTGGTGGTCATGGAGAAGGATGGAGAATGGAAACTACAGTCTCCAACTAGGGCCGTTTGTAGAAGGGAAGGTGCTGACTCTTGAGGTGCTGGTGAGGATTGGACTTTCAGGACTCCAGCCATGTAGGATAGGGATAAAGACTCTGTCCAACTTCAGCCAGGGAATGGGGTACTAAGCAAATGTACAGACTTGGAAATACGGCACATAGAAGAGTGATGTCGTTTCGAGAGTGCCTCTCATAGGGAGTTGGTATGTGCCCAGAATTTCAATTGCAGTTGTCAACATGGATTTAAACCAAGGGGCCAGGGGACTTTCCTGGAACCTGTGGAATTTGGAATAAGGAGGGGTGTCTTAAAACCATGAGGAGTTTGCAACTGAGATTTGAGCTCCTGAGACAAAACCTTTAGACCTACAGTGCAGAGTTGCTTGTAGAATCTACCAAAAACAGTGCATTGCAAAATGATCCCTCCAAAAATATGCAAGGGATTGAGTATTAGGGATGCTGCTCCCTCTCAGTATTGGGGTAATGATCAGAAGAAAAGGGTTAGCCTTCAAAGTTTCTTCTGCAGAGGACTCTGGGTAACAGCAACAGCCTCGTGATATTTATCAATCATTGACATCAAAGAGCAAAACCATCAATAATATCCTTGGATATGAGAGAGGATTATATAGAGAGGCTTTGATTTGAAAGAAATAACCTAGTACTCCGTCAAGATGAATAACCCTAAAATTTTACCATGAAACACCACCGCCAACAGAATATTCAATGCAGATGCATTGCTTTCATCTCTTCCAATTATAAAAGCATCACTATTAAAATGCTGCATCTTTATTGCATGAAGGACATTCTTTGAAGTGTTTATAGCTAGCATAGAATTCTATTGACTTGTTCTGTTGTAAATCGTGCGGCAGATAGTAGTACACTTGTAGCAATGCAACCAGATTCAATTCTATTAAAATAGATTTTTCCCTTTATAATTATTTAAAAAAAAAAGACCTGATTTCCATTTCATTTGCGGAAACATATAATTGTTACCTTCTAAGTCTTTATTCTAAAAGATACAGGGAAGTGGCACATGCATGGTAGTCAATGAGCGAATATGTTCAACTGACTAATAATCCATTTGGGAAAAAAGAAAACATATTACTAGGTCCAACTCATGTTCTGGAGTCCTGTCTGTGTGCGTTAGTGGTTAATCCCATCACATCTCAATCTTTTGCTTTCTTTGTTTCTGCCAAATTGTGCGTGCTTAGTAGTGCACCTGCTATGGAGAAGCCACATGGAGGGCAATGCTTGTAGTTATTCACGTGTTGGGGTTGTCTTCACTGTGTCCCAAGAATTTACAGTTTTTACAGGGGGTTTGGGCCGATAAGTAAGAAGGGAAAATAAGAGTGGAAAAAAAAGCACCTGGTAAATGGGTCAGTATTAGTTTTTTTTTTTTTTATGGGTCAGTATTAGTAAGATATCCAATTATTGATAAGCTACTTGAATCATCAAAAACCATTATTGAAAAAGAGGGAAATCTCTAATACTGAGTTTAACAAAAGCTCTAGCAAGACATAAATACACGTCAGTTTTTTCCTAGACGCACATATGAGCATATACACACATCTGTGTAAATTTATTTGTATACATACATTTATTTATTTACATATACATTATATATACAATAACATATATATTATATATACAGTAACATACTGTATACAATACATATATTCCTTTATATATTTATATGCATTTACATAAAAATTAAATTGTATACAATATGTACACATTATATACATATATGAATATATTACAATGTAGATATTGCATACAGTATATAAATATATGTATGTATTATATACATTAAAGGCATGTACGTTATACGCATATATATTTATGTTCACGCATGTATACCTTTATCATATTTATATTTGTAGTTGCTCTGTACTATAAATATACAGAAATCTGTCTTTATACAGAGTATATACTGTATAATACATGTCGAGTGAGAATATACATTTTCTTTTTTTTTTTTTTTTAGAATATACATTTTCTACAGAGAGATCCAGAGGGATCTGGTTTATACCATTAGCCATACTTCCAAAGAGCACAACTACAGCATCAGAATAAAACAAGTATAGAATAAAGAATATTGTTTTTGGTGCCTGGGTGGCTATTAGTTACGTCTGACTCTTGATCTCAGCTCAGGTCTTGATCTCAGGGTCATGAGTTCAAACGCTGTTTTGGGCTCCACACTGGGCATGGAGCCTCCTTTCAAAAAAATAAATAAAGATGCCTGGGTGGCTTAGTGGTTGAGCATCTGCCTTTGGCTCAGATCATGATCCCAGGTCCTGAGATTGAGTCCTGTATCAGGATCCCTCTGTGTATGTCTCTGCCTCTCTCTCTCTGTCTCTCATGAGTAGGTAAATAAAATCTTTTAAAAATACATAAAAATTTTAAAAAAAAATACTCTTTCGCTGCAATAATTTGCATTAGGAAATACCAATATTTTTATTTTTACTTTTTTAAAAGATTTTTATTTATTTCTTCATGAGAGACACAGAGAGAGGATGAGAAGCAGAGACACAGACAGAGAGAAGCAGGCTCCATGCAAGGAGTCTGATATGGGATTCGATCCCAGGGCTCCAGGATCACACCCTGGGCTGAAGGCAGGCACTAAACCACTGAGCTACCCACGGGTCCCTTTTTTTTTTTCTTACTTTTTTATGCAGCTAATGAAAAATGGGAACCATCTAGAGATATATAATGTTTAAATCTCATGAAGAAAATAGTTTTATTGAAAAAGATTAATTTTCCCTGGGACTTCATTAAATGATAAATTAATTGCATGTTCCACATTTTGGAGCACTGGTACATATAACTTGTTAAGAACACCTTTTAAAGGTGTAACTTAAATCCCAAAATAAATGTCCCATGGATCAGTTGCACAAGGATGTCTCACTTACCTGCAGCATGAAGCACTCGGGAAGGATTTTTTTTTAAGATTTTATGTATTGGGGATCCCTGAGTGGTCTCTGCCTCTCCTTCTCCCTCTATGTCTATCATGAATAAATAAATAAATAAATAAATAAATAAATAAATAAATAAATAAATCTATCTTTTAAAAAAAAAGATTTTATTTATTTATTTTAGAGAGAGAGATCAGAGGAAGGGCCAGAAGGAGAGACTCTCAAGCAGACAATGTGCTGAGCATGGAGTCCCACCTGGAGCTCGATCCCACCACCATGAGATCATGACCCAAGCCAAAACCAAGAGTCAGATGCTTAACCAACCCAGAGGTAAGCACCCCAGAGAAGCAGGAAAACACAGCTCAAACACAGCCCTTAAACATTCGCAACTAATTGCTTTTCATGGTCAAGGTCCTAGAACTGAACTGGGTTCATCTGGTAGGTGCCATGATAGGTAATAGTAATAGATTTTCCCATGTGATCTGAAGCCCCTGTGGATGTGGGCAGTGGTGAGGTGTCTGCTGTCAAAGTGGAGAGTACATCCTATGACACATGGCGACGGCTCAGACGTCTTATATTTCTTGGAAGCTGACTGGGAGGTTAATGATTTAAAAGGCTATTGAGCCATCTATTTATTACAAAGATTTTTTTTTCTCTCAAAAGTCCAAGTCTGAAAATTAGAGCAGTTGATCCATTTGGCAGCTTCCCAGTTGGTTTCTTTGAAAATGTTCTCTGAAATACTGAAATGATTCATTTTGTTGAATGTCTGGTCTGATGCTTGAGGAAGAATTGAAGACATATTAAAAATAAAACCTTCAGAATTTCCATTGCCATTGGAGAAATATTTGAGTTTTCTCTTTCTCTAGGAGTCACCTATAAAACCAGTGAAAATGTAGGGAAAAAAAATTGTAAATGTTAAGATGATAAAAACTGTGCCACTGCATGGTAATAATAGGAAAAAAATAGAGTTAATCCCTTCTTTCATTATTATAATGAGAAAAGCAAAATGAAGAAAAATGTTATAATAATACTCAGCATGTGGATGTGGGCGTTTCAGGTGGAGAGTACCGTGCGATCCATTGCCATAAAAAGGAAGTTGAATATATAACCTAAAAGAATGTAGAGACTAGTTTGATTAAATAAAACATTTGAGAGGCACCTGGGTGGCTCAGTTGTTGAGCGTCTGCCTTCGGCTCAGGGCATGATCCTGAGGTCCTGGGATCAAGTCCCTCATCGGGCTCTCTGCAGGGAGCCTGCTTCTCCCTCTGCCTGTGTTTCTGCCTCTCTCTGTATCTCTCATGAATGAATAAGTACAATATTTTTTTTTAAAAGAGAGAAACGATGTTAAGATGCAATAATACCCCCAAAATTTGAACTTGAAGAATGAAGAGATAAGAAAGCAACTCCCATGCAGAAAACAATATTTAGCGAGTTGAATAGTGTAGTGTTGCCAATAAATAAGTACACATAACAGCATGATTCTGAAAGAATGGTTGACACCATCTTCAAAAATGTGTTTTAGGGATGCCTGGATGGCTCAGTGGTTGACTGTCTGCCTTAGGCCCAGGGTGTGATCCTGGGATCCTGGGACCAAGTCCCACATCGGGGTTCCCTTGGGGAGCCTGCTTCTCCCTCTGCCTGTGTCTCTGCCCCATTCTGTGTGTCTCATGAATAAATAATGAAATCTTTAAAAATACCCAAACAAACATGTTTTAACATGTTAACTCTCTCCCACCTGAAACCAGGAAAGCAAATTAAAAACAGAATATAAAAAGAACAAATAATGTGATGGCACTAAGTTCATAAAACACAAGGTCAGTGATGTACCATGTGATTCCCTCGCAGGCCACTGGCGCCATGTGTCAGTTATCACAAGAATGCGGCGCACCAAAACTATGGGCTTTTAATTTGCATTAGAAATCATCCCACAATGAGAAGTGGGTGTTATACTATATGTTGGCAAATTGAATTTCAATTTTAAAAAAAGAAAAGAGGGCAGCCCGGGTGGCCCAGTGGTTTAGCACCACCTTTAGCCCAGACCCAGGATCAAGTCCAACGTCAGGCTCTCTGCATGGAGCCTGCTTTTCTCTCTGCCTCTCTTTCTCTCTCTCTCTCCTCTCTGTGTATTCTCATGAATAAATAAATAAATCTTAAAAAAAAAAAAAAGAAAAAGAAATCATCCCACACTGAGCAGCTCAAACAACCAACCATTTATCAGCTCGTGGCCTCTCTGGGTCAGGAGTGCAGGCCCTGAGTAGCTGAGCTCTCTGTAAGGCCACAGTCACAGTGTGAGCCAGCTGCATTCTCATGTGAAAGCTTGTGTGGGGCGGATCTAGGTGAAAGCCCACTTAAGTTATTGTCAGAATTCATTCGACTGTGGGTGTTGGAGTGAGAGCCCCAGCTCCTTGCTGACTATGGAAAGAAGGCCACTCTGAGGTCCTAGAGGTCACACACAGCATCTTCCCAGAGTCCTACTCACAATACAGGAGCTTGCCTTTCCAGACCCTGTATCAAACTGATCGCCATCCTAAATATACTCAAATCATCAGATTTAACTTTTTTTGAGTGTAGTTGACAAAATGTTGTACATTGGTTACAGGTTACAATGTAGTGACTCAAGATTTCTGTGCTGTGCCATGCTCACCACAAATGTAGCTACCCTTTGTCAACCCACATGCTTTAATGTGTATTTATTTTGAATATAAAATATGTTTCGTGGTGTTTTTTTTTTGTAGGTTGCTTTGACCTGATGGGAAAGAGTATATTGATTTTTATAAATAATTTATATAATGTGTTGTTTTTAGAAATATGAAGGCATTAAAAAACACATATTTCTTGGTCCTGTCGAAACCCTAAGCACAAATAATTAGTTATTGAATATAACCCTGTATGTCTTAACTGTGAGCAGAGCACAGATGCAGTGCTAATACATTCCTTCTCAGCAGTGCATGTAAATGTTTAGAAAAAAATAAAAATTAATAAATGCAAAATTTAAAAAAATTTTTTTAAATGTTTAGAGATATGTTGCATATACTGTAGCCAAAGAACAAGTCAGTGATCTCAAAGAATTACCAGAAAGTGTTAAAAATCATATGTGGATTGACTAGAGTTTTAGAACTCAAATAGCGTACGGCCATACTGTTTATAATGGGACGCAAATGTTCATAAATAGGGGCAAAAATCCATCATATAATTAGAAGACTGAAAAAGATTGCATAATTTTCACGAAGATAAAGCGGCTGCTCTGGAAACGTGGAATCAGACCATCCCATGAAAAAACAAATTTAAAAGAAATCCTAGTCGTCCGATCTTCTATAGGAATGGTGCCGCGTCCCCATTATGTTATCCGGCCGTTGCAATCGGCCTAAACCGTGAAGTCAGTCTGCCTACGTATCCACAGCCCTGAAAGCTATTTTCCGCATCTTCATTACTTCAACCAGCATCGAAATGCTGAACCATCATACAATCCAGTTTTAAATACACGCTCTTCCGATGCCCCGGCCTGCAGCATTTCTGTGCACGTAATAATGAAGCGTTTTTTTTTTTTTTTTTTTTTTTTTTTAATGAAGCGTTTTTAAGGGAGCAAGAAGAGGCCAACTGGGTGACAATGGCAAATGGAGGAACATGAGTGAAGCCAAAAATATATATGTATATGGTGCCGTAAGGCTGCTATAAACTTTTTATTAGCTCATGCTTGAGAAATCCTGAAAGACTCATTTGCGTCTTCCCTTCTTAATGTGTTCATAGGCACCTTTAGCTCCTAGCTGTAGAAATTAAAAGATTGCCTCACATAATCACTTTGTTTTCCGGCTTTTCTATCTCTTGTTGGGCTCCATCTAGAGACCTTTAACAAATCTCATGCTCCAACTTTACGCCCCCTCGTTGCACAGAGACTAATGAAGCATATTAGCGACTCTGAAAACAGTGAGCTCGTTGGAGACGGGACCCGTGACGTGCGCGGTCGCAGCACGGAGCTAATTTGAGTTACAGATTGAAAACCACATGGCCCTTCGAGAAGCCTAAGTGTTCGTAATGCTCATTGGAGCCATAGGTAATATATTTCAAATGGGCTTCGTTTTGCTGGCCTGCTTGTTCATTAGGAGGGCAACTAGGTAGCTCATTTAATAATGCATTATTTTTGGAATACACAACGGGTGCTCCGTAACTGGAGATTTCATCCAAAGGAGTACACACAGCCAGAATCTAGGACACTGCAAAATGCATTTACTCAGCCGCTCTATGAATATCTCAATTTGCATGATGCCACTCTACAAACCACAAAGAGGCAGGAACAATAGACCCTGAGTGTCATCATTCCCCCTAGAGAAATCATCTTTGGAGAATAGTCTTGAAAATCTACTTTATGAGCTCGTTGATCTACGGGTATTTGGATGTGTCTGCAACGGCCCTGTGATTAGCAAGTTTCTTTGGAAGAATCTTATGCTAGAAGAACGCTGTGTAGGTCCTTTGATGTTAAGTTTGTGTCGATAACTACCGGGTGGGACAGTGTCAACTGCTCATGGTAGGAGTGGACGCTTAGACCATCGTGGAATTGAAAACCAGTGGACAGTCCTGCATAAAGAGGGCAGACCTCATTATCTAAGACAGGAGGTAAGGCTGGAGGAGCTGGTGGCACTAGCAAGTGTCTTCTCCACACCAGTCGTCACACGCCTTCATGATATCTGGACCCTGAAACCTGCACAAAGGAGGCACACTGAAGATTGGGAATACGCCACCATCAACTAAAGAACTACCAGAAGCTAAGGGAGATCCTCTGCTGGAGTCCTCAGGACGAGGACACCCTCATCTCTGACATCCATCCTCCAGAACCTCGCAAAAGTAAATTGTGGTCTAAGGCGCTCTGTGTACTACGTTTTCTTACGGCAGCCCCGCAACCGGACGCTGCCCCCTTTTGCTGTGATGAGCGGAATTCAGGCCAACTGGCTTAGGCAGAGAAGGGTTTCCTTGTGAGAAAGTTCGGAGACTCTCCGTGGAGCCTGATTTTGAAGGTTCTACAGTTGGAACCGTATCCAACCAGCCAGTGGGAGCTTCTGAAGCATAAGCAATGTTCTGCACCCTTGTCATGCAGAACACCAGAAGGACACCCGGCCTCTGTGGGACAACTGAATGCCTTCCCAAGGAGAGCCAGAGCCCGATATCCCTGCCACCAAGTCTCTTACTTCTCAAACCACTGGGACGTCTACTTGTCCGCAGCTGATGTCCTAGGGAGTCTGGGATGTTGTCTGGATTCTATCTGAAATCATGCTAGACTTGAGGGAGTTCATTAATGTCGGGTGGAAGGCCTAGGTTGGGAGGCCAAAGAGGACCGAGGTCCATAGACATATCTGAACCTTCCACCATTATGGACATGATTTTGCAATGAGCGCATCGTTTTATGTTTTGAACTCAGCAAATGAAAGCCACGCCCTCTTTCACCCAGCCACTGGGGATCCAAAGTGAATAGAGCCGATGTAGTCTTCTTTCCGATGGACCTCGTTCTTCCAGTAAGAGGAATCACCGAAACGCGCAATGATGACTGGTATCTTGAAGGATCCTTGCGGGAGGATCCACAGCTAGAGTTGGGTGGGTTTTTAGCTGCTGCAGAGCACTTAGCCCAGGCGCCAAGGAAGACTGCAGTCAGGCTGTGTCCTTGGAGCCCCCAGCATTTGGCCCAGAG
The DNA here is from genome assembly GCF_048418805.1 of Vulpes vulpes. Taxonomy (NCBI): domain Eukaryota; kingdom Metazoa; phylum Chordata; class Mammalia; order Carnivora; family Canidae; genus Vulpes; species Vulpes vulpes. Next base: position 2,677,875 of record NC_132796.1, on the reverse strand, counting down.
CAAGATAAGCTGTGGCCTGATCGCCACCGTGCTCTGTGTGGTGGCCAGTGGGGTCTCCACGGGTACCGCGTTCTGACGGTCAACAAGGGAACAAGACCTAACACGGAGAAGCAGATGCATTTCCACGAAGATCCGAAAGATGAAGATTTCCACGCTGAGGTCTTATTCCCATCGTGTAGTCCACAAAAACGTGTGTCTACATCCTCTGAGGGTCTCCACAGGGTGACCATGATGTACGCTCTCATGACTGGCACACCTTCCGTCCCACATAGCGTTGCCCATTATTCTCTTTCCACATTTTGGCTGCTTGTACGGATTTGTTGTTCTTTTTTTTTTTAATTTATTTATTATTTATGATAGTCACACAGAGATTGAGAGAGAGAGAGAGGCAGAGACATAGGCAGAGGGAGAAGCAGGCTCCATGCACCCGGAGCCCGACGTGGGATTCGATCCCGGGTCTCCAGGATCACGTCCTGGGCCAAAGGCAGGCGCCAAACCTCTGCGCCACCCAGGGATCCCCGGATTTGTTGTTCAACGCATTTTACAATTATTTAATCCCATGCAGACAAGAATGCCCATGGACTGGAATTGAATGGAGTCATTCACACGCATGTACAATTTTCAGCTTTACTTTTTCCATCCAATTCCTATCCTATTCCATATCCTATTCATAATTCTTTTTTTTTTTTCAATTTTATTTATTTATTCATGAGAGACAGAGAGAGACAGAGAGGCAGAGACACAGGCAGAGGGAGAAGCAGGCTCCATGCAGGGAGCCCAACATGGGACTCGATCCTGGGACTCCAGGATCAGGCCCTGGGCTGCAGGCGGGCGCTGAGCCCCCCGGGCTGCCCTATTCATAACTCTCAATACGGCTTATTGTTTCCTTGCAGTAAATCACTCCTATTTCTTCAATTTTGACTTTTAACTGCAGGGCTAGAAAAATACGGTTTTTAAAAGATGATTATTTGTACGCAGCTAATTTTCCTACTTCTCCTATCAATTCTAAGGTTCATTTTATTTACAGAGTTACTCAGAATTTTCCATGTAGATGCTCATGTCACCAGGAAATAAAAAAAAACCACTCGATCTCCTCCTTGACAATGTTCACACCACGGGTTTCTTCTTTGTTTTCCTCTATTTGCTACAATCTCAAAGGGCGTATCAAATGATAGTGCGGACAGTAGGCATCTTCTTCGACTGTTCTTTTCATTAAAATTAGTTTTAACGTCTCCCACTTAAGATATTTGATGTTCATGTGACTAGTAGTGGCTTCCTTATTGCTCACAGGTGTTTTATTTGTTTTCTAGCTTTCCTTCCCTCACTCATACAGACACAATAGTACAGGTCACTTAAGATCATGACATTAATTCATTTGGACACACAGTAGATTTTAGATAATTTTTAAAAATTATTTTTAGGGGGATCCCCGGGTGGCTCAGCGGTTTTGCGCCTGCCTTTGGCCCAGGGCGCGATCCTGGAGTCCCGGGCATAGAGCCTGCTTCTCCCTCTGCCTGTGTCTCTGCCTCTCTCTCTCTCTATCATTAATAAATAAAAATAAATCTTTAAAAAATTATTTTTAAAGACGTCTACCTATTGGAAAACAGTAGTTGGAGCAAAGAGTGGAGACACCGTCTTACAGGTTGATGGATCAGTCCTCATTTTGCGTGTCATGTGGACAAAATTGAGTAATGCCTACTGATGGTTTTTGTAGAGTTTTTTGGTTTTTGTTGGTTAAACAGACCGTTTCTTGGAGGGCTCCTTTCAACATGCCAATGCCTCCTGTAAACGGGGTTGGTCTGTGTCACGGAGGACAGGTGTCACTTTGCCAGGTATCAACTAAGGTTGGTCCATCAACACAATCTGCAGCCGTGATTGTTTTGTTTAATTGGCTGTTGGGAAGCAGAATGTAATCAGCTCAGGTCATTCTGTCGCTCTTCAGGACACTCTTTTTTCTCTTGATAATGTGAATAATTAATGCGGCCAAAGGGTTTTGCATTCACCTGTCCACAGACATTACCAAGCACAAACAGTTAGTGTGATCCCAGTGAATTCTTTTTTACCGATTCATGCCCTGAGTCACAGATGTCCTCGTCTCGAGTTTCAATATGAAGAAAGGAACTTCATGGTTCTAAGAGAAGAAACGTAAATTTACCCTTTTATGTTGTATCCTCTCAAAGCAAGTATAGAGAGCCCTTTATCATGATTCTTAAGGTACGTTCATGTCGCAGCTCAATGATGGTATAAAAAATAATAATAATAAAGAATATCAGGAAATGGCTGGTTTAGGAAAGCCCCAGTAAGAAATGTGCATTTTTATTAATCTCCCTGACTGGCTTTGAATAATTTCTGATAGCACCAGAAGAGACCAGCAGTGGAGTTTTGGAGTTCCTTGTCAGATCTATGATGCTCCCAATTAAATGTTCCTAAAAGCATTCGTCTGATAATCACATGACTCAAGATAAAATAAATATCCATTCATTTTATAATTTAAGTGGCAGGGTTTTCATTCATTTCTATTGGATGGAGGTACTAAGTTTCTTAAAAATGTTTTGTTTTGTTTTTTAAATTTCTATGTACAACCATTTGCAGATATTCTCTGTAGAATTATCTGAGGAATATATTTAAAAATCTTTAACTCAGACCTGCATCTTGATGAACACACCCAATTGGATGGGAAGGTGGCCACTTTATAAAGAATCTTTAGGGCAGCCCCGGTGGCTCAGCCGTTTGGTGCCGCCTACAGCCCAGGGCGTGATCCTGGAATCCCGGGATCGAGTCCCACGTCGGGCTCCCCGCATGGAGCCTGCTTCTCCCTCTGCCTGTGTCTCTGCCCCTCTCTCTCTCTCTGTGTGTCTCTCATGAATAAATAAATTTAATCTTTAAAAAATAAAAAAAAATTAAAAATTAAAAAAAAAAGAATCTTTAGCAAAGAACCATAAGCCTGTGTAGACATAGCAGGGCACGGACAGCCAGTTGGGGATTCCAAGGGTAGCACACTGTGGTAAGGGAGGTGGATGGTCCACAAGGTCTTGTTGGTGATGTTCATGTGGATTCCTCTGGTGCCATTTCTGTCCTACGGGGTCTAACGTCCTCTCTAGGGATTCACCTTTGTCCTTCTAGGTTGAGATGCAGGCGGTGAGCAACTGTGCAGCAGATTCATGTCCTAGTTTTAGGCTTTTTTTTTTTTTTTTTTTTTAGCTTTTCTCTTGAGAGCCTAGCTCCCAGTTGTCTTTTTTTTTTTTTAAGATTTTATTTATTTATTCATGACAGACACACACACAGAGGCAGAGACACAGGCAGAGGGAGAAGCAGGCTCCATGCTGGGAGCCCAACGTGGGAATCGATCCCGGGACTCCAGGATCATGCCTTGGGCCAAAGGCAGATGTTAAACCGCTGAGCCACCCAGGGATCCCCTCCCAGTCGTCTTGAGCTCAACGTAATCCTTCCATCAGAGACGTACACTCTGGAGGGGCCTATCGGTTACCCTTCTCCAATTTTCATCTCCTTTGGAAATGGATAGTCACTGTTTGAAGGATGGCCTTTCTGGTTTTGCTCACGGGGCTCCCTCATACGACATTACCTCCTTCCAATATGTTCGCTTTCCACAAAGCGACGCAAAGGCAATTGCAGGTAACAGTGCGCCCGTCCACCTGCACTCCTGTTTAGAAAGAATGAACCTGTGTGTGTAAACGTGGCACCTCTAAAAAACTAAATTTCGATTGCTAGTATATGTATCTCGTTTTAACATGTGAAGACTTCAAAATTAACGCAACAGGCCTGACTGAGGAGCGTATTTATGCGTTTTGGTTTCCTGACGTGAGGTTTTAGTTAGGTTCTCCTGCATCTGCAGAAGAGTGAAAGGTTTGTGCTAATTAGGCAAATCGAAATATCATTCAGGAACACCAGATTTTGCAACAACCACATCCTACGTTACGCAAGACTAGAGGGAACGTAGGCGGGCAGGGGAAATAAAAGTCACGGGCACCTGAGCAGATGACCTGGCCTCATCCCTAATCCCCTCAGCCCAGAACCCTACACTATAGGAGAAATGACCACAATTGCACTGGTTTCTACCGTGGTAGGTCGGGAAAGAAGCTCTCTCTTTATATTCCATCGTCCTCACTAGTCAAACTCATTGAGCTTCAGGAACTCTTCCTATTTGAACCAAGAAAGAATTTTCAAATGAACGTAGCTTCCAAAAATAAGTAGAGTGACCAGTTCATTGAACGTCCCAATATTGCAGGTAGAAATATGAATCTTTTTTTTTTGGCCTCCAATTCCATCTGCAGTTAGATCACCTCAAATAATCCATTCCAGCCCGTAAACGCTTGTCTGATCAATCCCATTGTTTCCTGGCCAATTCGATCGTCATCAACTTGAGTTTGAGCCTAATTTACTCCTCTGTTATGTTCTGTGAGCTGAACTGTTCCTTGAAAAGATGTGTTGAAGCCCCAACACCCCCCATACCTACCTTATTTTGAAATAGGGTCAGACGGATACCTTCAAGCTCACGTGAGCTCCTACTGGACTGGGTGAGCCCTAATTGAGGGCCTGGTGTCCATATAAGAAGAGAGATGGGCACAGAGACACCCACAGATGGACGACAGCCATGGAGAGCCAGGGGCAGGCATGGCAGTGACGCATCTATGGCTAAGACATGACAAAAATTGTCAGCAACCACGAGGAGCAGAGAGAGAGAGACGTGAGGCACTTTCTCCCTCAACTCCTCTTGGAGGAAGCAAGCCCACCAGGATCTCGATCGCGGACTTCTGGTCTCCTACAAGAGAAAAGACCTCGGTTCCTTTCAGCCACCCACATCCTGGTGCGTTGGAAGAGCAGCCCTACCTCCTACTGAGCATAACGTTCCTCCTCCTGCCCCAGGGACAGTGGGATTTCCCTCCGGGAGCTGCAGATGCTGTGACTCTGCCCCCCGCACCATTCCCCGACATGAAGAAGGCACAATGGGAGTTTCCCTCCGTTGCAGTGCTTTGCATGCACATTCCGGTGCCTCGGAAACCTGGTTTTCTCATGAAACATGTGCTGGGGTCCTTCCAGACATCTCTCGGTTGGGCAGCTTGACAACGGGGAGAATTTCATGAAAATTCTTTGCATCAGTTTTTGAACCACGGGGGTGGGGTGGGGGGAAAGCACTGCACGTCCTATTACCTGAGCTTTGAACTTCAATGTTTCCCCTAGAACGCTTCCTTGAACCTATTCCAGAAGAATCAAACTCAACACCTCTGCTGCTGTCTTTTTTAGAGACGAGTGAGCGTTGAAAGTGTATATGTATTTGCTTATGGAGGACGCTATCCTATAATCACAATTTCAGAAAGAAAAACAAAAAGAAAGGAAAGCACTCGGTGATTCCACGGATGGTGTCAATACATGCCATTTCGCATTCAACTTCTTGTAACTCTTGCATTTGACATATTCTCACTCCCTAATAGATTAATTTAGACACAGGCATATGTGTACCCATTTATACACACATTTGAAGTAAAAATAATGTGATCTTTTATCTTTTTTTTTTTTAGATTTATTTATTTATGAGAGACACAGGCAGAAGGAAAAGCAGGCTCCGTGCGGGAAGCCCAATGCGGGACTCGATCCCAGAACCCCAGGGTCATGCCCTGATCCCAAGACAGCCTCTCAACCATTGAGCCACCCAGGTGCCCCATCTTTCTAACATTTATGACATTTTTCCTATCTAACATTTATGACATTTTTCCTATATTAGGGAATCACACAGAACTGCTGAAACTGCACTGAACAATAATAAGGGAAATCTCTACACTATGGATGTTGCTATAGCCTTTCCCGATATATAGTTTCTCACTTTAATTGTACGGAAAGTTTTAACATTTTATCTTAATCTGATCAATTTCTTTATTAGTTTCTAATGTTATAATTGTATGCGTTCCCCCCCACCCCGCCCCAGCTCTCCGGACTTTTGTAGATATAATAGTTTATTTAAATGAACCAACATTAATTTCCAGTCATAATCTCTCCTTAGACAAGGTGTATTGTTTTGTCGGCATATTGTTGAGAGGGGGGTTCTTAAAATGTGTTCAGGCATATAGATTAATTATTGATCTGTAATTCTCGTATTTTTATTAGGTTTGGCAATAATTTAACTCAAGGAATCGGGGACTCTGTAAGGAGAATTAAAATCATCTGGTTTTGTTTGCTTATTTTTGTTTATTTAAAGGATCTTTGGAGCACCGTAGGGGGCTCAGTGGTTGAGCGTCTGCCTTCAGCTGAGGTCATGATCCCAGGGTCCTGAGATCCAGTCCCGCGTCGTCGGGTTCCCTGCTCAGCAGGGAGTCTGCTTCTCCCTCTCCCTCTGCCTCTTTCCTTGTTCATGTTGCCTCTCCAGAATAAATAAATGAAATCTTAAAAATAAAAAAGGAATTGCGTTTGATACTGTCTTATTCTAAAAGTCTTTACAAGGGAAAACTGTATAATAACATTTCAAATCTCTTTTAGGGTGTAATTGGAAGTTCTAATTCCCTGCCTGCATTTGGGTCAAAACTCTCCTTTATCTGTGCTAATCCTTTCTTCTTATTCCTAACACTTCACACCGTGCCCTCCTCTTTATCCCTAAATCACGGTTACACATATAGTTTATTTCTCTGTTCTTTTCAAAGAACTAGCTTTTTTGCACTTGTACATTATTGCTACTACTTATTATTTCCTATTTAACAATTTCCAGTTTTACTGTAAACAGTACCACTTGCCCACAATTTGCTTATTATGCGCTCCGCTGTAGTTTCTTAAGGGAATACATTGTTCCTAATGTTCAGTATTTTCCTTTAATAGAATTTACAGCTATATGATCTGTACTTAGCACATATTCGGGCACATATTTTAGCGTTTAATATGAGATACAAATCTTTTTTTTTTTTTTTTGACTTTCAGTTGAATTTAGCAGACTAAATTTGACCAAAATATTATTTAGGGAAATGTTTCTTTATTGGTAAATGATTAGTATTTTTATTTTGGCAATCCTTTATGAGTATTTTCTAATTGCATAATTAAAAATATTAAATATAAACAAATAGATCACATTTGCACTTTATGAATTTTTTTGATCACAGATTTAAACTTTTTCCATAGATATTCTAGGGATGAATTACATCCCTAGAATTACAGATTTACATAGATTTTCCTTCTTTCTTTATCTGTGTACATGCTGATGTTATTGCTCATAATGCTGTTTACCTTTTCCTTTTCCTTAGATTTGTTGAGATTAGAAATCCAAACACTAACATTTAATTCCATAAGTTTATTAAAATATTTTCTTTTGCTCAAAATATGTAACTGATGATTCTTTTCATACATATTTATCAATTCTATATTTATCATTCATACATTTTACTTCTCACCTTATCCATTTTTTAGTTTTATCACTTTGTTTTAGGTATTTTTTTTTGAAATTCTGTTTTTTGACTCATTTACATTACTAATGTTTTTTATATTTTGACGCTTTTATTTTTCTTAAGGCTTTATATTTTCTGACCTCATCTAATCCATATTTATCCATTTTTCCTTTGGATGACTTTTATTTTTTTCTTGTCTGATTGCTGTGGCTAGGACTTTCAGGAGTATGTTCAATAAAAGTGGTGAGAATAGACATCCTTGTCTTATTCCTGATCTTAGGGGGAATACTCTGCTTTTCACCATTGAGTGTGATGTTAGGTGTCAGTTTTTCATAATTGGCCTTTATTATGTTGAGATATGTTCATTCTAAACCCATTTTGTTGAGAGTTTTTATCACAAACAGCTGTTGAATTTTATCAAATACTTCTCCTGCACCTATTGAAATGATGATGTGATTTTTATCCTTTGTTTTGTTGATGTGATGTGTCCCATTGGTTAATTTGCAGATACTGAACAACCCTTGCACCCCGGGGAATAAATCTCACTTGATCGTGGTGAAATGATTTTTTTTAAATGAAGTGTTAGATTTGGTTTGCCAATTATTTTCTTGAGGATTTTTGCATCTCTGTTCATCAGAAATATTGGGTTATGGCTTTCTTTCTGTGTGGTGGCTTTATCTGGTTTTGGTGTCAGGGTATTGCTGGTCTTGTAGAATAAATTTGGAAGCTATCCTTCTATTTTTTTGTTATAGTTTGAGGAGAACAGGAATTAACTCTTCTTCACCTATGAAGCCATCTGGCCCTGAAGTTTTGTTTGTTTGGAGTTTTTTTAGACAGAGTGACAGGGGTGGGGAGTGAGGAAAGAATCTCAAGCAGACTCCCCGCTGAGCTTGGAACCTGTCATGGGGCTCATTGATCCCACAACCCTGAGGTCATGACCTGAGCCAAAACTGAGAGTCACATGCTTAAGTGATTGAGCCACCCAGTGTCCCTTTCTGGAAGTTTTTTTTTGATGACTGATTCCATTTTGTTACTAGTAATCGATCTGTTCAGATTTCCTATCTCTCCCTGATTCAGTTTTGGAAGATTCTATTTCCTCACTCATTTTTTACTAGGTTGTCCAATTTTCAGCATATAATTTCTTGTAGTATTCTTCTAAAATCCTCTGCATTTCTATGGTGTCAGTTGTTACTTCTCTTTCATTTCTGATTTTATTTCTTTTTATCTTCTCTGGGTTTTTTTCTTCATGATACTGTTTTTTTTTTTTTTTCCTGAATTGAGTGGCTTGTCATTGACATTATGTTTTTCCATGTTGTTAAATGGCACTGCCTCTTTCTTCACACTCCTAACAAAAACACAGATAACCCTCCTTGCCAATAAGACACTCACTCATTCTCAACATTTTCCCCTTTGGTCTGTAGCCTAGCTTCCTTTCTTCCCAAACTCTTCTTTGAAATGCTCGGTGTGAGACAGTCCATTCTTTTTATTGCCCACAAATTAGTTTATCTGTTTAGGATATACAGTTGTTCATATAAGTACCAAAGGGCAACCATTCATTTATTTCAAAACTGGCTTTTGTTCCAATCCAGTGAAAGAACCCCATAGAATTCTTATGCTCATGCACAAAATAAATGATTTTTCCTTCAGAAGAGATTGTGTTTGTTACAGTCACATGAATATTTTAAAAAATCACAATTCTTATACCCACACTATGAGATGTTTTATGGAAGCTATCATAAACATATTTACCAGTCTAGTATTTCCTTCTAGCATGTCAAATCTGTTTCACAAAGTGAGCACTTTGCTGATCCATATTTTTACTCTATGGATGTGTCCAAGTTTTTATAAGAAGCCCAAGCCTGTGCTTTTAAGTGAAAGCATAGTAAGTAAGGAGCGTGTTGGAGCTTCCACATGATGTTCACAGAAGATTATACCACTCACTCCTGAAGCAAAGGGTTGAAATAGCACAAACTGCGGTTCAGATATTGATGACTGTGTTTGAGGGTTTTTTAAACACAGTGTTCTATTTCTTCCTAATAGAAACTGAATAGCAGAGCCATCAGAATGAGGTAAATCACATATCACGAGATTGTTTAATGAACTGTACAGGATGTCAAAGGAACAGCTGTAAATTCCCTGAAAATTGGACACTGTCAGGAGAAATCTGGCACCTACTTCAAGATAATTGCAAAAGGAAATACCCCCTGCCATGAGTTAACAGCATTTTTTTACTAAAAGCTGAAGTGAACATAATTTGCAGCTTGTAACATGTAATCTCTCGTAAGGACCTGGTGATTTACAGATCTGCTCACCCCTCTCTAATTTACGTGTTGCATTAGCCAGGTACTCTTCACGGATTCCATACAAAGTAAGATCAACTTTCCGTCACACCCCCTAATTTGCTTCTCTGCCTGTTTTAAAGGCAACTGTCACTGAAATGATAGAAGATGTGCCCTACGTAAACCCGTTAGCATGCGTGGGGGACGGATATAACACTAGCAAACGAAGCGTTGATACCAATCGCGTTGTAAGTCTGTTCTCACCGAACACGATGGCTATTTAAATTCTAAGTTCTGCAAATCACATGAGAAAAAAAAATATCACAACAGGGAATATTTATTGTTGCTGGAAAAATTAGAAACGACAAAAAGTTTGCTCTACGTTTAACCAATATATGTACAATTTTAGGGTAACCCAGCAGGTAGAACCGTGTCGCCTCCTATTTTCAAGTATTATTTCCATTATTTTCAAAAGACAGAATTGGAGTTCGTCGTAAATTTGCTTCAAATGAAATTTCCAGAAGGCCATAAATCATTCTGGTTTTTTCCCCCATATAAATCAATAACGTCAATTGCTTCTCCTTAGTTACCAGCAAGCCTATTTTGGAATCACAAATGTAGATCATTATGTAAGCGGGATACTTTTGTACATTAACCCAATAATTTGAGTTTTGATTGATTGTATCTAGGACTGTTGATGGGAAACTGACAAACCACCTTATACATAGGATAAATTACAGTGGACTTCCCAGAATTGGTGTCCACAACTTTCGTGTTTATAATAGCTGTCTCTAAGGCAGGTATTTCACATTCATGTATGCTTTTCTCGGTCATCGATCTCATGTTATGATGGCATTTCCACCTAAAATAATTGAGAACATTCTGTGTTCTCACAGAACTTAACTCTGTTTATCTTCAGTCAAATTTGATTGTATCTAAGACTATTGATGGGAACCTGACAAACCACCTTATTCTTAGAATAAATTATAGTGAACTTCTCAGAACTGGTGTCCACAACATTTTAAATTTATATTAGCTATCACTAAGGCATGTGAGATGGAATTCACGCCTACTTTTCCTGGTCATCAACTTCATGTTATGATAGCATTTCCACCTAAAATAATTGAGAAAATTCTCTCCATTCCCACAGAACTTAGCTCTGTTTATCTTCAATCAATTTCACAAGTTGGGTGAGAATTTTATACACTGAAATATGTTTGCATAATTCATGTGACCCTATTATCATTTAAAATTCCCATGGCACTTAAACATTCTGTGTGTGTGCGTGTGTGAATGCACACGCTAGTTCTTCATTAGTGAGTGCTCTTGGCAATATGTCAACATCATTCCCTCAACTGCATTTTGAACATTTACTATGCGCTGCTCTTCTCTGTACAGTGGAAAGTGTAAAAGGGAGAATGAAAGCACACTTTCCTCCCAAACGACTTTCTCCAGTAAGAGAAATACAGTGAATAAACAAAGTAACCTGAGCCAAAGACAAAAATATTTGCCAGAATGAAATACAGATACGGATGGTAGAAATGTAGGGGCTGGTGGGAGAGTCCAAGGACACATCCCAGTGTCTGCAGGCTGAGACACTTCAGCATTCATGGACCCCTTCCTCCCTGGAAAAAAAAAAAAAAGAAAAGAAAAGTATTAAAAATTTTGTGTGATGACCACTTTCATATAAAGATAAATTGAATTCTTGATTGATTATGACTTGAGCCTAGATATTTCTTTCCTGAAATGAGATTACTCTTGGGATTTCAATAACCGGAGGGTATTTTATTATCAGAGAGAGTGTGTCCAGGGGAAGAGGAGAGCTGAAACAGTGAGTGCCCGGTGCAGACAAAGAAGAGAATTATTTTCCACCTGTCTCTTACAAACAACGCTTATGCAATACCATAGCTGCATAAGAAAACACTGGGATTCGTAAACACCCAAGCCATCTACAGAAATGACAGAAAAGGGGCACCTCGGCGGCTCAATGGTTACGTGTCCAGCTCTTGATTTCGGCTCAGGTAATGATCTCAGTGTTGTGGGTTTGAGCCCTGAGCCAGGCTCCAAGCTCATTAGGGTGTCTGCTCAAGGATTTTCTCTCCTTCTCCCTCCTCCACTTTCCTCACTTGTGCTCTCTTTCTTTAAAATAATATAAATAAATCTTTTTAAAAAAGAAAGAAAGAAAGACAGGAAAATCCAATACCCAATTGAGAGTAGAAGTTATTTTTTTAGTAGACTCCACACGCAGTATGGGTCTTGAACTCACAACCTTGACATCAGGAGTTGCATGCTCTGCGACTGAGCCACCCAGGCACCCCCAAAAGCTTTTTTTTTTAAAGATGTATTTGTTTATTTGATAGAGAGACAGAATGAGTAGAAGGCACAGGGGAAGAGAGAGAGACTCTCTCAAGCCAATTCCCTGCCCCAAGCATGGAGCCTGAAGTGGGGCTGCATCTCACCATTCTGAGATCATGACCTGAGCCAAAACCAAGAATCTAATGCTTAACTGACTGAGCCAACCAGACGCCCTCAAAACTATTTGTTTTAAATTAACTATTGCTCATACTATATTTCTTAGGTGTTTAACTGATTCAACTCCTATTGATTGATTCTCGGTATACAATGTGTCAACAAAAACTGTTTTGAAATGTAATGACTGACATAGTGATGTTAGCATTTGCCTTTAGCTACCATAATGTACCCTAGTCGTGCAGCCAAAAAAGAAACACTTTCTAATGAGAAAGATCATGGGAACAACCAGGGACAGATTTAGTTCATGGGCTCACCAAGTAGACTGTCATCACTATCCTCAGGCTTATCTCCAAACGCATTAAGATAATGCAGCAAATTCCTATACATTTTTATATGTATATAAATATGAATAATGAATAAAATTCCTATACATTTTTTACAGCAAATTTACATTTACAGCAAAATTTACATTTACAGCAAATTCCTATACATTTTTATATGTATATAAATATGAATAAAGAATAAAAAACATTCTTTGGATATTTCCTAGTGGCACTGGATCATAATTAAAAATCCCTTCCCGGGACGCCTGGGTGGCTCAGCAGTTGAGCGTCTGCCTTTGGCTCAAGGTGTGATCCCGATCCCAGGATCATGTCCCACATAGGGTTCCCTGTGGGGAGCCTGCTTCTCCCTCTGCCTGTGTCTCTGCCTCTCTCTGTGTCTCTCATGAATAAAAAATAAAATCTTTAAAAAAAAAAATCCCTTCTTGCCCCTTCATTCCTACCATACATATTTATGCTAGCCACTGTACAGGGGTAATACACAGGAGAACAAGCATCCTTTGCCTGAAATAAGTCCGTCATATATTGAGCCTGGCAGGGACTACTTAAAGAACTTGTATTTGCTCTAACAGAAACATGAACAAAATTCTAACAGCGATGGATCCTGGAAAGTTTGGGGAAGAGACACATTTGTGGTGAAGCTGAAATGTCTCACTGATGTTGAGGGCAAGATTTCTCTCTAGAAAAGGAAGAAATGTCAAGAATAAAGAATGTTTCTCATGGTCAGTTCCAAAGGATTACACTTTTCTTCATTCCTCCTAGTACCAATTTTTATTATGATAAATATCTGTAAACAATTAGCATTGCTGAAATGACAGGGGAAGGACTTCTGCTTCCAAACAAGTTGGAATGAGAGACACCAGATTTTAGTCAGAGCCAAAAGGAAAAGAGATCAGATAAGAAAAAAACATATATTATATAAAAATATATATTTGTAAAAATATATATATATGAAGATTATAATAATATATAATAGACTTTGGGATCCCTGGGTGGCGCAGCGGTTTGGCGCCTGCCTTTGGCCCAGGGCGCGATCCTGGAGACCCGGGATCGAATCCCACATCGGGCTCCCGGTGCATGGAACCTGCTTCTCCCTCTGCCTGTGTCTCTGCCTCTCACTCTTACTCTGTGACTATCATAAATAAAATTTAAAAAAATTAAAAGAAATATATATAATAGACTTTAACTGGTGCTGTAGTGCCTGGTAAATATATAAAATGATAACACAGTTGTATAAGTCAGAAACTAAATTAAGTTTGTATTGGCATAACATAAATGCATATCAGAAACATCCCAGCCTCCAAGATTCTTAGGATCAAGTCAAAGCCATCGTTAACAAGGAAAACTATAAGCCATATGACAATGACTCCAATATGCTATTTTGGATTAAAAAAATAATAATTACATTTCTGAAGAGAAAATTAGTTGTTGTAATAATTTCAAAAATAATTACAATTCCATCTGTGCTGAAATACGCAATGACCTTTCCAATTAGGAATATAAATTTGTTCTTCTGTTCTATTATTTTTTAATCAGAATATAAATTGTAAACTTATTAATATGAAGATATAACTGAATTCAGGTTGTATTACTAAAAAGTTTTGCAGTGTGGTCAAGCGTATTGTACAGAATCACGTCTGAAATTCAGAGATGGTCACTCATTAAAGTCCCGTGAGTAAATACAACTCAAACATAACTACAGTTATAAGCAAGACTCCTAATGTGATAAAATGTCCCTCCACTCCAGCGTACAGTAATTATATTACTTGAGTACCCAGGAGGAATAATGGAAACTCATCACTCCTCGCTATGCCTTTACAATTTGTCCGCTTCTTTATGCTTAAAGCCGGAAACCGAGAGATCAGACATGGAGCATGACAAATAAAAGCAAAAGAGTGTGTGCTATGGTTGCAAAGACTGTTGCTGAACTTTGGACCAATGTGTTTCTTGGAAATTGCTAGCTCTTCGGTGCAAAATCATTACTACTGTCTTATACCCGGAGGATATAATAAAGGTCATAGGCAATTTTAGGGGAATATTCCAGGAGTCTGTCAACCATGAATAAGAAAATGCAGATTTCCCAAAGAAAATGAAACCACTAATTCAAAAAGATACACACACCTCTATATTGCTTTGTTTACAATAGCCAAGATGTGGAAACAGCCCAAGTGTCCATTGATGGACGGAAGGATAAAGAATATGTGGTACATCACGATGGAATGCGGTGATGGAATGGAATGGGACATCATAAAGGAATATACTCAGCCATAGAAAAGCATGAGCTCTTGCTTTTGTGGCCACATGGATGAACCCAGAGGGTGTTATGCTAAGTGAGGTAAGTCAGACAGGCAAAGACAAATACCGTATGATTCCACTTGTATATGGAATTTAAGAAACCATACGAAAGAATAAGCAAATAGCAGAAACAGACCCATAGATACAAAGAACAAACTGATGGTTGCGAGGAGGGAGGGGGTGAGGAGGATAAGCAAAATGAGCAAAGGCCAGTGGGAGATACAGGCTTCCAGTTATGCGATGAATATTTCATGGGAAGGAAAGGCACACACAGCACAGGGAATCTAGTCAACGGTACTGTCGTCGTGTTGTGTGGTGAACACAGCATAATTTGTAGACTTACCGAATCACTATGTTGTACACCTGAAGCCAACCGAACGCTGTGTGTCCACTCTAATTCAACAGGAAAAAGAAAGAAAATTGGGTATTTCCCTGAACCAGTTTAGATCAGGGGAGAGCGATTATTTTCTGTGTAAGAGCAAAGGGTCATCCAAGGGTAGAAATAGCCTGATTCCTCGTCCTGTATGTTTTCTCCTAAAGTGTGTCTACAACAATTCATATTGTGCCTCACAGAGGTTGAATGAGTGTTATTTGGAGATCTGGTCGCCCCTCTATGTCTACACGAGACTTTCGAAAGTCACCCAGGCTGGAATCTGCAAACGGCTCTTCCCAGACCCCTTGCAAACTGTCATCCCGGTAACTTCTGTCTCGAAGGCAGAGATATTAGGAAGAAGACATTTGTCAAAGGAGGACACCGTGGTCACGATGCTGGCAGTCTCTTGTGGTAGCTAGTGTGTGAGTCTATGCTGGGAACTATAGATTCGGCAACAGCCATCGTGATATTCCTGCTGATGCTCTAGGACCTTGCTGGCAGTTTCTAAGTCATCAGATCTTCATGGAGCAAGTGTAGAGCTTGGAGCTGTCCTGGGGTTGATGGCAGCTTCCTGACATGCACACATTACACGCTTCCTGCATTTCCCCCACGCCCTTTAGTTTTCTCTGCAGTTCCTGCAGCATTCCTGATTCTATTCGTACAACCAAACCCCATTATTAAGTCCTCTATTTGAAATACCTGGCGTGTGCTGTTTTTCTAATTATGACTGGATGAAGTCAGCCCGTCTCTGGGGGGTTTCTCTTCCTAAAATGGAAATCGAGCTGGTCAGAGTTTAAAGGAGCGTCAATTCAGAAAGAAAATGAGACATACGGTGGATGTAAGTGGCTTCCCCAAACTGTTGTGTGCATTTGCATGACACTTGGAATAAAAATGCCAAGGTACACATTGGCAAGCAACATCCAAACACACACACACACACATTTTTTTTTAATTCTTACTAAAGACTTTATTTTTGTATAAATTTATTTTTTATTGGTGTTCAATTCACCAATATATAGAATAACACCCAGTGCTCATCCCGCTTACTAAAGACTTTATACAGCATTTAATAGATGCTTTTCTTTCTGATGATTTAAGGAATCTTCAAATAGCAGAAAGGGAGTTAGTATATACTTGGATCAAGAAAAACAATATTTATTGAGACATCAAAATAAAAAGAACGTTAAATGTGTAACAAGGGCTGTGTTATTGGGATAACACAGGGGGCAAAATATGATTTAAAACAAAGTTAAAAAATAAATAAATAAATAAATAAATAAATAAATAAATAAATAAATAAAAAATAAAATAAAACCAAGTTTAACAAAACAGTTTGATGGGAAGAGAGCAGTTCTGAATTTGCCCATCCTATCTTACAATGTCAAAACCCATACCGGAAATACATATATCTATATATCGAATCAGAAACTGGCAATTGAACCATTTTTGTGAGAGATTTTAACTTGCCTTTTTCAGAGACATATGTAGCTGACAAAAATCAGGAAAATCAAGAAGATATGTATTCTACCAACTGTTGTAATCTAGGAACTGCTCTGATCTTACAGGACGGCTGAAAAGCCTGAATATTAATATGAAGAAATTACTTACAACTTTTATGCACTTATAAACATTTATCAATGTGGACTCTGTGGTTTTTCCTGAACAATTTTTTCAGATAAAATTGAAATTCCACCTAAACAACAAACACATTTTTAGTGGACACATACCCTGTTACATTAGATGTACTCCTACTAAGATATTATTATGGGAAAGTTTTATTTCAATGGTGAAATAATAGGATTATTCCTTATAGACCAATAAGACAATATGCCCTTTGTGACAATTCTATTCATCAAGGAATTGGAATTCTTACCAGCACAGAAACTGCAAAGGAAGTGAGAGGAACAGCTAATATTGGCAGATGTTACCAAGTAAGTAGTTTTCTACACAGATATATTAAAAAAAATAAAACAACAGAATAATTTTAAAAGTATTCTCAGTAAAAGATCAGTGCACATATATGAATAGGACTGATTTACACCAGACACCAAATGTGACTGTCATTTGCTCAAAAATTCTAATCCCAATGGAGATAAATCTGTAAAAACACATGTAATAAAAAATAAACAAAAAAAATAAACAAAAAAATAAAATAAAAAATAAACAAGAACTCCATGTAAAACAAAGGTTAAGGAACAACATGAAACAACATCTAAATAAATTGAGATCTATCAGTTGTCATGCTTAGATACGGACCAGAATTTGTAAATCAAGAAGCCAGTAAAAAGCGTGCCACATGCAAAATAAATAATGATACTATAGCTGTTCTTGTAACCTTTACTTTCGCTTTCAGCTGTATTTGAAGGATATCTTTATCAGTGATTTAATCAGACAGCACTTTATTTTTCTGAAAAAATAGTAAGTTCATGAGTATGGAGGACACAGTGCTCAGAAAAAGTCATTCTGCACCCACGATCTTGCAGTGTTCTTCTTCATCATCCCAACAGGAGGGATGGGACTTCCGACTTAGAGTTCCAAGAACGGTGCCATGTGTAAATATGCAGTGTTGTCACTACAGGCAAGAAGAAAAAGGGTAAGACTCCTATATCTAAAGGATCCTTCTGTTAGGAGAGTGGTTTAATTCTGGAAACCCACCCAGCTGACTTGAGCCCACATAGAATTTTCTAACACTGCAAACCAGAGCTACCTCTAGCCACAAAAGCATCGGGAGAGAAAAATCTACACAGCTGTGGACATCCATCATTCTGAGCACCTCAAAGATTTGTGGGGAAGAAAAGCATGGATACAGCGATGTCATGGACACAGTGATGTCAAGTAGCAGCGCTGCCACAGCTGATGATAGGAACAAAACTATAGAAGGAAAATCTCCATATTGTGTTAATTTATCAAATTCCAATCAAAGTATAACTTCAAAGCAAAAAGCAGAGACTTCAGATTTTCAGACAAAAACATCAGAGGGCACGTGGTTGACTCACTGGGGTAAGCATCTGACTTCGGCTCAGGTCATGATCTCGGGGCCCTGGGATCAGCCGGGTTGGACGCTGCGCTCAATGGAAACTGTTTCTCTCTCATTCTCTCAAATAAGAGCTTTTTAAAAAAGATTTAATTTAGTCATGAGAGACACAGAGAGAAAGGCAGAGACACAGGCAGAAGGAGAAGCAGGCTCCCCAGCCTGATGCAGGACTCAATCCCAGGACCCCAAGATCATGACCTGAGCTGAAGGCGGACACTCAACCACTGAGCCACCCAGGTGCCCCTCAAATAAAATCTTCAAAAAGAAAATAGAGAAGGAACAAATGAATGAACTCGAAGTACACATATTCTGTAAGACAAAAAGACTATAATTACTTGGGGAGGAAAAAACCAACAACAACAACAAACTCTGGAACTAAACCACTGGGTTTTTCCTACTTTTTGGTGGTTGAACAGCTTAGAAAAGTTTTCATTCATGCTGGAAAAATAGATGAATTCATGACATGATTTATCATAAATACATTTTGCCTGTCTATAATGCATTAGCGTGTAGGCTTCTCTACTTTGTCTTTTTATAACTGTTTAAAAACCTATACCTGATTGAGTTACATTTATTTGATTTTTTAAAAATACGGCATAACTGTAGAACTCTAGCCCATTGTGTTCAAATAAATGTGTCTAAGGAAACATAGCATCATCTTTGTGAAGAATTGTTTTATTTTTCCCTTCGAACAATTCCATATAAATATCGCAGGTGAAATTCAATATTTCTAATTTTCAAGGCATGCCCATAAAAGAGGGAAAGGCAATTTTTGTAGATGCAATTGTGTATTATGTGGGAACATTTAGACCTAGCCAACTCTCAAAATTGAATAATTTGGGGGATTCTCACAAAGGGAAATAAAACACTGGGAAAAATTGATTTGGTGCTCTACATCATAAATGAGCCCATTTTGTAGAGTTATGTATTTATAGTAGCATCCACTCGAAGTGCGGAGGGAGAAAGGTATTTTTGATCAGGCTTTTGCACATTTTTGTGACTGGCGCATGCCAGTATTTGTGGCAGAGCACAGACATTTATCTTGCTCACCTTTGTTACTCATCAAGTTGCCATTCTCTGTAATATCACCCCAAATTGTGTTCTACACTGCTTTTGCCTGAATGGAGCCTAACGTCTCAATACGTATTCCAGGCTCTGAACTGGGCAGATCATCTCCTGTGGCACGGACTTAAACATGTACTGAGCAAGGATAAATGTTGGAAATTGATCATTTATTCTAAGCCCTTTTTATAAATTATTAAGTGCCTGTGTTTTAAATGCCTAATGTATGTTCATATACACATTTTAACCGTGTGAATAAGATCAAGGTGACAAAAAGTAGTATTTTTTACCTTCAAGAAAATTTTCTCTAGTATTTACTTACTAGGAAAGTTTCAGCGTTAGGTTCGATGCAGCAAAATACAGTCCTGCCCGAATCCAAGCATTCTTCAAAAGATTTATTCATGTTCAAGGGAGTCATTAATACTGGGGCCTGCCTGTTAGGAGCTTAATGGAAAAGCATGAGAGGCATAGCAGCCATGGTATTGGCTGTAAATAATCATATATAAATGTAATTTTATGAAATAACCTGAAAATTGAGAGGGAGACAAACCATAGGAGACTCTTAATCATAGGACACAAACTAAGGGTTGCTGGAGGGGAGGGGATGGAAGGATGGGATAACTGGGTGATGGGCACGTGATGGATTGAGCACTGGGTGTTATAGAAGAATGACGAATCGCTGAATCCTACCTCTGAAACTAATTTAAAAATGATTCAATTTTGTGGTTCTAGCCCTCAAGACAGTTGGGTATGTAGTAGGGGGTTAATAATTGCTCCTTGCATATCTAATCAAAATATCAAATGAAGAGTAATCTCTGAAATACATCTCTATATACACACAAATGCTACTTTTGCTGCTGGCAAACGGAATAATAGTTTTGATATTGCCTATTGGGTAAGACTCTATGGAAAAGAATACGGCAAATTGGAGAAAGCATAGGCGGTTTCCAGTGGGCTGACTCGACGGCAGCCTTCCATGTCGACAAGATCGCCCATCTGTTTGGAGGCAGCATTGGCCGCCCACCCTGTTAACATGTCAGTTTGGTTTTCAGAGGAGAATTGCTCCCACGAACGTATTGCTGGCCTTTGAGAATGCTCATTGCACACACTGGCCGGAAGAATGGTGATCGTGTAATCAGTATAACAAGAAAGCATGATTCGGGGCGTCGTGAATGATTTTTGAGTGGAGAAAACAGACATGCTTCCCTACCTGAGGACATAGTGAAGTGGCGGGTGGTGTAAACTCTGACTCTTCACCACACCGCTGCCTCCTGGCCCCCACTTGTGCTTGGCCCTTGAGTCACACACTTCGTCCTTCTGCACCCTGTGGTTTGCTGCCAGAGCCTGACCCCCTGCACCAGCCCAGAGGGCTTCCTGAGAACCCAGTCAGAATGGGGTTTGGCCAATGGATGTTGGAGGAGGATTGGGGAGCACATGGCCTTGTGTCATCTATCCCCAGAGCTCTTCTTGGGGCCCTGCACCATGCATGACTCCTCTGTGCCCCTTCTGGTTCCCACCTCTTGCGGTTACTGATCCTGCAACTTTTTACTGACTTTGTTCCCTTTACTCAGGCTCCCCTGGGACCCCCGACTCAACACACACCACGGAGCAACATTTATATTGCTGCCTTACCAACCCCCAAATTCCACTGTGCGAGCATTAGCAACTACACACACAAGTGTTCACGTTCCTCATCTCTCTGCACGAAAGATGTCTTGGCATCCTTTCCCTTCTTTGATGTATTTTTCCAGTGTTTTAAAATTTGCTGTATTTAATGTATCTTGACCATCTTGTTGTAATGGTACATAGACCAATTCATAAATATGGAGGGTGTGTGTGTGTGTGTGTGTGTGTGTGTGTGTGTGTCTGGCAGTCTAGATTTCCTCCTTACATATGAGGAATGATGTTGTAAGCATCCAATTCCACATAAAAAAACGCAACAGTAAATCACCTTATGCATATTTTTCATGGAAGTATAGATGTGTATACAGGATAAATTCCTAGCAGTGGAACTTCTTGGTCAATTGTAGATGCATTTGTAAGACTTGGAGATATTTACAAATCCCACTTTAAATACAAATTCAATGGTAGCGGGTTGAGATCCCTCTGGAAAAGGGTGAGAACATTTCAGACTTGTGAATAGAAGCATAAGTCACATTTCACAGTTCAACCGAAACTGATAGGTAAAAAAAAATGACCATAGTGTGCTTTTAATTCTCATGTCTCTTTTTTATTAATGGATGGTGCATATTTTATATGAATAATAATAATGTATGTGTCACTCCTTTATCAACTCTGGATTAATTTTCATTGTCCTTCTTTTAGATGACATCTCCAGGTTTTTATATGTACATTCATATTTTTAGCAGATTTTCGTAGATTTGGAAATTAGCCTTTTGTGATGTGCTTTACAGAAATTTCCCCAGAGTATCCCTCTCCTGCTTTATGTACCTTTTGCTATAAAGACTATGATAGGGCAGCCCAGGTAGCTCAGTGGTTTAGTGCTGCCTTCAGCCCAGAGCATGATCCTGGAGACCCAGGATCGAGTCCCATGTTGGTCTCCCTGCAGGGACCCTGCTTCTCCCTCTGCCTGTGTCTCTGCCTCTCTTTCTGTGTCTCTCATGAATAAATAAATAAAATCCTTTAAAAAAAAAAAGACTATGACAAAACACTTTTAATCAAATTTATTGAGACTTCCATGGCTATCAGAGTTTGAGTTCATCAAAGGCTTTTCGGAATGCCTGGGTGGTTCAATCACTGAAGCATGCAACTCTTGATCTTGGGGTTGTGAGTTTGAGCCCCACATTGGGTGTAGAGGTTACTTAAACAAAAAATCTTCTTTCTTGAAAAAAAATGTGCCTATTTATTTGACAGAGAGAGAGCACAAGTAGAGGGAGCAGCAATCGGAGGGAGAGGGATATGGGCCTTCATCCCAGGATCCCAAGATCATGACCTGAGCCAAAGGTAGATGCTTAACTGACTGAGCCACACAGGTGCCCCTAAAATATTTTTTAAAAAGAAAATTAGGAATACCTAAGTGGCTCAGTGGTTGAATGATCCTGGGGTCCTGAGATCGAGTCCCACATCGGGCTCGCACAAGGAGCCTGCTCCTCCCTCTGCCTGTGTCTCTGAGTCTCTGTATGTGTCTCTCATGAATAAATAAATAAAATCTTCAAAAAAAAAATTAAAGGCTTTTCCACAAAAAGATTCCATAATCATCTATATAAAATAAATACACAAACTCTATTTAGAAAGCAATGACATGGGATCCCTGGGTGGCGCAGCGGTTTAGCGCCTGCCTTTGGCCCAGGGCACAATCCTGGAGACCCGGGATCGAGTCCCGCGTCGGGCTCCCGGTGCATGGAGCCTGCTTCTCCCTCTGCCTATGTCTCTGCCTCTCTCTCTCTCTCTCTCTGTGTGTGACTATCATAAATAAATAAAAATTAAAAAAAAAGAATTTAAAGAAAGCAATGACATGACTATAGTATAAGTGATATATAAAATACAGTAAGATATATTATGTGTATAATTAGCATGTGATCAGAATCCCATAATTGCAATAAATATTCATCTTATCAGGCATCATCTGTCTACCTGTAAACCTTTTAAACTGAGCTATATTTTTGAGGTACAAACGTGCTAACTTGGGGCTGGCTGTAAAATTTAGAAAAATAGTGAACCTATCTCATTTTTAAATGCAGTGATATTTTTATGAATTCCACATTTCTTTTAATACTGGCATCGTTTCCTTCATAGACACATAATTGAACATTCCTTTCTGTTTGCCGCATTCTGTTCATAGCTTGACCCCCACTGTGTTTCTTTTGCAATTTGGATCCTTGGAGTGCCCAGAGGTCCTTTCAGTAGCACCTGAAAGGTTTGTCCCTTTTTGTGGTCATCAGATCAGAGTGGAGAGCAAAACATTTTGCAGTATCAGGCTGTTGTTGAGCACGGATGGGGGCAATTGGCTGATAACGGTTTGTGTCTACAGTGAAACCTATTGCCAATAACAGGGTTATATTTCTGGCCTCTTAATAGCTTTTAGGAATCATGGTTTATGAAGAGCTCCATATCTGTGTTTTGATGCCTCAATAGAACTTCTGATAAACCACTGATGGAAAACCGTAAACGCTGTTTTAAAACCAAAGAGGATCGTACGCACAATGCAGCCTTGCATGGAGGGACGTCTGAATAGGTGCCAAGTTCCCTATTGAATCATCCCATATTAATGATCTAACCATGTGTCACCCTGAGACATTATTACCCATAATTCTGGACACTCCCAGTGTACATCAGCTTACCCCGAGCGCTTGTGTTTGGTAGGACTGTGTTCTTCGTGGCTTTATGTATTACATCAGCAACAAAGTCATTGAGGCAAATAACTCCTGAGAATCTATTGCTTTGGAAATGAAAGTCACAAGATACAAGGCAGGGTGTGATTAGTAGGCACAACCTCACGTTTGTCAAACAGCAAAACCCCAAAATGAACATGTGTGGCCTAGTTGTGTTAGCATATCTGGGGCCTATTTAACATCAGCCTGTGTGTGGTCTAGTTACTTCACCATGCAAATCTTGCAGGGATATTTTATATTTATTTGAGGGAGAGAATGAGGGAGCAGGAGAGGGAGGAGGGCGGCAGGGAGAAGCAGACTCCCCACTGAGCAGGGAGCCCGATATGAGGCTTGATCCCAACACCCTGGGATCATGATTTGAGCCAAAGGCAGATGCTTCACTGACTGAGCCACCCAGGTGCCCCCTTGCAGGGATATTTTCAATAAGTGCATCCCGTTGCATGCGTATCCCAGTCACTTATAGAGGAACCCTCAAACTCTGGCAGTTGCAAAACACGTGAATGATGCTTGCCTTCTTTAGATCTGCTGACACAGAAACAGAGACTATGGTTCCATCTAGCAAATGAAACCAAAGCACTCAATCCTTGAACTCACGCAGGGGGAATGTGTCTGATTATAAACACAAGGGAGCCTGGTGTTAGCTGGGTGTCTATAACAGAGTTTCCCATCCTAGGTAATTGAGCCGCATAAATCCCAAAGCCCACCACACACCTAGTGAATTGGAATGTCCATCTCTCAAAAGCCTACCAGCATGTGTGATGGTCACCAAATGTCGTAAACTGGGGTGTTATATATTCAGTAACCATGTCCCTTTGAATGCAGTAACTTAGTCTCTGAAGCAGCTGATGCTCCTGGAAAACTCTCAGCTCTTTCTCTGAATGTACGTGCAGACCTCCCTCGAATATTTTTTCATCGCCTAACAATCTAGAAATAAAAGCACACGATTCTCAACTTCTCACATGACTTCATTGCCTCCCTTTGTTCGCTATGCTTCGGGCTTCATCCTGGCTTGAGTTGGTGACAATGCTCATCTATTTTTCGGGACTGTCCATGGTACCCCTCTGAGTTACATCCTGAATGACAGCTTTTTGGAACGCTAGATTCTAAAGAATGTTTCCATGGCCTTATCAAAAGGAAAGTGTATGTATTTTGACTGTGAGGAGGCTGAGATCGACCCAAGTCACATATAAAATCTAAAGGTACAGAACACACTTAAAAGGTTTGAAAGTGTTCTAAAGAGCCTAAGTGTGCAGGTGATTTGGATGATAACAATGATGAAATACAGTACTTTTAATGATATACATTATATGTAGATTTAATATATATGGAATAGATGTCGATATCATATTCATTTTTGTTGAATTTGTGGAGACAGGCGTGTTTTCTTTTTTTTTTTACTTGTTTTCTTTATTGTACTTTATTTGAAGATAATAGTCACAGGTAGACATTGTTTTCAGAAATTAAAGTCACTCAAGGAAAAAAAAAAACACTAAGGATAAGGGAAAAATTCTAACCCAGAGGTTGGCATGCTACATTGTCTTGTCGGCCAAAACCATCCTCCCAACTGTCTTTGTAAATAAAATCGCATGGCAACATGCTCATCCCCTTTCATTTATTAATGTCTATCCTTGTTTTGTGATGACGATAGTCAAATCGAGTAGTGTCATTTCAGGAGAGACCATCTATTCCCCCACACCCCGTCAAAAATTGGTATCTGATCCTTTAGAGGAAAAAAAAAAAACATTTCGATTATAAATCGCCTATTTAAAAAAAAATAATGCCTATCTGGCAGTATGTACCAGGCAGTGTGCTGGTCAAAAGGAGGAGGAGGAGGAGGAGGAGAAAGAGAAGAAGAAGGAGAAGGAGAAGACGAGAAGGAGAAGGAGAAGGAGAAGACGAGAAGGAGAAGGAGAAGAGAAGGAGAAGGAGAAGGAGAAGGAGAAGGAGAAGACAACCTTTTCAGGAGCTCAAAAATAAAAAATTCTGACCCTTGTCCTAAGTAGTGAAACTTAACAGAAACGTAGGCACCTTTTCTTTTCCCCACCCAGGCTATTATATCACATCAACAATGCAAGACGTCTTCCTGATACACGTTTTAATTAATGTAGTTTACCAAAAAAAGTGTATGATGAATTTAACAAGTTACCTATTCTACTTTATTCTTATGCATTTATCGATAAAGCTATTTTAATACTGCATCGCGTATTTGGAAGCTGCCAGGAGAGTAGATCTTAAACATCGTGTAAGAAGAACACGGCAACTCGGTTTCACGCGGTGAAAGACGTTAGCTAGACTTGGTGATCATTCTGCAACACACACAGATACCGAATCGTTGTGTTGTGTACACTTGAAACTCATAAAACTTTATAGGCTTTCGTAAGAGGGATGAAAACAGGAATTGGAAAACCAACGGGAGAGACGCAGGTCAGGATGGAGGTTGAGCAGACGCTTCAAGCAGAGAAGTGAGAAATTGTCATACATCCTAAGAGTCGTCCATCTGGCATCCATCAAAGACACTCTTACGAACACACTTGTGAATTCACCTCATATCCTGTGGACATAGTTACGTGTTTATGAGTCACGTTGATTTATATATACGACTATTCTTTTTGTCTCTGTTACTACATATCCCAATGTGAACACGACAGAATGAATGAATTGGAATTCCTTGGTTAAACAGACGAGCAAGACAACAGGTTTTTTGATACAAATTCCAACATTGCTCTTCACAGGAGTGTCTGAGAATCCCCATCTCAGCTTCCGTAAATTGGAAAACGCTACTTTATGTTCAAAGAGAAAATGCTACAGAAACCGTTAGTCGTCTCATCGACCTGGAAATAGAAATGGTTAACACGTTTAGTGGAAAGTTCTGATGATGTGTGAAATGTCTTTGCAGCCCACCGGATTTCTCTTTGTTTGCCTGGAATGGGGGTGGCAGAGACTGGGGAGAAAATATCTATTTGCCTTGAAAGAAAGTTATACCTTTCTTTAAGCAATACAAAAATCTGTGAATCAATCAGAGTCCTTTGTAGTTGTGATTCATTGCCTGTCTGCTATCGTGTATTAATATGTGATTTATATCATTCAACTTCTATACTCTAATTTAAACTTGGTTTCACACTGTTCCTTACACACTGTGTACACCTTCTGTGAACATTTAGTGATGTAAGAAAGCTCGTATTTCAAGAACACCTAGGTTGATTTTTGAGAAATTTTAAGCCCTCTTCTTACTTACAACTGTGACCACTGGCACAGTGCATTTTTTAAATTATAAAATGAACGACTTTACATTCCAAAGTGGTAGGGATAGCATACAGATAATCTAAAGTACGCTAGGGACTTTATGGTCTTTCAGGTACTTATCAGGCACCTGCCCTAGGGGTGATTCCATTCGTTTTTGAAGACACTGAACAAAATGATCTGAACAAAATGCCGGCCATCGTTGTGCCCTAGATGGGTAGAAATAAATAAATGGTGCATGAATTAGTCCAGGATTTTTAGATAAACAGAACCAGTGGATCTATCTCTATGTGTATGCACATCTGTATCTATATCTGTGTCTACAGGGTGCCCTGTAGACTTGCCCCTTCACACTATTTCAAAGATGAACAATCCAGTTGTACTGGCTTGGTTCTGTAGAGGAACAGAACCAAAAAGGATGTGTTAGATGTACACGTAATACAAATATTTAGTTATTATGAAGAATTGGTTCGTGTGGCTAGGAGGCTAACAAGCCCCAAGATCTCTAATCAGCCAGCTGGAGACCCAGGAGACCTAATAGAATAGTCCCATCCATCATCCAAAGGCTGAGAATCACGTCAGCCAATGGAAAATGAGTTCAGTATGATTCTGAGTCCAAAGGCCAGAGAACACCGATGTCCCAGCTGGAACCCAGTTAGATAGAGAAAATTGTTACCCAGTCTTGTATACTGTTGAGACCTTCAACAGATTTCATGAGGCCCACCCACAGTGGGGAGGACAATCTGCTTCTCTCGGTGTATTGATTCAGATGTTAATGTCATCCAGAAAAGCCCTTGTGGACATACATGAGACTCCTGTTTTACCAAATATCTGAGCATCTCCTATCCCAGTGAAGTTGACAGATAAAATAAATCATCTAGGTGGGTGAAGTATTGAGATGATAGATAGATGATAGATGATAGATAGAGAGATGATTGATTGATAGATAGATAGATGATAGATAGATAGATAGATAGATAGATAGATAGATAATAGATAGATGGTAGATAGATGGTAGATATGATGAATAGTGGATGATAGATATGATGGATAGATTACTGAATGGATGGATAGATAAATATAATGGATACTAGATAGATAGGATGGATGGATACACAGATACGATGGATAGATAGATAGATAGATAGATAGATAGATAGATAGATATGACAGGTGCAGGCAGCCCGTGTGGCTCAGAGGTTTAGCGCCACCTTCAGCCCAGAGCCTGATCCTGGAGACCCGGGATCGAGTCCTGCATCAAGCTCCCTGCATGGAGCCTGCTTCTCCCTCTTCCTGTGTCTCTGTCTCTCCCTCTCTCTCTGTGTCTCTCATGAATAAATAAATAAAACCTTTAAAAAAAAGATAGATATGATGGATGGATAGATGTGATAGTGGAAGGATGGATAGATAGAATGTATGGTGTATGCATGCAGAGGTAGGATGGATGGTGGATGGGTGGATGGATAGATACGATGGATGGTGGATTGATGGATAGATAGATGATAGATAGATAGATAGATAGATAGATAGATAGATAGAATGGGTGGTGGATGGATGGGTGGATAGATATGATGGATGGTGGATGGATATAAATAGATAGATAGAGGTGTTTATTAATATTTAAATAATAAAATATTAATGACTTTTTGGCCTTAAACTACAGACACAATTGACAAAAATACAAAATATACAAAAATGAGTGTAAACAAACTTATTTCATTAGTGTGCCCCCAAATCCTTATATGTTTCAGAGAGAAGTAACATATCACCAATACAATTTGTAGGACAAACACTACAAGAATCATTTAAAAATCAAGAAGGCATAACTGTCAAGTGATATCAGGGAAAAATAAGCCAGTAAATAAGTGTTAATTGTTGGGAATAGTACTGATCACTAAGTAGAAATGACCTGTCCGTCCATAAGAAAGCATGACAGAAACTCGAATGCATCTTAGTAATCAAAATGGCAGCATCCTATAGGATCCCAACTCTAGGACATTCTGGAAAGGAAAAGGCATGAAGACAGTAAAGAGATTGACAGTTGCTAGAGATTAGCTGGAGGGAGGGATGCATAGGGAGAGCACAAGGGATTTACAGGGCAGTGAAAATTCTCTGCAACATACCATAAGGATGGGGACCCCACTGTACATTTGTCCAAACCCATGGGATGCACAAAGCCGAGAGCAAACCCTACTGTAGAGGTAGATATGCGTGCATCAAACTCTGCGTGATGATGATGGCTCAGTGTGGGTTCACCAGCTGTAGCAAGTGTCCCACTCTGGTGGGGACGTTGATAATGAGAAGGCTGTGCACGTGGGGTCGGGGTGGACAGAACGTATATGGGAAATCTCTGTACCTCCCGTTCACTTTTGCTGTGAACCTAAAACCGCTCTAAAAATATTGACTCTTAAAAAAATGCAGGTGAAAATGGAAATATGCATTAGTGGACAACGACTTAATTGTCCCAAAGACGTGAAGTCACAAGGGAATGGGGCAGATTGACAAGACACAGGGAATGCCATGACAGATTTGAAATCAGTATATCGATAATTAAATAGAAAACAAATGGATTCAGTGCTTCACGTTAAAGAGGACAGACGTCAGACTCTGGAAAATTGCATTTTCCACGGATGCTCTCAACAACGTGTCACATGTCACACTGTCCTATACAATCTGGCTGTCTCACCCCTTAATCAAGAGATAGAATTGGGGGACGCCTGGATGGCTCTCTAAGTGGAGTGTGTGACTCTTGATCTTGGAGATGTGAGTTTAAGCCCCGTGTTGGGTGTAAAGATAATGCTTTTTTAAGATTTTATTTATTTATTGAGAGTTCAGGAGCAGGGTGAGGGGAAGAGGAAGAGGGAGAGAGAGAGAGAATCTCAAGCAGGCACAGAGTCCTACACGGAGCTTGATCTCATGACTCTGAGATCATGACCTGAGCCGAAATCAAGAGTTGGATGCTTAACCGACTAAGTTACCCACACGCCCCTGGATATTAATATATAAATAAGAGATCGAATCAGATTCTGCCGCTGCTTCTGCCCCCGATCTCATGACTCTGAGATCATGACCTGAGCCTGAATCAAGAGTTGGATAAAAAAAAAAAAAAAAAGAGTTGGATGCTTAACTGACTAAGTCACCCACATGCCCCTGGAAAACAATATATAAATAAGTAAGAGATCGAATCAGATTCCCCCCCCTCCGCCTTCTGCCCCCAGACAGAGTTTTCAGGGTAGAGGGGACACTACACGCCCTGTGTGGCTGAGTCCTAAAAGACCATGAAGCTCATACAAAAGCATAAACGCCCATGCTGTGGGGCAAGCATGCCACATGGAGAGGTCACATGTAGCAGCTCCCTATATGTAGGTCATCACAGCCCTGGACCCAGACATGTGAATGATTAACCCTCCCAAGTATCTGGACGCACACACACACATACCCTCATCCCATGGCTTCCCAACTGAAGTCCCAATACCCTAGCGTGCTGCACCCTATTTGAGCTCATTGCCACAGAACATCCGGGATCATTTGTTACGCAGCCATGATGTCTCCAGCATAATCTACGCCTCTTCCTAGGGGCATTCTTAAAATACAAACTGCTTAGAGCAAAAGAATAAAAAATATTGCCAACGTTGGTGCAGCCATATCAGTGTCTATCAAGCAGACTTGTTGAAAAAAAATTGCAATAAGGGGGTTTTGTAATGATAAAATATGTGAGTTAACTGAAAAAAGCGTAACTGTTCTCAAACTGTGAGCACGCGCACAGGACATAGCTACGAACGAACCACACAGAACAGGATTAGTTAGCGGCGGCGGCTGTGAACGTGCTTTCTGTTCCCCTGGGTAAGGACCTAGAAGTGGAATTGCTGGAGTAGATGGTAGCTCTACACTTGATGTTTTGAGGAACCTCCATGCTGTTTTCCCGCCGCAGCTATGTCACTTCATGGGCCCAACAACTGTGCACAACATTTCCAGGTCCTTCACATCTTCACCAACACTTTGTTATCATCTGGCTTTTCACTATATATCTTTTTCTTTTAGATAATAGCCATCCTAAGGGGTGTGAAGTGGCATCCCCGAGTGACTTGGACATGCATTTTCCTAGTGACTGGTGGTGGGGAGCATCCTTTGTGGACTACTGGTTGGCTATTCCTATCTCTTCTTTAGAGAAGTCTCTACGGAAGCAAGGCAGTGTCCATTGACAGATGTGGTGGATGCACAAAATGTGGTGGGACGCTCTTCAGCCTTCAAAAGGAAGGAAATTTTGACACGTGTTAAAACGTGGATGAGGCTCAAAAGCATTAGGCTAAGTGAAATAATCCAGTTACAAAAGAACAGATACTATACGTATGATTTCACATATATGAGTTCCTTAGAGGAATCCCAGCCATAGAGACAAGAAGTAGATGGTGGGCACCAAAGGCTGGGGATGGAGATGGTGGTTAGTGTTTGATGGAGACAGAGTTTCAGTTTGGGAAGATGACAAAGTCCTAGAGATGGATGATGGATGGGTGGGAACAACGTGAATATGCTGAGTTCCAGTGCACAGTACTCTTAAAAAATGCTTACAATGGCTAATTTTTATTTTATGCATATTTTACCACAATTAAAGAAAGATAATTTTAAAAAATTAACACACAATGGGGCACCTGGGTGGCTCAATGGGCTAAGCATCGGACTCTTGACTTTGACTGAAGTCATGATCTCAAGGTCCTGGGATCGAGCCGCATGTTGGGCTCCCCACTCAATATGGAGTCAGCTTCTCCCTCTTCCTCTGCTCCTCACCCCCATTCTCTCTCTAAAATAATTATTTTTTTAAAAATTAACAGATAAAAATAGAACATAGCTGCAACTCACATAACCCAAGACTGTCGTGCAGAAAATGTAAAGATGCAACCTGTTTTATAAACAAATATATTAACAATACAAACTAGTCACACACTATATTTTAAAGGTTTCTATGCTATACATATTTTATGACTAAATTACATGCTCATATCATATTTTATTACAGTAGATATAATTACTGTTGTTAAAGAGTTAGTGAATGAAGCGGTAAAGTGATGGATTAAAGCCATGATGGAATATCATTATACACTCAACCAAAGCACGTTGAAAGAAGACACCCAGTTCTTTTTTTTTTTTTTTTTAAATTTTTATTTATTTATGATAGTCACAGAGAGAGAGAGAGGCAGAGACACAGGCAGAGGGAGAAACAGGCTCCATGCACCGGGAGCCTGACGTGGGATTCGATCCTGGGTCTCCAGGATCGCGCCCTGGGTCAAAGGCAGGTGCCAAACCGCTGCGCCACCCAGGGATCCCGACACCCAGTTCTTAGTATGGATTTGGACATGAAATAACTGTAATTCTTACACATTTCGTGGAGAGTATAAATTTCTATGAGCAGTACCACCCAAACTAAATTTGCATAAGCCGATGGTCCATCCATTGCACTCCTGCGTCTATACCTCAGGAACCACTGGGGCCTGCGGGGTCAGCGGTGGTGTATGTGTCTTTATAGCATCACCACAATACCCAGAACACCGTACCCAGCCCACATGTCAATGAGAGTGTGAATGTGCAGATGCGTTGAATTCTCTACAGCACAGAAGTCAACGGGTCATGTGCACATGGCACAGTCGGCTTCCATCACACGAGTGTAGTAATGATGCAATAAGCCAGGCACAAAACTTCCGATTTACTTATATAAATGTCAACTGTACTAGGCCAGAGCCTTGGTGGTAGAAGTTAGACATTACGCAGAGGGAAAGGCAGTCTTTGGTGAGAATGGCCATGTCTTGAGCATGCCTAAAATGCCCCATTTCTTAACTTAATTGGTAGCACACGGGGGCGTTCACTTTGTGATCATTCCTTAAACAACACGATTTTATTTGCGTGCTTTCCTGCATAGATTTTAATTCCTATAAAAAGGTTTCAAAGAGTACGCCGATAATATTATCGCTTAATTTTATATCTCAGATATTCATAAATAGAAATGAATATATATATACACACATATGCACACACACATATATACATTCAAACATCTATAAACATATGCAAATAGAAATGCCTAGTGAACTTATAAATGATAACGGTATATTTGAAATTAGCATAAGACATAAATTTATGTATCTATGAAACATTCTAAAATGCTATTGATATTAATATATTAATATTAATTGGGATCCCTGGGTGGCTCAGCAGTTTGGCGCCTGCCTTGAGCCCAGGGTGTGATCCTAGAGTCTCAGGATCGAGTCCCACATCGGGCTCCCTGCATGGAGCCTGCTTCTCCCTCTGCGTGTGTCTCGCTTTCTATCATGAATAAATAAATAAAATATTTAAAAATATATATTAATATTAATTGATATTCATTTCCATTTAACTGCGTTGAAAATCAAATTCTCAATACCGATATGTAGCCAATTAACAACATTAGTGCCATACAACAAATGCAGACTCGTTCTCGTACTGTCCTGGAGGTCCACGTCTAAAAAATCTGGGTTTTGACAAGGTTGTGTCCCTTCTGGGGGCTTCAGAGCAGGACCTATCCCTTGCCTATTTCAGCTCCTGAGATTGCCTCCATCCCTTGGTTGACCACCTCCTCCTCCTCACCTCACTCCAGAGTCTTCTCAGATTTCCTAAGAACCCCGAATTCCCACTTTCCTTCTCTAAGCACCTCTGTGCTCCCAGATAACCCAGGATCACTGCCCCATCCCCAGATCCTTAACTCCCTCACACTTGAAAAGTTCAAAAAAAAAATTAAGAAGGTACAATAGTCACATCTTCTGGGGATGAGGTCAGAGATGTGTTTAGGGAGCTGTGCCATGGGCTCATCACTTTGGGATGACAGGGTCACGAGCGATGTCCTTTCTTCCCTAACCCCATCTTTGTGATGTGGCTTCTACCAGAACCACGAAAGCCTTCAACAACTCCTGTTCTTCTGGGAGTATGATAACGAGCCTCCAAAAAACACGTTCCTTCTGACAGTGCTTAACCATGGTGACATTCGATGTGTTCATGTTCAGAGATGTGAATGAGCTCCAGGATCATGGAATCTGTTCACTTTACAAATCATTTCCATTACAAAATCCTATATGTCCATGTCTAAAAATGTTTTTTTTTCCTATTCCTCTAACTCCTAACCATATCTCTCATGGGATTAAACATAGTTGGACTAAACCGTCTATGGCTTGTCTTAGATTACTCAATGATGAATGGATTTGGAGGGGGGGAGGCGGAAATAGAAAGCCTGTAGGTTCTTCATAATTGGGAGTTCTTTTGGGACGCATGTGGACATATGTGTAATTTGGACTAACCTTGTAATACTTAATCATTTTCTAATGTCAGTTTCTTTCCTACCACCAATCGTTACTCTCGGGCGTAGCTGGCAGATGGTGACTCCATATGCCATGTATTAAAAATATGCTCTCGGAGCCGTTGCTTTTAAATATGGGACCATTTCTGGTGCACTTTTTTAACTTTCTGAGGGGGTCATGATTAACGATTTAATGAGGCTGAGAGCATGATGTATCTTTTCCAGCCATATTGGGACCTCACCTGAAATTCTTTGGACCCACCCAAAAGTCACTCTTGTTGGGTGAGAGAGGATCGTTTCATCTCCCTCATGCATATGCCATGAGGCATGAACTTTAGGATCTGCAGGATCTGGGTAAGTTCCAGGCAGACAGACATCTCTGGCTGGCCCAGAGCACTGGAGTCCAGTGTGTGGCCAGCCTTATTCTTGCAGAGAAAGAAAGACTAGAACAGAAGAGGGGATCTGGCCAGCCAATACCTTAAGTACCAGGCGTCAAGTAAAACACAAAACAACACATCTCTCGGCTTATACGTCCAGTTAACAAATACTTCCGCACGCCCACTCTCTTCCTGGCACCGTGGAGATAAGAATATAGACCCTTCTCTTAAGGATCTCCTGTATTCATTTGCCTTATTCCATTTTTTTCTGCTACTCATGACTCCACTTGAGTAGATTTGTGCAAGGCCTCTTGAGCTGTACATTGGTAAACCCCATAGAAAATCTCTGGTCTTTTTGACTTGTTGGTCAATAATTCATGCTCCTGTCCACTCTCTGGAACTGGGAGCATCCTCCTCCCTTGTCTTCAAAGGCAAGTGTCTCCTGGTTTTCTCTGGTTTTTGGATCTCTGCATCTCCATCCGTGCTACCCGTCCACACCGGGTGTTCTCTTTCACCCATTATTCAGGCTCCCAGGGCTGCTACTTCTGTATGCCCAGTGCTTCTTGCATCTTCACTGACAAGCGCTAGTGCCTTCAGCAAGTGGTGAGAAGGCTGTTGACCTCCTACTCACGCTCCTTCTTCAGATCAGCGATGAGCAGGAAGTGCTCTCCATTCTCACTCAGCACCTCTTACCTTTCCTCATGGCCATAATTCCATGTTTCTTTGTTTACGGACCAGTGTCTTCCAGGCTACTCGACTCGGAGCTTCAGGAAGGAACAGAATGTGTTCATCATGCTTATCTCGCATCCTTTATGGCATTGCCCACCACACAGACGTTGCTTAATACGTGATTTGCTATGATGCTATATGTTAATTGAATGTGAATAAAAGTAATTTTTAAAAATTAAAAAAAATAAATGATTTGCTAGGCATGCCTAGGTGGTGAGGTTGGTTAAATGTCCATCTCTTGGCTTCAGCTCAGGTCATAATCTCAGTGTTGTAGGTTGAGCCTGCACTGGTTCTGTGCTCAGCGTGGAGTCACCTTGAGATTCCCCACGACCTCTGCCTCTCCTGCCCCTATTCTCTCTCTCTCTCTCTCTCTCTCATAAACAAATAAATAAATAAATAGATAAATAAATAAATAAATATTTAAAATAAAGATTGGCTAATATAGTTCCTATTTCATGGAGCCTCGTGTGAGAAATTAGTTGCTCGATTGGTTGCCTTTTATATTTAAAGTTAGGAATCACGGTGGAGAGGAACCTGGAAACAAAACTGGTGAAGGGGCGCCTCGGTAGTTCGGTATGTTAAGCATCTGCCTTTGGCTCAGGTCATGATCTCAGGGTCCTGGGATTGAGCCCTGCACCCGGCTTTCTTCTCAGCGGGAAGTCTACTTCTCCCTCTCCCTCTCCCTCTGCCCTCTGTGCTCCCGCTCATGCTGTCTCTCATTCTGTCTCTCTCTCTCAAATAAATAAATATTTTTTAAACAAACAAAATGAAACCAGTGAATAAAGGATCAAGGTGCTGTACCAGATGCGTGCATACTGTATAAGCAAAACTACGTGTGATGGGACAGCATGCGGGTTTTCCACACCAAGCAAGGCTGCAGTTCTCTGCAGACGCCAACCAACTGGCTGCCCTGCAATGTAACCCATTCCTGACACTATCTACCCAGAGTTTGTGCAGACCCCACACGTCAAGGGCTCAGTCCTACAAGACTGCTCCCACTTCAGATGCCAGGGTGCCCACAATTCTGTCCAACATGCTACAAATTGGGATTTCCACAACTCCCTCCTGGGATTTAATGATTCATTGCAATGACTCAGAGAACCCAGGGAAACACTTTAGTTATCACCCATTTATTAGAAAGGATATTACAAAGGGTGCAAATGAACAGATGGAAAAGTAGATAGAGTGAGTGTTGGATTTGGGGCAGACCATTGTTCCAACAGTCGGATGTGTCCACCAACCCAGAACCTCTATGAAGAATTGAGGTATATATGGAGATTCTTTTATGCATGATTGATTAAATCGTTGACCATTGGCCATTGGCATGATTGATTGAATCATTGGTCCTTGGTGATTTAGTCGGTCTCCAGCCACACTCCCTAGAGGTCACGGTCAGAGGTTCAGGCTGAAAGTTCCAACCCTCCAATCACATGGTTGGCTCCTCTGGTGACCAGCCCCCATCCAGAAGCGATCTGATGTACAGGCCCACCAAGAGTCACCTCACTGACATAAAAGTCAAGTCATAATAAATAAATAAATAAGTAAATAAATAAAAGTCATTTGAAATAGACTTGATGTGAACAACACAAGATGTTCCTCTCACCACTAACACTTGGAAAATCATGAAGGTTTTCAGAGCTCTGTCTCAGGAACCAGAGACGAAGCTAAATATACATTTCTTATTTTTTGTTAACATTTATTTTGTTGAGAGAGTAGTGTGGAGGGACAGTGGAAGAGAGTGTCAAGCAGACTTCACACTGAGCACAGAGCCCAACTCGGGGCTCAATCTATGACCTTGAGATCATGACCTGAGTTGAAACCAAGAGTCAGCTGCTTAACCAACTGAGCCACCCAGGTGCCCCTGTATTTCTTATTATATCACAGTATTATGCACAGTGGTTATGCCTGTGACAAGAAGGCTAAACTGCTGAGCCACCCGGGCTGCCCTGTGCTCTTGTTGTGTCACATATAATACATTTTTAGCTAATGGGAAAAATTAAAATTGGTAAAACTACCTATGATAGACAGATAGTAGAAACTGGTCCTAAACTACTATCTACGCAAACCTGAAAAAAATGTAATAGCCACAGAAATCTCTATTACTGTCTGAAAATAAAACACACTGGAGGGCAGCCCAGGTGGCTCAGTGGTTTAGCGCAGCCTTCACCCCAGAGTGTGATCCTGGAGACCCGGGATCGAGTCCCGAGTCGGGCTCACTGCATGGAGCCTGCTTCTCCCTCTGCCTGTGTCTCTGCCTCTCTCTATGTGTATCTCTCATGAATAAATAAATAAAATCTTAAAAAAAAAAACACTGGAAATCACTGAATCCATCACTTTTTATAATCTATTTCGAACAATACATTTACACTTTTATTAAAAATGAAAAAAACATTTAAATCAAAATATCGAGTTGTGATGACCTGTCATGTATTTAATTATTTGGGACACTACAAAAGGTACCTTTTAAAAACCCAATTGCTCAAGAAATACTTCATAGCTTTCTTCACTAGATGCCTCACGATATCTGAATGAATAGCTTGCTAAATATGAGCAATTCTTTCAATTTTATTTGCTGAGGTTGAAATAATGGGAAAATGTGAATCAATATCTTCTTTAAGTTGTGAGGTTTATGAGGTAATTGTCATTGATTGATCATTGTCTGTTTCATAATTTTATAGACATTTAGTACTTTCTCATAATTCATTTTAGCTTTGTCACTTTGGTGATGTTTTAGTTTATACCCTCCAGTGTTGAAGTGTTGTTCTAGTTCTTAGGTACACGTATTTGCACATATTTTATGAAATACAATTGGAGCATTTATTCTTTCGATTTAGGTGGACTTGTAATAACACACACAAAAAACATAATGGACAACACTTTTGTCCCGCTGCTATTTCTCAGCACAGTATAAATTATTTTTTGAGTGCAATAGAATGTTCCTCCAAATCCAGTAAGAAGTACCTTTCTCTTACAATTTCACAAGCTGGGTCTTATGACAAAATGAGTTGGTTTGATTGAAAGGAATGATGGCTTTTATTCCAAAAAGAAGCAAACTGAAAATTACTGACTATTTTCTGGAACAAATGAAAAATGCACAATATATGCTTTAATGTTGTGGAATTTGTTTACAAGAATTTTGTACAATATCATCAGTTTATTTCTCTCTAAACAATGAAAGAATTAAATAAACATATTTTCACATGTATTGTGGCTTGCATGTCAGTATGTAATATTGACTACTTGTTGGACAATCTACTAAACTTTTTTTTTGTTTGAGTGAAGCTTTTGAATTTTTAATAGTGAAAACTTGGACAAGGTAGAGGAATTTGTTAAGAAGGAATTTTCCTTTATACTGAGTGATTTTTAATAAGAACAAAGGAAATAACATGTAACCTGACCTTGTTTTAAGAAGCTAAATTCCCATTTGAAAAATGTATCTATAATTTTGATTTCATAAAGCAGAATAAAGAGAAGCATAGTTGAAAATGCAAATGAGGATGTAGAAGCAAAATTAAAATAATGGCCATTTTTTCACCATGGGCACCAGAAAGGCCATAATGAACTGGAAGTCCTGGTGATTTTAAGTTGCTTACGGCCATGTGCAAATGGAATAGAGTGGAAAGGTGGTCTCTGTATTGGGTGGTGCAAGGGTCCATCTTTAGAGTTCATGTGGTTAAGCTACACTACCCTCATCCATCAAAGACTAGTCCATGTATTAACTGTGAATGAAGGCATTTTGCCCATATTTTACATCTGCCATATGTTAACGGTAAGGCAAGCCACTTATTCTAAAGAGAGTGGGACTCATACAATCAGTTGAAAAGGTATAAAGCAAAAACTGATGTTTCTCTGAGAAAGAATAAATTCTGCCTAAAGAGTATAGTCTCAACTACTTCAGCCTACAGATCTGTCCTACAGATTTCAGGCTTGCCTGCTTCCACAAACTGCATGAGAGAGTTCCTTGGAATTCAAGAGACAGATAGCTGATATATAGATAGATAAATGATGATGATCAATAGATACATAGCTAGGCACATAGATATTATAAGTAGATGGTAGACATCTATAGATATGTAGTCATGTAGAGATAAATGACAAATAGATGATGGAGAGATAGATCTGGGGATACATAGATATGGATAGATAGAGATAGATGACAGGTGGGCTAGATATGAAGGGTATGGTGGGTGGGTCGATAGGTAGATATGATGGATGGATAGAGAAGGAGATAAAATGATAGATGATAGTTATGGATGGATGAAGAGATAAATAGATGATAGATACGATGGATGGATGAAGAGGTAAATAGACGATAGATATGATGGACGGGGATAGATAGATAGATAGATAGATAGATAGATAGATAGATAGATATAGGGATGGATGGATGGATAGAATGGATGATCAATGGATGGATAGACATAGATAGATAACATAGATAGATAAATAGATCGATAGATGATAGAGAGATAGGGCAAATACATTGATACACCCTACTGGTGGTTCTGTTTCACTGGAGAGTACCCTGACTGGTAAAAGTGGGACTAATCAATCCTGCGTATTCCAAAGGGACAAGGCTGCCGCTAGGACAGGTTGCACCATGTCTCGTGCAGTTAAGTCCTGATGTTGCCGGACCCAGTGGACAAGCAAGTGGGTGAGGAAAATTATGCAACTTAGGCAGAGCTGCCAGGGGTTCTGATCTCTCCAGATGCCACAGCAGCAGGGCACTCCCTCAGCAGGAGACCCTGAGGTCCCGCTTTGGGCATGGGGATCATGCCATGTAGGGTGGCAGGAAGCCATGGCACCTCTCAGTAGTAGAGCTGATACACATACGTGCTCTTCTCTGGGGTTTTACATGTGTGTGCACTCACGTGCCACCCTGTGTATTTTATATATAATATGCTGTCGTCAGCTGTCACCTGATGACTTATCACACATTAAAATGGGGCTAAGAAGAGAGAGGGAGCGTCCATCCTATGATGGCTGCGGAGCCTTGTGGATAAAGGGCCTTCCATTTCAGGTAAAGTGACTGTGGTCCACACTTGTGCTGCATGGACTGTGTGCCCTCCCCTCCCTCTCGGCTGTCCTTCTGTACCACAGAGGAAGCCCGGCATCCCATCTCCTTGCTTTCCTTCAAGCCAGGGTTCTGGGGGGAAACCATGTGCTCTCAGGGATTGGCTTTCCTTCAAACCCTGTAGGGAGAAGCCTGGCAAAGCCCCTCCACAAGCATCTTCCATCGGTCTGTGCTGGTGTACTAGTTCAAGGCGGTCTCTGCGCCACACTGAACATGCCAGGGCCGGTCCCTACCTCAGCAGCTGCAGACCAGGCACCTATGGTGGTCCTGTGCAGCAAACTCTGAGCCTGGAGGTTTTACCAGTGACCTCCCTCCTGCCTGCACTTCCTCCAACGGCACCAGATTATCTGCGCTGACTTTTGTGCAGGTGAGAACACCTGGTGGTGGAGGTGGTGGATTCGATCTCCTCCATTGAGCCCTGGGTTATGGGATTTATTTTGGTGATATTTCATCCTGAGTAAAAACCTGTCTTGGGGCACCTGGTGGCTCAGTGCATTGAGCGTCTGCCTTCGGCTCAGGTCATGATCTCAGGGTCCTGGGATCGAGTCCTGCATTGGGCTCCTTCCTCAGCAAGGAGTCTGCTTCTCCCTCTCCCTTTGCCTCTTCCTCAGCTCATGCTCTCATTCTGCCTCAAATAAATGAAATGTTAAAAGAAAAGAAGAAGAAGACAAGAAAAAAGCTGTCTCTTCCTCAGAAGTAGGAGATGGGCTTATTCGCACAGGACGAATGAGAGAGAGAATGAGCACATTTTTAGGAGAACAGGAGTCCCATCTGAATGCTCAAATACATGAGACCACGTTGTAGGGCAGAGATGAGCGGTGACCAGTGAAAGTGTCTGTGTGCAGGAGACAAATGACCCTTCTGTGCTTGGCTACAGAAAGCAGAGTCGGGGACAACGTTGGATTTTGCAGAGGTTGAAATTTGGTCTCTGCAAAATTAGTCAAAGAGGATGCTTCTGTGTAGGATGGATCTCTGGGTCTTCACGGGGAGCAGAGCGACATCCCAAGACTGCAATGACAACAGGAACATCAAATTGTCATATGGACCCTATCTTATGACCATAACTACTCCTTTCTGTTGGCTTTCAAAATGCTCCCTGGATCTATCTGCTATTTTGGTGGGGGAAACAAAATCTAAACGCTCCCTAAAGTGGAATCACGTTCCATAGTCTGTTTCTAGTCGAATCTACATTTTGTCCTGATGATTCCCAACAATCATTATATCCTGGAAGTTTATTAGATGTTGCTTTACTTTGAACGCAGTCGTTTTAACAGCAAACATCATTCTCCATGTTTGGGTGTTTCTGGCCATTGGGTTCCAGGGTTCTCTGATGCTCCAAGGAACGGGGTTCATTTTTCTTTTTGTTT
Source organism: Vulpes vulpes (assembly GCF_048418805.1). Lineage (NCBI taxonomy): Eukaryota > Metazoa > Chordata > Mammalia > Carnivora > Canidae > Vulpes > Vulpes vulpes. The sequence continues at coordinate 2,636,180 of NC_132796.1, read as the reverse complement.
TAAGATTTTATCTATTTGTTTGACCGAGAGAGAGAGACAGAGAGAAACAGGATTTGTTTTGATGCTTTCAATGATAGTTTGCAGGGACTGAGTGCTCAGTGTCGTGGCTGAAAAGCTCTGGCTCCTTGCCTTGGCTTAGAATATTTTGAGGTATCAACCCTCCTTCCAACCCCCTGAGGCACAGTCTACACACCCTGCTACAACATAACCACCGGTTTATTTCTCTCTTTGCCCAAACTTACCTTTTATGATTGCTTGTACGCATCCTTCTTGTAAGCCATCCGTGATGAACCCCCTGCGTGCCAACCTCCATCCCAGTGACAGAAATGGCAAGATGTTTCCTTCTGAAGTCAAATTAAAGACATAACTTGTCTGCTATGTTGAATATGTCTCTTTCCCCCAAATCTGTGTCAACAGGAAACCTCAGAATTGTAACCTTATTTGGAAACAGGGTGTTTCTAGGTGTCATCACGTTATGATGTGGGCAGGCTCCCATGCGATGATTGGGGTGTCCTCCCATGAAAAGGGACATTGGGACCCAGGGCAAAAACCATGTGAGTGAGCCACAGAGAGGATGGCCCTGCCACACTGGAGACAGAGGCCAGGCTTCGCTGCCAACCAAAAAAAGTAGGAGGGAGGCAAAGCTGGATTCTCCATCAGGGCTTCCAGAAGGAACCAACCCAGCCCACCTTGACTTGAGACTTGTGGCCTCCGGAGCTCTGACAAATAAATGTCCAAGGGTCAGCCACCATGTTTGTTGGGACTTTTCCCCCAAAGACTGTGACAATTGTAGTTTGTCAAGCACGTTCATCCCAACAGGTTGCATCCTGCCAGCATTTTCTGAGCAGCAAGACAAAACATAGGCCAGAAAGGCAAGGTCTCCTGAAGGGCAGAGCCTCACCTGGATGGACCTCCCCCTGGAGCTTCGTGTATTCTGCTCCCAAACAGTCAGGAAAAAAAAATGAAAAATCACATGGCGCTCTGATAACTGGCCTTCTGATCGAGTCTGCCAGATAGCCACAGCCTCAGTGCCATCCCCAGCAAGACTGTGAACTGCCTCTGCGTCCGTGTTGGAAGAAAAGAAAACTCAAACAAAACAAAAATAAATAGATAGATAGATGATAGATAGATAGATAGATAGATAGATAGATAGATAGATAGAAGATAGATAGAAGATAGATAGATGATAGATAGATAGATAGATAGATAGATAGATAGATAGATAGATGATAGAAACATAATGGAGATGTGCTTAAAGCAAATTAAGAATTAACTGGGATCAGAGGGCACATATTGCTGATCTTGTTCAAAGTGTATGTGTTCATTTTAGTTCCCATTACCTTTGAAAAATACTGAAATGTATACAACGTCGAAGTGTGGACAGATGGAAATATGACTTTCAGAATAGTTCCATACCGTGAAATGCTGTCGTGAGCAAGGGTGTTGAAAGGATGTCACCACCTTTCCCAAAACGTGTGCCTTGGAACTGGAATTAAGACGAGCCATATTTAAAAAGAACAACTCAGAGGAAGAGCCTTGGACACAATGGATTAATTCACATGCACACAGACACGTGCAAAGACTTGTAGATTTTCTTTGTGTGTGTAAAACTAATGGGAACATTTAATCCATAAGGAGACACAATATGTAGTGCAGCATTGTCAAGTTTCTATTGAGTTTTTTTTTTCTTCTGAGTATTCTAAGCATGTAACTCAGTGGCAACTGGTGAGATTTTTTTTTAATTTTATTTATTTATTTATTTATTTATTTATTTATTTATTTATTTGAGAGAAAGAGGAGAGGCAGAGAGAGACGGAAAAGCAGACTCCTCCATGAGCAGGGAGCCCGACGTGGCGCTCGATCCCAAGACCCTGAGATGATGACCTGAGCTGAAGGCAGACACTTAACCCACTGAGCCACCAGCCACCCCCACAGCTGGTGAATTTTAATGCATTCTCCTAGGCGTGTGTATATACCACTCTCAGAGAGTGAAGGCTTCCCTTTGTCATTACTCTTTCTTTTTCTCCTTGAAAATAACCTTCTTTACAACACCTCCTAGGACCACCATACCTAATTCATAGTCCGTGAATAATTATTTCAAGTTTTCCTTACTGAATGGAACCAAGCTCCACCTCCACTTCCATGTGATCCTGCACCGTCACCAGCCCGGCCTGCAAACACCACCTCAGCGGATTCCATGCAGCCCACACTGTCCTTTATTCCGCTCTCAAGTAGATCTTCGTGTCTTCTCCTACCCGAGAACATCCTCTTGGTCTGCAAACCAACATATGCGTTTCCACGTGCATGTGATACTAATTGCATAACGTGTTACCTTTTCTTGCAATGTGTTTTGTCACTGGGTAGAAACAACAGTCTTCAGGAGCAGAGACTGTGGTAACATTTAGACAATTTCTAATGATGAGCACATAGACGCTGTATCCGCTGGAGGGACACAGTTGGACTAGCAGTTCTTGGGCATCAGGGATGAGGTTACTAGTACCCATTAAGCATCAAAATAAACACACCTAAAAAGTAGATCCAAGCGCAGATAGCAGTCTACCGTCTTTAAAACGTATGTGATGGAAATGACCTCGACACTGTTAATATTTGAACAATTAGTGTTTTTATTATACCACGGACACCGACTGTTCTTTCGAAACAAACAAGCACAAAGTAGTAAGGACGCAGAGCGTAATTTACCGCTTCTAGGTAATTGTGTTGCGTTGAGTATCGATTTAAACAAAAGCTGGGTAGGTAAGTTAAGATTTTAATAAGCCTTTGAAAATGGCTCGACAGCAGAACGGTATGATGAGTTGAAAATTCAATATCCCATCTTCTTTCTCCCAGCTGATAGACTGGTACCGATTTCTGCAATCGGAGAGAGTACTTTGGTTGAAAAGAATTCTGAGTCAAATGGGGTATTTACTGGGCTCACGTGAACAAATGTGCCATTTAACAGAATTTCAAGTATTCTGGGCACAAAATGAACAGAGAAGCACCCTGATTTTTACCCCCACGTTTGGTCCAATGTATTGCTAATCAAGAAGCATTATTCAGCTCTCAATTTAAATGATTATCCGTACACCCTGACTGTTCCTATTTAAGAATAATCATGCCTGATTTATATGTAAGGAGAAATAGATTGTTCTACTGGAATTGTTGCTGCTCAGATCTTCACTCCAAAGAATAAAGGGTAGAATGTGAAGAACTGCCCCCAATCTCGCCACCCCCATCCTTGCATGAATCCTGGGTGTTTCCTAGCACTGTTATCGTGCCCCCATTGAAATCCCGATGCCCAGACGCACGGTGGCACCTCCCTGATATGTGAATTTGCAGGGCATGTAAGACCATTCAGTCTTACAATAACGATACCAACTGTTATGATTATGGTTACGCAGCTACTGCTTAAGGAGCGTTAATTCTGACTCGGTAGATCTGAAGAAGGACGCGATAATTTTGCATCTCTAACAAGCTCCCATATGATGCGGAGGCTGCTCGCTGGTCCGCGGACCACACTTTGAGCAGCAGGGCTGCTGCAGACACTCAGAGATGTGCAGCAGTGAAATCCAGATCTCTTGATTCTACATGAGTATATGTTATATACTAGACGACCCCGAGTGAAATCCATATGCAGGTCTCTGAGATACAGAAGAGGCTGCATAGAATCTTGCATGAATGTCATTTCACAGACCCCAAACTGTGGTTTTTCTAAGAGGGTGAGCTGCTAGTGAATTCTTACCATGCATGAGCAAAAAACATTAGCGAAATGTGGGCCCTTGGCTCAGGTGCACAGCACTACCTGACTCCTCAATTGATAAGACAAGCATACTATTAATTACGATTGTGTAATATTAATGTACACATTATATACTAAAATACAATTTACAATATATCTATAATATATAGCATATAAATCATATTGATAGTAATATCTTAACTTTAATACTATTTAAATAATATTAACACTGATTTTACTTTTTTAAAATTGATAATACTCATACTTTTTAAAAATTTAATTTAATTTAAATATAATTAGTTAAAATTGATAATACTGGGGATCTCTGGGTGGCTCAGTGATTTGGCACCTGCCTTAGGCCCAGGGCATGATCCTGGACTTCCAGGATCGAGTCCCACATCAGGCTCCCTGCATAAAGCCTGATTGTTCCTCTGCCTGTGTCTCTGCCTCTCTCTCACTCTCTCTCTGTCGCTCATGAATAAATAAATAAAAACAATAAATAAATAAATAAATAGTAAATACATAAAATAAAATTGATAATACTGACATTTTTGTCATAATATTAATATTACAGGGAAGCTATGTCAATGAGAAGTTCATTTCAACACGCACACCAATTAGAAAAATTCTTTAAAATTATTTTGAAAGGAAATCTTTAAAAAAAAAGTTTTTCATTCAAATTTCAGTTAATACAATATACAGCAACTACACTTTAGTAAAAATAAAGAGAAATAACATGTGGGAAGTATAAAAATGTTAGTGATACAACTTAATACCAAGCCAATGAATATAGGTCATAATTATTGCACTCCTGTGGCCAAGGTCAGTGTAATATCTAAAATGTGTTCCAGGGCCTGTTTTCTTTTCTTTTTTTTAATATAAGATTTTTTTTAAAGATTTTATTTATTTATTCATGAGAGACAGAGAGAGAGACAGAGAGAGGCAATGACACAGGCAGAGGGAGAAGCAGGCTCCATGCATGGAGCCTGATGTAGGACTCGATTCCGGGTCTCCAGGATCATGCAGGACCTGTTTTCATTTTAAACAAATATACTTAAAGTCGTATGCTAGAACATTCTGTGCAGTATTTAATTCTGTGACTGGCAGGGAAGCAACTATAGAACTCTACCAGGGGAAATGTGGTGGTGAGTCAGCAGGAATATTCTCTCAAGCTGTGGTAATAGAACATCCATTATCTGAATATGGCTATCTACATTTAAATATAAACTAATTTAAATTAAATTAACTGAATATTCAGTTCCTCATTTTAAAAAGCTACATGTCAAGTATTTGATAGAGTGACTGCCATATTGGTTAGAAGACATTTCTGTCATCACAGATGGTCCAAAAGGACCCATTGATCTAGATGATAGAGGTTATGCACGGTCATTATTTACTTCTCACTGCCTTTAACACTCACGCATAAGCAGAAACACACATACCCACACCCACACCCACACACCCAAATCTATTTTGGTGAATGTTGACGGGGAAACGTAGAGTACCAAGCAGGAGTAAGGATCTGTGATCACCGCGAACAATTCTACAAAGAGAATGCAAATGAGTTGTTTTCATTAGAGAAGCAAAGAGACCTTAAATCTAGTGATTTCTAGTTGTAGTTAGTCTAATGACATATTTATTCACATTTTCACTTGTGCAAAATAGTAAAATTTTTTAACGGTAAATAAGAGAAAATAAAGTAGCTGGAGTGCCCGGGTGGCTCAGTCGGTTAAACATCTGCCTTTGGCTCAGGTCGTGGCCCCAGGGTCCTGGAGTTGAGTCCCACATTAGGCTCATCTCAGAGTCTCTCGGTCTCCCTCTACCTGCCACTCCCCCTGCTTGTGTGCTCTCTTTCTGTCAAATAAATAAATAAAATCTTTAAAAATAAAAATACAGTAGCAATGGGCTTCTGTTTTTCTAACTCAATTCATCCAAAATAGTAGTATTATCTGTCTTGCTGGAATTTCATAGTTCGTTTTTTTTTTTTCCAATGCAAGGAAGTACTTTTTTTTTTTTTTTTTTGCAAGGAAGTGCTTTATATTAAAAATTTCCAAAACCTGCTCATGGATCTTTATAGCAGCTTCATTCATAATTGTCCAAACTTGGATGCAACCAAGACATCCATTAGTAGGTAAACAGATAAATCAACTGTGGTCCATCCAGAGAATAGAATATTATTCAACAATAGAAAGACATGAGCTGCCAGGCTATAAAAAGTCATGGAGAAAATTTAAATGCATATTACTAAGTGGAAAAAAGCCAATATGAAAATGTTCCATCTTGTAGGATTCCAATGCCATGACATTCTGGAAAAGGCAAGACTTTGTAGACTGGCAAAGATCAGTGGCTGCCAGGGAATGGGAGGGGAGCATGAAGAGACCCAGCTCAGAGCATTTTTAAGGCAGAGAAATGGCTCTGTGTGATCCTACAATGACACATGCTTGTCATTGTACATTTGTGCAAACTCGTAGAATGGACACCACCAACCCTGAACCCTAATATATAAACTGTGGATCTTGGGCATAATGAGGTGTCAGGGTAGGTTCACTCAGCAAATGCACCATCTGGTGGGGACGTTGGTAACAGGGGAAGCTCTGTGTATGTGGGGTCGGGAGCGTATGGGAAATCTCTGTACCTTCTGCTCAGTTTTGCTGTGAAGTGAAAACGGCTCTGAAAGATAAAGTAAATTTTTTTGAAATGTGTAGAAAATGGCATTGTGTTAACTTTTGACATTCTTCTTTACTGCTAGGATTTAAGAGAGGAAAATGATCTGTTTATATGAACCAAATATTGACTATTTCTGTTTTTCTTCATTTCTGACATTCCAGATTTTCCTCTGTTATTATGCCTCTCTCCTCTGTAGAATTTCTTTTAACATTTCTTTCAAAAAAGTAGATCTTGGAGACAACTTATCTCAGTTTTTCTTGAACCGAAATGTCTTAACTTTGGCTTCATTCCTGTAGGGCATTTTTTTTCCCCTACCTATAGACTCTACTTTGTGTGATTTTCCTTTGGAAAGTTAAAAAAAGTTCTTCCAGTGTTTTCTGGTCTTTATGATTGTTTTCTATTGTGGTAAGGACACTTCAGTTGGAGATCTATCCTCTTCGCCAAGTTTTGAGTGAAGTATGGGCACAGCGTTTCATAGCACATCTCTAGAGAGTGTTCTTCCTGCATAAGTGAAACTTTAGTCCCATAGAATATCCATTCCCCACTTGATCCTTCTCCCCATTGCAACCACCATTCTATGCTCTGCGTCTAGGAGTCTGTTTCAGTAACCTCTGAAAAGTGGAATCATGTCGTACTCTCCAAAGAACGTACACACATGGCGTACTCTCCAAAGAACGTACTCTCAGTAGCCTCTGAAAAGTGGAATCATGTCGTACTCTCCAAAGAACGTACACACAGGTGTATCGACATCACTTATCATCAGGAAAATGCAAATCAAAATCACCATTGGGAGGTCAGGAAATGACTTGGAGATGTTGCAGATGTGGGAGAGGATGTGGAGAAAAGGGGAACCCCTTCCACTGTTGGGTGGGAATGCAAGGTAGTGTAGCCACTCTGGAAAACAGCATGGAAAGTCCTCAAAAAGTTGAAAATAGAGCTAGGTAGGTGATGAACCAGCAATTGCACTACTGGGTATTTACCCCAAAGATACCAACATAGTGATCTGAAGGGACACCTGCACCCCAATGTTTATAGCAGCCATGTCCACAATCACCAAACTATGGAAAGAGCCCAGATGTCCTGACAGATGAATAGATAAAGAAGTCGCGGTGTTTATATACAACGGAATATTACTCAGCCATCAGAAAGGATGAACTCTTTCCATTTGCAATGACGTGAGTGGAACTAGAGGGTATTACGCTAAGTGAAATACATCAATCAATCAGAGAAACACAACGATCATATGATCTCACTCACATGTGGAACTTAAGAAAGAAAACAGAGGATCATAAGGGAGAGAAGGAAAAAAATATAACAAAGAGGGAGACCAACCATAAGAGACTCTTAATCATAGGAAACAAACTGAGGGTCGCTGGAGGGAAGATGAGTATAACGATGGGGAAACTGGGTGATGGGCATGAAGGAGGGCACAGGATGTGATATGCACTGGGTGTTATATAAGATGACAAATCACTGACCTCTACCTCTGAAACCAATAATACCGTATATATCCTTTACTTGAATTTAAAAAATTAAAAAATCACGATGCATATAACCTCGCTTTTTTTCAGGTGCCTACTATTTAAAAAAAAAAAAAGATAATGTGTTGGTGAGGATGTGCAGAAATTGGAGCCCTGTACACTGTAGATAGGAATGTAAATTGGTGTAGGTGCTATGAAAACCTGTATGGTGTCTCCTCAGATATTAAAAATAGGATTCTTGGAAAACACCCAGGGAGGCTCAGGTGGTTAAGCATCTGCCTTTGGCTTGGGTCATGATCCTGGGGTCCTGGGATCGAGCCCCATATTGGGCTCCCTGCTCAGCAGTGACTCTGCTTTTCCCTCTCCCCCTGCCCCTCCTCCTGCTCGTGCTCTCTCAAATAAATAAAATCCTAAAAAATAAAAATAAAAAATAAAAGCAGGACTCCTGTATAATACAGCAATGCCTCCTCTGGGTATTTACCCAAGAGAATAGAAGTCAAGACCTCAAAGGGCTGTCCGTACTTTCCAGGTTCACTGGAGAGCTATTCAGGATAGCCAAGGTGGTGGGAACAACCCAAGAGTCCATGGATAGATTTACGGATGAGGAACGTGTGGTACCGGGATCCCCGGGTGGCTCAGCGGTTTAACGCCTGTCTTCCGCCAAGGGCATGGTCCTGGAGTCCTGGGATCGAGTCCTACATTGGGATCCCTGCATGGAGCCTGCTTCTCCCTCTGCCTGTGTCTCTGCCTCTCTCTCTATCTATCTCATGAATAAATAAAATAAAATCTTAAAAAAAAAAAGAAAGTGTGGTACCTCCATCCGATGGACTAATATTATTCAACCTTAACAAAGAAGGAAATCCTAAAAAAAAAAAAATAAAAAATAAATAAATTTTAAAAAAGAAGGAAATCCTGCCACCTTTGACGTTTGTGAGAACACAAACCTTCAAGACATGATGCCACATGCAATAAGCAATCACAGATAGTCTTTACGATTTTTGACGAAAACTCTGCTTTTGTGTCAGTCATTAATCTCTGAATGTCATGTATTATTTCTCTCTCTTTTAGCAAAGTTTGTGAAACCTGTTTACCAGCTTGATGAAAATGTGTGTGCCATCTTTAAATTATTATTATTTTATCCTCTTCAGAATTTATGAAAATGTGTGTGCCATTTTTTAATTATTATTATTTTATCCTCTTTAGAGTTTACTGACTTTCTGGACATGCCTTTTGTTAAATCTGGGAAATGTACTGGTATTATTATTTTTTCTTCTTCTCCTTCTGCTTCTTCTTCCTCTTCTTCCTTTTCTTCTTCCTCTGCCTCTTCCTCTTTGTCTTCCCGTTCCTCTCCTCCTCTCCCGTCTTCTTCTTTCTGCACCAATTTCCATCTTCTCTCCTTCAAGAATTTTAAGGAAAAGAGCCATAGACCGGTTGATATGATCTTGCACATTCATTTGTTTCTGCCTCTTACATTTTCTTCTCTCTGTTGCTCAGATAAGCTGATTTGTATGGATTGATCTCTGGGTTCACGGTCTCTCCCCGCTCTTCCTTCCATCCTGCCATTGAGCTTCTCTACCTACATGACTTGAGTCCTTCCTGTATTGCTGCCTCGTGAAATGTGCTTTTGGTTCTGTTTTGTTGGTTTGACGTCTTAGCCATGACTTCCACCTTTCCTGTTATTTCCAAAATATTGACCTTTCTTTCTCGGAATGGGATTATACGAGTTGCCTTGAAGGCTTTGTCTTGTAAACTTTCCACTTCTGGGTCCTGTTGGAGTTGGCACACGATGACTGTCTCGTTGTCTGGAGAATCCTTGAGATTATCCACATCCTCTCATATGTCGAGTACTTTTGGATTTAGACCTTGCACATTTTGAATATTTCCCTGCGAAACTCGAGATCCCGTTAAATCCACCTGGAATGTTTTATTATTTATTTTTATAAAAATTTCTTTTAGCTTTGACAGGTGCTGCACGTGGTTCATTTCACAGCACAAATTCTAACCTGCCTTTCTGGGCTAGGATTCTGGTTTCAACTGGCTATTTTGCTCTGTCTCACATGGGTTCCTACCAACAGCCTGTCTGCTTTCTGGACGGTAGCTTGCACCCACTCTTTTTCATCGTCCTTTGCTATGTTAATTTTCATTTTTGCGATGTGTGCAGAGCTCGGGTCCAGTCATGGCATTATAGGGTTCCCCATTCTCTCACACCAGCTCCTTCCACTTGACTTTGCCTACAACCTGCAGCTCCTGGAGCCCCTTGTCCTGGCCCTGTGACTGGCCCTGACCTCTGTTGCATCCTTTGCATGACAAGGTAACGCATGACTGCCAAGGGGAAAGAGCTCGGAGATGTGGCTGCAAATCTAGCCCTCAGTGTGGCTGCCTAAGCTCTGTTCCTAGAGCCGCTGGAGGGAGGCTGGGAGAGAGCTGTGAGCTGTGCTCTGTGGGGGCCCCTCTTCCTGGTCCTTTGATGCGAGAGACGTTTGCTTGCTGCCCTTACTGTCCATAAATGCTGCCTTGTTACACGAGTCCAGTCGGATGCCAGCCAGGAGCAATGCTCCCAGAGCCAGCACCAGCCCACTGGCATATGGCTCCTCTTTGGCTTTCCACTTGCTTGTCCAGTCGAAACCAGATTAGGTTTTGAACCTAATCCTAAGAATTCAAAGATCTGCGTGCTACCAAACTTACACCATATTCTACTACATCATTCCTCAGTTACATGAGTCTTCATGGCTTTCCTCATATGTTCTATGCAAGATTTCCTTGTAATCAGAGCCAGTGTTTCGGGGCAGTGTGTTTAGGCCGTGTTCATCGGTCCTAATTTTCCACCTGGTGATCCTGCATTCTATTCCCTTTTTCCGTTGTGGACTCCAAGGGACTTGGAAAGGGTGCAGGCATCAAATGCTGGCGCCCTGAAATTGGAATGGATTGGAGAGCCCTTGGGTGTTCACCGCGAATTGAATCTTGCTGGGGGACCTCAGGACTGACAATGACGTAAAGCTGAACCGAACATGTAAATCCTCCAAAGCAAAGTCAGCACCATCCCATCATCTTCTTGTTCTGTACTGAGGGCTGGGAGCACCATTATCACTCACAAATAGACCCCCTCTGCCCACCACGGAAGGCCAGTTTCTCCTTTTTTCTTTTTCAAGGTGATGGAAACTCCAGTCCTGGGGTTGTGTTTTCTGCCTCCGGTCCTCCACTTTTGCCTGAAGATGCCATCACATCTGAAGTGACCTGGAGTGCGCTTCGTGACAGAGATGACATCATTCAAACCTTGCGCAAAGGCGCCTCTTGCTTTGTGATATCCTCACATCATACCAAGGAATCCTCGGAGTGAACGTGCATTATATGTTCCCATCATGGGCAGCAAGAGGGAAGCCTGGGTGTGATGATCAGATGTGCGACGGGAGAGGACCAGCTCAGCCTGTAGGGGGGTTGGGCCGTGTGCAGAGAAGCGAGGTCCCCCCAGTGGACAACAGCCCTAATGGCTTTGATGGAGGAAAGGTCAAGAAGGCTTTCCTCCAACGCATGCACACACCTTGGACATAAGAACCTGCAGCTGCAGTGTCCCACGAGTCTGCCTTTGAGCACACCCAACACCCATTTATATTTAAACAGGCCCCTGACTTTGGGGGGCAAAAAAAAGAGAGAGAAAGAAAGAATGAAATAATAAAAAAAAAGAGTTTTGCAAAGAAGTTCTTTGTAGTTCTTATTCCAAAGCCCTGAAGAAGACAAACCTTCACCTGCCACCAGGAGGGGAGACGTCTGTGCCACTCGTCCTAAAATGCTGGCTGACTTTTTCTGACAACATGTGCGAGGACAGCAGGCCTAGGAAGCCCCGCCAGGTGCACACCTGCAGACACCCACGTGTGCACGAGCCCTGCTGTGACCTCATAAGGTGGCTTCTGTGACGAAACCAGCATTCCGTTGGGCTAGCCAGGCCCTCCCCTGGGGTAGAAAATAGGTCCCACAGGTTGCTCTGCTCTTCTCTCTCACCTGGAGTTATTTTTAGGCCTTGTTAATACTTAAGAGCCTCTTAACGCATTTCAGTGTTTTCCTGCACAAACCTGCTCTGCCTGCCCTGCCAAAGGAGCCCCCGAAGCCAAATGCCTAACGGATTCCGCGGTTCTCCTCGGCCGAGTGTGCCAAGGGCCTTGTCTGCTTGCCCAGAATCTGTTCAGCCGTCTTTGGGTCGTGAGAGGTAATGAGAAACAGTGGGGAGCATCCCACCCAAGCTGTGCCCGTGGTACCCAAGGCCCCCCGATGGCCCAGGAGCTCGGCCATGACGCCAGAGGCTCAGCTGCTCCTGCTCTCTTAAAACCCCATTTATCCTTCAGTTTGGTCCTCAGAGAGCCGGGTGGTGTGAGCACACACCCTGTGCACTTGGCCACATGACCGGCGGGGACCCGGGCTCCAGGGCCAACTGGGCACCATCAACGACACAACCCAAATATTTGTCTTCGCCCAACCTCACTTTGTGGTTCCTAGAATAAGGGCATCATCTTCCACAGTCCTGCTGGCTTTTCTCAGAATCTCCAAGAACGTAAAGCGTTGCCATCGCTTGGTTGGTTAAACGTGTGGACTTCACAGCTCCTTCAATGTCGGTGAGGTTTTCAAGTGCCGTGCAACACAAGGAAGAAGTAAACTAATTAGGGCTCAACAGAACCGCCCCCAAAATTTTAGACTTTGTCCTTAAAAAAAAAAAAGTGTTTGATTTGGAATGAATTCCTGTGTTGATTAAAAACGAGCAACAAAAACTAGCAGATTCTGGACTTTCTCCCAATCAGTGGTCGTAGTCTTTTGTTTTTGTTTTTGTTTTTAAGATAGGGTGGTCTCGTTGGATGAGGTAGGATGTTGGAATAAAAATACACTAGTTCATTCTGGGCACATTGTATTGCACTAGATTCGGTGGTAATGAAATTAGACATGCTTGTTTTTTTAAGATTTTATTTATCATGTGGGACCCGATCCCAGGACCCCAGGATCACAACCTAAGCCAAACGCAGACACTCAACCACTGAGCCACCCAGGTGTCCCAGTGGACTATTTTTAATGACCAAGCATTTGTAAATACTTTTGATTGATTTTTCCCCTTTGTCTGCATGGTGGTCAAATATCTGTGTGCAGATTTCTCTGTATAGAGTCCCCAAAACATATGTCATCTACATTTCTTGGTTGATATGAAAGGATATTCAAGGGTGATTTCTACAACTTTCATTCCAACCACATGTATTCAGTTTGGATGTGACAAATGTTATAGCCTGGATCAAAAAATTAATATTTAATCCTGCATTTGCTTCATGAACTCAAGAAAATAAAACTCAGTAGGCTTTGGTCAATGTTAAATGATATGAATGTGAAGGTTTTTCACAAAAGGTGGACACTCAATACCTGCTAATTTAATGGAAATTTGATTTTTTTTAAGACTTTATTTATTCATAAGGCTCACAGAGAGGCAGGCAGAGACACCAAGGGAGAAGCAGGCTCCTTATAGGGGGCCATACGTGGGACTCGACCCAGGACCCCGGGATCACACCATGAGCCAAAGGCAGATGATCAACCACTGAGCTACCCAGACACCCCTAAATTTTATTTGTTTTATCTGCATGCTCTAAACCTCTAAATATTACATGGAAATTCACTTTCATCCTAAATTATTTCTAGTTGATTTTTTTTTTTTACCTCAAATCTTCTGTTTCTGGTTTGATTTTTGGGTTTCTTTTCTTTTTTTTTTTCCTTTTCCTTTTTTTTTTTTTTGGTGTTTTAGATTCCCAATAAGATTGATGTGGGGATTTAATTATAGCTGCTAAAAACTTAATCATTAATAGTGTTAAACGAACCTCAGGGCACTTTTTTGTCTTAATGAACATTGACAACTCTATGGAACATAACGACGTTAGAAAAATATCTCTGTCACATTAATAACTCCACCAACCACAGAGCCATCTGGACTCTACTCCAGAAACCTTCCCTCACTAAAATTTCTTTAATAGCCCCAACCTGGGAAATGTCATGAATTCTTCCCTGATAGGGCTGAACATATGTCATATTTCTTTCCTCCTGAGTCCCTTGACAGTTCCATAAATCTAAAGTCACAGAATTAACAATTACATGCAACAAATAACAAATAAATTTTCCTTTGTAGTGTTATGGATGTTTATCTTCCTTTATCATCCCTCTAGTGCTTGAGTCAGGAAATCTGATTTGTACATCCTGCTAAGGATTCAAAGACTTTTTCTATAGATGAGACTGATTTCAGAGAACTCCAGAGTTAGATGTAGGTTCTTAAAAAGTATTTGTTTATTTATTCATGAGAGACACACACAGAGAGAGGCAGAGACACAGGCAGAGGGAGAAACCTAAACATTTCAACAGGGAGTCACCCTGTTCCTTACAAAAAGCTCTCCTGTCCTGGAGAAGCATGCACTCTGGGCTCAATTCAGGGATTGGAGGACATTTCTCCTTTTCTGTCAGCTTGTGTGTCTTTTATTCCTCACCAACTCCACTTGAGACACCTTCTTTGTTCAATTTGACAGATGGACAACAGGAATCTGTTAAATAATGGGACGACCCTGTCCAGGGTCACCCAAGCAATTGTAGATATGAATCTACATGTCCCAGACCCAATCCTCTACCTTTTTCCACTGAACTTGCTCAACCTTTAAACAAAAGGAGATGCCAGTTAGGACCATTAGTAGTTGTTTGACCATCTGTATAGTCTTGGGTTTCCATCAGTGATTTGCATTCAAGTTTATTGAGCACCAAAGGTTCTTTGTATTAAGCTTCATCAAGGTCCCTTTGTTAAGACAAGTAGAGGGCCGAAGTATGGCACGCATACACATATCTATAAATACCGGTGGAAACTTTGACATAACACGGGAGACCAGGCTCGAATGGGAGAACTCACTTTTATACTTACATCTGGAAACTGGGAATGTGTGTCATCTACTAGTCTTCTCTCAAATGAGCTATGCATGCCATGACGTCATTGACCATCCATCAGGCACCATGATGCCTTCAGACTTGATACCTCCAACACATCTCTCACCTTTGCCCATGATTATAAATTCAACAACCCATCAGAACCATCAGTGAGCTACCCCACAAAAGACCCTAAGCCTTCTAGGTCACAGATTCAGTTCTCTGTCTCCATTCCATGAGCCCTTCTGTTTGCAGCCAGTGGTCCCCATTGTAACCAAACAGCAAGCTCACTAACCAACTCTCAAGCCAACAGTTACCCTTGACCACAGAATCTGTCTTCCCCCTATGCTCATGCCTTCTCAGTGATGTCTCTGTAAATCACTCTTCGGTCCACTTATGTTTCCCACACCAATGCCACAGCCTTTTTTCCTTTAGATTTTTAATTAATAGGCTCCTGACTCTGCTGCCTCTCTGCTCATCTACTTTTTCTCTCTATCCTGCAACCATCATGAAGTTTCCAAATCCAAAGTGTCTTCCTGTCACTTTCTCAGTAAAACTCATGAGTGGTATCCCATGACCCTCAGGATAAAATCCAAAATTTCTATGCTATTGTTTACTACACTTGTGAGTGTTCTGCTTTTCTCCAAATACGCAGAGACACAGATGCAGATCAATGCACAGCTAAGCATTTGGCGGACGCGGCTCAGAGATGGACACGTACAGAACTGCACGAGATGCTCTGCTGACGTAAAGTCTCCGAGGGGGACACAGAGGGGTTAACCCACCCTCAAACACTTCTGTATCAATCCTGAGTGAGGGTGGAGAAGAGCAAAAAGACGCGGAAGTGAAAACCAGGAGGAAGTGCCTGTCTGCTTCAGTTGGCAGTGCCTGCCTCAGGGCTGCTATATGTAATTTCTCAGTTAATTACCCTCCCCTGTCAAGGGAGCTTTTGAGACATGTAAAAAGTATCCTGTCTGCTTCTGAGTAATAGATATTCCCAGATGTGCGTCATGCAAAAAAAAAAAGTGAGAATCACACATTCATCCGTTAAGGGGCACGAACGATGTGTGTGTGTGTGGGGGGGGGGTGCAGGTATTCAGGCCAGAGGCTTCCTGCACACCTGCCCATGGCACGGCTCCATTCAAACACACATACCTAATTTGTGACCTCACAAACGAAGTGAAAGAATCAACCTTCTTAAATAAAAATGTTACTTTCTGAAATAAAAATCTACCTCAGTTTAACCAAAGTGTGGATGCAAGGAATTTTGTCTTTACAAATATCGTCCAGCTAATCGATGCAACAGAGTGACACAGATAGACACTCATTATTTCACAACCTTTAATTGGTGACAACCGATGACAGTATCAAAAAAGAAAGAAAAGCAAGTAATGGCAGCTCACAATGGAAATATATTCTTGCCGAAGCAATCAAACTCTAATCAAATCAAACCTCTGGACCAACTACTAATTCACAAGGAAACAGGAGACCGTGGGATATTAAAAGGGCACTTGAATATACAGTCAGATTGTGGGAAAGACCCTGTTTCTTCAACAAATAAATTGTAAGGGGGAAAAAAAAAAGACACAGTGGGAGTCTATATTTATAAGAGAAAAAGAGAAATGCCAAATGATTTCAATGCATGGAACATAGTTGGATCTTATTGGAAACCATAATTTATATTATTATTATATTAAACTGTTAGTAATAGTGATAATAATAACTTATTACACAATTTAGGAAATTAAACACTAGATATTCTGGGTCTTAAGTATGATGGGTCACATTTTAAGTCTATGAAGGAACTGCAGATTTGTTTTTAAATAAGTCCAGTGTACCAACAAAAATTGCAAATATTGGGGCAGCCTGGGTGGCTCAGCAGTTTAGTGACGCCTTCAGCCCAGGGCCTGATCCTACGGAGACCTGGGATCGAGTCCCACGTTGGGCTCCCTGCATGGAGCCTACTTCTCCCTCTGCCTGTGTCTCTGCCTGTCTCTGTCTCTCTGTCTCTCTCTCCTGAATAAATAATCTTTAAAAAAAAAAAGGAACTGCAAATAATTACAAACGAGTGATGAATGCTATTGTTTATTACACCTGGTTTTGGCTTTAAAATAATCTGGGTGAAAATAAATTAATTAATTAATCTGGATGGAGAGGGAAGAAATAGGGGGGTACAAGTGGATAATGAAGAACAAAGTTTAGCCAGGAGTTGAAAATTAATGGAGCTGGGTGATTAGTGCACTCACCCCATATAAAGCCTTTCTACTTTTCAATTATTTTCTATTAAAAAAGTAATATATATACACACCCATATATACATATGTATATGTTACATATATAATATATACATATATTATGTATGCATAATGTGTACATATATAAAGTTATACTACATATATATGTTATGTATAAATATATACATATATACATGTATAAAGTTAGGATATAATATACTGTGAAAGTTGTGATTCAAAGTCACCAATATAGGGATCCCTGGGTGGCTCAGCGGTTTAGCGCCTGCCTTCAGCCCAGTGCGGGATCCTGGAGACCCGGGATCGAATCTCACATCGGGCTCCCTGTGTGGAGCCTGCTTCTCCCTCTGCCTATGTCTCTGCCTCTCTCTCTCTCTCTGTGTGACTATCATAAATAAATAAATAAAATAAAATAAAAACAAAAAAACAAAGTCACCAATATAAAATATAATACAATTATGTAATCGTAGGTTGCAATTGTGTATTATAATTATATTTTAATATAATAATATATTATATTAAAATATAATTATGATATGTATTTATAATTTATAAATTATAAATTTATAATTACAACAATATAACTATATTATATTATGATTATGTTATATATTATAATGTAACGTACATGTTATAGGTAATATGTAACTGCACATTAGTACCATAATTCAAACACCTTATATATAAAATATATGATATTAACACACAAAACAATATAATATCTATTTTATATATATTTATTATTATTATATAACCTGAAAGATGTAACTCGGCTGCCTGCAATTTGAAACAAAATGCTTTCGTCCGCAAAGAAACATGATTTTGTAGAAACCTTGAAACCTTATGCTTCTGTGGGATAACGTTGAAACTATGTGTTCAGTCTCCTTATAGGAGGAAAAGAACAGGCAAGCGTGGCAAGGTATGAGTGAGTTAGCTTTGAAACTGCACCCTGGTACTTAGAAGTTTATTCTGGAAAAGAAAACTCTAAGAAAAAGAAGAAAAGCACGCGTTGGTCGGGTGTTTTATAATAAACCAACCAGACGATAGAAGAATTAAGTGTCAGCCTGTAAAGCAGGTTAGGACACTGGATGAGCCAAGACCCCATCCTCCACAACTGTGAGACGGTGAATTTGAGTCACCCGCTTTCTGGTACTTTGTTGTGACAGTTCTAGCAAAGAAAGACGGACTGGATTCCACGACTGGCGCGTGGGACCACTGAGGCTGGATTTAGGACATCTCTGACTTGGCTTGAACACCTATGGAGCAGAGAGGCCATATGGTTACCCCCATGAGGGGGTCCAAGAGCACGGTCACACCTCCGGAGGACCTCCTGGTTCCTCGCACATGCCCACCTCAATTCCAGTGCTCATGCATCCCTCAAGTATCAACGGACGCAGAGGCCACGGAAGCTGAGGGAGATGTGGCTACTGGCTTCCCACGGTGAGGCCGGCAATGGGAACATGGTGGCCTCCAAGGGCCCAACCCATGTCCCCATGAAGAGTCCTTGCCTACCATATCCATGTCTGTGTTGCTCCATGCCGTCACCAACCCTCAGCAAAGACCTTATTCCTAATCATGTCAGGTTCATGGCTACATGCAGGCCAGCCATGGCCAACCAAAGATTGTAGGGTTCAAGGTGAAAGCAGAACCCAAGTCTCACAGGGGATGAGTCATTGACAGAGACAGCAAGACCGAAACCCGTGGACATGAAGGAGACGCAGCATCCACGAGTGGAGAATGAGATGAAGGTAGTCTTGGGGCTCAGGCGAGGTCTACGTGAGGAGATCCCCTCTCCCTGCAAAGTGAGCACAGCAGTTGTAAATCATCACAAGGCTGCAAGAGTCCAAACCCACAGCAAAAACGACATCAGAGGGGGGATACCTGGGTGGCTCAGTGGTTTAGCGCCTGCCTTCAGCCCAGGTCGTGATCCTGGGGTCCCGGGATCGAGTCCCACATCGGGCTCCCTACACGGAGCCTACTTCTCCCTCTGCCTGTGTCTCTGCCTCTCTCTCTCTCTCCCTCTGTGTTTCTCATGAATAAATAAATTAAATTTAAAAAAAAAAACACACATTGGACAATAA
Source organism: Vulpes vulpes (assembly GCF_048418805.1). Taxonomy (NCBI): domain Eukaryota; kingdom Metazoa; phylum Chordata; class Mammalia; order Carnivora; family Canidae; genus Vulpes; species Vulpes vulpes. The sequence continues at coordinate 2,617,042 of NC_132796.1, read as the reverse complement.
AGGAGCACAGCTCAATCGTGCGTTAGGTTTGAGCGGGAGAATGATCTCTCTTGTTCCACAAAAGGGAATTTAAAACACAGTCCATACGTACACTGGTGTCACGTTACAGTTTTCTCTGACAATGAAAAATACCTTTCTGTACGCAGTTTTCCTTCATGTTCTGCTTTCTTGTAACACATTCTTTGAGGTTCCTGCTTCTTTTTTTTTCTTTTTTCTTTTTCTTTTTTCTTTTTTTTTTTTTTTGCGTGTCGGAGGCAATTAAGAATTTGGAAAGAGAAAAGACAAAACCCGTTTTGCCATAAGTCACTTGGAATTATGAAGTGTGTGTTTGATAATTTAAGTAATCTTCTGAATTTTACATTGATATATTTACAATAAAAGTTAATCCAGGTTGGGTGCCTGGGCGGCTCCGTTGGTTGAGGGTCTGCCTTCAGGTCAGGTCATGATCTCGGGGTGTCGGACTCGCTGCTCAACAGGGAGCCTGCTTTTCCCTCTGCCCCTCTCTCACTCGTGTTCTTTCTCACTCAAATAAATAATCTTAAAAAAAGTTAATCCAGGTAATTACTGTTGTACTATTCTTACTGTGAGCTACACGTTTTTCCTTTCACTCTTGATTTCAGTACTCTTGTAGATTAACCCACTAAACCTTAGAGAAATTGAAATAATCCACCAGTAATACTGTCCCGTGTTCCACTTTACCAAATAATTTGTTTTCCTTACTAATGTCACCAAATATGCCCACTGATCATTTCAAGGACTGAGTACACTTATATTCTAGATCCTGCCTATCATTTTAACCTCATCATTAGCAAAATGTTACCTGCTTATGTGTAAATATTTATGGCTATGTTGCATGCATCGTGTGAACCGTGGTCACTGTAATTACTATGTGAACACACTACATTCCTATATTGAAGTGTCCCATCTTTTTTTCTAATTTTTTTTTTTTTGAGTAACAGCGATGTGCAGTCTGACATGACTTGACAGTCTTTGTTTTAAAGTCCAGTTTCGGTTTAGCGCTGCCTTCGGTCCAGGGCGTGATCCTGGAGACCCGGGATCGAGTCCCACGTTGGTCTCCCTCTGCCTGTGTCTCTGCCTCTCTCTCTCTCTCTCTCTCTGTGTGCCTCTCTCATGAATAAATAAATAAAATCATTTAAAAAAAGGCTGAAAACCCAACTCTGGCAAATAAGGAAGGAATACATGTAAATGAGTTGATGGATTCATAATTTAATGGAAGAACATTATAAATGGTAGAGCCAGTTCCAAGAGCATTTAGGGCAGTCAGCTAATTATGGAGGCTGGAAGATGTTCATCAGGAAAAGCATTTAGAAAAACAAGAATATTGGAATAAAATGGGTAGGCTAGGTACAAAAAAAACATTAACGTTGGTGTTCACTTTCCTGTGAGACAAATGAACCTCGGACGTCACAAGATCTGTGATGTAACCAAGTGGTAAATAGCAACATGAAAACGAGGGATGTTATATTAGATGTTCCTCTGGAGCGTCTCACGAATACACCTGCGTACCCTGTTCATGCTCACTTCTCAAATCAGTGCAACAGGCGTCCCTGAAACCATGAATCCCTGGGTTGGTCCTCAGGGGCTCATACTTCCCCAATACAAATCATGCCAAAGAAGGCTGTGCTTTTTATGTGTTGCCCGTTAAGACTGTGGAATAGAGGGGCCCATGCGATATGCACTTTTTTATTTCCAGACGTACATGTCGTACAAAAGGACCCTGTGAGGGTAAGATACCTGGTGGTTGAGTTTCGGCGAGGTAGGCTTGGATTATGAGATCAACTCACACACAGAGAAGATGGGTCTCCTTATCGCATTGTGCTGCCCTCAGTGCAGAAGCCTGTCCAAGCACAGCAAACACACCCAGCTCAGAAATGTGTGTGCTGAAGGCAGCAGCAGCAGTATTAACACAAGGCCTGAATCTCTTTTTTGTTATTAGATGCACGCTCAGATACACACGTCACCTTGACAGGCTTGCAAGACCGTTTCTGTGATTTATGCATTAAAAAAATGCTATGTCTCTGTTGGGCACACAATACCTAGCAGGCATCCTGTGCACAGTGATTATTTTGCATGTGGTCTTGGTAAAACTTTTGGAGTGCCAGGAACCCAGCTGTGTGCCCATAAGAAGGTGCATCCTCAGGAGAAGGGGTGGCTGAAGGGGTTCCTTCCACAGAAGGCCCATTGTGTCCACTTTGGAAACTTTCATCAAGGGCCATATGCTTGCAAAATACAAACCCCAACCACTGTATTAAAGAGGCAAAAGGTGGGTGTTGCCTGCCTGGCTCACTCTGTAAACCATAGGACGCTTGATCTTGGGGTCGTGAGTTCAAGCCCCACGTTGGGCGTGTAGTTTACCTAAAAATCATAAAAAAATAAAAGAAGTAGAACATATCAAGAAGATATGGAAGAGAAACATCAAAATATAAGTTGTGTATATATAAAGTCATATGCATGTGCATATGCATATACTTACACATGTGCAAACATATTTATATATGTATTTAGTTTTATAGTGTGTATATATGGGCAGCCCCGGTGGCTCAGCGGTTTAGCGCCGCCTACAGCCCAGGGCGTGATCCTGGAGACCCAAGATAGAGTCCCACATCAGGCTGCCTGCGCCTGCTTCTCCCTCTGCCTTTGTCTCTGCCTCTCTCTCTCTCTCCTCTCTGTGTATTCTCATGAATGAATAAATAAAATCTTTTAAAAAAATCCCCTATAGTGTGTATATATTCATTTGTGTTTTTATATATGTATTTATGGTTTTTTTTATTTTTTATTTTTTGTATTTATGTTTTTACGTCTGTATTTATATGTGTATATGTGTTTATGTGTACATATGTTCTTATGCATATGTGTGTATGTTTATATGCACATATATGTTCATGTGTACATATTTATATGAATTTATTTATGTTTATGCATAAATTTTTATGTTATATTTTATATTTTTATATTTTATATATATTTGTATAAAAATGATGTGACATATAAATACATATGCATATGACTCAAAAAAAAAGGTCAAGTGATTGATGATCTGGAGTTGTTCCAGCCTTCAGGCGTGTCTACACTGTCCACCTAATGGGAAAACCAAAGCTCTGTCACATTTACACAAATGGGACAGAAACCCTTGATTCACCAGTGGGCTTCATGCCAAGGGATTTCAACACACTTGGGTTGGTCCTTCAGCAGACAGGCAAGCAGTGTCCACGGGATGGAAAACACTGGGCTTTTCTTTTCTCTGCTGTTTGCACCGATGTACTATTTCCAATGCTAAGAAAGTGCCCGCGGGTCACAAATGATTAGCTTCACAGAGAGAAAGGGAAGGGTGGGTGCTCTCAACACAGCATGCTGAATAATCCATACAAACATTAAAGCTAAAATAAAAATTAAAATAAAACCGATAACATAGATCATAAAAATAGAAATATATAAAATATAAATAAAAATGTAAGACCTCACCAACGGACAACTCCGGGCAGTTCTCTGCTTGGCCCGTGAGAAGCAGATCCACAAAGTGGTGTGCATTCCTCACACTTAGTAACAAGTGCACTTCAATCAATGGGGTGGACATTTTCATGGTAAAATTACGGTCTTTTTTTTTTTTTTTTAAGGCAACTCCAGATGATTGAAATGCAGGTCAACAAAACATTTGTACATAATGAGGTGGGCAGGATTATTGGGATGATAATATTTTTAAGAAAAAAACCTTTGGCCTTTGTGAACCAGGGATCTTAAAGCCATATTGTCATGATAATGACTGTTAATGGACTCTTTTATAATGATATATCAAAATTATAGAGGAAGGCGTGTCTGCAAAGATTCTCCTAGGGACAGTTAAAATAAGGGTAGACAGGAAATATTACAGCTTTCTAATCTGAGGCAAATCACTAACCCTACTTTTATTATGGAATCTATGCACATGCAAAATAATACTTAAAAGAAGAATAATAATGTGACAAAAGAACCCCAACATCATCTTGAATGAAACAAAATTTATGCAAATTTGTATACATGTGTATCTTGCTGCCTAAAGTTAAAAAAGTTAAAGTTAAAAAAAAATACACAAGTACCAATGCTTTATAAAAGCACAGAAACAAATATATCTGATTTCCTTTTTTTGTTGCTGTTTCCCCTTTTCTATGTTTGCAAATTTCATTTTTTTTTTGTTTGCAAATTTCATACTCCAGTATTTTACACTGGAAAATAACACAAAGGAAAAATGCATTTTCTCCCATAGATGTTAATCATGCCACAGTGGAACCATTTACAACTGTGATAGACCTCCAGGGAAAAAAAAAAAAAAAGATTTAAAAATCTAAAATATTTAAGAGTTTGACAGTCTGATTTTTGGAAGGAAGAAAAAGTAAATATTCCTTAAATGCTGCTGAGCATCCTTTCCTTTTGCATTTTTGAGGAAGTCTTCTAGCAAGATTCCCCAAATTTGTGGAACGGCACTCGGAGAAGACAGATTTGCTGACCTCCAAACACGTCACACAGCTGCTCAAATGAGTGAGACATAGTGTGCTCTTAACCAGAGGCAAAGTTGTTGGCTACAGATATTAACACAATTCAGAAAATTATACGATATGTGGCATTCGAGGAATAAGACTTACTGTCTTTCCTAAGCGGGGAAAAAAAATGGTTAGAAAACGGATTTGTTTTTGTGAAACTGTAACCAAAATATTCGAGCGAATGTGACAGAGCACAAATAGCATTATAATCTATTATAATACAACTCTCCTGTTGTCATCGGGAAAGGATATTTGAAATTGGGGCGATGCACAATGTCATTTTCTTTATCATGTTTTCTGAAGTATTCACACCTCACTGAACTCGACTTACATAAGCGAACTCTAATTTGAAGCAGAAGCTCTTGGAGAATGAATGATCGTTTATATCTAAATTCTACAATTATCATGAACCCAACCCATTCAAGTGCGCCTTGATCCAGTGCAACGTTTTTCTTTTGTGCAACACTTTCGAAACACGACTATACTTTTCATTGAAGCAAGAGATAATTTGTTTCGTATTTAGGTACATTTTCCAACCAATCTGCTTTAAATTTACAAATTGCATTAACAAAAAAACCCATCATCCGCAGGTCACGTCTCTTGCACTTGAATCATGTGCTCAACCCAAAATGCAAAGACTCCATCAAGTTTCCTTTGCATCCTCTTTGTTTTGATCCGTCGCTCTTGTTCCCGTTATATAAGGAGACTGAACACTGTACCCGGTTCCTTGGTTTGAGAAGCGAGTTCATGGGGCAAAAGGGTCAGATTGTTTTACAGAGAAATCCTTTAAATCATGTTAATTACAGAGAAATCACGTAAATCCACCCAAGGGGAGAACTGTGTAGACAAGGCAGTGTTTTCTTATCTGAGACTTCCGTCCTTTGGAACGAGGTCGACTGTGACCATTTATACTGGGTGTATCCCGGTCACATGTGAGCACTGATCCAAGGAGACATCCAAGACCATGGAGAGCTCCCCTGAAGATCTACCCGTCAAGCACCTACAGTGACCCGTGTTGACACCAGAAGGTACGTGTGTTCCCCATAACTACTCATACCTATGAATAGGATCTGTTGGGGACGCCTGGCTGGGTTGGTCCAAAGACCCAGAGACTCTGGATCCTGAGGTCCTGAGTTTGAGTTTCACACTGGGCATAAAGATTTTTTAAAAAGAAGAAAGAAAAGGAAAGAATTTGTCACTGTATTCAGTTGACATTTGAACCAAAGAGGCAGAAATAATCTAATAAAGCCCTTTCCACATGTCCTCATTGGTCACCAGACTTTTCTATCATCCAGGCACCAGCCATGGTATCATGGGCTCACCTGGTTCATCCTCCACGTGGTAAATCCATACCTGTCTCCAGAAGCATAGAGTTCCCTTTAATCACACCAATAATGAGACACCAAGATTTGGGTACTAATTCTTTGATTTCTGCTATCATGTCATTGCTACTAACTCTTTCCATTGTGCTGAGCTTTGATCTTGTGGGGTTTTTTTCGTTTCTTTTTTTTTTTTTTTTTTTTTTTTTTTTTTACAAATGAGGAGTCTGTATAAACATATTTTCCTTGAAATTTGGCCTGCCAGTATTTTTAATATTTTTTTATTCTGTTTTCTGTTACACGGAATGCCTTGGTTCCTGATGACATCACTATACCAGATTGGGTTGTCGCCAACATAAGCATTGTTTTCTCAATTTCACATAAGGTTAGATTCCTGGCGTTGGTGTTGGTAGTACTCACGTTTGGTTATAAAGAAAAACAGTCTTGGATTTAATTTTCAACATATAAAATAACATCTAAGCACAAAATGAACAAGAATATGAAATTTTATGTGCAAAAAAAAAAGAAATTTTATGTGGTGTGAAAGTCAAAACCTCAAACAGGTGTTTATGATCATTTTTCTTTTTTTAATTTTTTTTTAAATTTTATTTATTTTTTTTATTTGACAGACCATGTACAGGGGCTACAGAGAGAGAGGCATACCCTGGCTAAGCAGAGGGCAAGACACGGGACTCAATCCAGGGACCCCAGGATCATGACCTGAGCCAAAGGCAGATGCTTCACCGACTGAGCCACCCAGGTACCCTGATTTTTCATTTCTTTAATCCAGATTTTTTGACTAATTAATTTTTTTTCTGATGTCCATAATCTTACTCCAGATTTTTCATGACATGCCTCATTTATTTTTTTTTAATTTTTTTATTATTTATTTATGATAGGCACACAGTGAGAGAGAGAGGCAGAGACACAGGCAGAGGGAGAAGCAGGCTCCATGCACCGGGAGCCCGACGTGGGATTCGATCCCGGGTCTCCAGGATCGCGCCCTGGGCCAAAGGCAGGCGCTAAACTGCTGCACCACCCAGGGATCCCGACATGCCTCATTTATTATAAGATTTTGTGTTGCCAAAACACAATATAAACAATTATTTGGAAGATGGGAGCATCACTATTGCTTGAATAATTCTTGTTTCAGTAAAAAGGCATTTTGGGAGAAAAATAAGGATTAATTGATGAATAGAAGTCTGTATTTCCTGCTGTCCTCTGAGTATGTGTTCAGGTAGCTCTATACAGTGTGTTTTGCATGTAGACTTACATGTTTACATGTTACAGTCTCTGACTTTTAAAATATTTTATGATAATCATTACCACAATCATGATGCAGAATAGTTCTGTCATCTTGACATCTTGTTTCTGTGTTTTGTTCATACTCAAACTTTCTCCCAGGGGCACCTTGAGCATCCTTTTATTGCTTATTTGCCCCATATCTATCTTCTTTGATGATGTGTGTGCTCCAATCCCATATCCATTTATTATTATTAATTGGGTGATTTGTTGTCTTTTTATTGAATATTCAGAGTTATTATGCATTCGACATTCAAGTCCTTTATAGGATGTTGTGTTTTACAAATATGTTTTCTCAATCTGTAGCTTTTTTTTTTTTACTTTCTTTTTTTTTTTTAATTTTTTTTAATTTAATTATGATAGTCACAGAGAGAGAGAGAGAGGCAGAGACACAGGCAGAGGGAGAAGCAGGCTCCATGCACCGGGAGCCTGATGTGGGATTCGATCCCGGGTCTCCAGGATCGCACCCCAGGCCAAAGGCAGGCACCAAACCGCTGCGCCACCCAGAGTTCCCCTTTTTTTTACTTTCTTAGTGATATGTTTTTTTCCTTTGTGGATCATAGGACGTCCCATCTGGGATATATTTGTCTAGTAAATTCCTACTTTAGAGACTTTTTGGTATCAACTGGCTGGGAAGTGGACAAGATGATAAATATCCTAAAAGAGTCAGTAGGAAAGTGTTGACAGCAAACCCACAATCGACTTCCTTCCCTTTCATGCAAACATGCTACACACAGACCTCCTGGTAAATGCACTCAAGCTGTTTGTTAGTGAAATATTTCTTATCTGTAGAGGAAGGTGGGAAGGTTGTACCCGTTTGGCTAAGATTGTTTACGATAAAGAGCTAGAATCAGTGGATTTACCGGGCGGCGATTTAGGAAAAGTATCTCACGACCTGTGTAACTATCAGGGTATAGAATGATATTCAGGTGAACGAATGGCAATCTGTAACACTTGACTGTGTCAGATAGAAGAAATACTTTTTTAGGGGCACCTGGCTGGCTCAATGGACTGAACATGCAACTCTCGATCTCAGGGTTGTGAGTTCAAGCTCCATGTTGGGTTGTAGAGCTTACTTTAAAAAAAAATGCATTTAAATTCTATTTTTAAGGAGAAAATTTGGGAAGCATGATTTTGAGCTTCCAAAATCATGATAGAATCTCACACATTAGAAATATGCACATGAAGAGGGGTGCCTGGGTGGCTCAGTGGTTGAGCGGCTGCCTTAGGCTCAGGTTGTGATCCCGGGGTCCTGGGATCGAGTCCTACATCAGGCTCCCTGCAGGGAGCCTGCTTCTGCCTCTGCCTGTGTCTCTGCCTCTATCTCCATGTGTCTCATGAATAAATCCAATCTTTAACAAATAAATAAAAATTTTAAAAAATTAAAAATAAGCATTAAAAATAATAATAATGAAACAAGAACAAAGAAAGAAATATGCACATGAAGAAAAATATTTGTGAGAAAGACAACTCCCGGCAATATACAAAGTCTTCCTGGCTAGATGGCATTGCAGGTGCTCTAAAAACAAAGGCTGCTCTCCTTGTAGATATGGCAAATCCATGTGAAGAGTACGGCACCCTGTTGCCCACCTGCAAATTCTTTTCTCTTACCCATTCCCTTTACACCTGCACCTATTGATTCAGAAACTTGGGACAAATAAAGAAGTTGTGAGGTTTGCCTTTAATTGCACATTGATAGGGAGACTGCCCCCAGAGTCCATGCATTAATCCAAATTACCTGGCATCCTTGTTTCCCTGATGAGGCAATGCTTTCACATTATGGCTATCAGAGATTCTGAGAAAAAAAAAAATAAACCCACAAAAACAGACATTAGCCGCACTCATGTTAATAAATGAGCTCAGTATAAATTATGAATTTGTAATTTTTCTAAGAATTAAAAATTATCATCCATGTCCCAATGGTATCTAAAAGAATCTCACTCTCATTAGTAGACATGTTCGTATTTATTGACAGAGACATTCATGTACATATATTCTATACATATATACACAAAAGTATATTATTCACATAATATACTTTTGCTTATATATATAATTACTTTGGATTTTGTTTGTAAGACTATTTTGTATTTCGTGTATATATAACTTAAGCCTGTAATTATAATTTTGAAAACATGTGAATATATGTTCATGTATAGATAATAGATATTATATACAATAAAACACACCCATATAAATTTGCTTGCATAATTATGAATATATGTTTTTATGTTTATTATAGTTCATTTTATATATAGCATATAATTAAAATTATACAATATGTTGTATAGATTGTGTAATATATAATTCCATGATATGTCTATATAATATATAGTATATATAATATAATAAGTATAATTAAAATGTGCATTATATATATAAATAGTATTTATAGTAATATATAATATATAATAGTATGTATAGTAATAAATAAATGTATATTATACATATAATATGTATATTTTCACACACATCATATATAATATATAATAAACCTAAACATATAAATATATGTTCATATAGAATCAACAAATATTATAAGTGTATTAAAATAAATTATAAATATATATTTTAAATAAAATTACTAAATACGTATTTATTTAAATATATAATAAACCTACATAAATGTTCATAGGTGTACATATAATCACACATATTTCTGTATAATTATAGTAAGGTGCATAAATTATATATAAGCAATATAGCCTAGTGTATATATTACAGTATATATATATTCTAATATATATAATAGACACATACTATTATATTATAGTAGAGTTTATGTATTAAAGGCCCAGGATCTGAATCCAAATTAGAACATACAGTTTCTGAAAAAAAAAAAAAAAAAAAAAAGAACATACAGTTTCTGGAAATGAGTGTAACAGAGCAGTTATGTCAATTAACCTATTGTGCCACATGATTATAAATTAATTATTTGCAGATTAACGTGATCTGTAAGGATTGGGAACCATATGCATAATCCTGAAATAAGAAGCCAGCATCAGAGAAAATTTGCTAACATTTGGGAAAGTTAAAGGCCAGGAAATAAAACATACACCAACCTGACATCTAGCTTTTGTAGAAAATGTTGCAAGTACCTGATGTGAACACCCACAAACAGAAGGACGTGGTTTTCTGTTAGGAAGGTGGATTGCTCCTCAGATATAAAGAAAAGTACAGCCACACATAAGAATAAGGACCTTTAAGAAATGACCCTCTTTAAAAAAAAAAAAAAAAAGAAATGACCCTCTTCAGGGCGCCTGGGTGGCTCAGTGGTTGAGCGTCTGCCTTTGGCTCAGGTCGTGACCCCTAGGTCCTGGAATCGAGTCCCACATAGGGCTCCCCGTAGGCCTACTTCTCCCTCTGCCTGTGTCTCTGCCTCTGTCTCTGTGTCTCTCATCAAATAATAAGTAAAAATCTTAATTTAAAAAAAATGACTCCCTTTCCCTACTCTGGGGATACAAAAATCCCTAGGGCCAGTGTACCATGGTTACTGTACATGCTCAAAGCAGGGGCAGAAAACAATCACAAGCCATAAATAGATACGGACGAGCCTCTCTACCTTCAGGGACTTGATTTCATAAAACAAGAAATAACATTCTGGAGTCAACTGATGAAAACGAACAACTTGAGCATGCCCATCCGTCTCCTGTGCCCTTGCTTAATTTATAACTCTCGAAACCAAATGAGGGCAACCCCATATTTCTTCTAACTCCGTGGTCTCCTGTGATGAGAAAGCTCGCCACTCTTGTCAAGGAATCACACATTTGCCGTTGGAAAAATAAAAATAAAAAAAGAACAAAAACAACGAAGAAAGCCATAGTGAGCCACAGCTTAGCATTCTGAACGGTTGCGAGCACCATCCCCAACTTGCATTGGCAGAGGGTGTAGATCCTGTCGTGCTTGGTTTCAGCTTGGGGTTTAGATCCATGGACAAGCATGACCAGCATCCTGCGTGGCCAAGCGTGCCACCCACGAATGTCCACACCATCCCTGGTCACAGTTTCACCTAGAAAAAAAGGGCTAGTCTTTGTTTGCATCATTCCATTTAGAGTATAATTACGTGGCTTTCAGGTCCAAAACGGGTTCCATCACGCTTTCTTTGGTGAATCTCTTAGCAACTGAGTCTAATTAAGCGTCCAAGACATAAGGCATTAAAATATTTGTTATGATACCTGGTAGACATATAACCTTCTCTCCTTCCTGGCGAGACAAATGTGTCCAAATGTACTTTGCATAACAATTTGCATCCACGGGTACACTTCCACAATCAGAGAGCAGGCCGTAAATTAACACGCCACGCTTTGTCAACATAATTGGTTTGCCACTTTGCAAGGTGGCTCGGGGCTATTAGCTCACAAATAAGGAAAACATTATTTTTGTACATGATATCAGGTTACAGAACACAAATGTACCTGCGCGTCCCTATCCCTGCTCAGGGCTTAAATGTTTGACTTGCACGTTGGGAAGTGAATTTTATGTTTCTGGACGGGTTCCAATGCTTGCAAAGGTGTTTATACAAGAGTTTATAAAGGTGGTATTCAGCGCATTTCTCTCTCAGAGGCGACTGGGTGGTGCCGTCGGATGAGAGTCTGACTTCAACTCAGGTCATGATCCTGGGGTCTTGGGATGGAGCCCTATATCAGGCCCGCGGGCTTCTCACTCTGCTGCTCCTTCTACTTGTTCTTTCTCTCTGTCAAATAAATAAATTAAATATTTTTAAGAGAATTTTTAAAAATATTTTATTTATTTATTCATGAGACACAGAGAGGCAGAGACACAGGCAGAGGGAGGAGCAGTTTCCCTGCAGGGAGCCCAATGTGGGACTGGATCCCAGGTCTCCAGGATCACTCCCTGGGCTGAAGGTGGCGCTAAACCGCTGAGCCACCCGGGCTGCCCCAATAAAATCTTTAAAAGAATAAAATAAAAGCATGTCTTTCTGTGCCCCATCCTCCAAAACTTGTTGCACAAAGAAATGGATTACAGATACCCTTCATATTCATTAGCTTCTAGATCACATAAGCTAGGAGCATCTGTAAATTCCCTTCTGGAAAAAAAAAAAACTCATAAAAATGATATTTTGTTGCATTAGGAGCCATGTGTTGCATTACCTTCGGTTTAATCAAACTAACACTAGAAATACGTCATCTTTGATCTCTTGTGCTACTCACATTGATGAAGACCATATCTACAACGCTATAATAGGTTGAATCATGAAACTGCCATTTGTATAGGTCAGAAATGGCAATTTCCTTGTGGTTCAGCTGGATAATTGACACTCAAATTTATCCTCAGGTTTGTTGGTCTGGGTAAAGTGCCACTCTCGGTTGCTGAGAACTTGTGATTGGCATCATAAAATTTTAATCAGGATAATACGGCATTTTGGTTCTGTTATGCCTTTCCCCTAAAAAAGAATCAGGAAAGCCTTGGGGAAAGAGATGGTTTACTGCCTTTGGGGAAAATTAAGCCCAATTCTTAGAAACATGCATACCGCAATTTAAAAACATTTACTAGACAGAAATATCAGGGATGCTCGTGTAAACCTATAATTATATGAATTATCCAAACTATAAAATGATAAAAATATTGTCTAAAAAGCCACCCGTACCAGCTTTAAGCGACAGAAGAAGAAAGCTTATTTAAGGGAACTGGTTCTTGGTGACCTTAGAACAGTTGATCCCTCTGGTTACATTTTGAATTTTGATTATGAAGAAAGGTTATTTCAAAATCAATTGAGGGCACTTGGGTGGCTCAGTGGGTTAAGTCTCTGCCTTCAGCTCAAGTCATGATTCCAGGGTCCTGGGATGAGTCCCGCATCTGGCTCCCTGCTCAGCAAGAAGTCTGCTTCTCCCTCTCCGTCTATCCCTCATCCCTGCTTGTGTTCTCTCTCTTGCTCTGCTCTCTCTCAAGTAAATACATAAAATCTGAAAAATAAAAAAAAAAAAGAAAGAGAAAGCAAATCAATGTAGTCATGTATGGTAAAGAAGTATCTGAATCAATATTGCACGGAGAAAATAAAATCAGCCTTCTGTCTCAGAACGTCCATGCTCTTAGATGTCCACGTTGAATTTGCCAAGATGGGAAAGAATATGAATTAAGCAATCCCTGAATTTATTTTTTTAATGCCCTGAATTTAAAAGGGTTAGTGGAGTATAAACGAACAGTTGTCCTAGCAGTGCATTGTTTGGGTTGGCTTGCGTCTCGCCTATAAAATCTCTTACAGATACAGCTGTGGATGATGCGCCGTGGGCGTGTTTGATTTTATAATTACCACTGTTTACCTCGCATCATGTTTAGTTTCACATTGCCAGAGGCCAGGTTTCGGGATTGCGTGCACCAGAAGGGATGGCGGGAAGGTTTAAGAGCAGATGGGAGTCTTCAGTCCGGGCGTGATCCTTGAGTCTCAGGATTGAGTCCCACGTCAGGCTCCCTACGTGGAGCCTGCTTCCCCCTCTGCCTGTGTCTCTGACCCCCTCTCTCTCTCTGCCTCTCATGAATAAGTAAAAAAAAAAATTAAAAAAAAGAGCAGATTGGAAAGACAAAGTATCATGGCATAGAAGCTTCTCATTGAATGCTACTCTGTTTCCCCATGTGTCTGCTTCAAGAAAAGAGGTGGCCTTCCTGATGCCATTCCAAACACTGGGCTCTCAGAAAACAAGTTCACCACAGAGCTCCTTGTCAATTCTGCTGGACAGTCACTGGCCACTTCTTCTTGCTTGAGAAGCAACAGATTGTACACTTCCACAAGCATGTGTTTCCAGAATTAAAAAAAAAAAAAAAGAAATTTCATAATACGGCACATGGCATCTTCCTGAGAACTTGCTCTGGAAAATGAGACATCAAAATGCTGGACCATCATGGGGGTCACTTTTGGAACTGGCTAAATTGGCTTACATCACCTCCAATTCCTGAGAGAGGACCAAATGCCTCAAATATCCCTGCAATGCTTAAAAAAAAAAAGGCAATAATAAATGAGATGACATTAAACTAAAAAGCTTCTGGAAGTAAAGGAAATAATCCACAAAATTAAAAGGCAACCTATAGAATGGGGGGATGTAATTGCAAGACATCTATCTTGTAAGGGGGTAATAGCTAAAATATATAAATCAGGGCATCTTAGTGGCTCAGTTAAGCATCCAAATATCGAATCTCAAGATGCCTGGGTGGCTCAGCATTTGAGCATCTGCCTTCAGCTCAGAGCATGATCCCAGAATCTCAGGATCGAGTCCCACATCAGGCTCTCTGCATGGAGCCTGCTTCTCCCTCTGCCTGTGTCTCTGCCTCTCTCTCTCTCTCCATGTCTCTCATGAATAAACAAATTCTTAAAAATAAAAGTAAAAATTAAAAAAAAGAAAATAAATCTTGAATCTCGGTTTCAAATCAAGTCATGATGTCAGGGTCATGAGTTCAAGCCCCGTTTCAGGCTCTGTGCTTGAAACTCTCTCGCCCTCTCCCTCTCTGCCCCTGCCTCAGCTCATGCTCTCCCTCTCTGTCAAATAAATAAAATCTTAAAAATAAAATATATAAGGAACCAATGCAATTTAACTGCAAAAAAACAAAACAAAACAAAAACAAAAACAAAAACAAACCATGATTAAAAAGTAGGTAAAGGAAGTGGTGGCAGATGGCTTTTACCTAAACGTAATCAAGCATGTTTTATAATTAAAACCCAGAACCCCTGTGGTCTCGGGGTGCAGATATCATTTGAGATGTTTGTGTGACAAATGCTAGAGTGAAAATCTCCCTCAAACACTGATGGGCATGGTCAGGAGGGACCAGGGAGGGGGTTTTCTCATTTTCTCAGCCTGTTGAAGCACAAGGTAGTGACATTTCCCTGTAGAACTAGCAGCGTCCTGCTCCTTGTCAACTTTTATGGGGGAAAGGAGCACGTGCCTCCTTAGGCTCTCAGTCACTATCCCTGTGTTTGCGAGCTCAGCAATTGGCAAATAAAAATGGTCCTTCAGGCTGGACAAACAGCCTCTTAGGTTAGCATTTCTCATCACCTCCAAAGTTTTTTTTTTTAATTTTTTAAAAAGATCTTATTTATTTATTTATTTATTTATTTATTTATTTATTTGACAAAGAGAGAGAGAGAGCACAAGCAGGGGGAGCAAGAGAAGCAGACTCCCTACCAAGCAGAATGTAGAACTCAATCCCGGGACCCCAGGATCATGACCTGGGTCCAAAGCAGCCATGTAACCCACAGGGCCACCCAGGCATCCTGCCTCCAAAGTTTCAAAACCCACCTCTCCGGCCTTCTTAGAACCCTATGTGCACAGAACATTACGTAATTACGTCGCTTGCCAGGAGTTTTACTGAAGTTACATATTTGTGGAGTAGGATGCATGTGTTTCTAATGTTGACTTCACTAAAGTTCAAACACATTTTAAACTTGCCTAGAAGTTTCTAAATCATTGAAAGCATTCACAGAGCCCACCCCATTGTTACGAAGAATACTGCAGTTTTTACATTGTACCATCTCCGGTGCATTTACAGACCCAACATTATTTATCAAGATCTCTCATTTCCCTTGAAATGGAAGGCCCTCTTCTGCATGGCTGTAAATTCACCCAATTTCCTTGGTTGTATGTTCTTTTTTTTCTTGGATGAGTCTTTGCCTTTGTCTTCCTGATGTGTGCTGTGGTCTGATTTCAATCATCAGTCCTGAGGCAAGGAGGCCCCTATAAGGGCAGGGATGGAGGTGGAGGACATGCTGATAATCAGATTTACTTGCAAAGCCTCTGCCTCAAGTGTGGCTAAGCAGGGGCTGCATGTAAGCAGAATTAGCTCATCACATGGAAAGTGCAGGCAGTTCCGGGGGTCAGTAGCAGTTCAGCTGGGTTTGGGAGCTGAGGGAACATCGAATCACCAGAGTCCAATTAAATCCCCTAATCCAGTTCTTTGAGTCCCATGGACACTGTTGTGACTGGGCCTCTATGCCCAGGTCAATGGGAACCAACAAAAACAAATGGCTGATGCCATGCTCACGAAGTACACAGAACTCCTTGGGAATTCCCCCACAGGAAACAAACACCCTGTATTTGGGTTTTCCAGTGAGAAACAGGAGAAGTCAGACTTAGGCCTTCTGAGAAGTGCATTCAACACACAGAGCGTAAATCACGAAGAGTTCCAGAAACTCTACTCACAATTATATTCTCTAGAACCAGGTAATAGAACAAAGAAACTTTTGCAGCTGCATTGTTTCAAAGAGCTTCGAGGGGAACCAGTCACCCCATCTGCCAACCATAGCATGGATCAAAACATTGTGGTGTGTTTGTAGGATAATACACTAGACAGCAGAGAAACACAATGAAGCACAAGACACTCGCAACACCTGCATGGATCCCATGATGTGACGTCACGTGAAAGAGGCCAGAGGTGCGACCCTACTACACGTGCCACCTGCCCTTTTATATGAAATCCAAAGTTTGCACTCACAGGCATCAAGGTTCAGAAAAGAACGAGCAAGCAATTCTTACGGGATTCCAGATAGAGGTCACCTCTAGGGGAAGTGGAGCATGCTCTGGTCCCGGCAATGCTCTCTTTCTTGAAAGGGCGCTCTTTCTGGGTAAGAGAAAGCCGTTCACATACTGTTCATCCCTTTCTATGAATGCAAGTCTCGTGTCATTGCTAAAGTTTACAAAGAAAGGGAAAAAAGGTCTAAATTGTATACGTAATCTTCATCTTCAAGGAAAATGCAGACAGAACCTTTTATTTTCTGGGCTTGGCAATAGGGAAGGAAACATCCAAAAGATTAGAAGCAGGGGTTGAGGCTAAGTTCATCACCTCCACTCTCACCACCAGCACCAGGGGACCATTTTCTCCCATGTGTCACTCCCCACTTCTTGAAGATGAGAGGTTTGGGTACAGTGGACAATTTGAGCAATACCTTAGGGTTGATCGCATGGAAACTCTGCTTATCTCCTCTATTTGTGTACATAATTAATATCATATATGTGTACTTATCTCTGTGTGTGATCTACTTATCTTTCCGTCCATCCGTCCATCCATCCATCCATCCATCCATCCATCCATCCATCCATCCACTCATCCATGCATCCATTCATCCATCTATCCATCCATCCATTGATCCATCCATCCATCCATCCATCCATTCATCCATCCATCCATTCATCCATCCACTCATCCATGCATCCATTTATCCATCCATCCATCCATCCATCCATCCATCCATCCATCCATCCATCTATTGATCTGCTCTAGACAGCTAGATAAATCATAGAGAAACAGATAAGTAGAGACATTTAGACAGATGATAGACGATGGATGAACAGATACAGATAAATGGATAGGCTACAAATAAGATATTCTTTCACTTTGCAACTCTTAGCTTTCACTGGAATCAATTTTTCTTTTCAGTTCATGGCTTGATCATGACCATCCTTTTCACAGGAGGCCAGGAAGAAAAAAGAAATTGTCAGTAAGTCAATTCTCTGATTTATGTGTTTTTAAAACAAGCAAACAATTCCGTGGAATTATGTTGGGAATCTTGGAGAGAGTGATAATTCCGAGGGATGCATAAACTGGGAAGGTGGGAAGGGATTTACTAAACCTACAAGAATTTAATGCAGAGTGGAAGAGAAATCACAGGTATGGTGTGTTGGTTTTGTGAGCAAGGAGGCTACTGCACTCTCATTCCTCAGTCTGAAAGAGCTGCATGATTCTCCCTTGACAAATGTATCTGTTCGATGCGCAACATGGGAGCACATTCGTTGCTCAACACCCAAGAGACATACAAATGAGGAAATGAGCCACAAAGAAACCAACCCCAGACACGTGGCACATCCATGGCCACGTGGAGTAGAATGAGTCTAGCTCTCTCACCGGCTTGTTGAAATGTGCCCTCAGAGTCATGGTGTCAAACACAAAGAAACACAATGTGCGCTCTACAATTTTGATGGGATTAACTCAGATGAGAACACGCATCTACTGGTATTCTTCAATGTTCTCTGCTACGCTCTGAATGCTTATGGCTGCTCTTTCTCCTTCCCTTGTCGGCAGGCTTCGTGAGCACAACACACTCATCCCTGAATCGTTGTAGTATTGGCTATCACAACCTGTACCCTAAACGAGCATTTGTTGATTGCACGGTTTCTTACAAGGCGCCTGCCTTCAGAAACTAGTGTGTGCGCTAAATGAGGCAGTATGAGTAGCTTCAGTTCTAACTCAGTGAAAATATGAAGGGTCATGTAACCTTGCACTTCTTATTAAAGTTAATTGTTTAAAAAAATAGTAAATAAATAAATAAATAAATAAATAAATAAATAAATAAATATAAATAAATAAAGTTAATTGATTATGACTCTCAGGTGCCACGGGTCTCATGGTGGGCATAAACAGAGTTCTCAGTTGGTGTTTGAAAAATCCAGGGTGGTTCTTCTATATTATCTACTCTGGCTCTTTCCCAGGGAACCCATAATCATTGCCCACAGGGTATTTTCCTTGGGGACTATGGCTCTTATCCACCCAGAGTCACTAGCACTGTAACTTTGGCAAATGCCAGGATGTACTGTGCGGATATGTGGCTCTTAGAAATAACCTGGGGTTACGTCTCATAATCGAGACTCTGATAATTCATACTCCTGGATTTTGGGGGCTGTAAGTGATTGTATTCATTTGCTAGAGCTGCCATAACAAAATATCACAGACTGGGTGGCTTAGCCAAAGTACACAGACTTGTCACCTTCTATAATAATGCAGTGTTAAGAGCTACAGGCAAAAAAAAAAAAAAAAAGAGCTACAGGCAGCCTGGATATCCCATAGGATATCCCACAAAACATCATGTGGACCCGACACCCTGGTGGGCATCATACCAACAGGCAAGAGCTGGAAGTCATGGGCGAATCCATGCTCCAGGGAGTGGGGCATAAATCCTGGGAAGATTTAGACAAAGCAGGTCTTTTTTCCACTCTGGCCACATTCTGAGCTTGTATTTTTCTTGTCACTGACTATTAAACTCCAGTTAGCATCATGCGACCATAAAAATGAATTCCCTTTTAAATCATTTCCATTGTAAGACTTTCATGGATTGCAAGAACTGGAAGGGTAAGCAGATAGCATTCAGTCGCCCATGCTTCTCTATAGGTGAATTCTAAAATTAATTAGAAAAAAAAAAAGGTCATTTCAGAATCAGTTTAGGAGCAAGAGAGAGAGTGGATGATGTTAGGTCATTAAAAGGGGAGATTGAGTCTAGCCGCTCGAGGGCTCTGATTCTTTCTCCCATGCTCAATCTAGGATACTCGTCAGTGGGTTTGATTTAAAAAAAAAAAAAAGATTTTATTTATTTATTTAGATGCTTGTGGGTTTTTAAGAGCAGATCACAGTGACAGATGGGATTATTGAGAATAAAGAAACCCCTGTGGGCAAGAGCTGAGGAAAAGTCTTGCACATGCTTTTCACCAAAGATGTTCCATCAACAGGAATACTAGAAATAGTAGAGGCCTACAAGCACAAATCGTATTTAGAAATGGAAGAGCAATAGTCCAGATGGCTTGGATACTCAACACACGTCAGAGTAACATCAATCAGATGACTCAGGGCCACCTCTGTGGTGCAGACCTTATGTACCTTGCCTATGCTGCAGAGGTTCTCATACTCAGACCCTCAGTTGGTCTTGTGCTTTCTTTGAAATAAAGCTGCATGGCGATCTTTTAGGATACATGTTTACTGTGATACAGCACTGTCATTCCAAGTCATATATGGAAGTACAGCTGCCCGTAAAAACCAGCACAGCAGTGTGCCTCGCAGCGCTGTCTGTAATAGATAAAAAAGGCAAGCCGTGTAAATGCCCATCGGTAGGTGAATGGACAGGCGAAACGTGGTGTGCTGTTCAATCAGGGAGTATTATATTAAAATAAAAGTGCATGAAGTAAAAAAAAAAAAAAGTGCATGAAGTGGGGCACGTGGGTGGCTCAGTGGTTGAGTGTCTGCCTTCGGCTCAGATCATGATCCCAGAGTCCCGGGATCAAGTCCCACATCGGGCTCCTTGCATGGAGCCTGCTTCTCCCTCTTTCTGTGTCTCTGCCTCTCTCTGTGTGTCTCTCATGAATAAATAAATAAAAATCTTGAAAAAAAAAGTGCATGAAGTTTGTGAGAGGCTACACTCTGGATACATCTTGGGAACATTACGTCAAAGAAAGGCTGTTGCAAACTACATGTTGCAGGATTCCATTTACATAAAATGCACACAATAGGAAGATCTACAGACACAGAGAGTAGATGTGTGGTGTGCAGCGCTGGGAGCAGTGGGGAGAGGCAGTGACCACTGCTGGGCCCAAGATTTCTTTGTGGAATAATGAAAATATCCTAAAATTGGTTGTGCTGATGGCCACACAACTCTGTGAAGAAATGTCATACCATTGAGCTGTGTGTTTTAATTTTTTTTATTTTTAAATTTTTTTAAAGATTTTCTTTTTAAGTATTCTCTATACTCGACATGGGGCTAGAACACACAACCCTGAGATCAAGACTTTCACCTCCACTAACTTAGCTGTCCAGGAGCTCCTGAGCTGTATATTCTAAGTGGCTAAATTTTGTAATTCAGATACATGTGTTTTTTTTTAAGATTTTATTTATTTATTCATGAGAGACACACACACACAGAGAGAGAGAGAGAGGGAGAGGCAGAGACACAGGCAGAGGGAGAAGCAGGCTCCATGCAGGAAGCCCGATGTGGGACTCAATCCAGGGTCTCCAGGATCATGCCCTGGTCTGAAGGTGGCGCTAAACTGCTGAGCCACCCAGGGATCCCCAATACATGTGTTTTAAAGAAAGATTCATAAACATATTGTTTTCCCTATTTAGTCGATTTTGACCCGTGCTCCCTACATGCACAAAGTGTGAAAACCCTGGGATTTCCATACCAATAACTTTCTGAAAATGCCAAGGGTATAACAACATCATTCTGTTTTGATTTGGGAAAATCAATTCTCCATTATTTCGGCTTTAGGCCAGCATGATCCATGGAGAAGACACTCATCCCCATATGTCTGTGAACTCTATGTTTTCATCTACTGAAGACGCTTAATAGGACTTGAGCCCTTTTCTAAAAACATTATTCCAAGTTATTTATATAGATGAGTTTATTCAATATAGTATTTCCTTGAAATCTGCTGCAGAGTTTCACTGTACTTAAATTTTCCAAGAAAAGCTGTAGGGTTTTTCTGTGTTTTGTCTCTCTGCACTGCCAGTGGGACACAGATACTTGATTCTCGTGGAAAGGAGAAAAGGAAACAAGGAACAGGGGGCTTAATCCTCTATCAAAATACCCAAGCTAAATTCAGTGAGCATGTTAAGCTCCTGAGATGTAATGGACACACGGACAGTGTGGCTCCTGGAGTGCGGTTATTGACAAAACACGCCTGTGTACAGGTGGGTTCCCATGAGGTACATGATGCTCACTGACCCCCATGTGTGAAGTGACATCCACAGCCCCATGCCCATGGGACCACTTTTCCTTCATATGCACACCCAAAACCCTCCATTCCCACGCCCCCCATCCACCGTGACTCCTGCTTCTGGCCTCATCACACCGCCAGCTCCTGGGAACACAATTACCTCCCACTTGGATTGACTCATGTCCTCTGCAGCTCACATTTCATTATGGAATGTCGCCATTTTGTCTACATTCGAGACTCCTTTCATGCAACTGCTCTTCAATTTTACATTCTGGGGTGGGGGGAAATATCATAATTTCTACTCCTACTCACAGAATACACACACACACACATCCAATTCTGTTGTGAGAGCATCCTGGCATTATTGGGATGAGCCCCAATCAGGTGGAGGAAACACTGCTATTTGCATTCCTACCGAGATCTAGCTGCTATTGTTGTGGAAATCTTGCATCATTAATCGTACATGATTTTAATCTCTCGGCATTAGTTTTTCAATTATGGCAATTCTGTAAATAGAATAATGCTTTAGATGGTTTCCCCCTTTCCACACAGTCTGAAGCAGCTTATATCGCTTCGAAAAAGCGAGTTTTGCTATGTAACATTAGTAGGAGGAAACGTGCCTAGTTGTGCCTTTAAAAAAAAAAAAGTCATTGATATGGTCCTCAATAATTACACGCTCATAGTCTGTGTATGTATCTTCTGTCCTTACTTGAGTGATTTCTGTTTCCTCTGAAAATCATTTCATCTAGCTTTCATTTTCAAAATATTTTACCTATTTTAACTTTATTCAATTTTAATTTAAAAATTATTCTTTTTTTGGGATCCCTGGGTGGCGCAGCGGTTTAGCGCCTGCTTTTGGCCCAGGGCGCGATCCTGGAGATCTGGGATCGAATCCCACGTCGGGCTTCCGGTGCGTGGAGCCTGCTTCTCCCTCTGCCTGTGTCTCTGCCTCTCTCTCTCTCTCTCTCTCTGTGACTATCATAAATAAATACAAATTTAAAAAAAAATAAAGTTAGGATAGTTTAAAAAAATTACTCTTTTTTAAAAAAATTTTTTAGAGAGAGAGCTCACAGGGAAGCAGTGGGGGGGAGGGACAGAGGGAAAGAGAGAGAGAGAATATCCCGCTGAGCACGGAGCCCAATCCTGCATATTCCACATCCTAAATTCAAAGGCATCCCCTTTCATCCATATTCTATACTGTTGTTGCCGGAGAATACTCTACATACCCCTGATGTATTTCTAAAATAATTTCTTTTTACTTTTCTGATTGCCTTCTTTTCTTTCCTGTGGGGAAAATACCAGTCTTTTCTAGGGTGTACTTTGTATTTCCCAGTTGCTTACAAATCCTATTACCAGTAATAGAGGGAATTCTTCATCTTGGAATACCGACATAGTCTTCGACAGTAGGCCATTCTGCATGGAGACGGTCTCAGGCTGCTCTAATGAAATACCACAGACTTGGGGGGGCAAGGGGGATCTTTAACAGTACACATTGGTTTCTGACTGTTAGGCGGGCTGGAGAATGCAAGATGAAGGTGACCATGTGGGTGGGTTCTGGTGATGATTTTTTCTGGTAGACAGATGGCCACCTCATCAACCTGTTGCCACATGGTGGAAAGGGATAGAGGAAGCAAGCTCTGTGTTTAAAGCTCTTCTTGTGGGGGGCACTAACCCCATCGTGGGGCCTGCCCTATGGAACCTTGATCTTCTCCAAATACCCCACCCCTAACTGGGGGTTAGGGCTTCCACATAAGAATGTGGAGGACAGGGGATCCCTGGGTGGCTCAGTGGTTTAGCACCTGCCTTTGGCCCAGGGCGTGATCCTGGAGCCCCCAGGATTGAGTCCCATGTCAGGATCCCTGCGTGCAGCCTGCTTCTCCATCTGCCTGGGCCTCTGCCTCTCTCTCTCTCTCTCTCTCTCTCTTTCTCTGTCTCTCATGAATAAATAAAAAATTTTATTTAAAAAAATAATAGAATGTGGAGGACACACAGGTGTTCAATCTTGTAACCCTGATCATCTCCCAAAGTACCTTGTCCAGCACCATCCGACCAGTCTGTTACACCCACTATAAACACACAAAACCTCCATGGTGATTTGCCCTTTTAAAATTGTTACTCGGTTCCAGTGAGGAAACAGTCACATGT
This sequence comes from Vulpes vulpes, assembly GCF_048418805.1. Taxonomy (NCBI): domain Eukaryota; kingdom Metazoa; phylum Chordata; class Mammalia; order Carnivora; family Canidae; genus Vulpes; species Vulpes vulpes. Next base: position 2,593,324 of record NC_132796.1, on the reverse strand, counting down.
CTTACCTCCTGTCCTAGTCCCAGAGCCTGTAAAGGTGAACCCACTGGGGCTGGCTGGGGGGAAGGAGGAAACTTGCTCCAGAAGGAACTGTCTGAGGGATCATAAGGGATTTCTAAATATGGGAAAAGGGAATAAATCATTTGGTGAAGTCAACTGTACATACTTCTTTGTAGGTCTAAAGAAAGAACAAAGCTTTTATATAACAGAAATCCAGTTCTTCAGGGATACCAAAAGGAAATTTTTTTAAAGGTTTTTATTTATTCATGAGATACACATGGCGGGGGGGGGGCGGGGGTGGGCAGAGACCGGCAGAGAGAGAGAGAGAGGAAGAAGCAGGCTCCATGCAGGGAGCCCAATGTGGGACTCAATCCCAGAACTCCAGGATCACCCCAAAAGGAAATTTTTAAGTCATTTTTGGTGCAACCTAGCTGGAAATTAGCATGTAATTGTTTGAGCCTTGCTGAATAAAAGTTTAACCTTCAAAAAATAAAAAATAAAATAAAATAAAGTAAAATAAAATAGAATAGAATAAAATAAAATAAAATAAAATAATTAAATAAAATAAAATAAAAAATAAAATAAAATAAAATAAAATAATAAAATAAATAAAATAAAATAAAATAAAATAAAATAAAATAAAATAAAATAAAATAAAATAAAATTGTTACTCGGTGCCTTAACTGTTTTGTAGAGTGCCACTCTTGTCCTTCATGCTTGTAAAACTCAAGGAAACAAGTGGAGACTGATGTGGGAACAAAGGCAGAAGAAAGATTAATTATTAGATTTCCTTACTACCTACAGCCTCGTTGGCATGTCCTTGAAACAGGCAGAGGGACCTTCCTCTAGGGATGCAGCTGCCTCGATGTTATACTTTGCTAAGGGCAAAAGGCCATCTTAGCCTGACCCCCAGGACCCTGTGCGTCTCCTTTTAACATATTACAATTGCAAAAAAAAAATAATGACATATTACAATTGCTTTGAAAACTTCCTTTATCTCTACTCCCCGAAAATACATGCTGGTGATCATCCCCAAAGCTAATGACCCACCGATGTATATCTGAAGGGTCACAGGACCAACATTTTGTTAGACGATAATAAATGACCTATTCCCAACAATATCTAGTCCCCTCAAAGTCCTAGAAACCTTGTTTCCAAAATTCTTTCAAGACTTAGGCTCTCGCTAACGCCTCGCAAGTTGACAGTATATAACGGGCCGCTCCTCATGACCCCGTGATGGGCACCCCTTTCTGCCCACGAGTCCTGCCTCCATCCTGTAATAAAACCACATTTTTGCACCAAAGACGAGGACTCAGAATTCCTTCTTGGCCTCTCACCTTCAATCCCCAACATCTTCGCTGTGTCACAGACCAACCTTGAAAGTCCCTAGAGCTGACAAAACCAGCGTAGCCATGCAGGCAACGCTTAATTTCATCTATTTTGCAAAACTGGCTGGTCCTGGGTCGTTTCTTGTTTATGCCTCCAGAAGTAGGAAGTCGTAAGCAAACTCAACACATCTCCTTCTCTTCTCTCAACCCTGAGCACTTTCCCTACTTCCAGACAGCACCGAAATCCTTCACGCCCTGGGAAACGTTCGCCCCTACTCCCAGGCCCTGAGATCCAACTTTTAAAAACCACAGTTCATTTCAAGGCAGTCTGCAGGGGCAGGAAAGGTCATCGACCCAAAGAAAACCAGCTTTCATTGTTAATGTTTGATCTTTCAAGCCTGAATATTAAAGACGGTCTCCTCTGTCCCTCCCATGCGTGCGTGCGTTTTGTGTTCCTTCCAAAACACAGCAGTGATATCGCCTATGATTACACGTTAACGTGCACGTTACTGTATTTTATTTTATTTTTTTAATTTTTTAAAAATTTTTATTTATTTATGATAGTCACACAGAGAGAGAGAGAGAGGCAGAGACACAGGCAGAGGGAGAAGCAGGCTCCATGCACCTGGAGCCCGACGTGGGATTCGATCCCGGGTCTCCAGGATCACGCCCTGGGCCAAAGGCAGGCGCTAAACTGCTGTGCCACCCAGGGATCCCACGTTACTGTATTTTAAATCACGTCTTCAAAATAAATAAATAGATAGATAAATAAATAGATAAATTAATCAATCAATCACGTCTTCATTTATCAACATCAACCCAACGGTGATTCCTATCCACAAAGCTATGGATAAGGAAGAAAAAAAAAAGTCACTGCCATCCTCGAATTTCGAACTCTTAGTATTGTATTATTTCTAGTTTTTCAAAGGATTTCTACACAGTCTCTAATAATCTCAATAAACACCTATCACAATACGTCGTCTTTCAGATACCCACTTACGTAAAAGGACGGTGGAGATGCATTTCAAGGGCTCCCTAGCACACTCTCCCCATCCACTTCTTTCTATTAGTGGTTTTATTGCCCTGTTTTGCATTTTTATAACAAATGCCGCATGCCACCCACCTGCCTCGCACCTTTTAGCACCACTGATATGTTAAATATGGATTTGATGTGCCTTCCCTCCACTGTCTGGATTTTCATTCACGCATTATTATTATTTCCTATTGAAGAAAGGCTCCTTTATGACTCCCAAGGTCTCCTCCATTCGAAAATACGTTTCTCCTACATTAATGCGAATGATGATGTTGGTGGGTGAGAAATGTGTGAATCTCTATGACCTGCCCCAGGGGGTCTGGATCCTTTGCTACCTTTCAGGCTACCAGTTGACTAACAAAAATTGTGCATCCATAATTCTTCATCAGAGGAGTATGGATTATGCATATGTTCGCTCTGGCTCCTGTCCGGAGACACCTAGCATTTCAGCTCTGATGAATTTGAATTTTCATTCTTTATCTCATGCAGCTTAGGACTGAGAAACCTAACCTCCAGCTCTATCTACTTATACTCTTTTCAGGTCTCCCGCTCTATTGTACATTGCCCCACATATCAATTTCACTCTTCGCACAGCATTACTTTGCCATCACCTTCCGGGTGGGTGAGTGTGGCGGGTGTTGTTCATCTCTTGCAAGTTTTCAATTCCTTCTCAGATCCCAGGCATTGTGTCCATGAGACTGCATTTCAAAGACGCCGAAATACATCTCATTCATTTCAGTCGTCCAAAAGTGAGTCCTGAAATATCATTTCGCATTCCTCCAAAATTATATTTCCTGATGATTCTTTTTTTCACGCCTCCTTTTCCCTTGCTTGCTTGCTTTTCCTTCTTTCCTTTCTTCTTCCCTCCTTCCTTCTTTTCTTCCTTCCTTTCTATTCTCCTTCTTTGTTTTATTGCTTTTTTTTTTTTAAACTGGTGTGTTCCTGAGAAGATGCCATGATACCGTACTTCTCATGGTTTCCTGATTCTGAATGCAAGTCTTGGCCGCTGGCTGGCTCTTTGATACAGAGCACTGTGTCCCGGGGGGCAGAGGCATTTCTGGGCTGCACTGGCAGGTGCACCTCTGCAAGGATTTTCCCACCAACTGGCTGTGCCGTCTGAACTCAACCTGCAGTCTGCATCTCCTCTCACTGTCAGGGTGAATAGGGACCCAGGTGAAGTTCCCTATGGACTGCCCTGTGCACGCATGTGCATACATGCGTGCGTGGATGTATCTGTGTGTGTGTTAGTGTGCACCATGTTATAAGTGGCAACAAAATTAATCCCCTCGTGTCGTCAAGTCTATTCAAATACCACGAAACTCCACTCATTTCTGAGGTGGTGAATTTGTGCGTCTTATTTCACTTCTTCCTTCCCTGATGTTCTGTTACAGAGTCTTCAGCAACCCTCCTAAGCACCTCTCACTGTCTAGATCCTGCTGTTCTAGGGATGGAAGCATTGGTTGGGCACATTAGGAAGCCACCGATTTTGGACAACTCCAGGGATGGATGAATGCATTCTCCAAAACCTCCCTTAAAACCATCAAATAGTATGGGCGAGGTCAGGAGTATGACAAATTCATTCTATGAGGATGCTATCAGGGGTTGTGCCTCTGACATAAGTGGGATTGGAAAATATTTCCGGTAGCTAAGCTGAATAAGATGTTATAACACCTGACCCCAGGCTTCATTTCCATAACCAAACAACAATGATAACAAATGGCCACATGAGATTAGGATAGTGTAGAGTCTAATACAGAAAATGACAGAAAACGCAAGAAACATTGAATAGAATGCTCAACATTCCCTCTGGGAACATGACACAGAAGTTCTCCAAAGATGTGAGGAGAGAGCTCTTCCAGAGAACTTGCCTAACCCTGCAGAGGTGCCTATAGGCCTTCCTCACCATGTTTTATGCCTTTTTGACCTTTCCCACCCTTTCTCAGAGAACGGCACCTGTTGCTCATGATGCATTGATCTGGGATGTGAAATAATCCTCTAGGTCCTTCAAGAGAGCATGAGTCCATGTATGGTGTTGATAGAGCCACCCTCATCATGACACCTGTGGGCTACGGGTCAGATGCAGCAGTCTCCCCAGCCCCATTCCTGCTCCTGTTCAGGTGTTTCTGGCCAATGCAAGGACACGCTGAATCCAGGCAGATTGCAGACATGCTGGATTCGAACATGACAGCTTCCACTATAACCTGGCTTCTCCCGTGGCACACCTACTTTCAGAGAAGGAATCTTCCCTGAGGGAACATTTTGTGAGAGCAACCCATAAGGAGTATCTGTAGGAAAATATTGAGGGTGGTGGTACCTTATTTTATCCCGTGGACAGACCCCTGGCAGGGTCCTGCGCCTTGCCTATGCATCTGGTGGTGAGATTTCCAGGGCGGGGAGTAGGCATCCCAGGAAATAACATTGTGCCACAAATCATGCCCTTGCTGCCTGTTGACTATGCTCAAGAGTGGCGAAGACCTTGGAGGACTCTCTCAATCACTGTTGCTTCACACTCTGTCTCAGGGTCGTGTCTTGAATGATTTTCGGGTGGAAGAGGTGGTAAACAGTTACAAATGTATTCTTAACAAAACAATCATAAAACTTCTTTTGAAGCAGCCATTGGAAGGAAGATACCATTTTGTATTTTAATGAAATATGGTGACTCCAAAGAGGAACCATTTGTTATCACCTGCCCAGAGGTTATTGGACATGAAACACAAATCTCCTTTCTGTAATAGACGTGCTCATGTGTTTACTTGTACCATGTATTTCGTAGACTAATGGGCTGTAGATTCCAGAGCACTATGTGCAGCTGACGATAATGGTTCATAAAGCATTTGCAAACCTTGTTCCTAGGAGTCATTCGACATGGTCTCACCTCCTCGCTGCTTGTTTTCTCTGAAATCTATCTCACTCCACAAATAAGTAAAATCAATCACTGTTTACATAAAGCTGTGGGAAAATCCCCTCTCATTCTATTCAGAGGTGTAGTCCTACGAAGACTTACATTGAAATATCCAAATATCATCCTGCCCAAATTGCATCGTGTGTCTGCATGCACGTACATATACCATGATGATAGGTTGAAGACGGTTAATAATGAAAATATTCCAGACAAAAACCTAACACTTACAGATGTTGGGAGCCAAGATTCTCCTGGTGAAAGAAGAAACTCGTATGAGAGAAGATAAAAGCCCTATGGGAATGGCTTGATGTTGAAGGTATCCTTGTGAACTCATGATTCCTAGAACGGGCACATGCCAACTAGGTGTGCCCTCACATGTGTGTACATACACTTGACCTTTGAACAACATGAGCAATCAGGAACGCCAGCCTCCACAGAGTCAAAACATGCACGTAACTTTGGATTCCCTCAAATTTCACTACTGACAGCTACTGTTGACCGGAAGCCTTGCCAATAACAAAACAGTCAATGAGCACATAATCTGTATGTCGTTTGTATCACTTACTGTCTTCTTATAAATAAACTAAGATGGAGAAAATAAAATGTCATTAAGAAAATCACAACAAAGAGAAAATACATTTGTAGGACTCTACTGTATTTACAGAAAAAAAAATCCACATGTAAAAATCCAACCGTGGACCCACCCGATTCAAAGCTATGTCATTCAAAGATCAAATATCTTATAAGTGTGTGTGTGTGTGTGTGTGTGTGTGTAAGCCTGGGAAGGTGCATATCAATGCAAATACACATATATTTTGTATAAAATAGCCATAAAAAGACACCCAATAGCAGTGAGTTCACCTTGCACCCAGAAATTAGTTTCTAGTATCAATCCCCAGTAAAGGCACCAAGTTTTATTTAAAAAAAAGGCTGATTTCAGTGTTGGGCTTTGTAGATACAAGATATGCTTGGAATCTTTTCAAATACCAAGAAGGTGCTAAAGAATATTAGAAGAATTACAGGCGCCTGGGTGGCTCATACAATTAAGCATCAGACTCTTGATTTTGGCTCAGGTTATGGTCTCAGGGTTGTGAGATGTAGCCCTGCCTCCTGCTCCACACTCAGTGGGGAGTCTGCTTGGAATTCTCACTCTCCCTCTGCCTCTTCCCCGATCTCTCTCTAAAATAAAATAAATCCTTAAAATTATATATATTAGGGCAGCCCCGGTGGCGCAGTGGTTTAGCGCCGCTTGCAGCCCAGGGTGTGATCCTGGAGACCCGGGATGGTGTCCCATGTCGAGCCTTCTGCATGGAGCCTGCTTCTCCCTCTGCCTGTGTCTCTGCCTCTCTCTCTCTGTGTCTCTATGAATAAATAAATAAAATCTTTAAAAAATACATATATATATATATATATTAGAGGAATTTATCAGAAGAGCACAGGAGCTGTAATAAAGGAGCTCTCATTGTGGGAAGCTAAATAAGGTTCAGGAATAGATTATAAGCATTTGAAAGAATGACAATGCATGTGTCCATAATGAATATATATATTTTTATATATCCATATATACTATATACGCATGCATCCATATCATTAGCTCTATATCTATATGCAAAAAGGACTTTTTTTTTTTACAATAAAGGGCCTCACCCTGACTGGTAAATATGGAGCAAATTCTGTAGTTGTAAAAATCAATGTATATACTGCAGAATGATACACCCAGACAAATGCATATATGTATTTGTATGTGTGTGTGCCATTTTGCAACCATCATTGTACATATTGCACTGGGCAGGAACTATGAAATCTTGCTAAGCATAGGGACAATTTTGAGGATAAACAGCATATTTATGTGGTTGTACAGTATCTCCCTTCTGGCATCCCTGGCTGGCTCAGTCAGTAGAGCATGCAACCCTTGATCCTGGGGTCTTGAGTTCAAGCCATACATTGAAGACAGACTTTACTTTAAAAGAAAATGAAAATAGGGCAGCCCCCAGTGGCTCAGTGGTTTAGTGCCGCCTTCAGCCCAGGATGTGATTCTGGAGATTCGGGATTGAGTCCCACATCAGGCTCCCTGCATAGAGCCTGCTTCTCCCTCTGCCTCTCTCTATATATGTCTCTCATGCATAAATAAATAAAATCTTTTTTAAAAAATGAAAATAAAATATAATTAAATTAAATTAAATTAAATTAAATTAAATTAAATTAAAATTAAAATATGGATAGCCTGGGTGTCTCAGTGGTTTAGCGCTGCCTTCAGTCCAGAGCCTGATCCTGGAGACCCAGGATCGAGTCCCACGTCGGGCTCCCTGCATGGAGCCTGCTTCTCCCTCTGCCTGTGTCTCTGCCTCTCTCTCTCTTTCTCTCTCTCTCTCTATGTCTCTCATGAATAAATAAATAAAATCTTAAAATGAAATAAAAAATGAAAATTACAAAATAAAATATAGTACCCCCCTTCCAAGAGCTTGATTGAGTGAGCAAAATTCACATCCACAACGATGACTATTGTTCTCCCAGATGTGGTGCAATGGGAAGGACAGTGCATCACCTGGTGGCATCCCATGTGCAAAGACACAACCTGAGTCTACTCGAAATGAGGCCGGAAGACAAAGAATCAAACAACAAACAAACAAGGGAATAAAAAGCTCAATATCATTTCCACTTGCATCAAAAGTTAGGAACTATTTGGAGATACATTTACATGGAATCCATGCACAAACCACCCACCCATTGATGAGAGAAGTTAATATAGGTAAATAGACATTGACCTGTGCTGTGGGTATGACTCATCAAAGGAAGTAATCAGAGGTGACTTTCAGAAACAAAGTCAGATAATTGGGGTCTTCATTGTTTTTTAAACAGTCTTTTTTTTTTAATTTTATTGATTTATTCATAGAGACACAGAAAGAGAGACAGAGGCAGAGACACAGGCAGAGGGAGAAGCAGGCTCCATGCAGGGAGCTGGACGTGGGACTCGATCCTGAGTCTCCAGGATGAGGCCCTGGACTGAAGCAGTGCTAAACCGCTGCGCCACGGGGGCTGCCCTCATTGTTTTTTTAGTTTTTGTTTATTTATTCATGGAGACACAGAGAGAAAGTCCCAGGTGGACAGAGCACACCCAGAGTTCACCCTTCCTTCTTAAGGCTGCATTGCAGGTGGGGGTGTGACACGCTCATGACTTGCATTCTTGTAGGCATTCAGTGCAACATGGGCCAGAAAATGAGGAAATGCATTCCCAAGTAATTTCAGGAGGTGATCAGTGCTGCCACATAAGTACAGGGCAGGCGTGTTAGGGAGAGTGGGTGAGGTCTCACTAAGATAGTCCCTTTTGGGAAGACCGTTCCATTGAGGCCAGAGGGATGAAGAGAAGGCACCCTTTTCAAGACGGGACAAGAACTGTTTCAAGACCACAACCTCAGTACAAGGGCTCTGCAGAGCCGCCGAGCCCGCCTGCTTCCAGAAAGAGAAATACAGTGAGTGTGGCTGTTGCCACAAGATGCGGAGAGCATGGAAGGAGATGAGCTGTGGGCTAAATAGAGAACCAGCATCGTGGAGCATCATGGAGAACCAGAATCAAGGGCCATGGCTCGGTGTTTGCACTTCTTCATCACAGAAATGAGAAGACCTTGGGGTGTTGCCTGCAGAGAGACCAGTAGGCTGATTCATATTCTTACCACCTCTTCCGACTTTCAGGGGCAGTGTTTATTGTTCCTTTAAAAAAAAAAAAAGCAGAATTGCTTAGGCTAACATGCTATTGCTTCTTCATGATCGTTGTCCTGTGTTGGGTCGACCTCTCACATGGCATACGTAGGTTTGAATGTGCTCCGTGGGAGCGATAGTTGGTCATTTAAAACATATTATGACAATCACTCAGAACTATACAGTTACTTAGGGTAATAAAGTGTACGTGTGCAAAAGAGTGATACAAAAGGCATAAGTCATCAATGATTTCCTAAACAAATGATCCAAATTTGAAACATGTTGTATGGAATTTAGCTATAGAAAACCACAGCGGGGGCACCTGGGTGGCTCAGGTCATGATCTTGCAAAGGAGCCCCATGTCAGGCTCTCTGCTCAGTGGGGAGTTTGCCTCTCCCCCTCTCTCTCTGACTCCCCCTACTCATGCTCTCTCTCTCAAATAAAAAAATAAATAAAATCTTAAAAAAAAAAAAAAAGAAACGAAGAAAACCACAGCAATGATCTCTACACTAGTTGGAACCTCATGAAAAGAGAGTTTGTTTCTTGGTGCTTTTTTCAGATATTTGGATGGTTCAAACTATTTATCCATCATTTCTAACTTAAAAGCAAAAGCACGGAAGGGTTGGCTTTGTTAACAAAACAAATGTATCCCTAAAGAAGAATTTAAAACAAATGCTATATTTCATAGTAACTTGGGGAAGTGAGATGCTGCATATATGCTTATCAGCCACTCTCCTCCTGTGTTCTCCTCAGGAATCCACATTTACAATATGTTAATTCACAAGGAAATCTCCATACATCAAGCAATTACTGTCCCAGCCCCACCCCCTACCCCGATGAACAGAAAGATTTGTCAGGAGGGGAACAAAAAAGGTGTGATAATTAAAAGAACTCTGGAAAAGTTTAGAGGGAAATATTTCAGGGTAAAAGGCACTTTGTGGAGCTCGCTGGGTGTTTACATGTTTCATTAAAAAAAAAAAACTAGCATCAACTCCCATTTCTAGAACAAAGTGAGTACAATTTGGAAAATGTAAGGAAATAAAAAGTAAAAAAAATAATAATAAATAAAATAAAAAATATGTGGAAAATAAGTCTGATGAGACTCTGGGATGGTTCAGACTCGATTCAGAGACAGTAGACAGTTGTCGGAGGCTTTCATGCTTCACTTAGTCAATCACGGACATCACCACAGCGATTCCTAACACAACCCCACAGATGAGACCAAAGTCCTCCCAAAAGAAGAGTAGCCAAACTGAACCTCATAGTCTCTGATCCATTCATGTTCCTCCCAAAGTCTGCGAATCTAGGGCCCAAGATAGTCTCTCTGGGAAGGAAGAAGATAAAGCAATGGAAGGTCCCATTTGTGAAAGCTCGTTTGAAGGTTTGCATGTGGTAATGAGACAAAACCTGCTCCAATCCACGCCTCCTAACCGTGCTGTGTGGTCCCCGCCATTGTTAGCTCTGTTGGCAGGCTCCTTCCTCTGGGAATTGTACTTGCTCTTGTATGGACGGAGACCTTGGAAAACTGGATATCCCCCATATACGCACAAGACCTATTTCCATTCCTGCAGTAAATGTGAATTGCGGTCACGCTCTTTGCCAGAGAGTGCTATCTAGCTTCATTAAATAAAAATAACTTTTTTGGTGGAGGTAGGTATGCGGCTCAATGAAGACCTAGACCAGTAACAATATCAACGCTATTTAAAGCCTGACCTGGACGTCATGTCTTTTGTGCTTCACACATGTAGTAGATGAGGATTTTAATTCTTTCGCTGTCTTAGAAGAGCCTTCAGTAAGAGAGTCTGGCTTCTTGGGGAATACTGAGTGATGTGAGATTGAAATGTAGACCTGCTGCGGATCATTTATTCCGTGTTAAAAATGGTCCCACAGACACCTGCCCATGTCACTTCTTCTCTCTGGAAATGCTGATGACATTGCCTCCAAATCCTCTTGGAAACCTTCTTTGCTGATTTTGAATGTCTAGTCTTTATTCACCTGGAAATGCATCGTGATAAGTTCTTTGCAGAATTCTCTGCGAGATGCCAAGTGACCCGAACACCCTGGCATGTTGGCGTGTTCCTGCAGCGTCCCCCCAGACACGGCTCCTTTCTCCACTTGCGCTCACAGATGCGTTCTTAATCTCCCTTCACCCTTGGCTGTCACTTCTGATTATTCTCAGAGTTCAGAGTCTGATTTATTAGTAAGTAGACGCAGTATGATTCTGGAGATAGAATACCACCGTGGAAATATAGGCAGAAGGCTCCATGCATTGCTCACTCCATTTGTATAAAGTGCACCTATACATGGAATCATGCTAAAAAGATGCCGTTTACATGACTTTCAAAAACAACAGGTACGTGCAACCCCACAGTTTTCTATGTTGAGATATAAAAATGGCATGTGTTTTCAGGGTTTTGAAATATCAAAAGTGTCTCTCTTGAATCGGATGTAATTTTTTTTTTGAATCGGATGTAATTTAAAAGATTGAGTCTATTAACAAAATACGTGTTGTAGGATCAAAATAGTCATTCAGTTCGCACATTAAAACCTCATTCTTTTTACACATTAAAACTAGTAACCCTGGAGATCCCTGGGTGGCTCAGCAGTTTGGCACCTGCCTTTGGCCCAGGATGTGATCCTGGAGTCCTGGGATCGAGTCCCACGTCGGGCTCCCTGCACGGAGCCTGCTTCTCCCTCTGCCTGTGTTTCTCCTTCATTCTCTCTCTCTCTCTCTGTGTCTCTCATAAATAAATAAAAATCTTAAAAAGAAAAAAACTAGTAACCCTAGTTTAAAAGGATACAAATGCCTATTAGAGATTCAAACTTAATTGACATTTTGTTGGTAATAATAGTAAATTATGTCAGAATATTAAAACTTGTACCCAGAAATAAAACACTCACTGTACTTTTGTCTATAGAAAATGAACACAGTCTATTTAAAATAATATATTACGCTGAATTTATTTTTTTTATTTTTTATTTTTTTATGTTTTTATTTTTATTTTTTTTATATTACGCTGAATTTAGTGTTTTGTCCTATAAGAAGACATTATGTTTTGGGAGAAGCATGATCTTACAAAATAGATGATGGATGGATTGGATGGATTATTAGATGATAGGTAGATACGCTGATAGATGGGTAGATGATAGATATGTACATATATCGTTAGATGAAAGGTGGATATATGTAGACCGTAAAATGATAGATGGTAGCTAGCTATCTATCTAGATAGATATGTACATATATCGTTAGATGAAAGGTGGATATATGTAGACCGTAGAATGATAGATGGTAGATAGATTTTTATTTTTTTTATATTACGCTGAATTTAGTGTTTTGTCCTATAAGAAGACATTATGTTTTGGGAGAAGCGTGATCTTACAAAATAGATGATGGATGGATTGGATGGATTATTAGATGATAGGTAGATACGCTGATAGATGGGTAGATGATAGATATGTACATATATCGTTAGATGAAAGGTGGATATATGTAGACCGTAAAATGATAGATGGTAGCTAGCTATCTATCTAGATAGATATGTACATATATCGTTAGATGAAAGGTGGATATATGTAGACCGTAAAATGATAGATGGTAGCTATCTATCTATCTAGATAGATAGATAGATAGATAGATAGATAGATAGATAGTAGATAGAATAAATGGAGGATAGATATGGTGGATTGATTGTAGATAAATAGATAGATAGATAGATTGATAGATAGATGATAGATATGATGGATAGATGGATGACAGATGGATAGATGCATATCATGGGTGATGATGGATAGTTATGATAGATACATACATAGATTTGATGGATAGATGGATGACAGATGGAAAGATAGATATGTTGGATAGATGATGATAGAAAGATAGATAGATGATAGATAATGGATGGATAGATAGATAGACAGATGATAGATAGATTTGATGGATGGATGGATGAATAGATGATACATGTGATGGATACATGATAGATAGATAGATAGATAGATAGATAGATAGATAGATAGATTTGATGGATGGATGAATAGATGATAGATGTGATGGATAGATGGATGACAGATGGATGGATAAATAGATTTGATGGATAGATATGATGGATGGACGACCGGATAGATAGATACATATAGAAAGATACATGAATAGGTATTTTTTAAGTTAAAAATTCAAGATAAGCTGAAGTAACATACTGACACACATGTATACAAATGAGTGTGCTTTGAGTTTTTCTTGAGCTTCCTATGTTTCACACAACTGCAACCAAGAGAGGTGTGCCAACTTCCTGTACATGGTGTTCTCACCTTTGGCATTATTCATAAAAAGTCCAAAGAGTGGATATGAGCAAGTTAGGGAAATGCTCCCCAAAGGGCCAGCCCTTCATGTGATTTTGTTCTAATTAGTGTTGTTTGTCTTCAACCACCTACAGTCCCCTCATCTATGTTACCTTCTGCCTGTTGAAAATTGGCGCCACACCGCAGTAGGTTTTCCAAGACCTTTGCGACACACTGAGGCATTGCGTGCCGCTGCTGTCGCTCATCACGCTTATGCCTGGAATCAGAACTGCCCTATGTATTGAGCATACCCCTTGAGGAAATCAGAGCCTAGTTCATATTAGTGATGACATTCCTTGCTGCAGCTCAGTGAGAGCCTCGGGAGAGAATGGGAGGCCAAGGCAGGGCCCTGCAGCACACATTTGCTCCACTCCAGAATGTTTGAAAAAAGAAATAATGGTGTAACGGGCTCTGACACCTGCAGCCCAGAGCCCAGAGCCCAGCACACTCAGACCCAAAATGAACCCAATTGGTAAGCAAACGGTAAGGATATGGTGGAGCAGTCTTTCCCCTAGTCACCCACCTCACACAAACCCATCAAGCTTAGGTGCCCCGTGTCTAGGTTTGAATAAAAGTGTTGAAACGTATTCAGAGTACTCACATCTCATTAACATGTCATCCTGAATTTACTTCCACTCGTACCATCGGAAGACATCTCGTTTTTTTAACACTTACCTATTTTCAAAACCTACAGGACCACCTCGCTTGTGCATCAGTTTGCTAGCTTATGCAGCTAAAAATACATCACACCCCGTTAAACTCGAATTTCCAGTAACGCGAAGTACGTTTTCACATAAGTACGTCTTGTGCAACCATAGGAATGAAGTTACATTAATAATTAATTTGGTGTCTATTGGAAATTCAAATTTAACTGGGCCTCTTCTGTTTTGTGGAGCAACACAAATTCTGGAGGAAAAGCAGAATGGAGTCACCAGCAGCAACAGGCTCATGTACACACACACACACACACACACACACACACACACACACACTTCTCTTTTTTTTAATCTGGGAACTGGGATCCCTGGGTGGCGCAGTGGTTTGGCGCCTGCCTTTGGCCCAGGGCGCGATCCTGGAGACCCAGGATCGAATCCCATATCAGGCTCCCGGTGCATGGAGCCTGCTTCTCCCTCCGCCTGTGTCTCTGCCTCTCTCTCTCTCTCTGTGACTATCATAAATAAATAAAAAATTAAAAAAAAAATTTTAATCTGGGAACTGATCAGTACAGGACTTCATTTATCAGGCCTGCAAGGTGAGCATACTCAGGCACATGGTGAACTGGAACGATGATTCCTTAACTCCTCTGGGTTATCTAACAGGGACCTGTAGGGACCCCTGACCTCACACACATAATTTCAGATGCTGAACCGAGCACAGAAGATCCCCAGTTTCTGTGCATCGTGGTTCCAATGATGGTCTCTGCACTCCAGCCATGCTCTTCCCAGCACAGCTGAGAGGGACAGGCTGGCTACCGGCTGAAATTCACGGCCATGCATGTCAGAGAGCAACAAGAGCCTGCAACCTTTTTTTTTTTTTAAGATTTTTTATTTATTCATTTGATAGGCAGACTGAGCATGGGTCCAAGCAGACAGTAGGGTCAGAGGGAGATGGAGAAGCAGGCTCCTCACTGAGCAGGGAGCTGGATATGGGGATCCAGCCCAGGACCCCAGGATCATGACCTGAACCGAAGGCAGAGAGTTCACTGACTGAGCCACTCAAGTGCACCAACAAGAGCCTTTCATGGGGATAAATTACATCTTAGATTAGAAAAAAAAGTAACAATTTACTCTGGTACATAAAATAGTTTATAGATAGTGCTCTAGATATTTAATATATGGTTTGTATAATTACTTCTTTGCTGCTAAAATACATAATTTATGTGACTGAAGGATTTTTCCCTTCACATGGACATAATTTCTGCATCTCTCTCCATGTTAACAGAGAAAATATAAAAGCATCAACAAATATATACGCAGATATATATATGTCTTGTATTATTATGATTATGTGTATAGGTGTATATATTAGTCACATGA
Source organism: Vulpes vulpes (assembly GCF_048418805.1). Classification (NCBI taxonomy): domain Eukaryota; kingdom Metazoa; phylum Chordata; class Mammalia; order Carnivora; family Canidae; genus Vulpes; species Vulpes vulpes. The sequence goes on along the minus strand of NC_132796.1, from coordinate 2,577,991 downwards.
AATTGCCATATTTTAAACTAAAAAATGGTTAGATATTGTCAATTCCAGCAAATTTATGTTTCATGTGATACAAAGTACTCCTGTGTCTGTGAACATACTCATATGTCTATCCACCCATCCACCTACTCATTCATCATCCATCACTCCATGCAACCATCTGTCCATCCTTCTATCCATCCATCCACCTACTCATCCATCATTCATCCATCTATCCATCCATCCACCTATTCATTCATCATCCATCACTCCATGCATCCATCTGTCCATCCTTCTTTCCATCCATCCACCCATCCATCTACCTACTCATTCATCATCCATCCATCTATCCATCCATCCACCTATTCATTCATCATTCATCACTCCATGCATCCATCAGTCCATCCTTCTATCCATCCATCCACCTACTCATCCATCATCCATCCATCCATTCACCCATCCATCTACCTACTCATTTATCATCCATCCATCCATCCATCCATCCATCTACCAACTCATTACTCATCCACCCATCCATTTTATCTATGTACTTCCCTATACCCTTGTATTCTTCTTCACATGTGTTGACCCCAAAGACCATTCTTAATAAACAATGACATGTTAAATTCCATCCCAGCATCTGTATCCCAGAGAAACTAACCTGTGCACCATCTCGAAGGCAAAGGACACAACATCTTCTTTGCACTTTCTACAGCTGCTTTCAGAGTGCTCTGCTCTAAAAAAAATCATTCATTCCCTCATTCATTGTTAATATAGCAAGCCTTGCTGAGCACCTCATGTTTTTCATATCATATAGGTGGTGTTGAGGATACAGAGCCCATCATTTGCACTCAGAGACCTCACAGGCTAGAAGATACTGAGAAGAAAGTGTCAATCTGCCCATATATGGTTTAGTAGACATTTGGAATTGACATTCTAGGAGCAGCAAGAAGGATGGACTATATTGTTCTAGTCAGAATGGCAGATGGATTCTTGACTCCTGAAATTTCATGTTTGCTCAGGAGATTTGAATGGACACATTTGATTAAGGAGACCTACTTTTACTTTAAGAAAACAAGGGAATTAGAAAAGAGGAGGAGGTAACGAGGAAGACAGAAAAAGAATGGGAAGGTGGCATGAAGGGCAAACTGAGAGATTCAAACAAATATCCCGTAAAATATTAAGGTCTTGTTTTATGTTCATCAGATAGCCAGCTTCTTAACCACTTTCCATCTCTGTCCCTCTAACTCCTAGGACAGATATTTTATCCATAACTAACCTTGAGTGGATCATACACAGGACTTAAGGTAACTCAGCTTTCTGAAATGGGAGTTATTCTATAAGATTATGTAGCCTGGTTAAATTATCTGCTATTCAGAATCGGGTCCCCTGCCCTACATTCATTTTTGCATGTGTGTTCTTTCAAAATTGTTTTCATACATTGTATGTCTTAATACATAAATAAGGGACTTGGACTCTGACAAAAACATACATTTGGCACCAAAGAATGTTCTGCCCAAACTGAGTGCTACGTATTTCCACCCCCACGCCAGCAGCGCATTGAGAAGAATGTGTGGTAAACATGCATCTCTGTAACACAGCGAAGGGCCCAAGTGGTACAGAAACGTGTTTCTCTAAAGCCTCCCCTCTCTAGTATACAACTGCACAGAAAAAGGGTTTGCAGGCCAGTTCTCACACTGTTTCCTATTTGGTATTCATGGAAATGATGCTCAGAAATCTTGCACTTAAAAGACCCAGGGGTTCTCTCTTGATCCTCGGGATAATTTTTTTTCTCTTTCTCCAACTTTAAATTGCATGGAAACTCATCGAACGCATGCATAAAATCCACTCTGCTCTGAATTTAGTTCGGAAAGATAGTTCTCACATTCATGCTGTAGTTCATTTACTTGGTATGTAGCTCATGTTAATGAAAGTGTTTCTGAAAGTCTCCAAGCACTTCTCCCCTTGATGCCTAAAATTTTCAGAATTATAACATTTATTCCTTGAATATATTTTGGAGATGAATGGAGAGGAGGGAGATGTTTCCTTTAAAGCAGGGGAAAAATGTCCATGGAAAGAAAGAACTTTAAGAAAGTTCTTTTTTTTTTTAGAACTTTAAGAAAGTTCTTAAAAGAACTAACCATCTTATATGAATAAATATAGTTGATTATACATATATAGTTGAATATATATGTAATTTCCACCTAAAAATTTGCAATATTTTTTATTTTATTTTTATAAACTTGCAATATTAAAGAAAATGTATAAACTAAAAGTTAGCTAAGAAACGTCAAATGACCATGAATTATTTCACATGTACGTTCCCTCTCAGTTTGGTTCTGTCTCACCTTACCTCTCTGTCTTTGAAGTAGCTTTCTTTTTCTTTTCATTTCTCTTAAAAACGCCGTGTTCCAGCTATTTTTGGAAATGTGTTGTTTTGCCAAAACAAACCGAGAAATTTTAAGTCTCCCAACTACTAGATGAAGAAAATTTTATCTGTCCTGTTCATTCCCATCAAAAAACGACTACATGTAAGTATGTATATATATGTGTATATATGCATAAATATCTATACTATAAATACACACATAAAGGAAATTTGAAAATCATAAATATATGTACATGCAAGTTATTATAATTCTGTTTTAATTTATTTTTTTTAATTTTTATTTATTTATGATAGGAACACAGTGAGAGAGAGAGGCAGAGACACAGGCAGAGGGAGAAGCAGGCTCCATGCACCGGGAGCCTGACGTGGTATTCGATCCCGGGTCTCCAGGATCGCGCCCTGGGCCAAAGGCAGGCGCCAAACCGCTGCGCCACCCAGGGATCCCTCTGTTTTAATTTAAAATAAATCTCAATCATGGCATTTTTTATCATATGCAAATGCTCTTGTTTTGAATACTATCCCTTTCTGTGGAGAGACAGGAAGCACAAATCCTGTTTCAGTGCAAAGAGATACAGTATTCTTTCACTGAAAGTTCACATAGTTCATTTACCAGGCAGCACAAGATAAGTTTTGGAAGAAAAACTTATTTGTGTCTGTACAATATGAGGATGTTTGGTAGAGGAGAAACCACAATACCAGGTTTATAGAAACAGGTTAAGCAACTAATTAACAGGGATTTTTAAAAATAATTTATTTATTTATTCGAGAGAGAGAGGACACATGAGAAAGGGGAGGGACAGAGATAGAAGCCGGCTCCCCAGTGAGCAGAGAGCCTAATGTGGAGCTGGACCCCAGGACCCCAGGATCGTGACCTGAGCAAAAGGCAGATGCTTAACCCACTGAGCCACCCAGGTGCCCCACTAGTTAGTAGCTTAAGTTCACACCTAAGATGATAACAAATATAAGGGAAAAAAATGAAAAAATATTGTGCTTGGTCTTAAACTAATCTATGTGTTTGTGGATAATATTTGCTCATTTCAGCATTTCTGAACTTTTCTGTAATGGAGCAGAGAATAAATATTATCAACTTTGTGAGCCACATGGTCTCTGTCTCAACTACTCGACTCTGCTCCGGTAGGATGACACCAGGCACAGAAAATACATAAATTGAATGAGTGCTGCTATATCTCAATAAAACTTTACTTACAAAAACAATTGGTCAACACATGGGCCATAGTTTTGCAGTCTCTGTTCCAGATTGATATAGTCGAGGTGCTATGTCCCACACATTTTTGGTTAAGACCACATCAACCCTACTACTCTTGCTTCCAGGCAGTGATTCCACACAACTGTAAGGCTATAACCAGCAAATAATTTCATCATGAGATTCAGGACCCCTCTGGAATCATCTAGTTATTCAAAAGTGAGATGATTCTTCTGGATAAACTGACTCCCTCAGAATAACTCATCACTCGGAGGGGTAAACCCTCTTGCTTATCACATGAACCCTACGCAAGACTCAGTCCAGAGCCCTACAGGGTGCTCCAACACCAAACTGTTAGGCACAAAGTCTGCCCCAATTCAATCCAACACCCACATCACAAGGCCATCATATAGCCCTTGAAGTGAGACCTCCGAATGCTATAAACAACTTCCCTTCATCTTCTCCTTTTAAAATATTCCTAAGGCTCGAGTTGGTGCTCTGCCTCTGCTGTGCTTGATCAAGCCATTATTATATCTTTTTTGCTTTTGAGATTTTACTTTCGAGTAATCTCTACACCCAATATGAGGCTTGAAAACCCTGAGATCAAGACTCACAAAGTCTACTGAATGAACCAGCCATGTGCTCCCTGACCATCCTTTTTGAGGACTAGATGTCAACAGGGAGAAAAACACCTTAGTTCCAAAAAAGATCTCCTAGTTTTCATATTTTCCTATAGGTCCAGGGAGACAGCCAGTCTTTCCCCCTTTAGGGAAAAGAAAAATCAGAGAAGCTGGCATGTATTCAAATCCCTTCCTTTTGAAGAAACATCTGGTTTACTGGTTGTTTCAAATGAGGGTAACAGAAGGCCACTTTGGAGTTCTTCCTGCAGTCCTCAGGATCGGATTCAGTATAAATTACCCTTTCTGACTGTTTATTAAGTGAAAAATGTTCACATGTCTTCCTCACCCAGTTCCTTTAAGGAAATATTTACATGTTTGATACTGAGGCATAAAACAGCAGAGGTTGGCACCCTAGGGTATCATCCAGCCCACCATTCATGTTTGTAAATAAAGTTTTATTGGGACGCAGAGTCACCCATTTGTTGACTGTTGCTCTTTCCATGCTTCCAGTGCAGACCTGATAGTCGTTAACAGAGACGTTAATGAAATACTTTCTGTCTGGCACTTCACAGAATAAAAAGGTGGCTGACACCTGGCCTACAGAAGTTACCTTGCTTTCCCGAAACCAGAAGACACCTAAGAAGTTCCCGATCCTGATGATGTCCACCAACTGAGATGCTCTTCCCATCCCTGTGATCCTAGAAATGCCTAAGGGATGAGCTAGCTGTAGAGTATGATATTTATAGCAACCTCTTAAAATAGTCCTATTTCACCACTTCCAATGTAGGGAAGCATTTTGTTATTGAAAGTTTTAACAATGCATCTCTAAATTGTTAACTTCTGATATAAAAAGAGCTGTATTGGGCAGCCTGGGTGGCTCAGCAGTTTAGCACTGCCTTCAGCCCAGGGCGTGATCCTGGAGACCCGGGATCAGGTCCCACATCAGGCTCCCTGCATGGAGCCTGCTTCTCCCTCTGCCTGTGTCTGTGCCTCTCTCTCTGTGTGTCTCTGATGAATAAATAAATAAAAATCTTTAAAATAAAAAGAGCTGTATTGTACGGCTATATATGGGAATTGCTCTTTTTTTAAAATGTTATTTTTAAGTAATCTCTACACCCAATGTGAGGTTCAAAGTTACAACCCCAAGATTTAGAGTCACAGGCTCTACTGATTGAGCCAGCCAGGTGCACTAATACTTTTTTTTTTTTTAATGTCAACTTTTTTGTAAAGATATGTGGACATTCAGGGTGTACAGGAAATGAATGATAAGGAAACATCCATGCCAACCACTTTTGTACGTTCTTCTCTACTTTTCTGTAACCCATAAAGAAAATCCCATCTATCTTTTTAAAGATCTTTTTTAAAAGTTGCTTTCATTTTTATTTATTTTTAAATTTTATTTATTTATTCATGAGAGACAGAGAGAGGCAGAGACACAGGCAGAGGGAGAAGCAGGCTCCATGCAGGGAGCCTGATGTAGGACTCGATCCCAGGTCTCCAGGACCACACCCTGGGCTGAATGTGGTGCTAAACCGTTGAGCCACCCGGGCTGCCCTGTTTTCATTTTTATATTAAACTCTGAGCCCAACATGAGGCTCGAACTCATGACCCCAAGATCAAGACAAGCTGTAATGGCAGAGCCATCCAGGCACCCTGATTGTATTTACTTTTAAATGGAACTGAAAAGATAATCTTTCTAAAGATTTATTTATTTGAGAGAGAGAGAAAAAAAGAGTATGAGCAAAAGGGAGGGGCAGAGGGAGAGAGAGAATCTCAGGCAGACTCCTCACCAAGAAAGGAGCCCAAAGCAGGGCTAGATCTCATAACCCTGAGATCATGACCTAAGTCAAAATCGAGTCAGATCCTCAATGGACTCAACCAGTTAGGTGCCCATAAAGAACACATTAATTATCTCCATATAAAAAGCATGTTTAAAAAAAAATCCCTAATTTTTCAAGATACTACTTGTACCATGTCCTTAAATATACTGCCTATCAATGCATTACAACATTATAATAATGATTTTTTTATTATTGAACGGAGATTAAGAGAATACAACTTAAAAATACAAAGATAACTATTACCGAAGTAGGTGCTATGTTTTTCATATCACACAACACAATGTACTTAGAGATTTATTTGAAAATTAGATTTTTTTTAAGCCACAGATTATTTTGTATTAATCTAGTTCCTTTGATACTTCTGTTTGCTGGTATCCAGAAATGGTTGAATTTCTTTAGAAGCCACTGTAGTTCCTGCTGTGAAGCTAATTGCAGCTTCTACTCTAAACAAGGGTCATTAAAGACAAAGTCTTGTTGAAAATATCCTCAAAATTCCCCTTGAGAAACAGATTCCTATTTTCTGCTCAGCAGCAGATTCTGGGTGTTCAAACAGCTTTTGACATGGGCAGCAACACTCTGATTTTATCTCTTCTAAATTTATCTACTTCCCCTTTTTTAAAGTTATCCGGACTGTTTTGTGCTTCTCTTCTCCTTTTTTTTCTTTTTTTCATTATTCAACCATCAAGTCTTTGCTTGAATAGCGTATGATGTAGGGCATCAGTAATTCAGAAATAAAAACATCTGTGGATTCCCGTCCAGTACTCTCCAAATATATCCCTAACTGATAAAGAAAATGTATGTCATACGAAATTGAAGTGAGAAGGAAGACGAAAAATTCATTGCAAGCTAACTAACCACCAGCACAACTATTGCTTACATCTTGAAATATGTCATTTGGGGTTTTCGATGCACTTTGCAAAGTTGATAGGATAGAGCGATGGCATAAATAGCCATGATTTTCCACCCCTGAGAGTCGCAGATGACTTTCTGCTTCTTCCAATCTATACGTGGAGTCTGTTTCTCCCCCCTTTGAATGTGCCGTTAGATCATGCAACTCTCAATCTTGGGGTCATGAGCTTGAGCCTCAGGTTGGGCTCAGGGTTTAATTTAAAAATGGAAGCTTAAAAAAATTAAAATTAAAATTTAAAAAAATAAAAATAAAAATGGAAACTCCGACGTGGATGGAACTGGAGGGTATTATGCTGAGTGAAATAAGTCAGTCAGAGAAGGACAAACATTATATGTTCTCATTCTTTTGGGGAATATAAAAAATAGTGAAAGGGAATAAAGGGGAAAGGAGAAAAAATGAGTGGGAAATATCAGAGAGGGAGACAGAACTTGAGAGACTCCTAACTCTGGGAAAGGAACAAAGGGGTGGTGGAAGGGGAGCTGGGTGGGGTGTGGGGGTGACTGGGTGTTGGGCACTGAGCGGGGCACTTGATGGGATGAGCTCTGAGTGTTATGCTATATGCTGGCAAATTGAAGTCCAATAAAATTTTTTTTTTTAAAAAAATGGAAACAACTTTTATTTTTTTTTTTTAATTTTTATTTATTTATGATAGTCACAGAGAGAGAGAGAGAGAGAGGCAGAGACACAGGCAGAGGGAGAAGCAGGCTCCATGCACCGGGAGCCCAACGTGGGATTCGATCCCGGGTCTCCAGGATCGCGCCCCGGGCCAAAGGCAGGCGCCAAACCGCTGCGCCACCCAGGGATCCCGGAAACAACTTTTAAAAAAGGATGGAGACACATGGTGTCAGCACACATTGGGAAGGCACCATGTGCATGTGCATTTTCTCCTGGATCCCATCCTTGCTCAAGCTACCCTGTTGGACTGTGCAGTACAACATGGAGCAGAGGTGCACCGTCCCAGCGCTGGGCATCCCACATCACCCAGCCAGTGGTCAACCCACCAGCCAGCCTCAGATGCATGAAGGAGCTTGGCCAAGACCCACTCAGTGTGGCCAGAATGACCTGAGCTCTGTACCCATTCAAGATACCAAGTCACTGACTTTGGGGGCATTTCTTTTGCAGCCGTTGCCAACAGACCCACTTCCAGTCATACCCTACACTTTCCCCTAAGTGTTAGTTATATTTCCATCATGTATATAAAACATCATGATGAGGGGCTCCTGGATGGTGCAGTCGATTGAGCATCCAACTCCGTTTCTGCTCAGGTCATGGCCGCAGGATGGTGAGATGGAGCCACATGTCCAGTTCCATGCCGAGTTCAGAGTCAGCTTAAGATTCTCTCTCCCCGGGACCCCTGGGTGACTGAGTGATCAAGCATCTGCCTTTGGTTCAGGGCCTGGGATCAAATCCTGCATCAGGCTCCCCACAGGGAGTCCCACTTCGGGTTCTTGCGTGGAGCCTGCTTCTCCCTCTGCCTGTGTCTCTGCCTCTCTCTGTGTCTCTCATGAATATATAAATAAAATTAAATTTAAAAAAAGATTCTCTCTCCATCTGCCCCACCCTGTGAAATAAATAAACAAACTTAAAAAAAAAAGAAAAGCACATTATAACAATAAGGCATTTTTCTAGCGTGGAAAATGTCGGCTTCTCAGAATAATCTAACAAAGATGAAGACATTCTTCCCCCGACTACTTGGCTGTGAAGATGAGTCAGCGTGTGAATGACGATGGTGGGCAAAGCGATAAGCAAATGAGAACAAAACACTAAATCTTTAATTTTTTTTTTAAGATTTTATTTATTTATTTGAGAGACACAGAGAGAGCATGAGCAGGGTGGAGAGGCAGAGGGAGATGCAGACTCCCCACGGAGTAGGGAGCCCAATACAGGACTCAGTCCCACAAGCCCGGCATCATGACCTAGGCCAACCAACCGAGCCACCCAGGCGTCCCAAAGCACTAAATTTTTATCAGCAAAAGCACTTTCCCTTTGTTTTTGGGGGGGTTTGTTTTTGTGTTTGTGTTTGTGTTTTTGTGGCTTGTGTGCTGTCCCTCTCTGTACTTGACAAGCTGTTCCTCCGGCCGTTCGAGGCTTGCATTGTTCATGAGTAGAACACTACCATCCCTTTCATCTCTCCCTTGGACGGGACACATTTGTTTTCCATGGCTCCTATTAGCATTTTATTTTTATCGCTGGTTTTGAACAAATAGATGATGATGTTCTTGGTGTGGGATTTATGTTTCTTCTGCTTCAGAATCACTGCGATTCTCGTACCTCTGGTTTATTTATTTTTTATCAAGTTATTCAAAAATACAGTATATTTCTTCAAATATAGATTTTCTTCTCTGTTCCCTTCAGTGTCATTCTCGTGACTCCAATCATGGGCAAATTGCAATATCTGCCACGATTCCAGAACCCCCAAAGCTATTTATTTATTTTTCTTTCTTTACTTCGACATAATTTCTGTGAATGTGTGTCAGAGTTCATAAGCCTTCCCTGGTGCCGTGAATGACATCCATTTCTCACTGTTCATCTCAGATAGGACCTATTTCCTTCTTGAGTCCAATTTTTTTGCCTTTTTAAAATTGCTCACCTGTCTCCTTCCTATATTCACTTTCCTTTTTTTTTTTTTAAATAAGGCAAAAATTTTTAAAGATTTTATTTATTCATTCATGAGAGACAGAGAGAGAGAGAGAGGCAGAGGGAGAAGTAGGCACCATGCAGGGAGCCTGATGTGGGACTCGATCCTGTGACTCTCTAGGATCATGCCCAGGGCCGAAGGCAGGTGCTAAGCCACTGCGCCACCCAGGTGTCCCTATATTCACTTTCCTATATTTCCTTGAGTGTGAAGACTCCTGAAAGCCTTCTTCTCCTCGTTCCATCCTGTTTTTACACCTGTCTCCATGTGTGACAACTGCTTGGCTCCTATTCTTCCTCCTTGTTTTCATCCCCATTAAGCTTTTTTGTTGACTGCCCACCCACTGTCCTCTATATAGTGTTATTTTTTATTTTTTTATTTTTTTATTTTTTATTTACGATAGTCACAGAGAGAGAGAGAGAGAGAGAAAGGCAGAGACATAGGCAAAGGGAGAAGCAGGCTCCATGCACCGGGAGCCCAATGTGGGATTCGATCCCGGGTCTCCAGGATTGCGCCCTGGGCCAAAGGCAGGCGCCAAACCGCTGCGCCACCAGGGATCCCTATAGTGTTATTTTTTAAACATGTCTCCAGATATATCTTTTCTTCGTCCTTGGGCTACAGTTTACTTGCCGTTAGGTCCCCATTCAGGTCTTGATTTTGAGTTTTGAAGGAGCAGCACAGGGAAGTCTTCCATGTGGAGCTCATCTGGTCCCACCTTTTAGGTGACATCACCCTGAGAAGACTGTGGATGGCCCCCTGTGTTTGGTCATCCCACTCTGGCCATTGTGGACAGTCAACTATGGACAGCTCTGTATGAGCTCCAGGGATTGCTCCAGCTAATCCTTTCTGCATCCTGGGTCTTGTCTGCACCCTGGCACACGTTTGCTCACTCCCTCAATTTTCATGGGACTGTCTTGGCAGAGCTCCTACCTTATTGGTTCCTTCTCTGCATTACTTTATCGTTCAAATTCTACATGCTTTTGCTGCCTCAAACCTCTCCCTGAGCCCTGGGAACAAAAAGATAACCCTGAGCTCAGCTGCGTTTGCATGCCCTGAGCATCAGGAAGCTGAGATGCTCACAGGGCATACTGAATTTGTTTTTATTCCCCTGGTGATCACTACGTGGCGTGGCCTACCATCCACTATCTGAAAAGGAAACATGCCACATAATTTTGCCTGGCGTCCCCTTTTTGTAAAGCGGTAGAGCGTATCCAGCCTGGGTATTCCATCATGGTCAAAAGCAGACGTCTGGATATTCAAGTTAATTTGAAGTGCAATGTTGAAGTTTTATTCTGCTCTCAACTTTGGCTTTTTCTGTGTGTGGTTGGGGAGGGAATGGACAGGGTTGAGGTTTTGATTAGCTAAAATACGTATAGATGGATGCTGCTTTTGGCTAAGAATTCCTTGGATGATATTGATTGGTCGATCAGCTTCCTAGTGTAGGTGAGATCACCTCCTTCAAAGGATGTTTTTTATTTGTGAGGTGTGAGGAAGAGAACAAATAATTTGGGGTAGGATTGTGTATCCATCAGGACTTTTTTCTGACAAATTTCTATGAGTCTCTTTCTTTCCTCTACTTCCCTATACCACCCATGCTCAAAAGATGGCATTTTAGGGGGAACCTGTCTGGCTCAATTTGTAGCATATGCAAGTCTTGATCTCAGATCATGAGTGCAAACCCCACAACACCATGAGTTAGGTGTGGAGATTACTTAAAAAATAAATAACAATATGGGATCCCCAAGTGGCTCAGCAGCTTAGCGATGCCTTGGGCCTAGGGTGTGATCCTGGAATCCCGGGATTGAGTCCCACATGGGGTTCTGTGCAGGGAGCCTGCTTCTCCCTCTGCCTGTGTCTCTCACGAACAAATAAACAAAATCTTAAATAAATACATAAATAAATAACAATAAAATTTTTTAATTATTAAGATTTATATAAATTATATAAATTTATATAAATTAAAGATAGCATTTCACTTGTTTTCATGTGACTTCTCAAAAACTGAGAAGCCTACCATGAAATCTGTAAATCTTCCATGTCCATCACTCTGGTCAACAGTCTAATATTCTTGGACCCTTTCTGAATATTTTTACAATTAGTGTGGATTTCTAGTTTTTAGGAATACAGTAGGCCTGTCTTTGGCTTGTTGATTCTATTTTCTTTCTTTTTTCTTTCTCTCTCTCTCTCTCTCTCTCTCTCATTTTTTTTTTTTTTTGAATTTTGTCTAGAATCCCCTAGTTCTCTGCAAAGGATTTTTTTTTAAGGATTTTTTATTTATTTATTCATGACAGACAGAGAGAGAGAGAGAGGCAGAGACACACAGGCAGAGGGAGAAGCAGGCTCCATGCAGGGAGCCTGATGTGGGACTCCATCCCCAGTCTCTAGGATCACACCCCGGGCTGGAGGTGGCGCTAAACCACTAGGCCACCGGGGCTGCCCAACTGCAAAGGATTTTTTGTAGATGTGGGATCTAGAGAAATATCTCTTACGGAAATTGTTTCCTGGTTTTTCCATTTCTATGTTAATAGGTTATTTGGAGTCTGTGATCTTTTCTCTCACATCATTATGCAGTAGGCCTGGGTGTGCTTGGTTTTATTTGGCATCATTTTGCATTGTTGTAGTTTGGGAACTCCAAGTTTTTTTTTTAAAGACTGTTAGGAGATTTAGCTTTCCTCCTATTAACCTTTAAGACCTACTGATTTTTGGGGTTTTTTAAAGATTTTATTTATTTATTCACGTGAGATACAGAGACAGAGGCAGAAACATAGGCAGAGGGAGAAGCAGGCTCCTGTAGGGAGCCAGATGAGGGACTCAATACCGGGACCCCTTGATCACGATCTGAGTCGAAGGCAGATGCTCAACCACTGAGTCACCCAGGGGTCGGTAAGACCTACTAATTTGTAAGTTTGGTATTCTATAAGGCATCAATGTTTCAGTGTTGCTCTGAGCTTTGTAGAAATGGCTCTGTTATCTCTTCTGACATTTGTGCTCTCAGAAAGTCTTCAGTTACAGTAGAGTGATGTTTGGATGTCATTTTTTTTTCACCTTCCTCATAGCTAATGACTGATTAAAAAAGCTACCGTTGAGCTATGCTAGAGGTAATAGTTACATATAAGCAGAATAGTACCTATGTGCTTTCGTTACAACTGGATGGTGAAGAATCGTGACCTACATTGTAACCATCCTGAAAAATTGACTTACGAAGTATTAATCTTGTCATAGTTATGAGTTGCCTAAAGTTTTACTAACTTTTAACATTCTGCTATTGCAGTTTTTTCCCCTCTACCCTATTTGAATCCCCATAAACGCTGACCCATAGAGAGTTTTTCACTCAAACGTTGATCATTAACAAACGTGCAGTGATTTCTGAAGTTTTCTTAAGGCTCCACATACACGTGGCCCTTTAAATATACGTTATAAATAATACCTCCATAACTTCAGCTTCTTGCCGCTCCGTTCAGAGTGCCCTGCAAACGGTCTTTACTGTTAAAGACTTAAATGGTTACGATCACTGAACGTATTTAAGATGCAAGTCTTGCCTGTGTAATTAAAAACCCTATCCAGTTGCTTCTACTGACTTTTTTTTATTATTATTATTGGAGTTCAATTTGCCAACATTTAGTATAACCCCCAGTGCTCATCCCATCAAGTGCCCCCCTCAGTGCCCGTCACCCAGGCACCCCCACCCGCCACCCACCTCCCTTTCCACCATCCCTTGTTCATTTCCCAGAGTCAGGAGTCTCATGTTTTGTCTCCCTCTCTGATATTTTCACTCATTTCTCTCCTTTCCCCTTTATTCCCTTTCACTAATTTTTATATTCCCCAAAAGAATGAGACCACATAATGTTCGTCCTTCTCCGATTGACTCTTTTCACTCAGTAGATACCCTCCCGTTCTACTGGCTTCGGGGAGGGAGCTGCTGAAGTTCTAAAGACATTCAAATACTCCACTTCCTCAACCCAGTGCCAGCCATCTGCATGATTACATACAATGGGTTTTTGGCAACATTCCTATAAGGCGAAGAGGAATACAATTCTGGATTGCCAGCTCGGTTAATGTCTTCGGAATATCACCCGTGGAGAGCCAAAGGCAAGTGTGTCAGACGCAGCTTCTGTCTATGGAGGCCATTGAATGCCGCCTCCCCCACTGGTCTCCCAAATGAGACTCTTTTATAAACCTTCAAGGTTTTGCTTTTGTCATCTCCCCGTGTCACAGGAGCAAACGTACCAGCGATCTAAAGCAACCACAGGCTTAGGTTTCAAAATGGGGCAATGATTTAATGCTTCTTGAGAGAATTTATTTATTTTTTATTTTTTTATTTTTTAGAATTTTTTAAAATAATCTTTTGTATAGAAAATGTTCCCCGAGGGTGGCCGGGGCGAGGCGCCCACCCCCCATTCACTTTTAAATGGTAATCATTCTTATTAACCCTTCTTTCTCAAGAAAAGGCAGTTATCTCTGCTCAATTTGAGATCCAGGTCAATTTGCATAGTTACCTTTTCAAAGATTACTTCTCTGTTTGGGATTTGGGATTTGCAGTTTGTCAAAGCACCGGGTTGAGACAATTTTCCTAATTTCTCTACATAATATTGGAGAATTCATGGTGGATGCAAATCTAGGCTTTATTTTCTTCCCTATACTATGTATGGAGTACTTACGAAGAAATTTTTTTTAAAAATGCCTCCAGGGTCGCCTGGGTAGCTCAGTGGTTGGGCACCTGCCTTCGGCTCGGCCGTGATCCCGGGATCCAGGATCAAGTCCCACATTGGGCTCCCTGCAGGGAGCCTGCTTCTCCCTCTGCCTGTGTCTCTGCCTCTCTCTCAGTCTGTGTCTCTCATGAATAAATAAATAAATCTTTAAAAAAAAAATGCCTCCAAACCACGTGTGTCACAGTTAGCTGGATCGCTCAAAAAGCTGTTTTTTAATTTAATTGTGTGTTTATTTTTTTATTAACTGGAAATAGTGTTTTCGATTTTTTTAAATTATACTTATTTATCTAGAGTCGTGTTTTTGATGAAGACATGAAACATATCTTGTAACACTTTTTCTGCAACATGCAAAAATGTAAGGCTGCAGTTTCGAGGTGACTCATATTTGATACAAACCTCTTCTTTCCACCTTGGAGGCACCAGACAGATCTGAGTGAGCACAGTGTGCTACTGATAAAACCAGTGTTCCCACCATCACAAAGAATGAGAATCTAGGGGCATCCAGAGGGCTCAGTCAGTGGAGCCTGCAACTCTTGATCTTGGGGTTTTGGATTCCAGCCCCACGTTGGGTGTAAAATTACTTAATTTTTTTAAAGTAATGATCTAATTTTACGACTTAACAGTTAAAAATACATTTTGATTTAAAAGTATACCATACGGCACCTGGGTGGTTCAGTTGGTTAAGCATCTGCCTTTGGGTCAGGTCATGATCTCAGGGTCCTGGGATCGAGTCTCGCATCAGGCTCCCTACTCAGTGAAGAGTCTGCTTCTCCTCCCTCTGTTGCTCCCCCTGCTTGTGCTCTCTCTGTCAAAAAAAAATAAAGAAAGAAAGAAAATCTTAAAAGCAAAATACAAATAAAAGGCATGCCATATACAAATGATATACATCTACAATATACAATATAGTGTTTATCTACAATATACATCTAATGATGGGCTTACTGTCAGTAAGAAATATATGCAACAGTTTTAGAAGACTGTTACAAATTTTATTTGAATTTAAATTAAAATAGAAATTGAGGGCAGCCCTGGTGGCTCAGTGGTTTAGCACTGCTTTCAGCCCAGGGCCTGATCCTGGAGACCCAGGATCAAATCCCACGTCGGGTTCCCTGCATGGAGACTGCTTCTCCCTCTGCCTGTGTCTCTGCCTCTCTCTGTGTGTCTCTCATGAATAAATAAATAAAATCTTTAAAAACTAAAAAAAATAAATAAATAAAATAAAATAGAAATTGAACTTGAAGTAAAAAACAAAAAAAATTTTAATATAATAAACATAATTTTTCCTCACATATTATCAAAATTAATTTGAAATAATTTATAACTAAATGTACCTTATCTATTCTGTTTTTTATTTTTTCTCTGTTTATTTATTTATTTATTTATTTATTTATTTATTTATTTTTTACTGATCTCTGCACCCAACATGGGCCTCCAACTCACAATCCCGAGATCAAGAGTCACATGCTCATCAGACTTTGACAGCCAGGTGGTCCTACTTCCTCTATTTTATTTATTTTTTTATTTTTTTATTTTTTTATGTATGATAGTCACAGAGAGAGAGAGAGAGAGGCGGAGACACAGGCAGAGGGAGAAGCAGGCTCCATGCACCGGGAGCCCGATGTGGGATTCGATCCCGGGTCTCCAGGATCGTGCCCTGGGCCAAAGGCAGGCGCTAAACCGCTGCACCACCCAGGGATCCCCAACTTCCTCTATTTTAAAATTAAATTGAGATCAGGGGCTCTCCTGAAAAATTGACTTTGGGAAAACATGATTAAGTAAATTTAGTGTCTGCATTCTGAGTACTTTAAGTTTGTCACCATATGCAAAGTATTTAGAACCTCTCTGTCCCAAAGCAATTAACCTATATTCTTTTTTTTTTTTAATTTTTATTTATTTATGATAGTCACACACAGAGAGAGAGAGAGAGAGAGGCAGAGACATAGGCAGAGGAAGAAGCAGGCTCCATGCACCGGGAGCCTGATGTGGGATTCGATCCGGGGTCTCCAGGATTGCGCCCTGGGCCAAAGGCAGGCGCCAAACCGCTGCGCCACCCAGGGATCCCAATTAACCTATATTCTTAGTTAAAGTCTGCAAAGAAGTCTCTCACCCTGGTAATGTGAGAGTCATAAACCCGAAATTTAGTTTAGTTGAGTCTGGTAACAACATAGGTAAGAACCAGACCTCAAAAAGGGAAGGAGTGGAATAGATGAGAGTCATTGCCAGAGCTCCCGTAGCCACGTTAGAAAACACTGTCCTAGAGTCCGCAGGAGTCTTAATGCCATCCGGTTTATTCTTAAAACTATTGTCAAACCCATTCAGAGGAGCTCATCCACCTTGCATCCACTGTTTGTCCTAGGAGATCAGGAGGCAGGGAATATTGAAAACCACCAGTGAAACAGTAAGACGCGTAGGAAACAAAAGAAAAGTCAGAAAAACATGAAACACCTCGAATTGTTTCACAGGAAACGGATTGAGCACAACGTGTCATTCATTATGCGGCACAAAGGGCACAGACCCAGCCCCGGGGCAGCGGGTGCCAAGTCTTCCTTGGTGGTGTTTGCAACTGGGAATCCACCTCCCTTAGGAGGGGTGTCCATCTGATGAAGCAAAACAACACTCTCATTATGTGTGTGTGCAATCACACCCATGTGCAAATATGCGCTGTTATATGCACGTGTAATAATACGCCCGTGCAAACACGCTGTGCCTACAGCCCACAGCTCTAACGAGACCTGCAGAAATGCCCAGGCCCAAAAACGTGTAGGTAAGCCTTCCCTCCTCCAGACTCATTCAATCCATAATGAGTTACTGAACCATGACACTGTAGAGCGCTGTGCCATCCAAACATGAGGCCACACATCCCACACGCCGTCCTCCCTAGAACCCACAGGGACAGGCAGTCAACAAACAAAGCTTTGGAAATTGGTGTAGAGCTTGGGAGGGCGTGGTTGGCCTGAGAAGCCAGGGAGGGCGGATGTGGCCTTCTGGTTTGATCCTGTACCTGCTGCAAACCTGGAAAAGCTCTGCCGGAGGAAACTGAGATCTGAAAGGTGGACAGTCATTCAAAGAGCAAGAGGAAAAGGATACCGGCGGCAGGAACAGCATGTGCAAAAAAATAAAGATAAAGCGTTGCAATGGGCTGTGCCCGTTGATTAAAAGAGCAGCTGACAAATTCAGGGCAGAGTGTCTTTGAGGACAGCCAGAGCGTGAAGAGGATGCATAAATATGGACTTAAATCTATGCCATATAATTTATTACCTATTACGTGAATTAGTCATACATGGGGATTTTAATGGGAAACTATAGTGAATTGCTTTAATGCACAAAGTATTATTTTAAGATTTTATTTATTCATTTATTTGAGAGAGAGAGAGAGAGAGAGAGTAAGCAGGAGCAAGGGGAGGACTAGAGACGGAGGGAGAAGCAGATTCCGTGCTGCGCACACAGCCCCACACAGGGCTCCATCTCACGACCTTGAGATCACGACCTCAGCCAAAATCAAGAGTCAGAGGCTCAACCCACTGAGCCACCCAGGCAAACGAAGCACAGAGCATTTTTGAAAACATGCAAAGAAGCTCCATAATCCCTCCATACACCTGCGACTTGTGTCCGTGTTGGAAAATCCACAGAAGTCGCTGAAATATTAGCTGACTGTCGAGCCTGCAGCAGTGTGGTGGTTTGGTTCCATTGCCTTGACCCGTTGGTTTCTCAGATGTTCTGTAAATTTGCAAGTGAAAGGCCGGTGCTGACTG
The DNA here is from genome assembly GCF_048418805.1 of Vulpes vulpes. Classification (NCBI taxonomy): domain Eukaryota; kingdom Metazoa; phylum Chordata; class Mammalia; order Carnivora; family Canidae; genus Vulpes; species Vulpes vulpes. Next base: position 2,559,955 of record NC_132796.1, on the reverse strand, counting down.
ATGCCCAGCAGATGACCAGGTGACAAACACCTGCTTGGTCACAGGCATCTACCTGTCTTTTCTCTTCTCTTCCCTTCTTTTCAGGTTTTATTTATATATTTGAGAGAGAGAGAACACGAGTGGGGAGGAGAGGGAGATGCAGGACCCCGCTGGGATCATGACGCATCATGGACTGAGCCCCCTCTCCCCCTGCTGACAAACCAGGCACCCAATATTGAGCTTTTTCATAAGGCTATGGCTTCAGATTTGTTTTTTACCTCTCCTACTGGCTCTGGTGTTTAAGTCACTTATCATCTACCAGACTTAGCTAAAATATTCTCATCGACTTTCTCCACCTACCTTGGCCATCAGGTGCCACTATTTTCTGCCTTTTATAGATTGCAGATGTGTATCCCCAAAACGCTGAGTCCCTTTTCCAGGTTCAAAGGCTGGTAACAGACAGGGTGGCAATTTGAATGCAAACAGTGCAATTCTGTGACAGGTTCTGGAGTCCGACGTGCCAAACCAGAAACACAGATCTACAACATACATGGGAAAACACACCACCGGCAAGAGTCACTGCGTTCAAAGGGACGTATAAATTTTTAACCAGCATTTTGAGTTTCCCATCGAGCAAGCACTCTACACCACAGCTACTTTTCCGACATGGTTTCATATTTATTCATTTATTTTTAAAGATTTTATTTATTTATTTATTTATTTATTTATTTATTTATTTATGAGAGACACAGAGAGAGAGAGACACACACAGAGACACAGGCAGAGGGAGAAGCAGGCTCCATGCAGGGAACCTGATGTGGGACTCGATCCCGTGACTCAGGATCACGCGCTGGGCCAAAGGCAGACGCTCAACCACTGAGCCACCCGGGCGTCCCCGTTTTCATATTTAGAATAATACAATGTCGACGTATGTGTCTTAGCTACTTATTGAGAGTCGTTTCGTTTTCAAAATGGGATGATCTTCCAATAAGCTGAATGCAAATTTCAAGTAAAATTTTGTGATCCCGACTTTTGCTGTGCTTTGTAACCATTGAAGATCGTATGTTGCATAAATTCACGGGTGTTTCAATCAGTGTTGCTAAGACCGAATAGTCCACTTTCTCGTGTTTCAAAGAAAATGACCCAGCTAAAGCAACTGAGAAGACAAATGAGTATTATTTTATTTTTTCACATTCAGAATGTTTACAGCTGCATTGTCCCTCTAAATTATTTCTTTTTTTTTTAATTTTATTTTTTATTTTTTTTATTTTTTTATTTTTTCCTCTAAATTATTTCTAATTCCTTAGACCATCTTTTCTGCAAACCTGAGGAGGGGGATTTTTTAATCCCCTCTTCCGGGGTAGGTGTTTTACACCAGAGAGCAACTTCCCTTCTTATTCTTTCCTTTATTGTTTCTCCATCCTTACTCATCGACAGGACAGAGCAGGGTCCTGAGCTTTGTTGCACTGTGCTCAGATGTTTTCTTAATACTTCATTTCTCTATTTCACACACCTGCCCACCAAACTATTGGCACAAACCCATGCTACCCTGTGACCCATTGATAATTCCAGCCAGGCATCGGAAAACAAATTGTCTGCAGCTCCTTTTCAACAAGTTCTATCCTCACCCACATACAAAATGAATTTGATTCTAAAATTTATTGGGGAACTGATCTTCTGCTTTCAAAAATATTTATGCAGCCTGCCTCTCCAAGGAAATCTGTTCACTGTTGACATGTCATTTTCATTTCTGCACGTCTCCTGAGAAACCTTTCTGTCCATCGTTTTCTAAGAAAAGTCTTCATCTAAAGTTGTACTGCGGTGATATTTATTAGTCTGTGGCATATTTGATGTGAATTCACTTCTGTGGAAAATTTACCACTGAACAAATAGTTTAAGTGAATGGATAAAGCAATGCTTGCAGAAGAAAGAAAATAATCTTCATAGGGTGTTTTATCCCTTAGAAACAGGTCCGGACTTGCTCTCGGGATGTCTCTGTGTTTTTGTAGTAGAAATAACAAAACGAGTGCTCCTGCTACTTCTAAAGGGCTGGACTGAGCAGATGAATAATACAAATAACCATACCTCTGATTGATTTATATGTTTGTATGTATCTGAATACACACATATATGCTTACCTGTTCTTACATGTTGTATAAGTTGCACAATATAATCCTTTTATAATAATTCATATATACTACATAATCTTTTTTTTTTAAGATTTTATTTATTTATTCATAGACACACAGAGAGAGGGAGGCAGAGACACAGGCAGAGGGAGAAGCAGGCTCCATGCAGGGAGCCCGACGTGGGACTCGATCCTGGCTCTCCAGGATCACACCCCAGGCTGCAGGCGGCACCAAACCGCTGCACCACCGGGGCTGCCCTATACTACATAATCTTAAATTGTATGGTACATTTGTAATAATTATTACAATTAGTACAATAATATACAGTATGTAGTATAAATAATATACGTACATTTTATATATATATTATATAAAACAGATTCTATGCATTATATAAACCAAAAGAGAAGACTGGATAAAACCTATCTAGATTATTACATTATGTTATATTATATGTGTCGATATATAGATAGATCATATGCATTATGTAAACCAAAGATAAGGCTGGGTAATATATTATATTATGCGCGCAACCCCGGTGGCACAGTGATTTGGCGCTGACTGCAGCCTGGGGTGTGATCCTGGGGTCCCGGGATCGAGTCCCACGTCGGGCTCCCTGCATGGAGCCTGCTTCTCCCTCTGCTTGTGTCTCTGCCTCTTTCTGTCTATGAATAAATAAATAAAATCTTAAAAAAAATAAAAAATAAAAATATATTACATTATGCAATATATATGTTATATATAATGTGTATAGATTTGTATATTTAATATCTGGATAAAAATCTGCCTACATTATTATATGTTAAATATTGTTATACATAATATGTCATATATTAGTATACATAATATGTATCATATATTAGTATACATCATGTATATATTATTATATGTGATAACATGTTATATTATTATGTCACATACAATTATACAATGTATTTTTTTCAATTATACAATGTATAATGGCTATATACATTATATATGTCATATAATTATGTAACTTTATATATTATTATATTTTATGTATTTCAAGTACTATATATAAAAACAGATAAGCATATATATTATGCTGTGATAAAATATATATATTTATATATATAAATATACATAAATATATATATTTATAAAAATATATATATTTATCTGATAAATATATATATTTATATTATATATCCATCTATCTATATTCCTTAGATCTGGAATTTCATTCACACCATGTGAGACACTTGAAGTAAAACTCCCCTGAACACTCTCTCTTCAGACATATAATACCTTACATTTCCAACACAGACTTTGATCCAGTCCTGTCTTTGGTTTATTGCTTTGCATTCACCAAAAGACAAACACGCAAACAAGCAAAATGAACAACTCAGACAGACCCGCCCTTTAAAGTGGGGATGATAGGGGGACTCACAGTCAACCACCCCAGATTGCTAATTGGGTTGCATATGGCCAGGAATTGTCATCTCAATAGCCAGGAAGAGGCCCACAGAGGTCGCCCTGGGTTGGAAGCACATGCGGAAGGGCTGGAAGATCCTCTTTTCAAAAGTCTTGGAGGGAACTCTGTGCCACTGTCACATGTTTGTAGGTGAGAGTTGCTATGCGCCCTCTCATCCTCCAGTCATTCCCTCTCCATGAATGCTCACACTGGCTGCTTTACTTTACAGACACTGCATTTATGGTCTTTTGACCATAGTTGACTCCATAGAATGCAATAGATCCAAGTTCCATAAGTGCATGCCGTCCTTTACCCAGTCTTGGGAGAAAGTTATGTTATCTAAGTAGATTCTGAACCCATCCACTTCTTCTTCCTCTTTCTTGAATTTGGGGGCACCTTCTCTAAGTACTCTGGATCTAGTACTTTGGCAAGTTCTGGGCAGACATCAGCACTTGATTAGCTCTTCTACAAATTACTCAACAGTTAGTTTGTCAGGGAGGAATTTTGATATTCAATACACATCATGAGACACAATTCAAAAGCTAGGGTTGGTTAGCGTCAGGAGTTAGGTGTTTATCAATCCGCTGGGGAGTATTTCCATATTTTAGCAACCAGGACAACTGAGGATTCATTTTCTGGTCATGAAGCCAAAATCTACTTTCTTTTTTTTTTTTTATGATTTTATTTATTTATTTATTCATGAGAGACACACAGAGAGGAAGAGAGGCAGAGACACAGGCAGAGGGAGAAGCAGGCTCCATGCAGGGAGCCTGACGTGGGACTCGATCCCAGGTCTCCAGGATCAGGCCCTGGGCCAAAGGCGGTGCTAAACCGCTGAGCTACCCAGGCTGCCCCATGAAGCCAAAATCTAAGACAGAAAGTGGATGCAGGATATTTTCAGAGTGCTGCTTATGAATTATGTCTACGGATCCCATAGGGACATAATTAATGGTGGATTCTGACTCACTAGGTCTCTGCCTCACATGTATAACAATGTCGCTGGTCACCTACCTTGAGATAGGTAGGTGAATGTACAAGTGAATGTAGGGCATTTGTTCAAGAGAAAGATGCTATTCAAAACTAAAATTTCAGAGCTCAGTGGGCTAAGGGTCTGCCTTTGGCTCAGGTCATGATACCAGGGTCCTGGGATCGAGTCCTATGTTGGGCTCCCTGCTCAGCGGGTAGTTTGCTTCTCTCTCTGCCCCTTCCCCAGCTCATGCTCTCTCTCTCTCTCTCTCTCAAATAAAGAAATAAAACCTAAAAGTGAAAAAAACCTCAAGCTTCTTTGAGGATTATATGTCCCCAAATCTTTACCCATTATAAATAGGTTAATTTACTAATACGTGTTCCTTGAAAACAGACAATGAGAGCACATTGCTAAGTATGTGTCTGCAAATTATCTAACTGGCTGCTTTTCAAACAAAGCGTGTAAAGCAGTAGACCCTGAGAATAATGGACAGTGGGAAGGCTAAATCAAATAAAATTACACAGCTTTGCAACTTTCTTTAAAAACCTCTGGGGAGAATAGCACAAGTCTCTAGGTTTACAATTGGAAATCAGGTCACAAGGCCCCTAAAGCACATCACCAAGATGCCTTTTTAATCATTTCCAACTCCCTCTCTGACACATGATTTTTTAAAATGTACTTATTATTCGCTGTGTCAAATGAAGTGGCATTCAGAAATTACTTCTCAGACACTGGATGCACCAGAGTCCAGAATTCACTAGAGCGCATTTTAGCGAGGTTGGAAAGAGCAAAGATTGAGTTTAATTGTGGAAACTTACATGAAGCTTTCATTGACATTTTGTCAAAGTATATAAAAATGATAACCTGGAAGAATAACAAATATATTTATCTAATAATTGAACATTGATAATCGAAAGGCATTGAATAGGGCATTCTGAGGCAAATTCTTTCTTTCCTTCTCTATCCATCATCTATCAATTATATCCATCTATCATATCTATTTATTATCTGTCTATCCATCATATCTACCTATCATCTATTAATCAATCTACCCATCCATCTATCATATCTATCTACCCATAATATTTATCTTCATTTATCCTTCCATCCACATATCATATCTATCTATCCATCCATCATATGTATCTTTCTATCCATCCATCATATCTATCTATATATTCATTTATCATCCATCCACCCATCATATCTATCTATCCATCCATTCATCTATCATATCTCTCTTCTATCCGTTTATTATCTATCCATCCATTATATTTATCTTTATCTATCTCTTTTATCTCTCTATCTGCCTATCTGTCTAGCTATCTAGCAAATTATCCTTTTATCTATCTCTCTACCTCAACATTGAAACTAATTGTATGTTCTTATGTCACATGTATATATATACATGTGGGTATGCATGTGTGTATAACTTTTTAAAAATCTTGGTACACAGTAACTATATTTATAATTTTATTTTTAAGTAATCTCTATACCAATTGAGGGGCTTGAACTCACAACTCTGAGATCAAGAATTGCATGCTCTAAAAAATAAAAATTAAAATAAAAAAAAAAGAATTGCATGCTCTACCAACTGAGCCAGCCAGGCATCACTTGGCATATAATAATTTAATGTATTTTCCATGGCAGATAGTCTTCCGGAACAAATCAATGGAAAGCTCGCCTCAGTTTGTAAACTACTATTTACCATCACTTAAATCATCACTAAACTCCAGTCTATGAATAGTAATATCTTTCTAATTTTAGAGACAAATGCCCTGCAGCCCAATTTACCGAGATTCACACAAGTTTAGGAAAGAGTGGTGCCATGTTATTTGATGTCAACGTCCAAGTCCATAACCTACAACCCAACAATGTACATAATCAAGGGGACAGCAGTTGTGGGGCACCTGAACGGCTCAGTGGGTTAAGCATCTAACTCTTGGTTTTGGCTCAGGTCATGATCTTGGGATCCTGAGATCAAGCTCCACATTGGGCTTGGCACTCAGCGAGGGATCTTCTTGGGGTTCTCTCTTTCTCTGTCTCCCTCTGTCCTTCCCCACAAACATGCTCCCTCTCTGTCTCCGAAATAAATAAATAAATAAATAAATAAATAAATAAATAAATATCTTTAAAAAAGAGATGGCAGTTGTAAGTTACAATTTCACACTTCCTGTATATGGTGCCCTCCACTGATTTTCTGCTACTTGGCACTTCTACGTGATCACCTAACTGAGGACCTTGTAGACTTGGGCTGTATTGGGGCAGGATGATTCTCCATGGTAAGGGTGTTCTGTGCATTACAAGATGATAAGCCGTGTCCGTGGTCTCTACCCAGCAGATGACAGTTGAGATCAGCAAATGTCTCCAACACTGCCAGTGTCCCCTTTAGGGCAACATCACTACAGTTGGTAACTGACTTTGGGCATTCAGCTGAATTGCAAGCTCCTTATTCCTTTAGACATTTAAGTCCACACACACCCTTAACTTTTTTTTTTTTCCTTCTGGTTTCTGAACACTAATTTGCTCCCTTGCAAACTATCTGTCTCATTCATTCCATCTAAGAATCCTTAGCCTCAGAGAGGCTCAATGTATTTGATTTCTTTTTTTTTTTTTAAGATTTTATTCATTTATTCATGAGAGACACACACACACACAGAGAACGAGAGACAGGGACACAGGCAGAGGGAGAAGCAGGCTCCATGCAGGGAGCCCGATGCGGGACTCGATTCGGGGTCTCCAAGATCACGCCCTGGGCCAAAGGTAGCACTAAACCACTGAGCCACCCAGGGAGCCCCAGTGTATTTGATTTCTAAAAACTTTCTCTAGAAGCAGGAAACTCACTTTGCATCCCCAGACCCTCTTTATAGTGTGTTTAAAAAATAATTAGGAACCAAACAATGGAAAGAGCTTGGATGTCCATCAACAGATGAAGAAGAGGTGGCATATGGAATATTACCTGGCCATCAAGAAATGAAATGTTACCATTTGCAACGATATGGATGGAACTAGACTGTATTATGCTAAGTGAGATAAGTCAGTCAGAGAAAGACAATTACATGATTTCATTCATGTGGAATCTAAGAAACAACACAGAAGAGCATAGGAGAAGAGAGGAAAAAAATAAAACAATATAAAATCAGAGAGGAAGACAAACCATAAGAGACTCTGAACTCTAGGAAACAAATATGGTTGCTGGACGGGAGGTGGGGGCGATGGGGTAACTGGGTGATGGGCATTAAAGAGGGTATGTGATGTGATGAGCACAAAAGACTGATGAGTCACTGAACTCTACCTCTGAAACTAATAATACACTATATGTCAATTAATTGCGTTTAAGTAAAAAAAAAATAGGGGACGCCTGGGTGGTTCAGTGGTTTAGCACCTGCCTTCGGCCCAGGGGGTGATCCTGGAGACGTGGGATCAAGTCCTGCATCGGGTTCCCTGCATGGAGCCTGCTTCTCCCTCTGCCTGTGTTTCTGCCTCTCTCTCTCTCTCTCTCTCTGTCTCTCATGAATAAATAAATAAACTCTTTAAAAATAAATTTTAAAAAATAGGTAGGGCATTTTTCCTCTGAATATTGGTGGGGTGAGGTCTTCCTTGCTGTTTTATTCTCATGTATGTATACAAACAATATCTGTAGAAAGTCCTCCTGGCAGAGTCCAGAAACATTGACCACTCAAAACCCAAGATGCCTATGCCCTGCACAAAAGGATACACATTTGCTTGCTGCCCGAGGCCATAGTGAGTTCGTAAAACATACTAACCACTCTCTATATCCAAAGATTAATCTCAGGTACTGATTTGGAAGAGGAATTTCTCAAGCCACCATTGAAAGTAGCACCATGGAGGATAGAAGTCACTGAGATTATATAATTTCTTCTCCTTTTATGAACAATAGCTTCCTTCTCTGTGATTTCTAAATGAAATTCAGAAATTCTGACAACTCGTAACAGATATTTATTGCATAAAATAGATAATAACGAAAGCATCTGTGACCCTCTTCTCTGCTAAAACAATAAATTTGGGAGAATATGTAGTGAAGTATCTAGAGTAGGTGTTGGAACCCGAGGAACCCAGTTGGAAATGCATTTTCTGGGTTCAGCACCACAGATGTATATTCATTTATCATATAACGAGGATGTGAGAAGAAATTTAATACATGTGACCCTGGAGTGAGCACGGATTAGGGTCACTCACTCCCTGCACGATCAAAAACCCAGGTATGAATTTTGAGTCCCCAAACCCTTAACTACTGATAGCCTACTGCCGACCGGAAACCTTACTGATGACATGGCCAATTAACCTGTATTTTGTATGTCCTCTGTACTACAAACTGCATTCTTAGGATAAAGTGCACTAGAGAAGAGCAAATATTAAGAAACCTACCAAGAAAATACATTTACAGTACTGTACTGTATTTATCAGAAAAAAATCTGCATAATCAGGGTGCGACACTCTGGCACTCAGGTCAACCCCTCATCATTCAAGGGTCATCTGTAAAGATAAAGCACAATTTGGACGGGGCCAGTTTGGTTTTGATGGGGGACGTTTTATCAGTAGAGTTTCCTCGCTTGGATTTGGTTCACGACTCATTTTTCTTACTATAATCGTTAGCGCATTATATATTCCGAAGACACACATTTCAACCCTTTTTTACAAGGAGTCCTTAAGATAGCTACAAAATAGATTTAATATTGTTATTTCAAACCCTCTTTTAATTGTAACAATCGGCAACCTAATCTGGTTTTAAGTACCTGGCATGTAGGAATCCCTTTTTTTAAAAATTTTTTTTAAAAGATTTTATTTATTCATGAAAGACACAGAGAGAGAGGCAGAGACACAGACAGAGGGAGAGGCAGGCTCCATGCAGGGAGCCCGACATGGGATCCCAGGTCTCCCCAGCCAAAGGCGGCGCTAAACTGCTCAGCCACCCAGACTGCCCCTAGGAATCCCTTTAGATGGCATAATTTTATTCAGTAGATATTTATGGTAGGATGATATTTCTCACCTTCCTATGTTACACTCTTGATCCAAAATTCTGCAAACACTTTCTGTATTCCACATACAAGAGTATTGAGACAGTGCCCTGATAAAGTGCTTCTTGACTACTCTTATAGTTAAAATACAACCAAAATATGAAACTGATATTAAATAGGAAAATAATTATCAGCTATGATAATCATAAAATGAATTTTATCTATGTATTTTTAAAGATTTTATTTATTTATTTGCGGGAGACAGAGCGCACGAGCCAGGGGAAGGAACAGAAGGAAGCAGACTCCTGGTGGACTCCTGCTGGAGTCCCGGTGGAGCAGGGAGCTCGACATGGGACTTGATTCCAGGACCCCAAGATCATGACCTGAGCTGAACGCAGATGCTTCATGGGCTGAGCCACCCAGGTGCCCCCATAAAACAGATTTTAAATATGAGTCTATATTCAAAATCATTCCAAGTGTGTTGATAGCAATGCAATGTCCTGAGTACCATTGCCTACCCTTTCGTCTCAAAGGCCAACATGTTTTATAAAAAGTTAATTACTGGCTAACCTTCCTTCAGTTATGCACAAAAGAGTTTAATGAAGGGTTTGTAATGCTTATGTCTCTATAGTGTCGACTTTTTGTTTTTTATATATAATCAATAAGCCATCCGCTTTAGGCCATTTATTTCACTAGATAAAGCTGGACTTGATTAATCCATTGCCTAGAAGTGGGCATCCATGGCCCTGGGGGCTTACGTGCGATCCAAACAGAATTAACCAGTTGCCTTTCCCTGTCACAAAGTTTGGGGAGAGTCAATGTGGGATTGTATTAACTTCAACATTGTGTTTGCTTTAGCTGAGCTGCTTCTCCTTGGAATATTTATCATATACTGAAGCATTGTTTCTGTTTTTTTTTTTTTTTTTTTTAAGATTTTATTTATTTGAGAGTGAGAGAGTTAGAGAGAGTGTGAGCAGGGGTAGAGACAGAAGGAGAAGCAAACTCCCTGCTGTGGAGCCTCATGTGGGGCTCGATCCCAAGACCCCAGTATCATGACCCAAGCTGAAGGCAGACGAGCCATTTAGAAGCATTGCTTCTAATGGGGGAAATGCGCAGGGATCTGCAAAAAACGATATGGTCTAAAAAAGTTTTTGTGAGAAAAAAAAAAAGTATGTAGAAATAAAGAGTGAACTCAAAAAAAGTGAAAGGGATATTTTTTCACTTAATAAAATCCACCTACGAGGGGCAGGCTACTTGAGGGTCATGTCTTGGGTGTATGTATACTTTTTTTAAGGATTTTATTTATTTATTCATGAGAGACACAGAGAGAGGCAGAGACACAGGCAGAGGAAGAAGCAGGCTCCACGCAGGGAGCCGATGTGGGACTTGATCCCAGGATCCTGGGATCACAACCTGAGCCAAAGGCAGATGCTCAACCTCTGAGCCACTCCGGTGCCCCTTGGTGTATGTACACTTTTTTTTTTTTTAATGAAAAACTAAGTAGAGTTAAAAAGAAAAAAAACCTATCTGCAGAACATCAAACTGAGATTTCAGATTCTCTTTTAGTAAATGTATTTTTGGTGGTGACAATAGTTATATTATTTTACATGGTCACAGAGCACCTGGGGGAAAAAGTGCTGCATTCCAAACAGCTCACCATGATTTAAAACAACAGATAATTCAGCTCTATCTTATATATTCTCTACTGTTCATGCATATTCACAACTCCAAAATTCAAGACATTTAAACACTGACTGCCACTGTGATTTATTTGCCTTAAAACCTTATAAAGCATGGATGGCTGTGAGAATCTGCTTTTCTGAGAATTTTTTAATTTTTAAATTTGTACAGCCCTTACAGTTTTTCTGCAATAATTTATTCAGGAGCATCACAGAGTGGAATGAATACACATAAGTATGCATTGATCAGTCCTTAATCCTCAGAGAGAAGAAGACATGAGTAGATTATGGGAGTTTAGTACCAACATTTTTTTTTTTTTTTTTTTTTTTTTTTAGCATTTCTTGAACCAAAGCAATGAGCAGTGCTGGATGGCAGTTGGCAGGAGGCAGAGTCACCCTGAATGAATTTACGGACCATGGCAATTTTGCACCAATTTCCAGCTCTGGATTCAGCGTAAATACTCAGCCACTGCCAAGACTTAGCATTCAGGGTGTGTCTTAAGCATGATCCTGATGATGTTGGAACAAACGAGTAAGAATACGTACAAAACACATTAATTGGTAAGCATCTATTGTGCATAAAGGAAAACATGATATTGTCGACTCCAGGTGTGCTTTAAAGGAGCTCTCACAATGTCAGCTTTGACCATCTATAACCTTTTAAGACAGCTGTGAGTCAATTTACAACCTCCCACAGAACGGAAAATGGTGCAGCAGAGCTACCCAAGAGTTTAATCTGTTTTTGTGTTTTCCAATGGAATGAATAACGCCCTGATTAGTTCACTTTGGCTTTTCCATTCTTGGAAATTAATGAAAATGAGTCTTTCCAAGTGTTGGGCTGACTTCACATTTATTCATCTAAAGCCATTTATTGGGCACATATGATGAGCAAATAGGTACGGCACTATGCAGAGATGCAAATAGAAATATGATATTCAGGAATCAGCGGAATTAAGTGTCCCCGTGGAGTTTCCAAATGCGCCACATTTGGCAGTCGGGAAGAGAAAGTCTGGTTGCAGATGATAATTGTATTCATGCTGTTAGAAATCCAAGTGAATGATGGCATGGTCGGGTGACACAGATACGATAAAGGAAAATGTAAACTTTCTTGGAAAATGAAATTATTTTAAATCACAGACTTTGATGTTATTAGAAAGCAATCAAGAAGTAACTCTTGGGGCTCCTGGGTGACTCAGTTGGTTGAGCATTTGATTTCAGCTCAGGTCATGATCTCAGGGTCCTGGGGTTGGGTCCCGAGTAAGGCAGGGTGATTGTAGTTTGGATAGGCCTCTGCTATTTGAGGTAGGGTTTCTTTTTTCCATATAGCATTTACATTTTTTAAGTTATAGTAATTTCATCTTTATTTTATTTTTTATTTTTATTTATTTATTTTTTTTCATCTTTATTTTATTTTTAAAAAATTTTATTTACTTATTTGAGGGAGAGACAGGACAAGCAGGGGAAGTTGAAGGAGGAGAAACAGACTCCTCACTGACCAGGGAGCTTGATGTGGATCCCAGGACCCGAAGATCATGACCCCTGATGCTTTTTTTTTTTTTTATGATAGTCACACACACACACACACACACACAGAGAGAGAGGCAGAGACGTAGGCAGAGGGAGAAGCAGGCTCCATGCACCGGGAGCCCGATGTGGGATTTGATCCCGGGTCTCCAGGATCACACCCTGGGCCAAAGGCAGGCACCAAACCGCTGTGCCACCCAGGGATCCCATGACCCCTGATGCTTAACTGACTGAGCTACCCAAGTGCCCCAGTAATTTCATATTTAACATGCACATAAGGGTGGGAAGCCAAGGATTTCCTATCATTTAAGAGAAAGAACATAACGGAGGAGTCTGTAATGGGATGGGGGGGGGGAAGAGCTGTTTCAAAATATAACAGATATTTCTGGTAATAAATGAGAAAATTCATATTTTTGTGTTCTTAGAAAATTCCAAGCAATGAGTAAACCTTAAATCAACCACAACTTTCTCTAAAATCACAAGGATTTAAAAAAATTGTTAGAAATTTGAAAGGTGATTGGTAACTATGCCTTCCTATATATAGACGGAATGAAAAAAAAAAAGACCATAAATTGGATTTCTTTATAAAATAAAGGATATTGGGGGTTCCTGGCTGACTTAGAGAAATCAATGACTCTTGATTTTGACTCAGCGCACAATCTCAAGGTCACGGGGTAGAGCCCCACCTTGCATTCTGCTTCATGGTGTTGGTCCCCTTGATATCCTGTTTCTCCTCCCTCTGCCTCGGCCCAACCCCCTGCTTGGGTACACATGCACACTCTCTCTTTCTCTCTCAAAACAAATAAATGATTTAAGATGAAGGACATCTGCTGCAATGTATATCAAAAAGAGAAAAGTGATTTTGAAAACGTGGGGGAAGTAGGGGGCCAGAAGGCAGATGTGGGAAGTCAACAATGTTAAGGAATGATTAGGGGCAGGAAAGCCTTGCTGTGTCCTTTGGGAAATATGAAGATTTTAAGATTCACATTTTTTAAAGATTTATTTATTTATTTATTTATTTATTTATTTATTTATTTGAGAGAGAGAGCAAGCATGAGAGGGAAAGGAGATGCGGGACTTGATCCCAGGACCCTAAGATCATGATCTGAGTCAAAGGCAGATGCTCAACCAACTGAACCACCCCTAAGGTTTAATTTTTAGTGACAGAGCAGGAGGTAGGGGAGAAATAAGAAAAATACAGAGAGATAGAGATAGAATAAGCAGGGAGGGACATGGAGAGGAAGATTTTTATTAAATAGTAGTGATATTGATGGTTTCAAAAACCAAGAAACATGGAAATATCTGCAGATAAGAGTGGGATTAGCCTTTGGTATAAAGAAAACGGCCAACACAGGGAGACTCAGAAGAAGACAGAGATGGAATGCCCTTGTAAACCTCAGGAAATGTATATTTTTACTTTAGAATTTTATATACAATCGATGAAGGATAGGTCAATATTTGGATGCAAGGACTAAGATCATTTACCTCCCACATCTTGGATGATGAATTTTTATTCAAGCATAGACCTGCACTAAAATGACATTTTCAACGCAACAATTGCCCATCAACATTATAGTTTCATTTATCTAAACAGTGTGGGTGCTCTTGACTTTTATTTTTAGACTTTTATAAAATGTAAAAGAGACACATGTATCGAAAGAATACAGTGATAATGAGATAAATCTAAAAAAAAATTAAAAATTACTTATTTATCCCCACCAGAAGTGAAAAACCCTGAAGGTCTCTACTGTCTACGTTTTTTTTTTTTTTTTTTACATCTTAAAGAGCAAGTAGATGAGGTATAAACTAGCTGAATCTACTGTTAGAATTTCAGCATGCACATATTATAAAACTCAGCATTAGAAAAATTTAAAATTATCATAATCATAAGTAATAATTAACAAATAATAAATAATCATATATAAATGTTATGTTTTTCTTAACTATTTTAATTTCTTAAACATTGTACATGTTGATAACATCATTTTAAAGCTGTTTTCAAATATCTTCTCCCAGTTTATGAGTGTATTTTCCTTTCATCCATATTGTTTCTTTAAGAAATTTCTAATTTCTTTTAAGTAATCCTTACCTGCAATGTGGCACTCAGACTTCCAATCCTGAAAATCAAGAGTTGCTTCTTCTACACGCTGAGCCAGCCAGGCACCTCTGAAACTTCTTAATTTTAATGCAATTAAATGTGTCCATGTTACCTTTCATGACGTAGAGTTCAAGAGCTCTTTAAATGAAAAAAATTTGAGGGGGCGGGGTACTTGCTTCTCCCTCTGCCTGTGTCTCTGCCCCTGTCTCTATGTCTCTCATGAATAAGTAAATAAAATCTTAAAAAAAAAAAAAAGAACTATTTAAAGAAAGAACTAAGAATGTCCACCATTTTGGATAGCAAGTACTTCATTTCATTTTAATTATGATATTCAAAACTAGGAACCATGTAAGATATCTTAAAATGGAACATTGATTTTTATTCACTCATTCATTTAATTTACTTATTTTTGAAGTTTTTCTCATATAAATAATCTCTACAAATGGGGCTCAAACTGATGACTCCAAGATCAAGAGTCGCTTGCTCTTCAGACTGATCCAGCCAGGTGCCCCCAAATGGAGCATTGATTTAATGAATTGTGAAATATTCACATCAAATGATACTAATCAAGAATAGTGTTGTTGAGGTGCCTGGCTGGCTTAACTGGTAGAGCATGGGACTTGACCTCAAGGTTTTGAGTTTGAGCCCCATGTCGGGGGTAGAGATTATTTTTTTAAAGATAGTGAACATATTTCCTACAGAAATATATTATATAAAAGCAAAAGTGTATAATGGGTTGGATCACATATTTTATTATATATTAATCCACATACATTCTGCACATAAAAATATGTGAGAAAAATATTTGACTGTTTTTATTTTGTTATGTTTTTCTTTTTTTCTTTTTTTTTTTAAGATTTTATTTATTTATTTGAGATAGAAAAACCTCCAGCTGGGAGGGGCAGAGGGAGATGGAGACTCCCTGCTGAGCAGGGAGCCTGAGTCCAGCTGGATCCCAGGAACCCGGGATCAAGATCTGAACCAAATAAAGGCAGACACTTAACCTCCTGAGCCACCCAGACGCCCTTTGTTTTGTTTTTCTAATGGACGTATATAACTTTCATAATGCAAAATATGGTAAAGATTAAATTATGGAAAATAATAACGCAAGGGAAATGCAGACTATTCCCCAGCATGGGTTCTGGAAAAAACAAAAATCAACTCACTTTAATGAATCTAAACTTATTTACAACTTCTCACTTAAAACTTGCTATATGAACTTTCCTAATCAACTCTGAGATCATAAAGTTTAGAGGAGGAATAATTAAATGCCAGATTGAACCATGACTAACCTTCCCTGCCCAGGGGAATGTAGAGAGAGAAAAAGGAAAACATATAGTATAGCTGTTTTGAGAGTAAAAAGCAAATCACAGGGCACATATTTTGTTAGAAATATTACAGAAAAAAATATAAAAAGCAAGAAAGTCTTCCATTACATGGTATAAAGTGCCATATGCTATATTTTCAGAAAAATAACTATAAAAATTTAATGACAGTCAACAATTAATCCAACTTTTATAAAGTCAATAAGAAGTTTCATGCTTTAGTATTTTAAATTTAAAATGTGAATTAAGAAACCTCCCACATTTATATGAATATATGTGGATTCCAAAAAATTAGCTAAATAATTTGTAGCAATGATAAATCAGGGAAATGGTATAAAATGGTATGGTATAAAAAATGGTATAAAAAATTGAAGTGAACAATAATGATTTTTATTTGTTTACATACCAAATCTGACCATCTCCCATAAGATAGAATATTTAAATTTCATGAACATATAATGTTGATATATTGTCTCTACCTTATTTGTGATTACTTAAAATATATGAATTAAAAAAAAATAAGGGGCAGCCCAGGTGGCTCAGCGGTTTGGTGCCACCTTCAGCCCAGGGCGTGATCCTGGAGACCTGGGATCGAATCCCACGTCAGGCTCCCTGCATGGAGCCTGCTTCTCCCTCTGCCTGTGTCTCTGCCTCTCTTTTTCTATATGTCTCTCATGAATAAATAAAAATAAAAATAAAAATAAAAATAAAAATAAAAAATTAAGTAAACCCCACACCCAACATAGGGGTTGAACTCACAGCTGCAAGATCAAGAGTCATAATGCTCTACCGACTGAGCCAGCCAGGCGCCCCTGAAATATGTGGTTTATAAATCAATATGCATAAGAAAATAATGTTGGAAGTCCTTTAAAACAAAAGACAAGATCTTTTCCTCCAAAATTCTTCATAACTGTTGGGAGTCCTTGCTTTAATACCTTCAAATAGTTGAAGGAAAGGGAAAAAAAATGCATGGATTTAAAAAAAAATGCATGGATTAGTAATTTGGTTAACATGTCAATGGACGGCCCTTTGTTGGTTACAAATTCACAAAGATTAATAGGTTTCTCATTACAAATCAACCAGAGGCAAACAATGTCATAGCAAGCTTGGAGATAATAGTGAAAGAATGTCATAATTTTTAGAAAACAGTATTTTTTTTTTCCAGTGTTGAAATCCATGATCAGATCAGATTTTCTTGCCTACCTGACTTGTGGTAAACAAGATGATGAGCTTCCAGTTTTGCTCTGGGATTATCAGAACCATCACTTTTTGTCGCCAGGTAATCCCCACATCAAAAAACTACAAAATCAAATGTAATGTATCCCAGACCTATGACTTCCTTGAAAAATGGAGCACTGTCTCGTGTCTTGGATAACAAGCATGGTAATATAGTTTTCTTTAATGAGTGAGGTTCCCCAATCTGATGACTAGACTTTTTAGGTCACATGTAATGTGAAGGTCATGGGCTTCTCTTTTTTTCTGATTTTGTGAGGTCCTGTTTCTTCTTTTTCTTTTTTTCTTCTCATGATATGGATTGTGGTTCTTCTTCAGCAGCATTGGTACTCTTGTTTATATTCTTGCTCTATCAGATTCCACCAATCTCATTTTTCCCTGAAGTATTATTTATCAGTAGCTTTACTTTGAAAACTCAGTAGTTACTCAACAGGGAAAAGCTCAAATTCAGACGTAAAAGTCAATGAACTGTTTCCACCATTATTTTTTTTCAAAAGTTAATGAAACTTTGTATTTGGTATTAACACATAAAGCAGTGCAAGTTTTAACAAAGCAGACTTAAAATGAATATTTTGCTAAACTCAAGTAAGTGAAAATTATAGGTAATATACCCTGATTTGAGAATAAGACCTTTTTAAATTTTTATTTTTTAAAAGATTTTCTTATTTGTTGATGAGAGACACACACAGAGAGAGGCAGACATAGACAGAGGGAGAAGCAGGCTCCATGCAGGGAGCCCGATGCGGGACTTGATCCCAGGACATGCCCTGAGCCTAAGGCAGATGCTCAACCACTCAGCCACCCAGAGGACCCTAAAGCCTTTTTTATAATGTGCATTTATTTTATTACAGTAGGCTATATATTTAAAATCTCAGTTAATTTTTAAAACATTGATGCATTGAATGATTTGTAGTGGATTAAAGAATCTATTGCTCATTCTGAGCCTTAGTTTCTATATATTTAAACATTTATTGTAAAAAGATGTCAGATCTCTTCAAATTTATCTCTGGATTCAAAATCAAACTTAAAGCAAAGTTTCTGTAAAAAGTGATGCCAGTGATAAACTATAATGGAAATGACAAGTGCCATGAATTGGGAAGACATTTTCATAAATAAGAAATATAAAGAATTTACACCATGGGGTGATTATTACCATATTGCAGCAGTGTATTATCAATGCAAAAAAGGACACACAGATCGGTGGAAAATAATGGTGCATTGAGGACAAGAGGCAGATATATATTGTCACTCAGTGAATGACAAAGAGGCAGCATAGAGAGGACCAAAGACAGAAACTTGGGATATAGCAAAAGCGAAAAATAGAATATGGACTTGTATCTCATAATATGGGCAAAAATGAATTTTGATTATATTGCAGATCTTAGTATGAGAGGTAACAAAGCAGAAGCATGATTTTTAGCTTTGACAGTTTTCAACTAAGAATCACGAGAGGGAAACAGGCTTGTCATCTGACCCAAATCTTCCTGGAGCCTCATTCCTCTGCCCCAACCTACAGTTTTTATATGTATTTTATATGTGTTAGCATTTTTGCTTACTTTGTTAATAAACAATGAGCCTGATTGATATAAATGTATGGTATCAGCATGTTAAGTGGGGCTACAATTTGTCCTTGGTATGTTTTCAAAATTTATGTGGTAATCTTTAGGTTATCACACAAAGGAACAAGGAATTTATTAATCTAACTTGAGGTAACAAAAGAGCATTTTACGGAGAGGAATGCTATGTAAAAAGAAGCACTTTTTTTTTTTTATTTTAAAGGAAGCACTTTTCTTAACCAATTCTCCAACTGATGTTCAAATTTAATTCTTAAATGTATTATTCCTTAAAAAAAAATTCAGTCCTATTTGATGAAGTCATGAGAAAAAGGGCAGCATTTCCAGATAAACAAGTATATACACATTCAAAAAAACAAAACAAAACCCAAAAACACATCTAAAATATAAGGACCCAAAAGATTTATACAAAAGTAGTAGGGCAGCCCGGGTGGCTCAGTGGATTAGTGCTGCCTTCAGCCCAGGGTGTGATCCAAGAGACCCGGGATTGAGTCCCCCGTCGGGCTCCCTGCATGGAGCCTGCTTCTCCCTCTGCCTGTGTCTCTGCCTCTCTCTCTCTCTCTCTCTGTGTTTATCATGAATAAATAAATAAAATCTTAAATAAAATAAAAGTAGTAGAGAGGCAATGGCCAACCAAAGCAAAACTAGTAGAATTGTATTAATATCAGCTAAATAACTTCAAGAAAAAGGAGGTAGCTGTTACAGTAACATGTTTTTTTTTTTTTTTTTTTACAGTAACATGTTTTATGTGGAATCTAAACTTGGATGCAACAAATAATACGGCTATAAAATAAGAAGGCAAAAAAAATCTGTCTGGAAACATAAAGCAATCAACATAGTTGGACTCTCCTTTGATACCAGGCCAATCGGGAAAATAGAAAAAAACATACACCCAGCTAGATTAACACACTTTGTCTGAGAAGTATAAAACCACACATATAATTGGCTGGAAGCAGAAAGATAGAATTTTTAAAACGGACTATGAATTAGATCACAAAGCAAGTCTCAACGGACGCCTGTGTACAAGTATCTCCCAAACCATATTTGCTAAGAAAAAACTGCATTGATTAGAAACAATCACTACCAATAAAATGAGAAAAGATTCCTGAGCAGCCGGACATTGTTGTGCTCCTCACCTAAGGCTGAGGATTTATTTTATAGGCACCTTCAATATTTTAAACAAGCATGTTTTGCGATATTTTTTTTTTTCCTTGATACAAAAAGCATTTGCCTGAATTTGGCCTCACGGGGTTTGAAAGAGGAAGGAAGCAAGTACTTGTGATTTAGAAGAATCTGAGTTTGATCTCCACCCCTGTTTTTGGGACCGTGCTCCTAAAACCCTTGGTATTTCCTGTGGCGGGAGCAGGAAAGGTGTCTTTTGTTAAGTTAATGAGGTGACTTTAGGATGGGGGCTGGTTGCCAGGGGAACCAGCCTGTTGCTGGTTTCAACAAAAGTTGCAGCCTGTTGCAACTTTCTTTTCTTTTCTTTTTTTTTTTTTAGGTTGCAACTTTCTGCTGCACCGCTTGACCTCTGTGGAGAGGGAGGGGCTAGAAGGTGACTCAGTGGCCAATGGCCAAGGAATCAATCCTGCCTCTGTTGTGAAGCCTCCCTAGGAACCCAGGAGGAGGGGGTTCAGAGAGCTTCCGGATCAGCAGACTTGAGCAGGTTTGGGGCCCAAGGTGCACCCGGGAGGCCACGGGAGCTGTGCACCGTTTCCCCACACCTGGCCTCCTGCATCTCTTCATCTGGCTGCTCCTGAGTTACATCCTGTTATAATCAACCGGCCATGCGGTAAGGAACAGGTTTCCCTAAACTCTGGGATCTGTTCTAGGAGATTAACTCAACCGGAGGATGGGGTCGTGGGATGCTGGTGGGCCAGAAGCACAGGTGAGAACTTGGATTTGAGATTGATGTTTGAGTGGGGTAGGGCTGAGCCCCGATCTGTGGGACCAGTTGCTGTCTCTGTGTAGGTGTGTAAGAATTGAGTGGAATCCATGGTGGGGGGAAAGCCCCCTCCCCACAATGGGATTGGTGACCGGAATCTCTTACCACCTCCTTGAAGAGGCTACCTAGCTCTTTCTTTCTCTCCTTTTGTATCCTTTCCCCCTATAGCTTGCATGTTCAAATGCTGTTTTTTGTTGTTTTGTTTTTTGTTTTGTTTTACAACTTGGTTGGTTTCTTCAAAGTTTATTCCGAAGATGGTGGTGGGGAATTGGATTTTAAAATAAAATTTGTTCTTAATGATCATGAAAAGCCTGCCATCAGAATCCCATTAATAAACTGTGCGGATCGGCAGATGGTTTTCTTGGTGTTGAAAGTATCAGTTTGTTCAATCGTGACTGGTGGCAAAATTACATTTCATTCTGTGCAACGGTTTCAAAGTTAATACAGCTAAACAAGTGCCCCCAGATTGAAATGGAAAATGAATAAATGGTGATACATTAGGAGTAGCTTGGAGCCCAGATTCAATCTTGGAGCACTTAAACAATTTACTTGAGATTCAGTAACTCGTTACGGAAAAGAAAACGTTCAAACGCACTAAGATGTGGGATAAAAAAAAAAAAAAGTTAAATTCCTGTGTTTCAGTCTTCCGTAATCTCAGAAACTGCGATTGGCTTTGTATTTATATATCTCCCTCTATAAATATATATGGTTTGCATGATAACCTATTTACAATACTGCCATATTATATTGATATACATAGAATAAATATAATATATAAATATACATGGTTTGTATGATATATAAATATATATAGTTTTATGATAACCTATTTACAATATTGCTATATAATGTTGATATATATAGAATAACATGATACGTATAAACGTGCTAGTATATTCACATGTCGATATGCTGATTAAGATGTTGGTATGCATGAGGCGACGTACAATTTAGGACCTTATTCTCGGTATTGTAGAAGTGATTGCAAGTAAATTATAAGTAAATGTATCAAGGGTAATAATCTGTGCAGAGTTAGATTATTCACAGATCCAGCAGCAAGTTCAACAGAGCTTGGCCACATTACAAATTACTATTGATAAGACTCCAGCGTTAACGAAAAGCATTGAGTTGGGGTGATAGATTCTATGAACATGTAGATAATGCCCGCGTTTGATGTGAGAGGCGACCCAGCACCAGTAGTCCTTTGGAAATACTCATCATCCCACATGTCGAAGACAGGAGTTGTCTCCCATAAAGTTAAAAACTCACTTGTTTGACATTCCGGCTGTGGAGTCAACAGAAACTGAAATAAATAAGTAAATTGTAAAGTCCTTTCAAAGTATCAGAGATGCACAGGTCTCAAAACAAGCAGAAGATATGGCTAGATTGTGATTTGTGCTGGTTTCTCTCTCCATGGAGTACTTAGGAAAGAGACGTTAAAAATGAAAGAGAACCCAATTTTGGCCTTTTACCAGAAATTCATGAAAAATCTCACTTTTAAGACCACGTGAACTGACCTTTATGTTGCTTTGGTTTATTTTTTATTATGGGTAACCGTGTTCTGTACCCTCCTTAGCGACTTATTTGGTATTTATCCTGCTCTGTTTTTACACCTGCTCCACTATCTAGATGCTTATAAGGTCAGAGGGCTGTGGTGATAAAGTCACACCTTCCGGCAAATCTCTGATATTTTCATCATACTTAATTTTTCCCATGGTTGAGTTCCTTAAAAACACTTGAGAGGAGGAGTTGGCTAGGATTAGCATTTTGGAGCTGAGCCATCCCTAGGTCAAGGATCAGGTTGGGTTTTCACCTTTTATAGCTCAGGGTGCAAAAAATCCCTAAATTGATGAACTTCTGTTGGCATTTTGGGGAAATGCCCACGGTAGCAATTTTAATCCTCCCCTTATTTAAATCTCCGGGACTACAAAACTGGATTCTAGACACGAAGTAACAACTAAAAAAACCAAGCTAGACCATCAGGATGTAAATAACAGATGTTAGAAAGCATATATTACTTTTTACGTAAGAAATACTATGTAGCGGATTGACTATTGGTATAGAAACACTATATAGCTCTTAGGAAAATGTGGGAGTAGAGAGGGACCATTTCATTGTTGAGAGATTTGACCAACATGGTGGCCATGCCCCTATAAACATAAATAATGAATTTTTAAAAAAGATTTTATTTATTTATTCATGAGACACAGAGAGAGAGGCAGAGACTCAGGCAAAGGGAGAGACAAGTCCTCATGGTGATCCTGTTGTGGGACTCAATCCCAGGACCCCAGGATCACGACCTGAGCCAAAGGCAGATGCTCAACCACTGAGCCACCCAGGCACCCCCAGAAATAATGAAATTAAAGACGGTAACTAACGTGGGCAAATTTTAAGTTCTTTGAAATTGATAGCTCAACTATCCATGGAATGGAGGGTTTAGTAATGGCCTGTTTAATATGCATGACTTGCTTCACCATTTTTTGGAGGCACGTAGAGATGTTTCTTTCTCTTCTTTTCCAACGATTGCTCAGTTTCCTGATATCCATCAGCACGACGCTCTGTATTTTTCTCTTAAATTCTCTGAGAGACCCTTCATGGCTTTTATTTATTTATTTATTTAATTAATTTTTTAATTTTTAATTTTTTTTTTCCTTCATGGCTTTTAAACAAAAGGTGTGTGCGGTGCTCTGATGCTGCATGTATGCCATCATGCATTCATCAAAACTCACAAAATCCACAACGCCAGGTGTGAACCCTTATGGAAACGATAGATGCTGGGTGATGATGACGTGTTGATGCAGGTTCATCAGTTGTAGTCAATGCACCATCTGGTGGGAATGTTGATAAGGGGAGAAGCCGTGCGTAAGTTCTGTCAGAGGGTGTTTGGGAAATCCCTCTACCTTCCCCTCAATTTTGCCATGAACCTCAAACTGCTCTAAAAAACATCAAGTCTATTAAAAAAAGAAATAAAAGGGACATGAAGGTCTTGCAAAGGACAAATGATAAAGAAAGTGGATTTTGATGCATGCCCTGAAGCAACTGTCTCTGTGCTACTTGAAGTATATACTCTGCCTAGACTGATAATAATAGGTTGTGGCTTCGTTATTATTCCAAGAGGCACAGACCCGTGGTCAGCAGGCCTAGACACAAAGACCTGAATATAAATCCTTCTGTGTCTACCAAAAATTCTCCTCAAAATAGCTCTTTCCCAACCTTGAAGTCCTCATCTTGCACCTCTGTCACCTGCAGAGACTCTTCTTTCTCTCAAGGTGTACTATGTTTGCCGCGATGCCCTCTTCCCTTCCCCTAACATCAGGCCTTGATCAAAGGCAGCATCTCCCAAGTTTTTCCATTCTTGTTCTTGCAGAACGATGTAGGCTTTCTTCCAAAGCTATTTCTTGGGTCCCAGTGATCACCTCAAGGTTACAGCCACCTTGGCTGTATCCCAGAAGGCTCACCTGCCGCCTTTTGTCCCTGTCGCAGACAGGTGGGTGTTTGCCCCTCTAACGTCAGCAGAGAGCAGAACGTAAGCTTTCCCCAGCATGGACACTTCTAAACTTTGCACCCGATTAAAATATGTGTAATAGTGTAGGTGAAATGATGCCTCTCTAAGGTTTTGAATCCTGTTGATCAAGTTCAATAGCAGAGGAATTTTTCTCCTAATGGCGTGTTGACTTGGGTCCTTGGATGGGCAGTTGACTTTGTGGTTGGAGGGAAGGTTACAGGGATTGCTTAGAAATTCGGAATGCCAGGAGCCATTCCAAAGAGGGAAGATGATCCCCGCAATGATAATGACCTCCAATTTTATTGTATCTTACATCCAGAAGGGTCATAAAGCGCCTAACAACTCCTCCACTACAAATGAATATGAGGGTCGTTTCACATACGACTAAAATGTGTCAGCTGCTTAACAGAGCACAGCCAGATTAGTCAACAATTTAGGCGGGGAACTGAACAAAAACGGTTTAAACGCACAAATGGAAGGGATATGCATGAGGCCATTTTACAAGCTGGAGCTGCTCCATGGATGGAGGAGTGAGATTCCCCCCCCCCCTAAGTAATTAGAAAACTCAGATTGGCGAGAAACATGTCATCCTCCAGAAATGAGACCTGAGCATCTCGAGAGAACATGAAAATATGAAGTCCCACTAAATGCAGTGGATGATCCTATTTCAATCTACTCCGTGGATTTAATGTAGATGCAATGTATTAACCTGCTTAGGGATAGTCTGTGCCCCTCAGAAGGAAAACTTGGACGAATAGGGAAAGAACACAGAACCCGTCAGCATAACCGTGTCACACATCAGAGGCCCGTTTACCAGACCCTTTATTCTGCAGGAGACTCCATGGGATTATCAGAATCAGGCTTATTAAGAGAATTTCGATCACTAAAGCAGCTCTGTGAGTATGGGGGAAGAAAATTCAGGTGATCCTTTTGCTACCCATTGAAGTCTGCCTACTGATGGAGGGTTTTCTTTTCTTTTTTTCTTTTTTTTTTTTTTTTTTGAGAATTTTCTTTTAATATTCCACTTTTTTTTTTGAGAATTTTCTTTTAATATTCCACTTTCAGTGAGAGGCATGCATTACAAGTCAATATGTTGGCATCCTGACGTCGTGTATGTGTCATCATGATCATTGGTCATTTTGAGTTTTCTTCCTCTGTAATGATGGCTCTGCTTTGCATTTGTAAACCCGGGTTCCTGAATCTTCATGATTGAGGACCAGCTCCTGTCATAGGATGAAATCAGTTCTTAGGAAATGTCCAGCATGCACTCCCATGACCTATCACTTGTTTATGCACATATATAAATACAATATCTAGATAGATACACATAGATTTACCCTTTGTAATTTCTTTGGTTCCGTATATGGAATAAATGAGGGAAAGTGTATGGTGAAGCATTTAGGTATTTGTTCATGCAGCCGAAACTCTTATATATCGTATACCTAAGAAAAATCACTCCAATACAGCAATTAGAAATGAAGTTTTCCAAAGGAAGAAAAAAAGTTTCCCTGCCCAAACAAAAGTTACAGTTTAGCAGATTGTGTAGCTAAACTGTGTGCAGGCTACGAAATTCTCTACCCTTTTTGATAGAGGACTATTATATTCAACATTATTATTATTATTTTTTAAGATTTTATTTATTTATTCATGAAAAAGACACACACACACAGAGGCAGAGACACAGGCAGAGGGAGAAGCAGGCTCCATGCAGGGAACCCCACATGGGACTTGATCCTGGGTCTCCAGGATCACGCCCTGGACTGAAGCCCCTGGCGCTAAACCGCTGAGCCACTGGGGCTGCCCATATTCAACATTATTTAAATATCCCGACTTGGAAAGTGTGTAATTTTAAAGTGGACACAAGTAATTCGATTGAGTGGTAACAATTGAATTCATTGATTCATGTTGGTGAGTGCCTCTTGGTAAAGATCTACCTGTATATCTATCTATCTATCTATCTATCTATCTATCTATCCATCCATCCATCCATCCATCCATCTATCCATCCATCTACCTATCTATCCATCGATTCTATCATCTATCTATCTATCTATCTATCTATCTATCTATCTATCTATCCACCCAGCTGCATGCCCATTCATCCATCCATCCATCCATCCATCCATCCATCCATCCTTCCATCTCTCTCTAGCTACATGCCCATCCATCCATCCATCCGTCAATCCACCCACCATCCATCCGTCAATCCACCCAATCACCTATCATCATTTGCTGTCTATCTATCTATCTATCTATCTATCTATCTATCTATCTATCTATCATCTCTATATGTAGGTATATATGGCATGTCCAGTGATTGTAATGTGGACAATTGCTTTACATGGCATTTTTTCCTAGGAATATCAAGTTTCCCCTTTACTACTTGTTTAAAAGACTTTGTTTCTCCATCAACATGGTTTGGTTGATGGAGAATCAATTTTTATTTTATTTTATTTTATTTTATTTTATTTTATTTATTTATTTATTTAGACTCTTTTGAAATATTTTTTTATTTATTCATGAGAGACACAGAGAGAGAGGGAGGCAGAGACACAGGCAGAGGGAGAAGCAGGCTCCATGCAGGGAGCCCGACGTGGGACTCGATCCTGGGTCTCCAGGATCATGCCCTGGGCTAAAGGCGGCGCTAAACTGCTGAGCCACCCAGGCTGCCCGAGAATTAATTTTCAGTTAGTAATTAATTCCTTTGTGGAAAACAAATGCACCAGGTAAGGGTGGGTTCATATCTGAGCTGTGTGCAAACACTATACTGCATGGATTTGTCTCTCTCTTCATTTTTCTTTTAAGTAGACTTACTTAAAAATATGTAACATCATCCAAATATCTTCTTGAACTGTTTATCATCCCCCAAATGTAATAAGCATGATTAAACTTTTTCAAAAACAATAGTAGGGGCATCTGGGTGGTTCAGTCGGTTAAGCGTCTGCCTTTGACTCAGGTCAGGATCTTGAGTTACCTCTGGGATTATTTTTTACTTATTTGAGAGAAATAGTGCACAGGCAGGAGGAGCAGTAGAGGAAGAGGAAGAAGCAGGCTCCGCACTGAACAGGGAGCCCGATGTGGGACTCAGTCCCAGGACCCTGAGATCATGACCTGAGCTGAAGACAGATGATAACCAGCTGAGCCATCCAGGCACTCCGACTTCTCATAATTTTAGATACCGTAGCTGGTGGGGATCTGGGAAACCATGGCAACTTCTTTACCATGCTTTGCATTTTTCTTCCATTAATGTGTTGCTTCTCACTGCAGGGGGAAAAAGAAAGCCCGTGAATAAGGAGACTTTGGGGGGAAATGCGGTAGGGAAGCCAAATCACACACCACCATAAGGCACTTGAGCAAATCTCTAAAAGAGAACATTTCAAAGTGGTTTTATTATTTTGGAGGGATATGAACAGAAATCCTAGGGGTCCTTGGAGGAATTTCTGAAATTCTAATGTTAAAGATCGTGAAATGGTAGAAACAAACTTTGCAAAATGGGGATAAATGCCTTCCTCCCTTTTGTGGAAAAAATCCATTTTGAGGGGCACCTGGGTGGCTCAGTGGTTGAGCATCTACCTTTGGCTCAGGTCATGATCCCGGGGTCCTGGGATCGAGTTCCGCATCAGGCTCCCCGGATGGAGCCTGCTTCTCCTTCTGCCTGTGTCTCTGCCTCTCTCTGTGTGTCTCTTATGAATAAAAAAATATTTTTAAAAATAAGAAATGCACTTTGAGATGAGAACTTTGTGTTTTGATCTGGCTCTTGTGCTACAGTGTTTACTGCAGCCAATCTCTTAGTAATACTCTGGCCTCTTCTGTGACGATGGACAATTTGGAAGATGGATGTCCCCACCTACCCGTGTCCCCATCTACCGAAACCTATTTTGGGGAGATGCCTTCTAGAGTCTCATTTTGAATTCAGGGAACATTAGGTTTCCTCTCAATCTGGCTTCTGAGAAAGGTAGTAATGAAGAAATGAATTGTCAAGGCCTCTGGCTAGAAAGACAGACGTGGTTGTCATCACGACTGTCTCCCTGAACACCCAGAACCTGTCATTTATTGATTGAGGCACATGAAAGTTAGTTTGCACACAACAGATTCGTAAGAATACGAAGATTTTGAACCATCTGCAAAGTATTTTTTCATTAGCTGGTTCGGGCTTCCCATCAGTCCTTTTAAGTTTCAATATATCCCTCCTGGCCATCGAAACATAGAATGTTTTTATTCGCAATGAGGCAACCTGTCAATTCGAAAAAGTGTCAAAATTTATAACAAAGTACACATTTCTTTTTAGAAATGGGAAAAGTGAGCGTGGTCTGTCTTCATCATGTGCCCCAAGATAAAACATCTCAGACGTACCTGTTAAAATAAATTTAGCTTTATTTAGGTTCAGACTTTTCACAGATGAGGGTGAATATTTCCATAAAACGTAGGGCCATGTTTTGTGAACCTTTGCTTAAGAGGAAAAGCAAATATTTGTTTAAAGAATAAAAAAGGCTTTTGCTGAAAATATGCCCTGCATTAGCAGGAAAGCTTCGGCACCCAAATTGCACATAAACAATATTGTCCTACATGGAGATAGTGTTCACTTCTATTCCAGGGTAAATTTAAGTAGCCTAGAAATACCCAGGTAATATTGCCGTTGGCCAACCCTTATCTACAAGGACAAGAAGATAAAGAAGAGAGGAGTTGGACACATTCAGGAGGCATTGGACACGCGTCCCTCCGTCATTGATTAATGACTCACCAGATTCTCCTCACAATTAAGGAGCATCCCAAAAAGGATGTGTTGGGTGAAAATCAATGCTAAGAACACTAATCTGAGCATTTATGGAACTCATTCTCCTGAGGAGATTCCTTGAGTCGTCCTGAAATCAGAACCGTCGGTCATAAACCACCATCCCTGATGTCCAGATTGTCTGTCCACTGCTGTGTTCACACCTGGGGGGGGGGGGGGACTAAGAGGTCCTGACTCCTGCACAAGTCCTCCAATAGCCAGGAAATGCAGGAATTAAGTCTCCTTGTATGGGGGGTTGTGGTTGGGGAGAGAGAACAAAACTTAGGAAACATCGTTTCCAATTGGTTTTGGATTTTCAAGGCAGATAAGTGGTTTTAGAGACATCACACACACACACAGAGAAAAAACCGGGTTTGATGCATGGAATACTCTGAATGTCAGGTGCATCCTCGCTGGCATGTTCATCTTTGTCTCCCAATTTTTACCTCCCACCTCCAGGAGTTTCCTGGTCATACATCCGACAGTCGATGCCGCTGGTTTCATGTTATTTGGGTTCAAAATTCCAGACATCTGAGCTAGTTCCCTGGTGACCAAAGGCCCTTTAGAAGTCCTCCAGCCTCCTCTAATAAATAGGAAGAGAGAACAGGAAACTCTGGATGTAAATACATAAGCTTTTCAAGGTGTGCCCGGCCAGGAGCCCAGGGTCGGGGCACAACGGGGAAAAGCGAATTTGCAAACTTTCACCACGTTCTTGTAAACCTGTCTTCAGGTTCTACCCCACCTGTGTCCACCGCACACTGTTTCTATTCCTTTTTTTTCTTTTTAAAGATTTTATTTATTTACTCATGAGACACACAGAGAGAGAGAGGCAGAGACACAGGCAGAGGGAGAAGCAGGCTCCATGCAGGGAGCCTGACATGGGACTCGATCCCAGGTCTCCAGGATCACACCCTGGGCCCAAGGCAGCGCCAAACCGCTGAGCCACCCAGGCTGCCCTGTTTCTATTCCTTTTTGTGATGTTTGACCCGATGGCTGACCTGTTGCTGCATTATCTCAATTTCTGAGTCGATTCACTAAGTCGCACCACTTCACCCACATGATGAGGAACGCATCCCTTTGCATCGTACCTGTACAACTTTTGAGACTGAATAACTTGTACTAATGATGCTCCTCCATTTTATTAGGGCTGTTTTGATCACCTTCTCTTCAACTGTCACCTGTGTTGACCCTATAAATGTCGTCTGCATCCTGCAGAAGGTCTTCAACGCTGGACGGTTACATCCCCAGTGCTCCTCAAGCGCAGACCTTGTGGTAGATGGGTCTTCAAGCATTTCTGACGTTGAGCATATATATATTTTTAAAGATTTTATTTATTTATTATTTATTCATGGCAGAGGGAGAAGCAGGCTCCATGCAGGTAACACAACATGGGACTCCATCCCGGGTCTCCAGGATCACACTCCAGGCCGAACGTGGCGCTAAACCGCTGAGCCACAGGGGCTGCCCTGACATTGAGCATATTATCAGATAAATAGATGCTTGATCTTTAGCCAAGTCTCATGTGCAGAAACAAAGCTGCATGTGTAACCAACTATTTGATTACCTCCCATGCAACAAAAATTATAATAATGCAAAGAGGTCATACAACCAAAGGGTACGGCAAGAAAC
The DNA here is from genome assembly GCF_048418805.1 of Vulpes vulpes. Classification (NCBI taxonomy): domain Eukaryota; kingdom Metazoa; phylum Chordata; class Mammalia; order Carnivora; family Canidae; genus Vulpes; species Vulpes vulpes. Next base: position 2,529,183 of record NC_132796.1, on the reverse strand, counting down.
CAAGAACACAGGAAATAGAGTCAAAACGAAGGGGACGGGCTTGAATTTTCTTCGCTGTTTGAACAGCTGTGTTGGGAAGGAGACATGACAAATACAGGTGTTTGGAATAGTAGGTGAAAGCAGGAAATGAACAGGGCCCCACGTTTCCCAAGCAGGGTGTTCAGTGCAATTTCGTCAATTTTTGTTTTCCTTTTTTTACCTGGTGGCTGCTCTACTGAATTCTGAAAACATAAGACGCAAGCACTGGGCATTTCCATCTTTGAAGTATCCAGACACTGAAGGCATTCCTGTCACCTCTGCACGGATTGAGACAAATCCCAACAGTTCTCATGATGAAAAAAAATGACGGCCGCTCTAAAACAAAGGCAGAGATAACGTTTGTCACACGATACCTTCAATCTGAATTCAAAGAGCTTCATAATACTTAGTGATGACCAAGCATCCACATTGCCTGATGAAATACCCTTTGCAGAGTGTATTTGAATTAGTTGTGTTTGGGTGCATTGAGAATCCAAAGTTTCTTGATTTGTTTTCACCCCCTTCACATAAAAATATGTGCAAGTTTTTGTTTGTTTGTTGAGGCCACTTTGTTAGTAAAAGGGTCGGCTCTTTATGTAAGCTGCAAGGAGACTACGTCAGATAATGTCACAGGATTCATGTGTGGGGAAGAGACAACATTTAAGGAGATTTTTATCCCTAATACTCCCTAGTAGCGTCCATATGATTTAATTTAAAATATCATTGCAGTGTCGGTGCAAACATAGGAAACCTACGTCATCACAAAAGATAAGCAAATCTCAGGAACTGCATAGTGGATTAGGAAAAACGGAGACTGGCCATGAGACTTGGATGGGGCAATGGGGTCGTGGCGTCTTGCCCGTCCTCTGCTTCGTCCAACACTGCCTTTGTAACCATGGTACATTGAGCAGAACTCACAAATTCACTTTGGTACAGTGCTGTTAATTAGGCTACACATGTAATTCAAATGCTATATATTTTAGGTTCCACGCCCAGTGTGGAACTCCGTGCAAGGCTTGAGCTCATGACCCAGAGATCAAGACCTGAGCTGAGACCAAGAATCCGATACTCAATGGCCTGAGCCACCCAGGTGCCCCAAATGGCATTTTTTAATATGTTTTTTTTTCCTGTTCCAGGATCTCATCTGGGCTCCCACGTGGCATACTTGTCACGGCCACTTACTCTCCTCCCGTGTGGCGAAACTCCTATATCTTCCATGATCTTCCGTGACCTGAATCCTTGTGAAGAATAATGGTAAGTTGTTTTGTGGAATATCTCTCCATGTGCATCTGTCTGACGTTTGGTTGGAAGAGCACAGTCGCCAAACTGAAGGAGTTTTCAGTATCAAAAGCTGGGGAAATGGGCAAAGGAATAACAAGAGGGCTGAAGGATAACCCATTGGTGTTAACATGAAAATCAACATATTTTGTGCAGCCATTGGCTATGATTTAATGAGTAAATGGGTAACAGGACAGCTCTACCGTACAGAAGAATTTCAGTCAATTCCTCTTGAAGGGATGAGGCCAATATAAAGTCAGCTTTAGCCAAAATACCACAGAAATAATTATTGTAGCCAATGTCCCCCAGTAAATGGTGAAATTTTTGGGCACAGAGTTGAGGAGAAAGGCAGTATGTTCATGGTCTCAAAGTATCTCCTGCAGATACATGATAATTGCAAAGAGGTAAATGATAACTTCAGAGGCGAAGCCCTGTGGACCATAATTCATCAAATAGTCGGGGGTACGGACAAGAGCAGCAGTGCCTCAGCCCTACACCAATGTCCCCCATTCTTAGCATCCGTTGGAATATTTTTAACCCGCTGTGGGTGTGTAACTTCTCCACAACACATACGTATTCTCCCGTCAAAACTGGATCGCTTATACGCTGCAATTCCAGTTCTGCACATACAACCCGCACAGAGACTCACTCATGGGCACCCAGTGCAGAGAAAAGTAAAACGGCATTTCCTTCATGACGCGTGCGTCGATTTAACAAAGGGCGAAAGCAATGAGGATGCTCCAGGAGAGTAGGGTGCCGTGGAGAATATAATTAGCAATCGAGACACTGAGTTACTGTCTGTTATAGGAACCTCGGTAGATGTAAAATGTATCAAGTAAAATGTTGCCAAAGTGGTTCCGCAGTATATGGTTGAATTGTCGTGGGAGTATACAAAGTATGGATCCTGGATTGTTATACAGCTTTATAGTAGAAATCTGACATATGGGTGGGAGGAATGGTAACATGTGGATGGGATTTTTTTGACCTTTGAGCAGGGATACAATGTTGGGGATAGAGAATGGATACAGAGTCGTTTTGGAATTTACGTATCAACGGTCTGTGTGTTTTGTGGGATTAAAAAATTCTCAAGGGCCATTCTCACTGATGGTTGTCCGCATGGTTATGATGCTGCTTGGTAGTGAAGTGGCGATGTCTGTAGTGTTTCTGTATTCCTATTTGCACTCGAATTGTCCCACTGTCAAGTGCAAGGGGGAGAATGCAGGTGTTTGCACAGGTAACAGCACAAGATGTGTGTACGTAAGGGGGGAGACGGCTCTGCTCTGGTGCCATGAGATTCTTCGTTGGTCATTTTCTCCCTGTCTTGTCGCTCTCCTTGTCAGAAGCAGGGACAATCCCTCCTCCATACAGCCTGAGCCTCGCAGAGTGTACGTCAACAGGCAACAGCCATAGGAGTTTCACGGGGTAGCCTCATGATGTGGCCACAAATGCCCGTACCCTGCCCAAGGCCACAGAGCCTTGCTTTCCCAGAACCTGAAAGTCTCCCCATTTCCACAGTCTGCTGAGAGTCCCACTCTTCACCGTAGAGTCAAGGTGACGTGGATCCCTTGGCGTCCTCCAGGTTGGGTGTCTGTACATAGCAGGTGCAGAAACCTGGCCCTCAGTTCAAACCTGCACGAAGACAGCAGTGAACTGAGCAGCGATAAGGCATCGGCGAGCTCCTACACGATCCCCCGTCCACATGCTTGCCTACAGCATGTGCACCTTGGGTGCTACTTTATATTCTCCGTCTTAATTTCCCTGACGATGAACTGGGTACTCCTTTGTCCGTCCAGGACAGTCTCTGACTCCTAAAAATGCCCTGTGCTTTGAGATCTGCCTCTTTGGCCGCACACCCATGCACATGCCCCATTGTTGCTGTGGCTACTGTAGGTTGATTTTTTTTTTTAATTTTTTTTTTTAATTTTATTTATGATAGTCACAGAGAGAGAGAGAGGCAGAGACATAGGCAGAGGGAGAAGCAGGCTCCATGCACTGGGAGCCCGACGTGGGATTCGATCCTGGGTCTCCAGGATCGTGCCCTGGGCCAAAGGCAGGCGCTAAACCGCTGCGCCACCCAGGGATCCCCTGTAGGTTGATTATGGTCTTGTTTAGAGATGCTCTGTCGATGGAGGAAATACTAATCAACGTCTGCCTGTATTCCTCATTGAGCTCTTCCTCCATTCATTTCTGTTCTTGCAACCGTGTGTTGCGTTTTTCCTTGATGCATGTCGTGTGTCCGTATGTTTGAAACTTGCGTTGTGCAAAAAGAAAGAAGAAAGGAAATTCTAGGTTTCCTGCTATATTTATCTCCTAAACCACACTTGAGACAACCAGCCTTCCCCTCCCCAGCTGCAGATCCAGAAAGTGATCATTTTATGATCGTTTTCCTGTGGGCTAGACACATATGTAGGGGTCCAGAATATTTTAGAAATAATTCACGTAGTCAGTGGTCTCGGTAGCTGTTTGTTCTTTCTGCCAAGTTATAAAAGTTTCTACCTGCAGCGTCTGTACCTCAAGCCATTCCGAGCAGCTGGATAGAAAGGCGTCCCATGAGGACACAAGGCATTATCCCTGCGTGGGCTTTCATCTAAATTTGGCTTCCATTTGCAGTATCATCAAATATTTATCGAGTTTCTACTACCTTCCAGTTGTTAGGCGTACAGATATAATTGCAGCACTGTGGAGCTTTATTGGAGCGAGACCCCGCCACCAAGTGGTGTGGAAATCCTGCCATTCGCTCCTCACCCAGGACACAGCTGTGCACATACAGCATCAGGACGGTGGGGAAACCAAACCTAACAGTTGTGCGGTGTATTTGTGCAATGCCCAACACTGGTGCAATGTGCAAAGCTCACTTGAGGCGAGCGGGCTTAGATTTGAGGTCTAAGGGGGATTTTTATTCTACGTTGAATGAAGATCCGGGGGTGAGTTGGTGCTGGCACGCCTGGTCGAAAGGACGGATGGGCAGCAGGAAGAAGGTAAAACATGGCACCCTGGCTTTATTTGCCCAAAGATTCACCTGCAACAAAAGGGTCTCAGCCAGCATCTGCTGCTTACCCCTCTCCTCCATCGGCAGCCCGTCCTTAGCGGGAGGCAGGGAAGAGATGAGCAACAGCCAAATGCATTCAGTGGTGGTGATAAAATGAAATGCATACACATGCATGCCCTCAAGACCCTGGACTCCATTGGAGGTGAAACCTCACATACAGTGTTTCCTTCACACCACATCTATTGCCAGCTTTCTGGGACATTTAAAAAGATTGTACATCCAGCAAATGTTTATATTTTATGGTGCATTCGTTTTTTTAAAGATTTATTTGTTTATTTATTCATGAGAGACACACACAGAAAGAGAGAGAGGCAGACACACAAGCAGAGGGAGAAGCAGGCTCCACGTAGGGAGCCCAACTCAGGATTTGATCCTGGGTCTCCAGGACCATACCCTGGGCCAAAGGCGGCGCTAAACCGCCGAGCCACCCGGGCTGCCCTTTATGGTGCATTCAATTTACATGCTTGATGATTGATGGTTTGAAGGATCTTCTGATACCCAGATACATAGGCCTATCTCTAACCCCAAACAGTGTAAGAGGAAAGTATGGGATTCACAGATGCAAGTGATCTCTTTGCTGTGTCTTGCTTGCTTAGTTTGGTAGATTTTTAAAAACTATTTGAATCTTCCCAAGAACTCTGTCTACTCTTGTCTCACAGATTAAGTTGGAACCACTCAGCATTCTTAAAAAAAAATACTATTATTGTTTTTGGGTTTTGTCTTGTCCTGTAATTTTTAAGTAATCTCTATGGACCCGATGTGGGGATTGAACTCATGACCCTGAGATCAAGAGTCACCAGCCAGGTGCCCAAACCTGGCATTTTTTAAATAAATCTCCTAAGTGTCAATGTATCCATAATAATGCCAGTAAATTCTGTGATTTTAACATCTATAAGGGGCATCTGACTGGCTCAGTTGGTGGAGCATGCAACTCTTGATCTCAGGTGTGAGTTCAGGCCCCACAATGGATGTAGGGATTATTTGAAAATAGAATCTTGAGAAAAAACTAAAAATAAAATCAATAAATACACTAAATACTATATCCTATTATGTATACCATTCTCCAAGATACTTATTTGTTTTTGAGAAATATTCATGTGACTTCATGTAGATATAGTCTCTCTCTCTCTCTATATATATATAATCTTATATATATAAGATAAATATAAGATATATATTTATTATATTAAGATATATAATATATATAAGATAAATAAGATTCTTCTATAAATAAGATCTAAGATTTTATTTATTTATATATTCATGAGAGACACACAGAGAGGTGGAGACACAGGCAGAGGGAGAAGCAGGCTCCATGCAGGAAGCCCAATGTAGGACCCGATCCCAGGACCCCAGGGTCAAGGCCTGAGCCAAAGGCAGACTCTCAACCACTGAGCCCCCCAGGCGTCCCTAGTCTATATTTTTTAAAGATGCATTCAGGGCCGTATTATAGGAATAGATCATACAGCATAACCTTCATTTGGTCCTTTTCAGGTTTTTCTGCAAGTGTTTGTGGGTACTTTTTCATGCATTTCATGCCATGCTATAGCACATATCCTGTCTCAATTCTCCTTGAGTGCGTACAGTAGATAGTCTCAAGGAATATATGGAAAACAGCCACACAGAATTAAGGGGTTGTGCTCATTTTCAACCTTATGGATGAAGACAACTTCTCTTTTGTTTGTGAAAATGCACACTCCCATCAGAAGTGAGTGAGGATTGTCACCTCCCCACAGGGCTTGCCATTATCAAGTGTTGTGACATCTTAGCTCTCTACAAACTGACACGCAATCAAATTCACTTTTATTTTAATTTGCAATTTTCTAATTTAACAATGACTTTGAGGATCTTGTCATTTACTTATTCATAATTCTTCTCCATGGGGGTAAAAAAAAAACCAGTGTATTCATATATTTTGCCTAATTTTCTATGGAGCCACCTGTGTTTGCTGTAGAATATAATACAGACTTGTGTATGCTTATTGTGTATATCAATCTGTTGTCTTGTGTATATTAAAAATAGATTAGCAAAAGCTGGGAACACCTGGGGGGCTCAGCAGTTTAGCCCCTACCTTCGGCCCAGGGCATGATCCCGAGGTCCTGGGATCGAGTCACACATCGGGGTCCCCACAGGGAGCCTGCTTCTCCCTCTGCCTGTGTCTCTGCCTCTCTCTGCGTCTCTCATGAATGAATAAATAAAATCTTAAAAAAAAAGATTAGCAAAAGCTGAAGTTTATTGTTACATCATGTGTGAAAGTGTGAAACGATGAGGAAATGGAGATATTTTCTCCTCTGTTTATGTAGAAATGCCATGTCCACGTTAGGAACGTGTCCAGACCTCGCTCAGGAATCTGATGATATTTTCTTAGACGTTTCTTAGCCCTTCCCCGTAGAGGGCCTCGAGCATTGCACAGCAACGCTTTCTTCCGCTTGATCAGCCTCCCTTGGCTGATGGCTCTTATCACATCAAGGTGATCTATTAACAAGTAACAAATTGTGGTCACTAACCACGCACACCTTCCAAGCTCTCAGTAGCCGAGTGATCTAAAAACCCTGTGGGTTTGGACACCACCCGCATTCTGACAGCGGACGTCCTCGCTGAGAAAGATGTGCAAAATTATCGTTACTTAGAGAGTGACTAATGCTACCCTATCAAGAAAATGACTTGACACAGAATGGAAGGAAATTCAGCGTGGCCCAAGGAAGGCCCGTCAGGTTATAATTTATCAACAGTGCTATTTGTAATTTTTATATTTCTCGAACTGAAGACTTGTTTATTTATTTATTTTTAAATCGTCTATCCTTGGCTTTTCAGGAACCAATGAATCCCACTGTTTGAGAGGAACAGATGGCAGGGGGCAGATTATCTCAGTCTGAGAGAGCAACAGTTATTGTTCAGATAAAGATTGTCACAATTATTCTTCCAACGGGAGTGCTCTTCAACACTCGCTCCCTCCAAGGAAACAAATGTTTGTGGAGAGTATATTCTCTGCTTGTTATTGTGACAGACAGTATCCTTGGAATCTCTGACGATAGTACTTGTGGCATCTCTCTTACTTAGATAATATGTTTTGTGCTCCCATTAGAGGTATCTCTCATGATGTAAATAATTCAAGGACCCTTAATTGGACATCTGTCCTTCTGCAGTTGGTCTTCTTTATGTTGCTACTCAAAATTACATAATTATAGATAAGTGTCGGTATAGACATGATAAATAGCTACGGCAGATGATAGATGGATAGATAGTGATAGATTATAGATAGATTATTATATGATATGATAGCTATGGAGATGGAAGATATGATAGTAGATAGAAGAATAGATAGGACATGATCGATATAGATATGACAGATAATAGATGGATAGATAGATAAAAGATTGTAGATCAATATGACAGGTGATAGAGATAAAAAATATGATAGAAGAATATATATGACATGATCGATATAACACATACTAGATGGATAGATATAATAGATTGTAGATTGATATGACAGATGATAGAGAAAAGATATGATAGATGGTAGATAGAAGGATAAGTATGACATGATAATTATAGGTAGATATGACCGATAATAGAGGGATAGATATGATAACAGATAGATGACAGATCAGATATGACAGATGATAGATATAGAGATAGAACATAGATAGTAGATAGGATACATTTGACATGATAGACCAACTGATACATGACATAGATATGACAGATGGATAGATGGATAGATAGGTTAGATATGGATATGATAGATTATAGACAGATATGACAGATGATAGGTATATAGATAGAAGATATGATAGATGGTTGGTAGATGGATACATACGATAGATGCTGGATACGATAGATTATAGATAGATATTATAGATACATAGATAGAAGATGGTGGTAGATAGATAGATGAGTAAATCTTACCTATGATTGATATGACATGATAGATATGATAGATATGACAGATGGTAGATATGACAGGTAGCGCATGATACATATGATGCATAGGTATAATAGACGGATGATCGATGACAAATAGACGGTAGACGTAGATCAACAGGATAGATATGTGATAGATGATACAGATATATGATGTAGATTTTATAATCATTTTTAAGATATGTATATATAAAAGATGGAATTGACATATATGGATATATGACAATAATACGTGTGCATAGATAGATAACGTGCGCAGAAGTCCAAATGCACTGATTACATATTGTAACTATAGATGCATAATGACATCATTTAAATATGTGTACAGCTTTGTGCAGTGTTCACGTATATGTGGGTGCACGTACACACATTGTGGAGCCCCTCCACCCCAGTCATTCCAAATGTGTATTTCCAGCCTGCAATTCCACAGTGAGATCTGGACCCTTGTTTTTGAGTACCCGGGACACATAAACTTGGATATCACATAAGTCCCTTGAATTCATTTTGTCCAAAAGGAATCTAGTCTTAGAGGAGGAAGGATGGTGTGAATTATTCAAATTCTGCAACATCCTTCCATCTATAGTTCTCAAGGTGTGATGGCTTCCAGCAGGCACCAGCATTCCCAGACAAGGAACTAGGCAACACTTTCGATTCATTACTTACTCCCTAAATGTGGCTGTGCTTGACCTTTGCCCAACAAAGAGCCTCAAGTCACCTGAATGACACCTTATAAAGATTTGTTGAAAGAAAGGCCAGGTCTTGGGCACGTGGGTGGCTCAGTGGTTAAGTGTCTGCTTTGGCTCAGGTCGTGATATTGGGGTCCTGGGATTGAGTCCCACATCGAGCTCCCTGCAGGGAGCCTGCTTCTTCTTCTGCCTGTGTCTCTGCCTCTCTCCGTGTCTCTCATGAATAAATAAGTAAAATCTTTGCACACTCCTGGCACATAGATGATGATGGTGAATGACCTTTGTTTCTTTTTACTTATTGTTATGAACAAATTATTTCCCTGCCTCTCTGATCAGTGGGTACTCAACCCTTCAAGAGGTTTTTTTGTTTTGTTTTGTTTTGTTTTTTAGATTTCTCACCATTAAGCTGGTGGCATTATTTTATGTAATGTAAATGCAAGGTTATTTTTATATTCAGAGTTTACTAAATTGACTACAATTTACTTTTCTTTAGGAAATCCTTGGAATATGGTGCCTGTCCCCATATAATTAAAACTATTCCCTTCCACCCACAAATATGTCCCAGTATGAATGGTAATTATAGGGCCAACCTATTTATACTTCAAAAGGAAGACCTTTATTCTGAATATTGCTGTGAATTATCAGTAAATTGGCAGAGATTACAAAGTATTGGAGCGTCAGGACTGCTTACGTAGACTCTCACTTGTAACCTTGAACTTTAAAAATGCCATAGAAACAATTTGATACAGATTATAAATTACACCTCTTTACTAGGAGTTATCTACTTTGCAACATACACTTATTCCAATGTAGCCTTATTTTCCCTTCAGGGTGTAATTTTGAGATTAATTCAATTCAGTTTTATTGCATTTATTTTAGCCATGAGTCAGTCATTTTGAGGTCTGAGCTGAGTTTTCAAAAACTACTTGGAATGGCAAGAACGTTGCTGCTTTGTCACGGGTGTGTTTCTGAAAGAGAATTTCTACATCTGGTGGTTGGAATATATTCTTGAAAACTAATTTTGTCTTGGGAGTCCGTAGGAGTTTAATGCGCCTGTATTAACTGCATTAGAGAGTAGAGGAATGGTGAAAATTGTAGTTCATTCGCAAATTCATTGCCTTCAAGCATCTCCTCTAACTTCCTAGAAAATGTCACATAAACCACAGGCACTAACGTTCCCTATTCCTAGCAAAATTCAACGTCTTCTTTATTATTTTTTTCTGCAGATATCCTGAAAATATGAATGGTTTATTTTATTTTTATATTTTTATTTTTTATTTTTATTTTATTTTTTTAAAGATTTATTTATTCATGAGAGACACACACAGAGAGAGAGAGAGAGGCAGAGGCACAGGCAGACGGAGAAGCAGGCTCCATGCTGGGAGCCCGACGTGGACTCGATCCAGGGTCTCCAGGATCAGGCCCCAGGCTGAAGGCGGCGCTAAACTGCTGAGCCACCCGGGGTTGCCCATATTTTTATTTTTTATGAACAATTTGTAAATGTGCCCTAGGGGTCATTTGGATGATGCCTTTGGTTGAGCATCATCCGACTCTTGATTTTGGCTCAGGTCATGATTTCAGGATTGTGAGATCATTGAGCCCAGAAGCTCAGAGCCAGCCTGCTTAAAATTCTCTTCCTCTGCCCCTCCCTCTGTGCTCTTCTGTCTCTCAAAATCAATCAATCAATCAATCAATCAATCAATCAATCTTTAAACAAACAAAGAATGCCCTAGAGTAATTTTGGAAAATCAACAGTGTGGTCTTTACATCAGAGAAGGAAACATAATGAGCAAGTTGGATTTTATGGAAGGATTCTAAATCCTTGGGAAATTATAGCTTGAAAATAAGAATCATATTTTGTTGTTGTGGATGCCGAATCTTCAGGGTACTGGTTGGATGAATGTTGAATCGATAATCTAATAGCGTGGACCTGATTCCTGGCTACCTACTGATTTTGGATTTCATATATTCAAATAGGCAATAAACCAATAGGCATGTGGTGTGATGGTAAGTTTTCCCAGTTCTGGACATTCTAGTAAAACAAAGGACCAGGAAATTAGGGCCCCACCATTCATTTTTGTCCATGAAGCTTTACTGGAGCACATTCATGCTCATTCATTTATATATTATCCATGGATGGTTTTGCACTAACTCAGTGGAGTTATCGTTTGTGTTGTAGTTGACATGTCACATTTTGTAAGTTCAAGGGGTCCATTGTGTTGACTGGATACATTTATATGTTGCAATATAATGACCAGGGTAGGGTTAGCTGACCTGTCGATACACCACATAGTTACCATTTGTGCGTGTATGCGTGTGTGTGTGTGTGTGTGTGTGTGTGGTGAGAACATTTAATATCTACTGTCTTTGCAATGGTAAAGTATTTAATATAGTATTGTTAACAGAGCTCACCATGTAGCTCTAGATCCCCTGAACTTTATCTTGTAATATTTGTACACTTTGACCAATGTTCATAGAAGGATTAGACATAATAGCTAGAAACTGGCAGCAATCTGCATGCTCATCCCTGGGTGAATAAAGACAACGTGGCCCGTCCATATAATGGAATTGTATTCTGTGATTAAAATCTGATACAATGTTACAACTGGATGACCTTGCAAAACAAGATGCTAAATGAAAGAAGCCAGACACAAAAGGCTACATATTAATTTTTTTTAAAAAAGGATTTAGAGAGCGAGAGACTGGGGGGAGGAGCAGAGGGAAACAAAGAGGACCTCAAGCCGACTCCCTGCTGAACACAGAGCCTGATGCAGGGCTGGTTCTCACAACCCTGAGAACATGATCTGAGCCAAAACCAAGAGTCGGATGCTCAACCAACTGACCCACTGAGGTGCCCCAAAAGGCTACAAGTTGTTTGATTCCTTTATCTGAAATTTGTTAAAAAAAAAAAAAAAAGTCCTAGTTTTCTGAACTAAGTAGGTGACTACCTATGTGGGCTGGATGTGGTCTTGACTACACATTGCCACAAGGCAACTGTTGAAATGATGTGTTTTAAAATGGGTTTGTGGTGAAGATTGCACAGCTGTGTAGATTTACTAACAATTATTGAACTGTACCTCACAACAGGTGAACAATGTGCTATGTTAATTAAACAACTGTAAAGTGCTACGTATGATTTTTAAAAAGTTGGTGGCAGAGACCATCTGACCCACCATGCCTAAAATATCTACCATCTGACCATTTATAGAAATAGTTGGGATCCCTGGGTGGCTCAGCGGTTTAGCACCTGCCTTTGGCCCAAGGTGTGATCCTGGAGACCCGGGATTGAGTCCCACGTCCGGCTCCCTGCATGGAGCCTGCTTCTTCCTCTGCCTGTGTCTGTCTGTCTCTCTCTCTCTTTCATGAATAAGTAAATAAATAAAATCTTAAAAAAAAAAAAGAAAGAAAGAAATAGTTTTGCCAGTCACTGCTGTAGACATTTATGGTTGCTTAAATTTCATTGTCAGATCAACAGGGGGTCGCTATGAGGACATGAATGTTCAGCAGCAGAGTCTACAATTAAGTATGAGAGAAATCCATGGATATGTTTGGGGGAAGATGTTTTCCTGTTGAAAAACACCCCAATATGTGGTTAGTTTATGGAACAAAAAGAAAAGAAACAAGGAAGGAAACATTTGAAAACATAACGTGTCTGGGCAGGTTGTATAAATTTTATTTCTTAGATAAACTTTTTTTTTTAAATTTTGAGAAAGATTTTATTTATTCATTTATTCATGAGAGACACACAGAGAGAGAGAGAGAGAGAGAGAGAGGCAGAGACCCAGGCAGAGGGATAAGCAGGCTCCATGCACCGGGAGCCCGATGCGGGACTCAATCCTGAGTCTCCAGGATCATGCCCTGGGCCAAAGGCAGGCGCCTAACCGCTGAGCCACACAGGGATCCTCCTCAGATAAACTTTAGAGTCAGTTTATAATGTGCATAAAAGAACTTGTGGGATTTTGATTAGGAATGCGTTGAATCTCAACAGATTGAGTTAGGAAGAATGGCCATCTTGACAATTCTTGAGTCTTCCTATCCATGAACATGGAATCTCTCTCTCTCTGCGATGTATTATGTTCTCCTATTTTTTTTTTTTTTAATCTGAGTGTTCACAGTGTTCCTCATATAGATCTTTCAGTAGAAGTTTTTGTTAGGAGGATGCCAAAGTATTTATTTTGGGGTTTCTTTCTGCTGCTTCATTATTGGTGTGTAGAAATGTGACAGATTTCTGTATGTTGATTTTATACCCAGAGACTTTCCTGAATTGCTGTACCAGTTCTAGTGATTTTTATTTTGGATGGAGTTTCAGGTTTTCCACACTGAAGATCATGTCATCTGCAAATAGTGATAGTTTGACTTCTTCCTTGCTGATTTGCATGCCTTTTATTTCTTTTTATTGTCCAATTGCTGCTGGTATGACTTCTAGGACTATTTTGAACAACAGTTGTGAAAATGGACCATAGAAAAAGATTTCTGAGGTGTTCTGCATTAAGGATGATGCTGGCTGTGGGTTTTTTATAGACGGCCTTTATTATATGGAAGTAAGGTCCCTATTGTAGGTTTTTGCCATGTATGCATGTTGTACTTTGTCAAATTATTTTTCTGCCTCTATTGAAAGGATCATATGGTTCTTATCCTATCTTTTATTAATGTGGTGTATTGCGTTGATTGATTAGTGAATATTGAACCACCACTGCAGCCCAGGAATAAATCCTACTTGAGCATGGTCAATGTTTATTTTACTTTATTTTAATTTTTTTTATTGGAGTTCAATTTGCCAACATACAGCATTTAAGAAAATTTTTTTTATTCAATGTTTTTCTTAAATGAATTGTTAGATTCGATTTGCTAGCATTTCACTGAGAATTTTGTATCCATGTTCAGCAGGGATACTGGTCTGTAATTCACTTCTACTAGGGTCTTTATCTGGTTTGGTATCAGGGTGATACTGGCCTCATAGAATCAGTTTGGATGTTTTCTGTGCTGCCAATCAGTCAAGTTTTCTATTTCTTGTTTCAGTTTTGGTACTTAATATGTTTCTAGGAATTTACTCATTTCTCTCAGGTTCTCCAATTTGTTGGCATGTTATTTTTTATAAAATTTTCTTAGAATTGTTTATATTTGTGGTGTTGGTTGTCATCTCTCATTTGTGATTTTATTTGAGTTCTCTTTTCTTGATAAATTTGCTAGAGCTCTAATGCATTTAATTGATATTTCCCCCCAAAGAACCAGCTTCTGGTTTTGTTGATCTTGCTATATTGTTTTTTGTTTTGTTTTGTTTTGTTTTAGTTTCTATATCATTTATTTCTGCTGTAATCTTTATTATTTACACCCTTCTGCTGGCTTTAGGCTTTGTTAGTGTTCTTTTTTCCAGCTCCTAAATGTAGGTGTAAAGTTATGGTGGTTTATTTGAGATTTGTCTTTCTTACTTTTTTTTTTTAGACTTTATTTGAGAGAACACAAGTTGAGGGTGGGGGAGGGGAGCAGAAGGAGAGGGAGAAGTAGACTCCCCTGATGAGCAGGGAACCTGATGCAGGACTTGATCCCAGGACCCTGAGATCATGACCTGAGCTGGAGACAGATGCTTAAATGACTGAGCCAACTGGGTTTCCCAGAGATTTGTCTTGCTTCTTGAAGTAGGCCTGATAGTATATACTTCTCACCTGGGACCCCTTTGCTTCATCCCAAAGTTTTTAGACCATTGTGTTTCTTTTCTTTTCTTTTTTTTAAAATATTTTATTTATTTATTCATGAGAGAGACAGAGAGACAGAGAGAGGCAGAGACACAGGTGGAGGGAGAAGCAGACTTCATGCAGGGAGCCTGACCTGAGACTCCATCCCAGGTCTCCAGGATCAGGCCCTAGGCTGAAGGCGGCGCTAAACCGCTGAGCCACCTGGGCTGCCCGACCATTGTATTTCATTTTTATTTATTTCCATATATTTTTTAAAATTCTCTGATTTCTTGGTTGACCCATTCACCCTTTGTAGCATGTTGTTTAACCATCAAGTATTTGTGGACTTTCCAGATTTTTGTCTTGTGATCGACTTCTAGATTCATAGCACTATGGTCAGAATAGGTGCATGGTAGGACTTTGATCTTTTAGTATTTGTTGAAGCCTGTTTTGTGTTCTAATATGTAATCTATTTTGGAGAATGTTCCACGTGTATTTGAAACAAATGTGTTCTTCTGTTTTAGGATGCAATGTTCTGTATATATCTGTGAAGTCCATCTGATCCAGGGTTTCATTCAAAGCCATTATTCCCTTGTTAATTTTTGCTTAGATGATCTGTCCATTGATATAAGTGTGGTGTTAAAGTCCCCTGCTATCATTGTGTTACAATCAATGTGTTTCTTTAGATTTGTAATAGTTTTATATATTTGGGTGCTCCCATGTTGCATTTTTAAATATTTGTAATTGTTATGTCTTCTTGTTAGATTGTCCCCTTTATTTTTTTAAAAAAGATTGAATGTATTTATTCATGACAGACAGAGAGAGAGAGAGAAAGAGAGCTAGAGAGAGAGAGAGAGAGGCAGAAACCCAGGCAGAGGAAGAAGAAGGCTCCATGCAGGGAGCCTGATGTGGGACTCGATCCTGGGTCTCCAGGATCACACGCTGGACTGAAGGCGGTGCTAAACCACTGAGCCACCTGGGCTGTCCAATTAATTGTCCCCTTTATTATCATATGGTGCCCTTCTTTGTCTCTTGTTACAGTCTTTGTTTTAAAGTCTGGTTCTGGGCAACCTAGGTGGCTCAGTGGTTTAGCGCTGATTCAGCCCAGGGCCTGATCCAGGAGACCCAAGATCGAGTCCCACGTCAGGCTCCCTGCATGGAGCCTGCTTCTCCCTCTGCCTGTGTCCCTGCCTCTCTCTCTCTCTCTGTCTCTCATGAATAAATAAATCCTAAAGATAAATAAATAAATAAATAAATAAATAAATAAATAAATAAATAAATGAAAAAGTTCAGTTTTTCTGATATAAGTATGGCTACTTCAGCCGTCTTTCGACATCCATTTGCAAGATGAATGTTTTCCCATCTCCTCACTTCCAATCTGCATGTGTCTTTAGGTCTAAAATGAGTCTCAGGTAAGCGGCATTTAGATAAGTCATGTTTCTTGCATCCACTTTTGCGTCAATTGGAGCATTTAGCCCATTTACATTCAAAGTAATTATTGGTAGATATGTGTTTATTGTCATTTTATTTCTTGTTTTGTGGTAGTTTCTGGAGATTTTCTCTGATTCTTTCCTGTCTTTCTTTCATGTTTTGATGATTTCCTTTAGTGATATATTTGGAACTCTTTCTTTTTATTCTTTCTGTGTTTATTAGTGGTTTTTGATATATGGTTATAGTTAGGTTTATATAACCTCTCTGCAAAGAGCAGTCTATATTAAGTAGATGGTTGTTCAATTTTCAACCCACAATTTTCTTCTTTCCTCTCCACGTTTTAGGTATGTTATTATATTTTGCATCCTTCTTGCTTGTGAGTTCCTCGACTGACTTTTATATTGATATTAATTTTTTACTGCTCTTGTGTTTCTTACATTTTAAAAATTTGTTTATTCATTTATTTATTAATGAGAGATAGAGAGAGAGGCAGAGATTTAGGCAGAGGGAGAAACAGGCTCCCCATAGGGAGCCCAAAGTGAGACTTGATCTCAGGACCCTGGGATCATGAGCTGAGCCAAAGGCAGATGCTCAACCACTGAGCCACCCAGTGCCCCATGTTTCCTGCCTTTCTGCTGTCACTTCTGGTTTTTCTTTTCCACTCAAAGAGCCCCCTTTATTTATTTATTTTTAAAATATTTATTTGAGAGCAAGAGAGTACAAGCATGGAGAGGGGCAAAGGGTGAGGGAGAAGCTGCCTGCTTAGCAAGAACCCCAATGTGGAGCTTGATCCCTGGGATCATGACCTGAACAGAAGGTAGATGCTTACACAACTAAGCCCCCCAGGTGTCCCAGAGAGTCCCCTTTAATATTTATTGTGGGACTAGTTTATTGATCATAGACTTTTTTTAGTTTTTGTGGCCTGGGAAACTCCATATCTCTCCTTCTATGCTGAATTATAGCCTTGCTGGCTAGAGTATTTTTGGCTGCAGATTTTTACCATTCAGTACATTGAATATATCAAGCTGCTCTCCTCTGGTTTGCCAAGTTTCTTTCTTTCTTTTTTTTTTTTTTTTTTGGTTTGCCAAGTTTCTGTTGAGAAATCTCCAGCTAGCCTTATGGGTTTCCCCTTGTATGTTGATGACTTATTTTGTCTTGATGCTTTTAAGATTTTCTGCTATTTTTACTGCATTTTGCTAATTTAATTGTAGTATGTCTTAGTGTTGATTTTATTATTATTTTTTAAAGACTATTTATTTGGAAGAGAGAGAGCACTAGAGAGACAAAGCAAGTATGTGTTGGGGGCAGATGAAGAGGGAGAAGCAGGCTTTCCCCCTGAGCAGGGAGCCCAATGTGTGGCTCCATTCCAGGACCCTGAGATCCTGCCTGACCTGAGCTCAAGGCAGACGCTTAACTGTCTGAGCCACCCAGGTGCTCCTGATTTTAATTTTAATAGAAGTTCTCTGTGCTTCCTGGATCTGGATATCTGTTTCCTTTCTCAGATTAGGGATGTTTTCAGCTATTATTTTTTCAAATAAAAATTTCTGCCTCTCTTTCTCTGTCTTTTTCTGGGACTTCTATCATACAAATGTTATTATATTTGATGGAGTGTCTGAGTTCCCTAAGTCTATTCTCATTTTGCAGAATACTTTGTCTCCTATGTTGAGGTTCATTGCTTTCTATTACTTTGTCTTCCAGGTCATCAATTGTTCCTCTGCTTCTCCCAGCCTCTGCTGTTCATTGCATCAACTGTGTTTGTAATCTCATTCTGTGCACTCTTCATCTCTTGGTTGATTCTTTTTTAAGTCTTTTCTCTCTGTGGTACAAGTCTCTGTGATGTCTTCTATTCTTTTCTCAAGCCCAGTGAGTATCCTTACCACTGTTGCTTTAAATTCTCCATCAGGCATATTACTTACAACTATTTCAATTAGGTCTCTGGCTATGACCTTTCCTGATTCTTTCTTTGGGATGAATTCTTCTGTCTTGACGTTTTATCCATGTCTCTGTCTTCTGCATGTTAGAAAAGCCTTTTAGGTTTTCTGCTTCTGAGATTAATGGCTTTATGAAGAGGTCATATAGTGTCCAGGAACTGATGCTTCAGGAAGTGTCTCTGGTGTGTACTGCATGGTCTCTGATGTTGTGTTGTGGCTTCTCTGTCCTTCAAGCCAGTTCTCTACAGAGGCTCTCCTTGCTTGCTGTGGGCAGCGTTTGGTCCTTGGCCTGGACATGGGGAGTTTTAACTGAGTGTACTATGGTCTGTTTTGTGAAATGAGAACTGTCACCACCTCCACCAGAACTGAGGTGGCTCTGTGGAACTCTGGGCAGGAGATGTGACTTGGTTTGTGCTGGCCTTCAGGGGAGGGCCCTGCCATACTGGGGCTGATCCTACTGTCCTTTTTTTGTTTATATTTTATGCCATCTTTATGTGTACACTATCTTACTTGCTTACTTCCTTATTTTACTTTTAAAATCTTTAATTGGTATGTTTTTCATTGCATTTCTTTACCAAATGCCACATTTTTGTTTACTGACATATTTTGCATATATGTGTAATTTTATAATTGTTCTTTCCATCATTTATATTTATCTATATCTATATATTTATATAGATATTTCCACTATAACCTATTCTACAGATATATATCTTTCTTTAGAATGCGTTATATAGTTTTCTTTCTTGATTTTCTTAATCAACTTCATAGCTCATGTTTATCTTCATTTGACTAAACCATCAGTTTTAGTCTTATTTTTTTAAATCTTATGTTTCTCTATATTATAATATATACAATATTATATAATATATAAAATATATATGGTTTTTAAAGATTTTATTTATTCATGAGAGACACAGAGAGAGAGAGAGAGAGGCAGAGACACAGGTAGGGGAAGAAGCAGGCTCCATGAAGGGAGCCTGATGTGGGACTCCATCCTGGGACCCCAGGACCTGAGCCAAAGGGAGATGCTCAACCATTGAGACACCGTGCATCCTCCCTACACTATATTTTTATAGTATAATATTTGGTTAATGAATGTTACCTAAAAATTATACTTTACTTTTCTCTTTTTTGCCTGATGAACTGCAGTTGAACCTTCATGAATAAACCACATTTTTTAGAGTTAAGCTTTAATTTGAATGTCTCTGAATGTCCAGAAACACTTTCCATGTGAATAAATGTGACTCTTTTATTTTTTTAAAAGATTTTATTTATTTATTCATGAGAGAGAGGGAGAGACAATAAGGCAGAGACACAGGCAGAGGGAGAAGTAAGCTCCATGCAGGAAGCCCAATGTGGGACTTGATCCCAGAATCCCAGGATCCCATGATCATGCCCTGGGCCAAAGGCAAACATTCAACCACTGAGCCACGGAGATGTCCTTAGGTGACTGTTTTGTAAATAAAAATTTATGTCTGTCTCTGTCTCTTGCTCTCTGTTTCCAACACACTCACACACATTCGCATGCCTAAAGCAGAAAGGAACACCATGCATCAAAGACCTTCTTTCCTGCAGTCATGAACTCCCAGAACAATCAGTGAATTGTAGAAGACCTTCAGCAAAGTGACCTAATTCAGTTGGCTTTTTGACCCAGAGAAGTGATTCTATTCCATTCTCTAAGCTGGCATGCTTTTTGTACAAGAGGATGTTTTAAGTGATCACAACCTGCTCTATACTCTACCCCACCTAAGTGAGAGGGATATTTTCCCAAGACCAGTTTATTTTTTAGAAACAGCCAGTTAAACTTTCCATGAGTTTCAGTTCCCTCAAAATGGTGCTTTAAAGTCAATTTTTTGGGATTGGCTTAATAATGACTGTTAGGCAAAATATGTTCATTTATTTTCTTAGATCATGAAAATCCAGAAGAAATTTGAAATAATATTAGAATAAAATGTGATAGAATGCTGCTGATTTTTCAGTGTTTGGCACATTCAATGCACAAAGTAAATATTTGCTAAATCGCTTGGCATTTAGGCTAATGAGCTGTTTAACATATTATACTTGTGTTATCAATAACAGGAAAGTAAAATTTATTATAAAAATTACAGTCACTAAACTATTTCAAAAATGCCCAGCTTCAGTTATTAACATTTTTCTGGGAAACAACAATATTTTCTAGATAAAGGAGATTCCTCATTTTTGATCAGAAAAACACAATTTCCTTTTTCTGTATAACAATGTTATTAATTGGATAAAGGATAGGGATAGTGTGATTAGCTGGATACGTGTAAGATTGTCACAACTCTAGATTTACCTGATTAGTAGGATTCTTTTTGATGGTTAGTGAATAATGTTTCTGATTTCAGAGATTAGGCCTGCTTCATGTGCAATTTGAAAGTTAGAGTTTACTGTGAATTTTTCATGACCTGGCATTACTTAACATGATGCCTACAATAAATAGTAGCATTGTGAGGGTAGGGAGATAATAAAGAATTTGTTACACAGAAGACAGCTTGGGAAGGAGATGAGATCACGAGATATAATAGTTTTACTTCTCAAGCTTACTTATTATCTAAATAAATGTCATGCTTCACCTTCCAATCCACCATGGTTTCCTGATATTCAGTGTCCTTGGGGAGTCTTCTGAATTTCTGGAGTATTTTGCATGTTCTCAGTCTCTCTGGTCACTCCCTCATTGGGCAATGCTCCTTGGTCTAATGCTTCAAGTCATGTTTGGTGTCTTGTTACCATTCCTCATTCTGGTCCAGCCCTCAGAAAATTTAATTGTCACAGAATTAGACACCAGATCTTCCCTTAATTTACCAAAACACAAGAACATACAAAGTTTAAGAACAGAAAGCAAGCCCTGGGAATATAAATAGGGAAAGGCCGCCCTGAACATTGCTGGTTTCTATGTCTATCACTCAGATTTTGAGTTTGAAGTCCACCAGGGATGCATCTCCTGTGGATGCTGACCTGTTCCCGGGCTTCCTCCTCCCTACCTCTTTTCTCTTCCTTGATTACCAGAACCCACAACTTCCATCCATAGAAGGATGGCAACAATTACTTATATAGTGTATAAAAATGCCTCTCCTGAGGAGGATACCACTTCACTATAATCACTTTCCCCGTGTCTCAAACTCCTCCTTGTATCTTAGACTTGGGCTTTGAGTCTTATCCCTATTTTAATTATTTCTCCACTTAGAATAGCAGCATCCTCAAAGGTAAAGTGTGCTTCCAACACCAAAGAAGATCAATGTGGGCAGGCTCTTCACCATTTCTTTTGTTTTGCATCTTTGTTAGGGGCCATTCAGAAATCTGTGACCCTCTGTAGCCCCACCAGTGGAGTGTGGATTATAATAACTGTACATGACAGAGGACTAAATCATATATATATAAAGCTCTATGTGGAAATACTGTGACATATTTCTCTACTCACAATGGGTGGTCTACATGGATGCAGGCAATGTCATGAATATAAAAACAAGATTTAAATGATGTTAACCAAATTTTATAGCCGAATATGATTTATCTCTAAAGTCAAGTAGATCAAGCATGAAAATGGGAACTCAGGAAGTGGCAGGAAATATCACTAGCGTATTTTGTAGAATCTACAGAGACAGTCTAGCATGAAAATTCAGATCTATCTGTCGTCTATCAAAGGAATATGAACCATGTGAATAGAATCAGGCCGAAGATAGAAACACACAACTAATATTTCAGAGTTAAATAACTGAAATTGGAACTTTGATTTTAAATGTCCGATTCTCTCCGTAGAGATCAGATAGCGAATGGCATGTACTGGATAAAATACACCCGTGGGCATTTCCAAGTTTACAATGGATAACGGTGAACAAAGATAGAGAATTCCATACAGTTCATGGAGGTACTCTACCCTCAAGGAGGTGGAATTTAATTCCTCAATCCTTAGGGAGTGACTCCCTTCCAAGGAAGAGGACAAACATAACACATACCGCCTTGTCAAATCTAATTCTGGTGATTGCAAGTCTGTTTTGTAAACCTCAGAAGCCAGTACTCCCTCAACTATGTGAAGCAAAGCAGCTCTGTGGTTCATACTAGAAAGTCCAAAGAACATGGCAAAAATCCCAAAAACCAAACCCCCAGCTACACCAAAAATGTTCACAGATTTATGGCGAGTGTCACAGAGTCTGAGTGTAGAGAAAATCCATTGGATCTTCACCTTCAGGAACACAATTGCTTTCCCGCAGAGATTTGTTTCATGACAAAAATGGGATGGATTCTGGTGCTAAATGTCAACACCGGTGGTTGCTCTACTGTTTCATGGCCCAGGGTGAAGCATCATCTATTCTGGGAATTGTTTCCAACACAAAAATATGCATAGTTGCTTCACTGTTGATTTCAAAATTCAGATATTTAATCTCAGTGCTACGAAGGAAGGATGTGTTTAGATTCCACTTGCAAACATTGGTGCAGGACGCAAGATTTCTCCCTTGGAACTGATTAGAAATTTCATTTTCTCTAAGGAATATGTTAAATTTCTGTCAAATACAGTCAACCCTGACATCCATGAGCTGTGTGTATTTACTCACAGACAAGAGTGCATGATCTCCTTGGGAGAGAGGCTAAACATTTCTCTAAAGATCTGTTGGACTTCCCAGTACTGTTTTCAGTGAGAAGTGACATGTTTCATCAACAACCCCTTGGCTACTGTCACATAGGACTTATTTGCACAAAGTTCCTCTTAGGGAAGCAAAAACACGTCTTAAGATTCTGATTTGTACGTCTTTGAATAGTCTGCAATTACCATTAGCATAATCTGCTTTATTCATTTTCAATTCATCATATTCTTGATGTTATTACGTTATTCCTTTTATTTCATTTTCGTTTCCAAAATCCACTGAGGTCTTTGTATTCTCTCTCTTTTTTTAAAGGGATTCTTTTTAAAGGAACCCTAATGTTGAAGATGCCCTTTTTAAAAATCAGAACACTGAGAAGAACAAGAGTGGAGAGAATAATGTTAAGAAAATGACAATAGGAGACCATTCAGGTGATGCAGATGAAATTGAACACTTTGCCAAGAGACTGCCCATTGGTGAGCTGCAAAATGAGGTCGAAGGCAGAAAGCTTTTGTAAGATCAAGAATAAAGAACAGGAAGAGACAAATACATCTCACATTGGCTGGGGGCAGGCACATGGTCACCCTTGATACCAGGAGACTGGATGTGCAGATAGCCCATGTGTCTGGTCCCGCGGAAATGTGCACAAGGGACCCAGAAGCCAGCTCATTTCTGTTTTATGACATAGCAGCTCCCTTTGGGGCCTAGAGTAGCATTTCAACGATCAGAAGGGGATGCCATATTTCCTTTTTTTTATGCACCCCATCAACATTTTAAAATCGTTTATCTCTCATGATATTTTAAAGCTACTGGGATATCTTGATAAGAAAATTTTATTGGGTAAAATTGGAAGTTGTTTTTTTTTTTAAATATTTTATTTATTCATGAGAGACACAGAGAGAGAAGAGACAGAGGGAGAAGCAGGCTCCCTCTGAGGAGACTGATGTGGGACTTGATCCTGGGACCCTGGGATCACGACCAGAGCCGAAAGGCAGATGCTCCACCATTGAGCCACCCAGGTGCCCTGGAAGTTGTTCTTTAATGCACAGTTGGTAGCAGTTGGGAAATACTTGTGTGTTTTTAATCTGAACAGCATATGAACTCAAAACTCAAGAGCCGTTTTGAAGGAGTCGAGAAAAACAATTGCATGTGGCTTCCAGTTCCAGGTATTGCAGACCATAGGAGGGGGAAAAGGACCTGAGAAACTGGCAAAAGAAGGACAGAGTGGTCAGCTGCCTCTGTTGACACACTCTTTGGATCTCTTTAAAATATTCAGAGTTGGGGATGCCTGGGTGACTCAACTCTTGATGTCATCTCAGGTCACGATCTCAGGGTCATGGGTTCAAGCCCCATGTTGGATTCCATGAAGCCTACTTTTAAAAACTAAACTAAAATAAAGTAAAATACCTAGAAATGCAAAGCATCCACCAGGAACCACTAATTTTAAGTTTAATGCCATAGTGCCTATTTTTTTTTTTTTGCAAAGCACTTTTTTCCTATGCCTCAATTAGTATCCTCGTATGATTTATGAATGATTGTTTGACATCAGACAAAAATCTAAGATGTTTTTATTTATTTTTTTTTATTTTATTTTTTTTAAAGATTTTATTTATTTATTCACGACAGACACAGAGAGAAAGAGAGAGGCACAGGCACAGACAGAGGGAGAAGCAGGCTCCATGCAGGGAGCCCGACATGGGACTCGATCCCGGGTCTCCAGTATCACGCCTTGACCCAAAGGCAGGCGCTTAACCACTGAGCCACCCAGGTGTCCCTAAGATGTTTTTAAAGCAGTTCATCCATAATGAATGTCCTTTAAAAATATTTATGAAATAATGTGTTTTTAAACAATATGTATATATGAATAGCTGTATTTTTAAGTAAGTTTATCAGTTCAGACCTTCCCTGGTCTTTGCATGAAGCTATTTATCTGAAAGTGAACTGCTGGTGGAGACATGTTGACCCGACTCTACTCTGCTTTTCTGAGACCGGCGTGGTGCGATAGAACTTTTAGGGGTGATGGAGATATTATAACCTTGTCCTGTCCAATATTATATCTATTAGCCACATGTGGCTACTGGGTCTTAAAACATGGCAAGTGTAACTCACGCAATTCTTAATTGTTTAATTAACGGAAGTTTAATTATCCGTATGTGGTAATGGCTACCATATTGGATAGCCCAGATCTTCCCAGATGTTAACAAAACTTCCTCCATTTCTTTACGGATTTTTTTTTTTTCTCATCAAGAAAAGATTTCACTGTTTCCATCTATCTAAATAAAGCTGATCCTTGCAGACCTACCTGGAAGGTTCACCTACTCTTCATTTGCATTTTGCCCTTTATGATCCCAAACTCTGTTTTCCTCCAGCATTTGACCTCCCTGGATACTCTGTTTATAATTTCATTTCCTTTCTGTCTTTCTCACAGGTGTATTGCATCCTCCTCTACCTTGTGTAAATTGTTTTATGTTCAAATGATTATATTTGGGGAAGAAATTGGAAAAATATATAATTGCATATATAATTAAATCCAGTTGATTAAAAGCACAGGGTTCTTGGTGAGAGTTCCTGACTTGAGATACTTATTTACTGGCTAGATGAAAATGTGGCTAGTACCATAATTTACTAACCAGCTGAAAATAGGAAGTTATGAGACTCAAGTTTCCTCATCTAAAACTTGGAATAATACTAGTAGTACTACAATCAGTGGCTACTTATAAGTGAACTGGATGAGCAATTTATGAGTTGCATTTATCAGCAATATTTCCTTTATGAAAGGAAAACAATCTTTAATATGGATTTTAGTACTCATTCTGATGTACCCTAATAATTTATGCCATACCTTAGGTATGCCCCCTGTCACAAATTCCTATATTTAGGAATAAATTGTACCATAATAATTTATGCCATACCTTAGGTATGCCTCCCGTCACAAATTCCAAGTTGTTTTACCTTAGGAACAGCATCTTTGCATTTGATTATAAGGAACAAGCCCCCAGATATTTTGCATAATTGACATAAGTTCTAATATTTTGAATACCGGTATAGGTATAGTGAACCAATAAGGGGCAGTTAGTGGACGTGAAGTATTTAACCATCCAATTTCACCTTCAACTCCCAGATTTAGTAATGAACAATTGATAAATGCTATAAATTGACCCGTTCTTTGAACAGCTAATTTACTGAGGATCTGAAAGCACTCAAAGATGATCCTATAATTAAACATATTGGACCAAAAATGGGTAATATTGCCACATTTCAGAGATTGTTTTGGAACACACTGTCTCCAGTCCCTTGTTAGCCGGAACAGTGGGTTTGATTTTAACTGCCGGGATGCTGCCTGCAAAATTGAGCAATCACCATGGAAGTGTGCATAAGCATCCCCCAAACTAAAAGCATGGTGCATTGTTATTGGGTTATATTATGCTGACAAAATAGCTTTTTAGAATCATATTTGTTGGTTATAGCTTTGAGCTACTATGTCATTATGCAGCTGGATAGCTTTTCCGTGGTTATATTTCAGTTCTCTTTTGCTTTTGGAGTGAAAATATTAAGAAAATATAATAAAGAGGCAAATATTCTGTGAGAACTCCAGTGTTATATGAAAGAATGTACAATTAACAAGCAGAAATGATGCTATTCTTTTCAGGTTGTTCAAAGCCAGTGTGTTAGCTTATTGACTCGAGATGTGTGAGCCTTTATACCTTAGGACCAGCACATTTCATTTTGGTCAGCAGGGAAGACATATTACAAGCAAGCCACACATGAATTAGGGAAGGGAATTTGTGTAAGCTAAAGGCAGTTATCTGCATGTATACGCTCCCCTTCTTTGTAGAATGATGAAATGCCTCTGCAGTATTTATCAAAGACAGAAAAAAAGAAAGGAAAACTTCCCCGGGTGAAAATCATTTAATGAGTTGAATTGGCTATTTTTAAACCCAAAAACTGTCTCTAGAGAATAGTTCTCATCACAGCGTCTCAGATTCTACAAGATTCTCAGATTCTACAAGAGCCTCCGTTATTTTCTGCTGAAATCCAGTGATGTTAAGCACTGAGAGGGACTGGGCACGTCCCTGGCACAGTACTTCCTGGCTTATTCTGAGCCATACATAACGTTGAGACTTTAAAGAAAAAAATTCAGGCATGCACATATATATATATCACATGATCCCGTTGAAGACAATCCATGGAATTGCATTAAAATGGTCAAGTCGAGGGGCTCCTGGCTGCCTCAGGCACTTAAGTGTCTGACTCTTGATCTCAGCTCAGGTCATGATCTCATGGGTCTTGGCATTGAGCCGCTAGTTGAGCTCCACACTCAGCAGAGAGTCAACCTATATATTATTTTCAGAAATTAGGAGTCCAAGTGCCAGAAAGATGTGTCCAACACTCAAAGAGTTGAGTTCCATTGCTTGTACTCTACTGTCCTCTTTCTGCTTTGCTACATCATCTCTTTTTTTATTGTAGTTAGTGTTTTAAATAATGACTCCAAAAGTGTTGCCGGTGTAAAAGATGCAAGCTCTTCTCTCTGGTCCCTTCTCTCTTCCCTACAGTCCTGGTAGCCTGTGCAGCTTTCTTGTCCAGCCCTGTGAGAGTGGGGAATTGGGGGGGGATTTTTGTTTCTTCTTTTAATACGTAGTCATTAACTCGAAGAGTAGGCATGGCTTGCTGTAGAGTCATGTCGAGGCTGGTGTTGTGTGGGTGTATCTGTTCTTGTTCTGTGCTGGTTTTTGAGGAAATGTTGGGCCCTAGGCTGACAACTACCATCCTCTCAACAGATTGAGAGAACTCAGGCAGATTCAGAGTTCCCTGGTGGTTGCTTCTAGGATGGCGTTATTTGGAAGTGTGTTTTTCACTAAACTTTTTCTTAATTAAGTTGTATTTGGATGCAGTTTTACTTTTATCGACTTATGGAGACAGATTTGCCCTGCAAATTATCTAAGTATTGATTTTTGTGCAAGTTTATGACGTAAATTAAAAAAAAAGTTTATTGATATATTCAACACTGGATTCTCTTATTGAGGACTAAGACATCCTTCTGCATGGGTGTGGATATAGACTCAAAAGCAAGGGGTTCATTTTATGACTCATCTTTCCTTTATTTCTATTTTATACTGAATCTGCTCAGCCTGAATAAGGTGTATTGTGTGCTTTAGGTTTCATTTTTATCATATTCTAATTACCGTTGTGTTGCTAATATATACAGATCTATGACAGAGCATCAGAAATGCCATGTTCACTCATTAAAAGTTGTCTTCGTTCTTGTTACCATGCTCAACCAAGAACTCAGATATATGATATTCAAATGACCTCAATTGCATTTTTTTATTTGCCTTCGGCTGGTACCTCTTTGCCCATCACTTAATATTCAACCTTACTTTATATTTCTAGTATGTTTCTGCTAAAAAATCTAAAACATTTGGATTGTAAAAGTACAAAGTTGTACTTTTCCATTTTAACAGGCAATGTCATTGATTTACATTCAATGTGACGACCTTTACATTTTATTTTATTTTATTTCTTTCAACTTACTTTGTAGTTATTGATTTAGCACTTATTTCTACTTTGTTGTCATAAGAACACTTTATTTATTTATTATTTGTATATTTATTTAAAGAGGTTTTTAAAAATTCATTTATTCATGAGAGACACACACAGAGAAGCAGAGACACAGGCAGAGGGAGAAGCAGGCTCCATGCAGGGAGCCTGATGTGGGACTCGATCCTGGGACTCCAGGATCATGCCCTGGGCCAAAGGCAGGCGCTAAACCGCCGAGCCACCCGGGTTGCCCTACTTATTTTTTTAAAGATTTATTTATTTATTCATGAGCGACACAGACTGAGAGAATGAGGCAGAGACATAGGTAGAAGGAGAAGTAGGCTCCATGCAGGAGAGCCCAGTGCAAAACTGGATCCTGGATCCTGGGATCACGACCTGAGCCGAAGGTAGGCGCCCAACCGCTGAGCCACTCAGCTGTCCCAAGATCTAGTCTCTTAATGCAAGTAGTCTCTTCTTTCTGTATTTCTGATTGCCTAATTCAGATGATAGAAATTTGTTTTATCATAGTTTGTTATCTGGGATGTTCAAACAGCATGTGTTTTTCCTTTAATTCTTATTTTTTATTTATTTTATTTTTTATTTTTTTATTTTTTTCCTTTAATTCTTCTCAAATACAACATTTGACTTATTCAAATATCTAGTGTTTATGGAGTAAGTTAAAAAGCAAATATATGCATTAACTCCTGTGGTATCCATGTCAATATCTGCCTATTATCTCTTATCTATCCATATATCTCGATATCTATCTATATCTACTTCCCTATCATCCATCTGTCATCTATCTACTTGCATTTGGACTTTGAATCAGTTTCAAAGCATTCTTTATATCCAGGTTCTTTGGAAGTCTTTTCATCTCTCTTTCTAAAATTGTATATTTTCTATTTTTTTTTTCCCATTTAGAACTGCAATCCATTTGGAGTCTATTTTCTGCGTGTTGTGAAGTAGGGAATCTATCCTAGTTTCCCCAAAAGTCCCAACGGGATTGGGGTTGGTGGTATCATTATTTTATTGACCTCATTTTCCTGTGTGGCTGGGTCAACTTTTGGACTTTGTCTTCTGTGGAAACTTGTCTGTGCAACAATACGGTGCTATTTTAATGAGAGAAGATTGGTTAATATGTTTTAATGTGGTAGGACTGGTGCTCTCAGTTACCATTGCTTGCTGGTTTTTTCATGGTTCTGCTTAGAAGTTCCACAGGCTCTGGTGAACACTTTTTGTTTTGTTTTGTTTTTAAAGTTTTATTTATTTATAAGAGGCACAGAGACACAGGCAGAGGGATAAGCAGGCTCCCTATAAGGAGCCCAATGTGGAACTCGATCCCGGATCCTGGGATCACGGCCTGAGCTGAAGTCAGACGCTCAACTACTGAGCCACCCAGAGGTCCCTGATGAACACCTTCTGTCCCCTATTCCTACACACCCACAGGCTGGTTAAAACTTAACCATTTTGCTAGTGCAAATCCAGAGGGCAGACCCTTGAGTACAGTCCTCTCCACACCCTTTTAAATAGTCTTTTCATTGATCTCCCTTCTGTAAAGCTTTTCAAGAGATCTGTTTCCAGTTGCTCTACCATTTTGGGGGGGGGACTTGATCATCACCGTACCGTACTCCTCCCTATGTTGAGAAAACAGTCCTCGGGGTCCGCAAATAAGCCTAATTCCTCATTTACTACTTTGGCTTGAGCCCTCACTTAGAGCAATGCGTTTTGTCAGCATCATAGATGGAGCTATTTGCTTTTTAAATTTTCTTTCTATATTCGGTAATTAAAAAAATTTTTTTTTAAATTTATTTATGATAGTCACACAGAGAGAGAGAGAGAGGCAGAGACATAGGCAGAGGGAGAAGCAGGCTCCATGCACTGGGAGCCCGACGTGGGATTCGATCCCAGGTTTCCAAGATTGAGCCCTGGGCCAAAGGCAGGCGCCAAACCGCTGTGCCACCCAGGGATCCCTATTCAGTAATTTCTTTACAGACACCATAAAGTTGGTCACTTCAGCTAACTTTGCTTAACTTAATCCACAAAGCCCTTACCTATTGTGGAAAGCTATGTTGCTTATTTGTGTAAAGGAAGTACCTGATATGATAGCAAATTTACAGCCATCAGTGTAGCTTGGCTCTTCCTAGATTCCCCCCCCCCCCCCCTTAGTCTCAACTTTCTTTTTACCTCTTTGGCTCCATCAAAGAAAATTTAATAGCACAGTGCCAAAATTCAGGCTCCATGGAATATAGAAATTCACATCCATCCTTCTGCGTTTGTTTTCACATATCACGGCACGCCTGGTAACCGGCAAGCTTGACCTGTAGTTTAAGGAAAATGAAAACCCTACGGCAACTTCAGTGCAAAGCATTTCTTGCTTCAGTGGACAGATGGCAAAAATGTCATCTGGGTGAAGAACAACACATCAGTTATAGGCTGTGACTTAATAATAGCTTTTTAGAAAATACCATCCCTTTGTTTCGCTTTGTAGGCAGATCTTTCTAAAGTCTGTGGTCAAATCATTAGCTGTCTGCTCAGGGATGAGAGCGGACACCTGATCCTTTCTGGTACCACCCTTCTGCTGTTGACCTTTGCTGCCCGAGGGTGGCACCACCATCCCCTTACTAACTGTGTGCTGAGTCACAGCATGTGACCGACAGCCAGCTTCTGAAAAGGAGCACTATGGTCCCGTTTGTTGAGTTTTAGAAGAATGAAAGAAACCCAACCCATTTGACGGGGGAGAAAAGACTGTAATAAAATGCCTTCCTGTGGAATTTGGGAATACCCTTTTCCTGAACACCTTCTGGACCCGACAGAAATAATTGTGCCAAGTGTTACTGGTTTCCTAATTTCTCAAGATTTTGCGGTTTGGGGAAAGAAAAAGAACTATACATGAGAAAAATTAGAAGGCATTTGTTGAGCATCATGAATATTTTACTAGATGATGGATATTGATTGGATTCCCCTTTTATCCATATTGTATAAAACCATAAATCATTAAAAATAGAGTAGAACCCCGTCGAACTCATTCATGACCTGTAGAACCGAGTAATCCCATGTGATATCACATTCATGTGATGTTTTCCCCGGAAAACATTTGTTTATTTTATTTTATTTTTTATTTTATTTTATTTTATTTTATTTTATTTTATTTTATTTTATTTTACTTATTTTATTTTTTTAAACATTTGTTTAGAACAAGGATCAGCAAAACATTTGTTTATTTTATTTTATTTTTTTATTTTATTTTATTTTATTTTATTTTACTTATTTTATTTTTTTAAACATTTGTTTAGAACAAGGATCAGCAAAACATTTGTTTATTTTATTTTATTATTTTATTTTATTTTATTTTATTTTATTTTATTTTATTTTATTTTATTTTTTTAAACATTTGTTTAGAACAAGGATCAGCAAACACATTCCAAAAGTCTTTCTAGAAAGGGACGGCAGTAAATACTTCAGGCTTTGCATACCTTGTCACAATTACTCCACTGTAACTGGTAGCGGAACGGAGCCATAGAAAACAGGGCGATAAATCCGTGTGGCTTTCGGTAATTTTGCCCGGGTACTGAAATTTGAATTGCATATAATTTGTGCATGTGGCGAAATAATGTTTTTCTCTTGAGTGATTTGTTTCCAACCATTTAGAAGTGTACAAGCAGACTTAGCCTTTAACTCCTACAAAAACAAGCAGTGGGCTCCAGTTGGCTTGTTAGCAGGATAGTCTGTCAACCTCGTATTAGAATAAAAATCTGTCAGAGGTAGCATGAGAGTGGCTGTTTTCTGAGCCTGGTCATTGATCTTTTCCCTTCATTCTCTCTTGGATTCATGGCGGGAGGGCCAGGGGAGGGGGGACGGGGATGAAGGACAGAAACAAAAGCAGTAGAAGGAGCTGAGAGTGATGTGATCTGCTTTGAGTTTTTACCCCGCATGCAACCTGTCTTGGCTCATGCAGTCCCGTGAGCACACGCATCTCTGACCTGTCATTTCAAGTCACATTGCCCGGTTCTCTTTCCCGAAGACATCCTCTTCGGGATGCAACAGAGCAGGTGGTTCTACACAGTCCTCAAAGAAGTTGCTTTCTTTGATTCATACTCACTTTAAAAAAAAAACTGCATGTTTGACTATGTACCATGTGCTGGATGCCCTGCTGGGTGCTTTTGTCTATTATGTCATTAAATGCTCATACCCCTCTCTGCATTCTGGTTGACGAAATTGAAGACATGCACGTAAGGCACATCTTCTTTCTTTAAGATTTTATTTATTTATTCATGAGAGACACAGAGAGAGAGAGAGAGGCAGAGACACAGGCAGAGGGAGAAGCAGGCTCCATGCAGGGAGCCCGACGTGGGACTCGATCCCGGGTGTCCAGGATCAGGTCCTGGGCCAAAGGCAGCGCTAAACTGCTGACCCACCTGGGCTGCCCTAAGGCACATCTTCTAAAGTCACAGAGATTTAGAGAGGAGAGACCACTACTCCATGAAATGATGTCACATCCCACAAGGTAATAATTATAAGGAAATACCACCCAATGGGTTTCCTCATTTAGAATCATTGCTTTGAAGAAGAAAGGAAGGGAGGAAAGAAAGAAGACAGGGAGGAAGGAGGAACATAGGGAAGAAGGAAGGAAGGAAGGGAAGAAGGAAGGAAGGAGGGCAGGAAAGGGACTATATGGAAGGGAATGGAGGGGAGGGGAGGGGAAGGAAAGGCAAACAGAAAGATCACTTTGCATCCATTAATGAAAACACATGACAGTTTGTTGATGGTTCTTTTCCCTGGCACACACCTAATTTATTCACACCTGCATTAATAACTCGGGGTCTATCAGCATAATTTTTTTTTATTTTTTTTTTATTTTTTTTTTAAATTTATTTATGATAGTCACACACAGAGAGAGAGAGGCAGAGACACAGGCAGAGGGAGAAGCAGGCTCCATGCACCGGGAGCCCGACGTGGGATTCGATCCCGGGTCGAATCTCCAGGATCGCGCCCTGGGCCAAAGGCAGGGGCCAAACCGCTGCGCCACCCAGGGATCCCTATCAGCATAATTTTATATGAAGACCTACTTTGTTATAAAACAGCCTAGTGCGTTACAGGAAAGCAAAGTTGAAAATGCCACCTTTGTCCCCAAATCATCTGCATAGAAGAAGAGCCTCCATCACCTGTGTGCATTCTGATGTGCTCCCAGTCTTCTCTGCTCCTTGCTTCGGTGCTTCTATTTAACTCGAGAATCAACCTGACATCCCCAATGTCGCTTTCCCTTTTTAGTCAATAATATGCCTTTCAAAGAGTTTCTAGCCCTAGAGATAACATAGGTGCATTAGAACAAGCTTTCGAGAATACGCACAGTCTACACAAGCTGAAATTGCCACCTTGAGGTTTTGTTTTTAAGATTTTATTTCCTAAAAAAAAAAAAAAAAAAAAAGAGAGAGAGATTTTATTTCCTTATTTGACAGAGAGAGCACAAGCAGGGGGCCTGGAAGAGGGAGATGCAAGGAGCCCCATATGGGACTTGATCCCAGGACTGTGAGATCATGACCTGACCTTAAGATCATGACTGGAGTTGAAAGCAGAGGCTCAATCGACTGAGCCACCCAGATGCCCCAAAATAGCCATCTTTAGCATGACTGTCCAACCTCGCCTACAAATGCATTGGGGCTGAAAAACAACACCCCCTGGATATTCACCTGCTACGGAGCCGGGGTGGGCATGTTATCACGGGCACCGTCTTTGTTGGCTGCAAGGACTACGGGCGGTACAGGTCTGTTTTTCCTAATATATTGCGTGACTTGGTTATACTGAGGACTCTGGTCTCCAGGCATGTGAACAAAGTTAAAGAATAGTGAAATAAAGCACACGTGTCCCTTGCACACAGGGACAAAGAAGGAAATGTCCTGGGATATCTGAATGCCTGCATTTCCACCCCCCTGGCCTCTGGGAGTGTTGATACCTGAGGCTGAGGCCCGCGTCCTGGGGGTGTTGTCTACCTTCGCTAAGTCCTACCTGGTGGTGATTTTTGTGATACCGGTGGTGATACTCATACCAGTTCTTGACCCCGTGAGATGCTGGAGTTACGGATCCTCCAATCTGACCAAGAATGGTGGGCCAGGAACACCAGGCTCATCTCCAGCCTGGGGCGTGGGTTCCTTGGGCTCATGTGTGTTCTCCCCAATGCCCTGTCCACTTCACACAAGATGTGTCGATCCCAAAGTAGCTATAAGAACCGGCATCCTACTCACTGACATGTTTACTCATCCATCCTGACGGGCACTCAATGTTGGTGCCTTCCCTCTGTCACTGTTGGCAAATAGCCTCCGTTTGGAAATGTCTTCCCGGGAGCCGAGGGGCTCAGGAGACCGTTCTCTCTAAGCCAAGAGCAATGTTCATCACCATCCCATCTGGCCTTACGTAAAGCCTTGTCCGTCTCCTGGCAGCTTCTTCTCACTCGTGCTTGTTCTTCCCAGTGAGCGCACACACAACCCTCTTCCAGAAGCCAGTTTCTCCAGTATCCACTGCTGAAAAGCAGCTCTCATCCTGCACATGCCTTTTCTGAGACCCAGGATCTGGAATTCTTTCCAATGCGTCTCCCACTGTGACCATCAGAACGACTTGCAATGCCCAGATGTGAGCTACCCAGAATTGTGAGCTGCTGAACACCTGTCTCATGACATCATGCCTCTGCTCATTGGATTCAGAAGGAGTTGCCAATCCTGCCTTTAAAAAATGCAATGCAGGGGGGGTGATCCCCGGGTGGCTCATCGGTTTGGCACCTGCCTTAGGCCCAGGGCGTGATCCTGGAGACCCGGGATCGAGTCCCACATCAGGCTCCCTGCATGGAGCCTGCTTCTCCCTCTGCCTGTGTCTCTGCCTCTCTCTCTGTGTCTCTCATGAATAAATAAATAAAATCTTAAAAAAAAAATTCAATGCAGGATTTTACCCTTTCTTTGTTAAATTTTATCATCATCTGGCTGGTCCTTTCAGTTTTCTGTACAATGTAAAATACTGCTCCAAGCAAACTATGATGTGTGGAATCAATGGGCCTTTTATGTCTTCCTGCAAGTTCTGGAGAGTCTGTGAGATAGGAGAGACCCTGGAGGAAAGAAATGTCCCTTTTTTTTTCTGTGTGGCCCTGAGAAACTCGCAGCAGCTTGATAATAAGAAGCACTCCCTAGGCGCTTTCTGAGGATTGTCACTCAACCAACAGC
Source organism: Vulpes vulpes (assembly GCF_048418805.1). Taxonomy (NCBI): domain Eukaryota; kingdom Metazoa; phylum Chordata; class Mammalia; order Carnivora; family Canidae; genus Vulpes; species Vulpes vulpes. The sequence goes on along the minus strand of NC_132796.1, from coordinate 2,493,847 downwards.
AAAATAATTTGCTCATACTATGGTCAAGCCCCAAATTCTCCATATTCTGTATCAGAAAGCACCAGAAACTTAGCTGGACATTTTTCAAAAGTTGGAATATACGGTATTTTGAGCATTTTTCTTAGGATCTTTCATCAAGTTCAAATACCATTTTTTTCCTTCCACTCCTCTTTGTCTTAATCAAATATTTTCTTGTGTTCCACTTAATTACTGATCACAGTGGGATTAAATTAGAAGTTGATGAATGCCGCGCATGTAGGCAATCTACAAATATTTAGAAATTAAACAACATCCACACTTCTGAATCAACATTAGTCAAAATAAATGTCTCTCAGGAAATTTTTGAAATGTTTTGTACTGACAGACAATGAAACAAAAATGTATCAAAATCTGTGGCTTACACACAAAGCAGAGCCTGGTGGAAATTTTGTATCTATAAATACTTACACAGAAATCTAAAAATATATAAAGTCGGCTAAGTTTTCACCTAGCTAGCAAAAAAAAAAAAAAAAGAAAGAAAGAAAGAAAGAAAGAAAGAAAGAAAGAAAGAAAAAAAAGAAAAAAAATGAGTTTAATGGAAAATATGTTGAAGAATGACAAAATTAATATTATATCATTGAAGTTGGAAGCTGAATCATTAGCAAAATCCAAAGTAGATTCTTTTACACACACACACACCCAGACATGATATACACACAGTACATGTAAAATGTGATGAAACCTGAATAAAATCTGTGGTTTAGTTAAGGGAAGTGTTGTATCAATTTCAAAGTCCTGGTAATGATATGGTAAGATAGTTTATAAGAAGTTTGCATAACCAGGGTAAGATACAAGTGACTATATTTGTTACAGCTTCTCCCGAATCATATTTTTGAAACGTGACTTCTTGATAAAACCAGTTAAGCTTGGTCGGTAATGAGACAGCATAACAAAGGAAGTTTTAAAAATTACCAATATCAGTAATAAATCCAGGGACACCCTTCCAACCATACGGACACGGGAAAAATAATATTGAAACATGAATAACAACCCAAGTCAATGAAGTAGGCCACCTGCTTGAAATGGACAAATTCTTGAAATACCAACCAATTTTTTAACCTGACATAGGAGAACAAGAAACCCCCAAAGCTGTAAATACATATTAATAGTTGAATTTTAATTTTAATAAGCTTTTGGAGCACCTGGGTGGCTTCCTCCGGTGGGCGTCTGGCTTTTCATTTTGGCTCAGGTCATGATCTCAGGGTCATGAGATCGATCCCCATGGCAGGCTCAACACTCAGCACAGAGTCTGCTTGTCCCTCTCCTTCTGCCGCTCCCCCCAATCTCTAAATAAATAGATAAGATCTTTTAAAAAATTCAATAATGAAAACTCTAAGCCTTTGTAGCTTTTCTGATGCTTTCTATCAGACATTTAAGAGAAAAATTTTTTTCTTGTAATCTTATGCAAAATATTTAAAAAACTATTGGATAAGCATAATCACTGTGCTTTTGATGTGCTTTTCTTTTTTTTTTTTTTTAAAGATTTTATTTATGAAAGACAGAGACAGAGAGAGACGCAGAGACACAGGCAGAGGGAGAAGCAGGCTCCCTGCGGGGAGCCCTATCTGGGACTTGCTAAACCACTGAGCTACCCAAAGATCCCCTTGATGTGCTTTTTAAATGCTGCTATAGCAAGTGAGAACCCAAATGGGGAAAAAATGGTCAACCTCAAATTTTACTTCTAGCATGCAGAAAAATGAATTCTATCTAAATGGATCAGGAATCCAGTTATATTTAGGGTATGACATGTGGGAGCATGCAGTTCTTTATTTCAGGGTTGTAAGTTCACGCCCCACATTGGGTGTGGAGATTACTTAAAAGTAAAATCCTCAAAAAAAAAAATGTTAAAGTATAGAATGTTAAATCTAAGAGAAGGGCTTTTTTGGCACCAAAGTAGGAAAAGATCTTTTAAACTGTACACACTCAAAAAAAAAAAACAAACTGTACACACTCACAGTAAGAAAATACATAGACAGTCTTCATTAAAATTAAAGTATTTTGTTTTTTTTAAAGAATATTTCATTTATTTAATCATGAGAGACACAGAGAGAGAGGCAGAGACATAGGCAGAGGGAGAAGCAGACTCCTTGCAGGGAGCCTCATTGGGACTCGATCCCAGGATCCCGGGATCATGACCTGAGCCAAAGACAGATGCTCAACCACTGTGCCATCCAGGTGCCCTAATATTTTGATCTTTGAGGTAAAATATGACTATCAGATTGGGAGAAAATATTTGCAACATGTGTAGCCAACAAAGAGATTATATTACAGAATTGGTATTTTAAAAACTTGGTAAGAGAAATACCTTTTTTTTTTCAAAACATTTAATCGGCTCAACAGAAACACTTCAACAAAAAATTCAATTAAAAATACGTATATGGGGACACCTGGCTAGGTCAAGCAGTTGAGCGTCTGCCTTTGGCTCAGGTCGTGATCCTCGAATTCCAGAATCGAGTCCCACGTCAGGCTCCCTGCATGGAGCCTGCTTCTCCCTCTGCCTGTGTCTCTGCCTCTCTCTCTGTGTCTCTCATGAATAAATACATAAAATCTTTTAAAAAAATACATATATGATAAATTCAATTAAAAATGCAAAAATGATAAACTCAATTCAAAACATGTATAAATGTCAAGTGCATTAATTTGACATCATTTATTAGTGAAATGCAAACTAAATCCAAAGATTAGTGCATGCTGAATGAAAGGGGTGAAATTACAGTTAGAAAATCCCGTTTTGGCACAGAGCTCTCACACGTCGCTGGTGGGAATGTAAATGATTACACTGCTTCAGAAAAAGCGTTGACTTAGTCTTATAAAGGGAAATATAAACTTTATACACAACACAGACATTTTACCACTAGGTATTTACTCAGAAATCAAAGCATTTTTTCCCCCAACAACGTGTGCATGAATGTTTATGGTGCCTACAGTAATAACAGAGAGATACAGGAGCAATCTCAATCGCCACCCGCAAGGGAATGGAAAGGCAAAAATGTAGCCTATCCAGTAATGGATCCTGCAACCGCCTTTCTAGGTTTGTATCCACAGGAAATGTTCAGTCCAGCCTCACACATGGTCACTAAGGCTTGGAAACAGTCCCATGTCCGTTGATGAATGAGTCGATAAAGAACATGAGATCATCTAAGAGTACACTTAATTGCGACGTGCACTGAGTTAGGTCTACAATTGGCTGAATCATTGCATAGTACACACCTGACACTTATACAGCCCTGAATGCTAATCATACTTGATTAAAAATTTTAAAAAGAATAAAAGGGTAGCCTGGGTGGCTCAGCAGTTTAGCGCCGCCTTCAGCCCAGGGCTTGATCTTGGAGACCCGGGATCGAGTCCCACGTCGGGCTCCCTGCATGGAGCCTGCTTCTCCGTCTGCCTGGGTCCCTGCCTCTTTTTCTATGTCTCTCATGAATAAATAAATAAAATTTAAAAAAATAAAAAAATTAATAAATAAAATAAAAAATTAAATTAAATTAAATTAAAAATAAAATTAATTAAAAATTAAATTATTTAATAAATAAATAAAATTAAATAAATAAAATTAAAAAATTAAAAAATTAAAAAAAAAGAAAAAATAAGAAGAAAGAATAAAAAAACCATTTGATTATGTATACACATACAAACACCGGGGAGGGATTATTACTCAGCCACTCAAAAGAAAGACTCTGCCATTTGTGGCAACGCGGATGGCTGGCTCTGAAATACTGCATGATCTCACTGATATGTGGAATCTGAGACAGTGGAACTCATAAAAGGAGAAGGTTGATTGCCAGTTGCCGGGGGCTGAGGGGAGGCGGGTAGGAGAGACGGGGAGATATTAGGGTAGAGCTATCAGAAGGTACAAACTTCCAAGGATTGATGAGTAGTTCTGCGATCTAGTGCACAGCATGGTGACTGTATAGTTAGCAACCCTGCATTTTGTGCTTGAAAATTATCAAGATAGTAGACCTCAGGGGTTCCCATCCCACACTACAAATGTTACCCACGTGTGGTGCTGCACATGTTAATGAGCTTCGTATTATGGTAATCATTCCACAATATATATGCGTATTAAATCACGACGTACAGATGAGGTATACGCTCTTTTAATTTGTCAGGTATATATCAATAAAGCCGGGAAAAATAAAACTAATTAAAGAGAACAAGGTAAAGCCTAAGAGCCTTCTGGTGCTGACATCCCCATGGAGGAATGGGAGCAATGCAGGGTTGAGTGATAAGCCTGGCGCAAATGAGCGCATATCGTTTGCTTCTATTGTTAAGAGGTTCTAGCCAGAGCAGACTGCATAGACTAATACTGATGACTTCAGGTTAAGGATGAAGGGGAATGAACTCCCAATGCCATGAGGCAACTGTCCCGGGTAATGGAAATGTGCTTCATCCTCACTGTGGGGACCTTTGCAGGCGATAATTCACAGATGCTAACGCTCAGATCTTCTGAATCAAAAAGTTTGGGTTTTATAGAATATCTCTATTATCTTGTGTTTAGTGGACTGCCACTCTTCTATCCCCTTCTACTTATTTTGATTTAGCTTGCACTCATTTTATTACATAAGTATTTCATTTTTTTTCCTTCTCTCTTGGCTCCTCTTTTTTTTTTTTTTAAAGATTTTTAAAATTTATTTTAGACACACACACACAGAGGCAGAGACACAGGCAGAGGGAGAAGCAGGCTCCATGCCAGGAGCTGGACGTGGGACTCGATCCCGGGACTCCAGGATCACCCCCTGGGCCAAAGGCAGGCGCCAAACCGCTGAGCCACCCAGGGATCCCCCTCTTGGCTCCTCTTTATCTAGTTTTTTAGGTTGGAAAATTTGATCCTTGTATATCACGTTTCTTGTTTTCTAATATGTATACGCAATGTGATGTAATATGTCATTAGCCACATCCCACAACCTATCAGATGCTGTGTTTTATTTATCTCGTGTAGATCAGAAAAAGATATCCATAGCACATCCATCCATGAAATAAAATTTTTAAAAAATTATTTATTTATTTATTTATTTATTTATTTATTTATTTATTTATTCATGAGAGAAACAGAGAGAAAGAGGCAGAGACACAGGCAGAGGGATAAGCAGGCTCCATGCAGGGAACCCGATGCAGGACTTGATCCCGGGTATCCAGGGTCACATTTTGGGCTGAAGGTGGCGCTAAACCACAGAGCCACCCGGGCTGCCCGCATGAAATAAATTTTATCAAGTCTAATTTAGGAACAGATTGATAAGTTTTATATGGAGATACATAAATATCCATTTAAACTCATGATGTGCTTAACTAAATTATTTATCACACATACAGAGCATAAATGATTTGTACTAATATATTGGTATGAATGCATGTATGCTTATATTTATAATTTAAATATTTTAACAAATACAAATTCTTTTTCAAAGGACTTGAGCAGCTATGCCTGCCATAACAGATAAAAATGTGAAAGGAAAAAAAAAAACATTGAAGAACGGTCAAGAGGAGCAGACGGTTTTGTATTTCCTACCAAATTATCCCCACAGAACCCTGTGACCCCATCATTCTACTTCTAGACATTGACCCAAGAAAAATGGAAGCGTATACCTTCAATAGACTCATCTATTGATGTTGGTAGCATCTTTATTCTTAGTGGCACCACAGAAGAAGGAGCCAGAGGTCCTTCTGTAGGAGAATGGACAACCAAATTGTGGTATTTTTAATAGCACAATTAAAAGGAGGCCAACATGAGGTTGGCCAACCTCATGAGGTTGCCAACATGAGGAGAGGAGGCCAACATGAGGTTCAATAGCCAATATGAAAAAGAAAATGGCAGACAAACACAACAAAGTGGGTCAATTAAAAAACGTATGTGAAATCAAGGAAGGTAGACAAAAAGGAATGTGCAATGCATGATTTCATTCATCCGAGTTCCAAGATGAGGGAAAACTGCTCCAGGACATTGAATTTTAGGAGTTGACCAGAATGTGGTTTTTGTGGAGTGGTGGGAGTAAACTTCCCCTTGCTATGGAAGATATATACTTATATGGACCATGTCTGTATGATGTATTCACACATTTGATAATCCTGATTGAACGGTAGATTTAAAATCTATGACTTTCACTTCTGCATATTTATTTAAAAAAAAAAAAAGCCTCTATTTATAGCCCCCAAAGGGCATAAATCAATGAATACACACATTAGTTCACTAATAGAGGAAACATAGTCACCCAATCACAGTTTACCCCGAGGGCACTGGAGAACTCAAATACGTAGAACTTATCAAAAATTTAATCGTGTGTCAGTTAAGAGTGTCTCCAGTTTCATGCTTAGGTTTCATTTAATTTTTATAGGACACTTTTAAGTCCATCCTATTTTCTCGTGTGCAGCATAACTCACAGAACTGTTCTGATTGTAGAATCTTTTCTTCCTATAGTGGTAGAGAGTTAGGGCTCTAAATAAGTTTAGATCTATTTCCTTTTCCAAGATGAGTCTTTTCCATAAGGCTTCTACATGCTTCTGTGCCTATAGCTCTGTTAGGTTATCTTGCATTGGACCCGGGTGCTTCTCTTGACCGTTTGCTATGAAAAGAAGCCGAGATTGCTTTTATCAGGCTCAATCAATAGCCCTCATTTCTTACCCATCAAAATGCTACCAAATTTCTCTCCTAAACGAAGCGCAATTACTTTACTGTGTCCTATTTCTGGTACAATTTGATTGAAATATCTATCAAGTTCTTAGGTGACCTTCTTTCTGTTATTCTGGCTCATGAAAACAAAGATGTTGGTTATTTTTATTTCTAGTTTATTAAATGCTGGTGTTTTGCTTTTAGTTTGGACCTCCTGGAATTCTTACTGTGATCAGTAGTCAGCTACCCAAAATAATCTTTTTTTCCCTGAGATAAATAACACTTGTTTCTGCTGCAGTTTACATTTATGCTTTCTCATAATGGAATGCATTTTTAAGTAAGTGTTTCTTTTTCTGGGACCAGGTATTGCATTATTTATTTGTTGTATTAAAGTTTCATAATTAGATGAACATAGAAAAAAATCATACTTTCAATACCTATCATTTTGTTTTCGGAAAAAGTTAACATTCCACCAGAGTTGCTACAAAGGCACAGATATATATGTGTGTATGTAGCTGGGTACGCTGATTGATAGATAAATGGATAGCTAGATGGATAGATAGATATGATGGATGGATGATAGATAGATGATAGATTTGATGGATAGGTGGATAGACGGATAGGTAGATGGAGATCTGATGGATGGTTGGATGGATGGGTGGGTAGGTAAGTAGATAGATAGATAGATGATAGATAGATAGATAAGTAGATAGATGGATGATAGATAGATATAGACAGAGATAAAGAGATGATGAATGAGTGTGTGGATGGGTGGATGTATGGATGGATAGGTAGGTAAGTAGGTGGATAAGTAGATGGATAGATAGATAGATGATAGATAGATGATACATAGATAGATAAAAGAAAAAAAACTCATCATTGAGGCCCTATAAAACTCTGTTTGTGTGGGGTTATCCTGTAATTATGGAGCATTCAACCTCCTTGCTGGCCTCCACCAGCTTGTTAGAAGCTTGTAGGACCCTCTTCCACCCCCCAAAAAAATACCCCCAGTATCTTCAGACAATGGGAAATGCTTTCTGGAAGGAGTATCTCCCCTACTTTATTTTATTTAAATTTTTTAATAGATTTTATTTATTTATTCATGAGAGGTACACACAGAGAGAGGGGGGCAGAAACAGTCAGAGGGAGACACAGGCTCCATGAAGGGAGCCCAATATGGGACTCGATTCCTGGACTCCAGGATCATGCCCTGGGCCAAAGGCAGGGCACCAAATCGTTGAGCCACCCAGGGAGCCCTCTCCCCTACTTTAGAAATGGAATATTAATATATAAACATGTAGATAATGGTGTATTATCAGTATGCAATCATAGACAATTCAAATAAATACAGACATCGTAGCATTCCTTCCCAAAATAATGTACTGTGCACCTCTAAAAAAAAGAGGTGCACATTTTCCAGCAGGACAGCGATTCCATTCTCACATCTAATGAAAATAGAGCAAATCTTTCTAGTACCACAAAATCCTGTCCTCTGCATTCACATTACCTCAGTGGCATCTGAAAACACACGTTCCTTCACACAGGATAGTCATGTCTCTTGACTCTCTTTTACTCTGGCCCAGTCTCCCAATTTCTTCTACTGAGCGCTCACTGCCCATTTCCTGTACATTCCAAAATTAAAAAAAAAATTGTACGTATGCAACCTTTTACGAGCAACAAGTATGTACCATCCATAAGAATAGGTGTTCTATTTTTCCATGACTCTCCGCCAACTATGCCCTGGAATGTCGTTCTGTGCATCTGGTGGGATCATATTTCTGTGTGCAGTTACCTGGGTGGGTGAATGAAACTCCACAGAATAACACACACAACCTAAGAGCCACCTCAGGACAGGGCACCCGGTACCTGAAAAGGGTGTATTTGTTGGTTTTTCAACTACACACAATTAGCTTCAAATATCATCTCACAGTTTGTGCCAAGGTTTCTCCTTCTGTCCTTTCGAGCCACATAGTCAGAAAACACAAGAGTCAGAAATGAGTTAGAAGATGAGAGGTCTACCATCGTGAGTCGGAAATGAGAGGTCATCTCGCCTCCGCCAACATCTGACAGTTCTCTGGACGATAGCAGCTGCTCGTGAAGATCTGAAAACGGCGTTGCTTTATGCTAAAAAGTTCACCTCTTTCTGTCAAGAGGCTTCTGAGTGCTTCTCTGATCTGTAATAGACATTTTGCCATTTAGAGTCTGACACTCAGCGTTCAGAGTAGCATATTAGCTGGAAGTTCTAACCATCCTTTCGATGTCGTTATTTATTTCATTTTTTAAAAAACGAAATTTAACATTAAACCCACAAAAATTGTTAAAATGTGAATGATATGCATAGCATATTTATCTTTGAAGTTCAGAGTCAATTTCCTAAAATTGTTTAATTTGCGAATAATTAATTCGACAATTTCTGTACTTATTAACCTATGCATTGTCCAAATAGGTATTGCAGGAACATTGCATGTCAGATTTTTTTTAATGCACAAAATAACTTGGTTTCTTGGACTTAGCTTGATTTTTTTTTTTTAATAACACTGGCACAGTAAACACAGGGACAAAATAGAAACTGTATTGCCATAAATCAGGGCTAACTATAACATTCTGTCTTAAACAGCATTGCCTCTATATCATAAAATAAGCTTTTAGTTTTTGTCTCGAATATCAGCCATCCTATCAATTCAAAAAACTGTCAGTTATCAATATAATTTATTTATTCACTTGCTACAAAGTAATGAGAAAAAAAAACTTTTAGCCACTTTCAGTATAAACATTGAATAATCTGAAAATGAATAAATCTGGGTGTCCCTTTTTTTTTTTTTAAAGAAAGTACAGAAACAGAGTTAAAACACATATAAAATGTAGTAGGACACATCCCAGTCAACGTCAAAGGGAGAATTAGTCAGAGGAAGCTTTAGTGTGTATCGGTTCCCAATTGCTGCTGTAACAAATTTCCACCAAGTTATTGAGTGCCTTTAGTTTTCTTAAGATTTTATTTTATTTTTTATTTGAGAGACAGAGAGCATGAGCAGGGGGAGGGGCACAGACAGAGGAAGAAGCAGATTCCCTGTCAGGCAGGGAGCCTGGCACCAGGCTCCATCCCTCGACTCTGGGATCATGACCTGAGCTGAAGGTAGGTACTTCACCTACTGAGCCACCCAGGTGCCCCTTATCAAATGTCTTTAAAAAACACTAGAATGCAGTTCTCGAGATCAAAATTGGATGCATTTCTTATTGGGCTAAATCAATCCATCCACAAGGCTGTGTTTCTTCTCCACATTTTAGCAGAAAAAACATGTCTTGCCTTTCCAGTATCTAGAGACCTTCACATTCCTTGACACGGAGTCCATTCCTCCGTTGCCAGCAGCGGTTACTCATCAATGACTCTTACTCATCCAGATTCCTCATGAAGGCCCTTTATGGTCATCATGGACCAATTCAGATAATCAACAATGCCAAGGCCAGTTGATTAGCAATAATCAACAATGCCAAGGCCAGTTGATTAGCAACCTTAATTCCACCTGCGGCCTTAATTCTCCTTTGCTGTGTTAGCCTGGCTGACACATTTCCCATAGGTTCTGGGAAATAGGGCATGGACATTTTGGGGCAGTTGACTATTCTACATACCATGAGTCCTTGAAACACAGATTTGTTCCAGGCACTGATAGTACGTCTCAGGAGTGGAGGCAGAAAAGCAGGGAGGCATCGCGGGACTGTAGAGGTTTAAGATCGACACATTCAGGCTGTGTTAGAGATCACACCAGTGGGTTTTGGGAGAAGAAAAAAGAAATGCCTGGAGATATGTGTTGCTTGCATGATGTAGTCAGCACAAAACTGCAAGACTCTAAATATAAAAACGTTTGAACTCCATGCACCATGCAATGGGGAGATGTAGAAGATATTAGAGAAAAACAAAGGATGATAGATATTCTTTCCCCCCAACAGAGCCTTATTTTAAAAGGTTTAAATGAGTTGGTCAATCCAGTGGCACCGAGTCCTTGAGCAACCACAATGGAAGTATCTTGATAGGATGGCCCATTCAAGCCCCATGCACCTTCCCAACCCTAGACAAACTCCTCAGGACAGGTCTTCTAAAAATATGCATATTTACAGTTGGCCATTTTGGCGTCTCTTTTCCGCCTGCCATCAGCCAAGTGGCTTGGGAATCTGAAACGGTGGGGAAGTCTCCATTCTAGATGGTCATTTAAATACTCTGTTATAGGAATCCTCGTAAGTGCTAATTTATTGGTCCAAGTCTTGAGCAACAATCTACTGTCAAAACTTTGCTACCCCAATGATGACATCTACAATTAAACGTTTGTTATTCTGTTTGTGAAATTTAGTAGAGCCAAGAGCCCCAAATAAAAAATGACTCATTGAAATGGTTACATCTCTGCATCCCTCTGTGTATCGGATATGTAATTGTTGAAAGACATAATCCACCCACATCCACCACTAAATGAATTGTTGATGCCTCTGTTTAATGTTTTAAGATATTGATTCTTTTTTCTAAAGATGCACCATACAGTAGTACATACTCGTCTCTTTCCAGCCTTTAAACAATTGCTTGGATCCTGATGCTCTATTTAATGTTCTTCAAAAATGTTGCAAATAATCCTATCCTTCAGTATCTGTAATGTAAGTCTAGAAATACACAAATGACAAGGGCTGTTGTTTGAGGATGGAGCCAAAGAGCCTCTGAATTTTATTCTCTATATTGCTCTTCATGTATAAAAATCGCCACCATGAGCTTGCCTTGAATGTTCAGAGATTATCATTTTAAATAGTTGGCAAACAATATTTCTTCAAATTTATGTGTCATGAGAACACCACCGCTTCACAACATTATCATTCAGTGAAATGTATGTGTAATCTAGTTGTATTCACACATGACCCACGTTGATTTCCTAAAACTCTTCCTTCCCTCCTTCTTGATGTTTCAGCTCCCCCTGCCCTACAAATCCATTTCTGACCTTGCAAAAATCATAAGATGCTTTAGAACTAGTTTTATAACAGTAAATAAAAACATGGCAATGATAAGTAAGCATATATTTGCCAGCGGAGGAGACATATTTTTTTTTCCAATGGTTCTTTTCTGGCAGTATTATTTTTTAAGGATTTATCTATTTATTTGAGAGTGAGCGACTGAGCATGTATTACAGGAAGAAGGAGATGGAGACACAGAGAATCTCCAGCAGACTCCCTGATGAGCATAGAGCCCGATGTGAGGCTCGATCTCCAATCCTGAAATCCCAACTTGAGCCCAAATCACAAGTCGGTCACTTACCTGAATGTGCCACCCAAGTGCCCTCTTTTCTGGCATTATTTAAGACAATCCTACTCTTCAATATTTAGTATGAAAAAGAAAAAAGCAAACTGTTTCATCAGTGATTTTGTATTATTTATGTGATAAAACGGTAACATTTTTAAAACAATCTATTACTGTAGTCAGGGTATTTGAAAGTTACTCTGACTTTTATCATTTCACGTTATTGCAACGTGGCCAACATAAATGGTCTCAGATGCCCCCTGTAGTATTCAGAGTATTCAGGGGCATTGAGCCAGGAGCGTCCTCCTCACGCCATGGGCTGCTTCGTCTTCAGGAAGGAGTGATGGGCATCCCCCAGGATGAGAGCTGAGGACCCTGAGCCCCACAACTGACAGAGCTCCATGGAGTCTAAGGTGCCCTTTTGGATACTGCTTCTAAAGAACCCAATACCCTCATTTCAAAATGATTAAAATGTGCTACCCGGAAAGAAGCAGAATGTGGAGCAGTTGAGGGCTTGGATTTGGGTTGTTGGCATGGCCAACCCGAACCCTAGAGTGGGAGGATCTGGAGAAGGAAGACAGGTGCCTTCAGCCAGAGTCGTCCGGTCAGGACCAAGGCAGTGGGTGTCATGGTGACAAAGGCAGTGACATATACTCAGAAGTCCCAACACACACGGGCAAGACGTGAGGTTGGAGAGAGTAGGCGGGATGTGCATTGTCAGAATCATGGTGTGTTTCCATCACACCGCAATCCTGAAGCTCGACTGAGCACATGCGGACGTGCGAGAGACACGCATTAGTGCCAAGGTCGGGGCCAATGGCTTTGTCTGAGACCAGCTATAAATCCAAAGGGGGAGTAGCCAGGTGGGGATTGTGGGGGGAGCTGAGCTCTTTGCAATCCATCAAACGGTGGTAGAAGTTTATTGTTTTTTTCCCTCTTGACTGCATGGATTGAACCAGCAAAGCCAAGTCGTTTACAATTCGGTAACTGCTGACAGTCTCCGGTTCCAGTTAACCCGACTCTCCATAAGTCATCGGCGGAAATGTGTGCTGATGGTTGGCGTCTCTCCTCCAACGGTTAGGATTGAGTTTTGTTTTTTTTTTAAGATTCTTTATTTATTTATGAGAGATAGAGAGAGAGAGAGAGAGAGAGAGAGAGAGGCAGAGACACAGGCAGAGACAGAAGCAGGCTCCACGCAGGGAGCCCGACGTGGGACTCGATCCTGGGACCCCAGGGTCACGCCCTGGGCCCAAGGCAGGCGCGCTAAACCGCTGAGCCACCCAGGGATCCCCTAGGATTGAGTTTTTGAAAAAAAAAAAAAAAAAAACTCGGTGACGAAGAGGTGGTGAGCAGACAGGGATTTATCACTCACCACTCACCGCCCTGTTCGTGAGGAAATTTCTCTGATGAACACTTGGATCCGGGACACGAGCCATCCGATGTTATCAAGTACTAGAAGTTTAAGGAACTAAGAGAAGCGTGTAGCCCTGAACTGCATTGGCTGCATTCCCTTCGAAGCTTCTGCTTCCCGAGAAACTGGATTAGTCGCTTTTTCTCTTCATCTGGAAGACTCTTGTTTTTCTTGCGAACCTCCCACTCCATCATTGTGCACGATGAAGGACTTCAGTCCTTTCCAAAGAGAAGGAGATTTTGTTTTTCTTTCATCTCGAAAACGTTCATTTAGCCGCAAATCCCCTAGAGGAAAAGTAGTTCATTATTCCCATGTTTCCAGTAAGACGACCACGTCCATCTTTGAATCTATTTTGTTTCTTCCACGTAGTAGGCCGCTACACCTTGCTTCCAAGTCGTGTTTAAACCAAGCTCTCTGATACAACACGGGGTACCTGCGGGATCTTTCCTTAGTGACCTAATTAGGCCTTGTATTTGACTGGTCGTCATCAAACCCACCCAGGGATGATTCTTCCCATTCCGTGTACACTGCCCCATTGTTGTCCACAATGAGCCAACGTAGAGCCAACAAAGAGCCAACCATAACTCAGGTAGTATTTCTGCAGAACAAGGGAAGGCATTCATTAATCAGGACGTCGCCCAATGCATCCAAAAACATTCTTCCGTGGAGGATTTTTATCTTTGGTTTGGTTGTCTTTGACTTGGTTGGCGCTCCCCTGTCATGTCTGGCGTATTTCTTACTTTACGAGTCTCCTATAAATCCTCAAATTTCAAGTTTCCAGCTTCCCTTGCAGCTGGGACCTAAACCAGTGATGCAGGGTCCTCCAACCAGAATCATTTTTATGCGTGTGGATGGCACCAGCGTGTGTGCAGATGTTCAAGATGCCAGCTACACCAGGAGGCATTCGCAACCTTGACTTAAGGCATGGCTTCACAGACCGGGTGGCATGAGAGTTAGGAGCAACCTGCCAAGTCTCTGTGGCAATGTCTCCACCAGACCAATTCATAAGCTTATATTGGACGTCGTCCCTGGAAGATTTTCCTGTAATCTGGTCCTTGGCTCTTCCCCAAATCTTGGAGATCTGTGCAACCTCTTTCAATAAACATCTCTCTGCTTCGTCGGCCAGAATGAGCTCCTGATGGCAGCCGTTCAGAGTCCTGGCTAACTCACACATCCACGCTGGTGGCCAGAGGTTTTCTCCGCGTCGTGAAGTCACAGGCAGCATCGCCCCCCAAAACCAAAGACGGTTGGTTGATGAAAATGCCTTCCCTCTTCAGGTTTCTTCAGTGGTGATGAAAGGAACAAGCAGAAGCACAGAAGAGATTATTTTTGGCGTCAGCAGCCCCAGCATATGCACACATTACCCGCCTCTGACCTCATAATCCACAAGCATAAATGAATATTATTCTGGGTCACCTCACCATCACTTAGCCTCTGACAGGTCTGGAGACTCATCATGCCTGTGTCCTGCCTTAGATGGTAGCTGATTTCAAGGCAGGGTGCATCCATTCCTGTATTTTCAGTTTATCATTGAAGTGACCGTATCGCTTCTGCTTAGACAAACGTTCAGTGAAATTTTTTTGCAGCATGAGTCAACGTATTGGACTTTAAGTCCAGAAGAGAGAAAAAGAGGTGGTAAAAAAACACACAGCAATGAGAACAAAACGAGCATTTTGCTTTAGTCCACTGGTCCAGCCTTAGTTTGTGCACATTTAGGGAAAAGCCATTGGATAGGGCTTGTGCCTCTGCAGCTGCACTGCTTCAGCTGTGCTAACGCCAGAGCCGGGTAGGCCGGAAGCTGGGCCAGCAACCCGCACACAGATGCTGGAAGTTCTCCTATGACTTTCTCCCCAGAAAGCATGTAATGCTTTTCCCTGTAATGTACAAAGGGAACTGGTCTCTACGCCTGCATACACATGTGCAAACAAGCATGCACACATATGCCCCACACATGCACATACACGGCCCACACGTACATGGACCTGTGCACACAAACATGCACACACACCTATACCACACACATGCAACAGAGGCCACACAAGTACACATGCCTGCATATGCCATGCACATGCAAAATCATGCACACACATACATGCACACATGCCACAGGCATGCATACTCCACACATACATGCACAAACATGCATGTACTTTCATACCACACTCAAGCACACACAAACTCCACACATGCATGTACACACACAACCATGCATGCATGCATATACCATGCACATGCAAACTCTACAAGTACATGCACACACAAACACGCATGCACATGCATACCACAGACATGTACACTCCACACATACATGCACAAAGAAATGCATACACACATGTACTACACAATGCAATACATGTTCTACACGTGAGCACATGCACACACAAATATGCATGCTCACATATACCACAGAAATGCACATACACACTCCACATGCACAAACATGCATACATACATATATCACATACATTCAATCACACTCCACAGGTACATGCACATGTACACACACAGATGCATGCACACATATACCACACACACACACACATCACACTTAATGTCTGCATCCAGATACAGGGACCCAATTATACAATAGCCAAATGGAAAGCAGCCCATCCTGTTTTAGAGGCCGTATACGGGTTCCTACATAGAACTCTACCCTAGAACCTCTGTGGGCAAATAGTAAAGATTCCTTCCTGATTTTGTCCCAGCATGTGTGCCTACAAATGCTACTTATGTTGTCAAATATGGTACTTCCCCTTGCATTTTTATAAGTCTGTTCAGGACGTCGACAATCTTGCATGCTTCAGTGACATCCATGTACCTAACACTGCAATTTGCACGCCCTGGAGCACACCCAGGAATTATTTACAGATCTGTTAATGATGAAGACATGAACCCCTGGAACCATTTTTTTTTTAAAGATTTTATTTATTTATTCATGAGAGACCCAGAGAGAGAGAGGCAGAGACACAGGCAGAGGGAGAAGCAGGCTCCATGCAGGGAGCCCAATGTGGGACTCGATCCCGGGTCTCCAGGATCAGGCCTTGGGCTGAAGACGGCGCTAAACCGCAGAGCCACCTGGGCTGCCCGATTCATGTCCTTATAAAAAGAGACACCAGGAAGGTGTCTCTGTCTGTACCACATGAGGACAGTGCTAGAAGCCTCGATATACAGCAGGAGGAGAGACTTCCCTGGACACCAACTACATGAAGACCAGTGCTTTCCAGAATGGTGATAAAACACGTGCTGTGTAAACCACCCCGTCTGTGGTGTTTCTTAGGGCGGCTTGAGCCCAGTGAGCTCTCATGAAGACAGTTCTCAAAGGAGCTGAGCAACTTCTCTCAAAGGCTTTGAGGGTCCTTGGGATTTCTTGCAGTTCCTTATTCGAAGTCATTTCCAGCTGCTGTGTTCACTCAAGTCCGGAGTGTGGCCATAAACGGGCAGGTGGGCAACCCCCCGGCTATTCTCAGCAGGAGCATCTCCTTCGTTGTGTCTTGCCTCGTGGCCTTTGAATTTCCTGCAATATGCCTTCTGCTCCTCCTGTCTACTTCTAGTTCTCTGGATTTAGCGGCGAGGTTGGCTAGTTAGCTAGTTAGGAGATGGATGGTCCTGGGACCCCGTATAAGCTCCACAGAGCGTGCCCGAGCCAGAAAAGGTGATCAGTGAGCCACTAGGTGGTCGTATTACTTAGGATAGAATAGTGAGCGTGGCAAATGCTTTTGAAACAAGTGGTTCGTGTTTCCGTAGTTCAGTGGAACTTCTACTCAACGAAAACGATGATATAAAATCAACATTGCAGGTCTTTCATGAGGCAGCACCTGAGCAAGTTAAGATGGACAACACCCCCTCTGCATCCTGGTCTCCTGTGTGTACATTGAAAGGTGTAGAGGATTTTTTCTTTCTTTTTGCTTGTTTTGTTCAGTGACTTACGGGTCTCTTTCCACAATAGCTTGTTCTTATTCTTTCTACTCTCGTCTCAATGTCTCTCGATGATCTTTCTTTCTGTTGGTTTCCCTTTCCCTCTCTCTGTGCTGTACACCTAAAAGTAATACCATATCATACAGCAACTTTATTTCAATGTTGAAAAAATAAAGAAGGCTAAAAAAAAGAGTAAGAAGACGACAAGAACAAAAACGCACCAGTTATCCTAAAATATATTTTTTTCCAGTATTCTGACGTCAACCTATTTCATTTTATGCTTTCTGTTGCATAAATTGTTTAATCAGCAAACTTAGTTATTGAGGTTTTGCGTATTCTCTCTTTTGTTTTTGTTAATGTTGAGAAGGAAAGAAGAAAGGCGAGAAGACAAGATGGAGGGACATGGCAGAAAGGAAGAAAGAAGGCTTGTCCTGGTTCTGTACTGAGTTTTTGGGTGGTTTTTTTTTTAAGATTTTATTTATTTATTTGACAGAGAGAGTACAAGAAGGGGAATGGCAGGCAGAGGGAGAGGGAGAAGCGGGCTCCCCATGAGCAGGGAGCCTGATGTAGGACTGGATTCCAGGACCGTGAGATCAGGACCTGAGCCGAAGGCAGACACAACCCACTGAGCCATCCAGGGGCCCCTGTACTGATTTTCTGTTACCACCTTGCCCTCCCCCGTCAGAGCTAACCTCTGTAGCTCACCCCACAGTGAACAAGAGAGGTAAGCTTAAATTGCAGTTTTGCTCATATACCTTTTTAAAGATTGCAAAAAATATTATGAGCAACCATACATTTCTAGTTGAGTGATGCATGCAACGCAGAGCTAGGTCATACCAGCTAGCATGGACCGGGAGGCCTGACTCCCTTGGAACAGCATGCAACTTTTTATCTCAGAGTCATGAGTTGGAGCCCGACATTGGATATGGAGATTACTTTAAAAAAGAAAAAAACAGTATAGCAAGTACTTCCATTTGCTCAGATCTTGTAAGATGTGATAGGCCTCTTTTGGAATTTTCAGCCTCATTCTTGACCTCCTGGGAGGGTAGAGGAGGGTAGATGGGCTGGGCTGGAGGTTGAATTTACCAATGATTTAATTACTCATGTCTATATTATGTAACATCCATAAAAAGCCCTAAATGGGGCAGCCCTGGTCGCCCAGTGGTTTAGTTGCCTTCAGCCCAGGGTGGGATCCTGGAGACTTGGGATCAAGTCCCATGTCACGTTTCCTGCATGGAGCCTGCTTCTCCCTCTGCCTGTGTCTCTGCCTCTCTCTCTCTGTGTATGTCTTTCATTAATAAATAAATAAAATCTTTTTAATAAAAGCCCTAAATGGTGGAGTTCAGAGAGCTCCTGAGTTGGTGAACCCAGCCATGTGCCAAGAGGATGGTGTACCCCAATTCCACAAATAAGACAAGGTGCTATTTTAAGGACCCTTGGAGATCTTTTCTTATGAACCTCCTCATCTGGCTATTCATTTATATTTCATAATAAACCAGTAATTGTAAAAAAAAAAAAAAAAGTGATATGCTTCTTCTTAATCTCATTTTTTTAATTAAATGCACTTCCAGGGATCCCTGGGTGGCGCAGCGGTTTGGCGCCTGCCTTTGGCCCAGGGCGCGATCCTGGAGACCCGGGATCGAATCCCACGTCGGGCTCCCGGTGCATGGAGCCTGCTTCTCCCTCTGCCTGTGTCTCTGCCTCTCTCTCTCTCTCTCTCTCTCTGTGTGTGTGACTATCATAAATAAAAAAATAAATAAATGCACTTCCAATTTTTTTTTACAATTATTGGATTTAGAATGGAGGATATCTACATTGCTTTCTAGGTACTTACTGGCAGTAGAGGCAAAAACTAAGAATTTTTGTTTATTTACTTTGTATTCAGCAACTTTACTAAATCACTTTATACCATCTCATTGGTTTTTTTTTTTGAGATTTTATTTATTTATTCGTGAGAGACACAGAGAGAGAGGCAGAGACATAGGCAGAAGGAGAAGCAGGCTCCTTGTGGGGAGCCCGATGTAGGACTCTATCCCAGGATCACAAGCTGAGTCAAAGGCAGATGCTCAACCGCTGAGCCACCCAGGAGTCCCCTTCTCATAGGTTTTTAATTGATTTTCTCAAAATCAATACGCAGTACGCAGTCATACTATCAACTACAGAGCTCCCATTTCATCTTTCCTTGTCCAGACATTATAATGCATTTACATTTACTCCTCTCACTGCATTTTCAAGAATCTTCAAAAAATTATTGCATAATAATGCCAATGGAACGCACTCTCCTACCTGCTTTTTACTCTCATATTGGTATTGGTTTTAGAAGTGTGCTTCTGTTATTTGAGTTTTGTTTGCTTTTGCTTATTTTATGCATTGTTTTATTATTTCCTTCTTGTATTGGCTGCATAATTATTTTCAAAGACATTTTCCATGTCTTTTGGTAGAATCGTTTGGCTTTCTCTCTCCACTGGATTAATGGATTGTATTACCAGGTTTGCAAAAGTAGACCCTTCTATTCTTCATAGTAACCCCATTTAGGAAACATCATGTTTTTATGTACTAATTGAGTTGAGTGACATCTCTAGTCTCCAGGTGCACCTGGGCAACATCTCTGTGTTCCCAGGTGTCGTCACACTTTTCCAGGCTTAGCCTGGGGGTGGGGGATCAACCTGTGTCCATTTCCCTCTTGGCTTCTCAGCTATGAGGGAGCTCTCACATACTAATTCAGAGCTGAGGAGAAACTGTCTCTGAAGGTCCCCCAGTTCCCTGAATGTGCTGGATGCCGGAACATGTCGGATGCCCAAACTTTGCCTAGCACACACAAGGGAAGTGAGACTAAAGATCCATCCAAGTCCTCAATGCCCCAGCTACTCCACATTTTGTAGGCCCCAATGTTGTTTAGGGAATTCCCCCACTTTGAGAGTTTTAATAGTGCCTAATGTCCTGGCATACACAGCCCATTGAGTCTAGGTTTAAGCAGAGACCAAATTGTGACATTGTGGTATTACAGATGCAAACTACTACTAACAGATGAATGTAACAAGTATATTGTTATCTCGTGGTTCTACAAAAGTATCCTGAAAACCTTGACTAATTTGATGTAGAAACCGTGCAAAAATGCACTTACCTATAATGCCACGTGATCATTTGAAAAATGTACTTTAAAAATAAATGCTAGAAAAAAAATAAAATAAATAAATGCTAAGAAACTACAAATTTACTCTAGCAATGTAAGTTATTTTTATTATACCTGCTTCATAAAGAATTGCTTATCATAATGTATTTATTAAATACGCATTAGAATAACTTTGCTTTCGAGACGCCTGGGTGGCTCAGTAGGTCAAGGGCCTGCCCTCACCTCAGGTCATGATCTCAGGGTTCTGAAATCGAGTCCATGTTCAGCAGAGAGCCTACTTCTCCTCCCTCTTCTACACCTCCTGGTTGTACTCTGTCTCTCCCTGTCAAATGAATGAATGAAAAAAATCTTAAAAAAAAAAAGAATTGCTTTCTAGGAATATATTTTAATTTGGAGGAGAAAACTGTGCCTACTTGTGATTAACTTTTATTCTGTATACTTGAAAATCTATGCTTCTTGATTTTTATTTTTCTGCTCTTAAAACAGATAATAAAAGCCACCGTGCATTTACATTTTAACAAAACCACCGAGCTCACATGTTTTAGATGGAAACAATAATCCAGGATTTAGTTTGTCTCCCAATTAAATTCCACCCAGTGTTAATAGTGGTCCAAATTGAATTTTATTATGCTGCCTTCTTGCTTAAGATAGTTAATCAGCAGTGAAGTTGCAAGATTTTGTTTTTATTTTGAAGGTTTTTTTTTTTCACATTATCCACTAATGAAGACATTGTAGAAAGCTATGTATAGTAGTTTCTTCTACAACATTAAATACAAACTCAATCAGACATTGTTTCCCACAATGTTTATACCACTTTTAAATGTTAACAAAGAAAGCTAGATTATCAACATGTTTCTACTCTGAAGAAATGTTTTTTTCTTTGTATTCCCTGTTGCTGCCGTGAACCCTAAACGTCTGTGTCGACCGTGTTTTTAAAGTTAACCGATACTTTAATTTCCAGACTACTGAGTCCTGCTGAAATGTTAAATCTGGGGAATCATCACACACACATAAGATAGTTGGTGCAAACACAGATATATGGTCTGTGTCTATTATTTAGGAAAGAACTAAAAGAAACAGTTTGAGGAGGAAGTACAGAAAGTCCGGAGGATGGGAAACAAAAAAAGCAAATGCGAAGCGGGTTCATCTGAGAGAGGAAAAGAAAATCTGAAATCGAGATGATTTGTTATAGTAGTTGCAGGTGATGATGAACAATGCTATTTATGAGTTAGTGAGTTCTTCAGAATCTGGAATTTTATTTCCACGAGAAGCATAAACTCTAAACAAAAGTGTCCCATGTTGTAAACATTTAAAAATACCTAAACGTAAAAAGTTAAGTAGAATGTGTGTAGCACAGAGCATCAGAGTATTTATAAGACAACACAATGTGCCATTAGCTTTTATTTCTTCTTCAGTGGTATCAGAAAATGACAAGAAAACTCCATTATTTAGGACATTAAGTTTAATCTCTGACAAGATACACCAAAGGTCACATTCTTTTATTCATGTAGGTTTTTTTTTTTTTTTTTTTTTTGATTTGGGGATAAGCATAGAGTCATAGGCATTTGCAAAAACAATATGGAGAAGTCCTGTGTGCCCTTCACCTGGTTTCCACATTGGTTATGTCGGATGTAACTATAGCACGCTATCAAAACCCCGAATCTGGGATTAATACAGCAGGTGTTTCTCATTCGGTGCCATTTTGTCCACACAAGTGGATGGAGAAGCCAACACCATCAAGGTACAGAACTCTTCCACCACCATACAGCCTCCTGTTTACAGTGACACCATCCCCACCTCCTCCCTGCCATCCCTCATCCCTTCCAATCACAAATCTCTTCCCCTTCCCTCTAGTTTTGTCACTTTGAGAATATTTTGTAGGAGGAGTCATCAGCGAGATGACCTCTTGAGCTGGACTTGTTCTTAACACAATGACTTTGACATCATTCAAGTTCTTGAATATATCCATAGTTGGGTAATATCACCAGCTCTTTTTTTTTTAATGATTTTCTTTGTGGTTATCTCAGCCAGATTTGTTAAATTTTATTTATTTATTCATGAGAGACACAGAGACACAGGCAGAAGGAGAAGCATGGTCTCCTTGCAGGGAACCGATGTGGGACTCAATCCCAGAACCCCAGGATCACGACCTGAGCCAAAGGCAGACCCTCAACCACGGAGCCACCCAGGTACCCCTTTCACCAGATTTTGAAGTTATCCATTGGATATATTGTTTTGTACACACAAAAAAAGTGCTTTATATTTTTTCCCATAGACTATGGTTTGTTTTCCCCCAAAAATGAAGCAGCGGCCTAGATGCATTCACAATTAAAAATATACCCAAATAAAAGCAACTTACACAATGAGGGGTTGATGTATTTCGTGTAAGGAGGAAGAGGCAAGAAGAGTCTTCTAGGCTCTGTTAACTGAGCAGCCCGACCATCCAGGGATATTGGTCATTTACTTGCCGATGCTCTTGCCTTTCTGGTTTTCATTCTATGGTCCTCAAAGTGGCTGCGGTGGCTCTGAGCATCAGACATCCCTCTATGCCATGTTCAAAACCAGGAAACAGCAGAGGCTCTTGTAGCTCATCTCCATGCAACACTGACGTTCCTTGGACATACCCCCCAGGCCTCAATAACCACAATGACTGGGTCCTCCTTTGAAACCTCAATTCTGCTTCTTCTGCTCCTGATAGTACCACTGAACGTTTCTTTAAAGTTTGCATTGACTTTGGATCTTTCCTCATGTCTTAATTTCACTGTTTTCCCTTGCAAAAAATTTTTTTTTAGCGAGCATCATTTTAAAACCACACAGATAGATTTTTATATTTACTGTCTTACCTGTCAGTGTATCTTTGACAGGAAAATTTATCTCCTGCGTATTTATTGGGATAGCTGAGGTTGAATACTTGTTTTTTTTTTTTTTCTTTCATCTTTTACTTTATGTGACTAGTTTTTACGTTTGGCTCTTGTTACTTCTTTATTTGTATTTTTTCATATGGTCCAATTATATTCACACCTCACTCCCCACTCACCTTCCCCCTTTAATTTGGCAATTGGACTAATAATGTGTTTAAAAAAATAATTAATATATGAAGCACATTAAGGTAGAACATAACAGTGATTTCCAATTGAAAAGAAGTCCTGTTCCTGTGGTTGAGACACCAGGGCCTTTCCTAAAAATCAATCACTTGGAAAACATCCTTGACCATCTGTTCACATATTATATCACATTCTTCACAATATATTTTCATTTTGTCCTTGAGATGCCTATACGCATATTACATCTTTTTATATCAACAAACACAAATCACCCTCATTTTTCTTTAAGGTCTGCTCTATGACATTGGTATGGTATAATGTATTAAACCTAATCATGCAGAAATTAAACTTACTATATAACCTTTGGGTCCTTCAAACCATGCTGCAGTGTTTGACTTTACAATAGCATTTCGGGGCACATTTAGAGTGAATTCTGACCATTGAAGTCACAGGGAGCATCCTCTAAGGGGTTGAATCAATCAGTGCCGTCCTCTAAAAAAGGTAGGAAGAGTTTTATTTCTTTGACTTCTCCACCTTTTTGGCCAGCACATATATATATATGTGTGCCAGCACACATATATATATTTTTAAAGATTTTATTTATTTATTCATGAGAGACACAGAGAGAAGAGAAGTGGAGACACAGGCGGAGGAAGAAGCAGGCTCCATGGAGGGAGCCTGACATGGGACTCAATCCTGGGACTCCAGGATCACGCTCTGGGCCGAAGGCAGGTGCTTAACCTCTAGGCCACCCGGGCATCCCGGCCAGCACATTATAAAACTTTTCTATCTTTGTCAAACATTGAGAATCTCCCACGTGTGGTTAATATTTACACGTCTCATGTGTGGGGTGGAGTATCTTCATGATGAAAAGCCATCTTGGGGTATACTTTTAAATATAGCTAGTGCTTTACATTTCAGCTCAAGTCAGTTATCTGTAAACTCTATGGCTCTATTAGCTGATGAAAAAAAATACCTATGAACGTTTTATAAGATGTTTTGATTGGGCCAGCCATTTCACGTTGGTTTTCCTTTTTTTTTTTTTTTTAATTTAAACAATTGATTTATTTATTTGACATGGAGAGAGGGAGTGAGAGCCAGCGGAGGAGCATATGGAGAGGAACAAGCCGACTCTGTGCTTAGCACAGGGTCAAACCCAGGGCTCAATCCCAAGACCCCGAGATCCTGACCTGAGCCAAAATCAAGAGTCGGATTCTAAACGAATTGAGCGAATTGAGCCACCCAGGTGTCCCCGTTTTGCATTGCTTCTTAAATATCCATGTCCATACTCTCTTACATACCCTTAAAAGATATTCTTCTAGGGACACCTGGGTGGCTTAGTCCGTTAAGCATATGACTCTTGGTTTAGGCTCAGGTCATGATCTTCTGGTCCTGAGATGAACCCTCTTTTGAGGCTCCACGGTGGATGTGGGGTCTGCTTCACATTCTCTCTCCCTCTCTTTCTCGTCCTGCTCACACTCTCTCTCAAATAATCAAGTAAAATCTGTTTAAAAAATGATTCTCCTAAACCTCACTTTCTCTTTCTGTCGATGTGAGGGATCAAAGATTCTTTCGGAATATAGATTCCGCTCATATGACATGTGCGGTATGTGGTATCCCATCAGTCGCTTCCTTACCTCACTGTGTGTTACGATCCCAGACAGACCTTGTTGACCTCAGTACCCTCATGAGGAAAACGAATCTTGAGGAGACACTGCCTGCTGGGAATAGTGACCTGAGCTCGTGGACCTGCCGGGGGAGTGTTTCCAAGGACGGGAGGAGAAACCTTCCTGGGACCATTTGCAGACTAGACCTCATTGCCTTTAAGCTTGTGCTGACGGATATGAAAAGTCCTATCCCTAATATGAGATGACTCCCCTTCCAATCTCGCACATGCACTTCCTTTGTGGCACATGCTAAAATGTCCTGTGTGTCTCTGAAATTTGACCTTTACTACGTCTCTTATTTGGCCATGGTGCATAGAATCTATTTTATATGTTGCTGAATTGAATGTGAAAGATTTTGCTGAACATTTTTGTGCATGTGTTTTAAGGGATATTGCTTAATGTGTTCTTGCGGCGTCCTGGCCTGGTTTGTGGCAGCACCGTAGTGTCCTCATGGACTAAATTGGGAAGATTTTCCTGTTCTCGTTCTGGAAACATTCATGATGTTTTTGTATCAATTCTTCTAAAGTATTTGCTGGAACTCACAAGGGAAGCCATCAGGACTGGACTTTTCTATGTGGGAAGTTTGTGTATGTGGGTTTAATCACTAACAGAATCTTATAATTATTATTCAGTAATTTGAGTCATCTTTTTTTTTTTTTTTTTTGGTCGGCCTAACTAAAATTTGACAATTTTGCTCATCTTCACAAAGAACCCTCCTTTGATCTTCATTGACTTCTCTGTGTGGTTTTTCAGTACTGTACTTATCCATTCACACTTCAATACTTCTAATTTCCTTCTTTCCGGTTGGATTTAATTTCCTTCTCTTAATTTAGTTCTGAAGGGAGATGATGATGTTACTATTTTGAGATTGTCTTATTGTTTTGAAAGATTTAATTTATTTATTTGAGAAGGGGGAGCATGAGCTGGGAGGAAGGGCAGGAGAAGAAGCAGACTCCTTTCTGAGCAGGGGGCTCCATTGGGACTCGATTCCGGGACCCCAAGAATATGACCTGAGTTGTAGTCAGATGCTTAACCGACTAAGCCTCCCGGTACCCCAAGATTGACCTATTTTTGAGTATAGATTTTTACATTGATAAATGGCCTGTGAGGCACTGGTCTAGCCACATCCCATACAGTTTTGGAATGCGGGTTTCGTGTTCATTGACCTCAGATTCTTTTCCATTTCCCTTTTGACTTATTCTTTCATCCCTGGGTTACTTATGAGCATATGTTTGATCTCCGTCTGCCTATAAGACTCCCACACCTCAGTGCTGTGGATTTCCAGTTCGCTTCCGCTGTGGTCAGAGACACACATTTTGCCCAATTTCTATCCCTTCACATTGACTGAGACTCGTTGTATGGCTTCCTCATGTCTAACCAAGAATGTGCTCCATACGTGCTGGGGACAATGCCTCTGACAAGTAATGTGCAGAAAGATGCTTCCTCACTGAACAAGCTAATGGTCCAGTCACCCTACAAAAAAAGTGTCCTCCAAATGGAGGATTTCTGGGCAGCATGCAGGCAGGAGGTTGTGTTCACCTTTTTGACAAGCTCTGGTGCTTGCAGAGCTGCTGGGTCGCCTGGCTCTCATGCACCTGTTTGAGGGGAAGGCCATGGGTCAGCGGACGGTACCGGTCTTCCCGCTCTTCCCAGAACTCACCCCAGTTTTTCTTGAACACACCCTCCGCTGATTGCTGCTAGCATTTGGTTAATCGAATTTTGAGTTTTAATTTTGACAAGTAGGAGATCTCCGCGCTCTTCTGGATGATCAGACTTTTACTCCGTGTTTCAGTTTCATTCTTGTGTTCTTTTACTTTCTGCCCTTACCTCGGTTTACATCCATCCCTGTGTCATCTGGGACTACAGTCGGTTGTGCTTTTTTGTCTTGCTTCCTCAGACTCGTATTTGTAGTGTGAGTTTTTAGCATTAACCAAAAGGATACACGTTTCAACTTCAGGCTTATCTTTCCGTCTGCGTCTCCGTTCGGGGCCTACCACAAAGCGTTCACAAAGGCACATGTTAATTGTCACTAAATCCAAACTATTTTCTAATTGTCTGTGTTTATCTCTTTTGTCCCACGCATGTGTTAATTGTGTTTCCCTTGATTTACAGACACTTGGGACTTTTCCAGTTGTCCTTTTGCTCTGGAACTTCTGCTAATTGCACCGCGACGAACGTGCATGTCCCTGGTGTTTTCAGTGTGTGCAACGTGGTGACATCTGTTTTATGTTGCAGCATTTGGTCAATTGGTCAGCATTGTGCGCGTGAAGAGAGTGTGCAAGGTGTGGCTGCCAGTTACATCACCCCGTATATGCGAGTCATGTGTCGTGGGCTTGCATAGAATCTTTACCATTTTAAAAAAAGATTTAATGTATTTATTCATGAAAGACACACACAGAGAGGGAGAGACACAGGCAGAGGGAGAAGCGGGCTCCCTGCAGAGAGCCTGATGCGGGACTAGATTCCAGGATCCTGGATCATGCCCTGACCTGAGCCACCCAGGTGCTCCAAATCTTTACCATTTGTAATCATTTCCTTCCTGTTCTATCAGCTGCTTCAGTAGATATGTTAAAATAGAAACATAACATAACATAACATAACATAACATAACATAACATAATGATGTAGAAAATTGTCTACATCAAGAGCATGTCCGTTTGTCCTTTACAATATGTGAAATTTTGATTTAAATATTTGGAAGCTCCTCTTTTGTAATTTCTACACCCAACCTGGAGCTCGAAGCTACAACTCTGAGATGTAGAGTCACATGCTCCCCTGACCAAGCCAGGGAGGTGCCCCATCAATATTTCAAAGCTCTTTTATTAGTCACCAATGGATGTATAAATTAATGTCTTCTGGTTAAATTATGAAATACCCCCACAGTGTCCTTCATCAGGATTTCTGCCTTGTGTTTTGTTTTGTTTGAGACTAATATTCCTGCATTCGCTTTGTTTCAGTTAGTGTTCTCACCTTTTCTCATAACTGAAATTTTAACCTTTACCTATTTTTGTGTTTTTGGTTTATCTCCTGGACCTCACATGTATTTAGATTTTATTTCCACTCAATAGGAGAGTTATTTTTCATTGTACTGTTTAGAATGCTACTATTTATTATAATTAGGGTCTATTTACATTTTGTGATAGATTAAATATTTTTCAATTAAGGCATTTCTACCTTTTTTGTTGCCCTTACAATGTTTTACTTTTTAACTCTACTTTGGTATTTGCTCTCAAAGACACAAAATGAATGAATGCCTGAAGTCCTGTGAAAATGGGCATCCCAGACAATGTGATGAACCTATGAGGGCACTTTATCATCAATTAGTTTCTCTCATTTTTTTCTGCAGTGTTCATTTACTTCCTTCTAGTGTGTTTATTTATTGTGTTAACTTCCTTCTCTCATACGCACACACACACCTCCATGAAGCATTTTTACTACGATGTATGAAGCCCACAGTGCTCACGTCTTAAACTGTCACTAATGAAACTTTCAATCACCTCTGGGCTTCCATCTAGAAACGTTTACCATTTGTTTGAAAAAGCAATTTAGTATTTCCTTTCTTTCTGGTCTGCTGACTAGTTCTTAGTATTTTTTTTTTTTTAATTGTGGGCTATTTTGCTAATACTGTTGGAGAAAAAGAAGGAAGAGTGGTGGGTCTTGGGCAATTCAGTAAGAGAACAAAATGAAATGTATGAATAGATATATAGATAGGTAGATAATAGATATGATGGATAGAGAGATGATAGATAGATCGATGGATGATAGATGATGGATAGATGGGTAGATGGGTAGATAGTCGATAGATGTGATGGATCAATGGTTGGATGGATAGATGATAGGTAGGATGGATAGATAGGTGAAGTTATGATGGATAAGTAGATAGAATGATTAGATAGATAGATGAATACAAAGATAGATGTAGATAGGTGACAGATTATGATACATAGATAGGTGATAAGTAGATCAAAGATAATAGTAGATAGGTGATAGATAATAGATAGATGATAGGTTACCAGAAACAAATAACAAAATCATCCCTACAAAAGAGCAGAAATCTCGGGCTGAAAGGAATACTGGTCATTATGGATCTGAGTAAGAGATACGTCAGCAGCCCTGTGTGAAGATGTCACAGTAGTATCTGAGTCCTCTCTGCTCTAGCAGTGTTGCTCTTGCTGGGACATCTGGGCTGAGGTGGGAGTGCAGAGTGGGGAGCATCTTCCCGGCTGAAGGGTAGATTTCTCAAAGGTGGTTTCCTCTTAAGAAGCACTGACCCTTGGACGCCTGGGTGGCTCATTGGTTGAGCGTCTGCCTTCAGCCCAGGGCGTGATCCCAGGTCCAGGGATCAAGTCCCACAGTGGGCTCCCTGCGGGAACCCTGCTTCTCTTTCTGCCTATGTCTCTGCCTCTCTCTCTCTCTCTCTCTCTCTCTCTCTCTCTCTATGTCTCATGAATAAATAAATAAAATCTTAAAAAAAAAAGAAACACTGACCCCTCAGCAGCAGCCACAACACACACAGAGGATGCACCATGTTCACGTGTGGGTTCTTAGTACATGAATTTTGAGTGATTCTTTGCTAATCAGCCTGCCTTGCATGGAGGCTCTTTCCAGGAGGAAGCAGCAGAGACTGTGGACAGGGGCTTGGGCAGCGTTCTCAAGGGAGGAGAACGTTATTCATGTTCATTCATGCAACATCAGGAACATCACTGAAAGGATTGCCTTAATGTATTTGCAGGCACTTCACACACCGTAGGAAAACAAGTGTTGTATTTGCTTGCACCCAGAATGCAAAAGCTTTGCTTATTTAAAAAAAAAAAAAAAACTTTACCAGTTCTATGGCCTTTTTCAAGCTTCAAACCAAGACAGTGCACATGTTCATCCATCCATTGGGCTGTATCACTTTGTAGATCTGTACACAGCGAGTGGGTTCCCCCTGCTGCAGGCTCTGCAGGACATTCCCTGAGATCCCATCATCACAATCGCTTGGGTGAAGATCCACATTGACTGAAGAGCGTTGAACTAAGCAGGGAGAGTTACTGCAGAGACTCAGAAGCCAGAGTCTGTAGGCATGACCCGCCATGCCATTCGTTACAGCTTCCTTTTCTTGTCCACTAGGAGGATGAACCTCAAATACATTCTGGTCACTGTGGCACATTTCCCTTCAAAACCCATGCTTTCTAAAGAAAAATTAAAGACACGGGATTTGGAACTTGTATAATAAGCACAAGAGGCACATCACTTAATGTTTCTGGGAAATGAATCAAAAACACAGGGCTCTGTCCAATGAAAAGACAAAATCCTCACACCCTCTCTGCTCCTGCATGTACCTTCCATCCTGTGGAAGGACTTACCTCACCTTGGGTTCATCTCTTGATGGACTCCCTCAATGACTCTTAACCTCTGGAAAATATTACTTTTTACTCGATTTCTCACTGCTCCAGTGGGTTAAACAGCAGCCCTAAAAAGATTATGTGCGAGTCCTAAGCCCAGAACCTGTAAATGGGATCTTTGCAGATGGAGTCAAGATAAGATGAGGTCATAGTAGATTGGAACACACCCAGCATCCAATGACTGGTGTCCTTGTAAGAGACAGAAGAGGAGACACAGACACAGAGGAGAAACCATGGGATGGTGGAGGCAGAGATGGGAGGGACACAGCCACCAGCCCTGGGAGGTCTGGAGCCCCAGATGCTGGAAGAGGCAGGA
This sequence comes from Vulpes vulpes, assembly GCF_048418805.1. Lineage (NCBI taxonomy): Eukaryota > Metazoa > Chordata > Mammalia > Carnivora > Canidae > Vulpes > Vulpes vulpes. The sequence continues at coordinate 2,463,062 of NC_132796.1, read as the reverse complement.
AGGACTCTGGTGTACATTGCCCTCAAAGTTTGTGCTGGGTGGGAATCGTGACATCCCAACAGAACATGTAAAGTCAAACTCAATACCACTGGAAATAACTACCCTACCAACTCCCTCAGCATCCCACCTCCCCAGACAATCACTGATAACGTGTCTCCCTGTATCTCTCCTTCCCAGGTTCCATCCTTTCTCCATATCCAAACCACCTTGAATTATTGTGCGTAGCACTATGGCAGCCTTGTTCCCTCTGCGCTTTTTGCTCTGGGGTCTCGGAACACTTAAGACACTCTGTGAAACAAAACATCCTTTGAAGCTGCATCTACCATTTCTGGAAATTAAAGTAGCATCCTCCTCCTTAGAGATATTACTGGCAACACATGGCTTGGGGAAAGTCTTTCCCTAAATTCTAAATGCTCCAAAACCTATAGCACCAAGTGGTTTATGCCCTTGCCCAACTAATCCATTCAAAGTTCTGGTCAACTACCAAACTTTGGTCACATCTGTTGACTACTGATCACTTTTTCGAATACATAGAGTACTGGATTTCTTTCACAACACAGGCTCGTTGAAAAATGAGATCCCTACGTCTTCCGTTGTATGCACCTGCGCTTCCTACGTGGCTAAATCATTCCCACCTTTGTGGATTATTGGTTAATTCATTCTGTTCTGTGTGAATTATCTCTCATTTTCCTATGCTTTCCGTAAGTATCTTCAGATGCCTTCCTTTCTACGTCTGCTATGTCAACTCTTCCTGCAACGTCCAGTTCACGTACTACGTCAGGATTGGGTCTTGGTCATTTAGTCTACTGAGAAATCTGCTATCCCTAGAGTCTTCAACAGCAATTGCTCTTTGTACCACGACGTCTAGGATGCAATTAAATGTCCGTTAATCTTACGATAATAGGCCTGCAGTGGTTTCAGAAACAAATCCTCATTAGAGCCAATAAATACCCTTTCTCATAGGGGATACGAAGGCACTCTGTACAATGTGGGAAACGGTTTCTACCCGACTTCTCATGGGAAGCCACATCAGTTGAGATTAAGGAGTTTAATTTCCTGTTTCTGAGGAAAATAGGCTCACCCTTCTATGGAGACTGAGCTCCTGAGGATTAGACAGGAAGAATTGATAGAGTGAAATCAGTGCAAAGCACAAGGAGAAAAAAATCACACTCTCAATCATTGTTTAATTCTATAAAAGTATTTAGCAGCACTTAGGAGATAAAGTCTGAAACCAAATGCTAAAACCTAAAATAAATTATTAGCAAGAAAGACAATCACGTGATGACTTAATTTTGGTGGACTATGAACATCCCTCCATGGTCTGGCCCAGAATAAAACTTTTTCCAAGCTTCCATGCTAGAAGATGATCACAGTCTCCCCAAGATAGAGAGGGTCTAGTTGTCTCAAACAAACATCTCATCTTCATCAAATCCTACGTGGAATGTTTTATTTATTTATTCATTCATGAGAGACACGGAGAGAGAGGCAGAGACTTAGGCAGAGACAGAAGCAGGCTCCCTGTGGGAAGCCCAATGCGGAACTGGATCCCAGGACCCTAGGGTCATGACCTGAGCCAAAGGCAGACACTCAACCACCCAGGTGTCCCAAAATGTTTTCTTTTTCTTTCTTTCTTTCTTTCTTTCTTTCTTTCTTTCTTTCTTTCTTTCTTCTTTCTTTCTTTTCTTTTCTTTTCTTTTCTTTTCTTTTCTTTTCTTTTCTTCTTTCTTTCTTTCTTTCTCTTTCTTCTTTCTTTCTTTCTTTCTTTCTTCTTCTTCTTTCTTTCTTTTCTTTCTTCTTTCTTTCTTTCTTTCTTTCTTTCTTTCTTTCTTTCTTCTTTCAGATTTTATTTATTTATTCATGAGAGACACACAGAGAGATGCAGAGACACAGTCAGAGGGAAGCAGGCTCCATGTAAGGAGCCCAATGTGGGACTCAATCCTGGGACTCCAGGATCCCGCTCTGGGCCACCAAACTGCTGAGCCACCCAGGGATCCCCCAAAATGTTTTCAAATCATTTCTCATAAGTACCTTTTGTCCAGAAGCCATCCTCACAACCATGTTCTCCCTCAGGATTGCTTACTTCTTTGCTTCAAGGAGGGATTATTTCAAAGCATTAATGGTACCTAGTCTTGTGGGTTATTTTAAGGTCAAAGTAAGTCTGGGGAAGTTTATCATGAAACCAACAATGATAAATTAAAGGCTGTTTGTGTAGTTGAGCTATGATGTCCTTGCCCCGTGCTTAGAAGATCTGAAACATCATTTCTGTCCCTTGATGTAGTGATGGATTTGCACCAAAGGTGTCATTTTCATGGTATCCCTCCCCTGGATTGGCCTGTGCAGTAAAGGCTGTAAAATATCAATAGGCAAGTATTTCCACAATTCTCAGTTGTGAAGACACTAAAATTGAGCGCGTACCTTAATCAGTCCCCACTTGCGTAAGCGATCCTTTTGTGATCTCGGGGGTCTGCGGAGGTGCTGAGATCCCACACATTAAAACAATTTCTCGTAAATAAACAAGTACACAGTTTACATCAATTATCCCGGTTCCTGCACAAGGCAGTGAATTTGTTTATTTATGAAGTAGGAGTAGAAGTGAGTAGGAAGATTTCCTCACGTGTAATTAAGAGCAGGTCACTGTGTGGGTGAATCCTGAAAGAAGGTCGGGTTCAAGAATCTGGGACCCCTAAATGGGAGGCCACGTAACAGGCCCCAGATTAATAAGGCAAGACTTCTTCTCTGTGACCACCCTGGGGTCATACACAGTCTTAGGATTTTACCACGTACATTCAGTGACAATACCAAGTGATATCCTATGATATGATGAAAACCAAGAACTAATTTATATTCTTTTTTTGCAAGTATAGTAACATAAAGACATACTGTATTATGTTGTGTTTTATTTATTTTATTTTTTTTATGTTGTGTTTTAACACTTAGTATTAGTGATTCAGAATTACAGACAGAAAGGAGAAGCGATATTTATTTTAATTATTTGTGTAGATACTTACTTTCTTTTTTTTTTTTTTTTTTGATACTTACTTTCTCATCCAAATATTCCCATTTACACTTGTTCGAAGCTAGGGAGCAAGTCTTCATAACCAGGCATGTGTAGGAGCGACCTGTCATCTTACCATTTTATGAATCTCTTCACGCCCGTCTTTGACACATTAGGCATAGAATCACTTAAACATCTCAGCTAATTAAACAAAACCCACTCTGTGGACTATATGGAAAGCCTTATAAATACATGTACACATGAACACTAAACAGAGGATGTCTTTGCTTACATCCACTGCCTAGGATTTTTTTTTTTATTCCTGGGATTTGACACAGAGACAGAGATTAGGTTTGCTTTAACGTGCTTGGGACTTGGTCGTGAGTCTAACTGAGAATCCATTCTCTCCTGAGTGTACCCATTGGCTATGACAAAACCTTCCAGAATTTGCTGTCCCATGTAGCATGTCTCTTGCAAAGGAATGTCTTCCCTCCAACCGATTTGGAGCAGACATTCATGATTTCACAGCCAGCAAGGTGAATCCCCATGGTCTCCCCCACCCCGTCCTTTCCAGCCCTCCCAAAATAAGAGCCCAGGCTTGGGATAGGGGTATATCCCTTCTGTTTACCCTCATGTTTCGTTTTTGTGCCATCTTGGGGTACTTGATGATCTTCAAGTGTGATCACCCATTCACTTTGAAGAGCATGGGCATTTGACATAGCATTCATAATAGACTAGTAATCCTAGATTATTATGCCAGACAAGGGAAATCCACATATATTCCAACATGTTTGCTTTGCAGATATTCTATTGACCCCACACATAAATACATGGTTCCTTGTATGTGACAACGGAGGATGTAACACATAAATACATGGTTCCTTGACGTTTCAACATGTTTCAACATCTGGACTTCTCTCTAGCAGAGGCCAGGGGCAAAGTCTCAAGGATTTCATTTTCCCAGACCAGATTTAATTCTGTCTAAAACACTGTTCGATGATTCTAATATTGACAACATCCTAACTCCAAACCTGTAGTTAGAAATAAGACTTTGCATAGCAAAAAGGTGGAATATGACTCAAGCGTGTTAGATTCTAAGGTGATCATGGCACGTTTCCCATGTATTTGTATCTTCCTATTGACCCCAGCGCTCAGGCCAGGTGTCACTCATGGGAGGTGGTTGGTGTCCGTCCGTCATGTCTCAAACGTCCCAAATGGCTCCTTGTTCACAGTAAGGGATGTCTGTCCATGGACTGTGTCAGGAGTCGGACTCCACCTTCCTTTGTTTTAAATACTGGTCTTGTCATGAGATGCAGGCTACTCTTTAAAGCATAGAAGTGTAGGATACGAATACCTTTGGATTTCGTATTCATAGCTATCCTCAGTCTTCCTAAAGCTCTCAAATCCTTGTTCCTCCCTTGGGCTCATAGCCATGTGGTGTTTAATAGTCCATTTTGCTTACGTGTTTGTTTTCCTGAAACTGTAAAACAGAGTTTCTCAACTTCAACACTAATGGTGTGTCAGGCTGCATAAATCTTTGCTATGGGTGGTGGTGCTGCCCTGTGCATTGTAGGTTGTTCAGCAACATCCCCAGTCTCTACCCACTAGATAGCAGAAGCTATCTAGTTGTCACAACCAAAAATGTCTCCATAAGGGCCTAGTGCTTCCTGAGGTGGGTGAGCAAAATTATCCCCTTTTAAGCACCACCACTGTAGACAACTAATGGTTTATCCATGACCCCTCCATTAGACAGCAAGTATGATGATGCCAAAGACTATATCCTATTTATATATGAATTTACCCAGGGCTGGAGCACAGCCTGGCTATGTTAGTTCCTCAATCAATATTTATTACATTAAATTGCCTGAATCCAGTGTTTAAAAATTCCTTGAAATAGCAGAAAAGTTTTACCTATCATCATTATCTTCTTTCAAGAGATGATGGTTTCTAGAGACAAGGACATCTCGTAGATTCAACCACAGGCATGAAACGTGCAATCCACATAAATCCTAATTATCATAATATGCAAAGGGGAAAAAACGCAATCTGCAAGTTTCATAGGGAGATACGGCATTCATTTTTGTTCCATAACTCAAGGTTTAGGAGCAGAAGAGACCAATTATTATCAGAGAGATTTATTTTCACGTTGAAATTAGCACAGTTCCCTGAGTTCTCCTTGTATAAACAACCAGCAGTGCATATCTACCTGCCACAGACTCTCTGCTGTCATATTTCTGTAAAGCCAACGACCTGGTGAGGACTTCCTAGATCAAATCGGTGTCTTTGCCTGGTAATTTGTCACCTCTGAGGAAATGTTGACATTGACATGTAATTGGCACGTGTATTTAAACATTTGCATTTTCCTACGTAAATCAAGAAGATGACGGAAAAACTATCACGATGTCACATTCTTGGCTGCGAGGGAGACATCTTTGTGTCCTCTGTAAAGAGAAATTGTCTCCAGCCTCATGGGTCCAACACCCATCATTCCATGTTGGCTTCAGGCAGTACCCTCCCTCCCTCTTAATGGTGATACCAGGAGAAGAGGGATGCCAGTTTTGGGGTATGCCAAAATGGTATGCCTCATTGACACATTTTGTGATTTTTGTCTGTGGTTTTTTTGGTTTTAACCTATTTTCATTTCTCATTATTAGTGGTAATTATGTCTCAGGGGTTATGGTGAATTCTGAATTTGAGGCTATTAAACAATTACTAGGGTGTTTTTTTGTCTACATAAATTAGGAAAAAGTTAGCAGGGAATGTATCTATCAACCCCATTGATCAGTCCATATACACACACACACCTTGTGGATAAAGAATCTATGAACGTTTTTGTGAGAAACAGATAAGGCAAGCTCACTGGGGAACAGTCTTTGGGATCAGTCACATTCTCCTGAAAGCACAATATAGTTGCTATCCAAGATAAAAAAAAAAAAAAAAAAAAAAAAAAAAAGCTCCCACGTAGAAGATACAGGACTTGAGGACATCACAAATAAAATTTGTGCTGAAACTTAGGTACTAAAAAAAAAAAAAAAAGAAAACCTTATGTATTAGTGGTGGGAAACTTAAGCGTTTGCCATGTGCTTTGATGCATTCCCTCTCATCAGGTGTATACTTGTGCTGGATTGCCAAGAAATTAGAAAAAAAGATGAAGAGTAGTTAAGACTAGTAGCTTTCTTCAGGGCAATTTAATTATAAAAGTGATTATTCTTCAAAGATTGTGTCATAAAGAGCTAGCATTATGCACCAGGGGAATAAAACAGATCATATCTTTAAAGGAGATTTGAACCCTGAGTTTTGATTCAGGTGTTCAGTCTGTCTTGCATGAGAAGCAGGGTTTTGACATGAGTAGATGCAGCTTCTAAGAGCTAACTTTGTTATCAACTACAAAGAGGGGAACATAATCCCATTTAAAACAAAGAAAGCACATCCCAAGCTTGGGGAGGGGCCTTAATTTACTTTGCTCACCCATTAAAGATAATATATTGTTTTGAGAGAAGGCTTTGAAGAAACCAAAGGGGGAAAAAAAAACCAGAAATGAGCCGAATTATTCATTTTTATGAAACCTATTATAATTGGTTTACAAGACTCCATAGCACTTGGCAGGAACACATCAGAGTAATTCTATTTAAAAATATTTGGACAGAAAGAGATTGCACGATTAAGCAACTTTGATAGAGAACTTTCCACACTATTTTTGGTATGCCAGAGACTCCGCGTAATGTTTTTAAATGGGGTCTTTGCCAGAGTGAAACACATTAAGGCACGTCGGGTCAACTTGCGCTATTGGGAATTGTGTTGTGATTCATTTTGTAAACCATTTGTTTTGTAAATGACAATACCGGGTTTTCAAGTCCTCAAATCCTCCTGAACAGCTGAAAGTCCAATGTGTTCCGTTCCAAATACTGTTTCAAAGGGAAGATGTACCCCTATTGTTCCATTGTGGTCCTACGTACACGGACAAAGAACATACAAAACGGTTACTCCAAAGTTCAGGCAGTCTGACCTTGGAGATTTGCACGCCACACCAGCCACCTACTGACATATACGCTCCTTCAGGTCTTCTATAGTATGATTCTAATATTTTGAAGAAGAAATGTATATGTCCATAACCTTATTATGGAGGCTCCTGGGTGGTGGCTCCTTGGGTTAAGCATCCGACTCTTAATTTTGGCTCAGGTCATGATCTTAGAGTCATGGGACTGGGCTCCACTTCAGGCTTTATGCTCTGTGGGGAATTTTTTGGATATTCTCTCCCTCTCCATCTGCTTCTCTCCCCTGAAGTAAATAAATATCTTTAAAAAAACAAAACAGGGATCCCTGGGTGGCGCAGCGGTTTGGTGCCTGCCTTTGGCCCAGGGCGCGATCCTGGAGACCCGGGATCGAATCCCACGTCGGGCTCCCGGTGCATGGAGCCTGCTTCTCCCTCTGCCTGTGTCTCTGCCTCTCTCTCTGTGTCTCTAATGAATAAATTAATAAAATCTTTAAAAAAAAAATAAAAAAAACAAACCAAAACAACCTTAGTATGCTTGAATACCAAAAAGGAATTAAACGTACCCTCAACGTTTTCCTCATTCATATCCTACCCACAACACATTGTTCCTTCTTGTGGCATGCAAAGAGTTGCCCTTGCCATGAACAAACCATTTCTCATTCCCTAATAGGCGAAAGTGGGATGAAGCTGTTGGATCAAGCATTAACGTATTAAAAACTAGACAAGATGCTCAAAACAGGGTCACTTGTGCAAAGCCATGCCCCACATCACCAAATAGACACCTGACATCCAACCTAGGTACAGTTTCAACCTCTTCCAGGAATGGCATCTTAACCCAGGCAACCTGAAGTCACCTCATCAGCCCTAGTGAGGTGGTAGACCCTGGTAGACCCATGTTATCCCCTAATGGAAAGTGACCTTGCCATAATCAATTTGCTTTTTGCTAAGAGAACCTCCTTCTTTCCCGTCCCTTCTGCCTATTACAGTCTTCATTCTGTACACCTCCTCAGAGCTCCATTCTACATGATGCCCCATTCAGGAATCCTTGAATGAAGCAAATAAAGTATTTAGAATTTGCTCAGTTGAATTGTTCTATTTTGTTCTGCTTTGTTTTTTACCAAAACTGACCAGTCCCTCTGGCACTTCATTGTGGATGTATGACTACATTCTTCCTCACTGATGGAGAGTGAAGTCCTGTCCTTACCTTGCACACATGGGACATGAAGAGAAGTGGTGTCCCTTGAACCTGGGCCTTCCCCATCCACCATTTAAATGGAATCAACCACAAGTGGGTTGCAGTTGGAAATGCCAGTTATTAGTATCCTGGATCCCTGCATGACTGTGTGGAGCAGAGCCAGCCATCCTCCTGGAAAATGGGAGACCTCATTTTTCTGGTAGATCCTCCTATTACAGCCCTGTATTTTTGGACTGAATAACACACGCTGAGTTATGTATATGATTGTCTGTTTCTTCATGCAAAGTCTAGTCATTTCACTATGATATTAAAAAATACAATTTTGAGGGGCACCTGGCTGTCTCAGTCAGTAAATCATGCAACTCTTGATGTTGGGGTTGTGAGTTCAAACCCAACATCAAGTGTAGAAATTACTAAAAAATAAGATCTTAAAAAAACCCCACCAAAATGCAATTTTGAAGGCATTTTACCTCGTGTATTTTTGAATGGGAAAATAAAGGATTTTACTACTTTCAAGCAATTTTGTTCATGACATGATGGCTCTTCAAAGCTGAAGAAATGCTGCTTGATCTGTTTCATTATGGGGTGATGGTTTGTGTGTGGAAGATCATCAAATCAGAATCAAAGGACTCATTTGCTAGCTCTGAAGACTTTGAGCCAATTAATGATTGTCTTTAATTCTTAGTTTTTATGTTTCAGAAGGAACTGTGAACTGAAATAAAAGTGTTGTCGCAAATATAAATAAATTTGGAACAGATGCTCCATAAATACTCAATGTGCTTATCAGTCTGGCATCTGCAGGTATTTCAAGAGAAATGTGAAGAACCTTCTGTGGTTTTATCTCCAGGAAAGTAGAGGCAGCTAAATGATGTTCTATTCCTATGTCAGCAGTGAAGTAAGGAAGAAAGGAAGTTGTATAGGAAAATTACTTTAAACCAAATTATCAAGGCTCTAAGTTTTACCTGAAACTAGCCATCAATGTATTTTTCAGCATGAAAAATGTACAGATACCAGTCATCAAACTTCTCATTTTAAATTAAAAAATTTATGGATGTTTATCTACTAGTTTTTATTTTTGATTATATGACTTTTTTTTTTGAAAGAACTACTTTATTCCCAACATGAAGAGACTTGAAAATGTCTACTTTTATTGTGCATTTTGGGTCAATGTTTTGTGGGTTTTTTTGTGTTTTAAGAAATACTTTACATAAAAAATTTTATTAATTTATTTGAGAAAGCACACAAGCAGGGAGAGGGGCAGAGGAAGAAGGAAAGAGTGAATCTCAAGCAGACTCTGTTGAGTGTGGAGCCCAACGTGGGGCTCATTCTCACTTCTCTAAAATCATGATCTGAGCTGAAATCAAGAGTCAGATGCTCAACCAATGGAGCCACTCAGGCCCCCTTTCTTGCTCTTTCTATATTTCCATGGATGTATCACCATTCTTCCTTCCAAAACATAATATTGGAGCTGCCATTTGCGATCATTTTGTATTTTCTTCCATTTACTCCTTGCTTGGCTTGTAGACTTTTAGTGAGTTACGTACTGAAGCTCCTTCTCTAAAGATTTTTTTTTCTGAACATAGGCAATTGTAAACATCTCCTGTAGCTGTTTTATAGAAATATGTACCACATCAAAACATGGTATAGAATATATATATATTTTTTAATTTTTATTTATTTATTATAGTGGTATAGAATATATATATCCATTCTCCTTCAACTCCTTTTTGGCAAATGTTCTTATGGGATCCCATATCTTGCCTTTATGAAATTTATAGTTCAACATGTTGGGCAGGAAGACTTATCATGGGTGAGAAGGAGCATGTTCAATACTGCATGGACCCTCCCTCTGTGGTAATGATAAGAAGAATCTTGGAAAAGGAGGCTGGTGTGTAAATGCATGGGTATGTTTCTCATTTTTCTGTAGGTTTATAATGAACATGACTTTTATGTTGCATAAATGCACACTGTGGGGCATAATAATTTCTATTTTGTCAGTAAAAGATCGCTTCTACATCTGGCAGGGGTGATAAAAACCACCTCAAAGCTGTCCACGTATATATTCTGAGAAACCATCTACATGTTTTCTTGTCTTGTATTCAAAGCATAGCAAATATAAAAGACAGCTTCATTAACAATGAGATGGATGCCCAACTGCTTTCTGGGTGCAGAATGTTCTGGGCAAGCCTAGGCAGATGGATTAGTGCCAACCTGAAAAATTAATACAATTAGAAACAGGTGTAAACATGATCGCCAACCAACAGAGCCGTCTCCCTAAAAATAGTGAACTGTTTCAGCCTCCAACTACAAACCTTGATTTATGTATCTTTCAAGCTCGAGATAATTTCGTCCCCTCTCCCTCATACCTTCGTTCCCTAACATTCAAAATGCATCAACCGTGAAAAATACCCGGGGCTCGGAACATTAATAAGAGTTTGGAACATGTTTCTTCCTGAAGGTTTTATATCTTCAGACATCCTCCCATCTGGGGCGGCATAGGTATGTGATAAACCCAGTTCAAAAGGAATGTAACCGGCATGAATGAAAGATATTGAAAGTTTATATTTACCCTGTAAATCACACACCTGGTCTCAAATTCTCTGACCTCAGAGATGCTTGCCGTTCCACCTAGCATAAGCGGAAGTTTGCCAATTACTTACTCGAGGAGGCAAAATTATATATATATATAGTTGCATTAGGGAGATGGAAATCTGAGAATCCTTTTATAGAATTATAATCTTAAAAAAAACTTTACTAATCGAGGATATAAATTAGAAACTTAGGTGGAGGGCTATGTACAAAAGCAAAAATGCATAATTTTGCTGAAGAAAGGCTGCATAACACGTTTTTGGGGACTTGGCTGTGACATATTAGATTGGTCAATGCTCAGTTAATTCGGTACCCAGAAGGCATGCTTCTGCTCTGACACCAAGGAAGGGTGCCTCGTTCCTATATATTTGAGGGTCCCCTGCATGTCAGCTGCCTTGCAAATATACCACATTTAATTAGCTTCAGCATCGTCCACATCAGACCCACCCTGGAAAGTTTTAGAAAGTCTCTAAGTAGGTAATTGCTACATTTTAACCTCAGGGAATGACCCATTGGCCAACCATCTCCCTATCCTTTCCTTTTTTTTTTTTTTTTAAAGATTTATTTATTTATTTATTCATGATAGAGAGAGAGAGAGAGAGAGGCAGAGACACAGGAGGAGGGAGAAGCAGGCTCCATGTCGGGAGCCGGATGTGGGACTCGACCTCGGGACTCCAGGATCGTGCCCCAAGCCATAGGCAGGCGCTAAACCGCTGAGCCACCCAGGGATCCCCCTCTCCCTATCCTTTCCAAATGAGGAAGAGAGATAGTCTGAGAAATAAATTCTGGGTCTCCCTGCCGCTCCATGTCACAGGAAGAAGTGAAGGAAGAAATGCGGTAACTTTGATAAATGGGTCTCTTCTGTTTCGAGAGTTTCTCAAGGCACATGAGAAAATGAGAAAATAATAACTCAAATAAGCAGAAAAATATTCGAGGGTAATTTATGAGCTTCATTGAAAATACTCCCGTAATTATTTTCTATAAACTAAGCTGGTAGTAATTAGTGTCTAGTGGTGATAGACACTTCCAGTATAGACGCATACGGGTTGCTCGACCGGGTCACCCTCAACTTATATAAGCAGGATTATATAGAACAGGTGTTTGTACAGAAAGACCTCAGTGAAATCATCAATGATCTTATTTTCCTTTGTATTATTTCGTGTATTTTAAACCTTTGGAAAAAAAAATAAAAAATAAAATAAAACTTTGGGTTTTATCCTCAAAGCCTAATCATGTCAATCCATCATTTTTAAATAATAGATCAACCTCACAGAATTTATAAGGAAAGACATCACCTCCTGAATTATCTCTCCATAAAATAAGCTTAGTTACTAACATACAGTTTTTAATTTAAGCTTAAGGATGCTCCTTAATATTTCACTTTGAATTACTAGGTCTCCCTCCCATTAAACTGACAGATGCTTTCACTCCAGCAACAAATACGGGTTTTCTTCGCCCCAGGGGAGGATAGGCTGCAGAACAGTCTTGGCTTAACAAGACGGGTTGAGTACAGAGTCCTATTGTTGAACCCTGCTCAAAATTCTTTGCCCATAAATGTGTGCTGTGTAATTCAGTATAATGGCCGGATACTTTTCTAGGATGGAATTTGCGTTTTTGCCTTGATTTTAAGGCTCATAAATTAACGGAGGCCTCCGTAGTCCGTGGTGTCAGAGTCTGGTAGAACTTCTGCCCTGTGATCACGATCGGGGTGGGTTGGCAGACTCTGAGTGGGGAAAACACACGATCTTGTCTTCGCTGAGTTGAAGAATTTTCACTTGACCTTGGGATGAGAGGAAAGAAGAGATAAAGTCTCCTATAGGTTGTCGCAAGGAGGCCATTGGGTAAAATGAGTGTTGCTTTTGCCTTGGCTTGGTGGTGTCACCTGCATTCTTGCTCACTTGACCCTTACTGTGATTGAGCATGTCCTTCTGCTCCATTGACGAATGTTCCCATCTAGCAATATCTCCCGTTTTACTAACGAGATCAACAGTCCTGGCAATGATGCGGGATGGGACCTGCTACAAGAACCTGCCCCAACCTACCAGAACTTACTGGGCCGTCCCGCTGGGCAGGCTTCTGTGGTCTCGCTCTGCGTTCTGCACACTTTCTCCTTAGGAACAGCCTCAGGGTCTGTCCTCCTGGATGTGGCATCCTAAAAACCATCTGTGACTTAGAAGCACATCCAATAGCCCACTTTTAGTGTAGACTGACCCGATTTCATGGTTACTTGTCCCTCTTCTTTCTGTGGTTCCTTCTCAAGATGTTGGAATAGCACCAGCTCCCTTCTGACCGCACAGATAACACATTTCTCCCACCTCCTTCCCTCACCTTCTTTTCCAACACCACGCATCCAACCACCTCTTACAGTAACTCTCTCATCCTGCCGTCTTCAACCCAGGACTTCTGCAAAATCCGTGCTGGTTTTCTCAAACATTGGACATGGTCTTTTCTCCCTGGAGATCTGAGAGCATCCCAGACCTGGGGAGTCCGCTGCCCTTTTACAGGGCTTCTTGAAGGATCTGAACACATCGCTTTGTCTGCACAGTCTTTGAGACCATGTGGCCAAGGGACCTAGAGACATTGTTTCTCATAAGTTAGAATATGTACATTGGATCAAATACTGAAAGGCAAACTTGTATTTTTACCACCACATCCAGACTTTATGATCTCCGAGGGAACTGAAAAATATCACTGTGTGTGTGTGTATTTTCCCCATTTTTACATGCTGTTCAGAGTAGCCTGAAGAACCATTAACTGTGTTTTCACAGTACAAAATGCTCCTAGCCTCAATAAAATGAACACACTAAAAGTAAACTTTGAAAATCACTACAAATGTGCTCAGGATGAGACACATAGATTTAGTAGATCAGTACAAGAAAGTGTTCTAATTGGTTTAAATGAAATAAAAATTCAGTATTCTCTTTTTAATTAAAGTAGAATTTGAAAATATTTTAAAATGCAGTTTATTCTGTTTTTTTTTTTTTTAAGTTTTTAAGTGTAAGGGTTTTTTTTTTTCCTATTTATGAGAATAAGCCATGCGATAAAAGAGGAATTCTCATTAAAACCTATAACCCAAAACACTTGAGTATTTCTCTCTGATGAACTGATTCATGATTTATGCATCATTCCACTGGGTTTTATTTCACAGGGACTTTAATCTCAGTTAAGTAAACATCCTTTGTAGAAAATCGGATCCTAAAATATCTGAGAGTCTACAACATATTTTTGATAAAGTCCGATTCATGCAAGAACATCACACAATGATGTTTTATCGCAAACTCCTTTAAATTGGGTGGAATTAGTGCATGTTTACAAGTTGTAATCACGCATCCGGCGCTGAAAAAGATTCGAATTCCGTGCTGTGACGTGGAGCTGGCTATGTAAGGACAGGGTTACGGTGGAGGGGCAGCCAGACGGGACAAAGGCCTTCTGCATCTCCATTTCCACCTCTGCGGGCAGCATCATTGCACTTCATACCTTCCCGCTCCTGCTCGCTTTGCAGACATGGACACAAGCCACATGAGGTCTTCCCCATTCTGGGTTCATTTACTCAACGACCGGTGGAATGTGGACATTACTCCCTTTAACCTATCATGGCAATAGGACCATACTGAACGCAAGGAGGTTGAACCATCAACCAACCAAGGGTCCAGCAAGGATGAAGAGAAAAAAATCTGCTACCTTGTTTCAAGAAAACTCCTACTCTGGACCTTGAACATCTCAAAGTGTAGCTTGTCCCCATGGGGTGGAAATAGCCTGGCTGAGAGTCACTGTAATGCGTCAGGACATCAGTGCTCTGTGGATGGGGTGCTGGGTTGGACGACCAGTAGCGTGAGTTGCTTGTAATATGTGGTAATGCATGTCCCCCCAGAAATGAAGGCGGTGTCCATTGCTTCACTCTGGCATGAATGAAGACAATTCATACCTGCAATGGGTAGATTTCACAATATCCAGAATCTTAGTGGAGGCCATTAAGTATAATATTTCAAATTTCCCTAGGTGGGTAAATGAAAAAATAAAAGTAAACTTGAATTAAATAATTTAATGAACTGGGTCCTCTTTATTGAACTATTTTTGAAGGGCGACACTTGCATAATATTTTTATGCAGGGTTGACCTCTCCGTTCCCTAAATGATATTAAAGACTGTGGCTATTTTGGAATTTAGTAAGAGAAATACAGTTTCAAGGATCTCCTTGTACTGTTTTTCAAGAAATATATTTTCCACATCAGCTGCTCTGAGTTGAGTTGCTGGGATTTTTTTTTTCTTCTCAATCTTCCCAAGTACATATTTTTTTCTTTTTGGATGGTTTCTGAAAGATCCATCGTCCATTGTATCGATACGATTGAGATGGCACAGGCTCCAGAATGTCAGTTGGTAATGGGGAATCCTGCAAATTTAGGTTTCTGTGTGATTCCCAGGAAGCAGGTGATGGAAATCCAATCAAAACTAGGTTGCAAAGGAAAACTGATGAATTAACTACTAAGAAAATCCAGAGGTGGGGGAAAAGAGTAAATCGGTTCTTCCTAAAAACAAAATTGACTATATTCTCCTATTTTTTTCCCATTTGTAAGTAAAAGGGCTAAAATCTGTCCATTTTTCTAAGGCCGAAATCTTCCAGTTTTACTCCCACTAAATTTGTATGTCTGGGTGTGTGTCCACTAAATTTGTATGTCTGGGTGTGTGTGTATCTGTGCTGTCAACTGTCGAGAGATTTAGTCATATTTTTTTGGAAGAACCATATCCTTAAATTGTTGAACCACATTTTTCACCTATTCCACTAAGAACGTGGATACTTAGAAAACGACCATTTCTGGGATCGGAGGGGAAGTCAGTCATCCTCTAGGCTAAGTATCTTGCTAGCTCCACTTTTTTCTGCAATATTCCACCAATGTATTGTCCAATTTATTAGCCTCAGTCTATGCTTCTGTATTTTCAGGAGCAGGTGAATTTGTGCCTTGAAGGAAACAAGCCAGAGTTTGTGACCTTTCACGGAGACATTGCAGAAGGGTCAATGCAATAACAGGAGACTTACGTATCCATATTCATTCCACATTAGGGAAAAAACACTCATATGTTTCCTTCACCTGAGTTACAAGAGAGAATAATCCTTGATTCCCATTTTAAATTCTGCAGTAGTTTCCAGATATATTCAATTTAATTGTGGTTGCAAAGCTAAGGCGAGTTCCCACCCGTTTGGGGGTCTCTCTTTTGTTGTTGTTTTATTTATTTTTTCTTTTTTTTTTCAATGTTGGCACTGTATATTGTGAAAACGTCTAATACCAAGCAAAGGGGCAGTGTAGGCTGACCCGTTCATCCCAGGCATTAAATAATCCGTATTTCATAAATAAAGGTGGGGAGGACCCACGACACTAAATGAATCATCAGAGATCTCATTAGGACTTACATTTCCTTTTAAAAAATTGTGTCACCTTTCCAATCTATTATGCTAATGTCTTGGTTCTCAGAGAGGCATAAATATTTTTCAAGACACCCCTTTACCCCTAACTGGGCTTTAAAAATTTTTTTTTAAATTTTAAAAAAAATTTTTTTAACTGGGCTTTTTAAAATAAATTTGCTGGGGGAATATTTATTACCGTTTATGTCAGAATTAGTTAAAAGCAGGGATACCTGGCTGGCCCAGTAGGTAGAGCATGGGACTCTTGATCTCAGGGTTGTGAGTTCAAGCCCCACATTGGGTGTAGAGATTGCTTACAAAGATCTTTTTTTTTTTTTAAATAAAAACACATAGTTTAAGAAAAATAGATATCTTATTTTTATTTACTCTCTGCATTGTAAAATAGAACGAGGTTGGGCACCTGGGAGGAAAATGTTTAGGTTCAGCTCTACTGATCATGGATTATGTGAACTCAGATCGAATCTTTCTGTATTTTGGCTATTCTGTTCTCTACCATTTATAATTTTTTATCCTTCCAATTCTTTATAGTGGTAAAAAAAATAAACAGGTAGCACAGAGTCTAGAATTTTAACAGCATTGAAGTATACGATTGCTGACTTTTATTTTTCGAGACACAGTTGACCTGTAACATTGTGTAGATTCCAGGTGTGCAATGTGACGATCTGATACTTTGCATTGCGATTAACAGCACAGCCTGAGCTAGCACCTCCATCCCGACACAAAATTACTATTTCTCTTCTTGTGGTGAGATCATTGTAGATCTAAATTTGAAGTCGACGATACAGTATGCTTGACTGTGCCTTAGATCTGCAGAGCTTGACTCATGTGCCAGTTGCTACCCATGGCAACTGCCATTCTACCTTCTGTTTTTGTAAGTTTGACTATTTTTTTAGATTCCATGTATTTGTGAGATTACACAGTGTTTGTCCTTCTGTGTCTGGCTTATGCCACCAAGCTTAACACCCTCATGATCCAATCCTGTTGATGTAAATGGCAGGATAATATACCACGGTGTATATATATTCCTGTGTAAATACATACCAATATTATTACACACACACTGGCAGTAAGTATATTCACAAGCGTGGTACAACCATCACCACCATCCAGTTCCAGCACTTTCCAAAGCAAACCCTCCTGCCATGAAGTCGTCACTTCCTGGGGCTCTCTCCTGGTGACCCCTGGTCACCACACCTCTGCTCTGTGTCTCCATAATTCACCAATTCTGGACAGCTCACATCAGTGCAATCCTATATTCTCTGGCCTTCCATCCTGTAACCCAGTTTAAGTTTTCAGGGTACAGTGCATGAGAGCTTTGATCCTTTTTGCATTTAAACAATGTGCATGGATTGTATCCTGTTCATCCATTCATCCGAAGATGAATGTTGGGACAGCTTCCACTGTTTTTGCTATTGTCACTAATAAGTCCACAGTCATCCGTGTAGCTGTTTTGTTTTTCACTTGTTTTTATTTTTATTTTTTGTTTATTTTTTAAATGCGTTTGAATTCAGTTTGCCAACATATAGTATAACACCCAGCGCTCATCTCATCATGCGCCCTCTTTCATCCCTGTCACCCATTTACCCTTATCTGTATTTGTTTAAACACCTATTTGCAACCTTTTGACTTTCTTTTCCTTTCCATTTTTTTTAAAGATTTTATTTATTTATTCATGAGAGACAGGAGAGAGAGACAGAGACACAGGCAGAGGCACAGGCAGAGGGAGAAGCAGGCTCTCTGTGGGGAGCCCGATGTGGGACTCTGGGATCATGCCCTTTGCCAAAGGCAGGTGCTTTTGGCTTTCTAGCTAGGACAAGAATTGCTGGGTAATCCTCTACTGAGCATTGTGTGTTTTTTATTTCAACACACATAGCTGTGATTTCCACAGGTCTACGTAAACACGAAATGTTAATGACATTTTTTTGTTGTTGTTGCTATCAATTGACTGGTATCCATTAAAATAATCGTTTTATACCGTATATGGTTTATAGGGGGGGGGTGTCTGAAAATAGGAGCAATATATATTTTGATGTGCTTATTCTGTCATTACTGATCCGTTCCAATCACAAATTGCTCTCAGAGCCAAGTCTGTGACTAATTCACTTTACTATAGGATAGACTGCCCATTAAAGATGATCCAGCAATTCATAGGTGCTTTAAAACAATTTGAACACGAATCCTGTGGCACACACCAGATATTATTCATGGCCATTGCCACTTTATTATTTTTCTGGCCACTTTATTATTTTCTGGCAAGTATTACAGACGCCTTCATGCATTGCACCATTTCCGTAACAAATCTATGGCCAGATTGAATGATGTATAGGGTCATGATTTTGTCAAAATGTCTACCGGTCTTATTTAGGGGGTCTTGTTTTTTTATTGGTCTTATTAAAAAACATTAACTAGACATAACAATCTAGAAAGCTATTCATGGAAAACCAAGGTGCACTGTTCAGTGAGACTCTCTGCTTGCAATTAAGAAAAGTCCTGAGGGGTGGGTGCAGATCTGCTCATTGCATGCAGACACCGTCAGAAATGCTAGGCTCGCAGATTGGTCTTGCACACAGGACATTGCAAATTAGGGAATGGGACCTCTGAAGTCGCCCCATGCTGGTCTCCAGTCTCTGTTGCTCCAGACTTTGCATTTGTTTGCATAACTGAGTGGAGCAGCAGGACAGGGTAATTACCACCATCCTTCTAGGAGCACATTAATCTGCTCTAAACTGTGGGGAGGAAATGAAGCAGAAAGGGGCCCAGCAGGCAAATATTTCTTTTGTGTGTGGCAAACCTCAAACCCAGTTTCAATCTTCAAACGCCAACTTGTAATTTATCTTCCTGTTCCCGGACAGTCCGCAATTACAATACCAGGTAAAAGGAAGAGATTCAGGCGGGTTTTCTAAACGCTTGGTGGAGGTTGGCTAATGATCCTTCTGCTTCAATGTGACCCCTGTGCCTGTGTCCCCGTCTGCTCGTTCTGAGACCTCAGTCTTCATCAGGAACCATCTCCTTGCACAAGAACTACAGCTAAAAGTTTGCAGAAAATAACCAAGGCATCAGCATCATTTTATCCTTTATTTAATCTTTATTTATCTTTATTGTTTCATATTTATTCATCTTTCCATTCTTTATCTTTCTTGTAAAACATGGTGTGTTTGGATGGAATCGGGAATGCGCGATGTGTTTTTCAACTAAATAAAAATGGAAACAAAGCACATTACAATTTGTGGTGTGCAGGGAAAAGACAACAACAAAAAATTGCATCTTTGAGTGCGTGCATTAGAAAATCAGTCTTGGACAAATGATTTAAGCCTCTGCTTAAAAAGCCAGGAAAATAAGAGCGTATTCAATCTAAAATAAATGCAAGAAAAATAAATAGTAAACTTAGGAACGAAAATCAATGAGGGACAAAAGAGTTAAACAGATAAAACCAATTAAATCAAAATCTGGCCCTTTGGACAATTTTATTAAAAAGGTGAATTCCTAGCCATTCTTGCCAAGAAAAAGAAAAGACTAAGAAATACGATAAGGAGACATTCCTAAAGACTTTAGAAATATTAATATAATGATGACTGTTATGAACAACTTAACCTGACAACACAGATCGTGAACAAATCCTCTGAAGGACACAAATGACCAAAGCTCACACACACACAATAACCTACATAGATCTGTGGATATTTAACAGATTCATGATAAAACACATTTCCCCAAATAAAACTTGAAGAAGAGATGGTTTATCAGGTGGAACTTAAAATTGGAAAAAATACCGAATACATTTAAAATCATCTAGAAAACATAAGAGAAAGGACTTTGCAACTCCTGTAATGAAGCCAGTATTCTCACGACCCCCCCCCCCCAAAAAAAAAGACATTTCAACAAAAAGAAACTACACATGAACATCCCCAGGGAATCCAGGTTTAAAATCCTTGAAACATGTTGATAGATCAAATCCAGGTTTGTATAAAAACAGTCCTGTATGTTGGCCACCATGGGTTGAACCATAAGAATATCAAGTTATCAGGTTGGTGTAACAACTCAGTAATCCATCAGTGTAAGTCAACGTATTAACAGAATAAAAATGAAAATCTGTACAATAAGAACCATGTGCCATGAAGAAGTGAAGCAGAAGAAGCAGTTGACAAAATTCAAATATAAGCACTAAACAACACGACTTTTCTGCAGGAAACCCTTAAGACGTTGTTTGTCATGGTCCTTTAGGAAAATATGTTCTGGAGAAGAGACACACAAAAGCCAGGAAAATGATAATAATAATTATATTTCGTTAATATTTGAATTTTCTGTTTTTAAAAACACACTTAGCAATGCGATAAAATGACTCAACAAATTAGGAGGAAAGTTGTACAAAATAAGTAACGCATAAGGGTTTTTTAAATCAGAGTATTGGAAGAACTCCTACAAATGGTCTGTCTTGGTTGGGATGATCTTTACATAGTTATATGTATTTCTAAGAATCCACCAAGTTCTAGAATTTTTATTGCAAATTGTAACTGTGTGTTTTATTGTCGATAAGTTACTCATCAGTGAAGATGGTTAAAATTTTTTTTTCTGAAAAAAAAAAAAAAAACAGTGTGGATCGAGGGAGTTTATGAACTTTCCCTCTTAGAGCAACCACATTGGACACAAACTCCAATTGCCTCTGGGAAGGGAAGGTCGAAATCATGATTTCCCTGAGACCCTGGGTTCCAGATCTTCTCTGAGATGGTGAGGCTGACTTCCACACCTGATCTCAGCCAAATGGTCAAATTTATTTTATTTTATTTTATTTTATTTTATTTTATTTTATTTTATTTTATTTTATTTATTTATTTTACTATTTAAATTCAACTAGCCAACATATCATCATTAGGTTCAGATGTAGAATTATTTACCAGTTGCGTAAAGAAAAATTTATCTCCTATCTTGTATCTTTGACCCCAGGGATTTTCATTCCTCACTTTGTTTTAGCCTAAAATGAGTGTTTTTTTTTTTAAAATATATTCAGAAGTTTTGTTCTGATTATTTCTCCCCAAACTCTAAGAAATTGAAAAAGACAAGATGAGAGAAACGAGTATCTTGATGTGCCCTGTCTATAAAAGAGTTCTCTTTACATTGAACTAAATGACTTTTAAAAATGAAATGTGAAAAAAAAATTTTAATAAAAATTAAATGCGATTAGTGGGGCTCTTGGGTGACTTTGTCTGTTAAGTGTCCGACTCTTAATCTCAGCTCAGGTCTTGATCTCATGGTCATGAGTTTTACATTGGGCTGGGTGTGGAGGCTACTTGCAAAAGAAAACAAAAGCAAAAACAAAAAACCTAATCTGCTAATGATATATATATAAAAAAAAATAGGAGTCACGTTAGCAAAACAGAGTTGACAGCTCTCTTTATGTCAGTTAAAGTTCACAGTTAGAATTTGATCAGTAATGATCAATAAAGATGACGAATGGAAACATGAAATTAGTAGCAGTCCCACTGTTTGCCATACTTTCCAAACATAGACATGAAATAAAGAAATCCAATGCATTAGAAGATGGTTTTGAAACTCAGGACAAATGTCCTGCATCCAAACTCCAATTCCGGCCTCCATTTCCATTCTTGGACAACACCCAAATCAAGGTTGGAGATTCGTTCAAGAAATAAGAATAATCATAGTAATAGTAGTAAGGATACTACGTGAGGGCCATTTTGGAATTCATGATGGGATTCCTCTTCCCTAATTCCTGTGGGACTGCAAACCACACCATCGGGATTAACTGAACTCACATAATGTCACCCATTGTGATACGAAGCTAGGTTGAAAGTCGTAATCT
The DNA here is from genome assembly GCF_048418805.1 of Vulpes vulpes. Taxonomy (NCBI): domain Eukaryota; kingdom Metazoa; phylum Chordata; class Mammalia; order Carnivora; family Canidae; genus Vulpes; species Vulpes vulpes. The sequence goes on along the minus strand of NC_132796.1, from coordinate 2,441,056 downwards.
GGGGTAATCTGACTCCACACAAACGGTCCTCTTAGATCTGACTCTTTTGTACAACACATTGTAAGCCACGCTCTCATGCCATCATTTCAAAGCCTGTAGAAATTATAAGATGTCAGTGCACCACGCTTAAACCATCGCAAAGAAATAAGACAGGCCTCAGTCTTTTTTTTCCATCCCCGCCCCCCCCCCCCGAAAACCCCAAATCCCATTGAAGGAAAGATAGCTGAAGGTAGATAGCAAGGAGCACACGGATTGCAAAAAAAGGAAATATATTGCATTTCACTTGTTAACTTTTGCAAAGAGCAGATAACAGTTTGCAAAGAAGCAGGATGAGATAATGCCAACAAAAAAGGTGGCAGGGGGAAGAAAAGTCGCTTTGATACACACTATCTGTGTGAGAGAAAAGGAAATCTGAGACCAAAATAACCCCTCCGGATCCACGAGGAATATTAAATCAGCGTCCACTCTCAAATGCCAGCTACTGAATGCTGGCGGAAGACGTGGTGAGAATGGTTTAGCCAGAGGGTCCCCCATTCGAAGGGATTCGTTACCAAACAAGCGTGCGCTTGGACAGCCAGTGCTCCCGCCTTCCTTGCTGCTCGCTGAGGTCCTGTTTTTGCAGCATTCTTGGTCCTGCATCTTGGAAGAATGAATCCATAGCCCGGACAGACAGTGGTGGCCAGCAGAGCAAAGTTCATGGAGCAAATAAAAGCATGAAGCTCCTGGAGAGGACGGGGGTCTGCGGAGCGTTGCCCTTTGAGCTTCCAAGTGTAGGGGTTTTATAGGAACTCCCTCAAGCCCCTTGACACTGCACCTGTGCTCGTGGGCCACAGGGCTTTGATCATGCACCTGTGTACCTGTCTCACTACTACTCCCGTGTTGGTGGTCTTGTGGGCTGGCATTCGGGGCCTATGTGATGGCGACCGATGTTTCATGGTTAATTATTTAGTTCCTGCAAAAAGCCTTTTCTGCAAAAGTGGGTAGACAGGAAGCCACGGTGTACCCGGTCTTCCCCTTCCACCATGTGGAGAGCACAGAGATCCCAAGGCTCTGGTTCTCAGATAGCTGCCAGAGACACAAATAAGGCTGGGTCAAGAACGGTTTGCACATTTCAAAATGTAAAGTTTAAAGCACATGCACACACTTTGCGCTTCAGAGAGAATAGTAGAGCCTTACAACGACCTACAATGTGTAAAATACCAACTCTCTGGCTCTTTACAGAAGTTTCCCAAGCCATCCCCTACTGGATAGCAAATATTTATGGAGAGTGAGTAGCTTACCTTTTCGTCTCTATGGGTTTTTTTCCCCAGCAAACCCTAAACATGTGCATAATACCCTATAGCACTCCGCACAATGAGGTGTCACCATGTCGCCACTTAGCTGAAATGCCTCCTTTGACAAGTATCCTGCTTTCAGATGCTTCCTTGAAAAGAGGCCATCGTGCACTTGTGATTCTTTACCAAAAACAGACAACCCGGGATCCCTGGGTGGCGCAGCGGTTTGGCGCCTGCCTTTGGCCCAGGGCGCGATCCTGGAGACCCAGGATCGAATCCCACGTCGGGCTCCCCGTGCATGGAGCCTGCTTCTCCCTCTGCCTGTGTCTCTGCCTCTCTCTCTATCTCTCTGTGACTATCATAAATAAATAAAAAAGAAAATTAAAAAAAAAAACAGACAACCCTCCCTAAAAATAACAAAAACAAACATAAAACCAGACAAACAACCAACACCGCCCTGTTTTGTCCTCGCGTTACATGGTTGCAATATATCTTGAAAGCGGAAGCACTGGCAGTTCTACAGAGGAGGTCAGAGATATTCTTGAAGCTTTTGTTTGTTGGGCTTCTTGGAAACAGTGTTAAAAGTAAAGGAAAGGCACAGCTCAGAGTGTTTTGTGGGACGGGAATGCAATAGTGTTGCATGGGGGCAGGTGGCGGCTACACCTGCGGGGAGCACCCCATACTGTATAGACTGTGCAGCGACTATGCTGTACACCCAACGTGCATGTAGTAGTGTGTCCAGTAGACAATTGAAAAGTAACAGGCCACCCCACTTTGCACGCAGACCTCTCACTAGGGCTCATCAGGGGCTGAGCTCTTTGGATTCAAGATTTGCATTTACCCACCGGGAAGATGACACACATTTTCACAAGAGCTGACCCATTGCACCTGGCTCCCCCCCGTAGCCGCCAACATGGGGTTGTTGCAGAGAGACTGGAGACCTCCCGAGTGGACTCCTCTTTGATGCATAAATGAGTTTGTTGTTGAATGTACACTATAAAATACCTGAGGGCAGCCTTACCATATGGGAGAAATAACTACAATAACAGGAATTTCTCGGGAGGTTCAGGCAGCATTTTTGGTTATGGAAAGAACATTATTTGCTTAGTCATATTTTATATATTTCTCTTTTTTTAAAGATTTTATTTATTCATGAAAGACACACAGAGAGAGGCAGAGACACAGGCAGAGGGAGAAGTAGGCTCCATGCAGGGGGCCCAATTCAAGACTTGATCCCGGAACCCCGGGGTCACGCCCTGAGCCAAAGGCAGACTCTCAACCATTGAGCCACCCAGGAGTCCTGAGACTACGAATTTAACTTAATCTCATCTTTAACAAATCCCTTTACAGTAGAATCTAAACTAGTGTTTGAATATCTCAGGACTGGGGGAACCCATTAACACGAGCTCTCTGGCCGTTTTATGATAAATTTGCCAAAATTAACTTATGACGAATTAAAGCTCGTTTTAAGCACATCCGTGGTTGTGTGTTTAATTTGTATCACATTTTGTAAGGTAGAGACCTTCCTTTGGTTTGAATTGGGTATATCAGTTCTTCGTCTTTTTTGTTGTTGTTGTTGTTGTTGTTGTTTTATTAATGATTTTTTAATTCATTTTTATTTATTATTTTTTTAAACTTTTATTTATTTTTTAATTTTTAATTTTTTAATTTTTTAAAAAGAGTTTATTTATTCATGAGATAGAGAGAGGCAGAGACACAGGCAGAGGGAGAAGCAGGCTCCATGCACCGGGAGCCTGATGTGGGATTCAATCCCGGGTCTCCAGGATCGCGCCCTGGGCCAAAGGCAGGCGCCAAACCGCTGCGCCACCCAGGGATCCCCATCAAATATATTTTAAAAAATACTCATTAATATGAGGTCCAACAGGGCAAAGTGTATAGAGAGCAAGCAATGTTTTTGATGCACGGTGCATCTGCCTTCAATCTTATTACTTGCTTAGAGAACTGCCAAGCAAATAGTCTTTAAAAGCTTGCAAAGTTGAGCATCCGGGTTCCCAGTTTTATTCACATGGATTTGCAGTAATTTTTTCCCCTGTACGCGTATCATCATTATAAACATAGATAAATGAATACATAAATATAAGTCAAGTAAACATTTCATGGAAGCTTCTGCTCTCAGGTAAAATATAAGATAAATATGCGGACTGAACGCACCCTGAACAGTGAATAATAGCACGAGTCTGTTCAGCGCGTGGCCTGTCGCATTCTAGCACATTCTTTTGTAAACACGCTGTTTTCTGCGTGGCTGCCACCTTTGCTTCAGTCTATCGGGCAGTGTCTTCATCCCTGGGCCTCACATCCCAAGGAGAACCCTGCGATTCAGGACGTTTCCATCATTTTCGGTCCTCAGGCTTAATTCCTCCAATCTTGTCCCAGAGAATGGAATGCAAACATTTATTGCTGGAAGACTATTCTTATTTTCACTTTCACAGAAATCTCAGATTTTTAGGAACCATCTACGTTCCTGTTTCACATTAGATTTCCTGATACTGTTTACCGTTAAGTTTGTATTTAGGGTTAGGGAATTGCTACCAACATTTTTGTAGTCCTAAATTCATTACGGAATGCTTTAGGAACAGGGCCATTCTGTCATGATTTTATTCACGTGCAAATATTTGCGAATTACATTACCAGTGTAGCTCTCTCTTCCTACTTTGAATTTATCCATTCGAAGTTACAGATTTAAACAATTATCATCTGACAATATACCCTTACATTTTTTTTTTTTTTTAGAGATATCGAACTCTGTTTTATTAGAAATTTACTATGGCTGGACATGAATCTAAACACAAGATAGAATCTAAAAACTGAGTTTTGGCCATAATGTCTGAGTAAGTTTAGCGTCTTAAGAATTCACTTGGGGATGCGTATTTGTCATGAAAATAAGATCACAAAACAGCCCTGGTTGTTTGGACCAAAAGCTTCTGTTTCTTTCAAGTGCCTTGGTTTCATAAGACCGGGGTAATGAAGTCTGACAAATTGGATTGCTTGAAACGAAAGAAACGTCTTCCTTCCCAGCTCTGGAGGCCAAGACTGCGAATCCCACGTGTGTATGTAAGATTTTTCTCACATCTTCTAGCTCCTGGTGTCTGCTGGCAATCCTTGCCATCCCCTCGCTTGCAGCCACATGACTCCAATCTTGGCTTCGCCACCATACAACAATATCCCTGAGCTCAGGTTTGTGTCCAAGCTCCCTCTTTGGATAAACAGCTTATCCATATTCCATTGAAGTCCCCCCTAATGTGACCTCCTCTTCACCTCATCACATCTGCAAAGACCCGATTTCCAAATAAGGCCACATTCTCAGCAATGGGCTGGGTGAGGATTTCAACGTATCTCTTTGGAGGACGCAGTTCAAGCCATAACACCAAGACGCTGACTTTGGTGGCCTGCGAGATTAATGATGGATCACAGAGTAACATCCTCCCACAGCCAGGTGTCGTTCACCTCCATGAGAACCTATTTCGGGAAAATACGCTGCTGCTAAATAAGTACCCCTGGTGATGGAGCCAGACTCTTACACTTAGACCCGTAAATTCAGCTACGTGCTAATGTTTTTTGAAGCACGTCAAAAAAAAAAAAAAAAAAAAAAAAAAGGACGAGGTTAGCCTGTGTGGAAATATTGGCATTCTCTGATTTTCTTTGCACATCCTTTTGCACAAACTGAAGACATTCCAAAAACATGATGACTACTCTAGATCCACTGAGTCCCAGCATTTCTTCCAAAAACATCACTTCAGGAGAAATGCCATATTGAGCTGATTCTCATAGAATGTACCAGTTTGAGGACATTTCTCAACGACCTGAAAACTTTTATCTCTTTCTCTATCTCTCTCCGCCTCCCTGTCTTCGACAACCTCCAAAATGACCAGAAATGATACTCTATGTGGGATCAGGGTTGTCAACAGTGGGTCCTCCTGATATTTTGGTTAGAAGGATTATATGTTCGAGGATGCATCCAGTTCTACTCCTTCTAGGTGAGGCAGTTGGAGGGATGCATTCACGTTTCAGGCCATTAAAGTATTTTATGAGCAATGGGTGCAACGATGGCTCCAGTGGGCTTCTGCTGGCCACAACCGGTTCATGCACATTCCAGAATTCCCTCCTCCAGGAGCACCTGAAGGTGGGGGGGGGGTGCTCCATGAAGTGAGCTGCTCCTGGGGGGCAGTGGTAGTACAGGCACATGGCATCTCCCTCTAGTTCAAGGCTGGGCCCGCCAGGGGTGTCCCACCAGGCTCTGAAGGCCGGGTGATCCAGAACACCTGAAGGATGTAGTTCAGAGGAACAAGACCTCCTGGTTGTTCATCCTTTAGAATTAGCATTGGTCTTGTTGCCTCTAACTGTGGCCTGCAGGGAGGGAGGCAGCTCTCTCGCGTGAATCCATCCTATAAATCAGCACCACGCTCTGTTCCCCATCTTCTTTACAGTGGGTGGGAGTGTTCTTGCAGAGCACTCGGCATCTGTCCAACCCCCTAGGTAGCCACTAGCCCATCAACATCAACATGTTCTTTGACTGTTTTTACATCTTATACAGTTGCAACCTCACCAAATACTTTTTTTTTTTTTTTGGTAAGTGGATTCTCTGATGCTTCTAAGATGGACCCATGTCGTTTTATGCATTTGGGTATTTATTTAACGCATTTGGATACACATTTGGAATCCCAGCATATGAATTTACCTGTGATTTTTCTATTCTAACATTGATTGGAAATACTCTTTCCAGTGTCTTGCTTCTGTCTGGTCTGTGGCTCTTTTGAACAAGTGCTGCTAAGAACATTCTCAAGGATGGTTTCTGGAAAGTGTCTCTATGTATTTCTGGAGGGTAAATGGTGTATAACCAGTGGCATTGCTACATCACACCATGTAACCAAAGATTTTATAGAGAGGCTGCCCCGTATTATATATATTCCACTGGTTGTTTAATGAAGTTCCAGTTTTATCTACAGACTCATTAATACTTGGTATATCCTGCCATTTTGTTCTTGTATTGCAGTAGGAGTGTAGTACTATCCTATTGAGGTTTTAAGACCATTACCTTGATGACAGATGATGCTGAGAGCCTGTTCATATATGTCTTGACATTTGAGTGGTACACTTATGTTTGAATGTCTGTGTTTCTATGGAGTTTTAATAGGGTATATAGATGAATGAATGTGTAGATAGATAATACAGCTAACATAGACTGATGGATAGATACCTAGATAGGTAGGTCGATAGATAGGATACATAGATGTAGGGATGGAATATAGAGATATGATGGAGGATAGATAGATGATAGATAGATGGATAGATAGATGTAGGGATGATGATAGATTGATATATATAGAGATGGATCATAGATGTAGGGGTGGGTAGCTATGATGGGTGACAGAAAAATATATAGATAGATGTAGGGATGATAGGATGGAGGATGCATAGATAGATGGTGGGTAGATGGGTAGATGTAGGGATGATGATAGATATAGGGATGGATGATAGATGTAGGGGTGGTTAGATAGATATGATGCATGATAGATATAATGGAGGATGGATAGATCATGGATAGATAGATGTAGGGATGATAGATAGATAGATAGATAGATAGATAGATAGATAGATAGATATAGGGATGGATGATAGATAAATGTAGGATTGGATGGATAGATAGATGTAGGGATGGATAGATACATGTAGGGGTGGATAGTAGATATGATGGAGGATGGATAGAAAGATGATGGATGGATAGATAGATATGGGGATGGATGGATATGATGGATGATGGATAGACATGATGGATGGATGGACAGATACGTTAGATGGATAGATATAGATGGATATGATGGGTGGATGGGTGGAAGGATAGAGATGATAGGCGATAGATATGTCTGTGTGGATGGGTGGATGGGTGGATGGGTGGGTAGATAATAGAATCTTTTGTTGGATATATCTATTAAACTTCTATATTCCTATTGAATGAGTTTTTCAATCTTGTGATGATGTCATTGATAATAATACAGCTTAATTTTACTGTGCTGCAGTCTATCAACATGTCCCTGCCTAGTTACCAGGTTTGTGTCCTACTTAAATAATTTGGCCCAATCCATGTCGTGAAGATATTTCCCGCCTTCTCCTAAAAAAAAACCCGTTCTGTATTGTGCGTTTGCATATGCCATGCATCTAGCGTGAATTTATAGAAATGATGTCAAATCATAGTGAAAGTGCAGATACCCCACCGTCGGGCGTAGAGATGACCTTCCTCTCTGCACTTGTCCTAAGGTGGTGGCGTATGTGGGATCTCTTTCAGGGCTCTCCACATCCTGTTTCACCTGTCAATGATGTCTGTTGGAAAGAAAACCCCCCGTGAGTTGTAGTGACTTAGAGACATCTGGTGACGTGTATCTTCTAGCACTTTCCTTTACTTTCAAGATACCTTAGTCATCCATTTTCCTTCATATTTACATACAGGTTTTGCAATCCGGTTGCCAATGTGTATTCAATAAACTGGTGAGATTTTTACAGCATTTGGGCTAAATCTGTCAATTAGGGGAGAGACACCATCTTGATTTGTGAATAGGCTGTTTCCCCCCGTCAAGCAAGATTTTCATTTTCTCATAATCACGTTTGGCAGTTTCTAGTATCAATAGCTAATATATCTCACCAGATTTATTTTAAAATATTTGATACTTTGGTGTTTTAACTGCTCTATTACATTTATTTTTCTTTCCTTTTCTGGCATACAGAAATAGATAGTTTCATTTGTTTTTCTTTTGATAGCTTTGTATCTGGGTGCTTTGCTAGATTAATTTACTATTTCTGATGACATATCTATAGATCCTTTATTATTTTCTATGTAGATGATCATGACTTTTATGAATAATATATCTCATTTAAAATAATATATGTGCATATATTTATTCTAAGTAATGGATATCTAGATATGTATTCAGTATTTCCTTTAGAAACATCAAATTGTAAAAATAAATCCTCAGCACAGTGATAAATAGAAATGATAAAATTATGATAATGAAAATCCTTGTGTCTTTTCAGATATTTGTGGAAAAGCTTCAATAATGAGTTATTAAGAATAATTACAGGTATATAGGTATTGGAAATAACCTTTGATGAGAAACGTTTTTCAGGACCCCTGTTAATTAAGAGTTTTATTAAAAACTAGTAATGGATATTGTCTAGTGGTTTTCAAATCTATTTTAAAAAATCACATAATCTTTATTTCTGTTTTATTGTATTGAGGATTTTAAAGTCTTAAATTAACTTGCATTCCTAGAATAAGCCCTCCTTTAAACATACCCTCCTTGCATATGGCACTGGGGTCAGTTTTTCTCATATTTGATCCATAATATTTGCCACTTTGGGCATGAGGGAAGTTTAATTTAATGCCATTTTCAAATGTGGTATTAGGATTACACGGTCCTCATAAAATAAGTGGGAATATTTTTTGGTGGGGAGCTCTTGTCTTCCGTGCCAGAGTTCATTAATGTTGAGTTCTTTGTTCCCAAAATACTTTGAAGAGGTCACCCATTATATCCCTTATGCATAGAATTTCTCTTGTGCAGGTTTTTAAATCAGTGAATCACTTAAATGTTTCGAATTAAATAAGAATAGCTTTGCACATGGTCTTCTTTTCATAGACCTTCAAAGTGTTTTTGCTCCATTTCTTTCTGATTTTAATTCCAGTGTCATAAAAAAAACAGACAGTGTTATATTAATTTCAGGGTCTTGTCATGTACCTCCCTTAACTGTTAGCAGGGAGCCCGATGCAGAACTCGATTCCATGACCCGGGTATCACTACCTGAGCCGAAGGCAGATGCTCAACCACTGGGCCACTCAGGCATCCCAATATCTTTTTTATTATAGTCACTGTTTTTTGGTTTTGCTTCCACATAAGATCACTGAAAAAATTGTTTACCGGCCTTTCTCTTTCCCTGGTCTATCTACCGGCACCTGTACATTTTTGGCGAATTCAATTTAAGCGCCATCGGACCCGCCTTCACAAACTCTATCGTCATGACTCGGCACTTCACGTTTTCCCCAAATTGACATTGTGATTTCTCCTCTGACCCATACCTTCTTAATTTCAGTCCTTTGAAAACTGTGTGGGCTTGACTTGTGCCCCGGCAGATTCATAGCATCAGGCGAGTGTTAAGGTGTATTTAAAGACAAAGCGCATTGTGTGTGCTTTATTTCCATCAGTCTGACCTGTATTAATATCTTGTTCAAATCATCCGTATCTTTCCTATTTTCTTTTTTCCTGAATCTGTATTAGTTTGTGCAATTTGTGCTGTCAAATTACGGACTCTGATTACCAACATCTTTTATGTTTTTCCTTATTTCTCTCAATTTTCGGAGCTCCATCCTTTACCTGTGTGTGAATTTGAGATGGTTACGTCTCTACTGCATGGGCCCTTCCTCTTTATAAACTCTCCTTACTTCTTCACAATTCTGGCTTCAACTCTATGTAGTCCGACTTTTTTTTTTATTTTTTTATTTTTTTTAATTTTTTTTTATATGTAGTCTGACATTAACAGTAATTATAGCAAGCTGCCTTGCTGAATTTTTGCCTTGGTTAACATTTTTTTTTTTTTTAATGTAAAGTATTTTGTTACCCTTCTACTTAGGACATTGCTACAGTAAGCAGCATATAATTGGATTTTGTTTTTTTAATGTAGTCTGAAAATAGTTTTCTTTTAATAGAAATTATAATGTTCAGACCATTAACATCTAGTGTAACTAATATATTTAGACCAAACATACTACATTGTTAACTGTTTTTTATGACTGTTCTGTGTTCTCATTTTTTCTCCTGGGTGATACCTTCCATCAGTAATTGTAATCTTTATTAGAATCAATATTCATATTTTTCCAGCCATCCATTAGCTTGTTACAGAGGATTTTACTGTTCTTTAATTAGATTTTTAAAAAAGATTTTATTTATTTATTCATGAGAGAGAGAGAGAGAGAGAGAGAGAGAGAGAGAGGCAGAAACACAGGCTAAGGGAGAAGCAGGCTCACTGCAGGGAGTCCAAAGGGGGACTCGATCCCAGGACCCTGGAATCATGCCCTGAGCCGAAGGCAGACACTCAACCACTGAGCCACCCGGATGCCCCTGATTCTGAGCTTTATAGCCTTAAAATGAGTAGCTGACAAAGCAACACTGTTGGAAATATTTTGAGAATCATAGGTGCATATTTTAAAAATTGATTATTTTATTTTATTTATTTTAGCACCTGGTTGGCTCAGTTGGCGGAGCATGTGAGTCCTGCTCTTGGGGTTCTGAGTTTACACTCCATGGTTGGTATAGAGATTACTTAAAAATAACATCCTTAAACCACAATCAAGATAAAAAGTGGATTATTTTACAGACAGTCCTTTCATATTATCTAGAAATATTTACTTTTCAAGAAATTGTCAGGCCGACATGTCTATGACATAGTTCTTCTTCTCAAACATGTAAAGTCAAATTTCTTGAATTAATGAACTAAATCATCACCAATACATAGCTAATAAGGTTGCAGACATAGAGATGCAATATTGAGAGAATCCTGTCGTCCCATGTACACCGGCTGAAGTATTACGTTACTGTGCCCCCTTTTCTCACAAAATTCTGTGAATGCCCACCAAGTGTGCACTCAACATTTTCTCTGCGTATTGACAAGTGAGCATATTCAGATGAACATCCCTTGGTATTTCTGTTTGAGTATTTTGATTTCAGTAATGCTTAATTGGTTTTATAAAACCGACATAGAGGTAACTAAACCTATACGTCTCTAGATGCGCAAGTGACCCGTCGAAACACCAACCATTATAGACATAATTCAGTGGAATCAGTCGGGCACCTGAGTTAACGACACTCATGGTGGACGCGGAGGGAAGTTGGCTTCATCTCGAGTGTATGCACATTATCTACTCATTTCCACTTGGTTCCTCAATTCCAAATATCTACACAATCCAAACAAAATAAAACACGCTTTCCCTTTATCTCTTCATTTTGGCATATACGTTTTCTCTGTGTGTCTCTGGCATCTTCTTATCCCATCACTCAGACATCAGGCTACTAATGTGCTTTAATAAATATTCTAATTTCCTTCATTAGAAATTATGTCATCTATGCCAGAATTGACCTTGGTCTTTTCACTTTGAATATATTTAATTAAAAAAATGATTATTGTGGCTAATCTATATTTGATTAACCACTCCTATTCTGTCTCTCTAATGAGGTGTGTCTTTTGGGCTGTCGACAAATGGTCTGCGCCCTCTCATTAAAAACGTACACACTGATTATCAATCGAGGCTCCCCGAATCTACTACATTAAGCTGACTCCAGGAGTACAGTGCCCGAGAGAGCCATTAAGATACAGTATGGATGACCCGGCTCAATAACCAGTCATGATTTATAGAATATCCACCAGAAATAAAAAAGTGGCATGCGTGGTGATAATTGAATCTTTGAAAGTCTTTAATAAATTCTTAATTTCCCTGTTGATGATTTTTTTTTAATTTTTATTTTATTATTTATGATAGTCACACAGAGAGAGAGAGAGAGAGGCAGAGACACAGGCAGAGGGAGAAGCAGGCTCCATGCACCGGGAGCCCGACGTGGGATTCGATCCCAGGTTTCCAGGATCGCGCCCTGGGCCAAAGGCAGGCGCCAAACCGCTGCGCCACCCAGGGATCCCTTGATGATGTTTTTAAATGCAATTGTCCAGGAGTTCATGAATGGGACTAGGAGTGAGACTAGGAATTCATGAATGGGACTAGGAAATGAACTAGGAGTTCATCCGCATGCTTGCTCTCTTAATCTTGTACCCGGAAAAGATGTCGAAAGCAGATGTCCCCCAAACAGATCCTGGAACAGAGGCCTTCTAAGAAGTAGTGCAGGTTTTAGATGAACGGTCAAGAGTAAAATCTTGTCTTTCCTTACATGGCATTCGAGAAAGGATTCAAGTATAGTTGATTTGTTTCTGGTATTCATGTTTCCCTTACTAAATCTTGGAGAGACGAGTTCAATGTCAACAGGGCATTGACCACCTGGCTTCCTTTTACTACCTTTTGGTGCGGTTGTCCATTCTCTGCCCTACATGTTTAAGATTTTTATTTTCAAGGTATCTCCACACCGAACATGAGGCTCAACTTCATGACGCCGAGATCAAGAACTACAAGCCCTACCAACTGAGCCAGCCAGGTGCCCCACACCCTATGTGTTTCAATCATGTTTTATAGGCTACTTAATAGGTATTGCCACCCAGGGCCACTAGGAAGATACACAACAGCCCCAAACAGAGAATAAAATCCTCTTCTTTTCTATTTTATTGGAGGAGTGAGTCCACATGGGCACAGGCGCCATGACTTAGAACCTTCCTGGAAGGTTGGGTGGCAAGAAGAAGACCCAGAGTCTTCTGAAATTCCATGACCTTCCTTTTTGAGGTGTTTTGGTTTTTTGTGACAAAGCACACAAAAGTTATCTTCTTAACAATTATTTATTAATTATTTATTGATGTTAATTAATTATTAATTGTTTTATTTTATTTATTGATTATTTTCTAAATAATTATTTATTAGAAGATTTTGTTTATTTATTTGAGAGAGAAGAGGAGAGATAGAAATAGGAGGGGGGGGTAATCCCTGGGTGGCACAGCGGTTTAGCGCCTGCCTTTGGCCCAGGGCACGATCCTGGAGACCCGGGATCGAATCCCACATCGGGCTCCCAGTGCATGGAGCCTGCTTCTCCCTCTGCCTATGTCTCTGCCTCTCTCTCTCTCTCTGTGTGACTATCATAAATAAATAAAAAAATAATAAAAAATAATAAAAATAGAGTCTGTTTCTCCCTCTGCCTGTGTCTCTGCCTCTCTCTGTGTGTGTGTATCTCTGATGAATAAATAAATAAAATCTTAAAAAAAAAAAAAAGAAATAGGAGGGGGGGTAGGTAGAGGGAAAGGGAGAAACAGACTCCTCGCTGAGCAGGGAGCTTGATGCAAGGCTCCATCCCAGGATCCTGAGACCCTGACCTAAGCTGAAGGCAGTTGTGTAACCAAAGGAGCCACCCCGGCACCTGCCTTCTTAACCATTTTTAAGTATACACCTCAGTGGTATTAACTACATTGGCGATGTTGTGCAATCATCCCCATCATCCATTCTACAATATCCTATCTTCCCAAACTCAAATTCTGTCCCCATTAAACATTAATTCCTCATCCCTTCCTCCTGGGACAACCTCCCCACCCCATCTATTTGAACCCATCCCCTCTCTGAGCTCTTGAAACATCTGTCCTGATTTCCCCCATCAGACAATTAAGCACGTCTGTCTGCATTGTTGAGGGTTACTTCTATTACTCCTGCATCAATCATGCGTGTTTTGCACGCATCATGTGGCTCATTTCCACAATCTCTCCACACCTATGCCTCAGGTCCGTTGGCTTCTGCTGCCCCAACATTGCTTCTTGGTAGCTTTCCTGGGTCATACAGTGTCCCCCTAAATCCACATCCACCCAGAACATCTGAATGGGACCTTATTTGGAATTAGGGGCTTTGCAGAGATAATTAAAGATCTTGAGATGCGATCATTCTGGATTTATCATGGGCCCTTGAATGCAGAGACTGGTGTTCTTATAGCAAACAGGAGACACAGAGACAAGGAGGAGAAGCCACATGAAGACAGAGGCAGAGAAGGGAGGGATGCAGCCCCGAGCCAGGGGATGTTCGGAGCCACAGAAGCTGGAAGGGACCAGGAATATTTCATCAAAAGTCAATGCAATAGAAGATCTCAAAATGAAAGTTCTTAAAGTGCTACCCTGGAAACTAACAATACAGGATATGTCATCTAAATTGAATTTTAATAATTTTTTTAAAAAAATTAAGAGGAGAGAATGATAGTTGAAAAAAAAAAGCACAGCATGACTGGGCAGTGTAGGGGACTCCTTGTGATCCCAAACCCTCCAATATTGATGGGAGATATTTCAATGTCCAGCGAAGGCTGTGTAAGGCGACACTGCAAGGCATTCGGCTCTATGTGCTGCGTAAGGCGACACTGCAAGACATTCGGCTCTATGTGCTGCAGCTTTGCCCATGCCCAGACTTTATCTTCCTTGTCCTTTGAACAACTTTGTACAGAAAGATGCCAGAAGACTAATGTGCAGAGCTCCTGGGCAATCCAGAGATTTCCTTGCAAGTTCAACTGGTCCACCATCCATCTTTGATGGAGGAAGAAGAAGTCCCCCCATGGTATGAACTATGCCAAAAGGATAACTCATGGGTCCTTTGAGTAAGGAGCGATGCTCAAAACTAAACCATTCAGAGAAAACCACGATGCTCTTTTAGGGAACTGTTCCTTATTCATTCACCTGCCACCAACCAGGACTGTCATCTGCACAATGGTCAACGCATCTCACTTAAATAAAAACAATAAGACACACATACAGGAGAGAGCCAGGTGTCTTTCTGTCCAACCACTAAACCTCATCCAGTCTGTGTTTTTAACATATTAGACCTGCACACATTACATTTAAGCCAGGAATCCACGGGACTGAATGCCGCTTCTTATTTTCATCATTTGATCCTCATTATCAACAACCCCCAAAATTACCTGCTCTTAATATGCTATTTGCAGACAGACACCCGGTGCCAGAAAAAACCTTGATGTGAAATCAGACTTCATGCCTTATTCATCGGGTCTGGTTTGTATTATTTCTGGTACTCACAGCAAAACGAGTGGCATTGCTCCTTTGGAGAATGACTCAAGACTCTTAGAATGCAAGGAATACCTGGCACGATAGAGTCTCCCAGATGTAGGCAGACAAGTTAGAGACTAGGGTGGTTGTCAACCAAGCAGATGGACTCACTCTGTGAGGTTGAGACACGAAGCACCTTCTTTGCTCTTTCTCAGCCATCTCCAATGGGAGAGCCAAGTGTCTTATGATGGTATCAAACAAAGCTGTGAAAAAAAACCCATAACAACTTCCCCTTGACCGTAATCTGGAAAAACACACAAAGGTGCCATGTGCCATCTAGAAGTGCAGCAGAAAGAAAAGTGAGGTGGGATCAGCATTTGCATTTGCAGAGTAACAAACCTGATTGATCCCAAAGACCACGTGGCACAACCACTGCCCTCAATGCCACCCAGTTTAGGATTGAGTCTGGCCGTGTTAGGACTAAGACAATTGGACATTGCTTTGTTGACTGGATCCTGCCAGAATGGAAATGTAGAATGAGATTTGCACCCTCCCTGTGCCCGACGGAGCCATGTCTCCTGACAAAGCTGCCTCATGCATTGGAACACCTGGGCCACCTTCTTCTCTTGGAAATCCCTTGCCTTTTGGCTTCTATTAGCTGCTATTCTTCTTTCTACCCTTTTGTTTCATTACAAAGTTCTTTTGTGTCTCCTTTCCATGTTCTCGATTTCCTTCCGGCGCTCTCTTCTTGATTTCCCTGCCTTGGCTCCGATGCATGATCTACAATGTACGCTCTATCTGCTCCCCACCCCATCCTCTCTGGTCTCACTATCCATTGAACGGATTCAAGCTCCCATTATCCAACCAGTCCTCTGGGAGACCCTTGATGTCCATCTTCTCCTTTTCTCTCCTCTCAGATTCAGGCTTCTGATTTTGCATTGAGTTTATCCCTTGTATTCTGTCCCCACAATGATTATGTTCATTCGAGCCTTTCCAATGGTGTAGCCTCAAGTGTTTGCAATCTGTAACCGTTTCCTAGAGCCACCATGACAAAATATCCCCAGCACTGTGGCTTACAGCAACAGAAATGTATTCTCTTTCTCCTGGGTCCAGTGGACAAAGTCCAAAATCATGGTGTTGGCCGGGATGTGATCTCTCTGAGGGCTCTCAGGGAAGATCTTCCCTTCCTCTTCCATGTTTTGGTAGCTGGTGGCAATCCTTGGCATGCACGTGCCTCTCTCCCATCTCTGCGTCTGTCTCCACATGATTTCTCCTCTGTGTCTGCGTCTTCACATGGCCTTCTCCTCTGTCTGTGCCTCTCCTCTGTTTCTCTTCTTCCCACAGGGTCACCTGTCATGTTGGATTAGGACCTACCCTCCACCTGTAAGACTTCATTTTAACTTACATTTTAATTACATGTGCAGAGACCCTATTTCCAAATACGGTCACATTTACAGATACTGGGGAGTAGGACTGCAGCCTATGTTTTAGAAGGAAACTACTCAATCGATAACATGGTTAAAATGCTAAATTAACTATGATCCCTCTGACCTCGATAGCATCACTCGATCCATCTCCAAGAATTTTCTTTCTTAAAAGACAAAAATGCTCCTGCCTTAAGTTACCTTAAACCAGCCCCCATGATATGTCACTTACTCTTGACTTGAGAGAAGTTCCTCGAAACTGAGTGACAGTGTGCATTAGGAGTCTACACCCTAAAGATTGGTCCTACCACTACATCAGCTCCTCGTGATCAGCTTTTGTTTATTCCAGTCTCCAGGGCTCAGACCATCATTTTTCTGTAATACCCTCTGTAGGGACTTCAGTAAGGCTTCTACACTGTCCTGCCTCCTGCATGGTCACTTACACCATATCTTCCTCCTGTGGAACTTTCTGCTCTTCCTATTTCAGCATCTGTGTTTTAAGGAAAAGGAAAAATTGCTTGTTGACCTCATAACAAGTGTCAGACATGAGTATAGAAGCTTCACAACCACTTCCTTGCTTAATCCTGGGAAGTACTTCTCATACCACAATCCTCCTCCCCTCAAAAACGGCGTAAGTAGGTCTCAGAGAGATGAACACTCTGAAGGTCGCATGGCTAAAAATCGCCAGAGCCAGCATTTCAGCCTAATTATTATGCTGTTACTCATTCCAGCTACTCAAGTCGCCTCTCAAATTTGTGGTTATTATGTGTTATGCTGTTGGTGCCAAAACAGCATCAAATATATCACAGGATTCGTAAAGCTTATCATTGCCCTGGACTTTCCCAGCTGGAGATGTAAAATGAGAAATATAATTTCCCTGCCTGTTGCATTCTCTGTTTTTGCAGGGCCTTATCCATGTTCAGATTTAAACAATAATGTAGACAATTCAGGAAAAGTAGAATTATTGGTTCATTAAAGATCAGTTCCCATATATAAAGTTCTGAATCACGATGTCGATGTTTGCACCCTATCTACAAGGGTAAAACCAGATTTTATTCCTGGTTTCTATGTTGCATATCCTCTTTGCTTTGAGGGCAGGGCTAGAACCCAGAAAATGTTGTGAATCTGAAGACAAAAAAAGAAGGCAAGTGTTGCACAGTCAACATTCAAAGCCAGACACTGATTAATAAGTATGCCTTGGCTTAATCAAAGCATTTCCACATGGGAGCACTTTTAATGTTTATTATACATCAATTAAAATGTTTTTTATTTCCAACAAGTTCTGAGCCATGTGCTAATCACCTTGCCTGGATAAACCTGAGAGGTGAGGAGATTTTGTTTTTAGTTTAATCTTTGGGACATATTGAGTTTACTTTCATTGGCATTTGAAGCACGTTTTGCTGCAAAACAAATAAAAGTGTTTCACTGAGTATGTTGAATGCTTAGGTTGGGATGAGATTTTTTTTTTTCCAGTTTAGCAAGTGTCTTCTCATACATTCTTTCCTTTTGTCATGCATATGTTAGTGTTATGTGTGCATACACTACGTGCACAGCGTCTATTCTCTTTGCTCTTTTCAGGGCTTTATATAAAAACCATTATGCAATACCAAATTTATTTGGAAAAGCAAGAAGTCCAGATATAAATCTTCACCTACTCAGACTCCCCCAAGGCTAGGTATGCCCATCTGAACCTCATCCCGGCCAATTGAGTGTGAATGGGAGGTGCTTGCACTGCTTCTGGAAATCATCCCAAGAGAGGCAAGACCTTGCTTGGCTCAGATGACCTGCTATACAGTTCTTTTTTTCTTTTTCCTTTTCTTCTGTTTTTGTTTTGTTTTGTTTTGTTTTGTTTTGTTTTGTTTTTGAGAGAGAGAGAGAGCATGCAAATGGGAGGAGGAAGGCCAGAGGGAGAGGGAGAGATCTTATGCTTTTTTTCTTTTCTTTTCTTTTCTTTCTTTTCTTTCTTTTCTTTTCTTTTCTTTTCTTTTCTTTTCTTTTCTTTCTTTCTTTCTTTCTTTCTTTCTTTCTTTTTTTCTTTCTTTCTTCTCCTTTCTCTTTTCTTTTCTTTTCTTTCTCTTTCTTTCTTTTCTTTTCTTTTCTTTTCTTTTCTTTTCTTTTCTTTTCTTTTCTTTTCTTTTCTTTTCTTTTCTTTCCTTTCCTTTCCTTTCTGTTTTTGTTTTGTTTTGTTTTGTTTTTGAGAGAGAGTGTGTGCAAGTGGGAGGAAGAGGGTCAGAGGGAGAGGGAGAGATCTTATGCTTTTCTCTTTTCTTTTTTTTTGTTTTGTTTTTGTGAGAGAGAGCATGCAAGTGGGAGGAGGAAGGCCAGAGGGAGAGGGAGAGATCTTATGCTTTTCTTTTATTTTCTGTTTTTTTTTTTGTTTTTTTTTGTTTTTTTTTTGTTTTGTTTTGTTTTGTTTTGTTTGTTTTTGAGAGAGAGAGAGAGAGAGAGAATGCAAGTGGGAGGAGGAGGGCCAGAGGGAGAGGGAGAGATCTTATGCTTTTCTTTTCTTTCCTTTCTTTTCTGTTTTTTGTTTTGTTTTGTTTTGTTTTTGAGAGAGAGAGCATGCAAGTGGAGGAAGAGGGTCAGAGGGAGAGGCAGAGATCTTATGCTTTTCTCTCTTTTCTTTTCTTTTCTCTTTTCTTTCTTTCTTTTCTGTTTTTTGTTTTGTTTTGTTTTTGAGGACGGCCAGAGGGAGAGGGAAAGATCTTATGCTCAGCGAGGAGCCAAATACGGGACTCAATCTAATCATAATCTGTGATTATGGCCTGAGCAAAATCAAGAGGCTGACACTTAACTGATTGGGCTTCTCAAGGCACCCCTGCACAGTTGTGATCAAAACCATTTCTAGGAGTGGAATTACTAGGTCAAAATGCATGCACATTTTTAATTGTGATGGGTGTTGCGGCATTGCTCTTGGTGAAGTCACGATGATTTAGACTGTCACCAATTATGCAGAGAGTGTTTCTCCATCTACTCATCAGTTTGGTGAGTGTTGTCAAACTTTGTCATCTTCTCCAATCTAATGAGCAAATGTTTTAATTTTAATTTACATCTCTCTTAATATAAGATTAACATATCTTCATAAATTAAATAACATTTTTTGTGAATGATCTATTTATGCTTGTCATCCATATTTTTCTGTCGGGCTTTTCTCGTAATTAAGTTACATATGTATCTTAAATGCACTTTATATGTATTTTATATACTAAAATAGTTTTTACTTGTTCTTTTATCTTTTGGTTTTATTATATTTTTCCATGCAATGCATAAAATGTCGTCTAATATATCTATCTTTTAAAAGAACTTAGTTCCATGGTTTTAAAACACTTATCACTTTGGGCGTCTGGATGGCTCACTCAGTTAACCATCTGCTTTTGGCTCAGGTCATGATCTCAGGGTGCTGGGATCAAGTTTCACGTGGGGCTCCCTGCTCAGTGAGGAGTCTACGTATGCCTCTGCCTCTGTCCTTTCCCCTCTTAGGCTCTCATTCATTCGGTCTTTCTCAAATAAAAATAAAATAATTAATTAATTAATTAATTAAATAAAATCTTTTCAAAAAGCCCACAGTCTGAGATTATTTAACCAAAAATGTATCAACCTTCTTTTAGGTACTCTATTATTTCTTTTTTACCTTGAAATATGTGGTCTATTGGATTTACCTAAAGATTAACACATTGAGAAACAGCATTGGTAGGAATCAATTTTTTTTTCCTAAGTGGTTACTCATTTGTCTTTATATCCATTGAAATATGCAGGAGTCCATCATATACTAACTTGTTTCATACTTTGAATTTCTAGATTTCTCTTTTATGTGAAATATCCACCAAACTGTGCTTGAAATAGAAACCAAATTATTAATTTCCCTTGATATCATCAAATTTTGTTTCCTTTTAAAGGATTATGGTGCACGAAGAATTGAATTTGAGAATATTTTGGAAAGACAGTGATATATAAGAATCTTAGAAAACGCAAAGCTGATAGATAATTGCCAATGCCATTTTAATTGTGTTTATTATCTGCACACATTTCAGGTGCATGAAAATGTTTACATATGTATGTAATACATTTGCATATTTTATTCCCCCACATTAGTCTAATAGTCTTGAGTTAATACCTTCTTGATCACATAGCCAATACTATTAATGTAAATTTATGTCAAATGGAGAGCCTTTCTTTGAGGCTTTTCATATCATTATTTGCAAATAATATTGTCACACAAATTTGTGTCATACATCAGTTTGCTACCAGACTATGGCTAGGTATATTATCTGAGTAACATTTTTATTTTACTTTGGTTCTGGATAAATCTTATTTCATCAGAGGGATTTCTTCATTAAGATTTTCAGAGACTTGGAATGCCAGTGTGGCTCACTTTGATTAAGGGTCTGCCTTCAGCTCATGTCATGATCCCAGGGTACTGGGATTGACCCCCACATTGGGCTCCCTGCTTGGGAGGGAGCCTGCTTCTCCCCCTGCCTCTGTGCTCACTCTGTCTTGCTCTCTCTCAAATAAATAAATAAGCAAATCTTAAAAAAAAGAGATTTTCAGAGTCTTGGTTCAGCAACATCTGGCTTGGTTCTTTTGGTGAGGGCAGTCCTTCTGTCCTAGGTTTAATATTACCAGATGTCAATGATTTATAAAAGTTCATACTTATCTTTGAATGAATTTCATGCTAATTTCTGATCATCCCGAATTCAACTGAGTATCTAAAATGGCTTTATCCATATATGTTGCTAACATTTAAATCTATAATAAATCTGGAGCCAATCTATATTTTGTACCTTATGAATATTCAGTATATTTCAGTAATCATTCAGAAATCTGTGTGTGTGTGTGTGTGTGTGTGTGTGTACAGTAGAATTCTTCTTTCCTTCTCTTCCTTTCTTTTTTCTGGAAATGCAAGAAGAAGATTGCTCTGCAATCCATGCTATCGTCCATTCATTTCCTCTGCAACGAAGTTTTGCTTTGAATTTTAATAAAGTTGTGACCAGCTGCCTGCTGAAGGCAAAATGAGGACACCTGGATCTTAATCCCCAGACTTTGTTGTTGTGAAGTTTTGTACTCTTCACCTCTGAGTGCTTGATTTCCCATCTATTAGGCACATTTAGTCATGTGAAATAATACGAATCCGTTATCATCACTCCCCTTTTGTAGTGCCCATATATACATTGTAACATGAGACTGGCAATCTTTAGTGGCTGTAGGCATGCCGCGTTTAATGGGCGTCTGGTTGGAAATTTTATCATTGATATGTTACTTCTGACTCGAAGTTCTTAAATCTGCGGACAGCGTTTCTGAAGAACGCAATTTATCCAGTGCAGAGAGCTGCAAGCTGTCCTTGGTTGCCATGGCATCTTTACTTTGGCTCAACTACAAGGCGGTTGACCTTCAGGAACTGTCCACTCCCATGAAGAATCCTAGCATGAGTGAAAGCTAAAGCGTTCCTTCCTTTAACCTACAGGATTCGTGAGCTCTTTTTTTGCATTTATTTGAAAGGAAGGAATAAAATTAAATCGGAATGCATTCAGTAGACTTGCAGATGCCTTTTGACCTTCACGCTTGCTTGCCGATCCTTATTTCACAACTACCAACATAAAGCTCAGAATGATTTCTTATGCCATGTGACTGAATCTTAAGGAGCACAACTGTCTATATCACTATGCTCTTATTAATCACCAGCCTCAAATTTGTCTTTTTCATGTTGATTCCACAAGAATTTATGGAGTACCAACCTCTGCAGCACACTCATCTAGGAGCCTAGATTTCCTGATGAACAAAACAAATATATGTAATGTCCAGGAGATTGTATTTTTCTCCTTTTCTCCTGTTGGTTTTCTTCTCCCTTCTTTCTGTTTATCTTCCCTTACCTGGCCATGTCACCAAGGAACAGGCTTTTAAGTGGCATTTGCATGCTATCTTCTCCCCCATTTACTTTTCTTGGTTAAGAAGACTCTTGTCTTTCATCAACTCCTGACTGCAAGCCCAACTCTCTCCTCCATGTCTCCATTTGTTTTCCCAACGGTCATCCTTCACTGAACTCTGTCTCACCTTCTCTCCTGCTCTGTTTCCCTGTTTCCATGCTTCCTTATTCCATCATTTTGGATGCTCAGCCAAAATCCTCAGGGTCCTTGCTCATTTCGCATTTTCTTTTGCACACTACATTCAGTTATTCACCCCTAAAGGCATATCCAGGTTGAATGCTCTCTTGCTTTTACTTTGCTAGAACCATCCATCACTTCCTACTTGTCTAATGCAAAAATGTAACTGGCCACTCCCTCTTCACTCTTATCTCCTTTTCTTCCAAGCACATTGGCCATCTTTCGTCTTGGGAAAACAAAAGCTGTCTCTGTTCCTCCTGTCAGAATACTATAGGGCTTCACTTCTCATGCAGAGTAACAACCAAAGTTCTCCAAGTGACCACAGCTCTGATGTCATTGTACTTCCAAGCACCAAGTTCTACTTGGTTGGCTGTACTAAGATCCATGCTATTGCACCAATATGCCTGGAAGATTTTCACCTGAGGGCCTTGTCTTCACTAATCCTTTTCCCTGATATATCAGCCCTTTCCAAACAGAATAATATTCAGCTTTCTCATGGCTTCCAAACCCTGCTCAAACCCCCCACCATCGAGACACCTGCTCTAATCATCCAATTTTAAAATCTGACACCTCCCCACCCCTACATTTCTGGTCACTCATAGCCTGCTCTGTCTTCTTTCTTTATCCACAGCTCTTTCCTCCTCTTAAAATACTAGGTCATGTATTCATTATGCTCTGTGGGTCTACTAACTGAAAAGTAATTTCCATAAATGCAGGGGTCTTTGTCATTTTCATCCCTAACAGCTAAACAAATGTCTGAAATCTACATGTAGTTCTTTAATGTTATTGAATTAGTGAAAGATTTAATTGAAGAGCATTTAATTGAGGCAAACTGCCAGGATAGATAATGATAAAGTCCTACCCTGCTGTGGTATTGTTTGGAGTCTGAAGACTAGCAAGTTAAAGCAGATACTATTTACTCAGGAAAAGATAATTTACCTATTCTTATGAAAATTAACTAAGAATACAGGAGATATATAGGTTAAAAAGCAAAAAGACTGGCTGTGGACTCAGTAACAGCTACATTAAATATTCTTGTAAAAATTAACTGAAAATCTTAAACAGATTTAGTACCTTTTTGTATACACAGAAAATCTAATCTGAGGTAATAATTGTGGTCTTAGAGTGGGCACCTATATTAAAAATATACTTAATGAAAATATTTTCCTTTTTTTAAAAAATTATTTATTTATTTATTTATTTATTTATTTATATATATATTTATTTATTTGAGACACACAGAGAGAGGTAGAGACACAAGCAGAGGGAGAAGCAGGCTCCCTGTGGGGAGCCCGATGTGGGACTCAATCCCAGGATCCAGGGGGGTCACACCCTGAGCCAAAGGCACATGCTCAATCAGTGAGCCACCCAGGGTGCCCCTCACTTTATACATTTTAAGGACAGTTTTTGTTAGTCATACACCCTTTTAATACCTATTCCCACTATGAAACAGCTTGCCTTTTCACTTAATAGTGTCCTTTGGTTAACAGATGTTCTTAATTTTACTGTAGTCTTCTGTAATCAGTATTTTTATTTATGTTTGCTATCTCCCCAGTTTGAATAACAAATTATATTTGCATGTGTGCCAATTGCAAATTATATGTCTTAAGCAGAATTATGCAGAACAGTTATAATATGTATATATACAAGATATATTACCTATATGCTATATATATATATCCTAGATAAATATGCCAAGAAGGAAATTGGTTTAAAAATAAAATAAGAAAAAATGGATCCAAGATAAAAAGAATTTATATACATAAAGAGGAATATTTTTGTGGTGGTTCATGGAAAATCTGGGAATAGGTGGAAGATTTATAATTTTAAAGCTCAAGTAATTACAAGAAGAAACTGAAAATTCACAATAATACTTATGCACCAGAAGGTTAAAGACTAAGGACTTAGTGAAATTAGTAAGCATAATAAATAAACATGATAATAAGAAAAAGTTTTTGTCCTAAACAAATATGTATGACATGAACAGAGCATGTTCTAGCTTATAGTGCCATTTAACATCTTCGTACCACGCATATCAGGTTTACTAAACCTGATGTAAAAAAATAGTAATTGAAAAACTCGATCTACCTGAACATTTTCTTATTTGGACTCTAAAACTACACTTTTAAACACTCAATAATTTAAGGTGAAAATTGAAAGAGAGGATATAAAAAGTACTCTAAATCAAGGGATGTTAGATATATATCAAAATGTATCTTTTAGACGCAAAAAGGATTTTCTAAATGGTCTTAGCAACAACCCGTGAAGCTAACAAAAAACAATAAAATAAATGCAATGAGTGAGAAATGATGAAGAGAATATGATGTTGTCTTAAAATTAACACAATCAGCAGATGAGTGGATAAAGAAAATGTGGATTATATGTCCAATGGAATATGATTCAACCTCAAAAAAGGAGGAAATCCTGTGAACCCATAGATATAAGTGTACTGTATCTAAAACCCTGTTCAGATGGTAGATTTCATCTCAAGTAGTCTTACCATAATAAAAAAATAATAAAAAGAAAAAGTTATTTTTATTTCACTAAGTGTCCTAAAAGAGTCGCATTTTAAAGAGTAATTATCCTATGTTTTTAAAGACTTGATAGAAAAACGTAGACTTGAAATAAAATTACATTCCCTCAGGAAAAAGGATTAAAAAATAAAACTATAAACTTTTTTAGAAAAACTATAGGAGAAAATCTTCAAGATGTGGAACAAAATTGATGCCCAAAGCACCCACAAAAGAAGCAACTCACACTTGACACTTGTCGAATATAGGATGTCAATTATACTTCAATTAAAAAAAAACAAAATAAAACAGATCATAAATTGGATTTCTTCAGCATGAAAACCTTGCTCTGCAGAAGTGATTATCCCAGCCTATCTGCATGATGACGTATCTACATGACTCTAGATGCAGACAGTGGTATTTGTTTTTTTTTTTTTAATTTTTTTTTTTTTATTTATTCATGATAGTCACAGAGAGGCAGAGAGAGGCAGAGAGAGGCAGAGAGAGAAGCAGGCTCCATGCACCGGGAGCCCGACGCGGGACTCGATCCCGGGTCTCCAGGATCGCGCCCTGGGCCAAAGGCAGGCGCTAAACCACTGCGCCACCCAGGGATCCCCCAGACAGTGGTATTTGAAGGGGAGTTATATTAGATAAAAATAGAGAATACCTTGGCTAGTAGTAAATTATAAATTTATATGCTCAGGAAACACAAATGGAATTATCTAACATCTTCATGTAAACGGGCATCTGGGTCGCTCAGTTGGTTCAGCATCTGACTCTTGATTTTGGCTTAGGTCATGATCTTAGGGTTGTGAAATCAAGCCCAGTGTCAAGCCTCTGTGCTGGGTTTGGAGCCTCTTTAAGATATCAGGAAGAGAGACAGAACATAAAGACTCCTAACTCGGGGAAATGAACTAGGCGTGGTGGAAGGGGAGGAGGGCGGGTGTTGGAGGGGAATGGGTGACGGGCACTGAGGTGGACACTTGACGGGATGAGCACTGGGTGTTTTTCTGTATGTTGGTAAATTGAACACCAATAAAAGTTAATTAAAAAAAAAAAAAGATTCTCTGTCTCTCCCTTCCCCTTTACCCCTCCAGCCCCACTATAAAAGATAAATACATAAAATAAAATCCTCATGTAAAAATAAGGGCTTGAAAAATAAGGAAAAATTATGAGAGGATAGTAAACAAGGGAAATAGAATAGAGCAAATGCAATAAATAGGATGGTTACAAATATGTTAGATATTAATCCCAATATATCAATAATTAAACACTAATGTTGAATAGAGAGATTAAAAGATTGTAACAGTGCATTTAAGGACACATGTAATGCAAACCAATTTCAAATATGAAATCATAGGTAGGCTAAAATAAAGGGATGGAGAAAGATACACCATGCAAGCAAAAGAAATCTGGACTAGTATCAGTTTCAGACAAATTAGACTTCACAACAAGGAAAATTATCAACAATAAAAATGGGCATTATATAATGTTAAAGGGGACAATTCCTAATGAATACACAACAGGCGTAGATTTTTATCTGCCAAATACCGGACTACAAAAATACATGAGGTAAAAACTTACAGAACTTATAAAATAGGAAAATCCAATCTATGGTTATAGACTCCAATTTCTCTTCATCAGTAACCTGTAAATCCAGTAGGTATCACATCCTTGAGTACATGGTTGCAGTGTCCCTGTCAGTCAACTTGATCTAATTGGCATTTACAGAATACTCTGACAACAGCAGAAAATATATTCTCAAGTTCACATGGAACAGGTGCCAAGAATCCATTTTGGATGATGAAACACAACTTAACCAAATTTGAAAGAATAGAAATCATATGAAGTATATTCTCTGCCCACAATAGAACTGGATCACAAATCAATAAGAGGTAGCTGATGAATGCACAAATAGTTGGGCATTAAACCACACACTCCTGGACAACATATGGGGGGAAAACCAGCTTACTGAAACAAGTGGAATATAGTGAAAGCCAGCACTGCTTCAGGCATTGAATGCATGATATATTGGAAAAGATGTAAAAATCTATGACCTAAAAGTTGGCCTGAGGGAAGTATAGAAAGGAGATCAATTTAAATCTAAAGCAAATCAAACAAAAATAAGAATATCAATTACAGCAGAGATCAATAGATTAAAAAAGAAAACAGGAAGCCCATGGAGAAAAATAAGCAAAACAAAAAATAAAAAATAAAATAAGACAAAACAAAAAAACCCCAAAAAAACAGTGTTTGTGAAAAAAATCAATATAACATCAATAAACCTCAAGGCAAGCAAACGGAGCAAAATAGAGAGAAGACACGATTTTGTAATACCACACACAGAAAATAGCCATCACCAATGATCCCATGGAAATGAACATATAACAGGAATATTATGAGTAATTCTCAGTAAGTTAGATGGAAAGGACCTATTCTCTGAAAGACACACAGTTCTGAAATTCCTACAAGGAGAAATTCCTATTTTGAATAGGCTTCTTTACATTAAAGACACTGAATGAATAATTAATGAGCCTCCTAAAAATGCTCGGGACCACACCATTTCATTGGAGATTTCTACCAAAACTTTAAGGGATAAACAGGTATCACTGTGCTGGTGCTGCCATGCAGGTGGACACGGACATTTACTGGTTCTCAGTCGTAGAGGCTGAGACTCTGGGATCCAGTTATGGGCAAGTGTGGGTTCTCCTGAGTCCTTTCTCCTTGGTGCCTAGTTACGAGGATACAAGACCTAAAATTTGAAGGACCACCTCAATGGCCTAATGTAAAAGACCTTATCTCCAAATATGGTTACAGATAGGTATTGGGCATTGGGGTTTACACCAGGGATGTTTGAGCGATACAATTCAGCACAGAACAAACAATGCCAATTTTCCAAATCTCTTGCACAAAAACAAAAACACTTCTTTAAAAAACTATATTTTAAAATTTTAAATTTTTTTTTTAAATTTTTTAAAGAGACAGAGAGAGAGAGAACACAAGTGGGGTGAGGGGCAGAGGGAAAGAATCTGAAGTAGACTCCCCACTGAGTCTGGACCCTAATATGGGGCTGTATCCCATGACCCCCAAAGATCATGACCTGAGCTAAAATCAAGAGTCCTAGATGCCCAACCTACTTCGCCACTCAAACGCCCCCAAAGAAAATACTTTTTGACTTATTCTGTGAGGCCAGCATCATTGTAACATAAACACCAGATACAGACATTAGAATAGCGGAACATTATAGATATTGATGCAAAAATCTTGAACATAAATATTCAGTAGATTGCGATAACATGTAAAAATAAACATGCGCAGTGGTAAAGCAAGATAGATGTATACTGTATGCAAGCCTGCCTGCACACTTGAAAATGAATTTTGTAATTGACCGTGTTGAGAAAATTCACATTATTTTATCAGTCGTCCCATAAAAAGTACTTGATAAAATCTAACTCGTAAGAACACTCATACAGAACAGCTACAAACAGCCTTCTCTATGAGAAACTGGATGCTGTCCCGTAAGATCACAAGCAAAGCAAGGATTTCCCCTCTCACCACTTCTATATAAGCCCATGCTGGAGGTCCTAGTTTATGCAATAAGACAAGAAAAGAAAAGAAAAGCTACTCAGTTTGGGAAGGAGAACTGTAACTGTCATGCTTTTCTTAAATAGATGACATGATTTTGCAGAAAATGCCAAAGAATCACTAACAATGAGAACTTCTGGGACTGATGAGGGATTGCAACAAAGTGTCATGACAAACATGATTGTACTGAGCCAGTTTTTAAAAATTATATACAAGGAATTGGAATTTGCGATTAAAAACAAAAGCTCGTTTAATGAGCGCCGTGAGAAAAGAGCCACTTGTTGCAGGTGACCAGGGAGAAACGTAACTGTTCTTTAATTGGCTGTGTGAATAGGGCTCTGCGTATGATAGCAAGATATTTTAGACGATCTCAATCTATTACTAAGGAGATCATGGCATAAACGTGATCATTTATAATATGCGGCACAGATATGCATGATATCTATTTGTATGTTCTATCTTACATCTCCACGCTATATTATTTAGTACATGTCATATTATCGGCAGAAGCACACAAGTATGTGCGTAACAATTGACCATAATCCCTATTTCTTTTTTTTTTTTAATCCTTATTTCTTAAGAGCCAGCTAGGATAAGGAAGCAACATTTGATGACTTTGAATTATTTGAATTTTAAGAACAGATAAAGCAAAGATCATTAAATAGCGTTTGCTTAATAAAGTTAAAATTACGAACTAGGAAGGATGCATTCCTAAGCGATTGAAACAATTATGGAGATCAGTGGCCTCCAGAACGAGGCATTCTGCAAGAAACGTGATTTTGGTTGTGTAGAGACATTAAAATTACCACATTATTATAAGGATATCTATAACTTAGGGAGCATGGGAAGAGAACGAAACCTTTGCAATAATCAAGATTTTGGAAATCGTATCTTATGTAAGTTGACGTGATCGCCGTGAGCTCACTAGCACTATCGCCTTTGTTACTGACGGGGTGATTGAAGCTCAGAGACATAGTCGCGAGCAGGTTTACAATCCACTGGACACAGAGTGGAGATTGAAATGGTCAGTGGGCTTTAAAAGTTCATGCTCTTTGGCACTCAGACGTCCTCATTTTATATTCATAAAGCAAGTAAAATTCATCCCAATGAGAGAGATTATATAGAAATAAAATATTAGACTCAGCATCATTTGAGGAGATATCATTATAAGATCCATTTCTGTATTATGGAGCACCCCAGTAAATGACCCATAATAACAGTGATTTGTAGATCTTGTTATAAAACCTTCTAATAAAAATTCCTATATAAGTATTCAATTCATTTCAACAGGAATTCATTAGCTTGTTTTTACCAACGTAAGCAAGTTTAGGAGTAAAGTTCTATACCAAAGGGTTTCGGAGATCGTGGGGTGCCATGTGCTGGGCTTTCATGAGAGATGCAAATCCAAAAAGGAGAAAGAGAAAGATGTTGGAAGGTGCAGACTATTTCGCAGAGGTGTGGGAAGCTGAGAAATCACACACACACACACACACACACACACACACACAAATCAAAGTGGTGCTCTTTTTACTTCGGGTCTATCCTTGGGAATCTATGGAAAAATGAGAATATATGGCAATCCCAAAGAGGGGATGGTCATGTCCACTTTCTTAAACTTTAAATCCAAGAAGTAGGGTTGAATGCCCTCATAAATCTATTAGTTTTCTTTTTTTTTTTTTTTTTAAATCTATTAGTTTTCAACCCTACCTATGTTTTAGATCATTTCTACGTACTTGGATGATAACATAACCATTTTATCTTAATTCTCCGTATAGGTCTTGTGACTTCATTCCCCTCAAATACAATTGACTCTATTTAAAGAAAATTTCCCTTTTTGTTTTTTATCCCTCTTTTTCCACTTCTTTCTTTTTCCTTCCTTCCTTCCTTCCTTCCTTCCTTCCTTCCTTCCTTCCTTCCTTCCTTCCTTCTTTCTTTCCTTCCATCCCCCTCTACTTCTCTCTAGTGGGCCAAGAGATCCCACATGTTTCAGAAACAAAATTCAGTAAGAAAACATAAAGTTTTCTTTAAAGATTTTATTTATTTATTTATGAGAGACACGCAGAAAGAGAGAGAGGCATAGGGAGAAACAGGCTCCCTGTGGGGAGCCTGATGTGGGACTCCATCCCAGGACCCCAGGATCACAACCTAAGCTTTAAGGCTCAACCACTGAGCCTCCCAGCCGTCCCAAGAAAACAACATTTACTGGAATCCAGTCCATCAGGAGAGACATGCTTGTAAAACAACGCAATCACCCTGTCTATCTGGAGGAGACTGAATTGCAGAGAAGGGATTAAGGAGAGATTATCCCAGCACCCAGGGAAGGCTTCCTGGAAGAGGGAGCATGTGAACTAGGATGCAGTGACAAATTAGCTTTCTGTCATGTTTATTTCAAACGCATATGGGACAGTCTGGCTAAGAGGATCAGGAATGGTGAAGGACAGCATGCATGTGAGGGGATCTACATGGTGGGATTATTTGGAAACTCCAGCTGAATGATCCAGGAGTAGGAAACAGCAGAAGCAGAACTTGGTTGCCAGCATGTACGGGGCCCAGGTTTGATGCTGGACATGACAGGAATCCCATGAATGACTTAGGTAGAGGGGAGATATCACTGCACTATTTTTTAAATGTTAAAAGGATCCTTTTGGGTGGGGGGACCATTGAAGAGGAGAGTGATATCACCAAGATGGCAAATCATCCAATTACCTTCGTGGGGAGCAGTTTCCCAAGAAATGGAGGTAGAGCTTTGTGAAAGATTTGGTGTCATGTAAGTCGCATCTGGGTCAGAAGTAAGACTGTATAGTTCATCCTGGGACCGGGGACCAGGCTTTCTAACTCAATTGGGATGTCAAAGTGCAGGCTTCCGTTTTGGTTGCCTTAGGTCAATCGCAGTGATCTTGGCTATAGCTTGACCCATCTTTTCCTGACTTTCTTCATCAGAAAAGCTTCTACTTGTAGAAGCTAAAATAATGCCCACTTATGTTCTTGCTATCCACATGTGTCTAACCCTCATCGCATTCAAACCCCCACCCGAAGAGCCCTTAGATCCCCCCTCTTTATCTCAGTGCCACCTTATACCAACACGGCACTACACCCTCATGACCTCATGTCCCCTGGGCTCCTCCCAAAAGCCTACATCCTACTGCCATCCCACTGGGGGGTGAGGGCTTCCATGGATCAACTTGGAAGGTCACAACCATTTCATCCAGAACATTCTGCAATGCTGCACCTCTTTCTTTGAGAAATGTCACCCTATCTACATGCATGGCTTTGAAGGTTCTATGCCTCCATGTCCCAAGTCTACTGCTTTCTGAAAGTCAGCTGCTATCCCTTCTCAACTATAAAAGGTGTTCTGATAAATCTAATAAATTGCTATATTTTGGTCAAAGATCTCAAATGCCTCCCTGTCCATCACCAATGAGTCCATACTTGATGAAATCATTGACATCAGTAGTTTCTTTACCAATCGGGCAACAATTACTGCCTTTCAAACAGTAAGTTTAAGTCAGTATATGTGAGTTAGCTCAGCCAAAATTATTAAGTATCTAGAGCAAGGTCTTAAAGTACGTTATTTTCATTGATGGGTACATTTTTTTTTAAATCATTCTTGGTCAGTTTCTAAAATTGTTCTCTCCCATTTTTGAAATAAATTCAGGAAAAAGAAACCATAGATTCACAGCAAGTGAAGGTCCTGTAGAGTTTCCCATTGGAGGTCCAGACATATCCAGAAATCCATAATGTCCATCTGCCACGAGCGCTTCAACATTCCAGTGAAATCTTTTGTCTTAGTGAAAGCGAGCACTCTAGAAAAATAAACCCTGATCATTTTATATTAATTCCCTAGGGCAACCTGAGAGTCTTTCAATTAGGAATGTTATATCCTTTCACTGTGGAGTCGACTTGTGGGATGTCTCCCAGTGAAAACACAGTCTACCCATGTCGTTCACATGTTAAAAAATAAGAATTAGCCCTTGGAGAGTCATTTTGCATACTTTATTGTATAATGCAATCATAAATTGGTAGCAAACATCTGAATATAGGAGATAAATAATGGGATCGTGGTTTAAGTCATTGCTATAGTCTCAAAATCAGTTAAGTTAGCCCCTGGCTAAAATCTGGGTGTTTGGAGACCTGGCTGTCCTATGCAAAGAATCCAACAAGCAGATGTTAAAAGACTGTCATGCTGGGTTTATACTAATGATTGTGGGGTTTCATCTCTAAACGCTTGAAAGAACCATATCATACAACCATTGTGTATGCTGGCTATGGTCCTGGGGTGGCTTGTCGTCTACTCTTGCTTGTGGGTTTTGTAATTTGCTATTGATTTGCTCTTTCTGTTCACGTGTGGGGATCCAGAAGTCACTAGAAGTTATGTAGTCACTCCTTCGACCGTCATCCCAGAAACCCATTACATTTTTAATTAAAGAATTACCTCATCTTGGTTTTAACACTCGATACGGGATATTAATTGAAAAGCTACTGTGTGACGATTACTCAGGAATGAGAGAATTTTTGTCCGCTGTGCTGAGGGAAACAATTAGTCTTATAGAGGTTATTAACCATCCAGTTCACACCTGGAAAAATAATGATCGTGAAGATTCAGGAGTATAGTTTGGTTACCCATCCATGAGAAACTACACGTTACTTTGGTGACATCTCTGGTACATGTATGTACATGTGCACACACCCATGCACTCATGTGCTTACGGGGAGAGACATTCTACTCAACAAGTCAAAAATGTGAAACTCCTGTATTAATTTTTTGGAATGGACCGTCATCCAAACTTTTCTGCTGCAAACGTCTCCCACTGGTTCCTTTGGAAAGTGGAACAGACGGCGGTAGCCCTTGAAAATTGCAAATAAATCAGAACATGATGATAGGTATTATGTAATAATATGATTTGCCGCACGAGGACCACCTTTCCACGGAGCCTAACAGTTGCTATTCTTGTCAGTCTCCTGCTTCAGGAATGTCATGGGAATGTGGAAGTAACCCAACGTTGAGCATCCTCCTTCCGCCCCTGCCTAGCATACCCACCACTGCAAGGCATTCACACATGCTTCCATCCAGACTTCTCCATCAGTCAACACACTCCTGTTTCTTTAACGTGATCTCATTGTCTCCTGCTACACCACTCAGCTCAATCACACACATCCTGAATTTAAAAAAAAAAAAAAAAGTCTAAACCATAACTGGTCTCAAATGCAAGAAAGGGAAATTCCAAATGCCATCAGAGAAGAAAACCCAACTACAACACTGTCCAGACTGTCGGGGGAGCTTAGACCTCTCTGTGCAGATTCAATCACATAGAAGGAAATCAGAGCGTACAAAAGTTCTATCAAAGCTACCTTAGAGAGCGTGGTAGGTCTCTGTCTGGAAAAATTTTCATCGAAATAAATGCCAACCTAGAATTCAACACCAAATAAAAATACTCAAGATTGGGGACCCAATGCACTGTTTGCGGATGAACCCTCGAGCTTGTGCTACTTATGGCTGCAGCAAAAAAGAATTTCCAGACGAGATATGTCAAGAATATGACAACCAGGCCTGGAAGTAAACTATGTCGTTGTGTAAGAAGCAACGTGAACCAACAACGACAGTCCTCAAAATAACTTTAATTTCTTGGAATACACAAAGCAGCTGCGTTTAACGTATCAGGAAATAATGCATGGAATGTGAGTGCTGAAATAGCACATTTCAGGACTTTTTCAGGAGGAAGCTGGAGATAGTGATTAACCATTTATGTTTTATACGCACACATTAAAATTGCAGGATTCATCAAAACTGAAGAATGCAAAATAAACGTAAAATTACAAGCTGATCGTGGGGAAAGTAATAAAAGTTTCATCAATTTGAGATGTAGCCACAAAAGGGAGAGGGGTAAAACAGAAAATTTGATAGAAAAACAAACATCATATCGTATAAAAAATGACAAAATTAATATTACTCATAAAATCAGTAAAACACAGAAGAAATAGACTAATCTCGGCAATTTAAATGAAGTAAATACACGTGAGTCGGTGTTGTGTAAATAGGATGCATGCAGAGTGACAAATTCACATTGAGTGACAATAGTACCATCCAGCAATCATGCATATGCCTATGAGCAGTGACACGGACTCACACGGGCACGAATCATACCCGACAGATTCATGAAAATGTTTGTCTCGAGACACACGGGGACAGATTTGCCATAAGGATGAGGGATCGTTCATGGAACCATTTTTAATATAAAAATATCAAGTGAAAAAAAAAATATCAAGTGAAAATTTAATGCATAAAATCTGTTCATGCTAGATGGGGTCTACTGGCATTGCATCATCCTTGTTCTATTTTCTGTAAGTCTAACCATTTTTAAACATAAAAAAAAATTATATTCCACGAGCATGCGAAACTTGCACAATGGATGATGAATGAAATCCAGAAGGATGTGATATTTTGAGACCTTAGGAATTCAATTAAGCTGCACTCACAGAAAAGACTCAAAATAGGGTCCTACTGTCCCCCAACAAAAATATTTGGAAGACCACAATTTGAGCTAAAATCTCTCTTGCGGGGATCCCTGGGTGGCGCAGCGGTTTGGCGCCTGCCTTTGGCCCAGGGCGCGATCCTGGAGACCCGGGATCGAATCCCACGTCGGGCTTCTGGTGCGTGGAGCCTGCTTCTCCCTCTGCCTGTGTCTCTGCCTCTCTCTCTCTCTGTGTAACTATCATAAATTAAAAAATAAAATAAAAATATTTAAAACAAAAACAAAAACAAAAAAAAAAAACAAAATCTCTCTTGCTTCCACGTTGACCTGTGGAAATCTGGTAAACATCCTGGGGTTGGGATAGACACAGAGATTGAAGAATAATCGTGACTTTCAATACCTCAGCTACTTCTCGGTAACGTGTGGGAGAAAGAATTCAGACTTTATTGAGTTTTTTTGGGAAAAAAATGCACAAATTATTGAAATAATGTTAAACATGGGCTTGATTCTTGATAGACGGTCTCCATCAATGTCATTTGAATCCAGCTGGAGTGTCACCCGCCATCGAACCTTCTATGGAAACCAGGAGAACTCGTTGCAATAATGAGCACACGTCAATCCAAACTGTGTAGCAAGTGTGGTGTATGTTTGAGCCCACGTCATCTACTCAGAATATCTTCTACGGACGATGGCACGTCCCTTTATCGTGTCATAACCTGTAGGGTGGCACTGCTATTCTAGTCTTATCCACGGTGACTGAAACACTCTATCTGCGAGAGGACCTGTAACACGTGATCCCATCGGGTTGACCCTGTGGACGCCCAATGAGGTTCCCCAACTGCGGTTCTGTCTGAGTCCTTCTTGGCGCTATTGTATCGAGCCTGGGTTTCCAAGGACAGTAGGTCGTCATGCAGTTGAGGACCTCACAAGCGGAAACACAAAACCACCGACTCATTCTGTGTAAAACCCTTACAACCACTGAAGAATGTGCCATCACAGAACAACGTAATTATAATTCAAAAGAACATAAACGACCAAGGTGATATCAGGTGTTGGAAATTCAGTATGATATGCTTTAAACGATAGTAAAACACCAACAAAATGCCAAATGATCTAAAAAGCAGACTTTTACTATGAAGAAATGATATATTACTGGAATCTTAGTATTTCTTTTTATTATTGAGGTATAACTAATAGCCAATACACTGCACCGATCTTAAGGGAATAGCGTGATGAATCAGATTTACTAATTGCACAGATGGACAGTTAATTTGGGGCACTATTATGAAAATTGCAGAGCCTTTCTTTTTTTCACATTTGGGTGAATCAGATTCCACAATATATGCGTATATAAAATGTGTTCCAGCTCTTTATCTTGAGTTTGAATCCTCTTGGGGCCTGAAAGGCATCTTTCAGTGATGTTTAAAAATTTTGTAATTCTTCTTAAGCCACCTTTACATAAATACTAGCTTCTTTATGGGAAGCCAAATCCCATAACGCTTATTACTGAAGAGAATTGCATTCGCTTTTGAGTCTCGTGGAGCCACAAACAGAAACGAAATTCCAAATAAGAATCGGATGGAAATGAAAAGCCTGGGGGAAAATAGCTCTGGAATGAGACTGCCCATGAAGGTTTTCCTCTTGCAACTTTCCAACAGTGAGAAAAATAATTATAAAGCGTAGTCTAAGGCTGTCTTATTGTTTTGGGAGTTGTGGTTTTGACCGGAAGATGAGCTGGGTTTTATTTTTCACTTTTTATTTTTGCATAAGCTGAAAGGCCAGGAGAGCTGATTTCCAGAGTGAGACTCGGTCTGTATAAAGGCTGGAAGTCAAATGAGTCCCTAGAGTGGAAGGTGTTGACCCATTTCAGTAATGGCAACCAACAAAATCCTCATTGTTCATCTAAATGCAGCAGCACCTGGTCACTGGGACACACAAGTGCTGCGGTGCTGGGTCTTTCATTTAAAAACAATTTCTTTTATCAACGTCACTCAGTGCCTGTCCTCTAGCTGCCCCAACAGATACGGACAACAAGTACACAAAGACTGAAGCCTTCTGGGGAAACCATCTAAAATGAACTTCCTTCTGTAGGCCTTGAACACATGGAAACAGGTGTCTAAAACCAGTATCTCTGGAGAAGTTGAGAAATAAGTGACAGTCCAACTGTCTGGAGAAGTTCCATGTTAGGATCCCGTCACGTTTTAAGATCAATGGCATCATCTCCTGTAATATGATATTTGGGGTCAATGTGCTGAGTCAACACATCAAGGACATCGATTCAAAACCATAGGCACATTATCCAATGTGCGTTCATTTTCATGAAACTTGTCACTATGTGGGTGATGATCAAGGACACCGGTAGTCTGGAAGTCCCCGTATTATACAATTAGGACTGATTAGTTATGCTTTTTGGAGTAAAAAGTGCATTACTGAGTGTATCGTTATCTGCATTGGGAGTAACTCTCAAACCTGACGCAATTTAGAAACAGAGGTATTATGTGAATGTCTTCAGGAATTTGGAAAGTTATTGCTTGCTCGATTTCCTTTCCCGTGTGAGTGAGGTTACGCACCGCATGCCACCTCTCGACCTCCCTGCCTCCTCTTTCCTTGAGGCTTTATAATTATTGGGAAAAATCAGAACTAAGAAGACATGCTCACACAGGCACGGACCTTAGAGCTTGTCTGTCCTGGGTTAGAATCAGCCCATTGTAAGCTTTAATTTTCCCTAGAAAATTATATTCTTCTTCTTCTTCTTCTTCTTCTTCTTCTTCTTCTTCTTCTTCTTCTTCTTCTTCTTCTTCTTCTTCTTCTAATTTTCCCTAGAAAATTATATTCTTCTTCTTCTTCTTCTTTTCTTCTTCTTCTTCTTCTTCTTCTTCTTCTTCTTCT
Organism: Vulpes vulpes; assembly: GCF_048418805.1. Taxonomy (NCBI): domain Eukaryota; kingdom Metazoa; phylum Chordata; class Mammalia; order Carnivora; family Canidae; genus Vulpes; species Vulpes vulpes. The sequence goes on along the minus strand of NC_132796.1, from coordinate 2,403,126 downwards.
TCTTCTTCTTCTTCTTCTTCTTCTTCTTCTTCGTCTTCTTCTTCGTCTTCTTCTTCTTCTTCTTCTTCTTCTTCTAATTTTCCCTAGAAAATTATATTCTTCTTCCTCTTCTTCTTCTTCTTCTTCTTCTTCTTCTTCTTCTTCTTCTTCTTCTTCTCCTCCTCCTTCTTCTTTCTTCTTTCTTCCTTCTCCTTCTCCTTCTCCTTTTTCTTCTTCTTCTTCTTCTTCTTCTTCTTCTTCTTCTTCTTCTTCTTCTTCTTCTTCTTCTCCTCCTCCTTCTTCTTTCTTCTTTCTTCTTTCTTCTTTCTCCTTCTCCTTCTCCTTTTTCTTCTTCTTCTTCTTCTTCTTCTTCTTCTTCTTCTTCTTCTTCTAATTTTCCCTAGAAAATTATATTCTTCTTCTTCTTCTTCTTCTTCTTCTTCTTCTTCTTCTTCTCCTCCTCCTTCTTCTTTCTTCTTTCTTCTTTCTTCCTTCTCCTTCTCCTTCTCCTTCTCCTTTTTCTTCTTCTTTTTCTTCTTCTTCTTCTTCTTCTTCTTCTTCTTCTTCTTCTTCTTCTTCTTCTTCTCCTCCTCCTCCTCCTCCTCCTCCTCCTGGGTTAGAAACAACCCATTGTAAGCTTTAATTTTCCCTAGAAAATTATATTCTTCTTCTTCTTCTTCTTCTTCTTCTTCTTCTTCTTATTATTATTATTAAATTATTATTATTTCCATCTGGAAATAATCACCATGTTCAACCCCCAGGAAGGAATCAGGAGGCAAGTGCTCCTGACTTGCCTTTCCTAAAGGCTGGTATGCATGTCCCATGATTATTGCATGTCCTCATCTTTTCTTGTGATGATGACTTTTTTTTATAATAATGGTCACTCTGATTACATAAAGTAAAACTTACTATTTTTGTGGTGGGGCCAAGGGACCTTTGATGAAAACACACAGTTATCAGACTGACAACATAACTAGGTTGTAATTCCTCATGCTGTAATTTTCATCCTGTTCTACTTTGTGGCCAACGCCTTGCCCCAGCTCAGCCCCAGGACCTGCTAGACTGTTTCTGCCCCATGATGTCTTTTTCCAGAATGTTCTATAAACAGATCAAATATTATGCAAGGTGTAGGGACTGGCTTCTTGCCCTAAGGGTCACATACTTGAGGTCTTTTCCAGAATGTTCTGTGAATGGATCAAATCGTATGCAGGGTATGGGGACTGGCTTCTTGCAGTTGGGGTCACACATCTGAGGTCTTTTCCAGAAGGTTCTATGAATGGATCCCACAGAACCCATGGTGTTGAGACTGGCTTCTTGCACTTAGATGAACACATGTGAGGCTTATTCAGGCTCTTCCACGTATGAGATTTAAGCCCTTTTTGATTGTTGAGCTGTGTTCCCTTTTGTACATGGGCTATAGTCTGCTTGCCCATCATCCACTGAAGGACATCTGGGTTGTTTCCATCACTTTGGTGATTACAAACTAAGCCATGATAAACACTCCTCGTAGATAGGTTTGTGAATGAACATAATTTTTGTTTTATTTCACTTAGGCAAATTCTTAGGAGGAGATTCTGGTCCATATGGAAATTGGACATTTAGTTTTATGAGAAGTCACCAAACTATTTTTCCAGAGTGACTGATTGCACCATTCTGCGTTCCCACCAGCCATGCGTAAGAGTTCCTTGTTACTCCTCATACTCCCTACCTTTACTGTTATCAGGGTTTTGGCTATTTTTATTGATTCTATTTTAGATATTCTCACCAGAAGGTAGTAGCATTTCCCTAAAGTCACGTTTCTGTCATAACTAACGAGGTGGAGTATCATTTCAAGCAGTTATTGGCTGAGTATCCTCTTTTGTGGAATATCTAAGTTTACACCCAATGTTTTAAGATTGCTTATTTGGTGTTTTGGGTTTTTTGTTTGTTTGTTTTGCTTATCACTGAGTTTTAAAAATAGACATTTTCAAAAGGGGGGGTCACCTAGGTGGCTCAATCAGTGAAGAGTCTGCCTTTGGCTCAGGGTCCTGGGGTTGAGTCCCATGTTGGGCTCCCTGCTCCATGGGGAGTCTGCTTCTTTCTCCCTCTGCCTGTCCCCCTGGCTCGTTTCACTCTCTCTCAAATAAATAAAATCTTAAAACAAAATAAAAATAGACCTTTTCACCTTAAAATAACTTAAGGTTCACACAGCATTCATCATATACCTTGTAGAGTCAACATATATCCCTCCAGTGCTCTCCATTATTATTGTTATCTGACTAATTACCTATGGTATGTTTGTCAAAATGGATGTGGGTATATCATGATTGAACTCCCGACGATTTTCAGATGCCATCAGTTTTTCTAATTACCCACCCCCCTGCCCCAGTTCCTGAATCCCTTCCAGGATATTGCATTGCATTTATTTGTCACATGTCCACATCCCCTCTCTCTCTCTGTGTGGCCATTGATCCATCTCTCCTGCTCCCTTCAAGACCTCCACAACCTTGACTAGGGGCCAGGTATCAGTAATCTGTGTCAGCAGGAGAATCAGACGTTATCTTATATGTAATTCCCCATAGAACCAGCACTGAAGGAAGAAAAACAGCTTTTAGTAGGAACTGGGAGCTATGCATGTTTGTCTCTATAGGACCTGTGCAGCATTCCATGCATACTAGCTGCTCAGGACACCTTGAATGAAGGAATGAATGAGTGAGTGAATGGATGAATCAAGCAATGAATGATTAGCGTGTTGCGTAAAATATTACAGGTGGATGAAAAGTATAGCCAGTAGGACTTACAATATTGTCTATAATCACTTCATTTAAATATTCTGTCATGTTTCTTCTTTCCTGGTTTTATTTGCAGGATGGGCTCATCTCTGGTGGGTGGAGATCTTCCATTCTCCCATCTTCTCTTGTTGACGTTCCATGTTTTGATGTACAGGAGCTAAAAACTGCATGGAACTCACTGAAGGGTCCATTAACTTAATTAGGCTAAATGCACCTCTCTCCAGCTAGATTCAACTTCTACCCGCAAGTGTTTGTGTGTGTGTGTGTGTGTGTGTGTGTGTGTTTGCCGTGTCGTCACACTTGGGGGGAACGTGTCTTCCCAAAACCTTGCCTTGCTCTCTCTCCTTTGGCGTCGTCTTCGAGCGTGAGCCCTTTC